>NC_059158.1:173375039-175775039 GCF_019923935.1 Bubalus bubalis | reverse complement strand
GGGTGTTACAGAATCCGCTGATGGGGGGCTCTGTGCTGTTGGCTCAGGAGTCTGGGGCAGGAGTGCCTGGGGGCCACGAGGAAGGGGCAGGCACTCACCCCGGGGGCTGTAGCCGTGGGTGTCCATGAAGGAGAGGCCCAGCTGCTCATCCTCCTGCAGCGTGCTGTGGTCCGTGAAGCTCCGGTCCACAGCGCTCATCATGTGGGTCTTCTCCTGGCGGTAGTTGACGGTGGCTTTGGTCATGTTCACTGGCTTCCTGCAGAGGAGGGTCGATGGGAGACATGGGTGCTCAGCTGGACAGGACAGCACCCGGAGGTGGATGAGGAGACCCGGCAGTCAGGGGCCTTGAGGCCAGGAGCCAGTCTAGAAGCATCTCTGGATGCTGACGGGACTCTGTTCACATTCTTTGCTCACCAGACCAGGAGAACTGCCTCCTCACCCCCAAGAGGGACTGGGCGGGTTCCCTGGCCTGGGCACCTCTGCCGAGAGCAAGGGATGGAGCAGCAGTGGACTTGGGCTGGGATCCCACCCAGAAAACGGGGATACAGTTCACTGGGTTTGCCTTCATGTCAGAGCAGATCGCCACCCCCAGGCCACTCTGAACTGGAACTCCGGCCACCCCAGTGCAGGTCCAGATGCCCCCACCTCCAGTCCCCTTTCTCCTTGTCTGCTCTGAAGACATACAATCTCAACTATTCTTCTCCAGCAGTGCGGAAGAAGGGAATGAGGTCATCCTCATTTGTCCCTGATGACCAGAGGGTCTCCACAGCCAGGAGCTGATCTCCCACCTTCCGTAGCCTCATGCTCACCTCCCTCTGGAGGCCCAGTCCTCTCACCAGACACAGAGGACTTGGAACAGAAGCCCACGCAGGGTCCACCTCAGGTCAGCTCCCAGCAGTCCATCCAGCTGCCGGAAGCAGCAGAGGGAGAAGGCGAGAGGCCCTGGGTCCTCCCAAGAGGGGGAGCTTCTGGAAGCGCAGCCCCGGTCTCCAGCTCAGCTTCACAGATGAGGATAGCAGCTTGCAACCCCAGGGAACGCGGAGGAAAGTGGGAGGGAGAACAGGGATGGGGAGGCAGGGATCAAGGCTTCACGTCCCAGGGGCTGAAACAGGCAAAGGGAAAGGATGTGGGAATGGCGCTGAGACTGGAGAAGAGCCGGGACCCAATCACAGGGAGGGCTCCAGACCAGAGAACCGTTCATCTGCCCAGCCCTACAGCATGCAGGACGCAGGGCAGACCTGAGAGGGGACTTCCAGGTCATGCGGGCTCAGGGACACTGGTCATCGTGGAGATGAAGAGGATAGTGTGGGACTCACTCCCCCAGAAAGACAAACTCCACTCAGCCCTTCCTGGCTCCAGAGCTGCTGGGGGCCAGGGAAGGGACAGGATGACCTCTGGATGCCCCTCCTGCCAGGACGACAATGTGTTTCCTCTGGGAAACACAGGAAAGAGGGCTCTGTGTCCGTGCTGGGGACCAGCGTGGCTATGCACTGCGGTGGGTGTGCCTTTCCCAATCTGGACAAGAGATGGCTTAGCAGGCCCAAGCCTCCGACTCCCACCCACCTTCAGGCTCTGGATATCTCCCTCACTCCGGCCCAGGGCAGAGCCAAAGACCCTTTGGGGGCGGATGAGGAAAGGTCTCTGTGGCTGTGACCTTGACCATCAACACAGGACAGAAGGTGGAGGAGGAAGGGAGGTGAAGAGGGAGACGGGGGTGGGACAAGAGAATTAGGAGGATACAGAGAAGGGAGAGGAGGGAAAAAAGGCATAATGACAAGGAGAGAGATGGGGAAGGAGACGGGGGTCGGGGGACAGGTCAGACACCAGCGACCACAGGGACGACAGACAGAGGGCCTTGGACAGAGGCCTTGTCAGCAGCTCCTGGAAAGACCGAGCTGGAGGCTCCACGGGAGTTTACGGGAGTGTGGCTGCTGGAAAAGTCAGGGTGATGGTTGGTGATGTCGATGGAAGAAGAGGATCCAGGGAGGAGGTGAGAGACCACCATCCTCTGGGCTGGCCCGGGGTCACCTGAGCCTGCTCTGCAAGGAGGGGACAAGCACGGGTGCAGGGGAATGTTCTGGAAAGCTTGCAGGCTCAGAGATCCCAGAGGCAGAAAACAGAGCTGCAGGGCTGGACTATAACCTTAGCTCTGTACCTCCTATGACCTCTGACAAGTCCTTAACTTCTCTGAGCCTCAGTTTCCTCATCAGTGAAATGGGGTGATCACAGGAGCTCTGCTCAGGGTTGTTGCGAGGATTCTGTGTGAAGAACTGAGCCCCAGTGCCCTTTTCTGGGTTGGGAGGCAGCCTCTCTCTCCCCTCTCTTGGCCAATCCTGTCTCCTTGAAGGTAAATTTCTTAGATGCCAAATCCTATCAGATACCGGCTGCAACCCCTCAACATCTGAGTGCTCCCTTACAGCCAAATCTGCTGCCCACATTCCCCCAGGAGCCCCACTGAGAGAAGGACAGAGCTTTGACACTGCAGGCCGGCCTTTGTGAGGCCCTTCACGTCCTGGGCCGTGAGGGTGGCAGGCTTTGCGATCAGGCATGGCTGGATTCAATTGGGCCACTTATCAGCTGAGTAACATGGGCGAGTCGCTTAATGTTAGTTTCCTCATCTGCTCTGTGGGTCAGGATCCTGGAAGGAAAAAGTCTCTGAGGTCTCCTGAGTGCTGAATAGTACCTGGTACCCAGTAGGTGCTCAGTAACTACTGTTCTAATGGGTGATGTGTGGAGAGCTCCTGGCACAGGTTAATTACTCAAAAAAAAATTATGATTTTAGATGTTTTATTTTGAGACGTGGTATAGAGAGACGGGCAGGGGTAAAGCAAGCCTAATGCCACGCCCCCACCCCACCCCCTACCAGCTGCCATGCTCCCAGCATCTCTGCTGCTTGGGCCTGGCCTCAGGCTCAGCTGGTTCTGTCCTTCGCCTGGATCCTGCTTATCTGCTCCCAGCAGCCCTGAGTCCGAGTGCCAACTGGCTGGTTGCCTGGTGGCAGCTGTGCACACAAAGCCCAGGAGGGGAGAGGGCGGAGCAGACTCTGCCTCTGGCTCCCGGGGTGACCTTGGGCAGGTCTCTACCCTCTCTGGGCATCAGCGTCTCTATTTCTCAACCAAAGGGGCTTGGACCACAGTGTCCTGGAGATGCCTGGTAGGGAATGGGGTGGGGCGGGTGGAGGGAGAGCACAGAGGTCTCAGAAGCCCACCGAGCTCCAAACCAAGGCTCAGTCTTTAATGTTCCATGTACTGGGCTCCCAGGAAATAGTTTAAAGTACTTCCATCACCGCCCCCTCACCCATATATTTTGAAAATATAATAACTTATTTGTTAGACTAGATGCCCTGAAAAACTTGGGAGCTCTCATTTTCTGGGGTCTGAGCCTCTGCAGTTCTCAACCGTAAGAATCTTCGAATCCCAGGTCCTGGGTTTATAAAACTCCGAAAAGCCATGGATCTAAGTTCTGGATCCTAAGCTGTACTGGAATTTGTGGTGCCCGCTGCAAAGTGTGCCGGGAGACTCATCCCTCGCCAACATCCTTCCAGCTGGGGCAGCCTCCCTGCTGAGCACCCTTCCCTGGACAGTGGCGCTCACACCCACCAGATCGGGATTCTAGCCGGGCCTCTCCATCAGCAGAGTCCTGGCTTCCTATTCTGAGCTTCATCCACAGGCCCACCACCCAGGCTGGAACTGACTCTCAGGGTGGGGAGAGATGGGTGGCTAGCCGGACCCCCACCCCCAACACACTCAGCCACCAGAAAGCTGTCTCTCTTGTTCCCAGCCACTGTGCCTTTAAGCCCACCAAGCCTCCACAGCCACCCAGAGGGGGACCAGCCTCAGTTACCCCTTGCAGATGATGTCAGTGGATGACCCCAGAAGGAGGATGAGGTTGAAAAACACTCCCATCCCTCCCCCGCACCCGTACCCAGATGCCCAGGATCAGCTCCATGTTCTCTGAGCAGTGGGGACACCCCCCACCCTCTGGGCTCTGTGTGCTGAGCAGTGGGGACACCTCCCACCCTCTGGGCTCTGTGTCCTGTCCTTGCATATGGTTAGGGAAAACCCAGTGGGGCGCAGAGTCAGGGGTGATGGAGCCACCAACCTGCCTGTCAGGATGTGAGTCCCCGCTGTCTGAGCTCTACAGGACGGGCTGTCCTCTTCTTGCGCACAGTCGTCCGTCCCTCGTCCTCAGCACTTGTCCTGCCTTTCACGCAGGCCTGTCTCGTCACCATCCCCTTACTGTGTCTTCTAAGTTCCCACGTCTGAGCCTTTGCTTACACTGTTCCCCTTCCAGGAATAGCTTCCCTCTCCTCCCTGCCCTTCCATCTGTCCCCATTGTCCAGTGGGTGGGAGAAGGAGGGGACATCACCTGTTTCACCATCTTCATCTCTTGGGAGGTAAGGAAGAGGCCGAATTGGGCACCTGTTGAGCATCTCGAGGATGGGGGAGCAAGTTCACTGAGCATATTCTTGTCCTGGGGCTAGGGTCAGGGGTAGCCCCTTCCCCCAGCCATCCTGCTCAGGTTTTATGATATTTCTCAACTCCTCTCTCCCTCGATGGGAAAGGGAGAGTCAGACAGAACCCAGAGCCAGCATCTGGCCTCCATTACTCCATGGTCCAACCACAATGGACCCCACCCACATGCCTGCTCTAGGCCCCAGCCAAGGCCACTTCTATGTCCACCTCCCAGCAGGGGAAGGAGCCTTTGATAAGATGGACATGTGGGACCAGGAAGGAACCGGGCCAGGCCACCATCTTCTGCTCCCACCGCCCTGGGCCCCCAGAGGTGATCCTGCATGAAATGGTCCTACCTTGAAGGACTGCAGGGACCCAGTCAGGAAGCCTCGTGAGCTTTACCTTTCCTGGCAGCTAGGATGCAGACTCACCAGGTCTCCTGACGACACGGATGGGGGTCTCAGAACTGCTGCCTGAACACCCCTCCCTGTACCCAACTCCCACCCCCCACCAGGAGGGCAGTTCAGGGGATCTTTCCAGGGCCTAGCCAGAGGATCCTAGCCAGGGGATCTTTCCTGAGAGTCATCCCTCACTCATCCCTCCTCACTCATTAATGAGCTGGAAGCTTCCAAAATGAGGCTGCTTCATCATTTAATGAACTGGAACAGCCTCAGAGGGTGGGGGATAAAACGGGAGAGGAGATGCATGGGGGAGTGAGGGGGTGCCTGACACCCCCACAGCCTGGCAGCTCTGGGGTCTGTCTACAAGATTGCCCCAGAGTGAAGGGTGTGAGAAGACCGCAGAGGGGAGTAGCCCCCACATCCCTGGGGCTCTTACAGGGGAAGCCCCTGAGCTCATGGAATGTGGGGGTCGAGAGCTGACTCTGAGCCCAGCCCCTATCCTGGCTGCTTCACGCTGGCCTCCCCATGATGCCAAGCTGGTCCTCCTCAATCTGGCCCTGGCACTTCCCCCAAATTACCCTCCTAGAATCCTCCCTGCCTCCTGGCTTAGCTCCTGCGGCAATGGTTCCCCTATTCCTCTCTGGGCCCTGAGCCAGGCCCACCCTCCTCACCACGGGGCCTTTGCACATGCTGCTTCCTCCTCTTCTCCACTGCCCCTCTTTGTTCCCATGGCCCCGAGCCTCTCCAGTTGGCTCTTCTCTGGGCTGTAAGTGACTGTTCACTCCTTCATCCGCCACATGGCACTGGGAACCCCTCAGGGCTCTGCCTGGCTCAGTTACCACGGTCTCTCCACTGTGCAGAGCAGTGCCTGACCCCCAGCCAGCGTTTCCTGAGTTTTCACTGTGTGCCGTGCTCAGCCTTTGTGGGCATTGACCAATCAACCTTCAAGGTCATCTTCAAGGACGTGCTGGAGACAGCATCAGGGCTGGGAGCACAGGCTAGGAGGTCAGTCAGGCCTGCTGGATTTGAACCTGGCTCTGAATTTACTGGCTGGGTGACCTTTATGGAGTTACATAAACTCTCCCAGCTTCAGTTTCTCCTGGTAAAATGGAATGAGTAATGACAGCTCCTGCCTCATGGGGTGTTTCTAAGGACTAAATATATGCGTGTACATGTTTATACACACACATTTAATGTAGTGTCTGACATATATTAAGTGCTATGTAATGTAAACTATCAGCCGATAGCCTGGAAGGAAGGCTTAGTTTTCCTTCTATCTTTGCCATCTTCTGTACCGTCAACCCTTTGTAGACTCAGGGAGCTCAAATAAATGCTTGTTTACTGCAGGCTCGGGTGCCAACTGAGGGATATACAAGTCTGCTATATATGCATCTGTTGTATTTCTGTGTACTAGCAACCCAAAATTGGTAAGTGAAAGAAAAATACTATTTACTATTATAGCAAAACCCTAAAATAAATACAGAGATCCAATCGAAAAAGTGTACAAGACTTCCCTATGAAAATTGCAATAAAAAGTGGTCAAAATGCTCCAATGGGCACTTCACAATAAGTTCATGGTAACCAATAAGTACAGGAGAATATGGAAAATGTTACTAGTTTTCAGGCAAATGTGAAATAAAACCACAAAAGATACTCTACTCCTATTGAAATGGCTAAAATTACTAAGTGCTGGCAAGATTGTGGGGACCCTCGCCCACTGCTGGTGGGAATGTGGGCTGGTAGCTTTGGAAAGCAATTTGATAGCTTCTCATAAAGTTTAACACATACCTAATCCATGACTTAATGGTTCCACTTTGGCTGTTTTCCCTAGAGAAGTAAAAACATATGTCCTCAAAAATCTATTATAAGGATGTGTTTGGCAGGTTGATTCGTATTAGTCAAAAACTGGAAACCACTCAGATGCCCATTTCTTCCAGGTTTCTCTTGAGACACTCTCATTAAATCGCTTGCACAAGATCTCTGACTGCACCCATCTCTGAATCCATCACTGTGCTAGGAGATACAGGTCTGGGGCTCTGTCCACTCCTGAACCTGGATACAGGAATGATTTCTTCAAGGACATGAGGAGTGAGAAGCCTGAGCTGCCGTTGCCAAGGAAATCAATAAGGGGTGGGTAGCACTGTTGTGTGTGGTGGGTGGATGGGGTCAGAGTTGGTGGGAAGAGTGAAGATAGCCTTCCCAGGTCAATCCTCCACCCGCGATGAGTGCGGACTGTTACCAGCTCACGAGGTGCTCTCTCCCCGACGCCTGCCCTATGCAACTCCCTCCTCCCTGCTTTTTCCCTGCCCCGGGGGGAATCAGTTCAACCTCTCTAGGCCCTGAGGAAGGCAGCAGGCGTCATCTCTGGATTCTTCCCCAGCTCAAACTCCTGCAGTTAACTCATCTCAATTCTACCCACATCTGCTTCCAGTCCTTAGGAGACCCAACTTCCAAATCTCTTTCAGCTTTCGGTTTGATTAACAGAAGGTTATAAACAAGCTCCAGAAAGAAGGAAAACCAGCATCTCCCCCGGGCAGCCAGAGTCTATTGGCAAATGTCACATTGCTATGCAATGTGTAAAAGAAATATATATTTCTTTTACTTTCGTATAGATAAACAGAGCTTAGCTAATTAACATTATTTTCTTTCCCTCTTTAGGTCTTAGATGACATTGGGAGTCTTTCCCCGACATGGTGAACTGGTTACTGGGTTTCAGGAAGGGTTTAATCTTTGCAATTACAGTTCATTAATAGATTTACAAGGGATGGAAGATGGTGAGGTCTGTCTAAGAGGATTGTTTTGCTTTTCTACTTGTTTAATTACATGGTTATCTCCTGGACCAAAGCTCTTTGAAAAACAGGGGGAGAAAAAGACCTACCACCCCATCTGTTCCAGAAATGAACCAATTAATACTGGTGGGGACAGGAGCTGCGCAGGGGCCTCCCACCAGCCGAGATGCTTCATCCCCTCTTCAGAGCTGCATCTCAGCTGAAAGGCTCAGCCACCAGAGTCATCAGACTGGCATCAGGCAGGTTGGCCTGGGGACGAGCTGCTCTGTTCATGCGGGTACAGTCTCTGGGGATTGAGGTCTGGGCAGCCTTGGTTCTCTACTGAGCTACTGTTTCTTGGACACCACGTGCTTTAATGTGGATTTTCTAAATTAAACTTCACAGTGTTTATTTCACAGACCCATTTTATAGATGGAGGAGCTAGGGCAGGTAGATGTGTGTGGGGAGTGGAGAGGTGCAGAGAAGGCAGATTTTGTAGGTATTAAAGGGGAGTCTCACACACAGGTGGGATTTGCCCAGAGCACCTGAATTGGAGCTGAAACTGGAAGCCAGTCCTGTTGTCTCTAAGTTCCTGCCGTTTCCTCCCTCCTTGCTGCCATCTAGTGAACTTGACTCAGTTTTTCCATCTGTGAAATGGGTCCATGAGACAGGATCAGATGAGCATCACACCTGAAACTAACACAACATTATAAATCACCTATACTTCGTAAAAAAAAAAAAAAAAGAGTGTGAAGGGTGTCTTAGGCTTTGGGGTGGTGTGTTTTGAAGAAGGTGGGCCTGGAATGGTAGATGCAGGTCTGGCATAGAGGGAAGTGGCACCAGGGGGCTCTGTGGCCCTGGAACAAGAGGCCTCTAGCTGTGGAACCAGGAGGACGGCTCAGGTCTGGTCAGAGAGAGCTGACTTCATCCTTGTCACTTGAGACTTACTAGTGGCATCTGAGCCCTTTAACCTCCCCTGAAACTTCCCAAGAGGGACAATGACCTCTTTCATGGGGCAAACCCTGCACAAGAAAACTGTACCTTCAGTGAAGACTGCATTCCTCCTCCAGCCAAGCCCTCTTGGATCCCTCACTTCAAGGTGTCTCATGAGAGTCCCACATGGGCTCCTTCTCCATCTCCTGGCGTTGGGCTGTCCAGAGGCTTGACCAGGCCAGAGCCTGGCAGCTTGGATCTAACAGCTGTAGAAGCGGCACGGTGGCAGTTCATGGTGGCCAAGGAAGACCAGGACAGTCATCAGTTCATTGTAGTACTTGCCAGTTGTTGTTGCTGTTCGGTCGCTCAATCATTTCCGTGTTCAACTCTTTGCGACCCCATGGACTGCAGCACGCCAGGCTTCCCTGTCTTTCACTATCTCCTGGAGTTTGCTCAAACTCATGTCCATTGAGTCAGTGATGCCATCCAACCATCTCATCCTCTGTTGCCCCCTTCTCCTCCTGCCTTCAATCTTTCCCAGCATCAGGGTCTTTTCCAGTGAGTTGGCTCTTCATATCATGTGGCCAAAGGATTGGAGCTTCAGTTTCAGCGTCAGTCCTGCAAATGAATATTCAGGGTTGATTTCCTTTAGGATTGACTGGTTTGATCTCCTTGCTCTCTAAGGGGCTCTCAAGAGTCTTCTCAAGCACCACAGTTTGAAAGTATCAGTTCTTCAGTGCTCAACCTTCTTTATGATCCAACACTCACACCCATACATGACTACTTGTCAGACTGCTGCAAATGTCAGATAAACTGTTTTAGGACTGGAGAACCAAGAGAATAATCAAGGATACAATGAAGGCATTTAAGGAGAGAAAATTTCCACAATTTTTTAAATGACACAATTCAACACTTATTTGCGAACACTGAATTTGAATTTCCTATAAAGGTCGCATCATGAAATAATATTCTCTTAATTATTCCTTCAATCATTTAAAAATGTCAAAACCATTTTCGGCTCAGGGGTCATACAAGAACAGATGACAGGCCAGAAGAGGCTTGCAGGTGATGGTCTGCTGCTGCTGCTGCTAAGTCCAACTCTGTGCGACCCCGTAGACGGCCGCCCACCAGGCTCCCCCAGTCCCTGAGATTCTCCAGGCAGGAACACTGGAGTGGGTTGCCATTTCCTTCTCCAATGCATGAAAGTGAAAAGTCAAAGTGAAATCGCTCAGTCGTGTCCGACTCCTAGCGACCTCATGGACTGCAGCCTATCAGGCTCCTCCGTCCATGGGATTTTCCAGGCAAGAGTACTGGAGTGGGGTGCCATTGCCTTCTCCTTGTGGTTTGCAGACCCCTGATCTATAGTCCCTCAGCCCTCAGCTCCTGAGTTGCTGGGCTTCCCTTGTGGCTCAGCTATTAAAGAATCCGCTTGCAATGCGGGAGACCTGGGTTTGATCCCTGGGTTGGGAAGATCCCCTGGAGAAGGGAAAGGCTGACCATTCCAGTATTCTGGCCTGGAGAATTCCATGGACTGTACAGTCCTTGGGGTCACAAAGAGTCCGAGAGGACTGAGTGACTCACTTTCATCCTGGACCGGGACTCAGCGCTTCTCCTTGCCCACACATTAGGTTAAGTTCTGTCAGTAGAGGGCGCTGGAGGGACGTTACCAGGGAAGCAGCCTCTCCCCGGTCCGCGGTGCTGTTTTCCTTCCACCAGCAAGTGCGAGACAGAGAGGCTTTGCCCCAGGTGTACGGTGCATGACTCCTTGGCGAGCTTGTGTCTGGAGACCACCTCTCTGTGGTCCCCCGACCAGGTGACCCCGAGTGGATTGAGTGCTCCTGGCCTTTCACCCTCAGAGCTCCCAACCCCTCCGTGCACCGCCTTGGCTGGCCGGCTCCCGAGGGTGTTTCCTGCCCTTTGGCATCTGCTCTGGGTGAAGCCAGCAACTTCTCTGCCATCCAGGCGGCTGCTACCACACTCCCCATCAAGGTCTGAACTCTGGCCTCCAGGGTGGGTGGGGGGAGGGGAGCGTCCGAGTGGAAGGTTGCTCTTCCTCAGTCCTAGGGTTCCCTTCAGATTTCTCCTGACATCCTTAGAGTCACTCCAAAGCATAGCATAATAGTTCTTTATTTTAAGCCTCCCCTACTCGAATCACTGTGGCTCCTAACCGAACTCTGACCCCTAGAGTACCCCAGGCTGCCCCTCCAGAACTCTGGGGAGGACACAGATGCCACAATCCAAGGGGCTGGGTGAGTGCCAGCGCTGTCTCCAACGTGCTGTGCAAGTTCTACATGTGACCGACTGCCCCTCTGGGTCTGTTTGCTCACCTAGGACATGGGGAGAACAATTCCCCCCTGGCTGGGGCAAGGAGACCCAAAGGAGACTGTGTTAATGCCGAGCGCAGGGCGAGGGGCCCCAAGGGGCTCAAGACAGAAGCTGCATCTTCACTGGAAGTGCTGTGAGGATTACAGAAGACAGGGTGTGAGGTGCCCACCACAGGTGAGGGGCAGGGCTCTGAACCCAAGCCCCCTCCGTCTTCCCTTCCTCCCCCTTCTCTCCCAGATCATCTCCTCCCTCAGGCTTCCAGGACCTGGGTTCTCTCCCCTCGGGCCTGTTCCTGGCTGCTTGTGTAACCCTGGCTGGCTGTGCGGTCACCGTAGCCACCGCTGTTGAGTCCTGCCCCAAGGCCACAGGTATGAGCCCTGAACCAGGGTCACCTCTGAAGGTAATTGAGCCCCTCTGTAAGCGTTGCCAAAAGCCCTCTCTGATCATCACTAACAAGCTTCTTGACTCCCAATTAGGCAAAGATGCCCACTCCAGCAAGCACCCTATGGTGCCCTAACCAATCACTTAACTCCAACCTTCCAGCAGGAAATTTTCTTTGTCTTGAGGCTATAAAAATTGGCTGCTCACCCACAAAAACTGTCAGCTTTCCCTGGTCTGCCAGGAGGTTGGCCCAGTGTGCTCACAATGCCCACATTATCCCTGCTCTTTTTTCTTAATAAGCTCAGTCCCTTTGGAAATGCTCTGTGTAGGGAAATTATTTTCCAGCATGCACTTGGACCACCTTAACAGCCGCCTCAGCCCTGCGAGGGGAGGAGGGAAACAGGCCAGGGTGGTGACGAGGCTGCTCAGTTCTCATCTGCCCCTGATGCTCTGGCCTCGCAAGTGTCTCCTCGCAGGGAGGCAGCCTGGTTTCTGGTCCCTGAGCTGAAGATTGTCCTGCTTGGCCTGGGGAGGGCACGGACTCCCCTCTGTTCACATCTGACCAGAGGAGCCTGGGCGGCAGCTGCCAGAGATGCTCGTGCCTCTGGACCACATGGAGCAGGTTGGCGGGCACCCTCTCCGCCCAGCCCGGAGTGACTCCCCTTTCTTCCCTGGCAGGTCTCTGTACCCAGGCTGTGGGAGATTTAGCCCCAAGCACCCTCCATGGTTCTCTCCTCCACGGTGAAGTCTGCTGGGGTTCTAGGTTCCAGGTTCCCTCTCTGCTGCAGGCACCCTGGACCCCACCTGCCCACTGAGGTCGGGCTGGGTGGGCGGGGGCTGCCCTGGGATGCCCTTGAGGATCCACTGCGGACCTGGCCTTCTCCAGAATTCCAGCCCCTCCCCGCCTTCTCCCATGTCTCCCTCCCTGGGATCCAGATCCTTCCAGAGAAACCATCGTGAGCCTGGAAGGACGGCTGGTGCTCAGAGACCACTGAGAGCCCAGATTAAACCAGTGGCTCAGCAGTAAAGAATCTGCCTGCCGTGCACGAGAGTCATAGGAGTCACAGGCTCGATCCCTGGGTTGGGAAGATCCCCTGGAAGAGGGCACAGCAACCTACTCCAGTATTCTTGCTGGGAGAACTCCATGGACAGAGGCGCCTGGCAGGCTATAGTCCATGGAGGCTCAAAGAGTTGGATACAACTGAAGCGCACTATCTGTATCTGTATCTGTAGAGGAGAAGAGCTCCTCGGAGAGGGCAAGAGGATCAGGGAACACAAACAGAGCTGAAAGGAAAGTGGGCTCCTGGGTCTCACTCCTTTTCCTACATTTATTATTTTTTCTGAATGAGCTGCACCAGTAATTACCACTGATATCCAAGGCTGCACTTGCCATTCCCCCTTGTAATTAATGTCCCAGGGGAGAACCATGCATGGCAGGGAGCTGATCTGCTGAGGGGTTGGCCTCCTGGGTCCTGTAACCTGGGGCTTAAGGGCCCGTGTAGTGCAGTCAGCCTGTGGGGCGGGCTCAGGAGCCCCCGGGGCAAATCAACCTCCGATACAGAAAACAGCAAGCTGGCAGGCAGGGAGGGGTGTACCCATGCTGGCTGCCCTGGATCTGGCGGGGGTGGGTGGGGGGCAGGGGAGAGGAGGTGGAAGGAGCCGGAAGAGAGAAGGGGTCCACCTTTGTTGGCAGGTTAACGAGGCACCTGGCTCAGAGGAGGTTTGGAGGGATGGGGCTTCTCATGGGGCTTCTCAGAGGCCTGGTCCACCCCTAAGGCCTTGGATCCTTGCTTGGGAAGACTGGAGTTAGCCAGGTGGCTGCAGGTTAGGAGAGAGCTGGACTGTGGGGTCCGGGGCTCCCAGGGACCTCACATGTTAGTGCTGAGAAGGGTGTGCAGGCCAGAGGCCCAGGGTCCTCTCCTGACAAACTCTGAAATATGAGAGGGGGGGGGGTCTTGGAACCTTCCTTCTCTCGCAGTCAGTGATTTTGAGATCTGTCAGTCTTTTTCATGGCATCTGTGATGCACAGGATCTTGGAATTAGAGCATCTTTCAGAGACTCAAAGCTACCTTAATGGAGTCTTTGAATTGCCGAATCTTATGCCTTTCACAAAATCTTAGAATTATAAGATCACAGATGCATTCACTGAATTCCAGGCCCCAAGAATCTTTGAATTAAGAATTGTTCAGAGAGACTTGTAATGACATTCACAGTGTGCTTGGCTCTGAGAACGGAATGATTCAGAGGAACACGGAGTTGAAATAAACATTCTGGAACCAGAGTCTTAGCACAGGAAGAGACCTTAGTCCATCCTGCCCCCCCGCCCCCCACTGCCCCCCCGCCCCAAGTACTGCAGGACAGCCCTTCTTCACTGTCCTGTAGTAGCTCAGACTTTTGTAGGGGCTGGGAGCTCACCCTCTGTTAAGGGAAGCTGTCCCACTGTTGGACAGATCCTCTGACCACCCCTCCAGCACCCCCCCACCCCCGCCGAGGCCCAGAGCACCCCAGTCATCCTGATTGTGTCAGGCGGAGAAGGGGGTTCATTCCAGCCCTCATCGTGGAGTCTTTCTGATCCTTCCTCAAGGCTCACCCTCTTGTGTCTCAGCTTGGCAACCTTCCCTTCTTCTGACTCCTGCTTTGCTGAGCAGTGTGCATGCGTGCTAAGTCGCTTCAGTCGTGTCCGACTCTTTGCCACCCTATGGACTGCAGCCTGCCAGACTCCTCTGTCCATAGGATTCTCCAGGCAAGAGTACTAGAGCAGGTTGCCATGACCTCCTCCAGGGAGTCTTCCCTACTTAGGAATCGAGCTTACATCTCTTATGTCTCCTGCATTGGCAGGCAGGTTCTTTACCACTGCTGCTGCTGCTGCTAAGTCGCTTCAGTAGTGTCCGATGCTGTGCGACCCCATAGATGGCAGCCCACCAGGCTCCCCTGTCCCTGGGATTCTCCAGGCAAGAACACTGGAGTGGGTTGCCATTTCCTTCTCCAATGCATGAAAGTGAAAAGCGAAAGTGAAGTGGCTCAGTCCTGTTGGATTCCTTGAGACCGCATGGACTGTAGCCTACCAGGCTCCTCCATCCATGGGACTCTCCAGGCACGAGTACTGGAGTGGGGTGCCATTTCCCTTTACCACTAGCGCCACCCTATCTGCTAACCCCTTGGGCTGGCCTTCCCTGCATCTACCATGCAATAGCTCTTTAAAAAGAAATTCACAACCTGGAAAAATTCCTATTTTCCAGAGAGCAGGGCAGTGTTAATTATGACCAGCACCTTCATTGTCTCTTTTGAAAACCTTCACCTTGGAGCACTTCAATAAAAGAACAAAATCCTAATTAATTAAAGACAATTCCGCTCTGAATTTGTGTTTCCCTGTTCTCAGAGATTATAACTAGGGGGAGGGGAGAGAGAGGCAGAGAGAAGGAGGGAGGGGGAGGCAGGTGGGGGAAAGAAAGAAAACAGGAGAGAAATGCCATTCCATTGGGGGAGGGACACGCAGGGCTTTGAGATACAGCCAGACCTCGAGGGACCTGGAGGGACAGCTGGGTGAGTGTGGGGGGACCCATAAAACCCGCAGAATTGGATATTCATTTCTAGACCTCTGATATCTGAACATGTTCCACTCTTCACGTTGTGACGGAAAGTTGATTTGTTCAAAGAAAATAAAACGTGCTGCTGGGTCTGCGTGTCCTGGGTACAAATTTGCTAGCAAGGGCGGGTGTGTTTCCGTGGACCAGCCACCGTGGTGATGGCTGGAGGCGCTGACAGCTCCAGGGCGTGGGTAGGATGGTGGTGGCTGAGGCCTGAAGGCTCAGGGCTTCATGCTCGCATTAGGCCGGATTTTCTTCTTGACGCGAGACCTTGTCTCTGTGTTGGCTAGCCTAATTGGGGGCAGGCGCTGGCATCAGGATGGCAGGGGGCTGGCATGGGGGACCTTGGGGGGAAAGGGCACTCCCCATTGGGTGGCCAAGGGCTCTGACTGTTCCCATCTCACTGACCTGGGGATGGGACAGTTGGGAGAAGGGCTTGCAAGGCAGGAGCTCAGTGGTTCCAGGAAGAAGCAAGGGGAGCCCAGGTCTATGGTGGCTGCATCGTGAAGAACAGCAGCGGGTGTGGTTCCATGTGCGTCGCCCTCGTGAGAACTGACTGTGCCCTGGTAAGACAGTGCAGCTAGAGAGAAGGTAGAACCTGGACTTTGGAATCAGACAAACCTGGATCCCGACTCCCCCGGATAGCAGCTGTGGGACTTGAGGCCAGTCATTTACCTCATTTGGGCCTCGGTTTCCTACTCTGTAAAGTGGGGTACTTACCTTCAGGGTGCCTGTGACCATTAAAGGAGCTGAATTTGTAAGGCAGTTAAAACAGTGCCTGGTGTGATTACCCTCCTGGGCCTTGGTTTTCTCCAATGGAGAGAGTGATGGACAACTCGCACAGCTCCTGGAAGACTTAAATGAGCTCGTGAGGGCGGAGGCAAAATAGGGTCCTGGTGAGACATGCAGGGCCTGGGTTCACAAGCTGACTCCATCAATGCTGGCTGTGTGACCTTGGGTACATTACAGGACCAATCTGAGCTTTGGGCTTTTCAACTATGAGGTATGATGCGGCAGCACCCACCCCGTGGGGGAGGCTGTGAAGACTCAGTGAATGGATGTGTGAAGGCAGCCAAAACGGGGCCTGGTCTGTGCTCGATACATTGTAGCATCATTCAGAGAAAATGCCTGATGAGGTCCAGAGCACCTAGGAGACTCTCAGTAAAAGTGGATGCCTTCTGATCAGCCAGCTGGTCTCTGTTCTGAACCATTCACATGAAGGGACTCATTTAGTCCTTGTAACAACCCACTGAGGTCCATTGCATTAGCATCCCTATTAGACAGATGGGGAAACTGAGGCACAGAGAGAGCTAAGTGACCTGCCAGAAGCCATGGAAGTGGTAAGTTGTCAGAACCAGGGTTGAACCAGGCAATCGTGCTGTAGAGTCTGGACACTCACAGGCCACACCAGCTGGGGTGAGACTAAGAGCCGGCATTTCTAATGTGTCTCCGGGGGATGCTGACATTGCTGGCCTCGGAGGCCAACCTGGGCAACTGCTAGTCTACAGGAGGAGCATTTGTTGAACACCCACCCCATGGACAGAGGAGCCTGGTGGCTATAGTCCATGAGGTCGCAAAGAGTTGGACAGGACTGAATGACTGAGCATGCACAGATGCACACCCCATGACAGGCCTTGCTGTTGCTATAAGGACCACGCTGGGCTCTTCTGTATCCACCTCAGCTTCCATCTCTGTGAGATGGGGTTGTTTTGAGGCTCCACACAGGGTGAGGCACTCCAGAACCACAGGAGGCAAGCACTTGGGAAGCGTGTTAGCTCCGATCTATGTCCTGGTTCTTCATAGCTGGAGCTCTGTGTCTGTTTCCGCCTCTCTGGTGAGATAGCTGCCTGGTTTCTATGCCCAGACCGGGGCTCATGAATCTGCCTGTCTCTGAGCATCTCACAGATCATTGGGCAAATGAATTTTGGGGAATTGGTCATTTGATGAATTGCCCATTTACTAAGTGGATTTTCAGCAAATTAACCCAGAATCTCAACTCCTTAGGACTGTTCAAAGGATTAAATGAGATAATGTATGAAAAGCATTTAGCACAGCGCTGGCACATAGTGGATATTCACTAAATGTTTCTACTATTATTATTATCGATGTTGCCATTGCAGGGACAAAGTGGATGCTGGGTGAGCATCACTTAGTGGTGAGACCCTAAGCTTGGTGGTTGGAGCAGCTGGTGGGAGGGGGGTGCAGGAGCAGAGTGGCATATAGATGCCTATGTACTTTTCAGCTGCTGCTGCTGTTAAGTCACTTCAGTCATGTCCAACTCTGTGCGACCCCATAGATGTCAGCCCACCAGACTCCCCCGTCCCTGGGATTCTCCAGGCAAGAACACTGGAGTGGGTTGCCATTTCCTTCAATGCATGAAAGTGAAGTCGCTCAGTCGTGTCTGACTCTTAGCGACCCCATGGACCTACCAGGCTCCTCCATCCATGGGATTTTCCAGGCAAGAGTACTGGAGTGGGGTGCCATTGCCTTCTCCTACTGTGGACAAAAAAATATTCCCTTTCTGCTCAAGTTGATTTATTTGGTTGGCTTGTCTATCATTTGCAGTGAAAACATTCCGCATGATTTTCTACCAAGCTCTGCCTGGGCAGAGTGGAGCTGTGGGCACAAGGGAGTGATTGCTCTAGGCCAGGCGATGTGTTTCCTTCCACCTGATCCCATCACCCATCTCAACCCTCCCAGGCCATCACCCCCATTTCAGAGTGAGGACCTGAGGATGCTGAGGCGGGTGGAGAGGGAGGGGGAGGAACAGACCCCACCCTGGACTCTAGAACCGGGAGCTGGCCCAGCCACTCTCCCGCACCCACTCTTTCTCCTCTCAGCTCAGCACTCAGGCCCTTGGACGTCCCAGGACAGAGACCAGGGGGCACCGTTGGCCGCCTCTCTGTGGGCCAGTCTGTGGACCTGGCAGGAGGGAGTCTAGGTCTCTGAGCCCAGCTGACAAGATGGAAGGTTGGGGGATAGGTACATGATATGCGGGCTCAAATCTGAGCATCAGAAAAGGCCAGATTTGGATATACAGAATTAAAAAAAAATAACAGTTACGTTTTTTCTCATGTTGATGAGCTGCTAGAAATCTTGAAAACAAACCAACCCATTACAATAAAGGGGTGTGGTCTCTATTTCTCAGTTCAGTTCAGTTCAGTTCACTCAGTCGTGTCCAACCCTTTGAGATCCCATGGACTGCAACACACCGGGCCTGCCTGTCCATCACCAACTCCCGGAGTTTACTCAAACTTGAAAGGTTGTTGTTGAATCACGCGAATACACCGGGATTTTTGGCCCCCGGAGGAGAAGAATTCAATCCGGGGCTAGAGACGAGGCTTGATCGCTCAGAGCTTTTGTGTAATAAAGTTTTATTAAAGTATAAAGGAGATAGAGAAAGCTTCTGACATAGGCATTCTCAGAAGGGGGCAGAAAGAGTACCCCCCCTGCTAGTCTTCAGCTGGATGTTATATAGTCACTAGCAGTCTGTTAATGAAAGAAAGGAATGTCTTAAAATTCAGAATGGCACCAAATGGTTTATCCTGGGCCATAAAATGATTAACTTGAATCTTAAAGAAGGGCAGACCACCATACAAATAGTTTCATTTACATAGATTAGGGGAACAATATCTGAGTATAACATACTGGTTTGTCAAGTAGGTTCTGGGCCAAGAGGCGGAACCGACTTGGAGACAGAGTTTGGGGTAAAGGCATAGTACATTAGCATAGCTTAAGACAAACATTTCCATAAGAAAAAGGCATTGGTTATCTCTAGGCTCAAGAATAGCTAACTTCAGGCGAAACCAGGTGTCATTATGGCAACACAGTATTTTAAGAGAAACCTCCCTTTAAATTTGTATAGAGAAGGAAAAAAATATTGTTAGTTTGTTTCCTCTTGCCGCTTAAGAGAGATAAAAATGTCTGACACTTGCAGGCTATTTCCTCCATTTGGAGACCCCTCTCTCCTTGGGGACCCCTAGATTTCCTATCAACCTGCCTAGGAAATGACTCTCTCAAACTCATGTCCATTGAGTCGGCGATGCCATCCAACCATCTCATTCCTCTTCTCCTCCCGCCTTTAATCTTTCCCAGCCTAAGACAGCTATCCTTTTTTCCCAAGTGTCTGTCTCATCCCCTCTGAGAGAAGTCCCACCTCCTTCTCTCTCTCTCATTTCTTCCCTACCCCCTTAAACTGTACCAGGGCAGGCAGAGAGCAGGCCAGCCTGCCCCTCAGAAGGCGGGCACACAGAGCCCCTCCTCTGAGGCCCTGGCTTTCCCCGCCCATCAACCAGCCATTGGCTGAGCAGCCCCTGGGGCAGGTGCAGAAGCTCCTCCCACCTCCTGACTACAGTAGGAGAGGGCGGGCCCAGGGCTAGACTTGGCCATCCCCTCTCACCCTGGGTGGTTGCGCTGTGTGCTTGGTAGTTTCAGTCGTGTCCGACCCTTTGAGACACGGTGAACTGTAGCCCGCCAGGCTCCTCTGTCCATGGGGGTTCTCCAGGCAAGAATACTAGAGTGGGTTGCCATGCGCTCTGGTTAGGTCCCCGTTAATGGCCAACCAAGGATCCCAACACCTGTTCCTCGGCTCGCCACTTATTCCAAAGCCTCTGGCAACTGGGGGGGAGGTTGTCGGAAAGAACTTCTGTTTCCTGCTGTCCCCAGAGCAGATGGCTTATGGGGACGTGGGGTGGTGATTTGCAAGATGTTTGGGGGGGTGGGGTGGGGAAAAGGGAGCTGAGACTGGATCTGCATTCTCTGACTAAAGCACAAAGTTGTTTTTAAAAAGTTTAGGCCACAGGTGGCAGTGACTGGGTGCTGTTGGGTGTTGGGCACGTTATCCGTACCACCTGCGGGGCTCCACCCAGTCTCCCCACTGCAAGTGGGAGTGGGACGCTTAGAACAAGGGCAGCAGAGCCAGAACCAAATGCAGGTGTGGCCATCCCTGGTCCTGGCTCTTCCCATTGGGTGGGCGGCCTCCAGGCTCCGCCCTTCCTTCACCCCTTCCTCCAGGAAGCATGCTGAGGACCCATGAGGGCCCGGGCCCTTGGGAAGCATGGGGTCCAGCCCAGGACCCAGAGAAAAGATACAACGTAGGCATGGGGTCCAGAGGGGTGCGCAGCAGCTGCGGTGAGGGGCAGGCGCTGATTGGCTTATAGGGAAACAGAAGGGTCAGGAGACCGGCTGGGTGGAGGCCAAAGTGGGACCTGATTATACAAATGTGGGTGGTGGGGTGCATGGAGAACTAAAAGGCAACGAGAGGGAAGCAGGGTCTGAGGAAGAAAGAGACCAGCAGACCCCTTCCTCTGAGCCCTGCCCCATGCCCTCCCTCTGAAGGCCACCTTCTATCTTTCTTGTCCATGTAGCCTATGGCTGGTGGGTAGAGTCTGTCTGCCATGGCTAGCCACCAGTAGGGACTGGTCAGGGTCTCTTGGGTCAAATCCAAGCCCAGTCTATCTGGCCTGAGTTAAGTTTCCAGCCCTGGTCCAATCAGCAGAGCCCAGGGGTGCCCGGAGAGGAGGAAGGGGATAAATGAATGAATGCTAACAGGGAGCAGAAGTCTCAAAAGAGAAGGGAGTAACAACCTCTGTATTTTTTTTCTTAATGTTTTTACTCAAGCAGCTGTTCTAAATTTAATCATCACTAATAATAAAAATAAATATTCATGGCCGATTGGTATGTGCTGAGCCTGTGCTGAGAGCTTTATACTGGTTTTCTCATTTGATCTCCAATCACAGCCTCAAAGGCAGCAAGGGTAGTCTCATGTCAGGGGAGGGCAGGAGACTCTCGGGTGCAAAGTGCCCGGGGATCCATGGCTGGTGAAGAGCAAAGCTGGGGCTTGAAGTCCCGCCCGTGGGACTCCAGGTCGTTCTGGGAACCTAAATGCCCCAAGAGCAGGGACCTCTGTGTCTCCTTCACCATTTATTCCCAGTGCCCAGTGCAGTCAGGCACATAATAGACTCCCAAGGACTTCTTGGTAAATAAGTGAGCACATGTAAGAGTCCCTGTTTCTCCCAACATTTTCACGTGGTGGGAGGCTTCTCACATACCCCACACTCACCCAGGCCATGGTTTAATGAGCCTAGCTTTCAAACTAAAGTGCTCCCAGTTTGGAGAGTTCTAATGACTCACCCAGGGCTCCACTGGGCTCCAGTGGGACGTGAACTTGATTCCTGAGTTCCTAGAGGGTTCTGTATGGTCTGCGCTGTGTAGACTCTGGACACAGACAGACCTGGTTCAGATCCTATTCTGCCTTTTCATAGGTGGGTACACTGAGCAACTGAAGTCTCAGTGGGTCTCAGTTTCCTTTTCTGTAAAGTGGGAATGATGATACTCCTACTTACAGGGCAACAGTGAGGTTTAAATGATAAATGAATGTCGAGCTGGGGTCCTCAACTTTGGCCCTATCACCATTCAGGCCAGGTCATTTCTTATCGTCCTATAGTTAGTGTTAGTTGCTCTGTCGTGTCCGACTCTTAACCACCCCATGGAGTGTAGCCTGCCAGGTTCCTCTATCCATGGAATTCTCCAGGCAAGAATACTGGAGCAGGTACCCTTTCCCTTCTCTAGGGGATCTTCCTGACCCAGTGATCGAATCTGGGTCCCCGTTGCTGGCAGATTCTTTACCATCTGAGCCTCCAGGGAAACCCCCTGTTGTCCTATGGGTTTTCCTATTATAGGGTATGTAAGAGCATCCTGGCTTCTACCCCCAATGCCGGTAGCTATTCCTACCTCATCCAGGTGTGGCAACCAGAAAGGTCTCTGGATGTTGCCAGGCATCCCCTGGGTGGGCACTACAGGAGTGGAGCCTGAGAACACAGAGCTGGCGCAGAGAGCACGAGGGATCATGATCTACTATCACCATCATCCTGATGGTGTCCGTGGATGAGACCCTGCCTGTCCTGTCGCTGCTGCATCCCTGGGGCCCATGCTGGCCTGGCACACAGTAGGTGCTCAGAATCCACTGCAGTGGCCTCCATGGAGCTGGATGGGGTCTCCCCAAAGCCCCTCCTGCGAAGGGGCTTCCTGAGTCAGCAGCACCATGTGAGTCTCCAAGAAGGGACAATTCCATGGACTTCTTAGCCTCTGCTTTTGTTCTCTTTTTCACTCTCACTCTCCACTGTCGTGTCAGCCGGGCTCTGGCAGAGCTGGCGGCAGAGTGACAGGGAGCCAAAATCTCGGTGCCCTTAGCTCCGGCTTTTGTCTGCCTGATTTCATGCTGCCTGCGGCCTGGATGCCACTCAGCTGGAGAGATGTCCAAATTTTATTAAATTATAGGGCATGAGTGAGCAGCGAGAGGACACTTGTCACCCACCCCAGCCTGTTCCCTGAGGCTCCTGCATCCCCGGGGGTGGGGAGGGGGACTACCTTGGCCAGTCTCATTTCCCCTGCCCTCTTCATAATCACACCTGTGGAACTTCAGGTGATCTTCCCGGCATGAGAGCTGGAGGAGGCTGGGTGTGCTTGTCCCCATGCTGAGCCAGTGGTGGCCTGCACGCCAGCCAGGAGGCCCCAGGCCCGAAGAAGAGCAGAGAACAGCACGACCGACTCATAGAAGATAGCTGATGGCTGGAGATATTTTACCCATTTCCACTTTTATTAATATATTTTAACAACTTTATTGCAGTATAATGACATGCAATAAACTTCCCTTTTTTTACTGGGGTATCAGATCAGATCAGATCAGTCGCTCAGTCGTGTCCAACTCTTTGTGACCCCATGAATCACAGCACGCCAGGCCTCCCTGTCCATCACCAACTCCCGGAGTTCACTGCGACTCACGTCCATCAAGTCAGTGATGCCATCCAGCCATCACATCCTCTGTCGTCCCCTTCTCCTCCGGCCCCCAATCCTTCCCAGCATCAGAGTCTTTTCTAATGAGTCAACTCATCGCATGAGGTGGCCAAAGTACTGGAGTTTCAGCTTTAGCATCATTCCTTCCAAAGAAATCCCAGGGCTGATCTCCTTCAGAATGGACTGGTTGGATCTCCCTGCAGTCCAAGGGCCTCTCAAGAGTCTTCTCCAACACCACAGTTCAAAAGCATCAATTCTTCTGCGCTCAGCCTTCTTCACAGTCCAACTCTCACATCCATACATGACCACAGGAAAAACCATAGCCTTGACTAGACGGACCTTTGTTGGCAAAGTAATGTCTCTGCTTTTGAATATGCTATCTAGGTTGGTCATAACTTTCCTTCCAAGGAGTAAGCGTCTTTTAATTTCATGGCTGCAGTCACCATCTGTAGTGATTTTGGAGCCCAGAAAAATAAAGTCTGACACTGTTTCCACTGTTTCCCCATCTATTTCCCATGAAGTGGTGGGACCGGATGCCATGATCTTCGTTTTCTGAATGTTGAGCTTTAAGCCAACTTTTTCACTCTCCACTTTCACTTTCATCAAGAGGCTTTTTAGTTCCTCTTCACTTTCTACCATGAGGGTGGTGTCATCTGCATATCTGAGGTTATTGATATTTCTCCCGGCAATCTTGATTCCAGTTTGTGTTTCTTCCAGTCCAGCGTTTCTCATGATGTACTCTGCATATAAATTAAATAAACAGGGTGACAATATACAGCCTTGACGAACTCCTTTTCCTATTTGGAACCAGTCTGTTGTTCCATGTCCAGTTCTAACTGTTGCTTCCTGACCTGCATACAAATTTCTCAAGAGGCAGATCAGGTGGTCTGGTATTCCCATCTCTTTCAGAATTTTACTGGGGTATATTTACTTTAAAATGCTCTGTTAGTTTTTGCTGTACAGTGAAGTGAATCACCTCTTAGTCACTTGCTTAGTCACTTCAGTCGTGTCTGACTCTTTGGGATCCCATGGACTGTAGCCCACCAGGTTCCTCTGTCCATGGGATTTCCTAGGCAAGAATATAGGAGTGGGCTGCCATTTCCTTCTCCAGAATCAACTATATGTATACATATATCTCCTCCCTCTTAGACCTTGTTCCCAGCGCCCCCAACCCATCCATCCAGATGATCACGGAGCACCAAGCTGAGCTCCCTGTGCTATATAGCAGCTTCTTATTAGCTAAGAACTCCACTACTGGGCATGTGCCCTGAGAAAACCACAATTCAAAAGGATACATGCATCCCAATGTTCACTGCAGCACTGTTCACAATAGCCGGGGCATGGAAGGAAACTAAATGTCCATCGACCAATGAGTGGGTAAAGAGTATGTGGTACATGTACGCAACAGGATATTACTCAGTCACTAAAGGAACAAAACTGGGTCATTTGTAGAGATGAGGATGGACCTAGAGTCTGTCATACAGGATGAAGTAAGTAAAAAAATTCCTCTACTGAAGTGTACAGTTTGATGAGTTTGACATAGGTATACACCCATAGGTATACCCCACAGTCACGATAGTGAACAAATCCAAATCTTTAACTTTCCTCCTGCCCCCTTGGTCAGCCCAGCATCCCACCCTCGCTACAGCTTCCTCTGCTGATCTGCTTGCTGTCACTATAGAATTCCAGAAAAACATCTGCTTCATTGACTATGCTAACGCCTTTGACTGTGTGGATCACAACAAACTGTGGAAAATTCTTCAAACGATGGGAATACCGGACCATCTTACCTGCCTCCTGAAAAACCTGTATGCAGGTCAAGAAGCAACAGTTAGAACCTGACTGTAACAAAGTACTGGTTCCAAATTGGGAAAGGAGTACATCAAGGTTGTATATTGTCACCTGGTTATTTAACTTATATGCAGAGTACATCATGTGAAATGCAGGGTTGGATGAATCACAAGCTGCAATGAAGAATGCCCAGAGAAATGTTAATAGCTTCAGATATGCAGATGATACCACCCTAATGGCAGAAAACAAAGAGGAACTAAAGAGCCTCTTGATGAAGGTGAGAGAGGAGAGTGAAAAAGCTGGCTTAAAACTCAACATTCAAAAAACTAAGATCATGGCATCCAGTCCTATCACTTCATGGCAAATAGAAGGAGAAAAAGTGGAAACAGTGACAGGTATTATTTTCTTGGGTTCCAAAATCACTGCAGATGGTGACTGCAGCTATGAAATTAAAGATGCTTGCTCCTCGAAAGAAAAACTACAACAAAGCTAGACAGTGTATTAAAAAGCAGAGACATTGCTTTGCTGACAAAGGTCTGTGTAGTCAAAGCTATGGTTTTTCCAGTAGTCATGTATGGATGTGAGTGTTGGACCATAAAGAACACTGAACACCAAAGAATTGATGCTTTCAAACTGTGGTGCTGGAGAAAACTCTTGAGAGTCCCTTGGACTGCAAAGAGATCAAACCAGTCAATCCTAAAGAAAATCAACCCTGAATATTCACTGGAATATTCACTGGAAGGACTGATGCTGAAACTGAACTCCAATACTTTGGGCACCTGATGCAAAGAGCCGACTCATTGGAAAAGACCCTGATGCTGGGAAAGATTGAGAGCAAGAGGAGAAGGGAGAGACAGAAGATGAGATGGTTGGATGGCATCACCAACTCAATAGACATGAGTTTGAGCAAACTCCAGGAGATCGTGAAGTATAGGGAAGGTTGGTGTGTTGCAGTTCATGGGGTTGCAAAGAGTCGGACATGACTGAGCAACTGAACAATAATAACATTTTTATATCAGTGGAATCATATAGTATGTGTACTCAGCATAGTTATTTTGAGATTCATCTATGTTGTATGTTTCAGTAGTTCATCTGTTTTTAATGTTGAATGGTATTCCATTGCATGGATATCCACAGATTTATTTATTGGTTTACCTGTTAATGGACATTTGAGTTGTTTCCAATTCTTGGCTGTTACAAATAAAACTGCTGTGAACATTTATGCACAAGCCTTTGCATGGGTATATGCTTTTTCTGAGACAAATAATTAAGAGAAAACATAAGGTAGGTCATATGGTAGGTATATGTTTAAGTTTTTAAGAAGTAATATACCAAAAAAAAAAAAAAAAAGAAGTAATATACCGTTTTCCAAAGGGTATGGCATTAGCATGTAAATTTCAGTTGCTCTGCATCCTCACCAACCCTTGGTATGGTGTTTTTAATTTCAGTCATTCTAATGGACGTGTAGTGACCTATTAAGATGTTAATTTGCATTTCCTTGCTGTCTAATGACAGTGACGTCAAGGAAATGCAATTGAACATTTTTTTCATTTGTTTATTCACCATCTCTATTTTTTATTTTTAGGTGAGGTTTCTGTTCAAATCTTTGGTCATTTTTTTAAATTAAGCTATTGCTTCTTTTATTATTAATTTTCCAGAATTTTAATATATTTTGAATATATGTCTTTTATTAAATATATAGTTTGCAGCTCTTTTCTTCTGGTTTGTGGCTTGTGTTTTTATTTGTGTTTTAAATGTCCAAGCTGAGAATTTCTTGTTTTAAGGATGCACTGTTGGTGTCAAATCTAAGAAATCTTTGCCTAACTCAAGGTGATAGATCTAGAGCTAGTTTTTATATATAGTGCAAGGTATAAATTGAGATTCTTTTTTTTTTTTTTTTGCACACCAACATTCAATTGTTGAAAAGACTATCCTCTTTACACTGAATAGCCTTTGCACTCTTGTCAAAAATCAGTTGCTGTATGTATGGGTCTATTTCTAAGACTTTTGTTGCACTGATAAATTTATCTACCTTTACCAACACCACACTATGTTAATTACTCTAGCCTTAAAATAAATCTTGGAATTAGGTAGTGTTAGTCCTACAATTTCTTTCTACTTTTTGGTCATTCTAGGTTCTTTGCATGTCCATATAATTTTTAGAATCGATTCATCATTTTCTATAAAAAAGGACTATTAGGAGTTTTCTTGTTATTGCATTGAATCTATTCATCAGTTTGGGGAGAATTGTCATTTTTCAACCAAGAATATGGAGATTTTCTCCATTTGTTTAAGTCCTTTTCAATTTCTCTGAACAATGTTTTGGAATTTTCAGAGTTTGCATTGAGCACATCTTTGTCAGCTTTACCCCTAAGTATTTCATATTTTTGATGCTATTGTAAATAGCATTTTAAAGTTTTTATTTCTGATTTTCATTGCTACTATACAGAAACACAATTGATTTTCACATATAGATCTTCTATTTTACAACCTTCCTAAGTTTACTTATTTGCTCCAGTAGCTTTTATTGTAAATTTCATTTGATTTTCTACATTGGCAGTCATGACATTTATGAATAAAAAGTTTTACTTCTTTCTTTCCAATCCTTTGCTTATATTTGTTGTTCTTGCCCTTGGACATTGACACTCCTTGTTTTCAGGCCTTTGGGTTATATTAGAAGGTTATATTGGGTATATTATATCCATCCTCCTGGAGCTCAGGCCTTTGGGTTTGGACAAGAACTACATTATTGGTTTTCCTGGGCCTCCAGCTTAAAGATGGTGGGTTGTGGGCCATCTGAGCCTCCATAATTGCATGAGATAAACCTCCAAAGTAAATTTCTTTCTATATATCTATAGATATTCTATTAGTGTTGTTTCTCTAGAGAATTTTGACTAATACATAGAAGTATATGATTAAATTTATAAGTACCTGAGTGGTAAAGAAGCTGCCTGCCAACGCAGGAGATGCAGGAGATGTGGGTTCGATCCCTGGTTTGGGAAGATTCCTTGGAGGAGGGGATGGCAAGCCACTCCAGTATTCATGCCTGTAGAATCGCAGAGAGTCAGACACGACTGAAGGGACGTAGCACACACACACACATACTATTTTGTGTGTACAATGTGCAAAGTTCTGGTTGATCTGCTTCCTTGCTGGCAACTGGCATTTTATTTGAGCCATTCTCTTAGGTGTGTGTTGTTATCTCACTGGTCTTTTTTTCCCCCAAAATAACCAACGTTTATTGAGCAGCCACTGTGTGCTGAGTGCTTTGCTGGAAGTTTATATACAATATCACTTTGTTATACTGAATCCTATTTTTCTAAAGTTATTTATATTTGTTTATTATAATTGGAGTATACTTGCTCCACAATGTTTCTACTGAACAACATGAGTCTGCTCTGTGTATACATGTGCACCTACGTCTTGGGCCTCCCTCCCACCCATCCCCTTCCCAGCCTTCAGGCCATCACGGAGCACCGGGCAGGTCTCGTGGTGATACAGAGCAGCTTCCCACCAGCTATCCAGTTTCCATAAGGTGGTGTGAATATGTCAGTGCCACTCTCTCAATTTGTCCCACCCTCTCCTTCCACTTTGTGCCCACAAATCTGTTCTCTGTGTCTGCAACTCTATTCCTGCCCTGCAAATAGGTTCATTGGTACCATTTTTCTAGATTACATATGCATGCATTAGTATATGATAGGTGCTTTTCTCTTCCTGGCTTATATCACTCTGTATGACAAACCCTAGGTTCATCAATATCACTACAAATGGCTCAGTTTTTTCCTTTTTATGGCTGAGTAATATTCCATTGTATGTATGTGAAAGTGAAGTTGCTCAGTCGTGCCCAACTCTTTGTGACCCCACGGACTGTAGCCCACCAAGCTCCTTTACCTATGGGATTCTCCAGGCAAGAATACTGGAGTGGGTTGCCATTTCCTTCTTCAGGGGATCTTCCCAACCCAGGGATCGAACCCAGGTCTCCCGCATTGCAGGCAGACGCTTTAACCTCTGAGTCACCAGGGAAGCCCATATGTATGTAATACATCTTTATCCATTCATCTATTGATGGCCATTTAGGTTGCTTCCATGTCCTGGCTATGCTAATAGTGCTGCAATGAACATTGGGGCTCATGTGTCTTTTTGAATTATGGTTAGGGTTAGAGTTAGGCTGATCTGATTCTTTGCTAGCAATTGGTTTCGCCATTTAATTGGTACATGGTGCTATCTCACTGTGGTTTTGACTTGTATACTTCTACTGGCTAATCACGTCAAGCATCTTTCTATGTGCTGATTTGCCACCATCTATGCTCTTTGGTCGGAGAAGGCAATGGCACCCCGCTCCAGTACTCTTGCCTGGAAAATCCCATGGACGGAGGAGCCTGGTAGGCTGCAGTCCATGGGGTCGCTAGGAGTCGGACACGACTGAGCGACTTCACTTTCCCTTTTCACTTTCATGCATTGGAGAAGGAAATGGCAACCCACTCCAGTGTTCTTGCCTGGAGAGTCCCAGGGATGGGGGAGCCTGGTGGGCTGCCGTCTATGGGGTCGCACGGGGTCGCCCAGATTCAGACACCTGAAGCGACTTAGCAGCATCAGCAGCAGCATGCTCTTTGGCAAAACCTCTCTTTCTTTCTTTTGCTGATTTTCTAATTTGATTGTTTTGCTGTTGAGTTTTGAGAGTTCTTTATATATACTAGACACTAGTCCTTTGTTGGATATGTGCTTTGCAAATATTTTCTCCCACCTGCAGTTTTTCTTTTTATCCTTCTAATGAAATATTTTGAAGGGCAAAAGTTTTTAATTTTGATGAAATCCAATCTATCAATTTTCCCTTCTATAGATTTTGCATTTTGTTTCAAGTCTATGAACTCTTTGCCTAACCCTAGATCTCAAAGTTTTTCTCCTATGTTGTTTTCTAAAAATGTACAGTTCTACATTTTACTTTTAAGTCCATTTTACATGTAAGTCCATGATCCACAGTTGAGTTATTTTTTATTTAAGGTGTGAAGCTTAGGATGAAGTGGTTTTTTTTTTTTTTTTTTTTTTTTTTGGACTGTGTAAGTTCAACTGCTCCAGCACCATTTGTTGGAAAGGCTGTTTTCTTCCATTGAATTGCTTTTTGACTGTCAAAAATCAGTTGGCAAAGTTCTGTGGATCTATTCTGGGTTTTCTGCTCTGTTCCATTGATCTGTATATCTAACTTTCTGCTACTATCCTTGCCTTTATCTTAATTGGGTGGTTTGCTTTTTTGTTTTTGAGTTTTGAGAGTTCATTTTATATCCTGCACACAAATCCTTTGTTGAAAGTGTTGTTTGTATATATTTTCTTTCATTCTGTAGCTTGTCTTTTCATGATCTTGACAGTGTGTTTCTTCAGAACAAAAGTTTTAAATTTGGATGACCTACAACTTATCATTTTTTTCTTTTATGGATTATGATTTGGTGTCATTTGTAAGAAATCTTCATCTTAATGCAGGTCATGGGTATTTTATCCTAAAAATTTTTGTGGTTTTGTGTTTTCTATATTTAACTATGACATGTATCTATTTTGAATCATCCTTCCAGTGAATATTCAGGGTTGATTTTCTTTAGGATTGACTGGTTTGATCTCTTTGCAGTCTAAGGGATTCTCAAAAGTCTTCTCCAGCACCACAGTTTGAAAGCATCAATTCTTTGGTGTTCAGTGTTCTTTATGGTCCAACACTCACATCCATACATGACTACTGGAAAAACCATAGCTTTGACTATATAGTCAAAGTGATGTCTCTGGTTTTTAATATGCTGTCTAGGTTTGTCACAGTTTTTCTTCCAAGGAGCAAGCATCTTTTAATTTTGTGGCTGCAGTCACCATCTACAGTGATTCTGGAGCCCAAGAAAATAAAATTTGTCACTGTTTCCACTTCTTCCCCATCTATTTGCCTTGAAGTGATGGGATCAGATGCCATGATCTTCATTTTTTGAATGTTGAATTTTAAGCCACCTGTTTCACTCTCCTCTTTCACCCTCATCAAGAGGCTCTTGTTTTGGTTACTGTAGCTTAATAGTTAATCTTAAAACTAACATGTGTGATTCCTCCAACTTTGTTCTTTTCTTTTAAAAATTGTTTATCCATTTATTTACTTTTTTCCTTATAAATTTTAGAATCAGCTTTACTACATATGCGAGAAAATTCTGCTTGAATTTTGATTGGCTTATATTAAGTCAATAGACCTTTTTGGAGATATATAGACCTCTCTGTTGACTCTTCAGAGACATGGATGTGGTTTCTTTTCATTTATTTAGGTCATTTTTTATTTCTTTCAACAGTGTTTTGTGGTTTCCAGCATACAGATACCATACATATTTTATTAGGTGTATACCTAACATTGCATTTTTCTTGGGGCTATTGTAAATAGTATTGTGTTTTCAAAGTCATTTTTCACTGGATATAGAATGACAGATGCACCATGTGTCCATATGAATGTGTCTCAGTTATTTTTAAAGAAACAAAAAAAATAAGAAAAAATTGCATTTCTGGTACTCTTATTGCTTTGTGTGGATCCATATTTTCATCTGATATCATTTTTCTTCTGCCTGAAGGACTATCCTTAAGATTTCTTGCATTGAAGATCTTTAGATGTCTGAAAAAGGTTTTATTCCTTCTTTATTGTGAAAGATGCTTTTCACTGGTTATAGAATGATAGGTTAAGAGATTTTTTCCTTTCAGTGCTCTAAGGATGTGGCCTCACTGTCTTCTTGCTTTCATTATTTCTGAAGAGAAATCTGTTGTCATTGCTATCTTTGTTCCTTTGTACTTAAGGCTTGTTTTCCCTGTGTTGGCTTTTAGCATCTTCTCTTTATCACTGGCTTTAGAGAATTTGACTATCATGTGCCTTGCTATAGCTTTCTTCCTGTTTCCTGTGTTTAGAATCTGCTGAGATTCTTAGATCTCTGGGATTAGAGTGGTATTGAATTTAGAAAAAAAAAAAATTTTGCCTTTTTTTTTTTCCTTGAAACATTTTTCTCATTCTCTTTCTCTTCTTTTCCTTTCAGTTCAGTTCAGTTGCTCAGTTGTGTCCGACTCTTTGAGACCCCAAGAATCGCAGCACACCAGGCCTCCCTGTCCATCACCAACTCCCGGAGTTCACTGAGACTCACGTCCATCGAGTCAGTGATGCCATTCAGCCATCTCATCCTCTGTTGTCCCCTTCTCCTCCTGCCCCCAATCCCTCCCAGCATCAGAGTCTTTTCCAATGAGTCAACTCTTCGCATGAGGTGGCCAAAGTACTGGAGTTTCAGCTTTAGCATCATTCCTTCCAAAGAAATCCCAGGGCTGATCTTCAGAATGGACTGGTTGGATCTCTTTGCAGTCCAAGGGACTCTCAAGAGTCTTCTCCAACACCACAACTGAAATTACATTATACCATCCAGCATGAAGTTTTCCTATGGCTCATGGATACTCTTTTCATTTCTGTAAACATTTTTTCTCCTTGTGTTTTATTTTGGATAGTTTCTATTGCTGTGGCTTCACATTCATCAACTTTTTCTTCTGCAATTTCTAATCTATTAATACCATCTGGTAGATTTTTCATCAGACACAGTAACTGTCATCTCTAGAATATGATTTGACTCTTTTTTTTTTTATATTTTCCAAGTCTGTACATAGTGTTTTGAACATATGGAATACTGTGATAACAACAGTTTTAATGGCCTTGTCTGCAAATTGTAACATCTAGTTAATTCAGGGTTGGTTTTAATTGATTGATTTTCTCCTCATTATGAGTCATATATTTCTACTCTATGACTGCTAATTTTTAATTGGATACCATTCTCAACTTTGCCTTGTAAGATGGTTGATATTTTCATATACTTATAAGTATTCTTGAGCTTTGTTCTGGGACCCAGTTAAAGTGCCTGGAAACAGTTTTGTCTTTTTGGGTCTTGCTTTGAGGCATCATTAGGTGAGACGAGAGCATCATTTAGCTTAGGGCTAATTTCTCCCGCTTCTTAGTCAAGATTCTTCCGAGTGCTCTACCCTGTATTCTGTTAGTCAGGCGACGGTAATAGTGCCGTTTCTAGCCTAGAGTCCAGGCCCTGTCCCTTCCGATCCTCTGGAATGTTTCCTCCCCAGCTTCAAGGAGCAGTAGTAGTAGTCTTAGTCACTCAGTTGAGTCCGACTCTTTGTGACCCCATGGACTATAGTCCACCAGACTCCTCTGTCCATGGAATATTTCAGGCAAGAATACTGGAGTGGGTAGCCATTGCATTCTCCAGGGGATCTTCCCAACTCAGGGTTTGAACCCAGGTCTCCTGCCTTTCAGGCAGATTCTGTGTCATCTGAGCCACTGGGTATTCCCTTCACAAATATATGCTGGTTAGTACTCAGCTAAGACTCCAAGAGGACCCTCTGCAAATTCCCAGGATTCTCTCTATATAGCTCCCTCCTCCACAGTGCTCTGTCCTGTGAACCCTGGTTTTCTTGTTCCCCTGGGCTCACAGCTCATCATCTCAACTCACTGTGTCCACCAGCTCCTGAGTTCTGCCTCCCTGCATCTTGAAACCCTCTTGTGGTATTCACTGCAGCAACCAGGACTCACCTCATTCATTCCTGTGTCTCTGGGATCACCGTTTCTCATTGTTTGGAGTTCAGTGTCTCAAAAACTGTTGTTTCATATATTTTGTTTGTTGGGTTGATTGGTCAGTTATTTCTGGCAGGAAGATAAGCCCAGACCCTGTTCCTCCATCTTGGTTGGATGCAAAAGTCAGGCATGTGGGTTTTCCCCATGGCCATAAGTGGGTGGGGCAGACAACTCTCTGCATCTCCAGGACTGAACAAAGTAAACACCTCAAGTCTCTACGGGTCTTGGGCCCAAGAACCAGGTTCACCTTGTGAGAGCAACATGGAGGGTGTGTTCCTGCCAGGCTCCACACACCTGCAGGCCTCCTCCTGAATGCAGTTCTTTTCTTTAATGTATATTTTAAATCCTGTTACTTTTAAATTTTATTTTTATTTTTTTAACACCAAAAACATTTTGTATTGGGTTATAGCTGATTAACAACATCGTGATAGTTTCAGGTGAAGAGCGAAGGGACTCAGCCACACATGTCATTCTCAGATACTGTGGGTTTAGAGGTCCACCACCAATTTTATGACAGTATCTAGCAAAAAAAGAGACATGAGCTTTTTCATTGTGAGACACATGCCACTTTTTAGAAATAGTGAAATTTGAGAAAGATCTTTAAAGTAGTGTAGAATGAATAGCCAGTGTATTTGCAGTGTCTCATTTAATAACACAGAGACTGTAGGATGGGTGCTGCTACGATGCTCATTTCATAGACAAGTAAACCGAGGCTCAGAGAGCTGGGCTTTGTTGCCCAAGCTCACCCAGCTGACAAGTGGCAGGACTGGGACTGGTACTCAGGTCTGTTGAAAGTGAAAGTGAAAATTTTAGCTGCTCACTGACTCTTTGTGACTCTTTGTAGCCCGCCAGGCTCCTCTGTCCATGGGATTCTCTAGGCAAGAATACCAGAGTGGGAAGCCATTCCCTTCTCCAGGGGATCTTCCTGACCAACCCAAGGGTCGAACCTGGGTATTCTGCATTGCAGGCAGATTCTTTACCATCTGCGCCACCATGGAAGCCCCAGGTCTGTTGAGTTCCCCCCAAATTCGGGCTCTCAAATGCCAGGTTGAATGGCCCCCTAGTACATACACACAGGTGCAGAGCTGAGAGCCCCAGAGCAGAAGCAGGTGACCCTGGAGCAGCCTGGCCCTCCCCTCTTCTTCCTGGCAGACACACGCTGGACCTGGTGTCTGTCCAGAGCTGCCGTCTTTCCTACTCACACCTTCCTCTGCTGAGGCGCGCAGCTTGGCAATTGACTGCCTCTAGAACTGAGAGGATGCAAAGAACCATGACCTAAAAAATGAAAATATTTTAATGCTTTGTCTTTTTCTTTTAGATAAAACATGGTTCTCTAAAGCATAGTGTTCTTTTTCCTTCACTTCAAATAACACTTATTGTTTTCATTGTGAATACTTGGAGACTCCACCCTGCAGTGTGGTAGGAGGAGCCTGGGATCACCCCACCCGCTCCCGTGTCCCCCTGGGCCATCAGTCAAGGGCAGAAGGGGGTCTCATGGGTCACAAGTGTGCCCTGTAGAAGCAACATCCTCCACTTGCTGGGGCAGGGGCAATCTAAGGAAACTAAAGGGGCCCTGGCCTTGAGGAGGGTGGGGACTGAGACCCTGGCACTTTCTGTGAGCTGCGCTCCATGCTGAGTCTTCTACATAGTCCAGACGTCTAGTTCTCTTGCTCATTCTGTGGGGTGGGTACTACTATTACCCCTGTTTCACAGATGGGGAAAGAAGCCCAATGTACTTAGCCAGGAGGGGCAGGAGATAGACCCCAGGCTGGGTGCAACCTTAAGCTCTGGCAGCAAAGATGAAATCAGGCCTCAGCTACTGATCATCCTGTGATCAGGCCTTGGCTTCCTCACCTGTAAACTGGAGAGAATGACACCTCCCCTGGGATGGCTGGATGGGGACGACCAGTAGAGAGTCACTGGGCACCCTCTAGGGCCTTGGGGTTCCTATAAGATCAGTCCCAGGAAAAGTATGTGTGCCTTTTGCCACAGTTGGAGAGGCTGGGCTATACCCAGGCTGGGCAGGGAGCAGGTACCTCTCACCCTCCCTCCCCTGACACACAGATGGTGCCTAATTCAGAGACAGGCCATGCAAAATGCTGAGCAGTACACCCAGCGCCCAGCAGGTGTCAGCAAATGTGAGCTACTGCTTGCCATTCGCTGGTGGTGCTGCTGCTAAGTCGCTTCAGTCGTGTCCGACTCTGTGCGAACCCATAGATGGCAGCCCACCAGGCTCCCCTTGCCATTCGCAGAGAGCTTTAAATGTAAGCGTCCTAAGAGATGTTTGTGTTCTTGTCCATTGCCATCGCGGGGGCCTAGGACAGGACCTGGCTCATGGTAGATGCTCAATTAAATACTGCCTGAATGAATACATGAGTGGGTTTTTCCTGGTTGGACTTGATGGGACCTTGGCCAGGCTGCCGACGCTTCTGGAGGAGCATTGTGTCTGGTTCATGACTGCGCCTCTGGAGACTGCCTGGGAGCCTCACTCCTGCTCTGGGCAGCTGAGGAGGATCCAGCCCTGAGGGTTAATAAAGTGTGTGAGTCCCTGCCACTGTGCCCTGTGACTGAGGTGCTGGTCCCCTACACACACACCCATAACACGTGTTCTCTCACGCACACACACATGACAGCTAGATATTATACTAACGGCCCCTCCTGAACTCCTTGCATCTCCCATGATTTCTGGTCTTGAGGGTGGGCAGAGTCAGTGGCTAGAGAGTTGGAGGGTCCCCTTCCACCAAAGTCCTCTCTCTCTGACGACTCAGAAAGTAGAAGATGCTGCCCTGGGGGACCAGGCACCTTCGGGGTTTCCAGGGCTTTCCCCCAGTGCAGTGTTGATGCTGGAGGGGCAGAGGAATGGACTCTTGAGGGAGACAGAATGTGCTGGAAGGGAGATAAGAAGTGTGAGAGATCCCTCCCTCCCTCCCACCCTGTGCCCTGATTCAGCAAATGCCCTTTGGCACAGGTTCACCAAGGGGCTCTGCTGAAGAGATCACAACTCCCAGGGGTGTCTCTAGGGTTTCTTTTTCCCTGAACTGGATCTCATGGGATTCCTTCTTGCTCTTCATTGACCACATTCTTTAAGAACATCTGGTTTAGGCATCTTATTGCTCCTCTGGGGAAATGAGGCTCAGAGAGGGGCAGTGAACTACCCATAGTCACACGGTATGTTGGTGGCAGTTCAGGACAGCCTGGATCTTCTGACTCTGTCGTGAGTCTTTTTCTGATGCCTGAGATCAGGACAATCCAGCCAAGGGTGCCTGGTCCTGGGCTGCGTGCCGTGGGGACCTGGCCTCAGTGCTGAGAGGGTCTTGGTGCCAAGCAGCTGCTTTTGTCTCATGTCTGGCTTTTATTTCTTGGTCTTAGTGATTTAAATTTCAGGAGCATTTTCTTTGTGTGTGTTTTTATTCTCTCATCTCTTATTGTGCTTTCTTTCTGGGTAATCCGAGGCTTGCAGGCAGCTAACTACGATGTGTACATTCAAATGAAACGCAATAAAACATAATTGAATGTATTTCTTTCATGTCTGAGCAGCGGATTAATCTCCCTGGCACATTCTATTTCCTCTGTGCTCCCTCTGCTTTGCATCTGAGTATTTCCCTCTCCTTCCTAGAATCTCTGGGATCTGAGGAGCCCTGCAGCCTCTGCTCGTTGGAGATACGCAAATGACCCTGATATTACAGCCTCAGTCTTCATGATCTATGGGTGATGTTCCTGGAGCAGTGGAGAGGGAGCTACCAGAATCCATGTGGGCCTGGGAGGGCCACCGGCCCAGGGAGTGGGGAGGGCATAGGGGTCTCTGTCACCTGTGAGCATGGAGAGTGTCCGTGGGCAGGGCTGAGGGGTCTTCTGTGGACTCACCTGTCAGTTACGCAGGGGTCCCTAAGGGACAACATCAGGCCTGCACACACACACTGGGAACAGGCAGGTCCTTTTCTGTTGCTCTGGGGTTGAGGCTGGATGTTTGTGATCATGAATTTCAGCCAAAGCAGCCAGTGTGGGTTCCAAGTGAGTGGAGAGATTGGTAGGGAAGCCCCAGATGTGACCATGAATTGTGGGTTCAGCTCAGCTAGGAGACTGAGGATGGAGCTGAGCAGGAAGATTCCATTTCCTGAGCTTACTCGCTATGTGACCTTGGTGAATGACCCAACCCCCTGAGCCTCAGTTTTGCCATCTGTACTATGGGTGTATATCAGGACACTGTACAACAGGCTGTAGGGAGGATTAATGAAATGATGCTTGTTTGGGGTTGGCCAAAACTTTTGTTTGAGTTTTTCCATAAGGTGCTATGGAATAAAATGTCAGCATGATGCCTGATACACAGCGGGTCCTGAATAAATGGAAGCTAGTAACATTCTTTTGTTCACTCATTCGTTCATCAACCCTGCCCACCTTGAGAGTCACTGTGTGCTGAGCTGTGTGCCAGCGGTGAGACTGAAACAAGCTCCACAGGAGGGACATCAGCTGGGTTTTCTGGGAACAGGGGAGAGACAAGTAGCAAAGGGAATCAGAGAAAGCCTCCTGGAGGAGGGGACACTTGAGCTGAAGAATGCGGGGAATTAGGGACCAGGGGGTGGTCTGGAGGCCTGAAGCTTTAGTCTGGAGGGAGGCGAGGCAGGGAAGGTGGGTTGAGCAGGTGGTGCTGGGAGCCATGGATGGTTCTGGAGCAGGGGAGGCCTGTGGTCAGAAGTGAGGCCTCTCAGAGACGGGAGACCTGAGCGGAGTCTGTGCTCCTCCGTGGAGATCGTGTCCTTCCTGACCCTCCCGCCTCTCGGGCCTCCATCTGGGGCTCCCCAGAGTGACTCTCATGCCCTGTCCTCCAGTGTGACCTCAGGGACCGCTGGCTGGAGACGACATCCCCCGAGTTCCCGGCTGTGGCGGGGGCCCTGGTCCTCCTCCCTTCACCCTGTATCACTGTCCTGTTTCCCACAAAACTTCTCTGAACACAATAAACTCCGCCAGTTCTTCTCCCTGCATCCCTTCTTCCCACCAGTATTTGCTGAGCAGCTACGATATGCCAGGCCCTGTTCTAGGGACCACAGCAGCGAACAAAGCAATGATATCCTTGGCCCTGAGCTCACTGCCTACTGGGGGGCACAGAAGTCCCCGAACGACCTGGAACCTGTCCTGTGATCAATGTGCCCAGGATGAGGTTCCCAGGGCTCAGAAGACTGTGCCAGGGTTTGACCTTGTCAGGATGGTCAGGAGGGCTTCCTTGAGGAGATCTGAGGGGGACGGGCAAGGAGGGGAAACTCTGGGGAGATGGGGAGGAAGCGTAAGCTTTGGGCCATGAAAACAGCTTGTACAAAGGCCCTGTGGTGGGAGGCGGGTGAATTCAGGGCCTGAGTGGTGGTGCTCGAGGCTGAAAGGAGACTTGAGGGAAATGGAAGAAGCTGGTGGGAGCAGTGGGAGGGACAGAGGATGCCCCCAGGGTTCCTGGAGGAGGGCGCAGCCTCCAGTGCAGCCAGGACCCGGGACCAGGCGTGGGGGAAGTTCACGTTCCCTGGGGCTGCCCCTCTTTGGTCTTTCTCTTCCTCACCTTCCAGGTGTAAGAGTTTTCCTCTTGCTTTTTCTTCCACTGTGTTTTCCATCCCTCCCTTCCTCCTAAGGGATGCACCCCTAAGGAACAAGGAATAGAGGAGCCCAGAGAGGGAGTGGGATTTCCCAAGGCCACACAGCGATCTTGGGCCAAGCTGGAGGCAGTTCCTGAGCAGTAGTTCCTTCCACGTGGTGCCTGCTGCCCCCTGGGACAACACAGCAGTGAGCCAAGGCCTCTGCCTTGCAGGTCCTGAGCTAATGGCTCAGTCACTCCCTGAACCAATATTTAAAGAGACACTGTGGTTACAGTGTAATTTTTTTCAGATGATTCACAGAGAAATTGATAAATGGGTCCTGTCCCTTCCTAGGAGATTTTAGATTTCCTTTTTCTTTTTTCTTCCACTTTAAAAAAAACCTGACTGTCACCCTCACAGATTCCCTCTCTCCCATAGTACCTGGAGTTACCAGAGAAAACTCGCTGGGGGCATCTCTCAGGATGTGCCCTGGGTTGACTGTGCCCTGCAAGGGCGGGTAACCGGAGGCTGCAGAGGCTCAGGGCTCCTTGCCTCGTCCCCTCTGGTGCCGTGGGCTTCTTGCCGCCCACTCCAGACAGTGGTGAACCTTTTTGTGCTTCAGTGGTCTCATCTCTAAAATGAGGATAACTCCACTTGCCTCTCAAGATGCCTGGGACATCACAGATCAACTCTGAAAGGCTCTGGCACTTTGTGAGTCATTGAGAAATCAGGAAACACATGATGCATTATAACTGTGGGATTCACAGACAACCACGGGATTTATGAAAAAGCACATTTCTGCCACACGTGAGGCAGAGTGGATGAGAGTGGGGATGCAGGCTGGAGGTGGTTAGTGGGGCCTGGCCTTCTTTCCACCTGCCCCTAGGCCCCTACTTTAGAGACAATATCAGGAGATCACATTCGAGGACTTGAAGCATGTGAGGTATAGATAGGGTCCTCCTCCGTGGGGCCTGGCACACACGTGTGCACACACCCACGATCACACACGTGTGCCCTTTGCACACCCTTGGTGGGACACAGAGAGCCTGTTTTTAGAGATGGAGACACTGCCACTCTGGTCATTTCTGAAGGTACAGAGGAATGGCAGTGTTGGGGCCGGAGGGAAGCTGCCATGGGGAGTATCCCAGAGGCACTTCTGTGGCTTAGGAGGGGTCCCCAGGCCATGTCCCAGGGGTCTGCGCAGTGGGTTGGTTGGGGCAGGGGAGGATCTACTTCTAGAGGTCCTACTGTGTGCCCGGCTGTGCACAGGTCTTGCATCTGTGAGTCATGGAACCCGCAGCTCCCCAAGGGGTAAATGCCATCAAGGCCATGGCTTTTGCAGATGAGGAAACCAAGTTAATTGGCTAATGCTGGATCCTTTATGTCCACTCTGGTGACCTCTTTAATGATGCTTCCAAAAGAGGAGTTTTTACTCTTCCCCTCCTGGTCCTCTTCCTGATTCTTACAGGAAGCAGAAGAGGAAGGCTGTGGTGGACTGGGATTCCAGCCTCCACACCTTCCCACATCACATACTTCCTGATTCCTGTCTCCTTGGACCTTTCCAGGCCCCAGGAATGCGAGGCATCAGTGGGAAGAAGAAGAACAACAAAAAAAGCTCATCAGTTTTGCCAAAAACTCTTTCTGGATAACCCACAATTATGTCAAGCTCTTAACAGAGTCCTCATGATAGAATGAGTCTTCTTTCATACCTTGATCTTATTTGCTGGATAAATAAATTCTATCAAACCTCTTGAAGCCAACTGTCAAAGTAAAGCATTTCAGGGGAGATAGATCTCTGACTCTGATGGCAGAATTCATTTGATTTGATTCTTTAATTCAGTTTCTCTGCAAAACCTGGAGCTGAAATTTTAGAGCTTGTTCACTTAATGGTTTTCCTCACTTCTCCACCTTCTCTTCTCCCCATGCCCTGTCCTTTGTCTCTTACAAAATAATGCAGCAAAGAATTGCTGCAGAAGTAGTGATAACCATTTGGTTTTTTGCAACAATTTCTAGCGGGGAAATAGGGAAGCACAAAGCCTGTTTTCTCCAGTTTGGGGAAGGAGGAGCTGGCTGTCAAAGGCTCCAGGGGCCAAGGGGGCTGTGCACGGGGTGGATGGGGTTTCTGACCTGAAGTCTGTGCCAGCAGGATTGAGAAGCAGGGGCCATCTGGGGAGAAGATGCAGCCTTATTTCTTTGAATAATCTTTTCCTTTAGTCCCTGCTCTCCACCCTGCACCATCTTCCACCTCCATCTCCATGTAACTTCAGAACCTTACCTTGTATTTGCAAAGCACTTTTAAATCCATTAGTTTCACTTAGTCATTAATTTACTCCTTCCCTCATTCATCTACATTATTCACTTCATGACAGTCATGAGACTGCTGTGGGACTGTGACTCATGTGGAGCTCTGGGGGTCAAATGCAACAAGATATAATGTTCGCCTTTAGAAGTCCAGAGTCTGATATTGGAGACAAAGATGTAGACAAATAGCTTCGACTCTGTGTGTTGAGGGTTATGAGAGATGTGAGCTGGGCACATAGATCAGTTGGGTTGTATTGAGTATCGAGTAATAGAAAATTCAACAACAGGGACTCAAGTTATTGAGATGTGAAATGATTGAGCCCAAAAAGACTTCTGGAGGGAGATAGTCCTAAGGTGGGACAGATATTCAGTGATGCCAAAAAACCAAGGCCTTTCCCTTTTACTCAATATTGTCATTGGCTATTCTGAACTTTTCCCTTACTGCCTTATGGTTGCAGGATGGCTGCCACAGCTCCAAACATCATGTCTTGCATTGCAGCATTCAAGTTGAGAAGGGAGTACAGTGAGGCAGAAAAAGTATTTCCCAAATGTAGTCCCTCTATCAGTAGCTTTCCCCTCATACTTCAATAGCCATATCTGGGTCACTTATATACTCCCAAAACAATGTCTGGAGACGGGGGATGGAGTGCCAGGTTTGTCTACATTCCTGGGCTGGGGAGGCCAACCAGCTCTGAGCCTGTTGCTGCAGAACAAAGCTAGGGTTCTGTGAAAGAAGGAAGGAGGGAGGGGTGGGCTGCTGGGCAGGCAGCCACAGACGTCTGCCACTTTCTCATTAGTGCTTGTGACTAAGTGTCCTGGACAGTGTGGGGTCCGGGGTGGTGGCCCAGCCTGAGCCTTGGGAGGAGAAAGCCCTGCTCTGAGCCTCCCTTGTGGGCTGATCAAGGGTGTGTCAGCAGCCAGGAGCCATCACAGCAATTAGCCCCATCTGTGAAATGGGCACATGTGGCTCTTTTCCTCAGTCCTGGGGTGACAGCAGCAGGAGCATCAGTTCACACAAGTGAGCACTTTCTGTGTGTGCTGGGCGCCCTTCACTTGCATGTACTCCCTTAATCCTCAAAGCCCACCCTGCGAAGAGGGAGTTGTTTTCATCCCCATTTTACAGCCAAGGAAACTGAGGCTAAGGGGTGACCCCAGGTGAGTGAGGGAGGACTGGGCTCCAGCTCTGACCCCCTGCAAGGCCCCTGGGTGGAGCCTCAGGCAGGTTGGTGCTCAGCAAACCCCTCCTCTCTGACTGTCACCTGGTCCAGGCTGGTGGCTGGGGCTGACCTCTCTCCTGACCCTTGTCTCTATTCCTCCTGGAGCTAGAGGGCCCCAGGACCTGCCTGGGATGTGAGGAGATCTACCCACCGTCCCTACTCCGCCTCCTCCCCAGGACGATGAGTGGACAGGTTCCATGTCCTGGGTGATGGGGACACCTGACTCTCAGGCTGGGGTCCCAGTGTCTTGGTTGTGAATTGGCAACTTACATTCTCAGGGAAACAATGCACACTTATTCAGAACATAAGCATATGCTAATGATGGAAAATTACCATCCATATTTATAGATTCATCAAAATATGCAAAGCCATTTAACAATTACACATCTACAGCATGTCACAGTTAATAACTGCACACCAGGCTCCTGGCCAGCACCGTGATGCAAGCTTGGACACTAAGTGTGAGATGAGACTGCTGCCCAGCCCTGTGGGGGGCCTTGGATATCACCCCTGCCGGCCCCCCACTCAGACTTGTGCCTGTCCCCACCATTTCCGGTCTTCCTGGTCCTCCTGACTGTAAGACAGACAGACCTTGTTGGGGATAGACGTGGGAGAGACCCTGAAGACCACAGAGAGGGGACTTCCCCTTCCCGGATGGGGAAACTGAGGCTTCACTCATCACTCTCACACCCAACAATTTGCTGAGTGCCTGCCACCTGCCAGACTCTGTTCTGGGCACCGGGATGAGCTGATGTTCCCTTTGGGGAGACAGCAGTGCCAGGAGGTGATGGACCACATGTAGAGGCTGGAAGTGGGCAGCAGTAGAGACCGATGGGAGGGGGCAGCAGGGGCCCAGGAAGACATCGCTGAGCAGGTGACATTGAGCAGAGAGCTGAAGGAAGTGAGGGCCGAGACGTGTTGGCCCCCAGGGGAAAAATGTGCAGAGGCTTGGTGGGTGGGGGACCGAGCACCCCCAGGGAGGACGCCTCTCCATGTACTCTTGGGTTCTGAATATGTTTATCTCTGGGTCACAGGCCAGGCCCCCATGCTGAGAGCACGGGAAGCAAAAAGGAGCAAGGTGGGTCCCCAGCTTCGGGGACTCCTTAGATAAATGACTATCCACAGTCGTCAGGCACCAGGATGTCCCAGGAAATATTTAGGACCTGCCCAGGCCAGGTGCTCAGGTGGTTTTGCATGGAGGTTATGGCTGCAGGGGGTCTGGAGGGTGGGGAGGGGAGACTCGGGGGGAGGGCAAAGGCCATTCCATTGGGCAGAGGGAACAGCAGGCGTGGTGGCCTTGGGGGCTTGAGGCAGACAAACTTGGTGAGGAAGGAGAGGCTGGGGGTGTGGGGTGCAGGTGGGGGCAGACAGGCAGGCATGGTGCATAGGACCCGGGGTGAGGGTGGGTGGGAAATCCGGCTGCATAAGGGGGGAACAAGGGTGGTAATGAAGGCTTTAGCTCCCGGCTCTGGGTGGAGATCCCTGTTTTGGGGGGCTGGGATCAAAGAAGAGTGAGGGGGCCGGGTAGGGGTGCAGCTCTGTCTCACTGGAGAGAGTTCTCAAGCACTGGCCAGGATGGTCTCCTTGGAAGCCTCCGGAATCTCCTTATGGGCAGCTCAGTGGCCTGGACGGGTTAGCCAGCTGCCCACATAACAGAGGCCAGAGGCTCACGCAGACGGGAACTGATGCCCTGGACAGCAGGCTCAGGGCCAAACGAAAGGCTCTCTAGAGTCTGCTGGGAAGGTCCCAACACCTTTGGCTGATGCCAGAACTCAGAACCCCAGGACTGGGCCTCAGGGCGCCCCTCCTCCAACCTCCCTTCCACCCACCGAGGAAATTCCTGGCTGGACAGCGGATGAGCATAGAGGGGTGTATACAAAACAGAAGCTGCTCTCAGAGCCACTGTGCCAGGCCTAACAGCTCTCCAGGGACTCACAGTCCCCCTGAGGCTGGCACTATCTTAGCCCCACCTCGATGTTGCAGAGGTGAAACGGAGGCGCCAGGGTTTACAGCAAGGATTTCAACTCCCATGTCTTCATCCAAGTCTACAGCAGCCACTGGCTCTGTTTCTTAAGCTTTGTCTTCACTGCATTGTTCATCCATTCTGTAGTCTTTATTGGGCCCTGACTCTTGCTGGTGCTGAGGAGGCGGCAGGGACAAACCTGACCAGCCCTGCTGGTGGGGCCCTGCCGGGGGATGGTAAGGTTGCTCTAGAACCCTTGGGTGGTTCCAACTGGAAGTCAGAGGTCTAGAGATTGCAGAAGAGTCCTAGCTATGACTTCCTGTCTATCTATCTGTCTATCCATCCATCTATCCATCATCTACCTATTATCCACCATCTATGTATATCTGTATCCACATCTTTCCATTGCAGAGCATCACATTATGGTTTGCACTGTTCACCCACCACATCAGTTAAGACTCACCAACTCCATGAAGGAAGCTTCCCGTCTCCCTGGTTTTTGTATGAGGTGAATGATCCCAGAGCTAAATCCCAGCAGAGCTGAGACTAAATCCCAGCTTTGTCCCTGATCCCTATCTCACACCGCTTCCACCTCCCAGAGTTCCAGAAGCTGCTGTGCTGTTCCTGATGTCCTGTGATGCTAACGTCCTGAGGGTCCAGAAGTGCCCCGTCAAACTGTCCTGTTCTGTATCTCTTACAATTGCAATAACTATCTTAAGCTCTGCATTCATAATCCACAGCGATTTTACCCTTTCATCATCCGACTTTGCTTAACCTGCTCTGACTCTCATCTTCTGTGAGTGTTGCTTTCAGAGAATCTGTGAAAAGACACTGTGCCCCCAGAATGCCCAGCCGGTTCCCCCCACCTCCAGCCTGAGCCCTCCTGCTTCCCTTCGAATCCCATCCAAACCATCTTCAGCTGCTCCTTTCTCCAGGGTCCACTTCAGACTTTCTGAGTTTATGGCTGTCACATAACGCTATTAGCCATGACAATGGCAATTAGAACAATTATGCTGGGCCATAAACTTCCACAGGATTTAGGACTGACGCTGAGTTTCTGGAGCTAAGGCAGTCAGTCGCCAGCCACCCCTGACAGCTTCCACCCAGCAGACAGTGCTGGCCACAGACTCCAAGGGTGCTGTCCCTCTGGATCAGTGCTGCCCTGTGCAGCGGGGCCCCTGCAGGGGCGAACCCCACATCTGGACGTTAGACATCAAGCCCGCAGCACTGTGAAGGTCAACTCTCAATAGAGCAGGAAGAGCGGGGATCGGGGAGCAGACTGCTGGGGTTCAAGGCCTGGCTTCAGCACTTCTGGGCTGTGCAAGCTTGGGTGAGTTTCTGAACCTCTCTGGGCTTCAGTATCTTTGTCTGTAAATTGAGGAGTTAGCAACAATTCTTCCTCTGTGGAATTGTTGAGCCGAGTAAGTGAAACAGTGCGTGTCAAGGGCTGAGCGCAGGGCCTAGCACAGGGCCTGCTCTCACCATTCCAGGCCCCAAGGGGGCGCCGCTAAAGCTCTCTCTGCCACCACTGCGCTTGGCGTTGAGAAACTGAGGCCAAGAAACACTAAATTAAACATTTGAGAACAAGACAGTATATGACCGTGCTAAATTATGCAGGACGGACAATTAGAGAACAAAACGATCAGTAATAAAGGGCTAATTGGGCGGGACAGACGCTCAGAGAGCCCAGAACCTGAGATGCGGCCTGGGACGGACGGCCTCGCCAGGGCCCGGCGCTCTCGGTAAAAACATCGAGTTTTCTTTTAATGTAACTCATACTTACTGTAAAACCCTGAATATGTGCAAAATGTATGCAAAGCCATGGTTTCTCACCTCCAAAGACAGAAGCTAATGCTTTTTCTCATTCCTTCTCTATTTATACCAAGTATATATTTTCATATTTCATCTCCCATTGGTGTGACTGTGCTCTGATCATTTCTTCTCCCCATCACTGGTGAGGGAGGGACCCTCCATCCTAAGCAGAATGAAATGGATAAACACACAATGGGCAGACGTGAGGGACGCAGTCTGTTAGCCTCGTACACTCGCAGCCAGGGAGAGGAGGATGTTCCCGGCCATGCAGGGCCACACGAGGTTCGCACTCGGGGGCAGAGTGAACCAGGAGGGGCAATGGGAGGCAGGCTTAGGAGTAGCAAGCGGGCAGGGTGCCTCTTGGTCCCCACAGAGGATATGACGGGTTTGATTGAATAAACTCCACTGTGGCTGGCAGCTGTAGTCTATTAGGTGAGGATCTGGGGGAGTACAGCTGCTCTGGCTGACTGGGGAACTAGCTGGATGGGGGGCTTTTCTGCTGGATGGGGCATATCTGGCAGGAGTCGGGGAACTCTGGGTGGGCCTTTGAGGTCCTGAGAAGGTCAAAGATGTTGAGGCAGCAGATGAAAGCTTTGGGCTTCTAATACAGACTGTCAGGATAAGCAGGGGTGTGTTCTGATAACCTCCTCCCTCTTCTGAAACAACAAAGCTGGTGTCACGTGTCCACTGCAGTGAGCGAGGAGACCTTTGTTCATCACAGACCCTCAGGGATTCAGGCTGATGGAAGTACCTTGGGATGCTGCCATTCCCACATGTGGCTCCAAGGCCACTTCAGGAAGGAGGAGGGACAGGAGTTTGAGCTCTGGGTCTGAAATGCTCCCTCCTTCCTCCCAGAAGCAACACTCCCCACCTCTATTCATGTCTCCTTGGCCAAAGCAAGTCTCACCTGCCAGGCCTGATGTGAAGGTCACAGATGTGCCATTCTCCTGGGGGTGGGGCAGAGGAGGACTGGGTGCTGATGAATCCCAGCCGTGCCCTTCACATGCCACACATACCAATTTGGGTCTTTCTTACTTGAAACTCTGCTCTGACCAGTTATCCATTTTTAAATATATTTTTGGGAATGCAGTTGATCCTTGAACACATGGGTTTGAATTGTGGGGATTCACTTATACTTGGATAATTTTTGATAATAAATACTATGGTTTTACAGTGGAAATAGTGACAGACTTTATTTCCTTGGGCTCCAAAATAACTGCAGATGGTAACTGCAGCCATGAAGTCAAAAGATGTTTGCTCCTTGGAAGAAAAGCTATGACCAACCTAGAGAGCATATTAAAAAGCAGAGACGTTACTTTGCCAACAAAGGTCCGTCTAGTTAAAGCTATGGTTTTTCCAGTTGTCGTGTATGGATGTGAGAGTTGGACCATGAAGAAAGCTGAGTGCCGAAGAATTAATGCTTTTGAAGTGTGGTGTTGGAGAAGACTCTTGAGAGTCCCTTGGACTGCAAGGAGATCCAACCAGTCCATCCTAAAGGAAATCAGTCCTGAATATTAATGGGAAGGACTGATGCTGAAACTGAAACTCCAATACTTTGGCCACCTGATGCGAAGAGCTGACTCATTTGAAAAGACCCTGATGCTGGGAAAGATTGAAGGCAGGAGGAGAAGGGGGCGACAGATGGTTGGATGGCATCACTGACTCAATGGACATGAGTTTGAATAAACTCTGGGAGTTGGTGATGGACAGGGAGGCCTGGTGTGTTGCAGTCAATGGGGTCGCAAAGAGTCAGACACAACTGAGCTACTGAACTGAACTGAACTTTCCCTCAGCATCCACACTGCAGTTCACCGTTAATGCTAGGGTGTCTCCTCTTTCTAGAGCCTGAGCTTCTCCCTGTTTGAGACATGAGGCTCTGGTGGACATTTGCTGAGGCAGTGAGCACCCTGAATGCTGGCTCGGCTCCCCGTGTCAGATGCTGTCCTCAATGAGATGCTGTCCTTTGCTGGTCACAGCAATCCTATACAGTGGCTTCTAATGAAAGTGAAAGTTGCTCGGTCCTGTCGGACTCTTTGCAACCCCATGGACTATACAGTCAATGGAATTCTCCAGGCCAGAATACTGGAGTGGGTAGCCTTTCCCTTCTCTAGAGGATCTTCCCAACCCAGGGATCTAACATAGGTCTGCCGCATTGCAGGCGGATTCTTTATCAGTTGAGCCACAAGGGAAGCACAGCGGCTTCTAGGGACACCCCTGTTCTCACAGGGGGTCGCAGGCCAGGCTCAGAAACCACCCAGCTTCACACAGATGCCCAGGGCTGGGCCGGGGCTCCCAGCTGGCTCCTCAGGATTCAGGGCGGGGCTCTGTGGGCTCCCAACAGGGTTCTCATGCAGATGTGACTATTCTAGGCCATTCCAGACAGAACATGGATACTGACTGGAGTGTGAGGTGACCGCACCAAGCCACTGCCAGCACTGAGGGTCTTGCTAATGTCCTGGGGAGACATGGATGTTCAGTGATTCCATTTGCATTTCTCCTCCCCATTCTGAGCTCTGGGCTGCTCCCTCTTGGGGTTGCATGGACCCGGGGAGACCAGGACAGGCCCTCTTCCACTTCCACTGCCCTCTCTTCCACCGCATTCTTCCCAGGTCTGTTCATCCACCAGAGCCCCCTGACCTTCGTGTCCTTATCCCAGGACGCAGGCGCTGCACGTTTCCCCAGGTACACAGGCAGCTGGAAGGATGGTGCTCACGCGGGCGGTGGGGCGCGGAGCTCATCCAGGTGAGCCTTCCTGCGGGCTGGGACGGGCGCCCCCTGGTGGTCCAGTTACTCAGTTCAGTTCAGTTCAGTCGCTCAGTCGTGTCCGACTCTGCGACTCCATGGACTGCAGCACGCCAGGCCTCCCTGTCCATCACCAACTCCCGGAGCTTACCCAAACTCATGTCCATTGAGTCAGTGATGCAATCCTACCATTTCATCTTCTGTCGTCCCCTTCTCCCCCCGCCTTCGATCTTTCCCAGCATCAGGGTCTTTTCAAATGAGTCCAGCTCTTCGCATCAAGTTGCCAAAGTATTGGCGTTTCAGCTTCAACATCAGTCCTTCCAATGAATATTCAGGACTAATTTCCCTTAGGATGGACTGGTTGGATCTCCTTGCAGCCCAAGGGACTCTCAAGAGTCTTCTCCAGCACCATAGTTCAAAAGCATCAAATCTTAGGCGCTCAACTTTCTTTATAGTCCAACTCTCACATCCATACATGACTACTGGAAAACCACAGATTTGACTAGATGGACTTTTGTTGGCAAAGTCCAGTTACTATAAGGAGTTTCTTGCCCTGGGCTGATGGAGCACCAGCTGCATTTGTAAACATTTTGTCTCCAGACATGTCTACCTGTGGAGCATCACTGATACCATTGATACCAATATCCTGTAAAGATTCCTTCCCTACCCACAGCTTCTCTGCCGCGTCCAGGCTGGGCCCCCATCATTGCTCACTGGCACTCCTGTAGCAGCGTCCATCCTTGACAGGCGGCTTCCACTGTCTCCCCTTCAACCGCCCATTCTCCACACGGCCGCTAGAGGGAGCTTTAAAAGCATGCTCCAGTACTCTGCGTGGGTTTCCAGTGTACTTGTCCCAAGTCCTTACCTGACTTTGAAACCTAGGGTAGTCTGACTCAGCCGACCTCTACACCTGCCCCGTTCCCTCCATTCTTTGAGGGATGGTGCAGTCACACAGGCCTTTTTTTCTGCCACTCGAACCTCCAAGCCTTTGCAGGTGCTGTTCCTCTGGAGCATCCTCCAGGCATCTCACCTGATTGACTTCTAAGCGTCCATTAAGTTTCAGCATAGAAAAGCCATTCCCTCCAGGAAGCCCTCCTGACCTTCCCCTCACAGGGTAGGCCTCCTGTGGCCCTCATCTTATTACCACTGATTCTTTACATAGTTATTGCTTTAATTTCAATTTCAATTGGAAACCCCAAAGGGTTCCTTCATTGTCTCTCTGATATAAAAGGGTGTGTTTTATTCTTATCCCATCCGGCCCTGGGCTCTGGGTCCCCTTAGTCATCTATGTCTGCCATAGACATCCCAGCACCCAATCTATACTTGGTACACAGCAGGTGCTTAAACATCCTGGGGACCTGGCCTGTTCTGGGGGCACTGGGAGGCAAGTGAGACCCCTATGGGTGAAGGGAGGGGATGACAGGACAAGGGGCATGAGTCAGTGTAGGACAAACCCCCAGGTGCTGCTCTAACGTCTGCAGACAAGGTCCAGCACATATTGGTTAGTGGCAGTCATGGGAAATCAAGTCATGTATCTTCCCAACCCAACAGGACCACTGGAACCACTGAGGACATCCCTCTCCCTCTGCAGAGGCTCTCCTAGTTAAGGAAGTCACTCTGACCTCAATTTCCTCCCTCCTCCCAGTGCCTTTGGAGCAAATTTGGCCCTGCCCCCTGCGTGGCCAAGATGCATCTCTGCTCAAAATCTGGCTGTAAAGTTCCTCTTGGCACTCTACTTTTACACTGAATGGTCTTAGTTTTTGCTGGCATTGGCCCCATTTTCCTGGGCAGAGATCTTGGGAACCCAGAGCCCAGGGCTGGATGGAAAAAGAATAAGAGAAAAACCCTTTCATATCAGAGAGACATTGAAGATGGTCCGTTATGAAGTGAAGGGAACTAACTCTCAGCTAAAAACTAATTTGGCTAAATAACAGGCTCACATCACCTCCCTGTAGTCACCCCCAGGCACTTTCTCCTCCTTCTTCTCCCTGTTTTCCCCTCCCCTTCATGATGTTTTCTTTTTCCTTCATTTTGCTTGACTAGGAGACATCAGTTTTTGCAACATCATTTTCATGAAGATCTACCTGGGAAAGATTGGAGATAAACCCAGCAGAGCTGACAGCATAGCTCTGTTCACAGGAACCAAAGAAACCACTTTTCAAATTGTAAAAAAAAAAAAAAAAGAAAGATTAGAAATTAGAACTCCAGTTACAGCTGGAGATGGAGGGAGAGGTGACCAGCGGGTGGGGCCCACCCTGCCTCTCTCAGGCTTCTCTCCAGCCTCATCTCTCCAGTCTCCCCTCCCTCCCCCTCCCTAACCCAGTGCTTCACACTGAACCTTGAAAGGTTAATAATCATAACACATAATGTTTATTGAGAACATAGTATGTTCCAGATGCTGAGCTGAGTACTATAAACTAGACACCTTATTCATTCACCCCATATACCAAGTATGTCTTCTTCTTTCCTCCATTCGTTGGGCATTTACGGGTTATTGGGCTGGAAAGCAAGCCAGCATTTATTGAGCAACTATTGTGTGCTGATGACCCCAGTTTATCCCTTCAAGGATCCGTTCTCACAGTCCAGGAAGTCAGGGCTCGTGGCTCAGGGCTGAGGTCCCACAGTACCTGCTCTGGGTCTCTTGGCCACCCAGTGAGGGTCTGACCAGCACAGCGATCATCCACCCCTCTTTCTCCAGTACAGTCTGCTCAGGGAACAGTATCATTGTAATTGCTGCTACTGTTGAGATTGTCATAAAATCCAAACCCTAGCAACAACAAGAGCAGCTACACATCTTTTATACCAGGCACAGGTACCATCAGCTCCTATGATGACCTTTGACACATACTAACTGTGTAAGGCAGGACTTGGCCCTGGAGACAGACACGCATCAGCAAGGCTAAGGATTTGTTCAGGGTACCAGTGAGCTGGGTCTGGCCCATTGCCTTCGCTGGGCTTGGATGCCAGGGTGTGTGATGTCTACAAGAGCCAGGAGGGCCATATGTGCAGGTGAGTAAGAAGCTGAGAAAACCTGACTGCAGAAGAAAGAATGAGACAGAAGAGCAGATGAGCCAAGATGAGACCCACAAGAGGAGAGGATGGACAGGGCTGCTGGGGCTCCTTGTTTCAGACCTGAGTCAGATCCAAGTCCAGTAAGTTCTGCAGGACCTTCAGGAACCAATGCCCACCCCTCCCCCTTTTTCTTTTCCTTAAACTAGATGGTGTTTTCTGTTTCATACAAAGAGCCCTGACTGAAGGCCAAGAAAACCTGTTTATTTTTAAAATCTGCATTTAAAAAAGCTCCGTTTCTAACAATGAGTGTCTCTCTCTTGGAGAGCCCTCATAAATAACAGAAAGGAAGTTTTTGTAAACCTTTATGGAAATGAAGCCCGCAATCTGGGCACACACTTGTTTAACAAGTGATAATTAACTGCTGACAATATAATTTCAGCATGTTTATCATTAGGAAGTAATCAAAGAGATCCTTGCGCTGGGGAGTCCAGTCTCATCTGCCGAGCTCAGCGCCTCTGAGGATGGATGCAGAGTTAGTCCCCGGGGTCCTCTGCTCCCTGCCAGCTGGTATTTGGATCCCAGAAGTGGCACTTGTGTTTCATATCCCTGGGATTTCTGCGCTCCACAGACTCCTGGCAATTCCCAGAAGGCGGCCCAGGCAGCCCCTCTCTAAGGGATCATCCCCTCCTCTGGGCGTCCCTGAAGGTGCCTGGACCCAGAGCAGGGACTTGGCACCTGCCCCTTATGGAGGGAGGGGGACTCTCATCTCTGCAGCCCTTGCTAGGCCTTGGGTCCTGCAGGGGTCCCAGCCCATCTCTCATTTGACAGAGGAGGAAACTGATGCTCAGAAAGGTAGAGTCATTTGCTCAAGGGCACACAGCTTGGTGAGGAGCCAGATGGGAATATGAACTCTGACCCCCACCTGATCCCCAACTCTGACCCCCACCCTACACCCAATTTCATTTCTTTAGTGAGCTCAACTGCTCTGTGCCTCAGTTTCCTCATCTGTAAAATGAGGATAAACTAGTATTCTCCTTAGGAGGGCTTTTGAGGATGAAATTAAACTGATATATACACTACCCACACACACTCACAGCACTTAGCTTAGTGCACGGCACAAAGTGTTAGCTATAATGCTCATTAATTATTATTAATAATATCAAGGAAATACTGATACTAGTATCAATTAATTATATAAATAATATTAGCAGTGTAGCACACTGCTCTACTAGGCAAACTTATTTCCTCCAATCCATGAGTCAGTTGCCTCTGCCCCCTTTAATCAGAGCTGTGTCCCTTTGGGACTCCGTCCAGAACTCCAGAATCCATTTACAAGGGACACTGAAAGGGACTCGTGGCACTGAGTGTAGTGGTTAGGAGTCACTTCCTGGGTCTTGAAGGTCTGAGTCCTCTGAAGACAGGCGTGTCCATTTCCTGTTGACTGTCACAAAAACCCCAGTTCTCTGACCCCACTCAGCTCTGGCTGACCACGACCTGTTGGAACACTTTAGTCCCCACTTCCATCCCCTGGGTCTAGAGGTCCCCAGAGGTTACAGCCCCTCCCATCCTCCCCCGCCACACCAGCTACACAGAACCACCCTCTGTCCCAGAACATTCCACACCGCACAGTCTCCAGCCCTTGTACACTGGTTCCTTTGTCTAGACAGCCTTCCTCCCTTCCTACCTGGTAGAATGAGCGTTCTGAGATCCAACTCAAATGTATCCTGCTGGATGACACCTTGAACCCAGGTCTGTCTGCCCTGAGCACAGAGCCGCCTGATGCATTTCCTAGGGCATCATTGTGTGCAGCTTGGCATACCTGCCCATGTGGTCTCAGTCTCCAGGGCACCCTGCAAGGTGGGCTTCATTATCTCTGGTTTCTAGATGAGGCTCAGGGAAGAGAACTGACTTACCTGAGGTCACACACCCAGAAAGCCCCCGAGCCCAGATGGACACCCAGGTGTGGACATAGCCCCAGGTAACCGCCTTTCCATTTGGGGCTCATATGAATCTAGATTGTTCCCTCCCTGAAGGCAGCAGGGCATGGTGCTCTGTGAGTATGCACTCATATTTGTCACTGATCTAGGCCTCAGAGACAGAAGCTCTGGGCACTTCCCACACAAACCCAGGCACATGGGCAAAGGAACAAGCATGCATACACATCCAGGTGAACACTGGCATGTTCCCAGAGATACTAATGAGCGCATCGGCTGTACTCCAAATTAGTGTCCACACGCAGCCCCATGAGCTGAGCCCTTACTCATAAATCCACCTGCCTCCTGGATCCCTGCCCAGATATTCCCTGGGATCCTCAGACTCAGCCCAGGTGGGCCCAGGGTAGTGGGGTTCAGGGGACAGACCTATCTCAGAGACTTGCTTCTGACTCCTGTCCTGAAAACCCTCCCTCTATGAGCCCTAGAAACATTTGTTCAAATATAGTGGAAAAGACAGGCTCAGCTCCAGGGAGTGGGGAGGAATTGACAACCAGCGTGGCAAGTATACAAACTGGGTGGCTGCCTTGCTGGAGGTGGGAGTGAGACTGTAAGTCTTGCGAACTCATAGCATTCTCTCAGGATAATGGAGGCTTTGTCATGGGAACCCAGGATTTGGGTGTATGGCCCCCATAGGGAATTGGAGTCTTTGAAGATCTATGTCTTTAGTGAACAAGCATATCAGAAAAAAATTCCATTTAGAAGTTCTAGGAGTCTGCAATGGGCTTCCTAGGTAGCTCAGCTGGTAAAGAATCCACCTGCTTTGTAGAAGCCCTGGTTCAATCCCTGGGTTGGGAAGATCCCCTGGAGAGGGGAATGGCAACCCACTCCAGTATTCTTGCCTGGAGAATCCCCATAGATAGAGGAGCCTGGTGGCCTATTGTCCATGGGATGCAAAGAGTTGAACATGACTGAGTAACGAAGCCCAGCACAGTAAGCACAGGAGATTGTAGGGAAGTAAGTCTGTCTCCATCTGGATTCTTGGTAGAGTAACAACAAAGAGTTCCCTTGGAAAATTGTAGGCAAATTGGCACCTCCCTTGGGCTGATGGCTTTAATTTATCCCATAAGTTAGATTTTTGAACAGAGAAGCCAAGGAACTAAGACGTAACTGGCCCCAGGCTGATGATATTTCTGGGGGAGTGGAAGAATCCAGAATAGTTCAGTGGGCCACACCTTCCACTTGGCAATACAGGATTCCCACAGATAAGGCCCCAGTGAAGAGGAGCTCAAAAACCAAGATTCCAGAACCAGTGAAGAATGGACATTATGCATGAGAAGTAGCAGATAAAAAAAGAATAGGAAGAGAATCTAAAGAACCTCACATAATAGAATGATTCCAAAGGAAACTCTAATATAAGTATGTTTATATTAAAGACATAAAAGAATCAAAATCATTCAGGGGGGATGAATAGGTGGAGCACAGAGGATTTTTAGGGCAATGAAAATAATTTATGCAATTATAATGGGAAATAAATGTGATTATATATGTATCAAAATCCATGGGATGTACAACAGTAAGAGTGAACCCTACTGTAAACTATAGATTTTGATGGTTATTATTTTTTCATGTAGGTTCACCAAACATCACTCTGGGAGCGGGGCATTGATTACAAAGGAGGCTACACGTGGTGGGGGCAGACGGGATGTGGGAAACGTCTGTGTGCTGGGCTTTGTTGCTCAGCTGTGTCTGACTCTTTGTGACCCCACAAACTGTAGCCCACCAGGCTCCTCTGTCCATGAGGATTCTCCAGGCAGGATTACTGGAGTGGGCTGCTATGCCCTCTTTCAGGGGATCTTCCCAACCCAGGGATTGAACCAGGTCTCCCACATTGCAGGCGGATTCTTTACCATTTGAACCACGGGGGAAGCCGGGTAACAAAGGAGGTACACGTGGTGGGGGCAGAGGCGATACGGGAAACGTCTATACTGTCCTGTAAACTTTGCTGTGAACGCAAAACTGGTCTTAAAAATTATCTTTAAAAATCATGAGAATGGAACCGAGTACTATGAAAAAAGGAGCAAGCATGTTAAAAAATTTTTTTCTCTAAAAATGAAATATAGAACCAGTGAATTAAAAACTCAGTGAATGAATGAGCAGGTTAGGCAAAACTAGAAAGAAAATAAGTAAACAGGAATATTAATAAAACGAACATTTCCAGAATATAGATCAGAAAAGTAAATTGTGGAAAATATAAAAGTGAGATCAAGAGACATTAGATTAAAATAAGATGATTCATCATACATGAAATAGGTTTCCTAGAATATAGGAAAAGGGAATAAAAGAGGAAATAAATAAATAAGGACCCAGAACTTTTCAGAACTTATGGAAAGGTAATTTTCAGATTCAGAAAGCCTGAAGAATCCTAAGAAGGCTTTGAAAATAATCTATATTTATATCTAGATCTACTTCTTGATCTACTGATACTTATATCCATACCTGCATCCATACCAATGGAATTAATCCTACAACTACAAACATAATGTTGAGAAGAAAGAAAAAATAGACACAAATGAGAACATACAGTGTTATTTTGTTTATTTAACTTCTAAAACAGGCACAACAAATCTATAAACTGGTTAGAACTGGTGGAGTGGCAGTGAATGGAAGGGAGCATGAGGGAACCCATGAGAAAGAAGTTTCCAATTTGCAAAAGGCAACAAGAGAAGAACAGATCAGTTGAGAGAGACAAATACAGAGCTGACTGCTCCACAGCAGCAGCAGAGGCCAGAACACACTGGAATACTACTGTTGTTGCCAAACTACCAAAAGACAATTGGAGTTCTGGCTAAACCATCACTCAAAACTTGATACACAGGGGAAAAAAATATATTTCAGATTAAAAATGGAGAGAGCTTAACAGACCTTACTAAAAGAATGAATAAAAGATCACTTTTGAAAGTCATTGGACTCAGAAGGAAGAATAGAATGAAAGCAGGAAAAGCATGTAGAAATAGCCATGTGCTTGGGATAAATCTCACCATTTATGCCTAAATGAAACAAGGGGGAAACCAACAATGATGATCATAATAACAATTAGGTTGGTAGAGGTCGAAAAAGAAGATGGAATCTCAGCATTAGATAAAACCAATGGCAAGATGTGAGATTGAAGATGTTTGATGATCTTGGTGCTGTTCAGAGGGAGTAGGGGATGTTAACTTTAAACCATGTAAACTCTAAACAAGTATGCATTTCATGTTAAGGTAAGTAATAAACTGAGAGAAATAGGGTGCAGACGTTTGCAACCAATAGAGGAAGAAATGTAGTGAAGGATATTTGATCGACACAATGGGCAGAAGAAAATAAGTCAAACAGAAAATAAAGGAAGAAAGAATCAAAGGAGAAAATCAGGGCAGACAGAAAGCAGAGCTAAGATGAAGGACTCCTGCTCAGCTTAGTGTCGTCTTGTGACTTTAGCTAACGGCTGCCCATTCCTCCTTTAAGTTTTTATAACTTCCTCTTCTGTCTCCAAGGGCAATTTGTGATGATCAAGAACAAACCAAAGAATGTAGCAAACACAAGAGGGTTCTCAGCTGCCTGTCTGGCCACCTGTGGCTTCCCCAGCCAGAGGTGGCCTGGAGGGGTGGTACAGTTCTTGGCATCCTGAAAAGGTGAGAAGAGACCCTTCAATTCAGTTCCCAGGACACTTGCTAAGGGCTACCCTGCGAGGCTGGACTTGCTTGAGAGAGCAGAGGGCGTGGAGGAGTTCAGCCAGGACAGTACTGCCAGGCAGAGCTGTGGAGGTGACCGGCCACAGCATCACTAGGTCTCTACCCAGCACCATCAGCTGAGATGGGAGACAGGTGCTGGAACTGGCGGAGGTTCTACAGGTGACAGACGGCAAGGTACCTCGTGGTCACGGGTTCCCTGAGCCCACCAGGGGTCACCTCCAGGTTCCTGATGTCCTGGATGAGGGTGCTGCTCAGCTCAGCTGCATGAAACTCACTGCTGTGCTCCCCAGACCTGCTCCTCTTGCTGACGGGAGGAGGCCGGCCTTGTGGTTCTGAAAGGGAATAAAGCGGCTTCTCGAACCCACACGGCACAGCCTGATGCATGTGTTCCTTCATCAGCATTCGCTGAGCACCTACTGTGTGCAGGTCCTGCACTGCGTGCTGAACATAGGCTGAGGACAAGATCAGTCTTGTCCCCAGTCTGGTGGGGGAAATGGAGACCCTGTTACCCTGTGACGAAGCTGAGCCTGAGCTGTGGGGAGACAGTTGGGGGGTGTGACAAATTCTGACCCTGACCTGGGTCTAGAGTGAAAGCTCCTGGATAACCCAGGGAGTTTGGGTGTTTGGAGAACATCTTCACTGCACTTCACTTCACTGGGGGCACTGATCAGGCCCAGACTGGGGGGGGACTTACCAGATATCCTGGACCCAGGTTTCCCCAAACCTGAGCTGCGTCCCCACCATCGCCTGGCCTCGGGGGCTCCCGGGATAATCATTTGTGAAGATGCCAACCCACTTTCTCATTCCTAGGTTGCTTAGCTAACTTTCCCACACCAATGGTAATTACTACCTCCCAGAGGTTAATTTGTAAGGAGACAGTGTAAATGTGTTATTTACATAGCAATTATTAAAATCATGCTGGGAGTTTCCTATATAATAGGTCATTATCTGTGACCTAATTATGAAAACAAGGTAGTCAGTTCCATTTAGCTCTTGTCTCTGAACCCAGTGTTTATCCTGGGGAGTGGCCCGCTTTGTTGCATCATAGATATTTGCTTAAAAATCCTTTTTCTTAAATCCAAACTGAAGTCACTTTTGGAGATTTTTCTGAGAAGAACATGCTGATTTTCTAAGATCTTGGCCCCCAATACCTGAGCAGAGACACTGTCTCAGGTTTGAGAGTTTTCTGCTATACAAATTATTCCCCTCTCATGTCCAGCCAGAACACATCATCATTCATGCACTTATGTGTTCGTATAATTACATATTTGCTTATTGTTTCTTAGACTTCTTTGTTCATTCATTCATTCATTCTCTTCTTCGGATGTTTTTCATGTATTGGTCTGTGACTCATCTCTTCACATGCTCATTCACATGTTAATTCATTCCCTCTATTCCCACGTGTGTCCTCTCATCTACTCATCCTTCCACTGTCCATTTGGGCACCAGTTTCCTCACACATGATTTCTTCTTTCATCCTTTCCTTCGTTCATTCACTCCTGACTGTGCTCATTCATTCAGTGCTTCATTCATGCATTTATTCCAAGACTCTTTGGTCCGTTCATTTACCCAACAGTTCATGGGCTTCCCTGGTGGCTCAGATGGTAAAGGATCTGCCTGCAATGCAGGAGACCTGGGTTCCTTCCTTGGGTTGGGAAGATCCCTCAAAGAAGGGAATGGCTACCCACTCCAGTATTCTTGCCCGGGGAATTCCATGGACAGAGGAGCTTGGCGGGCTACAGTCCCTGGGTTCACAAAGAGTCAGACATGACTGAGTGACTAGCACTTTCATTCATGTGTTTTCTAATTAATTCATTCATCCACACATCATTTGACAAGTTTCACTTCTTCGTTAGTGTACTCCATGTGTTGGATGTCTGTCCAGTGTCCTGCCACTCCCATCCCTTCAGTATATTCAGGGCATCTCAGCAAAAAGTGCTCTGTTATTATTCTTATTACTGTTATTATACAATGTAAAGCACACACAAACGAAAGCAGCTCAAAGGGCTCCCAATAATTGACTGCAACGGAGGGACAAGTACCCAACCTGGAATCTGCCTGTGCCTTTCTCCCTCTCAGTTACTGTCTCCGTTTTGGGTCCCCTGTTGGCAAAACTCAAGGCTTCAGTGACTGCAATTAAGGTAGAAAGAAGCACTTGAAGGCAGAAGGAAGTGAGCCAGGGTGGGGAAAGTGAAAGTGAAAGTGGCTCAGTTATGTCCGATCTGCGACCCCACGGACTATACAGTCCATGGAATTCTCCAGGCCAGAATACTGGAGCGGGTAGCCTTTCCCTTCTCCAGGGGATCTTCTCAACTCAGGGATCAAACCCAGGTCTTCCACATTGCAGGCAGATGCTTTACCAGCTGAGCCACAAAGGAAGCCCTCCAAAAAGGCTATTATCAAACCGAGAGCCAGGGCTGTACATACGTGCACAGTAAGTGCCCCCCATCCCATCAGAACAGCTGTCCGGGTATTTGCATACCAGCTATCTCACCACTAGCCAACGGCCATTCCCAGGGCTGGAGCATTAATACCAGGACAGGGAAGTTCTACCACACAGGGTGCTGGGGCAGGATTTGGTGACCAGAGAACATTCCCTGAGGCAAAGAAACGCAGAGGCTGGTGGTTGGAAGTTGGCCCAGGGCTGCAGTGGTAAAGGCAGGACTCCCAGAAGTGGCTCCCTTAGCAGAGTCAGCCTTCTCGCCTCCTCTGTTCACCGTCCTCCATCCCGGCTTCACCTGGACTTGTGCTCAGGCCCAACTCAGAAGGACCCTTAGGCACAACTCACTCGAGGACTCTATTTTACACACTGGGGAAACTGAGGCCAGAGATGGGAAGCAAACCGTTCCAGACCACCCAGTAGTCTGTGTGGGGGCCCGATCTCTGTTCAGGAGTCCAGTCCTCCCCTCCTCAGGCCGCTGTTCAGACTAGGGTAACACATCTGACCTCCCTTCTGAATCCTCTGCCAGAAACACTCACTGAGGACAAAACCAACACACAGAAGCTGCTGACTCTGAGAAACCAGAGGCTCTGGGCTGTCTCTGCTTTTTAGAACTCCCTCCTCCCAAACGGATACACTTAAAAGCCACATTGGCTGATGGAAGACACCCTCAGCCTCTTGCCAGCAGAAACGCACGTGGTCACTTGTGCCTGTGAACAGAGCACGTGTGATGTAATGACATCGCATTCGAGTCCCATCTGGAGGATATATAACAGGAAGAGGGGGCTTGACCCGGGACAGTTCAGTCACCATATATGTACTTGGATGCCTACACTTACTTCATTTAAATTGAGAAAGAGGACATAACCTTTAAAGGTTACCCTCCTTCAGCATGTTCTGGGTCTGTATCGTGTGAGTACATGGGGAACGTGTGAAAGGTTAGCATTTGTCACTTATCGAATCCCACCCTCTGGTCTTTCTCCACTGCTGCCAAGACCCAGCAGCTCCTTGCAACTCACCACCAGCAGGTTTTTCTTTGCAGCCTAAGACGTTGCCATTTTCATCTCCTTGGAGAGACTAAACACAGCTCCTGGGCCAGGGGACACGAGGCTAGGCAGTGGGGGGTCCATTTCCACACTCTCAGCCCCATCATGCACTACGAATGAGAGCTACCATCTCCCAAGGACCTGCTGTGTGCCAGGCAAGGTGCTGGAAGCCTTGGGCAAACATTCACTACAACCCTGCAAAACGGAGGCTGACTTATGCTCCCACCATCGCCTCTTGTCTGGACTGTGGCCAAGCTGTACAACTGGTCCCTCTGACTCCACAGCTCTGCCTCCCTGTATATCCCACCCCACACCTGCCTATGGACACTGTGAAAAGGGCCAGTCTTGCTCTCAGAGTGAAATTTGGCCACTGAGCAAGCAGGGTGGGTGCACAGAGGGTACTGAGCCCCTCTCTGTTCTCAGTTTAGGAGGGGGTAGGCAGTGAACTGGCATGGCCTGATGGCCTGGCGGCCCTCTCCTGGGAAAAAGGAAAATGCATCCCAGTTAGCTGGCACACTGCAGCCGCTGCTAAGTTGCTTCAGTCATGTCCGACTCTGTGCAACCCCAAAGACAGCAGCCCACCAGGCTCCCCTGTCCCTGGCATTCTCCAGGCAAGAACACTGGAGTGGGTTGCCATTTCCTTCTCCAATGCATGAAGGTGAAAAGTGAAAGTGAAGTCACTCAGTCGTGTCCGACTCTGAGAGACCCCATGGACTGCAGCCTACAGGGCTCCTCCATCCATGGGATTTTCCAGGCAAGAGTACTGGAGTGGGGTGCCATTGACTGCAGATGGCTTTAATTGCCCAGCTTCAGTGTCAGGTCAAGTCATCAAAGGAAATTGACCTTTGGGTCATCCTTGACCCTCGGACCAGGAATCATCTGGCTCACCCAAAAGATGTATATAGGCATTGTCTCCTCTCGGGGTCACATGATTCCGTGAATTACTGATACAGCAAGAGCTACCTGTGTTGAGCACCTAATGTGCTCTGGCAGCAAATGTCTACTGAGGGCCTAGTAGGTGCTGGGCACTGGGGCTAAGCAGTGAGCCCCATAAAGCCGGCAATGACAGGGGGCCAGCAGGATTTCACTGTGCACCGTGGTGTCTGCCTCTGCCACCACATGAAAGCTTCCATTCATGCTCTGGCCCTTCCCGCTGTTTAATTTCAGGCACCCCGCTCCTCCCCTCACCATCACACCCTGGCCCTTGCTCTCTCTCCTTGGAGCTGGGGCTGGGGGTCAGGGGAGGAAAACAGCAAGCACATGGAGGACAAATCACAGAGCCAAAGAGGGTCCTGTTCCTGCTTCTTCCCCTAGGAAATGGGCATTTTTTATGCAAATTAATTTAAGTCCAGCCCATCCGTAAAGAAGAATAAGAAGCCGGTTAGATTCATTTTTTTGGTCAACTTGTTCAAGCCCGGTATTAATCTGTTCATCAGCCTACTTCATCAGGAGAGGTCATGCTTCTTCAGGAGTTTTCTAACTGAAAATAATGCCTCATTAAGTTACACATATTAACCTGAGAACAGTATTGATGTCAGACAGACTAATGAATGTCGTTAAAGGGAATGCGCACTAGGCCTCAAGGGACCTGACTAGACTTTAGAATCTCTCTGCAAATTCACTCAGTTATGGTCCCATGGATGTGGAATCTCAAGGGAGGGAGGGAGGGAGGGAGGGAGGGAGACGGGAAAGGAGCTGGCGTGGAGCTGCAATCATTCCTGGTTTGTTGTTGTTCAGTCACTCAGTTGTGTCCGAGTCTTTGTGACTCCATGGTCTGCAGACGCCAGGCTTCCCTGTCCTTCACTATCTCCTGGAGTTTGCTCAAATTTATGTCCATCAAACTCATTTGATGATGCCATCCAACCATCTCATTCTCTGTCTACCCTTCTCCTCCTGCCTTCAATCTTTCCTGGCATCAGAGTCTTTTCTAATAAGTTGGCTCTTCACACCAGATGCCAATGTATTAGAGCTTCAGCTTCAGCATCAGTCCTTCCAGTGAATCTTCAAGGTTGATTTCTCTTAGGATTGACTGGTTTGAACTCCTTGCAGTCCAAGGGACTCTCAAAAGCCTTCTCCAGCACCACAGTTCAAAAGCATCAATTCTTCAGTGTTCAGCCTTCTTTATGGTACAACTCTCACATCTGTACACGACTACTGGACTACGGACTTTTGTCGGCAAAGTGATGTCTGGGTTTTTTTTTTTTTTAACATGCTATCTAGATTTGTCATAGCTTTTCTTTCAAAAGGGAATTGTCTTTTAGTTTCATGGCTGCAGTCACCATCCGCAGTGACTTTGGAGCCCATCCCTGGGAGGGGGCCCTAGTGAATCCCAGCATCTTTGAATGCTGTAAAGGGCTCATGTCCAAGGGAGGTAACACGTGTAAAGTCACTCATTATTGAGTCCAAAGGGAGGGACACTGGGTTTAGCCTCTACCACCTAAAGGAGGCAGGAGGGTCAGAGTTCGGGGATCAGAACACTGGTTTCTGGTCCCAGGTAACCTCATCATAGCGAACGGGGTTTGGTTCTAACTCATCTTTACTGAGCCAAGTGCTGTGCTGGACACTATCACACACGTTATATTCATGCAACCCTCACAGGATCCTAGAGGAACTGAGGTTCAGAGGAGTTAAGGGGTTTGCCCAAGGTCATGAGTAAGTGGGCTGGAGAGCTAAGGCTGAGATCCAGGCTGAATGACCCTGGTGGAGGCTTCCTCTCCCAGGTTTCCCCACCCCTTGCCTGCAGCCTCACCCTCCTTGTGGTCTGTCTTCAAAGCCTCCCAACTCCATTTCCCAGGACCCTGTAATTCCTCAATTGCAGCAGTGTGGAGAAGTGCTCTCTCTACCACACCAGGCACATTGATCACCAGGCTCAGGATAGACCCTGGTTTCAATACAGCCCAGGAACACATCTACTGTAAACCTCTGGGGCCAAGTTGGTGCTCTGGGTAAGCTAAATTTCGCAGTGCATGGGGATGCTCAGCAGCATTGGTCCACCTGCCGTGAGCTGGGCTCCTGACCCATCCCACTGGACTTGGGTCTTGGTGAAGGGCCAGGCAGGTGGGAGGCAGAACAGCAGAGGTGACTTCCCGATGTGCAACCCAACCCCCATGACTCACGTGTCTTCCCCTGGGGCCTAATACATGCCTGGTTTCAAGGTAGACATAACCTCTCCATTGTCTTCTGAACTGGGCAGTTCACATCTGAGCCCAGGGCACTGGAGAGAGTCCAGTCCCAAAGATGGGGACAGGGGAGAGTGGGAAGCATATGGAGACCGGGGCGGAGTTATGGAGAATGACAAGAGAAAGTCTGGGAGACAGCATAGAAGAGGTGTTTGGGCCAGGAGGAGAGTTCTCTATAAAGGGCCAGGTCATCTAGAGATCTGGTCTAAGGTGAGGGAAGACAGGGGAAAAGTAGAAATGTATATCCGTCCTCCTAGTCGACCCTCTGCATTTTCCTCATCCTTAATTTATGAAATAAAGGACATATAGAGGCATATGTCTGGGCCATCTTGTTGAAGCTCTCATTTGACTCAAAAAATAGAATGACCTCTGAGAAGTAGTTATTATTAGCTTCATGTGCCTGGTGAAGAAACAGAGGCCCAGAGATGCTGAGAGGCTGGCCAGGCTCCCACAGCTTGAAAGAGCCAGGATTCACAGCAGGGGCTGCCTGACCCCAAGGACCATGACCTCCCCCCGGCCACAGTGCATCGCATGTCAACAGGTTCACCAGGACACCATTCGTTTTCCCTGCAAAGTATAGACATCTGGAGAATGTCCGCTGCTGGTCCCTCTCCCTCCCTGACTGGTTCTCAGGCAGGATGGGTGTCATGGGTGAGAGACGTGGAGATACCCACAGACCCACGAATTCTGACCAGTCTTGCCTGCAGAGGGACAGGTCCTCCAGCATAAGTTGGCACACGCCTGAGGGACCTGGCACAGACCCATGGGGAACCCTCTGATCAAGAGCAGAGGCTCCCCCCCACCCAGCTATTCAGGGAGGGGTGTGAGTTTCTGTCACTGTGGGCACCTGCTCTCTCACAGGTAGGCTCCGAGCACCCTGGCCATGCTTCATGACTACCACTTAATTGCAGACTGCGGTACTTCACATGTTCAATGGTGCAATATCGTGTTTCATTCCCCTGCAATGATTCCTCCAATGATGTGTTTAGCATCTGTCTTCCCCTGTAAGTTCTTCCTTGAAGAGCTGCATCCAGGTTTATCAGACAAGGTGAAAGGACTTAGGAAACTCAAGCTTGGTCCCAGGAGCAAGCTCCAAGCAGGCTGTGTGATGAGTCACACTGAAGAAAATGCAGCTGTCCAAACTGGAGAAGAAACACCTTGTAGAGACAGAGAGTTGTTGTCTAATACAGAAAGGACTGGAAGAGGCAGTCATGGTCCTTGATGAGGCCCAAAGGACTTTCCAGCAGTTAAAGCTGTCTAGACACGGAAAGGGCTACTTTGACAGGTGGTGAGCTCCTTGTCCTTGGGGGGTATGCAAGCAGGAGTTAGGCCCAGCACATGGAGAAGCTTGATACAAGGATGACCGAGCTTTGGGGCACAGCTGTTGTGTTCATAGCAGATGCCATCATCTTTCTGAACTTCAGTTTCCTCCTCTGGAAAGTGGGGATGATAATGCGTGTCCCCACATTATTGCACCATTGTGCTATTTTCTGGTTTACATGAAGTAATACACAGCAAGCACTCAGCACAGGGCCGGTCACATAAGCAGCTGCCACGAGCTCATCTTATTTCTACAGTCAATGTCTAGTTTTTATTGAGGGGATTCTGGTCAGATGGGGCCCTGGACTTTGTACTTTCTGGCACTCAGAATCTTTGGAAGTTACCCACCTCCCCCTTCAGATGTTCTGGTTTTCCTTGTGGCTCAGATGGTAAAGAACCTGCCTGCAATGCAGGAGACCTGGGTTCTAGCCCTGGGTTGGGAAGATCCCCTGGAGGAGGGCATGGCTACCCACTCCATATTCTTGCCTGGAGAATCCCACGGACAGAGGAGACTTGCAGGCTGCAGTCCTATCACAGAGTCGGACATGACTGAGCCACTGACACTTTCACTTTTCAGATGTTCTAGAATAAGGGGACTGTCCCTCCTTCCCCTCACTTGCCACCGCGTGGCCTCTAAAAGCGGCCTCTGCTGACTCAGATCCTCACCTGGCCCCCTTTCCTAATGGACTGTGGTGCTGAGTTGGCATTTCTCATTTCCTGGATCCCTGTGCATGTAAGAATGCCTGCTGTCCAAACCAACCTGGGGAGGGTGGTGGGGTGGGTGGTGCTATGAGGGCCCCCCTCATTCACCACCTGGAGCTGATTTGCCCTCTGATAAGTCTCCCTTGAGCATCTTCTCTGGACTAAATGAAGTTGAATTTCAACCACTTGGAAGAAATAAAATATCAAGTGTAAATTGTCCCCCAGGGCTCCCAGCCGAATAGCGAGTTTCCACATTTCTTGGTCTGAGTCAAAAGCCTTCCCTTTAGCAATTGGGCACTTCTCACTTGTTAATAGATTTAATTTCCACAGACTCTAGGTGTTTTCTTGGAATTGATCTTTCCATAAAGAACATGCTTTGGAGACAAGAAATAACCGTTAAGAGAGCCTATAAATGAATTATACTTGTCGACGGAAATAAAAATGCACCATGTGAGAGCTGTGAGTTTCAGTTTTATTTGGAGGCTTCATGAAAGCTAGAGGCCAGGACATATGCTCTCAGAGAGGTCTGAGGAGCTGCTTAGAAGGCTGGTGGGGAGGTCAGTATACATGTGGTTTTGGAGAAGGGGTGCACGCACTGATGCACCCATCTCAGGGGAAGGTTGCTGCTGGTCACAAGACACACTCATCTCGGCTAGAGATTTTAGTGCTTTTCTAAGGGTGGGAAGATGCAAGAAATTGGGTTGTCTCTGGCTGGGGCTGGGTGTCAATCAAGGGAGCAGGGGTTTAAAGCTCAACATTCAAAAAAATAAGATCATGGCATCCGGTCCCATCACTTCATGGCAAATAGATGGGGAAACAGTGTCTGACTTTACTTTTTGGGGCTCCAAAATCACTGCAGATGGTGACTGAAGCCATAAAATTAAAAGACGCTTACTCCTTGGAAGGAAAGTTATGACCAACCTAGACAGCATATTCAAAAGCAGAGACATTACTTGGCCAACAAAGGTCCATCTAGTCAAGGCTATGCTTTTTCCAGTAGTCATGTATGGATGTGAGAGTTGGGCCATAAAGAAAGCTGAGGGCCGAAGAATTGATGCTTTTGAACTGTGGTGTTGGAGAAGACGCTTGAGAATCCCATGGAGACTCAGCAAGGAGATCCAGCCAGTCCATCCAAAAGGAGATCAGTCCTGAATGTTCATTGGAAGGACTTAAAGCTGAAAGTCCAGTACTTTGACGACCTGATGCAAAAAACTGACTCATCAGAAAAGATCCTGATGCTGGAAAAGATTGAAGGTGGGGGAAGAATGGGATGACAGAGGATGAGATGGTTAAATGGCATCACTGACTCAAGGGACATGAGTTTGGGTAAGCTCCGGGAGTTGGTGATGGACAAGGAGGCCTGGCGTGCTGCAGTCCATGTGGTCGCAAAGAGTCAGACACGACTGAGTGACTGAGCTGAACTGAACTGAATTGAACTGGGGTTTGGAGACCACTGTCCTGCTGTCACCGGGCCATGGGAACTGCATGGTTGCCCCACTTCTGCCTGGCCACCTGAGGGGAGAGAGCTCTTCTGGGGCATCTGTGCTGTAGGTCACTGGCCTCCTGCCCTCTGCTCAGCATGAGCTCAGACTCCAGACAGCTGTCACGTTGATGGAGTCCAGCTTTATGTGTTCCTTGATGGAGGCAGCGGTGCTAGGAGGCTTGGCCTGGCTGTTCCTGCTCTCCTGGGCATCCTGGGGGAGCCGAGGGCTTTGAAGCAGCAGAAGAGATCTGCCAATGAGATGGACGAGTGCAGCCAGCATCCCAGGGCCAGGTGGCTGAGCCACGACACACATCACACAGGCGCGTCCTAGGCCCAGGTCGGCTGCAATCTCGCAGGCTGCCAGGGGGCTTATAGGGACGCGTATGCTCAGATGTGGAGGCCTAGGGTTTGGGAAACAGAGAGTTGCTCTCACAGTCTGCAGGGGCTTCCCAGATCCAGGAGAGTGGGCCACCCCCAGCGAGGTCCAGGCTCCGTCACCAAAGGCTCGGCCTCTGCAGCTACCAAGACCTGGGTGTGAATCCCAGCTCTGCCAGTGCCCACATGTAGGATCCTGGAGAAGGATCTCCAAGACCTCTTGGCCTCCCCTAGCCCTAGCTTCCTCATCCGCACAGTGGATTCTGGGCGCCCTCCATTCCAAGTTCATTTTCTTTGGGTGGAGACAGAAGGTGACAAAGTACAGGCCCTGAGCCACAGGCTCATCCCTCCCACTTTCTGAGGGAGCTGGCAGGTGGGAACCCTCACCTCTGACTCCCCAGGGGCCACGGAGGACCATCGGCCCTGGACTGGGAGTCAGGGGACCTTGGTTTGGCCACCACATGTGGCTGCAGAACCTCGGGCCGACGTGCCCCTCCCCCTGCTGGCCTGAGGGCTCTGTGAGAGGAAAGGGCGGGGGGGGGGGGGTGGTGGGTGAGGAGAGAATTATAGCATCTTGGGGGAGGGAGAGACTCGGAGGTGGCTCAGGACCCCCTGGTCTCACAGGAGAGGAAATACAAAGGTTCTTCCCATCCTCAGATTGTCCCCAGTCCTGGGGTGACCGAGGCGTTAAATGCTGGTTTGTTTGCACTGGCCCTTCAGACCCTTCACTCCTCCATGTGACCGCCCTTGGCTCAGCCCTTTGCCTGCAGAGGTAACCTGGTGCCGGATGGGGAGGACCTTCTCAAGTTCCAGAAAAGTGAGGAAAAAGGGAGTGTCCCCCAGGGATGTGCCCCATGTCCGAGTTCCCTTTGAGGTTTGCTAAGCCCCCCGCTTCTTCCCCTGGCTCTCACCAGCCTCTGCCCCAGTTAGGCGACATTCCCTGGTGGCCTCAGCCCCTCCTGGAGTCGCTGCCATCAGACTGGCCATGAGGACATGGAAGCAGCTTCCAGGCTGTTCTGGCTGAACCCCACATCTCCGCTGCTGGGGCTCAGAGACTGGTGGGCCCTGTCACACAGCTCAGCCAGCCCTGTGTGCCGCCTCGCCCCGTGAGGGAGGCCCGGGAGCAGGAAGGCAAGGAGGGCTGCACGGAACCCGTCGGTCCTCCTGCCACTTGTGAAGGGCCTGCAATGCAGCCGCAGGTCTGCGTCCTTGCTGAGCTTACAAGTTCAGTTCAGTTCAGTTCAGTCGCTCAGTCGTGTCTGACTCTTTGCGACCCCATGGACTGCAGCACGCCAGGCCTCCCTGTCCATCACCAACTCCCGGAGTTCACTCCAACTCATGTCCATCGAGTCAGTGATGCCATCCAGCCATCTCATCCTCTGTCGTCCCCTTCTCCTGCCTTCAATCTTTCCCAGCATCAAGGTCTTTACAAAAGAGTCAGCTCTTCACATCAGGTGGCCAAAGTATTGGAGTTTCAGCTTCAGCATTGGTCCTTCCAATGAATATTCAGGGCTGATTTCCTTTAGGATGGACTGGTTGGATCTTCTTGCAGTCCAAGGGACTCTCAAGAGTCTTCTCCAACACCACAGTTCAAAAGCATCAATTCTTCGGCGTTCAGCTTTCGTTATAGTCCAACTCTCACATCCATACATGACCACTGGAAAAACCATAGCCTTGACTAGTGACTGAACTCATTTCTCTCTCTCTCTCTCTTTTTTTTTTAAGGGGAAAACTGAGTTCTGAAGAAGGTAAGTAAGATTCCCACTTTATAGATGAGGAGAGTGGATTCAGAGAGCTCAAGTGACTGGATTTAAGTCTTACATCTGGATGAAAAGCACCGTGGTACCTCCCAACCCAGTGCATCTCCGTACAGGACTGCCTGAGCTCCAGTGGCCCTGGGGACCGGGATGCACAGAGTCGACAGCGATTCAGCCCTGGCAGAGGTTAGCTGTGTGTTATTCCAGGGGCCTCCTTTGCATTTGAGGGAGGCAGGATGCCTTCAGTTATCAGAAGGAGGTCTTTTTGGGTTTGCCTCCTGGATTGAGTCTTCCTTGAAGGTAATAATTAGAGTGGGCACATTAAGGAAGTGACAGCCCAGGGCTCAGGGGAGGAGAAGGGAGGATGTGGTACAGACCTAGAAAGAGGGGTCTGGGTACCAGGACATGAGATACTCAGATGGAGGCTTCTCTGTGAGCCCTAGACTCCCCGCGGCCCCAGGGAGGAGGGGGTCTCAGTCTGTGCTTGCCTCTGAGGACGATTGTGGGGAGGGTGGTGAGGGGGAGGAGAGAGTACCCTCAAGGAGGAGTCAGGCACGCAGGGATCCCCCACTTCCCTGCTGTGTGACTTCAGGCCAGTTGCATGCCCTCTCTGGGCATCAGCTTCCTCATCTGTAGATGGAAGATAGTGATTTGACCAGCGCCTTCCTCACAAGGTGATAGAGGGGATAAGCTTTTAGCTGCACAAAAGGACAATGCAGGAGCAGAGGGGCAGTGAGGACGGGCATCAGGGACCAGAGCAGAGTTGGTCACAGGTCTTGGTTCACATCCTGCAAGTTCTTTCATGTAGGTCAAACAGTCTTGCCACTGAGCTCTTTGTCCAAAGCTTTTAGACTCCATGAATCATTTTTCACAACACACCAACTTGTAATTACTACAAAGCCTCCAGAGGAATCAGACACACTTTAGACATAATGAACTAATTATTATTGGGTAAATCAGTCACAATCAGGAAGCAGGGCTGGATTTTATAGAGGGCCTCGGTCTGCTGCTGGGCACCAGCCTGGGAATCATCTCTGACACTGTCTCAGTGGGAGCTCCAGGCTCATTCCAGCTAAACAATGGCCAGGACTTAGGAAGGAGCCTGCAGTGCAGGTTATACCCGGAGGTTACTGAAAACCACATCGCTGAAGACAAGGGCAGTGGGAGGTGGGGTGTGTGTGGGTCCCCTTCAAGCCTCCTTAGTGACAGGTGGGTGACCTTGGGGCTGAGACATAAGCTCTCAGATCCTGAGTTTCCCTACCCAGAAGGTGCAGCCACTGAACCCTCCTTCACAGGGAGGATGTGAGGATCACAGGAAGCTCCCAGCATGGTGTCTGACACACAGGAGGAGCTCAGAGAAATAAGTGACGATTGACTTGAGATAGTGCCCAGACAACTTGCTGAGCTGGGATAGGGAGCCCTAACTTCCAGCCCCTCGGGTGTCTCATGACTGATCTGGGGATGCTCTGGGTATCACTCGGCAGTAGGAGTGTGGGTCAACACTGAGATGGATCGGACGAACAGTGAGGATCTGGGCCACGTGTTTTCCCACCAAGGTAGACAGGAAGGTGAGAGGCGATGGGAGACAAAACCTGACATTCTGGTGACAGGTGAGAGATGGCTGGATGGCCCAGGCCAGGTGTCCAGCAGCGGATAGTACGCAGACAGGAGCAGCTCCATTCACCAAGGGGGCCTGCTTTCTGGTTCAGAATGATGCTCCAGGCTGTGGGAATCTGGGTTGCTGCTGGTGCCTTTGCACCCCTGTCCCAGACTTGCTCCATCTTCTACTTCAAGTACCCTCAGTGAGGGCTTCCTCTTGGCCAGCACACAGGGCAGGCTGGGGCGCAGGAGAGTTGGTACCCAGGACCAGCCCTCAGCCAGAGAAGGTTGGGGCTGGAGGTGAGCCCTCCCACTTCCTTGCCCCTCCCCTCAGGTGGGACGGCCTCTAGGCTGTTCTACTTCACCTCCCAGATTGCTCCACCCCCTGAACTGAGACCAAGCCATTGGCATCAGTCACCTGCTCAGTATGCACTTCTTATTGGCTTCCTTCCCTTCCCTGCCTCACTTTTCCGGTCCTCCTGTTGCTTACCTGGACCACCTCCACACTCAACCACTCACCCTCAAATCCTTGTCACAGGGACTGCTTCTGGGGAAGCTGAGACAGGGAGTAAGAGAGGAGGAGTGGGCCTTCCAGGAGCAAGGCTGTGTCCCAAGTCCTGGGACCTTGATACCAGGCAAGGGTCTGAGGTGGGGATTTGGTCTCCAGAGTGAGGCAGGAGCCCATCCTTCCTCCTCAAGAATGGTGATGATGATGGAGATAAATGTAGGAACAAGGGAATGTGTTATAGGAGCCCCTCCATCAGGCACTGCTCATACAAATATTTATGGAACATGGCAGATCTCATTTCATCCTCCCTATAATCAATTGACGTTAGAACTACTTTTATCCTAAATCTAGAATCCTATAGCTTTAGAACTGGAAGTCCCTTCACAATTCCCTGGTCTAGTGCCCAGATCTTGGTTTCTAATATGATTCTAGAATGAAAGGAACCACAGATCCTTAGAGGAATGGCTGATTTAGTGACCGAGGAAGAAAATATACAAAATGAGGCTGGGGGCATCTTGTAAGAAAGTTAGGAAGTGCTCAAAAGCAGAATGATGGGGGCATGGCAGAGGGACACGGGAACGTGAAAGAGAACACCCCCCCCCAAGATGGTACAATTTGAAAAACAAAATAAGTAATAAAATGCTGGACTATAACACAAAATATAAAATAACTATCCATGAATCCATACTGATATAAATAAATAGAAGTGACGAATCTTCCTTATAGCCTTCCAAATAATTTATACTCCCCTTTCTAAGAAATCGAGTTTAACTCCCTAAACCTTGAATATGGGCCATGATCAATGATTTACTTGCAGAAACTCTGAGCGTGGGAATGTCAGGGGTGGGTGTATGGGGAGTAACTTGGCAAAAATCACCTTAACAATGTGATGGACATTAACATCACAGTGATAAGTCACATAGGTGGCATGTGCCACCAGAGATGTGATGAGACGGGCACTATTCTTTTCCAATCCAGTCATGAAGAAAGCATCAGGCCAACTCAAACTGAGGATCATTCTGCAAAATGCCTACCAGTCTTCCTCAAGACAGTCAAGGTCATATGGGATGGGAAAGGCTGAGAAACTGTCCCAGAGAAGAGCGGGGAGTACGGAGCTACAAGGAGTAAATGTAATGTGATATCCTGGATAGGATTATGCAACAGAAGAAGGATATGAGAGGAAAAAACTAGTGGAAATAGAATAAAGTTGACTTTTAATAGTGACTTGTTAATGTTCGTTTCCTGACTTTAACAAATGAACCCTAGTTACTAAGACATTAATATCTGGGGAACTGAGTGAAAGGGCTACAAAGGTATCCCCTACACTGTTTTTGAAACTTTTCTGAGAATACATATTCTTCTAAAAATGTATCGAATTATAATAAAAAAAAAAACACACTTCTGGTTTGATTCCTTCACTTTAATAAATGAACAAAGGGAGACCAGAGATGTTACCAGACTGCAGAAAGTTCTCATGGGAGATTAGTGGAAATCCAGGAACGGCCTTCCTGGGAGTAAGGGGAACCTGACCAGCAGAGGTGTAGACAAATCTTAGGTTTATTTTTCTCACCTGATGAAGGCCCAGTAGCTCCGAGATGCCACTGGCCCAGTCTTCTCCTTTTCTCCCCTCAGTGTCTTCCATGCCTCTGGAGACCCCTGCGGTCACAGTGCAGCTGCTCACCTGGGGCTTTGGGGTGCCTTTCAGGATCATTGATAAATGGTCCACAGAATTTCCCAGAATGCCCCAGCAACTCTGCTCCCATCTCATTGGCTGGAGCTGTGTCACATGACCACCTGCAGAAGGGGAGAAATGTTATTATTAAGTAGGGGCAAGTTTCCTAGATAAAATAGGGGCTGTGTTAGGAAAGAAGAGAATGGTGACTCCCAGTGGGCCATCTGCAGTCTCTGGCCCAACATGTACAATCTCATTTTCACGTTTGCTGCCTCCCTGGATCATGTTTGTCGTGATCAGACAAGAGAGGTTGACCACCTGCCCAGGACCTCACAGGAGTGGTTTGAAGAACCAGGCTAGAGCGGGGCTCCCTGCCTGGGACACCCAGCAGCTCCTCAGATCTTCACTCCTGCCCGTGCTGTCTGCTCTCTACTCTCTCACTGTTCCAGTTTTCTGCTTCTCCAGCTCCCCAGACCAGCTGGAGTTGTCACATTCCCACAGCCTGGAGAGCAGGGGTCAGTGGTTTATCACTTACGGTTCTGGCAACACTTTAAAGTTGAGCCCCACTTTAAACAACATGCTATTGACTTGTCACATTCCTACACCACTGGAATGTTCTCTGCAGTAGTCCTTGTGGAGGACACTTTAGCAGCCTCTATCACAATTCAAGATACACTTAGCTTTAGTCTAATAATTTTACCTCTGGAAGTTGGTGATTCTGAAATGCTCAAGGATATGTATTTATGCAAGAAGGTTATCTACAGTATTATTTCCAGTAGCAAATAAAACATTGAAGACAACGTAAATGTCCATCAACAGGAGACTGGTTAAATAAATAATGATGTCTCTATGCTCCTGAATACTAAACAGTCATTAAAAAGATTGAGTTTGGTCTCTATGTACTAACATAGGAGAATCTCTACAACATAGTTTTGAATAAAGAAAGATATGAGCAGCATGATGCAAAAATATTCTATCCATCTTAGTTTGGCACAGATAAATGTATGGAAGGATATGCACCTTTGTTGGGAAGCCCTTGGGAAAATCCATCATGGATCTGAGATTCACATGTCCCTTTCCAAAGTCATTTGTGCATTAGAGCTCATCTTTTCTTGTCTGCTCAAGAACATCCCTCCAGCAACTCTCTTTTTCTTTCTGCACTATCCTCTCCTCTGGATCACTCCCATACTGTGTAAACATGCCAGTATTTATTTCTACAGCCACAAAGAATAAAACATACAGTAAAATTAAAAAGAAAAACCACCTCTCCTGCTACAAACACATTTCTTTGCTTTATCTTTACAGTCAAACCCCTTGAAAGCATTATCTATACTCATATCCCTTACTTCTCTCTTCCAGTTTTCTCTTCACACACTCATATCAGGATTTCACCCCTACTCCTCTGTCCAAAAGTACTCTTTTGAACGTGACCAATGACCTCTACATAGTCCCACCCAGTGATCAGTTTTCACGTGTCATCTTACTCAGCCCATCACTCTGAGAGAGTCAATTCCTAGGCAGGTTGATAAGAACCCCTCCTGGGGCCCCCCGAGGAGGAGAAAGGGGTCTGGAGCTCTCGAACCGGAGATAGGGGTCTGGAATTCTCAAGGAGGAGGAAAGGACAAACATCTATTTTTTTTCTCTACATTCCTTAGTCTTAGTGACATAAATGGTTTCTTTCTTTAAACCTGGAACTGAATATGTGAACCGTGAACTTCCAGATATTCAAGCTGGTTTTAGAAAAGTCAGAGGAACCAGAGATCAAATTGCCAACATCCACTGGATCATGGAAAAAGCAAGAGAGTTCCAGAAAAACATATATTTCTGCTTTATTGACTATGCCAAAGCCTTTGACTGTGTGGATCATAAAAAACTGTGGAAAATTCTGAAAGAGATGGGAATACCAGACCACCTGACCTGCCTCTTGAGAAACCTATATGCAGGTCAGGAAGCAGCAGTTAGAACTGGACATGGAACAACAGACTGGTTCCAAATAGGAAAAGGAGTTCGTCAAGGCTGTATATTGTCACCCTGCTTATTTAACTTATATGCAGAGTACATCATGAGAAATGCTGGGCTGGAAGTAGCACAAGCTGGAATCAAGATTGCTGGGAGAAATATCAATATCCTCAGATATGCAGATGACACCACCCTTATGGCAGAAAGTGAAGAGAAACTAAAAAGCCTCTTGATGAAGGTGAAAGAGGAGAGTGAAAAAGTTGGCTTAAAACTCAACATTCAGAAAACGAAGATCATGGCATCTGGTCCCATCACTTCATGGGAAATAGATGGGGAAACAGTAGAAACAGTGTCAGATTTTATTTTTGGGGGCTCCAAAATCACTGCAGATGGTGACTGCAGCCATGAAATTAAAAGACGCTTACTCCTTGGAAAGAAAGTTATGACCAACCTAGACAGCATATTGAAAAGCAGAAACATTACTTTGTCAACAAAGGTCTGTCTAATCAAGGCTATGGTTTTTCCAGTGGTCATGTATGGATGTGAGAGTTGGACTGTGAAGAAAGCTGAGGGCCGAAGAATTGATGCTTTTGAACTGTGGTGTTGGAGAAGACTCTTGAGAGTCCCTTGGACTGCAAGGGGATCCAACCAGTTCATCTTAAAGGAGACCAGTCCTGGGTGTTCATTGGAAGGACTGATGCTGAGGCTGAAACTCCAATACTTTGGCCACCTCATGTGAAGAGTTGACTTATTGGAAAAGACTCTGATGCTGGGATGGATTGGGGGCAGGAGGAGAAGGGGACGACAGAGGATGAGATGGCTGGATGGCATCACCGACTCGATGCACATGAGTTTGAGTGAACTCCGGGAGTTGGTGATGGACAGGGAGGCCTGGAGTGCTGCGATTCGTGGGGTCGCAAATAGTCGGACTTGACTGAGCGACTGAACTGAACTGATGATTACACAGGAAAGGATCATTACACAACAAACAACTCAGTTTAAACTTCCTACTAAGGATTATATAACAACAAAGTATCCTGCTTGAGGACAGTTTCTCCTTCCTAAAAACCTTCAGGCTAATCCTGTTATATTAAAATGTAAATTATGGGAGTGGGTTTAGTAAGATTTTTACAAACTTTAGACATTCTTTTGATTTATTGTAATGACTAATTAAAAAAGTCTGTAACTCCCTTGCTAACACTAGCAAGGGGGGCGTTCTCCATCCCCCTTCTGATGTCTATGTCAGAAGCTTTCTTTGTCCCTTTTCTTACTTTAATAAAACTCTGCTACACAAAAGCTCTTGAGTGATCAAATCTGGTCCCTAGTCCCAAAGCTAAATCTTCTTTTCGGGGATCACGAATCTGACATCGTTCACTGTAAACTATCATCTTCCTCCTCCTTGAAACCTTCTCTCCCCTCTGCTCCCACCCAGTCCTGGTTTTCCTTCTACCTCCCTGGCTGTCCTTCTCCATCTCCTTTGCTGGTTTCTTCTTGGCTCTTTGGCCTGTAAGCTTGTGCTGTCTCTGGGCTCCGTCCTTCTCCTCTCTCACACTCTTCAGGACCTCACCAGACTCATATGCACCTCAAGCTGTTCATATGCTAATGGATCCCAAATTTACATTGTAGGCTAGATAGACCCTTTCCTGAGCACCAGGCTTATACACCCAACTACCTACTCAACACCTCAAGACTTGGGGGTCCAACAGGTATCCAGTGTCCTTCCCACATCCCAGGTGAAGTCTTGTTCTCCACCTGCCTTACTTCTCAATGTGCTGCTCTCATTATCTCCCTCATCTTAGTTAAGGCAGCTCCATCCTCCCAGTTGCTCAGACCATAAACCTGGAGTTTGACCTTTCACATCCCATGCCATCTCCATCAGCAAACCTTCTTGCTCCTTTTCCAAACATTTGCAGAACTTAACCATTTCTCATCTCCGCAGCTACTTCCCTGGTCCCCTATCCCAGTCACATCATTTCTGTCTTGAATTATTGCAATCACTTCCTAAATGCTCTCCCTGCTTCCTTTTTCTTCTAAGAGTCAGCTCTTTATAAAAAAAAAAAACCTTGTATGATCCTAGCCAACTTGCCATATAATGTCCATCATCTACTCAAAATATTTCAGTGACCCCATCTCAGCCAGGGAAGAAGCCAGGGTCATTGTAATGGCTTACCCAGCCCTACATGAACTGAGCCCGCACCCCACCCACCTTGCTGACCTTATTCTTACCTACTGCCTCTCTGCTCCTTATTCATGCAGATGCAATTAGACTGTGGGTAAAGCTGGAGTGGTAACATCTGGGAACTAGCCAGGCATCTTTTTCCTTCCTCTCTTGTCTCAAAACTTCTCCATGTGGTCTCTGTGGGTGAATGAATTTGAATTTCTTCATGATAAAGTGTTCAAGGCAGTCAGAGTATTTGCATGGCAGCTTAAGGCTCTAGCATGAGTGTTCCTAATAATCAAGAGGAAGCTTTATTATCTTCTATGTCTTTGTCTGGAAGTCACATTGTGCCACTTTTGTATTCTACTGATTGACCAGACACTAAGCTTACTCCAGATTTGAGATGAAGTGGCATAGACCTTATTCTTTTGTTGGAGGAGTATTAAAGAATTTGCAGACAGGTTTTGAAACTGACACAGATAATGTATACCACTCTTAAAGAAAGTTTTTCAAGATTCTGAGTGGCCTTCTGGTAGAAAGAGTACATGTCAGCACAGAGAGATGAGGACATGAAAAGATCACAAATGCTTATCTAAAATTCACTCTGTTTAAAGATTATGTCAAGACTTTTGGTTCTGGTCAAGTTGGAATAGCCTCATTTCACCCAGGTCCTCCCTCTGACGACTAAAGTCTCTGAACAAAACACAACAGAAAGTCAAAGGAACACTCTAGAAGGTGTAAAGATGAAGGCAGACTTAGGACCTCAGGAATCTAGGAATAACATGATAGTGAGTTATTTAAGTTCTCTTATTGCATACAGTCGGGAGAAGGCAATGGCAACCCACTCCAGTGCTCTTGCCTGGAAAATCCCATGGACGGAGGAGTTTGGTAGGCTGCAGTCCATGGGGTCGCGAAGAGTCGGACATGACTGAGCGACTTCACTTTCACTTTTCACTTTCATGCATTGGAGAGGGAAATGGCAACCCATTCCAGCATTCTTGCCTGGAGAATCCCAGGGACGGTGGAGCCTGGTGGGCTGCTGTCTCTGGGGTCTCACAGAGTCGGACACGACTGAAGCGACTTAGCAGCAGCAGCATTGCATACACTCTAGACAGAGTCCTATAGAAGTCTCCACTGGAACAACCAAAAGGCACAGATAAAAAATAAGTTCTAAGAAAATCTTATTTTTCCCTAGTCAGATAATAGGAATAAGGGTTGTCTAGCATGCAAGAAAATTTTGGGGTCATACCGCCTGATCTAGCCAAACATCAATGGGAAAACCACCCACATTCTTATGATATTAACAGGGCAAACATGGAGATGATCTTCCATTTCCCCCACACAACTGAAAAGAAGGTGGCAGTGCTCTGATTCCCCCTCTGGTGGTGTCTGCAGGGTCCAGTGGTGAGCAGAACTTTCACTCTGTCCTGCATTCATATTACTGAATGAAATAATGAGAAGCAGGGTTTGACAGCACTCCACTCACCAGCCACCTCTCTCTGTCTCAGTAAGGAGCAGTGGAGACTTGAATCCATATTGGGCATCAACAAGGTTAAATGAAGGAATGGAAGGCAGGGTTAGTCAGTCCTCTGGACACCCCTAACCGTCCTGGTTTTCATGGGGCTCAGTGAAGAGCTTCCACTCTCCACTGGCAGAATGAGGTAATAGTGCTGTGAGGCAGGGCTATTTGCCTCTCCACTCTCCTTGCTCTGTGTCCATGAGGACAGAGTGGTGATTTCCAGCTTTTTACATGTTGAATTGAAAACTGAAATTCTCTACAAGTTTTTGTTATGGTTTTGCTTTGTCTTGTTTGATTTACATTTCCTGGGATTTCCTTTGTAGACCAACATGTCATCCACAAGTAGAGATGATCTTATTCCTTCCTTACCTATTTGTATGCCTTTCTTTATTTTTCTTACCTTATTGCACTGGCTAGAACTTTCAATATTATATTGACTAAGCTGAGAATACACATCCTTGCCTGTTTCCAGTCATAAGGTGAAAGTAGTCATTCACCATCAGATACAATATTAGCTATAGGGCTTGTCATTTTTGTTGTATTTGGTGGATGCTTTTGTTACATTAAAGAAATTTCCCCATATTCCTAGTGTGCTGGATGTTTCCAACATGAATATGCATTCAACTTTTTCAAATCTTTATGCCATCAATTTATACAATCATATAGTTTTTCTTCTTTAGCTTGATGATATATGGTGGATTACATTTTTGAATATTGAACTAGCCTTTCACACTTAGGATGTATCTTACATGGTCAAAGTTTATCATTGTTTTCATATATTAATTTATTGAACTCTGATATTTTGTTGAGAGGTTTTGTATCTAAGCTCATGAATGAAATTGATCTATAGTTTTCATTTTTTGTACTGTCTTTGTGTGGTTTTGGTATCAGGGTAACACTGGCCTCATAAAATGAATAAGGAAGTGCCCTATCTTATTATATTTTCTCAAAATATTTGTGTGAAATTGGTGTTAATTCTTTAAATATTTGATAGAATTCTAAGTGAAGCTATCTACTCCTGGGGATTATGTTTTGGGGGAGCTTTTAAATTATGAATTCATTTTCTTTAATTGCTATAAGACTATTCAGATTGTCTATTTCATCTTGATTGAGTTTTGATAGTTTGTGTGTTTCACAAAATTGGTTAATTTCTTCTAACTGCAAATTTATGTGCATTAAGTTGTTCACATTATTACCTTACTATGATTTTAGTGGCCGTTGGATACATAATAATATCCTCCATTTCATCCCTGAGGTTGATTATTTGTATCCTCTTTCTGCTTATGTTTGTCAGTCTTTCCAGATGTCTATCAATTTGGTTAATTTTTATTTTTTGAGGTACCAGCTTTTTATTTCATTGGCTTCCTGTGTTCTCACCCAATTTTAAAATTAATTGATTTCTGTTGTCTACAAGAAATTCATTTTAAATATAAAGAGACAGATTAAAAGGATGAATAAAGATATACTATGCTGGCACTAATCAAAAGAGAGCAGGGGTAGCTGTACTAATTTCAGGTAGAGCAGACTTCAGTTTAAGGAGAGGTATCAAGGATAAAGGGAGACACTGCATAATATAAAGGGGTCAGTTCTCCAAGAAGACATAACAGTCTTGAATGGATATGCACCTTACAACAGAGGACCGAATTATGCAAAGCAAAAAATGATAGAACTGCAAGAAGTAGATGATTCCACTGTTATAGTTGGAAAGTTCACCACTCCCCATCAAAATGGACATGTGCAACAGGCAGAAAATCAGAAAGGACATAATTTAATTCACCATCAATGAGCTGGATATAATGCATATGTATAGACTACTTCATCCAGCAACAGCAGAACACACATTTTTCTCAAACTCACATGGAACCAAAATAGACAATATTCTGGGCCATAAAACATATCTTAATGAATTTAAAAGAAGAGAAACCATAAATGTTTGCTCTTAGGCCAGAGTAGAATTAGATTAGGAATCAGTAGCAGAAAGGTATCTGGAAAATCTCAAAATGCTTGAAGATTAAGGAAATCACTTTTAAGTAACACACTAGTCAAAGAAGAAAACTCCAGGCATTAAACTGTATATTGAACTAAACAAAAATGAAAATAGAGCTCATCAAAATTTGTTGGATACAGTGAAATCACTGCTTAGAGAGAAATTTATAGCAATGAACGCACGTATTAGAAAGGAATACAGATCCAAACTAAATCATTGACGTCTCCACCTTAGGAAACGAGAAAAAGAAGAGGGAATTAAACTCAAAGGAGACAGAAGAAAGAAAATTTTAAATTAGAACAGAAATCAATGAAATTAAAAATACAAATCAATAGAGAAATCAATAAAACCAAAAGATGGTTCTTTGAAAAGATCACTAACTTTAAGAAGTCTCTAGCCAGGCTAACAATGAAAAAAAGAAAAGATAGAGAACACAAGTTATTAATGCTGGAAGAGGGGACATAATTACAGATCCCATGGAAATTTAAAAAGATAACAAAGAAGCACTAAGAAAAACTCAGTGCTCACCAATTTGATAACCTAGAAGAAGTGGACCAGTTCCTTGAAACACACGATCTGACAAGACTCACAGAAGAACAAACAGATGATCTGAATAGGCTTATATCTATTAAATCAATAATTAATAACAGAAAGCATCAGGCCCACATGGCTTCACTTGTGAAGTATACCAAACATTTAAGGAAGAAATTATACCAGTTCTTTGCAATCTCATTCAAAAAATAGAAGCAGTTGGAACACTTTCAAACTCATTCTATGAGGCCAGCATCAGCCTGATACCCAAAGTAGACAAAGTCATTATAAGAAAACAACAGACCAATACTTCTCATGAGCATAGATGCAAAAATCCTCAACCAAATATAGGGAAATAGAATCCAGCAATATATTAAAAGAATTATACATCACAACCAGGTGGGATTTTTCCCAGGCACACAAAACTTCTCCATTCAAAAATCAACTAATGTACTCCATTACATCAACAGACTAAAGAAGGAAAACCACAAGATCGTATCAGTAGATATAGACATAGCATTTGATAAAATATGACTTTTATTCATGATAAGAAAAAAAGCTCTCAGTTAATTAAGCCAATTAAAAATGGGTAAAAGACACTGAGAGACTGGATATACAAATGAACTATGAGCCGGCCATAGAGAAAAGCAGAACTTTGAGCCACAGCTGGCAGAAAACTGCCCAGGATGCCAACCTCTCACCCTGAGTAAACAGCCCAGGATGCCAGCCTGCTATCAGTCAGACTTGCAGGAAGCCGGAATGCTATTTCTAGTGATGTTCCAGAAGGTTGAACAATAGCTTCTGTAATATGTGGCCCCAAAGGGCCAGGACTATTAGTAACTGACAGCTTCCCCAATTTTTGTTTCTGCTTCCAACTTAGGACCAACCAGAGAAAAACAAAGATGCCCCCTACTCAATCACATAGATGCCCTGCTTCTAGTTAGCCTGCCCACAGCTTCTCCAGGCCCACAGACTCCAGCAGACATCTGCAGCCTTCCCTTTTTCCAGTATAAAGCTCCCCCACTCCTCTGCCTGCCGTTGAGTCTCTGCCAAAATGCAAGTGACGAAGGCCTGACTCTCTTGCTATGATGAGCTCAGAATAAATAACCTTTGCTTTTATCACGTGGTTGCTCTTTGTTTATTTCCATGATGTGAAGAGACATTTCACTGAAGAGGACACGCAGATGGAAAATAAACACTTGAAAAGATGTTCCATACCATCAGCCTTTAGGGAAACGTGAATTAAAACCACAGTGAACTATCAGTACAACCTATCAAAATGGTTAAAATGAAAACTGCTCGTAACAGCAAATGCCTGTGAGTATGTAGAGAAACTGATAACCTCATACATTGATGATGGAAATGTCAAGTGATACAGCCACTCTGGAAAAGAGTATGGCCGTTTCTACAAAAAGTAAATGGGCCAATATAGAACCTTGATTTATGGGTGTTAATTACAACTTATTTAATATACATTGTTGATTCATTAGCATTGATCTCACAGCCAGCAGCGCCATAATCCCTGTCTCAGTGAAACTCATCTAACACGCATATTTGCGCCCTAAGGCACATCGCAGCCTTCTTGCACTTCAGTACTGGGCTTGGAGGCCATTTTAAATAGCAGAATCACTGACAAAAAGCACAAAAAATGCAAAATAAAATGGCACTAAATAGGGAAAAAGATACTAGTTTACAGAATGTGAGACAAAATAAGATGACAGCCTTGTTTGACTTAACTGGCGTTGGGTGACTCCAATTTTCCCCTACTTTGTGCGTGTCCATGAATGACAGCAAAAGTATCTTAAGTATTGATTCGGGGTCACAAAGAAGTTAGCAAGCAGGCAAAACTTCAAATATGGAATCCATGAGTCATGATTGACTTACTCAATCATTATATGTATACAGTTAGAGGTGTGTGTATATAGTGTGTATTTGTATATATGTATATTGTGAGAGGTGTGTGTGTGTGTGTGTGTGTGTTGGGGGGATACAGCTTCCTGAGTCAGGACTATTTACAGTTGAAAGAAATTCTGCACCCAAGGATTTGTCAAAGGCCTCCTTGAAAGCTTTGTGTCCTCCAGGAGCCAAGAAAAGGATTTTGATTTACAGTTTCTTTCCATGCTCTGATGCACCTTTTGAAAGCTTGTTCACTTCCTGTTTCAAGTCCTGTCCAATTGAACCAGAGATTTTCCAAGTTTCCACTAAGCGCTAGCCTTGGGCTTGGCCCTGAGGGGGACACACCTGAGTGAGAGAAGGTCTGTGTTCCGAGGGAAACTGGCACCCTCCAAGCATCTACAGAAGAGGCTTTGAAAGAACTTCTCAGGAGCTGAGTCCGGGGGCACTTTAGCAAGATGCCGCTCCCTGTTCCCCAATCCGCCCAGAATAAGATGGCAGAGGCCTGATGGGTCTCAAAGACTCACGGGGTGTCCAGCGGGGTTCAAGCAGCGGGAGAGGGAGCTGGAGGGAGGAGGGGAAGGAACAGCTTGCTTCTTTCACTATAACTTGCATATTACAAAAAAGGGACATGTTATGAGCAAACTTTTTAGTTTATACTTTAACAATATCGTCTCTGAAACTATGATAAATAAATACTTAGAGAAGCTTATGAAAACAAGCTGTAGATAAACCAAGGGAAGTCTGACCAGGAGTTACCCACACCCTTTCAGAGTCTTGGTTCCCCATTGACCACTCATGGACCCTGTAGTTCACCCCACTTTCAGGATCAGCCCCTACTTTGGAACCTAACTAGTTGTCTTAAGTGGGCAGGAAGAGGAGCGTGTTCCTGGTGACGGGATAGCATGTGCAAAGGCCCTGAGGTGGGAGGGAACACAGGAACCTCAAACACAATTTGAGGTTCTCCAAGAAGGCCTGTGTGACTGGGGTGGAAAGATGTGGAGGCAGGGATGGTGAGGCAGTTGAGGCTGGAGAGAGGAGGGCCCTGGTGGGGTTGGAGTTGCCTCTCATCCTCCGAGTCATGGGCTATCATTTACAATGCTCTGTGTGAGCTGGGGGAGCCAAGAGCTGGGGGAGGTACAGAACTTTCCCATCGGTCCTTGTCTTCTCATTTAGCCATCTGCGTGAAGCACACCCATATGGTGATGTTTTATTCCAACTTTCTGAAGTCTGGAGCCAACACAGAGGCCTGTCGACTTACTTTTTTCAGTGTTTTCTTCCTGGAAACATCTTTGTTCTGAGATACTACAGAGCCGAGGATCAGAAAGGCCCCAAGGCTGGCACATCTTACCCTGGGGACCTGTCTCCCTTCTCCATGTCATTCTCCCTTCTCTGCTAGCAGGGGACCTTGGGGACAGGCCTGGACTCAGACCAGCAGGGACATGGAGTAGGGTGGGGATGGACTAGGAGGAGAAGCTAAAGGCAGGGCCAAGGCCCAGACACCAGCCTGTGGCAGCTCAGTGGTTAGTTAGGAGGCTCCAGGGAGGTGAGATTCAGGAGGGATGTGAGTGTGCCGATGAAGAATCTGCTTTTCACAAGGAGCTTTGTGGGACCCAGCAGTACCCAAACGTGAGGCTGGAGCTCAGCAGTGGAACCATGAGCAGAACCCTGGGAGCCCCAGCAGGGAGGAATGAGCACAGAAGAGGCCAGAGGCTGAGGCTCAAGTCAGCACTGGCCAGAAGGAGAGATGGTGTGGCTCAGCTGACATCAGCCACCTCCATGCATCAAACGCCACCAGGCCCCAGGGTGGGCCTGCGCTGAATCCTGGTCACTAACAACAGTGCACAGCTACTGAGTGACTTCTGTATACTGGGCATGGTTCTAGGCTCTCACGTCTTTTATCCCATTTCACCTCATGAAGACTTCTTGCCCAAAGTCACACAGCACATAGCAGTGAGAGCTGGGATTTGAACACTGGTAGTTTGGCTCCAGAATTCAAAGTCTGAACTATTATCCTGTGCCTCCTTGGTGATAGGGAGTAAGAGCGGCCCAAAGCGGCAGAAAGGGAGAGGGACAGGGTGGAGAACGGGTTGTGTGCTTCTTCCTAGGGCAGACATCTGGGCTCCTTCCTGAGCAGCTGTCTCCTTGCCCAGCAGCCAGGCCAGCATGGCCATCCAGGGGTCACATTACAGTCACCACGGCAGCCACACTGCAACAGCAAGGCCACATCGGCCGTGGATAATCGAAGGTCAGAGTAAATGCACCAGAGACAGGCTCAGGTCACAGATGGTCTCCTTACTTTTAGGACACATCTCTCCCTGCTCTATCCACTCCCCATCATCTGCCCCCAGCTCCCTCCCTGAGTTCACCTCTTGTCTTGTCTCTCACTGACCCTCTCTGGTCCTGCTAGCCTTGGCTAGTCCATGAGTGCATCTTGCTTTATGAGCACCCAAACCCCCAAAAGTGCACTGGTCCCTCCGCTTAGCACCCCAATCCCCCCACCCAGACGCTTTACCTGGCTTGGCCCCAGCAACTTGCCACTTCCTCAGACCAGCCTCCCCCCTACCCCTCCCGAATGAGGTCCCTGACTCCCACTGATCACTGTATCATTATGCTACATAGTTCATCAAACCCCATAATCATATATTAATTAGTGGCTCTAACATCTGTGAGTCATGACCCAGCTGGACTGTTGGTTACCTGAGGAGAGGGCTGGGTCTATGCTCTTCTTTGCTGGGGCCCGTGTCTAGCACAGAGCTTGGTGTGTAGTAGTTATTCAATAAAGAGTTGCTGAATGAATAAATGGGCCATTCAGTTCAGTCGCTCACTTGTGTCTGACTCTTTGCAACTCCATGGACTGCAGCACACCAGGCCTCCCTGTCCATCACAAACTCATGGAGGTTACTCAAACTCATGTCCATTGAGTCAGTGATACCATCCAACCATCTCATCCTCTGTCATCCCCTTTTCCTGCCATCAATCTTTCCCAGCATCAGGGTCTTTTCCAATGAGTCAGCTCTTCTCATCAGGTGGCCAAAGTATTGGAGCTTCAGCTTCAATATCAGTCCTTCCAATCAAAAATATTCAGGACTAATTTCCTTTAGGATGGACTGGTTGGATCTTCTTGCAGTCCAAGGGACTCTCAAGAGTCTTCTACAACACCACAGTTCAAAAGCATCAATTCTTCAGTGCTCAGCTTTCCTTATAGTCCAACTCTCACACCCATACATGACTACTGGAAAAACTTTGACTAGACGGACCTTTGTTGGCAAAGTAATGTCTCTGCTTTTTAATGTGCTGTCTAGGTTGGTGTCTAACTTTCCTTCCAAGGCCATATCCCCATTTTACCACAGAAACTTGGGTGCAGAGATGTTATGCCAGAGATTGGAACTGATCTTGGGTCTGACTCCCTAACCAGTGCTCATGACCTTGAGCTGTCTTCAGCCCATTGCTCCACATGTTTCAGGTAGAAATGACAAATTAAAAAAAAAAAGACACAAATATATGAATGTCAGTGATATGCTAAGCACTGTGGTCGATGGTGGAAATAAATTTAAAAAAGGATAAGACACAGTGCTTACTTTTGGGGATCAATCAGAGATGTGTATCTGGGTTATGGGAACCCTGAGGAGGGCAGGCTCACCTTACCTGGTGGTTGGTAGGAGAAGGGGGTCAGGGGTTCATAAGGGCAGGGCCTTGGAAGATCAGTAGAATTTCCCGTACGGAGCAGGGAACTGGGCTCCTGGCAGAGGGACGAGCAAGCACATTATTTAAGTCCACATTGTAATTCACACATGAAAAGAAGTCCCATAGACAATACTGATGGATAACAGGGGGAAGGGACCCCAGGCACCAGCCTCTCCATCCTCATCTCACACACCCTACTCTCCAGTCATTCCAGGCCATGTGCTCGTCCTTGAATAGATCCAATGCTTCCACGTCTCTGCGCCCCTGCAGGTGCTGGTCCCCCTGCCTGCCATGCCCTTCCACTGTGTCCACCTGGCAAACTCCCCCTCCTCCTTCAATGTTGCCTCTTTTGTGAGGCCTTCCTGACCTCCCCAGGCAGTTTCACACAAACCCTGCCTGGAGCTCGCCGGTTCCCACACGTCCCTGCATCCAGCACCACCTGCTGCACCAGACTCACCCGCTCCTGGGTGCGCCTCACTCACCAGGCTTAGTGCTGTTGGGTGCCTGAATGAATGAATGAATGAGTGAGCAGGCGAGTGAGTGAGCGAAGACATCAAGCCATGGAGAGGTGGAGGGACCTCTGCAGCTATCCCTGTCCTCCTGAAGGGTTTACATGAAAGCTCATAAACCCTGCTGTGACTCACAGACAGGGATTTTGAGGACTGGAAATGTCATGTAAAGGTCTGCAGTCTGTCCCCTACATCTAGACAAAAAGGCAGTGTTAGTCTGATCCTTTACAAAATAGCTTTATTGAGGTGTAAGTTGCTGCTACTGCTAAGTCGCTTCAGTTGTGTCCGACTCTGTGCAACCCCACAGACGGCAGCCCACCAGGCTCCCCTGTCCCTGGGATTCTCCAGGCAAGAATTACTGGAGTGGGTTGCCATTTCCTTCTCCGATGCGTGAAAGTGAAAAGTGAAAGTAAAGTCGCTCAGTCGTGTCCGACTCTGAGTGACCCCATGGACTGCAGCCTACCAGGCTCCTCTGCCATGGGATTTTCCAGGCAAGAGTACTGGAGTGGGGTGCCATTGCCTTCTCCGAGGTGTAAGTTAGTTACATACAATAAAATTCACTTTTCTGATGGAAATACATCAGTGGGCTTTAGTATATTCATAGAGCTGTACAACCACTATTACTATTTAATTTTAGAATATTTCCATTACTCCGAAGAAACTGTGTACCCCTTAGCAGTCACTCCCCATACCCTGCCTCATCCCCTGAAACCAGTGATCTACTTTATGTCTTTTTGGATTTCCCTATTCTACACATTTTATGTAAGTGGGACTGTCTTAGCTCAGGCTGATATAACAAATACCATAGTCCAAGTATTGGCTTGAACAATAAAAATTTATTTCTCCTAGTCCTGAAGCCTGGGAAGTCCACGATCAGAGTGCTAATATGGTTGGGTCCTGGTTTTCCAGATAGTTAACTTCTTGCTTTGTCCTCACACAGCAGAGAGAAAAGAAAAATCATTTCCCTTATGTCCCTTCTTATAAGGGCACTAATCTCATTGATGAGGGCTCCACCCTCATGAGCTAATTACCACCCAGAGTTTTCACCTCCAAATACAACCATATTAGGGGTTAAGCGTAAACATATGAATCTGTGGGGGGAAACATTCCGTCTACAGGAGGAACCATACAATATGTGGTCTTTTGTGACTGACTTATTTTACATAATTTTTAGCATTAATTTATATTGCAGCATGTGTGGGTACTTTGTTTCTTTTTACTGTAGAATACTATTCCATTGTTCACACACATGGTATTTTGTTTATCCACTCATCAGTTAATGGATGCTCAGGTTGTTTCCAGACTTTTGCTATTTTTAATAATGCTTCTGTGAACACTTGTGTACATGTTTTTATGTGGATATATGTTTCCATTTCTTCTGGGCATACACTGAGGAGTAGAATTGCTGGGTCATATGTTACTCTGTGTTTAACTCTTCAAGGAACTGTCAAACTAATTTTCAAAACAACTGCACCCTTTTACATTCCCACTAGCAATGTGCGAAGATTCCAGTTTATCTACATCCTTGCCAACACTCATTATTATTCATGGTTTTTTAAATTATATCCATCTTACTGGCTGTGATGAGGTATGACATCTTAGTTTTGACTTTCATTTCTTAAATGACTGATGATGCTGAGCATATTATTAGCAATTTATAGATCTTCTTTGGAAAAATGTCTATTCAGTCCTCTGCCTTAAACAAAATCAGCTTGTTTGTCTTTTTATGGTTGAGTCATAAGTGTTGCTTATGTATTCTGAAGCTGGTTTCTTATCAGGTATGTGACGTGCAGATATTTTCTCCCATTGTGTAGGTTGTCTTCCTACTTTCTTGGTGATGCCCTTTGAAACACAAAATTTTAAAATTTTGATCAAGTCAACTTCTCTATTTTTTTTCTATTCTTATTTGTGATTTTGGTGTCATAATTAAGAACTAATTCACTAACCCAAGGTCACAGAGATTTACTTCTATGTTTTCTTCTAACAGTTTTACAATTTTGACTCTTACATTTGGTCTAAGGTCCAGTTTGAGATAAACTTTGTGAGGTGACTCATTTTGATGCATGATGTGAAGTGATGTCCAACTTCATGCATGTGTTTGTCCAGTTGTATTGGTATCATTTGTTGAAATGATTATTCTTTCTCCATTGAATTCTCTTGGCATCCTTCACCCTTGTTGAAACCCATTGACCACACGCACCTTACTCTATTTGTAGATATTTTATTGTATTAGGTGCCATTGTAAATGGAGTTGTTTACTTAATTTTATTTTCAACTGTTTACTTAATTTTATTGTTCATTGCTAGTGCATAGAAATATTGGGTTGGCCAAAAAATTTGTTTGGGCTTTTCTTTAGTTACATGTGGAAAACCTAGAATGAATTTTTTGCCAGCCAAATATAACTGATTTTTGTTTATTTAATTCATTCTGCAATCTTGCTGAATTCATCTGTGAGTTTTAATAGTCTGTTCTGGGGCTTCTTTAGGATCTTCTGTGTTCAAGATCATGTTATCTGTGAAAGAAAATAATTTTACTTTTCAATATAGATGTCTTTATTTATTTATTTTTCTCTTGCTTAGCTGCCCTGGCTAAAACCCCAGGACAATGTTAAATAGAAGTGGTCAGTGTGGACGTCCTCATCTTGTTCTTGACATTAAGGAAAGAAGCATTCAATGTCTATCATTAATTAGGATATTGGTAGGTATTCCCATTGTTCTTCCCTTTATTAGGTTTAGGAAGCTTCCTCCATTCTAATTTTAGAGATGGATTCACCAAGGACAGAGAAGTTGACACACTTGTCTGATGGTGGTGGTTTAGTCACCGAATCGGGTCTGACTCTTGAGACCCCACAGACTGTAGCCTGCTAGGCTCCTCAGTCAGAGGAGAAATACTGGAGTAGGTTGTCATTTCATTTAGGAAGTAGTCTGACATTCTAATTTTAGAGGTGAATTCACCAAGGCCAAAGAGGTGACACACTTGCCTGATACTCATGACAAAAACCTTGATCTCCAGTGGTCACAACTATTATCAGCCATAATAACGGGAGGAACCTGGCAGCCACAGGCATTCCTCACCCAGCACGTGCCTGAACCTATGCTGTGGGCATTGAACCACCTGTTTTAACCCTCACTGCAACCCAATTTTAATTATTCATTTTTCTTAATTTTATTTATTTATAATTCCATTGCATTTGATTTTCTCATCATAAAGGAAAACATACGCCTATTTTAAAGAATTCAAGTATTAGAAAAATGCAAATACTAGAAAAATGACAGTTCCATCATCCTGCTCCACTTATTCCCACTTTACAGATGAGGCAACCAAGGTTTACAGTGTTTTCTACATGGCCAAGCCTCAGTCTCAACGGACACACAGCTAGGTTCTCTGCTCACCTGATGTGATATCAGCAACTCAGTGAGTTGCAAAGGCCCTGGGGAAGTCTCAAGCAAGTGTAAACAACTGTCTCACTTGAATGGACTGCTTTTCTGCTGGGTGAGTGCCAGCAAATCAATATTCAACTGTACCACCTAGTATGGCAGCCCACTCCTGACTGAGGGATGACAGAGAAAAACAGTCCTGATGAAATCTAAATAAAGGTGTCCTGAGAAACCTGGATGGAGACATGTGCAGACGCTCTCGAGGGGTCCATTAATCTGAGGCTGATGAATTACCTGGGCAGGTGCCACCAGCTCAGGACAGGAGCTGTGTAATTACTTCTCTCACAATGGTTATCTGGAGGGAGCCAGTCCATTTTTCTCCTTTATTACCACTGAATTTCAGGAAAGTGTCTGCTGAATCTCTCACTTCTACCTCCTCCCACCCTTTTCTAAATGTTGGATTTATTTGATGACTTTACTAAGCCTGGGGTCAGAGTATGCCTTAAAGTAAGGAAAATTTGGCCCCTGAGGCCATTTGCAAGGAGGATTCCTTCTTTCCCTTTCTCTTTCTTTCTCCCCCCGCCGCCACCCCACACACCTTCTCCATCCCTTCCTTCCTTCCTTCCTTCCTTCCTTTCACAAGATTATATTGCGTGCCTCTTAGAAATTCAGCTCTGGGCAAATCCCTGGGGAATATCAGGGATTCTATGCTCACGGGGGCAGTGAGGAAGACCACGCTGAAGAAGCAATAGCGACAAAATGTAAGGGTGTCATGAGAATAACTGTCTGGGGAGCTCTGAGAATATATGACAGGGGATTAGATTAGATCATGGAGGGTCTCTCAAAGGAGGTGGTGTCTCGGTTGAGATCTGAAGAATGAGTCATAATCAACCAGGCTAAGAGGTCCTGTGTGTCTGTGCTAAGTTGCTGCAGGAGTGTCCGACTCTGCGACACTATGGTCTGTAGCCTGCCAGGCTCTTCTATCCATGGGATTCTTCAGACAAGAATACTGGAGTGGGTAGCCATGCTCTTCTCCAGGGGATCTTCCTGACCAGGACTGAGCCCCTGTCCCCTGCATTGGCAGGCAGGTTCTTTACCACTAATGTGACCTAGTCCTGGTGGATGCAATTTGAGCAAGCCACCAGTATGATGCACGCATAACAAACTCTCAACAGACAGAAATAATAAAGGTCTGATACCTAGAACGTGAGAGATGAGAACCTGTCTGTATTTTCTGGGCTGCTCAGAGGTTCCCTGAAATGTTGAGCTCATATGAGAGACACTAGTATTATCCTCCTCATTTTACAAAACAAGAGGTCTGAGACTCTGAGAGGTGAAGTAACTGACAGAGGGTCGCTCAGCCAGTGAGTGGCAGAGCTGGTACCACCAATACCTGCCTCTAGGAAGTCAGGCTCAGGACTACCAAGGATGATGCCCTGTGTGCAGAGCTGCCTCAGAGGAGAGAGTTTCTCATAAAGGGAGGAGCCAAGCAGAGGACAGGCCATGCACTGGCAGGAAGTTGTGTGGGTATCTCAAGATCTTAGTGGAGTCTGGGGAGGGGCTGGATAACCTCTGATGTTCTTTCCAAGCCTGGGGTTCTGGAATTCTGTGCTCAGAAAAAGGGGAAGTAGGCCAGCGGCCGGCAAAGCCTTGTCATCACAACTGACTTTACCTTCCTCTTCACAGTCTTTGACATTTTCTGAAGCAGCCCAGAGTGCCAATAGAAATGAGCCATAAGACGATTTCCTAAGCAAACATTTCTGAGTCCCTAGGCTTTCAGGGCCCTAAATGCTGGACTTAGACATTGATCTCCTCCAGACTGATTACAAAAAGTGGCCTCAGCTTCTCCCTCTTTTTTTGTGTCTGTATTCTTTACAGCTCTTGCCATCAAGAAAGCAAGCCTGTTCTTTACAGGGTGTCAAGAGTGGGATACGGACCTTGCCTGAGAGGGAAGACAGGCATGCAAGGCAGCCATCCCCTCCTGCTTGTCGGGGAAGAGCAGGGCCTGGCTTCAGGGAGGATACCTCCACCCAGAAGGTCCAGAGACCAGCTGGCCCCTGAGCCCAGAGGAGGTAGGTTTTGTCCCTGACACGTATAAGAAGCACAAAGGATCCCAAGCCTCGTCTACACCCTCCCTTATTCCTCTTTGGAGGAAGGACACAGGTCAGCTGGGCCTCTAGGGCTGGATAGCTGGACTTCAGCTGCTCTGAATCCATGGGTGTGAGCCCCCCTGGGATGCCCTCCCCACATCTGGGCTGGGATCCAGAAGCTGATGGTGAGCAGAGTGTGCAGGGCCAGACCCTGGCTGTCTCCTCCTGCCACAAGTAAGGAGGACAGACTGGAAAATGATGCAAATCCGGAGGTGTGTTCAGAGCTGGGTTGTCAGTCATCCGCAAACCTGACATAATGTTCCACCAGCGCAGGTCAAGTGGCCGAGGGAATTTAAGTGAGCATCTCATTTGATCCCCCTTCTCTTTCTCCATCACTTGACTTGTCAGGCCCACCCTGGCTTCTGCTGTGTACTGTCTCCCAGACCTGGTCCCACACTACCTCTGAGTGGGTTTCTAAAGCACAGCTTTGACCGTGTCGCTCCCTGCTAATATTCCATGGTTCCTCATTTCCTGCTAGAGGAAGCAGCTTAGCTTCCAGGCCGGGCCACCAGGATCAGACCTGTGACAGCCACACAGGAAGGTGTGGCAGGGCCGTGAGTAAGACCTAAACTCTAGAGTCAAGATCCAAATGAGGTGTCTGCCACCTACCACCAGTTGTGTGACCCTGGGCATGCTACTTAACCTCTCTGACCCTTAGTTTCCTCATCTATAAACTGGACATTATAATATCCACACAGAGTGTTGTTAAGAAGATAAATGAGATAGTTCTTGTGGATGGCTTACAACAGTGTCAGATGCATGACAGCTCTCCGTCTGTGCTGACTCTTGTGAATATTTGCTTGTTTTTTTTTTTCTTTTGGTCTTGTCAACATTTTTCCTTTGAGATCAGGCCCTCTTCTCACTCTTGTTCACAAAGGTGACCCTTGGGCTGACCACTCAGACGAGCTAATGCATTTCCTTCTAAGCTCAGCCAGCAGGAGCTGAATTTTCTGTCACTTGTAACCACACAGGCCAGGTCTGCCTCGGCAACTCTCTTTGTACCTCCAACTCCTGGATCTGAATCCCCAACCCCAGCCTCATCAACTGGCCCCTAACACATGCCCAGCATATTCCTGTCTCTGTGCTTTTATTCTTGCTGTTGCCTCCCTCTGCCTGGATGCTATGTCCCCTAGACTCTTGGTTCACCCAAATGCTGCCCATGCTTCAATGAACCAGCACCCCTGGGCCTTGTAGGCAGAGCACAAAAGATAGAAATGGACTCTGGGGCCAGAGAAGGGTGGTTTCATCACCACCCGACCCCTCACTTGCCGTGTGACGTTAGACTTGTTATTTAACTCCTCTAATCTTTGGTTCATTTGTCCTGCATATGCAGAGGGTAACCCCAACCCCACAGGCTTCTTAAATGGATTGAATGTGGTAGTTCATTAAAAGGACTTGGTGCACAGTGGGTGCCTAATAATTGCTGGTTGACACGATGGGTGCTGAGCTGACATAAGCCAGTTCTGCCCTGGCACTTCACCTCCAGAAGGGCAGGCATGATCCCTGGGAAATCTCAGCCAACAGACTTGCTTTGAGAAAGAGAAATAGAAAATATTCTAATTCCAAAGAGTAAATGTCAGAGGCTCGGGAAGGATTCTGTTTCTGAAAATAAACCCCTGGCACAGAAGGGAAGGAGGAGAGGAGGAGGGGAGAAGGGAGGGAGAGGAGGGGAAGGAGGTAGAGGACCAGGGTGAGAGGCAGAGATGAGATACCAAGCCTGGGAGAGGCAGAGTGTGAGATGGGGGTGGGACTGTGATCCAAGGTGCCTCCTCGAGACCCTGGGGAGGGAGTTCAGGCAATCTGAAACCTCTGGGCATTCTTTGGGGTACTGGGGGTGGTCAGAGGACTTGTTCCTAGTCAGGGGACTCTAGTGTCACTGGGAACAATGCAGGGATGACCAGTCATCTTCTTGAAATCTCTCATCAAACCTCGATGCCGTGAACCCAGCAAAGCTGAGGATGCCATCTGGCGTGGGAGTGGGTGGGTGGTCAGAAACCCTGCAAAACTGCAGGTTCCCAATCAGAGTCCTCCTTGTGGTTCTGTCCCAGCCCCTGGGCCGGTGGATGGCAGATCTGTGAAGTTCCTTCTTGGCTCCTGCTCCCATCTTGAGTCTTCTCTGCTCTGAGTTCCTTCATCCTAAGTCACTAAGCTAGCTGCAGACTTAATCTGGATTTCTGCTCAGATGCTACCTTACTGGGGGCCTTTCCTGACTCCCACATCTAGCACAGCAGCCCAGGATCCTCTTTTCCTTGTCAGAGCTCATATCTGTTTATTGGCACATAATAACTCCCACAAACACTCCAGAATGTCCATATCCTGGCAGCCTTGTTCCCTGATGTGCTTCCAAATATGAGAGGGGCACCCAGCCTGGAAACAGGAGACAGATTTGGGAAGATTCAGTTTCCACATAGTGCACTTGAAGGGCAGTTCTGACCATACCAGGCCCTACCTGAAGCCTTCCCATGGCTCCTGATTACTCCCAGGATAAATGCAGCCAGGCTGACTGTGGTCACAAAGCCCTGTCCCTCCCCAGCCCCCATGCTTCCCCGAGCACTCTGGGCTCCCCCGGGTGTTTTCCTGCTCTCTTCCTTGCCCTGCTTCTGCTTCCGCAGGACTTTGCCCGTGCTCCCTCTCTTCCCCCAGTGCTCCCCTCCCCTAACTGCTGCCTGCTCATCCTCCCCATCGCCTCATCCTCAGGGATGCACTCTGTGACTTCTCCTCTGGCTTAGCTCCCAGCTGTGGAGAGGGTGTCTCATGGCTCCATGGAGCTTCCTTAGCTTTCTGGGCCATAGCTACAATCGCACATATGTTAGTGCAGCTCTGTGGGACTCCCTCAGCCAACTGTAAGCAAAGTTGAGTCTTTCCTTCCTGCTCTGTGTTGTGTCCATCATGGCTCCTGACTCAATACAGACACGTGGAGCCAGTGAATGAATGAATGGATATGGGCAGGCCGGTGGGGGGTGGGGGTGGGGGGGTGACTGTATGCCTGACAGAGGATGAGGACAGGGACAGGTTGTTTCTTTGTTCCTCAGCCCAGCCAGGCCCACCCAATGCCTGTACTCAGGAGAACGCGCCACGAGCTGACCAGCACCATTGCCTGCCAGCTGAGAGGTGGTTTGTCCTGGCACCACCCCCTCTTCTTAGAAGCCTTCCCCAAGCACCTGAATCTGCAGGGAGCTCACTCCTTCCTCTTCCGCACTGTGTTGGCATCTTCCGCAGGCTTCCTTTCTTTCTCACTTCATGTGAGTATCAGAATATCCTTTACATTAGAGCCCTTCCCTGCAACCAGGCACTTCCTCAGGGCAGGGAGCATGTCTGACTCATTTCTGCGTCCGCAGCCCTCGTTAACGTTCACAATGGTTTGTCCCTCGCTTTGTTTTGAAATGGATCCCACTGGACAGTTCTCTGTAAGTAAGCCTTGTCTGGCCTCGGTCTGGCCTCGGTCTCTCCTTCTGTGAGATGGGGTGGTAACGCCCCCCGCCCACCTCTCTGGGGCTGCAGTGAGGATGCAGTGAGATGTGGGTGAGGAGCCGGGTGCAGCCTTTGTGCCCAAGAGGGGCTGCTGCCCTGATAGGTGGGGAGGCAGGGTGTTCACCCACCTGCCTCCACCCCAGGACACTTGCTGCCATTTCCTGGGATGCTGCTGAGTCATCACTAAGCTCTTCAATGGCATTTCACCATTTTGTCCTCACAACTTGAAGCAGGGCTGAGATAAAGATTTGAAATGTAAACCCTCGGTCACCCAGCTGGTTAAAGCACCGGAGAGGCCCTGCTGCTCCTAAAGCAAAGATCCATCTTTGAGCGTGGCTTTTAAGACCCCATGAGACCAGTTCCTGTTCAGCTCCCTCCAGCCCCACCCACACAAACCTGGATGTGGAACCTGAGGCTCAGAGAGATAATGAGACCCCCGAACGCCACCGCACCTGGAGACTGCAGAGCCAGATTCAAACGCAGGCCTCTTGGGATCAGTCCCTGGGCTCCACTGGCCCTACCGACCTCCCAGAAACCCTGCCTCCAGGAAGTTCGTATTCCCCTGCTCCCCGAGCCTTTTCGCAACTGGTAAAGATGCTTCCTCCTGGAGTCTGTATTTCACAGTCACGCACTTCCTGTCCCAAGGTGCTCAGTGACTCGAACTCCATTTGCTTCCTGCCCTGGACCATCCTCACCCTCATTCTCACACTGATTTCCCAACTTCCCACATCTGTCCATGTAGACAGGAGCCCACGGGAGGAGTTGAAGGCTCTGATCTGTGTGGGCTGTGTTTGCCGAGGACACGGGAGCCTTTGAAGGGAATGAGTGATTCATAATCACATGGTTTGGGTCCAGCCTGAGGCCCATGTGGATGCTCCCTGGGCACCTCATTAAAGAGCTAAAGTGGCTGGTTTCAGGGGATCCGAGGACAGTGCAGCTGGTGTGTCTCCGCTGGTCTTAGCAAGGAGAAGCATCTAGATACAGGCACGCAGGTGGGGCTGAGCATCAGCATCTGAGGACAGTCACGCTGGTATCACCTGTAGAGAGTCACCAGTAGTGGCCTGCGTCGATCACAGGGGCCGTGGGCACATGGGGCTCCCTGGCTTCCCTGGTTCCCCCTTCAGCCCATCATATAGCAACATCTCTGGGTGCTGCCTGGATCCTGCATTTGACAAGTATCATTGAGCCAGGACTCTGGATTGTCGTCCTCTTCTTGTCTCCTTTATTCAGTTACTCAGGCTGTTAGGCCATGAGCTGGGAGGGTGCAGGAATAGAAATAGGGTGTCTACCCTCAGAGGCTCATAGTCTGATGGGGGAGGCAGGTACCTAAGAGGACAAACACAGAGCAGACTGGTCCAGGTCACAATGGGGTGAAAGCAGGTCTGTATTTTAGAGACACTGAAGCCAGGTCAGAGGTCAGAGGTATGTGTGCTTGAGTTCTGGCCCTGCCACTGACTGGCTATGGGACTCTGGACCTGTTACTTACCTCCCTGAATCTCTGTTTTCTCATCTCTACAATGGGAGCATGCTGGGATTTGGGGAGGACTGAATTAAGTGCTTGGCACAATGCCCAGCACCCAGTAGGTGATTAGACAGTAGCTCTTATTTATGCATCCAGTGAGCAGGTGTCAGTTGAGTACCTGCTATGTGCCTGGTCCTGGCCCGGGAATTCAGTGGTGAAGAAAAGCCAGATGCAGTCCCTGTTCACAGGAATCTTAATCACAGCTGAATTCAAATCATAAACAGATCAGCACTGAAGGGGAGAGTGAAGTCCTAGGGGGTCTGTAAAGAGGGTCCTTCCCAGGAGATGGAGAGGCGAGAATAGATGCTGAGTCTTTAGGGGTAAATGACAGGGCTGGATATCAAGTTGGGTGCTGGAGGAAAAGGAGGTGTCAAAGATAGGCTCCTGGCTGGGTAGCTGGATGGATGGATAAAGGTGCCACTCATGGGGAGTGAGGACTGGGGAGGGGCCAGGTTTCTGGGGCAGGGAGTTCATGAGCTTGGACTTGGATATGTCGAGTTGTGATGGCACTGAGGCTCCTTACATGATGTAGAGTTGGGGGCCTTGGGGGTCTTGTTCTGCCAACCCTGGGCTGAGAAGTCCTGAGGGATCCAGAGGAGAAAGACCAGTCCTGCCCTCAAAGGGCTCACATTGGGGGTCCAAGGACCATCATGGGTGGAGGTCTTTTTGGGCACAGAAATTGATGGGGGTGCAGGAAGGAGGTCGGGGTTGGCTCTGCAGGGGTCGCCTCTGGGCTGAGTCCAAGAGATGATGTAGATTCACTGACAGAGACAGGTAAGGCCAGGAGCTGGCCTGCAGGGGCCCAGGTGCACAGATAGAGAGGCATGAGGTCAGGGAGTTGGGAGCCCTTGGAATGCTCAGCCTTGGCAGCATGGGAGGCCAGGAGTGGGCAGGATTCAAAGTAGGAGGGGCCTGGAATGCTGGGGACAGAGTTTTCATTTCAACTTGTGGACCACAGGACCTCAGTGTCTTTTCTTGTTTCAACAGGGCCGTGCATTTGGGGAAGGTACCTGGGTGCAGATGAAACAGGGAGAGAGACTCTGGCAGTGAAGACATCATTTTGGAGGCCTCTGTGAGGCTTCCGGTGCAGATGAGAGCAAGGTGGCCACAGTAGGAAGTGAGTGGGCACCAGTGGCCTCAGGGAAGCGGAGAGGACTTGGGGCCCATGAAGGGCATGGCGCTGATTACAGTCAGAGGGCTCAGGAGCTGCAGAAAATCTGGCAGTGCTGACTGAGTGCTCAGAGGGCCACCAACAGGGATGACAGGCAGGTCCCTGAAGGGCCACTCTGCAGGGGATGTGTCACATGACATAAGGAACATCTTGCCCACCTGGGGACCGCAGGTGATGGTGGTGGGGAGGTGACTGGAAGTGATAGGAATGAACATGCAGTGTTTACGACAGGCCAGGATTTGTCCTCAGGGCTTTACATGGACACGTGTGATAATCATCACAACAGTTCTGTGAGCTGTGTGCTGTTATCAGCCCATTTTACAGATGAGACACAGAGAGACTCAGGAACTGGCCCAAGGTCACACAGGTAGGTAGTGGCAAAGCAGGCACTTGAACCCAGGCTGTAATTAATTCCCGAGTCTGTGCTCTTAACCACCATTCTCCGTGGGCTGGAGAAGATAACCATGCTGGGCTGCTGCCCGGAAGGAGATATCATGACACAGGATAAGACTGCCAGCAAATCAGGTAGTGGGCAATCACTTCCACCTGTAGGGATCAGAGAAGGCTTCCAGGAGGAGGCAGCATTTTACCTTGGTGTTAAGGAGTAGGGATATTTGAACAGCAGAGTGGTAACATATCAGCCAGCGTGGTTATTACAAGCAACAGAATGAGTGGCTGATGATTTAAGCTGAAAAGGAATTTATTACATAGATGGGGGTGATTTGCAGAATCACTGAGAGTATTGGAGAGTCAGGCTTAGGGGTTGTGACCCTAGGAGCAATGCCCCAAATCATCCCACTGGCGATAGCATTTCAGCCTCCTCCAGGGAGCCCTGGACCCACTGCTTGCCCCACCCTCACCACCCCCACCTCCAGGCTACGGCTGGATCACTGCTGTCTTGTTTCCAATGGACGAGGGGGGGGTGTATTCCAACCTCTGCCCCCACAGTCACCAGAACAGACACAGCAAGGAGAGCCACTTCTTATTGGGCTTTTTGCCCTAAGTGTAGCCTGTGAAGGGGGGGGATCTGATTGGAGGAGCCTCACCACATGACCTGAGCCAAGCTGTAAAGGAGGTTGGGAAAAAAAACATGTCTGACATTTTGGGCTTTGTGTCCCGTGATGGGGAATTCTCCAGACATAGAAAAGAATTTCACCAATAATGGAAAAAACACTCCAGATGGGGCAATGGCCATAATTGTGTGTGACAAGGTTGAAGAGTGGGAAGGTAAGGAGGAAGGAATGATAGATGACATTTGGAGAACTGTCTGTTGGAGCAGAAAGAGGAGACTATGAGTTTCTGTCCAAACATGCATCTCAGCTCCTACCCATCAAAGGCATTGAAACCTGGAGGAGGTTGGGACAAGGCAGTGTGTATGCATGTGTGTGTCTGTCTGTGTGTCTGTCTGTGTGTCGGTGGATGCGGCATGTATACTTGAGAACGGCTGAAGTTGCCTTGCCCTGTGCTGTTTCCTCCGTCAATTCTGATGTCCAAGGATGAGTGATAGATGCTGAGATGCTGTCCCTCATGTTGCAGGCTTATCATTCCTCCTTGCTTTGACCTTGGTCAAGCCACTTAACCTCTCAGTTTCCTCCTCAGTTAAGAGAAAGGCTGGCTTTATGCTCCCTTTCACTCTAGGGTTCTATGGATTCTTAAAAATAAGAAAAAAGCAAAACGATATTGATTACTATGTGCAGGCCTCCCATAAGCACTTAGAAGCTTTATGTCTTTTAGTTTTATACACACACACACACACAAAACAGAAATAATCCTACTTCTGTTATTGCTCCCAGATGAGGAAACTGAGGTTCCCAGAGGTGAAATATGCCCAGGGTCACACAGGTCATTAATTGCAAAGCAGGCCCTCCCTGCTAGGTAGAACCACCCACTCCCACCCTGTACTTGGGCAAATTCTGAGCCTGCCTTCAAATACTAACTCCATTTCCCCAGAGAGGGAACCACTTTATTACAAAAGAAGAACCACTTCATTACAAAAGGCCCATCTTCAAAAAGACAAAACAAGGAGACCAATTAAAGTCACTTGGATTCAGCATCACTTTGGAAATCGATGCGCTATGATTGTGAATCCAGCTTCTGTCTGCAGCTGCCTAATTTTAGCAGGATCTTTGCAGGCTGCTCACCAGGCTCATCCACCCCCATGGACTGGCAGAGCAATTCCCAGAGCACCATTGATTTTTTTGACTAAAGTGTCCTAATGAAATACAAATCTGCGGTTACCCAGGGAGCCTTCTGTCATGGCGGCACAGAAGAAACACCGCCAGGATAACGATAACCATAATTTCATTGTAGAGCCACCCTCTAACACGGTGGCCCCCACCCTTTTCTCTGCATTGATCCTGGCCTCACAGCTCAGGCCCAGAAAACGGATGCCTTTTCCTGTCTCAACTTTGTCACAGAGCAATGAGGGGAAGAGCCATTTATAGTGTGTGAAAAAATATTTCCAGTTAGGTGCAAGCTCCCTGTGATGAGGACTCTTGGCCTTTATTTATTTGCTAGAGGGGGAGTTTGTGGAGGGGTGATTCAGGGCTCCTGTCCCAGGAAGCTCAGCCCAGCACCAGTGTAAGTGGCTGAGGAGGTGACAGGGGAGAATCAGGGGTCCCAGAGACTGCCAGCGCTGTCCTTGGAGAGCAGCAGCCTCTGTGCTTCAACCCAGCGGGCTGAAAGAGCCAAGTGTGTGGTCCACAGCCTCTCTCCCAGCAAGGGGGCTTTCCAGGAAACCAGGGGGCGGGGGAGTACCCGGTACTCCTCCAGCCAGCTAGACATCACCTCTGAGTGGGGAAGCCCCTGAGAGTCCAGCCCCTCATTCTACAGATAAGCCCTGACCCCCAAAGGGGAAAGATGACTTGTTATAAGGTCACACAGCAAGTTGATGACAGAAAGTGGACCCTGATGTCCCTCACTAGATAATCAGCTTGGCGACACCAGTGTCCAGCAAGGATTAGTGAATAATGCGTGCTCGGTCACTCAGCCGTGTCCAGCTCTTTGTGACCCCATGGGTTGTAGCCAGCCAGGCTCCTCTGTCCATGGAATTTTTCAGCCAAGAATACTGGAGTGTGTTGTCATTTCCTCCTCCAGGGGATCTTCCCAACTCTGGGATCAAACCTGCATCTCCTGTCTCCTGCATTGGCAGGTGGATTCTTTATCACTGAGCCACCTTGGTGATAAACGTAATGTAAACATACACATTGTAATGTAATGTGTCCAGTACAAGCTCTGGAGCCACGTGGCCTGGGTTTAACTACAATGGCAGCTCCACGGCCTACTGTGTGACCCTGGGTGGGTAACTGGGCCTCTCTGAGGCTTAGTTTCCTCAGCTGTGAGATGGAGCGATGTTGGTACCCACTTCCTAGAGAAGTTGGTAGGATCTACTGAGAAAAAGCAAGTCCAGCGTTTAGCACAGTACTGGAAACACAGAAACCAACTAAACTAAGAATTTTAAACACTAGAACAATTTTTCACCATTAACCTATTCAGTTTATTCTACGATGCCATCTATCAGAACACCATCGATTTAATAACAGCTTTTGAAGGGGGAAGAAAACAAGAGGAAAGATGAAATTAAATGTCTAGATCAATGGAAAGAAGCATCTTGTTCTGGACAGTTTAAAATAGATGCCCCAGAATTGAAGACATACAAAATGAATATCAAAAGGCGATTTCTAGATTTCAGATTCCTGGAAATGCTCCCAGGAACTGCGGAAGGACTGGGGAGGAAGAGCAGCGGGGTGTGCGGGTGAACAGACCGGAGCTCCACTCTGCTGCCAACTAGCGAGAGACCTCAGCAAGTCCCTCTCTGGCCTCGGTTTCTTGCCTGGACAATGATCAGGTGGCGTTAGATGGTCCCCCCAGGTCTACTTCTAGGTCTGGTGGCAGAGGAGGGATTCCTCTGCCACATCCGCTGCAAAGGTGAAGGCTCATGGGGGTGGGGCTACTTGCCACATGTGGGAAAGAGGCCACTGCACCCTGGCCTCTCCAGGGGACCTTCACCTTCTCTCAGGACCCTGAGCAAAGAGCTTGGAAGCAAAGACTCCATCCCGCTGAGATGAGGGGAGAGGCAGGCTCCGTGTTCCCAGCCCCCAACACTGCCTGGTTTCTGGAGGGCTCTATCCACCTCAGTGCAAGCCTTCCAGGCCACACCCACCTAGACTTGCTCACAGGGATTCTGGGAGGCAGATCCTGCCAACTGAGTCCCTCCATCCCAAGAACTCAGAGGGCCACCTTTGAGGGGATGGGAAGGGAGAAGGGAGGTGAGATGATGAACTCCAAGTGGGTCATTTTACTCCCATTTGTTCCAAGCTACCTTTAAAGAGGATAAAATTACACTTTAATCCCTTTTATCTCCATGCAGTGCTTCTAAAAACAGATCACCTTGACATTTTAGGAGGAAAGAAATCTGGAAAAGATGAGCTATGCAATATCCAGTATAAACTGAGGATGGAGAAACTTCAATGAACTCAGAGTTAAACCTCTTTCATGCTTGAAAAATAAAACCATAACCAAGTAGTCCAAGAGGAAAGTCCAGCCTTGAGGTAGAAAGAAGGCTGGTAGGGAAGTGGCTTGGGCAGAGGGTCCTGCTGGAATGGGGATCTGAGACATGCAGCAGAGGGCAGGTTTGGGGGGCTGATGCAAGAACTCTGGGGTCTGGGGTCCCCAGGAATCTGCTCTGTTAATGCAACATATTAAAAAGCAGAGACATCACTCTTGTTGACAAAGGTCCATATAATCAAAGCTATGTTTTTTCCAGCTGTCATGTATGGATGTAAGAGTTGGACCATAAAGAAGGCTGAGTTCTGAAGAATTGATGCTTTCAAACTGTGATGTTGAAGACTCTTGAGAGTCCTTGAACAGCAAGGATATTAAACCAGCCAGTCCCATAGGAAATCAACCCTGAATATTCCTTGGAAGGACTGATGCTAAAGCTGAAACTCTAGTACTTTGGCCACCTGATGCGTAGAGCGGGCTCACTGGAAAAGATCCTGATGCTAGGAAAGATTGAGGGCAAGAGGAGAAGGGGGCGACAGAGGATGAGATGGTTGGATGGCATCACTGACTCAATGGATTTGAGTTTGAGTGAACTCGGGGAGATAGTGAAGGACAGGGAGGCCTGGTGTGCTGCAGTCCATGGGGTCACAAAGAGTTCAACTCGAATTAGCAACTGAACAATCCCTCTTAACTAACTTTTTAACTTCCTATCTTTGCAAACTGGGTCCTGGGCCACCTTGCTGTTGAAACTCTCCATGACAAGGCCTCATCAACAAGCGCTTACCTGGGCCCTCGGCTCCTGACCTCACCCTACTCCCAGCCTCTTCCTGGTTGCCCATGACCTTGTGTTCCCCCATCCCCCTCCTCCCTTCCCCTTGCTTTTGTCCTATTCCTGCTCCTTCACATGCCATTCACTGCTTCTTCTCTGAAGATGCTCCCAAGCTGTTCCATGGTCCCTTCTCCCCTACCTGCTAACATATCTGGAGTCAGGGACTTTGGCAAGAAGACTTAGGAACCTGTAGGTCAGGATTATGGGCAGTGGGCCCACTAAGGAAGCAAGGCCATGATAATGGCAGTAGATGGTGCTCTCTCTCTCTTTTTTGGCCTTTTCGAAATACAGAGCCTTAGGGATCTTAGGCAAGCTCCCAGGGACCCAGCACTTTGAGTGCTGGACTCAAAGAACTATTACGTGTTACAGTTCCATATCCACTCACAGTTCTGATGCGATCATTTCTGTGTGGTATATTCTTTGCTTGTGGCAATAATAGATGGTCTGAGCAGGGTGGCCAAACCCCTCAGGCCACCTTAAAGCAGAGGCAGGCAGCCTGCCTGTCTCCTCCGCTCAGCCAGCATGGTCTTCAAATGCTCTTTCTTCAGTAGACCTGCCCCCCCTTTTCCTCTGGCACGTGTCCCCTCTCATGGCTGGCTTCTCCCACTGTCCTGTGCTCCTGAATTCTTAGCTCACCCTGGACCCCAGCTGCGGTTTGATGGATGCTCCACTGTGTATCTTGCAAAGGATCTTTGCCTTGGGTTGTGACTTTGCTTGATGAGCATGCCTGCTGTTCTCCCAAGCCCCTCTTGCCTGGGTATGAAAACCATCCCTAGATAAAGTCTTGACACACCTGTGCTTTTTCCATGGGTAGCATATCTTCTTCCCCAGCCCCAGGGAGACCAGAGCCCTTGCAATAAACCCTAATTACAAGACACCCAGGATTTACTGTTGCTGGTGCTTTCCTTACAGACATTATGGATGGCTTCCAGCTGATGCAAGACCAGAGGCAGCACATTCGAGGAGGATGATGAATTGGGAAGCAGACACACCTGGTTTTAGAGCCCAATTTTACCATTTGCAGGTTATGTGACCTTTAGCAAGTCACTTCCCACCCTCTGATTCCAGGTTTCTCCATAGCAGCGACCTGACAAGGTGACTTCATGGCCAAGCTCAGGGCCCGACACATGCCATATACCATGGTCCATCCTGGCCCCCAATAGTACCCAGGGAAAACCTCTTTTCTAGAATTTCTCCCCTTATATTAAAAAAAATTTTTTAATAGTTTTATTTATTTTTTCATTTATTTATGGCTCTGCTGGGTCTTTACTGCTGTGCAGGCCTCTCTCCGGTTGCATCTAGCGAGGGTTACTCTTTGCTGTGGTGTGTGGGCTTCTTAGTATGGTGGCCTCTTCCACTGCAGAGCACAGGCTCTAGGGCATGCAGGCTTCAGTAGCTGTGGCTTCCAGGCTCTAGAGTACAGGCTTAATAGTTGAGGTGCATGAGCTTAGTTACTCTGTGGCATGTAAAGCCTTCCCGGACCAGGGATCGGTCCTGCGTCTCCTGCATTAGCAGGTGGATTCTTTACCACTGAGCTACCAGGGAAGCCCTCCCACTGTATTTTAAGCACTTGTTATTTGCCTATAGTCCTCACAGGCTGGAGAACTCTTTGGGGGCAGGAATTATGTCTGACTGATACTCTTAGCACCCCACAGCACATGCCTATATGCACAGCAGATTTAGTGGACATAGTTGGGGGGGTCTCTGAATGCTGCTTTTCTCCAACTGCTGTGTTCTCATCCCCATCAGGACTGTGTAGTATCCAGCTTCCCCATCTGTCCTCCATGTCTATATACTGTCTCTATATTCATTTTTTCTTTAGAGTCAAAGATGTTTTATTAAACATCTAAGACTGATAAGTTTCATATATGACTTTAAAGCTTCAATTAGTAGTTCAATGAAAAACTTGTGTATATAGTATATACATTGTGAATATATATAATATACAGTATAAATGACTTACAATATAGTATCCATATGGACTTCCCAGGTGGTATAGTGGTAAAGAATATGCCTGTCAAGGCAGGAGACACAAGAGAGGTGAGTTCGATCCTTGGGTGAGGAAGATCCCCTGCAGAAGGAAATGGATACCCACTCCAGTATTCTTGCCTGGAACATTCCATAGACAGAGGATCCTGGAAGGCTACAGTCCATGTGGTTGCAAAGAGTCAGACATGGCTGAGCACACGATCAGCAAGATAAAATATATAGATAGCATAGTATATGTAGTAGTAAATAGTATATATAGAGTAGATGTGAATATGTGTGATACACACACCTTTTCTTATGTAATACTATGAATTCCATGAGCTTCTCTGGTGGCTCAGATGGTAATGAATCCATCTGCAATGCAGGAGACCCGGGTTCAATCTCTGGGTCAGGAAGATTCCCTGGAGAAGGAAATGGCAATCCACTCCAGTATTATTGCCTGAAGAATTCCATGGACAGAGGAACCTGGTGGGCCACAGTAGATGGGGTTGCAAAGAGTCAGACACAACTGGGCATCTAACACACACAGAAATTCCATTATCGGAGTAGCCTGGTGGGCTACAGTTCATGGATTCGCAGAGTCGAACACAACTGAGCAACGCTTAGACTTTCACTTTCATGAACCATAATAGTGTAATGTCTTTTGATCTTGCTGCCTTTCTGATTGTGTTTTATGGCAGCAAACAGCTTGAGTAGATACCCTAGTCCATTCCTATTGTCAGTTGGAAACAATGAGAATGACTTTTTAACCTGTATTTTCTTGAAATCTTTAAGACCTAAGGATTGCTTTTTTCCTAATGAAACTCCAAGGATTGTCTAAAGAAAATAATATTGTCCGAGAACTGTCTCAAGCATCTGCCTGAGAGCTGCTGCCCTGTAACTCAGTAGCTTCAGCCCTCCTGGGATGAGGCAGCGGTGTGAGGGTTTCTTCTCTGTGTCCCTGGAAACTGCTTTCCTCACAAGGCGATGTCCTCCCTGCAGGCTGAGCAGGACTCTGTGACGGTCTTCATTGTCCTCTTATCCTGGCTGCTGTTACCTGATGACCGCAGCTTGATAGGATGCTCTTACAAAGAGATCAATAAAAAAAATTGTTCATTCCTTTTGAAATATCCTCAAATAACCCCATTCTTTTAGCAGCCAAACCAAGGCATCGAAATTCCAGAACAACAGAAAAAGGCTGTGAAGTACTTGCGCTTCCTGGCTGCTGAGACAGTTTAAAAGACAGTTTAACTTACCCTGTGACCTGTAAACCAGGCCCAGGCCCTTTGTAGCGACGTAGTACTCCAGCCAGTGGGCAAGGGACTCAGTAAAAAGTGTTTGGAAGTGGACAGGCTAATGAGGTTGAGATCAGGGTCCCGCGCATGGTCCACAGGCCACTGCAGCCTGTCTTGACCAGCTGTGCACACGTGTTGGAAGTCACACCAGGCTCAGACACCGCACAGAGGGGTGAGAAATGCCTATGATCTCTTCTCCAGCTTTGTTCTTTTCCATCTTGATTTGAATAATTTCCTGAAATTGATTTTCTGCCTTCCTCCTGGAATCTCCATTCATGCTTACTCATTTTTATTGATTTTCATGGCATTCATCTCTGGAACATTTTCATTCATTTCTTCATTTTCTCTCTTAAGATACACTGGCTCATATTCAACCCTCTTTATAATTCTCATCAATAGCTTTTCTTTGAGCCCTTGGCTCTTTGAGTTTCTTGTTTTGTGTTTGGTCATCCTGTTAGGTTACCTGAATTTTCCTCTGGATCTAAGGTAATCATTTGTATGAAGTAAATTCTTCATCTGCCTTTTCTTATACTCCTTTATACTCATTTCTTTTGCTTTTGTGAGGAGCTGCTTCTGTGTGGTTATTATTACCAATCTTGCCGGTTATTATCTGCTTCTGAATAGAGCTGATCAATAGCACTGGAGGCAGGACGGTCCTTAGGTTCAGTTTGGGTTTGTTATCTCAAACATCCTTACCCTAAATGGGTTATTTCCTTTGTCAAAAGCAAGCGGTCAGTTTTCAGGGGTCAGGAATTTAGCATGGCTCCTGGAAGACCAGTCAGTCACAGGCTTTCTGTGTGCTGTGACCTGAGACCACCTTGTTCTCTTCCTCTTGGCTGTGTCCAGGAGACCAGGGAGGTCCCTGGCAATGGCTTGTTGGCCTGAATTCTCCTCAGCCCATCTTTCCATCACCCCTTGCATTGCTGAATCTGGGCACTGGTTAGATGGTCCACACATTCACCCCAACTCACCTGATCTAAAGGTCACTGCCCTACCTTTCAAGGAAGACATTTACATGCAGAATGTAACCATCACATCTCATTGAATGGTAATTTCATCCTTCAGGTTCTTGGAAGCCATGCCTGACTCCTGTTTTCTCTTCTTCCACCATGAATCCGTTAACGTATCTTGTCGGCTCCCTTTCAGCACGAGTCCAGAATTCTTGCCCTTCTTATCTTCAGAGCACTTTGGTCCATGCCACCACCGTCCTGTGCCTAGATAAGTGTCAGGGCCTTCACACTGGCCTCCCTCCTTCCTGCATTGCTTCCCTCACTCGACGCAGTGAGCAGGGTAGTCCTGCTAAGTGTGACAACTTATGTCACCCTTTGCACCAAAGCCCTGTGACCTCACATCATTCCTCTGCTTCATGGTCCTATGAGGGCTCCCTCCTCTCTCAGACCCATGATGCCCCATCCACTCTGAGCACCAGTGCATCTCTGCCCTCCTCTCCTGCTCCCCCAACCCGTGGCTCCCTCCACTTCATCCATGTGGCCTCCTTACTCTTCCCTGATGCTCCAGGAACTCTCTATCGTGGCCTCAGCACCAGCTATCCCCTCTGCCCAGAAGGCATGGCCCCATCTGCATGGCTAACTTCCTTACCTTTAAAAATCTTTCCTTAATACACTGTCTGAATACACCCTTGGCTGCCTTATTTCACACTTCATTTGCCCTCACCCTGTGTATTCTCAACCCTTTGACTTGGATTTCCTTTTTCTTTTTCCCTGGTGCCTACATGCAATTTATTTCTTCCTTCTGTTGGTTGGTGATCTGTCCCTCTCTCTTAGAACATAAACTCTGTAAAGATGGGAAAATGATTTTGCCTTCTGCAAGACCAGTAAGGTCTAGAACCAGGCCCAATGCTCAGTAGGTCCTCTGAAAATATTTGTGGGATGAATGAGGGAATAAATGAATGCACGAATCCAGGTCATGATCAAGGTCAGAGCGCATCCTCAGAGTCTTCTGTCCTGGCTAGTTCACAGTATTTCAGACTCTGCAGAGTGCAGACATTGGTGCTGTAGCCTTTCCTTGCCTGATGGGAGACAGGGACCACCTTCTCCACTTTTCTCATCCTTTATTGTTTTGCAGTGAGTTTCCACCCTCCATCATTAACCACACTGAAGTTCATTGTCCTAATAGCTCTGAACAATTGCCCCCAGCCCAGAGCCCCTGTCGTCTCAGGGCCTGGGCCTGCTAGTGAGGACCCTGAAACTGACTGGTCCCGCATGCTCCTGACTGAGGCCCCGGGGAGGCAGGACAGCACAGGAAAGCAAAAGAGGCCCTAGTCAGTAGATGCCTCCTCTGACTTTAGTCCCACCTCTGAGATGTCAGCACACCCACTGGTCAACTTTGCCAACTTCTGGTTCCTCCCGCAAGTGATGGGACCAATCAGCCAAAGATATGAAAGTCACTCAGTAGTGTCCAACTCTCTCTAACCCCATGGACCATAGCCTGCCAGCCTTCTCTGTCCAAGGAATTCTCCAGGCAAGAATACTGGATTGGGTAGCTGTTCCCTCCTCCAAGAGATCTTCCCAACCCAGGGATCAAACCGAGGTCTCCCACAATGCAGGGGGATTCTTTACCACCTGAGTCACCAGGGAAGCCCAATCAGTTGAATGAACCCTCCTTATTCATTGGTACAGCAGGAGTTGGAGTCAGTCTGCCACCAACAGACCCATTTCCAAGAGAGTTAGGTGTCCAGCTGCCAGTCTGTGGCTGGTGATGGGCTCTCATAGAAAACGGAAGATGGGGAGGGGACAGGCAAGGTCCTGGAGCCCAAAATTCAAGGAAGAAAGACAAGCAATCAGTCTAGTGTGTGGCAGATACTTTGATACACTTAGATTATCCCCGAGGCCTCTTCCCTGGGTCAGCACATACAAGACATGCCTGGAATCTATTTTTTCTATCTGCGTGGCCATCAGCCTGGTCCACGCATCACTGTTTCTCTCTTGGACAAGCCAGCTGTGGTCCAGCTGCCTCCTCTGTTCCCTGGAGCCCATTCACTGTTCGGCATCTGGGTGATTAGACCCGTCTCTTCCCTCCCCAGCCCAACCCCATCCAGTCAGAGGTGGGTTTACCAGCGGATTTAGCTTCACAGTCTTCTATGGTCTGGGCTCCATCCTAGGTCCTGGGGTCGGGGCAGCAGTGCACTTAAGGAGCATCCTAATTTGAGGGTTAACTGGGGTTCATAGCTGTTCAAGAAGCTTTAAAAGGTCCTGAAACCTCACAGCTTCTGTGCAAAACAACTTGATAGAGGTTTCACAATGATCTTAAAAATGTGCAGGATGACTCATCAATAATGAATTGTGATGATGAAAATCAAACATTCAGAAATCATCAATAATAATAATAATAACCATTTCCATCAAACTCTGCTAGAGGAAAGGCTAAATTATCTTTCTATCTGCTTTCCAGAAAATGGTATCACAAATGATCACCATAGAAGATGTACTCTGAGGAGATGAAGGCCAACAATGTAAGGGGAAGAAGTACTTTGGGGGGTGTGTCAAGATGCTAATTCAAAATATCCTGTTATTTTTCTTGATTCTGTCATTTTGGTGGTAATTTTCAGCTTTTTAAAAAATCTGTGATTTATTATAATCTCTTTTTACCTTCAAAATAAATGTTAAATTATATAGCTAAGTCTGACTCCTGATTCTGGGCTCCTTTAACAAGAAAGCCCCAAATTGTATGCTTCAGGTGTCACAAACTGTGGATCGGCTGCCCTCTAGGCCTTCCAACTGCACTTGGAAGAAAACTGAGTCTCCTCTGCCAGGTCTGCAGGCATCCTGATCAGGCCCACTCTGTCCCCCTCACAGCTTCTCCCCTGCACTCACCAGACTGCAGAGTCCCCTGACTTCTCCCTGTCCCTCTCACTGCCTAGCTTGGGTTTCACTGGTTGTGACTTTACACTTGCTGGATCTCCTGCCAGGAACCTCATCTCCCAATTTTCCCCCTTCTGGTTATTCAGGGATCAGCTCGAGGCCACTTCCGCTGAGAAGCCCTTGGGGATAATCTTTCTTTAAGTGGAGGCCCTGGCCTGTCTTTTCTTGCCTCAGTCACTGCTCTATCCTCCTTTGTCTACCTCACAATGCATATTGATACCGTCTCAAAGATAATGTCCCTTTTCAGTACCTAACCCTTTCTTCCACCCCAGGAGCAGGGCCATGCGACCCCCAGGAGGGCGAGGATATGTCTGTCTTGGCAACTGTGGCCTCAGGCACACAGAGCAGTGCCCAGCTTACAGTAAACACTCCACGGCTATTTGCAGAATTACTAGACTGCTGTTGGAAGTTTGAATTGACAACCTCACTCAGGAAGGTACTATGCCTCAGGGGCCTTAATGTGCAAGCCTGTGATTCACATTCCTAGAAATTAATCTCAAGGCAATTATCAGGTAGACAGACAAATACAGAAGTGGAGTACTGGTATTTAAAAAAAAAAAACAAACCCATGAAAATCAATCAAATCTGGGTTTTTGTCTTTGTTACACCAATAATTAGCTTCGGTATGAACTTGGGCTTCCCTGGTGGCTCAGATGGCAAAGAATCTGCCCGTGATGTGGGAGACCCATGTTTGATCCCTGGGTTGGGAAGATTCCCTGGAGAAGGGAACGGCACCCAACTAAACTCCAGTATTCTTGCCTGGAGAAGTCCATGGACAGAGGAGCCTGGTGGCTACAGTCCATGAGATCACAAAAAGTCAGACACAACTGATCAATTAATACTTACTTACTTAGACTTTTATGACTTTGAGCAAATTCTTATCTTCTCTGAACCTTGGTTTCCTCATCTGTGAATGGGAACAGTCATAGTACCTCCTGGAGAGGAAGCAGGAGGTTCATATGTCGCTGTGTATGGAAGATGCTTAGTGCAGAGCCAGGCATGCAGAAAAACGCTCAGTACATGTTGGCTATGACTGCTGGCCATGATACTCATTACACTGTTGTTTGGAATGTTATAAAATTTGAAAGTGATCAACTATCTTAGCTGTGGGGGACTGCCCAGATCAGTACCATCCAACCGAAGTGTAATGCAAGGCAAACCACACATGTAAGCACACATTTAGTTTTACATTTTCTAGTAGGCATGTTAAAAAAAGGTAAGAAGAAACTGGTGAAATTCATTTCAATAACATATTTTGTTTGACCCAATCTATCCAATGTATTATTTCAATATGGAGCCAATATAAAAATGATTAGTGAGCTGTTTTACATTCTTTATTTGGTACCAACTCTTCATAATCTGGTGTTTTCGACTTACACCTATTTTAACTTAGACCAGCCCTGTTTCAAATATTCAGTAGCCACCTGTGGCTGGGGCTGCCACATTGGAGAATGTGTGTCTGGATAATTTGCCATCCAAATTCAAAGTATGGTGTAGCTGTGGAAAGACCGGTTTTAAAAATAATATTTAATCATGCAAGAAAAAGCTCACAAAATGAGATTAAGTGAAAAAGATAGTGTAAACTAAATAAAGTATGCTCCTACTTTTGTTATATATATATAAATATGCTTGCTTTTATTTGAGTATGTATTTTGATGGGCATAGTATAAGGGAACGCAGCAAAATCCTACCTCGGGGACATTCGAGGAAATGGAATTATAGTGACCTTAATTTTCCCTTGCTTGTTTTTCACTATAAGTACATGCTATTTTTAGAGTCAGTGGAATAATACTGTTATTTTTAAAGTTCAGCAAAGCATGCCATGACCTGACCTCAGCAAACATTTGTGGGTATGCACTGCTGGATTACAGATCTGGCCGCCAACATCTTCATGTTTCCTGTACCCATGCACTTGGCCCTATGGCCTGGCTCCTTCCCCTGAAGGCAGAATGAGCCTTGACCCCAGTCTGTGCTTGGGCTCAGTCTGTGCCTTTTTTAGGTCAGCAGACTGTGTGGGGAGTTATCAGTTCTGAGTCTAAGCCTTAAGGGGCATCAAATGTTTTTGTGCATCCTCTTGTGCCTCTGCCATTTCCATGGAAAGAAGATGTACTGTATATCCGTAACTCATTTGGTAAAGAATCTGCCTGCAATGCAGGAGACCTGTGTTCGATTCCTGGGTTGGGATGATCCCCTGGAGAAGGAAACAGCAAGCTACTCCAGTATTCTTGTCTGCAAAATCCCATAGATAGAGGAGCCTGGCAGGCTACAGTCCATAGGGTCTCAAGAGTTGGATGTGACTTAGCGACTAAACCACCACCACCAGCTCACTGATTCCCAAGAGGGTGAGAAACACATAAAGCAGACCTGCATCCAACCTTCAGGTTAGGATTGTCAGCCTGAAGACTTGTTAGGAAGACATATTTGTTGTAGGATGTCACACAGATTGTGTGATTGTTTGTTACAAGGCTCTAGCTGACTAATACAGTGCTATTGAACTGTTTTACATGCACTCAAAACCAATCAGAAAGGCAAAGCTTGACCAGGATTTCAAGTCAGAAAGCTAAAATCAAGAACACTTAAAAAATTCAAATACAGTTTCCAATTTTCTTCAAAGCAAAAGATCCCTGACCATATCCTCAGTAACCTTGGCTTCTTTTCAGACACTCTGTGTTATCAAGACTTCAGTCACAGAAGGACAGAGTTTCCCTATTCTTTTGTTGCTGTTCAATTCCCATGAGCTCCTCCCCTTTCTGCCAGCCTGGCATGGATGAGCAGTAAGATCACCCTCAGTAGCCAGATGTGGGAGATACAGAGTCACAGGATGGAAGGGACTTGGGCCCAGGATTTTCCCCTGAGGGGGTCCTCCACCTGTTAGTGAGACCTATTCTCAACTTTACCTGGGGGAAATCAACTTTTATCATGTTTGACCATTCTACATTAGAGCTTGGTTTTTAGGACCGCTGATGCTGTCTTCAGTAATACTCAGCACTTTCTTTCTTCATCTAAATGGGAGAAGGGAAGAAGGGAGTTGACTTACTGGCACCTCAGTTTCCTTGTCTGGCCAATGGGGCTGCAGTGAGAGAATCCACCGCAAGGGGTTCTTTGAAGATGCTTTTCCTAATCATAGTCAAGAGAAGCATTTTCTTCTTTATTTCTTCACTGGAGACCTTCAGAGCTGTGCTTTGCTGGTGGAACTGGGGCACCGTTGCCATGGTTCACTGTTGTCTAGGAAGCCAAGCTGCCTTTGATGTTTCACTGGCCTGACTTTTCTTCATAAGGTCCCTAATAATTACCATGTTGGTTTCTACTCATTTGATGAGATGAGCATCTGCTACCTCCCAAAGGGGAAAGTTGGCTTAAATCATCTTAAAGAGAAGGAAGAAGGTTTGATTTCATTTGGGACTAGTTTTGGGGGAGCTGGTCTTGGAGGGCTGCCCCTGGTGGTTCTTTGTGGGAATTCCCAGCAGAAGCAGTGGGAGGTCTGGACCCTGCTACTGTCTTTTGTGGGTGGAGAGAGCTGAGAGGGAAATGTCCCCAGGAGGATAATCCCATGCCTTCTGTGTGGGGTCCCTCGTGAGAGAGGCTGGGTGATGAAGGCTTGGGTCTTCCCCACCAGCTCTGGTCTCTGCAACCTGCTCCCATCTCCCCCCACCTGCCGCAGGACTTTATGAACTTATTTGTGGAACTTCCATTCAAACAAGTCTGTTAACTTTCCCAAGTTAAAGTCAACAGCCATTACTGGCTTTGCTGGCTCAGAGCACTTTAGAGCCAGGACGGATTTTTGACTTTATGAGGTTTAATCTTTCAAAAGGGGCTTCCCTGGTGGCTCAGTGGTAAAGAATCTGTCTGCAAAGCAGGAGACCTGAGTTTGATCCCTGGGTCAGGAAGATCTCCTGGAGAAGGGAATGGCAACCTATTCTAGTATTCTTGCCTGGAGAATTCCATGGACAGAGGAGCCTGGTGAGCTACAGTCTATGGGGTTGCAAAGAGTCGGACATGACTTAGTGACTGAACAACAGCAACAGCAATTTTCAAAGACCATGAGTAACCAATTGCTCGGACACTTCTGACAGACCCCTCTTCTGTTTGGATAGGTCCTGATCCCCTTAGCATGCATTCGAGGTAACACACTGACCCCCTGACCCTCAGGGCACTTCCAGCCTTGCCTCTGGCTTCCGTCCTGCAGGGACCTGAGAGAGTCATTTCCTAGGCAGGTTGATAGGAAATCTAGGGGTCCCCAAGGAGAGAGGGGTCTCCAAATGGAGGAAATAGCCTGCAAGTGTCAGACATTTTTATCTCTCTTAAGCGGCAGGAGGAAACAAACTAACAATATTTTTTTCCTTCTCTATACAAATTTAAAGGGAAGTTTCTCTTAAAATACTGTGTTGCCATAATGACACCTGGTTTCGCCTGAAGTTAGCTGTTCTTGAGCCTAGAGATAACCAATGCCTTTTTCTTATGGGAATGTTTGTCTTAAGCTATGCTAATGTACTACGCCTTTACCCCAAACTCTGTCTCCAAGTCGGTTCCGCCTCTTGGCCCAGAACCGACTTGACAAACCAGTATGTTATACTCAGATATTGTTCCCCTAATCTATGTAAATGAAACTATTTGTATGGTGGTCTGCCCTTCTTTAAGATTCAAGTTAATCATTTTATGGCCCAGGATAAACCATTTGGTGCCATTCTAAATTTTAAGACATTCCTTTCTTTCATTAACAGACTGCTAGTGACTATATAACATCCAGCTGAAGACTAGCAGGGGGGTACTCTTTCTGCCCCCTTCTGATGCCTATGTCAGAAGCTTTCTCTATCTCCTTTATACTTTAATAAAACTTGATTACACAAAAGCTCTGAGCGATCAAGCCTCATCTCTGGCCCCGGATTGAATTCTTCTCCTCCGGGGGACAAGAATCCCGGTGTATTCGCGTGATTCAACAACAACCTTTCAGACCCTCAGTGCTAACAGTGTATAAATCGTCCCAGAGCCCGTGGCACCTCTCCAGGGCCAGGCCTTTGCACCTATGTCTCCTGTGTCTGCCATCCCCATCTTCCCTCCCACCTGGTGAAATTATCAGCCTTTATCAAAGTCTAGGTGAAGAGTCACCTCCTCCTGGAAGCCTTTCCTGATCTCACCAGGAAGAGCTAACTGCTCTTTCATACTCTAAACACTTCTATCAGAAGATATGGAGCCTTAACGTCTGCCAATGGTTTGCCACCCCTCACAGAGGGGTCTCATAGACCTCTTTTAAGTTGCGGTCTCTCGGTTTTTAAATTTCATGTGTCTGTTGGAGGACAAGTATAAAAAGGCCTAGCACATAGAAGCATCGAGTAAACTGATTCACTGGGCAGCTGAGTTGAACAGGGAATGAGAGGAAGATGATTTGGAAAGTAGAAACTTGTATCAAGTGGGATCTTTTCATTTTATAGTAACAGAAAACGTAACACAGACTTCCTAAAACATAGCGGAGACTTCCTAAAATAGGGGGAGTTTCACTGGCTCACAGAACTGAGAGGTACCAGATATGGGCTACAGGAAGAGTTTGCTCATTGTGACAGTTTATTTATTCTTACAGAGTCCTCTGCCGTGACTGTCTTCATATGTTAACTTTGCCCTCATGCTGGCTTCATTCATGGTGACCATGTGGCTACATTATATTTCACTTTCATATCTTGAAACCAACCATTCGAAAAGACAGAGAATAACCATGTCCCTTAATTCTTGGCAAAATTTTTAACATTTGCACTGATTTAAATACAATTGCGGTGGCAAGGTGAATGTGATTCTTGTGTGGCTTAGACCAGTCATGCCCCTCCACAGTTTCTCAGGAAAGTTAGCCCCACCCAGACCACAAGGCTGTACTTAATGGGATTTTTTAAAGCGTAAATTTCATTTTTCCTTCTATCCACACACAAAAAATAATAGACAGCTATTATAATATAGATTCTGTGCCACGTGTTAAAGAGACCTATACGACTAGGACAAGATCATGACCTCAAGCTGCTGACAGTCCTATGGAAAGAGATTTTGAAAACCATCTTAAAGGCAATGAGGTGCCAGAAGGGAATTTTAAGTGGGCGAATAACTGTATATTAACTACCTATTGCTGTGTAGTTTGGAGAAGGCAATGGCACCCCACTCCAGTACTTTGCCTGGAAAATCCCATGGATGGAAGAGCCTGGTAGGCTGCAGTCCATGGGGTCGCGAAGAGTCGGACATGACTGAGCGACTTGACTTTCACTTTTCACTTTCATGCATTGGAGAAGGAAATGGCAACCCACTCCAGTGTTCTTGCCTGGAGAATCCCAGGGACGGGGGAGCCTGGTGGCTGCCGTCTGTGGGGTCACGCAGAGTCGGACACGACTGAAGTGACTTAGCAGCAGCAGCATCTGTGTAGTTGCAGCCATGAAATTAAAAGACGCTTACTCCTTGGAAGGAAAGTTATGAACAACCTAGATAGCATATTAAAAAGCAGAGACATTACTTTGTCAACAAAGGTCTGTCTAGTCAAGGCTATGGTTTTTCCAGTGGTCATGTATGGATGTGAGAGTTGGACCATAAAGAAAGCTGAACACCAAAGAATTGATGCTTTTGAACTGTGGTGTTGGAGAAGACTCTTGAGAGTCCCTTGGACTGCAGGGAGATCCAACCAGTCCATTCTAAAGGAAATCAGTCCTGGGTGTTCATTGGAAGGACTGATGTTAAAGCTGAAACTCCAACACTTTGGCCACCTGATGTGAAGAGCTGACTCATTTGAAAAGACCTTGATGCTGGGAAAGATTGAAGGCAAGAGGAGAAGGGGACGACAGAGGATGAAATGGTTGGATGGCATCACCGACTCAATGGACATGGATTTGGGTAGACTCCGGCAGTTGGTGATAGACAGGGAGGCCTGGTGTGCTGTGGTTCTGGGGGTCGCAAAAAGTTGGACACAACTGAACAACTGAACTGAACTGAACTGATTGCTGTGTAGTAAGGGACCTCAAAACTTAGTGGCTCTTTACTGTCTTGTAGCTTTTTTGGGCAGGGGTCTGGGCTCAGTCAAGCTGGAGGCCTCTAGCTCAAGATCTCTCACATGGCTGCTATCAAGGCATCGGCCAGGGCTGCAGGCATCTCACAGCTGAGGCGAGCAGGGTCTGCTTGCAGCTCAGCGCTGTGGCTTTTGGCAGGCCTTGGTAGATTTGCATCAAGGCTCACGCTCATGCATCCCTCTGTTGAGCGGCCTTGCAACATGGTGGCTGGCTACCCCTGGGACTAGTAACACAAGAAACAGTGAGAAAAAGCCCTCCAAATAGAAAATTAGAAACGAATTGCATCTTTTCTGGCATATTCTATCTGACAGCAGTGAAGCGATGAGTCCAGCCCACATTCAAGGGAGTGAACTATTCAAAAGTGTGACCATAAGGAGGTGGGGATCACCAGGACCCTCTAAAAATCTGCCTACCGTAAGAACTTCCCAACAATGCAACACCTCAGAGTGATGGCTTTACATCAGCCTGTGCCCTCAAAAGGACAATAACTAATAAAAGAGGATTTAAGAGTGGGCAGGAGAAAATTGTATCAGATTGTATGGATTCATGTATTCATTCAACAAACCAAGTGTTCACGAGGACCATGGTAACTCAGTGGGTAAAGAATCTGCCTGCAGTACAGGAAACCCAGCTTTGACCCCTGAGTTGGAAAGATCCCCTGCAGGAGGAGGTGGCAATCCACTCCAGTATCCTTGCCTGGAAAATCCTATGGACAGAGGAGCCTGGTGGGCTGCAGTCCTTGTGGTCACAAAAGCTGGACACGCCTTAGTGACTAAACCACCATCGGCCACCATGTGGACCAGGGCTGTGCTGGGTGCTGGGGTGGCTGCCGTGACAGAGATAGGCTCAGTCTCCCCTCATGACTATCAGTGTCCAGCAGGTTACAAAGTTGAACTGGACCCTGACCTTGAATGTCACAGAAAAGGGTGAATCAAGATGGTGAATGGCATCCCCTACCATTCAACTCAGCCAAACCAGTCAAGGAGGTCTTCCTGGGGGAGGGGACATTTCAGCTGAGCCCAGAGGAATGAGGAGGGGAGTCAGGGGAAGGGGAAGGCAGAAAAGCATTACAGAGAAGGCCTTGGGGGTGGGCCCCTCCCCACCCCTTCCTGCCCTACTCCCCATATCTGTCTCAGCTCAAAGGTCCCCATCTCACAAAGGCCTTCCTTGTCCCTATGGCCCAAGGTTGTCACTCTCCATCCCCTGGCCCAGAGCCAGTCTTTCAGACTTTCTAACGTCACCCTGGTCACTTTCTTCCAGCATCTCTCCCACCCGGGATGCCCTTGTGGATGGTGGCTTGCCTGCTCCTTCCTGCCTCCCCCTCCAGACATTGGCTCCTGGGGGCAGGGACTCCACCTGTTTACTGCTGCACCTCCACTCCTGTGGGGCAGGCACACAGTAGGGCCTCAACGAGCCGATTGGCAGGAGAAGACCTGATGCTGGGCCTTTATCTGCATCCCAGGTTCTCTCCTTGAGGACTGACCGTGTCCTGAAGTGTCTGCAGCTCCTCCCCTCTGGTTCTCCTGTGCAGAACGAGGGGCTCAGGGCCCAGGGGCTGACTTCACCAGCCTCACCGCGTCATGTTTCATGGTTCCTCTCTGGGCTGCTAATTACAGCCACACTTTGAGGGTTTGAAGTTAAGGCCAGTCAAGTGGATAAGTCACATCTTTTCAAATGGGCCAAACGTGGGTTTACAAAACAGCCTGTGACAAACGCACATTCAGGGGACGATCTGGCAGGAAGCATCCCCTTTTCCAAAGGGCACCTCAGCCCTGGGAGAAATAATGAGGCTTTTTAGGATTCTAATTATTCCTGGTGTTGACAGGCTGCAGAGCTGGAGCTGCTGTCTACCCAGCGCTCACCCGGGAATCTAGCATGTCTATTCCTGGGTCTCCAGGTGAGTGCCCGGCTCCCAAGGCCGTCTGGGTGTCCAGGGTTTATTCCTGTGGTTCCTGCTTCCTTCTGTGGACATGACCTTCCCAAGGACCAAGGTCACTGGGCCAGCTGCGGGTCTTCACCTTTCAGCCACCCCAGGTCACCCAGCACAGGCCTGGTGCGGCTGGTAGGAGGGAGCAGGAGCTGAGAGAGACAGGCCTGGATGCCCTGTGCCTGCCCCCACATCAGTGGGGGTGGGCAGCAACACACTCAGAAGGGTGGAAAGGGTGGCGATTATGGGTTCCTTTGGTGCTGCAGTGGTCCTCATAGAGCTGCAAGCTGGGGGGAAATATAAGACTGCGACTTCCTGGTGTCCCCGCTACAGGCAACTGAGAGTGGCTCCTGTCTCCCACTTGTGTCCCCTCCCCGTCCTTCCTTCCTGAACCTGGGCTGACTGCCAGGCGCAGCCCTCCCTCCACAGCTGGGCTCTTGTCATCCCGTCCTTGCCTCAGCCTCTACTTGCCCTTTTCTGGGACTTCAGGACCTGGCACTGTCGTCCTGCCTGACTCGGGTCCTGTGTCCACTACCTCCACCTTGGGCCAGACTCTCCCGGACCCTTTAGTCACCCCTAGAGAGTCCCCCATTCACTCCAACCCCACTTTCCATCCTGCCCCGCCACAGGCAGGGCGATTACAGCAAAATGCTGACTCAAAAATTAAATCCTGCCCATATTTAAAACTTGGTGGAGAGAACCAGGAAACACTGGTTTCTTATCATGAAGCTCGTCCTCTGATTTTCCATCCTAGAGCTCAAGCCATATCAGCCCACTCAGCCTCCCAGTCTTGACTGGGGTGACCCTGATGTGAGCTTTTGTCTCTGCTTTTAGGGTGGCCAGCCATCCCGTGTGCCCAGATGGTTTTGATTTTAGCAGAGCCCCATGTCCCAGGAAACCCTTCTATTTTTGTTATTTAGTTACTAAGTTGTGTCTGACTATTTGAGACCCCATGACCTACAGCACACCAGACTTCCCTGCCCTTTACTATCTCCCAGAGTTTGCTCAAACTCACATCCACTGACTTGATGATGCCATCCAGTCATCTCATCCTCTGCTGCTCTCTTCTCCTATTGCCTTCAGTCTTTCCCAGCATCAGAGTCTTTTCCAATGTCAGCTCTTTGCATCAGATAGCCAAAGTATTGGAGCTTCAGCTTCAGTATCAGTTCATCCACTGAATATTCAGGACTGATTTCCTTTAGGATTGGTTGGTTTGATCTCCTTCCTGTCCATGGGATTCTCAAGAGTCTTCTCTGCACCACAATTTGAAAGCATCAATTCTTTGGCACTTAGCCTTCTTTATGGTCCAACTCTCACATCTATACATGACTACTGGAAAAACCATAGCTTTGACTATATGGTCTAAGTGATGTCACTGCTTTTTAATATGCTGTCTAGGTTTGTCATAGTTTTTATTCCAAGGAGCAAGTATCTTTTAATTCATGGCTGCAGTCACCATCTGCAGTGATTTTGGAGCCCAAGAAAATAAAATCTGTCATCATTTCCACTTTTTTCCTCATCTATTTGCCATGAAGTGATGGGATCAGATGCCATGATCTTAGTTTTTTGAGTGCTGAGTTTTAAGCCAGCGTTTTCACTCTCCTCTCTCATCCTCACCAAGAGGCTCTTCAGTTCCTCTTTGCTTTCTGCCATTAGAATGGTGTCATCTTCATATCTGAGGTTGATATTTCTCCCAGCAATCTTGATTCCAATTTGTGAGTCATCCAGCCTGGCATTCCGCATGATGTACTCTGCATACAAATTAAATAAACAGGATGACAATATGCAGCCTTGACATTAGTCTTTTCCCAATTTGGAACCAATCCATTGTTCCACGTCTGGTTCTAACTATTGCTTCTTGAACTGTATATAGGTTTTTCAGGAGGCAGGTAAGGTGGTCTGGTATTCCCATCTCTCTTTTTTTGTTTGTTTTAGTATATTTTATTGATTTAAACTACATGCCGAAATGTGCCAGAATCATAAATAACTAATGCTCCAGAATTTCCCTTCTATGGCCCCTGCTAGTCACTACTTCCCTCCAAGGGTAAACACTAACCAGACATTTTTTTTTAATATAAATTTATTTATTTTAATTGGAGGTTAGTTACTTTATAATATTGTATTGCTTTTGCCATACATCAACATGAATCTGCCACGGGTGTACATGTGTTCCCCATCCCGAACCCCTCCTCCCTTCTCTTCCCTGTACCCTCCCTCTGAGTCATAACCAGTATCATGCATCGAACTTGGACTGGCGATTCATTTCTTATGTGATATTATACATGTTTCAATGCCATTCTCCCAAATCATCCCATCCTCTCCCTCTCCCTCAGAGTCTAAAAGACTGTTCTATACATCTGTGTCTCTTTTGCTGTCTCGCATACAGTGTTATCGTTACCATCTTTCTAAATTCCATTTATATGCGTTAGTATACTGTATTGGTGTTTTTCTTTCTGGCTTACTTCACTCTGTATAATAGGCTCCAGTTTCACCAACCTCATTAGAACTGATTCAAATGTATTCTTTTTAATGGCTGAGTAATACTCCCTTGTGTATATGTACTACAGCTTTCTTATCCATTCATCTGCTGATGGACATCTAGGTTGCTTCCATGTCCTGGCTATTATAAACAGTGCTGTGATGAACATTGGGGTACATGTGTCTCTTTCAATTCTGGTTTCCTTGGTGTGTATGCCCAGCAGTGGGATTGCTGGGTCATAAGGCAGTTCTATTTCCATTTTTTTTAAGGAATCTCCACACTGTTCTCCATAATGGCTGTACTAGTTTGCATTCCCACCAACAGTGTAAGAGGGTTCCCTTTTCTCCACACCCTCTCCAGCATTTATTGCTTGTAGACTTTTAGATTGCAGCCATTCTGATTGGCGTGAAATTGTACCTCATTGTGGTTTTGATTTGCATTTCTCTGATAATGAGTGATGCTGAGCATCTTTTCACATGTTTGTTAGCTATCTGCATGTCTTCTTTGGAGAGATGTCTATTTAGTTCTTTGGCCCATTTTTTGATTGGGTCGTTTATTTTTCTGAAATTGAGCTGCAGGAGTTGCTTGTATATTTTTGAGATTAGTTGTTTGTCAGTTGCTTCATTTGCTATTATTTTCTCCCATTCTGAAGGCTGTCTTTTCACCTTGCTTAGAGTTTCCTTTGTTATGCAGAAGCTTTTAAGTTTAATTAGGTCCCATTTGTTTATTTTTGCTTTTATTTCCAATATTCTGGGAGGTGGGTCATAGAGGATCCTGCTGTGATGTATGTCAGAGAGTGTTTTGCCTATGTTCTTCTCTAGGAGTTTTATAGTTTCTGGTCTTACGTTTAGATCTTTAATCCATTTTGAGTTTATATTTGTGTATGGTGTTAGAAAGTGTTCTAGTTTCATTCTTTTACAAGTGGTTGACCAGTTTTCCCAGCACCACTTGTTAAAGAGATTGTCTTTAATCCATTGTATATTCTTGCCTCCTTTGTCAAAGATAAGGTGTCCATAGGTGCGTGGATTTATCTCTGGGCTTTCTATTTTGTTCCATTGATCTATATTTCTGTCTTTGTGCCAGTACCATACTGTCTTGATGACTGTGGCTTTGTAGTAGAGCCTGAAGTCAGGCAGGTTGATTCCTCCAGTTCCATTCTTCTTTCTCAAGATCGCTTTGGCTATTTGAGGTTTTTTGTATTTCCATACAAATTGTGAAATTATTTGTTCTAGCTCTGTGAAAAATACTGTTGGTAGCTTGATAGGGATTGCATTGAATCTATAGATTGCTTTGGGTAGTATACTCATTTTCACTATATTGATTCTTCTGATCCATGAACATGGTATGTTTCTCCATCTATTAGTGTCCTATTTGATTTCTTTCACCAGTGTTTTATAGTTTTCTATATATAGGTCTTTAGTTTCTTTAGGTAGATATATTCCTAAGTATTTTATTCTTTTCATTGCAATGGTGAATGGAATTGTTTCCTTAATTTCTCTTTCTATTTTCTCATTATTAGTGTATAGGAATGCAAGGGATTTCTGTGTGTTGATTTTATATCCTGCAGTTTTACTATATTCACTGATTAGCTCTAGTAATTTTCTGGTGGAGTCTTTAGGGTTTTCTATGTAAAGGATCATGTCATCTGCAAACAGTGAGTTTTACTTCTTCTTTTCCAATTTGGATTCCTTTTATTTCTTTTTCTGCTCTGATTGTTGTGGCCAAAACTATGTTGAATAGTAGTGGTGGAAGTGGGCACCCTTGTCTTGTTCCTGACTTTAGGGGAAATGCTTTCAATTTTTCACCATTTAGGATAATGTTTGCTGTGGGTTTGTCATATATAGCTTTTATTATGTTGAGGTATGTTCCTTCTATTCCTGCTTTTTAAGAATTTTCCACAGTTTGTTGTGATCCACACAATCAAAGAATTTGGAGTAGTCAGTGAATCAGAAATAGATTTTTTTTTTTTAATTCCCTTGTTTTCTCTATGATCCAATGGAGTTGGCAATTTGATTTCTGGTTCCTTTGCCTTTTCTAAATCCATCTTATACATCTGGAAATCTGGAAGGTCTCAGTTTATATAGTGTTGAAGCATATCTTGAAGAATTACTTGAGGATTAATTGAGCATTACTTTGAAATTAAAAGATGCTTACTCCTTGGAAGAAAAGTTATGACCAACCGAGATAGCATATTCAAAAGCAGAGACATTACTTTGCCAACAAAGGTCCGTCTAGTCAAGGCTATGGTTTTTCCAGTGATCATGTATGGATGTGAGAGTTGGACTGTGAAGAAAGCTGAATGCTGAAGAATTGATGCTTGTGAACTGTGGTGTTGGAGAAGACTCTTGAGAGTCCCTTGGACTGAAAGGAGATCCAACCAGTCCATTCTAAAGGAGATCAGCCCTGGGATTTCTTTGGAAGGAATGATGCTAAAGCTGAAACTGCAGTACTTTGGCCACCTCATGCGAAGAGCAGACTCATTGGAAAAGACTCTGATGCTGGGAGGGATTGGGGGCAGGAGGAGAAGGGGATGACAGAGGACGAGATGGCTGGATGGCATCACCGACTCGATGGACGTGAGTTTGAGTGAACTCCAGGGGTTGGTGATGGACAGGGAGGCCTGGTGTCCTGAGATTCATGGGGTTGGTCACAAAGAGTCGGACACAACTGAGGGACTGAACTGAACTGAACTTGCTAGCATATGAAATGAGTGCAATTATACAGTAGTTTGAATATTCTTTGGCATTGCCATTTTGGGGGATTGGAATGAAAACTGACCTTTTCCAGTCCTGTGGCCACTGCTGAGTTTTCCAAATTTGCTGGCATGTTGAGTGCAGCACTTTCAAAGCATTGTCTTTTAGGATTTGCAATAGCTCAGCTGGAATTCCGTCACTTCCGCTAGCTTTGTTCATAGTAACGCTTCCTAAGGCCCACTTAGCCTCACACTACAGAATGTTTGACTCTAGGTGAGTGAGACCTCTATAGTACCAGGTAAACTGAGACGGTTGGTCATCTTACCTGCTAGACAATCCCATGGTCTAAAGACCTTCCTGGTCCTGACCCCTCAGCAGCCCAGGCCCATCCAGCTGTCCTCAGATGGCAGCCTCTTCTCTCTCATAACAGCTGAGACTCCTCTGGTTTGCAAATAAACATGGGCAACACTCCCAGGGTCCCAGAGGGAGCATAATTCCATGTGTGAACAAGGCAGAAGCCATATTGTTTCATTGTTTCTCTGAACACTAGAGGCCTTTGGACAATGGCTGCATTTAAATTGAGCATCAGAGAAATTTGAAACCAAGCTGTTGTTTCTATGACAGGCTGTTTGGCTTTATAGGAAGTTTTCCTAAAGCACAGAATCCACGCCATGGCAGGGGCTTCCTGCTCTGCTCTGAGTCAGGGGCATGGAGACCCTTTCTCTTTGCCCCCTTCCACCCCCAGCTCAGAGCACAGGCTCCCAGGGATGTGGGCCTGAGTGTGGCCTCCCCTGGAGGATGTGGAGGGAGTCAGTGTCCCTAGGAGCCCAGGAGAGGGATGCAGGATCAGTGTGTGTGTAAACCTCATTTTATCAAGTCTTGGTAACCTATATCCCATTCCCTCATGTATTTGTACCCAATGGGGTCAGAGCTAGACCTGTTGTGACAACGAGAAGGACGTCAGCCCTTGAAGGTTCAGGGGAGCCTTGGGCACAAAGCAGGCTGCAAGGCCCCCCTCTGGACTGGACTGAAAGGCTCAGACAGGGCCCAGGCCACTTCTCTAGATGAGAGGTCCAGCAGGGGCATGTGACTGAGTCCTAAGTCCTCCCAGAAGATGAGTGTTTTCCTGGAATTGTGCTGATGTCCTGAGAGGCTCACAGCCCATGGCAGTGATCACAAAAACAACTCCAGTCACACTAACAGCGATGACTAAAGGACACACAGCACAGAGCAGAGCCACACCCAAAAGTCTTACAATCCACCCCCAGGGCCAGCCTGGATGACGGCAGTCTTGACCCGCCACCGTAGGGGAGGGGACAACACCCCCTTGTGCAGAACTGTGAGCTCAGGTGTCTGGCTGCCCCGAGCCCCAGGCCCAGAGGAGCGATATATCTGCTGGCGTGGGAACCATTCAGGGCAGCAGGGTTGGGAAGTGCTGGGTCGGGTGGGAGGTGTGCAGGCTGTGGGGCAGCATGGCTGGGTGTGAGTCTTGGCCTGACAATTATTTACCAAGTGTGTGATCTGGGGGAAACACTCCGTCTCTTGTCCTTCAGCTTCCTCATCTATGAAATGGGACCAAAGATGACCCCCACTGTCAGTGGTGCCAGTGATAAAGAACCCACTTACCAACGCAGGAGACTTAAGAGATGCAGGTTTGATCCCTGGGTCCAGAAGCTCCCCTGGAGGAGAGCATGGCAACCCAGTCCAGTATTCTTGCCTGGAGAATCCGAAGGACAGAGGATCTGGAGGGCTACAGTCAATAGGGTCACAAAGGGTCGGACACGACTAAAGAGACTGAGCTTCACACACTCACACCATGGGATGCTATGAGGATGAAGTGAGTTGACACAGTCATACCTTCAGAGAAGAGGCTGGGAAGGAAAGTGATATGACAAACTCACTCATGCTGGGAGATGGTATGTGAAGAACCACAAAGCACTGTGGTTTTCTTTTTTTATTTTTTGCTATTTGGCACCGTCATCCCTCTGGCCATAATTAATTACATAACTCCAACATGTGAAATAGTCTCCCCCTGGGCACTCCCAAATGTCATCTAATTATAGCATAAGTCAGGATGCCCTGGATCTCATAATCAAAACAGGCTGTATGTGGCTGAGGCTGTCTGAGGATGGCTCTCTTGATCAAAAGACCCAGAAGCAAAAATGACAGTTTATTTCACCTTCTTCCCTCGCCATGCACTGATCATATTAGTAGAACTGTGAGGCAGAGATGGGGTAAATGTGATGAACTCTCCCATCAAAAGAGGGGAAGAACAGAGTGGCAGGCACTGGTCCATGCAACCCTAACATCCTGGCAAGTAAATATTGTCCCAACAGGGAAATTCTTTTTCAGGAAACTTTCGGGAGAATTCTTTAAGAGATGAGAATACCAGATCACCTTACCTGTCTCCTGAGAAATCTGTATGCAGGTCAAGAAGCCACAGTTAGACCCGGACATGGAACAACAGACTGGTTCCAAATAAGAAAAGGAGTACATCAAGGCTGTATATTGTCACTCTGCTTATTTAACTGATATGCAGAATACATCATGTGAAATGCCAGGCTGGATGAAGCACAAGCTGGAATCAAGATTGCGGGGAGAAATATCAATAACCTCAGATACGCAGATGACACCACCCTTATGGCAGAACGTGAAGAGGAACTAAAACGCCTCTTGATGAAAGTGAAAGAGGAGAGTGAAAAAGTTGGCTTAAAAACTCGACATTCAAAAAACTACGATCAAGGCACCTGGTCCCTTCACTTCATGGCAAATAGATGGGGAAACAATGGAAACAGTGAGAGACTTCATTTTCTTGGGCTCCAAAATCACTGCAGATGGTGACTGCAGCCATGAAATTAAAAGATGCTTGCTCCTTGGAAGAAAAACTACGACCAACCTAGATAGCATATTTAAAAGCAGAAACATTACTTTGCTGACAAAGGTCCGTCTAGTCAAAGCTATGGTTTTTCCAATAGACATGTATGGATGTGAGAGTTGGACTATAAAGAAAGCTGAGTGCCGAAGAATTGATGCTTTTGAACTGTGGTGTTGGAGTAGCCTCTTGAGAGTCCCTTTGACTGCAAGGAGATACAACCAGTGAATCCTAAAGGAAATCAGTCCTGAATATTCATTGGAAGGACTGATGCTGAAGCTGAACTTTTCCAAAACTTTGGCCACCTGATGAGAAGAGCTGATTCATTTGAAAAGACCCTGATGATGGGAAAGGTTGAAAGCAGGAGAAGGGGATGACAGAGGATGAGATGGTTGGATGGCATCACCGACTCATTGAACATGAGTTTAAGTAAGTTCTGGGAGTTGGTGATGGACAGGGAAGACTGATGTGCTGCAGTCCATGGGATTGCAAAAAACCAGCCACGACTGTGCTACTGAACTGAACTGAAGTGAAATACTGTCCAGTTCTGCAAAATCAGGGATGGTCCTTGATTGGTCCCTGTCTACCCTGGGGAGTGGTTTCCTAGGATGATGTTGTCCAGGGTCTTGACTTGCCATCATGGTCCTGCCTCCAGCCTCTGGATCCTCCTTTTCAGTAAGAAAAAACCTGTGTTTGCAACCAAGTGCATTTCTCAGCTCACTTCCCACCTGGAGTGTCAGAGGCCCAGCCCCTTTGGTCCAAATTGAAATCCCTTTTGCAGGTACAACATGTTCTGTAAACTTTTGGGGTTTTCCAGCATTTGAGTGCCCTCGCAATTGAATATTGTGACATCCAACAAGAGGCCCATGCAAGACTGTTCTTAAGACATGCCTTTCTGTACAAAGGCTGCTCCTGCTTTGAGACTGTATCCTTGAGCTTCTTAGAAAATCTCTTCTCTAGCTGAGAGGGTATGTGAGTTATTGCCTACAATCTTTGATCTTAAAAGACCTTACATCCTCAGCCTAGATTCAGTCTTTGGTAACAAGACTTGTTTCACTGGAAATCATTTACAGGTTGGGGAGACTGGAGATAAGAAACTGTATTATTTTCCAATCCAGTGAGGCCTGGCAGCTCTGTATTTTCTCAAACTTTAGCCTGAAAATGAGCAGTCTCACTTCAGCCCATCTCTGCCTCCTTGAGTTTGTCACAGATGAGACACCAATGGATGCGTTCACCCTTCAGCCTGGAAATCATTTTGCCGAGGTCTGAGGGTTCGTCAGGAACACCTGCCATCTCCTAAGTGACTATTCGTCGTTCTGTGACTACAGAACAAGGGTGGTTGTGGTTCAAACCTGCTGCGGCCATTTCCTCTCTGTCTTTTCCACCTCCCATAAGAACTTGCCGCATTCTGTGGGTCAAGGCAAACATGCAGGCCAGGTTCTGGGGTATAGACTCCACTTGCTGATGGAAGGAGTTGCTAACTATTGTGGCCAGCTTCACCCTTTTTACATCCAAGGAGTCCTTAGGCAACAATATTTAGTGACTTTTTTTTTTTATTTTTACTTTTTTTTTTTTTCTTGCCACACCATGCTGCTTGGGGGAATCTCAGTTCTTTGAACCAGGCAGTGAAGGCCTGGAATCCTAATCACTAGCCCACCAGGGAACTCCTTGGTGTACTTTTCAAAAAAGCATCACACGTCAATTCTCATCAGTGGGTCACTTGTGACTCCTGAAGCCGCAAGGTTCTTTGGTGGTGGAGCCACCTCTGGCTGGAGCCACTGAGCTGATGAGTCCTGCTCACCAGATCCTGGACCCCAACCTGCCATTGTGTGGCGTGGCCCCTGGTGGAGTGTCCCCTGAAGGAATCACTAGTTCTCAATAAGTCACCACTGAGTGAACGCTCATTGAGTTCTTACTCAGCGCCAAGCAGCTGGTTTGTCACAGACAGAAGGAGAAATAAAGCCGTGTTCCCTACCAGCTGAAGACTGACACATAAGTTGGTGGTTTCAATTCATTTGCCGTCTTCGGGACACAAAGCTATTTTGCCATCCTAGCGCTTATTCAATTCCTGGGTTGGGAAGATCTGCTGGAGAAGGGATAGGCAATCCACTCCAGAATTCCTGGACTTCCCTTGTGGCTCAGTTGGTAAAGAATCCGCCTGCAGTGCAGGAGACCTGGGTTCAATCCCTGGGTTGGGAATATCCCCTAAAGAAGGGAAAAGCTACCCACTCCAGTATTCTGGCCTAGAGAATTCCATGGAGTATATAGTCCATGGGGTCACAAAGAGTTGGACGTGACTGAGCGACTTTCACTTCACTTTCACTGCTTATTTTCATTTTTTAATATAACCAGTATGCTATTATTAAATGCATCCAAATGAACTATAAATCCTTAATTCTGTCAAATGTCCAGATAATATTCAATTTTTCCAAATGGTTCACTCTTTTCCTTTTTGTCTTTGTTTCACAGTTTGTTTGTTTGTTTGACTCTGGATTCAAATCAAGTTGGCCCAGCATGATTGGTTGATAAGTCCTTTATGTCTCTTTTAATCAATAGTTTCTCCTTCATGTGCTCTTCATTTTTTTCTCGCAATTCATTTGTTACAGAAACGGCATCATTTATCTTGTAAGCCTCAGAGCAACCTCTGAAGCAGCAACTGTGGGGCTTGTAATCTTTACCTGACCCAGGGTAGACCACAGTGATCAAACCTGCAGATTTGTCCCCAGTGTCTGGTGGCTTAAAGTGAAAGTGAAAAGTGAATGTGAAAGTTGCTCAGTCGTGTCCAACTCTTTGCAACCTCATGGACTATACAGTCCATGGAATTCTCTAGGCCAGAATACTGGAACAGGTAGCCTTTCCCTTCTCCAGGGGATCTTCCCAACCCAGGGATCGAATCCAAGTCTCCCACATTGCAGGCAGATTCTTTACCAGCTGAGCCACAAGGGAAGCCTGGTGGCTTAAATGCAGACTGTAAATAACCTCATGTCAGTTTCAGTCAAGTTTTACCATCAGATTAGCTTTGACACCTAGTCTGATGCTCCACACAGTGGGAGACTGGGGTCTGGGATCTGGTCACCAGGACTCTGCCAGCTCAGCACCCTCTGGCCAGAGGAGGCTTAACCATCAAAAAACCTAGTGGCTTTAGGAGTTGAGAGACCCACTGATGACAATCAACATTTGAAGCTTTAAAAAAAGGAAAAGTACCCTAGGGAGTTCCCTGGTGGCCTAGTTAGTGGAAAAACTCTTTGGGGAATGTTGGGGATTTGGGAATTTGGGGGTAAGGGATTATGTTATGACCTGAATATTTGTGTCTCCCCCAAATTCGTACATTGAAGACCTAATCCCAGATGGGATGGTATTAGGAGGTGGGGGCCTTGGGGAGGGAATTAGGTTCAGGTGAAGTCATGCAGATGGAACCCCCAGCATGGGATCACTCAGCTTATAAGAAGGACAAGAGTGACCAGAGCTCTCCTTGTTCACACAAAGAAGAGGTCCTGTGCAGACACAGCCAGATGGTGGCCGTCTGCAAGCCACCAAGAACCGAACCTGCTGGCACCTTGATCTTGGACTTCCCGACATCTGGATCTGCGAGAAATAAATGTCTGGGATCTAAGCCACCCAGCCTATGGCATTTTGTTTTAACTGCTGAGTTGACCGAGGCAGACTGTGAATGCGCACCTGAAGCGTCGTGCAAGCTGCAGGGGAGGAGCCCGAGGCACCAAGAGGATGAGTGATGGTGTGAGGTCACCCTCAACCAGGGGAGGAGATGGGACGTGCTCAAGCAGTCCTGTTCCAAACGCTTGTGTCGAACTGCCCCCTGCCACCCGCCAGGTCCAGCTGTAGACAGAGGGGGTTCTGATCCTGACTCTGCCCTGTCGTCAGCTGAGTGTGAGTTCAGTCTGGTGCTTTGCCTGTTAAGCCCCACGTTCTCAATCTACAGGGCAGGCATCATGCTGCCCACCCAGAGTGCAGAAGGACGCTGTCAGGGAGGGTGGGTGGGAAAGGACTCCGCCCTCTCACTTACTGTGAGAGTAGGTATGGAGACGGCATCCCTGCCCCCCTGCTCTGCCCTCAGGGGGCCTGACTTGCATGGGATGTTGTGGTCTGTAAGGCCAAGAATCATCCATCCCTCCCACCCTCTCCCAATAGCTGTCCCTTGGCCCCCATGGACCAGTGGTTCTCACAGAGGCACGGTGGGCAGGGGAGGAGTACAGGGGGAGCCCTGCACAGGATGAAATGTGGCCTGGGGCATGTGGGGTGCGAACTCTGGGAGCGTGGGCAGACAGAGCAGGCACAGGAGGGGAGGTGCAGGCTCTGTGTGGGCACCTCTTCTGAGCCCTGCAGAATCCCTGTGTGGTTGTGGACCTGTGGGGTGGTCCTCAGCCAGGGCATGACTGGAGCAAGGCTCCCCAGTATAGGACTCGGGGCCGGGGCCCTTTGCACCAGGGTCAAGGGTGGTGTCCTTAAATGTTGGTCCCTTCCCCTCCTCCATCTTCCACACCCCCAGAGCTTTGCAAGCCACCCACCTCAGCCTCTCTCAGCTCACCCTGGCCCGTCTCAGCCCCATCAGTCTGCTCAGCTCAGCATGAAGCACGGCTGATGCTACTTTATCAAAACATCTAAATATGAGTTTTCCCTGCCAGTCGACCCTTCATCTTCTCACTGCACCACTCCCGGAACATTTCGTAGTCAGAGAACAGGGCAAGAAAAAGAGCCACCCTGGCGTTTATTGAGATAAATCGTGAGAGTCTGCAAGCTTGAATTGTTAAAAATGCATCTTCGCCTGCTGCCAACATTGCGGATGCTACTGATAAGTCAGGTTTCCTTTATTTTCTCCAAGTGTCTCTACACAGAGAAGGGGCTTCAGCCCCACCTCCTCTGACTCCCTGGTACTGGGAGTACAGGGCACTCTCCCACCCCTCATCCATCCTGAGATGACAGCAATTCCACCCAGATCAAGCTCACAACTCCATTCCCATTCTATTACGGGCAGGGCACTGGAACACTCGTGATTGATTTTTTTTTTTTTTTTCCTGTTGCCTCTTGTGGTAAAAGTGAAGGGAGTGACACTCACTGAAAGGCAACCATGTTGAGGCATTGTGCCTGTTCGATCACTGAGCTGTTATGAGAAACACCTCTCCAGTGTGTTGAGGCTTCAAACAAGGAGCACTCATTTTGCCCATGAGTCTGGGGATCAGCTGAGCCTAGCTGGTCCAGGACCACCTAGTGTGAGCCATCAGGGGGTGATCAGCATGGGAATGGGTTGCTAGTTTTGTTGCGGGGCTGCCTCCTGAGGCTGGAGCCATTGAGCTGTTGCTCATGGACTGATGTGGCTCTGGTCCACGTGGCCAGGCCTGACTTTCCTCTCGTGAAAGTCACGGGGTCCAGAGGGAGAAGTACACTGTACCTTGAGATCTATGTGCTGAGGTGGTACAAAGCTGTTTTTGCATATGTTCTTGGCCAGAGTGAGTCATAAGATCATACTGGATTTAAGGGATGGGGGAAAAAGGACTCAACATCTCAGTAGGAGGAGATGTCAACTCACATGAAATGTCACATTGCAGGGGACCAGGATCCAGAGGCAGCATGGGGAATGGCACAGGCATTTCTGCAAACAACCTGTCATGTTCCCCTGACAGATCCTTGAAGCCGCCCTGTGAGGGAGGAGTTGGTAAACCCATTTTTCAAAGGAGGACACTGAGACTGGGGGAATTTCCTTGCTTCATTCTTCTGCTCCTTCTCTCTTGATGGAGTATCTGAGCGGCACTGGGGATGTGGCTGGGACTCAAATAGAGTCAGCCCTGCACTAAGGAAGCCAGGGGCAGGGGGCAGACATGGCCATGAATGAGAACGATATGGGACAATTCCTGTTAGTGGGGCTCAGGGACCAGGGGAAACTAACATCAGCTGGGCTTGGGGAGAGTCTGAGAAGTTTTCCCAGAAGAAGTTCTATGCTGAGATCAAAGGAAGAGGAGGATTGAGGCTGGGCAAAGAGAGAAGAAAAGAGTGCTCCAGGCAGAGGGAACAGCAAGAGAAATCGTCACGGTTCAGGGGACAGAAGCCAGATTACATGGACTTTCTAAGGCCACAGAAGGGCCAAGCCAGGATCCTAACACAGGTAGAGATGCTTTAAGTGTAGAACCCTCGGCAGAGCCAGCTACGGACAGGTCAGCCTTTGTGGCAAAGTGAGGAAACTGGAATACAAGGCCAGAGAGACAGTGGGTGGTCAGGTGGCAGCCTCCAGGATGGGAGGAGCCTGAATCCCTCAGCATTGCTGGGAGATGTGTCTATCCAGAGAGTACCCCAACCAGGGGCCCTTCCTTGGACTTTGTACAGAAGAGACACCAGCTCTTATTGAGTGAAACTACCACTTGATGTGAAAAGCCAACTCATTGGAGAAGGCCCTGATGCTGGGAAAGATTGAAGGCCAAAGGAGAAGAGGGAGCCAGAGGAAGAGATGGTTAGATAGCATCACCAACTCAATGGACATGAATCTGAGCAAACTCTAGGAGACAGTGTAAGACAGAGGAGCCTGACATGCTTTAGTCCATAGGGTCACAAAAAGTCTAACAAGACTTAGAAAATAAACAGCAACATCTAGGAGTTGGGGTTATGTGTTACGTCATCCATTCTGATGGATATAATCAGTCCGATTCCTCACCCAGCCCTCCATCTAGCTCAATTTAGCAGGCTCCTCTGGGTACCAGGGTCTGTGCTGAGGACTGGGACACTGCTGTGAATGAGATTGGCAGGAGGTACCAGAAGCAGTCAGGAAAGCAGCCAAGAAAACAAGATTAAGTAAATAAAATTGTCACCTTGCCTGAATATTGTTGTGAAGGAAATCAACAAGGTGATAAGACATCAAAAGCCAGATTTAGAAAGGTCATGGGGGGAGGGGTTTGGAAAGTGCCTGGGTGGGATGAGTTTCCTGGGAGAGAACAGCTTGCTGGCAAGTGTCCCCAGCTTTATGCCAATTACTTCACTCTATCCTCATAACAACCTCAGGAGCTGGGGACTTTCATTGCTTATTTTATAGGAAAGGGACTGTGGCCCTGGGGAAGTAGATGGAAAGGGCCAAGTCACACAGCCAGGAGGGTCCCATCCAGGATCAACCCACCCTCATGGAGCAGAGAGGGGTCAGGACCAGGGAGGAGAAAGAGCTTGCATGAGTCCCAAGATCCTGTGGAATGGAGGCCTCTCTGACCCCCAGGGATATGACCCCAAGGGCTGCAGATGGCTCACAAACATAACCGAGGGTTATAGGAAGAACATGTGGCCAGGAAACCTGGATACTCTCAAGTTAGCTGTGTGTCATTGGACAATGCACGTGACCTCTCTGAGCCTCTGTTTCCTATGTCTATGGAGGAGCAACAGGGCTGGGGTGAGGAGTGAGGGAGAGGAGGTAAGTCAGAGCCCTGGCCTGTCTCTCTGCTGTTGACCTTCACCCCACAGACAGTTCTGAGCTCTGACGGTGCACAGACCCTGTGTTCTGAGCCACATGGTCCATCACCCTGATGCTCCCAAGTCCAGGACACAGAAGGATTGCCCACTAGATGAATGCCACGGAAGCAGGGGCCCTATCTGTCCCCAGTACTCTGTCTCCAGGCCTAGGACACTGCCTGACACACTCCAGACACCCAAATAATCTTTGTTGAATGAATGAAACATTCCTGCTTTATAGATGAGGAAGCCGACAGCAGGCAGTCAGGGTAGCTGAGAGTGACGCAAGTATGGAGGGCTCCAAGTCCACCAAAAGCCTCGGCAAAGGGACCCTGGGGTTGGCCTTGGATGTGACATGCTGGGGAACCAGCCGGGAGGAGATCTTGGGACTTTCTGGCCAGCCCTCACCCTTGGATGGGAGGGAGGGGGGTCCCAGAGATCAGGGCGCTGGGCACCCAGCTGTGAGGAGGGCGTGGCAGGCTCCCTCTGCTTTGAGTCTCAGCCCAAACCCACCGCCTCAGTGGGGTGGGACCAGACACCCCAGCCCGGCCTCATGTCGGGGTGTCTGCTCTCTTTCAAGCCTAGGGCCTGGGATTTCTTCTGCCCCTGACAGCAATTTATACCCAGCTTAGTGTGAAACGACCCTCGTAAAAAAATGTTTCACTGCAGAAAGCTCTTCTGAGACGCCAACTTGACCGGTTCTCACATCCACCCGAGGCACAGAGCAATTTGTACTTGATTAAGCAAAATGTTACAGGTCACAGCATGACCATTTTAAATATTTCATCTTTTCTGCTTTCCTCACTTCTCACAACCTATTAATTTCCAATTTTCTCCTCTGCCTCCCGTCCTCACTCTGTGCTTAGGAAGCAAGACCCTTGGCTTTTCCCTCCCTCCCCTCTCCCTCTCCCCCTCTCCCCCTCCCTCCCTCCCCTCCCCCTCTTCCCCTCCCTCCCTTCCCTGCTCCCTCCCTTCCAGTATTGCCATCCTGCTGGGTGTCTTGCAGTGTCCAGTCTTCACAGCATGTTAGAAGATGGACTTAAGAGCCTCAGCAAAGAGACCCTTGGGTTGGCCTTGGATGTGACGTGCTGGGGAACCAGCCGGGAGGAGATCCTGGGACTTTCTGGCCAGCCCTCTCCCTTGGGTTTCTCAGGTGGCTCAGTGGTAAAGAATCCACCTGCCAATGCAGGAGACAATGGGTTTGATCCCTGATTCAGGAAGATCCCCTGGAGAAGGAAAACGGCAACCCGCTCCAGTATTCTTGCCTGGGAAACCCCATGGACAGAGGAGCCTGGAGGGCTACAGTCTATGGGGTCTCAAAAAGTCAGACACTACTTAGCAACTAAACAAAAACAACACAGTCTCCTTTATAGCACTACCACTTAAAGCACTGCAAAATTCACTGCAACAAATACTGTTGTTAAGATGAAGACTCAGATTCTTAATGTGGAATTTGATGTCTTACAAGGTCTGGTCTATGCCTTTCTCCAGGCTCCCTGCCCCATCTAGCCCCACACACACTCCCTGTCTTCAACCATGTAGTCTTAGAAACTCTTTCTGGTCACAAGAGCCCTCTATCCACAGTACCTTTGCAGGTGCCCTTCCTGTGACAGATAATTCCTGTTCATTGCTCAGACCCCAGCTCAAGCATCTCATCCTCAGGAAAGACTTCTCCAGTCTCCCCTGACCCTCCAGCATAGCTGCATGCTCTCAAAGTCCCCCAAGAGCCTCTTCTTTGTATCCCATATCCCTATATATTTAATTGTGTGATTCAAGATCAATGTCTCTCTCCCCCTCTAGACTACGAGTTCCAGGGGGTAGGGACCAGGCGGTTTTGCTTATTTGTCAGTTCTTCTAATACACTGGCTATCACCAAGCGGGTGCTCAACAAATATGCTGCATAAGTAAAAATCTATTATCACGACCGGGTCTCCTTCTATTGGTGTTTGTACCAAGACAAGCCATCCACCAAGGGCTGGAATCTGTCACTCGTCCCCGTAGCCTGGCATCTACTTCAGAATCTGCACATTAATTGGTATCAATAAACATCTGTCAGAGGAAGGGAGGGAGGGTGGGCAGAAGGGAGAGGGGACCTGAGATTTTAAAGAATTGCTGACTCAGCATCCGGGGGCTGGTCTGGAAAGCTGGCCTGCAGAGAAGTGAAGTGTCTCCAGGCAGCACACAGCCATGTGGCTTCTCCACTCGCACATGGAGGATAGCCTGCAGAGCAGCTGAGCTGATGCGTGTTTTCATGCCCCATGAGTGGTGTTTTGCTTCTGCAGCGTTATTATGGGCAGCTGGGCTAACAGCACGGGCTCTGGAGGCAGCAACAGGAAGGGAAGTGATTGTGGACATAACGGGGAGACTCTTACCTTCACAAAGGCTGCAGGCAGTGAAATGAAGTTCTCAGGCTTACAAGATACTTTTGGGGAACTGGGTCTGGTGGGCCTGCTCGGTTGATGGAATGTGGTCTAAGGGCCTCATCAGACGCTAGTGAGACCACTGTCCTCTCAGAGCAGACGGGCAAGGTCACTGCCACCGTCGCTCCCATTCACGATCACCTGGGACAGACACCTAGTGAATGTTCCCAGGAGTTCCTGCTCCGCCCTGCCCACCACTCCTTACCTGGTGGCGGCCTCCAACACAGCCCAGGACGCAGCACCACCTGCTCTGGGGAGAGGTTCTGGGGCATCTGCTCAAGGAAGAGCTCAAATTTTCTCATGAAGAGTCCCAGGCCCAGAGGCCTAGAGAGCAGGGAGCAGCAAGCTTCAGGCTGCTCCTCTCTCCCTGCATGCTCTTCTCCGTTTGTCCTTCAGGGCTCAGCTTGGGCTCACCCTCCTCCAGGAAGCCTTCCTGGAAGCCTCCAGTCTACTCTGGCCTCGTTTCCTAACTCCTCCCCCATGCTCTGAGGGGCCAAATGGGGTGGAGGAAGGACCTTAGTGGCAGAAGTCTGGAGTTTGGACTTGCTCTGTGATCTTGGGCAAATTACTTGCCTTCTCTGGGACTCCATCTCCTCCATGAAGAACGGGAGCAGCAAGAACAGGGGTGGTTGTGTGCTGTTCCTTGTTTCCAGGGAAGCCTCCTTCAAGGAGTGCTGAGGTTTTCAAGGATGGCAACTGCACTTCCTGACTCAAACTCAGTTTCAGTTCAGTCGTGTCCGACTCTTTGCGAATCGGTCTGACTCTTTGCGAGTCGTGTCCGACTCTTTGCGACCCCATGAATCGCAGCACACCAGGCCTCCCTGTCCATCACCAATTCCCGGAGTTCACTCAGACTAAAGTCCATTGAGTCGGTGATGCCATCCATCTCATCCTCTGTCGTCCCCTTCTCCTCCTGCTCCCAGTCCCTCCCAGCATCAGAGTCTTTTCCAATGAGTCAACTCTTCGCATGAGGTGGCCAAAGTACTGGAGTTTCAGCTTCAGCATCATTCCTTCCAAAGAAATCCCAGGGCTGATCTCCTTCAGAATGGACTGGTTGGATCTCCTTGCAGTCCAAGGGACTCTCAAGAGTCTTCTCCAACACTACAGTTCAAAAGCATCAATTCTTCGGCCCTCAGCCTTCTTCACAGTCCAACTCTCACATCCATACATGACCACAGGAAAAACCATAGCCTTGACTAGACGAACCTTTGTTGGCAAAGTAATGTTTCTGCTTTTCAATATGCTATCTAGGTTGGTCATAACTTTTCTTCCAAGGAGTAAGCGTCTTTTAATTTCATGGCTGCAGTCACTATCTGCATTGATTTTGGAGCCCCCAAAAATAAAGTCTGACACTGTTTCCACTGTTTCCCCATCTATTTCCCATGAAGTGATGGGACCGAATGCCATGATCTTCGTTTTCTGAATGTTGAGCTTTAAGCCAACTTTTTCACTCTTCACTTTCACTTTCATCAAGAGGCTTTTGAGTTCCTCTTCACTTTCTGCCATAAGGGTGGTGTCATCTGCATGTCTGAGGTTATTGATATTTCTCCCGGCAATCTTGATTCCAGCTTGTGCTTCTTCCAGCCCATCTTTTCTCATGATGTACTCCGAGTAGAAGTTAAATTAGCAGGGTGGCAATATACAGCCTTGACGTACTCCTTTTCCTATTTGGAACCAGTCTGTTGTTTCATGTCCAGTTCTAACTGTTGCTTCCTGGCCGGCATACAGATTTCTCAAGAGGCATCAAACTAGAGCTTTCTAATTCCAGGGAGCTGTCCACTTTTTCTTCTTTTTTAAAAAAAACAAACATTTTTTTATTTTATATTGGAGTATAGTTGATTAACAATGTTATATTAGTTGCAGGTGAATAACAAAGTGATTCAGTCATATATATACCTGTATCTATTCTTTTTCAAATTATTTTCCCATTTCAGTGCAGGTCAGTCGCTCAGTCTGAGTTCAGTCGCTCAGTCATGTCTGACTCTTTGCGACCCCATGGACTGCAGCATGCCAGGCTTCCCTGTCCATCACCAATTCCCAGAGCTTACTCAAACTCATGTCCATCGAGTCAGTGATGCCATCCAAACATCTCATGCTCTGTCGTCCCCTTCTCCTCCTGTCTTTAATCTTTCCAAGCATCAGGGTCTTTTCCAATGACTCAGTTCTTCACATCAGGTGGCCAAAGTATTGGAGTTTCAGCATCAGTCCTTCCAATGAATATCCCACTTAGGCCGTACATAATATTGAGTAGACTTCCTTGTGCTCTACAGTGGGTCCCTGTGGGTTATTCATTTTCAGTACAAAAGTGTGTACATGCTGATCCCAAACTCCCAAGCTATCCCTGATCCCCATTCTTCCCCCCTGGTAAACCACTTTCTCTTCCAATCTCACTCTTAGTAGTATCCCATCAATTGGTCTCAGATACCAGAAGCATGAGATATGGTTTCAAACAGACCAAAAATTGACCTCACTAGTGGCTGCTGGATTAATCAGCCCAGCCTCGTGGACACTCACGTGTGGTGGGCCCTGGGCTTGCTGCTTACCGAGCTCTGAGAAGCGGGTGGGCACATAGCAGGCTCATGACAATTCTTACCTATTATTCTGATGATGGTGGTGGTAAAGACACTGCTCGTTTTCACGTCCTCTCTCTTGTCATCAGATGTCAGTCCCCTTCTGGCTGGCCCATCTCCCCCAGGGCTCTGTCTTCCAGGAGGGGCTTCTCTCCTCCTTGCTGGCTTAGTTAATCCTAAAACCCGCATCTCTGAGGAGGGCACCTGTGTTTGGCTTGGGGCTTCAGCCTGCTGCACTCACAGTGGGAAACAGCGGTCTCTGTACCAGGCCAGCGCTGACTGGCATGAAGCTGTGTCTTTCGGATTCTGGTTCTGGGGTTCACAGTTCATAATCAGCCCAGAGTCTGTTTTTTCTCATCTTCCAAGGAGAGACCATTATGTTAGGATGCATGTTGCTTTCCTACACAGATCTAAGCAAGGCCTCACTGCCCAGAACTATCAACCGTTGAGCCAGCAGAGGAGGCAGGAACCAAGAGATCATTCAGTCCAACCTTTCCTGGGACAGTTGGGGAAACTGAGGCCCAAGGTGGGGATGTGACCTGCTCAGGGTCACTGATAAAACAGAGACCAGGACTTGCTTTCTTGACCCACAGTTGATGTTCTTTCAGTCTGCCTTTGCCACATGGATCCAAGGCTTGTGCCTGGTGGGGCCAGAACTCCAAGCCCAGCACATATGGTGGAGGGGCAGGTCTGGGTGGACCTGTGTAGAGAGGGTGACATTAAACCCATGGAGTAAATGTCTCACGCTGGGTCCCCTCGGACTCTGGAGGGAACAATGGCAGAGGGTCCCCCAGTTTTGACGGAGCCAGTGCACGGACTTGAACCTGTGTCAGGGCAGCCTGGGCTGAAATTGTCACGGCCTCTGGGAGATCAGTCCTGGGTGTTCATTGGTAGGACTGATTTTGAAGCTGAAACTCCAATCCTTTGGCCACCTGATGCGAAGAGCTGACTCATCTGAAAAGACCCTGATGCTGGGAGAGATTGAGGGCAGGAAGAGAAGGGGACGACAGAGGATGAGATGGTTGCATGGCATCACTGACTCGATGGACATGGGTTTGGGTGGACTCTTGGAGTTGGTGATGGACAGGGAGGTCTGGCGTGCTGTGGTTCATGGGGTTGCAGAGAGTCAGACACGACTGAACTGAACTGAACTCAGTGAGATGAAAAAAATCAGGTCAAGGTAGTCCATTGGTATAAGACTGCCAATTATTCTCTTTGAAAAGGCCTTACTTTTACCATGAAATTGTGTCATTCTTACTTTTTTTGAGAGAGGGAGCAAACGTCTTTTATGAAAGGATTGGGAGCACATCTTGGTTGCTCCTTTTGAAGTGTCTTCACCGTCTGAAGGACATCTAGACTTCAGCCCACAAATGTGTGTGATTATAATGTTCTTCCAACTTCTTCGATCATGTAATCAACCTTTGTTCTTGGAGCATCCAATATTACTAGCCTGAACTAGCGTTCCCCTGAACCCTGTTTGGGAACCGTTTAAATCTTCAGGCATCTGTGCGGCTGTGTGGCTGGTCGCCCACACAATGCCCTGGCTCTGTGTTGGCACAAGCATGTCTGCTCTCTGCCCCTGCCCTCTGGGTAATAGAGCATGCTGCCGGTGCCCATGCAATTGGGGTCCTGCTTTCTTGATCTCTCCATGGCTGAGTAGTCAGGATAGAGAACCCCGAGGCGCTTACCAATGCCAGCAGCAAAGCCCCACCCCGGGACATCAGAGTTTGTGGGTTTGCCCCACATAATTCGGACTGTCATTTCTTAAAGACTGCTTCTCATGGATATACGGCTCGGCAGGTCCTGAGAGCAGAGGCTTGTCCCCAAAGCTTCCGAAACATGTGATTCTGGTGTGTCTGGAGCCCCTACCTGTGAGGGCGCTTCTGAGGCCTGGGCCTCGTGACAGGTTTACCGACCATGTCCTTGCTAGGGAGGCTGGACCCATCCCCATTGTTTCCCACAAGAATTGTCCCAAACTCCTCCCAAGACCTTGTCTTTTGTCATCTCCCCTCAGTGACCATCTCCATCCCTGAGATGCAGAGCACCCGACTGGGGCCTTCAGGACCCTGTGTGGCTGGAGTCTGTCTCTCTGGCTTCATCCAGGACTCGTCCCCCTGGTCACCACCCTGTAGCCGCTCTGGCCCATGTGCTGTTCTCTGTTCCCATCACGCTGCATCTCACCTCTGGGCCTCTGAACACACTGAGGTGCACACAGCCCCAAAGTGGGCGGATGAGGCCCACCCGTCTCTGGGGGCCAGTTCCTCCCTGCCCCCCATGCCCCCACCTTGTTCATTTCCATCTCTTTCTCCATAACCCTGCCTGGCTCTTCCATCCGACTGTCTCCCAGGTCAGGCCAAGCCTCTCCTGGTCTCTGAGTCTCTGTGAGTAAAGACAGGGGGCAGTCTGCAACTGGGGCAGGATGGAAGGTCAGAGCCTGTGAGACCAGAAGCTGGGGCCAGGGTGCGGGTGAGTGAGGACGGCAGCCTGAACCCAGCCAGGACAGCCCCCGGAAGAGCCCGGAGGGGAAGAGCCCGGAGGGACGGCGGCTCCAGTGTCAGAGTGGCTGGTGCTTCCTTTACAGAGCTTTCCCCCTTCCAGGCTCGTCTTGTCGGGGCCACAGAAACTCAGACCAAGTCAAACTCACCCCTCACTGAGGCCAATTAATTCCAACTTGTCATAAATGTTTAACAGCTTGCTAATCGATAGGATCTGGGCCACCGGCCACTGCTGAGTCTCCAAGGGGACGTACAGGGATTGAAAGGCCGCCGGCCAGGCTCGTGGGTTAACATGTTCCACGTGCATCGCCTGTTGGTTTGAGTTAATCACCTGGTGCCTAAGCGTGTCCTCGTAAATCTCAGGTAAGGCTCCTGTGATCGTTCAGAGTTAACTGACATGACTAAGCAGCCGTGCTGGGGTTTGTGAGAGAGGAGGCGTCTCGGGGCTGCAGGAAGGAAGGAGGGACTCACTTGGATGAGGGGACAGGGCACCTTACAGCCCCCAGAGGGAACCGCTCCTCCATTCGCCCCAGCGGGGGTTCCTGACAGCCTGGAGTGGGCTCAGAGCCTCCGGCCTGCTTCCTGCTGCTGGGCTTGTGACCTCAGGGAATGACAAAACCTTGTGGGTGGGAGTTTCCCAGATAAACGGGGAGGTGGGGGAGGGTGTTTCAGGGAGATGGCGCAGCAGGAGCAGAGGCCTGAGGGCATCACCTGCATCTCACTGTCTGGCTACAATCCAAGCATCCGTCACAGCAGGACAACAGGCCCTCGGGACAGGCTGAAGTGTGGCTGCTCCCTGGGCACCTGGCTAGGAGGGTTGCTAGAAAAACTTAAATGTTTCTGCATCTGTTCACAGGTTCTTAGAGCAGCGGTCTGATATCAGGCAAGTCACTTACCTCCCTGTGCCTTGGTTTCCTCATCTGTGAAGTGGGGTGATGATGGTGCCCCCCTACCCCCGGGCTGAAGGCGCAGTGAGCCTGTGTGAAGCGCTGGAGCAGTGCCCACCCCCACCAATGTGATGGATTGTGGGATTGATGCTCATTACCTGGCTTACTCCTGGGAGTTTCCTCTGACCCTCTGAACCACCGGGCAGACTGGGAGGTTCAGACCCTTGGTCCCCGAAGAAACTGAATCCAAGAGGATTGGGAAGATGTCACAGGACTGAGCTGATGAGCTTTGCCCTGTCTCACTTTGGAGCCCAGCCGGGGTCAATGCAGTGTCTGACCCGTGGTGGGTGCTTCCCCTTCCCTCCCACCCCACTGGGGAGTGTCCTCTGATACCAGCCTTGGGTGAGCCCAGACCCAGGGGTTCATGCGGAGACCCCCAGATGCTCGTGGAGAACAGCCCCATCCACGCACATGGCCCAGACCCACTGGGGATGCCCTCCCTCCTGCCTCGTCCCCCTAGGCCTGAAGCCTCAGCACACAGAGGCCCCGTGCCCCTGCTGGGCTTGCTGCCGCCCAGTCACCAGCAGTGAGTGTGAGAACAGTGCCCTGTGTTAAAATCCGTGTCTGGACAAGCCCCTGGCTGGAGGAATTAACTCATGTACACACAGAAAATCTCTGCAGACTTGTCTTCTAATATTTATTCTGGAAACTGGAACGTGCAGATAAAGCAACCAGCTGATGCCAGGACTGCAGAATAAATTTGCATTCTCCATGCCACAAAGAGCTGCATAGGCATCAACTCTGTGAGCCAGAGAAAGCTCATGTCCGATCGATAAAAGATCTTGGCAGGTGCTTCTCCAGCAGCAAAGGCCTGAATACAGGAATCTCAGCCTCCAAGGACCTGACTGACAGTCTCTCAGGTCCCAGAGTCTTCAATTCCCAGGACTTTACTTAATAGACTCCAAATGTCAAAACTTGAGTCAGAATCCCAGGACCTTAGATTCTCAAGTCTTAAACTTTTTTCTTTAATAGACTGAAAATATTGGGTCAGAATCACAGAATTTGAACCTCATGTTAGATTACAGAATTTTAGGATTTCCAGGATTGCAATCATCAGCTTGCCCAGATACCCAGCGCACAGGCAAGCTCACTCCATGAGGTTCCAACAAGTGGCTTCCAAGCCTCTGATCTTACTCCAGTGTCACATCCTCCAGGAAGCCCTCCGTGACCAGATCAGAGCTCTTATCACAGGCTCTCATGGCTCCATCGGTGTCGTCTTGTCAGTCCTGCCATATTTTACATTTACTTTCATGATTGTTCATTGAGTTTGTCTCTCCCCATTTCCCAGCCTGTGAGCCCCATGGGGATAGGTCTGGTCTTCTTTGCTCAACGCTGAATCCTAGCACAGATCTTCTTACATCACACACACATACACGTGTGTGTGTGTACTCAGTCACATCCAATTCTTTGCAACCCCATGGACTGTAGCCCGCCAGGCTCCTCTGTCTAGGAAACTGTCCTGGCAAGAGTGTGCTGTCATTTCCTCCTCCGGGGGAATCTTCCCAACCCAGGGATCAAACCCATGTCTCTTGCATCTCCTGCATTAGCAGGCAGATTCTTTACCACTATGCCACCTGGGAATGCACCTTGTCACATAGACGCTCAATCAATACCTGTCTACTGAATGACCAAATTAATGAATGGTTTTAATGGATGGATGAATGGATGGATGTCTGCCAAAGCCTGTGCTCTTCCCACAAATACATATAGAACTGACCTCCCACCTCCATTTGTAATATACCTGCCCCAAAGATTGGCCAGGAGGTCTGTGCTGTGCAGGCTCAAGCAGGCTACTGAACTTCTCTGACCCTCAGTTTCCTCATTTGTAAAACTGGAACATGACACCCCCTTGGAAGGCTGTCGTGAGGGATGCATGTGCTGATGTAAGTTGAGGACCCAGTGCGAAACTGACATAGGTGGGCACTAAATATGTCAGGCTGCTTTGTTTGGAGAAAGGGCTCCTGCTCTCTCTTTGAGCTCACACTTTTCTGGTTTCTACTGTGCAGTGGGACAGGCAGAGCAGTGAAGCCAGAGCTGGAGAAGCCTGTGATTGGACTCTCCTCTGTCCCACCTCACTGCGCACCTCAACCTCCCTGACCCTCAGTCTCTTCTTCTATAAGACAGAGAAAATTATATTTGCCCTTAAAAGAGAGCCAGGGAGTCAGAATTAAATGATGCCTCAAAGTTCTTCCAGGACCCAGTGTGGGAAATGCATGAGAGCCTGAGAAGCAAGGCAGGAGAGTTTTGTGTTCACACCGTGTGAGAGGCCCAGAATGATATGCAGAGAAAGTGCTCCATTTGGAAGTAAACACTTCATTACTGAGCAAGTTTTTGTAAAATTGATTGCACCGCCCGTTCTCTGCATTTTTTAATTGCAAAATCAATTAAGTTTTTGGCGAAGGGGAGGGAAGGCAGAGATCAGATTGGCTTTGCAGACTCTGCCTTTTATGGTGGCCGCAGCAGGAAGCCAAACACATGGCCATGGAGGGAGCTGGGAGACCTCACCATCCGAAGGCGGAGATGCTCTGACACTCGGGGAGCCTGGGGTTGAGCAGGCACCTCAGAGCAGCCCAGGGGAACCTAGGGGGTGCCTCCTCCTGAACAGCCGTGGATCAGCCAAAGGGGTGGACGGTCCCCAATGGTGGCAAGAAGTGGCCCCTGGTTCTTTCCTCATCTGTGTATATTTCTTGGAGCAAATTCAGGTCCATGGAGGCATGTCCGCCTGCTCGCTGCAGTCTCCCTGGGCCTGGACCCTGGCAGATAGTCTGCATCAATATGCTTGACCAATGAATGAAGAGGTGAACTTCAGCTCATTGGAAAAAAGAACTTCAGTAGAAAAGCTGCTCTTGGTTGGCAGCCTTGGGAGGAAGGGGACTTTGCTCTGTGATTTGGGGTGTTTGGAAGGAAGCTGGGAGCCCCCTGAAGGAGACTGGGATGGAGGAGACTCAAGTATTAATCTGGAAGGATCATGATTGTACTGGAGACTCTGGCATCCATACCTGTGACCTCACTCCTCCAGCTCCCAAGATTCGGGACTCCACTCTGAGGAGACAGTGATTTCCTATCGGTCAATCCTGAGTTCAAGTCTACCTGCCAGTACCAACCAGTTGGAAATTCTGAGAGCAAACTGCTTGTTTTCTGTCCCAGCTCTGTCATCTGTAAAGCAGGACTGATAATTCCTTCAGCCTCTGTGGGCAGAGAAGGGATAGGAAAAAAAAAAAAAAGTGCTTTGTAAAGCAGCAGTTCCCCAACCTTTTTTTTGGTACCAGGAACTGATTTTGTGGAAGACGATTTTTCCCACAGATCAGGGAGGGGGATGGTTTCAGGATGATTCAAGGGCATTACATTTATCGTGCACTTTATTTCTATGATTATTACATCGGCTCCACCTCAGATCATTAGGCATTAAATCCCGGAGGTTGGGGACCCCTGTTGTAAAGGATTACACACAATACATGCACAGAGTTAGCTAAATTCTCCCAGCATCCTCAACATCCCCCCGTGAATGCACACAGGATGGACTGTATCAGAATTGGCTGGGAGTCCAATGGCCAAAGTGCATCATGGCCCCCAACAAAGCCTCCTGCCTGAGTCACTCAGGAGCAGAGAGGAGGAGACAGAGAGGGGAGAGCTCAGGGTTGGGGCCAGTGTTCATTTCTCTGCTTCCCAGGAGCCTGACTCACCTGCTCAAACTGCCGCAACAGATTTCAGATCAAAACATTCTGATCCAACAGCACAAGCAGTGGACGAGAGGAGGCAGAGAGGATAAAGCCCAGGGAGCACTTGGGGACACGGGGGACTCATCGCGTGTCGTCACTTGTGAGCCAGTGAGCAGACAGAGGGGTAGTTTCCCCAGGAGCCTCTGGCTGGGCAGGGAGAGCGGAAGTGGAGTGAACTGGGGAAGAGCCTGCATTTGAGGAGTCCTTGAATAAAGGTGCCTTCTGTTTGCCATTCTTGGATATTGGATATTGGGTGAGATGTCCAGTGCAGAAGCACTCTGCTGAGCTACAGGCTGGGTTTCCAGGCAGTCTCTCAGCCATCTGTCCCTGACAAAGCAGCTCCACTTTAGGGAGGCACATGAATGAACGCTAAGGACTCTTAATGGGGAAGATCCAGGCAAGTGGAGTCATCGGGGTTTCCTGTAGGAGGGGACCACTTCATGAGGCCACCAGTTGGGGCGGGTCCTCACCCCAGAAGGAGATGTGTGGGATCCTGGCAGCTCGAACTAGAGACAGGAGCACAGGTTACAGAGGTTACAGACCTGGCTCCAAAAACCACCTTCACAATTTGCCTCAAACACTGAGACACTGCCTCAACCTTCTTATCTGTAAAATGGAGCTGATGATGGTACCAGGCTCAGAGAGGAGACAGGATCTGCAACCACCACTCCCTATTAAGCTTGGTTCTCCTTTCACAACCATCTAGTAGCCCTGAACCCTGAGACTAAATACCCCAGCCTCCGCCCTGCCTAAGCTCCCCCAGCTTAGCAAATATTCAGGGCTTGAGTCAGCCAGTGCGGGCATGCTCAGTCACTTCAGTCCTATCTTGCCTCTTTGCCACCCCCTGGATTGGAGCCCGCCAGGCTTCTCTGCTCATGGGATTCTCCAGGCAAGAATACTGGAGTGGGTTGCCGTTTCCTCCTCCAGGGGATCTTCCTGACCCAGGGATCGAACCCTCGTCTCCTGTGTCTCCTGTTTTGCAGACAGATTCTTTACCACTGAGCCACTGGGGAAGGCCAGGTCAGCCAGACATGACTTCCAATCCAGGCTCTGTGTCTTAGGTTCCTGACATTGGCCATATCACTTAGCCTCTCTGCCCTCACTCTCCTCTCTGTAAAATGAAATAGACAGCACCACCCAGCAGCGATGCTGGGAAACAAAGTGTACACGTGGTACCCAGCCAGTGCTGGACCACAGGAGGCAGCCCCCCCACCTTCTCCATCATCTTCTCCTTCCTCTTCCCCTTTGCTCCTCTTCCTCCCCTCCTCCTCTTCTCTCTGCTCCCCCTTCCCACCCTCCTCCTCCCCATCCTTCTTATCTTTCATTCTGCACATATTGAATTTTATGTAATTGGGATCATACAATTTATTCAGCTATTCAGGTTTTTTTTTCTTTATAAACTCACCATACATCATCAGCATTTTCTCACATCACTGAAAATTCCTCAAAAGCATGATGTTAACAGCTTCGCAATTGTACCTCATTTAGATGCACCATAATTTATCCCGCCATCCTCGCCTGCCAGGCACTTGGAGGATTTCAGGCTTTTCTCTTATGCACATCAGGCTATGATGAACATTCTGGGCCCCGTGTGCCGAGTCCCTGACCGCATCCTCAGGACAGATTCCTGCTGCGGAATCACGGCATCCAGAGCAGCCGTATTTCTCTGGCTCAGGGTCTTGATTACCCAATCACCTTCCTGAAAAGTTGTCCTGATGGATGCCCCCGGGCAGCCTATGAGAGTGCCCCTCCTGGCACCCACAGTCCTGGCCTGTGTCGCCTGCTTCCCAGCTACATGATCATCGCATCACATTCCCAGGTGTCCCTGAAGCCTTACAACAAGGACAGAAAGAGCCTGGAAGGGCAGCTTGGACAGCAAGTGAGCTGGTCCTCCTGCCTCACTGACTGGGTACATGGCTCAGCCCCTCTCCTTTTCTAGGTCTCCACTTACCCACCTGTGGCAATAGTCCTGTAGCTGTATCCCTCCCTCCAGCCCATCCAGTACCTGAATGGGACGTGACACCAGGTAGATGTCTAGCAAATGTGTTGAAGCCTAGACTACAAGCATATTGTTTAAATACACACACACTTCCCCCTTCTCCTTTACTCCATGGCTTACATTTCTATCTCCTCGTTGCTTTTATCACCAAGAAACTGTCTCAACCATCTCTCCTGTAAAATGGGGTTGCTGGTGATATGCCAGCATTCCAGCAAGGATAATCACAGAAAAGTGATGAAGAATACAGACTCTGGCGCCAGATCACTGAGTTTCAAAGTACTGAATCTCACAATGCCTCGGGTTCCCGCCTATGAAGCTGGAATAGCCACGCCCACCCGATGGGTTACTGTAAGGGTGAGCGGAAGTGCCGCCGGTCAGTGTTAGAGCGGCACCTGCGGATGGAAGCGCCAGGAGTGAGAGGTGCTGCCTCCCATCTCCGGGTAACAGCCCGAAAGCCTACGGCAGGGGGGAGGGACCTCACTCACCCAGACATTGTTTTCTCTCCTCCTGGGAAGAAAGGGCCCACCCCCCTGCCCCTTGAAGTCATTCAGGCTTGTGTGACCAGATCTCTTGAGTGGGTTGGAAGTACGTGACGTTTGGCACCCCTGGGTCGGAGCACTTCATTTCCAGTCGAGATGCTCCAGGACTGTTCCTCCCTGCCCCAGACATCACAGATCAAGTCTGTGTTTTAACCACGGAGCCACGGCGGCAGCCTGCATCACCAGATCTCGGTGTGGAAGACAGCTGCCTGTGAGAGCCAGCTGGACCTACAGTGGCTTAGTAGCTCAGTCGTGTCTGACTCTGCAACCCCAAGGGCTTTAGCCTGCCAGGCTCCTCTGTCCATGGAATTTTCCAGGCAAGAATACTGGAGTGGGCTGCCATACCCTTCTCTAGGGGATCTTCCCGACCCAGGTCTCCTGCATTGCAGGCAGATTCTTTACCATCTAAGCCAGCAGGGAAGGGACCTATGGGGCCCTTGTGTGAAGCCAGTGAGATCTGGAGTAGTGACCTGGGTTTAGGGGATGTGTTGCTTTCCATTCCTGTTAAAGAAGAGGATCGCAAATAGCTCACATCCATAGGACAGACACCAGAATTTGCTTACAGAGCTGCTTCTCTAGACGCTGCAGATTTCAGGCCCTGGTCCTCAAAGAGGACACACAGCAAGGGTTCCACTGAACTGCAGGTTATGGCTGCTTCCAGAGCAATTTGGAGCCTGCAGACAAAAAGAGTCACCATAAGATCAGGGGAGGTGGGGCAGGGGTGGGCACGTGGAGCCCAGCTGACCCCTGGTAACCCCACTGCCACTGTGAAAGGACACGTGTTGTCCTCCCGGCTTGAGAATAACGAGCAAGGGTTCAGTGATCCCCCTGCTCTGTCCCAGGAAAACGTTTACTACCATACTAGGCACAGGGTGACAGCTGAGAGTGAAGGGACTTCAGAGAGTTCAGTGGAGGAGGGCAGTGAGCATCGGTTACACCCTGAGATCAAATAAAGCAACTGGAACTGTGCTTTGCGTTGCAAATCTGAGTCTCCCAGCAGGAAGGAAGGCCCTGGGGGATCACAGAGGTGCTGTGTTCCAGACCTCCATGGAAGGCCGTAGAACTGCAAGGCCGACTGTGTGGACTGCCATGACCAGGAAGAGGGGCCTCTAAGATCTCCAGCTGCAGGAGCATCAGTGACCAAAGGCCCATCTGCTGCCGTCTGATGCCCCACTTGGCAGAGAAAATGACTCCTGAGTCATTGAAGCCCAGCTGGACAGGAGGGGCTGGGCGGTCTCTGTGAAGGAGAAAGGGAGGGGGAGGGGAAACAAAGTGACCACACAATGCAAAGATGGAAATGGAATCCATCTCAGACTCGCGGATAGCAAGGGCTGTTTTTTCATCCAGTGGCTTGTTCTGTGACCTTGTCCAAATTCCTGCCCCTTCAGGGCCTCTGTTTCTCCATCAATAAGACTGGTTGGCCTTAAGTTTGTTGCATGGATTTATTGGGGGAATGTAGCTTTCCAGGTGCCTCTAGTGATAAAGAACCTGCCTGCCAAAGGAGGAAGCATAAGAGAGGCGGGTTCGATCCCTAGGCGGGAAAGATCCCCTAGAGGAGGAAATGGCAACCCAATCCGATATTCTTGCCTGGAGAATCCCATGAACAGAGGAACCTGGAGGGCTAAGTCCAGGGGCAGGGGGTGCAGGATTGCAAAGAGTCAGACACAACTGAACTGACTTAGCATGCACATCTGAAGTACTCACATCAGGACAATGAGACTCAAAAAGCCTCAGCAGTTATAATTGGGACTCTGGCCCATTGTGGGCCTGGCTGAACCTGGGGGTGGGGCTATCTATCAGGAAAAGCCCACTCCTCAGCAGACAGTGTTCTGTTCCCATTGCATCTCCTCCCCTGAGGCTTGGGGGCTACAATGGCCTCACCCACTCTCCCACCCCTCCTTTTTCTTCTCCCAGATAGCAAACAACTCCAAATAAAAAGCCATCTGGGAGGATGACTGGCTCAAAGGCAGGTTTTGCAGACTAGGTTTTCAGGGAGAAGAGCCAAGAAATTGAAGGCACAGCACTTAGGATTCTGGTCTTTTTGGGCCCCGTGCTCTGACTGCTGGGGAGCTGTGTTCTGTATCACAGTCCACCCGCCACCGCAGCGCCCAGTGCTCTGGGCTCGTCTTCACTCGTCTTTGAGAGGTCCTGCTGCCAACATCTAGGCTGATTCCCTCCCTCAGGATGAACCCCACCCCTCTCTATCACAGGGAGGGGCTGCAGCTGGGGCTCCTCTAACCCGAGACCCCCCGCTCCTGTGTGAGCGCTGTCCTACCTCGGGCAGCTGCTCCGCTCCCTACAGGAGTCCCAGGTGAAGGTTATCTTCTCCTGCGGGGTCTCCCAGGGCAGATTTAGGAACAACAGGAGAGACATGTCCACCGCCAGGATGGATGGGCAGCCCTGGGGAGGGGTAATGAATTCCCCATCCCTAGAGGTATGCACAGAGGAAGGGTGGGCACTCAGCAGAGAGGCCTCAAGGGAGACAAACCAGTAGAAAGACTGGGGGCATGGGCTTTGAGCCGAGAGATCTGGCAGGAGCCTTGACTGTGTCGATTACAAGGTGTCCAACCTTCAGCAATGACTTATGCTCATGGAGCCTTGGTTTCTTCATCTGAAAATGTAGGCAAATAGATTTCCACTTTCCAGAGTTATTGTGGAGACTAAACGAAATAATGTGGGCAAAGCACTGAGCACAGAATGTGTATTATCATTACCAGCAGTGACACAGAGTGGGGAGAGGCTGGGTTATGACATCCTGGGAGAGCTAAGATTCACAGCTGCTGTAATTATACAAACCCAAGATTGTAAGATCCAATAATTCAATTATCCTAGGATGATAAGATTCCTTAAGATTCTCTGGCTTTGAGAATTACGATTGCATTATTCTACTTGCCGAAGCTTATTAGTAATCTGAGGCTGTGCACTTCAAAGAATCACGCTCTGAACCCATGTACCATCAGTGGCATGGGTCTCAGCTCCACACTGTGTGATGGGCGAGGGATGTTCTCTCTGTTCCTCACTTAGCTTTAAATCACCTGTCTCTATGTCCACCAGCTTTTCTATCCTGGGTTCCACTTTGATTAAAGCCAGCCTTGGATCTTGGGTTCTAGACCTAGGAAACCCGGCCAAACTCCTGAACCCTCTGCACCTCTGCTCTTCCTCTCACCCCCCACTGAACCCCACGTCTTCCCATCGAAGTCTCATCTTCTAGGTTGCAAGCAGAGCTTGCCTAAGGCTTAGTTCACCTTCCAATTGGAATCAATAAACAATGACCTGCTTGGTGTTTCCTGTGCACTTTGTTTAAATTACTAATATAGCAGTTATGGGTCGCACAGAGTCGGATACGACTGAAGCGACTTAGCAGCAGCAGCAGCATAGCAGTTATCACCATCTGGCTCATGATCGTTGTTGGGAGAAAACTTCTGACCTTTATCCTCTGGCAGATTCACCTCTGGTGTCCTTCTGATACCCCTCAGTGCTCCCCTAGGAAGAAAGTGTGTCTCTGATTGGTCAGAGGCAGGACACTGATTGGGCCATGCTCACTAGTGGGCAGGGTCAGTGCATGAAAGGTGATGACCTTGGAATCTCTCTCCTTCCACCCCTTGTCTGCCCCTGCCTGCAGCCAGAAGACACTCAGCTCTGTAAACCCAGCCATGGTGAGGCCAGGGCAGGTCTCATGCAAGCTTCCCTTTGATCTCCAGGCCTGAATGGCAGAAAGTGAAGAGGAACTAAAGAGCCTCTTGATGAAGGTGAAAGAGGAGAGTGAAAAAGCTGGCTTAAAATTCAACATACAAAAAATGAAGATCGTGGCATCCAGTCCTATCACTTCATGGCAAATAGATAGGGAAAATGTAGAAACAGTGTCAGATTTCATTTTCTTGTGTTCCAAAATCACTACAGATGGTGACTGCAGCCATGAAATGAAAAGCCACTTGCTCCTTGGCAGAAGAACTATGACGAACCTAGACAGCATATTAAAAAGCAGAGACATGACTTTGTCAACAAAGGTCTGTCTAGTCATTAAAAAGCAGAGACATTCTTTGTCAACAAAGGTCTGTCTAGTTAAAGCTATGGTTTTTCCAGTAGTCATGTATGGATATAAGAGTTGGACTATAGAGAAGCCTGAGCACCAAAGAACTGATGCTTTCAAATTGTGGTGCTGGAGAAGACTCTTAAGAGTCCCTTGGACAGCAAGGAGATTCAACCAGTCAATACTAAAGGAAATCAAGAAAAAAGTCCTTCCAAGAAATTGGAAGGACTGATGCTGAAGCTGAAGCTCCACTACCTTGGCCACCTGATGTGAAGAGACAACTCATTGGAAAAGGCCCTCATGCTGGGAAGAACTGAAGGCAGGAGAAGAAGAGGGCAACAGAGAATGAGATGGTTGGATGGCATCATCAACTCAACAGACATGAACAAACTCTGGGAGACAGTGAAGGACAGGGAAGCCTAGCGTGCTGCAATCCATGGGGTCACAGAGTCACACACAACTTAGCAACTGAACAGCAAAAACAACCTGTGCCTATCATGGTGCATTCAGCAAAAGAGCATCCACTATAGGGATTCAGATAAAGAATTCAAAGCAGGGAACTGGTGGCACAGGTGCTGGAAGAGCCGAGGTACCAGGCAGGAGATGATGGAACTGAACTGATGTACGGTGTATGCCTGGGGGCAGGTGGTACCCTGGGACTGAGAGGTACCAGAGCCCAGAATCTGAGGTTACCAGGTGAGAGCCAGAGCCATGGTGGGGCTATTCAGGGAATTCTGGAACCACAGGGGGAGGACCTGTCCAGTGGGAGCTGGATCCCAGGGGAAAGGCAGGTGCTGCTGAGAATGGCTCCTGAAGCAGAGAGAGAGGGAGCAGAATGCCCTGGTCTCCCCACCTCCACTCTTCCACTCATATCCCCTTCAGCTTCATCCATCAGGAGGCCAGAGGGCCACTGCACCTGGGAAGGGTCGCTCCCTGCGATGCAGAGCAGGAAAAGGGAGAAGAGCTGAATTTGAGAGCAAGTAGGCCATGGTGTCTTCCCTGGTGGCTCAGATGGGAAAGTGTCTGCCTACAATGTAGGAGATCCGGGTTTGATCCCTGGGTTGGGAAGATTCCCTGCAGAAGGAAATGGCAACCTACTCCAGTACTCTTGCCTGGAAAATCCCATGGACAGAGGCTACAGTCCACGGGGCTGCAAAGAGTTGGGCACAACTATGCTGACATCCTTAGCCTTTCTGTGGTGTTGGAGAAGACTCTTGAGAGTCCCTCGGACTGCAAAGAGATCCAACCAGTCCATCCTTAAAGAAATCAGTCCTGAATATTCTTTGGAAGGACTGACGTTGAAGCTGAAACTCCAATACTTTTGTCACCTGATGCGAAGGACTGACTCATTGGAAAAGACCCTGATGCTGGCGAAGACTGAAAGCAGGAGGAGAAGGGGATGACAGAGGATGAGATGGCTGAATGGCATCACCGACTCAATGGACATGAGTTTGAGTAAACTCCAGGAGTTGGTGATGGACAGGGAGGCCTGGCGTGCTGCGGTTCATGGGGTCACAAAGAGTCAGACATGACTGAGTGACTGAACTGAATTGAGGCCATGGATGGGTCTCAATCCCCCCTCTCCCCCAGGGCCTCCCAAAGTGGAGGCAGGCACATCAGATATGTATGCAGTTATGAATAAAATGCTTATCCATCAAGGTTCAAGCAGAAGCAGAAATACTCCATTAGGGACAAAAGATGTGTTTTATTTAATTCGAGTTCATTTTTGTTTTAAGAGGGCTAGACCTCATGTCGGAGAAGGCAATGGCAACCCACTCCAGTGTTCTTGCCTGGAAAATCCCATGGATGGAGGAGCCTCGTGGGCTCCCGTCTATTGGGTCTCACAGAGTCAGACACGACTGAGGCGACTTAGCAGCAGCAGCAGCAGCAGACCTCATGCATTCACCTTTGAAGGCTATTTGCTGCCTCTCCACCTCGTGCTGAGCCTGAAGCTGCTGTAGGTCAGTTGGGCGGGAAGTCAGGGAGGGAAGCCAACCATGGGCTGGAGGGAGGGCAAACGGACATCCCAAGGATGGACTAGGACCCACACACCGGATGCCTTGGAGGTCTCTCTGCTCCAGCCGCGCTGCTGCAGTGAAACATGCAGAAAAGGTGGCATCTCCAACCTCAAGGCTACGGGAGCCCTTGGTCCAGGACTCGGGAAGGTGCAGGGAGGGATGTGGGGGGACAGCGGGGAGCCGGCGGAATTGCACATGCAGGAGGTGCCCTCATCCATGCAGTGAGCCAACAAATGGTAAAACATGACTGCTGCGTCTCTCCTGCCTCCGAAACACTCGAGTCTCCTGTGGCCAGTGCTAACTTGGAATTATGCGGGGAAGAGAACTGGGGAAGCCTGATCCTTAATTAATCAGTTGCCACAGCATAAAGCCACAGCAGGACTGCTCTTTGATTTTCATCTGTAGCTGCTCCTTTGGGTTCTGCTGCTCCCCTGAGGACCTTAGAGAGAAGAGGGATGGAGTTTGAGTTATGAAGTCTGATCCAGGCTTTCCAGGGATGAGCTATGGTACCGCGGAAACTGATAGTTCCTAGTCGTGGCTCAGCATTTGAGTCATCTGAAGAGGAGCCTGGTGTCACTCAAGACTAATCACAGCCTGGTGGGGGCAGGGCAGACATTAGTCAGTTTTAGGATCCCCTCACGTGACTTAAGGGTGCATCCCTGGAGGAAACACATGTTCTAAGGGCACCCAAATCTCATCCAGGCTCCCTGATGGTTTCTAGTTTATGGGGGAGTCTGTGATTCGCTCATGCTGGGACATGAGAAAAGGTCAGGCATGGTGTGTTTATAGACTGCAAAGGTGTTCTAGAAGGCAACAGTAAACACACGTCTCCAAAGCTCCTACGTGTATTTTGCTGTGATGGGAGATGCCCCAGTGAGAAGTTAGATCTGCCTGTGCTGTGACAGACTCGGAGGCTGGGGGGCACAGCTCTGGGGACTGGACGTGTGAGACACGTGTGAGGGGTCATCAGTGTCCCCCCACACAGTGGCTCAGCGGATGCTGTTAGGAGCTCACTTAAAGGCCCTGCTGCTCCCAGTGGGATGTGCCACTCACGTTCTTAGGAAGTGTTTGCTGAGCACCCTATTATGTGCCAAGTGCCTCTTTAAAGGGTGTGTGTGTGTGTGTGTCTGTGTGTGTGTGTGTGTGTGTGTATCAAAGAGGGGGAGAGAGCGAGAGAGCCATTCTTGTCTTACTGGCTTATACTGGAAGATTCTAGAAGTTGCAGCTGGATGCAGTGCTCACCTGATGCCACAGGGACTCAGATGCCCAGCATCTCTCCATTGTGATCCTCTGGGCTCCATCCCTAGCTGATCTATCCCCCTGCAAAGACCTAGAGGGCCTCTCTCCTCACCATTGTAGCAATAATCTCAGAAGTAACTGACTGAACCAGCTGGGGTCACGTGTTGCTTCGCTGATCCAATCACTGCATCTGGAAAATGGGAGGCCCTGCTTGGCTGTGCCTAGACCACCCCATAAAAATCATGTGAACTGATGAACTAAATAGGTTTGAGAGAGACAGGGTCAGGGAAAAAGGGGGTTCTAACACCATAATGGAGTGTGTGTTGTGGGCAGAAGGACATCCAAGGTGACCAAGGTAGTCAGTGGTTGCAGATCCTAGCCAGGGCGGAGGAAGGTGGCTGGGAGCCGTGGTTCCAGATGATCAACTTGGACAGAGCAGACCAGAAGCCAGAGGATCCAGGAGCAGCCTCAGTCATCAGGGGAGGTTCCAGACTTGAGTTCTGTGCCCAGTGGGCCTGCAGGACAGTTGGGTTTCTGATCAGATGCTGCTCAGTACCCACATGACATGTCTAATCCAGAATCCACCTGCTGGGGGAGGCAGAGGATGGCAGAGGCACCAGAGGCTTGGCCAGTGTCGGGGGCTGTGCCTGTTGGGAAGAAGCATCCTCAGGGAGTCGGTGCTGATGCTGGGGGACTGTGAGTGCCCTGCATCCTCAAGACCTCAGCTCACCCATCCAGAAAGGGAGCAGGCTGAGCCCAAGGCCTCTGGGGACCTTTGTAAGCCCAGAGTCCTGGGTGTGCCCTGCTCCCATGCTCCCAGGCAGCCTGTGTCCAGTCCTGGCAGCTGCTGTCTCTGACCCCAAAGGCTCAGACTCAGCCTTTGCTCCTCTCACCTCTGCTGGCAGGACCTAGGGGCAGATGCAGCTGTTCCAGGAGCCTGGGTGACCTACCCCGGGGTCCTGAAGTGGGGAGGGGGCAACTCTACCCGTGCAGTGGGAACGGTGATGGAACCCCACCTGGGCTCAGTGGACCCAACTCTAGAGGCTGGAGCCTGGCTGAGGGCCACTGCTTCAGGGCCTGCCTTCCCCAGCCATCTGTTTCCATGGCAACCAGAGCCCTTTGGATGCAGCTGAGTCCTATCCTCACTCCACCCTATCCCTGGGGAGAGAAGGTGTCTTTATCCCAGGTGAACAGCTGGGAGGCCATCACAGCTAGGCCCCAATGGGTGTCATGGGCTGTGAAATCCACGACCAGGTGAGGGGGTGACTAGAATCCAGGCGTCCTTCACCCCCACTTATTTCTGAAGCAAATCAGGGATGCTGACGTTTCTGCTTTTTTCTCAGCCTGTGAAGCTGAATGCACTATCCTCCGCTGAGATGTCAGAGCAGGACTGTGTACCGGGGGCCCTGGAGGCTGGAGGGGTGGATGGGGCCTAGGAGGAAACCTCCCGGCAGAAGTTTTGACTCCTGAGATAGCAGCTGGCAGAGGCCTGGTCCTCCCTGGGCTCAGCCCACTTCCATTCTGAACTGACCCTGCCCTGGTTCCTGCCCACTGGTTCCTACTGATCCCTCCAAGGGGAGTGGTGGATGCCGACACGGTCCTGGTGAGGCTCCAGATTTGAGGGCAGCAGACAGGGGTTCGAATCCAGTTTCCAGCCCCAGGCCTTGCACAAACCTCTTCTCCTTTTTTCCAGCCTCAGTTTTGTCATCTGTAGCGTGGCGATGATGAAGCCAGCTAGCAAAGCGGTCATAGTATCAACAGGATACCCAGGGGCCCTGACTTCTGATCGGTTCTTTTGCAGAAAGAAACTCCCTCTGTGGGCACCAGACCTGGGAGACAAGGTGCTTCGGTGACTAAGAAGGAGAGTCAGTGGATCTCAGGAGCAGCTGCCATGGACAGGGCTCCCACAATGCACCAGGCCCCGTGCTCAGAGCTGCCCAGCCTCACCCTCAGCACTCCCAGCATCCTTGTGTGCATGTGAGGATCCAGTGCTCAGAGAGGGCCAGCGCCTGTCTCCAAGATGCACAGGAAGGGCAGAGGCAGGAACCAGCTCACACCCACCCCAAAGTCAGCCCCTCCAGAAGCGCCTGTGTGCACTGCTCAGGGCGCCGCCCTGGGCTCAGCCCCTATTTCTCTTAGAGAAGCCCGGCGGCTGCTCCTTCACTCTCTTCTGGGTCAGAGTCGAGGATGTGGGGATCAGCTTTTGCAGACAGCCCTGCTGTCAAGGCAACAAGGGCAGAAGTTTTACCTTTGATGCTTTTTACCATCAGAGCAGGGTCTCTCTGCAAGCTGAGGAGGAGCGCTATAGACAGTAAAACATGCTGCAACTCTTGGAGACTGAAGAGGTACCAGAAAGGAAGGCAAGGAGCTGGCTTAGGCCCACTCCCTCCTCAGGCCCTGGGGGGCAGGGAGAGCAGGGCCATCCCCCTGAGGATAGTGGGGCCCCAGCCTGGGATTTGGGAGCCATCTGAGAAGCCCTCCTTGCCCCCCAGGTCTCTCATATGTGACAGTGGGCACAGTGCCAGGGAGGGAAGGGAAGTGGTCTGGTCTGGCCACAGTCTCTGGGCTCAGTTATGGGCCCTGCGTGTGAACCCAGTGCCATGTCCCCCATATGGGGGGATTCCTGCTCTTATTTGGCGGCTCTCCCAGGTCCACCCTACCCTGCTCCTGTGTGACCTGGCCCCAGGATTCACCCCTCAGCACGTCAGCAATCAGACCTCTTGCCCTGGCTTGTGTTCCTGGACCAGCATCATTTCTACATCTAACATCCCTCTGCAGAAAAGCCCACAGTACCGCCACCCACCATGCATCCCCAGCTCCCTTTTCTAGTTCACGCTCCTCCTGTTAGTCACTGCCGTGTGACTGTTACATTGTGTAACCTGGATAACCGCAGGTCCCTTCGGCCCGCTCTGTCTTCTCAATCAGCCCCCAACACCAGCAATCGGGTATTTGCCCCCACCGCCCGCAGCTCCGTACTCCCCACAGCTAAGCAAACACAAAAACCTCCTGAGGTCTCCATGTCTCAGCCCATCCGGCTTCGCCAATGCTTTGCTCTGATCCAGACCCATCAGCTCACACTCTGGGGCAGCTCAACCTCCTCTGCCTCTCAGCCTCTAGTCTCCTTCAATGTGGACAGAAGATCTTTTTAAATCAAACCCCTCGAGGTCACTCCCCCCTCAAAAGCCCTTCCCTGAGGATAAAGTCTGCCTCACGGTCTACTTTTAAAGCTGTTCATTCATTCATTCATTTATTCATTCAACAAATATTTATTGTGTCATTACTATGTCTAGGACTTCACTCTAGGTGTTGTTGATAAAGCAGCGAACACAACAGACAGAAATCTCTGCCCTCATGGAACTTAATCTCTAACTGGGACTCCAAACAGTAAAGAGGTGGAATGTACCAGGTGGCCACCTCTGCTCATTCTTCAAGTCTCAGAAGAGTGGCTCCTCCAAGGACCCCTCCCTGAACACTCCAGCACCCTCTCCCACCCTGGGATGGGGTTTTCTCTGTCCAGCCAAGTCTTCCTGCATCTCCTCTGTCAGGCAGAGCCTGCTGTTACTCAGATTATCCCAAGTGTGTTTCCACCCCAGGGCCCTTGCATTTGCTGTTCCCTCTGCTTGTAAGTCTCAGACAGTCACACAAGTCACACTCTCACATCCTTCACGCCTCTGCTCAAATGTCACCTCCTCAGCAAGGTTCTCTAGGCTTCCTACCCCTCCCCACCCCTTTTGCTGTTCTCCTTCCCTTCATAGCACATGCCACAACCTGAGAGACTCCATGCTGGTTTATCATCTGTCTCCCCAGTAGACCAGGGATTCCATGGGGGCACCAATGCTTTTAATCGTTTTGTTTACAGTTGTACTCCCAGTGCCTAAAACAGCGCCTGTGCATCGTAGGTGATCAAAATGTCTGCTGCATCAGGAATGAATGGTGATTAAGCTGTGCTGATCACACTGAGCTGTGATCATCACTTTCCATGCCTGCTACCATCCAGCTCCCACCCTCAGACACACAGACTCACCGACTCACGAGTGGCTGAGCGCTGATGGGAGCAGGCTCAGGCCAGGCTGTGGGTCAGCCCATCTCCCAGTGCAGGTCTCAGCACAGGACACGCATGGACAAGAACTTGCTGCCTGAGTGAGGGGGCTGATAGACAGATGGAAAATGGGACTCTGATGGCACAACAGTAAAAACAAGCCTTTCTGTGTGTCTTTTTTTTTTTTTTTTTTTTGCCTTGAAAAGCTTTGAAAAGGAAGAGCAGAGACCAGTGATTTGATGGGAATGTTCAGGTTCAAAAACTAGAAAGCTTATAAACAAGTGTAACAGATCATATTGAGCCAATAGACAGGGCCCTTCCTGCCCAGGGAGGAGAAGAACACAATACCCAAGGAGCATCTTGGGGAGTGGGCAGGAAGGAGATGTGGGGGTGGCTTAGCTCCTGGGGGAAGGCAGTGATGACTGCAGAGAACGGCAGCCTGCAGTGGCAGGGAGCTGGCGGCCTCTCCACCTTAGCTCTGGGCCTCTGTGCCCCTGCCTGGGAGAGTGGAATAAGCTGGGAGCGAGAGCCAGGGGTGGGAAAGGAGGGTGGCAGTGAGGGGGAGGTCAGAGCCACAAAGTGAGAGAGGTCCTCAAAGTGGGAGGATGGGAAGGTCCTGAAACACAAACCCCAGCCTCTCTAGGACCTCCCTGCAGTCGGGTCCCCACCTCAGCCTCCCCTGGGGGGCTCTGGGAACAGCCAGGTGCCCTTACTGCCCAACCCAAGGCCTCAGGCTGGACCTGGGAAGGATGGAAGGATGAGGATGGTCTCTCAGTCCTAGTCCTTTCTCCCCACCCCGCCCATCTGTCCTCTATCCCCAGGAGGCACACACTGAGATCCCTTGATGGAGGGGTGTCTCTGGCAGAGCTCTCCAGACACCCAGCTGCCACCTCTCACCTCTTTCTCTGCAACACTCGGGAGCCACACACACCACGTACCACCCTGGCCTCATCTCCATCCTCCAGGCTGCTCCTTGTCCACCTTCTCACTCAGCCAATGGCAGCTCCATCTCCTGGCCTCTCACACAGGTCAGAAACCTGTGTGCCCTAATGACAACTCTCTCACCTCCACACCCATCACCTCCAAGATGGGGCGATTCACCCTCCAAACCACCCCCTGGACCCCCGCCCCCCACTTTGCATCCCCTCCTCACTACTCTGGTCCAAACCACCGTTGACTCCTGCCTGGACGACTCCCTTCACTTCCTCCCTGAGCCCCTGCTCCCCCTCCAGCCTCCAAGGAGGAACTGGAGGAGCAGCTTCTTAAATCCTCAAACTGATCAGGCCCCTCCCTTACTACAAATCTTTTGGTGCTGCTTAGAGAACCTTGAGTTATCCCTGCCCTGCCAGGTAAGGTGGTGAGCCCTGCGGGGTCTGGCTGCTCCCTCCTCCTCCTCCTCCTCCTCCTCCTCCTCAGTCTTCCTCCTCATCACACTCTGCCCCAGTGCCCTTCCTTCTTCCCTCTGACACCCTCCTTCCTACTCCAGGGCCTTTGCACATGCTGTTCCCTCTCTGTAGATTACTTCCCCCACCCCCCACTCTTCAGGTAACCAGCTCCTTCAGGTCTCAACTCAATTGTCAGCTCCTAACCCCCCACCCCCATCTGAGTTAGTCCCCTGCATGATCCTCCCACATTGCCTCATGTACATGGCATGCTTTGCTGCATCTCCAGGTATGGCCACACATCTGTTAGGACTTTTCCTTGAAAGCTGATGCCCCACTATGGACTGTGACCCCCAAGAGGCCAGCACCTTGCCTGATTTGTTTATTTCTCACCCCGCCCCCAGTATCCATGGCATATAGTAGGTGCTTAGGAAATAACCTGGATGAATACTGGATCTATAAAAAACAGGAAGGTATGAGGAATAACAAGTCCATGTCCCTTTAACTAGGGCAGAAAAAACTGTGGGCGTTGTTAATTGTTTTTATTTGAAGGATGTTGGTTTTCATTTTATTTTATCTTTTAATAACTCACACAGCATAATCAGCTACTAATTACAGCTTCCATCTCTGGCTTGTGCTTCCCTGACTTCTGCTCAGAAGATGGAACCATTTCATATTTAATCAGTATTTGAGCCGGAACGCTCTCAGGGGAGTGAGCTCGTGTCAGGGGATAAAGTTTAATTCTCAGTGCTGTTAATTAGAACATCTAACAATCTGGACCCCACAGCAATGAGAAGGAGGGGCCACAGCCTGCTGGCCACATCCCAGCATAGTGTGGCTCAACCTTCATCTTGCGTATCTCCCATCCCTGTTGGCCTAAACGCCAGCTGTCCCTCCCTGGTCTTCAGACCTTTGCCAAACTGGCCCCCGGAGCCAAGACCTACAGATGCCCTGGGGAAGAATCAGCCACTTTCACCTGCAGGTCTTTCCAGACGAATCCAGGTGGAGAGAGGAGCAGGAGGGACTGTAGTGACAGATTTGGGGCATTTCTAGACAGTCAGCAGGGACAGGATCTTTCCTTAATCAACCAGCATCTCGCTCTGTCTGTTGTCACCTGCCTACCTGGCCGGCTCCTCTTGCAGAGAAGAGCGGGGTGGGAAAGGGCCCGACCTGCTGGCCTGAATCAGTCACACACATTTCCCCCTTTGGAATATCATGGTCCATCCTTTGTGGAATGCCATGTTCTCAATGCACATTTGTTTGCAAGACTAGAGACTAAGCTCAGAATTCAGGCTCTACTTCGTCCTTCCCTGCCTTCTATGGTGCCCACTGCAGAGCAGGTGTGTGTCAATGAATAACCAGAGAGCAGAGCAAATGCCAGGTAATGGGGAGGACTTCCTTGGATCAGATTAACACCAGTGCCCACAGTAGGTTAAGGGGTTGTTGTTATTCAATTGCTAAATCATGTTTGACTCTTTGCAACCCCATGGACTATAGCACACCAGACTCTTCTGTCCTCCACTGTCTCCCTTAGTTTGCTCAAATTCATGTCCATTGAGTCACTATCTAACCATCTCATTCTCTGCTGCCCCTCCCTTACTTCAGGCCCCCCTTCTCCTCTTGCCCGCAATCTTTCCCAGCATCAGGTCTTTTCCCATGGGTCGGTTCTTGGCATCAGGTGGCCAAAGTATTGGAGCTTCAGCTTCAGCATCAGTCCTTCCAATGAATATTCAGAGTTGTACAAACTCATCAGCTGAGACTTTTCTCAAAGTAGCTTCTGGGAGAAGGGTCCTCATCTCACTTGCTGAATCAGACACTAGTCCAGGCTTAAGCTTGCCAAGTGCGTTCCACGTTAGTGAAAGCAAATGACACAGGGTTTGGGATATGGAACGTGTCATGTGAGAACTGGGAGGAGCCAAGAGGACTCATTCTTCCAGCTTCCATCTCTGCTACACGAATCAGGGCTTCTCAGAAAAGCTGAGCATGATAATAAATAGCACTTATTGAGTACTTGCTGTGTGCCCAGTGCTAGGCTCTGGACCTCACACTTGACCTGTTCTAAGCTTCACATCAGCCCTTTGAGGGGAGAAAGTGCTACTGTAGCATTCCCATTTTACAGATGGGGAAGCTGAGGCCCGAGGTGTGGCCCCTTGCCCAAAGTCTCACAGCTGGTGAATGTGGGAGAAGCTTGGGCTCCAGAGTTTAAATATCCTGGTTTAAACATCCAGCTGGTGACTCTGGGTCTCTGTCTAAGCCTCACATCCCTCATCTGGAAATGGGGTAGTAGGGACATGTGTGGGCAGGACTCTCCTGGAAGCTGATGGGAACAGTGGTTGGTAAATATTTAGCTCTGGTCCTGGCCAACAGCAGGTGCTCAATAGCTAATGGGGGCTACCATTTTTCAAGCACAGGCTTTGTGGTGGTCTAGAGATGACGAGGTCTCCCTGGTACCACGTGGGAGACTTAGAGTGAGGTGGACCCCCTACCGTGCCAAGCTCATAGTCCCCATTGCAGAAGAGAAAGCAGAAGCCCCAAATGGGGAACACAAGAGCTTGCTGTGGAATGGAGACTGAAGCCTCTTCTCATTTGTGGACCAAGGATCTTTTCCCATCCCATGGCTGGAGGTTCAAATGCTTCCTTTTAGTAATAATTTTTAAGTTATTAAAAAAAAAAAGAGCAAAACCCAGGGCCCCAAATGACTCCTGGGGATTTGGGTCATGGAGCTCACCTGCTTGTTCTTCCAGGGAGGAGAGGAGCAGGGATCCTCTCTCTGAAGGGTGGGTCTGGAGGCTGAGCCAGGTCAGGTGAAAGGCAGGGCTGGGGGGAAGGCAGGCGGGTCAGTGTGGTCCAGGGAGGCAGTGGGAGTTGGGAGTGACCATGAAAAGAGAAGATGGGGGAGGCAGCAGGGGCTGGACCCCAAGGGACCTTGGGAGCTATGTGGAGGAGTTTGGCCTTGACCTTGAATGCAGTGAGAAACTCTGGGGGGCAGGAAGCCCTGGGAAGACTTGGTGGGATGTGCATTTAGAAGGATCCCAGTGCTGCTGCATGGGGTGCGGGTGCCTCTGGGAGGATGGAGCCAGGACCAGAGAAAGGCAAGGGCTCTTGCATTAATTTGGACTAGACAAATGGTTCCCTGGACTGTGATGGGCACAGCTGGGAAGAAGGGAGGGACTGTGCTTGGAGGAAAAGCTGGGGACAGCCTGAAGAGGTAAGGTTTACTTATTGTTAGATGTGGGGGTGAGGATGCGATGGCCAATCACCAGTCTTGGAGGGGGGACAGTGAGGCCACCCGGAGGCCCCTTAACTAGAGCACCATTCGTCTCTTAAAGTGGTCCAGTCTGGGGACCGGGAGCCAGAGTACAGTCCAAGTGATTCTCATCCCAAGATGACCCTGGCAGGCCATCCTAACAAACGAGGCAAACAATGGCCGCTGCAGAAGCCTGGAAATTGCCCAGGGCCCCCGTGGCTCCTCCTTCCTCCCACCACCACAGAGCAAAGAAAAATTCCTTTGAAAATGAAAGTTTGGCTTAAAGTAAACAGATTAGTAATGGTGATAATGCTAGCACTTTATTAATTACATGTCCTCAATTCATTTAAACCTGGGCCTTTAATTTAGATTTATAGGGATAATTTAGATTTATAAGACTAGTTATTATGCATTAAGTAGAGAAAATGCCAATTGGTTTCCACAGGCAATATTTATTGAAGTAGAAAAGTGAAAATATGTAAAATCTAATTGCCCTTGAGTTTGGCTTCAGAACTGACAGGGGAGTATAGGGGTGGGGCGGATACACCTCAGCTCACAAGGCATTCTCATCTCTCCTGGGTCATAATTCTGTCCTCCCCACGCTGTTCATTTAAATAAGAACCAGACATCACACCATGACTGAGACACATACCTGCCCAAGATGGAAGATGCCATCTGGGGCTGTGCCTACACCTGCCTGAGAGCAGTGACAGATGGGGGAAAGGGAGGTGTGGTGGGAGGAACCCCGGATGGGGAGTCCGGGGGAGGAGGCTGGATGGGGAGTCCAGGAGAGGAGCCCTGGATATGGAGTCCAGGAGAGGAGCCCCGGATGCGAAGTCCAGGAGAGGAGGCTGGATGGGGAGTCCGGGGGAGGAACCCCAGATGGTTGGGGAGTCCAGGAGAGGACCCCGGATGTGGAGTCCAGGAGAGGAGGCTGGATGGGGAGTCCAGGAGAGGAGGCTGGATGGGAGTCCGGGGGAGGAACCCCAGATGGTTGGGGAGTCCAGGAGAGGAGCCCTGGATGCGGAGTTAAGGAAAGGAAGCTGGATGGGGAGTCCACGGGAGGAGTCCTGGATGGGGAGTCCTGAGGAGGAGCCCCAGATCGATGGGGAGTCCAGGGGAGGAGCTCTGGTTGGGTGTGGAGTCCAGGGGGAGGAGTCCTGGATGGGGAGTCCAGGAGAGGAGCCCCGGATGTGGAGTCAAGGAAAGGAGGCTGGATGGGGAGTCCAGGGGAGGAGTCCTGGATGGGGAGTCCAAGGGAGGACCCCAGGTGGATGGGGAGTCCAGAGGAGGAGCCCTGGATGGATGGGGAGTCTGGGAAGGCGCCCCAGATGGATGGGGAGTCCAGGGGAGGAACTCTGGTTGGATGGGGAGTCCGGAGGGGAGTCCTGGATGGGGAGCCCGGGGGAGGAGCCCCAGATGGATGGAAGGAGCCCCAGATGGATTGGGAGTCCGGGGGAGGAGCCCTGGATGAGGAGTCCAAGGGAGGACCCCAGGTGGATGGGGAGTCCAGAGGAGGAGCCCTGGATGGATGGGGAGTCTGGGAAGGCACGCCAGATGGATGGAGTGTCTAGGGGAGGAGTCCAGGGGAAAGAGCCCCGGATGGGGAGTCCTGAGCCCTGAGCTCTAGTCCTGGCTCCGACACTGACTTCTTTGGGTACATGCATAAAGTGGTTGCCTGGGGCTGGGGCCCTGCTGCCCTTTCCAGCTCTGAAGTTTGAAAATGTGGTCTCACCTCCAGATGGGGGATGGTTCCTCATTCCTGCCGGCTGCCATGGCTCTGGCTTCCCCAAGGTCTCTCTCCCACACACCCAGTCCTGGAACCATGGCTTTTATGAACCTGCAGGGTCACACTACATGGCCAGGTGGCCCAATGGGCACTGTCTGGCAGGCTTCCCTCCAAGTGGGGTCAGGTCCAGGCCTCTGGGTAGTGTGGAGGCAGAGGAATGAGAGCTGTGAAGGCCAGGACAGGGGTGTTCATGGTCCCATTGGTGAGACAGGACTCCTGGCTCCTAGGAGTTGGATCCGTGACCTGTGAAGGATGCCTAAGAAGCTTCTAGTAAAAGAGTAGTCCTCCACTCTAACCCCCTGATGTTCCAGAGGACATCCTCACAAGGTCCCAGAGCCAGCAGTGACAGGTGGAGAAAACTGGGGTCCCTTGTCAGCCCTACTGCCTGAAGGCAATATGACAAGTCCTTTGAGGGTGTAAGTTTCCTTCTCTCAGCAACTTCCGTCCCTGGGTCTCTCCTGGGGTCCAGGACAGTCATGCAAATCAGCCTTTGATCTTTCCTTCTTTGGTCCCCAGGAACTAACTCTCCTGCTCTGTCCATTTTTCAGGATTCATGAATTGATCAGCCAGCATGCTGACCCGCAAGGAGCACACAGCTGGGGTGGCAGGTCTGCCCCTGCAGAACTGTTCTCATTACTTTAATAGTAATGGCCTCGTTCTCCACAACCAGTGGGAACCAAACACCTTAATACATGATGTAGATCAGCTCTTCTAGTCCTCCCAATAGCTCTCAGAGGAGGGTATTGTGATCCTCAGCAGACTGATGAGGAAGGCTCAGAGAGATTAAGGGCCTGTCTGAGGTCACACAGCTTCTAAGTGCTCTCCTGCTATTTGTCACATCCCCCGGCAATTCCTTCATTCTGTAGCCAAAGTCCCCTGCCCTAAATATCCTCTATTCCATGGAGCAATGTCTCTCTGCTACTCCGGGCATGAGTCTCACCCCTACCTTTGGGTACTGAAGTCCCTTTCCAGTCTGGCTTTTTCAGCTCTCCCTCACCTCTCACTCCACACTAAACAACAAACCATCTCAGACTAGCCGTGGGGGTTCATGGCTCTAGGCCTTTGTGGAGCTGTCTCCTCTGCCTGGAAGCTGTTCCTTCCCACCAGAAGTGGTCTCGCCTTCCTCTACCCTCCAGCAGGGCGCAGTACCTGCTCCAGGGGTTCTCACCTCACTCCCTGCCTCACTCTGTCTTACCCTCTGCGTCAGGGATAGGCAAACTTTTTTGATGGCGGACCAGACAGCAAATAACTTAGGCTTTAAATAGTCTTATATTTCTTGCAATTTCTCAGCTCTGCTAGCCTGGCTGTGCTCAAAAAAAAAAAAAAAAACAACTTTATTTATAGACACTAAAATATAAACCATGTAGTTCTCATGTGTTACAAAATATTCTTCTGTTGATTTTTTTTTTTTGGTCAATAATTTACAACTTTAAAAATGACTCTCAGCTTGCAGCCCATGCATAACGTGGGCAGGCCTGACTTGGCTGGTGGACTATAGTGTTCTAATCTTTCTCTAAACTGTGAGCTCCTTACAGGCGGAAATTGTGTTCCATTCAGTGCTGTATCTCAGTGAGTATGTGTTGAGTGAACGAATTAATTTACCATAAGTCTGCTGGAACACATCTGTTGAGTCCATAGTCACCCTCCACTGCAGGGAAACCTCCAGAAAGAGAATGGAAGAGCAATGGCTTCCCTCCTCCTTCCACCTGCCCCTCTCCATTGACACCTCCCACTAAATGATATAACAGGAAGGCTGCTAGCAAAGGATGGTGGGCAATGTAGTTTCCAAAGTCCATCCCTCCAATCTGGAGAGAGGAAAGAATGGGAATAGAGTTGATGGTAAACACGAAGATATTCTGTTTGTCATTCCTTGACCACTGAGCACCCATGCTCACCCTTCCACCCACATCCATGAATAACTACTACAGCTTCATGCTTCCACCCAGCATGGTTAACTCTCCTATAAGGGAATATATCCTCTATTCTTTCCTGGAGAAGGAAGACACTAAGCTCCATTAGCAGCTTTCTTCAACTCTGGGTAATGAGAATTCTTCTAACTTTATCACAGTCTCACCTGGATATTCAGTTTATGGAAAAACTACAGTGATCTAAATCCAGTTGCTCAGTCATGTCCAACTCTTTGCGACCCTGTGAACTGCAGCACACCAAGCTTCCCTGTCCTTCACCATCTCCAGGACTTTGCTCAAACTCACATCCATCGAGTCGGTGATGCCATCCAAGCATCTTGTCCTCTGTTGACCCCTTCTCCTCCTGCCTTCAATATTTCCCAGCATCAGGGTCTTTTCCAGTGACCCAGCTCTTTGCATCAGGTAGCCAAAGGATTGGAGCTTCAGCTTCAACATCAATCCTTCCAATGAATATTCAGGGTTAATTTCCTTTAGGATTGACTGGTTTGATCTTGCAGACCAAGGGACTCTCTAATATAAAATAGCAGGAAAAAAGAATGGCAAAAAACAAATGATATCTTAATCTTTTTGATCTGCTGTAATGAAATTACCCTAGATGGGGTGTCTTAAAAACAAAAGAAGTTTATTCATCACAATTCTAGAAGCAGAGAAGTCCAAGAATCAAGGCACCAGCAGATTCCGTGTCTAGTGAAGACCACTTCCTAATTCATACATGATTGTCTTCTCTGTGTCCTCACATGGTATAAGGGGCACAGGAGCTCTTGTCCTTTTATAAGGACACTAATCTCATTTATGAGGGTTCCATCCTCATGACCTAAATCACCTCCCAAAGTCCAACCCCCTAATCCCATCACACTGGGGATCAGGTTTCAGCATGTGAATGTTGAGGAAACACAAGCATCCTATCTATAGTAAATTGCTAATATACATAAATATCAAGGAATAAAATAATATACTCATAACTGCTACCATCATAACTGATCAACAGGCTGTAGTTAATACTTACAACTCTTTTCTCCTACCACCCTTTTCCTGATCCTTTGGCCCTCAAATGGTTCCCTGCTTGGTCAGTTCTATTTAACGCATGGGTAATTTAAAACTTTTTTCATAAAAGGTTTAAGTTTCTTGTGGGTCTGCCTTTATGGGGTTGATATGTAGTCTTCTACTACATTTCACTACTAGACACAGCCAGAGAAACCCCTGGGTTTCTGCCCCCTTTTGTTGCCCGCAGCCAGTTTAATCTTGATAATTAGGACCAATCCCCCAACCAGTTCAGAACCCTCTTCTTTACCTGGTGTTTCGGGAATTGAAGAACCCAGGTTGACCGAGTGGCCTTCTTAGCTCCTGGTTCAAAGGAGCCATGGTGCATTCCCTGGTGAAACCATCTTTCCTTGGGAACTACTATATTTTAATCATCAGAGCACAGAAATCAAAATTTTTATGAGTTCTTAGGTATAATAGTGGGAGCAAACAAACATTCCTGCTTCTACTCCTTGATTCCTGGACCCAGAGTCCCGGCTAAGAGACGGACAGGCCACGTATGGGTACCCCATCCTGTAGGACCCACATAGATTTTGCAGGATGCTCTTTCCTGGGCAGCCCTGTATTGAGTCATCAGTGGGCCATTCTCCCATTCACTCACTGTAGCTCCTTCACAGAGATGTGAGGCATACTGTGAATTTCACAGGCATGAGCCCCTTGTCCATATCTCGTTCTAGAAAATCTGTTCTTTAGGTAGAAGCAGTGTTACATGAGACATCATGATAATAGTGAGATATTCTGTAGATCCATAGTTAGAGGAACTGATAGAAATATTAGGGTGTATTCCTCAAAGATAATGCCTGCCCCCTCCTGATGGAAGGGATATAAAGTAACCAACCTGTCACCAAGTGGCTACTTGGTCATCTCAGGAAATGTTGCCATATTAAGGGCTCAGTGTTAGACTCTAATATTGAAATATTGGGCACTCATTAGTGGCTATGTCTAGATTAGGCTTGGGTAAGAGAAAGCTCATGTTAAGACCATGCATAGTATCTATTCTTGTCACCATGGCAATGATGCCCCAGGAGCATCACAAGCACTTGAGCATCCAGGGACAAAGGCCAGCTCACATGCACAGGATGGATCTCTTTTCGACTGATTATTTATGGTGTCTTCTGCAGAGCTTCTCTTTGTACACCCTGCCATCCCAAGAGACCTCAAAGCCTATCTTTTCCCCAAATCTCCTTGGCACCAGCACGCCCATCTTATGATTTTCCTAGTCACCATGTCATGTTTTGGACCCAGCCCATGAACTAAGGGAAATATTTGCCTCTGGCCATCTCTCCCCTCAAGCCAAGTGAGCAGACGGAGGTGTTACTTGACGTTCTGTTCCCTGACAGAGTGCCCCTTCATCTCTGCCCTTCAGGGATGCCCTCTCCTGCAGTGTCCCCTACTAATCCCAAGAAGGACTAACGCTACCGCATTTCATTTCCATTTCCACTGGTGCCAGCATAGCATGAAGAACCATGTGTAAGCCAAGCTCAAGTGTTTTCTGCTATTTCTACCCTATCTTGGGGAACCTCCCCTGAGACCACCCATGTGAGTTGAGGGGAAACTAAGACATCATTAGGAGTACATGCCGTGGGATGAATCACTCGCTTGCATAACTTATTTGTGTCCTTGAAACTCTCTTGAACTTAAACTTGCACAGACTCCTTTCACTTGAAGATGGATCTCTTTTGTACAAGGCCATCCTTCTGACCTGTTTGTCATGAGCACTCAGATGCAATCACTTTTTCCACAGTTAGGTGTTCAGTCTCCCCTGGGGCCCCAAAGCAAACCAGAGAATACTTGTCAAATAGGGGACACTCTGCAGAAGAGGGATTGTTTATACTTCAGATAAGTAAGGCGCTTCACTCTGAATCCCTACTAGCACTAGCCAGACTTGCTACAGCATCCGTGTTTGTCACATAAACTCTGGTGACCATCAGATCCCCTGGGTCAAAAGGTCTGGTGGCAAAGCATTTCCCACTGCAGCCTGGACCCGCTGTGGATGCTTTTCTTGCTCTGGGCTCTACTCAAAACTGGCAGCTTTTCATGCTATCTGGTAATTTTGATTGGAGGTAGGTGGTGCAAGGCACAGAGACTTTTTTCATTACGGATGATCTATCCTCCAGTTGTCTATACTGCTGGACTCATTGACCAAAGTAACAAGCCACTGATTACTCATGGGGTTTATTTCCGTTTCCCACCCATCCGACACGCATGCACCGCAGGAAGGCGCTTACCTTGCTTCTGCCTCCTGATTAACACTTCCAGTCACCATGCTGTCATCAAACCGATGAATCAGGGTGATGCTTCATGAGACGGTGAATGACCAAGGCGCCTTAGACTAGATCATGGCAGATCAGGAGAGCCAAGAGAGCCCTACTTCAAGCTAAGGTGTATTGACATGCCTTCCAGGATAAAGATAACTGCTTCTGGTGGTCATTGCAAATTACTATAGAGAAGGAAAGCATTTGCCAGCTCGATAACTGTAAACAGTGCCTGAAATGATGTTTATTCTCCACAGGACCAGGGGTAGTGTGGATCTCAACCACAGCTGCAATTGGCTTCACTCCCTGATTCACTTTATGATAATCCACAATCATTTTCTAAGATATGACTGCTTTCTACACAGGCCAATAAGGCAAGTCGAATGGGGTTGTAATTGGAATTACCACCTCTGAGTTTTTATTATTATAAGATCTTCAAGAAATGAATGTGAGTTGCCTTAGACCAGGGAAGGACAACTGCTTCTGATGACAAAGGGAGTCTCAGAGAAATGCAGAAGAAAAAGACATTTTGATTCATCTGAGCTCTCATGCCCATTCTCAGGGTCCCTCTACCAACCCAGCAAATGCCTTAACTTTCACATACGAGAACTGACATAAAGCTTTCACATAAAGCCCTGGGTTCAGCTTAGATGGTGATTCTGGAACTCATGTGAGTGAGTTTGGCATCAGATTTTCAGCCATATCTGTCCCGTGGCTACCAAAGATAAGGGATCCTGAGAGTCATGACACAGTTCTGTAATCATGCATTGGGCTGATAGTTTAAAGCTCTGAGCTCCTGAATTTCTTTCTGTAAACTATTTAAAACAGGCATTAATCATAAGTAATCATCACATCCCATGACCCTTGTAAACAGTCATCGATATTACCATGATGGTCAAATTAGCAGCCATGGGGTTGACAAAGTTTTGCCTTCAGTTTGCACTGTATTGCACACAACCACATCATTTAAGCAGCTTTGATCATTTTTTTTTTTTTATTATTTAGGCAATTTTGATGTCATTGCATCTAGGGAGTCCCAGGACTCCATTGTTCACTGATAATGACGTCACCCCCACTTACCAGCCAGCCAAAACCCAAGTCCCATTCTTTGTTTGAAGTGTAGTTGATTTACAATGTTGTATTGGTTTCAGGTGTACAAACACTGATTCAGTTTATACATATATATATTTTTTTTTTTTCTTTTTTCAGATTCTTTTCCCTTGGTGACTTCCGTGATGGCTCCAACAATATAGAATCTGCCTGCAGTTCTGGAGATCTGGGTTTGATCCAGGGTCAGGAAGGTCCCCTGGAGAAGGGAATGGCTACCCAATCTGGTATTCTTCCCTGATATAAGTTATTTAAAATATTGAGTATAATTTCCTGTGCTATGCAGTAGGTCCTTGTTGGTTATCTATTTCATACACAGTAGTGTGTCTATGTTAGTCCCAACCTCCTAATTTATCCCCAAGTTCCATTCGTGATGGCTCGTTTCCTGCGGTCACTCCTGGAGACAAGTGCTGTAACCTCCAGGGTTCACTAGGGGAAGCCACAGAAAATTTTCAAACTTAGAGATTTGATTTGGGGAAATGCCTATCACTGTATTAAGAGAGCTGCATGAATAAACACTGAAGGTGAGATAATCAAGAAGTCAGTAATTTCAGGAAGTTGTTACCACCCCTAGGAACAAGGTACTGTTAGCAGAACTGGGGGCCACACTTCCTGCTGGCTCTGGAGGTGCCAGTGACGCTGCTGCTACTGCTGTGATCACTGACCCCATAGCTGCCAGAGCCACTTAACAAGGGAAGAAGCCAGTGTACACAGAAAGAAACACCAAAGAAGCAGGAAAGTCTGCCTTTTGGATATGTCAGGGAAAAACAAAGAACACCCAACGGCACCCCTCCTTGCACCCACCAACTTTCCTCTGGAGCCTCCCTTTGATGACGGCAGGTAGTGCAAGCCAGGTGACAAGGGGTCTATAGAGGTCAAAATGGACACGGAGGACAGGGCTGGAGAGAAGAGAAACTGCAAATAGACACATGGTGTGCACAGTGGTTCATGGCTTGAGCTTTGACGTGTTGTATGTGTTTGTGGTTTAGTCGCTAAGTCGTGTCTGACTCTTGTGATCCCATGGACTGTGCCTGCCAGGCTCCTCTGTCCATGGGATTCTCCAGGCAAGAACACTGGAGTGGGTTGCCATTTCCTCCCCCAGGGTATCTTTCCAACCCAGGAATCAAACCCAGGTCTCCTGCATTGCAGGCAGAAGATTTACCAACTGAGCCATGTAACAACCACAAATAAGTTTAAAAATCAACTCTGTTACTTTACAAGTTATGTGAGCTTGAGCAGGTACTTAACCTGAGAATCAGTTTCCCCGAAAGTAAGCCGAGAGACAGTAACACTTCACAGGTTATCACAGAAGGATTAAATGTGATAAGCTCCATGGACATGCTTACCATAGAGCCTGGCATATAATATACCCCATTGTTTACTTATTGACTTGAACCAGTGCCCAGCCTCTCCAGGGCTCTGTTTCCTCATCTGTTAAATGAGCAAGGTTGGACTGGAGGCTCCCTAAGGTCCTTCCAGATTTAATGAGCTGTATGGCTATGAATCACCCCTTAAATGAAAGTTAACAGATTGAGCCTGGCAGGAGAGGTAAAAAGAGGATGTCGCTGCTGGGAAGGAGCCCAGGGGACAGCCAAGAGCAGGAAGAGAGACTACAATTGTGTCTGCCTGTTGGGGGCTGCGTGCTTTGCTGTTTCGAAAGCATGTTCAAATGACAAACAGATCACGCTCCAGTGCCCTTCATGTATTTTCCAACTCTTGGCTAATGTCGCCTCTGGCAATAACAACCGTGGTCTCTGTTCCCTTTGATACACTCACTCTCAGCACTGCTTAGACAACAAGAGACAGCCTGTTGCCGCCGTGTGTTCACACCCCGTGGAAAGGGAAGCAAAGCAGCTCCACATTAAAGCCATCGTGAAGACTAGGTTTGCAAACTCTGTAGCCTTGCGGGCGCCTGTGCAGCTGAGCTTTGAGAATCTTCCTTCCTGTTTGGGTTGGAATCATGAGTTGAGGTCTATTGGGACTCAGGGTTAGGGGCTGGTTGAGTGGTTTAGTGCCTGGTGTTGAGGAGTGTGGGGCTTTTGAGTCAGGCAGAGATGGATTTGACGTTTTGTTTTGCCACTGGCTCAGATGGTAAAGAGTCTGCCTGCAATGCGGGAGACCCGAGTTCGATCCCTGGGTTGGGAAGATCCCCTGGAGAAGGAAATGGCAACCCACTCCAGTATTCTTGCCTGGAAAATCCTATGAACAGATGAGCCTGGTGGGCTACAGTCCTTAAGGTTGCAAAGAGGCGGACACGACTGAGCGACTTCACTTTCACCACTTGCTAACTAATATCATTTATTCTCTGAGACTCATCTTTCTTACTTGTTAAGTTGGAATAATAATAAAAAGCAAATACATATATATACACATATATATAATAAAAATAATTTTAAAACTACTGTTTGTGTCTACTCAGCATCTCCTCCTTTTTTCTCCTAACTGAACCCCCTCTACTCTATTTTTAGGGACATTTTCATCACTGCTACCTACATTCTAGATCCTAGCACACACAATTCTGATAGGATTATCCATCACAGTCCTCAACCTATGTACGCAGGTGGAGTGAAAGGCCCAGACTGGACGAATCCATGATAGGGAGGAGAATGAGCAGGAGATTTAGGGTTATATGTGTGGATGCTGAGAGAGCGCTCTCTCTTCCCTCCAGAGTCCCCAGGTGGGATTACGGGAGCTTGGAGCCGCTGACAATTGTGATTCTCACATCTCCTTCCCCTGCTCCCTCTTGAGAAAGTTCAGCCACAAAGGGAGAGCGGGCCCCACAGAAAAAGAAGCCAAATGAGCAGTGGCAGAGAAAGAGGGAGAGGGACTCCACTGACCTGAGTATAGTTCCTGAATACAGCTCTGCCTAAAGCTATTTGTGCTCTTTTTCCACCTCTATGAGTCACTCCATTTCCCCTTGTGTGAAGCCAGTTTGAGCTGGGGCTCTGTAATTTTCAACCCAAAGAATTCCAACTAATACACCTACTTCTTCTTTGGTATGTTATCAAGATAAAATGAGATCATTTCAGTAAAAGGTTAAACACAGCTCCTAGCACATGCTTGGTGAACACTGGCTTTCATTATTGTTGTTCCTACAGTCATCTGTATGCCTCTTCTGTCTGGTTGGTGAGTCCCTGTTCATAGGACCTTTGCCCCTGCTGTTGCTTCTACCGCACACACTCGTCTCAGTTCTTTACCTCAGTTTCTTCTCATCACGCGGTCTTAGCACACAGGTCCTCTCCTCCAGTGACTCTCCCTGACAACCAAAGTTGGCCTCCTTATCCCTCTCTGGGGCACTTCCCAGGATATTTCCCTCATTTTAGGTTTTATGACTAATCCATTGGAGGTTTGTTCATTGCCTGGGTCCCAACCAGACTATGAGCTCCAAAAGGGCAGGAAATTTGTGAATCCTGTCACCTCCAGGATACCTGTGCTAAGCCCAATGCCTAATATATGCTAGGCATTTGTATCAGTCAGCCATTGCTGTGTAACAAGCTATCCCCATATAGTGTTTAAACAACAATGAACTCTCATTCATTTCTTACAGTCTGACTAGAGGTCAGCTTGCCTGGATGGGTATGCTTCAGGATGCAGGTCTGGCTGTGTTTACCTCTTGCTATATACTGGGCATAGGACTGCTAAAGTGTTGCTAAGGCAGGGCTCATGGAAATTCCACTGTAGTACCAGCCAATCTGGAGCTTCTCCAGTGGCTCAGCGGTAAAGAATCTGCCTACAATGCAGGAGGTTCAGGAGATGCAGATTCAATTCCTGGGTTAGGAAGATCCCCTGGAGAAGGGCATGGCAACCCACTCCAGTATTCTTGCCTGGAGAATCTCTTGGACAGAGGAGCCTGGCAGGCTACAGTCCATAGGGTTGCAAAGAGTTGGACATAGCTGAGGTGACTTACCATTCACATATGCACCAGCATGCGGGTGGATCACATCAGCTGCTTGAACGCCCTCTGGACCTGAACCAGGCTGCCATCTGCACACCCATGCTAGCTCAGGCTCTGTTTCCCTGAGCCCTACCATCAGTTACTTCCCCTGGCACAGGGCCAGCATGCACAGTAGGCCTACAGAAGGCATTGCTGGGTGCTTCCTTGTCTGTTGAGTTCTCATGTGGTGTTGGGTGTGTGGGGGGCCACTGAGTCAGCAGGAGCCCAGAGGCCTTTTTAAGGACAGGGAAGCACACCTACACTCCAAGCAGCTCTCTTCTTGGGTGAAACAGGGAAGCTGCTGGGGAATGGCCCTTTCTGCTCATTTCAGAGTGATCCCTGCACTTTCTGGGGCTGTGATTTTGTGTTCTCTGAATTCATTTGCTTTTGAAGAGATCTGGAAGCAGGGTTCCGTGCTTGATCCCCAGAGCTCAGAGATCCCTGTTGCTCCAGCCTCTTTTCTGCAGCGTCTGTCTGTCGCATGGTCTCCTCTGAAGCTCCCCCTCCACACCCCCACCCTCTGAGCTTCCTCTGGCTCCTCTCATCCTGGCCTCTCTCCTCACCTCCTCCTCTTTCAGATCTATGTTGAGAACCATCTGGTTGCTGTGCAAAGATAAAGATTTTTCTGAGAACTTGCCAAAATGGCACTGAAAACCCCGGCCGTTGATTCAATTCACCCCTCTCAGGGTGATTTGCAAAGACGGCTTGGCAGGAGCCCAGATGAGTCTGGGTTCTAGGCCTCCTTATTTGCAGATGAAGAGATTGAGGAGGAGAAATCATGACAAACAGTCTCTAACATCTGAGCTTCTCTATTCACCTTCCAAAGATTCCTCCATCTGTCAGTATCCAATACTTCCTAGGACCTATGAGAACCCTGTAAGACTGGGTGGGTCTCCTCTTCTAAAACGTTGCAGCAGATGCTGTTGTCCCCTCAGTTCATGTCCCCTGGCCCATCCCAAGTCATCCTGCAGCCATGGGTGGCTCCCGGAACACTAACAGCCTCCTGCCTCAAATGACTGCCCCTCTTCACTTCCTCTCTGCCTGTGGGCTTTCTCCAACATCACAACATCCAAGTAAAGGGGACTTAACACACCCTGGGATCACCCTGCACACTGTGAGGATGAGGGTCAGTGGATAATGACCCCAGAGCCACCAGCCACCATGAGGGTGGTTCTCAGGTGTCTCCGTGTGGTTCCTCAGAGGGCCCCAGAGGGACTGAGCCCTGGTGGCTCACAGAGGTGCCCACTCAATGCTCCTTGTTGCTGGTTTCACTCTCTTCCCTGCTTCATTCTTTACACTCTCACTTGTGTGCCCTGAAATCACTCCCAAATCAACCACCAGAGCCCAAACGCCTGTCCTAGGTCTGGTTTGGGGCACCCACTCTAAGGCAGATGTCCTCCTTCCCTTCCTCTCCCCAAGGACATTAAGTGCCCTGATGTCTATAAAGACAAGATATGTAGCATGACAAAGCCTCCCTCCTGTACAAAACGGAGGGGGTGCCCCTATCATCTGACAAAGAGATGGTCTATATACGTTTCTTGAGTGAGTGAGAGCAGAAGTAAATAAATGAGTGAATGAACAAATCATAATATCTCTAGGCATCTAAGCTGGGTGTCTCCCCCAGCAATCTATGCCAATGTGCATGGCCATGGCGAAGTCAGCCTTCTCCCACCACAGCCAAAGGTCTGTCCACTGCATGGCCCACCACCCCCTGAGACCCTCACTGTGCTGTCCCATTCCCTCCCACACTATCCTCTGAACACAGTCAGGTCCATGTGACCCGGACATCCTCCTGCTGGGGGAAGTCCTCAGACTCAGCATAAAGTTCCAACCTCAATTAAATCAAGGTTAAAGAACAGAGTGAAATGCTCTTACAATACAATGCCATAGTAGACTTGTCTCAGCTGGACTCCGGGGCTCATTCAAAAGCACCCAGATAACTGCCCATTCATAGCTGCCGAGAACAGCCTTAAGAAAGGGTAATTCTGGCACATCAGTTTATTGAGACCACACGCATGGGTCAGGGTCTCCAGCAGGAGGAATTAAATCATTGATGGGGAACTAAAATGGCAGCTGCCAAGCTGAGATCAGCTAAGTTGCAAAGGCCACATCTGGCTCTGATGTCCTTTGACGGCGGGATGTGGTGAGATAACGTAAGCACATCCAGAATACCCTGGGGACTCAAACTCAGCACCCTGGTCCAGGGAAGAACATTCTCCAGATGAGAAAACTGAGGTGCCATGCACAGTGAATTGATGACAGACCCAGGACTCTGAGTCTGAATCCACACAACTCCTGTCCCACTCATGGTTTCTCTGAAGAGCAGGCTAAGTGAGAATTATGCTGAAAAGGCAAACAAATGGACAAACAAAAGCCTGGACCTGTTCACAGGCTGTTTTACTGATGGAGACTAACCATCCAGGGCCCTAAGATCTGGTGCTGGACACCTTGCCAAGTCACTTTCCTTCTTAATCTATTTCCTCACCTGCTCAAGGAGGTCGACGATTTCCAAGGTTTCTTTCACTTTCAAAAATATGTCACTCTGGCCTCAGTTTTCTGTCTTTCAACTGGGCATAATATTCTCCTTCCCAAAATGCTTGAGGATCGTCTGAAATCCAGAAACTCTTTAGCACAGTTGTGTGAAATAAATCCTGCCAGAATGCCATACCTCACACATCTGTAGCAAAGTGATGCATCCGAGCTGTTGGCAGGAGCAAAGGGGAAGGGATATGTTAGTTTCCAGATTACAAAGGTCTAGATTCAGAGGAGGGGTCTCAGGCTGGGCTATAGGGTTTACAGTCTCTGGAACACTCCCTATGTAAAGGGATATTTTCTCTGTCACAGAAGGTTAGAAGGAATCACAGATTTCAGGCTCTCTATCTAAAGGAAGTTCATGAGCAAAGAGCATAGTGGGAAAGGAATACAGAGGAAGTAGGACAGGACAGGAACAGGACAGGCTCCTTTTGCAGTGCGTGCATGCTAAGTCACTTCAGTCATGTCCAACTTGGCGACCCTAGGACTGTAGCCCATCAGGCTCCTCCATCCATGGGATTCTCCAGGCAACAATACTGCAGTGAGTTGCCATGCCCTCCTCCAGGGGATCTTCCTGACCCAGGGGTAGAACCCCTGTGTCTTGCATCTCCTGCATTGGCAGGTGAGTTCGTTACCACTAGCACCACCTTGGAAGCCCCATTTCTGTAGTGAGAGGTTCCAAAAGTTTGGGCTCAAGGATCAGAAACTCCTGAAATCGAACGCTAGATCCATCCCTCATTAGTCAAATGTTTGAGGGAAATTGGCTCAACCTTTCTAAACCTCAGTTTCCACATCCATAAAATGGGCAGTGAGAATGGCAACTCTCTCATAGGGATGATGCTGGGACCTTCCTTAGCACCACTCCTAGCCTAGGTCATTTCTAGCAGTAGCATCAATAGCAGCAGCGGTAGTTGCTGCAGATCTACAGAGATGGATTCTCTAAGGAGTAGACGCAGAATTGACTGTGACAACTGGAAGAGAAAAGGCTGTGCTTTTTGGAAAGGAGCAGATGGATTGGCCTAAGCTGAGTGAAATCCAGTCAAGCACAGAGATCCAGACCATGCAAGTGAAGGAATGCAGTGAACAACTTCTGATTATGGTAATGATAGGAGAAATTATTCATATCAGTCTAACAGCAATTATATTAGTTGGAAGAACAGCTCTGAATCCATGTTCTAATGGTGGCTGTAATGAGTATTGTAATAAGAAGCTGAAGGCAAATTTCATCTAGTAGATCAATCAAGAAGAGACTTAAATGGAGAATTATGAGTGAATCATTATCCCATGAACAATTGCAAAACAATGGGTACAAATGTTAGAGTAATGGGAAAGATGAATTTACTGGCTCAGCCTGACTGTGAATGACTACTCACTCAGTCAGACTAATATCCTATCATGTGAGGCTCGGAAAATGAAATGATGTTTCTCAAATTCCACAGAGGGTGAGTAGTGCAGTCCAGACCCAAATTCAGTTTGGTCTGATATCAAATTTTCAGCCGTCAGTCTAAGTGGACCATATTTGAGTCTTTATCCATGACTGTTCCTGACTTGCCTTGCCCAGTGGGACTGGGTGCCAGAATGGTCCAGGACAGAGGGATGTGAACATCAAGGATGAGAGGGGAGGTTGCCTGTAGTGCTGAGGGCTGTATATGCTATATAACCAGGAACTATGGCTTGCAAGGGCTTCCCTGGTGGCTCAGTGGTAAAGAATACACCTGCCAATGCAGGGGATGTGGGTTCAATCTCTGTGTTGGGAAGATCCCCTGGAGATGAAACTGGCAACCTGCGACAGTATTCTTGCCTGGGAAATCCCATGGACAGAGAAAGCCTAGTGGACTACAGTCCATGGGGTTGCAAGAAGTGTTGGACACGACTTAGTGACTGAACAACAACCACAAGTGGCTTACAAAGCTGGAAGGCAGGACTATCTGTAAAATAGTGGGGGAAACCCACATGTATTGTCACAATGAAGTTGTAAAGTCCTTATTATGGGAGTCATTACTAGAGGGGTCCTTAGAAATAGTAAAGTGCAGCCCCTCACTTTAAAGATTAAACACCGAGGATGCCCAGCTGGGGAAAATGGTTGGCCCAAGGGCATGGTATGAGCAAGCAGCATGGCATTGTAAGGAGTCAGAGACTAGCCTCGGGTTTTTCTAGACTTTCCCCATAGCTTTCCCCATCATGGTTTGATGACATTCTCCGGACGTTTGTAAATGTGCATGTGGATCAGATAACATGCTGAGTAGATGCAATGAGTTGGACCAGATGACCTGCCATGACCTGGCTTCCCATTTCCCACATGTCTTCACACCATTAGCCAGAAGATATCAGGCTACCCTTCCTGGTCCTGTACAATGCAGACACCCCTCAGCCCTTCTTCACTGGGGTGGCCTCTGTCCATGGTACTGTAACAGGATCAACATTTCAATAGATGAAAGTGAGTGAAAAGTGTGAAAGTGTTAGTTGTTCAGTCGTGTCCAGCTCTATGACCCCATGGACTTTAGCCCACCAGGCTCTCTATCCATGGAATTCTCCAGGCAAGAATACTGGAGTGTATAGTCGTTCCCTTCTCCGAGGGGTCATCCCGACCCAGGGATCGAACTTCAGTCTCCCACATTGCAGGCAGATTCTTTACCATCTGAACCACCAGGGAAGCCTGATGAGTTCTCACCAAAAGTTTTTGAAACCAGAAAGGGGATATGAGGATCAGAGAAGTCTTCTTGGAGAGAATAAGCTTTAACCCAATGTGACTAGGGGTTAGTCAAGTAAAAAAGTGGTGGAGAAGAGAACTTCAGGTCTCTATTTTGAGTTGACATCACTTGTGTGTCTAACTATTTTTAGCTTTGTGGCTTTGGAGGAGAATATTGCTCTAGAATTACATCTCACCAAGATGATATTATCTTCAAGCCATCCAAGCCCACAGCTTTGTCCATGAGAATAACAATAATCTCTTCTTTCCAAGGTCCATGATTTTCTTTTTGAGTGGCTATATCAGTGAGAAAAAGGACAAAAGCAACTCCATCTACCCTCCACCTGGGGAAACAGGATTAAATTGGTCTGCTGAAAAGCTGAGAAATTAACAGTTGCCACTATAGATCCTAAAAAGTCTTCTGGAAAAAGACTCAGAGTAGCTTCTGAGAAATTTAGAAAGCTGGTAGATACCTAAGTACAAATATGCATACACCAGAACATACATATAGGAACACACTGACATGATTACCCATACAATACAACATATTCCCACATTCATACACAGCCACACACACAGATGCACATATTATGTACAACTTTCATTTCACACCAAATGTATAAACAGGTGGAGCATTTCATAATGAGCTCCAGCTCTTTCAAATTCATAAACTTCCACATAGGAAGAAACCATAAGAACTCAATAAAGTCACCAATTTTGAGTTTGGGCAGCCACTATTGGGATCCCCTGCTGGCTCAGGGGTAAAGAATCTGCCTGCGATGTAGGAGACACAAAAGATGCAGGTTTGATCCCTGGGTCAGGAAGATCCCCTGGAGGAGGAAGTGGCAACTCACTCCAGCATTTTTACCGGAAAAATCCCATGGAGAGAGGAGCCTGGTGGGCTACAGTCCAAAGGGTCCAAAAAGTCGGACACGACTGAGCACAGCACAGCGCAGCCACTGTTACTGAGGGCCCCTTACCTTACCTATAAAATAGAAGTGGCAGTGGAAGCGCGTCGGGGTAGGCATTGGGTCGGTTGATTCCCCAAGACTTTCCCAGGTCTCAAAATGTAAGCATTAGGACTTTCTCACTTGTCAAAAAGAAAATAATAATAGAATCTGCCCTGGTAAGTTGCTAGAGGATATCATGTAAAATTCTTAGGGCAAGATATGATCAGTCTTTCTCATCCTTAACCACTCTAACAAGTGAATTTTAACATCTCACTGTGGTTTTAATATGCATTTTCCTAATGACTACTGCTGTTGAACCTACTTCCATGTGCTTATTTGCCATCTGCTTGGATGATGTATTTAAAACAATTTTTTTTGACCTTCTTAAAACTGTTTTCTTACCCTGAGGTTTGAACATCTTTATATATTATGGATATATATCTTTTAGCACACATATGAATTGCAAATATTTTGTTTCAATCTGTGGCTTATCTTTTTCTTCTCTTTAAAGGTGTCTTTCAAAGAGGAGGCTATTTTGTTTGTTTTGATGAAGTCTGATTTATCAGTTTGTTCCTTTTAAAGTTGTGTTTTTGATGTTATATCGAAGAAATCTTTGCCTAAGCAACATGATATTTTTTTTCTATGCTTTCTTCTGAAACTTTATAGTTTTAGGTTTTACATTTAATATGGATCAACTTTTTTTTGCATATGGATATCCAATTTTCCTAGAATCATTTGTTTAAAAAACTATTGTTTTTCAATGAAGTTGCCAAAAATCAATGACTGTGTATGTATGGGTCTATTCCTGGGCTCTCTTCTGTTCCATTGTTCTATATATCATTCTTGACGTCAGTATCACAGTGTCTTAATTATTACAGCTTTATAATAGGCCATGAAATCAGGCATTTTTAGTTCTCCAACTTTGCTGTTCTCTTTAAGAATTGTTTTCAGTATTCTAGGTTATTTACATAGATATTAGAATAAGGCTGTCAATATTTGAAAAAAAAAAAGGGTGCTTGGTTTCTGATTGGAATTGCATTGACTCTATAGAACAATTGGAGGGAAAGTGTTGGTGTTTTGTAGTTTTCCATGTATAGGACTTTCAAATATTTTATCAGATCCATTCCTAAGAATCTCATATTTTCATGCCATTGTAAATAGTATTGTTTTTTAAATTTTTATTTCTGATTATTTGTTGCTAGTATATAGAAATATACTTGGTACTTTCATATTGATCTTATACCCTATAACCATCCTGAGCTCATTTATTCACTCTATTATCCTTTTTGAATTATAAATTCCATCAGGTTTTCTACATAAATGATCACATTCAGTTCAGTTCAATTCAGTTCAGTTCAGTCGCTCAGTCGTGTCTGACTCTTCGTGACCCCACGAATCACAGCACGCCAGGCCTCCCTGTTCATCTCCAACTCCCGGAGCTCACTCAGACTCGACTCAGCTCACTCGACTCAGTGATGCCATCCAGCCATCTCATCCTCTGTCGTCCCCTTCTCCTCCTGCCCCCAATCCCTCCCAGCATCAGAATCTTTTCCAATGAGTCAACTCTTTGCATCAGGTGGCCAAAGTACTGGAGTTTCAGCTTCAGCATCATTCCCTCCAAAGAAATCCCAGGGCTGATCTCCTTCAGAATGGACTGGTTGGATCTCCCTGCAGTCCAAGGGACTCTCAAGAGTCTTCTCCAACACCACAGTTCAAAAGCATCAATTCTTCAGCACTCAGCCTTCTTCACAGTCCAACTCTCACATCCATACATGACCACAGGAAAAACCATAGCCTTGACTAGATGGACCTTTGTTGGCAAAGTAATGTCTCTGCTTTTGAATGTGCTATCTAGGTTGGTCTTAACTTTCCTTCCAAGGAGTAAGCGTTTTTTAATTTCATGGCTGCAGTCACCATCTGCAGTGATTTTGGAGCCCCCAAAAATAAAGCCTGACACTGTTTCCACTGTTTCCCCATCTATTTCCCATGAAGGGATGGGACCAGATGCCATGATCTCAGTTTTCTGAATGTTGAGCTTTAAGCCAACTTTTTCACTCTCCACTTTCACTTTCATCAAGAGGCTTTTGAGTTCCTCTTCACTTTCTGCCATAAGGGTGGTGTCATCTGCATGTCTGAGGTTATTGATATTTCTCCCGGCAATCTTGATTCCAGCTTGTGCTTCTTCCAGCCCAGCGTTTCTCATGATGTACTCTGCATAGAAGTTAAATAAGCAGGGTGACAATATACAGCCTTGACGTACTCCTTTTCCTATTTGGAACCAGTCTGTTGTTTCATGTCCAGTTCTAACTGTTGCTTCCTGACCTGCATAACAGTTTTCTCAAGAGACAGGTCAGGTGGTCTGGTATTCCCATCTCTTTCAGAATTTTCCACAGTTTATTGTGATCCACACAGTCAAAGGCTTTGGCATAGTCAATAAAGCAGAAATAGATGCTTTTCTGGAACTCTCTTGCTTTTTCCATGAACCAGCGGATGTTGGCAATTTGATCTCTGGTTCCTCTGCCTTTTCTAAAACCAGCTTGAACATCAGGAAGTTCACAGTTCACGTATTGCTGAAGCCTGGCTTGGAGAATTTTGAGCATTACTTTACATCACATTACATGTGAATAAATACAGTTTGTTTCTCTCCGTACTGAGTGACTTAACTTTGTGTGTGTAATTCCACTGAGCAGAACTTCTAGTTCAGTTTTGAATAGAAGTGGTAAGAGCAGACATCTGCCTTCTTCCTGATTTTAGGAGTAGAGTGGTATCTTTCTCTCAAAAGACAGTTCTATAGGGTTTTGGTAGATACTCATTATTAGGTTGAGGAAGTTCACTCCTATTCCTAGCTTACAGAGACTGTTCATCAGAAATTAATGTTGGATTTTGTCAAATGCTTTCTCTGTATCATTTAAGATAATAGTATAATTTTTCTTTTTAAAAATTTTCATTATAAATTATCATCTTAATATGATGAATTACATTGACTTTCGAATGTTAAACCAACTCTTCACTGCTGGCATAAAGCTCATTTAGCCATAATATATTATCCTCTTCATATTATTGCTGGATTTTATTTATTAAAATTTTACTTAGAAATTTTACATTTAATTTCATAATAAATATAGGTTGTAGGTTTTTTGTTATGTCTTTATCATGTTACAAAAGAATTGTTGACCAGAAGGAACAAATTGAGAAATAATCACTTACCTTCATTTTGGGGGAAAACTTTGCATAGAATTTGTATCATTCTTCCTTAAATGATCAATAGAATTAACCAGTGAAGTCATCTGAAACTGGATTTATCTTTTGGGAAATATTTTTAACTACCAAATATATTTAATAGATGTACAGCTATTTATGTTACATATTTCCTCTTGAGTGAGCTTTGGTGGTTCATATCTTTTAAGCAATTCATCCATTTCTTCTAAGCTGTAAAATTATTGTCATAAAGTTGTTCATAATATTCTTTTATTCTCCTTTCAGTATCTGTAGAATCTGCACTGTTGTCACTGCTCTTATTTCTGATCTTGGTACTTTGTGTCTTTTTAATTCCTTATACAGTCTGGCTAGAGGTGTATCAGTTTTTCTGATTGCCCCAAAGAACTGGTTCTTGTTTTATTGGTTTTTGCTTTTATTTTTCAGTTATTTATTTCATTGATTTCCACTCTGATCTTAATCATTTTCTTTCCTTTGTTTACTCTGGATTTCATTTGATCTTTTTTTCCCTAATTTATAAGATTGAATCTGAGACCATTGATTTGAGACCTTTCCTCTTTTCTATCATTGCTGCTGCTGCTAAGTCGCTTCAGTTGTGTCCGACTCTGTGCGACCCCATAGACTGCAGCCCACCAGGCTCCCCCGTCCCTGGGATTCTCCAGGCAAGAACACTGGAGTGGGTTGCCATTTCCTTCTCCAATGCATAAAAGTGAAAAGTGAAAGTGAAGTCGCTCAGTCGTGTCCAACTCCCAGTGACCCCATGGACTGCAGCCCACCAAGCTCCTCTGTCCGTGGGATTTTCCAGGCAAGAGTACTGGAGTGGGGTGCCATTGCCTTCTCCATTTCTATCATTAGTGTTATGATAAAGATCCTAATTGGGGCTTTCCTAGTAGCTCAGATGGTAAAGAATCTGCCTGCAATGTGAGATAGTCTTGTTCGATCCCTGGGTCAGGAAGACCCCCTGGAGAAGGGAATGGCTACCCACTCCAGTATTCTTGCCTGGAGAATTCTGTGGACAGAGGAGCCTGGCAGACTATATATATAGTCCATAAAGTTTCAAGGAGTCAGACAGGGCTATAGTCCATAAGGACGCAAAGAGTTGGACATAACTGAAGCAACTGAGCACACATGCCCAAATTTCATTGTGTTGTGTTTAATTTCCATTCAGCTCAAAATACTTTCTAATTCCTCTTTTGATTTCTTATTTGACCTATAAGCTATTTAGAAATGTTTTATTTCATTTCCAAATAGCAATTTTCTAGAGATTTTTCACAGTTATTAATTTCTAATTCAATTCTATATTGTAGTCAGAGAGCATGCTTATATTGCTTGAATCCTTTTAAACTCGTTGAGACATTTTTATGGTCTCGACTATGATCTAGGTAAATGATCCACGTGCATTTGAAAGGATATATATTCTGTTGTTAGGTCAGGTTGATTGTGTTGTTCAAACCTAAATTCTTACTGATTTTCTGTGTACTTTTCTATTAATTTTGAAAGAGGAATATTGAAATCTCTTACTATAATTTGAATTTATGTATCTCCCTTGTAGTTCCATCAGTTTTTGTTTCACGTATTTTGAAGTTCTGTTAGTCTCATAAACATTTGGGATTGGATGTCTTCCTAATGAATTGGCTTCTTTGTCATCACAGAATTATCTCTCTATCCCTAGTCATAGCATTTTCTCTGAAACGTACTCTGATGCTAATATATAGCCACTTTAGGTTTCTTTTGATTGATGCTTACACAGTACATCTTTTTCCAACCTTTTACTTTTAACCTATATGTCTTTGTATTTAAAGTGCTTTTCTTGTGTAGATGGCATGTAGTTGTATCCATTTTGATCCAACCTGACAATCTCTGCCTCTTAATTGACAGGTTTAGATTGCTGACCTGCTGGGTTATTGTGAGGATTAGGATACAGGCAAGGATGAGTGTCAGTTAACTCTTCCTCCAACCCCACCTCTTCAGCCACCTCTGTTGCACTTCTTTTAATCATTTACAATTGACTCCTCATCACACCCCTCTTTGTAACTCTTATTATAATATATAATATAATATAAAATAATGTAATTCGATGTAATCTATTACATTTGTGTAATTCCATGTTATCCACTTCCCTGACTAGTAACTACAAATCCCAGGATTAAAAACACTAATGAATGAATGAACGAGTGAGTGAGTGATGTCTTGTGATGACTCTTCTTTAACCTTATAACCCTCTTAGGTCAACGTGACCCATCCCAGGCTCTCACTCTCTGTACTCCTCTTCTTCCTATCTGCCCTCAAGAGAGAAGCCCCAGTCCTAGGAAGGCTGGAGACAGGCATGAGATTGCAAGTTCAGTCCTCGGGCACCTGACCCACCTCCAGGGGGTCTCCCTCAACCCGCCTTCTCTGCTCTTGCCATGAATATAGACATGGGTCCTCTCCCTCCAAGGACTCTAAGGTGCGGTCCACACCACCAAAGCTGAGCAGCAGCTCTGGGGTAGCCCCCATTGGTTCACTCCATCCTTTGAGTCTGTCCTCTGGCAGGGGTCCATTTGACCATTGTCCTCTCTCCTGGCCTCAACACACACACACACACACACACACACACACCCCAATATGCAGGTTGAGGAGAAAGCCCCAGAGCTTAACTACCCATGCCATATGCAGCTGGAAAGTAAATGGCTGAGCTTTGGAGTGATTCTGATAGCTCAGTTGGCCAAGAATCTGCCTGCAATGCAAGAGACCCCCGTTAGACTCCAGTCTAACTGTGGTTGTACTAGAAGTTCCGCAGAAGCTGACACCTCCAACACACCGTCTGGATGCTCAATCTCTTTCTCCTGCCCTAGCATGGGGCTAAGGTCTCCACCAGGCTTTTGGAATTGACACAGGAAGTGTTCACATCAGCATCACACATTGCCCTGACCTGGTGAGGTTAGAACAGGAAGTACATCTCCCACACTGATTGGTCAATAGCCCCATATACACCTGTTCTAGGCTAGGCTTGTCTTGGGCTCTGGGACTACAGGGCTGGCTTGCCCACCACATCTGCTCTTGGGGAGCTCAGTCTGGGAGCTGGTAGATGAGTCAAACAGAAGCCCAGAGAAGGGATGCAACTGCCCTGGGATCCACAGTCAGGTAGGGGGCTAGTTTGGAATAGAATCCAGTCATCTCACCAGGACTTACCATGCAGGAGCCAGGGCAAGTGTAAGGGTCAGAGGGTGTTTTCTGAAGAAAGATCTCAACTCATAAGAACTTTGCATGGAGATGAAACCAAAAGGGAAGGGAGTTGACCACTCCATCCCACCCCAGGTCAGGGCACCTCCTGGCTGCTCCTACTCAATTCTGTCCTCCAGAAATGCCCTGCCCCGGTTAGGAAATTTTCATTTGAAAGCAACATAAACCAGTTAAGTGAAAGTGTTAGTCGCTCAGTCACGTCCAGCTCTTTGCCATCCCATGGACTGTAGCCCGCCAGGCTCCTCTGTCCATGGGATTCTCCAGGCAAGAATACTGGAGTGGGTTGTCATTTCCTTCTCGAGAAAAGCAAAGGTGATATGCATATGTGTCCATATGTGAATCATTGTGTTGTTTACAACAGCAAACATCTGGAAAGATCTGATTTGGTTTGATTTAAAAGTCGCTCAGTCTGACTTTCAAACACTGTCCGACTCTTTGCGACCCCATGGACTGTATAGTCCATGGAATTCTCCAGGCCAGAATACTGGAGTGGGTCGCCTTTCCCTTCTCCAGGGGATCTTCCCAACCCAGGGATCGAATGCAGGTCTTCCACATTGCAGGCAGATTCTTTACGAACTGAGCTATGAGGGAAATCCCCAAAAACCAGTTAAACAACTGTGGAAATTTGCTGACTCAGGAAACTGAGACCCTCAAATGTTGGTCCGGCCAAGTTCCATTTCACTGACATTTTCTCCTTCGCTGTTTCCTTCAATCCCGGTCCCTCACACCCTCACTCCCTGGAGCCAAAATAAAAGTATGAGTGCTTTGTGGGCGTTCTCTCAGAGAAGACAAGAAGATCCTTCCCCCAGACCCACCTCCTCAACTCCTTGGCAAATACTTTACATCTCATTGGCCTGAGCTGGGTCTTGTGACCCGCCTTGAGCCAATCACGTACTGGCAGGATGAAGGGCCGATGGCTTAAGCCAATCAGTTCCCACCTCTGGAGCTGAGTGTGGCAGTTTCCCAGAGGACAATGTGGTGGCCGTGGCGGGAGGAGGTGAGCTGGAAGCTGGGGCGGCAGCAAAGAACTGTGACAGACGCCCTGCCACCTGAGATGAGTAATTTCATCCAATCAGTGAGGAGCCCTCTCTGCTGCGCCAGTCCCATCTTCCATGTTCTATCTTGTGTCCCAGGCTGCTAAGAAGCTTGGAATCCCCAGTACCCAGGCTGCTAAGAAGCTTGGAATCCCCAGTACCCCACCACCCTGGTTCATGACTCCATCCATTTGCCCTGGTTGTACACCCCTCCAGCTGGAATTCTCTTCTTCCATGACATGTTAGATTCCTAGTATAACCCTGAGTGGGCTTCCCAGGTGGCACTAGTGGTAAAGAACCCACCTGCCAATGCAGGAGACTTAAGAGACGCAGGTTTCATCCCTGAGTCAGAATGATCCTCTGGAGGAGGGCACTGCAACCCACTCCCGTATTCTTGCCTGGAGAATCCCACGAACAGAGGAGCCTGGTGGGCTACAGTCCATAGAGTCACAAAGAGTTGGACACGACTGAAGTCACTCAGCACACAGCACATAACCTTGAGCAGCACGTAATTGGGTCATGCGTACTGTGGAGTCCCCGGAATCTTTTACCCACCGCCATCACATCATTTGCAAGACTCTTAGATTGCCACGTCTGCCCTGCCCAAATATAGATACACACACACACAGCTTGTGAGTTCCTTGAAAGTCTGGACTGAGTCTTAATTAATTTCTCTATTTGCAGCCTCTAGCCCCTGCCTGGTTTAGAGAAGGAACTCGGTAAATATTTGTGGAGTGAATGAACAGAAGTTATTTATGTTGAATACCTCTTGCTGTGCAGGCATTTGCATTTTTACAAAGGACAAAACTGCAAGCCAAAGAAATGACACTCCAGTGATGGAATTTCAGGCACCCATGAGCTGGGCCTGGAAGCTTCTTCCATTGTTTAGTGCCTGAGGGAGGGAGAGGCTGTCACAGCAGGTGAAATCTTCCATTCATTGCTTTCCAGAGCAAAATTAGGAAAACAATCACATTGTCTCTTGAAAAGTATGAATGTGTCATTGAAACAAATGTGTCTCCCTGTGGCTTTCTGGAAGAGCAAACTTCTCTAGTCTTGTCAGGTTTCTCTGCAGTGGTTGCATTCAATAGAACACTGCTTCCTGACATTCCCGTGGCCTGTGAGGGGGGATATTCAGCGGACTGTAGGGGCATCTTGGCTCTCTGACTTCACAGTCACTGCCATCCCAGCTCTGGCCACATGGGAGGATCTGATGTTATCTGGGAGTTGAAGGAGCTGAATTCTGCAGCTCAGACACTTCCACGTGAAGCCCCTTGGCCTGGCTGCTTCTTCTGAGCTGACCTGGGCCTCATCCTCACCACTGGGCTCCTTCCTCCCTGGTCCTCATCCTCACCACTGGGCTCCTCCCTGGTCCTCTGGCTGACTGCCACCCCCTCATGCCCCAGCTCTGTGCACTGACAGTCTCTCTGCCCTCAAGCACCTCCTCTCCAGCCTGCCCTCCACTCTGCCCTGGAATGATCCTCCACAGCATAAAATTGACCGGGTCCCTCCTGCTGGAAATTCTTCCCAGGCTCCGTGCTGTTCCTGAATCATGATCCAAACCCCTTGGCCCTTCACCAGCCATGCAGAGTAACGGGCATTAGTCAAGAACACACCATGCAAGAAAAACCCCCCTCCCCATTTTTGCAGTGCCTTTCCCTCTGCCTTCCCTCCCTGTCAGCCTGGCGAACTCTTACTCACTCCTCAAGACCCAGCCATCAAAACACCCTTCTCTGTGAAATTGATCCTTCATAACATTATGTCTCCCCCAATGAGCCCATCTCTGTCTCCACACATGGTCCCTTATTCTTTATCCCCCCAGTCTTCCCTCTACTTTACTGTGACCCTTTCCAGGCCTGACTGTGTTCTCAGCATCTGAAAGCAGATGTGTCAATATGGGTTTATGGAGGGCATGGACCAATGAATGAATAGACACAATCACTGCATGCAGACCCCTTCCTTGCTACTGTTATAACAACAGCAGTAGCAGTAACTCTCATCTCTGGAGTGTATCCTAAGTGCCAGGCCCCATAGTTGGCTCCTTGCTGCATCCACTCTGGTAACTTCACAACCCCCATGTGAGCTGGCATGATTATTAGGTCGCTTTTACACATGGGGCACAGTGAGCTTACAGAGGACAAGGATCCAGTCACACCGCAAGACAGTGAAGAGGCCAGGATTTGAACTTGGGAAGTTACTTGCTTACTACATGCCAGGTGCTGTCCTGTCTGAAGACACAGCAGGGAACAGAACAGTCTGCGTCCCTCCCCTTGTGGAGCTCCTGTTGTAGGGTGTAAGGTGGGGAGGGGACAAATGGTAAACAAATACATTTCTAAATAATGTCAGGGCTGATAAGTGCTCTGCATAAAAATAAAACAGGGTGGGGCAGAGAGTGATAGGCTGGGGTGGGTGACATTTTAGAGGACATCTGAACAGAGACCTGAATGAAGTGAAGGGACGAGCCCTGGTTACAGCAGAGGGAAGCATGTTCCTGGCAGTTCATGCAGGTTCAGTCGCTTCAGTCATCCAGGCAAGAATACTGGAGTGGGTTGCCATGCCCTCCTCCAGGGGATCTTCCTGACCCAGGGATTGAACCAGCGTCTCCTGCATCTCCTTTGCACTGGATCCACTTGCAGGTGGATTCTTTACCCACTGAGCCACTTGGGAAGCCCTGTCCCTGGCAGAGGGGACAGCCAAGGGCAAAGGCCCTGAAGCCAGAATGGGCTTAGCTTGTATGAGCAACAGCAGCTCAGTGTGTCTGGAGCTTGGTGAGCGAGGGAGGAAGCAGGGGGACAGGGTCACAGGGTGGTCTAGGGGGGCAGTTGGGCACATGATGAGTGGCATGTGGACTATGCCTGGAGCTCCAGCTTTTCCTCTGAGTGTAAAGGGGGGGCCCTGGAGGGCTGAGAGCTGAGGGAGTTTAAAGGTCACCTCTAGCCTCTGGGAGTACCATTGTCAAAGTGGGCGAGGCCAAGGGGAAGCCAGAGACTGGTTGGGAAGACCTAGAAACCCCAGTTTCTAGGACTGTTCGCCTGCCAGCCCCACCAGCTTTCTCCGTGGTCCTGCTGCCTCACCTCCCCGCATGCCCCACATCCCTGACCAGATCCTGCAGGCAAACTCTGTGTCCACCGTTTCCCTGAGTTGCTCGAGCCCCTGAGTCTCCAAGCCGCCCCTGCCTTCTCACTACCCAGTCTATTTTTTCTTTAAGTGGAGGATAATTACTTTACAATATTGTGATGGTTTTTGCCATACATCAACATGAGTCCCCTCCCTCTTTATCCCCCTCCCACATTCCTCTCCACGCCATTGCTCTAGGTTGTCACAAAGCACCGGCTTTGGGTTCCCTGTATCACACATCAAACTCCCACTGTCACTGACCAATCTTGAGCTGAACCCTCTGGCCACAAGTCACAGGGGGCCTAAGGTTGCCCTGCCCCCTCTTCCAGGGTATCCTTCTCTGGCTGTTGGCCTAAGAGCACTTTGTGGCTGGCCACTAGATGTACCCTACCATCAACTCAGCCTTCCTCCAGCAGGTGGGAATGAACTAACCCCCAAAGCAGCCTATGAGGGGTAAAAAAAATCAGAAGGACCTGGGCTTGAATCCTGTCTTTGCCACAAACTTGCTGTGTGATATTAAGCAAGTGTCTAAACCTCTCTGGGCAGCAGTTCCTTGACTGTGACAAGGCAATAACAAGCTCCAGGGGAATATCCTGAGGATACAAGACTGCATGTTAGGACACCAGCAGCTCCTGGCCACAGACCTCAATCATTTCTGTTTCCATTTTCCCCACTTCCTTCCTTGACCACCCCTAAGGTCATCCGGGCTTCCCTGGTGGCTTGAACGGTAAAGAAGCTGCCTGCAAGGCCGGAGACCCTGGGTTTCATCCTTGGGTCAGGAAGATCCCCTAGAGAAGGGAGTGGCAACCCACTCCAGTATTCTTGACTAGAAAATTTCATGGACAGAGGAGCCTGGTAGGCTACAGTCCATGGGGTCGCAAAGTGTCGGACATGACTGAACCACTAACACAAGGTCATCCGAGAAATCAAGGGTCCAGATCTGTCACTATCTCCTAGGACAGTGTTCTGGCCACAACATACCTCCCTGTGCCTGTTTCCAGCTCAGGAAATGGGGATAGTGTCCATCTCAGGTTGCTGGTGTGGGGACCGACTGAGTAGATCTGCATGGGCCACTTAGGACGATGCCTGTCTCCCCGTGACCATCTGTGAGCTGTGGTTCACCTATGACCCCGCTCTGCTCATCCTCCCCTCCCCATCTTTCCTCAGTCCCTGAACATTCCAGCAAGGTTAAGGGCTCAAAGTGACTAACACTTTCCATCCCTCTAAGCATCAGGTTCAACACTCACCTTGCCAGTGGGGAAGCTGAGGCCCAGGACAGGGAAGACCATGCCAAGGTCACAAAGAGGAACAGGAGGCACTGCTTGCAGATTCCTCCTTTGGGATCCCCCCATCTTGGTGGAGGGCCAGAGGCCCCACAGGCAGTTGGTGCTGATTTAGAGTTATCAGAAAGAATGAAGGGATGGAGCCAAAGTAAAAACAACACCCAACTGTGGATGTGACTAGTGATGGAAGCAATGTCCAATGCTGTAAATAGCAATATTGCATAGGAACCTGGAATGTTAGGTCCATAAATCAAGGCAAATTGGAAGTGGTCAAACAGGAGATGCAAGAGTGAACATCAACATTTTAGGAATCAGTGAACTAAAATGGAAAGAAATGGGTGAATTTAACTCAGGTGAACATTATATCTATTACTGTGCACAGGAATCCCTTAGAAGAAATGGGTTAGCCATCATAGTCAACAAAAGAGTCCAAAATGCAGTGCTTGGATGCAATCTCAAAAACGACAGAATGATCTCTGTTCATTTCCAAGGCAAACCATTCAATATCACAGTAATCCAAGCCTATGCCCCGACCACTAATGCTGAAGAAGCTGAACCTGAACGGTTCTATGAAGACCTACAAGATCTTTTAGAACTAACACCCAAAAAAGATGTCCTTTTCATTATAGGGGACTGGAATGCAAAAGTAGGAAGTCAAGAAACACCTGGAGTAACAGGCAAATTTGGCCTTGGAATACAGAATAAAGCAGGACAAAGGCTAACAGAGTTTTGCCCAGAGAACGCACTGGTCATAGAAAACACCCTCTTCCAACAACACAAGAGAAGACTCTACACATGGACATCACCAGATCGCCAACACCGAAATCAGATTGATTATATTCTTTGCAGCTAAAGATGGAGAAGCTCTATGCAGTTAGCAAACACAAGACTGGGAGCTGACTGTGGCTCAGATCATGAACTCCTTATTGCCAAATTCAGACTTAAATTGAAGAAAGTGGGGAAAACCACTAGACCATTCAGGTATGACCTAAATCAAACCCCTTATGATTATACAGTGAAAGTGACAAATAGATTTAGGGGATTAGATCTGACAGACAGAGTGCCTGAAGAACTATGGACAGAGGTTCATGACATTGTAGAGGAGACAGGGATCAAGATCATCCCCAAGAAAAAGAAATGCAAAAAAGCAGAATAGGTTGTCTGAGGAGGTCTTACAAATAGCTGTGAAAAGAAGAGGCATGAAAGGCAAAGGAGAAGAGGAAAGATATACCCATTTGAATGCAGAGTTCCAAAGAATAGCAAGGAGAGATAAGAAAGCCTTCCTCAGTGATCAGTGCAAAGAAATAGAGGAAAACAATAGAATGGGAAAGACTAGAGATCTCTTCAAGAAAAATAGAGATACCAAGGGAACATTTTATGCAAAGATGGGCTCAAAAAACGACAGAAATGGCATGGACCTAACAAAAGCAGAAGATATTAAGAAGAGGTGGCAAGAATGCACAGAAGAACTGTACAAAAAAGATCATTATGACCCAGATAATCACGATGGTGTGATCACTCACCTAGAGCCAGACATTCAGGAGTGCAAAGTCAAGTGGGCCTTAGGAAGAATCACTATGAACAAAGCTAGTGAGGTGATGGAATTCCAGTTGAGCTATTTCAAATCCTAAAATATGATGCTGTGGAAGTGCTGCACTCAACATGCCAGCAAATTTGGAAAACTCAGCAGTGGCTACAAAACTGGAAAAGGTCAGTTTTCATTCCAACCCCAAAGAAAGGCAATGCCAAAGAATGCTCAAACTACCACACAATTGTATTCATCTCACACACTAGCAAAGTAATGCTCAAAATTCTCCAAGCCAGGCTTCAATAGTACATGAACCAAGTACTTCCAGATGTTCAAGCTGGATTTAGAAAAGGCAGAGGAACCAGAGAACAAATTGCCAAAATCCACTGGATCATAGAAAAAGCAAGAGAATTCCAGAAAAACATCTACTTCTGCTTCATTGACTACACTAAATCCTCTGACTGTGGATCACAACAAACTGTGGAAAATTCTTAAATAGATGGGAATACCAGACTACCTTACCTACCTCCTGAGAAACCTGTTTGCAGGTCAAAAAGCAACAGTTAGGACTGGACATGGAACAACAGGCTCGTTCAAAATTGGGAAAGGAGTACATCAAGGTTGTATATTGTCATCCTGTTTATTTAACTAATATGTAGAGTACAGCATGCAAAATGCAGGGCTGGATGAAGCACAAGCTGGAATCAAGATGCCCAGGAGAAACATTAATAACCTCAGATATGCAGATGACACCATCCTTATGGCAGAAAGTGAAGAAGAACTAAAGAGCCTCTTGATGAAAGTGAAGCAGGAGAGTGAAAAAGCTGGCTTAAAACTCAAGATTCAGAAAACTAAGATCATGGCATCTGGTCCTATCATTTCATTGCAGATAGATGGGGAAACAATGGAAACACTGACAGACTTTGTTGGGCTTCAAAATCACTGCAGATGTTGACTTCAGCCATGAAATTAAAAGACTCCTGCTCCTTGGTAGAAAAGTTATGACCAACCTAGATAGTATATTAAAAAGCAGATACATTACTTTGCCAACAAAGGTCCATCTTGTCAAGGATATGGTTTTTCCAGTAGTCATGTATGGATGTGAGATTTGGACTATAAAGAAAGGTGAGTGCTGAAGAATTGTTGCTTTTGAACTGTGGTGTTGGAGAAGACTCTTGAGAGTCCCTTGGATTGCAAGGAGGCCAAACCAGTCAATCCTAAAGGAAACCAACCATGACTATTCATTGGGAGGACTGATGCTGAAGCTGAAGCTGAAGCTCCAATACTTTGGCCACCTGATGAGAAGAACTGACTCATTGGGAAAGACCCTGATGCTGGGTAAGACTGAAGGCAGGACAGAAGGGGACAACAGAGAATGAAATGGCTGGATGGTATCACCAACTTGATGGACATGAGTTTCAGCAAGCTCTGAGAGCTGGTGATGGACAGGGAAACCTGGTGTGCTGCCATTCATGGGATTGCAAAGAGTCAGACACAATTGAGCAACTGAACTGAACTAAATTTAAAATAAATTTAAAAAAAAGACACCCAGCCAGCAAGTGGGAGAAGAGTTGTGAACCCATGCCACAGAGCTCCAGAGAAAGCCAACACTCACCACCCACAACCCTCAGTCTCCTGGCCACTCTCTGCCACTCACCACCCTGGGTCAAATTACTTCCTCTCCCGGGACCTCCATTTTTGCATCTGGAAAATGAAAAAAAACACGCCTGCCTCTCAGGGATGCTGTGCTGCCCCATCACCAGTGGGGCAATGGATTCATGCTGACCTGGGGACAGCACTGAGACCTCAGTCGCACACAGAGCTTGTCAGGACTCCAAGGTAAATGCTATGGAGTGGGGGGGCCTCAACCCTGTTTCATAAGGAGGGAGAAGAGGCTCAGAGAGGCTCAGGAAGACGCTCAAGGGCAATAGCTGACAAGAACAGGGCCCTAACGACACAAATCCACGCCCCTCATCTCAAGCACCTCCCCCTCCCTCCATGAGGTGCCCCCCCCCCCCCCCAGCCCCAATCCTGGCTGGTCCTGGAACGAGTCCTGCTCTCTCTTCCTGGAACGTTCTTCTCTATTGCCTCTCCTTCCCTAGTCCACTCTCCACAGAGCAGAGGAAAGAACTGTAAAAACACCAGCCTGGTGGCATCACAACCCAGCCTAAAGGTCTCCCATGGCCCCTACTGCCCTGGGATGAGCCATTAGACCTTGGCATGGCCCATGTGGTCCTGCTCGACCCAGTCCTTGTTGGCTTCCAGTCCTGTTCCAGTCATGCTGGTGGCTCTGTTCCCAGGAAACTCCTTCCTGCCTCAGGGCCTTTTCATAGGCAGTTCCTGTCACCAGGAAAGCTCTTCCCTTTCCTTTTACAAACTCTTCTGGAACCAGTTTAAACTGAGTTTCTTAAGTGAGACCCTCCCTGGGTTCCCATCCAAATAAGGCTCTAGTTTTTTTTTCCTGATGTTGTCTCATTCTCTCCCTGTCTAACAAGTATTCCAGTTTTCAGAATATATTCATTTATCTATACACATATAGCTGATTCACTTCATTGTATAGCAGAAACTAACATAATACTGTAAAAGAACTATACCCCAATAAAATTATTAAAAATTAAAAAATTGAAAAACAAAAGTAAAACATTAATAAAATAAAAAGACATATTCATTTGTTTGGTTATCTGTTTATGCTTGCCACTCCCCTGGACATCAGAGGAGGGTGGGAGCATGCTGATGTATTTTTTGTGTCTAGAACAAAGCAGGCACTAAGTAAATAATATCTGATAAATGAGTGAAAGAATGGCTGAACATCTTAACTCTAGACATTCTACCCTGGCTGCCAAGTTTTCTAGACTATTTAGGGGACTAAATTGTGTTTTATGTATTAGCATTATACAAGTCAAAAAATGTTGACCTGTTATCCTGAAAAGAATTTTCTTCTGAAAAAAAAAATGGATGAACAAAATTGAAATTTTTTATTATGATGCAAATTATAATAGAAACAAATCAATAAATTAGACTTCATCAAAATTAAAAATGTTACCACACAAAAGATATTTTCCTAAATGGAAAGGTGGACTATGAACTGAAAAAATATGTCCAAAACATATATCTGGTAAAAGATTATTATGTAGAACATATCAAGAACTCCTAAAACTTGGTAATATAAAGTAAAAATTTCAGTTTAAAAAATGGTCACAAGATTTGAATATTTTATTTTAAAAGATGTATGAGTAGCAAATAAGTTCATGAAATACTTCTCCACATCAGTAATCATTAGGGAAATAAAAATTATAGCTGAACACCCATTAAATGGCTAAAGCCTGAGTCTGACAATGCCAAGTTCTGGCAAGGATGTGGAGAACAAGATCTCTCACATACTTCAGGTGGGATGTAAAACTATACAATCACTGTGGAGAACATTTTGACAGTTACCTTGAAAGTCAGACATATACCTGCCATTTGACCTAGTCATTCCTCTCCTAGGTGTTTCCCTGAGAAAAAAGGAAGCATTTGCTTATGCAAAGTTGTATACACAAATGTTCAATACATCTTTATTTGTAATAGCCCCACATGTCCATCAACAGGTGAATGGACAGAAGAAAAATGAGGTGTGTCTATACTGTGGAATATTACTCAGCCATAAAAAGGAGCAAGGTATTGACACACATGCACACCAACACGGCCAGATTTCCAAATTATTATGCTGAGTGACTCTAGGACTCTACATATGATTCTAGAAAAGCCACACTAGCCTGTCATGACGGAAAGCAGTTTGGTGGCTGCTGGAGGGTGGGATGGGGGGCTGACAAAGCCTGAAGAGGGATACATACATTGATTGTGGGGACGGTTTCATGGGTGTAGACATTGGCCCAAACTCTCCAGACTGTAAATTTTCAATATGTCCAGATTTGTGTACAGTAATTTTAGTGCAATAAAGCTGTTAAAAAAAATAGTTGAGTTCCCCTAGAGGCCCTGAAAGAGCCTGACAGTTCAGGACAGGCTCCTTTTTCCCAACCCATGTGTCAGCCGTTGATGACCCTGTGGAAAGGGTGGGGATGTCTCCTGAGTATGTCACTCAGGAACCTGACAAATATTTAACCCCACCTGATTCCACTCATCCCTTCTCTTTCTGATCATAACATTTTGACACCTCTGACGAGCTTGATGACTCAAGTATATATCAAAGTGACACAGAGATGCCAGCAGGATCCCACCTGTGTGCCTTGAGCGGGGGGTACTACGGGAAGCCATTCTGCCCTGAGCGTGTTGGAGAAGCTGTTCCCCACGTAGAAAGGTGGGGAGATCCCTGGAGGTAATGGAGAACCTGGACCACCACCAATTCTGCCCACCCTGACTCTTAACAGGTGTATTTATTGCCTTTCAGTGTGTGATTGGCTGAACAAATTCACCTGATTGGTCCAGCTCACTGGAGGCAGCTGCTGATTGGTTCCTCCTATGATTTACCTACTGCAACTACAGACAGTTGCCTGATTGATTGACCTGACAAATGCCTTTATTTTCAAATCTAGGTTATTCGACGGCATCCACCATCTTTTTGTTTATTCATCGTGTCTGCAGCCCACGAGGCAGCCTAGTAGAGGCACAGAGACTTAGACAATGCCTGGGGTGTTTACCTCTTTCAGGAGGCCGGGCAACTGTGGTGAGTGATCGGACCCTGGGTGATCTGACTCAGTCTGGCCCTGGCCACTTTTCCCTCCTTCTGTTCCCACCACCACACAGAGAGCCCAAGAAGCTGATGAGGCAGATTCAGGCTTTTCTGAAAGGCCTGTCTTCCAGCCCTTTAACGACTTCTCCATCTTTGCCAAAGGTGCTTGGACAGAGGAGAACTGATCTGCCAGCTCAGGGATCTCACTGTCACCCTCTGTGACTTGGAGGGACTGCAGTCACACCACGGAGATCTTTGTTTCCTCCGTATCATGTAGAGGACATCTGAGCATTTGACTTTCTACTACCCCCACCTGCAGCCCTGGGACAGAATCCTCTTTGTGAAGAGAAAACAATTCTGCTGGTGGAGCTGGCCCTGCCCACAGAGGGCACATGACCCAGCTTCAGCCAATCAGAGTGTTCCCTGAGATTGGACATGTGGACGCTTAGAGAAAGGGCTGTTCTTTCCCTAGGATCCTAAGCTGTAAGGACCGTGGAGTCCTGGGGTGACTGCATCTTCCTTGCAATGAGGTGGAAGCCTGCCTGAGAAGGGGGTCAATACAGAAGAAGGCAGAGTGAAGAAAAGAGAAACGGACTTCCCTGGTGATCCAGTGGTTAGGAATCTGCCTGCCAGTGCAGGGGACATGGGTTCAATCCCTACTCCAGGAAGATGTGCTTCTGGGCAACTAAGTGTATGCACCACAACTACTGAAGTCCATGTGCCCTAGAGCCTGTGCTTGGCAACAAGAGAAGCCACTGCAATGAGAAGCCTTCCTTCTACAACTAGAGAATAGCCCTCACCTGCCACAACTAGAGAAAACCTATACACAGCAACAAAGAACTAGTGCAGCCAAAAAACTTAAAAAGTGAATAAACAAATAATTTTTTAAAAAAAGGAGAGGAAGGAACATAGAGCCCCGAGTAGATGGTTTGAGCCCCTGTCTCCACCTGATGCCAGGTCCCCTCCCTGTATTTTCCAGTTCTGTGAGTCAACAGATCATTACATCTTTTGCTTGGAGTCTTTTGTGCTCTGCTCCTTGCAAGAAAAGTTTCTGCTTAAAACAAGCTGCAACAAAGAAGAACCAACATCCAGAAAGGAAGCGAGGACTGGGTTGGAGAAGCCTCAAAGCTGAAATGCCAAAACAGTATCACCAGTGGAGGCTGCTGGTTCTCAGCGAAGCCAGATGCAAGACCCCGGCTGGGCCAGTCTATGAGGCCTGCCTGAGCCCTGCCCCACTGGGCCTGAGGAACTAAGCGTTTGCATCTGCATCTGGCTAATCCAGCTATTTCTCTTATACAGGTTCCCTGACCAGCCCCTGTTGGCATTTGTTGTGGGAGATCCGTGGTAAAATGTAATAGCAATTCAGAATTCTAGAATTATAGAGCCATTCAACCCTTGAATCATAGTCTTAGATACTTAGAATTATAGGATCTTAGAATTCATTACTTCATTCAATAAATATTTCCCTAATGTCCTCTTTGTGCTGGACACTGAGCTGGGTACTAGAAATACAGGGCTGAACAAGGCATGTATGGTTTCTACCTTCATGGATGGTCCGTTCTGGAATTACAGAAACTCAGAGTTAAAGGGACTCACTGGAATTTCTTAGCTTCATCTTTTTAACTTCTCAGAGGAGGAAAGAAAGTTGAGGGTTATGGAGGGACTGATCTGGGAGGAGAAGTTAGAAGGTAGGTGAACTTACCTTGCCAACAAAGGTTCATCTAGTCAAGGCTATGGTTTTTGCTGTGGTCATGTATGGATGTGAGAGTTGGACTGTGAAGAAGGCTGAGTGCCGAAGAATTGATGCTTTTGAACTGTGGTGTTGGAGAAGACTCTTGAGAGTCTTGGACTGCAAGGAGATCCAACCAGTCCATTCTGAAGGAGATCAGCCCTGGGATTTCTTTGGAAGGAATGATGCTGAAGCTGAAACTCCAGTACTTTGGCCACCTCATGCGAAGAGTTGACTCATTGGAAAAGACTCTGATGCTGGGAGGGATTGGGGGCAGGAGGAGAAGGGGACGACAGAGGATGAGATGGCTGGATGGCATCACTGACTTGATGGACGTGAGTCTGGGTGAACTCCGGGAGCTGGTGATGGACAGGGAGGCCTGGCGTGCTGCGATTCATGGGGTCACAAAGAGTCGGACACGACTGAGCGACTGAACTGAACTGAACTGAACTTAGAAGGTTGTTTTGATCCTTGGAAGAAATCAGGGCACAGAAGAAAGCATGGTCCATCCTCCACTGCAAGACTGCGGTCCCCATATCCTTCTCACTATCTGCCTTTGCCTCAGGCATCTGCCCCAGTATGAGTTGCTACCCAAAGGCCACTTTGGAAGGAGGGAGGAGGGAATAGGATGAACCCTAACATTGAAGCTGGGAACAGACTTCCCCAGGCAATGAGGGGTCTGGCCACTGCCCCACTCATCACAGCTGCCTCCTCCACCTCTGGGACACTCACCTGTGAGTTCAAGTCACCCAGGTTTGGGCACTGATGGGTCTCTATGTGAGTCATGGAAGGAGACTCCAGGCAGTGGATGTCCTGGATGATCCTCATGGGGGCCAAGCACAGCCCCTACTGCCCATCCTGTTTTCTCCAGGAAGATGACTGAGTCCACCTCTGTCCAAGCCATCTTTTCGTTAAACACTAGAGAGAAAGTTACCCCAGGTTCTATTTTTAAAACTTAATTACACAGTCACTTCAGCAAAATAAACGATGCGGGTTTTAATGTTTACTTTCTTAGCTATAAGTGTGAGAGTTTATTTTTATAAAACAAAAAGTGAATGGGTTCTTTCAGCCGAATCAGCTTAAGGAACTGCAATTATTTAATGTGCCAAACTTATTTTTGTACATTTCATTTTGCAGAATGTTTCATGCACATGGTTGGAAAAAAAATAGTATAGAGAGGCTGATAATGAAAAGTAGTGGCCTCTTGAACTTCTCACCCTGAGTTCTGCTTGTCAGAGGTAAACCAATTTTAACTTGTTTAGCTGTTTCTCTTACCGGTTTCCTCATAAAGCTAAATGATATGTTTGTACCACCATCTTCTGGCTTCCTGCTATGATGAGTGGGGCTTTAGCTCATTCTACCAGCCGGTCTCCCCTTCTGCCAACATTACTATATTTTTAGTTCTTCTTTTGGTTACCTTGGAAACTTTAAGTAATGATCTCATACATTTCTTTCTGTAAAAATAATGCTATAAGTTTTAAGGTAAAGTCATTAATATTTATTGGCCTGCAGAACCAGAAAATATAGAGGAAGAGTTCATTTCATTGGTGACTGGATCTGGGACTCTATCTCCTGCCTTCAGTCTTTTGTGCTGACCTCATTCTCAAGCAGGCTTTCTGCAACCTGTGGGGAAAATGGCTTAAGCCATTTGGCCTTTGCAATTAAATGTTCTGCCTAAACACAACATTGTACATCAATTGTTATTATTGTTCAGTCACTAAGTTATGTCAAATTCTTTGTGACCCCCATGGACTACAGCATGCCAGGCCCCCCTGTCCTCCACTATCTCCCAGAGTTTGTTCAAATTCATGTCCATTGAGTCCATGGTGCTACCTAACCATCTCATCCTCTGCTGCCCTCTTCTCCTTTTGCCTTCAGTCTTTTCCAACATCAGGGTCTTTTCCAATGATTTGCTTTTCACATCAGGTGGCCAAAGTATGGGAGCTTCAGTATCAGTCCTTCCAATGAATATTCAAGGTTGATTTCCTTAGGTTTGACTGGTTTGATCTCTTTGCAGTCCAAGGAACTCTCAAGAGTCTTTTCTAGCACCACAATTTGAAAGCATCAATTCTTTGGCACCTCTGATCATGACCACTGGAAAAACCATAACTTTGACTACAGGGGCCTTTGTCAGAAAATTGAGGTCTCTGCTTCTTAACATGCTGTCTAGGTTTGTCATAGCTTTCCTTGCAAAGAGCAAGCATCTTTTAATTTCATGGCTTCAGTTGTCATCTGCAGTGATTTTGGAGCCCAAGAAAAGAAAATCTGTCACTGCTTCCACTTTTTCCTCTTCTATTTGCCATGAAGTGATGGGACCAGCTGCCATAAACCAACTATGTGTTCAGTCACTTCAGACATGTCTGAGCCTTGTTGACCCTATGGACCATAGCCCACTGGACTGCTCTGTCCATGTAATTTTCCTGGCAAGAATACTGGAGTGTGTTGCCATGCTCTGCTCCAGGGGATCATCCTGACCCAGGGATCAAACCTGCATCTCCTGCATTGCAGGTTAATTTTTTTTTTAATTTAACCACTGAGCCACTGGGGAAACATAAATCTACTATACTCCAATATGTTTGTTGTTTTTTTTTTTTTTAAAGAAAACTTCTCCCTGAAATAACTCACACTCAAGGGTCAAAACCATATTCCTAATGGGAAGTGAGCCCTAGAACTGAGATATGCATTGTGATTGCCAAGGCCAACCTCCTAAGCACACAACCTTGTGACACTTTTCTATTAAGCTCTTACTCTGTCCTTGGACCCAGGGACTACAATGTAATCCAAGGTTACCACAGTCTCTGACCTTATGGAGCTCATAATCTAGTTTGGCAAACAGATACTAATTATGTCATAAATTAATGTATATTCACAACTATAATAGATACTATAAGAGTGATGGGTGGAGAGATGGAGTGCTATGAAGACATATAGATAGGGAGTTTGACCTTGTCACAGAAAATCAGAGAGGGCATCCCTGAGGGGCTGTTGGGTGAGCTGGGATTAAAGGATGAAGGGTATGTTGTGGAAAGTGGGGATCAAGAGAGCACTACAAGCACAAGGATCAGCCTGTGAAAAGGTCTGTGGCAGGAAGAAGAGTGTCACTCACAGGGGATGAAGATGCCCCAGGATACGAGGGGAGAGAAGCTGTTAGGTACCATCCCAGGAAGGGAGGGGTCTGGCTGATCAGTGTCTCTCAGGCCAACAGAGTGGGTCTCTTCTTTTTCCTAAAAGAAGGGGAGCCATGGAGCAGCGCAGGGAGGGCCATAGGAAGGAAAGAAAGTGACCAGTCATGTATTCTGAGAACATTCCTCTTCTACCATGTTGGGAAAACATTGCAGTAGGGAAGTAATGGAACCTGGGAGCTCTTGCTAGGAACAGTTGCTACTGGATAAACACCCAAGGTAACTAAGAAGCTCCTGTCTGCACTGGCTGCATTTGCCCCCAGAGCCAGCAGACACAAACCACTATTGTTTGGAAGAATTCAAAATGTCTATAAAAGAGCTTTTTAATAATGTCCAAGATATAGGAAATTTCCTGGTGATCCAGAGGTTAGGACTCCACACTTTCACTGTTGAGGGCCCAGGTTCAATCCCTGGTTAGAGAATTAAGAACCCACAAGTCACATGTGTGGTACAGCCCAAAATAAAAAATAAAATATTTTCCAAGATAAAATCCACAATTACTAGAAATATAGCAATGCAAACTAAAATCAGGGAAAGGGCAGGTAGTGGAGAATAATCTCAGGATGATCCAGATGTTGGAACTATAAACAAGTACTATAATTAAACTCATGATGGTAAAAAAAAATGTTCAGAATAATGAATAAAAAGATTTTTTTAACCCCAGCAGGGAAATAAAACTATAAAAATGAACTAAGTGGAAATTACAGAACTAAAATATGCAATATTTAAAAAATCAGTAGATGGATTAATGGAAAAGTGAAGACAGAAGAAAGAACCAAGAAATTGAAAATGCATCAATAGAAATTTCTAATCTAAAGGATACAGAAATAGGAATTTTTTTTAAGACTCCAGAATCTATAGAATAATATTGAAAGAAAAACATAATGTACATGGAACTTCAGCCCTAGCAAGATATGTGTGTATGCACACATATGCATGTGTTTGAGAGGTAGAAGAAACTATTTGAATAAATGTTGGTGAAAGACAAATATTTACAGATTTATGAAGCTTAACAAACCCCAAGCAGAATGAACTCAAAGGTAATTACATCTAAGTGTATCATAGTCAAATTTCTGAAAGTCAAAGTTGAAAAAATTTTGAAAGCAGTTAGAGAAAAAGGACACATTACATAGAGAAAAACAATTTTACTGGCTGCTGATTTCTAGTGAGAAGCAATGGAGATCATATGACAATCCAATCACGTCTTTAAACCATGGTCAATCCAGAATTGCATATCCAGCACAAATATCATTCACGAACAAAAGTGAAATAAGGACATTTTCAGATAAAAGAAAACTAAGGGAATTTGTTACCAGCAGAACTGAACTATGAGAAATACTAAATAAAGTTATTTAAGCTGAAGGAAAGTGGTGCCAGATGGAAATTTAAATATTCAAGAAAATATTGAAGAACAGCAGAAATGAGAAATGTGTGAGTATAAAAGACTATTTTTTTTTTCATTTTATTTTCTTAAAATACATTAGATTATTTAAAGCAAAAATACATCATACTGCATTGTGGAATTTTTAATGTATGTAGATGTAATACATATGGCAAGTATTTCACAAGGGATGAGGAAGGACAGAAAATGGACTTACAGAGATTCAAGGCTAGAAGTTACAGATGTGTTTTGTAATCTTTAGATCAATCACTTAAGAAAATACAAATAGGTATAGCTAAAATGTCAATATGCATGCATGTAAAAAATATCAATGTGTGTGCATGTTAAATCATTTCAGTCATGTCTGACTCTTTGCGACCCCATGGACTGTAGCCTGTCAGGCTCCTCTAGCCATGGGATTCTCCAGGCAAGAATACTGGAGTGGATTTCCATGCCCTCTTCCAGGGGATCTTCCTGACCCAGGGATCAAACTCAGGTCTCCTGCATTACAGTGCTGCCTGAGAAGCCCAAAAATGTCAATAGATAAAAATGAAATTCTTAAAGATAGATTTAACTGATTCAAAAGAAGACAGGAAGGGAGAAACATATGGACAGACAACAGTAAACCTAGAAGAGATGCATACAGCCAGTAGTAAAATGCTAACCCTTGGCCCAACCACATCATAGTTATGGTCAGTATTAGTATGCCAATCACACTAATCAGCAGAGCCCTCCTTTCCTCTTTCCTTCCATTTGTTTCTTACAACCCACCCTAGGAGGTAACCAAAGATACAATTCTGTCCCTCTTCACTGATAAGAAAAATCCATGGCTCAGACAGAGGCAGTGACCTGCCTGAGGTCACACAGGAGGTCATAGGCAGAGTCCGGGTGGGAAGCTCAGGCTCACACTGGCTTGCACTGGGATTTGCTGCACCCCTACCCCAGCTCTGATATGAGGGAGATTTGGAGGGTGGTCAGAAGCTTCATGCTTCTACCCTGAATCTCTCCCTTGATGGGACACAATACTGAGCTGCTCACGTTCCAACTTGAATAACGAATAGAAAAGAATGAACCTCAATCAGAGAAGGACAAAACTTTGTTGAGGGGGACTCAAGAGTCCAGACAGGGGAGCATCATGAGAACAGGGACCTACTTCCAGAGGATGAACTCCCGGCTCCAAGAGAACCTACAGAGGAGACGGTGGAGTAGAAACTAACAGGGCTGACAACAATCACAGAACCTGGCAGGAGGCACAGTGCAGGGGGTTGCAGGCACCTTTTATGTGTATGTGTCCCCCAACAAGCCCAAGACATAGGGGCAACAATCCCATTGTACAAGAGAAGAGTGAGGCCAGAGGGGGAAGTGGCTCCAGGGTAGTCACAGGATGATGGGGGTTGGGGTGGGGGGAGTGGCGGGTAGGGTAGCGATGCAGGACCAGGTCTCTGCCCAGTGACCCATCCTTCCCACCTGCAGGCAGTGGCTCAGAGGATGGGCAGGGCCTGTCCTGGGGCCTGGAGAACTTGGTGTGTAGGTCTGTTTCTTTCAACACAGAACCACCCTGAGATGTGCTGGCTGATGCAGGACGTAGCGAGCACACTGCTGTGAAGGGGTGGAGCAGAGCCTGGGAAACCAGCCTCTAGGGCTGCTGGGATTGACAGTGTGTTCAGGGAAGGGATCAGGAGGTCCTGGGTTCAGTCTTGGCTCTGACTTCCTCCTGGGTGATTTGGGGCAGGTTGTTTGGGGATGGCTCAGATGGAGGCACCCTGAGCAGGTGCTTTACCCACATGAACTCACTAAATCTTCAAAACAATCCTGTGAGGAAGGCACGACCATCCTCCCCATATTGTGGATGCAGAAACCGAGGTCCAGCATGGTTAAGAAGCTTGCCTGGTCATATATAGGGGAGAGGTGGACCCCAATTTCACACCCAGCCAGGCTAACTCCAGGCTCCAAACCTGTCACTGCCCCCACCCTGCTGCTCCCTTGATAGTGACAGCAGCTAACACATGCTGAGCTCCTCCTACACAGAGGGGTGGGCGAGGCCAAGCGCTTACAGGTCTGATCTCATCAAACCTTCTCCTCCACACTCCTAGCTGACTACTCTTTCCAAAAAATTTTTTTACATGTACAAACTGCTATATTTGTTTTTATTTATTTATTTTTGGCTGTTCTGGGTCTTCACTGCTGCATGCACGCTTCTCTTGTGGAGCACGGGCTCTAGGCATGCGGGCTTCAGTGGTTGTAGCAAGTGGGCTCAGTAGTTGCAACTTACTGGCTCTAAGGTGTGAAGACTTCAGTAGTTGCTGCACAGGGGCTCATCAGTTACGACTCAAAGGCCCAAGAGCATGCAGGCTTCAGCAGTTTTGGCTTGAAGACTCAGTAGTTTTGGCTCCCGGGGTCTAGAGCACAGGCTCAGTAGTTGTGGCACACAGGCTTCGTTACTCCACAGCATATGGAATCTTCCCAGACCAGGGATCAAACCTGTGTCCCCTATATTGGTGGGCAGACTCATCCACTGTGCCAACAGGAAAGTCTCCTAGGTGACTATTTTTTGCTGCATCTTTTCGCTCACATCTTTTGCCCTAAGAACAGACAGGAGGCTGAGGTTCAGGGGGATCAAGGGTCGCTCAGGGTGACAGAGGCAGAGATAGGACTGGAACTCAGGCCCAGCTGAATCCAGAGTCTGTTCTGTCAGTGACATCAGGTCCTGATCCCCGTGACTCCAGGGCTCAGCACCCAGGTGGTTGGGAGGGAAGCTGGAGAACACTGAGAGTGTAATGTGCTTACTTCATGGGGAATATGCATTTCCAAAGAGTTCTCTGACAAGAGTAATGCTTCCTTCATGACTCCCCCATGCTCATGGTGGAGACCCAGGTGTCTGGCAGGTGGTGGCTGCCAAAACATTCCCCCTCCCAGAGATGCTGAGTGTGACCCTTGAGTCCTGTGGCGCTCTCTCATACTGACACAAGTGAGAACAGTATGCCCAGAGCCAGGTCCTCAGAACTGGGTCCACCTGCCCCAAGGGAGGCCCTGAAGGTTGGCTCCAGGCTGACCCCTCATGGGAAACTGGGTTCAGTAGATTTGGTGCTATGCTGGCTGATCCTAATACAGAGCCCACACTTGGAGAAGCTCTGGAATTTTCTCGGCACCTCCATAAACTCCAGGAGTTTGGCCAGCCCTTGGGAAGGCCTTTCTGCTCTCCCTGGCTGCGATTGGCCAGGCCTGAGCATTTCTGAAGGAATGGTAGCCAAAATCACTTTGTGTGGAGGACACAGAGGCCCTAGGATCCAGGATAAGCAAATTGTTCTTAAACATAGCTTTTGTGGGCCAAGGTCCCAGATTCCTGCTGAGTGGGCAGAGACTATTCTTGGAAGCAGAGTGGAGGGGGTGGCTGAGAACATAGGCATGATGATAAACCTCATTCTTATCACAGCAGATTCTCAATCAATGCCTAGACCAATGTCTCTGCAGCTCTGAGATACTGTGAGTCAATGAACTCTGAAATTTAGAACTTGATACTGGTCAGACTTTGAGGGATCAGACACAGTATCCTCCTGGTAACTCTTAGTTCCCTAATACTTCCAGCGGCCTCCAGACACTTTCACCCCTGGCATGGCAGAAACCCACCTGCAACAGAAGGGTCTCAGCCAATGAGCCCTCTTATGAGGGATGTGGATCCTGCTTCCTCTTCACTGTGACTCTATCTCTGATGGTTGATCTGGGTCAGGGAATGGGCTTCAGGCCACCTGGGCAGGGAATTCTGGGGTCCCAGACATCAAAAAGGGGTCTAAACTGGTGACATGTCAAGCAACATCCAGATGGGCCCATCACCCTTTTGGTTCCAGTGATTCCTGATGCCATAGGGAGCAGGGTCCTCTACAGTGTGGGACCCATGGCACAAACTCTTGCCCAGGCCTGAGGATGGTATAAAGCCCAACTCTGTTTCATCTGCCATGTCATCTGTTTAGTTCTGCAGTGGGAAGGACCCAAGAGGCTGGAGTCAGACATTAGGGAGAGTGACACACACAGACCTCATGCCAAGGTCACAGACAAAGGTCCAGAGTTAGGGTCTGGAACCCCAAAGTGGAGTTGGCTGGAGAGGGGGTCTGGGCTCAAAGGGGCTGTATGGGTGAGAGGTGCAGGTGGGGCCCTACCTGGCTGCATCATGGGGCTGAGGCAGAGTGGAACGATCACATTTGCTGCATCACTTTCTCTGATTCTCAATTTGAAACAGGCCATGGGCAATGGCAGGTAAGAGGCAGGTAATTATAGACAGCTCTACAGCAAAGCAATTCAAGACCCACCTTCCTGGTCTCATGAAATTGCCTGGGTTTACACACATGCAGAGCCATATTTCATGCTTTAAATGAGTATGTTTTTAGGAGCCTCAACCTCCCAGGAGTTCATGAATTTCCTAGAATCACCACTCACAGATCTTCCATGAGACTGAATAATGAGCAAGAGAGACTCATTTAACAGAAAACAAAAGGAAGGAAAAAAATAAATAGTTCATATGGTGTAAATTCTGCTTTTTACATGAAGTGTCTTAAAGAATTGGCTGCATTTTCCCAAACTGCTGGTAAGGAGGGAGTGACAGAGAGTGTGTACAGTCTGAATGGTTCATAGTTGCCCCCAGCAATGCTGTGCTCTGGCCATTAACCAGGTGGAAGAGACTTGCAATCTCTGTAGGATACTTAGGGAAAACGGATGGTTTTGTGAACACCCATCACCAGAGATGAAGTTCAGGCTAGACTGGCCCTGCCACACCTGGACAGAGACAGTACATGACCATGGGGAAGAAGAAAGACATCCATGGGTCCCAAGAGGATCCTAGAAAGAACACCTGGAGCAAATGATCATTGTAGGAGCAATAACTCCCCTATGGGTTCAGGGCTTCACTAAGAGGCCCCTGCAGAGCCCTCAGCTCAGGGTGACACCAACTGCCTTTAATCAAGGATGTCTTCTGTGCAAGCCCTGAGCAGGCACATTACAAAGACTATCTCACTGAGTCCTTATCTCAACTTGAAGGAAGGGGTTATTATTATCCACATTTTGAAGCTGAAGAAGCTGAGGCTCAGGAGGGCTTGCCCAAGGTCAGAGCTGGGGGCCAGTGGAGCAGGACTCATGTCCTGAGTGATGGTGTTGTCCTAGTCCGGAGTGAGTGGGTAAGGAGCTCTATCAGGGATCTTCCACCTGCCAGACTCTGGGCTTGATCTGTTGCCTATCTCAGATTATATTAATCCCCACTGCAGTCTTAGGTGGATACTATTACCCCTGCTAGAGACTAAATGTTCCCCCCAAATTCATATGCTAAAACCTAGCATCCCCTGTGGTGGTATTAGGAGGTGGGGCCTTTGGGAGGTGCCTAGGTCATGAGGGTGGGGCCCTATTCATGGGGTTAGTGTCCTTATAGAAGGGAACCAAGACCTCCCTCACCCCTTCCATCACGTGAGGTCATAGCAAGAAGGAAACTCTATGAACCAGACACTGGGTCTCCCGGTGCCTTGACCTTGAACTTCCCAGTCTCCACAACTGTGAGAAATAAATGCTGTTTATAAGCCATCCAGTCTATGACAACTTGTTATAGCAGCAGAACTTGGAGGTCAGGGAACTAACCAATCCAGGCTCCTGTGCCTTTGAGGGGCCAGCACTGCCACCCCCTCATCCACTTACACAGGGAGCATCTCATACTTGCCCCTCCCCACTTACAGTTTTATCCTCCAAAGCCCCCTGCCCTGATGGACCCATCTGCCCTCCCGCTAGCTCTGACTCACCCACCCACTACTGCTACCTTACCTGTTCAACTTCTTGCAGCTCTAGTCCTTCCCACCTTTGGTGCTGACTCAGCTCCACCTTCTCCTTCATTCTAAGAAAACTACCTCTCTTTGTCCAACCTGAACCCCAGGACATGCCTCCCTTCAACCCAAATTCAGCTCCAACACCAGGCCTCACATAAAGATCACATTATGTTCAATTTAGACTCAATAACAAAGGAAATTTAAAACCAGAACCCACACTGTAAGTTTCGGTTCTCAGGCTGTCAGCAACTGTGGGACATTACTTTTTTCTTCTCCCTGGGCCAGCAACACATCTTAACCAGGGATCACTCATTTCACATGAATAGAAACCCAGATGTGTTCCTGCCGTGGTTACATCTCAATGGATCCTCCCCACACATTCTCATCTATCTCTTTCCCAGCTTCCAGCCTCCCACTACTCTGGCCTACGAGTTCTCTCTTTCTTTGCATCCCTTGTATTTCTGCACATTGCTTTCATTCCAGCAAAGTAGATTGTCGCAGGAAGCTTCGCAGAAAGTTCTTACTCTCCAGCCCTGAAGGAGGGCTTTATACCCTCCTTCAGCTTCTTCCAGCCTGAGACTAATTCCCCATTTTTCTAAACTCTAAGAGAAGATGGCATAACACATTTTTTGGCAGAGAAATTTCTTCCCCTGTGATCATTGTTGAAAAAAATTGCGCAGTGTGAGAATTGCGAGTGAAGTTTTATGTGGGACAAAAGGACTGCAGCCCAGGAGACAGCATTTCAGGTAGCTCTGAGAAACTACTCCAAAGAGGCAATGAAGAGCCAGGTTATATAGAAGTTTTGCAACAAAAGACAGGTAGTCTGAACATGAAAAGATTACTGTTAATTAAAGAAAACCAGATAGCCCAAGTTAAACAACTTAGCTCTGTTCTATGCATTTTTTTTGTTCAGCCACTAAGTATGTCCGACTCTTTGTGACAGTATGAACTACACAGCACGCCAAGCTTCCTTGTCTCTCACTGTCTCCAGGAGCTTGTGCAAACTCATGTCCATTGAGTCAGTGATGCCATCCAACCATCTCACCCTCTATTGCTCTCTTCTGCTCTGCCCAAATCTGTCCCTGTTTCCACTTTTCCCCATCTATTTGCCACGAAGTGATGGTACTGGATATCATAATCTTAGATTTTTGCATGTTAAGTTTTAAGCCACTTTTTCCACTCTCCTCTTTCACCTTCATCGAGGCTCTTTAGTTTCTCTTCATTTTCTTCCATTACAGTGGTATCATCTGCATATCTGAGGTTGCTGATATTTCTCCAGGCAATCTTGATTCCAGCTTGTGGTTCATCCAGTCTGGGATTTCACATCATGCACCTTGCATATAAGTTAAATAAACAGAGTGACAGTGTACAGCCTTGATGTCCTCCTTTTCCAATATTGGATCTGTCCATTGTTCCCTGTCTGGTTCTTTGAGACCCTTTGGATTGTAGCCTGCCAGGCTCCTCTGTTCATGGGATTCTCCAAGCAAGAATGCTGTAATGGGTTGCCATGCCTTCCTCCAGAGGATCTTCCTGACCCAGAAATCAAGCCCATATCTCCTGTGTCTCCTGCATTGCAGGTGGATTCTTTATCTGCTGAGCCATCGGGGAAGCCCTGTTCTATGTAAGGGGAGATACAAGAGTGTGGGTTCACTGACATCACTCCTTTCATATGTGCCTCAGCTATCTGGGGCCTGAATCCTGTGTTTTCACATCCTGAATTTCCTCTCTGTTCACAGTCTCATCCTCTGTGGTAGCTGCAATTGCTGGTGACTGTCACATTCTTGTTTATTAATATGGCAAGAAACATTCCATTTCTCATCATCAGCGTGGTTCTCCAGGAAAGGGGGTGTTGCAATGAAAAAGAAAAAAGAGGAATGGGTTTTCCTTTTCTTTTCCTGAGAACAGAGAAGATAAAGAGAACAGCAAATAGGCCTGAACATTCCTGGTTTTTACTGTAACTGTTCCTAATCTGTAATCTATAACTAAAAAATGCTTTTCTGTCCCCAAATTCTGCATGAGCTACATTTTGCACCCATTATCCTTTGACTCTATGCTAATTACATCCTGTATCTGGTGCTTACTTTACAGCACTCTCTCTGCAAATCATCTCTTGTAGCTTTTTTTTTTCTTTTTACATATCAGAAAGAAGGGGCAGGGCCATTGGACTGCCAGACTCAATTACTGGGCTACATTGAAACAATGCAAGAGGAAGAAGAATGCAAGATTCTTATACCATTGTTCTTCATCACAGACCCCTGACTGCAAGCCCTCATCTTATATATGCCCCTAGACCCCTCCTTGCCTGGAAAATCCCATGGACGGAGGAGCCTGGTAGGCTGCAGTCCATGGGGTCGCTAGGAGTCGGACATGACTGAGCAACTTCACTTTCACTTTTCACTTTCATGCATTGGAGAAGGAAATGGCAACCCACTCCTGTGTTCTTGCCTGAAGAATCCCAGGGATGGGGGAGGCCTGGTGGGCTACTGTCTATGGGGTCACACAGAGTTGGACACGACTGAAGTGACTTAGCAGCAGCAGCAGACCCCTCATTGTGGCCAGGTGGTGGTGGGGGGGCAGTTCTTTCAGCGTTAACCTACTGTGTTCCTCTCTCTGCTGGCTGAGAATTAAAGCCACCTTTCTATTTCCTTCAAACTCTGTTTCCATATTTTTTATTTGGCTTTGGTGGGCAGAGAAAGCCAAGATTTTGGTCAACAACAGGGGCCCACTTGCCTTAAACATACTCCTCATGTGGACTGGTGGGTGAGGTTGCATGTTAACCATTATAGTAACAATGATGAGTACTAACATCACTGGGTCTGGCCACTGAGCTGACTTCTGTTCAGACACTGTCTGTTTCTTCCAACAGCTCTAGGAGGTGTGTGATGACTTTCTAGTGTGCCAACCTGGGCACAGCTTTGTCCCAGAATTCCCTTCCACCTGCATTTCCTGTTAGGATGGGTACAAAGGAGGTTCCCTCATGAAAGCTGGCAGAGCAGGGACAGGAGCCACACTGTAGCACCACACACGTTGCTGCCAATTTGCTGATTGTCAGTGGGAAGCAAGTTGAGCCTGCGATTTCTATTCTCCTCAGATCTTCCTTCAGTTCTCTGACTCATGGGTCAGGTGTCTGTGTGTGTTCAGCTCCATGACAAAGGGTCCCAGTTTCTGTAGATATGCTTGTCACCAAGATCAGAGTCAACAAAAATAGACATGGTTTCAGCCCATCCTCATGGCTTCCATCCTGCTTGTGATTTTCCCTTCCCGACTGCATGCTTGTGGACCCTGGGCTCCAGAATCAGACGTGCAGATGGCCTTTCTTAGCCAGCTTCACTGTTACTGCAGAAGTCGCTTCCCTCTGATAAATTTCTTAGTACACACACACACACACATGTACACACACACACATAAACCCTACATATGTAATTGGATACTGGTTCTGCTTCTCTGCCTGCAATACCTGAAATGCCTGCAATGCGAGAAACCTGGGTCCAATCACTAGGTTGGGAAGATACCCTGGAGAAGGAAATGGCAATCCACTCCAGTATTCTTGCCTGGAGAACTCCATGGACGAGGACTCTAGTGGGCTAGAGTCCTTGGGGCTGCAAAGAGTTGGACACTACCTGAGCGACTCACACACACTGATTCTCTGGGTGAACTCTGATACAAAGTGGTATTGTCTTAAAAAATATTCACAACCTAAAATTTGAGAGTTATGTTTTATTAGGTGGGAATTTTTAGGACTTCAAGATGGCATCACACATAATCCCCAGAGAACTGCTCTGAGGAGGCCAGGGAGGAGCCAATTTATATAGTGGTTTTGCAACAAAGAGCAGGTATATAGTGCTTTTCTATGTATGGGAAGATGCAAGAGTCTGGGATCTCTGAAATCATTCCTTTGATAGGCACCTCAGCTATCTGGGGCCAATTTTCTGAGTTCCACAGGGCTCACCCTAGGGAGTGGCTATAGTCTGATGGCTGCTAGATAGCAAGTATTCTTCTCCTTCCTGAGTTCCCTTAGGGCTCACTGGCTCACACCCGAGGGGTGCAATCACTGATGACTGTGACATCCTTGTTTATTGATATGGCAGGAAATATTTCATTTCTCAGTGGCAACTATTAATATCCCTGTTCTACAGATGGTGACACTGAGGCATTTAATTCTAGTTTCACAGGTCCATAGATGGAGAGGAATTTCGTCCCAAAGTGTATCATACTCAGAATCTCACCAGATATCTGATTTCAACTATTTTGACCCTGAGATTTGGGGCTTTTGTGTTGATGAGATTTAGATGAGACTTGTCACTCTTCGTTGATACTATAAATTGATTGAGACTTTTGGGGATGTTGGGATGGAGTGAATGGCTTTAGCATGTAGAGTAGACATGAAACTTTGGGGGGCAGGGGACAGACTGCAATAGGCAGAATAAGAGCTGGCCAAAGATATCCTCATTCAAATGACCAAAACCCATAAATATGTTGCCTTATGTGCCTAAAAGGACTTTGCAGATGTTATTAAATTAGGGATCTTGGGATGGGGAGACTATCCAGGATTTTCAAGGTTGGCCCAAAGTAATCACAAAGTCTTTACAAGTGAGAGAGGCAAGCGAGTCAGAGGAGATGGGATGACAGAATTAGATTGAATGATGCAGGGCCATGAGTCAAGACATGTGAAAAGCCTGTAGAAGATGGAAAAGGCAAGGAAAGGTCAACTTAAAAATAGTCATAACCTAAAAGCTGAAAGTTACACTTTATATGGCAGAAAATTTTAGAACTTAAGCCTGGGAGGCAGCATTTCAAGTAGCCCTGAAAGAACTCCTCTGAGGAAGCCAGGGGAGGAGACAGGTTATATAGAAGCTTTATAACAAAGAGCAGGTAATCTGCTCATCAAAAGATTATTGTTAATTAAAGAAAACCAGATATCTCATGTTAAGGAATTTAGTGCTTTTCTATGTATGGGAAGGTGCAAAAGTCCAGGCTCATTGAAATGCTTAGTTTCATATGCATCTCAGCTATCTGGGGCCAGTATCCTGCATTTTTCTCATCCTGAGTTCCTCAATGCTCACCATAGGGAGTGGCTTCAGCCTAATGGCTGCCAGATTGTGCAGGCACTCTTCTCCTTCTTGAGTGCCCTTAGAGCTCAGGAATTCACATTTGGAGGGCCAGAATCTCTGAAGACTATGGCATCCTTGTTTACTGATATGGCAGGAAATATTCCATTTCTCATTAAAAAAAAATAAATAAATAAGGAAAGTTATAGACCCTCTAGGAACTCCACTCACCTATTTTGGACTTCTGATCTCCAGAACATTAAGATAATAAATTTGTTGGTTTTTTTTAAAAGACTTTATTTTTTAAGAGCAGTTTTAGGCATACAAAAAATTGGGAGGGAGGAATAAAGATTTGTCCCCTATTCCTACACATTCCCCTACTCCACCATTATCAACATCATTTAGCAGAATGGTACATTTGTTACCAAGGTTGGACTTAAGCGGACATGATAGTCATCCAAAGTCCATAGTTTACTTTAGGGTTCACCCTTGGTGTTGTACTTTCTATAGATTTGGACAAATGTGTAATGACATATCCATCATTGTAATATCATACACAGTATTATTCGTTGCCCTAAAAATCCTCTGTGCTCCTTTTCATCTCTACCAGTTATCCACCCAGTCACTTTCAACTACTGATTTTTTTTTTTTTGTCTGTAGTATTGTCTTTTCTAGAATGTCATGTAGTTGAAAAAAATCAGTAAGAGCTATTTCTGCTGTTTGTGCTTTTAATTGAACATTTTATATAATTCCATTTCCTTTTTTTACTTATCAGTTATACTTCTCTTTGTACTTTTGAAAATGGCTTCCCTAGAGTTTACAATTTATATTTACAGCTAGTCCATGCCTACTTTTAAATAACAATGTATCACTCTTTGGATAGTGTGAGTACCTATAATAATAAAATAACCCTAATTCCTTCCTCTTGTTCCTTGAATTAGTGCTGTGATTCATTTCACTTACAGACAAGCATATATAAAGATATATTTACATGCATGTACAGTTGACTGTTGAAAAACACAGGTATGTTTGAACCATGCAGGTTCACTTATATGTGGATTTTTTCAATAAATACTATTCAGTTCAGTTCAGTCACTCAGTTGTGTCCAACTATTTGTGAAACCATGGACTGTAGCATGCCAGGATTCCCTGTCCATCACCAACTCCCAGAGCTTACTCAAACTCATGTCCATAGAGTTGGTGATGCCATCAAACCATCTCATCCTCTGTCATCCCTTCTCCTCCTGCCTTCAATCTTGCCCAATATCAGGGTCTTTTCCATTGAGTCAGTTCTTCACATCAGGTGGCCAAAGTATTAGAGTTTCAGCTTCAGCATCAGTCCTTCCAATGAATATTCAGGACTGATTTCCTTTAGGATGGACTGGTTGGATCTCCTTGCAGTCCAAGGGACTCTCAAGAGTCTTCTCCAACACCACAGGTCAAAAGCATCAATTCTTTGGCATTCAGCTTTCTTTACAGTCCAACTCTTACATCCATACATGACTACTGGAAAAATCATACCTTTGGCTAGATGGACCTGTGTTGGCAAAATAATGTCTCTGCTTTTTAATAGGCTGTCTAGGTTGGTCATAGCTTCTCCTTCAAGAAACAAGAGTCTTTTAATTTCATGGTTGCAGTCACCATCTAAAGTGACTTTGGAGCCCATAAAAATAAAATCTGCCACTGTTTTCACTCTTTCCCCATCTATTTGCCATGAAGTGATGGGACTGGATGCCATTATCTTAGTTTTCTGAATGTTGAGTTTTAAGCCAACTTTTCACTCTCCTCTTTCACTTTCAAGAGGCTCTTTAGATCTTCTTCACTTTCTGCCATAAGGGTGGTGTCATCTGCATATCTAAGGTTATTGATATTTCTCCCAACAATTTTGATTCCAGCTTGTGCTTCATCCAGCCCAGCATTTCTCAGGATGTACTCTGCATATAAGTTAAATAAGCAGAGTGACAGTATACAGCCTTGACATAATCCTTTCCAGATTTGGAACCAGTCTTTTGTCCCATGTCCAGTTGTAGCTGTTGCTTCTTGACCCGCATACAGATTTCTCAGGAGGCAGGTCAGGTGACTTCCCTGACTTCCTGGTGGCTCAGATGGTAAAGCGTCTGTCTACAATGTGGGAGACCTGGGTTCGAGCCCTGGGTTGGGAAGATCCCTGGAGAAGGAAATGGCAATCCACTCCAGTACTATTGCCTGGAAAATCCCATGGACAGAGGAGCCTGGAAGGCTACAGTCTATGGGCTCACAAAGAGTCGGACACGACTGAGCAACTTCAGTCTGCATATAAGTTAAATAAGCAGAGTGACAATATATAGCTTTGACATAATCCTTTCCAGATTTGGAACCAGTCTCTTGTTCTATGTCCAGTTGTAGCTGTTGCTTCTTGACCTGCATACAGATTTCTCAGGAGGCAGGTCAGGTGGTCTGGTATTCCCATCTCTTTCAGAATTTTCCACAGTTTGTTGTGATCCACACAGTCAAAGGCTTTGGCATAGTCAATAAAGCAGAAGTAGATGTTTTTCTGGAACTCTCCTGCTTTTTCAAAGATCCAACAGATGTTGGCAATTTGATCTCTGGTTCCTTTGCCTTTTCTAAATCCAGCTTGAACATCATGGTTCACGTACTGTTGAAGCCTGGCTTGGAGAATTTTGAGCATTACTTTGCTAGTGAGTGAGATGAGTGCAATTGTGCAGTAGTCTGAGCATTCTTTGGCATTGCCTTTCTTTGGGATTGGAATGAAAACTGACCTTTTCCAGTCCTGTGGCCACTGCTGAGTTTTCCAAATTTGCTGGCTTATTGAGTGCAGCACTTTCACAACATCATCATTTAGGATTTGAAATAGCTCAACTAGAAATCTACCACCTTCACTAGCTTTGTTCATAGTGATGCTTCTTAAGGCCCATTTGACTTCACGTTCCAGGATATCTGGCTCTAGATGAGTGATCACACTACCATGGTTATCTGGGTCATGAAGATTTTTTTGTATAGTTCGTCTGTGTATTCCTGCCACCTTTTTTAAATATCTTCTGATTCTGTTAGGCTCATACCATTTCTGTCCTTTATTGGGCCCATCTTTTCATGAAATGTTCCCTTGGTATCTCTAATTTTCTTGAAGCGATCTCTAGTCTTTCCCATTCTATTGTTTTCCACTATTTCTTTGCACTGATCATGAGGAAGGCTTTCCTATCTCTCCTTGCTATTCTTTGGAACTCTGCATTCAAATGAGTGTATATTTCCTTTTCTCTTTTGCCTTCCGCGTCTCTTCTTTTCTCAGCTATTTGTGAGGCTTCCTGAGGAAACCATTTTGCCTTTCTGCATTTCTTTTTCTTGGGGATGGTCTTGATCACTGCCTCCTGTACAATGTCACAAACCTCTGTCTATAGTTCATCAGGCATTCTGTTTATCAGATCTAGTCCCTTGAATCTATTTGTCATTTCCACTGTATAATCATAAAGGATTTGATTTAGGTCATACCTGAATGGTCTAGTGATTTTCCTCACTTTCCTCAATTTAAGTCTGAATTTGGCAATAAGGAGTTTGTGCTCTGAGCCACAGTCAGCTCCCGGTCTTGTTTTTGCTGACTGTACAGAGTTTCTCCATCTTCGGCTGTAAAGATATAATCAGTCTGATTTCAGTATTGACCATCTGGTGATGTCAATATGTATAGTCTTCTCTTGTGTTGTTGGAAGAGGGTGTTTACTATGACCAGTGCATTCTCTTGGCAAAACTCTGTTAGCCTTTGACCTACTTCATTTTGTACTCCAAGGTCAAACCTTCCTGTTACTGCAGGTAGCACTTGACATCCTACTTTTGCATTCTAGTCCCCTATAAGGAAAAGGACATCTTTTTTGGGGTGTTAGTTCCAGAAGGTCTTGTAGGGCTTCATAGAACAGTTCAACTTCAGCTTCTTCAGCGTTACTGGTTGGGGCATAGACTTGGATTACTGTAATATTGAATGGTTTGCCTTGGAAATGGACAGAGATCATTCAGTTTTTTTTGAGATTGCATCCAAGTACTGCATTTCAGACTCTTTTGTTGACTCTGATGGCTACTCCATTTCTTCTAAGGGATTCCTGCCTACAGTAGTATATATAATGGTCATCTGAGTTAAATTCACCCATTCCAGTCCATTTTAGTTCGCTGATTCCTAGAATGTCAGTGTTCACTCTTGCCATCTCCTGTTTGACAACTTCCAATTTGCCTTGATTCATGGACCTAACATTCCAGGTTCCTATGCAATATTGATCTTTACAGCATTGGACATCACCAGTCACATCCACAACTGGGTGTTGTTTTTGCTTTGACTCCATTTCTTCATTCTTTCTGGAGTTATTTCTCCACTGATCTCCAGTAGCATATTGGGCACCTACCGACCTGGGGAGTTCATCTTTCAGTGTCCTATCTTTTTGCTTTTCATACTGTTCATGGGGTTCTCCAGGCAAGAATACTGAAATGGTTTGCCATTCCCTTCCAGTGGACCACATTTTATCAGGACTCTACCATGACCCATCCGTCTTAGGTGGCCCTACATGGCTTGGCTCATAGTTTCATTGAGCCATGTCCACCAGCCAACCATGGGTACTTAAACATGCATGGCTGAATCTTTGAGAGAAGCATTTGCTACTGGCAGGATCAGCCAGGTAGGTAAGGGAGCACAAGGAGCCTGGCGTTCTGGGAGCCAGGCCAGGGGCAACATGTGGACACGAGATGGCAAGCCCAAAACCCATGAGGTGAGGAAGTGGGCAAGAAGGCGCTTGCTGGTTGTCTGACTGACTCACCCTGCCCATGGTGAGGATGCCTGACCTTGCAGCCTCAGTCCATGAGGGAAGGGGTGCAGCATGCTACCATGGCAACGGGGAAGAATGGGAGTAGGGTGGGGGGAGTGGAGGGTGATGAAACAACCCTCCCCCCACCCCACCCCCATCACGTGCCCACCGCCTTGGCAGCCCCAGGAATTGGGCCCGGGACACCGGATGGGCTATGTCAGGGATGGCTGACACGTCCTTGTGTCTGTCCACCCAGCCAGGTGACGGGCGGGGGTGGGGGGTGGGGCACTGCAGCCAGTCCATGGCGGTCGGCTGGGGACCAGACTCCATGCTCAGGAGAGGGCAACGGAGCTGTGTGCAATGGGGAGGGGGCCACAGGCACTCCCCCTTGTCCAGCAAGCAACGACATCAGGGGACACTCGGCAGCAATGGGCAACAGAGTGGGTCCACAAGGGGCACTGGAAGAGAGAAGCACCAGGGCACCGCCCTGGGGATCAGCAGAAGGGGAACAGATGAGGTAGAAGGATGGATGAAGAAGGGCACCAATGGAGTGTGGCCATGTAAGGTCAACATCGCAGAAGTGCAGCTGCGGCACAGAACTAGTGGTGGAGGTTGGGTGGCCCCTCGCTACCTCAAGGGGCACTGGGGCAATTTCAAAACAAACCAGAAGCAAGTGCAATAAATATAGTACTACATGAGTCACGGTTGAATTTGCAGATGCCAAAGCAAGAAGGCTATAGAGGGCTAACTATGAGACTTGAGCATCCATGGATTTTGGTATCTGTTGTGGGTCCTGAAACAAATCGCCCTCGGATACTGAAGGAGGAGTGTACACATGAGATATATACATAAACATATATAATCTAATACTTTCTTGCTATTATTATTTTGGACAAACTGTTATCTGTTAGATCAATGAAAATGGGAATAATAAAAGTTTTTATCTTGCCTTCACTTATTCCTTGATGCTTTTCCTTTCTTTATGTAGGTCCGTTTCTGACCTATATTTTCCCTGTCTCTAAAGAACTTCTTTTTAACACTTCTTGCAAGCTAAGTCCAGTGACAACACATTCCTTCAATTTTTGTTCATCTGAAAAATTCTGCATCTCTTTTTGCAAGGTATAGAATTCTAGGTTGGTGGGGTTTTTTTCTCAACACTTTCTATTTGGCTCTGCTCTCTTCTTGCTTGCCTGGTTTCTGAGAAGTTGTATGTAATTCTTGCCTTGGTTCCTCTATAGATAAAATGATTTTTCTTCCCTCTGGTTCCTTTCAAGAATTTTTGTTTATCTTTCATTTCCCATAATTTGAATATGACATGTAGAGGTGTAGTTTTTTGGTTTTTGTTTGGCTTTTACATTCAATATATGGTGTTCTGTGAGCTTCCTATATCTGCAGTTTGGTGTCTGACATTAATTTAGAGAAACTCTTAGTCATTATTATTTCAAATATTCCCTCTGTTCCTTTCTCTCCTCCTTCTCCTTCTGATATTCCCATCATGTATATGTTACAGCTTTTGTAACTGCCTCTCAGTCCTTGGATCCCTCTTCTACTTTTTTTTTTTTTTTGAGTTTTTGTTCTCCTTCCTTTTTGTTTTTTGAGGATTCCGTTGATAGATCATCTAGCTCAGAGATTCTTTCTCAATCTGTGTCCACCTACTAATTAGCCCATCAAAGGCATTCTTCGTTTTGGTTACATTGTTTTCTATCTCTGGCATTTCTTTTTGGTTCTTTCTTAGGATTTCCAATTCTCTGCTTACATTGTCCTGTGTGCTTATATGCTGTATACTTTATCCTTTGGAGCCCTTAGCATATTAATCATAATTCAATTCCCAGTTTGACAATTTCAACAAATTTGCCATGCATGTTTTTGATACTTCCTCTGTCTCTTCACATTGTAGGATTTATTTTCTTTGTTTTTGGTTTTTGGGTTTTTTTTGCCTTTTAGTACACCTTGTAAGTTTTTCTTGGTGTTCGGTCATGAGGTATGGATAAAAGAAACTGCTGATGGTAGGCCTTTATTAATGTAATGGTGGGATGTGAGCATTATGGAGAAGGGATTGTTCTACAAACCTATAATTAGGTCTCAGTCTTTTAGTAAGCCTATGCCTCTGGACTATCAACTTCACAAGTGTTTCTAAGTATTTTTCCTCCACTCTTAAGTGGGACAGGATGACTAGACTGAATTTCCCTTTCCCAGGTCAGTTAGTCTCTGATAATACGCTAGAAGGTTAGAAACCTGTTAACTAGTTTCCCCAGAGGGAAAACCTTGTTAAGTAAAATAGAATAGAGTGCTCTGGATATTTCAGAATAATTCCTTTCCCCTTCTCTTTACTGGAAGAAAGAGGGGATTTTTCTCCAATATTTACTGTGGGAACCTAATCAAGCTCCTGAAGGTAAATTTTAGAAAATAGCAGAGATGCCATATGACTGGGCCCTCTATGTTTTTAAACTCAGATTTATCAACACTGAGCCTCCAGTAATTCTTAAATTATGGGTTCAGGGCTTCTTAATCTGGCACTGGTTATAATGTAGTGTCCACCTGTGAGTCTCTGCTCTGATAAGCCATACTCCCTGTGTTTACATGTCTCTAATTTTGGCTTAGAGAGGTAGCTACCGTATCTAATCACAGGGTAGCAAACACTTGTTTCCCCTGGGTCCTCCTCTCTCTTAAGGAAAATCATTGATTTTTCAGTCTGTTCAGTTTTCAACTTATTGTTGGGATCAGTTCAGGACTCCCAAGCTCTTTACCTGTGGAACCAATTTGGAACACCTTCAAGTCCTCTTAATCACATCACTGGGGGTCACGCAGATGCTCCTGCACCAAAGAGGATCCCCTGTGGACACTACAAACACAGTCTTTGTTTCACTAATAAACACACATTCCTGTGCACTGACGATAGACCTTCATGTGTACAAGGATGTATATACCCCTGTGTACACCACAGACGCCCTCCTCCCTCACAGAGTGGCCCCTGACCTCCACGTGTTCTGGATCTAGCCTCTCTGGGCTGCTTGTTGCCAGCTCAGTGGTGAACTCATTCAGCAAACCTGTGAATCCTCTTCTGAGAGACCCTGTTCCATGCCCAGAAGTGCTTTTGGTGAAATGCTCACTCATATATACATTTTTCAGGTCTCCTCCCACCACCAACAGTGGGGTTCTGTAGGAACCAGCAAGACACGAGTTTTGCCTCTTCTTCCTTTTCATCTGATTTGCCTATTTACAAAGACCATAATAGAGAGGGGTCCTAGCCCCACAATTCCCACACACACAAAAAAAAAAAAAAAAAAGAAAAGGAAGAAAAAGAAAGCCCTGACCTACTAATTTCTGTGGTGCAAATATTCCCACCATGAGCAATTTCAAGTTACTGATGGTTTAACAACAGCTCACAAAATTCCTGACTACTTAACATTCAGTTCTCAATGGGCTCTTATGAACCAGTCCAAGCCAGTCCTGTCTGCTACCCACCTAGAGGATCCAGCATCACTCCGGCAACAGAAAAGAAATCAGTTTCCAACACAGGGAAGGCTATCATGATGGAAGGAGCCCCAGGTTTCAGAGAATGTGAACGATGTCCTTCTGGAGCTTCATTACTCTAAGTTACTATCTTATTTGTCTAATTCATTCTGGCAAATTAAGTCAGCATTGGCTTTCCAATCCTATTCTCCTGGCAGAATTAAACAACAGTGGCAAAAAGAAAACTGGCCATAATGGGGGCGTTTAGAACGCTTTTGAACACTGCTTCCAGAGTCTTAACATTCCCTGACACTGAAAAATGCCAGACAAGTACACCCTCTGGGGATATGGCTTGGGGTACTGGAGCTGGAGACAGTACCTCTTATCACAAAAGAGGAGAAGAGTCTACAGGGCAAGGTCCAGTAGTGCTCTCCCAGCTACACATGCATTCTGCGTCTCCACTGCTGCACCGGTGAAGTCGGCTAAAACTGGTATGAGTCTTGAATTTAAATCAGGACTGCCCTCACACATGATGCTAGGATATAGGTGATTTCCCAGCCTGGCAGGATGAAAGGTGTAGACAGAGGAGAGCAGGTCAGCTGGAGAGGCCAGGCATCTCATAGCCCTCTGATTTGAAGACCCTCCACTCCAGAGGTTGCCCATGAATGAAGTTAGGAAGGTCCCCAGGGCGCTGGCCAGACAAGAGGAAGGAGGCCAGTTCCTGCTTATGGATTCTGTGGCGACCAGTGCTGGGGTTGATTATACCACCCTACTCCTGCCAAGGATGAAAAACAAGGTGAGGAGTTGACCTCTGACTTCCCTGGGCTCAGCCAGAGCTGTCTCCAGCCTCTGGGAGAATGACCCAACTGAAAGTTTCTCTTATACTGGCCACTTGCTTCATTATTAAAAACACTAAATCTCTGAGCTTCCCTGTCACTGACTGGGGAGGGTCAGTGAAGTAACAACAGAGAATCTTGGGCAAAGGCTCGCTAAGCCCTGCAGTGGTAAAACTTCAGCTTCTAACATCACTTTCAACAACTCATGCTGCTTGCATTTAGAGGTTCAGTGACTTTCCGTCTCAAGGTCATGGAGTCCTCCAGCTGCCTCTGGTCCAGCCCCATGTGGTGCAAAACTCACTTCTATACTTACAGATGGGCCCAGCACCCACTAGACCCCCCTGCAGATTGCTGCTTTGAGGCATGGCAGGGGAAGGGTAGGGAGGGTCTTAGAGTGAGGATACATAGGCCATGTGGAGAAAGGCAAAATGCTGCACTTCTTGACAGGCTCTGCTGTGAGGGCAGAGGCTCAGGGTGAGGGTCCTGGGTGGGCTTCCATTGCTCTGGGTTCAAGGCCAACTTCTCCTTTGACCAGCTGTGTGACTTTAGTTAAGATACTCAACCTCTCTGAGCCTGTTGCTTCATCTGGTAGAGGAAGTAATGATGGTACCTACTCCAGTGGGCTGTTGTCCAGATGTAATGAGACAATGACTGGACTAGTGTTTCATCTAGCACTTAATAAATGCTCATCTTTGCTGTAAATAGCCTCACAGCTCTACTCCTGTCCCAGATTCCTCTTCCATGATAATCTCAGCAACTCTGCAAGTAGATGGCAATGCCCTAGCTGAGAAATGAGGAATCCAGGCTTCTTGGAGAGAAGAATGAAGTTGCCTGAGGCCACACACAACAACATGGCAGAAGAAGGAGATTTCAGCCTCAGGCTGACACCATCCCACTCAGAATTGTCAATTTTCCTCCATGCTGAGAAAGCCTGCTACCTCTCAGTGGTTTTCAGCATTTTCTTCTCCTGTGGCATTTGACAAATGTCCTTGAAGTCACACATCAGCAAGGGAAACTTATAGTCAGGGCCTGGCCCCATCAAAGCAGGTGGACCTGCTGCAAGCCTGGAGGGAGCTGGGCTTGGAAGAGGCCCAGGGGGTCCAGGTGGCTTGAGAAGCTGCCAAGGACTCCAAGTTGAGACCTGGCCCTGGCCTGTCTCTCACATCTGTCCTTGAACCTTAACATGATTCCAGAGGACAAGCTTTTGGGACACAAATAACTCGGGTCACTCTAGGCTCCAGATATCTTTTCACTGCAAAGGCCAGGAAGAAAACACGCAAGGGAGAACCAACATGACTCTGCCTGTGTGTTGAGAATGATGCTATCACCAGGGGCTAACTTCTGTAAAGCCGGTGCTCTGTGTGCCGGCTGCTCTGCTGAATACTCAGCCTCTACCACTCTGCTGTGACAGCTCAGTGAGGTGGGCTCTACCTTTATGCTCATTTAACAGATGAGGGGGCTTCCCTGGTGGCTCAGATGGTAAAGAATTCGCCTGTGATACAGGAGACCTGGGTTCATTCCCTGGGTTGGTAAGATCTGGAGGAGGGCATGGCAACTGGCTCCAGTATTCTTGCCTGGAGAATCCCATGGACAGAGGAGCCTGGTGGCTATAGTCTATGGGGTCGCAAAGAGTCAGACATGACTGAGTGACTTAAGTGCAGCACAATAGATTAGGAACCTGAAGCTGCCTCAGGTCTCAAATACATGAAAGCTGGGATTGAAGCCCAGGTCTGTCATCCTGAAGCTTCTCTGTCACCGTCTCATCCAACAAGGGAAATCCCAAGTTGAGATCTCTCAGGGTGAGGACCAGCAAATTGAACCTAGAGTCCCCTTGGAGGACACTTGTCTTCTGGTGAGGATTGTCTAAGTCTTGACAATGATCTGCAGTAGGTCAGAGGGATGAAGAGGTCAGGGATCCTCCCCTTCCCTACACCTTCCCCCAGCCCCTAGAAGCTCTACTTCCATCTTTAAGGGGCAGGAACTAAGCCCAACACCTGAGGCGGCCTCTCCCGGCAGCCCTGTGTGACCCTATCATGCAGGTGCTAGTGTGACAGGCAGGGTCTAGAGCATATTCCACTAGTGCAGGGTAGCCTAGCAGTTAGAACCACTGACATTAGGGTCACATGGAGTGGAGTTTGAGCCCCAGCTCTGCAGCTCACTAGATGTGTGGCCTTAAACAAATTACCTCTCAGTGCCCACCTTTGTTCACCTGTGAAACGGGGAGACAGTGGAAACAGTGAGAGACTTTATTTTCTTGGGCTCCAAAATCACTGCAAATGGTGACTGCAGCCATGAAATTAAAAGATGCTTACTGCTTGGAAGAAAAGCTATGACCAACCTAGATAGCATATTAAAAAGCAGAGACATTACTTTGCTAACAAAGGTGCATCTAGTCAAGGCTATGGTTTTTCAAGTAGTAATGTATGGATGTAAGAGTTGGACTATAAAGAAAGCCGAGAACCAAAGAATTGATGCTTTTGAACTGTGGTGTTGGAAAAGACTCTTGAGAGTCCCTTGGACTGCAAGGAGATCCAACCAGTCTATCCTAAAGGGAATCAGTCCTGAATATTCGTCGGAAGGACTGATGTTGAAGCTGAAACTCCAATACTTTGGCCACCTGATGTGACTGACTCATTTGAAAAGACCCTGATGCTGGGAAAGAATGAAGGTGGGAGGAGAAGGGGACACCAGAGGATGAGATGGTTGGATGGCATCACCGACTCAATGGACATGAGTTTGAGTAAACTCCGGGAGTTGGTGATGAACAGGGAAGCCTGGAATGCTGCACTCCATAGGGGTGCAAACAGTCAGACACAACTGAGCAACTGAACTGAAATGGGCCTGAGGATAGCTAGGTTTTAAGATTGTTTTGACTATTATAAGAAAATAATAACAAACAGAGCTAATATTATAAAACATGTACTTTGTGCAAGACTCTATTCTGAATGCTTTAACCCAAAGTACTGAAGTTTGGGTTGCAATGCAGGTAGGCTGGATCCAGAATCTATGCTCTGAAAAGCTGGGTGAAAACAAATGTGAAGTCCTTAGAACAAGTTCTTAGAACATGGCGTGGAGATTCCTAAAACCAGGACTTCTCCTGGTTTGCTTTGCATGCAAACTTGCATCAGAATCACCTTGGGCTGGGAAGAGGAGAGCAGGAGTAAGTGAGGGTACCTGTTTGAATTACAGATTCTCTAGCCTTATCTGGTATTTACTGAGTTATAATCAGTGGGGCCTGGGATCAGCATTTTGAACAGATACCTCTGCTCCTAACCAGGTAATTCTTAGGCCTCATAAGGAATTAGCATCAGGGATGAAATGTGCCATTAAAGCAGCTATGAATTTATTTCACAAGTTTTAAGACTAAAAATCTAAAGCCCTATATTCTAGAGCAAAAGCCCTGGCACAGACAAGCCACTGTACCTCAGATGAGTCAATTTCTTGTCTCAGGTTCCCCATATGTCTAACTGATATCCTTGACCCCATGCTGCCCACCTCAGGGGACCCGCGTGAACATGAAGAGATGGTGACTGCAGAGACTGCTTATAGTAAAGCAGGCACGTCCAGAGTCATTTCCTGACCCAAGATCAACTTCTAGCTCTGCCATTGATGTCATTTTAATTTCCTTCAGTTCAGTTCAACTCAGTCACTCAGTCATGTCCAACTCTTTGAGACCCCATGAACCACAGCACGCCAGGCCTCCCTGTCCATCACCAACTCCTGGAGTTCACCCAAACCCAGGTCCATTGAGTCGGTGATGCCATGCAACCATCTCATCCTCTGTTGTCCCATTCTCCTCCCGCCCTCAATATTTCCCAGCATCAGGGTCTTTTCCAATGAGTCAGCTGTTCACATCAGGTGGCCAAAGTATTGGAGTTTCAGCTTCAACATCAGTCCTTCCAATGAAATCCCAGGACTGATCTCCTTTAAGATGGACTGGTTGGATCTCCTTGCAGTCCAAGGGACTCTCAAGAGTCTTCTCCAACACCACAGTTCAAAAGCATTAATTCTTCGGTGCTCAGCTTTCTTCACAGCCCAACTCTCACATCCATACATGACTACTGGAAAAACCATAGCCTTGACTAGATGGACCTTTGTCAGTAAAGTAATGTCTCCGCTTTTTAATATGCTGTCTAGGTTGGTCATAATTTTCCTTCCAGGGAGTAAATATCTTTTAATTTCATGGCTGCAATCACCATCTGTAGTGATTTTGAAGCCCATAAAAATAAAGTCAGCCACTGTTTCCCCATCTATTTGCCATGAAGTGATGGAACCAGATGCCATGATCTTCGTTTTCTGAATGTTGAGCTTTAAGCCAGTTTTTTCACTCACCTCTTTCACTTTCATCAAGAGGTTTTTGAGTTCCTCTTCACTTTCTGCCATAAGGGTGGTGTCATCTGCATATCTGAGGTTATTGATATTTCTCCTGACAATCTTGATTCCAGCTTGTGCTTCATCCAGCCCAACATTTCTTATGATGTACTCTGCATAGAAGTTAAACAAGTAAGGTGAAAATATACAGTCTTGACATACTCCTTTTCCTATTTGGAACCAGTGTGTTGTTCTATGTCCAGTTCTAACTGTTGCTTCCTGACCTACATACAAATTTCTCAAGAGGCAGGTCAGGTGGTCTGGTATTCCCATCTCTTTCAGAATTTTCCACAGTTTGTTTTGATCCACACAGTCAAAGGTTTTGGCATAGTCAATCAAGCAGAAATAGATGTTTTTCTGGAATGCTCTTGCTTTTTCGATGATCCAGGGATGTTGGCAATTTGATCTCTGGTTCCTCTGCCTTTTCTAAATCCAGCTTGAACATCTGGAAGTTCACGGTTCATGTATTGCTGAAGCCTGGCTTGGAGAATTTTGAGCATTACTTTACTAGCATGTGAGATGAGTGCAATTGTGTGGTAGTTTGAGCATTCTTTGGCATTGCCCTTCTTTGGGATTGGAATGAAAACTGACATTTTCCAGTCCTGTGGCCACTGCTGAGTTTTCCAAATTTGCTGGCATATTGAGTGCAGCACTTTCACAGCATCATCTTTCAGGATTTGAAGTAGCTCAACTGGAATTCCATCACCTCCACTAGCTTTGTTCGTAGTGATGCTTTCTAAGGCCCATTTGACTTCACATTCCAGGATGTCTGGCTCTAGGTGAGTGATCACACCATCGTGATTATCTGGGTCATGAAGATCTTTTTTGTACAATTCTTCTGTGTATTCTTGCCACCTCTTCTTAATATCTTCTGCTTCTGTTAGGTCCCTACAATTTCTGTCCTTTATTGAGCCCATCTTTGCATAAAATTTTCCCTTGGTATCTCTAATTTTCTTGTTGTTTTCCTTATTGTTTCCTTTACTATATTTTAAAATTATTTTCTAAGTGGTTGCCCCAGGGATTACCATTAGTGTTAATTTAATACAATCTATTGTTCAAAATAATGCCAATTTAATTTCAAAAATATAATAAAATCTTTGTTCCAATGAAGTTCTATGACCTCCCCCTCCCTGTGCTATTATTGTTATGCAAGTTACCGTCATATGTTCTAAGTTCATTAGCACAGATTTATAATTCCCTGTGCAGTTGTCTCTTGAATCAGATATGAGAAGAAAATGGTTACAAAAATTGCATTTATGGTGCTTTCTACTACTTACCCGTTTAGATACCTTGACCTTGCTCTTCATTTCTTCATTTGGCTTAACGCTGTCATCCAATGTCTTTTTATCTCAACCTGTAGGGCAGCTCTGCTAGTAATAGATATTCAGTTTGGGTTGTTTTTTTCTTTTGCATATCTGATAATATCTTAATTGCTCCTTCAGTTTTGAAGAATATTTTGCATCCATATAAATTTCTTGGTTGACAATTTTTCTTTGAGACTTTCCCTTTGAATATGTCATCCCACTGCCTTTGGGTTTCCATGGTTGCTGATGAGGAGTCAGCTGTTAATATTACTGATATTTCCTCAGCTGTAATGAGTCACTTTTCTCTTGATGCTTTCAAGATACTCTTTGTCTTTGGCTTTTTGATAGTTTGGCTATTGTGTGTCTTGTGCGTGTGTCTTGTGTGTATCTCTTTGAATTTGTCTTACTTGGGGTTTGTTGGGATTCCTGAATGTCTCGATTAATGCTTTCTATCAAATTTGGAAAATTTTCAGGCATTGCTTCTTCAAATATTCTTTCTGCCCCTTCTCTTTCCTCTCCTTCTAGAAGTCCATCATGTATATGTTGATATGCTTGGTGGTGTCCTATAAGTCTCAGGCTTTTTTCTTCATTCTTTTTCCTAGCTGTTCCTTAGACTAGACAATCCCAATTGATCTATCTTAAATTTCATATCTTTTTTTGTCATTATTGAATTTTTTTATTTCAATAGTTATTATAGTTCTCAAATTCAGAGTTTTTTGTTTGATTCTTTTTAAATGTTTCTACTTCTACTGCTATTCACTAGTTGCTGAGACATAATCTGCAAGTACTCTCCTTTACTTTTTCAGTCATGATTTCCTTTAGTTACTTGAGTATGTTTATAAGAGCTAATTTAAAGTCTTTGTCTACTAAGTCTAACTACTGCTCCCTCGGGAACAGTAGTTAAACAGTAAAACAGTAGTTTTACTGACTGCTTTTCTTCTCCCCTGTGTATGGGCCACACTTTTCTGTTTTCTGCAAGTCTTGTAATGTTTTTGTAACATATTAGACATTTAAAATATCTAATGGGACAACTTAACAAATAGATTCCCCCTGCCCTCCTTTGAGTTTGATGTTGTCATTGATTTTGTTGTTGTTATAGTTTTTATTAATATTTCTGCTGCTGGTTCCTTGTTTAGTGAATTTACTGAATTAATTCAATAAAGTCTGTATCTCCTGTTATATGTGGTTGCTGAAGTCTCTGCTCAATAATTTCAGTTCAGTTCAGTTCAGTCACTCAGTCAGTCATGTCTGACTCAGTGTAACCCCATGGATTGCAGCAGGCCAGGCTTCCCTGTCCATCACCAACTCCCAGAGCTTACTCAAACTCATGTTCATTGAGTCAGTGATGCCATTCAACCATCTTATCCACTGTCATCCCCTTCTTCTCCCACCTTCAATCTTTCCAGCATCAGGGTCTTTTCAAATGAGTCAGTTCTTTGCATCAGGTGGCCAAAGTATTGGAGTTTCAGCTTCAGCATCAGTCCTTCCAATGAATATTCAGTACTGATTTCCTTTAGGATGGCCTGGTTGGATCTTATTGCAGTCCAAGGGACTCTCAAGAGTCTTCTTCAACACCACAGTTCAAAAGCATCAATTCTTTGCTGCTCAGCCTTCTTTATAGTCCAACTCTCACATCTATGCATGACAACTGGAAAAACCATAGCTTTAACTAGATGGACCTTTGTTGACAAAGTAATGTCTCTGCTTTTTAATATGCTGTCTAGGTTGGTCATAGCTTTTCTTCCATGGAGCAAGCATCTTTTAACTTTATGGCTGCAGTCACCATCTGCAGTGATTGTGGAGCCCAAAAAACAAAGTCTCTCACTGTCTCCATTGTTTCCCCATCTATTTGCCATGAAGTGATGGGACTGGATGCCATGATCTTAGTTTTCTGAATGTTGAGCTTTAAGCCAACTTTTTCACTCTCCTCTTTCATTTTCATCAAGAGGCTCTTTAGTTCTTCTTTGCTTTCTGCAGTAAGGGTGGTGTCATCTGCATATCTGAAGTTATTGATTTTTCTCCTGGCAATCTTGATTCCAGCTTCTGCTTCATCCAGCCTGGCATTTTGCATGATGTACTCTGCATATAAATTAAAATAAACAGGGTGACAATATACAGTCTTTACATACTTCTTTCCCAATTTAGAATCAGTCTGGTGTTCCCTGTTCAGTTGTAGCTGTTACTTCTTGACCTGTATACAGATTTCTCAAGGGGCAGTTCAGATGGTCTGATATTCCCATCTCTTTCAGAATTTTCCACAGTTGGTTGTGATCCACACAGTCAAAGGCTTTGGCATAATCAATAAAGCAGGACTAGATATTTCTAGGACTCTCTTGCTTTTTCGATGATCCAACAGAGTTTGGCAATTTGATCTCTGGTCCTCTGCCTTTTCTAAATCCAGCTTGAACATCTGGAAGTTCTTGGTTCACGTAATGTTGAGGCCTGGCTTGGAGAATTTTGAGCGTTACTTTGCTAGCTTGCGAGATGAATGCAATTGTGCGGTAGTTTGAACATTCTTTAACATTGCCTTTCTTTGGGATTGGAATAAAAACTGACCTTTTCCAGTCCTGTGGCCACTGCTGAGTTTTCCAAATTTGCTGGCATATTGAATGCAGCACTTTCACAGCATCATCTTTCAGGATTTGAAATAGCTCAACTGGAATTCCATCACCTCCACTAGCTTTGTTCATAGTGATGCTTCCTAAAGCCCACTTGACTTCACATTCCAGGGTGTCTGGCTCTAGGTGAGTGATCACACCACTGTGGTTATCTGGGTTGAAGATATTTTTTGTACTGTTCTTCTGTGTATTTGTGCCACCTCTTCTTAATATCTTCTGCTTCTGTTAGGTCCATACCATTTCTGTCCTTTATTGAGCCCATCTTTGCATGAAATGTTCCCTTGGTATCTCTGATTTTCTTGAAGAGATCTCTAGTCTTTCCCATTCTATTGTTTTCCTCCATTTCTTTGCATTGATCACTTAGGAAGGCTTCCTTATCTCTCCTTGCTAGTCTTTGGAACTTGGCATTCAAATGGGTGTATCTTTCCTTTTCTCCTTTGCCTTTCACATCTCTTCTTTTCTCAGCTATTTTTAAGGCCTCCTGAGGCAACCATTTTGCCTTTCTGCATTTCTTTTTCTTAGGATGGTCTTGATCACTACCTCCTGTACAATGTCACGAACCTTTGTCTATAGTTCTTCAGACACTCTGTCTGTCAGATCTAATCCCTTGAATCTATTTCTTATTTCCACTGTATAATCGTAAGGGATTTGATTTAGGTCATACCTGAATGGTCTAGTGGTTTTCCCTACTTTTTTCAATTTATGTCTGAATTTGGCAATAAGGAGTTCATGATCTGAGCCACAGTCAGCTCCCGTTTTATTTTTGCTGGCTATATGCAGCTTCTCCATCTTTGGCCTCAAAGAATATAATCCATCTAATTCTGATATTGACCATCTGGTGAAGTCCATGTGTAGAGTCTCCTCTTGCATTGTTGGAAGAGGGTGTTTGCTATGACCAGTGTGTTCTCTTGGCAAAACTCTGTTAGCCTTTGATCCCAATGAAACTATGAGCCATGCCATGTAGGGCCACCCAAGATGGACAGGTCATGGTGGAGAGTTCCGACAAAACATGGTCCACTGGAGAAGAGAATGGCAAACCATTTCAGTATTCTTGACTTGAGAACCCCATGAACAGTATGAAAAGGCAAAATGATAGGACACTGAAAGATGAACTCCCTAGGTTGGTAGGTGCCCAATATGCTACGGAGATCAGTGGAGAAATAACTCCAGAAAGAATGAAGAGACAGAACCAAAGCAAAAACAACACCCAGTTTTGGATATGACTGGTGATGGAAGTAAAGTCTGATGCTGTAAAGAACAATATTGCATAGGAACCTGGAATGTTAGGTCCAAGAATCTAGGTAAATTGGAAGTTGTCAAACAGGAGATATCAAGAGTGAACATCAACATTTTAGGAATCAGTGAACTAAAATGGACTGGAATGTGTGAATTTAACTCAGATGACCATTATATCTACTACTGTGGGCAAGAATCCCTTAGAAGAAATGGAGTAGCACTCATAGTCAACAAAAGAGTCCAAATGCAGTACTTAGATGCAATATCAAAAATAACAGAATGATCTCTGTTCATTTCCAAGACAAACCATTCAATATTACAGTAATCCAAGTCTATGCCCTGACCAGTAATGCTGAAGAAACTGAAGTTGAACAGTTCTGTGAAGACCTACAAGACCTTCTAGAACTAATACCCAATAAAAATGTCCTTTTCATTATAGGGGACTGGGATGCAAAAGTAGGAAGTCAAGAGATACCTGGAGTAACAGGCAAGTTTGTCCTTGGAGTACAAAATGAACTAGGTCAGATAACTTAGTGGTCAGCTAATAATTAGACAGAGATTTCCTTAAATAGATCACTTACTCTTTGCCAAAGCAGTTGGTGTGTTTGTTGGGTGTATCTTTAGTTCTCTAGCAGTTTATAATCCTTATTTAAACCCAAAGTTAACCATTGCATGGATCTTAATGTCAGCAGAGGTGAGAGATTCAGGCTTTACAGGTCTTTCCTGTGTATAGTCTTATCCCTGCACCTCAGCAAAGACTTCTAGGTCCCCAGGAATATATGAGCTTTTCAAAGAGCCCTGCCCATGGATATGTAATTCCCCAGTTTCTCGTTTCATGATTTTTTTTGCCATCATCTTGGTTACCTCAACTGGTATCACTGCCTCAGGCAGTTTGCTTGTTAAACAATTAACACTGATTGTTTTTGACAAACACCCTGGAGATAGGACTTCCCCCAGTGAGCAAGCTCTGTATCAAGTCAAGTAGTAAAATTGGTGCAAAAGTAATTGTAGTTTTTGCATTGTTGAAATTTGCCATTTGGTATTGGAATACATCCTTAAATAAATGTGATTATGTTATACATAATTTTAATGGACATTTCTCACTTTATATTGTTTGCTGATCCAACCAGTCCATTCTAAAGGAGATCAGTCCTGGGTGTTCTTTGGAAGGAATGATGCTAACGCTGAAACTCCAGTACTTTGACCACCTCATGCGAAGAGTTGATTCATTGGAAAAGACTCTGATGCTGGGAGGGATTGGGGGCAGGAGGAGAAGGGGATGACAGAAGATGAGATGGCTGGATGGCGTCACCAACTCGATGGACGTGAGTTTGAGTGAACTCCGGGAGTTGGTGATGGACAGGGAGGCCTGGCATGCTGCAATTCATGGGATCGCAAAGAGTCGGACATGACTGAGCAACTGAACTGAACTGAATGATGTATTACTTGCTGTTTATTTTATATTTTGTTTTAGGTTAGGAAAATGATGTTAGACAAAAAGCAAATTCAAACAATTTTCTTATTAAAGTTCAAAATGTGTCATAAAGCAGTGGATACAACTTGCAACATCAACAATACATTTGGCCTGGGAGCTGCTAATGAACGTACAGTGCAGCGGTGACTCAAGAAATTTTGCAAAGGAGACAAGAGCCTTGAAGATGAGGGGAATAGTGGCTGGCCATCAGAAGTTTCCAACGACCATTTGAGAGCAATCATCAAAGCTGATTCTCTTACAACTATATGAGAAGTTGCCAGAGAACTCAACACTGACCATTCTATGCTCGTTCAGCATTTGAATCAAATTGGAAAGGTGAAAAAGCTCAATAAGTGGGTGCCTCATGAGCTGACTGCAAATCAAAGAAATCATGGTTCTGAAGTGTCACCTTCTCTTATTCTATGCAACAATGAGCCATTTCTCAATCATATTGTGATGTGCGATGAAAAGTGGATTTTATATGACAACCAGTGACAATCAACTCAGTGGCTGGACTGAGAAGAAACTCCAAAGTACTTCCCAAAGCCAAACTTGCACCCCCCCCCCAAAAAAAAAGGTCATGGTCACTGCTGGTGGTCTGCTGCCAGTCTGATCCACTACAACTTTCTGAATCCCCGTGAAACCATTACATCTGAGAAGTATGCTCAGCAAATTGATGAAATGCACAGAAAATTGCAACACCCGCAGCTGACATTTGTCAATAGAAAGGACCCAATTTTGTGCACAACAACACCTGACTGCACATTGTGCAACCAACACTTCAAAAGTTGAACAAATTGGGCTAGGAAGTTCTGCCTCATCCACCATACTCACCTGAACGTTCACCAACTGACTACCACTTCTTCAAGCATCTCAACAACTTTTTGCAGGGAAAACACTTCCACACCAGCAGGATGTAGAAAATGCTTTCCAAGAATTCATTGAATCCCAAAGCACAGACTTTTCACTCTATAGAAATAAACAAATTATTTCTCATGGGGATAAATGTACTGATTGTAATGGTTCCTATTTTGATGAATAAAGGTGTGTTTGAGCCTAGTTAAAATGACTTAAAATATACCATCCTAAACAGCAATTACTTTTGCACCAACCTTGTGAATAGGGCTTATCCAATGAGCTTCCAGACAGGTAAAATGATGACATTTTTCTGGGCCTTTTGGAGGAGCACCAAAGCTGCTCTGCCCTCCAGTTGCTGCTATGCTGCTGGCTTTCACAGCTACTGTGATCGCTAGTCTTCTGCTTTTCACATCTACCGAAGAAGGGGAAGAAAGATGCAAACAGGACTGGTTAAAAAAATCACAGAGTTCTCTCTTTTTTAACTGAAATTAAGAGGGTTTTTCTTGAAGACATGTTTCTTGGATTGCTGCAAACCTTTGGTTAATTTACAGAGCTTCTGAAAAAGTTGATTTTGACTATTTATGAATGTTCTTATTGATTTTATGGAGGAGCAGAATTTTTAGAGGCCCTTACTCTGCCATTCCAGAAGTCCTAAGTTAAAGGAAACTATTACAGCTATTAAGAATTTTTATAATAGCTTTGTTGAGATATAATATGCATATTATACAAATCATCCATTTAAAATGTAGAGTGCAGTGGTATTTAGTATAGCCTAGGCAAGTAAAATGATGATAATAATCAATTTTACAATATTTTTGTCACCTTATAAAGAAATACCATACACTTTAGCTGTCATCCCATTAGTGTCCCTTCCCTCTAAGCCTTCAGTTCAGTTCACTCACTCAGTCATGTCCAACTCCTTATGACCCAATGGACTGCAGCATGCCAGGCCTCTCTGTCTATCACCGGCTCCCAGAGTTAACCCAATTCATGTCCATTCAGTTGGTGATGCCATCCAACCATCTCATCCTCTGTCGTCCCCTTCTCCTCCTGCCCTCAATCTTTCCCAGCATCAAGGTATTTTCAAATGAGTCAGTTCTTTGCATCAGGTGGCCAAAGTATTGGAGTTTCAGGTTCAACATCAGCCCTTCCAATGAACACTCAGGACTGATCTCCTTTAGGATGGACTGGTTGGATCTCCTTGCAGTCGAAGGGACTCTCAAGAGTCTTCTTCAACACCACAGTCCAAAAACATCAATTCTTTGGTGCTCAGCTTTCTTTATAGTCCAACTCTCACATCCATACATGACCACTGGAAAAACCATAGCCTTGACTAGATGGACCTTTGTTGGCAAAGTAATGTCTCTGCTTTTCAATATGCTATCTAGGTTGGTCATAACTTTCCTTCCAAGGAGTAAGCGTCTTTTAATTTCATGGCTGCAGTCACCATCTGCAGTGGTTTTGGAGCCCCCCAAAACAAAGTCTGTCACTGTTTCCCCATCTATTTCCCATGAAGTGATGGGACCGGATGCCATGATCTTAGTTTTCTGAATGTTGAGCTTTAAGCCAGCTTTTTCACTTTCCTCTTTTACTTTCATTAAGAAGCTCTTTAGTTCTTCTTCACTTTTTGCCATAAGAGTGGTGTCATCTGCATATCTGAGGTTATTGATATTTCTCCCGGCAATCTTGATTCCAGCTTGTACTTCATCCAGCCCAGCGTTTCTCATGATGTACTCTGCATAGAAGTTAAATAAGCAGGGTGACAATATACAGCCTTGACATACTCCTTTTCCTATTTGGAACCAGTGTGTTGTTCCATGTCTAGTTCTAACTGCTGCTTCTTGACTTGCATGCAGATTTCTCAAGAGGCAGGTCAGGTGGTCTGGTATTCCCATCTCTTTCAGAATTTTCCACAGTTTGTTGTGATCCACACAGTCAAAGGCTTTGGCATAGTCAATTAGGCCTTAAGCAACCGCTATAGATTTTAATCTTCTGGTCATTTTATTTAATAGAATCAGTCTTTTGTGACTGGCTTCTTTCACTTAGCATATTCATTTGTGTTATAACATGTGAAAGTGAAAGTTGCTAGGTCATGTCCGACTCTTTGTGACCCCAGGCCTGAATACTGGAACGGGTAACCTTTCCCTTCTCCAGGAGATCTTCCCAACCCAGGGATCAAACCCAGGTCTCCCGTATTGCAAGCAGATTTTTTATCAGCTGAGCCACTAGGGAAGCCCAAGAATACTGGAGTGGGTAGCCTATTCCTTCTCCCGACCCAGTAGATCTTCCTGACCCAGAAATTGAACCGGAGTCTCCTGCATTGCAGGCAGATTCTTTACCAACTGAGCTATGAGGGAAGCCCATGTGATAACATATATTAGTATTTATTATTTTTTATGATCCAATAATATCCTGTTCTTTGGATAAACTACATTTGGTTTATCCTTTTATCAATTGATGGATGTTTGGGTTTTTTTTTTCAACTTTTTGGCTATTATGAATAATACTGTTATAAACATTTTGTACAAGTTTTGTGTGAACATATGCCTCTATTTCTCTTGGGTATATACTGAGGAATAGAATTGGTAGGTCATATGATAATTCTGGGCTTCCCTGGTGGCTCAGTCGGTAAAGAATCTACCTGCAATGCAGGAGACTACCTGCAGTGCAGGAGACCCGGGTTCAATCCCTGGGTTGGGAAGATCTCCTAGAGAAGAAAATGGCAACCACTCCAGTATTCTTGCCTGGATCCCATGGACAGAGACGCCTGGTGGACCATAGTCCATGAGGTCACAAGAGTCTGACACAATTTGGTGGCTAAATCACTACCACCACCACATGATAACTCTATGTTTAACATTTTGAGTAAATGCCAGACTGTTTTCCAAATGACTACACTTTCTACATTCCCACCAGCAATGTGTAAGGGTTCCAATTTCTCCTTTATTCCAGTGGGTATAAGGTGGTTTTGATTTGTATTCCCTTGATAACTAATGATATGGAGCATCTTTTACTGTGCTTATTCGCCATTCATATATCATCTCTTGAAAAATGTATATTTAAATATTCTGTCCACTTTAATTGTATTATTTGTCTTTTGGTTGCTGAGTTGTAGGAGTTTTTAAAATGTAGTCTATGATTATTAGACATAGGAGTTTCAAATACATTTTTATCCAATCTTTGGCTTGCCTTTTCACTTTCTTGATAGTGGTCTTTGAAGAACAAAAGATTTAAAAACTTTTTTTGAATTCCATTTACCATTCTTTTTTTCTTTTTCTTTCTTTCTTTTTTTTTTTTTTGGGTTACTTGGGCTTTAGGTACCCACTCCAGTACTCTTGCCTGGAAAATCCCATGGAGGGAGGAGCTTGGTAGGCTGCAGTCCATGGGGTCACTAAGAGTAGGACACGACTGAACGACTTCACTTTCACTTTTCACTTTCATGCATTGGAGAAGGAAATGGCAACCCACTCCAGTGTCCTTGCCTGGAGAATCCCAGGGACAGGGGAACCTGGTGGGCTGCCATCTATGGAGTCGCACAGAGTTGGACATGACTGAAGTGACTTAGCAGCAGCAGCAGCAGCCAAGCCCAAGATCATGCAGTTATATCTCCATGGTTTCTTCTAAGAGTTTTGGAGATTCGTGTTTTACATTTATGTCTGAACCATTTTGAGTTATTTTTGCATGTAATTTAAGGGAAAGTACAACTTAATTCTTTTGCATGTGGCAATCCAGTTGTTGCAGTACCATTGGTTGAAATGACTGTTTTTTTTCCATTGACTTGTCTTGGCACTTTTGTTGAAAATCAATTGACCACAGAACTATGGGTTCATTTTTGAACTCTCAATTATGTTTCATTGATTATACGTCTGTCTTCATGCCAGTTGCATGTTGTCTTTATTACTTTGCATTCTAATAAGTTTTGAAGTAAAAAAATGTGAATTATCCTACTTTGTTTCTCTTTTCCAAAATTTTTTTGGCTGTTCTGGGTCACTTGCAATGCCACCTGTATGTTACCATCAGTCTGTCACCTTCTAAACCAAGTTATCTTAGATGTCAATAGGGATTGTACTGGATTCTGTAGGTCAATTTTGGGAGTATTGCCATCTTAACAATACTGGGTTTTCCAATCCATGAACATGGAATATTTGTCCATTTATTTACATCATCTTTAATGAAAGAATCCACCTGCAATGCAGGAGACCTGTGTTTGATCCCTGGGTTGCGAAGATCCCCTGGAGAAGGAAATGGCTACCCAGTTCAGTATTCTTGCCTGGGGAATCCCATGGACGGAGGAGCCTGGTGGGCTACAATTCATGGGGTCACAAAAGAGTCAAACACGAGTTAGTGACTAAATAACAACAACAAAAGTTTTCAGAGTATAGTTTTTGCAGTTTTTAAAATCTATTCCTTAGTAATTTATTTATTTGACCCTATTGTAAATGTTTTATTTATTTCATTTTTGGTTTGTTCATTGCCAGTGTGAGTGAAAGTTACTAAGTCATGTCTGACTCTTTGCAATCCCATGGAATAGTCCATGGAATTCTCCAGGCCAGAATACTAGAGTGGGTAGCCGTTCCCTTCTCCAGGGTATCTTCCCAACCCAGGGGTCGAATCCAGGTCTCCTGCATTGCAGGCAGATTCTTTACCAGTTGAGCCACCAAGGAAGCCAGTGTATAGAAATGTAATTGTTTTTGTATATTAATCTTGAACCCTATAGCATTGCTGAATTCAGTCTTCCTAACAGATTTTTAGTGGATTTAAGTTTTTTATGAGTTCTAGTAAATTTGGTGGATGACTTAGGGCTTTCTGTACACAAAATCATGTTATCTGCAATTAAAAATATTATAACTTCTCCCTTTCCAATATAGTTGCCTTTTTGGGGGAGCGGGGGGAGCTAATTATCATGGTTGGAACCTCTAGTACAATACTGAATAGAAGTGGGTATAAAGTGGAGTTAGAAGACAAAAGAGCTCAGTGTAGGTGTCCTTGGTTCTTTTCTAGTCCTCCTGTTTAGGCAGGACTTGTTGGGTAAATAGGTCTGACCCATTCATTGTAAGTAGAAGCAGCATGTTTCAGTTCTGGTCAGGATGCTTAAACCAACATGAGATACTCACCTCTTTCTTCTCCCAAACCCCGAAAGTTATTTTTTTTCCTCTTACACAGTGAGAGGAAATTTTCCAGACAGTGGCTACTTCAAAAGTCTGGTCTCCTGAGTTAAAAACATATATAACAGGGCCACAGCTGGCCACTGATGGACATGTAGCCCAAATGAGAAATTAGGAGTAGGAAGAAGCCACTCCCTAACTCTATATAATGAAATAATAGAATGACCATCCAACTTCCCTGATGGCTCAGTCAATAAAGAATCCACCTGCAGTGCAGGAGACCCAGGTTCCATCTCCAGGGGAAGATCCCCTGGAGAAGGAAATGGCAACCCATTTCCCAGCATTCTCATCTGGGAAATTCCATGGGCAGAGGAACCTGGCAGGTTCCAGTCCATAGGGTTGCAAGAGTTGGAAAAAACTTAGCAACTAAACCACCAACACCACCAACAGCATTGCTCTGTGCTTTGCATGGTTGTCTCCAGAGGCTTAGAAAAATCAATTCATTTGCTTAAACCCCTGGGAAAGAAGAGGTTGGAAAGTGAATTCAGGTATGACTCATAGCCCTTGCCTCAACTGCCCCTTTTAATGACCACACCAGACACTGGACCTGTTGGTCTTGTCCCAGACCTCTTGGGATGACTCACTTGGTGCAGACCTGCCCTGAGAGTCTCTTTGAATTCTTATCTGCCTCCTGGAAGATTCTAGCAGCTGGTTCTCATTTTGTCCTCTGGAGCCACACAAAATGAGTCTGGTTTTCTCAGAAACTGCTAAGTAGATTTAATAAACTCCACTAAGGTGTATAATCTCATAAACAGGATGCAAATGTTCTGTCCTTTGGATTTTTCTCATAATTTCTAGAACCATGAAAATTGCAAGGATTAGAGACTTGACTGGAAATGATGTTGGATTGTATCACCAAGAAAGTACAAATAAACTGAAATTACTGCACAATAAGGCCAGCTAGAATTTGCATTAAATTGGGATGCAGGTCCAGGGCCATTAATTCCATGAGAACCAACAATGACCTTCTGGAATTTGTTTAGGAAACTCAAAAAGCAGGGGGATTTTAGGTCTTTCTTTAAAAGATAAATTGATTATTATTTTTTTAATAACATACTCAATGGTGACACTCTGAAAAAACTTTTCCTCTGAAATCTGGGAAATGAAAAATATGCCCACTTTTACCACTTCAACAGAGTACTGAAAATTCTAGTTGGGGCAATCAGATTGTTTGTAAAAATGAACAATCTGAAAAGGAAATTAAGAGAATAATCCCATTTACAATAGCATCACAAAGAATAAAATAATGAGAGGTTGGGTTAACTGACAAAGTGAAAGACCTGTACACTAAAAACTTCAAAACATTGCTGAAAGAAATGTAAGAAGATGTAAATAAATGAGAATATATTTTATGCTCATGGATTTGAAGACTTTTATTATAAACTTAATATTAATGCATTAATGCTATTCAAAGCAATCTACGGATTCAATTCAATCTTGATGATTTTTTTGCAGAAATAGAAAAATCCATTCTGAAATTAATATAGAATTTCAAGAGATCCTGAATAGCCAAAAATATCTTGAAAACGAACAAAGTTGGAGGTCTTACACTTTCTGATTTCAAAACATATTACAGACTGCAGTAATTTAAAAAAAGTATAGCACTGGCATAAAGACAGGAAATACATACCAATTAAATAATCTGCTTGCAACTCAGGAGGCCCAGTTTTGATCCCTGGCTCGGGAAGATCCCCTGGAGAAGGAAACTGCAACCCACTCCAGTATTCTTGCCTGGAGAATCCCCTAGACAGAGGAGCCTGGCGGGCTAAAGTTCATGGGATTGCAAAGAGTCAGACATGATTGAGCAGCTAACACTTTCAAATAGGGTACAGAACCCAAAGATAAAGCCTTGCATGTGTGGTTCAGTGATTTTCAACAAGTCCCAAAAACATTCAATAGGGAAAGAGCCAACTTTTTAACTAATGGTATTCAGAAAACTGAATATCTATATGCAAAGGAATGAAGGTGGACCCTTATTTTGCAACATATACAAAGATTACCCCAAATTACGTTAAGAACCTAAATGTAAGAGTTAAAACTAAAGCTTTTACAAGAAAACATAGGTGAAAACTTCACAACATTGGATTCAGCAATGATTGCTTTTATATGGACACCAAAAGCAGAGACGACAAAAGAGAGAAAAAAATAGATAAACTCGAGTCCATCAAAAATTTTGTAAAAACTTCTGTATGTCAAATGACATGATTAACCAAGTAATAAGGCAACCCATAGGATGGAAGAAAATATTTTCAAATCATATATCTGATAGAAAAATGCAAATCAAAACCACTTTATACTCATTAGGATGGCTATAATCTAAACAATAGAAAATAACAAGTATTGGTGAGGACGGAACCCTTGGACACTGCTGATGGGGATATAAAATTGTGCAGCCACCGTGGAAAACGATATGACAGTTCTTTAAGAAAAATGCAGAATGTAATCCAGCAATTCTACTTCTGGATAGATGCCTCAAAAAACTAGAAGTCGAGACTCAAAAGATATTTTTGAATCAAGATTCCTAACAGCTTTATTCACAATAGCCAAAAGATGGAGACCATTCATTCTGTCAATCCATTCATTGACAGATGAATGGATAAACAAAATGTAGTGTATATACACAATGAAATACTACTCAGCCTTAAAAATAGTGAAATTCTGAAATATGCTATGATGTGGATGAACCTTGAAGACATTATGCTCTGTAAAATAAACCAGACACAAAAGGACAAATATTGTATGATTCCACCTATATGAAGTACCTGGAATAGCTAAATTCTTAGAGACAGAAACTAGAATAGTGGTTACCAGGTACTAGGGATAGGGGTTGGGGAATGAAGAGTTAATGTTTAATGGGTACAGAGTTTCAGTGTGGAATGATGAAATTCTGGCAGTGGATGGTGGTGATATGAATATACTTAATGCTTTCACTTATAATTTAAAATGATTAAAATGGTAAATCCTATGTTATTTATATTTTACCACAATTAAAATGTAAAATACATATAGAAGCTTATATTTTAACAAATACAAAACAGAAAATCCCAGATTTATTAATTGTGAATGCTGGAAAAATTCTTGGAGAAGAAAATGGCAACCCACTCCAGTATTCTTTCCTGGAGAATCCCCTTGGACAGAGAAGCCTGCCGGGCTACAGCCCATGGGGTCGCAAAAAGTTGGACATGACTGAAGCGACTTAGCAGACCATTTTCTTTTTCCAGGTTGTATAACATTTATCCACTACCACGGCCTATTCCCTCCTACTCCCCCCTCTCAGGAAGAAGAGACTTGCTCAAGTACAAGCAGCCAGTTTATGGGAACCTGGAACTAGAACATAGACTTTCTGACACCTCCCAGTGACCTTCTCACTGCATTGCTCAGTCTTGGTTTCCCCTCAGCTTTGATAATGAAAGTTACCGGATGGTCATCAGAGTAGCAGGGAACATCATGGCGGTAAAAGCAGAGCCTTCTCTTCATATACCTGTGTGGTCCATAAGAAACAGTGGGTTATGGGTGATGGAGAAGGGCCTGAACCTCCCAACCTCTCTTTCACTTCCTACTTCCAAGCACACAAATCGTGACTTCTCATCACATGCACACGGCAGACATTGCTAATCAATGATAGCAACTGCCCTGCTGAGTCTGGACCAAACCTCATGATTGTATTCGATACTAGAGTTCACACATGGAATGAAATCTCTCTCTCTTCCCTCATTTTAAAGCTGCATCAGGAGAAGAACAATACTTTTTTCATTTCTTTTAAAAGTACTATTGAACATCTAAATGTGCGTTGTGCTTGGATAGAAACTTTACCAACATAACCTCATGTAATCCTCCAACCAAGGTGATCTTTATTTAACACACAGGAAAGCTGATATTCAGAGCTGAGAAGATATTTGTCCAAGTCTGCTCTGTGAGGCATTCACAGAACTGGAATTCAAATGCAGGGCTTCCTAGTGAAGTGAAAGTCAATCAGTCATTGTCTGACTCTTTGCGACTCTATGGACTATATAGTCCATGGAATTCTCCAGGCCAGAATACTGGAGTGAGTAGCATGCTCCTTCTCCAGGGGACCTTCCCAACCCAGGGACTGAACCCAGGTCTCCTGCATTGCAGGCAGAGTCTTTACCAGCTGAGCCACAAGGACAGCCCAGGGCTTCCTAACTCAACAACTATTCAGTGTACCTGGAAAATCTCAAATATGGGGTAGGCAGACAAATTTCATTTCACAAGTCCATGCCAGTTGCTTGGTTTTATTTTCTTGATCTGTTGTCTTGAAAAGGAATTTGGGGCTGAGTTCAGGTTCAGGAGGGCTTCCCTGATGGCTCAGGTGATAAAAAATCTGTCTACAATGCAGGAGACCTGGGTTCAGTCTCCGGATTGGGACCATCCCCTGGAGAAGGAAATGGCAAAGCACTGCAGTATTCTTGCCTTGGAAATCCCATGGACAGAGGAGCCTGGTGGGCTACAGTCCATGGGTTGCAAAGAATTGGACATGACTGAGCGACACATTTCACTTTCAGGTTCAGGAAGAAAGAGTGCTGTGATGGATTAGTGATGTCTGCTACAGGAGTGCAGAGCCCTTGCACATGCCAGAAGCATGTGGGGTCACATGTCAGTGTTTGTTGCTGAGGTAGGACAGCATGCATGTGAGTGTTGCCTACTCTGGCCTACGATGGCCCTGCAGTCTTGTTCTCCTCTCAAGCCCTGGCTTCCCCAGTTCTCTGCTCCTCTCCAAGAGGAAACCACCTCACTATTTCCCTGGGTTTCCAACGGGACTGAAAGATAGTGGACGAGAAAGCACTTGATGCCCAAGTGAAAATAGTGGAGTAGATATATATTTCACTTCCTTTTCTCAAAACCAACCTAAAACAACAATCACGAAATAAAAAATGAAAAAATAAAAGGGAGATCTTTTTTCAATGTGAGTTATGCCATAAATTGTTTATAACTTCAATTACAAAATCTGAAACATACCTGCCAAGTTTTGTAAAATCTATTGGGACAAATGTAGAAACTGATGACGATACATGGTCATCCTCAGATAACCTACATGAACCTACATGAAACTGATAATCTACATGAACAGCTATGATTGGGCCACACTGATCACTGAGATGGCAAATACTGAGCTGCACTCCTACAGCAAAAGAAATAACTGATGTGAACAGAGACACTAAGACAATAAACCAAAATGGAAGGCATTTCCCACACTACCTACCCCTTCCCTCTCCCGCATTGTAGGTGGATTCTTTACCAGCTGAGCCACAAGGGAAGCCCAAGAATACTGGAGTAGGTAGACTATCCCTTCTCCAGCAGATCTTCCTGACCCAGGAATTGAACTGGGGTCTCCTGCATAGCAGGCGGATTCTTTACCAACTGAGCTATGGACTTTCCTCTTGGCTCAGCTGGTAAAGAATCCTCCTGTGATGTGGGAGACCTGGGTCTGATCCCTGGGTTGGGAAGATCCCCTAGAGAAGAGAAAGCCTGCCCACTCTGGTATTCTGGCCAGGAGAATTCCATGGACTAGCCCATGGGGTTGCAAAGAGTCAGACACGACTGAGAAACCTTCGCTTTCACAAAGGGCTGGATCCACCTAAAAATGAGTTAGGAGAAAACTAACACAGGAACTGTGCCCGGAGCCACAAAAAGGAGGAAAAAGGAACACAAACAAAGGCAGATGAAGAAAATACACTGCAAAAGTAATTGCCCAAAGAAAGAGGGAAGACATCAGAAAAATTGGTTTTATGGAGTACCAGGAAATTGCAGACAACATGACATTTTTTTTTTCAAATGGATTCAAGTAAAGGCATATAAAACAACAGCACAAAATTAAACCAAGCTGTCTTTCATGGGAATGAAATCGAATAAATGAAAAGAAACAGGAGAGATGAAACCCACCTTAGAAACAGCAAAAAATAGAAGAAGCATGATGAAAATAGTTTAAGGAACAAGGTAAAAAGCTAGAATTAATTAGAAAACTTTTTTCAAAGATTAGGAAGAAAATAATGTTCTCAAGACAAAGACTGTCAAATATAGAGGCAATCAATGAGGCAACATATAATCTAAGAAATAATGCCAGAAAACAATTCTGAAGTTAAAAAAAAAAAAAAAAACTAAATTTGTAGATCAAAAATGTGTAGCACCTTTCAGGAAAAAAAAAACAACTTGATAAAAATATGTCAACATAAAAACATATCTGAATGACACAATTGAAATTCAAAAACAGAATCTATTGGCCGGTTCACAATGGTGGGGAGAAATCAAGGAGGCACAAACTTCTCCAAGGTAGCACTAGAGGACCAGGGACCATCTATCAAGGTCTGAGGGCAAGAAAATAGAACCACAGAATTTCATACCCAGTTAAGTTGATTTTCCAGATCCCAAGGCAATGATACTCTGTCTCAAGGATGTAGGAACTCAGGAGACAAACTTCATGAGCCTTTCTTGAAAAAAAAATACCATTAACAAATATATTTTAAAAATGAAGAACTCGTGAAAGAAAAGCTGAGGGCCAAAGAATTGATGCTTTTGAACTGTGGTGTTGGAAATGACTTTTGAGAGTACCTTGGACTGCAAGGAGATCCAACCAGCCCATGCTAAAGGAGATCAGTCCTGAATATTCATTGAAAGGACTGATACGGAAGCTGAAACTTCAATACTTTGGCCACCTGATGCGAAGAACTTACTCACTGAAAAAATCCCTGATGCTGGGAAAGATTGAAGACAGGAGGAGAAGGGGACGACAGGGGATGAGATGGTTGGATGGCATCACTGACTCGATGGACATGAGTTTGAGCATCCCTGAGAGTTGGTGATGGACACGGAAGCCTGGTGTGCTGCAGTCCATGGGGTCACAAAGAGTCGGACACAACTGAGCAACTGAACTGAACTGAACTCGTGAAAGGCAAGACCAGGAGCGTGTGTGGTGGAGTCTTAGGAGAGAAGGAGAGTAAACAGATGCTGAGTACTGAATCTATACAGATACAGAACAAAGCCCAAATCTCCAACAGCAATGTTGTTTCCAAACAACATGAAAGAGCAGAACCTTGATACAGTATGACAAAATCAGGAGGTGGTGGGATGCAAGTGCTAATTTCCTAATCTTTCTTACCAGGGAGGTATCACATATGGTACAAAATTTAATCAGCAGTTATTTTAAAATCACAGCAACATCTCAATATTTTTTAATTTTTTTCTTTCTAACTGTAGGAGGATACATCTTTTATAAATCAAAATGTATCTGACGTACAAAATTCCTTCAATTTTACCACAATTTCCATTTCTTCCTTTAAATTTAAGGCAACATAATGATGACATTATTTTCCTATTTTTCCTCCTGTCTGTCTCTTCTGTCACATCCTGTGTAGGTTCATGAAGCTATGCCTGGAAATTGTCCATCAAAAGTTTATCACAGACGTTTCTGAGTAACAGAAATGTTTATTTTACATTCTTTTTTGTTTTGTCTAGTATTTCTTGAATTATTTTTGCAGCGCATATTTGCCTTTTTTACAAGAAAAATCTTTAAATTTTATTGAGATAGAAAGCAAAGTGTTAACAGTTGCATACCTACGAGGTTTATGTTTTGTGTTTATTTATGTCCCACTTGAGAGTCCCTTGGACAGCAAAGAGATCAAACCAGTCAAACCTAAAGGAAATAAACCTTGAATATTCATTAGAAGGACTGATGCTGAAGCTGAAGCTCCAATAATTTGGCCACATGATGTGAAGACCTGACTCATTGGAAAAGACCCTGATGCTGGGAAAGATTGAGGGCAGGAGGAGAAGGGGACGACAGAGGATGAGATGGCTGGATGGCATCACTGACTCAATGGACATGAGTTTGAGCAAGATCTGGGATTTGGTGAAGGATAGGGAAGCCTGGCATGCTGCAGTCCATGGGGTCACAAAGAGTCGGACAAGACTTAGCAACTGAGCAACATCAATACCTCACTTTATTTGTCTAAGGAATTGAAGCAACTTCCTAAGAATATACAAATGCAAAGCTCTAATACAGACAACTGGAAGTTGGAGGAGAGATGTAGACAGAAAGCTGAGGAAGGAGAGAGAGGAGGGGGAGGAAAAGGAGGAGAAGGGGGAGAGGAATAGAGGGCAGGGGAGAGGGAGGAGAAGAGAAGGGGAGGGGGAGGAAGGGGGAGATGGAAGAAGAGGAGAAGGAGAAGATCATTATGGAAGTTAGGAACATGGAGATGCATGCCATTCATTCCTGTGCCCTTGCTAGAGGTCAGCTGTAGACCTGACCTTGAGTTTCCTAGTTGCCAAAGTGAAGAAAGAAAATGTTCTTTTATATCATCCTCTGTGTCCACTTCCCAGGCAGGCTCTCTCCACCCCTTGATGTGCCTCGTTAGCCTGAGGAGAGGCTGTGGTTTCTCGATGACAAATCCTCCAGGCTGATCCCAGTCATTGGGAGCCCTTGCAGCCCCAGGCCCTTTTGCTCCATGTCACTGCACACTCAGCTACCTTGGCGATTCAGCCCATTTCAACTTCCACTAGGTCCCTCCAGACCAACCTGCAGGGAAGACCAGCTGCCTGTCTGGCCTTCCCTCCAGCTGCTCCCTGGGACACTCTGCTGTGTTGCACCAGAGCTCTGGCTCTGCTGCCCACAAGCTTCTCCTGCCGTTTCCCAGGGTCACAGAGCCCATAGCCTGGGTTTCCATTGATGTGTCTAAGAGGCAAGCTTGGATCCCATGTTCTTTGAAGGGGTTTGATCATGTGTCCCTGACTGGGTTCATCAGAAAGCAGATCCCCAGACAAGAGCCTAGAAAGGGTTTCTAGGGATCACAGGTCAGAAGGGGATGAGACAGGAAGGATGTGCGTAATCAGGGCTCGGTCTTATTAGGAACCCTTTGAAGGACCCATTCTAGCTACAACTTTGGACAGAAGCTGGGGTATTTATTCCTCATGCTTATTGGAATTCCTCATTAGTATTTCTTTCTAGTGCTCCAGGCATATCTCCATGAATAGACACAGGATATAGCCCTGGGCTTTGGTACCATGGTCTCCTTTAAACTTCCAGAACCTCCTTCCTATTTAAGAGATTCTTCACTTCTTAGCATCTTGGTCCTCTGGAGGTTCACTTAGGAGTTCAGCAACAGAGTTACTTCCATTCTTCTCTAGCTCCATGTCTGTAGACACGTTTCTCTACCTCTCTGAGTCTTCATTTCCATCCCTCTGCGGCTGTGCTGTGCTTAGTCGCTCTGTCGTGTCCGACTGTTTGCCGTCCAGTGGACCGTAGCCTGCCAGGCTTCTCTGTCCATGGGGATTCTCCAGGCAAGAATACTAGAGTGGGTTTCCATGCCCTCCTCCAGGGAATCTTCCCAACCCAGGGATCAAACCCAGGTTTCCTGAATTGCAGGAGGGTTCTTTACCAGCTGAGCTACCAGGAAAGCCCCTCCACACTTGTAACATAGAAAGAAAAGAGAGCCTCCCTCAAAGTGCTGGTACAGGATGAATAGAGGAGGTGCATGTAAAGGGACAAAGTAAGTGCTCTGTACACAGGCCCTCCAGTACTGTTATCAGGGCCGTGGCAGCTCTGGGGACTGAAGTGCTACCAGACTGTGAGGCGGTCACCTCACCTCTGTCCCAGGGACTTGCCCCTCTACATCTGCCAGGGGCCAATCCCCCACGCATTGGAAGACGTGGCACCGTCGAGCCTTGTCCTGGGCCCACGTGCGCTCCTGCCCCTCCAGCATCCTCATGCCCTCCCTTCTGCCTCCACCGCATCCTGACAGCATTTGGTGGCTGTCAGTCATCCTCCAGACTGTTTCCTGCCTGTCAGAAATCAAAGCTGGTGTTTTGACAAAATGTGGAGGAGACTGGAGGAGAGCGCTGTAAAACACAGGAGGATGTCAGGGGCTCAGGGAGAGGAGCTGAGAGGCAGACTGGGTGGGCACGGATGCCCAGATGGGGTGGGGTGGGGCGGGGAAAGATAACTGAGGGTGCGGGGATGACCTGGCACTCTCTGGACAGTCACCATGCCACCCCCAGCTCTGTCAACACTATGATGGATGAGGGCCACCAGGCTCACCCTGGGACCCTTACCCTCCACCCCTGCTGCATTCCTCCCATTTCCCCCTCACCTGCCCTGAGCAGTGGGCAAAGGGCTCCCCACCACACAGGTGAAGACTAGACTCCCAGAGGTGTGGACATGACCCCCCAAGGTCTCACAGCTCTCGTGCCAGAGCCAGGATACATCAGACCTACCTGAGGCTTGACCCACACAGTCTTAACCCACGTGTGCCCACAGGACCAGCGGCCAGAGCAAGACCTTCAGTCACACTAGAGCTTACAGCAACCAGCATCCTCAGATAATTCCCAGCATCTCAGAGCGGTTCCCACCCAACCGCCCATTCATCTGTTCTTCACCAAACCCCATGAGGTGCATCAGGCAGAGATGATCATACCCACTTGTCAGATGTATAAACTGAGGCCTGGGGAAGGGAAGAGACTTGTCTGGAGCCTCTACAGGGTTGGTAGAGGCAGGACTAGGGGCCTGGCCACAGAGCCCATGAGCACTGGAGAGAGGACTAAGATGCAGGCTCAGGGGTGAACAATGGGGGCCTTTCTGAAAGAGACAGCCTCAGAGGCCAGCTTGGGAGGATTGAGCAGCCACTTGGGGCTGATGGAAATGGGTCTGGGGGACTGTCCCTTAGAACACAGGAGCTGGTGGCCCAGGCTCTGTGGTGGTCAGGGCTCTCCAACATCATGCTTTAAAGAGCTCTGTTTCCAAACTCTGGATAATCTCCATGCTTTCCCTCAGCTGAGAAATATTACCCCTGATACAGCTGGGACATGAGGTGGGGGTGTCCTAGGAGGAGCTGGAGAGCCAGGGGTCTCCCTCTGAATCTTTCCTGATGGGGTGAGTCATCTTGAGTAAGACCCTGCCCATCTCTGAGCCTCAGTTTCTCCATTAGCAAAATGAGAAAGTCCTTTCCAGCTTCAAGCTTTATCCTTGAAATGAGTTCGCTCCTCTCAGACTCCCCACAGCAAGTGAGGCTGCAGGAGGTCCAAGGGGTCTGGGCAGTGACCTCCAAAGAAGTTCCTAACAGGGTCTTCCAAGGAGAGACTCCAGGAGCCTGATGTACGCCCTCTGGTGGCTTCAGTGAGGACTAAAGGGTTAATTGCTCCTGGTACTCAGATAAGAAGGAAATGGCAACCCACTCCAGTATTCTTGCCTGGAGAATCCCATGGACGGAGGAGCCTGGTAGGTTACAGTCCACAGGGTCGCAAAGAGTCGGACATGACTGAGCAACTTCACTTTCACTTTCACTCAGATAAAGCCCTACGGATTCTCCCTACTCCCCTACCCCATGATTAATTCAGTTGAATAAAGTGATATAATCATCATTTCTGATGATAAAGATATGGAAAAACAAATCAAACGTGTCAGGTACTGCATTTGGAGAGGTGATCAAGTAATGTGGGGGCTGACCACCCGGCCTCCAAGGACGCTGCTTTGGACTCTTTTACAGGTCCTTGAAAGTGAAAAGGAACTAAAAAGCCTCTTGATGAAAGTGAAAGAGGAGAGTGAAAAAGTTGGCTTAAAGCTCAACATTCAGAAAACTAAGATCATGGCATCTGGTCCCATCACTTCATGGCAAATAGATGGGGAAACAGTGGAAACAGTGTCAGACTTTATTTTGGGGGGCTCCAAAATCACTGCAGATGGTGATTGCAGCCATGAGATTAAAAGACGCTTACTCCTTGGAAGGAACATTATGACCAACCTAGATAGCATATTGAAAAGCAGAGACATTACTTTGCCAACAAAGGTCCATCTAGTCAAGGATATGGTTTTTCCAGTGGTCATGTATGGATGTGAGAGTTGGACTGTGAAGAAAGCTGAGCATTGAAGAATTGATGCTTTTGAACTGTGGTGTTGGAGAAGACTCTTGAGAGTCCCTTGGACTGCAAGGAGATCCAACCAGTCCATTCTAAAGGAGATCAGTCCTGGGTGTTCTTTGGAAGGAATGATGCTAAAGCTGAAACTCCAATACTTTGGCCACCTCATGCCAAGAGTTGACTCATTGGAAAAGACTCTGATGCTGGGAGGGATTGGGGGCAGGAAGAAAAGGGGACGACAGAGGGTGAGATGGCTGGATGGCAAAACTGACTTGATGCACGTGAGTTTGAGTGAACTCTGGGAGTTGGTGATGGACAGGGAGGCCTGGCGTGCTGTAATTCATGGGGTCGCAAAGAGTTGGACAGCAACTGAACTGAACAGATCCTTGAAATTAGGCAAAGTTTTATTTCCATGATTGTAGCATCAAGAAGCAAGGATGATGGGATGAGAGGAGTGGGGACAGAGGTGTGTCAGAACCAACCCAAAGCAGCTCACAGAACCAATGTTTAGAATTTCAGGAATTTTGTCAGCCAGTTGTTAAATACAGCCACAATGAACAGTTAAATTGTATTAACTCGCAATGAAATGGATTATATTAAAACTAAAGTTAATAAACACTCAAAGGCCCTTGATCCCTAAGTACTATTGCATACACTTGGGGTTAGTTCCATCTACGGAACAGAAACACTATACATCCGTGTGCTGTTCCATGTCCCTTCCAAACCTCCCGTCGAGTGACGGCTCATCAATAACTTGACACTGACCGTGGTGGGAGTATTCACACCACAGAGACTGGCCAACACCACAGATCAGGGCTTTGATTCTTGAAGAGCCAATGGTGAAACATCTACCAGTACAACACTGAGTAAGGGACAGGGCAGGAAGAAAAGGGACAGAGTCCAGCATGGAGGTGGAGGGAACATTGCATGTCATCCAGCCCCAGCCAACGGTGACATGAGCCCAGAGAGGGACAGGGACTGGTCCACAATGATACAGAAAGTCCCTGGCAGATGAAGCTGGGATCTGGGTCTCCCACCTCCCAGGATGGAGGGATCCAGAGTGGCCACCTCCAAGGTGATCACCAGGAGGCTGGGAGCAGAGGAAAGTGAAACAGACCCAGGCCCCACCCCATCCCCTGTGTTCAAGATAATCCCTCCTGACTGGCTTTTTGCTCCTTGAGTTCTCCCAACCGCCCCACATCCAGGGCAGGAATAATCACCTTCACTTTGCAGGTGAGGTAGCTGAGGCCCAGAAAGGCCAGGTGACTTGTCCAAGGTCACACAGCCAGTCAGCAGCACCAGAACTGAGCCAGGCCCTGATTCCCAGCCCAGGGTGCTGAGTCCTGCCCCTCTGGTTTCCTCTGGGCTGCTCTGGCCCAGGGCCCTGCTGGACACCCCCACCCTTGGCCTGTCCTCTGTGACCATCAGCCTCTTCTTCCCATCAATCACACCCTACTCAGAGCTCAGCTCAGAGATGCTGCCCCTTCCCAAGCACCCTCTCCAGCCTCCATCCCTGAGCCCCAGACCCTTTGCTCCAGCTGCCCCCAGATACCTAGACACTGGGTCAGGGACCCACAGAAGGTCAGGGCTGGACGGGGTCCCAGGACCATCTGGTCCACCCCTGGGGGTCCAGGTGGGAGCAGTGGTCCCTCAGCACCACACTGTGCCCCTCCCCCCATGAAGCCCCCAGGGTCTGGTTTGGTGTGCTGTTCTTCTCCCAGCATCCCTCCCTCTGCTTCTTGCCTCACTCAACCCACAGCAGACTGTAAATCTAGGCCTAAGGTTTGATTTACCAACTTCCTGGGGAAGAAGGATGGTATCTGCACCCGCAGTAACTAAGAGGCCAGTGATTTACTCTGCCGGGAAATGCTGGCTCCTCCTGACGGATGGTCTCAGTCCCTCCTGGTTGAAGGCTGAGATTTATTGAGGCTTCTCTTTTCCAAGGACCCTCCTGGTAGCTTTGGGGTGGGGGCAACAGAGATGGAGTAGCCACAGGGACTCCCGTGCAGTGGGGAGCAAACCTAGACAGTGTGGTTGGAAGAAGGGTCACCAAGAGCCTGGGTCTGAGTCCCTGCCTCACCACTGCCAAACTATGTGACCTTCAGCAGACCTCAATTTCCTCATCTGCAAAATGGCCATAATCACAAAATGGAGCTGGTGATTATGGAGCTTAATCTGCTCTCCAAGATGATGAGGCTTAGACAAGAATGTGTGTATAAATATCGAGCACATAGTAGGTGCTCAGGAAAGATGAATTCTGCATCTAGCCTATTTGAGGTTTCCCTTTCCTCACCAGATCACCTCCTCCGTGTTTCCCCACTAGTATTCCTCTAAGTGCCCTTCTGCACTCATCTCTGTCCTTTGGGAGAGCAGACCCTGGTCTCACAGGTTCCAGGTCCCTGTGGCTCAGGAAGCAGAAGGACGAGGTCCCGGGCAGGATGGGGCCAGCTGCATGCCAGGACATTGGGCACAGATGGCTCACATGCCCAGGGATGGTTAGCAGTGCAGCTGCTTTCCCGCTGGTGAGTTAACACATCTTGTCTACAAAGGGCCCCTGGCAGAGGAAGGGGCCTCTGGGGCCAAAGCTGTGCTCTGATCCAAGGAGTCAACAGAACTTTTTAATCTGCCTGGATTCTACTAAAGCGAGGAGGAACTGGCCGAGTGGCTGGCCTACTTAGCTCAGGTGACCTGGGTCCATCTAGACTCTCATGGGAAAAAGGAGTGGTGATCTTCTACTCTGGACCCAGAGATCTCAGGCTGAATTCACAGCCTCCTGAAGGTGTGTCCAGGCCTCTTAAAACTATCAAGGTGAGCGTCTGAGTCTAAGAACAGCCCCTGCAGGAAGTCAGCCAGCAGGGAACAGGGTCTGGAGGAGGGGGCTCTGGAGTCAGGCCCATGCGGACCCAGAGGGACCACCCATATCTGGGTTGGCCCTGGCAACCCCAGCAGCCCTTCTGTCTCCCAGATCTTGGGCTTCTCACCTGTGAAGTGGGAGGAGCTCTCTCTCACTTGGTGGTAGGTATTAACTACAATGAGGAAGGGCCCTGCACAGTGCCCGACACACAGTAGGTCCTCGACAAAGACATGTGACTCTATCAAAGTTCCATGAACCACGTTTTAGTAAAGTATGTGTTTGGAAGCCAGACCGTAAGGGTTCAGAGCTCTCCTTGCCCACATACCACCCTGTGGCCTGGACACATTAGCCTCACAGCATCTGGATTTCCATCTGGAAAACAGGGAATAATATTGCCCCCATCACAAAGCTGTTGTGAGGATTAAATGAGATAATATACCTAAAGAGCTTAGAACCGAGCTAGGCTCACAGAAAGCCTTAGTGAAAGTAGCTTCTTTGTGGTTGTTTGTTGTTCCTGTTACAATGGTCACCGTCCAGTCTTTTCTTTTAGTGGCCCCTCCAGACCTGCACGGCGTCTTCGTGTGCCCTCTGGTCTGTTCAAAGTCGTATGGTTTCCACTGGGGTCTGCCCTGCCCTCCTTCTGTGCAAAATCCTGACCATCTCCTTTCCTCTGTCCCTCTTTTACACATGCACACACATGCAAGCACTTCTCCCCCAAATCCATGACAGGGGACCCAGGGCCATCTCAGTTCTCTCCTGTTGACAAGTTCAAGGAGACCTCTCTCTGCCCAGGGAGGGTCCCATCGTCACAGCTATGTGGACATCGCGAAGGGGCTCCTGGGGCCTCCTGTTCCCAGGCTGACCCATGTCTTCTTGGAAACCTGGACTCTGACTGCCAAGTGAGAGCCGCTGTGCAGGTGGAGAGGGCTCACAGCTGGTTCCCCCCAACTAGGAACTGAGGTTTCTGTGGACCTTCTTATCTGTCATGGAGGAACCATCTCTGAAAAATAAAGGGCTGCAGACCAGACGCGCACAAACAGGTAGGGTTTTAGTAACATAATATTTTTGTCCTTTCATCGATTTGCTAATATGTAAAATCTGAAGATTTCATGAAAAAAAAAAAAAATCTAGAGTCCTATGTTTTTTAAATCAGAGGGCAGACATTGTCTCAGTACCCGGCAGCAGGAACCAAGACATGGCCTTGGTGCCCGTGGTTCCCCCAGCCTATGAGAGTCACTTCCGATGCCTGCTTGCCCTGAAGACCCTTAAGGCTGTGCTCCTGTCCTGGACTTCCCACCCCATACTGCTCTGTACAGATGTGCAAACAGCACCCCATCTGTCCACCCTACCCTGGATTCCCCACATGCTTGATGGCAAGAACAGCTGAGTCCACTGCTGTATCCCCAGTGCCAGAAACAGTGCCTGACACATAATGGGTGCTGAGTTAACATTTGTTGGATTTGTTGACTCAGTGAATCAGAGGCAGAGCCATGGCTCAGACCCACATCTCCTGTTCCCCAGCCAGGAGCCTCCTCAGCCCTGGTGGTTTATCCCATGACTACCAGGCCCCACAAGAGGGTTTCAACCCCCAAATGCTCCCACTCTCAATCATAGGTACATACTCAGCCTTTGCCTTGTTCCACTCAGATCATTTATAGCCTATTCCAAGTTAGTCCTGGACAGGAAGGGGTCTTCAGAAGCCATTACTTATCATCATCTTTGTTGAGTTCAGTTCAATTCAGTCTCTCAGTCGTGTCCGATTCTTTGAGACCCCATGAACCACAGCACGCCAGGCCTCCCTGTCTATCACCAACTCCCAGAGTCCACCCAAACCCATGTCCATTGAGTCGGTGATGCCATCCAACCATTTCATCCTCTGTCGTCCCCTTCTCCTTCTGCCCTCAATCTTTCCCAGCATCAGGGTCTTTTCAAATCAGTCAGCTCTTCTCATCATATGGCCAAAGTATTGGAGTTTCAGCTTCAGCATCAGTCCTCACAATGAATATTCAAGACTGATTTCCTTTAGGATGGACTGGTTGGATCTCCTTGGAGTCCAAGAGACTCTCAAGAGTCTTCTCCAACATCACAGTTCAAAAGCATCAATTCTTCAGCTCTCAGCTTTCTTTATACTCCAACTCTCACATCCATACATAACTACTGGAAAAATCATAGCCTTGACTAGATGGACCTTTGTTAACATAGTAATGTCTCTGCTTTTGAATATGCTATCTAGATTGGTCATAAGTTTCCTTCCAAGGAGTAAGCATCTTTTAATTTCATAGCTTCAGTCACCATCTGCAGTGATTTTGGAACCCAGAAAAACAAAGTCAGCCACTGTTTCCACTGTTTCCCCATCTATTTGCCATGAAGGGATGGGATCAGATACCATGATCTTAGTTTTCTGAATGTTGAGCTTTAAGCCAACTTTTTCACTCTGCTCTTTCACTTTCATTAAGAAACTCTTTAGTTCTTCATTTTCTGCCATAAGGGTGGTGTCATCTGCATATCTGAGGTTATTGATATTTCTCCCGGCAATCTTGATTCCAGCTTGTGCTTCCTCCAGCCCAGTGTTTCTCATGATGTACTCTGCATATAAGTTAAATAAGCAGGGTGACAATATACAACCTTGATGTACTCCTTTTCTTATTTGGAACCAGTCTGTTGTTCCATGTCCAGTTCTAACTGTTGCTTCTTGACCTGTATACAGGTTTCTCAAGAGACAGGTCAGGTGATCTGGTATTGCCATCTCTTTCAGAATTTTTCACAGTTTATTGTGATCCACACAGTCAAAGGCTTTGGCATAGTCAATAAAGCAGAAATAGATATTTTTCTAGAACTCTCTTGTTTTTTTGATGATCCAGCAGATGTTGTCAATTTGATCTCTGGTTCCTCTGCCTTTTCTAAAACCAGCTTGAACATCAGGAAGTTCACGGTTCACGTATTGCTGAATCCTGCCTTGGAGAATTTTAAGCATTACTTTACTAGTGTGTGAGATGAGTGCAATTGTGCGGTAGTTTGAGCATTCTTTGGCATTGCCTTTCTTTGGGATTGGAATGAAAACTGACGTTTTCCAGTCCTGTGGCCACTTTGTTGAGTACAAGACTGTTTAACATTTTAAACAGTGTGGGACACGCGCAAGCTCTGAGCTGTCCGTTTGAGCAGGAGGGGTGGAAAGCAGTGGTGAGGCCATGGTGTTGGGCAGCTGCTGCTGCTGCTAAGTCACTTCAGTCGTGTCTGACTCTATGCGACCCCAGAGTTGGCAGCCCACCAGGCTCCCCCGTCCCTGGGATTCTCCAGGCAAGAACACTGGAGTGGGTTGCCATTTCCTTCTCCAATGCATGAAAGTGAAAAGTGAAAGTGAAGTCGCTCAGTTGTGGTTGGGCAGACCTGAGATCAAATCCTCAATGCACCACATTCCGGGTCTTTGGATGCAGCACTTAATTCTCTGGGCCTGTTTCCTCACCCATAAAATGGGGATAATACAGCACCGACCTCCAGGGGGTGTTGTAAGTATTAAACAAAATAATCCAGGGACTAAAAAGCCTCTTGATGAAAGTGAAAGAGGAGAGTGAAAAAGTTGGCTTAAACCTCAACATTCAGAAAACGAAGATCATGGCATCCGGTCCCATCACTTCAAGGCAAATAAATGGGGAAAGAGTGAGAGAATATATATATATATTTTTTTTGGCTCCAAAATCACTGCAAATGGTGACTGCAGCCATGAAATTCAAAGATGCTTGCTCCTTTGAAGAAAAGCTATGACCATCCTAGACAGCATATTAAGAAGCAGAGACATTATTTTACCAACTAAGGTCCGTCTAGTCAAAGCTATGGTTTTTCCAGTAGTCATGTATGGATGTGAGAGTTGGACTATAAAGAAAGCTGAGCACCGAAGAATTGATGCTTTTGAACTGTGGTGTTGAGAGTCCCTTGGACTGCAAGGAGATCCAACCACTCCATCCTAAAGGAAATCAGTCCTGAATATTCACTGGGAGGACTGATGTTAAAGCTGAAACTCCAATGCTTTGGCCACCTGATGTGAAGAACCGACGACTCATTGGAAAAGACCCTGATGCCTGGAAAGATTGAAGGTGGGAGGAGAGAGAGATGACAGAGAATGAGATGGTCGAATGGCATCACTGACTCGATGGACATGAATTTGAGTAAACTCTGGGAGTTGGTGATGGACAGGGAGGCCTGGTGTGCTGCAGTCCATGGGGTCACAAAGGGTCGGACAAAACTGAGCGACTGAACTGAACTGAACTGAATCCAGGGATGTCACTAAGCTCAGTGCCCAGCACACAGTAGATGCTCAAGAGATGGTGGCTGCTATTGCTCTATTTCTGCCCCCAACTACCACTACTAGATCCCAGAGATACAGGACGTGAACTATGGACCGAGGGTACTAGGAATGTGGAAATGCTTCCAGATAACTTCCCCTGCCACTCTAATCCCAATGGCACTCGTATAACACAATGCAGCTGTGTTACATGCAGATTATTCCATCGACAGTCTTGGTACCCAGGTAAATTCAGGGGCCCTTCCTGATAAGTACCCCAGGAGTTTGGGGGCTGAGGTTAGGAATCTCAAAGACAGCTCTAGCCAAAGCCAGTGAGGATTCCCACCATTCACAGCGTTGGTGGTAGTGCAGTACCAGAGGCCTCCGGGACCCGGCCTCACCTCCCTTCCTACCCGACCCCTTCAGACCAGAACTCTGGGCCCCATGCAGTTCAGACCGTTTCCTGACCCTGAGAGACAGAAGTCCTCCCCCTCCCCAATCCTCCTTCACCCCTCCAACCTCCAGCAGTTGCAGCTGAGCCCTGTGGCTCTCTTCCTTTCCAGTGAATACATAATCACCTCCCAGGATGGGCCGAGATGATGGTTGTAATAAAACCGCTTCATTACATCCTTCTACACAGAGCCGTTTAATGAACATGCAGCTTCGGGCCCTCCATGGCCCCTGAGTCAAATGCAAATGAAACGCAGAGCGCAGTATCATTTAATTAGCTGGGGATGAGGGGGGATAGGGAGAAAGAGATGACATTAGAGAAAAGCAGAGGGACAGCAGTTGTGTGTAGGAGGGGCAAGAGGATGAGGGAAGAGGAGGAGGGGGGAGCTGACAAAATGAGATTATAAAATGATATCACTTGAGCTACTGGACTCAGCTGCACTTAAAGATATCAACCCTTGGACATGTGAGACGAATGAGCCAGGAGATGCCTCATTTTGTGCTGTTTTGTTTAAACCTATTGGAGTCGGATTTATGTTTCTGGAACTGAAAGTGTCTTGAAAGACAAAACACATCTTTGGCAAAGGGAACTGCATATGGAAAGTGCCTGAGGATAAAGAATCACAGTCTATTCAAAGACCCCCGATAATGCCTGTGAGTCTGAAGTGTGATGAAGGAGGCAAGAGGAGAGTCTTTGTACCAAGCACAATCTGAGGGGCCAGGAAGCCTTATCGGAAGTTGAGCAGAGGGTAAGGACCAAGGTGGGGGCTAAAGACAATGTACTCACGCAGCTTCTATCTCTGACAATGGGCATGCCCCACGGTCTTCCCCAATAGCCTCACTTCTCAGCATCACTTTGTCCACTCCTAAGTCCAGAATCAAAGATCCAGAGACAGTCAGGGCCGGAAAGGACTTTTAATATCCATCAGTGCAACGCACTCCATTTCTTCTCTTTTGTGTTGGCCAAGTCACACATGAACACGTTCCCATGTATGAGTTACATTCTCCTGTGTGTGCATGGTTAAAAGGCTAACCATTTAGATAAAGGAAACAGTTTTATGTTACAGACCAGAATAAGGGTGTCCTCTACCTCACCTGAGTTCCTGGAAGGGTGACAGGAAGTGCTGCGTGGAAAGCTCATAGCCCCTGCTGGCACACAGCATGTGCCCCATGATGTCGGCTGTTTCTGGAATGTCCTCCTCACGCTGGGGCCAGTTGTCTGTTTCTCTGGCTGCTCCTGCCCCCTTCTGGGAGTTCTAAAGGGCAACCACTGGACCGATTCACATATATGCCCTGTGAGGAGTCGGGATGAACAACATTTAATAAATGGACCCATAAAAGAGGAGTTGGGGTGCAAGCCTGTCATAACCCAGAGAGGGTTTCTGAAGGCAGCGGGGTGGTCCCAGATCCACACCCACCACCACCACCCATCCCTTATACCTAAAGGCAAAAAGGCACCACCCAGTGCCCAAAAAATAGAACTGGTTCCCACATCATGGAAGGTCCATGGTGAACCCCCCTGGTGGAAGAGGAGGGTGAGACATTGCCTGACTGCTGCCCAAGTCCAGCATCTGTGCTGGGCTTATTCACACGGGTTACTTGGCGGTGGACCCATGGCCCCTGGGGTCTCCGGAGCTGCCCCCAGATGAGAACTGCGAGGTCCCAGGAGCATGTGTTTCTTCTCTGCTCACACATGTCACCTGGACTCGGTCATTCCTGCTGCCCCCACATGGCCCCTGCCCATACTTTCTGCGGGAGCCCCTGTGCTCTTCAAGCCCCACACCTGTGTGCACCCTCTGGTCTCTGCTGGGGTGAGAACAAGGATTCGGTTAATACACATTTTGTTGTCACAAAAATCTCCTTTCACATTCGTCTTGCCCCTGAATTGGCCATGTGTGCAAACCCACTTCTCACTCTCATGCCCGCTTCACCTCTCTCACCAGGACAAGTCAGGACAATGTCCCCTCACAGAGGAACTGTGAAGCAATACTTCAGCACAAGTGAGCAGGTCACTCTGACCCTCCAGTCTCTGTGCTCGGAAAAGGCAGTCATAAAAGCCTGGCCTGTTCAGTGTTTCTCCAAAATCTCTGCAGAGCACTCCATCAAAAACAAAATTCCTTAAGTAACTGGTCATGCTGAAACTGTGAGGTGCCATTTATGGGAGGAGGGGGTTCTGAAGAGCTCCACTCCTTTATGTCTCAGCATAGAAAAGAATTCAGTAAGAGGCAAAGCGATAAGAAGTGATTTATTAGACTAGGGCGTTCTTCTAATAAATTCTTGTGAGGTTTACAAGTGGGTGGGTGAGAGAGCACTATGCCCTGAGAACTTACTGGGCTACAGTTTTATAATCAAAGGAAAAGTGGGGAGAAGAAGACCTTCTTTGTCATTTTTGAGTAGATGTCATGTTTCTATCATCAGTTCCTCCTCCAGGTTAGGCAGGGGAACTTTTTTGTCCCTACATGGTCAAGTTAGGTCCACATATTATTGTTTTTTATGTGTACAGAGGGCACACCCTAACTTACTGAGCTCACTGGCAGGGTGTGGGGCTTATGCCACCATTTTTTGTTTTTTATTCTGGGGCATATCTTGTGTTTCTATTGCATGGTTTTGTTGCTAAGCAAGCCTGCTTGCTTTTGTGGTTAAGCAAACCTGCTTTCTTGAGTAATCATTAACTTACAGGGATCTCACATATTTTTTCTACTTACAATCCCCTAGTGGGATTAGGAGAAGGCAATGGAAACCCACTCCAGTACTCTTGCCTGGAGAATCCCATGGAGGGAGGAGCCTGGAAGGCTGCAGTCCATAGGGTCGCGAAGAGTCAGACATGACTGAGTGACTTCACTTTCACTTTTCACTTTCATGCATTGGAGAAGGAAATGGCATAGAACACTGGAAATGGCAAGAACACTCAGAATAGAAAAGAATTCAGTAAGAGGCAAAGCGATAAGTGTTCTTGCCTGGAGAATCCTAGGGTCGGGGGAGCCTGGTGGGCTGCCATCTATGGGGTGGCACAGAGTTGCCCACAACTGAAGGGACTTAGCAACAGTGGGATTAACTGTTTAATCACCTACTTTGCCCCTTTACTCTGTCTCTTCCAATGTGTTGTCCTTGAGTAGAGATCTGAGTGATGGCAGAAGGGAAGTTTACAGCTAGGAAAGATTCAGGACTTAGATAGTCTTGGGTTTGTAACTCACACTTAACATTCAGGCTGTTTGACTTGGAGCATGTCACTTAAAGAACTGAATCATTGGAAAAGACCCTAATGCTGGGAAAGATTGAAGGCAGGAGGAGAAGGGAACGACAAAGGATGAGATAGTTGAATGGCATCACCAACACGATGGACATGAGTTTGAGCAGGCTCCAGGAGTTGATGATGGACAGGGAAACCTGGTGTATTACAATCCAAGGGGTTGCAAAGAGTCAGACATGCTGAGTGACTGAACTAAACTGATGTCACTTAACTCAGCCTCAGTTTCCTCATCTGAAAAATGGGCATTATAATAGTATCTTCCTAGATTCAGAACAGAAGTACATGAGAAAAATGCACATTTCTCTCCATATATGCAAGATGGGGTAATAGGAACTGAATTACTCTCCTGCCTGAAACAACTAAAATACACACACACACAAAATATGAAACAATGGTTTGTAAGACATTTGACATTATGCAGTGAAAGATAGCGATCCCTGGGAAATAGAAAACAAATAAAGTGAGCCCTGTGTTGCCCAGCTTAAGTCTTGAGAGGGTTTCCAAGACTTGGTGCAGGGCAGGGGAATCCAGACCGAGCCTGAAGGACTCTCTGAGTTGAGAAGATGGAGCTGGGAGTCTGGGGAGAGCTCCCGAGAGAGATTAAAGAAGAGGGGAGAGCTGCACACAGAGAGCCCCAGATATCTGAGAAGGATCCTTCAGCCAAGTAGTGATCAGGACATGTGTGTGGGGAAAGAACCATCTGAGAAGACTGGATTAGGAAATAATCCCTAGTACTCACACAGGACTGGGAATGTTACCTGCTCCAACCAGTCAGCTTGGAAAACTTCATAATTCACAAGGGACTGAGTAGAATACTCAGAATGCTCTTGCCTCAGCATTGGGAAAAACTAGCCCTAAATTAAATGATGCTCTGATCTGCCTAACAAATCTTAAAAGCAACAACCAGAAGGATAAAACCATTTTAAAATAATTTAACTATATTCCAGAACAAAGCTCATGAATATTCATAGAAAAACAAAAATATCCAGCATGCAACAAAATAAAATTCACAATGTCTGATACCCTCCAAAATTATCAGGAATGCAAAGAGATAGGACAACATGACCTGTAATGAGGGGAAAAAAGAAAATCAACCAACCCAGAACTGATGGACTTCAGAATTAGCAGACAAGAACCCCCTGATAGCTCAGTTGGTAAAGAATCCACCAGCAATGCAGGAGACCTGGTTCGATTCCTGGGTTGAGGAAGATCCCCTGGAGAAGGGAAAAGGGGAAATACTCCAGTTTACTCCAGAATACTCCAGTATTCTGGCCTGGAAAATTCCATGGACTGTATAGTCCATGGGGTCGCAAAGAGTTGAAATGACTGAGTGACTTTCACACAACATCAGAACAATTGTAAGTCTACTCCAGGGACTTCCCTGGTGGTCCAGCGGTTGAAAATCCACCTTCCAGTGCGGTGGGCATGGGCTCAATCCTTGCTGGGGCGACTAAGGTACCACATGACACAGGGCAACTAAAGCCACGTGTAAAACATGTACAGTGAAGACCCAGCACAGCCAAAAAACAATAATTAACAAAAAACTATTCCATATTTCCAAAACGCTACAAGAAAGATTTAGCAGGACAAACAGAAATATGGGAGATGTAAAATAAGATTCAAATCTGCAACAGTTAACATTCCGTCTCATAGAGCCATGGTGAAATCTCAAATCAAAGTTAATGTTGCATTTTAACACTTGCTATCCTTTCATTCTATATTACTGTTGTTGTTTTTCATTAAGTAGTCATTAAGTAGCATCTGACTCTTTTTCAGAGGGCAGACATACTGAAACCATACTCAGAGAAAACTAGTCAATCTAATCACACTAGGACCACAGCCTTGTCTAACTCAATGAAACTAAGCCATGCCCATGGGGCAACCCAAGACGGGCGGGTCATGGTGGAGAGATCTGACAGAATGTGGTCCACTGGAGGAGGGAATGGCAAACCACTTCAGTATTCTTGCCTGGAGAACCCCATGAACAGTATGAAAAGGCAAAATGATAGGATACTGAAAGAGGAACTCCCCAGGTCAGTAGGGGCCCAATATGCTACTGGAGATCAGTGGAGAAATAACTCCAGAAAGAATGAAGGGATGGAGACAAAGCAAAAACAATACCCAGCTGTGGATGTGACTGGTGATAGAAGCAAGGTCCGATGCTGTAAAGAGCAATATTGCATAGGAACTGGAATGTCAGGTCCATGAATCAAGGCAAATTGGAAGTGGTCAAACAAGAGATGGCAAGAGTGAACGTCAACATTTTAGGAATAAGTGAACTAAAATGGACTGGAATGGGTGAATTTAACTCAGATGACCATTGCATCTACTACTGCAGACAGGAATCCCTCAGAAGAAATGGAGTAGCCATCATGGTCAACAAAAGAGTCTGAAATGCAGTACTTGGATGCAATCTCAAAAATGACAGAATGAAGTTCGTGACATTGTACAGGAGACAGGGATCAAGACCATCCCCATGGAAAAGAAATGCAAAAAAGCAAAATTGCTGTCTGGGGAGGCCTTACAAATAGCTGTGAAAAGAAGAGAAGTGAAAAGCAAAGGAGAAAAGGAAAGATATAAGCATCTGAATGCAGAGTTCGAAAGAATAGCAAGAAGAGATAAGAAAGCCTTCCTCAGTGATCAATGCAAAGAAATAGAGGAAAACAACAGAATGGGAAAGACTAGAGATCTCTTCAAGAAAATTAGAGATACCAAGGGAACATTTCATGCAAAGATGGGCTCGATAAAGGACAGAAATGGTATGGACCTAACAGAAGCAGAAGATATCAAGAAGAGGTGGCAAAAATACACAGAAGAACTGGACAAAAAAGATCTTCATGACCCAGATAATCACGATGGTGTGATCACTCACCTAGAGCCAGACATCCTGGAATGTGAAGTCAAGTGGGCCTTAGAAAGCATCACTATGAACAAAGCTAGTGGAGGTGATGGAATTCCAGTTGAGCTGTTTCAAATCCTGAAAGATGATGCTGTGAAAGTGCTGCACTCAATATGCCAGCAAATTTGGAAAACACAGCAGTGGCCACAAGACTGGAAAAGGTCAGTTTTCATTCCAATCCCAAAGAAAGGCAATGCCAAAGAATGCTCAAACTATGGCACAATTGCACTCATCTCACACGCTAGTAAAGTAGTGCTCAAAATTCTCCAAGCCAGGCTTCAGCAATATGTGAACCGTAAACTTCCAGATGTTCAAGCTGGTTTTCAAAAAGGCAGAAGAACCAGAGATCAAATTGCCAACATCCGCTGGATCATGGAAAAAGCAAGAGAGTTCCAGAAAAACATCTATTTCTGCTTTATTGACTATGCCAAAGCCTTTGACTGTGTGGATCACAATAAACTATGGAAAATTCTTAAAGAGATGGGAATACCAGACCACCTGACCCACCTCTTGAGAAATCTGTATACAGGTCAGGAAGCAACAGTTAGAACTGGACATGGAACAGCAGACTGGTTCCAAATAGGAAAAGGAGTTCGTCAAGGCTGTATATTGTCACCCTGCTTATTTAACTTATATGCAGGGTACATCATGAGAAATGCTGGGCTGGAAGAAGCACAGGCTGGAATCAAGATTGCCGGGAGAAATATCAATAGCCTCAGATATGCAGATGACACCACCCTTGTGGCAGAAAGTGAAGAGGAACTAAAAAGCCTCTTGATGAAAGTGAAAGAGGAGAGTGAAAAAGTTAGCTTAAAGCTCAACATTCAGAAAACGAAGATCATGGCATACAGTCCCATCACTTCATGGGAAATAGATGGGGAAACAGTGGAAACAGTGTCAGACTTTACTTTTCTGGGCTCCAAAATCACTGCAGATGGTGACTGCAGCCATGAAATTAAAAGACACTTACTCCTTGGAAGGAAAGTTATGACCAACCTAGATGGCATATTGAAAAGCAGAGACATTACTTTGCCAACAAAGTTCTGTCTAGTCAAGGCTATGGTTTTTCCTGTGGTCATGTATGGATGTGAAAGTTGGACTGTGAAGAAGGCTGAGCGCCGAAGAATTGATGCTTTTGAACTGTGGTGTTGGAGAAGACTCTTGAGAGTCCCTTGGACTGCAAGGAGATCCAACCAGTCCATTCTGAAGGAGATCAGCCCTAGGATTTCTTTGGAGGCAATGATGCTGAAGCTGAAACTCCTGTACTTTGGCTACCTCATGTGAAGAGTTGACTCATTGGAAAAGACTCTGATGCTGGGAGGGATTGGCAGCAGGAGGAGAAGGGGATGACAGAGGATGAGATGGCTGGATGGCATCACTGACTCAATGGACGTGAGTCTGAATGAACTCCAGGAGTTGGTGATGGACAGGGAGGCCTGGCGTGCTGCGATTCATGGGGTTGCAAAGAGTAGGACACGACTGAGTGACTGAACTGACTCTTTTTCACCCCATGGACTGCAGCATGCCACACTTCCCTGTCTTTTACTCTCTCCCGCAGTTTGCTCAAAATCATGTCCATTGAGTAGACGATGCCATCCAGCCATCTCATCCTCTGTCTTCCCCTCCTCCTCCTATCCTCAGTCTTTCCCAGAATCAGGGTCTTTCCTAACAAGTCAGCTGTCAGGTGACCAAAGTATTGGAGCTCTAGCTTCAGCATTAGTCCTTCTGATGAATACTGGGGATTGATTTCCTTTGGGATTGATTTCCTTTAGGATTAACTGGTTTGATCTGCTTGCTGTCCAAGGGATTCTCAAGAGTCTTCTCCAGCACCACAGTTCAAAAATATCAGTTCTTTGACACTCAGCCTTCTTTATGGCCCAAGTCTCACATCCGTACGTGATTACTGGAAAAACCATAGCTTTGACTAGATGAACCTTTGTTGGCAAAATGATGTCTCTGCTTTTTAATATGCTGTCTAGGCTTGTCATAGCTCTTCTTTCAAGGATCAGATGCCTATTAATTTAGGGGCTGCAGTCACCATCCACAGTGATTTTGGAGCCCAAAAAGATAACTTCTGCCACTGTTTCCACTTTTTCCCCATCTATTTGCCATGAAGTGATAGATCAGATGGCATGATCTTAGTTTTTTGAATTCTAGAAAAATTGGCCAACTCTTATGAAAGTTATCACAGAATAAATATAAATAAAAAGTCACATAAAAATTATATACAAACGGGCCTTTGAGTTGCTTGTAAAACATACATTTTCCATATAACCTAGAAATCACCTTTCGAAATATGCACACATGTGAATTGAAAATGTGTGTTCACACAGAAATCTGTACACAAATATTTATATCTGCCCTATTCACTGTGCTTCAGTCACTCTGCCATGCCTGGCTTTTTGCCACCCCATGCACTGTAGCACACCAGGCTTCCCTGTCCATCGTCGTCTCCCGGAGCTTGCTCAAACTCATGTCCGTTGAGCTGGTGATGCTCTATTCATAACTGCTCCAAACGGGAAAGTACCAAGATGTCTTTGAACAGATGAATGGATAGACAAATGGTAGTACATCCATTCGATGGAATACTACTCATCTATGTAGATGAACCAGTTATTGTACTTGCGTACAACTCATAAACCAGCGATTGTATTCTCATATACACATGTATATGAGAATATTGACCCTTTAAACAAGAAGAAAAATTTAGTGTGGGGATTATAATGTATGTATAAGTAAAATGGAGAAGGAAATGGCAACCCACTCCAGTATTCTTGCCTGGAGAATCCCATGGAGGGAGGAGCCTGGTAGGCTACAGTCCACGGGGTTGCAAAGAGTCGGACATGACTGAGCGACTTCACTTTCATAAGTAAAATGCATGACAAAGATGGCACGACTGTAGAAGAGCCTGACTTCTATAAGGTTCTTAAACTGTATGTAAAACGGTATAATGTCCTGTAGGTAGACTGTGTTAGGTTCAGCAACCACTGAAATAGCAAATAGCAATCACTAAACTAACAAAACAAAGAGTTAAACAGCTAACAAGACAACACAGAAGACAGAGTAGAATCATACATGATAGTCAATCTGAAAGAAGGCAAAGAAAAGGGAGAAGATACACAAAGGAAGAACAAATAGAAAACAAATAGGAAGAAGGTAGATTTCAACCCCAAAACATCACTGCTATGACCACCTTTCTCCAGGGAAGGAAACCAAGGCACAGAGAAGGAGCTAGAGGTTACAGAGCCAGGAAGGAATTGGGCAAGCCTTTAATTAAGTCTGCAGACCTGTTCTCCCAACCTCACAAGGAATGTGTCCCCAGCCCTAAAGTCTCTGGAAACTTTTATTCTTCAGCTTTTCCCCTCCTGATAGAATCCCTGATTGATGTGGAGACAGAGGTGCCTGGGGCTACAGAGATTAAAATGAAGGTTCAGCACCTTCATTTTATAGCTGGGGACCCTGTGGCCCTGAGAGGCAAAGGGGCTTGTTCAAGGTCACACTCTGAAGTAGGAACACACATATGTGAGTGTGACCCAGCAACCTGGCCTGGCTCTTCCCCACTTCCAGCTGCCAGGCTCTTCGTCCCTCCTCCCAGAGCCTTTCCTCCGCCTCCCAAACTGCTGTGCCAACACCTGGCCCTTGATTTTCTCTCCCATCCTAACAGACGTTAATTATAAGCCCTCATCATTGCGTTTTCATCATCTTGGAAATGCTCCCAGGTGTTCCGCAGGAGACATTTGTCTGCATTATTTTCCTCCATATAAATTGGTTCAGTCATCCATCTCCCATAATCGAAAAACCCTAAGCTTCAGGTGTGGTTGACTTCTTCCTTCTCAGAGCGCTCCTGGCCCATATAGCTGAGCAACCCACTAATGACCACTGGTGGAGACTGGGGAAACCGACACCCAGAGCAGGAGGAGCTTGTCTGAGCTCACACTGCAGATAAGAGCTGAGGTTGAACTTGAACTTGGCTTTCTAGGTTCCTGGACCTTGCTGTTTCACTGCAGCCTGTTTCTACCTGCTGAGTGTCAACTGTGACCGCAAGACCCAATTTCCAAGGGAGGAGGTGGTTCATGAGGTCCAGGTTACCTTGTTTCTGCCCCTGAGCATAAAGTCAACTGATTTCCCTTTAAAACACCTTAACAAAACAGATGATTCACAATCTTTGTGAAAAATGCCATCGATACCAAAAGAAAAAGACTCTTGAGAGTTCTCTGAAGTAACACCATCAGTTTTAGAAGAATATTCTTCTAAGCCTCTCTGGCTGGCTTTTATCCACACCCCAGTCATCCTTCAGTGCCCTCTGTTTAGCTCTGTACCAGTGAGGCTGACCCATGTGGACCATCTGGCTTATGTTGGGTTCAGCCTTTGGGAAGCACTGCCAACAGATGCGGGGTGGGAGGCCAGAAAGGTTGGGGCATTTCTCCCTGCTCCCTCTTGGATCTGGCTTTGTGTCTGCAACTCTTGGGTCTCCAGGGACAGGGGCAGGGACCAGGCCAGTTCCTGAGAGAGGTGTCCCCAAGATTCTAAGCCAACTCTGACTGCCAGTTGCCATATTTCCTGGGCTCTGCCTGCAACACAGACTGGCCTCCTGCTTCCTCACTCAGTACCGGGGCCCTGGCCCACCTGGGTAGCTGCTCTAGGCTTCCACTGTCTCTCCACTTCCTGCGGCCTCAGCTCCACTTCCTTAGGGCTCTGCTTCCCATGGCCAAGCCTCAGAAAGCAACTGACCAACCTGCTTATAATTCACTCCTTACTTCACTCATCCTCCCAACATCCTCCATCCCCAGGGTTTTGCAAGGAACAGGTAGTGACAAAGATGAAGACGCCTTTACTGACCAGCTTCTCTCTGATCCGCCGTCTCCCTTCCCCTCCCCCGCAGGATGTTTCCTAGGACCTTGCATTATGGAGCACACCTCTGTTTTTCATCAGTTTCCCTCACTAGAATGTAAATGCCACAAGGGCAGAATTGAGTCTGTCTTGTTCATTTTTGCATTCCTAGTGCCCAGAACAGTGACTCTAGATGCTTAATAAGAAGTGCTCAATAAATATCTGTGTTATGATATATTCAGTTCAGTTCAGTTACTCAGTTGTGTCCGATTCTTTGCAACCCCATGGACTGCAGCACACCAGGCCTCTCTGTCCATCACCAACTCCTGGAGTTTGCTCAAACTCATTTTGCGGATGAGGAAACTGAGGCTGAATTAAGTTTAATGACATCAGTTTAGTTCAGTCATTCAGTCATGTCTGACTCTTTGTGACTCCATGAAGTGCAGCATGCCAGGCCTCCCTGTGCATCACCAACTCCTGGAGTTTGCTCAAACTCATGTCCATAGAGTCAGTGATGCCATCCAACCATTTCATCCTCTGTCGTCCCCTTCTCCTCCTGCCTTCAGTCATTCCCAGCATCAGGATCTTTTCCAATGAGTCAGTCCTTTGCATCAGGTGGCCAAAGTATACAAATACGTAAACATGAAATATGGATAAATGCAGAGCTCCCAGTCCAGAGGATGATATTGGAGGGGAGACAGAAATGCTCAAGTAACCATGGATACAGAGATGCTTAAGGAGGCATCAAGGAGAAGGAGCCTGAGCAGGATGATGGACAGGAAGGAGGAGGAAGACCTGGGTCAGTGTTCACATGCCACACACTCACACGCTTTCTGTTCAGGACCTGAGATGGGGGTAAATGCTGGACACATCACAGCTTGCATCTGTCCCAAGGAGCTCTCAGTCCAGCAGAAGACACTCCCCAGGCATCTGCAATCATGGTGATAATCACAAGGGTAAGACATGCAAAAACTCCAGTATTTTGGTCATCTGATATGAACAGCTCATTAGAAAAGTCCCTGATGCTGGGAAAGATTGAGGACAGAAGGAGAAGAGGACATCAGAGGATGAGATGGCTGGATGGCATCACCGATGCAATAGACATGAACTTGGGCAAACTTCAGGAGATGGTAAGGGACAGAGAGGCCCGACATGCTGCAGTCCAAGGGGTCACAAAAGAGTCAGACATGACAGGGTGACTGAACAACAATAAGACATTCAGTGACTCCTGTTAGAGTAAAAGCCAGCATGGACTGAGCTTCTGACTTCCCAGCTTAAATTGGGTCTTCAGCCCTTTCAAGCAAAAGAATCAGGCTGCTTTCACCAAAGAAGGAATTCAGGAGTTTGTAGGACTAAGCAGTTAGCAGGCAACAGCTTCAGACACAGCCGAATCCAGGGGCTCCAATTCCGTATCTTATTCTATCTATCTCAACTTCTCTGTTTTTCTTCTGACTATATGGGGGCATCTTTTGCTTTGGTATGGATTTATTCATGAGGTGGGAAGATGAGAAGGCAAAGTAGAGTCATAACCAATTGCAGTGACTCCAGAGGGATAGCCATATATAAAGCCCTGGTTGAGGATTCTGGTAAGTGTGATTTTGGTCACGTTTTTCTTTGGACCAATCACTATATCCTGGGAGAATGGAGGGCTGTGATTCATTCAGTCTAAGTTTGCATCTATTTCTAAGTAGGAGAGTGGGATAGAGTCTCTGATGGATAAATCTGCCAGAAACTCAGGGCCTGGGGAGAGCAGAGGCTTAGTTTCCTGAAGGAAAGTGGTGGGAGCGATGGTTGCTGAAATTAGAGGGGCAGAGGGATGCTGCATGGGCCAAAACAGCACATCTGCCAGTTACAGAAGATGTTCCTGTTTCCCTTCCATCAATAAAGAAACCGAGTCTCCAAAAACTTCAGTAACTGGCGTAAATTAGCAGATGGCAGCGCAGGATCTCAGACCCCTCTCTGTTGGATGTAAATGGTTTAACAACAAAGCTACAGTGCTTCCCAAAGACCCTGGCTCCTGCAGTATCTCCAGCACTCCGGAACCTGAGTTCCAACAGGTTTAAACTCCTAACTCCTGCCCAAACAGGAAGATCCTCAAAGCTCAGACATTCAGGCCCCGGAGCTTAACAAATCTAATCTTCATGAAGGATTTAATTGGAGGCTCCCTTTCCTTCCGGACCACAGGGTGCAGAAAAATGCTGCTCCTGGCAATTTCTTGTCGGTTAAGCAGTGCTGAGAGGCGGCTCATCAAAGAGAACAGAGACCAGGTCTGCATCGCCGGGGGCGACATTAGCAGGGAGATAGGGGAAGCGTTAAGGAGGCTGAAGTGTGAGCCGTTTGATGAGTGAATGTATTCTCCAGCGAAGCACACAGCTCCCAACATTCTGACGCAACAAAAGCCTCCCCAAGTCTCCCCTTCACTCCATCCCTCCTGCTGGTCCCAGCCTGTCCATGTCATTTAAGGAATGATTCACAGCTGTATAGCTCAGGGGGCTGGAGGGAACCTGTAGCCCAATCCCACTCACATAACAGAAGAGAAAATGGACTTAAGTTAAGGGTGAGGCCAGATGACATCATGCCCCATGGAGGGTGGGCATCTCTGTGCCACGCCCTCTTCTGGACACCTGCACATATTTATTTAATCCTTATACAAGAACCCTGTGTGTGTGTGGTGGGGTTGGGGGAGGGGGGCGGGGATGGGGCATTATCCGCATTTACCTGTGGGTAAATTAATGCTCTGAGAAATGAAGCGATGTGCTCAGGGGCACAGTGTCAAACTTGACCAGCACCAAAGTCCAAGCTCTGGACCCTGCTGTGCAGGTCACTTGGTCCTTGATCCATCCGCTGTGTACACTGCTTCATTAACCAAGTCGTGTGATGCTGGAGGTTGCCTAAGTCTGTTCCCCAGACCTCCTTCTTGCCTGCTGGCCTCTGGTTAGTCTCAGACCCTGGAAGGCGCTAGAGGAGGAAGGAAAGGGGGAGGGGAGAAGCTGTTTGAATCCCCTCCCTGCACTGGCAGCAGCAACAGTGGTCAGTGGCAGCTGCAGAGGGCTTGGGGGCGCTCTGGCATCTGTGGGGTCAGCAGTGAACAGCAGTGGCAGCAGCATGCCCCAGAGTCAGCAGGCAGTGCCGTGCCCAGCTGGGAGGCACCTCCCACCCCCTGTTTCCTCCAGCCTTAGATACCCTCTCTTTCTGTTTCACTCTTTCAGCCCTTTCAACACTTTATAATCAGCTCCCTGCATTGAATCCTCTCTGTTTGCAATTCCTAGTGGAGTCTCCTTCTTTTTTTGTTGTTGTTTTTTCCCCTAAATGAGCCTGGAGTGAGGCAGCATTTGATATCAGCAGTGACAGCAAGAAACAAGCCCTCGCCGATGGGTTTGGGGCTGGGCTGTCTGCCTGGATGAGGCTTGAGCACAGTGAAGGAGACCTCACTGCCGGGGCAAAGATGCTCGTGGTTCTTCCTGGCAGGCGGGGCGTCCATTCACTGGAATCATCCCCTGTGGTGGCCTGGGATGACATGCCTACCTGAAAGTGGCCTTTGTCACACCAGTGGTTGGCCCCTTCCGGACCTGCTCCCCTTCTTGTCTGCAGGACCAGCTGCCCTGATACCCAGGCCTCAGGACCCAGAGTCACCAGTGGTCCTAAACTCTACAAGCCACGATGCTCAGCAGCAGGCCCTGCTAGGCCACTCAGCACAGCTGTCCAGGTGTTCAGTACAAAGCCATATCTTCTCCTGCAGGTAACTGTCCCCCACTTGAAAATAGCTCTTGGGTTTTTACTGGGCCCTGGTAGAGAGGGAATGACTGCTGAGCACTGGGCTGCCAAGTGACCATGAAAGCCAGTGGCTCCTCTTGCCCTTGGGTGTTACTGCCTTGGGTGTTGCTGTGTGTTGTGCTAAGCCACTTCAGTAGCGTCCGTCCGACTCTTTGCGACACTATCAACCACAGCTCGCCAGGCTCCTCTGTCCATGGAATTTTCCAGGCAAGAATAACTGGAGTGGGTTGCCATGCCCTCTTCCAGGAGATCTTCCCAACCCAGGGATCGAACCCACATCTCTTATATCTCTTGCTGTGGGAGGCAGGTTCTTAACCGCTAGAGCCGTCACCGAGCGCTGGATTATAGAGTTGGCCTCAGCATCCATCCAGCATCTGGTGAGAGTGGCCTGTGCAACTTGGGCTTAAGCTCTTCCTGGAGACAGGTTTGGAAAGGACTCACAGCACCCTCTCCAGCTGTATGGCCACCTTCTCTCAACCCACCCCACTGGCCTCGTGCAACATTCTCCATTGCGGGCCATGTTCATTTCCTGTGGCTGTTGTAACAAATTATCAGACACTTGGTAGCCATACTCCCTCTGGGGGAGAAACTTCCTGGCCTCTCCCAGGTGCCTCCATCTCCACATGGTCTTCTACACCCTGTGGGTCCCTGTTATTTCCTTTTCTGTCTCTTAAAAGGACATTCATCATTGGACTTCAGGCCCATCCTAATCCAAGATGATCTCATCTTAAGATCCTTACCTTAATTACATCTGCAAAGACCCTTTTACCAAATAAGGTCGTGTTCGGAGGTTCCCAGTGCAGACAGAACAATTCACCCCATTGCACCAAATATGCCGGCAGCGGCCCAAGTGGCCTCTTGCAGTCATACTGATGACCCTGAGGACAGAAAGCTAGAGGAGACCTCTCAGGGGACAGCTCTTGAAGCTCATCAAGCAGCCTATCTCCATCTATTGAACTGGGATGGGGAAATGGCCAGGGGCAAAGATCTAACCAATTCACAGGAAATGGCTAACAGTTTGGCTAAATGATTAGGGTCTTGCAGAGAACCAGATGAAAGGATGGGTGCCAGGGGGGTTGGGGCAAGATGTGTGTGGATGGACCTCCCAGAACAATGTACCAGTTCAGTTCCCTTCAGTCCCTCAGTCGTGTCCGATTCTGCGGCCCCATGGACTGCAGCTCACCAGCCTTCCCTGTCTATCACCAACTCCCGGAGCCTACTCAAACTCATGTCCACTGAGTCGGTGATGCCATCCAACTATCTCATCCTCTGTCATTCCCTTCTCCTCCTGCCTTCAATCTTTCCCAGCATCAGGGTCTTTACCACTGAGTCAGCTCTTTGGATCAGGTGGCCAAAGGACTGGAGCTTCAGCTTCAGCATCGGTCCTTTCAATGAATATTAAGGACTGATTTCCTTTAGGATGGACTGGTTGGATCTCCTTGCTGTCCAAGAACAGCATATAATGTGAGGATATTGGGACCAACAGATGCTCACTCAGGAGCACTCACTGCACAGAAATGGCTCTTGGCAGTCCCAGCAGCAGTCATGGGCTCTGTCAGCCATAGCAGTGAGTGGGTGTGGGCTCTAGTGGACCTTGATGGGTCTGGCAGCGGAGGTCAAGGGTGGCCCCAGTGGCTATGTCTCCACCAGAATCACAGCCAGTGCTCCTGGCTCTGGCTATACCACCTTGTGGGAACTAACCTCTAGGTTATCTCTACTACCCTTTGGTTCCTGCTGCTCTTCCAACCTTCTCATAACTGGTTCCTTTTATTAAATCCCTCCATTTGAAACACCTGGTATGGCTTCTGCACGACCAACCCCGGCCCTGCCTTCAGGGTCTGCAGCCAGCCCCTGTATTCCATGGGCCCACCTGCCTCACTTCAGCACAGCGCCCTCTGGCTTGGCCTGACTTCACCTGGAAGGAGGCTGGCCCATCACCCTGACCACCTGCCACTTAGCAGATGCACAATGATTTTTTGAAAAGGCACATATTTTTACCTGTTGATATTTTCAACCTGACCCTAACGCTAACACTTCAGAATCATCAAAGTAGAGCTTCCAAGACTGCAGGGTGTATAAGGAGAGACAGAGAGAAAGATGAGAGTGTTAGGACATGACAACCAATGCCTCCTCCGGATGGGGGACCAAATCTTTAAGGTCATCCGATGTCAGAACCAGCAGGGGCAGCCAGACCACCAGCTCCCACCCCTTCTGGTTCTGAGCTCTGGAGACAAGCATACAGAGGTGAGCTGAGTGCCCAAGGTCACAGGTCAGGCTGTGCCTGCTAGGACAAGAACTCCAGCTCTGGACTTCATCCTGAAGCTGGTGTAGAAGCAGCCCAGGCAGCATCTTGCATCGTGACACATAATATGCATTTCTTATTTGTGGTGTGATGCCTACTTCTATTTCAATAACTAGCAAGGGGAAGATGAAATTGCCATCCAGAAAATAAGAGAACAGCTCCTGAAGTAAGACGCACCTCCCCCCACCATCACCCTAAACTCCCTGCCAGCACTTACGCTCAACACCAGGGTAATTAAATTTTACATAGTTTTTCTTTTTTAACACTTCAATAAATATCGCCTGTGAAAATCAATTGGCATTTTCTGTACTTAATGCATAATGGCTGGTCTTATAAATTTAAATTATCCCTATAAATCTAAATTAAATGCCCAGGTTTCAATGTATTTAGGACACTTAATTAATAAGGTGCTAGCACAAGACCACTGCTAATCTGTTTACTTGAAGTGAGCTTTCATTTTTAAAGCCTATATTTCTCTGCAGTGTGTGGGTGGGAGGAAGACAGGAGCCCAGGGTCCCTGGGCAGCTTGCTAGCCGCCGTGGGCACTGCCCATCTTTATGGCATCTTCCAGAGTTGCCTGGGCCTCCCTGTATTCGGCCTCCTCCCTCCTCTGGGTCACTTCCCTCCTGGTGCCCAAGGAGAAGGTGACCAGAATGTCCTGAAAGTTGGAGGAACCCCTGACAGGCTCAACCACTAATGCCCTGTGTGGCCACTGAAGAGTTGCTTGCCCTCTCGGGGCCTCTTGCATAAGGAAGGGCCTTTGCAGCAGCTGCGGGGAGGGAGCCGTGAGGGATGGGGGCGCTGGAGAGGTTGGTCCAAAACCTAAGAGCAGTGTGACCATGGGCAAGCGACTTAGCCTCTTCGTATCTCGTCTTCGCCTTCCGTACACTGGGAACAGTGACGGCACCCTGCTGGCACGGCTGTGATGAGCCTGGGACGAGGTGATGAAGGTGATGCGCTCAGTTTACAGCCCTGTCGGTGTCAGGGCTGTCATTCTCCCACGGGTCCATCTCTCTGGTAGCTTTTTGAATGGTTATCAGACTCTGATAAAAAGATTTGGAGGAAGTGATAAGGAAAGCCAGAGGAACTGGAGGGCTAAACTACCAGCAGTCAGTGACTGTGCATCTCTCTCGGTCTCACGCCCTTCCCCTCCCTCTCGGGTTCAGGACGTGCCACCTCTGTTCGCACTTTGGACAGCCCAAGGTCCCGGGCTGGGAGCGGCAGTTTCTGTGAGTACCCAGGAAGAGGAAGCACACATCTGGAGAGGATCACGGCCCCTGGAAAGCCCCCACCTCCAACTCTGGGCAGAAAGCCGAGGTCTGAGACAGACGGTCATCAGGGATGGGAGGGGAGAGTGGAGTCTTGGCACCCAAACACCCAGAACCCCCCTGGGAGTCAGGCCTGTGTCCCGACCCCTCCCAAAGGACCGTGTCTGCAGGAAGCTCCCAGAAAGCTTCCCAGCCCGGCAGTAGGCCTGGGAAGAGTCTGCTTACTCTGGGCGGGGGGGGGGGGGGCGGGAAGCAAAAGGGCCTTCCTTGGCCCCCTTGTGACCTGGCTCCAACCGGAGCCTAGAGATGAGGCCTGACGTGTGGACAGCGCTGTCACCTGGGGATGCCCGAGGCTCCTGGGAGGGCCGGGGGATGAGCTTGGAAGCTCTCCAGTGGACCCCACTGACAGGTCTAGGAGACTGTGTGCAAGTCACACTGAGACCAATGAGAAGCAGACAGGCCATTGGAGATGAGCAGCCTTAGGGGAACTGGTCTCTACGTGCTTCTCCTGTGTTTATCCCATGTTTATCCCCATCACGGGGTGCCACACAGCTGCAGATCTGGTCATCAAGACCCACCACCCCTTCTGCCCCATCTCTGTGATCACCAAGTCCTCTCTCCTCTGCCTCCTCCCAGGGTTCTCCCAGGGAAGGCTTTCTGTTAATCCCTGTGACCTTCATCTAGGAAATCGTGAAGCACAAAGGCCTCCTAACTGATTCAGGCTCCATCTGCCTGCAGCCCACCCTCCCGACCACTTCCCCCCACCCCACCCTCTTCATCAGCTCCCTCCACCCCCCATCATCCTTCCCACACCCCACCCTCCCCATCACCCCTCCCAAACCCCACCCTCCCCATCACCCTTCCCTCCACTCTCCCCATCACCCCTCCCACATTCCACCCCACCCTCCCCATCACCCTTCCCCATTACCCCTCACCTCTACCCCATCCTCCTCATCACCCTTCCCCCCTACCCTCCCCACCACCTTTCCCCCCTCCGCCACTTCTCTCACTACCCCTCCCATACCCTACTCTCCCCACCACCTCCCCTGCCCCTTTCTCTCTTACACCTCTCCCTCCTCCACCTCCTAAACAGCATTAAGATCTTTCTAAAATGCACATCCTGCTGAATCTTTCCAGGGCTTCTTGTCCCTGAGGGCTCCCATTGCACTCAGGGTCAAGGTCACGTTTGTCCCTGTGAGGATCCATCAGGATGCAGCCCCCACTGCTTCCCTCTTCTTCTCAATCTTTGGTTACCCCCACCCCACCCCCCAAGCTGCCTGGACCACACGGACCCATTTTCCATACTGCTAACATGTCTTGGTCACTTGTTCTCTCCTGGACCTTTGCACAAACTCTTCCCTCCCCCTTCACTGACCTCCTCTCCCTGGGCCTCCTGATTTCCACAGGAACATCCCCTCCCAGGGAGGCCCTGACTGCCTACTCTGAGCAGGGCCTCCCCTGTGCTCTCATGGCACCCAGAACCAGCAATTAACCCCTCGGACCTCACTTTGGGCTGGAAACTAAACTACTATTGGCCAGAATCTCTGTTACATGCAGCCGAACCCAGTAGTAATGGATCCAGACAGATCCTTGTTCTGTCAGTGACCAGCTGGGTGGCCTTGGGCGAGTCCCTTAACTTGTGAAGTGTGGTTTCTTCATCCATTCAATGGAGTTAACAGACCCTAGCTGGTAGGTACATTCCACAAGGCAGGGGTAGTATCTGGTTCAGAGAATGACCAATACAATGCTAACAACTGCTAACATTTATCAAGAACTTCATGTGCCAGGAATCGATGAAATCACTTTGCGTGGACTATCTACCATAATCCTCAGCAAAACACTGTGTCATATTTAATGTTGTTATCACGTGCGAGATGAGAAAACTCAGGCACAGAGAGGTTAAGTAACTTTCCCTAGGATGCACAGCCGTCGCAGAGGTGGGGTGTAAACCAGATAGGTTCCACCGTGCCGCACTGCCCTGGCACAGTAAACAGTTGTTTGGTAGAGGAATGAACACACAGCATGACTTGCTCAAGGTCACGGGGCATCTTACTCCAGCCCCTTCTGCTGCTGTCTCCAATTTCAGGGAAATGCTGGGTCAGGGATGATGTGGGTGGAGCCCCTGAGCCTGCCCCACCCCACCCCCACTCAAGACCACCCCCGTCCACCCCACCAGGATTCATGACTCTCCAGGTGCAGAGCTGGGCTGATTTCTGGACACCCTCTTATGGGATCTGTGATGGAAGCAATGTATTTGCTTGTACGTTAACTTTTATTACTTATTGATTTTTCCAGTTTGCTTTAGCTATGTCTATTTTTGTTTGTTTAAAGTAATAGATGCTTTTTGGTGGGAGAAGCAGGACGCAAAATCCTATGATCTGAAGATCATATTAATGGCCCATAGTCTTGTGAGAAGGGCAGGGGACAGAGCTCTGCATCTCTCTGGCCACAACCACTAAGCTGAAGAGCCCAAAGGAGGCCTTGCCTCTATCTGGTTGTGCGAGGATCCCTGAGTCTGGGTCTGGTGAGCAGAGGCAGAGGGTTCTAGTGGTGAATACAGGGACATGTCCAAGGCCAGCACGACGCTCTGACAGCACGTGGGGGAAGGGACCGTGGGGTAGCCAACAGCTCTGCCAGGCCAGCCCAGGTCACAAGAGATCAGCCGACAATCCCAGCGCCATCTTACTTCTCTCCCTTGGCTGTTTTTGCCGTCAGTTGCCACCATCCACAACTTAGCAGGGACTCTGAATTTTCTAACCCTTAACTTTCAGAACCTTCACGCCTGCTACACTGCCCTGGCACACAGTAGGTTCTCTCTCAGTAAATAGCTCCTGAGTAGATAAATGAACACATAGCGTGGATACAGACACCAAAAATATAGGCACTAATACTTTTTGGTAAATTATTATTCGGTACATTAGTCTTTTTGTGGATAAGTTTTTGTAGAATTAGTCCTCCGGGTGGCTGGGCTCTAGAAATGTGTTCTCAGTGAAGTGCCCTAACCCTGATGGAGAGTGAAGCAGACTAGGAGAAGGGTGTGATCTTCCGGGCTGGATGCTGATGGGAAGGGCCGAGCAGTCCGAGGAGAGGCACGTGCTTGGTGGTGAGGAGTGCAGAGCGGGAAGCCACACCCACAGCTCTGCTCTAGAAAGACCACCCTCAGGCCACCCCCAGGCCCTGCCCTCAGGCTTCATCCCCTTACAGAAAAGCCTTTCTCCTCTCCTTGCTCTCAGGACATGCGGGTGAGCCCCAGCCCTGGCCCCAGAGGTCAGCTAGGAGTGAGTTTCTTGCTCATCCCTTTCTTTTGACTTAATTATTACTACTTTTAAACTCAGAAGCAATGTCTGAACCACAGCTGTGGGTGAGGAAGAAACCCTGTCCCTGTGAATGAGAAGACGTGACACCTCCAAGGCCAGCAACCTGGACCACTCACTTCCCTCCGAGGCCTCAGTTTCCTCATATGTAGAATGGGGCTCTAGGAATCAATGCCCTAAACCCCTTTCAGTGCTATATTCAGGTTCTGTCTGGCTTGGGCTGGTCTCAGCCATCCTCGTGGGTCGCCAGGAGGCCTGTGTGTAGAAGAGGACCATTTACTGAGCACCTGCTGAATGCCTCCATTGTCTCCCTCGGTGCTCACAGCAGTTAGTCCTTCTGGGGATCCTCCTGTGTCCCTACTTTCCAGATGAGGGATCTCAGGCTTGAAGAGACACCCTGTGTCACTCAAACAGAAAGATGTTAAGCCAGGCTGGAGTTATTCTGGAGCCCAGGATTCCCCATCTCCACTCAGCAGCTGTGAGGCTTGGAAAAGTGGCCATACCTCTCTGTGCCTCAGGCTCCCATCGGGAACTGACTGAGGGCGTCTCTGGAAAGGCCGACGTGAAGGTTAAACAGGTTAGTCTATCTGCGGGGCTGGATTTGACATAAAATAAGCTCTCAGTACGCAGAAGGTACTGGCAACCCACTCCAGTGTTCTTGCCTGGAGAATCCCAGAGACGGGGGAACCTGGTGGCTGCCGTCTATGGGGTCGCACAGAGTTGGACACAACTGAAGCGACTTAGCAGCAGCAGCAGCAAACGCTCAATAAATGTCCGTTCCTTTTAGGCTCACTGGAAACTCCTCATCTAAGCTGGAGGGGTGATCATGACGAGAGCTGCTTAAAAAACTGGAGCCCGTGCGTGTATCCCTCCTCATGGGGACGGCTCTTCCCAGCCTTGGCTCTTCCCAGCCTTCACTCCCCGAGTTCCAGGTCCCAAAGCCCGTGCTGATTTTTGTTTAAAAACTAGAAGAAACAAGATGCTTCAGGGTCAAGTAGGGTCTTTGATCTCAACAGTGAGATGAAGGGCTTCTCTGGGAAGTCGCTCAGAAATTCTCCAGCCACGTGCACAGCTGTCTCTTGCACCAGCTGTCAGCAATGTGTCAGTCGCCCAAACCAAGCCCCCTCCTTGCCGCTCGTCACTTGGTTTGCTCCCTTCTTCTTTCATTCATTCAGTCAACAAACGTGTGTTTTGTGAGCAACTGCTATGTGCTGGGCCCTGGGCCTGATGTTGGGAAGGCGCTCCAGCTTTCCCAAAGCTGTGCGCTGTCTAGCAGACGGAATGCGATGATCTAACAGTCTCGCCGACAAATGTGGAATGGGGATGCGACACGTTCCATGGAGAAAGGTGCTGTGTTTGTTTCGGTGTGTGTGCACACCAGGGAGTGAATGTATGCCTATGTGTCCACGTGGGTGCACACGCGCATGTGCATATGTGTGTATTGTGCAAATGTGTGTGTGTGTGTGTGTGTGAGTTGTCTGCGAGGTCAGGGAAGCATTCTGTCTCTGTCTCTTGCCACACACACACAGCCTGTCCTGATTGGCTCATGGAGTAAGATCGGTGTCTTCCTGGCTTTCTCTTCTCAGCCTCACTCCCACCCTCTGCTGTCCCCATCTCCTCACTGCCCCCTGCTCTCTCCTCTCCCTGCAGGTGAGGGTGGCCATGCCCTTGGAAGGGTCACCTGAACACTGGGCACAGCGGGTCCTGGGGCTGCCTGACTTCCCACCCAGCAAGACACTAACTTGGAAGAAGCGCTTTGCTACCTGGGCGCACAGCTCCTGGCGCTGGAGTCGTGCACAGACCTCCCTGCTTTGTGACGCCCTCCTATTGGCAACAGTGGGACACTTTACTCCAGGAGACCAGCAACCCCAGGAGCATCAACATGATAGCATGAGTGGGGTGACTGGTCAGTGAGCCCATTCTAAGGTGCTTCTGGTATAGCCCCTTCTGCTGCCCCCATGTGTGTTCATAAGACCAGGTCTGGCCCTTCTTGTTCTCTGTTTTCTGCCTACTTCCTGGCACTCGTCAGCTGCCCAGGAGGTCTCAATTTCCTATAGAGCCCTTGGCCTCATCCCCCGGGCCTCCAGGCTCTGAGTGGAGCCAGTGTGGGCTGAGTGTCCACCGCGACTCTTCCCCTTCTCCTTCCCCACTGGCAGTCATGTCCACAAAGCCGCATCCTGATTGCACTCCACCACAAGTCCTGCAAAGACTTGAAAGTCCATTAGAATTCCAGTAAATAAATACATAAAAAAAAAAAACACGGCTTGTTTTCCTCCTGCTCTTCTCTGTTATTGATTAAAACGTTATTCCCACTTTCCCATCATCTTCACGCTCCGTTCATCTGTCTCCTTCTTCTGCACCCGCTCCTTGACCAACATGGTCACTTCTTTTCAAAACCAAGGGAACAACTGAATAGTTAACACTGGAGAAAAGACCACCTGCCTCAAGTGGGGAGTGGGGGGTGGTGAGGCTCAAGGCAGCTAAGAAGAGATTAGCCTGGCACAGCTGCAGATTTGAAGGCTGAGCAGGGCAGAGGACAGACACTCACATACCCAAGGGCCATACCGTGTGCCCATAGTGTGCTGGGCACACACTTGCTCTCTGCTGACCCAGGGCCAGCCACTTCCCTGACGTGTGCCTCAGCTTCTCAAGAGCAAAATGGGGACAAAGTTAGCACCTATCTCCTAGGGGTGAAATGAAGATGAAATATACTAATTTGTATAAAGCTAGGGCAAAGCACAAAGGGAGCTGTTCATCAGTTTAGCAACCATCATTATCACTTCCTGAGCCAGCGACCTGCCAGGACAGGTGTTAGGATTTCCATTTGACATATAAGGAAACAGAGGCTCTGAGCAGAGCTACCTGCCCCAAGTCCTGCAGCCCAAAACCTGTGAGGAAGCTTGTGTGTGGCTGCAGAGAACAGCGTCTCTTGGGAGCTCACTCTGCACCAGGCACAGTACTCAGGCTCCGGAGGCCTCATCTCATGCTAATGCAACCACATCTCAAGAGGCAGGAGCTCTTGTTGATGCCTCCGTGACAGAGGTGAGAAGACAAAAGCTCACAGAGGAGACCCCACCTGCTCAGGACACTTGGGAGCTTGGGAGAAGAGCAGAGGTTTAACCCGAGTCTCTGACTCCAGATACCCTGGTATTAATGACCCCCATTCATTATTAATTCCTTCACTCAACAAGCATATCTGAGGATCTAGTGTGTTCAGGCACTCTTCTAGGCAAGGGAACCAGTGGTGGACAGGACAGGTCTAAGTCCCTGCCCCAGGGGACCTGACATTCTCATGCAGGGAAAGGAAAATAAGCAAATAAACATCTGAATATATGGCACCTGTTAATGAAGGGTTGTGAAGAAAATGAAGCAGAGAGAAGTGACAGTGTGGTAAGGGGTCAGGTCATTGCAGTGTCTTTACAGAAGGGACACTCACACATTTTTCATTAGGCAGGATCTTGGGAGATGAGTTGTCCCCATGCCACCTGACCTTGAGGCAGCTTGGGGTTTATGTACCCCCTTCACAGAGTCAAGGGATTCAGCCAAAGACAGTTGGGTTAAGACGGGTGGGGGCTTCTGGGCGGGGAGACCAGGAAAGTTTCCCTAGACCAGATGTCACTTGACTTGGGCCCTGAACCCAGAGTGTGTTTTTCCCACTGGAAATGACATAGGGCAGGTGAAGTCTGCCCTGGGCAGGGCACACGGCAGGTGCAGTACTGAAGCTCAGGGTTGTTAGCACAGGTGTCCGAGTGAGGCAGCCGACGTGGCACTGGTGGCCAGTGTGGCTGACACCTCGTCTTTAGGTTCTGACGGCTCCATCCCAATGGCTGCAGTCAGGACAGAAGGATGTAGCGCCCGGAGCACGCTTCCAGGGGTACCCAGAGTCAGTGATGACACTAGCCGGCCATGCGGGACAGAGCCCACAGACAGCAGGTGGGAAGACAGTGGGCACAGGGAGGGGGCCGTCTCTGAGCCCGGACAGGAGTGGCCTCAATCCTGACTCTGCAACCCTCTCTGGGCCCCCTCCCATCTATAAGTGGGGGTCAGGCCCACCTTGCAAAGCCTCTGGGGGCATCACTGACAAACTAGCAAAGCACCTGGAGCTAAGAGCAGGTATCCCTGTGAGCGCTGCAGGAGGGCCTGGTGTCAGGCAGAGTCCCTTAGGCTGTGAGGGGTGTGAGAGTTATCCGCAGAGGGGTGATAACAGGTTGTCAAGAGATGGTTTCTTCACCCTGAAAGAGCGAGATGACATCAGAAAGGTTCCTGAGAATGCCTCTATAACCCCAAGCTGTCCTGGGTCCCTGAGGATGGAGATCTTGAAGGATGGAGAAACCTCTGGCCCTCCCAGAAAGGATACAAATGCATAACCAAGGCCTTGGGCAGACCAAACTCTGAGTTTCACATACTTGAGTGAAGTATAGCTATTCAGTTCAGTCCAGTTCAGTCGCTCAGTTGTGTCCGACTCTTTGCGACCCCACGGACTGCAGCATACCAGGCCTCCCTGTCCATCACCAACTCCTGGAGTTTACTCAAACCCATGTCCTTGAGTCAGTGATGCCATCCAACCATCTCATCCTCTGTCATCCCCTTCTCCTCCTGCCTCGATCTTTCCCAGCATCAGGGTCTTTTCCAATGACTCAGTTCTTCGCATCAGGTGGCCAAAGTATTGGAGTTTCAATATCAGCATCAGTCCTTCCAATGAATATTCAGGACTTATCTCCTTTAGGACGGACTGGTTGGATCTCCTTGCAGTCCAAGGGACTCTCAAGAGTCTTCTCCAACTTCTCCAAAAGCATCAGTTCTTTATAGTCCAGTTCTCACATTACTCTCAAACTACGGGAAAAATCATAGCTTTGACTAGATGGACCTTTGTTGGCAAAGTAATGTCTCTGCTTTTTAATATGCTTTCTAGTCTATTCCCATGTTACAAATGAGGAAACTGAGGCTCAGAGAGGGAAAGTGACATGCCCAAAGTCACACAGCCCAGATTTGATTTCAAGTGGTCTTCCCAGTTCTGTAAGGCTGCCTGAGCAGAGCAAGCACCATGTTTTCTATCTCAGGGAGTCCAGTGCCTTCCTTGCAGGGGGACCTCCAGTGGAGGGAGTGACTTGGGGTTCCATGCTTGGCAGAATTATCATCACAGTTCCTGTCCTCTGATAACTCTCAACTGTGTTGATAGATCCATGGTACTGAAGCTTCTAGAACCATAGGCTCTGAAGGACATAACGTCCTGGCTAAGCATACTCTCAGACACTCAGCCCTCTCAGGCTGTGACCTTCATCCTTTGCACAGATAAGAAATCTGAAGCTCAGAGAGGCTGAATGAACTGCCTAAAATTGCACAGCAAGTCAGGGGTACAGGCTGCTCAATTTTCGGGCCACTGACCCACTAGCTCCTAGGTGACTTTCCCTGGCTTTAGCCTCCTTCATAGACGTTAGTGAGTCCATGACCAGTAGCAGTTCATGTCTGCTTCCTGTCTGATGTTTACCTGGGGCCCATCCATTAGTATTTATTGAATAACTGAGGAGGTAAACCAGATGCCAAGCCCTTTATATGTATTATGTCACTTAATCCTCACCATCCCTCTTCATAGCAGGAGAGGTAAGCCCCATTATACAGGCGTGGAAACTGAGGCTCAGAAACAGGAAATACCTTGCCCAAGGTTTCCGAGCTGGTGGAATTTGAGCAGGAAGTCACCTTCTCTTGTTCCCCACTCTCCCTTTTTGCATCTCAGTTGCCTCTCTACCCATGCTCATATTAGATGCCTGAGTTCTGCTCTGCAGTGTCTCTGAGGGTCCCAGAGCACCCAACAAGACCAGTCCCTGGAAACCTCTATCATAAGCTTTGCTGAAACTGACAAGGTCATATGGAGAAGGGAATGACTACCCACTCCAGTATTCTTGCCTGGAGAATTCCATGGACAGAGGAACCAGGCAGCCTATACAGTCCATGGGGTCCCAAAGAGTCCATGGGGTCCCAAAGAGCGATGAACACTTACACAGTTACAAGATCATGAGTTGTCTGGTCTTAAGCCAGAGAAAGGAGGGTGGGCTACAGACACTCCCATCTGAGTCCCCCTGCCTCTTCCCTGGGGTTCACCTCTAACACAGCAAGACCTCTGCTCTTAGCAGGATCTGAAGACACATTTGTGAGCACACACAGACTCGTGCCGTGGTTCTGGCTCTGGCCCTGAGAGTTGGCATTATCAGACTTAATACCATGCTCAATTTGATCTCCATGTTTAGCAATTTGATCTCCAAGCTTAGCAAAGCAGATTTTCCTCATTTATCTGCATTTATACTTCAAGGCAGTGCAGCAAAGTTCAACCCATTTTTACTTAGCTGAATGAACATGAAAAGGTCAAAAGACTTCTTCATAATTAGAGAGCATCTCCCTCCTGCTCTCTCCCTGCTCCAGCCAGCCTTGCCCCTTCTCCTCCTGGTCTTTCTCTTCTGCTTCTCTGCTCCAAAAATCCCCAAGGATGTGCCTATACGTCCTGAGTCAGGTGAAGTGAGAGATGAACTGCCTAGGGCCGGAGCAGGTGGTGACCTTGGGTCAGACAGACTCAGACTTGAGCCCACACTTTTTCTCTTTCTCCAGGTGCAACCTGGAGCAAGAAATTTGATTTAGACATCTCTGTAATGGGCACGAGAACCACACCTACTCCACAAGGCTGTTACAAAGATTAAATGAGATAATATGCATGAGATTAACATGGTGCCTGGCACAAGGGAGCTGATCAATGACTGCACTGGGTAAGCTGTAATTTGGATACTAAAGGGCTCTCCACTGGGCACCAGGAGGAGGGGTTCTAGGTCCACCTTGGCCCTGACCACATGTGATGTACCTAGGTCTGGCAGGGAGTTGGAGTATGGAATCTGGTCTTTCACTCAGGAAATAAAGGGTTTAACTTGAGTCTAATCAAAGGATAGTGAAGCTGGAAAGGCCATTGGGAGCTATTCATGTGATGAGTGGTAAAAACTGAGGTCCTCAGACTCAACACACTAGAAAGTAACTGATGGGTCACAGTGTCTTGGCCAGTTACTCTCAGCTCCACCCACATCCTGCAGTGACTCAGGGACTATGGGGCTGAAAGGACCCCAAGAAGGTAATGTTCACCTAAATGAAAATGAAAACGTATCAGTATTTGTGGGATGTGGCCTAAGCAGTAATTAGGGGGAAATGCATAACACTAAATGCCTACATTAGAAAAGAGGTTCCAAATAAATTATGTTAGATCCCACCTTAAGATACAGAAAAAAATAGAAATTTAAACCCAAAGCAAACAGACAAGAGGAAATAAGAAAGGTGAGAGCTGATATTAGTGAATTGAAAATAGAAAAAGAAAAAACATAAAACTGAAGGCTGATGCTTTGACATTAATAAAACAATATATATGTCGGTCCCAATCCCCCAATTTACCCCCCTCTACACACACTACTGTATATAAAACCAATAACTAATAAGGACCTACTATACAGCACAGGGAACTCTAGTCAGTAGTCTGTAATGACCTGTATGGGGAAAGAATCTTAAAAAAAGAGTGGATACATATAAAACTGATTCATTTTGCATATACCTGAAACTAACACAATGTTGTAAACCAACTGTACCCCAATAACTTTTTTAGAAAATAAAATAATAACTATATACCCAGAGTGGTCAGTTAAAAATAAAGAAAATACAAATTGTTCATAACAAAAGAGGTAACATCACTATATATTCTACAGACATTAAAAGGATAGTAAGGGAATTTTCATAATAACCTTATGACAATATAGTTGGCAATTTAGATGAAATGGTCAAATTACTGGAAACACTCAAACTACCAAATTTCACTCAAAAAGATATAGATAACTTGACTATTCCTATATCTCTTCAATAAATTGAATTTGTAGTCACAATGCTACCATAAAGAAACTCCAGAACCAGATAGTTTCCCTGGTAAATTCTATCAAACATTTAAGGAAAATATAACATGAATTTGACAGAAATAATAACTCCCAACTCATTTTATGAAGCTAGAATCATCCTGATACCAAAACCTGACAAAGACATTAAAAGAATGGAAAACTATAGACCAATAACCCTCAAGAACATAGATACAACAATTCTAAATATTTGTTTAGCAAATAAAATCCAATGGTATATCAAAAAGTTAATACATCATGTTCCAACGGGAGGGTTATCCCACAAATGCAAGATTGGTTTAAAATTCAAAAATCAATCAAAGAAACTCATTATATTAACAAATTTAAAAGGAAAGACCATATGCCCAGTTCAGCAGATGCAAAAAAAAAAAAATATTGAGACAAGATATAATATAAATTTGTCATGAAAAGTCTCCGCAAATTAGGAATAGAAGAGAGCTTTCTCATTCTGATGAAGGATGTCTAGAATTTAACATCATACATTATAGGAAAAGACTGAAAGTTTTCCCACAAAGGTCAAGACACAAGATAGGGATATCCACTCTTACCATTCATATTCTACATTGTGCTGGAAGTTCCAGCCAGTGCAATAACATAAGAAAAATAAATGAAAAGCACCCAGATTGATAATAAGGAAGTAAAATTGCTTTTTCTTGAAAGTGACATGATCATCTACATAGAAAACCTGCAATGGAACCCATTTAAAATAGTAAGTATGTTTAGTAAGGTTGCAGGATATACAAAAATCAATTGAATTTCTGTATACTAGCTTACTCTTTGGAAGAAAAGTTATGACAAACCTAGATAGCATATTGAAAAGCAGAGACATTACTTTGCCAACAAAGGTCCGTCTAGTCAAGGCTATGGTTTTTCCAGTGATCATGTATGGATGTGAGAGTTGGACTGTGAAGAATTGATGCTTTTGAAGCGTGGTGTTGCAGAAGACTCTTGAGAGTCCCTTGGACTGCAAGGAGATTCAACCAGTCCATTCTGAAGGAGATCAGCCCTGGGATTTCTTTGGAAGGAGTGATGCTAAAGCTGAAACTCCAGTACTTTGGCCACCTCATGCGAAGAGTTGACTCATTGGAAAAGACTCTGATGCTGGGAGGGATTGAGGGCAGGAGGGGAAGGGGACGACAGAGGGTGAGATGGCTGGATGGCATCACCGACTCAATGGACATGAGTTTGAGTAAACTCCGGGAGTTGGTGATGGACAGGGAGGCCTGGCGTGCTGCGATTCATGGGGTCGCAAAGAGTCGGACACAACTGAGCAACTGAACTGAACTGATACTAGTAACAAACAATCAAAACTGAAAATTAATAAAAGAATACCATTTATGGGCTTCCCTGGTGGTTAATGATAAAGAATCTGCCTGCCAATGCAGGAGACATGGGTTCAATCCCTGATCTGGGAAGATCCCTCATGCCACAGGGTAACTAAGCCCATGCACCACAACCATTGAGCCTGTTCTCTAGAGCCCAAGAGCCACAACTACTGAAGCCTGTGTGCCCTAGAATTTGTGATCCACAACAAGAATATAGCTCCCACTTGCAGCAACTAGAGAAAGTTCATGCAGTGATAAAGACACAGCACAGCCAAGGAGAAAAAGGAGAAAAGATGCCATTCATAACAGCATTAAAAATAAAAAGTGCTTAGAAATAGATCTGGCAGAAGTGTATCCTGAAAACTGCAAAACACCGTTGAGAAAAACTAAAGAAGACTAAATAAATATAGAGATATACTATGTTCATGGCTCAGAAGACTCAATACTGTTAAGATATTAATTCTCTCCATGTTGGTCTCTAGATTTAATGCAATCCCAGTCAACAGCATCATTTTTGTGTGTGAAAGTTTACAATCTGATACTTAAATTAATATGGAAATTCAGAAGACCTAGACTAGCCAAAGCAAGTTTAAAGAAAAAGGACAAAGGAAAATTAACACTACCTGATTTCAGGACTTATTATAAAACTATTATAATAAAAACAGTGTGGTATGGATATCAAGATGGATGAATAGGTCAATGGAAGAGAGTAGAATCCAGAAGGAAATTCACACATATATGGACATCTGATTTTTGACAAAGGCAGAAAGGCAATTCAGTAGAGAAAAGACAATATTTTCAACAAATGGTGCTGAAATAATTGGAAATCTATAGGCTGATTTTTGAAATTTGATTCATATTTAAAATTTATTTCACATGAATTATAATCCTAAATGTAAAACCTAAAACTCTACACTTTTAAGGAAAATTATAGGAAAAATCTTTGTAATCGGGGGATAAGCAAAGATTTCTTAGATTGGACACCAAAACCCAAAACATATAAAAGAACAAACTGATAAATTGAACTTCATAAAAATTTAAAATGTCTGCTTTTCAAAAACTGCTGTCAAGAGAATGAAAAGACAGGCCATGGACTGGAGAACATATTTGCAAATATGATAAAAGAGTTGTGTGCAGAATATTTAAAGAACTTTGGTAACTCAAAAACAAGAAAATAAACAACTCAAAGACATGAACAAAAGGTTTGAATAGACATTTAACCAAACAACATAAACAGGCAGCAAGTAAGCACATAAAAATATTCAATATAATTAGTAATTAGAGAAATGCATTTTAGAACCACAGTGAGATCCTTACACTGCTCACATAAAAATTAAAAAATGATGATACCAAGTGTTGGTGAGGGTGTGGAGGAACTAGAATGCTCATACACTGCTGGTGGAAATGTAAAATGTTATAGTCACTTTGGGAAAAAGTTAGGCAGTTTGTTTAAAAGTAACTCTTACATATACTATAAGTAATTCCTCTTCTAGATATTTACACAAGAGAAGTGAAACAAATGTCCATATAAAGACGTGTTTAAGAATGTTCTTAACAGTTTTATTTGTGATATCGCAAAAGTGGGAACAACCCAAATATCCATCAACAGGAAAATGGACAAATTGTATATTTGTGTGGTAGAATAGTAGTCCATTACAAAAATGAATAAATTCTGGATACACACACACACAAATAAATGAATTTTGGAAACTATACTCAATATCTTGTAAAAAATCTGTATTGGAAAATAATCTGAAAATATATATATATTTATATATATATAAATGATATAAATATATATAATATTTATATATAAATTTATATTTATGCTCAATATCTTGTAATAACCTGTATTGGAAAATAGTCTGAATTTATATATATATAAATATACATCTGAATATATAAATATATATTTATATATAAGATAAATTTATATATATAATATACATCTATATATATTTATATGTAATATACAATTATATATATTTATATATAATATATATTTATATATAATATAAATATATAAATATACATGAAATATATATTTATATTATATAAAAATATGATATATAAATATTATACTATATATTTATATTATAAATATATAAATATACAATATATAAATTTTATATATTTATATTATAAATATATAATATATAAATATATATTTACATTATAAATATATAATATATAATAAAATATTATAATAAAATATAAATATATATTTATAATATAAATATATATTTATATATTATATATTCATATAATATATAATATAAGTATTATGAATATATAATATATGAAATATATATATAAATTTTATATAAATTCATATTTATATTTATACTCAATATCTTTTAATAACCTGTATTGGAAAATAATCTGAAATTTATATATTCAGATATATATTTATATATAAAAATATATATTTATGTTTATATAAATTTATATATATATATAAATTTCATATATATATATATAACAGAATCTCTTTGCTGCATACCTGAAACTAACATAATATTGTAAGCCAAGAAAAATGAAATAAAAAGAATTATGCTAAGTGAAAGAAACCAGGCAAATAAAGAATGCATCTTGTTTGATTTCATTGATTTATTCTAGAAAATATAAATTAAACTATAGTGACAGAAAGCAGATCAGTAATTGCCTGGGGAGATGGATGGGGCTTTCTGGGGAGATGACTAAGGAGCTGAAGGAAAACTTGGGGGAATGATGGATATTTTCATTATTTTGATCGCAGTGATGGTTTCATGAATGCATACGTATGTCAAAACTTATCAAAATTTCCCTTTAATTATGTCTTTAAATATATCACTGTTAATATGTTTAATTTATCATATGTCAATTATATTTCAATGAAGTTGTTAAAAATATCCACTGCAATTGATGAGCTTTGCACAGGAAAGAGCATGTCTTCCAACCAGGGAAAGCCACGCCTGAACCCTGAGGGTTTTACACAGGAGACTGAGACAGACAGCCAGGCAGATGGGAGGGAGGCAGGCAGTACCATGGAGTCAGAGCGTTTCCAGAAGGAGGGGGCACGGCTCCTCATGCCATACACCTCCAGCAGAGAAGCAGTCATAAGTGTGACCTTGACAAATCAGGAAGCAGTAGATGAGGCGTGAAAGGCACCAGGGCAGGAGGTGAAGAGCATCCTGTGGTCCACCTGCTCAAGGTGGAGGGGAGGGAGTAGGGGCCAGCAGAGAGCTGGTAGCGTGGAAGGAGCTGAGGTTAAGAGAGGTCTTCTTGCTTTTTCTTGATTTTGTTTGACCTGCCCTGCTTTGCTTTTCACATGGAGGTGAGAATTTGCTTTGCAAACTTGATGACAGCGTGGAGGGAGTGAGACTGGAGATTCCAGGCAGCAGAGGATGGAATCCAGGGGAGGCTCGACCTTTGTCAAAGCAGAACATGACTTTGGCGGGGTCAGGAAGATGACAAGCAGGTGGATATGACTATCAAGGTCAGGGAAACCAGGTGCCAGCTAGGGTGCCCTTGTCCCTTGGAAGAATCTAGTGTAACTGGCTTGAGCCCTTGGCAGCCTATGACCACTGGTGGTCCTAGACCCCAGAACCCCTCCTCCTGCAACTGGGCTCTTCCATCTGCCTCACTGGCTGTATTTCATTTGGGATTATTTCAAAGTGCAAAGCTCAGCTCCATCAGTGCTTTCTAAAATATCCACCTACACCAAGCATTTCTGAATTTATTAGCCTTATTGCAAATTTGTAGGCACAGAGTCACTGCCTCCCTGGCTGCTCTCCTCTTGTGCCCCACATTCCCTTCTCCAGAAGAAACAGGCCTCCCCTTCTCCTGTAGATAGCTTTTACCCTCTCCTTCTAGAAAGTCTTGATACCAGCTGGCTCCATACCCTCAGGATACTGGCTTTTGTCATCACATAGAATTCTCTTTTCAGACTCTTTTGTACTCTTCCTAAGAAGCATTCTGATTAACAAAAATGTCTTTGTGTTTCATGCATATTAGCATCCCTGTTTTACAGATGAAGAAACAGAGGCACAGAGAAGGTAAGCAGCTTGTCAGGACTCACAGAGCCTGGGAGACATTCTGGCAGCAGTAGCTCCATCTGGGTTGTGGCAGGTAGACCCTTGGTTTCTATCCAGAGAACCCTGGTCTGATCAGGGCTCAACCACTAACCAGCTGTCATAGTGCCCACATCACAGGCCATCTATGGGGTAAATGAACTGACGCATCTCATTTCAGTTCAGTTCAATCGCTCAGTCATGTCCGACTCTTTGCGACCCCATGGACTGCAGCACGCCAGGCCTCCCTGTCCATCACCAACTCCCACAGTTAACCCAAATTCATGTCCATTGAGTCGGTAATGCCATCCAAACATCTCATCCTCTGTTGTCCCCTTCTCCTCCTGCCTTAAATATTTCCCAGCTGCAGGGTGTTTTCCAATGAGTTAGTTCTTCGAATCAGGTAGCCAAAGTATTGGAGTTTCAGCTTCAGCATCAGTCTTTTCAATGAATGTTCAGGACTAATTTCCTTTAAGATGGACTGGATGGATCTCCCTGCTGTCCAAGGGACTCTCAAGAGTCTTCTCCAACACCACAGTTCAAAAGCATCAGTTCTTCGGCGCTCAGCTTTCTTTATGGTCCAACTCTCGCATCCACACGACTACTGGAAAAAACATAGCTTTGACTAGATGGGCCTTTGCTGGCAAAGTAATGTCTCTGCTTTTTAATATGCTATCTAGGTTGGTCATAACTTTTCTTCCAAGACACATCTCAGGTGTTTGCAACATCCAGGCACATAGTAGGTGCTCAAGTAAATGCAGCCACTCTTGTTCTCACTGATGAGCTGATTGTACCTCTCCCAGCCCAGGTCCTAGAACCTCTCCCAGCCCAGGTCCCACATCTGGACTCTCCTCCCCTCTCAACCTTACTGTTATCTGATTCCTATTGCTTTCTTCTTTCCAAAATCAGATTAAAACTCATGTCCTGGGAGAAACCCTCCTTAGTTCCCCCTACTTAATATCCTGCTTGGCAGTCTAGTGAAAGATGGGGTAATACAATTTGGGAATTAGGTTAGACTCAATTCTGTTTTCTCCCCTTACCAGTTAGGAGGCCTTAGACTGGCCCCTTTCACTTGCAGAAACAGCCACACCCAGAAGGATTTCGGAGTTGCAGTCTGACAATTCCAAGTAGAGCCAGTCAGGCTCCTCCCACTCCCCCTCCACCCTTTGCTCCGGCTGCCTCCGCCCTCTGTCCCTCTTCACCAAACTCCTGCTGCTCTGCTGTGCTCACCCCGCACACACTCCCTTCCCCCCACCCTGGGTGTGTACAGACACCCCCACAGCCTAGCTCACCCCTTTTGCTCATTCTCCTCTCTCTGTCCCTGTCTCTCCCTCTTTCTCCTGGGAAGTACTCCCTGACTCCGAGATCTTCAGCCCTGGTGGTACACACTCAAAGGTTAACAGAGAATTACCAGCTTCTCTTTCACTAGAGGGGGCTTCCCAGGTGGCTCAGCCATAAAGAATCTGCGTGTCAATGCAAGAGACATAAGTTTGATCCCTGAGTCAGGAAGATCCCCTGGAGGAGGAAATGGCTACCAACTCCAGTATTCTTGCCTGGAAAACCCCATGAACAGAGGAGCCTGGTGGGCTATACAGTCCGTGGGGTCACAAAGAGTCAGACATGACCGAGCATGCACACAGTATGGGCTCCCATCATAGGCCGTAAATTTCCCCGGGGAGCGGACCATGTCTGCCTGATTAGCCTTGAATCCCAGGGTGCCGCATCTTGTCTGGCCTGTGATTTCTATGGAATCTTCTATCCACTTAATAACACGTTGTCTAGGTCTCGGCCTCAGCATGTGACTCCAGCTTATCCCTACCCTCCCTGGAATGTTATTCCCTCAGCAGTTTAATGAAGGGGCTGGGGACAATGGTCTCCAGGGTCCTCGTTTGCTTCTGCCCTTGACTTTGAAGGCAGTTTTTGAACATGTGGAGATCAATGCTGCTCACAGTCTAATGATGTCAGCAGAATAGGCTGCAGGGACCCCCTGCCCCCTGCCCCCCTGGTTATAAATAACTTTCTCTCCAAGTGCTGGGGTCACCCTCCCTTGAGGGCAGCAGTAGGTGGCCAATCACTCTTGGTGGCTGGAGAACCAACAGGAAGGGGATGTCAGATCTGAGTGGGTGCCCTGGCCCTGTAAATAACCCACTAGCCCAGCTACAAGACCAAAATGGAAGGTCAGTTAGGCCCCTGCTCTGGGCAGGGGCTGCAGTCACCCGGCAATCATCTGCGGGCCTGAGACTAATGGATGACTCTGAGTTGTCAATTACCCCCGACCAGTCAAATGACTCAGAGCAGAGTCAACTACAGGAGCCCTGGCCTGTTCAGAGAGCTATGGGCAGAGGGGCCCCCTCAGCTCGCCTGCCTCCCAGCTTCAGGACGAGTCAGCGCAAGGCTGTCCTGGGAACACACTGAGCTCCCAGCTCCCTGGTGAGCACTCTCCCAGGCCCTGAGTTAGTGGGTTCTGGAAGGAGTGGCCCCAGTAAGTCCCTCTGGACCTCTGGCTCACAAACCCTTTGTATCATACAAGGTCTGGCGGGAGAAGAGGCAACCAGGGCTGTAGGAAAATCAGACTGGTGACTAGACCTGTGGTCCGAGCTCCTTCCGTGTCATTTGCCTGCAAAACGGGAAGCCGGAGATGCCCACCTGGCAGATGTAATAAGAGGGCTAAGTGACATAATGAGGTCAAACAGCTAAGCACTACCTGGCACATGTAGGGTGTGCCTGGATCGGCAGGATTCTGGTAGTGTGTAGAAGGATCAGCTCATACTGGCTTAACCAGACAAGGGGGGTGGCTCTAACAGGGGCACCATGACATCTCCTAGAACCCAAGGACGAGGAAGCAGCACAACCTCGGAAGGAGACAGCTCCAAGGAGGGGCCAGCACTCTCTCTGGCTGCCCCTTCCAGATGGAAGCTGGTCACCACAGCTCCCGAGTGCAGACACCTCCGTTTGTGAGAATATCCCAGACGAAGACAGATTTCCTCAGTCCCCACCCCAGATTTCTCAGAGAATCTACCTGGTCCACCTTGGATGGGTTTTCTGCCTGTTTGTTTGGGTCTCACCAGAGGAGGCAGGTCAATCAGCACCTGTAAATAACCTGGAAAAAGCCTTGTAGGTGAAGAGGGCTGGGCAGGGGGGGGTCACTATGAGCTGGACAGACGCTCTCAGAGGATGAGGCTTGCACCAATTCTGGGGGGTACTGACTGTAACCTGGGGAGCCCTGCCCTTGAAGAATATACTCGGGATAGGGACACAGAGCTGCATCTACATGTGGCCAGCACAGGTCCAAGGAAGATGAGCACTTGGAGGGTTCAGTGGGGTGAGAACCAAGCTCTCTGTAAGCCTGCCTCCTCCAGCCCTGCTGTGTAGACACATGAAGAGGAGGCAGAGCGAGCCGAACAGCAGGATCCAGCCTGGACGCTAAGCTGTCCAGTGCAGACAGGCCTTTGGGACAGTAGGGGTCAGGCCTTGAGGCAGCCAGCGGGGGCAGCCATTTCATGGCTCTGCCTCAGCTACAAGACCCCATCAACCCAGATCTCTTTACAGCTGCTCCAAAGAGCCAGCATATTTTCAGCTACAATCCTGAGCCCAGGAGGCAAGCAGGAAATGATTCATCCTCTCTCTCAGACATGAAGGCAGACCTACATTATTAATATTTACCCAGGGGTTTCTCCAAGGGCCCCGAACAACACACGAATCATTGGGAGAGAAGGGCATGGATCACCAGCATTGCTGAGGTCACTGGCTGCCTCCAAGTGGAGCAAAGGGACCCCCCCAAGTGTCAGGGCTGAAAGGGACCTTGTGGCTCTGTCTCCCCAGTTTATCAGAGGAGAAAACTGAGGTCCCAAGAAGAAAGAGGCTGGACCAAATAAAACCAATAGGATGGTGGCAGAGGACGAAACAGAGCCTGGAAGCTCAGGGAACAGAAAGAGCACAGGCAGTGAGGCGCCCATCTGTAAAATGGGAATGCAAGGGCTGGTCAGGTGGCATTTGACCAAGACTTGAAATGACTCCTCAGAGTGCCTGACAAGGAGCAGATTCTGCACCCATGAACCTTGGTGAGGCTGCCTTTGGCATTCCCTGCCTCCATGTCCCCGTGTGCTTTGCACTGCCCCCAGTAGCCCTGTCCGTGCCCTCTGACACCGACCTGTTCCACGCAACCTCATGGGGACAGGATCAGGACAGACCCCTGCCCCAGCTGGGCAGTATCTCTTCTATAAATGTGAGACTGAGACTAAAAGGAGCTAGTTGGGTCTGCTGGTTGTTTGAGCTGATGATGAACAAAGTCCCAGTGTGCAGGACACTGAGAAGGGTGGAGGATGAAGTCCCATGGAGAGAGATGGAGAGTGATGTGCCTTCTTGACAGTGCCCATCCCTGGTCTGGGTCCAGGTACCGCAGTGTACTGTTCTGGCTGTTTGCTTTGCCTTGAGCACCTGAGAGACCCTTTCCCTGCAGCTGAGCGGGTTCTGTTACCTGTACCCCAAAATAAGGAAGAATTGCTGGATGTTCAAGGGGGTCCAGAGCCAGGCAGCCGGCTGACTTCAGGGAAGAGAGCCCCCTTCACGTCTGGGGGCCAGGATGCCCTGCTCAGCGCTCTCTCTCCTAGCCCATCTTTTCCTTGCTTTGTTTTCTCCCTCCATGTCTCCCTCTGCCTTTTCTCCTGCACCCACCCCTTCATCTGATTATTCACTCATCCCACGGGCATAGTCTGTGGTCCAGCTGTGCCTGTTCAGCCCCCAGCCTGGCCACAAAGGGGACACTGAGGGGGCTGAGGCCATGCCCCTGCCCTTGGGGAAGCTCCTGGTCTGGCTAAGGAAACAGATGAATCCATCAAGACCCAGAGTGATCAGTGCTGAGATAAGGGGAGAGGCTGCATGGGACGGGGAGCCCCGGGGAGGACCCTGACCCTGGACCGAAGTCAGGGAGGACTTTTGGGAGGAGGTGGTGCCCATGCTGAGACCTAGAGAAGATGAAAGGAGCCAGCGGGGGGATGGGGTTAGGGCTGGGGTAGATAGGGAAGAAGGTTATCACTGGCTGCCGCAACTTGGCACCTGCAGAGGTCAGGCAGAGAGGGAGAGCCGGGAGCCTTGCGAGTGGCAGGTGGTGCCGGGTGGCTGGGGCTGGGGTGTGAGCGTGGAATGAGGGGTGGGAAGGTGGGGAAAGACCGGACAGGACTTCTCTGGGATCAGATCTCAGAGGATGAGGCTGGGCTGTGCAGGCTGGGCTTCATTCTGAAGGCCCTAGGAGCCACGCAAGGATGGGGGAGGGGGTCAGGGAGGAAGGAACCGCTCTGTAGGCATTGGGGTGGGGGGCTTATTCCAAGAGGATACGGCTTCTCCAAGCCCTGGATGTGAAGAAGCCTCCTTCTCCCCCTCCTCCCCTTCCCGCCCTAGCTTTTCCCCTCCTCCCTCCTCTGATCCCCCTGCTTCTCTCAGACCCTCCCCACCTTCAGGCACAGGGCTGCAGCCCGGCAGAGTTGTCCTTGCGAGGATCGGCAGCGCCACCTTCAGGTCAGAGCCGGGACCGTCGCGGGGTCTCCCACACCAGGAAAACGCGGGTCTTTCTCTGCCTCCTGGAGGAGACACGGAGGTGCCCACCCACCTGGCCCGGTCCCAGTGCCTCCTTCTGCCGCCCGCAGCCTCGGGTCTGGCTGCTCTGGGTCGACCCTGGCATCACTACCAGCGCCACCTCTGTCTCCCCTAACAACCCTAATTACTAGGCAAGCTCTTCTCCCCAAAGACCAGACGACAGAACTAATGTGCTTAATAGCAGAATTCCTTCCCCTTTCACAGCCCGTGCCCCGGAGTGCCGCCAGCCTGAGGATGCCAGTGTTCTCTGCTCTCCTGGGAGGGAGGGCCCCAGAGTGGCTCAGCTCAGTTCAGTCGCGCAGTCGTGTCTGACTTTTGGTGGACTGCAACACACCAAGCTTCCCTATCCATCACCAACTCCAGGAGCTTACTCTAACTCATGTCCATTGAGTCGGTGATGCCATCCAACTATCTCATCCTCTGTTGTACCCTTCTCCTCCTGCCTTCAATCTTTCCCAGCATCAGGGTCTTTTCAAATGAGTCAGCTCTTCCCATCAGGTGGCCAAAGTATTGGAGCTTCAGCTTCAGCATCAGTCCTTCCAATAAACACCCAGGACTGATCTCCTCTAGGATGGACTGGTTGGATCTCCTTGTTGTCCAAGGGACTCTCAAGAGTCTTCTCCAACACTACAGTCCAAAAGCATCAATTCTTTGGCGCTCAGCTTTCTTTATAGTTCAACTCTCACATCCATACATGACTACTGGAAAAACCAAAGCTTTAACTAAGATGGACCTTTGTTGGCAGATGGGGAACTCAAGACTTTCACAGGGTGAGTGGGGGTGAGTCACTGAGGACCCAGGAGACCCTGGCACTGTGCACTTCTTTATTTGTTCAATAATCGCTCATGGACACCCAAGCTATGCCAAGTGGAGTTCTGGGACCAGAGACACAGAGATGGAAAGACAGCGGAGGAAATCCCTGCATTGGTGAATGTAAGGAATGTGCTGGTGCTGGGTGCCTGGAGGTAGGACCTGGAATGTGTCAGTTACTGCAGGAGCCTAGAGAGGGTGCTGGCAACACAGGGGTCTTCCAGGAAGTGTGGGAGAGGGGAGCTCTAAGCTGGCTTCACAGAGGAGGTGGCATCTGAGCTGATTCATCCAGGTAGAGTAAGAGTTGGCCTGGAAAAGATGATTGAAGAGTCTTTCAGGCAGGGGGAATGGCATGTCCAAAGGAATAGAGGTCAGAAAATATGGGGAGTAATTGAAAATACTTAGGGGAGCAGCAGGGTGCAGGGGATATTAGGTTGGAGGGAGTGACCACACCAGAAAGGGCTTTGAGGGTTTCCTGCTCGCCCTGCACCTGCAGGCACTTCTAATGTAATATAAACTAATAAAAATAATAACACAAACAATTATCATAATTACTATTATTATTATACGGGCTTCCCTGGTGACTCAGATGGTGAAGAATCAGCCTGCAATGCGGGAGACCCAGGTTTAATCCCTGGTTCGGGAAGATCCCCTGGAGAAGGAAATGGCAACCCAATCCAGTATTCTTGCCTGGGGAATTCCATAGCCAGAGGAGCCTGGCGGGCTACAGTCCACGGAGTCGTAAAGAGTCAGACATGACTGAACAACTAACATGGTTATTATTATAGTCACTAACACCTATTGTGAGCTTTCTGTCTGCCAGGCACTATCTCAAACACTTTGCATGTAGTGACTGAGCTCATTTTTATGCAACCCATGAGATAGACGAGGTTGGAAAGTGGCCCAGAGGGGTTAAATCTCCTGTCTGGTGTTGCTCGGCCCTGAAGTAGTGGTATACCCTGCCTCCAGTGTCCACTTTCTCTACTTTCACAGCAACCCTGCCCACCCCACCCTCCAGCTTCCAACGTCATGGCTCTGAGATTCTGCCTCCAAAAAAGAAAGCAGCCACTCACTTCCCCAGAGGTCAGAGAGAATTCACATTTTGGAAGAAAACCCACGGAGCCAGGAGAAGACAGCATTTAACCTAAAGCCCCGATTTGTTAATGACGGGTTCTTGCTTCATCTGGGAGCAAGCTGGCTGGAGGGGCAAGTTTGACGTGACCCCTCCCCACCCCCCACCCTCCACCCTCCACCCTCCACCCTCCACCCTCCACCTAGGTAGTTGCGCCTCTTGACCACAGCAAGCTTCAGCATTTCTGGAGAAGCGGAACCACAGCCCACTGCTGCCCCTAGTGGCTGGTGGTGGCGCTGGCAGGTCTATACTGAAGGTGGGATCCACTGCCAGGAAGTTCCAGCCCCAGGAAACCCCAAGTTTCCATCTAAGGGCCCCGGAAGACAGGTGACTTCAGGCTCCCATAAGCAGCTAGAGGTTTTATCTGGCTGGACAGAGATTGGGTGTCATCCTCAAATGGGCTTGAGGCAGCACGACTTTCCCTTAAATGGACACGAGGGAAGACTCCATTGAAATGCTGAGCTGGGGATTGTGCATTGTACTTAGTCACTCAGTCGTGTCCGACTCTTTGCAACCCCATGCACTGCAGCCTGCCATGTTCCTCCGTCCATGGGGATTCTCCAGGCAAGAATACTGAAGTGGGTTGCCATGCCCTCCTCCAGGGGATCTTCCCAACCTAGGGATCAAACTTAAGTCTCCCACACTGCAGGTGGATTCTTTACCGCCTGAACTACAGGGCTGGGGAGAAAGAAGAGCAAATGGACTTGTTTCCAGAAGTGACCCAAGAAGGGAGTTTGGAGTCTGCTTTGTGTCTCTGTGTTATTTTTTTCTCTCCCTATCCTCCGCATTTTGCTTCCTCATGACTAAACCAAGCTTCCCAGGTGGCGCAATGGTAAAGAATCCACCTGCCAATGCAGAAGATGCAAGAGATGAGGGTTCAGTCCCTAGGTCAAGAAGATCCCCTGGAGGAGGGCATGGCAACCCACTCCAGTATTCTTGCCTGGGAAACCCCATGGACAGAGGAGCCTGGTGGGCTACAGTCCATGGGATCGCAAAGAATTGGACACCACTGAGAACACACACACACACACACAACTAAACCAAGAGAACACCCCGTGAGCAGAAGTGGGGTCCATAGGACCAGGCCAGAGCAGTTGGTGGAAAGACCAAGCCAGGCTTTGAACCTCCATGCTGGTCTGGCCTCTGTGAGGATGAAGGCAGAGCTGGTCTTTAATGATGGGGAAGCAGGTGTGAGGATGCAGAGAGGCTTCAGGAGTAAAATTACACCTGTACCCCAGCTGTCCTATCCCTGCCCCCACCCCACCTCATACTGCAGGTTCAGTGAATGGTCCCTGTTTCTCAGGCTCTGCCAGGCCTGCTCCTGTGTGCATGCTGTTCCCCTGCCCAAGAATGCTGGTTAAAAGACCCTCACCCTTCCAGCCACATGCCTCCTCTGCAAAGTCTCTGCTCTCCACCACCCGTGTCCCTGCTTCCCACCCTACACACACACACACAAACACACACACACACAGATTTTATAAGACTCTCCCAAACCCAGACACTCCCTTTTAGAAACTCCTTCCCCTATCAGATCAAACATCTCAAAATGCCCCCACATCCCCTACTAAATACCAATTATATGTAACTATGCAGAAGCTAAGTTGGAGGAAAAGGTGAGCAGTTGAAAATATTATGCTTTGTAGACATTTGATTAAGCATTTATCAGTTTCAACTTTGCAGCCTTCCCTTTATATTTTGAAGCCAAATAAATTGTTTTCCTGGGCCTTAAACGTTCTCACAGGCCCTTAAGGGCTCTTAGGCCCTGGCACTTTGCCCGGAACAGAGAGGATCATGGAGAAAATGCTCCCCTCTCCCGTCCCCTCCCCACCCAGGCAGAACCTACATCTCCTTGGCTCCTCTGCAGCATCACAATGCCAGTGAGAGGATGCTGGAATTATCGTCTGTCTGGGATCCCACTGAGGCCGAATGTCACACCCCAGGGTCACACACAGAGAAAAATCAGTTACTGTTTGTTGCAAGAAAGGATAAAGAGAAGGAGGAAAGGAGAAAGAGAGAAGCCTGAGGAGGAGGAAGAGACTAAGGAGGGAGGGAAGGATGGTGGGTTCAGCAGAGCCAACAAGCCGAAACAGTAGGCAGGATGGTCTGTAGGTCGTGATGGGCTCTCTCCCGTCCCCTCTTCCCCTGGACATTTCCCACGCTGCATCTCAGGGAGTCTTCCACAGAGCACCAAGCTTTCTCTTCCCACGGAGATGTTACCAGAATGCAATGTTCCTAAGACTCTATTGTGAGACAGGTGTGGGGTGAGCATCAGCCTGTCACCCTCGCTCTGGTCTCCACACATCACATCGCCAGCAGAGGCCTGGGGGTGGGGCGGGCACAGATGGGTCCTCTGATGCTCCTCTCCCAGCAACTGTGTCCTTCGTCCTCTCTCCCAGCCAGTCGGGATGGCGGGGAGGAAAGAGTGTGGACGGCAGAGAGGGCAACTCTGGGCAGTCTCCACACTCTCTGCAGGGAGATGGACATTCCAGCAGCAGCTTGGCTGGTTAGACTTGGATTTGGAAGTCCCGATGTCACATTATGGTCACATAGGATCCCTGCTGACCCCCGAGGGAATGACATTTCCCACCATCACAGCCCCACCTGCGAGTGTCCACCAGACCCTTCTGGGCCTGGACCCACCCACCTCTCCACCCCCATTTCCCACCATGCTCCTCATTACTTACTCCACTCCAGACACACTGGCTACTGGATACTCCTGGGACATTCCAAATACATGCCCACCGCAGGGCCTTGGCACCAGCTGTTAAGGCTCTTTGCACAGATATTCCTGGACTTCACTCCCTGACTTCGCCATGTCTCTGATCAAGTGTCACCTCCTTGGAAAGGTCTCCCCTGCCCTCCTAACCTGAAAGAGCCCCCCCCTTCCTTCCTCTGGGGGACCCACAGAAGGATCAGGTGAAGGTTCCATGAAGGAGTACTGGCTCAGGGAAATCTCAAAGGCAGAAAAGAGATAGTGTGTGGGTAGCACCTACTGTGACCTGGGCCTTTGACTGATCAGTCCTGACTTATTTGATCATAGAGGGCCTTTAAGTGAGGAAGATGTCATCTTCCCCCTTTAATAAGTGAGAAAACCCAGGCTCAGGGAGGTGAAGCAACCTGCTGTGTGTGAGTGACAGAAAGCGAAAGCGAAGTCGCTCTGTCGTGTCCTACTCTTTGCGACTGCATGGACTGTAGCCTACACCAGGCTCCTCCATCCATGGAATTTTCCAGGCAAGAATACAGGAGTTGGTTGCCATTTCCTTCTCCAGGGGATCTTCCCGACCCAGGGATCGAACCTGGGTCTCCCGTGTTGCAGGCAGATGCTTTTATCATCTGAGCCACCAGGGACAGAGCCAGTCCCATATCTTTGTCTACTACCCTGGAGATGGAGGACTGGGATCCTTAGCATTGGAGGTGGTGGCTGATGCCCCATCGTGGGTAAGACTGTCCCAAGAATGTAGACAGTGTGAGAGTGAGAACCAATCTGTGAGGAACACTGGACAGAGTGGGTTAGCTGGTCCAATGTGGGGTGAGATGGAGCAAAACTCAGCCAAGTGGACTGAGATGGATAAGCCACAGAGGCAGCAGGAGAGCTGTGGAAAAGAGAGGGACATGGAGAGAGACTGGCAGGAAGCTGGGAAGCGAGTTGTTGAGAGTGGCCGGCAGGGCCTTATGGTGGCGCTGACCTCCCGACTTAGCAGCTGTGTCCTGGAAAGATCCCATCCCATCCTTAGTGGGAACGAGGAGGAAGTTGTGTGCTTAGAAGCAGCCCAGCCTGACCACCACAGTCCCACCAGACACCTAACAGAGGTTCCAGGAAGCCCCTGAGATGGACGTGGGAGGAGGGCGGCAGGAAGCCCCTTTGCCCTGGGTATCGGCTGCTGTCCAGCCCCCCAAGAGAGGTCTGAGAGGAATCCTGGAAAGGACTATGACCTCATTTCCCCTGGGAGCCAGGGCCTGGGGATTTGTGAGGGGATTCGTAGAGCAGGTGGGGCTGGCTTCTCAGGCTTGTTAGAGGGAGACCCTTCCCCTCCACCCCCAGAAGCCAGAGAGGCCAGGCTGTTTTCGTGATCTAATTAGCATCACTGAGAATTACACTCCACACTCCAGCACGCTCCAGCTCCCATGAAAGCATCACAGAACTAATTCTGCTTAAATATGAAATGGTTCCTGCCCTCAGGGCCCAAGTCGAGGAGGCACAAACCAGAAACAAGAGTTGTAATTACCAGCTCTGATTAAGCAGTGTGAGTTACAAAAAAGAAAAATAAAGTAAAAAGTCCATCTCCCTCCATACAACAATTAAAAGCACTTTAAGATATTTCTGTCCTTGTAAGGAACACAGGCTACTTATTTCGTATGCCCTTTCCTTTCTTAGCGTCCCATTATCCAGATCATTTGCTGAGCACCTGCCAAGTGACAGGAGTTCATACTGGCTGCAGGAATGACAAAGAGACACACCAGTCAGGGTGCCTCAACTCCTGGGGCTCACCGTTAGGAGGGGGGCATGCCCTTCAAGGAAAAGTCACACAGACAGCTATACCTTGGGACAAGGTCAAGCACGCTATGTACACAAGGCAGTGTGGGAGGATCATGCAGGGAACTAATTCAGATGGGAGTCTTAGGAGCTGACAATTCAGTTGAGACCTGAAGGAGCTGGTTACCTAAAGAGTGGGGGTGGGGACAGAGTAATCTACAGAGTGCAAAGGCCCAGCATGTGTAAAGGCCCTAGGGTGGGAAGGAGGGTGTCAGAGGGGAGAAGAAAGGGCACTGGGGCAGAGTGTGATGAGGGGGTAGCATGAGGAGGGGAGGAGGGAGCAGCCAGACCCTGCAGGGCTCACCTACCTTGACGGCAGGGTGGGAATAACTCAAGGTTCCCCGAGCATCACAAGGCTTTGAAGCAAGGAAGGGGCCTGATCAGTTTGGGGATTTAAGAAGCTCGTCTGGCTCCTCGTGGAGGCTGGAACTGGAACGGGGGGCTCACGGAGGAGGTGAAGGTCCAGGCAGGAGTCAGCGATGGCTTGGACTAGAGCAGTGAGGAGGGGATGGACACAGGGCAGGCTCCGGGAGGTGTTTTGGAGAGTGAGCCAGCCCACCTTGGGGGTGGTGGGGGTGGAGGCAAGGGATTCGTCACAAAGACACCCAGGTTTCTGGCTGAGGAGCTGGGAAATGGAGCTGCCGTTTCCTGAGTGATAACGCGGATGAGGAGCAGGCTAGCAGATGAGCCCAGATTGGTGTGTGGTGTGCGTGGCCTCGTGGAGAAAGGGTTGTCCAGAGGAGAGCAGGGCACAGCCCCGCTGGAGACACCCCTCCATCAGGGATGGCAGTGCGTGCCTCCTGGGGAGAGAGGACAATGGGGGAAGAAGGAACAAGGAGAGCATCCTCACCCCTCTGCACCAGGAGCACCCCAGCTGAGGGCTAGGGCTGCATGGCAGAAAGAGCCCCTGCCCACCCCAAGAGGCTGATGGGGGCTGGGGGGCCTTGGGAGGCGAGGCCCTGGCTGGAGGGAGGTTGTGGGAGGCTTTCCCTTGTTTTCCCTCTCCCATGGTGCCAGGACAAGGCTGGGGCACTGGCCACGGGCTTCTCACACCCTCCCTGCGGGTGGAGGGGGGGCCAGCCCAGAGCTCTTGGGGACAGGCCACCTGCTCTGGGGCGCCCCCAGCACAAGACCCTAGATCTTCCCAGGCCCCTGCCCTCAGCTGCCCTGGGTACCACTCAGCGGAAACACGAACCTCCCAAATCTCCATCCTCTTTCCTTGCACTGCGTCCGCCTTCCCAGGGCAGGAAAGGGGCTCCGTCCATTGGGTTCATTTAATGTGTTTATAAGCTTTTTTATTTACAAGTATTTACGTATAAGCTTTCTATTTCTTGAACCTGAATATCCCCCTCGAGTGACTGAAATCCGCTCTGCCAAGGGCTTTTATGGGAAGTTAGAAATGACACATGGGAGAGCTGAGAGCCGGTTTATTTTTAAACCCTGGGCTCTCAGCGACACCCTGTCTATCCATCCATCAGCTCCCTCACTCGGGCAGAAACACTAGCTGATGTTTTAATGCGCTTGGCCCCATGCTAGTGCTGAGGTACAGAGTTGGGATCTTGGCCCAGCTGAGTGGCTGGACATGGGGAGAAGGGTCCTGGGCAGAAATATGCTTTTCTGGCATCATGTGATCAACACCCTGTGTTCATTCATTTTTTTCATTCCCCAAACTGATCAGTCTCAGAGCAGGCACTGTTCTAGCCACTAGGTATACAACCGTGAACATCACAGGCTAGATAAATCACTGCCCCCTGGAGCCACAGTCTGCTGAGGAGACCAAGGATAACCAGCGAGAGACTCTGTCATCTCTGCCAGGTCATGATATACACTGTGATGGAAAAGAGAGCAACGGAAAGAGGTGGAGAAGGGTGGAGGACTTGGGGACCTCTCTCAGGAGGTGACATCCGGGTAAGGACCTGGAGGAAGTGAGGACATGAGTCATGCAAGTGCTTGGAGAAGATATAGCATGTGCAAAGGCCCTGGGGTGAGATTGTGCCTGGAACACTTGAGGAACAGCCATGACTTGGAGGTTCCAAGGCCTGCCCAACAGAGGGAGACCTGAGAACACAGAGCAAGCTGTGGCCTTGTGTGGGTGAGGGTGGAGGAGTTTCAGGGAGGGCTTGTAGAATGAAGGGTGTGAGGGAGTGCATGGAAAAGCATCTCTGCAGAAGGGGCAGCTCAGGCCACAGACTGAGTGACAGTGGCATGTTTTGGTCACAGTGGGAGGTGGGTGTAGGGTGAGGATGGTGTCAGGAGGGGAGCCAGGACAAACAGGCTGCATAGCCAGGATGCTCCAGAAAAACAGATTCAATAGGATAGAGAGAGAAATAGAGAGGGATTGCCTCATGCGATTATAGAACCTAAGCCCCAAGATGCGCCATCTGCAAGCTGGAGGCCCAGGAAAGCCGGTGGTGTAGTTCCAGCCCAAACCTGGGCTGAGAATCAAGGGTTGATGGTGTCCCAGTCTCAGTCTGAAAGCCAGAGAACCAGTCGCACTGACAGATGTCCCAGCTCTAGCAGAGGTGGAATTTTTCCTTCCTCTGACTTGTTATTCTGCTGCTAAGTCACTTCAGTCGTGTCCGACTCTATGCGACCCCATAGACAGCAGCCCACCAGGCTCCCCCGTCCCTGGGATTCTCCAGGCAAGAACACTGGAGTGGGTTGCCATTTCCTTCTCCAAGACTTGTTATTCTAGTTGAGCCTTAATAGATTATTGGGTGATACCCACCCTCATTGCTGAGGGCGATTTACTGAGTCTACTGATTCAAATGTTAGTCTCCTCCAGAGACTACCCTCACAGACACCCAGAAATAATGTTTTACCTCCTATTTGGGCAGCCCTTAGCCCAGACCAGTTGACACATGAAGTTAACCATCACAGAGGCCCCACCAGGCTGAAAGGGAAGGTGCTTCCCGGCTGGTCCTCGAACATGCCAGGTTTGTTCTTACCCCAGGGCCTTTGCACTTGCTGTTTCTGAACGCTCTTCCCCAGATCTCCACATGGCTCATCCCTGCATATCCTTCTGCTATTCAAATGTACCTTCTTAGTGAGGCCTCCCTACCCAGCTCTGTGTCTCCGAGCCCTAGCCCCTAACTTCCTCCTGCCCTGCTTTACTGTTCTCCTTAATTCCCGCCTATCTCCATGTTAAATACTGTGCATATCCCAACTGATTCTCGTCTGTCTCCATCTACTAGAGATGTGAGCTTCATGAGGACAGCAGTCTGTGGCTATTTTATCATTGCAGCATCCCTAGAGGTGTGACGCCCATAACAGTGATACAATAGGTATTTGTTGAATGACTGACTGAATGGCCTTAGAAGTCATGTCAAGGGGCATTGGTATTATGGGTGTAATACTGGTATGATCCTAAGAGTGGCAAGGAATCACCAAAGGCATTGAAGAAGGGAAGTAACGGGTCTGAATTAGGAAGATCTTCTGTCCACGTAGAAGAAGACCACGGCTGGGAGGATAAAGGAGGCTGTGCTGACCCTGGAGTGTGAGCTGACAGGTCTGGACTGTCCTTGGAGAAGCCAGAGGCGGCTGGGAGTGGAGAGGCCAGAGGGGCTGGAACATGGAGACCCCAGGAGGGCTCAGTGCCTGCTTGTCATGGGGGTGTTGAGCTGGGAGCATTGAGGGCAATTGGCTCCACCGCTGATGTTGGGCAGATTGGGAGGACAGAGCAGGCTGGAGGGGACAGTGGGGTTCAGAGTGAGACAGGCTGTGTCAGCGGACAGCCTGCCGACATCCAGGCTCACACAGCAGGTCCCGGGGATAGAGCAGGACCCTGGCTGAACGCGGGCAAGAGGAGGCAGGGGAGGCAGGAACAATGAAGGGCAGAGCTGTGGACAGCTCTGCAGAGGGGTGGTGGCATCAGCAGTGTCACTGGTTGTGGGTAAAAGGTGGGAACAGGAGAGGCCTGCTGCTAAACGTGAGTCCCCCAGCCCACGGGTGGCCTTGCCCCATCACTCGCCATCCGTCAAGGCCAGGAAGGACCTCCCAGATGGCTCTCAAAGCCCACCTGCCTGGGGAGGCCCCTCTCCATCCATGAAAGGCTGGCCCTGTTCCCTTCCCCGACCCTGCCCCATCCTCCTGCCAAGTGCAAGGTGCAGCTGCTCCTGCTGCTGCCTTTTCAGCTCCCAAAGCTGCAGTCACTCTTATTTTCCGTCAGGTGTTTCCTCAGCTTTCAGAGCAGCTCTTCTCTGAGTCTAAAAATTGTCTATGTCAACAGCCCTCAATACAGATGTCCTGACATCGCTGGTCTGAGAGCCGACCTGGGAACCTACCCACAGGGAAGTGAACAGTCCAGAGGAAGGGGCACGTTCTGAGTCCAAAGCCAGCAGCAGCCAGCGTGGGGGCTGGGGATGATAGAGGCTAAGCCAGGAAGGCCCTGGGAGCAGTGCACATAGGCGCTTCTGGAGGGGCTGACTTTGGGGTGGGTGTGAGCTGGTTCCTGCCTCTGCCCTTCCTGTGCATCTTGGAGACAGGCGCTGGCCCTCTCTGAGCACCAGATCCTCACATGCACACAAGGATGCTGGGAGTGCTGAGAGTGAGGCTGGGTAGCTCTGAGCACGGGGCCTGGTGCATTGTGGGAGCCCTGTCCATGGCAGCCACTCCTGAGATGCACTCACTCTCCTTCTTAGTCACCAAAGCACCTCATCTTCCAGGCCTGGTGCCCAAGAGCAGAGTTTCTTTCTGCAAAAGAACTGATCTCAGATCGGGGTCCCTGGGTACCCTGTTGATACCATGACTGCCCTGCTAGCTGGCTTCATCATCCCCACTTTACAGATGACAAAACTGAGGCTGGAAGGAAGGGAAGAGATTTGTGCAAGGCCTGGGGCTGGAAACTGGATTCGAACCCCTGTCTGCTGCCCTCAAATCTGGAGCCTCACCAGGACCATGTTGGGACCCACCACCCCCTTGGAGGGATCAGTAGGAACCAGTGGGCAGGAACCAGTGGGCAGGAACCAGGGCAGGGTCAGCCAGAATGGAAGTGGGCTGAGCCCAGGGAGGACCAGGCCTCTGCTAGCTGCCACCTCAGGTGTCAGAACTCCTGCCGGGAGGTTTCCTCCTAGGCCCCATCCACCCCTCCAGCCTCCCGTGCCCCTGGTGTACAGGCTTAAACCTGGGCCCTGCCTGGGAGTCCTGCTCTGACATCTCAGGAGGACAGTGCATTCAGCTTCACAGGCTGAGAAAAAGCAGAAACGTCAGCATCCCTGATTTGTTTCAAAAACAAATGGGGGTGAAGGATGCCTGGATTCTAGTCACCCCCTCACCTGGTCGTGGATTTCACAGCCCATGACACCCATTGGGGCCTAGCTGTGATGGCCTCCTAGCTGCTCACCTGGGATAAAGGCACCTTCTTTCCCCAGGGATAGGGTGGAGTGAGGATGGGACCCAGCTGCATCCAAAGGGCTCTGGTTGCCATGGAAACTGGTGGCTGGGGAAGATAGGCCCTGAAGCAGAGGCCTTCAGCCAAGCTCCAGCCTCTAGAGTCGGGTCCACTGAGCCCAGGTGGGGTTCCATCACCATTCCCACTGCACAGGTGGAGTTGCCCCCTCCCCATTTCAGGACTCGAGCAGGTCACCCAACCTCTTGAGACAGCTGCATCTGCCCCCAGGTCCTGCCAACAGAGGTGAGAGGAGCAAAGGCTGAGCCTGAGCCTTTGGGGTCAGAGACCACGGCTGCCAGGACTGGACATGGAGGCTGCCAGGGGGCATGGGAGCAGGGGACACCCAGAACTCTGGGCTTACAAAGGTCCCCAGAGGGCTTGGGCTCAGCCTTCCCCTTTTCTGGATGGGAGAGCTGAAGTCTTGACGTGCAGGGCACTCACAGACCCCCAGCATCAGCAACGACTCCCTGAGGATGCTTCTTCCTGACAGGCACAGCCTCCGACAGTGGTCAGACCTCTGGTGCCTCCCTCGGCAGGCAGACTCCGGGCCGGACATGTCATGTGGACGCTAGCACTTGTCCTGCTGGTCTTCATGGCACAACAAGGCTCAGTCCCAGTTCACGGAACCTCTTCCCATCCTTAGGCCGTGAAGGCCATGAGGAACACTAGGCTGAGGATTAGTGTGCCTATCCTGGGTTTAGGATCATCACTGGCAGCCAGGGTGTGGGTGCAGGTCACCCCAACATATGTAGCGGGGGGCATGAGAACAGGTGAGGCCCACAGACCATTGGGCTAAATATCTAAGTTAGAAAGCAACTATCACACTGTCAAATCAAATAAATTTTTCCCTTTTACCTCCACAAATTTCCAAGTCCTGGAATATAGAGAGCAGAGACAGCTGGCCCCTGGCTCCTGACACCTGACCCAACCTGGGCCGGCCCTTGCCTTCCCTCCCTTGGCTCAGCTGGCCCATGGTCTCACACACAATCTGCGACACTCCAACCCGCAGGCTCTGTCTGCACCTCCCCACCCACTTGCACTCTGGGGTTTAGGGGTGCATGCTGGCCTTGCCAGTCACCATCCAGGGAGCAGACCCAGGAAGAGGGTCCAAATGCCACACAGGCCCCGGAAGCAGATTCAGGTCAAGCAGGAAGGGAGTTCTGGGGTTGGGGGACTGGAGCTTGTCCCTTGTCCCCCCTCCTCCCTGAGGGGAGAGGCACAGCTGGAGGAGGCAGGAACAGGGACCCCCCCACCCTGCCCCAGAGAATGGGACTCCAGGATAAGCCCCCTACTCAAGTGTCAGGGTCACAGGATGGAGCAGTGGAAGGGATGTGGGAGCAGGTGGGCAGTGGTGTGGTGGGGTAGAGGTCTGGTCAGAGATGCCCAGGGCCTGAGATGGGGCAGGGACAGTGGATGTGAAGGACTGGGGACTCTGGAATTTACTGGAGTTAAACTTGGCAGGGCTCAATGGTCCCTGAGGTGTCAGGAGAGTCAGAAATGCCCCCCTTGTTTCTGATGTGGGTCAGTGGGGGCTGCAGGGGCAACACTGAGATGGGAGCAGTGGGGAGGACCAGGTTTGAGGAGAAGATGAAGGCTGAGACTTTGAACATGTCAAGAGGCGGGAAGTTGTGGGCCACTCAGAGGACAGAGGCTGCAGGAGACCCCAGAGGAGAAGGTCCAGTAAATGGGACACCCCATCTAACTCAGCACCGTGTGTCCAGCATGAGGACATATCAGAGACTCTTGATATGGGTGGTAGCTGAGGGGGGTGGTTGGTGACAGCACATAGAGAGGGGGGCTGTTGGCACATGGGCAGCAGATGGCCAGCAGGCATGGCTGAGCTCACTGAGGGAGAGCGAGGAGAGAGGAGGGTGATGCAGGGAGCCGGGCACTGTCTTAGCTCAGGCTGCCACAGCGAAACACCACAGCTGAGGGGCTTGAACAGCAGCTATCAATTGTCTCCCTGACTCGGAGGCTGGGATGTCTGAGATCAGGATGTCAGCGTGGTGGGGTTCTAATGAGAGCTCTCTTCTTGGCTTGCAGAACTCTGTCTGCTTGCTGTGTGGTCATGAGGCAGAGGGAGAGAAAGCTCATTCTGGTGTCTGGATTTTCTTAAAAAGGCACTGATCCCATTGTAAAGGCCCCACCCTCATGATCTCATCTAACCTGAATTACCTCCCAAAGATCCCATCTCCAAATGTCATTAAATATCATATCACATCACATCAGCTTATAAGTGAAGGGGGCACAATTCAGCCCAGAGCTTTCCACCCTTGACTCCCCTAGTGGCTCAGACGGTAAAGCCTCTGCCTGCAATGTGGGAGACCCGGGTTCGATTCCTGGGTGGGGAAAATCCCCTGGAGAAAGGAAATGGCAACCTACTCCAGTACTCTTGCTTGGAAAACCCCATGGACAGAGGCCTGGTAGGCTATAGTCACAGGGTCACAAAGAGTCAGAGGAGTGACTGAGTGACTTCACTTTCACTTTGAATGTAAACCACATTCATTCCATCCTATCAGCTCCCAACCTCTTAACTCCTTCCAGCAACAACTCTAAAGTCTGAAGCCTAATCTAAATATTTCCTACATCACACATGGATGGGATTTGAGGTATGATTCATCCTGCGGCAACATTCCTCTCCAGCTGTGAACCTGTGAGAAGAGATTTGGTGGTGTTGTTCAGTCACTGAGTTGTGTCCAACGCTTTGTGACCCCCATGGATTGCAGCATGCCAGGGTTCCCTGTCTTTCACTATCTCCAGGAGTTTGTTCAAATTCATGTCCATTGAGTCGGTGATGCCATTCAACCATCTCGTCCTCTGTCGTCCCCTTCTCCTTTTGCCTTCGATCTTTCCCAGCATCAGGGTCTTTTCCAGTGAGTCAGTTCTTCGCAACAGGTGGCCAAAGTATTGGAGCTTCAGCTTTAGCATCAGTCCTTTCAATGAATATTCAGGGTTGATTTCCTTTAGGATTAAGAAGAGATAAGTGCTTCCAAAATACAGTGATGAGACAGGCCTAGACTTGACATTCCTATTCCACAGGGCAGAACTAGGAAAGAAGGAAAGGGTGACAGGTCCCAAGAGTCCAAAACCCCACAAGATAGATGTCAAGAGCTCTTTGGTTCAATGATCTGCCCTCCAGGTTCATTGGGGTAGCAGTGTTACTCCCCGGCTCAGTAGGGTGGTCCCATTCCTTTGTTGGACAGGGCACCAGACACTAAGCTCTCTGCATGGGTCCCGTCCCACTCTCTCAAACCCAGGCAGAAGCAACAACCCTGCCTCTTGAGCCTGTGCACTCTGGCTGCACCGGGAGTGGCAGCCTTGATGATCCTTGAATTGCCTTTGGGGGATCCTCCTTGAAAGGTAGTGCCTGTTCACAGCTGAATAGCTCTATGGGCCAGTCCCATAGAATCCAAGAAATCTGACAGTCTTCCTTCATCCCATCTCGCCTTCTCTGTCTCTTGATTGCAGCTGGTAGTGTCTCCACTGGTGTGGTCCCACCTCCATGCCAGGCTTCTGCAGAGATGGCTGTTTAAGTCCCTGAGTCACACCCATGAGCTCTTTATCGAATGACTGTTCAGCCACACATTTTGTGTTCTCTGCAGAATAAGTTTCTCGCTCTTTTTTTTTTTTGCAATATGGAGAGGCTGAGAATACTCCAAATCTTTAAGTTCTGGCTCCTTTTGGCTGAACAATTCCCTCTTCGATTCATCTCTCCCCTTTCTCATTTCACTCAAAGCAATCAGGAGACACCAAGTTGCTCCTTCAACACTTTGCTTAGAAATTTCCTCAGCTGAATACATGATTTCATCACTCGCGGCTTCTGTCTTCCACAAAACACCAGAACACAGTTCAGCCAAATTCTTTGCCATTTCGCCTCTGCTCCAATTTCTAGTAATACGTTCCTCTTTCTTCCTAAGACCTCAGCGGAACTCCTGTTAATGTCCAAATTTCTAGCACACACTCAATACCCTTCTAGCCTCTCCCCATTACCCAGGTCCAAAGCTGCTGCCACAGTTTTAGGTATTTGTTATGAAGTATCTCTTCTCAGTACGAAAATCTGTCTCCATCAGTTCAGACTGCCAGAACAAAATGCTACAGACTACAGGGGAGCTTAACCTGGAAGCTGGGAGTCTGAGATAGGGTGGCCAGTATTGCAGGGTTCTGGCGACAGCCTGCTTCTGGGCAGAAGACAGTGACTCCTCACTGTGTCCTCGCTTATAGGAGAGATGGAGCTAGCTCTCGGCATCTTCTTTAAAGGACATCAATCCCATGGGGGGCTCCTCCTCATGAAATCTAATCATCCCTCAAAGGTCCCACCTCCTGACAGCGTCCCACTGGGAGTTAGGGCTTCGATATATGAGCTGGGTGGAGGGCACAGTTCATTCCAGAGCAAGCCCCAGTGCGTAAGAACCAGGAGAGAGTGAGGAGGGTCACAGAGGTGGGAGGAGCTCTGGGAGATCGTGGAGGGCTCTTGGAGGGACCGCAGAGATGGGTCGAGCACAGGCTCAGAGGACAAGTCTCCTCCCCATGGTAGTAAGTCAAACAGATAACTGCTATGATCCTTGTTTAGACCAAGTGCTCTGGAAACACTCAGAAGCAGGATGCTGATTTCCACTGGGAGTAGAGGGAGACTCAAACAAGACTCATCAAGTTCAACTTTCAACATTGGCCTGGAAGATGAAGTGAGCTGAGGAACAGGTATGGAGTTGGCAAACACAGAGCATGGGGCTGGAACTGAGGGGCCTGGTGTATCTGAGATAAAGCTACTGGATTTGGGCAAAGGGGCTGGAATAGAAGTCATGGGGCTGGTGGTAATCAAGACACAAGGCTGGAAGAGGGAAGAAGGGACAAGAGAGGGAAGAGGCCCCTGGAGATGGCTCAGACCTCAAACCTCCTGCCTGGTACTGAGACAGGCTGTGCTACTGTGGGATACAGAGTGAATCTGGGAATCACACAGCCTCAGGTTCCTATAGGCATTAAATAAGAAGAATAACCCCACCACACTGGCTTGAAGCCTTAGGATCTTATGGAGTTTTATCCTCTTAGGGCAATTGAGTTATAGAATCTCAGAGATTTTGGTTTTTTATATCACATTAGCTTTGAGTCTTAAATTGCTCAAGTGTCAAAATCCTGGCCAGTTCCCCCTCCTGGTAATGAGACTCTGCACTCTGTGCTCAGTGCTTTGCACACATTATGTCCTTTTGTCTCCATAACAACCCTGGGATGTGAAAATTTGCCTGATTTTCCAGCTGAAGAAACCCAGGCTTGGTGAGTATAGGTCATGGCTGAAGGGCAGACACCTTGCAATCAACGTGACCAAGACTCAGCCTCGATCTCTTGGCTTCTAAAGCCCACGCCCCCAGCCTCTTGTTAGTTCACCTCCTTCAAACCCTCTTGGCTAAGTGCTCACCCATCCTCTGTTCACACCTTCAGTGATGGAAGCTCATTACCCTTCCCAGGGCCACCCATCCATCCCAACTGTGGACACATCTCTGCTTCTCAGGGCATCCACCCCTTGGCCCAAAATCTGCATTGGAGAAGAAGATGACCTTCACTTGGGACTCCTGTAGGGAGGGAGAGGGGATGGTGCTCACACAGAAGGGGAGAGTTTCAGCTTAGGAAAGCTTCCGCTGTGGCCTCTCCCCCACCTTCATGAAAGATAGGGGAGTTTATCCACAGGGAGGGAATCGGTTGGAGACATTGGGAGCAGGACTCCTGAAAGACAAATGAAGATGGAGCCCAGCGTGTTGGGAAGGCTGTGTGGTTGCAGGGGCAGAGAGGGTGCCGAGCAGGGGGTGCCCAACACAGAAATGCAGTTCTCCTCCAAGGGCCTCGTGAGATTGGAATTGTGTGCTGTGCCTTTATTTTCTCCGCTCTTCTCTCTGAAAACTTATTCTGCAGAGTGTGCCTGGTGCCATCCATCCTCCCAGATGGCTTTTTAAGTGAAGCTGTTTGTTAAGTGGGAAAAGAAAAAGGGAGATTGATCAAGAGGGAAGAACAGGGAGCGGCACTGCAGCCCCAGGGGAGGAGACACTCAGGAATAGGGAGTCCAAGAGCAGGGGCAGGGAGGCGGGGCTTCAGGCTCAGGGGAGTCACATGGCCAGAGACCCAGAGGCCATCACTGGCAGTGTCGGGGGCCCCATTGTGTGCCCAGCTCTGGGTGAGCACTTTGGGGTCATTGTCCCATTATCTCCACACACAACCTGTGTACCAGGTCCCATAACTCTCTTAGTCTCTTCAGGCTGCTATAACAAAATATCAGTGATTGGGTGGCTTATAAACAACAGACATTTACTTCTTGCAGTTCTGGAGGCTGGAAGTCCAAGCACGGCTGGGTGCCAGCATGGCCATGTTCTGTCGAGAGCCCTCTTCTGGGTTGCAGACAGCTGCCTTTGTACGGTATCTTCACCTGGAGAAGAGAGAGTGAGCTAGCTCTCTGGTCTTCTTAGGAGGACAATAATCCCATTCACAAGGCTCCACCCTCAGGGCCTAATTACCTCCCAATGGCCCCACCTCCAAATATCATCACATTGGAGGTTAGATTTCAACATATAAATTTTGGAAGGGTGCAAACATTCAGTCGGTGAAAATGACCATCCTCATTGTGCAGATGGGAAGCCCACAGAAGTGCAGATACTTGCCCACAGTCACACAGCAAGTGAGAGGCAGAGTCAAGCCCAGGACTGTCTGACTCCAGAGTCTTGGCTTATAGTCATGCTATCATATAGCCTGACAGAGTCTGAATCTCTGGGTAAGAAGTCTAGGTTTGTCTTTTTTAAAGTTCCATCCCACCCCAGGGCATTCAAGGACACAGCCAAGGTTAGGAACCCCCGAGCTGCCCCAAATTCCTCACTGTGCAGATGGAGAAATAAAGACCCCACCACCACCACCACCACCATTCCGAGGAGCAGCACTTGTGCAGGGTCACACTGCAGGTCAGAGGGTCTAGAACCCAAACCCATTCTCCAGTGAATCTTCAAGATAAGCATCATGGAGCAGATCACTGGAGATGGATGAGGAGATAGGCTTGATTGTTACCCCACATCTGAGGGAGCACAGAAGGAAGGGTCTGCGATCGATTCTGTTTCCACCTCCACATCCGGAGGCCTCTTTGTCTCCTCCTCCTTCCTCTGTGCAGCCTGCCCCCATCCAAGTCAGGCACCGAGGAGCTGTGATGGATCACCCCTGTCCCTGGCTGCAGATGGCTCCTCCGTTGCCTGATGCCAGCTGTTCCAGCCTGGCGTCTACAGCATTGGCTTGGCGAATGACTGTGGATGAGAAGAAGGGAGTGCCTGGGGCAAGGGGCTCTGAGCCAGGGACGTCACAGCAGAAAGCAGAGCAGCTTCCTCTAAAGGCAGCCCAACTCTAGACCCTGAAGAGTGTCCTTCCAAGCTTCAAAGGAAAAATATTACATCAAGTGAGGGGGCTCAGAGCATCTCAACCAATAAACAATGCTGAAAACTGGCAGGCATCTTACACTCACAACCAGTGGCTTTGTCTTTTACCTGCAGCTCTCTGACCTTCTCATCTGTAAAGTGAGAATGGCCAGTGCCATGGCCTCCATGTTTCTGTCCTCTCAACCAGTCAATCCTAAAGGAAATCAATCCTGAATATTCACTGGAAGGACTGATGCTGAAGCTGAAGCGCCAATACTTTGGCCACCTGATGTGAAGAACTGACTCAGTGGTAAAGACCCTGATGCTGGGAAAGATTGAAGGCAGGAGGAGAAGGGGACGACAGAGGATGAGATGGTTGGATGGCATCACCGACTCAATGGACATCAGTTTGAGCAAACTCCAGGAGATAATGAAGGATAGAGAAACCTGGCTTACTGCAGTCTATGGGGTTGCAAAAACCTGGACATGACTTAGCAACTGAACAACAATAAAATTTATCTGTTCAGACTTCCATTGTGAAGACTGGAGGTGGGGCTGTTGGGAGGTAATGAGGTCAGTAGGGTGGGACCCTTGTGAATGGTATTAGTGCCCTCATAAGAAGATCTGCTCCATTCCCCAGATCACAGGGCAAGGCAAGGTGTGAGGTCATAGCCAAAGGCCATCATCATGGAGGGATAAGAGGAAGCTGCAGCAGGCCTTGTTCCTGCTGACCTGGCCAGGGATCTCAGAGCTCACTGCCTGACCCCTCGACCCCAGCCTGCTCCTCCCTGGAGTTTTCTATCCCAGAAAAACCCTTGGAAACCCTAAGTAGCTCCCTCTCCTTCACCACTCAAAGTTAAATTAAGACACTCTCATCCCCATTAATTCACAAGACATACCAAGGTCCACTGGGTGCCTACCCTGTATCTGAGACATAGTCGTGACTGCGGTAGCCTTGTCCCTGCCCTGTCACCTCGAGGTTGTGATATAACACCAGGGACAGTTCAGTTCAGTTGCTCAGTCATGTCCGACTTTTTGCAACCCCATGGACTGCAGCACACCAGGCTTCCCTGTCCATTGGCAACTCCCAGAGCTTGCTCAAACTCATGTCCATCAAGTCGCCCTCCAACCATCTCATCCTCTGTCATCCCCTTCTCCTGCCTTCTATCTTTCCCAGCATCAGGGTCTTTTCCAATGAGTCAGTTCTTATCAGGTGGCCAAAGTATTGGAGTTTCAACTTCAGCATCAGTCCTTCCAATGAGTATTCAGGGTTGATTTCCTTTAGGATTGACTGGTTTGATCTCCTTGCAGTACAAGGGACTCTTAAGAGTCTTCTCCAACATCACAGCTCGAAAGCATCAATTTTTCAGGCTCAGTGTTCTTTATGGTCCAACTCTCACATCTGTACATGACTACTGGAAAAAACCACAACTTTGACTAGATGACCTTTATCGGCAAAGTCATACCAGGGACAGGAGCAGGTAAATGCACAGATGATGAAATACAGCTGTGCTGAGGGCTGTGCTTGGGACCTGGAGCTGCAGAGCAGGAAAAGGAGAGGAAACCCTGGGCAGAGGGGAAGGGGTGCAGGGGCCCTCGAGGTGGGGAGAGCTGGGGGTGCTTCTCTGCAGAGAGAGGCTTGGGTTCCCAGGTCAGAGCAGTCCCATCAGGTTTACAGTGTGCCTGAAAGGATGCTGTGATCCCATTTCCTGCTTCTAAAACAGTTAATTCTCTGCTCCAGGCTGCCACTCACTCACAAGCTACTGGCCCCACCCACAAGCTAGGTTGGCCCCACCCACAAGCTAGGTTGGCCCCACCCACAAGCTAGGTTGGCCCCACCCACAAGCCTGCTCTGCCCCTCAGGCACCTGTGCTTCCTCCTCTGACCTTCTCCTTCTCACTTTGCACTGAAGTGAACTCTGGCAAAGTCTAGAAATGTGAGTATGACGTTCACATTGTTCTTTGTAAAGTGCACTTTGGTATTTCAGGCTTCAATAAATAGTCAGTGGACATCTGCTAAGGAGTCAGGCCCTGTTCTGTGCACTGGGTGGGCTGGTGGGAGGGAGACAGCTGGGGGGCTATTGCAATAGGTGGGTAAGTGGAGACCCAGAGGAGAGAGACCGAACCATGTACCTGGCAGGTGAGGGCAGGTGGGGCGGGACCAGCTCCTCTGACTTCCTACCTAAGCTGCACACCCCCAGGCTACTGTGAGGCTTCAGGACACCTGGGAATGTGATGCGATGATGGTGTAGCTGGGAAGTAGGAGGCACAGGCCGGGGCTGTGGGTGCCGGATGTGCACCCTCGTGGGCTTCCAGGGGGTGGGGGGTGGGGCGTCCATCAGGACAACTTTCACGAAGGTGATTGGGTGATAAAAACCCTGAGCCTGAGAAACACAGCTGCTCTGGACACCATGATTCCACAGCAGGAATCTGTCCTGAGGATGTGGTCAGGGACTCGGCACACGGGGCCCAGAACGTTCATCGCAGCCCGATGAGCATAAGAAGAAAAGCCTGAAATCCTCCGAGTGCCTGGCAGGCGAGGCTGGCGGGGTGAATTATGGTGCATCTAAATGAGGTACAGTCGCAAAGCTGTTAACATCATGCTTTTGAGGAATTTTCAGGGATGTGGGAAAATGCTGATGGTAGAATGGTAAGAAAAAGAATTGACTATGGAGATGTCTCAATTGCATATTTCAGTGTGTGCAGAGAGAAGGCAATGAGGATGATGATGGTGGTGGAGGTGGTGGGGGTGATGAGGGTGAAGACTGCTCTTTAATGAGCCCTTGCTGTGTCCCTGGTTTTACTTCCATGAGTTCATAACCATCCTGTGTGGTAAGAACCCTTATAGTCCTCATTTTACAGACGAGGAAACTGAGGCACAGAATGGTTAAGTAACTGGCCAAAGGTCACACAGCTGAGGCAGAGCTTGAGCCCAGATCTGGCAGCCTCCAAACTCTCCTCTATACTCTCTACTACTGCCTATATGTAGCAGGCTGGAGGCAGGGTGTCAGGACACTGTGAAAGAAGTCCCAGGAACTTCATGGAGGGAGGCAACAGTAATTAAAGATCACTCCTCCTTTCAAAAGCTGGTATTGCTATCCCTCAGTGACTCATGCCCCTGATCAAGAGAAGCGGTGAAGGGGCTTGGACTAGCTCCATAGACTTTAGACTCCATAGACGCCCAAGCTCCTCCCTCCGGTCTGTTGGTTCTGGAGGCAGGGCAGGCTCAGGCTTGAAGCCCCAAGGCCTCAGCACTTCCAGGTTGCTCTGGGGCACAGAGTTTTGCTGTGACCCCATGTGCCCAGGTCCTCCTGTGAGCAGCCCCCGTGAGTCCAGCCTGCTGCGGGAGTCCCTGCAGAGCCCTTGAGTTCATCCGGTGTCTCCGTGCCAGGCCACCACAGCTGGACTGAGGCAGGGACAGATGCTGCTGGTGGCCTGGTAACCCACACCAGGCTGGTTGGAGCAGCTTTTGCATCCATCACCTTAAGAGAAAGATAAATACTAGGGCAGGAGGATCTAGGAACCATCACTCAACAGTTCCTCGGATGCAGAAGCCACAGTTCTTTTCTTGATTCATGATGATTTATCGAATAATTTCCCTGAGCACTAATTTCCACCATACATGCCCACCATCTTCACATCACCTCAAGCTTCCTGCATCTCTTATGCCAAACCCAGGCCTCGTGGGAACTCAAAAGCAGGTGGGCTCTCTCCCCAGGCCATGTCCACATTCACACAACCGATGAAGAATCTCACGAGGCCACCTGAATTATCCTCCCTACAATGAGTGTACAAGGGGCTTCCCTGATAGCTCAACAGTAAAGAACCCTCCTGCCAATGCAGAAGACCCCAGAGACACGGGTTTGATTGCTGGGTCAGGAAGATCCCCTGGAGGACGAAATGGCAACCCACTCTAAATTCTTGCCTGGGAAAACCCCATGGACAAAGGAGCCTGGGGGGCGGGGGGCGGGGCAGGGCTACAGTCCATGGGGTCGCAAAGACTCAGACGCGACTGAATGAGCATGCACACGAGTGTGCGAACATCTCCTAGGCTGCTCGTGTTGATGGATCAGGATTTCTCCCAAATGTGATGCAGCAACTGGAGCAGAGCAGAGGAGTGAGGCTGCCTGGAAGGAGGTAGAGGGAATAGAGCATTCTTCCCTCCACCCACTCCTCACTGCCTCCTTCCCCACCCCACCCCGCCCCCATGGCCCACACCTCCCTCCTGAGGCTGCTCAGACCTGGAAGCTTGCATTCAGGCTGTGCTGATGTTTTGCTCGAGACTAGCTGCCTGGACCTCTTTCCCAGCAGGATCTGGTGCATCCAGCCCCCTTCTCGTGGCTGTCAGCCCAGACTATGTGCATTCACAGAATCTGGAAGCAGCGGGAATGTCAATCTACTCCGTGTGTGTGTTTTTCCTTTACAGAGTGTATTTCCTCCCCCTCCCTCCGCTCCCCCCACCACCCCGTTCTCCACAGCCCCTAGTACCTCAGGTGTTACAGTCAACCATCCATATCAGCAGATTCCGCATCCACGGATTCAACCAACCATGCACTAATTGAAAAAAAATTTTTTTAATTCTGGAAACTTCCAAAAAGCAAGCCTTGAATTTGCTGTGCACCAGCAACCATGTATGTAGGATGTACACTGTATTTACAATGATTTACATAGCATTTACATTGTATTAGGTATTATAAGTAATCTAAAGATGATTTAAAGTGTACAGGAGGATATGTGTAGATTATATGCAAATAATACACAATTTTATGTAAAGACTTGAGCATCCTTAAATTTTGGTGCCTGCTGGGGATGGGGGAACCCTGCAACCAATCCCCCTTGGGTACTGACGGGCAACCGAAGGGCCACTTATGAATGAGAAAGACTGAGTCACCAAGAAGTAAGCTTTTCCTGAATTAGTTACGAAAACTGAGCTTGCGTTCATGTTTTGTTGTTGTTCAGTCACTCAGTCGTGTCTGACTCTTTGCAATCTCATGGACGGCACGCAGCACGCTGAGCTCATATTTGATGACCCCAAATCACCACGTTGGCCCGAAGGAGGAACCCAGAATCTCTGGGAGGAGCAGACAGGGAGAGGTGCACACGTGGGGCTGGGCAAAGGTTTTCCGAACAAATCTACCCCAACCAACGCCTTCATCTCCTCCCTCTAAGAGCCCCAACACACCCTTCCTCCTGAGGCTGCCCAACCCACCACAGACTGCTTTGCCCCTGTGAAAATCCCTCCTTTCACTGTGCTGAAATTCATTTGTTCATTCATTCATTCACTCGTTCATATTGAGCACCTACTGTGTGCCAGGCAGTCTTCTCAGCCCCAGACCCAGAGCAGCGAACTCAGTAGACATGTTGTCAAAGAGGAGAAAGGTCAGACAGTGACTGGTGCTAGGGTGGAGGGACATTGACACTGGGCCACCCTGGCCACCACCCAGGAACGTCCACACCTTTGTCTGACCCGTGCCACTCAGCTTGCTAATTAGGAAGCCACTAGCCCCGGACTCCCACAGGCCTGCCTTCTCCGAGAGTCTCGGCCACCTCCCAGGCTCCTTCTATGGGGTCTCGGCCAGCAGGTAGAGGCTACTGGAATTGCCAAGAGGCTGCCGTGGCTAACACATAGGCAGTCTTTGTGGCTTTCTGCCAACCTGGGCTCTGCCTTTGCTTCTTGGGCCACAAGCTGAGCATTTGAAACTTAATTGGTTTTGCAATTAAAAGATGCCGAGAACAGGTGATCCAATTAATTTACATAAACATGTTCAGGAATGAAGCGTTCCAGCCTTCAGCGCATCCTTAAAGGGTGTCTGCTATTCCTCTGCATGTCCATCTGGCCACTCACACAGCCTGACAGAGAATTCTTCGCTCTGCCTTTTTCTCTGGGATGTCTCATGTGATTCACCTGGTCCTGCTGATGGTTCTCATTTGCTGTTGTTTTTTCATCACTAAGTCGTATCTGACTCTTTGCAACCCCCGTGAACTGTAGCCCACCAGACTCCTCTGTCCATGGTATTCTCCAGGCAAGAAGATTGGAGTGCGTTGCCATTTCCTTTTCTAGGGGATCTTCCCAACCCAGGGCTCAAACCCATGTCTCCTGTATTGACAGGCAGATTCTTTACCACCGAGCCACCAGGGAAGCTCTGGTTCCCATTTAGGAGTAACATAATTTTCTCTGTCTCACTGACAAAGAGACAGAGGGTTAGGGAGGTGCAGCGATTCATACCAGGTGTGCAGCAAGTAGGCAGAGGAGGGACTCCAGTCTCAGGCTCTTCCAGCTTCTGGCCTCATGGCTCTTCCTGTCCAACCATACCCTTAGAAGCCAGAAAAGTCCGAGCAAAGAGAGGCAGGAGTCCATTCTCCAAATAATGCAACCTGGTATATTTAGTGCCCACTCCATACTGGCTCCACACCAGGCCTTGAACTTACATCACTTTCAACCCTCACGACAGCCTTCAGCGGGGAATCATGCTCCAGTTTTACAGATGAGGAAACTCAGTAACCCAGTGAACCCACTAAGCAGGCGTTTAGAGCCTCAGCCTCCTCTGGCTTTTGGTCATTGTGTTCTTTCCACCACCTGCATGCATGGTTAAGAAAAAGATTTCTGCAATCAGTGAGAGAGGGGGAAACAAGGCTCTCTCTAAATAAATGGGGCACATTTTTTTAATACCTACTGTGTGCCTGGAAGCATTTCAACACATATGCACAGGCCTATGCTGGGTACTTTGTCTTATTCTCATTTGATCCTCACAAGAGTCATTTAAAGTACATGTTATCATTCCCATTTTACAGAGGAGGAAACTGAGATGCAAGGAAATCAGTGAACACACTCAGAACCATACAGCAAGCAAGTGAAGGAGGCAGAATGGGGACACAGGTCCTCCTGACCTCACAGCCCCTTCTGCCCAGGGAAGTAGCTGTTCTGTGGTCTCCAGGGCAGCAGTGTATCCCCCTCACTTACTGAGAGCCCCTCATCTGGGGATGGGGCAGGTGGGGAGGACAAGCCACAGCTCGTTGTGTCTGCCATCAGGGTGCTTAGATCCTGGCCCTGCCACTTTTCAGTCATGTGGCCCAAGCAGGTTACCTGCCTCACTGGGCCTTTCCTGGCTCTAAAATGGGCTCATAAGAGGACCTCCTTGTAAATCCGGGATGCTTTGTTAGGCTGAGTAAGGAGGCAAAGTTCTGTCTCAGCCCTTGTTGGGTTTTTTTCATGGCACCTACCTCACTGTGTCTCTATTTCACTTAGTTGTCTGTTTGAGGGGTTTTGACCCCATCTTCTTCACTTGAACATGAACCCCATGAAGGGGGGACCACATCTGTTGATTCACTTGTCTTCCCAGGTCTTAGCCTGTAGCCAGGCCCATAGTAGGTGCTCAGTGAAAACTTTTGAATGAGTGAGTGGAGGTATAGACCCCCTGGCACACCGTGGGTGCCCAGCCGTTAGTGGACATCGGTCTGTATTCTCTGAATCCCACAGAGACCTGTATGTACTGCTGGGTGATCCGCTTGCCTCTCTTGGCCTCTCTCCCCGTCCTGTTTCCCTCTCACCCTCAGCATGTCCCCTGCCCCATCCAGGGGGGCATTTATAAGCAGCCACAGGACACTCAACAGTACTCTTGAGTTTGTTTGCAAGTTGCAAGAATGCGTCCTGAGCACTGCAGAGGCCCTGACATCAGGCCAAGTTCTTTACTCTCTTGGTGACCCTGTGGCCCAGACTTACTCAGGGGTCCCTGATAGAGCCCGGACTTGAGTTCTTGCCGGTGTAACCTACTCCCATCCATCTGGCCACAGCCACCTCCTCGTGGCCTGAAGCCACACCCAGAGGCCTCCACGTACAGCTCACCGCCTTCCCTTCTCTTCTTCAAGGAGAGCACCCAGGACCTTTACCTGCCCCCTCATCCCAGTCTGACTTCCCATCAACCCCCTTACACCCTATCCCTCTGTCCCTCTGTGCCCATTGTCAGGCTCCCTCTGGCCGTGTGGGGCCCTGAACTGAGCACATTCAGACCTTTATTAGGCCCCGACTGTATGCACAGCACCTACCCCTGAATTGCCTACCCCTGAGGGAACATCCTCCCCCTTATTCCTGAGGTGCCCCAGTTTCAGAGTCTTACAGAGTCTTTCCCATTCCTCAGACACACCAAGAACATGTCTGCCTCAGGCCCTTTGCACTGGCTGCTCCCTCTGTCTGGAAGTCTTTACTCTCACATATATGAATGAGTTGGTTGTTGGTTGGGTGTCTGGGCAAAATGATGAAATCCTAAAATCCTGTGATTCTGACATCTGACTTTAGGTTTTATAGTTTAAGATTTTATTAAAAGCTCTAATATGCAGTAACCTAAGAGTCCAGGTTTTGATGGTTTCTAGGTTCTAAAATGCTGAGATTCTCATGAGTGAACCTTTGCCACTGGAGGAAAAACCCATCGGAATTTCCCATCGGCTGAGAGTGGGTTTTCCCTCTGTCTGGGTCTCCCACTCAGCCCCGAAAGGCACCATGGGAATGTAGCTTTTTGTGTCTTACACACAGTAAATCTATTCTGCATTTTTAGCACCATATGCTCACCTTGTCTAATATTCTGATCTCCTGCATAAATATTAGAAGATGATGAATCTTTGCAGATTTTCTGTGTGTAGAGGACCTCAGTCTTCAGGGAAGGGATTTTGACACCAGGCGCTGTTCTTGCACTCACTGTGAGGCAGACTGGTGTTACACTACAGCAAGCCCAGAAGAGGAACAAGGGTCCATGTTTTTTTCCCAAGGGACTGAGCGGGGCCCTTTGTCTGCAGAGGCTACAGGCTACCATGGGGACAGACCAGGAGGGCAATTTCCTTCAGGTCAGAGTGGTACATTTTGAGAGCAAAGAACTAGCTTGTGCTGGAAATATGACTACCCCATTTTAAAGAAGGGAAAACCACCACCCAGGCAGGTTTTGCAAATTGCCTGAAGCCACAAACACAGCTAGAAGATAGCAGTTCAGTAACTTCTAACCCCGCTCCAGGCTGTAAAGCTCCTCTTGAGGGAGTTAATGAGAGACTGTTCAGAAGCTGAAGCTGTGAAACTGCCCACACCCCTCATCAATGTCAATTATACCTTCCTGCAAACACTCTTCCTTATGTCACACAGCATCCCCATTTAATCAATGCGCAATGTTAATTAAACATAGGTTGATTATCAAGGGATGCATTTAGGTACCATGTAATTAACTCACAATAACACGGAAGGCAAGTAGGATCTCATGAATACAGTAACCTTGCAAGCATCATGTGAGACTCTTCACTGAAGCCTTAAAAGCTACTGCCCAGTTCCTATTCATCTGCGAACCATTCAAAATTGATGGCAAATTTCGTGTAGTTGCCTACAGTGAGAGGTGAGTTTGACCCAAGTCAAGGGTTCTGTGGTGAGGTGTAGGTGAGCCTGAAACAGGCAGAAACTGTAAAGGAACCACCAGCTTCACAGACACCCTCCGGGATCATCATCCCTTGAATGGCTCTCATAGGATCTCTGTCCCAGACAGAATCCAGGCCACCCTTGCTCAACAGCTCATCTACATTGTGGCCCCAGCTTCCCATTTTGCTGGCTTCAGTCTGCCCCCAGCTCTGGCCACGAGATTGTTTTAAAATCAAAACCTCACTGAAGACCTGCCTTGACTCCCTATTTCCTAAGAATGCATTACCCTGGCATTTAAGCCCTTCACAATGTGGACTGACCTCTCTCTATCCCATTTCCTTCTCATACCACCCTTGGCTCTGGCCACACCGAGTTATTGTCCCAATTTCCTGCACCGAGTTCTGCCAGACCTACAGGCTTTTGTTCGTTTTTCCTCTTTTGCCCTCCCCTTATCATGTCCCTGGCCAGTTCATGTTCATTAAACTCAATTTGCTTTACCTCCTCCAGGAAGCCTTCCCAGATAACCCCAGACTCTTCCCTCTTTTAGCACCTGACAAAGTGAGACTGCTTAACATCAATCATAGAAACTCATTGGTTATTGCTACATTTTTACTCACTTCTCTGGGATCAGCTATGGGTTGGCTAGACTAGCTCTGCTGATCTTGGATGATTCACAAAAAAAGCCTGGGGACGGGGTGGGTCCATGGTTGTTGGCCGATCAGTGCAGGCTGACCTTGACTAGGGTGACCAGAGAAACCTGGCTCTGCTCCGTTAGTCTCTCATCCTCTAGAAGGTCAGTCTGGGCATGTTCTCACAGCAACGGCAGAGATGCAAGAGGCAGCCTCACTGCACTGCCTACCATGGTAGCTTCACATCTGCTGACATGCCCCTGCCAGAAGCAAGCCATATGGGGGAGCCATATGCCTTCTGTCAAGGGATGGGACAGGTGCCCATCCACACTGGAAGGGTGCTGCAAAGTTACAAGGCAAGGGTACCGATGCAGAGAGGGAATGAGGAATTGGGGCCAACTCACTCTACCACTGAGCATTGTGCACTCATCTTTCAAAGCTCTCAAGACGCTGCAAGATAGTGACAGTTTAATTTTTTTAAAACAGCTTCATTGTGGTAGAGTTGACATGCAATAAACTGTGCATATTTCATGTATCAATTTTGATGAATTTGACATATGTATATACCCATGAAATCACCACCACAATCAAGATAATAAACAGTCTGTCTTTATCCTTTCAGGGCTGCTGTAACAAAAATACTATAGACAGGTGGTTTAAACAACAAACAATTATTTCTCACCTTCTGGAGACTGGAAAGACCAATATGAAGATGCCGCCAGATTGGCATCTCATGAGGCCCCGCCTCCTGGTTCATAAATGCCATCCTCTCATTGCTGTTTCCTCACTTGGCAGAAGAGAGAAGGAGCTCTCTGGTGACTCTATTTTCTTTCTTCCAATTTTATTGAGATGTAATTGACTTATAGCAGTGTATAAGTTTAAGATATACAGCATCATGGTTTGATTTACATACATCGTAAAATGATTATTACAATAAGCTTAGTGAACATCCATCATCTCATAGATACAAAATTAAAGAAATAGAAAAAAAATGTTTTTCCTTGTAGTGAGAACTCTTGGGTTCTACTCTCTTTGTACAACTTTCACGTATAACATCCAGCAGTATTAATTATCTTTATCATGTTGCACCTTACATCTCCAGTATTTATTTATCTTACAACTGGAGGTTTGTACCTTTTGACTGCTACCTTCCAGTTCTCATCCCCTGCCTCTGGTAACCATAAATCTGATCTCTTTTTCAATGAGTTTACTTGCTTTGTTTCTTTTTGAGGTTTAATTGACCTACAATAATGTGCTTGTTCCTGTTATGCAACATACTCATTTGTAATTCTATACATTTGAAACTGATCACCATAAGTCTAGTTACGCATCACCACACAAAGATGCAGCATAGTTATTCAATATATTCCCCACACTGTATATTTCATATCCATGGTATTTATTTTGCAACTGGAAGTCCGTACCTCTTAATATCCCTCCCCTAATTATTTCTTCCCCAACCCCTTTCTCCTCCAGCAATCACCTGTTTGCTATCTGTTTCTAAACTGTTTCTGTTGTGTTTGTTCATTTGTTTTGTATTTTAGATTTCAATATAGATCCACCAATGCTATTGCAAATGGCAACATTCCATCCTGTTTTGTGACTGAGTGATATTCCATGCAGTATGTATATACCACGTCTTCTTCATCCGTTCATAGGCTGACAGGCACTTAGTAGCAGTAGTAGCGTTAGTCACTCAGTCGCGTCTGACTCTGCGAGCCCACAGACTGTAGCCTGCCAGGCTCCTCTGTCCATGGGATTCTCCAGGCAAGAACACTGGTGTGGGTTGCCATTCCTTTCTCCAAACAGGCACTTAGGTTGCTTTTATATCCTGGCTATTGTAAATAATGCTGCATTGAACATAGAGGTGTGTATATCTTTTCAAATTAGTGTTTTTGTTTTCTTCCCTTGTGGCTCAGCTGGTAAAGAATCTGCCTGCAATGCCAGAGACCTGGGTTCGATCCCTGGATGGGAAGATCCCCTGGAGAAGAGAATGGCTACCCACTCCAGTGTTTTGGCCTGGAGAATTCCATGGACTCTATAGTCCATGAGGTCACAAAGAGTCAGACATGACTGAGTGAACTTCACTCACTTTCTTCAGATAAATATCCAGGAGTGGGATTGCCGGACCGTACGGTAGCTCAATTTTTAACTTTTTGTAGAATCTCCTTACTTTCCATAATTGTTGTTGTTGTTGTTCAGTTCCTTAGCTGTGTCCAATTTTTTGTGACCCCATGAACTTCAGCACACCAGTCTTCCCTGTCCTTCACTATCTCCCAGAGTTTGCTTAAACTCATGTCCGTTGAGTCAATGATGCCATCCAACCATCTCATCCTCTGTTGCCCGCTTATCCTCCTGCCCTCAGTCTTTCCCAGCATCAGGATCTTTTCCAATGAATCAGCTCTTCACATCAGGTGGCCAAAGTATTGAAGCTTTAGTTTCAGCATCAGTCCTTCCAATGAATATTCAGGACTGATTTCCTTTATGATTGACCGGTTTTATCTCCTTGCTGTCCAGGGGACGCTCAAGAGTCTTCTCCAACACCACAGTTCAAAAGCATCAATTCTTCAGCGCTCAGCCTTCTTTATGGTCCAGCTCTCACTTTCATACATGACTACTGGACAAACCATAGCTTTGACTAGATGGACCTTTGCTGGCAAGTGATGTTTCTCTTTTTTAATATGCCATCTAGGTTGGTCAAAGCTTTTCTTCCAAAGAGCAAGCGTCTTTTAATTTCATGGCTGCCGTCACCATCCTCAGTGATTTTGGAGCCCAAGAAAATAAAGTCTATTACTGTTTCTAATTTTTCCCTACCTATTTGCCCTGAAGTGATGGGACAAGATGCCATGGTCTTAGTTTTTTGAATGTTGACTTTTAAACCTGCTTTGTCACTCTCCTCTTTTACCTTCATCAAGAGGCTCTTTAGTTCCTCTTCACTTTCTACCATTAGGGTGGCGTCCTCTGCATATCTGAGGTTATTGATATTTCTCCTGGCAATCTTGATTCCGGCCTGAGCTTCCATAGAGGCTGCATCAATTACGTTCCTGTCAATGGTGCATGAGGGTTCCTTTTTTATCCACATCCTTGCCAACACTTGTTATCTGTTATCTTCTTGATAACAGACATTCTAACAAGTGTGAAGTGATATCTCATTGTGATTTTGATTTGTATCAAAATTTATAAATAGTAATGATTAGTGATGTTGAGCATATTTTTCATGTGCCTATTGGACACCTGTACATCTTCTTTGGAAAAAATGTCTATTTCTCTGCCTATTTTTTAATTGGATTATTCTTTTTTTTTAATCTTGAGCTATGTGAGTTCTTTGTATATTGTGGAAGTAACCCTTTATTGGATACACTGTTTGCAAATTCATCTCTCATTTAGTAAGTGGACTTTTCCTTTTGTTAATAGTTTCCTTCACTGTGCAGAAATTTTTTAGTTTGATATAGTCCTGTTTGATTATTTTTGTTTTTGTTTGCCCAAGGACAAATTTGCAAAAATATATTACTAAGACAAATGTCAAATAGCTCACTGCCTAAAGTTTTATTCTAGAAGTTTAATGGTTTTAGGTCTTATATTTAATCCAGTAATCCATTTTTAATTTATTTCTGTACATGATATGAGAGAATAGTCCAGTTTGATTCCTTTGCTGTGGCTATTCAGTTTTCCCAAGACAGCTTGTTGAACTTACGTAAGTTCCCCATGTTATATTCTTCTTAAAAGCTGATTGCCCATGTAAATATGTGTTCATTTCTGGGCCCCTTATTCTATTCTATTGATCTGGGTGTCTGTTTTGGGGCCAGTAGCATGCTGTTTTAGTGACTTAGCTTTGTAGTACAGTTTGAAATCAGGGAGTGAGATACTTCCAGCTTTGTTCTTACTGAAGATGGTTTGACCATTCAAGGTCTTTTGTGTTTTCATACACACATTTTAGAATTGTTTGCTAGTTTGAGTTTGTAGCCCATTTGCATTTCAATTAATTATCAATAGGTATGTTTTCATTGCCATTTGTGAATTGTTTTAGGTTGTTTCTGTATTTCTTTTTTGTTCTCTTCTTATGTTCCCTTCTTTGTGATTTAATAACAGTCTTTAGTGTTGTGCTTGGATTCCTTTCTGTCTTTTTGTGTACCTAGTCTAGATTTTTGCTTGTCAAATGCATTTTAACACCCTTCATTTTTACTCACCACTCCCACACATGTACTGTTTCTGACATTATAGTTTACATCTTTTCATTTTGTGTATCCCTTAACTGCTTATTGTGGATATGGATGATTTTACTACTTCTGTTTTTTAAGACAATATTTATCTGGCTGCATGGGGTCTTAGCTGCAATGTGCAGGATCTTTGCTGCGTCATGCAGGATCTTTCACTGTGGCTCCTGGACTCTCTGGCTGTGATGCTTGGGTTCAGTAGCTGCAGCAGGAATGCGCTCTAGCTTTAGCACGTGGCCTTCGTTGCTCTGCAACATGTGGGAATCTTTGTTCCCTGACCAGGGATCAAACCGGTGCCCCTACATTCCGAGGCAGATTCTTAACCACTGGACCACCAGGGAAGTCCTCTCCTTTTGTCTCTTAACCTTCCTACTAGCTTTGAACATGGACGATTTACTCCCTATATCGCATATCTGCCTTTACCAATGAGATTTTTCCTTTTGCATTTTTCATGTTCCTTGATGTAGCCTTTTCTTTTTCTCTTAAAGGAGTTCCTTTAACATTTCTTATAAAGCTAGTTTGGTTGTGCTGAACTCTTTTAGCTTTTGCTTATCTGTCAAACTTTTGCTTATCTGTCAAACTTCCATCAAATCTGAATGAAAGCCTTACAGGGTAGAATATTCTTGGTTGTAGGTTTTCTCGTCCCCCTTTTCATTACTTTATACCATGCCACACCTTTCTGGTCTGTAGAATTTCCACTGAAAGGGTAGCTGATATCATATAGCAGTTCTTTTGACTATAACTGGCTATTTTTACCTTTCTACTTTTAATATTGTCTTTATACTAATTTCTTTTTTTCATTTTAATTACACTGTGTCTTGGTATGGTTGTCTTTGGGTTGATCCTGTTTGGGACCCTCTGTGCAGAGAAGGCAATGGCACCCCACTCCAGTACTCTTGCCTGGAAAATCCCATGGGTGGAGAAGCCTTGTAGGCTGCAGTTCATGGGGTTGCCAAGAGTTGGAGACGACTAAGCAACTTCACTTTCACTTTTCACCTTCATGCATTGAGAAGGAAATGGCAACCCACTCCAGTGTTCTTGCCTGGAGAATCCCAGGGACTGGGGGGCCTGGTGGGCAGCTGTCTATGGGGTCGCACAGAGTCGGACATGACTGGAGTGACTTAGCAACAGCAGTGCTTCCTGGACCTGGGTATCTTTTTCCTTTCTTGGGCTAGAGAAATTTTCAGCTATTATATCCTCAAATATACTCTCTGCCTCTTTCTCTCACTTTTCTTCTTCTGGGACCCCTATAATGCTAATATGCTTGATGTTGTGTCCTGTATTGTCCTCATTTTCTTTCTTTTTTCTGTTAAGCTTCAGTGATTTTCACTTCTCTGTATTCCAGCCCATTGATTCATCCTGCTGTATTATTTAACTTACTGTTGAATCCTTTTAAGGTGTTATTCATTTCGGTTATTGCATTCTTCATCTCTATTCTGTTCTTATTTATATTTCTTAATTCTCTGTTAAAAACTTCTAACTTCTCACCCTGTTCATTCAATCTTCTCCTTAGTTCTTTAAACATCTTCACAATCATTGCCTTGAACTCCTTTTTGAGTTGCCTATCTCTGCTCACTTAGGGCTTTGCTGGTGGTTCAAATGGTAAAGAATCTGCCTGCAATGCAGGAGACCTAGGTTCGATCCCTGGGTCAGGAAGATCCCTGGGCGAAGGGAATGGCTACCCACTCCAGTATTCTGGCCTGGGAAAGAGTGTTTAGTTCTTCTCGTGTTTTACCTTGTTCCTTCATTTGGAATGCATTTCTCTGTTGCCTCATTTTGCCTGATTTTCTGTTTTTGTTTCTATGTATTCCATTGGTTGGTTGTTTCCCAGCCATGGAGAAGTAGCCTTTTGTAGGGGACGTCCTATGCATCTCTGCAGTGCACTCCCCTTTGGTCACCAGAGCCATATGTTCCAAGGCTGCCCGTATATGGACGGAGTAGGGTCTTTTGTCATAGAAGACTGACTGTGGGTGGTCATAATATATGTGGCTGGTCCATGAACCAGTTGGTTGCCAGGCTCTGACTTGTATGAAGGCTGTCAGCTGGTCCAGGTCATGGGGCGCCTGGCTGTGGAACCACAGGATGTCCTGGGGCTATTGCTGGCCCACTGGTGGGCAGAGCTAGGTTCTGGAGTGAGTAGTTGAGCCAGAATTCCCAGATCTAGAGTCAGCCTGCTGATGATCCGTCTAGTTTCTGACATCGCTGGCTGTGAGGTCTGGGATATTTAAAAACTGGTGATGGCTGGTGAGTGGGGCTAGATCTTGGTATATCTAGTTGAGAGGTCAAAGGTATCACAGAGCTTGTGTTCACCTGTTCCTGGATGAGACCAGGGCCCAGAGGGTCCAGGGCTAATGTCAGCCTGTTGGTGGGTAGGGCTTGGGTCCCGGGGTTCACAGGGCTATTCCTGGCCCACTGATGGATGGAACCAGGTCCCAGGATTCTTGGCTACAGGACTCCCAGGGGTCCTGGAGCTGGTGCTGGCCAGCTGGTTGGTTGAGTCATTTCTGGACCTGGCTGGCTGGGGGAGTAGGGGTCCAGGGTATCCCTAAGCTGGTGTTGGCCCCCTGGTGAGTGGGGCTGCATTCTGGGGCTCCTGGCTGAGGAGTTCAGGGAGCCCTGGGACTGATGCCAGGCTGCTGGTGTCTTGACATGGCTGGTTGTGGGACGGCTGTAGTCCTGCATCTGGTGGCTGCCTGCTGGTGGGTATGGCCCGGCCTCAGGTATATCCTGGGGCTGGTGGCCACCCTCTGGCGAGGGAAGCCAAGTCCTGGGGCTAGTACTGGTTCACTGGTAGGGCCCTGGGTGTCCTAGAGTTGCTGTGCTGGTCCACTGGTGTGCGGGCCTGGGTTCCAGGGCGTCCTTGGGCTGATGCCTGTGCACCGGTGGGTAAGGCTGGGCCTACAGCTAGTGCAGGTCCACTGGTGGGTGGAGCTGGGTCCCAAGGTCCTTGGCACAGGGCCCTGGGGCTCTGGGGCTGATACCAGTGCACTGGGCATGTAGGGCTGGGTCCTAGACCCTCTGTGGCACAGGGCCAGGTCCTACTTAGCTGTGGGCTCATGGGGTCTTAAGGCATCAGGCCTGCAGGTGGGTGAAGCTATGTCTCTGCCCAGCTAGTTGCTTGACCTGAGGTATTCCAGTACTAGTGCCGACAGGCTGGCGGGTGGGGCCAGTTCCCAGCATTAATAAGCTAGATGGACGATTCCAGAATGGCGCTTGCCAGCACCAGCGTGGCAAGAATGAACTCCCTAAAATAGCTGCCATTGGCATCTATGCCCCTTGAGTGAACTTCAGTTGTCTCCTGCCTCTCCGGGAGTCTATCCAAGATCAGCAGGTAAGTCTAACCTAGACTCCTTTCAAATTACTCTTCCACCCTGGGTTCTGGGGTGTGTGGACTTTGTGTGGAGTTTCTGACTCAGCATGAAGTAAGACCTGCTGAGCTTAAAGCCAAGTATTCTGTGGGCTTATCTTCCCAGGGCAGGATCTGCAGGCTTCAGAGTCCAATGTGGGACGTGAACCACTCGCTCCTTGGGGAGAACCTCTGCAATTGTAGCGCAATTGTCGTTATCCCCCCACTGTGGGTCTTGATATGAGTCTTGCTTATGCCCTGTCTTTGCCCTCCTACCTTGCTCATTGTGGTTCCTTCTTTATATCTTTAGTTGTAGACCTTTTCGGCTAGTGTTATGGTCTTTTTCATCAGTAGTCTCTCTGTAATAGTTGTAATTTTGGTGTGCCCAAGGAAAGAGGTGAGCTCAGGGTCTTCCTACTTCACCATCTTGTCTACCTGGGGCCTGTTTTATTAAGGCACTAACTGCTCATGAGGATTCCACCGTCATGACCTAATCAACTATCAGAGACTCTCACCTTCTAATACCATTACACTGGTGGTTAGGGTTTCAATGTAGGAATTTGTGTGGCAAACTTCAGCCCATAGCAATACACATCACCCTCAAATGACCCTGCTTTTCTGTAATCTCTCCTTCACATTTTTCATCTCCACATCCACTCTAGGCAACCATCAATCTGCTTTCTATTTCTATCAATTGGTTTTAATTTTCTAGAATTTTGTCTAGTGTAATCACATGGGATATGTTCTTACTTGTCTGGCTTTTTTTAGTTAGTATAGTTATATTGAGATCCATCTATGTTGTATCTGTATGTGTGTGTGTATGCTTAGTCTCGCAGTCATGTCCAACTCTATGTGACCCCATAGACTGTAGCCCAACAGACTCTTCTGTCTATGGAACTCTCCTGGCAAGAATACTGGGGTGAGTAGCCATTTCCTTCTCCAGGGGATCTTTCTGACCCAGAGATCGAACCCAGGTTTCCTGCATTGTAGATGGATTCTTTACTGTCTGAGCCACCAGGGAAGCTCCGATGTTGCATATATCAACATTTAATTCCTTTTTAGTGCTGAAGAGTATTTCATTGTATGGATAGACTGCAATTTGTTTATTCATTCACCTTCTGATGAACATTTGCTTGCTTTTTTCCCCCTTGTTCATAGTTGTTACAAATAAAACCTTTATGAACTTTTGTGCCCAAACATTTGTACAGATGAATGTTTTCTTCTGGGTTTCCCTTGTAGCTCAGTTGGTAAAGAATCTCCCTGCAATGCAGGAGACCGGGGTTCGATCCCTGGGTTAGGAAGATCCCCTGGGGAAGGAAACGGCAACCCACTCCAGCATTCTTGCCTGGAGAATCCCATGGACAGAGGAGCCTGGTGGGCTACAGTCCATGGGGTCGCAAGAGTTGGACATGACTTAGCAACTAAACTATCACCACCACGCTTTCTTCCCTCTTGGGGAAATACTTTGGAGTGAAATAACCAGATCATGTGGCGGCATACTTTCAGCTTTTTAAGAAACTGCTAAACTGTTCTCCAAAGTGTCCATACTCGTCTGCATCCCTACCAGCGGTACGGGCAAGTTCCAGTTGCTCCTTATCCTCTCTGGCTCTTAGTATTGTTGGCTTTATTTTTCCAACCTAGTGTGGGTGAATTGGTGTCTCACTGTGGCTTCACTTTGCATTTCTTTAATAACTAACAATGTTAAGCATCTTTTCATGTGCTCATCAGCTATCCCTATCCCTTCTTTGCTGCAGTGTCTGCTCAAAAGTGATCTTTTTAACCAGGCACTTTGTTTTATTAGTATTGACTTTTGGAAGTTCTCTGTGTGTTCTGAATACAGACCTTTATCAGATATGTATTTGCAAATGATTTTCTCATAGTTTCTGCCTTGTTTGGGTGACACTCTTACACACTGATCTTCTTTTGCCCCAACAATCATAATTGGTAACAGCTTGACCAAGAAAGCCAGTGTTAATAGAACATGGCAGCATCTGATCCATCCCCTCCATAAAAATAAAGTGAGTGCCAAAAATTAACAAGGGAAGTCTTATCAAATCCATCTTCCTGCCCCAGATTACCCTGACTCTGGGAATGCCGTCTTACAAATCGTGGTCACAGTTGGGGGCAGGCATGGCAGGTGAGAGGAAGATTACTTTGCCCAGCATCATTTTCTTGATCCAAGATCGCCCCCTAATGGGCCAGGCTCATTCACCTCACTCTCAGCTCAGCCCCCTTGGAGCTCTGTGAGGCTCTAGATGAGAGATAAATGGAAGCATCAGTTTCAACTCCCAAGTTTCTGATGAAAACAAGTGTTTTCATTCACCAGGCAAATATCTCAGTGGAGATGGATGGGAGGAGAGCTGTGACTGAGGAGAGTCAATTTCTGTTCCTCCAACTGAAGTTGCAGAGGGAGGGACGATGGGGAGAGGGGAGGAAGGAGAAGGCTTTGCACACATAGGGCGTAATTCCCACGATCCATGTCCTGTCCTGGGCCTGTGCTTCCTGAGGGCACCTTTGCCTTGTATATGCAAATAACTTGCCCTCAGCCAGGACCCCTGAGTTGGGGATGTCCAGCCCTGTTATCGTGACCACAAGGAGTCTTAGTGTTGGGAAGTGCCCCCCTAGATCCACTTGTCCTGAGATCCAGATTGAGTCCTTGGTCCTCCACAGTCTCTTCTGCCTGCCCGGCCTCCTGCAGCCACCAGCTTTCCTCTGGCCATGTCACCCAAGCCTGGGAAACTTGCCAGCCTCCTCCATTTCCCACAGGATCACTAAGAGGAGGCTGTTACCTGCACTGATGCTGCAGAAGCTTAGAGTGCAGTGTAGGGAATCACAGAACCAGAAGGAAACAGACATCCCTGCCCTGGGCTTCCAGGAATCTCCCTGACCAGCTGCTCCCTTCTTTGACCTTCAGCATGTTGCTCTTGTGTTAAACCCCTAACTCAGAATCCCTCTCTGCTGCCCAAATGCCATATTCCCCAGACCCACCCATCTCAGGCTGTCAGGGTCTCACCCCAATTTCAGGGTGCTGCTAAGAACCAGTGCTAAGTTCTAGCTACTGAGCCCTGCCTCTGCACATTCCTGGAAGCCTGGAAACAACTTTCTTTTCCCCAAGAGAAGAATCATCTGCTCCAGACTCCAAGCAGCACACTTGAAACCCAGGTCCAAATCCCAACTGTGCCAACGACTACCGGGGGCCTTAAACAAGCTCCTTAACCATGCTGTGCCTCAGTTTGCCCATTTATAAAGGCTGAATCGTAGCCTATAGGCCATAGAGCTTTTGAGAGGATTAATGATTTAACACCTTTAATGGATTTAGAATAGTGCCTGACATACACCAAATGCTCAACTAACGTGAACATACGTTAGTTGTTCCCACAAAAGACTTGCTCTAAGTGCATCCAAGGCTGGGCTGCTTTCTCTGTCGATGGGCTGGAAGGGGGGAGGGGAGCAAAAGATGAACATCTGTATCCCCAGCTGAGGAAGCCTCAGAGGGCCAGGGAGGAGGGAGCCGGCCTTGTGCACACACTAGGGAACTCAGGAAGCACTTTGTGAGGCTGTGAGTGCTGAGACAGGACAAAAATGGGCTGAAGTGTTGTCCATGGAGGCATGAGGGGTCAGAGGGGACACAGGTGGTCAGGCAGAGAGTCCCATGGCTGGGGATGCATCCTTTGGAGGTTGAATCTATACAGGAGTATGCAGTTGTGGAAATTAATGCCAGCATGAATAAAGGTAACCCATACACTCCACTCATTCTGTTCTTTGTTTATTCAACATCAGTTTCATCAACCACGTACTATGTGCCAGGTTTCCACAGAGAATATGTTGGTAAACAAGCCAGAAACAGTTTCTGTCTTCAGGAAATGTATAGTCTAGGTTCTGAGAAGAAGACAGACAGCAGAGAAGGAGACACTGGACAATTTAATGGAAGAGCTTGTGTCCTGCATGGGGGCAGAAGACCAAGGATGAAGAGGTTTTTCAGTGGAGACACAAAGACAAGAGTTATCTGGATAAATCATCAGGAGAGACAGAGAGAAAAATATGAGGCAGAGGATCCAATGGGTGCAGAGGCCTGGAGAGGAGATGGGGCCTGGCTGGAGGGCGACTGGAGACCTGGGCGACCGGAGGGCAGTGACCAAGGGGGATGAGACCCAAGATGCAGTCAGAAAGGGGCCACACAGGGCCTTGAAGGTCCCGCTCAGGCCCAACCTCTCTGGCAATGACATAATCAGTAAACCCACCACAAAACCCACACCTCAGAGGCCGCTCATACTTTCCTGGTGGCTCAGACAGTAAAGAATATGCCTGCAATGCATAGGAGACACGGGTTCGATCCCTGAGTTGGGAAGATTCCCTGGAGAACGGAATGGCAACCTACTCTAGTATTCTTGCCTGGAGAACTCCATGGACAGAGGACCCTGGCAGGCTACAGTCCACGGAATCGCAAAAGAGTCGGACATGACTGAGTGACTAGGCTACAGTCCATGGAGTCACAAAAGAGTTGGACATGACTGAGTGACTAGCACTTTCACTTTCAGAGGCTCCTCACTGTCTCCACACAGATGGGGACTCCGGGCACCCCAGACACTCCAGTGAGACTCACACCTTTCAAAAATTCCAGCACCTAGATCCTGTCCCCATGATCTGCCCTGTAGTTACACACAAGAAACATTCAGAAGAGACTGATGAAGTCTAAATTACAAAGAGCACTGTGATCAGCCCAAGGCTCTCTGGGCACCATGTTTTTCCCTGCTGCTGTTGGAACATTCCTGAGATTTCAGTATCGGAGCTGGATTAGGAGGGTGGGGTGCCATCTCTCCCATGCCTCTCACTGGATGATTTATGACCCCATATGGCAGCGGAATACAGCAGACACGTGTTCACACCTCAACACTGAGCACAGACTTCCAGGAAAGCCCAGCCAGTCCCGGGAGAGTTCATTGACAACTCACGCTGATTTTGAAATGCCAGGTTTCCCAAAATGGGGTCAAGAAAACACAAGTTCTGGATGGTAGGAACTAATTTCAAGAACAAAGACTTATTAGTTTGAGGAACAAAATGCTAGGAGAGTCCAACAGTTACAGAAATTGTCTCACAGTTGCAACGAAAGTTCCAAAGCAGCAACTAAGATCTATTCTAACCTTTCATAAAAAAAGAACAGTCCAACCAAAAGTAAAAATGGCTGTGCATGCATGTATGCTCAGAGTGTCCGACTCTTTGTGACCCCATGGACTATAGCCTACCAGGCTCCTCTGTCCATTTCATCATTAAAAAACAGGCCTTTCCAAACACAATAATTGGAATTATACCATCAGACTACCTTGACCTGATTTTTCTCATTTCACTGCCATCAGACTACCTTGACCTGATTCTTCTCATTTCACTGAGAGTCTATGACAATTTCAGCCTAGGCTTCCCTGACACCAGGCTCAAGGCTGCACACTGGCTCAGTCAGGACTGGGGTGCCTTCAGTCACTGTTCTCTCCAGAGCCCGAGGGGACCCAGCGAAAGCCATTTACTCCATGGGTTTAGTATCACCCCCTCCACACAGGTCCACACCTCCTGCCCAGATCTTCTCCTCCCCCATATGTGCCAGGCTTGGGATTCCGGCCCTGCCAGCCCCAGGCCTGGGATCCATCCACATGGTAAAGGTGGAGTTGAAAGAGAATCAACCATGGGTGAGGAGAGCCAGTCCTGGTCTCTGTTCTATCAGTGACCCCTGAGTGGGTCACATCCCCATCCTGGGCCTCAGTTTCCCCAACTGTCCCAGGAAGGGTTGGATGGAATGATCTCCTGTTTCCTCCCCCCTCTGCTGACCGAACATTAGATGATTCTGGGCAGGGAGGCCTAGATCAGACCTTCATGGGGAAATGGCACACATTCTGGCATGACAATATCTCTGCACGAGATGAGAAAGAACAGACACTGGCCTGATTATGAACTGTGGACATAAGGACCACAATCCAAAAGACACAGCCCTGTGCCAGTCAGCACTGGCCTGGCTGGTTCCCACTGTAAAGTGCAGCAGGATGCAGCCCAAAGCTGAACACAGGTGCCCTCCTTGGAGATGCAGGTTTTAGGATTAACTAAGCCAGCGAGAAGGAGAGAAGCCCTCTCTGATGACAGAGAGGGGGGGATAGATCAGCCAGAGTGGGACTGACACCTGACGATGAGAGAGGAGGTGGGAATGGTGGGGGGCAGGGTGTCACCACCACCACCATCATCGTCATCATCATCATCCTAAACATCATCAGAGTAACAGCTAAGAATTGTCATGAGCCTACTATGTGTCTGCCTTCTTCTCAGTGCTCTGTAAGCAGCAAGCCCAGGGCCCAGCGCACAGTGGGTGTCCATGAGGCTGGGCTGATGAATCTGTGATTGCTGGTGATGTCTATTTTTGCTCTTGCTGAAACAGCATCTCCCTGCAGTTCACAACCCAGCTCTTGGCAAACTTCTAAGAGGGAGATTAAAAGAAAAAGTGGACAGGTCTGCCCATATCCCCAAGACAGAAGTATCATTCAGCAAGGCTCCTGCTTCTGTGAGCGCCAGGCTGTCCTTTCATGCCACTGAGGCCAGTTGGCATCTTTATGCTCTAAACACAGCTATAAAGCAGGCATCTCTGAAAGGTCTAGAATTAATCCTGCCTGTGCATCCCTGCCCTTCTCAGGCCCCAGCAGTGACAAGAGCTCTGTTTCCAACAAGGCCCAGCTGTTTTAATGGAGACTTTAAATAACCCCTCTGCTGTCAAGAAATTTATGCCCTTCAGAGATGTATGTGGCTGAAAACAGGCCTTTGAGAGGGTTTCAAGGCTTGGCAGCTGTTGGACAATGAGCACAAAGTGGAAGTGCCCTCCGCTTCCTTCCCTCCTTTGGGATGTCAGTTTCCAATGACTCAGCAGATGTCAACCCAGAGTAGTGGGCTGTGTGCGGGGCTCTGGATACAGAAAGAAAGCTCAGCAATGTTCTATGCTTGAAGAGGTCATGGTCAGATGGGCGAGGCTGACCCGCCAGCAACACACACCATCCCACCTACAAAGTGCCAGACTAGAGGCATAGCAATGGCTGTCATTCCAGGAGCACCTCCTGTATCCACTTCTTATCAGTAATGCCTACTATGTGCTGGAGACCAGGCGATTCACAGGTGTCATCACCAATCCTCACAACAATGATAATCTTTCCCATTTTAGAAATGAGGACACAGGCTCAGAGAGGTTGAGAAACTCACTTGAGTCACACAGGCAGAGAGGCAGGTTGAATCAGCAGGTGCTCTGTGGACAGCCAGCCTCATTGCAGCTCAGCTGACCCATGCCGCCTTGTGGGTGGCCAGGAAGAGGCCAGGTCAGCTGGGGTGGACCAAAGGCCGATGCAATCACCTGCTCCAGGTGGTCAGGATCCAGAAGGGGGTATTAGATTGCAGGCACTGGCTCCTGATAAGGGAGGTCCCTAAGGTGACCTACCTGAGCCCAGGTGAGTTTGGTTGTTCCAGCCCAGTAGTCAGGCAAGAGGCAGAATTTAGTTTCAGCCTGTACACTGAGATTGTTTGCAATGCTAAGAACCCACCTCTACTCCCCCTCACCTCCCACCAGTGTTCTCCTCTTGCTTTAGCAACTGTGCTCCTCACCCACCATCCATGCAGTCTGGGTGCTTTGCCCAGCACTGAGCCCATTATGGCTTTAAGGGTGAACACCTGACTCAGCACAGGCCAATCAGTGACTACCATTCCTCTGGGCTTAGTGATTGGCTCAGAAATGGGCACATGACCTTGGTTAATCCAATCAAAATTTTCCCTTGGACTTGGACTGAAAGTAGCATAAATAGGCTTTTCCTTTCTCTTAATGTTGTTGAGCTGGTCAGATGGAGGACCACAGTTGCTGGTGGCTGTCATAGGAGGTGCTTATCTACAAATGAAGCCAGCACAGAGGAACAAATCTCTGAAAGGAGAGAAAGAGGGACAGTCAAGGCAGAGAAAACATGAGCCCCCTCCCCCACTCAAGTCCCTACTATTCACCCAGTGCCAGAATGCTGCCTGCACAGATCCAGGAACCCCTGGATCAAGGCAAACCTGAAGCCAGCAGCCACCCCGCTCCCCAGAGATTCCAGTTTCAGGGGCCAACACATCTCTTCTTCTGTCTCTGTCATCTCTACAAGTCTGTGATACACTTCTAGCACCCTCAAGCCAGTGAGACACAATCCTCTTCTGGGGCCACCATCAGGAAACACAATGTCTGGTGCATCAAAGATGCTAAGTAAACGTTTGTAAATGAAAGAAAAAAATGAATGAGCCTGGCCATCTCTCCTGCTCTGCATCACTCAGCCTCACCCCTTCCTTTCACCCCCAGCTGTAGACTACCTAACTGGGATCATCCCTCCAAAGACTGAAGAGGGTTGAACAGTCAGCTGCTTTCCCCACCGCAGCAGTATCTGCTCACTGGGCTATTATGGAGCTGATGTGAGGTGATGTGACCTGCCCAGAGAGTCACAGCAAGTTAGGAAGAGTGGGGTCTGGGGTCAGGGCTTTCGGCCTCCCAGGCCAGCTCGCCACACACCGCATCCTGGACCCTGAGGAGGAGGGTGACAGTATTGTCAGGCATCTCCCCGAGGAGCAGGGACATAGGGACCCTACATTCCTTCAGCGAGAAGCCGTCTAACCTGTCATTCCCAGGATGCCCAGATGCTGAGTGCCCTGCAGAGAACACTGAGGGCAGGTCTGGGATGCAAGCTGGGTGCCAGAATGTCATCCCTCATATTCCTAGCAGACCCTGAGCTTTAACAGAAATCGCACCTTAATTTCCGTCACCATGGAGTGCATGCATGCCCAGACACATGAATGAATGAATTAGTGAATGAAAATGCATCATTTTACATGAAGGAGATGGAGCCTCAGAGAAGTCAAATAACTTTCACAAGGTCATAGAGCTCAGGATGGCAGAGCAGGTCAAAACCCCAGCTTTCTGCCACTAAGGCCCTTGCTCCTTCCTCTACCCCACCATGTCCTGCAGAACACAGGAGAGGTGTTAGGAAAGGAAGAGACCAGTGTATGCTGGAGACATCTGGGAGGGCTTCCTGGAGGAGGGGGAAACCAAGCTTGACCCTGAGGACAAACTGGAAGAGAAAAACATGCAGGAAGGGAGGAGCACCCCATAGTTTGCTGTTCCCAGGTCTTTAGATCTCTGGGTCTGGAATTCTCCTTGAGCAGGTACCTGGGAACCTCTCCACCCAGCAGGTGGAGCTGTGTCCCTGGCAAGGTTGGAGGTGCCTTCCAGGTAAGGGTGGTGGGTGGGGCAGAGCAGGAGCTCCTGGGAACTTTCTGTTCACTGGGTTTTTTCTGTTCCAGGTGATTCTGAATGGAAGCGAGAATGGCAATGACCTTGTCCATCTTCTCTAAGAGGACAGTGGTCTCACGAGTGTCCAATGAGGCCATTAGACCACATTCTATCAGTCAATCGGCCCCACCAGATGCTATCCCTGCAAAATGCCTCCACAGTCCAAGCACAGCACTGCCTGCAGTCCTGATGATTTCCCTTGCAAATTCCCCACGGAGCACACCCTGCAAAGGTAAGAATCCCCCATTTTTCCCACAATGGGGGAAATTAGTCCATTCTCCTCCCTCTTTTGCCTCTGAAGCCTATTTCCCTATAATGAACCCACGGAAGTAAAACATTATCCAGGCATAAAAACATACATCAGTTCAACTGCCACAGGGTATTCTTGGGACTATTTTGGGAGCCAGATGCCTACATTCGTGGGAGATGCATCCATTCTCTGCACAGGTGAGCTTTCCAGACATGGGACTGGGAGCTGAGTCAATGATTCTTTTAGATCTCAAATCCATTTTTCCTCTTGTCTACTCCCTCTGGTTGTGGTATGAGGCATTTGAGGATAAAAGAACACCTTCTTAAATACATATTAATAAATACCCTAGACACCTCTCCTGCCTGACCTTTTTTGTACTGGCCCTATGATGGAGACATATTCTCCACCCTTGGGGATTTCTGAGACCTGAAATGACAATATTCATTTATTTCTTTAACACACCTGTTGAGCACCTACTGTGTGACAGCCACCGTGCTAGAAGAATCAAAGGTAAGCAAAATCATCACGAACGCTGCCCTGCAGAGCTCATGATCTAGAAAGGGAGACAAAGACTAATCTAGAACTGCACACACACACACACACACACACACACAAGGCGTAAAATTACAAGTGTTTTAAATGAAAGTCTCATGGTGCTATGACAGTATGTAATGGAGAATTTCAAGTTTTCCCAGAGGAGATGGGGCTTCCCAGGTGGCCCTGGTGGTAAAGAACCCACCTGCCAATGTGGGAGATGTGGAAGATTCAGGTTTGATCCCTGGGTTAGGAAGACCCCCTGGAAGAGGGCATGGCAACCCACTCCAGTATTCTTGCCTGGAGAATCCCATGGACAGAAGATCCTGGGGGGCTACAATCCACAGGGTCACAGAAGAGTCAGACATGACTAAGCAAGGATGAACTTGCATCTGTGTTCTGAAGAATGAACCAGTTATCAAGTGAGCTTGGGGCTGAGGAAACATGTTCAGACCAGACAACAGTATGTACAAGTGTCCAGTAGCTAGAGGACTCTTGGTGACCAAGAAGACCTTCAAGGCCTGTGTGATTGGAAGGCAGGAAATGGGTAGGAGCCTGAAGAGGGGACAGAAGCAAAATTGGCCTCAAAAGCCAGTCTCCGGATTTGGGTCTTCATCTTGTGAGCAGGGGATCAGTTGCAAATGGAGGACAAAGGACAGAAAGCAGGCTTGGTGTGATTAGATTTGTTTCCAAATTAGCCTCAGACCACAGGAAGGTGCTTTGGGAGGGAGGGAGGTGCCATTACAGTCTGACCCAAAGGTGGAGCACTCACCATGCTGGGAGGGAGGAATGGGGCCTGCAGAGGAGGAGGAGAGAGCAACCGAGAGCAGCCACACCTGCAGGATGTCCTCAGCCGTTTGTGTGTGTTCTCGTCAGAATCATGTCCGACTCTTTGTGACCCCAGGGACTGTTGCCTGCCAGGCCCTTCTGCCATGGGGTTTCTCAGGCAAGAATACTGGAAAGGGTTGCCATTTCCTCCTCCAGGGGATCTTCCAGACCCAGGGATTGATCCCGGGTTTCCTGCCTCTCCTGCATTGGCAGGCAGATTCTTTACCACTGAGCCACCTGGGACATCCCTCAGTCGTTTGACACACATTTATTGAGCACCACATACATGCCTGGTCCTGCTGAATTCGGAGACAGGGTACTGGGATGAACAAGAGCAACCAAGTCACTGCCCTCAAGCCTCTTACCAGGGAGAGGTCAGATGTGTCCCTAAGGTTTCAGGGAGGGTGGCTCCTTTCAGAATGCCTGGGCAATTGTGACGATCAGCTGGATCTCTCATCAGGAGAGAAACTAAAGACCTGCTGGGGCCATTTGGATAAAAACAAGAGAAACACAATCACTCCAAGTCAATTACAGGGCTTTGAGGAGAAGACAGAGGGTAGAGCTGGACCTTACAGGACTGAGAGCCACCAAGCCCATGTCCCTCTCCTACCTGCACGGCTACCAGAGCTCACCCAGCTCTGACAGTGCCTGGAGATGCCACACCCAATTCTGCTGCCAGAAGGAGGGGCTTGATTGCACTCATTCATCCAGTAAATAACCACAACTTGGAAGAAGGTCCCCATGCCGTGGTCTGCCCTGGCACTGCCTTCTGCTGGTCACACTCATTCAGCCTCCCAGTTAGATCAAGCATCTCCTCCTCCAGGAAGCTCTCCCTAATACCCAGGATTAGTCACCCCCTCCCACTTTGTGCTTTTGCTGCACCATGGAGTGTCTCTGGATTGCCACTTCTGACATATGTGTCCCTCTCCACCCCCAGGGTCCTGTGAAAGGGCAAGTCTTCAGAGGGCAGACAGGGGTCCCCTTAATCATTTCCTCTGCCATCTCCTCTGACCAGCTGGAGGTTCCAGGAAGAAGCTGGGCTGTGTCCACTTTACCCACTGTTGTTTCCTTGGAGCTTACAATGATGTGGGGCACAGAGTATGAAAGAAAGAAGGGAATGAGGAGAAGGAAAGGAAAGAAGGGAGAGAAGGAGGAAGAGAAACAGGGTCAGATCAGATCAGATCAGATCAGTTGCTCAGTCATGTCCGATTCTTTGCGACCCCATGAATCGCAGCACGCCAGGCCTCCCTGTCCATCACCAACTCCCGGGGTTCACTCACACTCACGTCCATCGAGTCAGTGATGCCATCCAGCCATCTCATCCTCTGTCGTCCCCTTCTCCTCTTGCCCCCAATCCCTCCCAGCATCAGAGTCTTTTCCAATGAGTCAACTCTTCGCATGAGGTGGCCAAAGTACTGGAGTTTCAGCTTTAGCATCATTCCTTCCAAAGAAATCCCAGGGCTGATCTCCTTCAGAATGGACTGGTTGGATCTCCTTGCAGTCCAAGGGACTCTCAAGAGTCTTCTCCAACACCACAGTTCAAAAGCATCAATTCTTCGGTGCTCAGCCTTCTTCACAGTCCAACTCTCACATCCATACATGACCACAGGAAAAACCATAGCCTTGACTAGATGGACCTTTGTTGGCAAAGTAATGTCTCTGCTTTTCAATATGCTATCTAGGTTGGTCATAACTTTCCTTCCAAGGAGTAAGCGTCTTTTAATTTCATGGCTGCAGTCACCATCTGTAGTGATTTTGGAGCCCAGAAAAATAAAGTCTGACACTGTTTCCACTGTTTCCCTATCTATTTCCCATGAAGTGATGGGACCGGATGCCATGATCTTGGTTTTCTGAATGTTGAGCTTTAAGCCAATTTTTTCACTCTCCACTTTCACTTTCATCAAGAGGCTTTTTAGTTCCTCTTCACTTTCTGCCATAAAGGTGGTGTCATCTGCATATCTGAGGTCATTGATATTTCTCCCAGCAATCTTGATTCCAGCTTGTGTTTCTTCCAGTCCAGCGTTTCTTCTGCAAAAGCAAAAGTGAGGACAATAGGCAGAGGAGAAATTGGAAACTCATAGACTGGGGTTGGGGTGGGGGGGAGACCAGTGGAGGGCAGAGAGCCTTGAACATTAAAAATGGTCCCTCTCTGTCCCATGACATTTCATTTAATCAGGAACAAATTACTCTACCTTGTAGATCAGAGACCTCTTCAGACTTTGCCCTCAGAAAAGCTTTCTGGAGTAAACCATTTCTCCAGAAGCATGCTTCATGCTGAGCCACATACACCCAGATTCCACGAGTCAGAGAGAATCCTATCCCCTTGGCCTCTTGGAAGAGAGTAGAGGACCTGACCCGAGCCTGGTTTGGGTATCTGGTTTACCCAGCAGCAGGTCCTCAAACAGATTCCTCTGACCTTCAGCCTGTCACCCAAAAGGGCCTGAATGACCAGAGTCTCACCCTCCCTTTTTTTCTGCTTCTCCAACACCCCCGTGACCTTGGGCTCAGCTCTAGGGTCAGCCCCACCTCTTCCAAAAATTCCTCTCTGGACTTGAGTAGCTCAAGTTCTTGGCCTGTTTGATGAGTGCTGGACTGTGAGGTCAAATCAGCTAGGTCAAAATACAGGCTGCTCTCTGTTCTTATTGTTCACAGTGGCCACCCGCAGTGGTGGCATCAGTAGGGAGCTGGTGAAACTTTGGGCCCCACTGCAGACCTGTAATGAGCCTGATTCTGCACTTGAACCAATGTCCAAAGTGGTGTGTGGACAGGGTGAGGTGCCCTGGCCCTGCAGGTGAGGGAGAGACAAGTGTCAGACCCCAACAGGAGGCCTGCCTTTCCCCAGGTGTCTTTGACTCTCACAGACACATCTCCTAATAATAAAGAACAAAAATCACAAACAACCTGCATCCTGACTGTGTGACTTGGCTCTTTAAATCCACCTCTGAGGCCATAGTCCACCCCTGTAAAAAGGGAAATAAAAACCCCAGCCCCCTGAAGTAGCTGGGAGGATGGAATGAAGTAATTTACAAAAATGTGTGGGCACATGGCCAGCAACCTATCTCTGCAGGAAGCTCCTCCCACCCAGCCTTTCCCTTTTCCCTCAGGTACTTCACCACAACCCTCTCAAGGCCCCCTCATCCCCACAACTTCCCCAAATCAGTCACTTGATGTCTTATCACCCAGTCTTCTGTTATATCATTGTTATCATCTACTCCTTTTGTTTGGCTATTTCTCCAATACACTTAAGAGCTCCCGGAGGGCAGGGGACTGTGGTTCTTATTTATGGTTATGCCTAGTGCTCAGCACAGAGCCAGAACCCAGAAGAGCCTGATACGTCCCTGCATGAAGGGTTGGATGAGGACTGGGATGGGTTGTATCAGTCAGTACAGGTGAGATGCTGTAACAAGTAGCCCTCACATCCCAGTGACTTCACCCAGGACAAGCTGGTTTCTCTCCACGTGAAGGTTGCTGGTCTGAGGATCTCCTGCAGGGAGGCACCTTCTCTGAGCAGTGATGCAGGGATCCAGGCTCCTTCCATCTGTGATGATGTCATCTCCACACATGGCCTCTGGGATCACCTGGGAAGGGGAGTGAGTGAGGCAAAGGTCACTGGGTGATTAACCGGCTCAGCCGAGAGGGGTCCACATCATTTCTACCCGCATATCAGTGGCTAGAATGAATGTGCCTCCTGCCCCACTTGGATGCATGGGGGCTGGGAAATGTCACCCCAGGCTGGACAGCCGCCCCAGCACCAGCCTTGCACTGTGAAAGGAGAGAGTGAACAGCTATCTTCACAGAGATGGTCAACAGCCATCTCTGCCCCTCTGCAGTGGCAACTGATGATTCCTGTCATTTTTCTCCTCTTCCTGAGACCCCTGGGCCCTGAGCCCTCTCTCTGAGCCTCTGGCTGCAATGACCCAGGAAAGGGCTGAGAGCACTGCTCCCCATGCTTGGCTGGGAGGGGGGAAAGTTCTGGCTGTTTTGAGCTGATTGTGTTTGGAACCTTCTGTGTCTGCTGAGCTGCTAATTCTGGTGCCATCTGCCTGTGTTCCCAGCACCAAAGCCCTGAGATAAACAAGTTGTCTTCCGTAGTTCTTAAAGAAAGTTTCGGCAGGGGGTGGGGAGAGAGAGAGGAGGGAGGCTTCCAAATGTCTTGTTTCTGAAGAGGAGGTGCTGCCCAGCTGAGGTAAGAAGAACACTGAAGGGACTGGGATGTCATGTATATCCTCACCCTGTTGAGGGTGCTGTGTGGGGTGCATGGTGGGGGAGAAGGCCCAGTGGCCTGGGGGATGACATTCCTATGACTTTCTACCTCTCTCCACTAGAATGGGAGCTGCTTAGGACTGAGCCAGCTCATTCCCAGTGCCCAGCCCAGGGCTTGGCACAGAGCAGGTGTCAGCAAACACCTGCTAAATGAATGACTGAGTAAATGAATAAACAGTGGTGAAGGGTAGAGATGTGGAGAGGTCAAGTGGGATGTAATAGGAAGCCAAGCGATTGCTGTGTTAAGAGCTTTAATGCATTACCCTGTGGTGGGGACGCTTCTAGGATGGCTTTATGATCTCTGCTTCCTGGGACAATGGGTGGGCAGGACCCTCAAGTTGCTTCTAACAGTAGAATGTAGTCAAGGTCTTCCCTGGGGGCTTAGACTGTAAAGAATCTGCCTGCAGTGCAGAAGACCCAGGTTTGATCCCTGGGTCAGGAAGATCCCCTGGAGAAGGGAATGGCTAAACACTCCAGCATTTTTGCCTGGAGAATTCCATGGACAGAGGAACCTGGAGGGCTATAGTCCATGGGGTTGCAAACAGTCAGACACGACTGAGCAACTAGCACACACACAAACACACACAGGTGGTAGGTGTCACTTCTGCCATCCAGCTAAGAGCGTGGCTTCCTTCTCTCTAGCCAAGTTTTTCTGTTGCCTTCTTGGCTTGCCTGCTTCCGTGGAGTAAGGTGTATGGGAGATGTCCTCATAGCAAGGAACTGACGGTAGATTTGAGCCAATAGCCACCAGCTGCTGGTCCTCAGGCCCTCAGTCCATCAACCTTCAAGGAACAGACCTGCCAACAGACACATGAGCTTGGGAGCAGCTTATTCACCGTTGAGCCTTTGCATAACCTCTCAGCCTTAGCCAACAACTTGATTGCAACCTTGTGTGAGCTGCTGGAACAGAGGATCCATAAAGTTCATCTAAAACCCCACAAGGAACAGGAAAATATAAAACTGGAAAGAATTACTCAAACATAAACCAGACCTTTTTCTCCATCAACCACAATTCACTGTAAGCTCCACCAGCTCACAATAGGGAGGAGATTTGTGGATAATCTAAATGCAAATCACCACTGACAGCGACACTCCTGTCATTTGCATGGGGGGTGGGGTGGTGTCTTGGGCAAGTGCAGATAAACATACCGTGACTGTCAGGTGGGAGTAGTTTAGGAAGCAGATGCTGGCAGGTTTTCCCTTTCCCCATTCGTGTTTTTTTAAAGCAAAAGAGACATCAGAATGCCCACAAAGCCACCTCCAAAGAAGGACTTGACACAGGCATAGGGCCTGGGGTAGGTCGAAGGAAAGGTATTTGGTGAAAGGGCCTGGAAAGCCAGGGAAACAACAAGGCCTCAAGGGGACAGTCACGTGGATGCCCCAGGAGATTCCTTCCCTGGGCAGCACTGGAGGAAGTCAGCTGTGGGTCACTCCCTGCAGAGGGAGGCCAACGCGGGAGCCTGGGAGTTGGGACCCACAATCCTGTGGCTGGGTCACTCTGAGCAGGGGCTACCCTGACTCCTCTGACTCCCAAGGTCCCCACCTGCAAATTGCAGGATGAGTTTGAGAACTGGTCACTCAGGCAATCCAGGCCAGTAAGAACAGACTCCCAGCTCCATCCTGTCCCCATCTCTTCCTCTAAGCACCGTGGAGAATGAGAGACGTCCCGCAGGGCCCCTGGCAGGAGACGTGGCCCCACCTCACACCCTGCCCAGCTCGTGCTGACTCTGCAGTGACAATCGCGTGGGCTGTCACTGACTTGCACCCAGTCACTGTGGCCTCCTGTGAGCCAGGCCCCAGCTCATCTGCATTCATCCTACACACCCCCACTGCCCACAGGAGGTGCCCAGCAAGGTCCCCAGCTCGAGTTTGCCACTCTGGCTGGGCCAACGATGGGCTATACAGCATGGAGTTGGGGTGGGGGTTCCATGCTCCCTGAAATCTCATAATCAAGACCCGAGGGCCCTTTGTGTCTCCAGCTGGATCAATACTGATACAAATCCTAACAGGTGGGGACTGACATGTGTCAAGCACCTACGACACCTTAGGGATTGTGTTATCCATTTTCTATGCACTATCTCATCTCCTCTTCACTTTATTATCTTTGTCTGTGACGAGGAAACTGAGGCCTGGCAGGGTGAAGTGCCTTGCCCAGGAAATGGTTGAGCCAGAATTTGAACAAAGAGCCTGGCCCTTAGCCACTCCGTCCCTGTTACACTCCTTCCACAGGGACCGGCATGACCGACCCAAGTTCTGCTCCTGTGCCCTTCAGGGTAGGAGGTAGCCTGCCCAGATCATGTAGTGGGGGCTTGGGTTAGGTCAAGCACCCCAGATCCCAGGAGCTCCCAGCACCTCAGGTCCTCTGGGCTCACAGAGGCCCTTGGCCTGGTGAGCTGGAGTGAGCCAGGTGACCCTGCCCTGTGATGCTAGAAAGATGCTCAGGGCAAGGAAGAGGTGTCTCCAAGCAAGCCTGGCCAGCTGGTGGCTGAGGGGCTGCCCTGGGGTGCTGCTGGCCTGGTGAGCAGCACCTTATTTCCCACTGTTTGAGTCCCTGTTCTGGCTCCTTCTGCAACCAGAAAGAACAGCTTTGCAAAATCAATCGACTCTGGATGGAGGAGAACCTAGAAGGCATTTCGAGATTGGTCCAGTCGGAGTCCCTGCAACCTGGGTTGGAGGGATTGGTCTCGTCCTGCAGCCTGTACACTGGAAAGGAGAACAAATCAGGAGAGGAGGCCTCTCTCTGCATGGAGATGCTTCACGGGAGAGGAGGGAACCGTGACCCATCAGGCAGCTTCGAGCCGTAGACAGCAGACAAAGAAGTGCTTTTAACACGTCAGCCTCTCAGACACTCACTATTTATCTCAGGAAATGTAAATGTTTTTCTTTCTGTCTTTTTTCCCCCCTTCTCTTTTCTCTGCTGTAAAATGCAGGGAGCAGTGCAGTGAGAGATGAAGGGTTGACACGCTGGGAAAATTCGTTTTTAGAGGATCCCATCAAGTTCCATCAGCTGGGCACCGGCTGAGCAAAGCCTGGTGGGCAGCGGGTTGGGATCGGCAGGCCCTGACTTGGTGGTGAAGGTGGATGCACTCGGGAGGGGCTGAGCTGAAGGAGGTTGAATGAGGTGAGGATGGAGATAGGCAATGCTGGCGGCCAGTGCGGGGCACCCACAGGCTGGGCTTCTTTAGGTCTGCAAGCTTAGGGCAGGGGTTGGGAAAGTGGGTGACAATCATTTAGGGCAGAACCGCCCTTAACCCAGGTCAGGAGAGGCCCCTGTGCTTTCGAGGACCGTCCCCCATCCTTCACTAAGCTCCTCCCACAAGGAGAGGACTCTGCAGGGCCCAGGGAACAGGGACAGTGGGCCCCCTCTCACCTCACTCTGGAATTCCGGACTTCTCTGTGCAAATAGCCCTGAGCCAACCTCCAGGAGCCTGTCTGCCTCCCTCCCCTAGGTCTGAGGTGACCGGTAGATTGATCCCCACCCTAGAACATGAAGACACCCAGGCCCAAGAGCAGCTGAGGGGCAGCTTTTGCAGTGGAGGGAGGAGGGTCGCTAAGTCTGCTGCTGCTACTGCTAAGTCACTTCAGTTGTGTCCGACTCTGTGCGACCCCATAGACGGCAGCCCACCAGGCTCCCCCGTCCCCGGGATTCTCCAGGCAAGAACACTGGAGTGGGGTGCCATTGCCTTCTCCAATGCATGAAAGTGAAAAGTGAAAGTGAAGTCGCTCAATCGTATCTGACTCTTAGAGATCCCATGGACTGCAGCCTACTAGGCTCCTCCATGCATGGGATTTCCCAGGCAAGAGTACTGGAGTAGGGTGCCATTGCCTTCTCCAGTCACTAAGTCTAGAGTCAAATTAACCCCCAACCCTCGGCAGTGTTGTGACATCTCTGCTCAGTCCTCCCAGGTGGGGACCAACCTGCTCACTCCATTCTCCTCCCTTGAGCCTAGCATAGGCTTGGCTCCAAGGGGGGACCCGGTGGGGGCTTCTCAGGCCTCATGGAGAGGAGCAGTGGCCCCACAGGGCGCCTAGCAGTGGGCTGGGCAGAAACCCTGTGCCCGGCCTCGGCCAGCTCAGTGCTCTCCAGCCCCAGCTCGGTCCTCCATCCATGGACCCTCCGTGGGCCCTCAGGGAGACCCATGGATGAGAACTCGTGTGTGATCATTTTGAACAACATCAGCCCCAAGCAGGGCCCCTGTGGTCCATGGGGCCTGGGGGCAGCTGCTTGGCCATCCCCTGGAACGGGGGCACCGAGCATCCAGCACCATGGGGCTCTGTGAGGTGGGCCCGCCACTGTGTTTCCCAGAGGTCCCTCTCTCGGGAGTTGCAGTGGCCTCCACCTGCCTGCCAGGCTTGAGGAACCGGGGTCTGTCCTCCAGACCCGCTCCCTGTACTCAACTGCCAGAGAAGCAGAAGGAGGCTCAACTTCCAGTCCTGTGTGACCCACGCACTCAGAGCCCCTGGCTCCTGCCAGTTCTTTTTCCGTTGAAAACACACAAGCCTTTCGCCAGTTGGGCAGCAGTGGCGCTTTAAGTCATGGTCAGAAATGTCTGTGGTTTTATGGGATGTGGAAGCATGAAGGCTCTGGAGCAGACCAGGCCAGCTCAGCCCCACTGTGCCACGGTGAGCTCTAGTTTCCCAAAGCCACACTCTCCTCATCTATAAAATGTAGCTAAGAGACCCCTGCCCACAGCATTCGGTTCAGTTCAGTCGCTCAGTCATGTCCGACTCTTTGTGACCCCATGGACCGCAGCACGCCAGACCTCCCTGTCCATCACCAACTCCCGGAGTTCACTCAAACTCATGTCCATGGAGTTGGTGATGCTATCCAACCATGTCATCCTCTGCCTTCAATCCCATCAGGGTCTTTTCCAATGAGTCAGTTCTTCGCATCCAGTGGCCAAAGTATTGGAGTTTCAACTTCAGCATCAGTCCTTCCAATGAATATTCAGGGCTGATTTCCATTAGGGTGGACTGGTTGGATCTCCTTGCAGTCCAAGGGACTCTCAAGAGTCTTCTCCAACACCACAGTTCAAAAGCATCAATTCTTTGGCTCAGCATCAGGGAAGGATTCAATGTGCTGCCATCCCTGTGTGCTCCTAGACGTGCCTCGCCAGTCTCCACTGCTCTGCGCCTGGGAGACTCGCCTGCAGGGGTGACACTGACACCCACTTTCTGTTGGGTCCTGAGGCAGCCAAGGAGGCCAGGGACAGGGGGAGGGAGGTCAGGTGTTCATTCCTCAGCCCCTCGGGCTGAGCCGGGGTTGGCAGCGGCTGCATCTCTCTCCCGTGGCCCAGCTCTACCAGGTCGCCCGTTTGGCTGTAAGCTCTCTCTGGAGTCTGGTTAACACCCTCTCCTTTGGCCCTTTCGGACAGGGATGGACACAGCTGTCATTCACCCCCAATGCATCACCGTCCCCTGTTGGTTTCCTATACTCTGCCCACGCTTTGTTGCTCGTCCCTCCACTAAACCCTTCAGTTACCTACTCTCATATCTGTTGCCTGCTGAGAAATTAACCAATAGTCCAATAGAAGAGTTTGGATTTTCTTTGAATCCAATGAGAGGAATGGAGAGGAGGCATGCGTGGGAGCCAGGAGCCACTCCGAATGTGGGACAAGAGCTGCCTTGAGCTGGGATATCAGAAAACCAATAAAGTCCTGCCATTCTGAGCACCCTGCATCCCTACCAGGTGCTAAAACACCATCCATAACCCTCACCTTTCTCCCCATCCAGTTGTTTGGGCACCGACACACCCCAGTGGTCTGGGGAGGGTCTCGGGGCAGGGCAGTGATACCCACTTCCTACTGAGCAGGCCAGCTGAAGTCCCTGGTCCTGACCTGTGTGCCCCTCCCTCTAGCCCTGGAGACAGAAGCCGGTGGAGTTGGGAGTGCTTCCTGGTGTGAAAGCTTGGAAGTTCAGGGTGTCTTTACACAATTGGTCAATTCTTTTGTTTAGGGCATCAGCTTTGGGGCACTGGGCAATTTGCTTAATCTGCATGAACCTTACTTACCTTATCTGGGAAATGGGCTAACACCTGCATCACAGGCCTGCTGTGAACCCTGAGGAAGGTGACCCAGATGCACTGTGTCCTCAGCAGGGGCTCCACGTGGGTAAGCTCGTCCCACCGCCCCCTCCCCACTGCCCCACTGAGAGTTTGGCACTGAGGATTCTCCTAGAACACAGCCACCATGCCATTCTGCCTCCAACACACCCACATCCCCCTCATTCCCCATCTGAAAGGTCAAGGCCTTGAGTAGATGGTCACCAAGGCCCTTTACAGCTTGGACCATGTGAGGGCCCCTTATTTCTTTACCAAGCAAGAGCCTCACAGCCTGAACACTAACCCCTGCACCCCTTGGACTCAGGAGCCTGTCAGGGCTTAAACCTGAAACCCTGAAACCTCCCTGCTGAGCCCCTACAGCTGCAGACTGGAGAAGAGACTCCCCTCCCCACTGAGTAAGGACCCACTGTGTGTCTGGGTCCTGGGCTCACAGGGAGGCCCTCTTCCTGCTGAGGTTATGTGCCTGTTGGCAGGATGGAGGGAGCAGAAACCATGGGGATGGATCCCGGACCCCCAGGCATCCCTGGGAGCAGGGAGCTCACCTGGAGACCCAGAAATAGACATGCTAGGTGCCTACATGATGGTTGGGTGGCAGTGGCGGCGGCGGCGGCGACTACGGCTCTGCAGCCTGTCAGCACCGGGAATAATTAGAATCCTAAAAAAGCCTCATTATTTCTCCCAGGGCTGAGGCGCCCTTTGGAAAAAGGGATGCTTCCTGCCAGATCGTCCCCTGAAAGTGCGTTTGTCACAGGCTATTGTGTAAATCCATGTTTGGCCCACTTGAAAAGATGTGATTTATCCGCTTGACTGGCCTTAACACTGCTTCTCCAAACCCTCAAAGTGTGGCCGTTATTAGGAGCCCAGAGAGGAGCCATGAAACATGACGCAGCAAGGCTGGTGAAGTCAGCCCCTGGGCCCTGAGCCCCTGGTTCTGCACAGGAGAACCGGAGGGGAGGAGCTGGGGACGCTTCAGGACACGGTCAGTCCTCAAGGAGAGAACCTGGGATGCAGATAAAGGCCCAGCATCAGGTCCTCTCCTGCCACCAGGCTTGTTGAGGCCCTACTGTGTGCTGGCCCTCATGGGGGTGGAAGTGCAGCAGTAAACAGGTGGAGTCCCTGCCCCCAGGAGCCGATGTCTGGAGGGGGGCGGGTGCAGGAAGGAGCAGGTAAACCACCATCCACAAGAGCATCCCGGGTGGGAGAGGTGCTGGAAGAAAGTGACCAGGGTGACGTTCTAGCATCTCATTCTAGGCTGGGGATGGGCAGTGTTATGTGGGGACAAGGAAGACCTCTCTGAGAAGGGGCTCTTTGAGCTGAGACCTGAGGGATGAAGAAGAATAAATAGCCTCTGATATACATATCAGAGCAGATGACCCTCCAGATGATCCTGGGTCAAGGCCTCCAGGGGTAACTTAGCCTCTATGGGAGCACAGATGATGGAGCAGATAACCCCACCTGATGGAACTTGGGGAGACTTCAGCCAGGTGACAGCCAGCTCTTCACTGCTGAGCACTTCACCAGATGGGGAAATTGAGGGCTTTCCAAATGAGATAGAGAGACTGGGACCCAGGCAAGCACATCATGTCACAACAACCAACCTCCAGTGTCCTGGTGGAGAGTTCCAATGGAGAGAGCAGAGCAAAGGGGATAAGATTGTTCAAAGGCAAAGAGTTGTTGGTATTTGCTAAGTCATGTCCAACTCTTTTGCAACCCCTTGGACTATAGCCCACTAGGCTAGTCTGTCCTTAGGATTTCATAGACAAGAATGTTGGAGTGGGTTGCCATTTTCTGCTCCAGGGGATCTTCCCAACCCAGGGATAGAACCTGCATCCCCTGCGTGGCAGGTGGATTCTTTACCACTGAGCCACAAGAGAAGACCTAAAGGCTAGGAGATCCACCATTTAAACAGAAAGCAAGTCACAGTCTTCAAAGATGTAAGGTCCTGCAACTTCTAAGGCCTCTTCCAGCTCTGAAGCATCTGCCTACAATGAGAGAGACCAGGTTCAATCCCTGGGTCGGGAAGATCCCCTGGAGAAGGAAATGGCAACCCACTCCAGTGCTCTTGCCTGGAAAATCCCACAGAGAGAGAAGCCTGGTCAGCTATAGTCCATGGGGTCACAAAGAGTCGGACATGACCGAGCGACTTCACTTTCACTTTCCATCTCTAAAACACTAGAGGCAACAAAGCCAGCTTGGGCTGTAGTTGAATGAAAATTCAGAGTAAATCGTTGGCTGCATCCGTTTTGGATCTCCCATCCTCACCCCAGCCAGCAAGGGGCAAGAGGTTGTTTGTGCCCAGAATTTTCTGCACAGTTGCAGAACTGTGTTCTGACTGGGACCCAGGGTCCTGGAAGGGATGGGTCAGGGGAAAGTCACAGAGACCAGGGCTGGTAGGGGAGACCCGAACCTCAGTAACCAAGGCTCCCTCACGTGGGGACCTCCCACAGATGGACAGCTAATGTCAGGGCTCCTACCGTCCTCCTAACAGCCTCTCCACTCAGCTCTGCCACCCAGAAGTGCCAGCAGCACCCAGAGCTTCCCCCAGCACCCTCAGGAGCAGCTAGGGAAGACCAGCTCCAAATATCCCAGCCCTGAACCAGGTCAGCCTCACTCCCCTTCTATTTTAGATCAACCCAGCCTGGCTTCCCTAGGAAACAGCAAACTCTAATTCTCTCCCAGGCTCACTAAATTGGTCAGACCCTGTGGCTGTCTCAGCAGGCAACAGAGGGAAAAGTTTTCCAGAACTTCAGGCCCTTTGATGGAGAAAGTCTGCCTAATAAATAATGGAGAGGTACCTCGGCTTCCCGAGAATTGATGCTGAGTGGTGAAGGCATTTGTCCCAGTTTAAACTTAATCGTTGTCTGCATCTGTTTTTGGTGTCCCATCCTCACCCCAACCAGTAAGGGGCAGGAGGTGTTCATGCCCAGAATTTTCTGCACAGTTGCAGAACTGTGTTCTGACTGGGACCCAGGGTCCTGGAGGGGATGGGTCAGGGGAAAGTCACAGAGACCGGGGCTGGTGGGGAGACCCCTGACAAAGCAGAGCTTCTGAGCATTCTAGCAGAGGTGAGGGAAAGCCTTTACCTAAAGATGAGTCAGGAGAGGCAAGAAGGTTCAGGTGGAGAGAGACTGGAGGTACCAGGAGAGGGTGGGGTGGTGCTGCTTCAGGTAAGAATGCAGTCAGGGCCTTATTGTGAGAGCCCTACTCATTGCCAAGTGCCTTACATTCAGGATCTCAGTTCATCCCCAAACAGCCCCATGTGGTAGATCCTCTCCCTGCAGCCTCATTGGACAGATGAGGAAACTGAGGTGCTGGTAAGCCAAGCTCTTTACCTGATGCCTCCACTGAGGAGGCCTGGACCCTGGCCCATCAGACACCAGCCCGTACACTCTTCACTTCTCTGTTCATCTCGCAGGAATCAGGGGCCTGCAGGATCCCTGGGGTGTTTGGTTCTCCAGACCCTTAAGCTGTGTGTTGTGGAATGAGGGTCCAGGAGAATGGAGTGTGATTCCCAGCTCATTAGTTGCTCTGGAAAAATGGAGATAACAACCCCAAGGTCACAGTCCTATTGAAAGGGTAAGCATGTGACGTGTGGAGAAAAAAGTCCTGCACAAAATAGATGCTCGGTGAGTTCTGAGTATCACCCACAGTGATGCACACTGCCCTAAGAAACCAACCCCAGGATGTATAATGGCCCCAGTGCAACCGAAGTCATATGTAAACCCCAAACAGGTGTCCTTGAGTGGTGGGAGCCACAAGATGGCAGGAGACAGGTCTGGAATAATAGCTCCTTGGTGGAGGCGGCCTCACTAGCCTATGCTCTGCTGCCTTCTTGGTTTGTACACTTTGATGAAGCAGGTGGTATGTAGGAGAGACCTTTCCCTTCATGAGCAGAAATGTGGGCAGGTGGTCCTCTATGGGAGCTTCTCAAAGGCCAGGGGTGGAAGTGACATATGTCATTCCTGCTCATATTCTGTGGTCTGGAAGGCAATCACAGGGTTGCACCCACCTGCAGAGGAAGCTAGGAGATGCAGTCTTGTCACGTGTCCAGGAGGAAGAAACCTATTTGGTGAACAGCTGGACAGTCTCTGCCACACCTGGAGAGGTGAAATGATGTCCCAGCAGTCCTGGCTGGTTAGCAGCGAAACCCTTCCCAGGCTCCTGGGTGCGCATAGGGCCCCAGGCTCTTCTTTCTATACATCACTAAAGCATGGCAGAATCGCTGGACTGACCACGGGGAACTGATACAAGGTCCACCTGAGCAGGTGAGGGAGGCTACAGGTGGTCAGCACTCTGTCTCTGCTGCCTGCAGGAATCACAGGTGGGAGGCAGAGAGTCACAGCTCCAGGGATCTCGGCTATGAACTTGGTCCAGATGCAGAGTTGGCCTCAGGGCCCCCTTGAAATCAGTTTCCTTATCTGCCAATAAGTCTGCAGTAAGAGGACTGGTCACAGGGGGTCATTTGAGCGAGATCTTTGACACCCTCATACTTGCTTGTCCCTTTTCTCTCCAGGTCCTGCTTCTCTGCTGGGATGATCTGATATGCTCAAGCTACAGTACCTTGGATGATGCTGGTTCAAAGGGTACACTCCTCCCCAGCGGTGTTCAAGTACAATAAGGAGCCTAGAAGAGGGAAGGTGATCATGAGGGTCATCTCAGCAATGATTTCACAATTCAAAACAATTGTGCAGAAGATGTAAAATGGCGTGGGAAGACTTTTATGACACAGTGAACATAAACAGAAGGTTATGGAACAGAATGCATAGCACACTCTCCTGCTTTATGAGAAAAACATAAATATCTATAAACACATATGTGTATGCAACCAATATTTGGCAGAGTTTATTTTTGGTGGTGATTATTATGAATGGCTTTTCTCTTTTTGCCTGTCTGCATCTTCTCTTACAAACAAGTATAATTTTTATGTGGGAAAAAATAATCTTAATATAAGGGTTGACATTTTGTTGTTCCTAAGACTGGATAAAGTGAAGGACAGAGATTCTGACCTTTTGTGACTCTAAGTCTTAGACACTAATGGGTCTGAAAATGAACTGAGATTACCAGGGAAAGATCAGGACTTTTTTCTTTAACCTCTGATATCCTTAAGCATCGGTGGTCAATTTGAAAATATTTTAGATTTCAGCTTTCTTATCTTTGTGGTCCAGTTATACCTTCCTGAATAGCAAAGGCGTCCTCTTGATTGATCTGAGCACATCTGAAACATTTCAATCACACTGCATCAGTCTGCTATTGCTGTGTAACAACCCAAAAGCCTGAGTGACATACAATAATAAGCATGCATTCCCCACGTATTTGCAAGTTGTTTGGCAGTATGGGCTTCCCTGGTGGCTCAGAGGTTAAAGCGTCTGCCTGCAATGCGGGAGACCAGGGTTTGATCCCTGGGTTGGGAAGATTCCCTGGGTCGGGAAGATCCCCTGGAGAAGGAAGTGGCAACCCACTCCAGTATTCTTGCCTGGAGAATCCCATGGAGGGAAGAGCCTGGTAGGCTACAGTCCACGGGGTCCCGAAGAATCGGACACGACTAAGCTATTTCACTTTCACTTTCACTTTTTTGGCAGTTTGGAGCTGCACATTTTGAATGCAGATCTGTTCCATTCTCAAGTCTGTAAAGTGCTGAGTGTTGGGGAAAGGGCTGAAGAGTTCAGAATGGGCAGGATGGAGAAGGGAGGCCTTGCAGACCATGTGGCAGAGGAGGTTAGGTTTTATTCCAAGTGCAATAGAAAGGTTAGGAAAGTAGTAGGTGTAGTTGCCATGGGCCTGAAAATTATACCATTTGGGAGAGTTCTTTTTAAGAAAAGGACATAGAATTCAGAATCAAAATTAGCTATGAGATCGAATATTTATTTAGAATGAGAAAAGAAATCACAATAAATTGTAGACTTCAAAAAGCAAGCAATTACCAAAAAAAAAAAAATCACAGAATTGAGGAAAATCTCACTCTATTACTTAACATCCTGACACTCCTTCATGACTTTCTTTCTCCCCTGAATTGTCTGGACTGCATTCTCTTTTTTTTTTTTTTTTTAATTTTAATTTTTTTTTAAAATTTTATTTTATTTTTAAACCTGAAACACTGTATTAGTTTTGCCAAATGCATTCTCTTTATTCACATCTTCCAGAGACAATGATTTTGTAATATTATCTTCCCTGGAGAGAATTGAAAGTTCAATCAGGCTTTCCTCCCACAGAGTCTGATCATCATGGTTTTCTCCATGGATAGGGCTGAAGATTTTGTCACCTTCACAATTCATTACAGATCATCTTCAGACTGTTGTTAAATTCGGGAAGCCTTCTGCGAAGTTCCTCATATATCTGAGCAGTAAGGGCTTCAGGACATAGCAAGTTTTCCTTGCAGTTACTAATCCTACTTAACCTTGGAATTAATCTTGGAATTGACAATGCTCATTAACCACATTGCTTGGGGCCCAACTGGGGTCTTATGAGGGGTCTGGGGAGTAAGGGTCCCTGAAGCTTAAGCTTTTTCACCTCTGGTAAATCTGCCCTTGTCTGGAGAATTCTCATGGAAGAGGAAGATGGTTAAAGCAGGGGGCGGTGTTTAGCAGAGAACACCAGACTTTGGGGGCCAGAGGGCAAGCAGGGAGTCAGTTTAGGGGTTTAGTGCAGTCTCCAGGCAAGCGGTGGTGGGGATGGAAAGATTCTGAGATTATTTGAGATACACTGACCTGGAGATGGAGAAGGCAATGGCACCCCACTCCAGTACTCTTGCCTGGAAAATCCCATGGACGGAAGAGCCTGGTAGGCTGCAGTCCATGGGGTCGCTAGGAGTCGGACACGACTGAGCGACTTCCCTTTCACTTTTCACTTTCATGCATTGGAGAAGGAAATGGCAACCTACTCCAGTGTTCTTGCCTGGAGAATCCCAGGGACAGGGGAGCCTGGTGGGCTGCCGTCTCTGGGGTCACACAGAATCGGACACAACTGAAGGGACTTAGCAGCAGCAGCAGCAGACCTGGAGAAGGAGAAGGGAAGCCTCAGAATGGTCCAGATCAGACCTGTTGCCTGATCTCTCTCTTTCCCCCATGTTCTCTAGGGGCAGTTCCCCTTCCCCAGACCATTGCTCCCACACAGACCTGGAGCCTCACCTCCCCCCACCACCAAAGTGAGTACACATGGAGGAACCAACATCATTCTGACCCATGACATGTGATGAGATGCTGAGCAGATGAGCCCAGGTCCAGCTCCTAATGAGCTCATTGGGGACTGGTGGTGGGGTGGGGGAGCCAGAACACAGTGGAGGTGCAGGAGAGACCTCACTCTGCCCACAAAGGAGGGAAGATGTTGCCAGGGCACAGGGACCAGGGCTCTCAATGGTGATACCCAGCTGTGTCATCGCCCTGCCAGCTGCAGACTGACAGACAGAGGCCAGAAGATTTGGAAATGGATTTATTGGCACTGGACAGCCTCCACTTCTTGCTCCCAAGCCAGGAAATGAAAACATTTTCATTATGCCAATCTGTTGTGTTAAAGAAGATAAAGAGCTCAGTCAATTGCCTGAGTGGAGGGTGGGTGCCATTGCACTGAGGATGAAGTTAAGGGTCATCATTGGCCATGGGTGGTCTCGGTCAGTTTTGAAACCACTGTTCTTCACTTCTTGGGCCACTCAGCCAGGGACGCTTATGCGGGCTGGAGTGGGCATGGGGATGAAGCTGGTCCAGGACTAGAGGTGAGAGGGGCTCTGGGTGGGGGACATGGCCCTGAGTGACAGGGGCAATGTTTGTTTTAGTCTGAATTAAGATGGAAACTCATTGAAGACAATGAAAAAAAAAAAAAAAAAAAGAATGAAATACTGGAGGAAAAAAACCTCATCATCTACTATACAAGGAGAACTAAGGGTTGGGTGGTTGAGGATCCAGGGGATGTTCTGCAATTTTTAACTGGGGGAAAATGCAAGGCCTCATTGAGAAGGTGACTGTAAAAAGTTACATTGTGTTCCCTTCCAAACTCAAATTTACATTGAAGTTTCAACTTTCAGTATCCCAGAAAGTGGCCTTTTTAAAAGATACAGTCCTTACACAGGTTATTCAGTTCAGTGACTCCGTCGTGTCTGATTATTTGCGACCTGACGGACTGCAGCAAGCCAGGCCTTCCTGTTCATCACCAACATCCCGAGCTTGCTCAAATTCATGTCCACTGAGTCAGTGATGCCATCAAACCAATCATTCTCTGCTGTCCCCTCCTCCCCCTGCCTTCAATCTTTCTCAGCATCAGAGTCTTTTTCAACAAGGCAGTTCTTCCCATCAGGTGGCCAAAGTACTGGAGTTTCCAGCTTTAGCATCAGTCCTTCCAATGAATATTCAGGACTGATTCCCTCTAGGTTTGACTGGCTTGATCTCCTTGCAGTCCAGGTAATTAAGTTAAAATGAGGTCACTAGAGTGGGTCTTATGACTGGTGTCCTTCTCCAAAGGAGATATTGTGAGACAGACACTCATAGGGAGAAGACACACACATAAAGTTGAAGGCAGAGGTGAGGTGATGCTTTGATAAGTTGAAGAGCATCAGATATTGCCAGAAAACCTCTAGCGGAAAGAGGCATCAAACAGATCCTCCCTCACAGCCCTCAGAAGGAGCCAACCCTGCCAGGAGGTGCTAGTGGTAAAGAACCTGCCTACCAATGCAGAGACATTATTTTGCCGACCAAGGTCCATATTGTCAAAACTATGGTTTTTCCAGTAGTCAAGGATGGATATGAGAGTTGGACCATAAAGAAAGCTGAGCACCAAAGAATTGATACTTTTAACCTGTGGTGTTGGAGAAGACTCTTGAGAGTCCCTTGAACAGAAGGAGATCAAACCAGTCAATCCTAAAGGAAATCAGTCCTGAATATTCATTGGAAGGACTGATGCTAAAGCTGAAGATCCAATACTTTGGCCCCCTGACGCGAAGAACTGACTCCCTCCACTTTGGCCACCCTGATGCTGGGAAAGATTGAAGGTAGGAGGAGAAGGGGATGACAGAGGATGAGATGGTTGGATGGCATTACCAACTCGATGTCCATGAGTTTGAGCAAGCTCTGGAAGTTGGTGATGGACAGGGAAGCCTGGCGTGCTGCAGCCCATGGAGTCACAAAGAGTCGGACATGACTGAGCAACTGAACTAACTGAACCAACTCAGGAGACATAAGAGACCTGGATCCCATCCCTGGGTTGGGAAGATCCCCTGGAGGACAGCACAGCAACCAGTGTTCTTGAATTCCAGTATTCAATACAAAATTTAATACAAATTCAAAGAGAAGAATTCCAGTATTCTTGCCTGGAGAATCCCATGGACAGAGGAGCCTGTCTATAGAGGAGCTATGGTCCATAGGGTCACAAAGAGTTGGACATGACTAAGTGACTTAGCACGCAGTAGCCTTCAGAAGTATGAGACGGTAAAGTTCTGTGGTTTAAGCCACCCGGTTTGCAGCACTATTATGCAGCCCTAGCAAACTGATACAGTGACATTAGATGAAATTCTCCAAGGAGGTGAGGAGGCTGGCCAGGCAGATTCTGGAGAAGAATGTTCTAAGCAAAAGATACAACCAGGGCAACCACAGAGAGAACAGGTAAACAGCAGGAGGATGATTTCAGAGGTGAGTGGGGGTGTAGACCAAGAGAACCTCATGGGCCACTGGACATCTTTAGGTTTTGTGCTGAGTGCAGTGGGGAACTGCAGCAGAGCTCAGATCTCACAGTTGCACAGGCCCACTCTGCCCTTTGGGTGGCAAAGAGCACAACAAGGAGGGGGTGGCAAGGAGACCAGGTGGGAGGCTGTTGCACTGATGTAGGTGAGGAATGGTGTTGATACAGTGCAGGTGGTGAAGGGGGTCAGACTCTGGACCCATTATTGATAGGAGAGGAGCCATCAGGGTTTGCTGGTGGACTGAGTGTGGGTTATGAGTAGAGAGGGAAGACCATGAGGCTTTGGGCCCAAGCTACTCTCAGGATGGTGTTGTTGTTCACTGGGCAGAAAAGATGAAATCTTAAGTCCACAGTCCTTTAAAGGTTTGAAAATGACCAATGATGGAGAGAGGACAGGTGAGTTGATGGGCAGGTGACAAGGGACTGAGTTCTCTAACTCAGGGATGATGACCTGAGGAGACACCAAGCTGGCAAAATGTTGACATTCTCCACCTCTGGCCCCCAGGCTATGACAGCTCAAGGGAAAGAGGTGTGAAGGAGGGAGTGGGGGGATACATGGGCCACAGCTCACAGATACTTAATGGGCTTTGCCAAGAGCACACCAACCTGCTGACCTTGAAAACTGAGGACGATCACTGCCCCAGGGCAAAGAAAATAATGTATTTACTCTGAAAGTGTTTGAGATGGTGAACCCAAATAGAACTTAAGGATCACTCAGTCCCCCACCAAATGGCCATCCCACTGAGATGAGGCATGACCAACAAGAAGGATCTCAAGACCCACACACAGGAAGTGGCTCCTGCTAACAAGAGGAAATGAGCGCTTGAGCAAAAGATGGAAGAACTTGTCTCCTAAGAGGAATTACCCAAGATCCACAGGCAGGAAGACTAAGTACAAAACAAAACTAAAACGCAAAGAAAAGAATAAGATTCAAAGAAGAATTATCCATGGAAGTTATAAAATGAGAGAAGAAAAATGAGCTGATCTACCTCTTAGGAGAGAAATGAAACAAATGAAAACATTACAGAGATGAATGTCGCATAAAAACCAACCACAAAGGTGATCCATCATAACTGGAGATTCTATCAGGGAAATGGAGAATCAGCTTCAGGAAATCACTCAAGTCAAAGTGGAAGAGAACAAAATCATCATAATGAATACAGTGAGGTCGAGGGACAAGGGAGACAGAGCAAGGAGATCTGGTGTATACATAATGTTGCTGACAAATAGAACACACAGTTTTCAAAGAACTCCTTTATGCTCTATGACAATCAGGCTGCATTTCCCAGGCACTTGCTTTGTGGCAGGACCTGGGCTAGGAGTACAGAGTCCCAGTTACCTTTGTGCCAGCTATAGTCAAGAGAAGATGATAATTTGATGAAAATAATAGAAAAAGCATCAGTTCAGTTCAGTTCAGTCGCTCAGTCATGTCCGACTCTTTGCGACCCCATGAATCGCAGCACGCCAGGCCTCCCTGTCCATCACCAACTCCTGGAGTTCACTCAGACTCATGTCCATCGAGTCAGTGATGCCATCCAGCCATCTCATCCTCTGTCGTCCTCTTCTCCTCCTGCCCCCAATCCCTCCCAGCATCAGAGTCTTTTCCAATGAGGATAAATGATAAAAAAAAAAAAAAGTTCCTCTGGAGGGTGGACTATGATCTATCGAGTCAAGTGTTGCACACTGCACCCTGTTGTACATGTGTGTGTGTCATCAACAGGTTGGGAGTAAGTTGTTCATGACCAGCGTACGATGGAGGCAGAATTCAAGAGCCAGGTGTGTCTACTTCCCAATTTGTCCTCCTTCTTGAATGTGCTGCCTCCCATTAACTGGAAGTCATCTATCACATCTGTCGGGGAGGCAACAATGATGATAAATCCTGGGTATCTTGTCATTAGTATATTATGAGGGCTCTGGTCTTCCTGGGGCTGGGAAGGAAGACATGACTGCTACCTGCGGGAAGAGCACAGGTGTGTAAAGACTTCGTCTAGGGATGGTTTGCATACCCTGGCAAGTGGGGCTTGGGAGAACAGCAAGAACAACTCATCATGCAAAATCACAATCCAAGGCACAGGCTTTTTGCAAGATGAAAAGTGGAGCATCCATCAAACCGCAGCTGGGCGATCAGGATGAGTTAAGAATTCAGGAGCACAGGACAGTGGAGAGGCCAGCAGCGAGAGGCGACACACACCAGAGGAAAAGGGGGGACAGGTCTACTGAAGAAAGAGCATTTGAAGACCACCCTGTGCTGAGCCTGGTGGCTCAGATGGTAAAGAATCTGCCTCCAATGCTGGAGACCTGGGTTCAATCCCTGGGTTGGGAAGACACCCTGGAGAATGGAATGGCCACCCACTCCAGTAATCTTGCCTGCAGAATCCCACAGACAGAGGAGCCTGGTGGGTTATAGTCCATGGGGTTGCAAAGAATCAGACACAACTGAGTGACTAACACTTTCACTTTTTTCACTGTGCTGAGCAGAGAAGAGAAGTAGGCTGCCCACCTCTGCTTTAAAATGGCCTGTGGGGTTTGGCCACCCTGCTCAGACCATCTATTGTAGCCATAAGCACAGAATTTATGATGTAGGAATGATTACTCCAGAGCTATGAGTGGATGTGGAATTGCAACACATAATAGTTCTTTGAGGCCAGTTCTGGGTCCCTTAGTGTCTGTCCTGAGCTCTTACTTGTTCTTTGGTAGTATTAAGATGCTTCCGATTCCTTGTACCTCTTTTGCCTGGTACCCAGCTTTCTCACTTGGGGTCTATATCCTGGTATCCCACTAATCACTAGGCTGAAAAGAAGGAGCTGAGGAAAGAACCTTGAGGGTCGTCTTCAGAGTAGATTCAGGGAAAGATGGAGAGGCAAGGGCTAGATGGGTGGAGGTCGGGGCACAGGAGCAGGGAAAAGAGTCTGAAGGAGGCATCAAGTTCTAGGAGGTTGCAGGGTTAAGAGGGTTTGGAGATGAGAGTCAGAACTGAGAAGAAAATTTCGGCAGCATGGTGGGCTCAGAAACCAATTTGCAAGATGTTCAGAAGCAGTGGAGGATAAATGAGTACAGCTCCCTGGGCAGCTCAGGCTCCAGAATTCATGCATCAACCCTCCCCAGCCATGCCACCCCCATGCGACCCCACCTGCATGTCTCAGACCACCTGCTTCAGTGGGATAAACCAGCCCCTTCCTATTGCCTTACCTGCGTAGCTTTCTTTGCACATTTATTTTGGACTTTCTTTATAGAACACCCCCCTCCCTTCTCACCAGCAAACCCTGTTTTGGAATTTGGAACCCAGATTCTTAGTATTAGAAGAGACTCTTGAAATCACTCAGTGGTCAACTCTTTCATGCCACCTTTAAAGAAACTGAGACCCAGAGAAGAACGTAAGGTCACACCTCAACATAACGACAGGGTATATAGATCATCTTCCCCATAACAACACTGCATGATAAACCAACCCAAACTTGGTGGCTTCAAACAATAATCATTTACTTATTTTCACCCATATCCGAGCCTTGACAGCTATGGCTGTGCCCGTCTTGGCTGGGCTGAGCTAGCCTTGGCTGCAAATCATGGGTTCAGCTCAAGTTTACTCCATGGGTCTCTCATTCCTCTGTGACCAGTGGGCCAAACAAGGCATCATATTTTCATGTGGTCAGCAGAAGCACAAGACGGCAAGCTCAGCCACACACATTGAAAACCTTTGCCTGATGACATCTGCTGATATCCCATTGACCAAAGCAAGCCACATTGCCAAGCCCTAAGTCAAGGGGCTGTTGCCCTATGTTATACACAATGTTAAGACAGGAAGAACTTATAAACAATGAGCCTGCTCACTACCCAGAAAGGCAATCCACAAAAGAAGATTCAAAGAGCCAATAAACAGATGAAAAGATGTTTAATCTCTTTACAGATCAAAGAAATGCATGTGCAAAGAGAGGTTTGTTTTCCACTCACCAGAGAGGTAAAGATTAAGAAAATTGACAAACCCTCTTAGCTCATTGGAAAATGGACACCATCATGCCCTATGTAATGGCAGTGCTAATTGATTCGACCTTGCTGGAAAGGCAGTTTGGCAAAAAGTGTCAAAATTCAAAATAAGTGTGCCTTTTATCCTGATAATCTCACTTCCAAGGACTCTATTGATGGAAGCAGTCACATAAACTCACAGAAAAAGAGGTGTGCGGTGGTGGTTCACTGGAGAGTGGTTTATTTCAGAAGATCAAATAGCCATAAAAAGGGAATTGATTTGTTAAATTAGTGAACATCTATAAAATGGAATATAATGCAATGATATAATATGATATAATTCTGCAAACTATTAAAGTGGAAAGACATCTACAACAATATCTTGTAGAGAAAAATCAAAAAGTGAGCACAGGTCCAGAAGCCCATTTATTGGTATCAAGAAATTTAAAAAAATGATATTGACAAAAATGTTAGCAATGGTTCTATTTCAGTGGTACAATTTAGGGAACTTTCTGTTTCTTTGTACTTTCCCCCTAATATTTGAAATGTTTATAATAAAGCATGCGCTATACTATAAAAACAAAACTTTAAAAGAAATGAATCCAGTTTAAGCATTTTGCTCTGAAAAGGGCCAGAAGAACAGCTATGGTGATAAGTTGCACTAAATTTTGAACACAAAAAAATCTTTATAATAATTTTCTTTTTCAGTTGGTCCCTTGGACTGCAAGGAGATCCAACCAGTCCATTCTGAAGGAGATCAGCCCTGGGATTTCTTTGGAGGGAATGATGCTGAAGCTGGAACTCCAGTACTTTGGCCACCTCATGTGAAGAGTTGACTCATTGGGAAAGACTCTGATGCTGGGAGGGATTGGGGGCAGGAGGAGAAGGGGACGACAGAGGATGAGATGGCTGGATGGCATCACTGACTCAATGGACATGAGTCTGAGTGAACTCTGGGAGTTTGGTGATGGACAGGGAGGCCTGGTGTGCTGCGATTCATGGGGTCGCAAAGAGTCGGACACGACTGAGTGACTGGACTGAACTGAACTGGCAAATTAACTGGAACATATATATATATTCCATATATATATGTGGAATACATATATATATATATATATATATACATTCCACACCACTCCACTTGTGGGATCTTAGTTCCGGGACCAAAGATCAAACTCAGGCCCATGGCAGTGAACGCACTGAGTCCTAACCGTTGGACTGCCAGGGAATCCCCAACTAGAATAATTTTTAAGTGTAACTTAACTGGGAATTCAATAAAAGTAATGGTTTTACCATGTGTTTTGTTTTGTTATTTTTTTATTTTATTTACTTATTTTAATTGGAGAATAATTACTTTACAATATTGTGATGTTGCAGGACACCAAAAGAGACACAGATGTAAAGAACAGACTTTTGGACTCAGTGGGAGAAAGAGAGGGTGAGATGATTTGAGGGAATAGCACTGAAACATACACACCACCATGTGTTGTAAAAGTGCTTTCTTTAGTGCTCTTTGCTTTGGAGGGAGGAGAATGCTATCTGCCAATTACTTATAGGTCAGAAGCTGTCACATCTGACTGTTTCTGCCTGGGGACCATATTCTCCTCACAGTCAAGGATGTACAAGTACACATATTCGGAGACATAACTCCAAATGTGTGCCAACACCAGGATGCGCTAACATTTATCAGATATTTATGATGTTCTAAGGGCGTGACAGTCTTGGTTTCATTCACTCTTCACATCTACTCTATGATCGAGGTATATTTATTTATGAGGAAACTGAGAATTGCACCATTTAAGGGACTTAACTAGGATCCTGAGGTTCATAAATGACTGAACTCCATCAGGAGTCATACCTCACCACAATATTCCAATAAACAATAGAAGGGACTGAGAAATAAATCTATGAAACTACGTGCAAGACCTTTAAGGAGAAAATTATAGAATGTAATTGAAGAACATAAAAGAAAATCTGAATAAAGGGAGAGATATAACATGCTTATAGATGGGAAGGGCCAATAGTCTTAAGATGTCAATTATCCCCCAAGAGAATCTATGAATCTGATGTAATTGCAATTATTAAAATCCTAACAGAGCGTCAGGTAAAAATGACTGGCTGATTCAAAACCTCATGTGGGAAATAATTTTGAAGAACAAGGACAACCCACCCTCCTCAACACCAAGGTTTATGATAAAGCTCTCGTGTTTCAGACCGTGCAGGGTTGGTGTCATGGAAAGTGAAGAGGCCAATAGAGGGACAAGAAACAGACCAAGATGTATGCAGAAACTCCATATACAGTAGAGGACATGTTACAAACAAGAGGAAAGGTAGATGGCATGGTAAATAGTGCCAGGAAAGTGGCTATGTGTAGGAGGAGATATTTATGTCTTACAGGAAAGGTAACTGTACAAAGTAAAACTTTATTATGAGAACCACAAAAGATAAAACTTAAAAATAATTAGAAAAAAATTGAGAAAGTATCCTTATGACTGTAAAGGTGAAATAATTTTTTAAACAAAATATGCAGAAGCCCAAACCATAATGGAAGACGTTGATAGAATCTAATACAATAAAAAAAATAAAATTAAAAGCTTGTCTGTAGTAAAAGACACTTTAGTCGAAGTTGAAAAAAACAGCAGGACAGCGTGGAAGAAGGTATTTGCCATGCATATTACCAATTAAGAATTATCATCCAGAATATGTAAAAATTTCTTACTAATAAGAACATGACAAGCTACCCAACAGAAAAATGTACACACAGCAAACCAAAATACTTGACCAGTAATCAAAAGATAAACCCAGTTTCACTAGAAATCAGAGCAATGTAAATTAAAATAGGGATATGTCCTTCCACACTCTTAAGCCTGGCAAGTAGAAGTATAAATTACTACAAACATTGTGAGACTTGGCAATGTCCTCCAAAGTTGAAGACACTCCTACTCCAAGACTCAGCAATTCCACATGTAGGAATAAACCCCAGAGAAGCTCAGGCATGTGTACACAAGCAGACTGGCAAAGGAGGTTCCTGTGCCATTGCTTGTAGTAGAGACAATGCAGCATTCTAAATATCCACTGCTAGGAATATGGCTACATAAATTGTAGTGTAAACAAAAGGGAAAACTATAGAGTGGTTAACATTAATTAATTCTGTCTGCAGATACCAAACTGTGTGGATCTCCTAGCCATCTTGAGTAGAAGACATCTGTGGCAAGAAGGCATGTGAGTGTCAGTATAGGATGCTGCTGCTGCTGCTAAGTCATGTCCGACACTGTGCGACCCCATAGACGGCAGCCCACCAGGCTCCCCTGTCCCTGGGATTCTCCAGGCAAGAACACTGGAGTGGGTTGCCATTTCCTTCTCCAATGCATGAACTGAAAAGTGAAAGTAGTCTCCCAGTCATGTCTGACTCTCAGCGACCTCACGGACTGCAGCCTACCAGGCTCCTCCGTCCATGGGATTTTCCAGGGAAGAGTACTGGAGTGGGGTGCCATTGCCTTCTCAGTACAGGATAGTGGCTGTGAAAGCAGGTTCAAGTCCCAGTATCAGCACTTCTGGTCCTTGTGTAAATCATCTTAATCTCCTTGTTCCTCAGCATCCTCACTGGGGAAAACAATGCCTGGGTTATGGTGAGTAGGGAATGTATTGCTGGATGGAAACAGCTTAGCATGGAGCTTGGATGCACAGCAAGCATTTGCCAATTATTAGCTCTTTTGGCATGCCAAGTCACTTCAGTCGTGTCCAACTGTTTGTGACCCTATGGACTGTAGCCTACCGGGCTCCTCTGTCCACGGGGATTCTCTCTTGGAGACATGCACATACGATACCTTAGAAATGATGGTCCCCTCTGTGAATGGAGACAGAGAATGGGGTTCAGGGTTCAACTGCACTTGAAATGTTTTATTTAAAAACATAAGGATAAACAGCATGAGAAAGTTCCTTTAAGAGTTTTGTAATGGCCATGGTGGCAATTATGTGGATCTGTATATATGGTAAAACTGCACAGCATTTCATACACACTATGCGTGCACACACAAATGAGTGCATACAGAAGCTGATGAAATCAGAGTAAGGTCTGTAGTCTAGTTAGCAGTATCATGCCAATGTTTTTTGGGTTTGTTTTCATTTTTGGGTTTTGGTGTTCTATTACAGCAATGTAAGCTGTTGCTCTTGGGGGAGCTAGATAGAGGATACCCAGGAAGCTCAGCTTGAAGGGCATGCATTAGGAAGTGCCCCCTGGGATCCAGTTGGGGGAAGGAGGGAAGAAAGCAGGATGGCTGGGGGAGTTGGGGTCTGATGCAGTCCAGAGAGAGGCCTCAGCTGACCCCAGGGAGCACAGGAGTGAAATGGCTCAGGAGAGGTCAGCTTGGGGCCTGAGCCCTGGCTTTCTGCCACCCACCCCCCTCCTTGCCCCAACCTCCACCCCAACTAGTCCTGGGTGTTAGCTGTGGAGGGCAGGGCTGTAGCACTTCTTCTCCATGAGAGGGGCCTCTTGGAGCAGTGGGGGCAGGAGCTATGGGGACACTGTGATGCACCACCCAGATGTGCGCCCCCCTCCCTGGAAGAACTTGCCACTCTAGCTTCCTAGTACATGCCCTTCACTCTGAACCTTCTCCCAGTCTGATCCCAAGGCACCTGCAGGAGGAGGGGCCCTGGGACACCAGGGTGGAGGCCTAAGGGGCTCCTCTGGGGACATGAGGAGGCCAAGTGAGCCCACAGCACCCTCCCAGGCAGGAGCAGAATTCTATGGACTGGCAGAGCCCATGGTGAGAAACCAGGAACTGACCACAGGGCTGCTCAGGACGCAGCTGTAGCCCAGGGGGAGAGTGGCCACGATGGTGGGTGGGCCAAGGCTTTGCTTCCCACAGCTTATCACTTCCTTTTAATCCAAGTACCTCTGTGACAAAACCAGCTATCTGAAGCGTTTTCACTGTCCCACCCTTGGTTCTGCATTGTAGAATTTTGTCAATGGGAATGATGTTTTTCCCCCTTTCCATATCCCTAACTCCTTTCTCCAAAAGTGAGAACCTTGGTCCTCATTATCTCCCAGTCTGAAATCAATCTTCCAACACAGCCTTAGCTGCAAGACTCCACACTCCCTCTGATGTGAGACCCCACTTCACCACTGTCTCCCAGTATGATCCCCTACCCCACTGGGGTAAGTGTTCCCTGATTATGGTAGCATTTAATAATTTTCATTTAATGCATGAATGAATGAATGTTAGTTATCCCCAACCCCTAGTATAGTGCCCATGGCAGTTTATAATACTTATATTATTATTAAATGAACAAATAAGTATGAGAGGAACAATAGAACCCAGGAACTCATAATTTGTCACGAATCAGGCATGAATTTTATCTTTCATGCAACTGTGAACAATGTTTTACTGAACCATTTGAAAATGTCAACAAGATTAGGAATGGCATGTCTGTCCTATTAATATTCATAAATTCGTAGCCTAGAGTTGACTTCAGTGATGATAAAAGATCAAGAGGAAAACATTCCTGTGGGTTCCCAGTGGTATAAGAGGAAGGTCAAGGTCAGAAGTGGGCCTCTTGGCTCTGCTGTTCAGGGGGTGTTTTCACACTGCAGGTAGCCATAGTAATAACAAGAAAATAGTAAAGATAAATGGCTGAGGTGTGTGTGTGTGTGTGTGTGTGTGTGTGGATGGACACAGCCACCCCAGGAGCTGAGTCCTATGGTCATCTCTATTTTTCAGAGGAGGAAAAACAAGAGATTTTGTAAAAGGGCTGATTGTAGTTTTCCCCTTGATCGTGTTGCTACTCTTTTCTCTAACAATGAGACCCTGGCTCCCATTATCCTCGGCGTTTACTCCTATGATCAGACAGATGGAATCTTTGGCCCATGGTCACTCAGATTCGTGGTGAAGAGTCTGGCATGTGCCTCTCGAGTGTTTGATTTCATAAATCCACTTCCAGGAAATACTCCTTCAGGGATGATCATGGTCCACCAGATGCCACATTTAAAGTGAACAGCATGTGTCCTGTGGACAGTCCTCATACAAAGCAATGACATCATGGGCATGGCTTGCTGAATCAGAGGGTTCAAGCCCCTAGCATTTTCCCCCCTCTCTCTGGGTTGGGCTGAAGATACTTCTCCAGGCCCCCAGACACCAGGTCCAGGGCCCTGGGCCTCAGGGTAATGGGGACATCATATGAGAGAGGAAGCTGGTCAGGCAGCCTCATCCCTGCTCCAGTCAAGCAGTCCTCGGCAGGCACCACTCACCTTGCCCAGTGCCTGCAGCCATGGCTCAGAGTCATGGCCTGCAATGCCCCTCTCTGCTTGTCGGAGACTGAGACCCTGCAGGGAGTAAAGGGTAGGGAGAAGGTGTGTTATTCAGGCTGAAGGGAGCTGTTTTGTAGGCCAGCTTAGGATGACAAGGAGACCAGAAGGGAGCAGGGACTGAAAAGGCAGTCAAGGTTGCCTTGTAAGATGAGATAAGGTGAGAGAGAGAGAGGTAAAGTGAGAGAAGTGAGGGAGGTGAGGGAAGTGAGATAAGATGAAATGAGATGAGGTGATATGAGGTGAAATGAAGTGAAGGAGTTGAGGTGAGGGAGGTAAGGTGAAGTAAGGTGAGGAAGGTGAGGTAAGTGAGATGAGATGAGGTGAGGTGAGGTAGGGTGAAGGAGGTGAGGTGAGGAAGGTGAGGTAAGTGAGATGAGGTGAGATGAGATGAGATGAGGTTACATGAGGTGAGATGAAGTGAGTTGGGGTGAAGGAGTTGAGGTAAGTGAGATGCGATGAGATGGAGTGAAGGAGGTGAGATGAGGTGACAGGAGGTGAGATGAAGTGAAGGAGTTGAGGTGAGGAAGGTGAGGTAAGTGAGATGAGATGAGATGAGGTGAGGTGAGATGAGATGAAGTGAGGTGAGGTGAGGAGGGTAAGGTAAGTGAGATGAGGTGAGGTGGGGTGAAGGAGGTGAGGTGAGGTGGGGTGAGGTGAGGAAGGTGAGGTAAGTGAGATGCGATGAGATGGGGTGAAGGAGATGAGATGAGGTGAGGTGAGGTGAGGAAGGTGAGGTAAGTGAGATGAGGAGAGGTGAGGTGAGGGAGATATAAGCCTCATTCCCCATCAGGGGGTGCAGGTGTGAGGACACATGAGCCAACCCCCCCATACTCACCCCACAAACAGGAACCTGTAGGGGGAGGCTGACATACTTCCCATAGGAGTCAGGGCATAGGCCCCCACTTCACCTCACCTGGTCCCATTTTCAAGACGTGAAGGAGGCACACACTGTATACTCTCACATTTCTCCATCCTAAGTTTCCGCTGAATATCATATACCTTTTACGCTTACATATTTACGTCCACCGAAAATGTCAAGTAGCACTTTTCTAGACATACTGAACAGAGATAAAGGGGATTAGAGGATGATTTTATCTCATTTAAAGGTAACCTGTGGCGAATGGGAGTAAACAGACCACTTGACAGCTCCACCTCATCCCCCTTCCTCCTCCTCCTGCTCCCCATCCCAACCTCCTCAAAGGCACCCTGGGAGCTCCAGACGCAGGAAAGATTCACATGTCCATCCCAACCCTTGCCAAGTCCTGCCTTCTAGAAATCTGGTTCCCAGGTTCACCTGGTGTGAGGCAAATTGTCAGTTACAAGGCTTCAATTGTCTGGAAAAAATACAGAAAGTGAAAGTCCAGGAGCCTTGATCTGCAATGCTAGCCTTGTGGCAACATCAGGGGAATTCTCTGGGCTTCCCAAGCCACAGGCTTTCTGATGCCACCTGAGAGGATGCCAGGCTCAGAACAGGTCAGCAAGGGACAGTGGACATGTTCGCTTGTGATGCAAAATAGCCATAATGCTTACACATTCAAAGGACCCCATCTGTGGAGGGGCCAGTCGGGGCTGGGCATCCTGGGATCTTCATCACCTGGGCTTAGGTTCCTGTAGCATTTATAGGTCAAAATAGTCAAATATCAATCATTTCCTATTGTAGGACCTAATGCATAGTTTGTTTCAACTCCACAAGAATCTTGTAAGGTAGACACGATCTCTAGTTCATGGAAAACAGAGGGCAGGAGAAGCTAAATAATTTGCCCAAAGTCACACAGAAAGTGGCAGAGTCAGAATCTGCATGCAGAGATTCAGATGCTTAATCTATTAATTAATTGCCAGTCAATCCTAAAGGAAATCAACCCTGAATAGTCATTGGAATAACTGGTGCTAAATAACTGATGCTAAAGCTGAAGCTTCGGTACTTTGGCCACCTAATGTGAAGAGCTGACTCTTTGGAAAAGACCCTGATGCTGGAAAAGATTGAGGGCAGGAGGAGAAGGGGGCAACAGAGGATGAGATGCTTGGATGGCATCACTGACTCAGTGGACATGAATTTAAGCAAATTCTGGAAGATGATGAACGTCAGGGCAGCAGTCCATGGGATCACAAAGAGTTGGACCCTACTTAGCAATTGAATAGCAACAAGTCTATTAATAGGCTTTTTCTGCTGTGCCCATGATCTCTCCTCCTGTCTTAAATCTGCTCTGTTCCTTGTCTTGTTTCCTAATCTAAACTGGCTTACTCTTGCCTGGTTCCTCTGCTCAGATGTTTCCTCCCTCCCGAACTCCTATGCTGCTTTCCTCATTTATTCTACAGATATATATTGACAAACTACTATGTGTCAAGCTTGTGTGGAAAGCCGCAAGGAGTTTCATAATTTAATAATTGAATAAGACACCGAAGAGCTTGGCAATCAGTGTAGACAAAGGATACTTAAGCTACACATGTTCACCAAGATAAGATTTTTTAAAAAGAAATAGTGAATTAAAGAATGAAGGCAATTTCAAGGACTTCCCTAGTGGCATGGTGGAGAAGAAACTACCTACCAATGCAGGAGACATAGGTTTGATCCCTCGGCCAGAAAGATCCCACATGCCATTGAGCAACTAAGCCCATGGACCACAACTACTGAGCCCTCACTCTAAAGCCCATGAGCCGCAACTACCAGAGCTCACGTGCTGCAACTGCTGAAGCCCACGGGCTCTAGAGCCCATGCTCCACCGCAAAAGAAGCCTCCATAATGAGAAGACTGCAACAAAAAGTAGCCCCCATTCACTGTAACTAGAGAAAGCCTGCACAAAGCAAAGAAGACCCAATGCAACCCTATATATATATATATATATATATATATATATATATATTTTTTTTTTTTTTAAGAATGAAGGCAATTTTACCCAACACTCTGCCTACCCCAGTGGTATGTGTTCACTTCACTGCCTGGACCCATGTGAGATGTGACCCTGAGTACTGGCCAAGTGGGAAGACAGAGGGTGGGTCCAGGGCGCGTGGAGGCAGTCTAGAATAGGAAGAGCAGCATGAGCAAAGACACAGAGGTGCATAAGGGAATAGTGAAAAGCTCCACAGGGCTGGAGCATTGAGTGGGCAACCTCATGGGGTGAGGAGAGTAAAGGGGACAGCCAATAAATGAGGTCAGGGGTGTGAGCACGGACATGCAGCAAAGGCCCTTGGATACTTGGCTAAAGTTTATCTTGGAAGCCAGAGGTGCTTTTTGACAAGTATCCCTTGAGATACCATGGAGGGTCAGAGTAAGGTTGAGGAGAGAAGAGATATAGGAAGCCTCAGGACCCCATGAGAAGCTCTATGGCCATCAGTTGTAAATTTGGGCATTCTATTTCCAATTCAGTTTTGAAAAAACCTGACTCGATGATATTGACATATGAGAAATGGAATATTTCCTGCCATATCAGTAAACAAGGACGTCACAGTCATCAGCAGTTGCAGCCTTACAGTGTAGCTGGTGAGCCTAAGGAAACTCAGGAAGAAGAATACCTGCCATCTAGACTGTAGCCACTCCCTATGGTGAGCTCCGAGAAAAGAAAACTCAGGATGTGAAAACACAGGAAACTGGCCCCAGAAGTTGTCGCTGTTGTCGTTCAGTCACTAAGTCATGTCTGACTCTTTGAGGCCCCATGGACTGCAGCACACCAGGCCTCCCTGTCCATCACCATCTCCCAGAGTTCACCCAAGTTCATGTCCATTGAGTCAGTGATGCCATCCAATCACCTCATCCTCCGCTGACCTCTTCTACCTTTGCCTTCAATCTTTCTAAGCATCAGGTCTTTTCCAATGAGCTGGCTCTTTGCATCAGGTAACCAAAGTATTGGAGCCTCAGATGACTGAGGTGCATATCAAAGGAATGATTCCAGTGAGCCCAGACTCTTACCATTTGTAGAAAAGTGCTAAATTCCTTATCTTGGGATATTTGGTTTTCTTTAATTAACAACAATATTTTGATGCTCAGACTACCTGCCCTTTGTTGCAAAACTTCTGTATAACCTGGCTCCTCCCCACCCTCCTTGAAGCAGTTCTCTCAGAGTCACCTGAGATGCTATCTCCGGAGCTTGAAGTCCTAAAAATTCCCAACAAATAAAATACAACTCTCAACTTTTAGGTTGTGAATATATTTTTTTAAGTCAACAAGTACCTTTCAACATAAGTCCAGACTTTGAGGCCTGTAAGATACAGACTGGAGGGACATTTGTATCCCCAGTATTTGATGCCCAGTGTGCATCTTGCCCTAAGGAGCTGACCAGAGGGAATGCCAGTAAGGTGATTCCTCTAACTGCCATCAATTTGCTGGGTGACACTGGGACTTTTCCTCCTGTGTCTCAAAGGTCTCACTTAGAAGGATGAGGCAGCTGGACACTCACAGGGCCAGACCTGATGATCCAGTCCTGCCAGGAAGACATATGCCCACTCTCTCCCTGCAAGCAGCAAGACCTTCCTTCTCCCTCTCCTGGAAATTCCCACTGCCTGGGCTCTGGGCTGCAGGACAATGATGGGCTTTGCCATTCCGACCATTCCACCCAGAAATGCTTGATACTTATTGGCATATTCCTGGACCCCAGACCTTTTGAGAGCCCTGCACACCTGTCACCTCCTTAGCCACTTACCCAGGCAAAGTACCCCAGGACAGAAATACCAAATAAGTATTGGCTAACTCCTCTCATGCACAGAGGGGCTAACTCACTCAAGGAGGCCAAAAGCCCTTCAGACGGGAGTTCGCACATGATTGGAAATATCTTCAACACCTTATCGATGATGGCTTTCCACCTAGTGCTCTGTGACAAAATGAAACAGTAAAAGATATCGATTTTTTTTTCTGGCAGGAAAAGGGGGAGGAAGGCTGGGTCTTAAAATGAAATTACAGTTATTGTTCTCCTGGTAGCATTTCTTGTGTGCCGCCATGACAGATGGCTTTTTAAGTAACAACAGATTTGTATTTCATTAGGACACTTTAGCCAAAAGATCAATGAAGCTCTGAGAACAGTTCTGCTGGTCCGTGGGGGCTGATGAGCCCCGTGAGAAGCCTGCAAAGATCCAGCTAAAATTAGGCAGCTGCCAACAGAGGTTGGATTCACAATCATAGCGCATTGATTTCCAAAGCAATGCTGAAACCAGGGGAGTTTTATTGGTCTGTTCGTTCTATCTATGTGGGGAAGGACCTTCTCTAATAAAGTGTCTCTTACTCTGGGGAAATGGAGCTCCTTAAAGGCAAGATTAATTTTTGGAAGAGTGGGAGGGAGTAGTCAGGATGTCATAATTGTATGTTCTTCCTTAACTTGTAGCATAACTGCCAGGCTGCATGTTATTATTATTCTTAGTTACCTTTTGTGAAGCAGCCACTTCCCCACCGGCATCCGTGAGCCTGACAACTGAAGAGGGCTTCAGGAGACATCACATCTGATGGACAGACTGCAAGAGGTCAGAGGGAGGGAGGGATCGACAGGTACCCAGGTAGAGGTGAGAAGGACCCAGAGGATGGAGGAGCCATGAAAAGATGACCTGGCCTGTGCTTAAACCCCTCCCCAGGGTTTGGAGTGATCACCATCCTTGGAGAAAGCTTTCTCACCATAGGCTGATTCTTCAATTAGCTCATTCATTCATTTATTATGGATATATCTTTAACAATTAATTTTGGGTTAAGGTAGATGTAAAATTATGCTTATAATATGATATCTTAACAATTAAAGCACTGAATACCACTATTATTTTATTGTAAAAGCATACAAATATATATTTTTGTTGTTGTTCAGTCACAAAATCGTGTCCAACTTTTTTGTGACCCCAAGACTATAGTTCACCAGCCTCCTCTGTCCATAGGGTTTCTCAGGCAAGAACACTGAAGTGGGTTGCCATTTCCTTCTCCAGGGGATCTTCCCTACCCAGGGATTGAATCTGCATCTCCTGCAATGACAGGCAGCTTCTTTACCACTGAGCCAAATATATATATATATATATATATATATATATATATATATATATATATATAAAGTATAATTAAAAAAACCATAATAGTGGTTTATAACACCCAAAGGAGGTACGATTTTCACTTCACAGACAGGAGACTGCAGCCCAGAGAGGTTAAGCAAATGCAGCATCCATGAGAAGTGGCAGAGCTGAGTTCAAGCCCAAGGTCAGCTTGATGATAGAGTCCCCATGTGTCTGGGACCATCCTTCCTAGGTCAGCTCCTCCTCATCACCCCTCTCCCCTTCCCCCTCATCAACCTGTCTTTTCGTGGCTCCTCCATCTCACCTTCTCACCTCTGCATGGGCACCTGTTGGACCTCCCCTCCCTCTGGCCTCCCAGAGTCCATCTATCCATCCATCAGGATGCAGCCCCTTCTCAACCCACCCCCAAGTTGTTGGGCTCATGACGGCCTGCGGCACTTGCCTGCCCCCACCCCAGCATCTTGCCTGGCCTCTCTGGCTTTTTGGTAGGTTCTATGATTGTTTTGCGGAGAAGGAAATGGCAACCCACTCCAGTGTTCTTGCCTGGAGAATCCCAGGGACGGGGGAGCATGGTGGTCTGCCGTCTATGGGGTTGCACAGAGTCGGACACGACTGAAACGACTTAGCAGCACCATGATTGTTTTGAGGGACACCAGAGCTCAGGGAGAGGAGGACTAATCTGCTTTAGAACCAGATAGACCTATGTTCAAGTCCTGCCCTAGAGTCTAAGCTAAATAACTTTAGTGAGTCACTGAGCTGTGCTGAGTGACAAGCTTATGGTGGGAAAGCAATCTCGAGGGCGATGAACTCCAGGTGAGGTCAAGATCAGGCACAAGTTCTTGAGAGGCAATTCTAGCACCAGATGGAGGCAGGTGAGATGGGCAACACTGGGCAGCATGTGGAAACACACAGAGTGTGGACTTGCCAGGCAGTGGAAGCTTAGTCGTCTAGAGTGGAGGTTTGGGAGACCAGACTTCCTGACTTTGAATGCCAGCAAATCCATTTACCGCTGGGTGACTGGGGGTCAGTTAGTTTTCCTCTCTGAGCCTCAGTTTCATCATCTGTGAATGGAGATGACCATTCACCATAGTGAGTGCGGGCATTTAGAGCAGTAACAGAACTCAACAGGTGTTAGCATTCAGAGAGAGTCCCAGGCTCAGACTCTGGCTCTGCCACTTCCTGGCTGTGCATTGCTGAGTAAGTAACTCAACCCTTCTGACACCTCACCTCACAGTGCAGCTGCTGGGAGAGGAGTGAGGTCCCCCACGTGAAACACCCCCCACAAGGGCTCAGTTCAGGTGCAGAACTGAAAGAAGACATTGAGATCTGCCCAGACAGAGCCTGCCAGCCTCGCAGGGCCTGAGGAGCCAGCAGGAGGCAAAGCATTTGTTAGAAGAGAGATGGTTGGTTATTCTAGAAAAGATATGGAAGAAAGACAAATGAATCAGTCCCCCTGCCAACTTTGTAAACATCATTGATTTGAAGTGGGAATCACTTCAGGGCTGCAGATACACTGACGATGGGGGGTCTCTCGGTGTGATTTGGGCTGCACGTATCACCAGTTCTGGGTCTGCCCACCCCTGGAAGGTCAGGCATGAGAAGTGTGGCTAGTGAGTGAGAGGCATTAGGATCAAGCTGCAGCCTAAGACTTCAAGCTAGACACCGGAAGGGCCATCCTTTCTGCTGCAATTTGTTAATATCACTTGCTATATTTATGCACTCCAGAAATCTAGAAACTATTCTTTCCCTAATAATAAGTAGGATTTATCGAGAGCTTGTGATGGGCCAGGCCTGGATCTAAGCACCTTCACTCATTGGCTCCTGGGATTCTCATAATAGCCCTGAGATAGCTGCTTTTATTATCATTTCCATTTTACAGATGAGGAAACTGAGGCTTAGAGGATAAGACTGGATCAAGATCACAGCTGACAACTGGCAGAGCTGAGTCAAACCCAGGCCTGGTTCCAGAGGCTCTCCAGGCCTGGATCTCCTAACCACTACACTGTACTCCCTTTCCCACTCTTCTTATTCACCCAACCATCCATCAGTTCACCCAGTCATTCATCCATCCATCCATCCATCCACTCATCCTTCCATCCATTCATTCTTTTATCCATTCAATGATTCATTCCTTGGCCATTACAGGCCCCTGCTTGGTGCCAGGCATCATGTCACTCTGGGTGCATAAAGGAGGCCCAGGCCTTGCTGTGGGATACTGGCAAAGATGTCTATGCTACCTGTGCAGGTGAGCTACACCCACCATTTGGTACCTGCTGGATGTTTCTCCTCCTCTCTCTCCTCTTGGTCTGTGTTCCTGAAATGGCTCAGAGAGGCCTCTCACACCTCCCAAATCTTTCCTCCTTCACTAGTTCCATAACACCCCAAGTCAAGCACATGGGAGACTCTCAACCAGTCCTGTGGAGGCTGGGGTATGCCTAGGGAATGGTGCACATCCATGCTACAGCTACAGCTTCCAGGGGAGAGCAACATCCACATCTCACTCCCTTCCCAGGGAGGTTTTGAGAATCCAAGGAGGCATGAGCCCAGGTGAGTACTTTGTAAACTGTGCAATGTGAGCATCCACCCCTCCGGCCCCTGCTGAGTAGTCTTGGCATTATTTTTCTCATCGTTCAGCATTCCGAAGGCTGCTTCCTATGGAAGCCAGAAGCACAGAAAATCTATTTGGTACTTCTTCTGCTTAGTTGATCCTTGTGGAGCAGGGAAAAGGAGGATGGCCCACAGAGGGATGTCACAAACAGAGTGACCTTCTCACCTCATCATTCAGTTCTCTGAGCCACAAACCTCCTGGCTCTGCAGGGATCATTTGCTTCAAATACAACAGAGGTAGCAATATCTGTCATCCTTGCCCCATAGGGCAACAGTTCAGTGAGACCTCAACTCACAGATCTGCCCTCTTGAGTCTGGAATTGGGCTGTGGTTCATTGAGCAACTCGGGACTTCCCTGTAGAAAAGGGAGGAGGTACAGTAGTCAGCACCGAGTATACTGAGTATATCAGGATACGATACTGATCATAGGTCTGCGTCTTAGCGCACACATCTCAACCGTCTCTGAGCCTCATGTACTTGACTCAGTGAAAAGTCCCCCAAAGATGTCCATCTCCTACTCTCCGGGACCTGCGACTGTGTTACTTCACATGGGAAAATGGATTTTTGCAGGTATAATTCAATTAAGGCTCTTGAGATGGGAAGATTATCCTGAATTATCCAAGTGAGTCCAGTTTAATGGGCCTTATAGGAGAGAAGCAGGAGGGTCAGAGTCAGGGAACTCAATGGAAGCAGGGCTAGAGAAGTTCATATGACGGTATAAGCAGAGGACAATGTCAGCAATTTGGAGAGGCTATGATGCTGGCTTTGAGGATCAAGGAAAATAATCAAGGAATCTGGGCAGGTTCGAAAAGCAGAAAAGGCAAGGAAATGGATGCTCCCATGGAGCTTCCAGAAAGAATTACCCCTGCTTAAAGAAATGGCAACCCCCTCCAGTGTTCTTGCCTGGAGAATCCCAGGGACGGGGGAGCCTGGTGGACTGCCGTCTGTGGGGTCGCACGGAGTCGGACACGACTGAAGAGACTTAGCAGCAGCAGCAGCTGCACACCTCGACTTTAGTGCAGTTAGACTGAGTCTGAATTTCTGTCTTCCAGACTCTTAAGAGAATAAATCCGTACTGCTTTAAAGCACCAGATTAGTGATCATTTGTAACAGCAGCAATAGGAAGCCTGTTACATGGGAGTTAGAACATATACCCTAGTGACTTTGATCTAACCGTGTGTAATGGTGTCAAAAGGTGGCTCAGTGGTCAAGAATCTACCTGTCAAACAGGAGATGCCGTTTCGATCCCTGGGCTGGAAAGATCCCCTGGAGGAGGAAATGACAACCCATTCCAGTATTCTTGCGCGGAGAATCCCACAGACAGAGGAGCCTGGTGGGCTACAGCCAACGGGTTTGCAAAGAGTCAGACACGACTGAGCATACAAACAGTGGTCTCACAACAGCAGAGCGGGGAGTCATCCTGAAAACAGGCCTGGAGCTTGACTGGCAGGGGTCACCTGGGCTCTATCTTTTATGACACACAGGACCTAGGCAAGTTGTATCACCTTCTACACTGCCATTATGACCCACTTGTCTGTTACAGGACTTCTGTAGCGGCTTCCTTAATGGTGGCTCAGATGGTAAAAGCGTCTGTCTACAGTGCGAGAGACTCGGGTTTGATCCCTGGGTCAGGAAGATCCCCTGGAGAAGAAAATGGCAACCCACTCCAGTACTCTTGCCTGGAAATCCCACGGACAGAGAAGCCTGCTAGGCTACAATCCATGTGGTCGCAAACAGTCAGACACAACTGAGCGACTTTACTTTCACTGTCTGTTCTGGAGAGGACGAAACTCTCACCTCTGCCCCACGCTCATGAAGCAGTGCCCTAGGCCCCACCTGCCATGACATACAGGACCTGTGTATGTACCTACAGATACAATCACTGTGGCTCAATCTCTGGGTCTCACCTCGAATACCACCTCTGCTGGGAAGCCATCTGGACCTTTAAAGACACAGTCGGTTGCCCCTCTGTGCTTGGGAAACTTACATCAGGGGCACCTTCTCATAGCTCTTATTAGCTGCAAAATATATCAGTAATGAATTCACTAGCCCCTGCTCGGGATCAGGCCTGGTGACGGTGTGAATAAAGCAGACCCTGACCCTAGGGAACACCTGCTCTAGTCTGCTATAATCACCTCCCCTCAAGTCTTCCTTCTCTCTAGCCTCGTCTCCTTGGGTTACAGCACTGAGCTCATCTCAGAGCAGGAACATCATTGTTGAATGAAGACAGTTTGGTCTGACCACTTCCTGAGACATTCACTCTATACATTCTAAATATAAACAATGTAAGAGCACCTGAGATCCAGGGAGGGAAAGGGACTTGCCAAGACCAGGCAGAACTGGAGCTCAAGGAGGAGTCTGGTGGAAGCCTGAATAGTGGCCCCTGAAAGACATGTCTATTCACACATGTACCCCAATGTTCATCGCAGCACTGTTTATAATAGCCAGGACATGGAAGCAACCTAGATGTCCATCAGCAGATGAATGGATAAGAAAGCGGTGGTACATATGTACAATGGAGTATTACTCAGCCATTAAAAGAATACATTTGAATCAGTTCTAATGAGGTGGATGAAACTGGAGCCTATGATACAGAGTGAAGTAAGCCAGAAAGAAAAACACCAATACAGTATACTAACACATATATATGGAATTTAGAAAGATGGTGACAATAACCCTGTATACGAGGCAGCAAAAGAGACACTGATGTACAGAACAGTCTTATGGACTCTGAGAGAGAGGGAGAGGGTGGGAAGATTTGGGAGAATGGCATTGAAACATGTATAATATCATGTATGAAACGAGTCGCCAGTCCAGGTTCGATGCATGATACTGGATGCTTGGGGCTGGTGCACTGGGACAACCCAGAGGGATGGTATGGGGAGGGAGGACGGAGGAGGGTTCAGGATAGGGAACACATGTATACCTGTGGCAGATTCATGTTGATATATGGCAAAACCAATACAATATTGTAAAGTTAAAAAAAAAAAAAGCGAAAAAAAAAGACATGTCTACTCAGAACCTCAGAATGAGTCTCTGACGACGTAATTAAGACCAAGATCTCAAATGAGATTGGCCTGGATTAGTGTGGGCCCGAAATCCAATGATAAGTATCCTTATAAGAGACAGAAAAGGAAACACGCAGAGATGAAGGCCATGGGAAGACAGAGACAGAGAAGAAAGCGATGCAGCCACCAGCCAAGGAATGAGCAGGATGGCCAGCAACCCCAGAAGCTGGGAGAGGAGCACAGAATGGACCCTCCCTCAGAGGCTCCAGGAGGACCCAGCACTGCCAACGCCTCCATCTCAGACCTGGAGCCTCAGAACTACAACCTAGTAGGTGCCTGTTGATTTAAGCCACGTGGTTTGTGTAAATTTCTTACCCAGCCCAAGGAAATGAATTCAAGCCTCTTCAAACACCCCCTCACCCCCTCCTACTGCACCACATCAGAGCCTTAGAACAACCTCAAGTTTGTCAGATCATGAAGACAACTTATACTCCTCTAAAAGATAACGACTGCAGAAGATACCCTGATGTTTATAAATGTGTCGAATTGGAACCACGTTATCAGCAATATACAATGCAGAAGAATGAATAGGGGAAGAAGGCTTCAGCCTGCCAGGCAGCAACTGACCCATTCTGTACATGCCCATGATGAGAAAACATTTTGGATTTAAAAACGGAAAAAGAGATACAATTTGTTGAGACTCTACTGTGTGTCTGATGCAGGGATGGGAAAATTATAAATTCATTTCATTTAATCTACCTACAAACCATATGAAGAAGAGATTACCATTCCTTTTTTTTTTTTTTTTTTTTAAGGAATTACTAGTCGTAAATCCAGCTCTGTGCCTGCTCCACAAATACCTGCTGTGGAATGAACGAACCCCCATTTCACAGATGAGGAAACTGAGGTTCCGAGTGGTTAGGTGGCTCAATGGAGGCCTGTTGTCAAAGTGTCTCTGACTTCCACGTCAGACAGCCTGGCTCTGCACATTAGTGCAGAGTGGCCCAGGAAGTGAGCACATTGCTCTGTGCCTCAGTCTCCCCATCTGTACCTGGAGACAATAGCGTCTGCAGAGTTGTAGGGTTAAATACAGGGATACAAGTTGAGCCCCCAACACCACTGTTCTGGAGCAAGGAAGGGCTCCATGGGTGATGCGGAGATTATTAGTTTCCAGATAGAGCCATGATTTAAACCCAGGACTGTCTGAACCCAAGCTGGGTCTGTCTAGCACAAATTAGACACCTGCATCCAGCCCCAGATGCTGGAGACCTGGCTAGCTGGCAGGCGTCTGATGGTTTGCTCTCCCCACTTGCTTCCTACCTGCCTTAATATCAAGTGTCTAACCTTGACACACAGTCCCTGGGGAAGGAAATGGCAACCCACTCCAGTATTCTTGACTGGAAAATTCATCGACAGAGGAGCCTGGAGGGCTGCAGGCCATGAGGTTGCAAAGAGTCAGACACGACCACGCATGCACACACTAGCACCTGCCCCAGACAGGTCCTTACAGGCATTTCCAACCCCATCCCCCCAACCTGGGCTTTAAGATCCAGCAGATCCAGGCGAAGTGTCAGTGGCAAATAAGTATGCTGGAGAGAGCGGAGCCTTTGACAAGTACCAATAGAAGCATCACAGCAGAGACTCGTTAGTCTTTTGGCACAAAAATCTATGCCTCCTTCTGAAGATAACTATTCCTTTTTTAACAAACAGCTTCTTTCTTGTTAGTGAACCTCAGTAGACACTACAGAGAGTCACTGACTTACGATGGTTTGACTTACAACTTTTTGACTTTACAATGGTGCAAAAGTGATACGCATTCAGTGGAATCCATATATCAAATTCTGAATCTTTCCAGGCTAGCAATATTCTCTCTCTCATCTCTCGTGATACTGGGCCATGGCTGCAAGCTGCGGCTCCCAGTCAGCCACACAATCACGTGGGTAAACAATCAACACAGCTATTCTATTACCACTGAACCATTCTGCATTTCACTTTCAGTAGAGTATTCAATAAATTACATGAGATACTCAACACTTCCTTCTAATTTAGCTCTGTGTTTGGTGATTTTTCCCAACAGGCAGGCGAATATAAGTGTCCTGAGCACATTTAAGGTAGGTTAGGCTATTTTGGCTTCCCTGATAGCTCAGTTGGTTAAGAATCCACCTGCAATGCAGGAGACTTCAGTTTGATTCCTGGATCGGGAAGATCTACTGGAGAAGGGGTAGTCTACCCACTCCAGTATTCTGGCCTGGAGAATTCCATGAACTGTATAGAACATGGGATAACGAAGCAATGGACATGACTGAGCGACTTTCACTTTCAGGCTATGTTCAGTAAGTTGGGTATATTACCTGCATTTGCAACTTATAATATGTTCAACTTGCGATGGATTCATTGTAAGTTGAGGACAATCTATAATGTCTAAGCACAGTACATCAGTTGACCCTGTGCCCTGAACTTCTCATCATGGATTTGATGTTGCCTGGCCCACCTAGCCAGAACTTCAGGTGTGCAACAGCCATTTGGCATAGAAGGGAGGTGGTGCACAGTGGACTGGGCAGGTCCAGAGGTACAGGTGAGTTGCATGAACAGATAGCTCAAACGCCTTTGACATTATCTACCTGCCTGTGGCCTCATGGGGTATTTCTCATGACCCATTTACTGAAGAAGAATAAACTCAAGCCTGGTTTATGGATGAATCTGTATGTTGCCATCAAACAGTGGATGACTGTAGACTACAGCCCCACTCAGGAGGAATCTTGAAAGACAGTGAAGACAAATCTTCCAGTTTGGCAGAACTCTTGAGTGTGACATGTCAGAACTTGAAGTTGTCCGCATCATCTGGGCCTGAAGTTTGAATCTACACTAACCCATGGGCAGTTGCTGATGGTTTGGCTGGGTGGTTGGTGAATTAGAAGGAAAAGGATGGAAGACTTGTGACATGGGAATATGTTAACAAGTTTCTCAAAATCATCACAGACCACGAAGATACTAAGTCCCATGTCATATGAAGGACATCCACTGTAGATAGGGCTGTAAATAGTCATCTGGACAAAATGACATGCTTGGTGGATGTTAGCCCGTTTCTCCCAGTCGTCCTAGCATTTGTTCAGTGGGCTGATAAACAGAGTGACCACAGTGGTGGGGAAGGAAGCTATGCATAGGTTTAATACAAAGGACTTCCTCTTATCAAAGATGACCTGGCCATCTCTACTACTGAGGGCCTAGTCTGCTAACAGCAGAGACCAACACTGAGCTCCTGATATGATCACATTACCAGGGGAAACAGCCAAATTCTTGGTGGCAAGTACATTGGTTCAGTTCAGTTCAGTTCAGTCACTCACTTGCGTCTGACTCTTTGCGACCTCATGGACTGCAGCACGACAGGCTTCCCTGTCCATCACCAACTCCCGGCTTGCTCAAACTCATGTCCATTGAGTCAGTGATGCCATCCAACCATCTCATCCTCTGTCATCCCCTTCTCCTCCTGCCTTCAGTCTTTCCCAGCGTAAGTACATTGGACCACTTCATAATGCAGGGGGCAGGATTCATCCTCCCTAGACCAGGCACACATTCTTGATATGAACTTGCCTTTGTGGTCCATAACACAGCTGCAAGTACTACCATCCTTAGAACTCATAGAATGTCTCATCCACCATGATGTTCTTGAGATCCTTGCTTCTGGTCAAGGAACTCATCCCCCAGATGAAAAGTGCAACAGTGGGCTTGTGCCCAATGGAATCAACTGGTGTTTCTACCTAACCTATCACCAAGAACCAACTGGCTTGTGAGAGAAAGATCAAAGGGCTTGGTGAAGACTTAGTTATGATGCCACTTCAGAGAGAACACTTGAGTTCTAGGTCAAGCATTCTAAATCTTCAGAAGCTCTTCTCTCTTGGCATCTTTAGATGCCCTGCCTCTCAGACTGTCCTGGCTCAGGTGGAAGTAGGGGCTGACTTAGACTTGACCCAACCAGGACCTGGGTCAGGCTGAGCTGTTTCCTGAGTGTGACCAGAGCTGGGGGTGGGGGATGCAGAACCTGTTGTTCCAGATGCCACTGAGAGCTTGTCACAAGCACTAACTAGGCATGGGGCACACTTGTCTCCAGGTTGCCTGGCCAGGCTTGAAGGGTAGGTGCAATTCATCTCAGAGCTTCTGAGAACGTCACACATTTTGAGAGTTCAGCCAGGCTGAACTCTTGGGAACTGGCTCCGGTGGCTTCCTCTTCCTCCCCCACTCACTGTCCCTCCCTTCCCCTCTTCTCCTCCCACCCCTCTCCCTTATCACTCTCACTATCACTCCTGGTTATTCCTCCTCCCTCTTCCTCTTTTTATAATCTCCCCTGCCTCTTCCTTCTTCCTTGCTCCCATTGGCCCTCTACTGTCTCCTCCCTCCTCCCATTCCATCCAGGACATCCTCCCCCTCTTCTGCATTCCCCTCCCCACTTCCAGCCTCTCACTTCTGTTTCCACCTCCTCTGTCCCTCTTCTCTCCCCCCTCGCTTCCCTTCCCACTCACCCCTTCTCTCCCAGTCACTTCTTTTCCTCTCCTACTTCCGTCTCAGTTAACTCTCCCACTCCCGCTGCCTCCTCTCTTCCTTCACTCCTTCATCTTCCCTTTCCCCTTTCCATCCTCTCCATGGATGCCCTGTGGCCACCATGGGGAAGGCCGGCCTCCTCTCTAGCCTGCCAAGACTCTTGTATTGGACTGAAGACTCACTGCCACCAATGAAAATAAGGCTCCCTCTCTCCTTTGAACTGTGGTGCTGGAGAAGACTCTTGAGAGTCCCTTGGGCTGCAAGGAGATCCAATCAGTCCATCCTAGAGGAAATCAGTCCTGAATATTCATTGCAAGGACTGATGCTGAAGCTGAAACTCCAATACCTTGGCCACCTGATGTGAAGAGCTGACTCATTGGAAAAGACCCTGATGCTGGGAAAGATTGAAGGTGGAAGGAGAAGGGGATGACAGAGGATGAGATGGTTGGATGGCATCACCGACTCAATGGAGATGAGTTTGAGTAAATTCTGGGAGTTGGCAATGGACAGGGAGGCCTGGTGTGCTGCAGTCCATGGAGTCGCAGAGTCAGACACGACTGAGTGACTGAACTGAACTGAACTCTCCCTTCTATTCAGCCAGTGCCTGTGGCTGTTTTGACTGGCCTGCATGAATCACTTTGTCTGAACAGAACAACTCTACCTAATGACATCCATCAGTCAGACAGTGTGTGTCCCAGTAGCTGTGTGCATCCTTGGACTCACATCCCAGCATCTGCTGTATCCTGAGAAGAAGGGAGCCAGGCACTGGGCAGATGGCAGACGTGTCCTAGACCCACAGGATGTTTAAAGAAAGGGCATCCTGTGCCTCTCATGGCTGACCCAGCCCATCTTCCCCACATCATAGGAGACCATGCTGAGGTTCATGGAGAGGGCACGGGTTTTGAGTCTGCAGATCTAGGTTCAAATTCTTCCTCCACCCTATTCACTATGCATCTTTCACTAGTCTCTCCAAACCCTCATTCTCCTCATCTGTAAAATGGGGAAAATACTGCCTGACTTGTGGAGTTGTGTGAGGGCAAAATGAGTTGATACAGAGAAAATCAACTTGGTTGGTCCTTGCCACTTGGCAGATGCTCAACAAATGTTGGTTTTATTTTACTCCCCTTCCTCATTGTTAAGTCCTCAATGCAACCTATTTTCAAACCTAACATTTCACAGAACACGCTCACCATCATGCATTCTCTGAATTGTACATTGTGTTCTTCCTCCTACACCTGGAGAAATCTTAGTCTTCAAACCCTGCCCTCAAATGTCACAGCTCCCATGAAGACTTCTGTATCCATCCCATCCTATCTGGTAAAATTAGTCTCTCACAGCTACCATCCTCGTCAAAACTAGTGTCAACAGTCTGCTCCAGTGAAGGAGTATTTAATATTGATTGCTACTGCATCGTTGGACCTCACAGGCACCCAGCCTGGCAAGCCAAAGGAATCAAGACAGCATCTCCCTCCTTTTCCCCTTCTCTCCAAGAGTTCATATATTCCCTTCCTCTACTTCTCCCAGCAGATTTCCTATGATGACTTTTCATTTTGCAAGCAGGTGAAAAATCCAACCTAATCACATGTGACCTTATGGAGTAACTAAGATGACATATAGCTGAGAAGATGACATGGGTACAGCCCTGAGCCAGTCAGTTACAACGAAAGGGGAGACATCATATAAGCAGTCAGCAATGCCACACCTTCAGCAAAAGAGTGACGAGAGCGCTGAGATGTCTGGTATGCACACACAATGCCACACCCACCATACTTTCCACCGACCTCTGATCATGCTGCTCTCAGATCTCTCCGCACATCGCACGAGGCTCTTTGTTTGTCTGCCTTCCCACCAGAGAACGAGCTCCTCCTTAAAGCTCCAGTTTGCAAAACAAGCTGGGACAGAGCAGATGTCAAACAAGTCTCCATGGAATAGCAGCAGGAACAGAGATGATGAAAAACAGCAAAGGTTATTGTTGTGATGTTTTCCCCTGGTTAGAACTTGCAACAAGCCCCATATTCCTATAACTTGCATTATTTGCAGAAAACTAGCAATCTTGGCAGTGTCAAGGACCGAGGTGGTAGCCTCATCCCTACTTCCCGTCTAAGATTGGCTTCATCTTCAGCCCATCATCCGTACATTCCCCACCTACTCATCCATTCATCCATTCCCTTTCCATTGTCCACCTCACCCATCTTCACAATTTTTCTTGTATCCATCCTCTTACCAACTATTCATCCATCCATCCATCCATTCATCCATCCATTTTATTTCCTTTTGTCTTGTCCCTAACAATGTGCTTATGCCTAACAGAATCCAGTTCCCTCAAGGATCCAGATCCCACAAGGCATCCACAGCTTCCCTGGAGAACATCTTACATGCTCCCTGACAGGACCAGTTAGCTTTCCAACAATCCATCCAGTAGAATTCACTGTTTCCTTCTGATTTTCTTCCCCTTCACTACACATGCACACATGTGCACGTGTGTATGCACACACACACCTCTGAAGGGATCGCTGCTTCTACTGGGTACCACAAGTTTATCAAGCTCCCACTGGGTACCACAGCTGCCTCTTCATCCCACCACATCCTGCCAGGCCCCGGCCTACACAGTATCCCCCGAAGAGCCAAAGACACAAGCATTTCATGGCAGGGCAGGGGCCCAGAACAGTTATGCTTGTGGTTGCAGTTGTTTTGTGCACACCTTTGGCAGGTGACAAATATTAGAACAAAATGCATAGATGAGGTAACATGAGGAGCAAGAGCATCCTGAGGGTCTGGGGGCAAAACAAAAGTGAAAGTGAAGTCACTCAGTCGCGTCTGACTCTTTGCAACCCTATGGACTGTAACCTGCTAGGCTCCTCCATCCATAACAGACACTCAATAAACATCTGCTAAACAAAAGCATGAGTTAGTGGGGAGCTTGGGCCCTATGACACCCCAGAAATAGATGTATGTGGATGCTTCAGGCTGATTCTTCCACAGTGATACTTTCTGAAGAGCATTTTCTAGGCAGTTGTCCTGCCTTTGCTTTCCTCTGACCTGGGAAGAGATAGGGAGGTGGGGGCTTCTATTTTCATACCTCAAAGAGCTGCAAGGGGAACATGAAATCCAGCTGCAGGCTGCCAGCACCTCTGGTAACAGGCAGCCTGGCTGGGGTGGGGGACAATGAGAGCTGCCACCTCTGTTGCTGACACGACCCAGAAAATGCCAGTGAGGAGCACCACTATAGCTCCTCGGCTATAGTCACGCAACACCACATAAGGGGATCCAAAGAGGAAACAGCACAGGTGGGCCGATCTCAGTCCCACTGTTATACATATGCCATGGCTGTTTCTTAGTCACTCAGTCACGTCTGACTCTCTGCAACCCCATGGACTGCAATACGCCATGCTTCCCCATCCTTTACCATCTCCCGGAGCTTGGTCAAACTCATGTCCATTGAGTTGGTGATGCCATCCAACCATCTCACCCTCTGTCATCCCCTTCTCCTCCTGCCTTCAATCTATATGCCTATGTACACGTATACACATACGTACGCAGAAACATATACATACATAGAGATATATATACTTAGACTTAATACATACACATATGTACTGCCATATATGTGCATATATATATACATGCATACACAAACATACTTACACACAGATACATATACATATACACACACACGCACACACACACACACACACACACACACACATATATATGTACTGCTGTGTGCAGTTTTATCCAGTCACTAAGTCGTGTCTGACTCTTTGTGACCCCATGGACTGTAGCCCATCAGGTTACTCTGTTCTCCACTATCTCCTGAAGTTTATACACATACATATACGTATACATGGGCTTTCCAGGTGGCACGAGTGGTAAAGAATCTGCCTGCCAATGCAGGAGGTGCCAAAGATGCAAGTTCAATCCCTGGGTCAAGAAGACCTCCTGAAATAAGAAATGACAACCTGTTCCAGTATTCTTGCCTAGAAAATTCCATGGACAGAAGACCCTGGCAGGCTACAGTCCATGGGGCCACAAAGAGTCAGACACACACAGATGCATATACATACACATATATACACATCTATTGCTATATACATGTTCCATGTAAACATATACATGCACACAAATATAAATATTTGACCTTGGTCAGTTACCTAGCAACAGAAATCCCCAACATGATCCCCATTGTAGAGAGGAGAAAGCTGAGGTTCAGGGAGATAAGTAACTGACCCAGGCTCATGTACCCAGTTGGTACCAGAGCCAAGTCACAAGCCTCTGACCTGTCACCACCTCACTTCAGTGCCTCTGTAACACAGACCCATCTCACCCCATCATTGCACAGATCTGTCTGCCCTTCTCTTGTCCTCTTAGGCACTTGCCTTCCCCATCTTACTGGGAGCCCCTGAGGTTGTACCCCCTATTTGTGTTTCCATACTCCCCCAGCTCAGGGTCTGAGGACATCCCAATCCAACAATTAATAAAGGAGAAGAGAAGGGGGAAGCCCTGAATCTTGGCTTATTGGTGCTTGTCTGTTGATTCAGCGGTTCCCGGAGATGTTGTCATGAGAAGGGTTGTAGGAGAAATGGAGGCCGGTGAGGAGCTCCCATCTGCCCAGTGCCCATGGCTCTAGTGGATTCACTGAGGCCATCTCCTGGAGAGCTGGGCTGTGTGCAACTGGCTATTCCCACAAGACTGCCCAGAGATCTCCATTCTCCCACATGGAGCACAGCGGTGCCCACATGCCTGCATCTAAATGCCTCTAAAGACGCAGCAAAGGGCACAGTTGACATATCAGCTCTTCTGTCAAACATCACACTTAGCTCTTTAATGAGGAGCCTGGGGAGCATCCTGGGAATATGGGCCTGGGACACAAACCACAGTGATTATGAATCGCTGATCCCCTTCAAAGGCGCCCGAGTTCTCCCAGATGTCGCTACAACCAATCAGAGCCTCTTCCTGAGTCTTTCCAGATCAATGGATTCATGTCGTTTGGGAGGAAAACAAGTCAGGGTGAGCTGAAGCTCCAGGGGGCCTGGCGCATGGAAACGCATTCATCAGGAGCGTTTGCATGGATGAAGTTGTGATTCCTTCTGGTCAATAAACACCCCAGGCTGGTCAGTATTTTACCTGCCCCCTGATCTCCAAACCCAAATATGGCTAAAAATAGCCTTTGCCAGCTGTGACAAGGACCCCGGGGGCAGGGAGGTGCACACACCGCTTGGACACAGCACTTCTGGGTGGCCTGTGGACCTGGTTTGAATCCCGCACTGCAGTCTCCAGGTGGGGGTAGACTTGGGGAGTCTCATCATCTCTCTGAGCTTCAGTTTCCACATCCAGGTCCGTGTGGGTGGGAGCTGGAGGGGTTGGGGCAGGAACTGGCCTTTCAGGACCTTGAAAACCAAGCTCAAGGTCAGGGCCTTTGCTTTAGGAGCGGCAGGGCCTCTGCTGTTAACCAGCTGGGGGAGAGAAGGTTTGCATTTCAAACTGACCATCCAGGATGTTTATCTCAGGCCCTCTGGCAGTTGTGAGGACAAAATGGTAAAATGCTGCTGAAAAGGTTAGACCAGTGATGACTCAGCAGTTCCCCCAGGAAATGGCAGCAAGTGTCCTGAGGTGGGAGGACGGACACCCTGCCCACCCTGTTTGTCAGGGCAGCAGCCACTCCCGGGCGCAGGCGCTGCACCCAGCACCTCACCCACATCTCTTCACTGTGTCCTCACAGACCCGGAGAGGTGGGTGGGAGGATGTTACCACCTCATCTCACAGAAGGAGAGACTGAAGTTTGGAGAAGAATCAATCCTAGAATGCGAGGGACCATAGAGAACCGGCCTCCAGGCCCACGTCCATTTCACAGAAGGGAAAACTGAGGTCTGGAGAAGGGCAGTTGCTAACTCACAGGGAACTCTCCATTACATTTAAAGAGAGCCAAGCCTCCCTCAAGGGCTAGAAACACAGAAATGAATTGGACCTGGCCCCTGCCCTGAGGAAGCTCCTGGTTATGAGAGGCTCTAGAACTTTGGTACTCACATGAAGCAAGCAAGAAGGGAAGTGTGTGGAGGGTGCATAGAAAATGCAGAGGAGGAAGGTGTGAACTCCGTGTAGGTTGGGGTGATCAGGCAGGGAAGGCTTCTGAAAGGCAGTGTCAGTGATAAGAAGGAGGTGGGATCCCCTCCTTGTCCATACAGGGTTCTTTCTGCTTCTCTCCAATCACCTCTTAAGGGGGTCAGGGGCAGGGGTATAAGAACATTTTCTGTGACGAGTTACCAAAATCCAGTTCAAAAGCCACCCGAGTGCAGGGTCCAGAATGGGCCACTGCAGCCCTGTTTGTAATTTTGAAAATCAGAAACAACTTAAAAATCCACAGACTGGAGATGGTTAAAGAAATTATGGAGCATCTGTGCAATGCCATCTGGGCACCTGTTTGAAAGGAAAAAAAAGATGTGGTGAGAGGATGTGATAAACTCAGTGGTGCTGCTTCCTGAGTGAAGGGCCAGGTTTGCTGGGCTGAGCTGCAGGTGGGGAGCAATGCTGTCCTTGTCCCTGTCCTCTGCTATGTCCCCCTCCTCCCACCCCACTGTCCCCTCCTTTCCCATGGGTCCTGTTTGCCAAATGGATGTTAGAGGGACAGATCTCTTAGCCTTCTCCCTGTCCCACCAGAGGCCATGGCATTTGCTTGTTCATTTGTTCACTCTCTCATCCGTTCATTTATTGAGCAACTATGATGGCAGAGTAGAAGGACACGTGCTCATCTTCTCCTTCGAGAACTCCAAAATTACAACTCTCTGCTGAACAACCATCAACAGGAGAATGTTGGATCCCACTATAAAAAGATACCCATGTCCCAGGGCAAAGGAGAAGCCCCAGCAACACAGTAGGAGGGGCAAAACTGCATTTAGAATCAAACCCTATACCCGCCAGAGATGGTTGGGGACTCAAACAAAACCTTGTACGTACCAGGACCCAGAGACCCCACAGAGACTGAGCCAGATCTGCCTTTGAGTGTTTGAGTGTCTCCTGTGGAGGCACAGGTCATCAGTGGCCTGCTGCAGGGGCAGGGGCTCTGGGTGCAGCAGACCTGGGTCACACAGCCTGTGGCATAAGCCCTCTTGGGGGAGGTCGCCATTAACCCCACCATAGAGCTGCTAAGCAGATGACCCACAAACTGCAGAACAATTATACCAAAGAAATTCTCACACTGTTAAGAAAGTTCTAGGACCCACAACAGATTTCCCAACCTGGGGATCTGGCAAAGGGATTGAGAATCCCCAGGGAATTTGACTTTGGAGGTCAATGGGATTTGATTACAGAACTTACACAGGACTGGGGAAGCAGACTCTTGGAGGGCACACACAAAAAAAAGCTTGTGTGCACCAGGACCCAGGAGAAAGGAGCAGTGACCCCACAAGAGACAGACTCAGACATGCCTGAGAGTGTCCAGGAGTCCCCGGCAGAGGTGTGGGTCAGCGGTGGCCTGCTGCAGGGTCGGGGGCACTGAGTGCAGCAGTGCGTGCATGGGGCCTTTTGAAGGAGGTCGCCATTATCTTCATTACTTCCACCATAGTTTGGCCTCAGGTCAAACAACAGGGAGGGAACATAGCCCTGCCCATCAACAGATTAAATTAAAGATTTACTGAGCATGGACTCGCCCATTAGAACAAGACCCAGTTTACCGAACAGTCTCCCCCATCAGGAAACTTCCATAAGCCTCTTATCCTTATCCATCAGAGGGCAGACAGAATGAAAACCACAGCCACAGAAAACTAATCAAACTGATCACATGGACCACAGCCTTGTCTAACTCAATGAAACTATAAACCATGCCTTGTAGAGCCACCCAAGATGGACCGGTCATGGTGGAGAGTTCTCACAAAACGTGGTCCACTGGAGAAGGACCAATGGACCAGTGTCGTTGCTCTCTTCCAAGAACACAAGAGAAGACTCTACACATGGACATCACCAGATGGTCAATACCAAAATTAGATTGATTATATTCTATAATCAATACTGGAGAAGTTCTATATAGTCAGCAAAAACAAGACCGGGAGCTGACTGTGGCTCAGATCATGAACTCCTTATTGCAAAATTCAGACTTAAATCGAAGAAAGTAGGGAAAACCACCAGACCATTCAGGTATGACCTAAATCAAATCCCTTACAATCATACAGTGGAAGTGAGAAATAGGTTCAAGGGTTTAGATCTGATAGACAGCATGCCTGAAGAACTACAGATGGAGGTTCATAGGAAGTTCACAGGAGGTTTCTGTGACATAGTATAGGAGGCAGTGATCAAGACCATCCCCAAGGAAAAGAAACGCAGAAAAGCAAAGTGGTTGTCTGAGGAGGCCTTATTAATAGCTGAGAAAAGAAGAGAAGCTAAAGGCAAAGGAGAAAAAGAAAGATATACTCATTTGAATGCAGAGTTCCAAAGATTAGCAAGGAGAGATAAGAAAGCCTTCCTCAGTAATCAGTGCAAAAAAAATAGAGGAAAACAATAGAATTGGAAAGACTAGACATCTCTTCAAGAAAACTAGAGATACCAAGGGAATATTTCATGCAAAACTGAGCACAATAAAGGATAAATGGTATGGACCTAACAGAGACAGAAGATATTAAGAAGTGGTGGCAAGAATATACAGAAGAACTATACAAAAAAGATCTTCATGACCCAGATAATCACGATGGTGTGATCACTCACCTAGAGCCAGACATCCTGGAGTGTGAAGTCAAGCGGCCTTAGGAAGTATCACTACAAACAAAGCATGTGGAGGTGATGGAATTCCAGTTGAATCATTTCAAATCCTAAAAGATGATGCTGTGAAAGTGCTGCACTCAATATGCCAGCAAAACTCAGCAGTGGCCACAGGACTGCAAAAGGTCAGTTTTCATTCCAATCCCAAAGAAAGGCAATGCCAAAGAATGCTCAAACTACTGCACAATTGCACCAATTTCACATGCTAGCAAAATAATGCTCAAAATTCTCCAAGCCAGGCTTCAACAGTACGTGAAATGTGAACTTCCAGATGTTCAAGCTGGATTTAGAATAGGCAGAGGAACAAGAGACCAAATTGCCAACATCTGCTGGATCATAGAGAAAGCAAGAGAGTTCCAGAAAAACATCCATTTCTGCTTTGTTGATTATGCCAAAGCCTTTGACTGTGTGGATCACAACAAACTGTGGAAAATTCTAAAAGAGTTGGGAATACCAGACCACCTTACCTGCCTCCTGAGAAATCTGTATGCAGGTCAAGAAGCAACAGTTGAAACAAGACATGAAACAACAGACTGATTCCAAACAGGGAAAGGAGTACATCAAGGCTGTATATTGTCACTCTGCTATTTAACTTATATGCAGAGTACATCATGCAAAATGCCAAGTTGGATGAAGCACAAGCTGGAATCAAGATTGCCGGGAGAAATATCGATAACCTCAGATATGCAGATGACTCCACCCTTATGGCAGAAAGTGAAGAATTAAAGAGCCTCTTGATGAAAGTGAAAGAGGAGAGTTAAAAGCTGGCTTAAAATTCAACATTCAAAAAACAAAGATCATGGAATCCGGTCCCATCACTTTATGGCTAATAGATGGGGAAACAATGGAAATAGTGAGACACTTTATTTTTGGGGGGCTCCAAAATCACTGCCACTGCAGATGGTGACTGCAGTCATGAAATTAAAAGACACTTGCTCCTTAGAAGAAAATTTATGACCAACCTAGACAGCATACTAAAAAGCAGAGACATTACTTTGCCAACAAAGTTCCATCTAGTCAAGGCTATGGTTTTTCCAGTAGTCATGTATGGATGTGAGAGTTGGACCATAAGGAAAGCTGAGCGCCAAAGAATCGATGCTTTTGAACTGCAGTGTTGGAGAAGACTCTTGGGAGTCCCTTGGACTGCAAGGAGATCAAACCAGTCAATCCTAAAGGAGATCAGTCCTGAATATTCATTGGAAGGACTGATGGTGAAGCTGAAACTCCAATACTCTGGTCACCTAATGCAAAGAACTGACTCACTGGAAAAGACCCTAATGCTGAGAAAGATTGAAGGAAGGAGGACAAGGGATCAACAAAGGATGAGCTAGTTGGATGGCATCACCAACTCGACGGACATGAGTTTGAGCAAGCTCTGGGAGTTGGTGATGGACAGGGAAGCCTGGCATGTTGCTCCATGGGGTCACAAAGAGTCGGACATGACTGAGTGACTGAACTGACTGGTGTGCCCTGGACATGAACTTGGGCAAACTTTGGGAGATGGTGATGGACAGAGGGGCCTGGTGTGCTGCAGTCCATGGGGTTGCAAAGAGTCAGACACAGCTTGGCAACCGAAGAGCATCTATGATGTGCCAGGCATTGTGCTGGACACAGGACAGGGCGGTAAGGAAGCAAACAGCCCCTGCCCTCATGTGACTTTGCAGCTTAGTGGAGGAGTTTTGCTGTTTTTAGTCACTAAGTCAACCCCACGTACTGTAGCCTTCCAGACTCCTCTGTCCATGAAATTCTCTAGGCAAGAATACTGGAGTGGGTTGCCACTTCCTTCTCCAGGAGATCTTCCCAACCAGGAATTGAACCCATGTCTCCTGCATTGGCAGGCAGATTCTTTACTGCTGAGCCACCAGGGAAGCCCCTAGTGGGGGATACCAGCTTTAAACAAAGTCACGTGCATAAATGTGAAATTAAGAGCACCTCAGACAACAATGGCAACCCACTCTAGTGTTCTTGCCTGGAGAATCCCAGGGACAGGGGAGCTTGGTGGGCTGCCTGGGGTCTATGGGGTCGCACAGAGTTGGACATGACTGAAGCAACTTAGCAGCAGCAGCAGCAGACAGCAAGGGAGCTTGTGCAAAAGTCCTGGGGAAGCTGAAGCAAGGTGAGGACAGACATCTGGAAAACTGTAAGGGGGCTGGAGCACAGAGAGCAAGTTGAGAGCCTGGATGAGGCTGTGACCGGGGGCGGGGTGGGAGCTGCACTCTTTCTCTAGGATCACAGCCCTTGTCTCAGGAGTGATAAGCAACCAAGGGGAGTTCTAACTGGGCCCTATGGTGGTCAGATGTGCACCTCAAACAGACCACATGTGAACTGGCTCCCCTAATCCCAGTTGTCTGCTCCTAGGTTGAGTCTTGCCCCAAAGCACCTGGGGACACAGTAGGGCTCATAAACCAAGGCTGCCAAGATGCACACATTCTGGGGTGTCTGCAGGGTGACAGATGAAGGATGAATATGCCAATTAAATATGCACTCCTTCAGGTGAAAAGTGTTGGGAAGATTAGTTAAGCAGAGTAAGAGGAACAGAATGCTCAGGAACCCCCCTCTCTCACCTGCAAAATAGTGTCTGAGCAGAAACCTCAGAGGAGTGAGCCCTGTGTATGGGCAAGAGAACATTCCGGGTGGAGGAAGCAGCAGGTGCAAAGGCCCCAAGGAGGGAATGTGCTCGACTGTTGGAGAACCATCAGGACTCCGAGGCTGGCGCAGCAGAAGAGGGCATGAGTGAGAGCAGGTGGGTGGGTAGAGCCTGAGGGGTCTTGGAGGACTTTGACTTCCACTCTGAGTGCTGTGAGGAGCCCTTGGGGGCTTTGAGAAGAGGACTTTGGTTTTAGAGAGATTTTTCTAGCTGCTGAGTGGCGAACAGTCTGCAGCAGTCGGGGGAAGCCGGGAACAGCCAGGAAGCTGTCCCCACAGTCCAGGCGAGAGCTAAGGCTGCCCTTGGTTCATCCAATTCTCCCTGATTTATAGCCTGCTTTTTCCATCCGACCCTGCATCAGGGTCCTCTTCTAGGTCAACACACAAAACCCTTCCCCATCCTTTTCAGTGGCTACCCACAGTGCATGGTACGGAAGTGCCGTGACTTCCTCATTCTCTCTTGTCTGTAAGTATTTAAATTGTTTCTGGTTTTCACAGTTATAAACAGGGCTGCACTGGCTGATCCTGGGCATCTGTGCTTGCATGGTTTTCGAGCTGGATTTTGGCAACTTCTCACAGAAGATGAGATGTCTTGATCCACACAGAGAACACTTTTGTTCATCCCTAGAGAAGACTTTGCTCACTTTCCTTGCTGTTTCTGGCACCACCCCAGGTCTCAAGGGCAGGTGCCAGGTTTTGTACAGTCCTCTGCTGTATCCTGGGGATGCAGAACAGTGCCTGGCAAAGAATAATGCCCTGCTGTGAAATACTAGTCCTGGTGCCCCACAAGTAGCCACACGCTGGCAATGTGCCAGCAAAGCCAAACACAGCCAAGTGATACCCACCTAGGGCAGAGTCCAGCCTCAGCCACACTTGCTGCGAGGACTTGGACAGGTTGCATTTACTTCTCTGACCCTTATATTCCCAATATTAAATAAGGATTAAAATCCCCACTTTGGCCACCTGAAGCAAATAGCCGACTCACTGGACAAGACCCTGATGCTGGGAAAGATTGAAGGCCAAAGGAGAAGAGGGTGGCAGAGGATGAGATGACTGGATGACATCACCGATTCAATGGACATGAACTTGGGCGAACTCCAGGAGATGGTGAGGGACAGGGAAGCCTGGCATGCTGCAGTCCATGGGGGTCTCAAAGAGTCAGATGCAACTTAGCAACTGAAAAACAACAAAAATCCCCACAAATGGAAACTGAAGGAAATGGAATGAAACAGACAAAAGCCTGAGTGTGGTACTTGGCATGTATCCGAGGGTCTGTGAATGGGTTTTGCCTCTGCTTCTCAAGTCCCTCCAAGATCACTGTCACTAGTTCCAGCTGGTGAGCACCCTTGGGCACCATCAGGGCATCACTGAAGCATGGTTGGATGATGCAGGTAGTCAGCCTTCCCAGTTCTGTGTGACCCCATCCCTCTGAGCCCGCTGTCCACCCAGGCTGTGATCCAAGCCTCTGGCTGATGTACATCCAGGCCATCCTCTGCTGGCTGCCAACACTTAGATGTCTCCCGAGGTCTCTAGGGGTAGAATGCGGCTCTGGGACCAGATCCCAGAGAAGGACAAGTGTCAACCTCAGCTGAGGGGCTGGGGGACCAGGCCAGGAGCAAAGATGGCTTCCACTCGCAGGCTACACAGGGAACTGGGGATTCCCACAATCACCAGGGATCCAGAGAAGGGAACAAGGAGGTAAAGGCCCTGGGAGCCAGGTCACCAGAGTCACTTTGGAAGAAGAGTGAGAAGCAGGGATGCTGAGGAAAGATTTCTAGGAGCTGCTCGGCTGAGTCCTGGGGACTGGCTGTGAGGCATAGAGGACTTGGAGATGTTTGCAGCATCGAGATTCCCTGGAGCTTTGCAGGCATCTCCCAGCCCACACTCTGCTCAGCAGGCCCATATCCCAGAGTAGGAAGATCCTCTGCTCCCCAAGAATGCTCAGAGGGTGCCTGAATCTCTTATCCCAAGAAGAAGAGGGATCCTGTGGTCTCACAGAGCCTGCCACTCCCTCTGTGTCTCTGTCTCTCCCTTTCTGTCTCTTTCTCTGTCTGTCTGTCTTGGCACCTCATCTCTGCCTCACCCTGGCCCACTACCCCCACCCCATCCTTCCCCACCCCCTCATTTTTTTTCCCATGCCAGGTATTTATTTTCAGAACATCAGAATCCTTCCCAAGCCTCTGACATTTACTTTCTGGAATTAGAAAATTTTCCATTTCTCTTTCCTGGACTGGTGGATGAGACTTCCCCAGGAATATTGCCTGCCTTTCTGAAGGCAGAGCTGGCTTATGTCCGCCTAGCACCGATTGTGTCAATGAGCAATTATTAGGCACTCACTCTGCACCAAGCCCTTCTCGTGAACCATCACATTTAATCTACGTAAGAAGCTTGTGGGGTTGACATTACCACCTGCACATGCAAGCACACGCAAGACGAATGAACCAAAGCTTAGAGCAGTTAAATAACAAGTCTAAGGTCACAAGGCAAGTGGGGTGGGGTGGTGATGAAACCACACCTCTCTATCCCCAGAGTTCATTTCTGTCCTCTGGGCTCTGCCTGCAGGGCCCACGGGTGCTGGTGCACTGGAGGGTGGGCAGCATTTGGGCAAACCAAGAGTCTAGAGCATGCAGCATCCGGGCAGAGGGAGGCAACAGCAAGAGCAAAGCATCTGAGTGGCCAGTCAAGAGTCTGGCAGGCACAGGTCAGGGGAGAGCCTGATCCCAGAAGGAAAATGTGCCGTTCAAATCCCTCACCACAAAATTAACCTAAGCGATCACAAGAATGTGCACATTACTGACAACTTTCCGTGTACCAGGCATTGCTCGCCAGTATTTCAGACACACTAGCCTTTTCATCTCTACAACAACTCTGTGAAGTAGACACTGTCATAATCCTCATTTTATAGAAGACGAAACAGGTTCAGAGAGGTTAGGTAACCAAACCAGTAAGTGACAGAACCGAGATGTGGGTGGCTTCAGAGTTTGCTGCACCACCCCACCCTCCTGCATAACCTTTGTAGGTAAGATCGTGGGCAACCTCACCTGCTGAGTTTCACAGCTTCCTTCAGTGGGAAATGAGGAATTCTTGACTGTTATTCCGCAGGGAGATACCATGCTCAGAGCTGTGCTTGAGAAAAGGGACATCTTAATAATAACAGGTTTTCTAACCCATGAACACAATATAATCTCTCCTTCCAGGCTGTATTAAATTTCTCTTAGAAATGTTTTATAATTTTTAGTGTATGGGTTTTTTTAATATATTTTGTCAGATTTATCCCTAATGATTTTATATTTTATGTTATTGTAAATGGTATTGACTTTTACATTTTAATTTCCATTGTTATTGCCAACATATAGAAATGCAAATTTTGTATATTAATTTTACATCCTGTAACCTTGCTAAATTCACTTTTCAGTAAAGCTTTTTGTAGATTCCACAGAATGTTCTACATAGAAGACTGTGTCATCTGTGAATAATGATGGATTTACTTCTTTCTTTACAATGTGATGCCTTTAATGTCTTTTTCTTAATTGCATTGGCTAACACCTTCACTAGACTGCTGAATAGCAGCCGTGACAATGGGTTAGTGCCTTGAAGTAACCCCTCTCTTCAGTCTGTGGAAGACTTTGTGTAGTTAGTGTTAACTCAACCTTAAATGTTTGATGGTGTTCTGCAGATAAGCCATTCATATCTTGAATTTTCTTGATGGGAGGTTTATAACTGCAAGTTCAATAATTCAGTTTCTTTAATGGACATAAAAACATCTTAGCCATCAATTTATTCTTGTGTGAACTTTGGTAGTTTGTTCCTTTAAATGAATTTGTCTTCTTATGTTTTCAACGTTTACTTCTTTACATAAAGTCGTTCATACTACTCCCTTATATATTATTCTTTAAATATCTGTAGAATTGATAGTAATGTCCCCTCTCTCATTCCTGATATTAGTGATTTATCTCTTCACTCCTTTTTTGGAATCACTCCAAGTATATATTTATTATCTCATTTATCTCAAATTTTCATTTGAGATATTCATATTTTCATTTATTCATATTTTGTATGAAATATTCATACATTCATTCATACATATGAGATATACATTCATTCATACATACGAGATATTCATATATTCATATTTTCATTTCTCTACTGTATTTACATTTTTATTTCATTAGTTGCCAATGTGATTTTTATCAGATCCCTTCTTCAGGTTATTTTTTAATTAATTTACTTATTTTAATTGGGGGCTAATTACTTTACAATACTGTAGTGGTTTTTGCCATACATTGACATGAATCAGCCATGGATGTACATGTATCCCCATCCTGAACCCCCGTCCCACCTCCCTCCCCATCCCTCCCTCAGGGTCATCCCACTGCACTTGCCCTGAGCACCCTGTCTCATGTATCGAACCTGGACTGGCGATCTATTTCACATATGGTAATATACATGATTCAATGCTATTCTCTCAAATCATCTCACCCTCGCCTTCTCCCACAGAGTCCAAAGGTCTGTTCTTTATCTCTGTGTCTCTTCTGCTGTCTTGCATATAGAGTCATCATTACTATCTTTCTAAATCCCATCAGTTCAGTTCAGTCGCTCATTCATGTCCGACTCTTTGCCACCCCATGAACCGCAGCACGCCAGGCCTCCCTGTCCATCACCAACTCCCGGAGTTCACCCAAACCCATGTCCATCGAGTCGGTGATGCCATCCAACCATCTCATCCTCTGTTGTCCCTTCTCCTGCCTTCAATCTTTCCCAGCATCAGGGTCTTTTCAAATGAGTCAGCTCTTCACATCAGGTGGCCAAAGTATTGGAGTTTCAGCTTGAACATCACTCCTTCCAATGAACACCCAGGACTGATCTCCTTTAGGATGGACTTGTTGGATCTCCTTGCAGTCCAAGGAACTCTCAAGAGTCTTCTCCAACACCACAGTTCAAAAGCATCAATTCTTCGGCGCTCAGCTTTCTTTATAGTCCAACTCACATCCATACATGACTACTGGAAAAACCATAGTCTTGACTAGATGGACCTTTGTTGGCAAAGTAATGTCTCTGCTTTTTAATATGCTGTCTAGGTTGGTCATAACTTTCCTTCCAAGGAGTAAGCGTCTTTTAATTTCATGGCTTCAGTCACCTCTGCAGTGATTTTGGAGCCCAGAAAAATAAAGTCAGCCACTGTTTCCCCATCTATTTGCCAGAAGTGATGGGACTGAATGCCATGATCTTAGTTTTCTGAATGTTGAGCTTTAAGCCAACTTTCTCACTCTCCTCTTTCACATATATATGCATTAATATACTGTATTGGTGTTTTTCTTTCTGGCTTACTTCACTCTGTATAATAGGCTCCAGTTTCATCTACTTCATTAGAACTGATTCAAATGCATTCTTTTTAATGGCTGAGTAATACTCCATTGTGTATATGTACCACAGCTTTCTTATCCATTCGTCTGCTAATGGACATCTAGGTTGCTTCCATGTCTTGGCTATCGTAAACAGTGCTGTGATGCACATTGGGGTACACATGTCTCTTTCGATTCTGGTTTCCTTGGTGTGTATGCCCAGTAGTGGTATTGCTGGGTTGTATGGCAATGGCAACCCACTCCAGTACTCTTGCCTGGAAAATCCCATGGACAGAGGAGCCTGGTAGGCTGCAGTCCATGGAGTCACTAGGAGTCAGACACGACTGAGCAACTTCACTTTCACTTTCACTTTCATGCATTGGAGAAGGAAATGGCAACCCACTCCAGTGTTCTTGCCTGGAGAATCCCAGGGACGGGAGAGCCTGGTGGACTGCCGTCTGTGGGGTTGCACAGAGTCGGACATGACTGAAGTGACTTAGAAGCAGCAGCAGCAGCATGGCAATTCTATTTCCAGTTTTTTAAGGAATCTCCACACTGTTCTCCATAGTGGCTATACTAGTTAATGTACATAGTGGCATTCCCACCAACAGTGTAAGAGGGTTCCTTTTTCTCCACACTCTCTCCAGCATTTATTGTTTGTAGACTTTTTGAAAGCAGCCATTTTGACCAGCTTGAGATGGTACCTCATTGTGGTTTTGATTTGCATTTCTCTGATAATAAATGGTGTTGAGCATCTTTTCATATGTTTGTTAGCCATCTGTATGTCTTCTTTGGAGAAATGTCTGTCTAGTTCTTTGGCCCATTTTTTGATTGGGTCATTTATTTTTATGGTATTGAGCTGCAAGAGCTGCTTGTATATTTTTGAGATTAGTTCTTTGTCCATTGCTTCACTTGCTATTATTTTCTCCCATTCTGAAGGCTATCTTTTCACCTTGCTTATAGTTTCCTTCGTTGTGCAAAAGCTTTTAAATTTAATTAGGTCCCATTTGGTTATTTTTGCTTTTATTTCCATTACTCTTGGAGGTGGGTCATAGAGGATCCTGCTGTGATTTATGTCAGAGAGTGTTCTGCCTATGTTTTCCTCTAGGAGTTTTATAGTTTCTGGTCTTACATTTAAATCTCTAATCCATTTTGAGTGTTTTTTTAAATGGAATTTATTTTTATCTTATTTTTTTTTTATTTATTTATTTTACTTTACAATATTGTATTCGTTGTGTATAGTGTTAGAGAGTGTTCTAGTTTCATTCTTTTACAAGTTGTTGACCAGTTTTCCCAGTACCACTTGTTAAAGAGATTATCTTTTCTCTATTGTATATTCTTGCCTCCTTTGTTGAAGATAAGGTGTTCATAGGTGTGTGGATTTATCTCTGAGCTTTCTATTTTGTTCCATTGATCTATATTTCTGTCTTTGTGCCAGTACCATACTGTCATGATGACTGTAGCTTTGAAGTATAGTCTGAAATCAGGCAGGTTGATTCCTCCAGTTCCATTCTTCTTTCTCAAGATTGCTTTGGCTATTCGAAGTATTTTGTATTTCCATATAAATTGTGAAATTATTTGTTCTAGTTTTGTGAAAAATACCATTGGTAGCATGATAGGGATTGCATTGAATCTATAGATTGGAAAAGAAGTAAAACTCTCACTGTTTGCAGATGACATGATCCTCTACATAGAAAAACCTGAAGATACCACCAGAAAATTACTAGAGCTAATCAATGAATATAGTAAAGTTGCAGGATATAAAATAAACACACAGAAATCCCTTGCATTCCTACACACTAAATGAGAAAACAGAAAGAGGAATTAAGGAAACAATTCCATTCACCATTGCAACAAAAAGAATAAAATACTTAGGAATAAATCTACCTAAAGAAACACAAGACCTATATATAGAAAACCATAAAACACTGATGAAAGAAATGAAAGATGACACAGATAGATGGAGATATATACCATGTTTGTGAATGGGAAGAATCAATATAGTGAAAATGAGTATACTACCGTTCTTCAGTTTATTTTGAGCTTAATTTGCTCTTCCATCTTCTTGAGATGGAAGCTAAAGTCATTGATGCTATACCTTTCTTATTTATAATGTAGGTGTCTAGTGCTATAAATTCTTCCCTAAATGCTGCTATAATGGCATGTAATACATTTTAATATAAGTTTTCATTCTAATTCAGTTCAAAATATTTTCTATTTCCCTATTGGTTCATTCTTTAACATGTGAGTTGTTTGGAGGTGCATTATTTAGTTTCCAAATATTTGGGAGATTTTCCAGATATCTTTCTACTATAGAGTTCTACTTTTTTAATATTATGAACAGATAATATACTTTGTATAATTAGAATCCTTTTAAATTTTTGAGACTTTATTAATCCATCTTGGTAAATGTTCTGTATGTAGTTGAAAATAATATGTATCCTTCCATTATTGAGTAGAGAGTTTTATAAATGTCAGTTAGATCAAATTGTTTGATAGTGCTGTAAAAATCTTTTATATTCTTATTTACTTTCTGTCTATTTATTCCATCAATTACTGTGAGAGTGATATTTAAATCTTCCATTATAATTATGGATTTGCCTATTTCTCTCTGCAGTTCTATTCATTTTTGCTTCATTATTTTGAAACTTGCTTTCAGGTGCACAAATATTCAGGACTCCTATTTTCCCTTGATGAATTGACAGCTTTATCATTATGAAATGACTCTTTTTATCCCTGGTAGTATTCTCTGCTCTGACATTTACTCTGATATTAACATAGCCACTCCAGCTTTTTATTGATTCTTTTTAACATGACATTGTTTTCCATTATTTTACTTTTAGCCTATCTGTATCTTAATATTTAAAGTGTTTTTTTTGAGCACCATATAATTCAGTCTTGCTTTTTTATCTAATCAGACAATCTCCACATTTAAGTAGGTGTTTAGAGAATTTACACTTAACACGGTTGTTAATATGGTTAGTTTTTACATATAACCTTGCTCTTCTTTTTCTCCTTGTCAAGTCTGCTCTTTGCTCACTTTTTTCTTCTTTATCTGCTTTCTTTTTGGATAACTGGGCACTTTTCCTGATTCTATTTTATCTTCTTTGTTGGCTTATTACTAATACCTTGTGTTGGCATTTTAGTGTTGTTTGGGATTTATAGTATATATCTCAACTTGCCACCATGTACCTTCCAGTGATAGTATCAATACAGCACTGCATATAATATAAACACTGCTAGTACGGGCTTCCCAGGTAGGGCTGTTGGTAAAGAATCCATCTACCAATGCAGAAGACATAAGAGACACAGGTTTGATCCCTGGGTGGGGAAGATCCCCTAGAGAAAGGCATAGCAACACCTCCAGTATTCTTACCTGGAGAATCTCATGGACAGAGGAGCCTGACAGGCTACAGTCCACAGAGTCACACAGAGTTGGACATGACTGAAGCGACTTAGCATGCATGCATACACCAGTATACTTCCTTCTCTCCCTTTTAAGTTATTGCGGTCATACACTTTACTTCTACATATGCTATAAGCCCAACTTTACATTGTTGTTACTAGCCTTCAAATGGTCATGGTTTTTTTTCAGAGATTTAAATAACAGAAACTATTTTGTATTTCCCTGCATAATTACTGTGTCCAGTGCTCTTCATTCCTTTGTGAGATCCATATTTCTATCCACCATTATTTCTCCTCTAACATAAAAACTTCATGTAACATTTCTTGTGATGTGAGTTCACTGGGGATTAATTCTTTCAGGACAGAAAAAAATTGAAAAAAAAATGGGCAAAAATTTTCCAAATTCGATGAAAAGCATAAACCCACTAGTCTAAGAAGCTCTACAACTCCCAAGCACACACACACAGTATTTTAAAAATATCTACACCAAGTCGTGTCATAATCAAAGTGCTCAAAGCCAGTAATAAAAAGAAAGCCTCAGAAGCAGCCAGAAGAAAAATAAGTACATTGAATGAACAGCGAAATAAAACTAGGGATGACAGCAGATTTCTCCTCAGAAATAATTCAAATGAGATAACAGTGGAGAAACATCTTATAATGTTGAGAACAAACCCTCCTGTTCTAAACTCTAAACCCGGAAGGTAATCTTTCAGAAACAAAAGAGAAATAAAGACTTTTTTTCCACCCTAAAATATTTATGGGACTTGCTGTTGGGGGCCGGCATGAGGCACTCCGCCCATGGCCAAGGTCATGAGGAAGGAGGCTCGACATACGCAAAGGCGGGATCGAGCCTCAGGAGTCCCCCTGGAAATCCTCGAGCATCTACCCCCATAACCAGAGCCTGCCTACTTTACTACTTTGTGCTCTCACCTACACCTCTGACTTTACGGGGGGCTGTCCCCCACCACCTCTTTCGGAGAAGGAGTTAACTTAAAGCTCCAGTTGATAAAAACCCCTGGGCGTGACAAGAGTGTTTTAACCTACAAACTCCTCTGAAGGTTCTCTAGCCTGCCTGACAGGCTTGTCCGGCCACATGTGATTGCTCACAGCCTCCCAACCATGAGAGGCACAAGATGCTTTAAACCTTCTAAAAACAGGTTCCTTAGAAAAGTTAGAAAATTATTAGTATAAGTATAATGGGCTGATTAGAAATCATATTGGTGAAGGGTTTTTCATTTGTTGAGCCAATGTTTACTGCTAAGTCTCCACATCCCCTGCCCTTATACACATTAATGAATATATAGAAGAAATAAGTATTAACCTTTGATATTAATCACGTTAGACCTTAGGCTAAGTAAATTCTTTCCTTAACTAAAACCCACTACACCCTCACCCTATAGGAATGTAACTTTATTTGGGTGGCGTCTGTTTTAAGAATAATCACCCCTGGAGAAATAAGTGTCCTGGTTGACTGACCGCTGTCACAAGGAGAGGGTTGTAAATTGTCAGCAGGCCCCCTGGCCAGAAGATGATGTAACACCCCTAAGACCTCTGTATACATTTGTATGAAGCACCTGACTTTGATAAAAGTCAGGACTGCTGACCCCGCGTGACTTTTGCATAACACCTCAGTGTATAAAAGTAGACCATGGAAAATAAAGAATTGGGATCAGTTCCTCGAAAGACTGGTCTCCCCGTGTCTCTCTCTCTCTCTCACTCTGGTTGAGTCTCCATCTGGAGCGCGGAACCCACCATGCTTACTAATTATGCCTGGGCTTCTAAGATCCGACCGGGGAGGCCTCAGTGTCTCCTCTCCTTCGGGAGAACGGAAGGACGCCTGCGGCCTACGTAAGTGGTGCAAGCTTCTTGTCTTGAAGTTTTATTGGTCCCCCGAGTAAACCAAGCTACTCAGCCTCTTTTCTCCACTGAATTTTCCTACTGAGCTATCCTTATTCTATTCCTTAATTAACGTTTAATTAAGCAGTTGTTCCCTGACCCTCGCCTAGCCGTCTCTCCTTCGAATACCCTGGATCAGCTGGGGCTGGACCCCGGCAACTTGCTTTTCATTTCCCATATTTCAGGGATTAGTGTGCCTCTTTTGCTTGATGCCTGATATCTGAAGAATTATTTCATATATGTTATCCAGTTCTTTAATTATTTCATGCAGAAAGATAAGATAAATCCAGGTCCTATTGCTCCATCATGGCCATAAGTAGAAATCATAGCTGCAATTTGATATATATTTGTGCCATTTTCTCCTGCTGTAATCTACACTCCTAGAGGGAAGGAATCAGGTCTGCCTTTACTCTGCTGTTATCTCCAAACCCGGCATTATGTCTGGCACAGGGTGGGTTCCAACAACTAAATTCTCTACTCTTAGTGGATATCACTTAGTTTAGTGAATTGTAGCAGAGAAAGCAATGGCAACCCACTCCAGTACTCTTATGGCAACCCACTCCAGTACTCTTGCCTGGAAAGCGACTTAGCAGCAACAGCAGCAGTGAATTGTAGAGCTATTAGACGATCTGGAGATACTTTAGAAGAACCAAATTAGGATAAGAAAAGAAGCACATTATCAGAGTCAAGGCTGAGAAAGGTCAGAAGAGGAAAAACAAGACTGTAGGAAGACAGGAAAGTTAGAAAATATAGAATGGACCCAACTCTTTCCCTTCTCTCCTGCTAGAACCTCCTGACTTTCCAAAAAATTCCTCTTACACTTATACCTGATATGGCCAGCCAGCCTTCTCCACTCATCTCACCTCCATATATTCTTCACGTCCTCCTTTAGGTATAGAACCTCAAATTTCAGCTGAATAAAAATTTGAAAGGTACGTGTCTCAGCTTCCCCTGCAGCAAGGTGCAGCCAGGTAACTAATTTCTACCAATAGCATGTGAAGACTCACATGTGCGATTTCCAGGCTGCATCCTTTTTAAAAAAATATTCTAATGTAAAAACTTACTTTATTTCCATTTACAGCACATGGTTGAGAGTTTCCTCAAATTTTACTTTTATTTTTTAGAAAAAAAATTTAGATTGTACCCTAAACTCAAGATTATTAACCTTACCCATATGCACCAATAGTTGAAAATTTATGTGCATGAAGATCTTGTAGGACATTTACCCAAAAGTAAATATTCTCTCTTGAATCTCCACTATCTTTTATATTAAAACTTACTACAGATAAAGAACTCGACACATTTGTTTCTTCCAAGCATCTTTAAAATGGAGCACCTTTATCTTAAATGCGGCATTGCTTTTCCTCTAGGCTGCATCCTGGAAAGGTCATGCTTTTCATGTCCTCTGGTTCTCCCTCCTACTGGAGGGAATTATGGACATGGAATTGTGCTCAATTTCACAACATTAATATGGCCAAGAAATTAGGAATGATAACAAAAGACAGAAGCAATCTGGCTCCCTAAGACTGGGGAGCTACCTCATGAGGCCTCAGTAGCCAATGCTAGAACTGCTGTGTAAGTGAAAGTCGCTCAGTTGTATCCCACTCTTTGCAACCCCATGGACTGTAGTCCTTGGAATTCACCAGACCAGGGGATCTTCCCAACCCAGGGATTGAACCCAGGTCTCCTGCATCGCAGGCAGATTCTTTACCGGCTGAGCCATAAGGGAAGCCCAATATAACTGGAGTAGGTAGTCTATCCCTTCTCCAGTGGATCTTCCTGACCTAGGAGTCAAACTGGAGTCTCCTGCATTGCAGGTGGATTCTTTATCAACTGAGCTATCAGGGAACTGTTGTGTAAGGGAGTAATATAATTCTGTCTTGCATAAGCCACTATTATGTCGGGTCTGACTATGTGATTCTCAATAATACCCAGAAGCAGGCACTTGTCTGTTTTCCAGAGAAGCTGAAATGACTCAGAGAAGCCTATGCCTGGAAGAAAAGCTATACAATTTTTTTAATGTATTCATTTATTTTGATATGCAACTCAGAGCCCAGAGTGCCAGAGGATCTGTGGACACCCTGGGATCTGTGGCTTTGATGATTAAAGTCAATTCCTCTTGGAGTTCTGACTGCAATAGAACATACAGTGAAGAGGAGGTTTAATTTGGACACAAGAAACTAGCCCTGCTGGCCAGCTGCCCCTTTTCCTCCCCATCCTGTGTAGGCAGGAAAATCCCTCCCCAAATCCTCTATCATTCCTTGTTATTGTTGTTTGCTCAGTCCTGTCTGACTCTTTGTGACCCCCATGGACTGCAGCATGCCAGGCTTCCCTGTCTCTCACTAGCTCCCTGAGTTTGCTCAAACAGTCATGTCCATTGAGTCAATGATGCCATCCAACCATCTCATCCTCTGTTGCCCCCTTCTTCTGCCTAGCCTCAGCTTATTCCTAATGCCTTGCATTAGACACATCTGTCCACAGAGCAGGGGAAGTGGGGGAAGGCAAACTTATGGCACCACCGTTGGGGATGACAGTTATGAAGAGCTGGCTGTCTGCGGCCCATCACACCCACAAGAGAACCCTCTGTACAGGTAGGCTGAGGGACTGAGTTGTCTTGCTGCAGGGCCCCTTCTGGCCCTCGCCAAATAAATATAATATTTAGGCAAGGAAGTGGAGGGAGGATTTAGTAAACACTTTCCTGAAATTCAGTAGTAATAAATGAGAAAAATGGACCAGCTCACTTCAGATAACCACCATACAAGAAGTAATTACACCACCCCTGTCCTGAGCTAGGATGCTGGTGACAGAGGCACCTGCCCAGGTGATTCATCAACCTCAGATTTATGGCCGCCTTAGGAGCCACTTGCACATCCCCTCCCCTCTGGTTTGCTTGAGACACTTTTATTTAGATCTTGTCAAGATCATTGATCTTCCTTTCCACTTCCTGAGGGGAGGAAGGTGAGCACTGGCTGAGGGGCACAATCGAATATTGATTTTCTGACAATGATCGAGAAAAAAAATCGACCCATTCAAGTGAGTCAGTTGTTTCCAACTTCCCAAGACCATAGAATCCTGGTCTCCCAGGCAAATCCTTGAGTTCTTGATATCACAGTCAAAGCAAACAGAGAGCCCACTCCCTGCACAGAGAGGGATTAAAGCTGCAAATTTAACAAGGGTTGCAACCCTCAATCTCCTTATCATAAGAATGGGAATAAGAAGGCTGCATAAATGTTTCCCAAATGCATGAACAAATGAAGGTACTGAATCGTGAAAAAAATGAGTGGGACACGCCAAACCGTCTCTCTGCCCTCTCGTACAGTTAACACCAAAGGTTGCCAACCCAGCAGAGCTGCAACAGCAGAGATCATGGAAAGGGGAAATGACTCACATTGAGAGGTCATCCTGCTTTCAGCCTGGGAAAAGCTTGTTATTCTGATTTTACCAATGGTTCAGCCAAGGTATGGAGGTCATATAACAAAAATCCTACCAAGGCCCTTGATATCCAACAGCCACAACCACACAGCCACAGAAGTAATCAGGCCACAGCAGCTCCACTGCCTGAGCACTTGTCATGTGCCAGGCACCATGCCAAGGATGTTGTATTATCTTAATTAATCTCACAACAACCCAAAGAGGTGGGTGCTATTTTCTTTGTTATTCTTATGATTTTTTCATTCCTTGATTCTGAGTTCAAAAGGAATATAGTCTTTTCTAAAAAGGTTTTTATCACCAGAGAACCTCATTTCAGGTAGGAACAATAAAATAAAAATTCAATATAAGTGCAATCCTGCCCAAGGGTTTCAGATGGTCCTTTGCTCAACATTAGGGGCACAGGCAGCTTATACACCATGGAGGTATGAAGGGGACCTAACAGTGAAGTCAACTACAGAGCTGGCTGGGTGGATGAAGAACTCAAAAGCTCACAGTTGCCCCTTCCCCACCTACTTTAGGTCCAACTGGGATGTGTTTTCACAAGCTGACTTTAGCTTCTTTTTATCAGTTTCAAAAACCTACACTTATCACATTGCAGGGCTCCTTTTATGGTTTCTGCACGGTGATGGTGGCAATGGGGAAGCAGAGCAGTTCACCACTCTTCACCATAACCCTCACCCCCTCTGACTACAGTAGAGCCTTCTGGCTGCCCCATCACCCTGGGACCCTCACCCCCTCTGACTACAGTAGAGCCTTCTGGCTGCCCCATCACCCTGGGAGGCCAGAGATGCCTCTTCATGTCTGAGCTCCTGGCTGGATTCATGGACAATGCAGAGGGTCTTGCTAAATCACCCCTGCCATCAACTTCTGAGAAGTTCTTCTTTCAAAGCCTGCTCTGTGAGAGTTGACAATGCCAGCTTCCTTTTGAAGGTGGGTCTCCATCTTTCTTCCCCCACTGTACCAAGCACAGTGCCCAGCACATAGCTGCAACTTGGAGAATTGCTGGTTAAATTGGAGAGAACTTGAAACAGAAATTGGACACGTATTTAAGGATTGCATCAAAGCATGAGAAGAAAGTGTTTATAAATCAAAATTCTTTTCTGTAGGTCTCTGGAGAGCAGAGCACTTCAAAGATGCCTTCAGCAAATCCTTTTGTAAACCACGGAATCCCTTTCTCTTGTAAATAGCACTCACTCCTGGAGCTGGGATACACACACACACTCACACATTAATACGTACATGTATAAATAACACACACATTATGAAGGTAATATATCCTTGCTGGAGAAAAACAACTCAAACAGCACAGAAAAAAACAAATGTAAAAGGTTAAACCTTTCCCTTAATCTCTCCACTTCCTTTCATCTAAGACCCTCACTATTATAATGTGAAGGTATCTTAGGAATTGCTTAGATGAGGGATATCTCCCTGCTCAGCCTCAGATATGACTGTGACCGATTTTTTTAATCACAGTGAGTAGGAGATTTCAGGACCACAGAGACAGAGTCTGCCCAAAGGGTTTCTCTATCCCCCTTTTCTATGGGAAATATGCAGCTGCTTTCTTCATCTGGAAAGGTAGGTCCTGTGGCTGTACTGACTGGTCTGGGCCCCCCACTGACTTAGGGCAGTCAAGTAGCTTGTGATTACCTATGGGGAGAACGAGCTCCTCATCACTGGAGGCTCTGTCTGTAAGATGAAGACCTTTCTGGGGTCACTGGGTTCTAATCCTTCTCTTGACATCTTCAGGGCAGAACTCTTGGCCATTGGTGATATCCAACCCCAGCTTTCTTATTTCATTCAAGACACTACTAAAAACTTTTCATTTTGTAATAAAAACATTAAAAGTGGGAAAGCGTGATTTCTAGAAAGGACCTGGCCACCACCCATCTTCTCTTTGCTCTGAACAGGTGTGTAACCTTTCCTCTGAGGACCCTCAGGAGCTGCAGAACTTTACTACAAGAATCATTCATGTTGCGCATGACTTGGTCACTGCAGACAGAGGAGCAAGCACTGAGCAGGTTGGGAGGAGAAGCCCAGGCAGAAGAACAGCAAATACAAGGACCCTTGAACATGGGCAGACCTGGCACATGTTCGAGAAGTGGCGGGAAGGCCAGTGTGGCTGGAGTGGAGGGAGCAGTGGGAGAGCAGTGGGGATCAGTGAGGTAGGCGGTATGAGAGGTTCAGTAAATGTAGGGCTGAGCCTACATTCAGTAAATGTAGGTTCAGTGAAAAGGATCTGGGTTTTTCTCTGACCAGTGAGAACACTGAAAGGTTCTGAACAGTGGAGAAGCACCATCTGACAAATTTCATGAGATCACTCTGCTGCCCTCTGAAGCAAAGACTCCTAGAAAGAAGGAAGCAGGGAGAGTGGTTAGGAGGCTGCTGCAATGATCCAGGGTGCATGGTGACTGGGATGGGAAACCAGAGGGGTGACCGTGGAGATGATGAGAAGTGGTCCAGGTCTGGAAACGCTTCGAAGGGGAGCCAGCTGGTGCACTGCTGGATGTGACTGGGGGTGTGAGAGGATGAGAGGAGTCCAGCATCTCTGGCCTGAGACCTGGAAGGATGGAGCTGCCTTAGCTGAAACGAGGGAGACTCTCAGAGTAGTAGGTAAGAAAGGGAGAGGAAATGGAAGAATGGGATTTCAGGTGGGGACTCATGAATTTTGAGATGCCTGTTGGTCCTCCAGGTGGAGATTCTGAATAGCGGTGGATGTTCGAGGAGAAACTGGGTTGAAAGTAAATGTATGAGCATATGAACTGCATGTAAATATGATGGGAGTCTGGGGAGACTCCTAAGGGAATATGTGAGGATAGGGTGAAGAGAGCAAAGAAGAGAATCCGGAGACAGTGTAAGATTTACAGGTGGGAGAGCCTGAGGAGGAGGAGCCAGAGTGTCAGGAGGAAAGCCAGGGAGGCCTTCAGAGAGAAGTGAGCAACTAGGCTAAATCCCCGCAAGTCAAGTGTCCATGGAATTTGACCATTAACTCAATACAGAAGTCATTGATGACCTCAACAAGAGCAGCTGTGGTGGAGTATAAGGGAGTGAAATCTGGGTTGAGAAGAAAGAAAAGAAAACAGGAGAAAAGAAATTAAAGATAGCAAGTATGGTGACTCTTGAGGTGAACGACTGTAAAGGGAAGCAAAGGTAACAGAAGAGCATCAGTTTCGTTTTTGATGCTGTTTTGAGACTGGAGAAATGAAGCAGTGTTGTACATCTGTTAGAATGATTCTGCAGAGAAGCAAAATTCAGAATGCAGGGGAGAAAGTGATGGGATGCTGGGTGATGTCCTTGAGCAGGAGAGAGAGAAAGTAATCTTGTGCGCAATGGCCTTAGATAGTTCATATCATCAGATCCATAAAGGATTTCCACATGTCTCCTAGTACAAATATTTATCCTCCAAGATATTTACTTGTGCACCTACAATTTTTATGCAAGGTAGCAGCATGCTGTTCATGCTTTTCATCAAAGTGTTTTTAACCCAAAAATACATGATGGATAGTCTCCTGAGCCAGGTCATAGGGACCACACTCATTTTTTAATGACTGCTTAATATTCAATAGTAGAAATATGCCATCATTTATCTAATCAACCCATTAATGAATACTGCTGCTGCTAAGTCTCGTCAGTCATGTCCGACTCTGTGCGACCCCAGAGACGGCAGCCCACCAGGCTCCCCCGTCCCTGGGATTCTCCAGGCAAGAACACTGGAGTGGGTTGCCATTTCCTTCTCCAATGCATTAAAGTGAAAAGTGAAAGTGAAGTCGCTCAGTCATGTCCGACTCTTAGCTACCCCATGGACTGCAGCCTACCAGGCTCCTCTGCCCATGGGATTTTCCAGGCAAGAGTACTGGAGTGGGTTGCCATTGCCTTCTCCGAATGAATACTAGATTATCTCAAATTTTTTGCTATTGTATTTTTACAGATGATGTGGGCATTCTTGCATATGTAAATACACACCCTTGGCTACTTCAGGATGATCCACTCCCAGACGTTAAATTATTGAGACAAAGGGCATGGGAGTCTTGAATTTTGATAGACATTAGATAAGGTTACCCCAGTGAACATCCCACCAGCAGGATATGAGAGAGGGAGTGGAACATCACGGGGGTTGGTTTGAGTTTGGACTTTCCAAAGCAGACTTGCTTAAAGTAGTTCAGTGTCATAAACGTGATAAACCACTGCCCTCTCTTCTCTAGGCTGCAGGAATGTGCTGACACCTGCTGGTCTGGAGAGCTGCAGAGACAGAGAACTGGGACTGTGAAAGAGAAGAGAATAGGCAAGACAGGGCAGGAGTGCAGATCTGGGGAGGGCTGGGTGTCCAGGACAGAGAGCCAGGCTCCAGTCTGGTTCCTCAAACCACCCCCATCAGGCCCCTGGCAAGTGACTCAGCCTCTCTTACAACAAACGTGCTTATGTGGATCCAAGCAGTTAAGTATGAAAATGAGATTGTAAATGTTGGGGCAGAGGCTGCAGGCTGTCCGCTGATAGTCATTTCCCTCTTCTTTCTTACTATTACAATGCTTATTTGAGGGGGAATCAACAGTTTCCCATTCTTTAAAAGCCTTACATTTTCAGCCTTTCTTCAGGCTGTCATATGACACAGTTCCCATCAACGAGATGGGAAAACATATAGTTCCCACCCCCTGCAGGCAGTCACGTGACACAGTTCCCACCAATGAGATGGGGAGGAGGGGCAGAGATTGGCATGGGGCACTTTCAGAAATCTGAGAAACGCAGAAGCCCTCACCCTGTCCCCCCTGAGCCGCTGGTGGAGCAGCTGGCTCGCTGTGGTGTTTGGGTAGACTACACTCGCCTAGGACTCTGACGGGAGGTAGAGGAGGAGGCTGGGCCGATGGCATCTTGGAGCTAAAGGGCCTTCGCCACATTACCCCCACCCCCTGCCCCATCAGAGACCTTGTCGGATGAGAAAAAGAACCCAACTTGTCTAAGCTTCCCTTGGTCAGATTTCCAGTTGCTCTCAGGAAGGCCATTCCCAGCTACAGGAGTGGCAATGTGTAGGGTGACCGGACTGGACTCCTGGCCACCTGGCCCACCCTCTCTTCACCGCTGGCCAGCTGTGGGAGGGAGCCCAGAGGGCTGGGCCTCTCCGATCCTTGTCCTCTCATCTATAAGGAGGGCACTAGTTCGAGGAGCGCCAGCCTTGCAAAGACCAAAGGAGAGTAACATGACACAAGCCCTTTGAAGGCTTCTGTCCTGAGACAGAAAGCCTGCGAGCTGCTTCTGATCTCTGACTGGCGATCAGCTAACCTTGGACAAACCCCACCACTTGTCTGGCCCTCTGTTCCGTGTGGATACACCTTGCAAAGATGACATGGTTCAAGAAGGAGAGGTTGTCAGTGTGTAAGTATTGACTTCAGGGTGGTCGAGTGTCCCCACCAGGGGCCGTGAGGATGACGGCTCAGGGTTCACACTGTCAGCAAGGTCAGTGGGTGGTGGGAGAGCATCAGACTGGGAGCCAGGGGCCCTTCTACCTGGCTCGCTCTGCCTGCATGGAATGCCCCTCCTCTCCTAGGCCTCAGCTGCCTCCTATAAAATGCAGGGATTTTTGTTGTTGTTGAAAACTATACATTTGGATCTTATCATTTGATAACTCTAAAAGTGAGATTCTGTCCGTCCCTCTATCATTTGCTGGTTTGCGTGTTTGACTGATCTTTGTAGACTGTCTCTATGCCAGGGATCAGGCTGAGGTGTAAACTTAAGCTCTTCTCAGGCTTTGCCTAAGCCTTTCCCTGGACACGTACAATCACTTTCTAAGTTCTCTTATGCATTGCTTTTGAGTGCCCTTGTCTTTAAGTGTATGCTCTTAAAAGGGAGAAAGAGAAAAACCAAGGGGAGAAATATGCCAGCCAACGATTGATATTGAGAGTTGCAACAATGACTTCTCACCTCCCTGTCTGCACCTCCATAGACAGAAGCAGCAATTAGCGATCAGAGCACAGGTCCCAGTATTTGCCGACACTGGCTCCCTAAAGTTGTGTCCAAGCTGCTTCAAGAACATTTGCGCTGCTGCTTGATATTGGGCCAGAGAGTGGAGGAAGGGTAACTGCTACCAAGCTGAGCCAAGGTTAACCATAATTAATAACAATTTACCAGCCAAGACTTCTCCTAGGGGAAGTTACAAGCCTTCTAAAATTCTCCAGACTTCCAAAATAAATTAGGCAGATTCTGCAAGTACAATTTTTATCTAGGTGGGGAGATGGGTCCCTGGTTTTTCCCGCTCTGACATCTTCCCCTGAATTGTGAGACAGTGAGATGGTTACTTAAGCCCTCTAGGTCTCTGTTGCATTACCTGTGAAAGTAAGGGGGTTGGACCAAAAATTTCAAAGATTCGTCCAACTCTGAAAGCTTAAGATTCTGTATCTAGGATAATAGTAGTTCCAGTATCATTGGACCATTGGGAAAAAACAGAAGAGATCAGCCATAATGCAATGTCAACTGAAAAAATAGTCACAACTTAAAAGTTGAGAGTTATGTCTTATTTGGTGGGAATTTTTAGGACTTTAAGCCTGGGAGACAACATCTCAAGTGACCCAGAGAGAACTGCTCCAAAGAGGTGATGGGAGGAGCCAGACTATATAGAAGTCTTACCACAAAGGACAGGTAGTCTGAACATCACAAGATTATTGCTAATTGAAGAAAACCAGATATCCCAAGTTAAGGAATTTAGCGCTTTTCTATGCATGGGAAGATGCAAGAGTCCGGGCTCACTGAAACCATTCCTTTCATATGCATCTCAGCTCTCTGGGTTCAGTATCCTGTGTTTTTCTCATCCTGAGTTCCTCAGTGCTGACCACAGGGAGCAGCTGCAGCCTGGTGCCTGCCAGACCACAGGCACTCTTCTCCTTCCTGGGCACACTTGGGGCTCAGAAATTCACATTTGGAGGGCCAGAATCTCGATGACTGTGACATCCTCGTTTACTGATACGGCAGGAGATACTCCGTTTCTCAGCTTTTTACACTCTTTATTTTGTTTCTGTTAATATATTTTATTTCCCTCCACCCAAACTCATTAGAGGATATCTATGGGTCTTTGTTGGAGAAGGCGATGGCACCCCACTCCAGTACTCTTGCCTGGAAAATCCCATGGATGGAGGAGCCTGGTAGGCTGTGGTCCATGGGGTCGCTAAGAGTCGGACACGACTCAGCGACTTCACTTTCACTTTTCACTTTCATGCATTGGAGAAGGAAATGGCAACCCAGTCCAGTGTTCTTGCCTGGAGAATCCCAGGGGCGGGGGAGCCTGGTGGGCTGCCGTCTATGGGGTAGCACAGAGTCAGACACGACTGAAGCGACTTAGAAGAAGAAGAAGAATGGGTCTTTGTGATCTATGACACAGCTGTACCCTTTCTCACTTTTAGCCCCTGTAGCTCGGATGAACCCTGATTGGCCTAAACCAGTCACCACATTCTGACCTTCTATGCAGTCTGATGGTACAGGGGTTGGGATTTGTCCTCTAAAGTCAATGACTTGGGATTTTTGATCAGCTGGGAGGAAGACAGTGTCTCTTTACTGGGCTTCAGCCAGGTTGGGAAGCATCATGCCACCGTGAAGAGGGATCTGAGAGTGGTCTTGTGTGAGAGAGGGATGCTAAAAGATGAAGAAAGAAGAAACAGGTCCCGGTGGTATCATCTAAGCCCCTCAAGTCAAGGAGCTGCTGAATGCTACCCCATCTCTGAGCTTCTTGTGTTTGTATAACCATTCTGAGCTCAAGGCAGGTTGCACTGGGGTTCCTGTCACCAGAAATGAAAGAGCCTGATGGCTGCCCCAGCTCTAGCATCTAAGTGTCCGAGCTGAGACCAGCACAAAGCTTTGCTGAGTCAGCCTCTCCCCCAAGGGGTGTGAGTCAGGTTCATCTCCTGCTGCCCCTTCTCCCATTTTCTTCTCTCCCAAGGAGTAAGCTACAGAAACCACCCCATAAAGCATCTCCAAGAGGGAGGGCACATTATCCCCAGTTCATTATCTAATGAACTGAGCAGCCATGTCACTGCCAGACCCGTATCATGCAGTGATCACGAAGGCTGCTGTGTGAAGTGAAAGTCACTCAGTCGTGTCTGACTCTTTGCAACTCCATGGACTGTACACTCCATGGAATTCTCCAGGCCAGAATACTGGAGTGGGTAGCCTTTCCCTTCTCCAGGGGATCTACCCAACCCAAGGATCGAACCCTGGTCTCCCGCATTGCAGGAGGATTCTTTACCAGCTGAGCCATAAGGGAAGCTGGCTCAGTGTCATTCGTTTAAGGTTCTTTGATGGTGCCAACTTGTCTTCCTCAGACAAAAGGCAGATTCGAGCTGGGGAGCCAGTGGTCAGACTTGAAGCAGAGGATTGGGATGTGGGGGTAGGTTGAGGCTATCACACAGAACCAAAAACAGTCAAGGTCTGACCCCCTGAACTGAGAGGACTCTTAGAGACCCCCCCAGCTAATGCCCCTCACTGTGTGGATTGGTGTACATAAGTCCAGAGAGGGCAAGTGACTTGTCCTGGCTCACACAGTGATTCAGAGCAGAGTCAGGCACAGATTCCAGTATCCTGACTTCGCCCCTACCCTGAAGTTCCCTAGAGGTCAGCTCTGTCTTGCTCAGGCCCACCAACCCTTTCTCTTTCTCTCTCCTGTGATTCTCTGCAGTTAGTCCTAGACAGCACCCTCACAGCACCGACCACTTCCAGTTACTGCTGAGTCCTCTTCACTCTTCCTTCGCAACAGCTCCTGCAATGATGAATGCCCTAGGGGTCTGGTGGGGCACAGAGAACAGCCCAGGGTCTGGAGCCTCCTCTGCGCTGAGCTCTGGGCTCGGGCACTGCCTCTTTTCTCAGATCTTTCAGATGCCCTTCTTCACCCCTCACCACCTGCTCCCTGCCCCATGGCGTGTGGAGCTCTGTATGTCTGTTTTGTGGCCGGGAGGCCTGGACTGGCCTTTCTGGCCATTTGCCACCTGCTCCTAGGTCTCTAAATGCCGAGTCTTGTTTCCCATCCCCTCGGCCTGGGCCTCCCTGTCGGCCTTGGTGGGAGAGCCTTGTTCAGGTCCTCACTGCTCCACGTCCACTCCACCTCTATGTGAACCCACCCTTCCGCTGCCCAGCGGTGCCCAGAGCCTCCTCAGATGATTAGCGATGGGACAGATGAGGGCTGGAAGCCAGGGCTCCCCATCATCACCCCCACCCAGCTCAGCAAGTCACCTGGGCACCCAACTCAATGGTCACTTTTTATCTGAGCACCCACTGTGTGCCAGGCACCATGTTAAGAGCTTCCCTCAGCCCCTCCCCCGTGACCCTAACAACTGCCTGTGAAGGAGGTTCATCAGCTCTACCTTCTGAGTGGGGATACTGAGGATCTGGGAGCTTAAGTCACCACCCCAAGGTCACCTGCCTCCCCAGAAGACACCCTGAAGAGGATGCACATACATCCCTTCCCTCCCTGTCTGCAGATGTGGTTTTCAATAACCTCCAGGTACCACCAGCCCTGCAGTTCCCCTTCTTAAATCTTTTTCAACCATTGTTTACCAGGAATCATCCCATGGATCTCGCCGAGTAAATGTCAGAGATCAGAGATTGTCTCCTGGAACCTGAGGCCAGGACTGTGTGGCCAGCAGATGCCCAGCCCCACCCCCTTGAGGGCTTGTTTAACCACAGCCGCCAGGGCACTTCATCTACAGGAGGCCTGTCCCACTTCGGACTTTGCCTCAATCACAGGAGGTTTGTTATCAAAACTGATTTGTGGAAGTTGAAAGGCTCCAGTGGAGATCTCAGTGGCGCAAACGCAGGACTCGGGCGAATGTGTTCGCAGTCAGATAGCTATTTGGGTAAAAAGTGATGCGGTCATGAAATGTTAATTCAGCTCTTGTTTGTGTTGAATAATTGTGGGATTGGGGCCTGCGGACGGCCAGGTCTGTCTCTGGGAGGTAAGCCATGCTTACTTCTGGTGGGAAACTACAGATGCCTTCAGTGCCAAGGGGATCAAGATGACCTCCATCCCTCTTTGTAGCCCTGGGAGTGTTACCTCTTTTCTCAGGGAAGCCTGCTTTTCTACTTCCTGCCCTGGTCATCCAGCCAGAAGTGGGCCCATGGCAGGGAGGAAATGAAAGAAAGCCAAAGAAAAACTTGTGGGGCTGGGAATGTGGAACTATCATGAAATTTGGAGTCCAGCAGAGCAAGATAAGGCTTCCTTGGTAGCTCAGACTGTAAAGAATCTGCCTGCAATGCAGAAGACTTGGGTTTGATCTCTGGGTGGGAAAGATTCCTTGGAGAAGGGAATGGCTACCCAGTCCAGTGTTCTTGCTTGGAGAATTCCATGGACAGAGGAACCTGGTGGGCTATCCAGCCCATGGGTTCACAAAAAGTTGGACATGACTGAGTGACTAACGACTAACATTTTCACTTCCCCAGAAGAGCAAGATATGAATCTGGATTTTGTAATTTACCAACTATATGATCTTGGGAAAGTCACTTTACTTCGGGCATTAGTTTCATCATTTGGAAAACAAGGACTGTGATTCACTTCCACTTAGAAATACAAAATATTTTTTTCCTATATATCTCACTTTGCTCAGCCTAGAAGCCTGTTAAGCCCCACCTCCACAGCCCTGACAACTTATTAACACAACAGGACTGGACATCTCACCCAGACTGGGAAAATCTGATTCTCTTCTTTGAGAATCCTCAGTTTAGGATGAGACTTAAAAAAAAAAAAGATCAATTAACTGAAAATCATCCTGGAAGATCTTGCAGCCCAGAGGTAGAAGCCACTGTTTTGGTGGGCTGTGGTGGGTCACAGAAGTCAGTCTACAGAGAGAGGGAAGAAGGTGGGCAAAGTAATACTGTGTCTCCTTATTATAACCATTCTTTCTACTTGAGCTGCTCATATGGATTTATATAGCACTTATGATTCTTTTCTATTGCACATGTCAGGAAACTCAATGCAGACTGTATTAAGGAAAAAAGAATTTGATGCTCATAAGAAAACTTTCCAGGTTAAGTTTAGTTTCAGTCGTGGCTTAATGGGGTCCCCAGTGATGTCACCAAGACCTGGTTTTTCTCATTCTCAATCTACCTCTGATATATTGACTACAAACTAAGACTACAAATGTCCGAATTCAAGTTTAGAGGAAAAGAACTGCAAGAGTTCCTTCTCAGAACCCTCAGCGAAGTCCTAAATCTATCTCATTGCCTCTGATTGGGTCATATCACTGTGCCACTTACTGGGGTCAGGGGGATGTGCCACATGGATTGCGTTAACCCTGGACTCCAGGGCCCACCCCTGAGCTGTGGGTGCAGCCTCATACACGGATTGAGAGTGTAGAAGGGGGTGCCCCCAGAACCAAAGTTTGCCCCATTGCAGAAAGGAAGAGAAATACAATCAGCCAACCCTGAGGGCCTTCAGGAGAATTTGGAGGGTGAGATGGCTAATTAGGGACATACATACGCTACAACACTACACTGCTACAAAGGCACTCAGTAAATGCTGGTTTAAGTTGGTAGCTTTTTTAAACAGTTCACTTAGGCTGGACTCTCACTTCCACCCCCAGACCATCCCACAGCTTGGCCTTTTGAAACCAGTCTCCATCCTGCCTTTTGCACAAATCTTGCACTTGACGCACACTTATCTGGGACACCTTTCCCACACCCTAGACTTCCCCAAGCCTGAAGTCAAGTGTGGACTCAACACTCACCTCTTCCCCGAAACCTTCCCAGAAGCTTCCAGCCAATATGTGTGAGAGGGCTTCACTCTTTGATTGTAGTAAAATTTCATACAAAACACCTTCTTGAAATCCTGCTCACCAGGAGACAGAGCTTGCCAATGGGCTTCAGGCTGGTGCGGCTGAGGCTATCGGAATGCAAAACAACCCTAGGACGTGGGGAGACAGGGAGCGGTGACCTAGAGCAAGGCGGCCCTGGCAGTGCAGCCAGCTCCAGCAGTCTGGGTCCCACCAGGCCCGCAGAGGTGAGCGCTGGGGAACATGGCTGGGCTTTGGGGCATCTCTGGGGAGGCACTTCTGGGATGTTGTCTGGAGCTGCCAGGCCCAACCTAGGTCCATTTTCCCTTGAATTGTTCTTCTCCAACCCCTCTGCTTTGATCAAGGAATTGGTCTCCCCAGGGCTCAAGGGTTCAAAATTTAGTTTCCTCCTAGACTGTACTGGTGGAGAAGGCAATGGCACCCCACTCCAGTACTCTTGCCTAGAAAATCCTATGGATGGAGGAGCCTGGTGGGCTGCAGTCCATGGGGTCACTAAGAGTCAGACACAACTGAGTGACTTGACTTTCACTTTTCACTTTCACACGTTGGAGAAGGAAATGGCAACCCACTCCAGTGTTGTTGCCTGGAGAATCCCAGGGACGGGGGAGCCTGGTGGGCTGCCGTCTCTGGGGTCGCACAGAGTCAGACACAACTGAAGCGACTTAGCAGCAGCAGCAGCAGCAGCAGACTGTACTGGGGAACAGTCCCCCAGCCCAAGCACCATGCCCTGCTCTGAATATCCAGATAGACTATTCCCCTGGCCCTGGCTTTGTGGCCCCCAACCCTAAGGCCAGTCCCAGAACATCCTGGGCTGTCCCCAGTCTACCCCTAGGGAAGAGGCCAGAGAGCAAGGACAGGGAGAACCTCATTTCACCTAAATCCTCCCCTTAGAATAGAGAACGGGTGAGCAGTGGGGTGAGGAGCTGCCCAGGTGACAAAATATATTATGTTAGCAACAGAGTTCATGATCTCATTTGGATGAAATCATTTACTTGAAAAATAAAAAAAGTGGCCCAAGACAGACCACTCCACTTTGCATCTCACTTTGCCACTTACTAGACAGGAGGCTTAAAACAACTTACCCAACTTCTCTGACTCCCAGTTTCCTCACCAATAAATAATGTGTAATCTTTACATTCTTTGGAACTCAGCATTTCCCTCTGTAAACTGGAAAATTTATTTATATGCTCATTTACTTCTAAGCTCAGCAAGATCAGGGATGGTGTTTCCCCAGTGTTCTGCTCTTAGTAGGACCTCAGTGGTGGTGGTTTAGTTGCTAAGTCATGTCCAACTCTTGTGACCCCATGGACTATAGCCCGCCAGGCTCCTCTGTCCATGGAATTCTCCAGGCAAGAATACTGGAGTGGGTGGCCATTTCCTTCTCCAAGGGATCTTCCTGACCCAGGGATCGAACCTGGGTTGTCTGTACTGCAGGCAGTCTCCTGTGTTGCAGGCAGATTCTTTACCAACTGAGCCACCAGAGAAGACCGATAAACGTTTGTCAAATAAGTGTGTGGACAAAAGATCTCTGTCAGCCTCTGCCACCTCAGCCCTCCTGGAGGAGAAACATACTTTCACCCTAGAGCAGGTGAGTGAGTCCAAGTATCAGAACCTGTGGAATCTCAGCCTCCCCTCCCCAGCCCTTCCTCCCCTGCCTCCATACTCATTCCAGAGGTCACTCCCTGCATCTCCCCACCCCCCCCTTCTCTGAAAACTGGCACCGTTGCCCCTATTTTCCCTGAAGTGAGATTAAGTTTAGGTAGAATCATGGATCTAAAGAACCAACTCCTGGGGGAAGCTCCATGCTTGGGGCTCTGTCTCCTCTCTCTGGTCCAGGCTCAGGTCTGGGTTGGCTTCACCCTGGGCAGGCTGGCATCCAGCCACTGCAGGATCTGCAATTCACTGTGTAGCCCACTGTCAGCAGAGAACCCTGGGCCCTGGTTGCCAGCTGCAGCCATCTGGATCCACTTCTCACTATACAACCTGGCTGTTCATTCTGGCACCAGAGCCCTTTCAGAACCCCAGCATGCTATCCCAGACCCCAGCTGCCTCCAACTCCCCTCCTACTTTGCTCAGTGTTTCCAGGACTCATTCCTCAGCTGATGGGGCCTGTGAGAGAGTAGGCAGAAGATTAGATTGGCAGGGGGTAAGGTTGAGGAAAGAATAGGACCCCCTCTTCCTTTCTAAGGCAAAGTCATCACCCTCTAGAGAGGGTAGGAGAGTGACATCCCCTCCCCCTGTGAAGGAGGGCTGGGGATGGGGATGGAGCAGGGACAAGCTGCCTCATACAGCAAAGAAAGTGACCCAAGATGCAATGAGTTCAGGGTCACAGGTCCCTCCTGGTCTCAGTGCACAACAGATCTTTATCCCCATGTAGTTTATGTTTTGAGTGGATTGTCGCGCTTCTCTTGATAAGAGTGTAATTCATTTAAGGTTCTTTGATGTTTATTTTATTTCTCCCAAGTATATTCTTTATGAGAAAATCAATTCCAAGAAATCAGATCCATCACATTAACAAGTGCTAAGCAGCCAATCATTAGAGGAGAGAGCTTTAGACTAAGACCAGCAGAAAATGAGAACTCTGGCTGGTTGCTCTCTGAGGAGTGCTCTGAATTCACACCCAGGTTGGAGAGTCTTCGCTCCTGAAGTTCAGGTTCATTGTGGAGTCCAAGGACAAGGTTGAGAACTCTTCAGCCAGCAAGTCAGTGCATACAGCAGACAGAGGAGACTCTGAAATCTCAACCTGGAAAGGGTATATGCTCCCCAAAGGCCATGAACACGTTTGTGAACAACCTGCTTGTTCCATGACCCACTTCAAAACGAGTGTCAGTCATTCCCTATACGCTTGGGTAGTAGGGAGGGAAGAAACCAGAATGCCATCTCAGCTCTCCACTTGTCTGTGGATGAGGATGTAGGGCAGGAGTTTCTGATCCATCAGAGACCTTTCTGGAGGCAGGGAAACTGGGAGGGAGAATAGGAGAGCAGGGAAGAGAGTGAGTCGCTGTGTCTGCCCCTTGCCACCACACCCTCCCCAGAGGCCATAAGAAGGCACGGGGGCCAGTGAGGACTGAAGTGTTCACTGTTGTGAAGAGTTGACTGCGATGCTCAAATAAAGCTCCTGAGGATGCTCCCCACCTGCCCACTCTGTCATTAATTCCATTGGGTAAAGCAGTATGTATACTGGAAATTTAATCAACATTTCTGATGATAATGTAGCTGAAAAAGAAATTGAAAGTGTCGAGGACTACATTAGGAGGAGTGATCAAGTGAGGCAGGGGGCCAAATGCCTGGCCTCCCAGTGAGCGATTTTACAAGCCTGAGACACTAGGTGAGTTTCTGTTTCCATAATTTGCAGGATCAAGAATCAGGGATGATGAGGCAAGAGGAGTAGAGTCAGTGTTGTTTCGGAGCCGGTTCAAACCAGCTCACAGAGCTGATGGTTAGATTTTCAGGAATTTTGTCACCCAGTGTTAAACACAGCTGCAATTAACAACTAAATGATACAGTGTTAAACAACCTGCAACTTAAAGGTAATAAACACTCAAATCATCAAATCCTAATTGCTCTATAATATTTTACTATTGGGTATGCTTTTGAAATTATTTACTCATTTGTATCTAAATGGGGGCAATGCTAAGTAATTGTGTATTGCTCTGAGTCTCTTTGCAATTTTGTGTTTAAGGACATGGCATTCCTAGTATGAACTGACCACCGTGAGAGTATGTACATTGCAGAGACTGGCACATATTACACATCAGGGTCAGATCAGAAGACAGAAATCACAAAAGTAATTTGAGCCGGGAAAGATTAATATAAAGAATTATTAACTAGTAAAAGATCATTGAATACTAAAAGGGGTAAAATAGAACTTTAAAGAATCAGAAATATAAAGTGTAGAGAGTAGCTACTACTATCTTCAGGGCTCAGGTAGTTGTTCACTCAGTCGTGTCTGACTCTTTGCGACTCCATGGACTACAGCGTGCCAGGCTTCCCTGTCCATCACCAATTCCTGGAGCTTGCTCAAACTCATGTCCATCGAGTCGGTGATGCCATCCAACCATCTCATCCTCTGTTGTCCCTTCTCCTGCCTTCAATCTTTCCCAGCATCAGGGTCTTTTCAAATGAGTCAGCTCTTCACATCAGGTGACCAAAGTATTGGAGTTTCAGCTTCAGCATCAGTCCTTCCAATGAATATTCAGGATTGATTTCCTTTAGAATGGACTGGTTGGATCTCCTTGCCGTCCAAGGGACTCTCAAGAGTCTTCTCCAACACCACGGTTCAAAAGCATCCGTTCTTCGGTGCTCAGCCTTCTTTATGGTCCAAATCTCATGTCCATACATGACTACTGGAAAAACCATAGGTTTGAGTATATGGACCTTTGTTGCCAAAGTAATGTTGCTGTTTTTAATATGCTGTCTAGGTTTTACAGGGCTCAGGAAGAGAGTTTAAAGAAGGAACTATCTTGGAAAAGGGCCACACTGTACCAGGCCAAGATTCAGACATTGCTGGAAACAATCTGACTATGGCCCAGCTGGTGAAGGAGAAGTTCACTGGGGCACGTGGGTCAGAAATGGTCCACAGTCAGTGGACCAAAGCTGCTGAACAGGAAGGTTAAGAGTCCTTCTCGCGTTATGGTAGTCATGCCATAGTGAGACTAAAAGAAAACCAGCAACTGGAGGAGAAATCTCATCCTTTTTTTCTCCATCCTTCTTTATTTTTGTACTAAAATACACACTAAAATTTAACATGTTAACCTTTTTAACTGTACAGTTCAGTGGTATTAAATATACTCGTAATGTTGTACAAACATTACCAGCATCCAGCTCCGTAACTCTTTTCATTTTGTAAAGCTGAGACCAATTAAATATTAACTCCTCTTTCCCCACCTCTTCCCATTCTAGTTTCTGGCTCTATGATTTTGACTGTTGCAAGTATCTCATTTAAGTACAGCCATATTTCTATTTTTGTGGCTGACATTGCATTTAGCATAATGTCCTTAAAGTTCAGCCGTCTTGTAGCATATGTCATAGTCTGCTTCCTCTTTAAGGCAATACCGTTGTATGTAGATACCACATTTTGCCTATCTTTTCATTCGTTGATGGACACTTGAGTTGCTTCCATCTTTTGGCAATTGTCAATAATGCTGCTCTAAACATGAATGTGTAAATATCCCCTTGAGGCCCTGCTTGCAAATTCTGTTGGGTATATATCCAGAGACATACATACCATATGATCCTGCAATTGCTGGATCATGTGATAATGCTATTTTTAAGTTTCTGAAGAATCATCATATTGCTTTCTGTAGCAGCTGCTCCGTTTTACATTCCCATAAGATCCTGCTGCTGTCCGACTCTGTGAGACCCCAGAGACGGCAGCCCACCAGGCTCCCCCGTCCCTGGGATTCTCCAGGCAAGAACACTGGAGTGGGTTGCCATTTCCTTCTCCAATGCATGAAAGTGAAAAGTGAAAGTGAAGTCGCTCAGTCTTGTCCGACTCTATGCGACCCCATAGGAGCCTGGTAGGCTCCTCTGTCCATGGGATTCTCCAGGCAAGAGTACTGGAGTGGGGTGCCATTGCCTTTCTCCATACTCTGCTTTACTTATTAGCTCTAACATTTTTTGTGTGTGAAATTTTTAGGATTTTCTATATGTAAGATCATGTGATCTACAGCGATTATTTTACTTCTTCCTTTGCAATTGGGTGCTTTTTTCTTTTTCTTTTCTAACTGCTCTGGCTAGAACTTCCAGTCCCATGTTTAAAAGAAGTGGCTAAAGTACGGTACGCTTGTCTTCTTCCTGATCCTAGAGTAAAAGCTTTCAGTCTCTCACTGCTGAGTGATATTTACTGTGGATTTTTCAAAAGTGGCTTTTATTATGTTGAGGTGGTTTCTTTGTGTTCATAGTTTGTCAGTTTTTTTTTTTTTTTTTTTTTTAATGAGAGAAAGTGAAGTTGCTCAGTCATGTCCAACTCTTTGAGACTCCATGCACTGTAGCCAGCCAGGCTTCTCTGTCCATGGGATTCTCCAGGCAAGAATACTGGAATGGGTTGTCATTTCCTTCTCCAGCATATCTTCCTGACCCAGGGATCGAACCTGGGTCTCCTGCATTGCAGGCAGACTCTTTACCATCTGAGCCGCCAGGGAATCCCCAATTTTTGTTTTTTTTCATGAGAATGTGTTAAATGTTGTCAAATGCTTTTTCTACATCAGTTTAGATAATCATTTTTTCCTTCATTCTTTTAATGTGGTATACTTTAATCAATTTTCATATTCATTGCATTCCATGAATAAATCCCACCTGGTCATGGTTTATAAGCCTTTTAGTATGATTCTGAATTTGGTTTGTTAGTATTTTGTTGAGGATTTTTGCATCAATGTTCATTAGGGATGTTGGTCTGTTGTTTTCTCTTCTTGAAGGGTCTGTCTGGTTTGGGTATCAAGGTGCTACTGGCCTCACAGAATGATTTAGGAAGTGTTCCATCCTCTTCAGCTTTTTTTGAAAAGTTTGAGTAGATTGGTATAGTTTTTCTTCAATGTTCAGTGGAAATCACCAGTGAAGTCATATGGTGCAGGTCACTTCCTTTTAAGAATTTTTATTACTGTTTTAATAGTAAAATATTAAATAATGCACTGGTTATAGGCCTTTTTACATTTTCTATTTCTTCATTATTTATTCTTGGTAGGTTTTGTGCTTCTAGATATGTTTGTTTCATATAGATTATCCGATTTGTTGGCATAACCTGACTCACAGTACTGTCTTCTTACCTCTGAAGAACCAGTAATATAATGTCACCATTTCACTTTTTATTTTAGCAATTGGCATACTCTTTCTTCTTTCCTTAGCCTATCTAGCTGAAAGTTTGTCAACTGATCTTTTCAACAAGCCAACTTTTGCTCTCATTGATGTTCTCTACTCTTTTTCTAGTCTCTACTTCATTATCTCTAATCTTTATTACTTCCTTCTGCTAGCTTTCGGTTTAGTTCATTCTTGCTTTGCTAGTTCCTTAAGTTGTGAAGTTAGGTTTCTGATTTGAGATCTTTCTTATTTTTTAATTCAGACGTTCATAGCTATAAATGTCCCCCTCAGCCCTACTCTCACTACATCCTATAAGTTCTAGTGTGCTGGTTTTTGGTTTCCTTTCAACTCCAATTTCCCCTGTGATTTCTTCTTTGATCCACTGATTGTTTAAGAGTCCAGGGTTTAATTTCCACATATTTGTGAATGCTCCAGGTTTACTTATGTTACTGATTTCTAACTTCATCCAGTTGAGGTCAGAGAAGATGTTGTCTATGATATCTGTCTTTTTTACTCTATTAAGACGTAATCTGTGGCCTAATGTATGGCCTGGAAGATGTCACGTGTGCACCTGAGAAGAATGCGTGTGTTGTTGTTGGTAGGATGCTCCGTGTGTGTTAGCTGGACCTCGTTGGTCTACTGTGTTCAGTCCTCTCTTTCTTCACTTACCTTCTGGTTGTTCTCTCCACTCTTGAGAGTGTGGTATTCAGTCTCCAGGTAGTACCGTAGAGCTGTTTCTCCCTTTAATTCTGTCAGTTTTTGTTTTGTATATTTCCATAGTGTGTCGTTAATGTATAAATGTGTAAATGGCTATACATTCCTGCTGTATTGAACCTTTACTAATATATCTTTGCCTCTTGTTACCATGTTTGATTTAAGTCCATTTTGTCTAAAGATAGCCACCCTTGCTCTCTTTTGATTACTCTTTGAGTGGAATTTCCTTTTTCCATCCTTTCTCTCACAATCCAGCCTCTTTTCTAGCCTTCAGTGTCTCCCCAGCACCCCCTACTGACAAGGTCTAGAATTGCACCATCTGGCAAAGGAGAAAGGTTTATGGGTCCAGCTTCAGTACCACATACGTGTGCTATGTGCTAAGTTGCTTCAGTCGTGTCCGACTCTTTGTCACCCTATGGACTGTAGCCTTCCAGGCTCCTCTTTGTTACCCCATGGACTTAGCCTTCCAGGCTCTTCGGTCCATGGGATTCTCCAGACAAGACTACCAGAGGGGTTGCCATTCCCTCCTCCAGGGGTTCTTCCTGAACCAGGGATCAAACCTGTGTCTCTTAAGTCTCCTGCATCAGCAGGTAGTTTCTCTACCACTAGCACCATCTGTTCAGTACCACAAAGCAGGGCGAAAAAAGAGTGAAATTTGAGCTAAGAGGCAATAAACTGCCAATCGGCACAGTCCCCTAATTTTCACAGAATTAACAGAGCATCTTTAACAGGGCATTTTTCCTAAAGATTCTGAGTTTTGGAAGTGGGCAAAGTTCCAGGGCCTCATCTGATGCCAGAATCCACTCAATAAAAATAAAATGTTTATAGTAAAGAAAAATCAGCTCTCAGGTAGGCATTGTGTGTAATGTACACTGTAGTGTATACTGTGTGTAGTGTTTAATGTATATGTATAACATATACTGTTTTAATCCTCACAATAATCTGATGAGGTAGGTAGCATTTTTCTTTCCATTTTGCAAATGAGGAAACTGTGGATGAGAGACATAAAAGAGTTTGTCCTTAAAACACACAAGTGCTATCATTCCGATTCAGGTCCTTCTGAAAATACGACAGACGATATCTAATTACTACTTGCGCACCTCTAAGGATGGGGCGCTCATTGCCTCAGTGTAGCCCATACCATCTTTGGATGGCTCTGACTGTTGAAAATCTCTTCCTTCACTGAGGGCGTTTAGTCCCTCTTTCATGTGGCAAAGATATTTCTTTTGTCTGTATAGGGTTTTCCCTCCCTGCTTCCTTCAGCATTCTGCACCATGCTGCTGGAACCAAACTCAGGTATTCACTCTCCCTTCTACATTGTCATGCAAAAATGGATGCACTTCCCCAGTGACATCTCCCCTGGGAAGGGCCCCATTGCCTGCCTCTGCCTCTCCCAAATATCTAGCAAAGCAAGTCAGATTATGTCTATGAGTTTTGATTTTTCTATTCTATAATTCTGGGGGAAAACACATATATTTAATTGAGTTTCCATGGGGATTCCATAAAATAACATATGAGAAAGTGCCTTGCATAGTGTTTAACTTAATAAAGATTTAAAGAAACTAGGCCACTGATGCCCTTCCCTGGTGGCTCAGCTTCCAGAATCCGCTTGCAATGCGGGAGACCTGGGTTTGATTCCTGGATTGGGAAGATCCCCTGGAGAAGGGAAAGGCTACCCACTCCAGTATTCTTGCCTGGAGAATTCCATGGACAGAGGAGACTGGCAGGCTATAGTCCATAAGGTCGCATAAGACTTGGACACGACCTAGAGACTAACGCTTTTTACACTTTGAGGTTACTGACATATGGAGGAAAACCTGAGGATTATTCCTAGTCCTACTGTGGCAGAGCAGGAACTAGAATCCAGGTTTTCAGATACTTATGCCTGCCCTCTTGTCACATTTTAGAGGCAAAAGCCAGCTTCTCTCCTCTTAAAACCAACAGTGGATCACATCACCTGAAAATGTCTGCTTGCCCTTTCTAACGTGTCAAAGATCCCTGAAAATTAACTAGGGCAATAATCACAGAGACAGCCATGGTGCCAGGATCAACCCCTTTCCCTCTGTCTTTTTTCCTCCTCTCCCACCCTCTCTCTGTGATGATTCCACATCCTACAATAATTGAGTGCATTTTCGGAGAGTTCCTAATGGCTGGTGGGGTCCCTCTGAGAACTATTGTGTATTCCCTATAATGACATTCATTAGTCCAGCTGACATCAGTACTGTTCTCAGGTTAATATGTTTAATGTAATGAGGCATTTATTTTCAGTTAGAAAACTCCTGAAGAAGCATGTTTTCTCCTGATGAATTCAGCTGATGAATAGATTAATGCTGGCCTTGAAATAGTTGATTAAGAAAATGAATCTAACCAACTTCTTCTTCATCAGATAGAGGCCGTGCTTAAATTAAGTCATGTTAAGCTGCCCACTTCTTAGAGAAAGAAACAGGAAAAATCCTCACTTGGCTCTGTGACTTGTTCTCCATTTGCCTCCTTGCTTCCCTCCCCACTGTACCTCCCCAGCACTCCAAGATCCAAAGACATGAAGAGATCGAGGACAAGTGTGTGATGAGGGATTGCAATTGAGAAGCCTGAGTACCCAGAAGAGAAAAAGAAGCACTCATGTAGTGCAGAGGCCACAGAGATGAGTTCACATAGCCAGGAGTCAGATTGGCCAGCCTCTGTCGCTTAACAGTTTTCTAGGGTTTACTCTTAACCAGCCTCCTGTACCTGTGGGCACTCGTGGAGGTTTGTTGAATGAGTGAAGGAGATGCTCAACAGATGGTGGCTGTTACTGTTACTCACAGAATCACATGATCTCAAAAGGAAAAGATGTCGGATGTCCCAGACACATCTAGCCAGTGAATAGGTTGTGTGATAGGTTCATGATCCCTGGCTCTAGGGCCAAAGATGACCCAAGGGCCAATTTTCTTTGATGATGTAACCAGTAGCTTTTCCCACATCACTCTCTTGATGGGCACTTAGAGCTACTGCCAACTAAGAGATGCTAGACAGCATGCACTTTCTTTCTTCCCTGGAATGAGCTTCTAGGCCTTGCCATTTTAGTGCCGATCTCTGCTGAAAGTCAGAGAAAACAGAGGCACTTGTCACTCTTTTCACTCCAACCCTACCTGCTCATAATCAGAATTCCCTCTGAGGGCAAGTCCAGCCTTGAAAGGAAACAATGGAGTTGATAGTGAGGATGTCAGCAATGGATTGCACGCTTTACAGAAAGACAGGGGTGATGTCATACTTCATTCTACCACTTTACAACTGCGTTGGTTATCTACTGCTGCATAACAAATTGCCACAGACTTAGGGGCTTTAAACAATCCCCATTTATCACCTCTCAGTTTCTGAGGTCAAAAGGCTGGGCACAGCTGAGCCAAGTTTTCTGCTCAGAGTCTCACAAAACTAAAGTCAGTTTGCCCTCCAGACTTTGTTCTCATTTGTAGGCTCGACTAGAGAAGTACCTGTTCCCAAGTTCCTTTAGGTTATTGGAAAAATTAATTTCATTGTTGCTGTAAAATGCATGGCAACTTGCTTCTTTGAAACCAGCAATGAGTAAAAGGGACCTCTAATGCACCAATGTCTGACCTATATACCGCTTTAAAAGGGCTCACTTGGTCAGGCCTGGCCCATACAGTTAAACCTTCCATTTAATGAACTTAAAGTCATCTGATTATGGGCTTTTACTCCATCTGCAAAATCCCTTCACCTTTACTATATTCTATAGGTAAAGGAAGTTACACAACCTTTCACACACAAGGAGTAAGAATTATACAAGAGTATGGGTCACGGGGAGTCATCTTAGATTTCTGCCTGTTACACGACCTGGAAGGTAATGAGCAAGTCTCTTTACCACTGAGGTTTCATACCCTTAGTTATAAATGGCAACAACATTGCTGTATTTAGGATTGCTAAAATAATTAAATGGCATCACATATAAAAATAAGTAGCACAGAGAGCTCTCAGGAACACTGTGTAAAATTGAACTGAAAGATGGCAGAAGTGGCATCACTAGGAACATCTGGAATTTTGCCTTCTACGTTCCTCAAATCTATCCTCTCTAATTGATTCTGATCTGTTATCTGACTATCTGATTTCAAGCTGGATCTTAACTCTGGAATACTCTTCCCTTCCTGTCCCAAATATCCCCCACATTCCTGGTGGTATATACTACTGGCTATATCTGTTGTATCAGTGTCCTGACATGCAACCTGTATGGGATCTTGTGTAATAACCCCATCCTGGCTCCAGAGTACTTCTTTTTACCTAATTTATCCAGCACCTATTAAGTGAGTACCTCTGTCAGTTCTCTCTACCACTCTGGAAAACTGGCTTGATTATTTATTCCCCCATTCTTCAAATGGAGACATCATAGCTACAGGGGGGCAATTAGCTTTGGTATATTTGTTTCTGCATTACCTCTGACCTAGAGAGGATATGGCCTGAGACTCACAGCGGGAAGGTTCTCATTCATCAGACCCCCGGCTATCACTTAGGGGGTCCTGCATTACCTCTGACCTAGAGTGGATAAGGCCTCAGACTTGCAGCTGGAAGGATCACGTTCATCAGACCCCTGGCTGTCACTTAGAGGGTTCTGCGGATCTTTGTGCTACGGTCCTGTCTCCCAGTGTGCCTTCCACCTGTGGTTTCCCAGGAACAACAGGATAGGGCACTGAAAGAGGTGGCAGAAAGACTGATTCTGCAGGGAGGGAGGCATTTACAAGGGCAGCTGTGCCCTCTTCCTCTTGAATTCAAATACACTGGGGTTGGGCCCGCACCTGGGTCTTCAGCACCTTGGACAGGAATCACGCTGCCCTCGGCTCTTCGCTCACTTTGGGTATTGGGTTTCATGACTCAAGGACTAGTAAACTCATACAGGAAAGAAACTTCAAAGATCCTTTTGTTTAGCAATCCCTCTCCACCTTTACAGGTTAAGAAACCCCAGGAGAGTTAAGTGAGAAGTGACCAGAAGGGAATCTGCTATGTGACCCAGCGTCACTTCTCTTCTCTGGGCTGCCACTCTAAGCAGCCTCGTTTAATTCTGCAAGGCCTAGTTTGAGGGGAAACATGTGGCAATAGCTATGAACTTCACGGCCCAAAATGTGATCCCAATAGGGAGGACAGCCAAATGGGTCATGAGTCTGATGACCTCCTAATATATTATTGCCTTCTCGGCATTTTACCCTTGTGCCCTAATGTGTGTGCTGAGTCGCTCAGTCATGTCCGACTCTGTGACCCTGTGGCCGATAACCCACCAGGTTCCTCTGGCCATGGAATTTTCCAGGCAAGAATACCAGAGTGGGGTGCCGTCTCCTACTCTAGGGGATTTTCCCGACCCAGGAACTGAACCCACGTCTCCTGCATCTCCTACATCAGCTGGCAGATAATTTACCACTGTGCCACTTGGGAAGCCCTCTGTTCTAGTAACAGCAATTTAATAAAAGACAAATCCATGTGTGGTTATTTCATAAACACCAATCTAATGAAAGAGATTTTATTAAGAGTTTCTATATCAAGGGCTTCATGAAACACTGGAAAGTCGTCCAAGTAAAGGAAGCAGCTCCCGGATTCAGAGAACGTTTCAAATGGAAAGGCTTTCACAGTTATCCCATTCTGCTTCTTTCATTCATCAGATGAGTGTTATATTTGTTCAATCTGCTGCTTATTTTTCCCCTTTTTTTGCATTCTCTTGAGCTAATTTATCACTGATTATTCCATTTAATCTCATCCATTAATTTGTTATATATATATATACTTTATATATATATATATATACACTTTATATATATATATATATATAAAACTTCCCTGGTGGCTCAGATGGTAAAGTGTCTGTCTACAATGCAGGAGACCTGGGTTCGATCCCTGGGTCAGGAAGATCCCCTGGAGAAGGAAATGGCAATCCACTCCAGTACTATTGCCTGGAAAATCCCATAGACAGAGGAGCCTGGTAGACTACAGTCTGTGGGGTCGCAAAGACTCGGATACAACTGACTGACTTCACTTCACTTCACTATATATATATACTATATAAAATATATATACTATATTTTCCGTGGTTTCATTAGGATTTTCAATATATATCTTTAATTAGTCTACCTTCAAATAATAGTATACTTCTTCATGTGTAGTATAAGGAACTTAAACATTTTGTTTTAATGCCCCCCGTTCCTTTGTCTTATTATCATCAGACATTTTTACATAGTCTATAAATATTTTTTTTGCTTTAAACAGTCACTTAACTTTTTAAAAGCAACTAAAAATAAGAAAAATGTTGCATTTTATTTTATATTTACCTCTTACATTGTGAGTACTCTTTATCTGTTTGATATCAGATATTTTCTGTTTGAAGAACTTCCCTTAACTTCCATTTCTTTTCGGGTAGATCTACTGGCAATGAATTTCTTCAATTTTTGTTCGTCTGAGAGTTTTTTTTATTTCTCCTTCAGTTTTGAAATATATTTATTCTGGCATAGAATTCTAGATTGCCAGGGTTTTTTGTGTGCTTGCTTGTTTGTTTGATTTGCTGGAGCGGGGGCAGCATTGCCCTTCAGTTCAGTTCAGTTCAGTCACTCAGTCGTGTCCGATTCTTTGCAACCCCATGAATCACAGCACACCAGGCCTCCCTGACCATCACCAACTCCCGGGGTTTACTCAAAATCATGTCCATCCAGTCAGTGATGCCATCCAGCCATCTCATACTCTGTCATCCCCTTCTCCTCCTGCCCCCAATCCCTCACAGCATCAGAGTTTTTTCCAATGAGTCAACTCTTCTCATCCAGTGGACCAAGTATTGGAGTTTCAGCTTTAGCATCATTCCTTCCAAAGAACACCCAGGGCTGAACTCCTTTAGGATGGACTGGTTGGATCTCTTTGCAGTCCAAGGGACTCGCAAGAGTCTTCTCCAACACCACAGTTCAAATTCATCAACTCTTCAGTGCTCAGCTTTCTTCACTGTCCAACTCTCACATCCATACATGACCACTGGAAAAACCATAGCCTTGACTAGACGGACCTTTGTTGGCAAAGTAATATCTCTGCTTTTGAATATGCTATCTAGGTTGGTCATAACTTCCCTTCCAAGGAGCAAGCGTCTTTTAATTTCATGGCTGCAATCACCATCTGCTGTGATTTTGGAGCCCAAAAAAATAGTCTGACACTGTTTCCACTGTTTCCCCATCTATTTGCCAGGAAGTGATGGGACCAGATGCCATGATCTTAGTTTTCTGAATGTTGAGCTTTAAGCCAACTTTTTCACTCTCTTCTTTCACTTTCATCAAGAGGCTTTTTAGTTCTTCTTCACTTTCTGCCATAAGGGTGGTGTCATCTGCATATCTGAGGTTATTGATATTTCTCCCAGCAATCTTGATTCCAGCTTGTGCTTCTTCCAGCCCAGCGTTTCTCATGATGTACTCTGCATAGAAGTTAAATAAGCAGGGTGACAATATACAGCCTTGACATACTCCTTTTCCTATTTGGAACCAGTCTGTTGTTCCATGTCCAGTTCTAACTGTTGCTTCCTGACCTGCATATAGGTTTCTGAAGAGGCAGGTCAGGTGGTCTGGTATTGCTATCTGTTTCAGAATTTTCCACAGTTTATTGTGATCCACACAGTCAAAGGCTTTGGCATAGTCATAAATCAGAAATAGATGTTTTTCTGGAACTCTCTTGCTTTTTTGATGATCCAGCGGATGTTGGCAATTTGATCTCTGGTTCCTCTGCCTTTTCTAAATCCAGCTTGAACATCTGGAAGTTCATGGTTCATGTATTGCTAAAGCCTGGCTTGGAGAATTTTGAGCATTACTTTACTAGCATGTGAGATGAGTGCAATTGTGTGGTAGTTTGAGCATTCTTTGGCATTGCCTTTCTTTGGGATTGGAATGAAAACTGACCTTTTCCAGTCCTGTGGCCACTGCTGAGTTTTCCAAATTTGCTGGCATATTGAGTGCAGCACTTTCACAGCATCATCTTTTAGGATTTGAAATAGCTCAACTGAAATTCTGTCACCTCCACTAGCTTTGATCATAGTGATGCTTTCTAAGGCCCACTTGACTTCACATTCCAGGATGTCTGGCTCTAGGTGAGTGATCACACCATCGTGATTATCTGGGTCGTGAAGATCTTTTTTTGTACAGTTCTTCTGTCTATTCTTGCCACCTCTTCTTAATATCTTCTGCTTCTGTTAGGTCCATACCATTTCTGTCCTTTATCGAGCCCATCTTTGCATGAAATGTCCCCTTGGTATCTCTAATTTTCTTGAAGAGATCTCTAGTCTTTCCCATTCTGTTGTTTTCCTCTATTTCTTTGCATTGATTGCTGAGGAAGGCAAGGCTTTCTTATCTCTCCTTGCTATTCTTTGGAACGCTGCATTCAGATGCTTATATCTTTCCTTTTCTCCTTTGCTTTTCGCTTCTCGTCTTTCCACAGCTATTTGTAAGGCTTCCTCAGACAGCCATTTTGCTTTTTTGCATTTCTTTTTCTTGGGGATGGTTTTGATCCCTGTCTCCTGTACAATATCACGAACCTCCATCCATAGTTCATCAGGCACTCTGTCTATCAGATCTAGTCTCTTAAATCTATTTCTCACTTCCACTGTATAATCATAAGGGATTTGATTTAGGTCATACCTGAATGGTCTAGTGGTTTTTCCCACTTTCTTTAAGTCTGAATTTGGCAATAAGCTGACTGAGCCACAGTCAGCTCCCGGTCTTGTTTTTGCTGACTGCATAGAGCTTCTCCATCTTTGGCTGCAATGAATATAATCAATCTGATTTCGGTGTTGACCATCTGGTGATGTCCATGTGTAGAGTCTTCTCTTGTGTTGTTGGAAGAGGGTGATTGCTATGACCAGTGTGTTCTCTTGGCAAAACTCTATTAGTCTTTGCCCTGCTTCATTCCGTATTCCAAGGCCAAATTTGCCTGTTACTCCAGGTGTTTCTTGATTTCCTACTTTGGCATTCCAGTCCCCTATAATGAAAAGGACATCTTTTTTGGGTGTTAGTTCTAAACGGTCTTGTTGAGCCATTTATCTTCAGCTTCTTCAGCATTACTGGTTGGGGCATAGACTTGGATTACTGTGATATTGAATGGTTTGCCTTGGAAACGAACAGAGATCGTTCTGTCACTTTTGAGATTACATCCAAGTACTGCATTTCGGACTCTTTTGTTGACCATGATGGCTACTCCATTTCTTCTAAGGGATTTCTGCCCACAGTAGTAGATATAATGGTCACCTGAGTTAAATTCACCCATTCCAGTCCATTTTAGTTCGCTGATTCCTAGAATGTCAACGTTCACTCTTGCCATCTCCTGTTTGACCGCTTCCAATTTGCCTTGATTCGCAGACCTCACATTCCAGGTTCCTGTGCAATATTTCTCTTTACAGTATCAGACCTTGCTTCTATCACCAGTCCCATCCACAACTGAGTGTTGTTTTTGCTTTGGCTCCATCCCTTCATTCTTTCTGGAGTTATTTCTCCACTGATCTCCAGTAGCATATTGGGCACCTACCAACCTGGGGAGTTCCTCTTTCAGTATCCTATCATTTTGCCTTTTCATGCTGTTCATGGGGTTCTCAAGGCAATACTGAAGTGATTGGCCATTCCCTTCTCCAGTGGACCACATGCCCTTACAGTACTTCAAAAATATTACTCCATTATCTTCAGATTTTCGTGAGTTTTAATTAGAAGTCTGCAGTAGTTCTTTTGTCTGTTTCTCTCTGCATTTGTTTTCTTTTCCTGTCTGCCTTCAAGATATTCTAATTGTTGTGTTTCTCCAGCCATTTGAGTAAAATGTGCCTAAGTGTGTGTGTGTGTGTGTGTGTGTGTGGGTGGGTGGCATTTATTCAGTTTGATGCTCTGTGAGTTTCTTGGATATGTGGGGCTTTTGTCTCCCGTGAGTTTGGGGAAATTCTTCATGATTTTTTTTTCAAACCCTTTTTCTTATTCATTCTCTCTCTCTTTTCCTCCTGCAGTTCCAGTTTCATATCTATTAAGCTGTTTGATATTGTCCCACACTCTTCTTCTACTCTTTTTTTTCTCACTCTTTTCCTCTTTCCTCCTTGTTTTTTAATTAGGTAATTTCTACTGACCTGTCTTCATGCTTCCTGTTGTTTTCCATATGTCATCCAAGTCTTCAGAAGAGTCTATGGCAGGCACTCTTTGTTACTGTATTTTTCATTTCAATGACTTCTGTTTGATTTTTTCTTATAATTTCTGCATAAATTACCTGTCTGATCTTGCATGTTGTCCTTATTATGATTAACATGTTTGTTAATCATAGCTATCTTAAATTTCCTGTCAGAGTCATGTCTGAATCTGGTTCTGGTTACTTTGCATCTTACTCACCTCATAATTTTTTGGTTGAAAAACTAAGCTTCTTGGATTAGACAGAAGAGACTGAGGAAATTATTTTCATGCCTGGAAATGAGCAGTTTTCCTTCTGCTAGTATCTTTAGTGATGAGATTGGAGTTATTTTACTGAGGAGTTTGACTGGGTTTGAGATTTGTTGTTGTTATGGTTACCCTCAGTGTACCGCCGACTTCACATTCCTGGGGTGAAGCTTTTAGGGTAGAGAATGGCTTTTCAGAGTCTGTTCTGTTTGACACTGTGCTGTAGGCCTTCTCTCTGCCCTGGGCCTCAGAGAGCATCTCTTTAACACTCTTCTCCTCTCTTGTTCCTTTCCCACCATTCCTTCCGGTCTTACCAGTTACACAAAGTTGGTTATCTGGCAGCAGAGGAACTAGGGGTGTGTATTCTATTGTTCTGATTAAGCCTTAGTCCTAGGCCCTGTTCCCTTGCTTCTCAGGAGGAGGCTTTCTTAGTTCTCCTGCCCCTTCCCCTTAAGGGCAACTGTTCTTGTCCTGCTTTCCACTTAGATTAAGATTTTTGTTTCATAGGAAAGACAGGGGAGAAAGGTCTGGGCAGAATTTGGGGCAGCTCCTGCTTGTCTGAGCCACAATGGACATTTGCTTAGGACTCTTCCTGACCCATTCAGTGAGTATCCTCTGGATTCCAGAGAGAACTAGCAAGTTGGTGCAGACTCCCCAGATTCTGAGGCTTCGCACTGTCCAGTCAGCCTCACTCATCCTTTTCCAACTCCTTGATTATTCTAGCTCAAGTCTTTCTGCCTGTATCTGGTAGCACCTACCACAGGTAAGGTGTTGCTGCCATCTCCTTTCTCACCGCAACATCTGTGTTTTCCAGGTTGGGTCCATTTGTCTGCTCCTTGACCTCAGCTCTTCAGTGGGTTCAAAAACACATTCATGAATTCAAAGTTAACCTGACTCTCTTCCATTTTAAGAGTGTGCACATCCTTTCAGGTTGAGAAAATTTGTAACTTCAAATGCAGAGCCACCTTCTTATATCATTTGTTTCATTTATACCACAGAGTGACCTCAACCACACACCCTACCCTGGGTCTCAAGTCCTCCGTTTAGATAAAATGAACTCATTTTTGTCCAGAACTCTCACAGGTTGATGGCTTGTGAAGCTTCCATGCTACAATACACCCTCACCTGAGAGTCATTCAAAACCCACCTGCAGAGGCCCCACTAGGCACCAGAACCCGCAGTTGGCCTCTAGGATGCAGGATGCCTGAGGCTCTGTTGACTCCACTGAGTGACACTCTTGGCTGCATGAGAAAGGGAACCAGATGGAGTAATGACCCAACTCAGTGGGGAAAAGGCCAGGGCCAGGTCATCACAGGGCACAGCAGGACCCAGGACTCTATTTTGGGCACACCTTCCCTGTGACTTCCAAACCTACTCTACAAGGATCACTGCCTGAGAGGCCTTGGACAAGTCATCCCCCTCCAGGGCCTGTTGCCTGGTCTGTCTAATCCAGGTCTCAACCTAGACACCACCTCCTCCAGGAGGCTTTCCTGAGCCTCAACCTGAAATAACTACACAGCCCTGCTTTGTTTTCTTCATAGCACCATGGAAGTGAAAGTGTTGGCCGCTCAGTCGTGTCTGACTCTTTGCAACTCCATGGACTGTAGCCTTCCAGGCTCCTCTGTCCGTGGGATTCAAGGCAAGAATACTGGAGTGGGTTGCCATTTCCTTTTCCAGGGGATCTTCCTGACCCAGGGATCAAACCTGGGTCTTCTTCATTGCAGGCAGATTCTTTACCATATGAGCCACCAGCTGTTTCATAGCACCATACCCATCGCTATTAGATATTACGTGATATTCTTTATCTGTTTACTTGGTTCTTGTCTGTATACTCTTAATACTGCACATACCAAATGTGAATCTTTTATTCATTCATAAGTACATATTTATGCCTTAATCAGTGATCTGCCCTAGGAGCTTGATATTTAGCAGTGAACAGGAAGACTAAAATCATTACCCATATGGAGCTCACATTTTTGTCAAAGCATCCAATAAATAGGTAAATAAATAATATAGAGAGAGTATGATAGTGGTAAATGATCAGGAGATTAAAGTAGGCAGGAGGAGGGGTGAGAAGTGTCAGGAGGCTGGGGTGCAGTTTCACATGGGTGGTCAGGAAAAGCCTTTCTGGGAAGGACTCATGTGAGAACAGATTGTATAGATTTAAGAGTGTGGGCCACGAGGGTCGCCTAGGGAAGCAGTCCAGGCCATGGGAACCACAAGCAAAGGAGGAGGCATAAGTGTACCCGGTACCCCAGAAGTCAGCGAGGAGGCCCATGTGGGTGGAGCAGAGTGGAGGAGGAACTGTGGGGGATCTTGGGGATTGGGGAAGGATACTGGCTTCATCCTAGAAAGATTGGAAGCCATGGAGTATGTGAGCAGAGAAGAGAGATGGATGCCCAGTGTTGTTAAAGGCTCTGTTTCTGCTCAGTGGAGAAGAGACCACAAGAGGCAAGAGCAGAATCAGGGAGATAGTTGGGCTGTGGGCAATGGTGGATCAAATCAGGATAATAGTGTAGGCTTAGAGATGCTGAATTTTAAAAACACCAACACAGCACGTGACACACAGTAGACCCTCGGGGGATTAAGCCGTGACGATCAGTATCGAAAGGTGCTGAGAAATATGAAATGGAATCTTGCAGCTGCCTGCCCTCATCTGAATTCAGTCTCTCCCAGGGGATTGAAAAGACAGAGCCTCGGACTACAGAGAGAAATTGCCAACTCCCACCTACCCCCAGCCCCCCGCCACCCCTTGTAAAGCTGTGCAGGGAGGAAATCTCCTGTGTTGAAGCAAGAGAAAGGAGGCAGGTTATATAAGTGATAAAACGCTAACACTTCACATGTTCGACACAAGCTTCAATTACACGCATTCGGATACTTTTAAGGGGAAGGTAACCTTTGAAAACGATTTCCTTTCTCTCAGTTAAAAATTATGTATTTAAAAGGTTGGGAGGCAAAAATATGTGTGTGGTACCTTGAAATTTCCCAAATCAAACCCTTTCTTCCTGTAATATATTCAGTTGATGGGTCTTTTAACTAGATGTGATGTTGCATTCACACAGGGGACAGGTCACGTGTTTGCCTTTGGCGTGAAACTGACAGCCACTTTCGGTTTTTAAAAATGTGCCTTTTAAGCAGTGGAGGTAATTCTAAGAAGAAAACAAACAAACAAAAAAAGCAGTCCCAAAGCAAATTAGCCTCCAGCTGTGGAAAGCTGGGTTTCATGGCTGTCAGGTTTTGATCTTGGTGAGAGAAACTGGCAAAGAATCCAAGACAAGCTTGTAGGAGACTCTGGAGAGCTGAGAGACAGAGATGAGAGAGGCAGGGCCATTGGCTGGGCCTCTTGGTGGGGACCCGGCTCTGTCACAGCCATTGGGTCACCCAGAGCCCACTGTCTCCCTGCTGTGCCTCAGTTTCCCCAATTGGACCAGTCCTTCTCTGAGGTCTCTCCCCAATTAAAACTTTAAATTGCTGAAGGACAATAAATACTGGGGGAAGTGAGGGAAGTATAATCCTGGTGAAGTGGGAATTATTTAATTTAAGAAATAAAAGTGAGGGGAAATGCCCTCCTGTCTTCTACAGGGAGGACATTGACTAATTTAACTGTAAATGAAAGGTCAGAATTTGCAATACAGCTTCACACTTATTGCCACATTTAATCCCTGCCCCCCGCCCTGAACCCTGTGCTGTCCTCAGCTGCTAAGTCGTGTCTGACTCTTTGTGACCCCATGGACTATAGCCCGCCAGGCTCCTCTGTCCACGGGATTCTCCAGGGAAGAGTACTGGAGTGGGTTGCCATGCCCTCCTCCAGGGGAGCTTCCCAACCCCGGGACCGAATCCCCATCTCTTTCATCTCCTACATTGGCAGGTGGGTTCTTTACCACTAGTGCCAGCTGGGAAGTCCCCATAATCTTAGGAGGTGGATATCATCACCATCAACTCATAGATGTGGAACCAGAAACTCAGGAAATGAGTGTGCCAGGGAGTCAACCGGAACTGGGTTGTAGCTGTGCTGCCTTTGGATCGCATGTTCTGCAGGAGCCTAGGTTCTGAGTCCTGGAAAAAGAAAAGGGCCCTGAGGGTGGTCTGCACCTTTATGAGGTTCCCAAATGCTGAGAATGAGCATGACTGCCCTGTGGGTTTGCAGAAGGCTGGCATCTCTCTCCTGGGAGTCAATCACAGAGGCCCCACCCTTCCCTAGAGGACTAAATGAGAAAAGGTAGTCCCACAGGATTAGCCTCTGGGCTTCGTTCCTGGTGAAACTTGGTTGAAGAAATCTGCAGCTGAGACTGCAATGAAGCTTCTCACTCTCCCCTCCAGGGCTCTGCAGGGGCCTCCCCATTGGCAGGGTTTCAGGGTGACCTGTGAGCAGTCAGTTGCCAGAAGAATCGCTGCCACATCCCTCCAGCCCTAGGATTGGGGGCCCCAAGAGAGGAACTTATACTTGCCTAGAGATGGTGGACCCTTGTTCACATGCCAGGGAGGAACAGGGGGCATGTACCACCTTAGGGTCAACTTCTGTATTCATCTCTTCTGTACCCTTCCACCCTCATTGTCCCATTTCAGCCTGATCCCAATATCCCAAATTCAGTACCATCCAAACACCAGATGCTCTGAAGCAGCTTGGCAAGACAGTGAAGTTCAACTTGGCTGTTTCATGAGCCCCAAACCAATTTCAAAACAAAACACACCATTGACATCTGATGGCTCAGTCTTCACTGTTTCTTGCTTACACTCCACTCAGGGAGAGGTGCAGTTAGAGATGGATTCTGCCGACTGCAACCCCAGAGAGACCCAGGGAGGTAGGACTTACACCGGAACTCCCTGCTCAACCCCAGGGCCCCCTCAGTCTCTTCTCTGTATCTGCGACAATTCTTGCATACCTTGTTGTCATCTCAAACTCAATATGCCTGAAACGCCTATTTGAAGCCTAGCTCATCATCTTTCCACCCAGCTGCCGTAACCTGTTTCCCCAATGAACAAGATTTATTCTACAATCTTCTCAGTCACCCAGGCTTAGAAGTTTGGCATCACCAGAAAATTCCACTCCATTTGCTAGTGACCATCTTTAAGGTGTGCCTTCTTACCCTCACAATTCCGTAGTGGCTCAAACCATAAAGCGTCTGCCCGCAATGCAGGAGACACAGGTTCGATCCCTGGGTTGGGAAGATCCCCTGGAGAAGGAAGTGGCAACCTACTCCAGTACTCTTGCCTAGAAAATTCCATGAATGGGGGAGCCTTGATGGGCTACAGTCCATGTGGTCACAAAGAGTCAGACACGACTGAGCGACTTCACGGCTTCTTACCCTCATCTTATTGTTATGGCCGTGTGCCGTGCTAAGTCGTTTCAGTTGTGTCTGACTCTGTGCGACCTTATGGACTGTAGCCTGTCGGGCTCCTCTCTCCATGGGATTCTCCAGGCAAGAAGACTAGAGTGGGTTGCCATGCCCTTCTCCAGGGGATCTTCCCAACCCAGGGATCGAACCCATGTCTTTTATATCTCCTGCATTGGTAGGCAGGTTCTAGTGCCTGGGAAGCCCCAATAGTTACAGCATACACCGGCGGTGCCCCACCTACAGCCTCTGGCCTTACTCCTTTAGCACAGGCCTGAATCCCAAGACCCAGCTCCTGTACTCCATTGCCTAAAGACTTCTTTGAGGCTTCTAAGCCCACTCTAATCTCCTTTAGGGCAGACCAGAGGGGCCAGGGAATTAACTGCCTTGGCAAGAGCCTTCAGCAAGGAACTGCAATCCCTTCAGCCCTCAGATGGGATCATTCCTGGGTCCCAGAATTTCCTCAGCAGAGTTAAGCTCCATCCACCCACAGGGTAAGAAAGATGGCCAGGCTAGACCAGGCCCAGAGGACGTCACCCAGAGTAGCTTGAGGATGTATCTCCAGAACAGAAAAACAGGACCAAGGCTGAAAGGAACCAGCGGCAGGACTGTGGCAAGGAAGGCTTGTACTTAAGCCCCTGGGAGGAGCCCAGACTCGGGAGGAAGAATTGAGCTGGTGGGCTGGGATGGGGGGTGACCTGAAACAGACCAAACTCCTGGAGAGAGCCAGTGTCTCAGGGGCAAGTCTAGGGGAAAGACACCCCATATATCAAAACAGTCACTTTGGAAAACTCAGTATCATGAAGTTGAACTTCTGCATAACTGTTTACCCAACAGCTCCACTCCTGGACCCATGCCCCACAGGGAGGCAGGAACGTGGTCTTTGGAAGACCTTAGTAACATCCCTATCCACAAGAGCGCAAAATAGGAAAGCATTGAAACCCTATCTAGGGTTGATGGATACATAAATGGTTGTTGCATATTCATACAGGAGAACCCTAGCCATCAAAAGGAGCAAAGTACACAAATTAACGCAACCAGGCGGATAAACCTCACCTACACAGTAGCACACAAAGGAAGTCACACACCGGGAGAGGGGAGGGCAAAGCACAGACGGTATGTTTGCTTGAGGTTCAGAACAGCACAGGTAAATACACTCTTAGAAGTCAGAGGGGTGGGCACAGGGAGAGGGCACAGATGATTTCCGGAGGCCAGTACAGCTGTTTGCAAAAATTCTTCAGTTATCCAGCTGTGATTTGCGAGTTTTTCTTGTCATATACTGTGTTACACTGCAATAAAAAGTGTCCTTAAGAGGCCCTAGGGACTTTGCTGTGCTGGATGGAGAGGTGTGTTGAACCATCATATTGAACCAAACCTGCCAGTACATACCATCTGCCGACAGATGGTCTGTGTGTGTTGAATGAATGAATGAATGAGTGCACAAACTCACCAACAAATGAACAAGGAAATAATGAACAAATGCATGCATGAAGCGATGAGTGGATGAGTCAGGAGTGAATGAACATATGAACTGACAAACTAAAGGATGAAAGACTGAAGAAATCACTGAGGACTGAGTGAGGGGCCCGGTGGACGAATGGACAAAGGAAGAATAATGGAATGAATGAAAGGCCACGCCACAGAAGTCGGAATGAATGAAACCAAGGGCAAAAGGCAGAATAAACCAACACCTGAATGTGTGTGAAGAGATGCCTGCAAGCAATCAGAAGTGAATGAAGAAAAACTGAAGAGGTGAACAAGTGAGTGGAAGGACAGCCAATGCCTGAGTGGAGTCCTGAAACGGGTATGTCCCCGGGGGAACCAAACCCCAAAGTCCAAGGGCAGCATCTTCTCCCAGACATGAGGCCAAGGCCCTGGTGGATCGGCAGCAGAAGTCCCTTAGGTGCCCTCATTTTAGATTTAATATGAATATTATTGAGCAAACGTCAGCTGAAGTTGCAGAGCACACTGCTTGGCAGGATTAACTCTGGTTCAGAGGGAACAGCTAAATGGAATTGACTACATTGTTTTCACAATTAGGTCACAGATAATTACCTATTATGTAGCAAACCCCCAGCATGATTTTAATAATTGCTATTTAAATAACACATTTTCACTGTCTCCTTATAAATTAACCTCTGGGAGGTGTAATTACTGTCTGTGTGGGAAAGTTTGTTGAGCAGACTGGGAATGAGGAAGGGGTTGGCTCGTCACTGTAATCATCCCAGGAGCCCCCGAGGCCAGGAGATGCTGGGGACGGAGCTCAAGTTTGGGAAAACCTGGGTCCAGGACATCAGGGCCTGCTCAGCGCCCCCTGTGAAATGAAGATGGTCTCCAAACGCCTAGACTCCCCAGGCTATCCAGGAACTCTCACTCTAGACCCAGGTCAGGCTTGGAGTTAGTCACCCCCCAACTGTGTCCCCACAGCTCAAGCACATCCTCATCACAGGGTAACGGGGTCTCCGTTTCCCCCCACCAGACTGAGGACAGGATCTATCTCTTCCTCAGCACACGCTCAGCTCCCAGCCCAGGGTCTGCACACAGTAGGTGCTCAGTGAATGCTGGGGGAGGAATGCGTGGGTCTTGCAGGGCAGTGTGCATTTGGGAAGCTGCTTCAGCTCCTTTCAGAGCCACAAGATTTGACGAGCAGGTGGCCACTCACCATTTTTTCAAAGAGCTTGTCACGTGGCCCCATCACTGGCGTTCTTCCACGTCACTTGTTCCCTGGACTCCACCTGCGTCTGCACGGCTCAGCCCCTCCCCACTCCCTGTCCACTGCCTCTTGGACCTGAATGTATGGGAACAAGCTGGTGTAATTGTGCACAGAATGAATATCCACGGACTCTTTTACGGGACAGGGCTCTGCTCTGATCAAAATGCATGAGGGTTAATGCGTCTCCAGGTCCCCACACTGACCCTGACCCAGCGTCAGCACTGACCAGAGGTCAGCATGTGGTCTAACCCCCCACAGGGATGGAGGGCGACCTGCCCAGTCCTCTGTGAGCACCTGGAGGAGCTGGGTGGAGGATCCAAATCCCTAAAAACGACCTGCATGTCACCCCTGCCGTCCATCCTGTGGACTGAATGCCGTGTATTTGCTCGTGACTCTGGAATTTCTTCCTACTTCCAAGAGTCTACTTTCCTGAATAGTTCAGCTCACTCAAACTGTCTCTCTTTCTCTAAGGCCTTGGAAACCATACCTGACAAGGTCTCACCTGCAAATGTGACAGACAGTCCATCACTCCCTTGTTTGTGTCTGACCCTCCTGGCAATTTGGATGACACCTAACTCCTCCCCCAATCAGCCCTGATGGAACTGACTATGGCAGGGGGACAGAGACAGAAGAGCAGCCTAAGGCGGAGGCTGAGCTGATCGCCAGGGCCTGAACTCCATGGGGAGAAATGAGTACTCTTCCCATCAGCAAGAGGAGCAGGTTGGGGGAGCACAGTAGTGAGTTCCCTGCAGCCAAGATGAATGGTGCCCTCATCCAGGGAGTCAGGAACCTGGAGGTGACCCTGGTGGGCCCAGGGGATCCATGACCATAATGTACCTTGGTGTCTGCCACCTGTAGAACTTCCATCAGTTCCAGGACCTACCTATCTCCCAACTCTCCATGGTGTTGGACATAGAGACCAAATGACTGTCTGGCCGGTCACCTCCAAGGGCTATGCCTGGTGGGGCTGTCCTGGCTGGACTCCTCCATGCCTTCCGCTTGCCCAGAGCAAGTCCAGCTTCGAAGGGGCAGCCCTGGCAGGTGTCCCGGGATACTAACAACAGGCCACCTCTGGCGGGGGAAACCATGGGTCATCAGACAGGCGGCTGAGACTCCTTTTGTATTTTCTTCATTCTTCAGTTTGTTCTTGGCCATCACAAATTGACCTTGGAGACAGAGGAAGAAGCTATAAAAATTAAAGGAGAAATAGGCAGCAGTGACTCCCATGAAATGATATCATTTCCTTCCACACAATTAAACATGGACATTTAAAACATTCTGGTCACATGCTGTACTGACTCCAATTAGGGAAGATTATTTGATAATAAAAGGACAGGAGGTTTCTGACTATCTTGGTCAGTTCAGCCTGCCACAACAAAATGCCACAGGTTGGGTGGGTTTAAACCACAGACATTTCTTCTCACAGTTCTGGAAGTTGGAAGTCCAAGATCAAGGTGTCAGCAGGGTGGTTTTCTGGAGGGGTCTCTCTTCCCTGGTTTGCAGACGGCCACCTTCTCACTGTGTCATAACATGGCCTTTCCTCGGTGCTCACCTCCAGGGGAGAGAGCTCTGATACCTCTCCCTCTTCTAAAGATGCTAACCCTTCAGACTAGAGCCTCATTCTTATAGTTTCATTTAATCTTAACTGCATCCTTATGGGCCCCGTCTCCTAATACAGCCACACTAGGGGTTAGGGCTTCACTGCATAAGTTTGGACTGGACACAAATATTCAGCCCATAAATCCATAACACCGGCATTTAAAGAGCAAAAGAATCACAGTCTTCAGAGTCAGACAGCCCCAGATTTAAGTCTCAGCTCAGCCGCTTCCTTGTATGAGTTTCATTCACTTTCCAAACCGCCGTCTTCTCATCTCTAAGGTGGGAGATGACCTACTCTCACAAGGTTGCTGGGTGGGTTTTTAAATAGGTTTCTCAACCTCAGCACTTTTGACATTTGGGGCCAAATGATTCTTTTCCTGGGGGCCTTTCCTGCACATTGTGGGTTTTTAGCAACAGACATGGCCTCTTCCTGTTAGATGTCAGGAACACACTCCCCACCCCACCCGCACTGAACTATCACAACCAAATTCATCTCCAGACATTGCCAGATGTTCCCAGAGGGGCAGAAAGCAACCCTCGTTGAGAACTACTGCCTCAAATAGAGCAATGTGAGTGAATGCAGCTTCTGGAATATCTCGAACATAAAAAAAAAAAAAAAAAAAACGGTAGTAGTTGTTATCGACTAAGTGAAGAATAAAGATAAAGGCAAGGTTGTCTTGGGAGAGATGCTTCCTGCCTCTTTGCCTCTTTGGAAATTCCCTTGATGGGCTGCTAAGCTAGCTTGATAATCTCTTATCCTTCTGATAAAATAAAGCTCGACTGCAGAAAGCTTTATCATCAAACAAAAAAAAGGAAAGAGAAAGTGCTCACACTGCAATGTCCATAAAATCAATTTCTTACACAAGGTCCCTGGTTGCTAAGAGGCGGAGGGCAGCCCCTCGCCCCTGCCTGTGTCCCCCGCACTGAGGATGAGATGGCAGAGTCTCGCTGCATCCCCACAAGAGCTGCAAAAGGGGTATCATCCTCCAGTCCAGCAGATGAGGAAACCAAGGCTAAGAGAGGTGATGTCACTTCAAGGTCATGTGGCGCCACCTTCCTAAGCACATATCAGGTGAGACCTAGCTATAGGGTAAGGGAGTTAGAGAAGGCGAGGCTCAGAAAAAGAAGGAGACCAGCACTTTACAGCAACAGATCACCTTTAATGAGGTGAGAAGGGGCAGCAATCAGATTAGTGAGCTGCTGCACTTACCCAAGAAAAGAGTAAGTATACATAGGCATGTATGTGCAAAGCTACTGTCTTAAGGGGGCCTGTTCTTCTCCAAGGCTGTTCGGAGTAGTTATCTCTTAAACGACTGGGGCAAGGAATTTTGGAGATCAGCCAGAGGCTGGACCAGCTGGGAGCTGGGCGTCATCAACCTAGTGTCCATTTTTTTCTTCGGGTGAGAGAGTTCTTTTTTTTTTGCATAGAATGGTGGGGAGGACCTGGAGGGGAGTTTTAACTCCAGGCTATTTTGAGCCCTGTAACTTTCCTTCACTAGCAATGACCAAAGTCCCTGCTCCATGGAGATGCCATTGTGCTGAGGAGCACCAGCCATAGGGGTGAAGACATAGTACATGTCAGGTGGTGGTCAGTGCAGAGGAGAAAAATCAAGCTGGATCTTAGGCAGCCTCATTTGTCTTAATGAAGCACCTGCCCATTTCCTACTGCCCCAAGGCTTCCCAGAGCTGCTTTCTGCTGGAGAGCCTCCTGGACACAAAGAACACTCTTAAAAATGGAAAAATGGCTGCATGGAGTAGGACCGAGGGCCCTTAACTCCCTTCATTTACTTACTCACTCACTCATCACCCAGGCTGGCCTCAGTGTAAGCCCTTGGAACCAGGCACACCAGGGCCCTCCCTCCTGGGACTCACACTCCAGCTGGGGCCCTGATCCTATAGTCAGCACACACCACGTGGTCATGCCAGCTCCTGGCCTGTCTCAGCCCTGAGTCCCTTGCCTGTATGATGCAAGTGGTAACGACACTTACTGGCCCATCCCCAGTGCTGGGAACATGCTGAGGGTTCACGTGCTTCCTCTCTGCCCCAGCCTCATGATGCCTGGGGTAACCACAATGCACAGATTAGGAAACTGAGGCCAGGAGAAGTGACAGCAGCTGCCTGACCTGAGAGTCAACAAGTGGCTTCAGGGTCAGAGGACCCCAGTGTGTGTCCAGGCTTGGTCGTTCCCCAGCTGGGTGACCTCAGCAAGCCTTTCACCACCCAGCCTGTGTCATCGTCAGCAAAGTGGTTTATGGTGTTATCTGTCCTGCAGGAAACAAGCTAGAGGGAGAGGGAGGGATCCCCTGCAGGGATGTTCAAAGGGAGAGGGAGATGGTGCTCAGAACCCATAGGACACGCCTGGTGCAGAGTGACTGTGGTCACAGTGAGAGCGACTCCTTGTCCTATGGTGGTCACTGCATGGGTCCTCCTGGCAGCCCTTAGATAGACATGCTGTTATAACCCTTATTCAAAGGTGCTGTGGTCTCCAGTTTGCAGGTGAGCAAACTGGGACTCGGCAGAGGAGAGTCGCCAAGCCATTTGCCCAGATCACACACAGATGTGAAAAGCAGAATCAGGATTCTGCCTTAGAGAATTCCACCTGTGCTTTTAACTGCAAGGATTTTTTCTATTTCCGCTTGTGTTATTATTCCTTCTCTCCCTCTAGCTTGTTTCCTGCCACCCATTCATACTGATCAGGTTTTATTCCCTCTTTTCCCTTTACTGGTTTGGAAATTCCATATTCTAGTCTCTCTCTTAATTGTTTGGCCTTAAAAATCATAATAAGCGCACTTGACTGAACACAGTCTAAGGCAGATCAGTATCCCTGCTCTGCCTCCCAACAGCACAAAGACTCAGAATTTGCTTTCTCTGGTGTTCTTTCCACCTCGGTGTTGTGCGTTGCAGACCTGTGGTCCCAGCGCTTGATGTCTCCGCATCGGCTGTAATTAGTATGTCCGGTGGTGCCACCCCTATCTACTACTATCTGCTCCAGATTTACTCATCTTTTTGCTATCTGTTGCTGGTTGGATCCTCTCTTTCTTTCTAGGCTCAATGGCCTGTTTCTCAGTGATTTTTTTTTTAATCAGTTTTTTAAAAGGTCTTGCAAGTGTCTCGTTTTCTTAAAATGTATTTCTCATTTAATTTTGAATGATTTAGCTGAGTCTAGAATTTTCCTTCGCTAATTTCATTTGGCACTAAAATATCTCACCTCCTGGCTCTCTGTCCTCTACTATGTCTAGGGAGAATCTGCTGCCCATTTGTCATTCCTGGTAAGTAATCTTCTCTCTAGCTTCTTTTTTTCTAAAAAAAAACTTTTTATTTTGTATTGGAACAATATGATAGCTTCAGGTGAACAGTGAAGGGACTCAGTCATACATTTACATGTGTTCATTTTCCCCCAAACTCTCCTCCCATCCAGGCTGTCTCTGGCTACTTTTTAAAGATTTTCTCTTTTCTTGGCATGCTGCATTTTCACTACAGTATATGTCTAATCATGGTTTTAATTTTATGTAACCTTCTTGAGGTTATTAGAGATGATTAAAGAGGGAAAAGGCACTGGTTTGTGGGTTGGAGGAAAGAAATTTGCCTAATATATCAGCATGTTATTTTTATTAATAGTATCTTAATCTTTGGGGGGCTGCTATAACAGAATACTATAGATTGGGTGACTTATAAACAACAGAAATTTATTTCTCACAGTTTTGGAAGCTGGGAAGTCCAAGATTGTGTGGACAGATTGAAAGCCCAAATCCTGCTTCTCTGTCCTCATATGGTGGAAGGGGCTTGGGGAGCTCTCTGGGGTCTCTTCTAAAAGGTCACTAAACACTCTCATGAAGGCTCCACCCTCATAATCTAATCACCTTCTGAAGGTCCCACCTCCTAATACCAACATGTTGAGGACATCATGGGGTTTCAACATACAGATTTGGGAGGACGCATTCAGTCTATACAAATATTCATATTACTAATTACTGATAAGCATCATAGCTAGCATACGTTGAGGGCTTACTTTGTGCCAGGCACTACTCTAAGTGGTGTGTGTGTGTGTGTGTGTGTGTGTGTGTGTTCAGTTCAGTCACTCAGTCATGTCCGACTCTTTGCGACCCCATGAATCGCAGCACACCAGGCCTCCCTGTCCATCACCAACTCCCGGAGTTCACTCAGACTCAACGTCCATTGAGTCAGTGATGCCATCCAGCCATCTCATCGTCTGTCATCCCCTTCTCCTCCTGCCCCCAACCCCTCCTAGCATCAGGGTGTGGTCTCAGTTTATTTCATCCTTCAAACTCCTTCTAAGGGGAGTACTAGTATTTTCCTCATTTTACAGATGAGGAAACTGAGGCAGAGCAGTTGAATTCACTACAGAAAGGGAGTTAAGTGGAAGGAGAGGGTGGCATGGACATGGAGGTCAAGCAGGTCGGAGTTCACATCCCCGTCTGGCCCATCACCAAGCTATGTGGCCTTGAGCAAGTGACTCCCGCTTTGTGAGCCTCTGTCAAATGGAGGATGGGCTAGGACCCCTGCAGGACCTGACGCCTGGCAGGGACTGCAGAGATGAGCGCTCCCCCTCCCTCCCTGAAGTTACAGTTGGTGCCAAGTCTCTGTTCTGGTTCCAGGCACCCTTGGGGCTGGGATGCCCAGAGGAGGGGATGGTCCTTTGGAGAGAGGCGGGGGCTGCCTGCGCCACCTTCTGGGAATTGCCAGGAGTCTGGGGGCCCAGAAACCCCAGGGATGTGAATACTAGTATCACTGCTGGAGTCCAAAGCCCCCATGGCAGGGAGCATCAGACCCTCATCACCAGCTCTGCAGCCATCCTCAGAGTGGTGAGCTCTGCAGATGAGGCGGCCTCCAGAACACAAGGATATCTTTGAATACTTCTTAATGAAAAACATATTTACGTCCAAGCCAAAATTACATTGTCAGCAGTTAATTATCGCTTGTCAAACAAGTGTGTGCCCAGATTGTGGGTTTAATTTTCATATAGGTTTGCAAAAGCCTTGTTCCTCTCGTTTGATGAGGTCTCTGAGAGAGAAAAAGAGGCATTCATTGTTGGAAAAAATCCTTTTTTAAAATCAGATTTTTAAATAAACAGGTTTCCTTGGTGTCTGAGTCAGGGTTCTTTGCAAGTAACAAAAAAACACTCAGTGTAGTTTAGACAAAGAGAAAGAAGCTGAAGTGGGTGAGGGGGGTGCATTCCAGGGCCAGGAAAGTGTATGGGCCCCGTCCTGGTCAGGGCCTGACTCTGGGAAAGTAGGAAGAACTTCGGACTGAGTGGGGCTATAAAAACAGAGAAAGACAAGGCAGCCATTCACCCACCAGGTAGTCAGAGGCTGTGTGTCTGGTGAGAAGGAAAGGCAGAAAGGGGTACCTTGGGGGCTGGTGGTTCATGCAGGTTTGGGTGCATTAAACTCAGGCAAGGAGCTGGGAACAGAGGAGCCCATTGCAGAGCTGGGCAAAAGGTGTATTTTTTTTTAAGTCTTTTTTTTTAAATTAATTAATTTATTTTAATTGGAGGCTAACTACTTTACAATATTGTAGTGGTTTTTGCCATACATTCACATGAATCAGCCATGGGTGTACATGTCTTAAAGACAAAGTTGTAAATTCAGCCCAGATCCCACTCACATCAGTCAAGAGAAAGGACTTCTGCCCTACCAGGGGGCACCTCTCCCCAGCTCACAGGAAGGCTCACCTGGAGGAGCTCCCCAATGCCAGCACCATCCCTCCAGCTACCAGGGCACCTGCTGGAACAGGAATTCTGCTGAGGGTTTCCCCAGGTGCAGTGCTTGCATCCCAGGATAAGAACTCGGATGTCTGAGTGGCTGGTGGCATCGGTGTGATGGCTGGCTGGTGATGAGGAAGCCGTAGGGGTGGATGAGCCAACCTGGGAGGGAAGGACTGGGGCAGAGGGCTGTCAGTGTGAGTCCTGGTCTCCTGGGGTCCATGCAACCCCAATACAGAGCTGCTCAGAGCTCAGAATGGGAAGGAGAAATGCAAGTGGAATCAATGAAGGCCCATTGATTCCAGTGCTGGCAGGGGCGTGGGGAGGTCACCTCGATACTCAGCATCCAGGTGGCGCTAGTGGTAAAGAACCCACCTGCCAATGTAGGAGACTTAAGAGATCCCTGGGTCGGGAAGATCCCTTGGAGTAGGAAATAGCAACCCTCTCCAATATTCTTGCCTGAGAAATCCCATGGGTGGAGGACCCTGGCAGGCCATATACAGTCTCTGGGGTCGCAAAGAGTTGGACACGATTGAAGCGACTTAGCACACACTGTCTGGAATGTCCTAGAACAGTCACACCTGCATGAGAACCCTGGGGAGAGCACTCAGAGCCCAGCCCTAGGCCCTGAGGAGCCAGCTGGGAGCCCCCGCCCAGCACCCAGCATCTGTGTGAAGCTGGGTGGTTCCTGAGCCAGGCCTGTGACCGCCTTGTGAGAACAGGGGTGTCCCTAGAAGCTGCTCCAACAAAGGTCCATCTAGTCAAGGCTATGGTTTTTCCAGTAGTCACGTATGGATGTGAGAGTTGGACTATAAAGAAAGCTGAGCACCGAAAAATTGACGCTTTTGAACTGTGGTGTTGGAGAAGACTGTTGAGAGTCCCTTGCACTGAGATCCAACCAGTCCATCCTAAAGGAGATCAGTCCTGAGTATTCATTGCAAGGACTGATGTTGAAGCTGAAACTCCAATACTTTGGCCACCTGATGTGAAGAGCTGACTCATTTGAAAAGACCCTGATGATGGGAAAGATAGAAGGCGGGAGGATAAGGGGACTACAGAGGATGAGATGGTTGGATGGCATCACCGACTCAATGGACATGGGTTTGAGTAAACTCTGGGAGTTGGTGATGGACAGGGTGGTTTGGCATGCTGCGGTCCATGGGGTTGCAAAGAGTCAAACACGACTGAGCGACTGAACTGAACTGAGAAGCTGCTCCATAGGACTGCTGTGACCAGTAAGGGACAGCATCTCATTGAGGACAGCGTCTCACACAGGAAGCCAAGTCAACATGCAGGGAGCTCACTGGCTCAGCAAATGTCCACCAGAGCCCACCTGGGGGGCCTCGTCTCAGCAACAGGGAGAAGCTCAGGTTCTAGAAAGAGGAGACACCCCAACATTAATGGTGGACTGTAGTGTGGATGCAGATAGTAAGAGTTAGGAGTAAAACGCTGCAGGGAGAAGGGAGAGGGTGTTGACAGGGGTCAGGGAAGGTCAGAGCAGGGAACAGTAGGGCAGAGACCTGAAGGAGGGGAGGGAGGGAGCAGGTAGACACAGGAAGGCTCCAGGCAGATGGAGGGCCCAGGGCCAGGCCTTGAGGAAGAGCAGGCACTGGGCTTCTGGTCCAGGAAGGATGGAGGGCTGGGAGCAGGGAGGGAGTGAGGGGGATGGGCTCATGGTCTGGGAGACGCAGGGCCCAGGGCCACCCTCAGCATGGGCTGTGTCCTCATGAGGCAGAAACCCTGGTGTGTGGAGCAGAGCAGGGGCGGCCCCTCTCTGAGTCTTACAGGGTCACCCAGGTCCTGCGGGGAGAGTGACGGGAGCAGGGACAGGGCAGAGGCAGAGACCAGGCAGGAGCCTGCTGCCCCAGTCCAGGCAAGATGGTGGTGGACCAGGGTGAGGGACTGAAGAGCAGGAGAAGATCCCAGGTGTGGAGTCACGTGAGGGTTGAGCTAATAGGCCCCAGGGATTATCACTCCATAAACTGTAATAATTATTTGTTCTGAAAACTTCATACTATTTCACCCAACATCCTCTTATAGGAGGCTACTTTGACCTTTGTTATTTTGAAGGGTTGCTTGTTTTTATATTATATCCTAATGTATCCTGACAGTTATGCCAATTCTAAATTAATCATAAAGTAATACTTGTATGTGTGTATGTGTTCAGTCATTCAGTCATGTCCAACTCTTTGGGACCCTATGGACTGTGGCCTGCCAGGCTCCTCTGTCCATGGGATCTTCCAGACAAGAATACTGGAGTGGGTTGCCATTTCCCACTCCACGGGATCTTCCCAACCCAGGGACTCAACCCTTGTGTCTCCTGCGCTGGCAGGTGATTTCTTTACCACTGCGCCACCTGGGAAGCCCCATACTTGTATATGAGCAGGAAAAAGAGTGAAGAAACAACTGTCTTTGGGAAGGGAGCTATCCGCGATTTATAACCTCTTTTATATTAATGTTTGCACTTTCCAAAGTTAATGTTAAGTAGGCATCATTCACATTGAGGGGAAAGGTCAGTGTTTTTAAGGAGAGTGCCGGGCCCTGGCCAGGCCACTCTGTCCCAGGCTGTATCTCAGGCTCCGGACTCACTGAGTGTCTGTCTCACCCAATTAGCCCTTTATTACTGATCGTTTTGTTCTCTAATTGTCCGCCCTGCATAATTTAGCATGCTCATATACTGTCTTGTTCTCCAACATTTAATTTAGTGTCTCTTGGCCTCAGTTTCTCATTGCCAAGTGCAAATGTGGCAGAAAGGGAGATCTCTAGTGGCCTCTCAACCCCAGCCCTCCCTCAGGGCCTGAAGTAGTAAAGCTTACTCTATGCTAGGCCCTGTGCTCAGCCCTTTGCATGCATTTGCTCATTTAACCAACAATCTATAAAGGAGGCATTAAGATGAAGCTACAGAAGCACAGAGAGGTTCAGAGACTTTTCCAAGGTCACACAGCTCAGAAGTCAGCCTTGAGCCCTGGCAGTCTGCTCCCTAGTCCCTGCTCTTCCTGCTCTACTGAATGTGCCTGGACCCTGTGCCAGAGGCTTGACAAACTATCAGAGTAATAATAATGGAATCCATCACTGAGCATCACAGGTGTTACCACATCTAAGTCTGGACCCCACCCCCTAAGGCAGACGTTTGTATCTACAACTCACACATGAGGGCCCTGAGCTCAGAGACGTTAAGTGACTTCCCCAAGGTCCCATAGGGAGGACACGGCAGAACCCAAACTGGAAAACAGGCCAAAGCCTGGGGTCTAACAAGGGCGTGGGGCTCGGGGCCGTTGACAGGGGCTGAGCCTCCTCCATCAGGGTTTGCAATCAGATGCAGCCACACCCCAGGAGATGCCCCAGAGCTTAAAGGTGAGATGCTGTCCTGAGCACAGGCTGGGAAAGAGCAGGAGGCACAGAGTAGGGATGAAGGGAGCCTGGAAACCAAAGGGCCAATGTATCTGGACCTAGATGGGCTCCCTGCAGGGGCCCAGGTGCTGAGAAGGGCAGCATCACTTTATGGCCAAACCATCTACCTGGCGAAGACTGTTAGGCACAGTGACGTGGCTGGCTGCCACCTAGGCTCTGGGGGGAATGACGATGGGTCCTAAATCTAGCAGGAGTTTCTTTCTCAACACAGTTGTTCTAGTTGTCATTGTCATGGCTGATAACATTTTGACAGCCATCAACTCAGAAAGTCTGGACGGGGCCCTAGAGAAGGGAGAGGCCTGGGATGGCCTGGACAGGATTTACAATGGAAGAAGGAGTGACTCAAAACCTTGGGGAGACTCAAGTTGGGAGGCTGCCAGCCTGACCCACAGGTGGGGTATTTCATAGTCCCAGAAGCTATACTCACTGAATGTTAGGATCAGAGGATGTTAATGCCAAGTGGAAGAATAAATGTTATAATCTTTGAAGATGAAAAATGCTCTCTCCCCTGCCCTCTTGGTTCTCTTCCTGTTGCCCATCACCAGGTGAGCCCCCGGTGCCTAGATCATAGGCTGGCACAGAGCAGGTGCTCGGCAAACTGTTGGGTGAGAGACTGGTTGCCTGAGTGGGCCTCAGTTTCCCCATCTGTAAATGAGGAAGTCAATGCCAGGGTCTCTCTCCCACCCCCCTTTCTCTCCTCACCCCCAAGGCCATCTCTCTGGGAACCTGGAAGGGCCAAGAAGACTGGAAATAGTGGGCATGCTCACAGATCTGAGGAAGGGCCTGCAGAGGTGACAGCCGAGACCTCATCCTGCAGGGCTGGGCTGCACGTTTCATTTCACACTTGGTACCCAAGCTGGCATTATAGTGCTGGCCAGGAGCCTTGTATGCAGTTATTAAATGTGATGCGCTGTAGGTGTGTAATTGTTGGAAGTGCTTTTGCATACTTCATTAAAACTATAAATATAGAGTGTATTATCATATGCTGTGTTCTGTGTTAAGGATGTAATGTGTCTATTATTTTCCCTCAAGGTGGAGATTGCCAATTCACGATCAAGGAATAATTGATACCATTGACTACACTGTTTATTCATCAACTTGGAAAAGAAATGGCAGCCTCGATGATGGGTAAAACTCCTTACACTTCAAATGGGTCCTGGGGTCCTGGAGTTCCAGGAGGGACAGAGAAGGGTCAGGAAAGAGATCAGCTGCAGCCACCAGCCCGGACTGGGTGACAGTCAGGGCAGGAGGGGTTACCTGAGCACCTGCCTGTGGCTCCACCCAGGGCCTTGCAGGGGATAAGAGCTGGATCCCCGTCTGTTCTCACTCACCTGCAGTCACCCCTCAGCCTCAGTTTCCTTGGCTGTAAAATGGGGATGAAAGCAGCTCCCTCCTTGCGGGGTGGCTATGAGGATTAAGGGAGTGTATGCAGTGAAGTGTGCCCAGGACACACAGGAAGTGCTCATTGGTGTGAACTGATATTCTTGCTGTTGTCACCCAGGACTGAGACAGAGGAGGTACATGGGCCCATTTCTCAGATGGGACTAATCACTGTGATGGCTCCTGGCTGCTGATACACCCTTGAGCCAGGCACCTGTACATCTGACCCCATGGCCCCTTTACAAGTGCCCTATATGTCAGGTGCTGTTCCAGCCCTCTCTCTACTGGGGGAGGCTGTGCTTTGGGTGGGTCAAGTATTTCCCAGGTCACACAGCCCACAGGGGACAGAGGCTCGGGGCAGAGGCTCAGAGCCGAGTTTTGAGGCTAGGCCACCTCTCCGCACCCCATGTGTCCTGTGACACTCAATCACAAACGCTGATGAGGAGAGGGTAGACACTCATGACTGCCCACCTGGTAGCCCACCCCTCCTTCCTTCCCTTGCAGAGCCCTGTGTTTGTCCTGCAGCAACAGGCTCAGACCTGGTGGATCTCCCCAGCCCAGGGGTGAACCCAAGCCTGGCACCCCAACCCCCTTCTCCAGAGATTGTCTTAGAGATGACAGTATGACCCAGAGCTAGCCATTGAGATGTGAGGAAAAATCTGCTGGTAGAGGGACTGCTTCTGGGAATCATTTTTTCTGGCTTCACTCCACTCCCTTCTTAACTTGAATGCTATTGTAGGAGGTGTGATGTTTGGAGCTGTGGCAGCCATCCTGCAACCATGAGGCAAAAAGCTAATGACAAAAAGTGAACACAGCCAAGGATAGTAGAAAGGAGAGAGGAAAGAGCCAGGACTTTGTTGACATCTCCAAGCATCTGACCAAGCAGCAACCACCTCTTTTAAAATATCTGGTTACGTGAGACTATTTCACATCTTAATCGCCTGAACCACTGTTTTTGAGTTTTCTGTTACACACTCCCCAATGCATCTTACCTAATAAAAGTGATTTCTATATGCCCATCACTCACATACCATAACCCCCACCACACAAGGTCATAGTCACTTGTCCACACCTGTTGCCCTGATAGAGCCTAGAGTCCTGGAGTTGAAGGTTCTGTTTTGTCCATCTTGTAGCTCCCAAGTGTCTCTATCCCTGGTGATTCCCAGTTATTAATACCGTAGCATAAATGATGTGAAGGATGGAAGTAAAGAATGAAAGAACAATTAATAAACAAATAAGTATAGTAAATGTGTGTTTTGTAAACTGCAAAGCACTGAGCCCAAGTGTGGTGTTAGGTTCTAGCATGTGGATAAGATGCAGAAGGGATGGATGAGCAGGGTTTAGAGAAAAAGATTCTTTGAGAGGGACTGAGGCTGTGCCTTCTTCCCAGACATCCTCCTGCTTCTGTGTCTTGCTGGACCGGGGGTCAGGTCCTGCTGATCCCCTGGGCTGCTAGAGTGTTCCACAACCATTACCTCTCTCTCTCCCCAAATAGACCCTGAGAGACAGGCTTTGTGCTCTGTCATTTTCTCTCTAAAAAATTGCCATGAGAAACCAAATGGTTATCATTACTCCAGCTGCTGCAATTCTTTGCTGTTATTTTTAAAGGTGAAAGAGGAGTGGACCCTGGGAGAGGAGGCGGTAAGGAGGAGTGGAAAGAAACTGTTCAGGGCAAAGGGCTTTCCGAATTTCAGCTCCCAGCTTTGCAGGGAGACTGGATTAAGGGATCAAATCAAATGAATTTTGCCATCAGAGTGAGAGATCTGTCTCCCCCCCCCCACCCCCCACTCCAAATGCCTAACTTTGACAGTTGGCTTCGAGAGATTTGACAGAATTCATTTTTCTAGCAGACAAGAAAGATCAAGGTATTAAACAAAATGCATTCCACCGTGAGAGCTCTGTTAACTGCTTAACTTAATAGAGGTGAGTTTGCGGCAAATGTGGGAAGTCATCTCTTCCCTTGGAAAATTGCCCATGGAAATTTGCCTGTGGCAGAGAGGGGAGGCAATGGGCAGGCAGGGCAGAGGTGGAGATGGCTGGGTCCTGCCCTCAGGGTCACCCTGGGGAAGCCAGCCACATAGAGCCTCGACCTCGGGGCTCAGGACCAGCCACTCCTCCACTCTGGGCCTCCGTTTCCCTTTAGCACACAGGATGCTGTGTGTGCTTTTCTTTAAAAGCTGCCATATTTCAAGTAGACGCATGTTGTGTGTTATCTCACTTTGTCCCCACAACAACCCTTTAGCACTTCACTGAGTCAGACGGGCGTGTCACTTACCTGCTCTGACTCTCGGGTTCCTCATCTGCACAAACAGACCTGATGAGATTGACCAGCAGGGAAAGAGCGAGAGTTCAGTGAGCCCATAGACGGAGGTGGAGTACTCAGCAGGCCTTCAGCTGGCTGTCCTTAGTCCACAGAAGGCGGTGGGGGGTGAGGGGAGAGAGGGGCCTTTGGAGACGATCCTTGGGTGGAGGGGTGGGTGGCACATGGAAGCATCTGGTGAGCAGTTGCATCCGATGAGCACCTTTAGCCGAGGTGAATTCAATGGCCCTCGGCACGCCCCTCGCACCCTCTGAGTCACTTTTCCGAATCAAAGACAGGGTGAGAATTAACCTTCAGGGCGTTATGAGGGGTGAACCCAGCAGGACCTCAGGAAGCAAGCGGTCATTTCCTCCCTACCTAACCCACCCATCAAATCCTAAATGATGATGCTGTGAAAGTGCTGCACTCAATATGCCAGCAAATTTGGAAGACTCAGCAGGAGCTACAGGACTGGAAGAGTTCAGTTTTCATTCCAATCCCTAAGAAAGGCAATGCCAAAGAATGCTCAAACTACCGCGCAATTGAACTCATCTCACGCACTAGCAAAGAAATGCTCAGAATTCTCCAAGCCAGGCTTCAGCAATATGTGAACCATGAACTTCCAGATGTTCAAGCTGGATTTAGAAAAGGCAGAGGAACCAGAGATCAAATTGCCAACATCTGCTGGATCATACAAAAAGCAAGAGAGTTCCAGAAAAACATCTATTTCTGCTTTATTGACTATGCCAAAGCCTTTGACTGTGTGGATCACTATAAACTGTAGAAAATTCTGAAAGAGATGGGAATACCAGACCACCTGACCTGCATCTTGAGAAATCTGTATGCAGGTCAGGAAGTAACCATTAGAACTGGACATGGAACAGCAGACGGATTCCAAATTGGGAAAGGAGTATGTCAAGGCTATATATTGTCACCCTGTTTATTTAACTTATATGCAGAGTACATCATGAGAAACACTGGGCTGAAAGAAGCACAAGCTGGAATCAAGATTGCCAGGAGAAATATCAATAACCTCAGATATGCAGATGATACCACCTTCATGGCAGAAAGTGAAAAGGAACTAAAGAGCCTCTTGATGAAAGTGAAAGAGGAGAGTGAAAAAATTGGCTTAAAACTCAACGTTCAGAAAACTAAAATCATGGCATCTGGTCCCATCACTTCATGGCAAATAGGTGGGGAAACAGTGGAAACTGTTTTTTGGGCTCCAAAATCATGGCAGATGGTGACTCAGTTCAGTTCAGTTCAGTCACTCAGTCATGTCCGACTCTTTGCGACCCCATGAACCGCAGCACGCCAGGCCTCCCTGTCCATCACCAACTGCCAGAGTCTACCCAAACCCATGTCCATTGAGTTGGTGATGCCATTCAACCATCTCATCCTCTGTCATTCCCCTCTCCTCCTGCCCTCAATCTTTCCCAGCATCAGGGTCTTTTCAAATGAGTCAGCTCTTCCCATCAGATGGCCAAAGTATTAGAGTTTCAGCTTTAACATCACTCCTTCCAATGAACACCCAGGACTGATTTCCTTTAGGATGGACTTATAGGATCTCCTTACAGTCCAAGGAACTCTCAAGAGTCTTCTCCAGCACCACAGTTCAAAAGCATCAATTCTTCAATGCTCAGCTTTCTTCACAGTCCAACTCTCACATCCATACATGACCACTAGAAAAACCATAGCCTTGACTAGATGGACCTTTGTTGGCAAAGTAATGTCTCTGCTTTTGAATATGCTGTCTAGGTTGGTCATAACTTTCCTTCCAAGGAGTAAGTGTCTTTTAATTTCATGGCTACAATCACCATCTGCAATGATTTTGGAGCCCAGAAAAATAAAATCAGCCATTGTTTCCACTATTTCCGCATCTATTTGCCATGAAGTGATGGGACCAGATGCCATGATCTTAGTTTTCTGATGGTGACTGCAGCCATGAAATTAATATTGCATGCTCCTTGGAAAAAAAAAAGTTATGACTAACCTAGACAGCATATTAAAAACAGAGACTTTACTTTGCCAACAAAGGTCCATCTAGTCAAGGCTATGGTTTTTCCAGTAGTCATGAATGGATGTGAGAGTTGGACCATAAAGAAAGCTGAGCGCAGAAGAATTGATGCTTTATGACTATGGTATTGGAGAAGACTCTTGAGAGTCCCTTGCACTGCAAAGAGATCCAACCAGTCCATCCCAAAGGAAATCAATCCTGAATATTCATTGGAAGGACTGATGTTGAAGCTGAAACTCCAATACTTTGACCACCTGATGCAAAGAACTGACTTATTGGAAAAGACCCTGATGCTAGGAAAGATTGAAGGCAGGAGGAGAAGGGGATGACAGAGGATGAGATGGTTGGATGGCATCACTGATGCAATGGACATGAGTTTGAGTAAACTCTGGGAGTTGGTGGTGGACAGGGAGGCCAGGCATGCTGCAGTCCATGGGGTCGCAAAGAGTCAGACATGACTGAGTGACTGAACTGAACTAGACTGATCCACTGCAGGTCCCTGGGCCAGGGGCTGGGACCCACCTTCCATTCAGGGTGTGCAGAAATGCCTCTGGGCTATTCCCCAATGTCAGCTTCCCTCCCCAACCCCAAACAGAGCAGACCCTCCTTGTTCCCCAAAATGAGGAGAACCACCAGTGGTGACTATCCCTATGAGCATTACATCTGCAAATGTCGTCATAGAAATATTCAACTTGGGCAACCCCCTGCCTCCTGGCCAAGGAGTGAATGTGCCTGCATGTGTGAATGTGCACAAGTGTGTGCAAATGAGGGCAGCACCCCATCTCTTCAAGGCCTCTAAGGTGATCTCCAAATGCTGCCTCTGAAGGAGGTTTCCCACAGTCACAGGGGTACAGGGAGAGGTGGAAAGAAGACGAGACCTCAACCAGCAGCTGCCCCTGTGAATTCAGCTCCCGTCCACTCTGCCTCACCTGTAGACAGAATGCACTTTCAAAGTGTGGCTTCCAGGTGAGTCACACACCATGTTGCTGATATGTGCTACTTTGTACTATGTAAATATTTGAGTCCCGTCCCAAGGTCTGTGATTCTGTCATAGCATGTCTTCATTTTTCAGTCTTCTGGAAGCTTCCCAGCAGAAGAGCGGCCTGGGCTTCCCTGGGCTCTGAGAAGCTGGCATAGGATGGACACAGGCCCAGGTGGCAGTGCGTCGCAGAGCAGGTGTGACCCCGCCCACAGGTGCACGGCCCTTAGAAGTGTGCCTTCCAGGACAGACTGGACACAGCTGGTGGGATTTGGTCTTCTGCCTTCCTGCCTTGTGGAAGGAAGGGAGGGAGGGAGGAAATTGAATGAGTGAGTGGGTGGCTGCCTTCCCCCCACAGCAGTCTGTGAGCAAAAGCCATGCCTACCATCATGATCCCAGAGCCTGGCATGTGTGGGGCCCAGGAGAAATGTTGCTTGAATAAATGAATCAGGGTGCTCCAAGCGGTCCCTTGGAGGTGGTTACCAATGGGTGGTGGGTGGCCAGAAGCAGAAATCAGAAGCCCAGGTCAGAGGGCAGGGAGCTTGGACGGCAAGAGGTGGAGAAGCAAGCCAGGTGTAAGCGTCTGTGTCACCCCAGGGCAGGCCCGGCTGTCTGCTGCAGTCTTGTCTCTGTTCTCTGGGGTGAGTAGCCTGGGGTGAGAAGCTGTTCATAGATGCCAGTGGACTGACACCCCAGCTTTGTCCCCCATCTGCATGCCCTTCCCTGACGCCTACTTCCTCCCACCAGGCCTCTGCGTCCATGTGTGATGCAGCACAGTGGCCTGTTCTCACCCCATTCCTGTGCCCACATTCATCCCCAGGCAGACACTCCCTTCTTAACCCGATGCTCTCAGACCCTGCCCACCCCTCACCCACCCACGGCTCTCTAGATTGTCCCAGTCACCTCTGCCCAGAACATGACCACCTCCTATGCCTACAGTATTGAAACCGTTAGGTGTCATTTGGGAAGGCCCTGAAGATCTTTGGTCCTTATGTCCCAGAGCAGAAATAATTCAGTGAGAGGCAAAGTGATAGGTAAGAAGTGATTTATTAGAATAGGATGCTTGTGTGGCTTACAGGTGGGCTAGCAAGAGGGTGCTACCTCAAGAATTTACTGGGCTACAGTTTTATAATCAAAGGGAAAGTGGGGAGGGGGAAGAAGAGCATCTTCTTCCTCATTCTTGAGTAGATGTCACGCATCCATCATCAGCTCCTCCCTCAGGATGGGCAGGGGAGTTTTCTTGTCCCTACATGGTCAAGCCAGGACTGTCTCGGTAGAATGAGGGTCTTTACGTTGAAATGCCACCTTTCCGTAAATCACTGTTTTTATGTGCGCAGAGAGTATGTCCTGGGTTTCATTAACTTACTGAGCTCACTGGGCAGAATGAGAGTCTCATGCCACCGCTGTTTTATTGTTTGGGGCTTGTCTCAGGCTTCTGCTGCATGGTTTTGTTGCTAAGCAAGCCTGCTTGGTTTCGTGGTTAAGCAAGCCTGCTTTTTTGAGTAACCATTAACTAACAGGAGGTCTCCCATGTTTTTCCTACCTACAATGCCCTAGTGGGACTAAGTATTTAACCACCTACCTTGTCCCTTTCCTCTGTCCCTGTCAGTATCACTGGTGGAGAAGCCTTGGGGAGCTGCTTAGAATGAAACTGTGCTCATGATGCTGCAGGACTGATGAAGTCAGTGCTGGAGCCAGACCAGGAGCCATTAATGAGCAAACTGCAGGGGCTGGATGGGCCCCTTGGTGATCCACAGAGGCCCTGCACCTGCCCCTACACCCACAGCTTGTTGTAGGCCTGGTAGGTTTTGCTGGATTCTTACCGGCATACATGTGTGTGCTCAGCCACTTCAGTCATGTCTGACTCTTTGTGATCCTGCGGACTGTAAGCCCACCAGGCTCCACTGTATGGGATTCTCCAGGCAAGATGACCATAGTGGGTTGCCATGCCCTCCTCCAGGGGATCTTCCCAACCCAGGGATCGAGGCCACGTCTCATGTCTGCTGCACTGGCAGGCAGGTTCTTTACCGCTAGTGCCACTTGGGCATTCTTACTGGACGACTCTCCAAATTGGCCATGGGTTCCAAGGCAAGGACAGTGGAGAGAGCAGAACCTCTCCTTCGACAGCCCTTTCTGGTCCCTTGACTGGAAACAGCATTTATTGAGCTCTGATCCTGAGTGGGACATTGTACTGAGTAGCTTATTCCCATTATCCCATTTAAAAGTCACAACAGCATAGGAGTCAGCTATTAAAGCTGCTATTTTTTTTTTTTTTTTTTTAAACAGAGGAGGAAACCAAGCCTCATACATGGTTGCTGCTCACCTAAACCAGAGCAAAGGTCCATTGATGTCTTACTCCCCTGGCCTAGTCTATGGCTTCACTCTGGAAATACTGCCAATGTACAGTATAAATGCTATCGTGTGCACCAGGTTCTCACCCTGGCAGTGGGTTTCAAAGGTCACCTGGTCCTCCCGTCATAGTTCCTGCCGCAGTGAAAGCCAAGCCGAGGCTGGGAGCTGATCTGCTCAGCCCAGCTCTGTGCTCTGTGCTTCTATGAGGCCAGCTCTTGCCGGGCACTGGGGCCACCTCCAGGCCCTGGGCCGCTGCCATCCAGCAGCTTGGCTGATGGCGTGGCGCTGCGAGTCTGGAAGGTGCAGATGCCACAGTGATGGGACTGAGTCAGTGCCCAGCCAGGTGACAGAGTAACAAAACCGGTACATTACATAGCAGCCACTGTTAGCTGACACGTACGAACAGCACGTACCGAGAATTTTACCTGTGTAATCTCATTTAATCTTCCCAGCAACCTTGGAAGTCATTTATCCAAGGTTATCTGATGGAGAAGAGCATTAAACCAAAGCCCCAGTCACTCCAGAGCTCATGCTCACACTGCTGTGCTGGGCAGGTAAACAAACAAGAGAACTCACACAGCTCCGCCTTTGCCATCAGTGGACACCAGCCCATCTGGTGTCATCAGAGCTGGGGGCCTTCCCAAAGCCACTAGCCCTGGGCCATCCAGTGCAGTAGCCCCTGGCCACGTGCCACCCTTGAGCTCATGAAGTAAGGGTGGCTGGCCTGAACTAAGCTGTGCTATTGGCGTCAATGATGCCCAGAGTTTAGGGTTTAGCACAGAAAAAAAAAAATGTATAATATCTCACTATTAATATTTTAATATTGATTGCAGTTTCCAATGATATATTGCAATGGTCCACAACATTTCTGGCACCGGGGACCGGTTTCATGGAAAACAGTGTCTCCATGACATGGACCGAGGAGGTGGAGGATGGTTCAGGTGATAATGTGAGCTATAGGGAGCGATGGGGAGGAACACATGAAGCTTTGCTTGTGTGCTACTCACCTCCTGCTTTGTGGCCTGGTGGTTGGAGACCCCCAATATATTGGGTTAAATAAAATACATTCTGAAAGTAAATTTCAGTTGTTTCTTAAATTTTTTAGCATGCCTACTACAAAATTCTTCCAGAGCTATCTAAGATGCTGCCTCCTGGGCTGCAGTCCTCATTTTGCCGTAAATAAAACTTAACACCATCCAAGGAGCAGTGGCTGCACGGGCGCAGGAGGGCCGAGAGGAGCTACTCCATGTTCAAGGTCAGGGGGGGTGGTGGTGAGGAAATATCCCTCGTCCAAGGTAAGGAGCAGCGGCTGTGCTTTGCTGGAGCAGCTGTAAAGAGATACCCCACGTCCAAGGTAAGAGAAACCCAAGTAAGACGGTAGGTATTGCGAAAGGGCATCAGAGGGCAGACACACTGAAAACCATAATCACAGAAAACTAGTTAATCTAATCACCAAGACCACTGCCTTGTCTAACTCAATGAAAATAAGGCATGCCATGTGGGGCCACCCAAGATGGGTGGGTCATGGTGGAAAGGTCTGACAGAATGTGGTCCACTGGAGAAGGGAATGGCAAACCACTTCAGTATTCTTGCCTTGAGAACCCCATGAACAGTATGAAAAGGCAAAATGATAGGACTCTGAAAGATGAACTCCCCAGGTCGGTAGGTACCCAACATGCTACTGGAGATCAGTGGAGAAATAACTCCAGAAAGAATGAAGGGATGGAGCCAAAGCAAAAACAATACCCAGCTGTAGATGTGACTGGTGATAGAAGCAAGGTCTGATGCTGTAAAGAGAAATATTGCCTAGGATCTGGAATGTTAGGTCCATGAATCAAGGCAAATTGGAAGCAGTCAAACAGGAGATGGCAAGAGTGAACGTCGACATTCTAGGAATCAGCGAACTAAAATGGACTGGAATGGGTGAATTTAACTCAGATGACCATTATATCTACTACTGTGGGCAGAAATCCCTTAGAAGAAATGGAGTAGCCATCATGGTCAACAAAAGAGTCTGAAATGCAATACTTGGATGCAATCTTAAAAACCGCAGAATGATCTCTGTTCATTTCCAAGGCAAACCATTCAATATCACAGTAATCCAAGTCCATGCCCCAACCAGTAACGCTGAAGAAGCTGAAGTTGAATGGTTCTATGAAGACTTACAAGACCTTTTAGAACTAACACCCAAAACAGATGTCCTTTTCATTATAGGGGACTGGAATGCAAAAGTAGGAAGTCAAGAAACACCTGGAGTAACAGGCAAATTTGGCCTTGAAGTACGGAATGAAGCAGGGCAGAGGCTAATAGAGTTTTGCCAAGAGAACACACTGTTCACAGCAAACACCCTCTTCCAACAGCACAAGAGAAGACTCTACACATGGACATTACCAGATGGTCAACACCAAAATCAGATTGATTATATTCTTTGCAGCCATAGGTGGAGAAGCTCTATACAGTCAACAAAAACAAGACCAGGAGCTGACTGTGGCTCAGATCATGAGCTCCTTATTGCCAAATTCAGACTGAAATTGAAGAAAGTAGGGAAAACCACTAGACCATTCAGGTATGACCTAAATCAAATTCCATATGATTCTACAGTGGAAGTGAGAAATAGATTTAAGGGACTAGATCTGATAGATAGAGTGCCTGATGAACTATGGACTGAGGTTCGTGACATTGTACAGGAGACAGGGATCAAGACCATCCCCATGGAAAAGAAATGCAAAAAGCAAAATGGCTGTCTGGGGAGGCCTTACAAATAGCTGTGAAAAGAAGAGAAGTGAAAAGCAAAGGAGAAAAAGAAAGATACAAGCATCTGAATGCAGAGTTCCAAAGAATAGCAAGGAGAGATAAGAAAGCCTTCCTCAGCGATCAATGCAAAGAAATAGAGGAAAACAACAGAATGAGAAAGACTAGAGATCTCTTCAAGAAAATTAGAGATACCAAGGGAACATTTCATGCAAAGATGGGCTCGATAAAGGACAGAAATGGTGTGGACCTAACAGAAGCAGAAGATATTAAGAAGTGGCAAGAATACACAGACGAACTGTACAAAAAAGATCTTCACAACCCAGATAATCACGATGGTGTGATCACTCACCTAGAGCCAGACATCCTGGAATGTGAAGTCAAGTGAGCCTTAGAAAGCATCACTATGAACAAAGCTAGTGGAGGTGATGGAATTCCAGTTGAGCTGTTTCAAATCCTGAAAGATGATGCTGTGAAAGTGCTGCATTCAATATGCCAGCAAATTTGGAAAACTCAGCAGTGGCCACAGGACTGGAAAAGGTCAGTTTTCATTCCAATCCCAAAGAAAGGCAATGCCAAAGAATGCTCAAACTACTGCATAATTGCACTCATTTCACACGCTAGTAAAGTAATGCTCAAAATTCTCCAAGCCAGGCTTCAGCAGTATGTGAACCGTGAACTTCCTGATGTTCAAGCTGGTTTTAGAAAAGGCAGAGGAACCAGAGATCAAATTGCCAACATCTCCTGGATCATGGAAAAAGCAAGAGAGTTCCAGAAAATCATCTATTTCTGCTTTATTGACTATGCCAAAGCCTTTGTGTGGATCACAATAAACTGTGGACAATTCTGAAAGAGATGGGAATACCAGACCAGCTGACCTGCCTCTTCAGAAACCTATATGCAGGTCAGGAAGCAACAGTTAGAACTGGACATGGAACAACAGACTGGTTCCAAATAGGAAAAGGAGTATGTCAAGGCTGTATATTGTCACCCTGCTTATTTAACTTCTATGCAGAGTACATCATGAGAAACGCTGGGCTGGAAGAAGCACAAGCTGGAATCAAGATTGCCAGGAGAAATATCAATAACCTCAGATATGCAGATGACACCACCCTTATGGCAGAAAGTGAAGAAGAATTAAAAAGCCTCTTGATGAAAGTGAAAGAGGAGAGTGAAAAAGTTGGCTTAAAGCTCAACATTCAGAAAATGAAGATCATGGTATCTGGTCCCATCACTTCATGGGAAATAGATAGGGAAACAGTGTCAGACTTTATTTTTTGGGGCTCCAAAATCACTGCAGATGGTGATTGCAGCCACGAAATTAAAATACACTTACTCCTTGAAAGGAAAGTTATGACCAACCTAGATGGCATATTGAAAAGCAGAGACATTACTTTGCCAACAAAGGTCCATCTAGTCAAGGCTATGGTTTTTCCAGTGGTCATGTATGGATGTGAGAGTTGGACTGTGAAGAAAGCTGAGCGCCGAAGAATTGATGTTTTTGAACTGTGGTGTTGGAGAAGACTCTTGAGAGTCCCTTGGACTGCAAGGAGATCCAACCAGTTCATTCTAAAGGAGATCAGTCCTGGGTGTTCTTTGGAAGAAATGATGCTGAAGCTGAAACTCCAGTACTTTGGCCACCTCATGTGAAGAGTTGACTCATTGGAAAAGACTCTGATGCTGGGAGGGATTGGGGGCAGGAGGAGAAGGGGACGACAGAGGATGAGATGGCTGGATGGCATCACCGACTCGATGGACGTGAGTCTGAGTGAACTCCGGGAGTTGGTGATGGACAGGGAGGCCTGGTGTGCTGCGATTCATGGGGTCGCAAAGAGTTGGACACGACTGAGTGACTGACTGAACTGAACTACAAAATTTAAAACTACATGCATGACTCCCATTATATTTCTATTGGAGGGTGTTGATCATGACCCAAGTTCAAGTAGGCTGCTGATGCACCAGCTAGAGGGCAGGAAATGCTCCCTGGTTGTCTTTGGAGCCGCGTTTAAGCCCAAGGCTGTGCTCCAAAGCAGAGACCACCGCCAGCATGCTGGGTGCAGACCTCACGCACATGATTGCACTGCCTCCTGCTCCGTGCGTCCTCTCAGCAACCAGGACACAAAGCCAGCTTCTCCTGAAACGCTGTTGGTGGAGCCACAGACAACTGCTGTCACCAGCCTCATGCAGAGCAGGAAACCAAGGCTCCTTTTTTGAGAGATGCAAAAACTGAAGCTTAAAGGGATTAAAAAAAAAAAAAAAAACTCACTCTAGTTCACGTGGCTGGTGAGAGGTGAGGCCAGTAAAAGCACTGGTCTCTCCATAACCAAAGCCCCCACTACCCGAGACAACTATGTGAGTGGTGGGGACTGGAAGGGGTGAGCCTGGAGGCAGGGGCTCCCTGGACTTCTAGGTGTTCATAGTAGCAAGACCAAGAGTAAACAAGGTAGAAGCTGGGGGAGGAGAGGTGGGCAAAGCTGGAGGGTGAATGGGGGTCTGGGAAGCTGAGAGCCCAGGGCATTGACAGGAGCAGAACTGAGGACCCAACAGACACGGAGAGGAGACAGGAGAGGGTGTTGGGAGGGCTGGGCCACACTGGTCACCAGAGCTGGCCTCCGATGGATCGATGGATCTGCTGGGAGTCCTGGCCCCCTTATGCTGAAGCCCCCACGGAGTCCCAGGGGAAAAGTGAGGCGGAAACCCGAGCTGCGGTTGACAAGCTCTGCTCCTGATCAGCTGTTGATCCTCATGAGGGCTAATTAGCTTTGCATAAACTATCCCTGTGGGTAATGACAGTCTGGATAAACACTCAAGGGGTGCTGAGGGGGCCTAGAGGGTCACGGGAGGAACTCGGAACATCCTCAGACTCAAGGAGGACGGGGACTTCTGAGTCAGGCAAACCTGGGCCCCTGTCCTGGCTGCAGCCAGTCACCAGCTCTGGGACTCTGCGCTTAACCTGGCTGAGCTCAGCATCCACATGTGTAAATCAGGGCTGATAGCAGCAGCAGCCTGAAAGAGTCCATAGGACGCAGTGAGTGTTTACAGACAGTGCTCACATCCTGACATCACCAGAAGGGTGTAGAAGGAGAGCCTGCTCCCCCCTGCCAGGCTCCCTCCTGCCCCCGCCCCTCCGCCCTGCACAGCCCAGCTGTCACACTCACCCCGCGCCCGCTGGGCATCATTTCTGGGACCTGCAGGCAGCTCTCCATGAGCGCTCTCATACCACCCTGTGAAGTAAGATTTTATTCTTAATATGCGTCTTATTTGATAAATGAGAAAACAGATTCAGAGCAGTGATATCAAATCACACAGCTGGTGAGGGACAGCATGGGACTGAAACCTAGCCTGTGGGACTCCAACACCCTGTGATCTTTGCTTTCCCAGCTCACATGCAGCCCAGGCCAAATCTCCCTGCAGGGCTGTCTGGGGCCAGGCAGATCCACCTGGCTGTCCGGAGCTGGAGGCTGATCCGGGGCTGGACAGCAAACTCCTCCCACCTCCATCTGTTCTGGACCAATCCCTACCCTTCCCCTAGTAAATACACAGCTTCAGGGGCTCCCCAGGTACAGACAGCACTGCATGGAGACACAAGCCCTTTAAACAGGTGATTTATGGGCTTCCCTGGTGGCTCAGATGGTAAAGTGTCTGCCTGCAATGCAGAAGACCCGGGTTCAATCCCTGGGTTGGGAAGATAACCTGGAGAAGGAAATGGCTAACCCACTACAGTACTCTTGCCTGGAAAATTCTATGGGGTCGCAAAGAGTAGGACACGACTGAGCGACTTCACTTTCACTTTACGAGCCTGACACACAGATCTGTACAAGCAGCACCAAGATCAGTGTTAATGCCTCCCTGACTAAGATTATGCCCTTGAGCAGCTCCTTCCCCTTGGAGAGACCTGGGGCTCTGTCCTGTCAATTACCCAGGTATGGAGTCAGCTCACATCAGGGCCTGGGGAAGGCAGGATGAAACGGTGGGCTGTGCCAGGCTGGCGTGGACTCCGTGGGTCTCCTTTAAGATTCAACGCTCCAGTTCTGCCACTTTCCCTCTCTGCACCTCAGCTTCCTCATCTGAAAGGTGGAAGTAATAACAACACCGACTCATATGGTTGCCCTGTGGGCCAAGTTAACATACGGAAAGAGCTTAGGACAAGGCCCCCAACACGTGCGTTAAACAACCAGCATGTGATAGTAGCAGTTAGTACCTTAAATGCACTCATCCCTCCCCCCTACCCCGGCCACTCTGCTGTCACCGCATCCCACCTCCATGATTCACACACCTTCTCCTGGAACCCTGCCCTCACTCTTCATGGGCACTGACTCGGAGGCCTCAGGGTGAGACCCCAGGGATGGTTGAATTTCTCAGGGGCCTCTGGAAACCAGAGCAGCTTTGGGGGCCCAAAGGGAAGTTCAGAGAAGCTAAGTTACTCAACAGCTACTGAAGGTGAGGACCCCAGGATGCATTTACTGTTAGGTGACAGAATCCTTCTCCCAGGGCCCCCAGATCTCAGTCAGAACCCACCACTGGGATTGCTGGCTGTGGAAGGGGACGCACTTCATCTGCTCCAAGTAGACCCCCAGCCTATCAGCCCGACCACTGCTACCCATCAGTAGAGAGACTGTGCGTTCATTCATTCATTCATTCATTCAATGATTCTTAAGGGAGATAAGAGATGAACGTAAACGAAGCACTCTTTGTCCTCTGGAATTTTATAACCTGTTTCTTACACTATTGGTCCTGGGGCCCTGACCTTCACTAGCTGCTCTGATGAAGGTCAGCGTGGAGGAATTAGGTTGGACCTCAGGAAGAACTTTGGGAGGAGGGACAGTTCATTGCAATGGTTATAGGCGCAGACTCTGAGAATGACAGACCTGGGATTGCACCACAGCTCCAAGGCTCAGCAGCTGCGTGTCCTCAGGCAAGTAGCTAAACCTCCCTGAGCGCCACATCCCTCACCTGAGAAGTGGAGAGAACTGCATCTGCTCTGTCTGGGGGAGAGCCTGGCTCAAGGTGAGTGCTCACTTCAGAGCAGCCTTTATTCTCAAGCAGACAGTAGGGCTTTGGGGAAAGAACCAGGCACATCCCGACTCCACTGCTTATGGACTCATTTGACCTCTCTAGAGCTTCGGTTTCCTTATCAGTGAAATGAGGAAAACACAGCTTGACCCTCGGAAGGGGACTGGGGGAGGAGGTGGGGAGGAGGAGGCAAATTGGAACCTGGAGCACCAAACCCAGGTCTACCCTCCCCCACGGGAACTATCAGCTCCCCCTCCTCCTCTGTCTCCACCTTGGTGTTGGGGTCCCATGTAGAGTGGAATCGGGGGGGAGTGCAAAGATGAAGTCTCAGTCATAGCCCAGTCCAGGGGTTGATGCCTCATTTCCCTGCCAAATGTTGTCTAGTCTCTGGGGCCCCCTCCAGTGACAGGGGGCTCACCCCCTTCCCCTACCCCCGAGAGGGCAGCAGGAACCCCAGGGCACCAGAGGGGCAAGGCAAGCAGCCCTGAGCCTCCACCACCTCCAGGTACCAGCCCTGCAGGGCACAGCCAACCCAGGGCACATCCTGAGAGGAGGAAGAGTTTTCCTCAGTAACTCCAGCTGCAACAAGAGAGAGGGAATCCCTGTGTTAGAGAGACGGTCATAAAAAAAAAAAAAAGGGAAAAAGAAATAATAAAGCAAAAGGAAATCTAAGCTCTCCTGGGAAATGACAGGACCCATTTGTCAACTTCTCTTTGAAACATCTGGGAAAATTGTACCGTAACCACAGTGTCTCTTCAACTATTGATTGAGGGGTTGATGGAGCCATTAGTCCAAGGCCTGTAAGGCAGAGCCTCAGCCCCTAGCTGTGACGTCTGGGGGTGGGGGCTGGGGGCAGCGGGCACCACGTGCAGGGAACACTCTTCTCTAGGAACTCCTTCAGCTCTGCCCAAGATCACTGAGTGGTCCTGGGAAATCCCACTCCCTCTCTGGGGCTCCTCTCTTCCTTGTTCCTAAAGGATGAGACCAATGGGGGTCTCGATACTTTGTCCAGATCTGAGCTGCTGTTCTGCATCTGAAATGGACAAGGGGGAGGGAAGGGGAGGACAAGAGATGGGATGAGAAGCTGTGGATGGGAAAGACCAGAGGTGCTGCCTCGGTGCTCATGACCTTCCCCCAACCCTGGCTCCTGGGTCCTGACTGCACTGGAGGCTTCGCCCTCCACCAGGAACCCTGAGGCCATCCTCTGTCCCCCGTCTCCCTCCCCGCAGCCCACATCAAGCCCAGCTCCAGTTTTGCCTCCCCAAACCACTGCCGTCATCCTGTCTCCCCAGCTCCACTGCCTCTTTCCACTCCATCATCTCCCATCTGGACCTTTCCTCAGCCTCCTTCTCACCCTGTACCCACGTTTCGCTCCTGTCCAGAGGCTGCAAAAAATGATTCACCACAGAGATCTGCTCAGGCCTCTCGAACTCTGGCAGTTCCCCGGTGCTCTCAGGAGGACACAACTGCTCCCTACAAGGGGCCCAGCCCAGCCCCCCACCTCTAGCCTCACCTGCTTCCTCCTTTCCCATCACACCTTCATCCAGCCTCAGGCACCACCACTCAAGCCTTGACTTCACCACCCCTCCCCCACCTCCACAGGGCCTTTGCACATGCTATTCCCATGGCCTGGAACACACCTCTTTCCAGGCTCCCTAGAGTTTCCCCTCCTGTCCTCAGGGAAGAGCTCCTCAACCTTCCTGCCAAAGCCAAATGCCGGCACAGGCTCCTGAGCCCTGGGAACCTCGTCCTGGGCACGCTGGTCACAGGACAGTCTCCAGGTCAAGTTTGGGAAGCGTCTGTGCCTACATTGGTCTGTGAGCTCAGACCCAGGTGGTGTCATTGCTTTGCTCACTGCTGTAGCCCCCAGAAAAGGGCCTGGCACATTGTAGGTGCCCAGTAAATACTGGTGGGAGGAAGGGATGCAGGGAGAAGAATTGGTGGAGTTTGCTGTGTTCAGAGAAGGTGCCTGGAAAGCAAAACAGCACCACAGGATGAAAGGAGGGGTCACCCGGGACCCTGAGCCACAGCCAGGGACTCGGGGGGATGCCATTCAGCCAGGAGCCCTGGGACCCTGAGCCACAGCCAGGGACGCGGGGGATGCCATCCAGCCAGGAGCCCCGGGACCCTGAGCCACAGCCAGGGACGCGGGGGATGCCATCCAGCCAGGAGCCCCGGGACCCTGAGCCTCAGCCAGGGACGCGGGGGATGCCATCCAGCCAGGAGCCCCGGGACCCTGAGCCTCAGCCAGGGACTCGGGGGGATGCCATTCAGCCAGGAGCCCCGGGACCCTGAGCCTCAGCCAGGGACTCGGGGGATGCCATCCAGCCAGGAGCCCTGGGACCCTGAGCCTCAGCCAGGGACGCGGGGGATGCCATCCAGCCAGGAGCCCCGGGACCCTGAGCCTCAGCCAGGGACTCGGGGGATGCCATCCAGCCAGGAGCCCCGGGACCCTGAGCCTCAGCCAGGGACTCGGGGGGATGCCATCCAGCCAGGAGCCCTTGCAGCTGCAGGGGGACTGAGGATGGGTGTCACTCTGAGAAACACTTTCCTCCTGAGCTGAGCCCACTGTTCCTGGACACATCCAGGGCTTCCTGCCAATCCCTCCACTCACTGGGGACTCACTATTGGCTGAAAGTCATGGTCACAAACACCCAGCCTCAGCTCCAGAGCAATAAAGAAGTACCTGCATTTTGCCGGTGTGTGTACAGGCAAGAGGGTGTCACTTAGGGATCCCTGTGTAAGTAACAGGTGCATCCACAGAGGACCCTTCAGTCCTGCCCATGGATACGCTCCATGCTGAGCACCAACCCCTGTGCCCCGCCACCCCCTGGGCTGGTGTCCCTCCCAGACTCATGTGGATCTGGCAGCTCCCTCTCCTCTTCTCTGAGAACATCACCTAAGCTCATGAAGACTGAGGCTGTAATGGCCAGAGCCATTTGTGTGTCTCCAACAAGCAGGGGCCGCAGGGCTCCTCGGATCCCAGAGATTCTGGAAAGGAGAGGAAAATACTAAGATGAAAAATCAGAGGGAGCACAGAGGAAATAGGACGTGCAAGGGAGATTAATCCACTCCTCAGACATGAAAGAAATATGTTCAATTATATTTTATTGCATTTCATTGGAATGTACACGTCATACTTAGCTGCCTGCAAGCCTCAGATTACCCAGCGAGAAAGCGAAATGAAAGACAAGAGAATAAAAACACGGACAAAGAAGCTCCTGAAATTGGAATCATTAAGAGAGAAAAATAAAAACCAGACTTGAGACAAAGCAGTCTCTTGGCACCAAGGCGCTCTCAGTACTGACATCAGGTCCCCAAAGCCACAGAGCCCAGTGCCAGCTGCCCAGCAGTCCTGCAGTTCTGACCACTGGCATCCGGGAAAGGCCCAGGCCGGATCAGGAGGCTCCACTGTCCTAGAGCTACTCCTCACGTGCACTGTGACCTATGGCAGGTCCCTGACCCTCTCTGAGCCTCAGTCTCCAAGGGTGAAACGAGAGGCCTGAACCATAGACCTTCAGAAGCAATGGGAGGAGAGATGAGAGGTTAATGAAAGAAAGTCATACTGGTACTGTCCTAGGGCTCAGAGGACCCCACCGACCTTCCCTAGGGGCTGTGATCCCCTCTTATGGGCTACATTGTGTCCCCCAACCCTTCATATATTGAAGCCCTACCTAATCCCCAGTTTGGCTATACATGGAGATGGGCCTTTAAAGAGGTAACTAAGGTTAAATGGGGTCATAAGTATGGGGACCCAATCCCATATGACAGGTGTCCTTATAAAAAGAAGAAGAGACACCAGGGGTGTGCACACAGAGAAGAGGCCACATGAGGACCCAGAGAGAAGACAGTCATCTGCCACCCAGGGAGAGAGGCCTCAGGGGATATGATCCCGCTAGCTCCTTCATCTTGGACTTCCAACCTCCAGAACTGCAAGAAAATAAAGTTCTATTGCCTAGGCCACCCAGGATGATATTCTATTATGGCAGCCCTAGCTGACTAATACTCCTCAATAAGACCCACAGTAGTTCTGAACCAAAGGTACCCAATAATCAGGATGACACGCTGAGGGCAGGTGGACAGTGGTGGATGTTAGCACTTTCTCCTGACCCTCATGCTCTTTCTGTCTTTACCAACATCCCAGCACCTGTGCTGTCTGTGCCTCGCCCATCAAAACTGCACACAGGAAAGGCCCTGAAATCTCCTCTCACTGAAGAGTGATTGGCTGAGGAGGAGGAAGGAGCAGGTGCCTGGTCCCCCAGGCTTGGTGGCATCTTCCAGGTTCTAACAAAAGGGCACTAAGAATCTCAGGCAGCAAAGAAGGAAAACTTTGGTGAAGGGGACCCTCCAGATACCTGGCCACCCTCAAGAGCAGAAAATCATGGAAAATGCAAGGAGCTCACGAGGGACTGTGAGTGGAAATTCCAGCTGCTGCTGCTGCTGGAGTGTGTGTGTGAGAGAGAGAGAGAAAGAGAGAGATAAAGACAGAGACAGAGGGAGGGAATGGTACATCAGAAATAACACAGAATGGGAGGTGACTCAGGCAACTGTTTTATCCCTGGTACCAATGATCAAGCCTCTTCAGCTGCCCAGAGCAGGAGTGAGGCTCCCAGATGGCCTCTGGAGACACAGTAAAGAACCAGACGCAGCCCTGGACCAGAAGGGCCGACAGCCTGGCTGAGGCCCCACCATGTCAGGACAAAGTACCACTGTTCTAGGCCCTAGGAATACAAGGGTACAGCCACGAACAAAACACCAAGATCTCTGCCTTCATGGCAAACTGTGGCCAACATTTATTGAGCACTTAGTGCATTCCAAGCACTATGCTAAGCCCTTTGCATGACTGATCTACAAATTAGGTATCATCACTCTCTTCACTTTACAGATGAGGAAATTGAGGTTCAGTGAGGTTACGTATGTTGTCCCAAGTCCCACCCGATAAGTACTGGCGTCAGGATTCAGATCCTGACTGGTCTGATCCAGTTTATTTTCTGAACACAACATTATTAGTACTCTTAGAAGCCTCATTATTATTTCATTATCACTATTAAGAGAGACACCCCCGTTAGCCTGGAATCAGGATGCTCATGATGATAATTGCTGCTGGTTACTGAGCTGGATCAACCACATGCCCCTTGCTCCACTCAACATTTTACATCAGCATCACATGTGAGAGCCTAGGAGGTGGGAGTTTCCTCATTCCTGTTGCATAGATGGGGAAACTCAGACTCGGAGACACTAAGGTGTGTGAATATTCCAGTAACTAATGAGGGGTTGAGCAGGGATTTGCATCTAAGAGTAGCTCCAAAGCCCTTAACTGAGGTCAAGAGGGTTAAGTAACTGAAGTAATTGAGCTCACCCTATTGACACTTGCACAGACAGATATCTAACAGTGGTCAATTAGATAATGTTCTGATGTCAGCGTGCACAATCCCTGCTTCTTGCTGCCAAGTATCATGCCCTTTGACACCCCTGTATCAGTCGCTCCCTGAGCCGTGGCAGTTAGCACACGCTGATACAGTCTCAAAGATGAAATGAGGGCATCTGTTGCAAACACCACTGAGTTTGAAATAGCTGGAAGTGTGGACGCTTTAGTTTTTTGTAAGCCATGTCAAAACATTCCTAGGGTGGGGGTGGGTGAGCAGAATGAGGAAAGGGGCTCGATCACAAGTACACCAGTCCAAGAAGCTTCTGTGTGCCCGGGAGTCTGAGACTCTACTCCCCTAATAGAGACCACAGAAAGCACCAGTAGAAGGACCCAACCACAGTCCAGGCCCTCACAGCAGGCCTAGGGAAGCCCCTGACATCCTATCAGGCAGCTAGCTGCAGAAGGAAATAGTGGGAACCATGGCAGCATCAGATAAACCAAGCAAACCTCAATGACTTTGATAACTTAATTGCCACTGGGACCACAGCCCACAATTGTAGGTCAAGAACCCATGTGCCAACCCAAACAGGGTGATTGTCTGCTAAAATAAAAGATTTAAATTGGGTCTAGACTGCCTAGACTCCTCTAACAAAGTAAACAAAATGTTCAGGGCACAATAGAAAATTATCCATTATAACAAGAACCAAGAAAATTACAAACTAAATGAGCAAAGACATCAACTTGATGCCAAATACCAAGATGAATTAGATGCTGGAATTATTTGACGTGAATTTTAAAGCAGCCAACTTAAAATGTTTCAAAAGTCAATTACAAATTCTCTTGAAACAAATGAAAAATTAGAAGATCTCAGCAAAGAAATAGAAGTAAAATAAGCAAGAAAGAAATGCAAATTATAGAAAAAAAATCTACAGAAAATTTAAATGATATAATTACCCAGCAAGATCTAACTAACCTATACATTTATGCAGAACATAACACCCAACAACAGAATACACAGCCTTGAAATACCCAAGAAACATTCACCAAGACAAACCAATATGCCTTAAAAATCGAAATAATGCAGCTATCTGACTAATTTGAAATCAAATTAGAAATGTGTCCCAATTTGGAATTATATTAGAACTTAATAAGAGAAACATAACAGGAAAATCTCTGAACATGTGGAAATTAGACAATATACCTCTAAATAATCCATGGACCAAAGAGGAAGTCTCAAAGGTAATTTTTAAAAATAATGAAAACAAAAACACAACATATCAAAATCCTTAGAGACATACATTAGCAAATCAAGTCCAAAAATGCATACAAAGAATTATATGCCATGACAAAGTGGAGTTTATTATCATAAGTTTTGGAGGCTAGAACAACATTCAGAAATCTATCAATATAATATATAATGTTAACAGGCTAAAAAAGAAAAATCATATAATCATATCAGTCAACACAGAAAAGGCATTTGGCATAATTCAGATACTCATTCATGACAAAAGGGGAAAAAAAAGAATTCAAAAAACCGAAATACATGTGAACTTCCTGAACTTGATAAAGAGCAACTACAAGCATCCCACAGCTAACATCATATTTAATGGTGAAAGACTGAATGCTTTGCTTGCATTAGGGGTGAGATTGGGAACAAAACTGGATGTCCACTCTCATCGTTCATATTACTATTACTGGATATATAGCCACTGCAATAAGACAAGAAAAATAAATATAGGACCCACAGATTTGAAATAAATAAAATACAGTTCAATTCATTCACTCAGTCATGTTTGACTCTTTGTGACCCCATAGACTGCAGCATGTCAGGCTTCCCTGTCCTTCACCATCTCCTGGAGCTTTCTCAGACTCATATTCATTGAGTCGGTGATGCCATCCAACCATCTCATCCTCTGTTGTCCTCTTCTCCTCCCACCTTCAATCTTTCCCAGCATCAGGGTCTTTTCAAATGACTCAGTTCTTCACATCAGGTGGCCAAAATGTTGGAGCTTCAGCTTCAGCATCAGTCCTTCCAATGAATGTTCAGGGTTGATTTTCTTTATGATTGACTGGTTTGATCTCCTTGCAGTCCAAAGGACTCCCAAGAGTCTTCTCCAACACCACAGTTCAAAAGCATCAATTCTTTGGCGATCAGCCATCTTTATGGTCCAACTCTCACATCCACATGTGACTACTGGAAAAACCATAGCTTTGACTATACAGACTTTTACTGTCTGTATTTGGAGATGGTATGTCTCTTCATAGAAAATCACAAGGATTCTAAAACAAACAAAAACAAAACTTTCCTAGAACTAAGTTCAGCAAGTTCACAGGGTAAAAAATCAACAGATAAAAGTTAACTATGTTTCTACATACTAAGAATGAACATGTGGAAACTGAAATTTAAAACCTGACATTTACAATCTCCAAAGGAAATGAAATATTTACCTATACACTTAACAAAACATATATGAGGTCTGCATGCTGAAAAATTACTGCAAAGAGCTGGAAAGTTACCATTCCCATCCTCACAATAAAAAAAAAAAAAGATGAACAAACTGAAAATCAACAGTCATCTTCTCAGATTCAACAGAGAATTGAAGTCACAGACAAACTGGTACCCCGAAACCTGGAAAGACAAGCAGATACCTAGAATTACAGATTATCAAGGACAGAAACCCTTACCTGGAGCCGGCAACTAACTGTAGGAGCACTTTATTCATGATGTATTGCTGGTGTCTCACTGTAGAGTAGCTTGGAAATTAAAAACTGCAAGAAGGTGAGTCTTAAGGAGTACCCCCACACTTTTGTGAGCTTGACTTCTGGGAGCCCCATAAGGTTCTCAGTGTGAAGACAGAAGAAAAATCCTCTCTTGCTTCCAACAGGGGAAGGGAAAATAACCATTTTTAAAATCCCCAGAGCATATTTTTTTATTTATATTTTAAAAATACTCTGCTCTCCTTCAGGAGGCTGCTTCAAGAGAACCTATGTTACCAAAGCTTAACTACCTGGGGGAAAGGAGATATATAGCTCACAGGCACTGAAAGACAGACCTAATCCTAGGATTATAGGAGGCTTCCCCTCCCCTACACACCACCACTTCAATAGGGTTCCTGAATAATAATGTCATTAAAAGGATAGCAAGACTCAGACCCTCTTTAAGCAGCCTCTAGGAAAGCCCGAGACAACAGTGGAGACAAAGCCAAAGACACTGAAGGAAACTTTATCCTCTGATACTGGGACTACAGCAAGTGTAAACGCAGACTAACTCCCAGCCAGCTACACATAAAACCTCCCATTAAACGCTGATTTACCTGAGTCCCTCTGACCTGATACACCATGTCTGGCTATCAACAGTAAATTTCACTAAGAGGTAGAAACACAGCCTGAAGAGCTAAAGCAAGCATCCCCAGGAGGAGGGTACACAGGCATTCCCAGTCAGGTACTGATGTTGTTTTTCCAGTAAAATAAGTCTAAATTCTCTCACCCTCATGTGACGACACATGATACAGGATTCTCATCAGAAAAGGCAACAAGAAGTATTTCAGTATGGAAATCAATGGACGCTCCTGAAAAGAATTACCAGCAGAATAATGAAGAAGGGCTAGTCAACAGAACTGAGAACATATAGAGGAGAAAAACCACACATCACTCCATGGTTACAGGGTCAGAGACACCAAACTGATACGACAGTGACCCTGAATTATGAGAACACACACAACCTCTTAACAGAGAGAGAAACCAGCTAACGAGATAGCGAATGCTCCTCAAGGAGCATCAGAGCCTGTGACCATGTGAGCATCTTCCAACCACATAAGCGACACTCAAGTCCCCTCTTTTGTCCTCTTGGCTGAGTGCTGGGGCTCGACCCTCAGCCAGGCCCCACTCTCACTGTGCTCTCTGGGCTCAGTCTCCCCAGTGCCTTCCCTGGACCAGAGGCAGGTCAGTCCTGCTCACCTGTCCACCCTCAATGTGTAGTCATGCCACCTCTGACCTCAGCCTGAATAGCAGTGAGTTCTGAATCATGCACTGATATTTAGTAAGAAAGTCAGCAGTGGCTCTTTCCCACAGGTAAGAACTTGGACTCTGGAGTCAGAAAGACCTGGGTTCACATGCCCCTTTACTGTATGTATGCCCTTGACCAAGCTGTTACCATCTCATCCTCAACTTCCTCATCTATGAGGTGAGAGTTATGATTTCGGCCTCTCAGCAGATTTAATAAACAGCATAATGTAAAGTCTTGTCATGATATCTGACACCTAGATAGTGCCCAAGAAATGTTGGTTATGGTTATAATCCCATTTAACAGTCTACAGAGCACAGCGCAATCTGATAGAGTCGCATTCTCAATCCCATAGAAGGTGACCTCGTCTGCATTTCCACAGCACTTTGCAGTTGGCAGAACCCACTTACACCTTTGTCTTTGGGGAACCGGAGATCCCCAGGGAGCAGGCAAGAGTGTGAGTCTGGGGCCAGAATCCCTGGGTTCACATCCTGCCTCCACCACTTCCTAGTTGACCCTGAGCAAGTTATTTCCCATTTGAGCCTCAATTTCCTCACCTGTAACCTGGGGCTAACAAAATTATCTCCTTTGTAGGACTGTTATAAGGTCTGTACATGTAAAGCATGTAGCACAGGGTTTGGCCTGTAAAAGTCCCTCCGTCATGTCTGAGATCTGTTCCATTCTCCCCACTTTATAGAGGCGCACACTGAGGTTCAGAGAGACTAAGGCATATGTCCAGAATCACACAGGATGGCTGTTGGAGTCAGCTCTTTAACTCAAAGTCGTCATGTCCAGGCCTGCGTGCCACCCACCACAGGTCAAGGGCTGTGTTGCCCACTTTACACCTCAGCTCAGCTCACAGCCATCCTCAGAGAGATGTCTCTATATCTCCCATTTCACAGGTGAGGGAACTGAGGCCAGGTATGCACATGGTACTGGTCCAAGGTCCCACAGCCAGAAAGGGAGGAATCATCCAGAATTCAAACCCAGGGCTGCCCATTTCCAAACCCACAGCAAAGGCAGTTTCTTCCTCTCTTCCTTGTTCTGAAGCTGCAAGGTAATTGATGGGCCCCAGCTGGAGAAGGGCATGGCAACCCACTCCAGTATTCTTACCTGGAGAATTCCATGGACAGAGGAGCCTGGTGGACTACAGTCTGTGGGGTCACAAAGAGTCGGACATGACTGAGCCACTAACACACACACACATACACACACACACACACACACACACACACAGCTGAGAGAAGGTGGGGGCAGGGACAGAGGGCCAGCTGGGGCCTACAGGGAGAACAGGCAGCCAGCCCCCAGGGTTCCAGAGATCTTCGAATTCCATTCTCTGTCTCCTGGACGCTCCGCAGACTTCGATCCTTTGCAGAGCCAGAGCCCCCTCTGAGAGCTGGAAGGCGAGGGGAGAAGGACCCGCTTTCTTTCCACCCTCTCCGCTCAGCATCTGCAAAGCTGTCCACGCACATCAGAAGGAGGAGGTACATCTTCGAGGGCCCGTGATGAACCCCATGGAGATGGATTTTCCTCAACCTCATTATCTTTCCCTCCCAGGGTCCCAGGTCACGTCAATAACTTCCTGCCCACTGCCTAGAGATTTGCTGCGAGGCCGCAAGCCTGTTTTAGGAGCTATAAATCCATCCTCCCTCCCTCTGGAAATCAATCGGAAACCAGGTCGCTAAATCCACCAAAATCCAGCAGTTCATGAATCAAAGGCCTCGTCCGGGCTCGTGCTGGGCTGGCTGAGGCACCTTCTCCCCAGATCAGGTTCTATCCAGGGTCCGGGGAGCCTCCAGATCCACTGGAGCCAGACTCAGAGAAAACCCCCAAACCAGATGCTGCTGGAGTGGTGCTCTCACCAACTGGGCCTAGGGAAATTCCCAGCGAGTCGGCCGGGAGAGAAGCCACCTGGTTCCAGAGCTCCAACCTCAGGCCGATCTCTCCCTCAACCAGCACCTGCTCCAGAGGACACTCTGGTTCTGAAGTGGCCCAGGAATGCGCCTCGAAGACCCATGGCTTTACAAACCAGAGGGCTTAAGGTAGCATCTCCTCCAGGTGGGGAGACAGGAAGCGGAGCCCACTTCCAGTCCCTCTCGTTGAGACTCTAGAGAGCTGTGTGGTGCTGCGGGCAGAGGGTGCTGCAGAGGAGGACCCCTCCTGTGCACGGGGCACCTGCATGCCCTGTCTGAGGTCACACAGAGAGTCAGGGGTATGGCTGGACAGAACCCAAGTCCACTGGGCTCCCGGGCTAATGCAGTAACACTCAGGCAGGTGTCTGCAGATTCCCAGAAGAAGCTGGAGTGTGCAGAGCACAGGAAGGGTGCCAGCCTGAGAGCCCCAAGGTCCCGAGACACTCTTCGTCCACCCCCAAGCTGTGGGAACTGGAGGGGGAGCACGTCTCGAAGCTTCTGCTCCTCATGGTGGAAGCTGGTGCCAGTAAATTACTCCCTGTAATGGAGATGTTTGCTTGGGGAATTAGGGAGGCAGTAAACAGAAGCCGGGGTAATTAACCATGGACTGCGTATGTGCCCAGCCTTTCAATGCTGCCCGCCCCCTGCGGTGGCTTCCCTGCAGAGAGGTGATACCACTGGCTGGCGCCATGGCGCTTGTCTGCTGAGATGAGCAACGGCAGACAGGGAAAGCTACGCTCTGAGAGGGAGAGACAGTTGCCCAAGGACACACAGCAGGCTCGTGACAAAGGTGGGCTGGATTCCACCTCTCTGGGGAGGGGCAGCTCAGGGCTGTTCCCAGTACACTTGACTAAGTACAGGGTCAAGGGGTTAGCTGGGACTGGGACGGGGGAATCTGGCAGATGAGGAAGGAGGAAACTGGGCTCAGAGAGGGTAAGTAAGTGGCCCAAGGATTCACAGGAGATGAAGAAGAGGAAGGAGGAGCTGGACCCAGGTCTGCTGTCTCTCTCATTGTGCTCTGTTGCTTTCTTCTCTTCAGCTCCTGGCTGAGGACTCTGGAGCCCAAGAAGCACCCTGATAGGAGTGGGGAAGACCATCATTAGAGGAGCAATCCAGAGACCAGATCTCAAAACGTGGAGTGGGGCCGACTGCCAACTTGTGTTCTCTTCTTATTAAACACCGTTTGTGTTTGGGGCATTGGACATGCTTATCTCAGTCCTCACAGCAACCTGCAAGAAGGGAGGGACTTCTCCCTTTACAGATGAGGAAACCGAGGCTCAGAGGAAGGGAAACAACTTGCCCAAGGTCACACAATGGTGTCGGGTATGTATCCATGTATTGCTTCTCAGCAACAAATCCCTCATTCCCTGCAGGCAATGCTGGAATATGTCTCCCTTGCCAACTGGTACCATGGTAATCTTTATCACAGAGATTGGCACTGGGGGAACACAGGAGGAAAAGGGGGGCTTTTCTTCCTGGCTCCAATGTGCCCTCTTCTAATTGCTCCTGAGGGTGCAAAGGCCAGCACTGCACCCTAAGGGATACCCAGTGATGAGCAGTCGCCAGCAAGGTCCTGGGCGTGACATTGCCCTGTGAACAGTTTTACCAGCACTCCAACAAGTTCCACTGCCATGCCACCCACCCCAGCAAACCGTCCAGTGGGTGACTGCATGTTCTCTCTGCTTAGGTGTGGACCCCCGTGGGACAATAGAGTGAAGGGGAGGCTCTTTCAGATCTGTTCCTTCCTTGCTTGGAATCCTAGCTATAGTGACTGCCCTTTACATCTGCTATTCCTGCATTTTTTAGAGCACTTTTTACCCCCTGGCAGGCAATCCTTGGGCTTCCCAGGTGAAGCTAGTGGTAAAGAACCTGCTTGTCAATGCAGGAGATGCAGGTTCGATCCCCAAATCAGGAAGATCCTCTGGAGGAAGCCATGGCAACACACTCCAGTATTCTTGCCTGGGGAATAACATGCACAGAGGAGCTTGGTGGGCTGTAGTCCACAGGGTCGCAAAGAGTCAGACACAACTGAAGGAACTTAGCACATACACACAGGTTATATTAAACTTTCCCTGTCCTATTCCAGGGCGGTCACTGTCTCCTGCCTAGGTTCTGACTGATGAAGAGTTACTACTAGCTGTGATCCCAGGTGATAGACCCACAAAGATGAGAAACTTGGAATGAGTTCGGTTGTACCCTTGGGTTTGAACACAGTGCTGAGCTCCTTCCTAATAGGAAAGCGTTGCTAGAAATCCGTGAATAATGGATTGATTAGTGGCATCATGATTAATCAAGCCATCACCTGTGGTTGATGTGATGGAGTACCATCAGAAGCAAGTGCCACGGGAGCCCAGGTGGCAATGCGTGACCGTTACAGGGATGATGAAGGCTACAGAGATGGCGGTGGATCCTCCTGAGGAAATCGGGATAGTTAGAATCTTAGTCCTTTTAAATTTCAGTTATGACAGCTCTAAACAAGTCTCTTCTTTCTTGTGGCCACAGGGCTGATAGTGCCCCAAAATCCAATATGAAATGAGGCAGGATGCTGAATTCTAATATCCACTGAATTTATGGACTTGCCAGATTTCTCATGAGAAATGTCCTTGAGGAGTTACTTCTCTTGGGAAAGAATGAGATCCTGAAACTTGGAATTAAAGCATCTGGTTGGACCTAAATGAAACTGAAATCTTGACTCCCAAGTCCCTGTGAGCATCCCTTGGCAATGAAAGTAGCTTCCCCTCCAATGCCTGAAGACACTAGCTGTAATTTGCTTGATAATATTCCCTTGATAGACTTAGCTGGGGCAGAAGCTTTAAATGAGAAGCTCACTCACCTCAAGAGCCATAACAATCACCCCCTGTTGCCATTAGACCCATCATTATGATCAAATCTCAGCATGTTCCAGAGAGACAGTACAGACTCTGACCCAGGAGTAAAGAGCTTCCACAACAAAAGCAAGACTTGGCTAACATGTGTTTGAGCAGACTGGAGAATATGTCGGAGGAGAGGATTCTGAAGGTGGTATTCTAAGGAGGAAAGCTAACACAAAATTTGGTTCAATTCATTGATATGGGTGCATTGACCAGAGATGCTGGATTTACTTTGTTAGCTCATGCAAGTGGAGGTGGTCCTAACAGCTTACTTGTTTTGTTGATTGGAAGTGGTGTTTGATGATGGTCTACATTTGTGATGCCAGAGGTTCTCAGGTTCACAGAGGTTAAATGTGGAAGAATAACAGATTATGATGTGGAAGAGGGAATCCAAAACCGTCACAAGATAAGACTATCGTGCATGCTTTATAGTGTGCAACCTGCACACCCAGCTATGCTGAGTGAGAACACCCAGAAGAAACCAAGGCACTGAGAAACCGATTACTGATGGGAGTGTGGATCCCTTCTTGCATCCTTGAAAAGCTCTGTGGTGGCTCTCCTTTGTAAAATAGACATAACCTTGGGTGAAAGATGCTATTCAGACGGGCTCATGAATTTCAGTGGCGATGATGGTATAGGAGAGGAACAGAGGCCCAAATCAAGGTGGGAGCCTCTACTGAGAAGGACCACGGGAGGTTGTGCTGCAGGCATGCTTGGTGGTGGCTAAGTGATCATGCTTTCTTTAAAAAAGAAACAGATGAGCAGTCTACTGCAGTAGTTCCTGCTCTGAGAAAAAAAACAAAACCCCCAGAAAACCAAAATCCTAGGTCTGATAGCCATAAACCTAACTTTATTCAACACAGCTGAAGGTCATGCCCTCTTGCTCAGTTTCAAGACCTAAATCAGCTACAGATGCAGGTGCCCAGATGCTCAGCGCCTTTACAGAAGAGCTCTGTACCATGAGTGCAAACACATACTATTAATCTTCCTCCAAGCCTTCTCCAAAGGGACCTGCAGCCATTTGTAACAGTGAATGTGCACTGGGAAAGGAATTCATCTGGGGGACTAGACACTGAATCTGAATTGACATTAATTCATGGGGACTCAAAAAGCCACTGTGGTCTACCAAAGCAGAAGCTTATCCCAGGTCAGGGAATAGATGGAGCTCATGCCCTGCTCAAGGTGAGTACAGCCAGTCCATTAACCCCACTTTGTGGTGCCCTCTGCCCTGATCTCACCTTTGTAAAGAATCTGTTTATTAAACTCTCCTCAAAGCAATTTGAGCCAAAACCAGTTGGAACACGTCACACATTGTTGGAAGTGTGACAAAGAGACAGAGGAGCCGCTGAAAAAGCTCCTAACAACCAAAGTTGGAACAATTTGAACAACAAAGTAGTCGGAATAGAACTCAAAGTATCCAATAAATATCCAGGAGTCCAGGCTGATATAAATAAATGATTGAATAATAAACGGGGGAAAAGAGTCAAATCTCCCACGAAGACTTGCAAACAATTTATGTAGGTAATCTCCCCTCCTGGAGGGGTAGTATAGTGCCTACCCAAGTGTGGGCTGCACATAAGAGTTCTTTGCAGAGTACAGTGTGGAAATGCGGGTGGAGGAAAAGTAACTTCACAGTGAAGCCTGGCAAACATCACCTTAGCCAGGTAATCAAGGTCAACATCAGCAGTGATAAATCATGTTGATACCTATCTTGGTAAGGCGTAATGAAAATGAGATTTTACCTCTGTGGTCTTACTTCCAAAACTTCACAGCTTCGATCCAATCAAAAGGAAAACATCAAGCAAATTCCAGTAAAGGGACATCCAAAAATAAATTTGACCAATACTCCTCAAAGCTGTCAAGGTCATCAAGGCCAAGGAAATTCTAAGAAGTTCTCACAGCCAAGCCTTAGGCAGGCACAATGATTAAACATACCATGGCATCCTGGATGGGATTCTGGACCAGAAAAAGGACAGCAGGTAAAAACTAAGGAAATCCAAATAAAGTAAACTTTAGTTGATAACACTCTCCAAATGTTGGCTTATTAATTACAACAAATATCCCAAAGTGATATAAGGTGTTAATAGTTTGGGAAAATGGGTATAAGACATTTAATGACATTTACTAACTTCTCAGTTTTTTAGCAAATCTAAAACTATTCTAAACAGTATGTTCTATTTTAAAAGAAAAAATATCTAAAGCTGAAGAAACAATGAATATTCTCAATACTCCACAAAGAACTATTTTTGACATTTCTGCTTCACTGCTTCCAGTATTCTTTCCTTTTAGCTCATAATTAACTATCCTGGTGTGTTCTTGGTTATGGTTTTGTCTTTAACTTAGCATTATGGTTTTAAGCAAGCCCCATGTGGTTAAAAGTATAACCTCATAATGTATCTCACAGCTATTTTTGCTCATGGTGTAACATTTTACCAAATAGACCATCTTGAATTTAATAACTGAACTCCTCATGGTGGGTTGATTGGGTTGTTCTCAATTATATGTTATTATAAGCAACCCTAGAGACTGAAGCTTCTAGAAAGAGATATATGGGAGTCTCCAGGTCTCATTTTTTCTCAAAGATACACAATGAATATGTTACCAGTTTACTGAATGGGCAGAATCTAATGGGGCACAAACAGAAATAGCATCATTTCTCCCAGGCCTGACTTCAAACGAGCTCCATCTGAGCCCCCAACTCACCCCGAACGGGCATCATAGTTGCTTTAACCTTGAACTCACCTTCAGTTGTAACTGCATCTTGTGGAATTAAGGTCTGCCCACTTGTCAGCATTAAAGGTCCAGCTAGGTGCCCCCTTCCCCAGCTCAGGACTCACCAGGGTTCAGAGACCCCAGCTGGGAAGGGATGGGGGAGGTGAAGGCACAAAATCTGCTCATGCCCTCCATTTCCCCTCCAGGATCCTGGCAGAGGAAGGGAAGTCTTTAAGGAAAGAGGGAGCCATTTTCCATTTGGCTGGTGCTATCTGTGGTCCTCCCTGAGCTGTGCGGTCCTAGGCATGGCAGGCTTGCATAGACCAGCTTTCTCCTGTGGAACAAATGAATGTGTTCATTGGAACTATACCATTCCCTGAAAAAGGATGTGCTCTGTGGAATATCTTTTGTTCACCACCCTAACCCAAAGATCCTCCTTGTTCAGTACATCCCACTGCTGGCATCCCCTCCCCACCAAGAAGGGTTCCTAATGAGATTGTTAGAGGTTCAGTGGCTTCCATGTGTGTCTTAGTCTACTTCAGTTCAGTTCAGTCGCTCAGTCGTGTCCGACTCTTTGCGACCCCATGAATCGCAGCACGCCAGGCCTCCCTGTCCATCACCATCTCCCGGAGTTCACTCAGACTCACGTCTGTCGAGTCAGTGATGCCATCCAGCCATCTCATCCTCTGTCGTCCCCTTCTCCTCCTGTCCCCAACCCCTCCCAGCATCAGAGTCTTTTCCAATGAGTCAACTCTTCGCATGAGGTGGCCAAAGTACTGGAGTTTCAGCTTTAGCATCATTCCTTCCAAAGAAATCCCAGGGCTGATCTCCTTCAGAATGGACTGGTTGGATCTCCTTGCAGTCCAAGGGACTCTCAAGAGTCTTCTCCAACACCACAGTTCAAAAGCATCAATTTTTCGGTGCTCAGTTTTCTTTATAGTCCAACTCTCACATCCATACATGACCACAGGAAAAACCATAGCCTTGACTAGACGAACCTTTGTTGGCAAAGTAATGTCTCTGCTTTTGAATATGCTATCTAGGTTGGTCATAACTTTCCTTCCAAGGAGTAAGTGTCTTTTAATTTCATGGCTGCAGTCACCATCTGCAGTGATTTTGGAGCCCAGAAAAATAAAGTCTGACACTGTTTCCACTGTTTCCCCATCTATTTCCCATGAAGTGATGGGACCAGATGCCATGATCTTCATTTTCTGAATGTTGAGCTTTAAGCCAACTTTTTCACTCTCCTCTTAGTCTACTTGGGGCTGCTATAACAAAAGTATCATAGACTGAGTGGCTTATAAACAATGGAAGCTTACTGATTATTGTTTAAAAGGCTTGGAAGTCCAAGCCCAAGGTGCCGGCAGATTTGGTGTCTAGTGAGAGTCCACTTCCAGATTCACAGGCCATCATCTCCTCACTGTGAGCTTACATGGCAGAAGGAACAAGGGCTCTCTCTGGGTCTCCTTTAGAAGGATCCTGATCCCACTCAGGAGGCTCCACCTTTAATACCATCCCATTGGGGAGTAGATATCAACACATGCATTTTGAGAGGAAGGGGGACATAACAATCAATCCATAGCAACACGGTCCACAGAAAATTCCCCTCCCCTCTGCTTACTACCTGGGAACACAGCTGCCTTCTCTGCCCATCATCCATCCCAGCCCTGATAGACACCACGGCCAAAGAAACCTCAGACCTGAATTCTCCAGGCACGCTGATGAAGGCAACGGTATCTCCCATGGCTCATCACTCGAGGATACTGAGGCTTGGAGAGGTTAAATCCCACATATAACAGAGAGGATCAGTAGAGCCAAAAGGTTGCTCTCTGAAAAAATTTAAAAACAGAGAAGACTCTGGCAAAATTGAACAAAAATAAAGAGACAGTAAGAGCATGAATTAACCATATAAGCAACAGAAAAGGGAACTCACCAGAAGAATTACAGAGATAATGGAAATTTGTATGGATAACTTTATAATAAATTTGAAATTTTAGATTAATAGAATATATTCCTAGAAAAATGTAACTACCAAAACTGACCCAAAGAGAATTTTTTTAATTCTCTATAATTTTGTAATCATTAAGTTGAATCAATAGAATTATTCACACAAAGCACTTTATCCACATGGTTTTATGAGTTCTCCTACACATTTAAGACAGAAATCATTTCAGTCTGTGCTAATACTTTCTTTTATGAGACTAACAAAACCTTGAATCCAAAGTCAGACCCAAAACAGGAAATTATTGAGTACATTTTGTACTCAAAATTTTGAATGAGTACACTCACTCAAAAATGTATATACAAAAAGTCTTTAAAAAATTAGCAAGAAAATTCCAGCAATGAATAAATTAGTTAATATACTATGACCAAGTTTGTTTTCTTGTAGGAATGTGGTATTAGTTTAGTATTAGTTGATGACTTAATGTAATTCATCACATTAGGAGATTTTTTTAAAGCATGTGATCATTTAAATAGATGCAGAAAGAGCATTTGAAAAAGTTGGCATTCACTCATGATAAAACTCTTAGCAAACTAGGAATGAAAGGAATAAAAGCTTCTGCCAAAAAAGCCTACAGCAAACATCATATTTTGTGGTGAAATGTTGAGAGTTTTCCCTTTAAAATTAAGATCAAGAACAAGACCAAGGATGGCTGCCAGCATCATTAATATTCAACATAGGAGGTCTTTACTAGAGCACTTAAAAACAAAAAGAAATGAAAAGTGTACAGACTGGAAAGGAAAAGCAAAAACTGTCGCGTTTGCATACGCTGTGTCTGCCTCTTTGCAAAGTCCAAAAAAGAGCCCATGGGTGATAAGAGAGTTTAACATGTTTGCTGGATTCAAAATCAGTATACCGAGATAAAGGTGCCATTTCCAATTGAAATTTTTTTTTTACAAAGTTTCTGAGGTCAATAAGAAACCTAGCAAAAGTTGTAAAGTTCTTTATGTAGAAAATTAATATTTGGATCTGCCTGATATGAGCTTGGCATCTTGTAGCATTTCATTAAATGTGTGTTTCTGTTTCCCCCATGCCCTATACCTGAGATGTTTACATTTGCATCTTAAAGAAACGCTATCAGATTTGGCAGAACAATTTGTGCGATGTTGAGTCTTACTGACCCAGTATTCCATTAAAGATTAATATTTGCATAACACATTTGTCAAACACACTCATTATCTCTTGCCAAAGAAAAGTGGGTAATAACGATTACATTTGCACTGGAGGAAAGTGACCAGCAGGATCTAAGCTGTTTGGCGTCAGACTTAGATCGCAGGTTGGTTTTTGTTCCCATGGCCTTGGCGTTTCACCTGCCTCGCACCTGTGGACCTGTTTCATTCATTGAGTAACTACAGGGGTTCTTACTGGGCCCTAGGCCAGGTGCAAGAAGCACAGTGATGTGTCCAGTGGACGGGAAGCTTGTCTTTCTGGAGCTCCAGCTACCGGAGGGTCCAGATCATCACACCACTGGATGGTACTGTGCTACAAATAATGCTGAGCGTGGAGGAGGGGAATAAGGTGGCCTCCTGGAGGAAGGAGTGCTTAATTCCAAACCTGAAAGAGGACTCATCCACAGATCAAGAACGGGACTGAGGTATTAAAGAGCAAAAAAGACATCCAGGCTGAGTAGACAGCATGTGCTGAGGCTTGGAGGAGGGAGAGAATGGCTGTTACAGAACAAGGAGAAGTTGGTGCAGCCAGAGTGTAAGGTGTGCAGGCGTGGGGAGTGCGGAAGGCGATGCTCAGAAGCCATCCATTGCAGAGCCCCACACACATGGCCAAAGAGTATGATGAACCTTCACCCTAAAAACAAGGGACAGCCACTGAGGGGTAAACAAAGGTGTGACAAAGCCAGACCTGTGCTTAAGAAGACAGAGGGGACAAATTGGAAGGGGGCACAGAGGAGGAGACCCTGAGGTCAGGAAGTCAGGTCAGGTCAGAGGAGACTTTTGTATGAATGGAGGGGACCCACCCTCTGCCCATCCAGAGACATCAGGACTTCATGAACCCACTCCCAGCATCCATCCAGACTCTATTCTGCAACAACAGACCCCAGTCCAGCAGCCTAGGCTTTTATATGGGGCTGATTGGCCTCAGGGCCAGAGACAAGGCTCAGGAACTTCAGGACTGAAGAAAGAATGCCCAAAGTCGGGGGCCCAGGCCACTGGCCTCTCGCCTATATTGTGCTTTATCTCTGCTTGTCTCCACCTCTTTCTGCAAAGCGGCCTCCATTTCTCCCACTGCACCCAGGGCATTCTCCATAAGCCAGAAAGGTAGCTCCAAGCTGTTACCAACCCCACGATCCCAAAGACAGTGGACACCTTCCCCCAAGCGCTCTAGGAGAAAAGCCCAAGGAGGAAGCCAACAGCATGTGGGGGACATTCTGTTTGATGGCTACAGTACCTCGCATATAAAAGCAAACCCATACCACAGGTACCGGCAATGCCCCCAGGAGCTGTCCGAGAACACGGCTTCACACAGCAGGCTGTTAGGTCAAAGGTAGACCCCTCTATCATTTCACACTGCGTGTAGCAAACAGACCCAGCACCCACAGCCCAGATCTTCCTCAGCCTCCTGTGGTCTCAGACAAGACCTGGTCTGACAAACCTTCAACCCAGCAATTCCACATCCAGCTTTCCGTGTTAGAGACAAAATCCCACGTGGACACCGTGAGGCTTACACAAGGACGTGAACTGCAGTGAAGGACGTTATGCAGAGGACAAAATGGAAACAAGCTAAATATCCTTTACAGGGAAATAAGAAATAGTGAAAGAAAAGGAGAAAGCAAGGAAGAGGAAGGGAGAGAAGGGAAGAAAGCATGGAGAAATAGCCAAGCTTAATTAAAAATTAAAAAATGTTTAAAGTTTTAAAATTAATGAAGAAACTGCTTAATTAAAACCAGGGAGGTCCCTCTCTATGTACAGAAAGATGTCTATGATACTGGCAAATGATTAAAAAGTTAGATGCAAAAATATATATGATACCGTTTATGTGTTTATAATTAAGTATGCATTAGTATGTGGTGTGAAGTTCTATAAATGCAAAGATAAAGGTCTGTGAAGGTTCTATACCACACCCATGGCAGTGGTTACTATGGAGTGGGGCGGGCTTTGGAGAGGAGCATAGCACAAAAGTACTTTTTCTCTATATGGCCTGCTTGAATACATAACAATAAGAGGGACTGCATTAAAGCCCTTGGATAATTAGAAATAATTTTAAATGAATGAGAGAGAATAAAATGGCAGGTAATGTTGCTTGCAAAGGCAAAAAAAAAAAGTCACCTAAATACAAAAACACATCTAGAGGGAGCTAAAAAAAAATGGCGGTGCCTATTAAAGCAGAACACCAGGCAGCCAATGAAAGAGACGACTGACAGGGGGAGATATCTGCCAATAGAAAACAAATGATAAATTAGTGTGTATCAAGTATTATTACATTGTGAAAGAAATAAAATTCAGAATATGCACAGAAAAATGTAAGTTGTAGTGGAAAGAGCAGGGCTTTGAAACCCACAGGCCTGGGTTTCAGTCTCACCGATAGTTATCAGTGGAGTATTCTGGGATTCACCCCACTGCTCTGAGCCTCAGTTTATCCAGCCTGAGGAAGGCAGCATCCTCCTCGTGGGAATGATGTGAGGATTAATTGAACTACTGTAGCCAAAAGTCTTATCACGGAGAACGCATGACAATGATGCTGATGGTGATGGCTTTCCACTGCTTCATCCAGGAGGTAGTTTCAGACTAAGGAAAGGGAACGGGGGAGTTTCTCTCTCTGTGTACTCTTACAATTTTTGAATGTTTAACAGTGAGATTGTGTTACTCTCCGCTATGGACTGAATTTTGTGTCCCCTCCAAATTCTTACACTGAAGCCCTAAGTTCCCCACTGTGGTCATATTTGTAGATGGGGCCTTTGGGAGATAATCAGGGTCAGATGCAGTTAGATGGGATCGTGACGGCGGAGCCCTCATGATGAAGTTAGTGCCCTTATAAGAAGAGACACCAGAATACTCTCTCTGTCTCTGTCTGTCTCTCTCTCTCTCTCTCTCTCTCTTTCTCTCTCCATATGAGGACATAGTGAGTAGGAGGCCATTTGCCAGCCAGGAGGAGACCCCTCACCAGAATTCAACCCTTGCTGGCACCCCAGGCTTGCATTTCCAGCCTCCTAAACTGAAAAGGCAAATTTCTGGTGTTTAAGCCCCCAGTCTATGCTATTTTTTATGGCAGCCCCAGCTGACCAAAATACTCTCAAATTTTTAACCTATATATGCTCAGTCACTTCAGTTGTGTCCAACTCTCTGCAACCCCATGGACCATGGCCCGCCAGGCTCCTCTGTCCATGGGATTCTCCAGGCAAGAATCCTGGAGTGGGTTGCCATTTCTTTCTCCAGTGACGAAGTATAAAGTGAGCAAAGTGAGTGAAGTGAAGTGAAGTTACTCAGTCGTGTCCAACTCTTTGTGACCCCATGGACTGCAGCCCACCAGACTGCCCTGTCCATGGGATTTTCCAGGCAAGAGTACTGGAGTGGGTTGCCATTGCCTTCTCCATACATACACTAATAAAGACTAAAGAGGGGAAATAACCTTGGCCCAGGAGCCCACTGCAATGCGTGTGTTCCTCTGGGCTCTGCGCCCTGGCTCTACCCTCATAGGAGGCTGCTGGATTGCCTTGTAGGTGAGTACACCTAACCACATCCCCTCTCATCTTGAGTAACTTACATCCACACCGTCATTATGGAGGAGGACCAAGAGATGAGCCAGGCCCTCAGAGCACGGCAAGAGACAAAAATGATCCCTCCCCACGGGGGCTTGGGAGCCAGAGGACTGGCGGAGGTGGATGACAAGTGTTCTCCTGTCGTCTGCCTGCGCCCCGTGATTTAATACGGTTTGGATATTTCTCCAGCTGAGTGGCGGCCAGGGCTCAATCCACGTGAAATCAGGCAGATAAAAGCCGTAGCAAAGGGCACCGAGACCTTGGCTCCCTGTCATTCTGCCGCCAACTCTGCCAGAGCCCGGCTGGCACATTAAGTCGTTGAATCAATCCTTGCACATGCCCAGGTGGGGGCTGGTGGAGCCTTAAAGTGGCATCTTGACTGTAATGTCAAACCTGGAGCTGCAGCCCTACCTCCACCCCATGCCTCATCCCTGCAGCCACCAACTCCTTTAGTTTTCAACCCTGCCCTCTTGTTTTTAACTGTTTATGCATCTGTGTTGCTAATTCACCAAGGGCTCCTGGAGGGAGCACCCAGTGCAAGGCCTGCATACAGGAGGGAAGATGGCATGCAGCTCTGAAAGGGACCTGGACTCTCATGGCAAAGAAGAAATCAAATGAGAAAACAGGTGTAAAACTCATAGCACAGAGCCCGGCACACACCAAGTGTGTAATGAAGCTTCGTTTCTATTACTAATAACAACAACTTTAAAACATAAAACCAGGGGTTGCTACTTCCTTCTCTCTTGAGATCTGTTCCTGGTTAGCATTCATTCATTCATTCCATTCACATGAATTGCGCACCTTCCACGGCCCAGCAGGGCTGCCCCAGGACTACAGGAGTGAAGGGGACTGGTGGGGTCCTGCCCTCCTGGGACTGACAGTCCCATGGGGAAGAATAATGCCCATCAAGAAACCAGACAAATGAATTAAACCATTGCAGACTGGGACAAGGAAAGGAAGGAAAAAATACAATGTTATAAAAGAGAATGATGCTCTTTCTGCCGGGATCACTCTCCTTAGTGTGAGAAAGAAACCACACGACCCACCCTACCAGCGTGGTAGGACACTGAGCTCCCTGGTACCATTGAGCTGTCCCCTGCATGTCTCCTATGGCCCAGGCCCTGCTTGGCACACCCTCCCCACTGTGCAGCCCACAAGCTCCTGGTTGCTCCACAGCACCAGCTTGCTGCCCTCCTGCTCCTGCCCACCATGCCTTCTGTGGTTGACCATCCCGGGGCCTATGCCCAGCTTCCATCACCTCCCTGTCTGCCACAATGCACCCCCCTCAGCTCTGGGAGGGGGAGGGCCCCTCAGGGATGGGACCATCTTGCCTCCTAGCCTTAGCCAATTGGACCAGGGCTGGATGTGTGACACAGGCTAGACCAACTCCGCTTGGATTTGGACTGAAAGACCCTGGCTGGTCTCCATGGGAAGAGACAGGGCCCCTTGGCTAGAGCCTCGAGCTACCGAGCTATCGTGTGGGCTGCAGAGGGAGGGGGTGGAGCAGGGATGAGGGAGGAGAAGGTGCCTGGTGTTCTCCTCCCCACAGCCCAGCTGCCCCCTCCCCTGGGATCTACCCCCTCCCTGTCCCTATTCATCCTTGTGCTGAGTTCCTGGTTCATCACTCAAGCCAGAGAGCCTTGATTCCCCTCTCCCTCTCCCTCCCCTGATGACCAAGTCAACGGCTTCCCTCCCACAGCCCCTCGGAGCTCCTCTGGGCTCTGTGACTTCTCTGTCACCTCCCAAGGGCCAGACTCCTGGTGTTTGCCAAAGGAATGAGTGAAGGAGTGAAAGGTTGACCAAACCTCAAAGCACCCTCCCTGTGGAGGAGCGGGAGCCCACAGGTACACGGACCTGGGTTTGCTTCTGACTCTGCTGCTTCCTGGCCCCGTGGTCTCAGCCTGACACTTGTCCTCACTGGCCATCCACCTCTTGCAGTAGGGAGGGTAGCAGGGTGAGGCAACCTGATGATGGAGGGAGCTTGCTAGCGCATGGCAGCACCCAATGTCATAAGGAATGACAGTGTAGCCTCAGCATCCCTCTCCCTATAGGAATATGATGCTTATTCCTAGAGTCCTCCCAGGAGATGAGGGACCTCAGGAACTGTAGGGACGCTAGAGGCAAACAGCAGGTTGGGTAGCAGATGAGCATGGGGTGGGGGAGGGGAGGAAGTGGAGAGGGGATGAGCATGGGGAGGGGGAGGGGGAAAAGTGGAGAAAGAAGATAATGATTTTAGATTCAGAGATTTGTGTTTTCAAAGGGATAGCTTTCTTTTTCAGTTCAGTTCAGTCGCTCAGTCGTGTCCGACTCTTTGCGACCCCGTGAATTGCAGCACGCCACGCCTCCCTGTCCATCACCAACTCCCGGAGTTCACTCAAACTCATGTCCATTGAGTCGGTGATGCCATCCAGCCATCTCATCCTCTGTCGTCCCCTTCTCCTCCTGCCCCCAATCCCTCCCAGCATCAGAGTCTTTTCCAATGAGTCAACTCTTTGCATGATGTGGCCAAAGTATTAGAGTTTCAGCTTTAGCATCAGTCCTTCCAATGAACACCCAGGATTGATCTCCTTCAGAATGGACTGGTTGGATCTCCTTGCAGTCCAAGGGACTCTCAAGAGTCTTCTCCAACACCACAGTTCAAAAGCATCAATTCTTTGGTGCTCAGCTTTCTTCGAAGTCCAACTCGCACATCCAAACATGACCACTGGAAATACCATAGCCTTGACTAGATGGACCTTTGCTGGCAAAGTATCGTCTCTGCTTTTGAATATGCTATCTAGGCTGGTCATAACTTTCCTTCCAAGGAATAAACATCTTTTAATTTCATGGCAGCAATCACCATCTGCAGTGATTTTGGAGCCCAGAAAAATAAAATCTGACACAGTTTCCACTGTTTCCCCATCTATTTCCCATAAAGAGGTTCGTGACCTTGTACAGGAGATAGGGATCAAGACCATTCCCATAGAAAAGAAATGCAAAAAAGCAAAATGGCTGTCTGGGGAGGCCTTACAAATAGCTGTGAAAAGAAGAGAAGTGAAAAGCAAAGGAGAAAAGGAAAGACATAAACATCTGAATGCAGAGTTCCAAAAAATAGCAAGAGGAGATAAGAAAGTCTTCCTCAGCGATCAATGCAAAGAAGTAGAGGAAAACAACAGAATGGGAAAGACTAAGAATCTCTTCAAGAAAATCAGAGATACCAAAGGAACATTTCATGCAAAGATGAGCTCGATAAAGAACAGAAATGGTATGGACCTAACATAAGCAGAAGATATTAAGAAGAGATGGCAAGAATACACAGAAGAACTGTACAAAAAAGATCTTCACAACCAAGATAATCATGATGGTGTGATCACTCATCTAGTGCCAGACATCCTGGAATGTGAAGTCAAGTGGGCCTTAGAAAGCATGACTATGAACAAAGCTAGTGGAGGTGATGGAATTCCAGTTGAGCTGTTCCAAATCCTGAAAGATAATGCTGTGAAAGTGCTGCACTCAATATGCCAGCAAATTTGGAAAACTCAGCAGTGGCCACAGGACTGGAAAAGGTCAGTTTTCATTCCAATCCCTAAGAAAGGCAATGCCAAAGAATGCTCAAACTACCGCACAATTGCACTCATCTCATGCTAGTAAAGTAATGCTCAAAATTCTCCAAGCCAGGCTTCAGCAATACATGAACCCTGAACTTCCAGATGTTCAAGCTGGATTTAGAAAAGGCAGAGAAACCAGAGATCAAATTGCCAACATCCGCTGGATCATGGAAAAAGCAAAGAGAGTTCCAGAAAAACACCTATTTCTGCTTTATTGACTATGCCAAAGTCTTTGACTGTGTGGATCATAATAAACTGTGGAAAATTCTGAAAGAGATGGGAATACCAGAACACCGGATCTGCCTCTTGAGAAATTTGTATGCAGGTCAGGAAGCAACAGTTAGAACTGGACATGGAACAGCAGACTGGTTCCAAATAGGAAAAGGAGTTCGTCAAGGCTGTATATTGTCACCCTGCTTATTTAACTTATATGCAGAGTACATCATGAGAAATGTTGGGCTGGAAGAAGCACAAGCTGGAATCAAGATTGCCGGGAGAAATGCCAATAACCTCAGATATGCAGATGACACCACCCTTATGGCAGAAAGTGAAGAGGAACTAAAAAGCCTCTTGATGAAAGTGAAAGAGGAGAGTGAAAAAGTTGGCTTAAAGCTCAGCATTCAGAAAACGAAGATCATGGTATCTGATCCCATCACTTCATGGGAAATAGATGGGGAAACATGGAAAACAGTGTCAGACTTTTTTTTTCTGGGCTCCAAAATCACTGCAGATGGTGACTGCAGCCATGAAATTAAAAGACACTTACTCCTTGGAAGGAAAGTTATGACCAACCTAGATAGCATATTCAAAAGCAGAGACATTACTTTGCCAACAAAGGTTCGTCTAGTCAATGCTATGGTTTTTCCTGTGGTCATGTATGGATGTGAGAGTTGGACTGTGAAGAAGGCTGAGTGCCGAAGAATTGATGCTTTTGAACTGTGGTGTTGGAGAAGACTCTTGAGAGTCCCTTGGACTGCAAGGAGATCCAACCAGTCCATTCTGAAGGAGATCAGCCCTGAGATTTCTTTGGAAGGAGTGATGCTAAAGCTGAAACTCCAGTACTTTGGCCAGCTCATGTGAAGAGTTGACTCATTGGAAAAGACCCTGATGCTGGGAGGGATTCGGGGCAGGAGGAGAAGGGGACGACAGAGAATGAGATGGCTGGATGGCATCACTGTCTCGATGGACATGAGTCTGAGTGAACTCCGGAAGTTGGTGATGGACAGGGAGGCCTGGCGTGCTTCGATTCATGGGGTCACAAAGAGTCGGACATGACTGAGCGACTGATCTGATCTGATCTGATCTGATGGGACCAGATGCCATGATCTTCGTTTTCTGAATGTTGAGCTTTAAGCCAACTTTTTCACTCTCCTCTTTCACTTTCATCAAGAGGCTTTTTAGTTCCTCTTCACTTTCTGCCATAAGGGTGGTGTCATCTGCATATCTGAGGTTATTGGCATTTCTCCCGGCAATCTTGATTCCAGCTTGTGCTTCTTCCAGCCCAGCATTTCTCATGATGTACTCTGCATATAAGTTAAATAAGCAGGGTGACAATATACAGCCTTGATGTACTCCTTTTCCTATTTGGACCCAGCCTGTTGTTCCATGTCCAGTTCTAACTGTTGCTTCCTGATCTTCATATAGGTTTCTGAAGAGGCAGGTCAGGTGGTCTGGTATTCCCATCTCTTTCAGAGTTTTCCACAGTTTATTGTGATCCACACAAAGACTTTGGCATAGTCAATAAAGCAGAAATAGATGCTTTTCTGGAACTCTCTTCCTTTTTCCATGATCCAGCAGGTGTTGGCAATTTGATCTCTGGTTCCTCTGCCTTTTCTAAAACCAGCTTGAACATCAGGAAGTTCATGGTTCATGTATTGCTGAAGCCTGGCTTGGAGAATTCTGAGCATTACTTTGCTAGCGTGTGAGATGAGTGCAATTGTGCAGTAGTTTGAGCATTCTTTGGCATTGCCTTTCTTTGGGATTGGAATGAAAACTGACCTTTTCCAGTCCTGTGGCCACTGCTGAGTTTTCCAAATTTGCTGGCATATTGAGTGCAGCACTTTCACAGCATTATCTTTCAGGATTTGGAACAGCTCAACTGGAATTCCATCACCTCCACTAGCTTTGTTCATAGTCATGCTTTCTAAGGCCACTTGACTTCACATTCCAGGATATCTGGCACTAGGTGAGTGATCACACCATCATGATTATCTTGGTTGTGAAGATCTTTTTTGTACAGTTCTTCTGTGTATTCTTGCCCTCTCTTCTTAATATCTTCTGCTTCTGTTAGGTCCACACCATTTCTGTCCTTTATCGAGCCCATCTTTGCATGAAATGTTCCCTTGGTATCTCTAATTTTCTTGAAGAGATCTCTAGTCTTTCTCATTCTGTTGTTTTCCTCTGTTTCTTTGCATTGATCTCTGAGGAAGGCTTTCTTATCTCCTCTTGCTATTCTTTGGAACTCTGCATTCAGATGTTTATGTCTTTCCTTTTCTCCTTTGCTTTTCACTTCTCTTCTTTTCACAGCTATTTGTAAGGCCTCCTCAGACAGGCATTTTGCTTTTTTGCATTTCTTTTCTACAGGGATGGTCTTGATCCCTGTCTCCTGTACAAGGTCACGAACCTCATTCCATAGTTCATCAGGCACTCTATCTATCAGATATAGGCCCTTAAATCTATTTCTCACTTCCACTGTATAATCATATGGAATTTGATTTAGGTCATACCTGAATGGTCTAGTGGTTTTCCCTACTTTCTTCGATTTCAGTCTGAATTTGGCAATAAGGAGTTCATGATCTGAGCCACAGTCAGCTCCCGGTCTTGTTTTTGCTGACTGCATAGAGCTTCTCCATCTTTGGCTGCAAAGAATATAGTCAGTTTGATTTTGGTGTTGACCATCTGGTTATGTCCATGTGTAGTCTTCTCTTGTGTTGTTGGAAGAGGGTGTTTGTTACGACCAGTGTGTTCTCTTGGCAAAACTCTATTAGCCTCTGCCCTGCTTCATTCCGTACTTCAAGGCCAAATTTGCCTGTTACTCCAGGTGTTTCTTGACTTCCTACTTTTGCATTCCAGTCCCCTATAATGAAAAGGACATCTTTTTAGGGTGTTAGTTCTAAAAGGTCTTTTAGGTCTTCATAGAACCGTTCAACTTCAGCTTCTTCAGCATTACTGGCTGGGGCATAGACTTGGATTACTGTGATATTGAATGGTTTGCCTTGAAAACGAACAGAGTTGTCATTTTTGAGACTGCATCCAAGTACTGCATTTCAGACTCTTTTGTTGATGATGATGGCTCAATTTCTTCTAAAGGATTCCTGCCCACAGTAGTAGATATAATGATCATCTGAGTTATATTCACCCATTCCAGTCCATTTTAGTTCGCTGATTTATATTTCATATTATTATTAAGCCCTAAGTGTCTACATCTTTTTTCCCAGGGCTTAGAGTTTACCCCACATCCTCTTCTTTCCCCTCACTCCTGACAGGGGGGCCTGACTCTCCTGGGCAGCTTTCTAGAGGTCCAGCTAAGGGTGGGGCTGATCAAGGCAAGCAGGATAGCCAGACCAGGTCCACTGGATCTGACACCCTAGGGACTGAGCACTCAGAGGGAATGGGAACATGACCAGGCAGCTCGCAGTTTGGATACTTGGGGAAATCACCCTACGTCTCTGGGCCTCAGTGTCCTCATGTGTAAAATGGGGAAGATCAGTTCTACAGGGTGTGGGGGGAAGGGGAAGTGTTGTGATAATGTGGGAGGAAACAATGACCCCCCTCCGAAATTCCTGATCTCTATAGTCACTAGGGAAATGGGCCTCTATGCCTCTTGCACATAGCTTTTCCCTGCAAAGACAGAGCAACTCGAAGGATCCAGCAAATGATATAAAACCAACCCAAACTAACTTAAAATGGGAATTTAATGGCTGTAATAACTGAACACTTCACAGGGAGTTCCAGTTCTGATCTGGTTTCATCGGGGGTCCCTACAATCTCCCAGTCTCTCATTCCCTGACTTCTGGCTGGCCGAGTCATCAGCAGTGAGGTTGTTCCAGGTGTGGAAGTCTGTCCCTTGGAGCCCAGCTCCAGCTCATACAGTTGGGTCACAGACCCCTCAGAGCCAATCACTGTGGACAAAGCAAAGGGGATGTCCGACTCAGGGTGGGCTCAGGTCACCCCATCCTGATCTCGAAGACTGACATTGAGAGAAAGGGGGTCCCTAGAAAAGGAAATCAAGAGCGCTTTTTAGCAAAAGAGACGGATCGGAAGCCTATGCGTTCACAAAGCTGGATTTGAATATTGGCAGGAGATAGACAATCAACTGACCAGGGCTGGGTCCACGAATGCAGTCTGAGACGTGGTCACTCCCATCCCTGTCCCCCCAACGCTCTGCTGGCTCATTCCCCCCACGAGATGTGGCATTTCCAAAGGGCAGGCCTAGAACCTTGACTTCTTCGGTGTCATTGCTAGCAGGGGCTGGCACAGAAAGTGCATCACGCAGCCAGGAGGGGCCAGCCTTCTCTGCTTCTGGGTGGAGTCCATCCAGGCTCTGGTGACCAGAGATCAGGCAGCCCAGGGAGCATGAGGACCCAGCCAGCTTGGCCCAGACACTGGCATCACTAACTCCGCAGAGGCACGGCCCACAGGGCAGGCTACAGGCACCCCCGGAAGCTTCCTGGGTAGAGATCAGTAATGGCAGAAGAGGCACAGGGCAGCCTTCACTGGTGACTTCAGTGCTTGGTTTTTGAGCTCACATAAGACACAGAGGATGAGATGGCTGGATGGCATCACCGACTTGATGGATATGAGTTTGGGTAAACTCCGGGAGTTGGTGATGGACAGGGAGGCCTGGCATGCTGCAGTTCATGGGGTCGCAGAGTCGGACACAACTGAGCAACTGAACTGAACTGAACTGAAAACACCCCAGGAACCCTTAAACAGAGGGAGTGGCTGGCGAAGGACCACAGTTCATTCAAGCACAGGAGAGAGTCGGAGCTAGAGAGATCCAAGTTTACCTGTTAGATGCCCTCTTTTTCTACCCACAGCTGGTGAAAGCCAGGGATTTCAGAGACTGTGGCCACCCAACCTGGGGTGGCCAGTCTCCCCAGCATCCTCATACCTTGCCCATCAGGTGGCCTGACACAGAGTCAGGGTCTCCAGTGGCCTACGTTGGTTGAACGGCCCCAGATCCTCCAACCCATGTCCACAACCTCACTTCCAGCATTGGAGCTCTCTGAAGTGGGCATGACAGTGTCTGGGTAACCCCTTCCCCTGCCCTCCACACACATATTCCACCTACTAGATTTGTACCCAGGGCAGGGGACAGAACATGGCAGTTTATCTTATTTTCTTTGAACAAATCAGCCTTCTGCCACAGCCCAGCAGCATGGAGTTTCAGTGTCCAGACACAGAGATAGAAAAACTAATATCCAGTTCTGCAGCTTTCACTGGTCTCACCCATGCTCAGCTGCCGTGCCTCCTGGGGCTCCCCTGAGGCCTAGCTGTGTTCTCATGGTCCTGCCCTGCAAACACCCCATGGCGGCCCTGCCTCCTGTTGTCTCTCCTTCCCTGAAACCCCTTCTCCATCCTCTCCCGCCTCCTCTGAGTACAGGGACATGGGATCTCAGAAGTGTTGCCTTCCTTTAATCAGAACCTAATTCTTTATCACAGAGCTCAGAGATGGAGTTTTCCAAGAAGACAAGGAAGACGCTGGCGGTGATTAATGCTTCCCTGCTCTCTGGAAAATGGGATTTAGCCCGGGATATAGGCTTTTTTAAAGAGCTTTACCATAGGCGTTGCTGGGAGGCCAGCCCATGGTTTAGCAGATATGCCACCAAGCAAGGAAGAATTTACAGAAAAGGAAGGTTGACAAGCGAAGAAACAAGGAAGATGGTGAACCTTGGCAGAGTTAAGGAGACCCCAAGATAGGGATAGAAGTCAGCCTGGTCCTTACCACCAGAACACCTGGAGGTTGGGAGGGGGGATCTTCCTGGCTTTGCACCTCTCCTGTCTGCCTGTCCTGCCCACATTCCCTAAGCCTCCTTTGATTAGATATCTCTTCCATCCTAGAGGTGATGAGTGGATCCTAGCAGCTGGGGTAAGAGGGCACATTGGGGGGTACATGTTCATGTGGATGGAGGAGCAGTTGAGGGTAACTCAGAGGTTACCCTCATGACTTCATTGCAGCCCCAATAAGGTGGCAGGAAATGCCAAGTACAGGAACTCAGGCTTTGACCCAAGGCAGAACTAATCACTCCTTCAACTGAGCCCCAGAACAGCTGGTAGAGAAAATGTCCTGAACCCGTAAGATGTGCCAGGCTCTGTCTTCACTCATCACCTCGGTCATCTCATTAATTCTCTCACTCCTGTGAAGCTGCTGCTGCTGCTGCTAAGTCGCTTCAGGCATGTCCGACTCTGTGTGACCCCATAGACGGCAGCACACCAGGCTCCCCTGTCCCTGGAATTCTCCAGGCAAGAACACTGGAGTGGGTTGCCATTTCCTTCTCCAATGCATGAAAGTGAAAAGTGAAAGTGAAGTCACTCAGTCATGTCCAACTCTTTGCGACCCCATGGACTGCAGCCTACCAGGCTCCTCCGTTCATGGGATTTTCCAGGCAAGAGTACTGGAGTCGGGTGCCATTGCCTTCTCCGCTCCTGTGAGGCAGAATCGTTATTATCTCTACTGTACCAATAAGGAAACTGAGCTCAGAGAGGTGTGCAATTTGCCTGCGGCCACACAGCCAAGAAGCAGTGGCATACCCCTCTTCGTCTTTCGTAGACATCTGTGTGGTTGGTAGCTTGTGACACGGGCCCCAAAGACCTCCACCTCCTATATCCATACCCTGTGTAATCCTCTCCCTTGAGTTAGGCAGGACCTAGAGACTTGTTTCTAATGAGTAGAATGCGGCAAAAGCAATAGGGTCAAGTTAGGAAGGACTCAAACACCCGTCTGGCTGGAATTCTCTCTACATTGTCTTCTTGGCTCTTGCACTTTGATGAGGTAGACTGTCACAATGGAGAGGCCCACAAGGCAGGAATGGGAGGCAGTCTCTGGCCAACAGCCAGCTGGGAAATGAGGCCCTTGAAGTCCTCAATCAGTCCCCAAGAAATCGAATCCTGCCCACAATCACATGAACTTGGAACCAGATTCCTCCCCAGTCGAGCCTCCAGTTGAGACCACAGTCCTGGATAACACTTTTTTGAGGTATAACTGACCTAAAATACTCTTAGTTCCTGGGGCACAATATAGTGATTCCATATTTCTACACATTACAAAATGATCACCACCTGAATGACACTTTGATTGCAGCCTGCTTGAGATCATGAGCCTGAGGACCCAGTTAAGCCAGGACTGGATTCCTGACCCAGAGACTGTGAAGATCATCAGTGTGGGTGGCTTTAAGAATCTACTTTAGGTAACACATTGCAAAGTAAGAGGTAATGAATACAATCTGTTTTCTAGTCTGGCTTGCCAGCTAGACCTCTAGGTACTCAGGACAGGAGTTATTGCTGAGTCATCTGTACTGCAAAGAGCTAAAACAGTGTCTGGAAGTATCAACAAACCTGTCGGATTAAAGGAATGTGCCAGTCAATCCACACACGTGTACCTTCGCTCAAGCCATTTCCCCTGCCAGGGCGCCCTAACCCCTCCTCTGCTGAGTACCTTCGTATCCCCATCCTACCTCTTCCTGGAACCTTTCCTTAGCACATGTGTGCCTTGGCTCACTGCTGGCCTCTATGGAACCCCACCCTCCACCACCCCTGCCCTTCATACATACATGAGATGTACATCCCCAGAGGGCCTCCCCACTGATTGCCTGGCCCCGTGCGTCACAAGAAAAATTCTCAACCAACTCAAAATTTGACCTTCCTTACTTGGCCCCATTTGGGTCTGTGGCAAGTCCCACTGCTGACATCTGGGTCCCAGGTCCCCTGATGCACACGTCCCTGTGTTCCTCCCACAAGGGGTCAAGGAAAAACTAGGACCCTGGAGTCAACCAGGCCTGGGCTCCCATCCCCTCCTGCCACTGCTGAGCCAAGTGACCTGGGACAAGTCAAATCAGCCTTCAGAGCCCAGACGCCCCTGCAGAAAAGTGGGAGCAGCAGTGCCCACGGCGGGCAGTGTGAGGGCTGATGGCATCAGCATGTGCCCGGCCCCTGTACACAGTAGGCGCTCAGTAAACGTCAGTCCCCACCCCCTCCCCTGCAACCTGTGAGTTGCATCCAATTCAGAGATCAATCTGGTATCCGGCAGCATCCAAACCCCTCAGCCCCACCACTCCCTCCAAGGCCCCAGCCCGGCCTCCAGCCCACAGCAGTCCTTCTGCTCTGAACATAATTTGTGTGGTGTTTGTGGGTGGGGGGGTGGGGTTGGTCCATCATTACACAGAATAAATCTTTCAGGATGTTTAAATTCCAATCTGTAAAAAAAAAAATTCTTCCCACACCCAAAGAAGAACGGCTGTGCTTGGTAAAGGTCACACATAAAACACACAATACAGGACAGGAAGTGGAAGGCCAGGATGCGATAAAGGAGCAAGTGCCATTCATTAAGGAAATCGCAGCTCTCCCTCCAAGGAGCACGCGCTCTTCCAGGCTGCAAACCCAGAGAGAAGACACTTTTCTCCTGAAGCCTCAGAAATGGGTGATGTGGGGACTCCGAGCTGGGCGGCCACTGCAGCAACACCGTGAGCTCTGGTTGTGAAGCGCCTGCTTCCTTGGGCTCCAAGTCCACATAGCCCAGAGTATTAGCCCTGCGGTGCAGTGGGGACCCCTCGGCCCTGAGAGGAAGAGACTCGCCCAGGATGGATGGCGCAGGGCAGAGAGGTGGGGCTGGGATTGGAACCCAGGTCTGCTGGTCTCGGGTCCCTGCTCCTCTCCAGACTCCCTGCTCCCTGGGAACGCGGGAGGATTGCCCTGGGAAAGGTGAGCTGAGAAGTCAGCCCAGTCTAGGTGGACACCCGCCAGGCTTTGGGCTGAATCTTGATACCAGAACCCTTAAGTAGAGGATTAAAAAAAAAAAAAAAAAAAACTCAGGCAAAAACAAACATACAAAACATTGATTAATTAGTACAACCAACTCTGTCTAGCTACAGGACATGCTCAGAGTGCAGTGGCTGAGAATGGATTCTGAAAAGATCCACCTTTTTGCCTCCAGGGGCAGCAGAACCCACCTGGTTTGTTCAGTTCAGTTCAGTCACTCAGTCATGGCCAACTCTTTGCGACCCCATCGACTGCAGCATGCCAGACCTCCCTGTCCATCACCAACTCCGGAGTCCAACCAAACCCATGTCCATTGAGTCGGTGATGCCATCCAACCATCTCATCCTCTGTTGTCCCCTTCTCCTCCTGCCCTCAATCTTTCCCAGCATCAGGGTCTTTTCAAATGAGTCAGTTCTTCACATCAGGTGGCCAAAGTATTGGAGCTTCAGCTTCAACATCAGTCCTTCCAATGAACACCCAGGACTGATCTCCTTTAAGATGGACTGGTTGGATCTCCTTGCTGTCCAAGGGACTCTCAAGAGTCTGAGACCTGGTTTAAGACCAGTCCAAAAACCCACCCCCTCCACTTCCCTCTCTCCTGCTCAGAAGGAGGAATGAAGGGGATGCGAATCCAGGTCTACCTCTATCCTTGCTATTTCCAAGCCTTTACTGCCTGTGTTCTTATACTATAACACCAGCGCCACAAAGGAGGGCAGCCTCTGCTTGCTGCACATGCCCTCGAGGCAGAACCTTGGTGCTCAGACCCCTCCCCAGAGGTGAAGGGCTTCCTGAGGCAGAGCACGGGGCTGGTCTGGCCCAGGTCACCCAGAAAGCCGGAGGAGCAGCAGGCACTTCTCCAGATGGGCTGCTCTGACCTGCCCTCCAGGGTCTACCCATTAATGCCCTGTCCCTGTGGGGGAGCTCCATTAGGACCTTCCACGTGACCTCATGAGGGTGAGACTCAAAGCACAGAGAGATTGGGTAACTTGCCTCATGTCACACAGCTCGGGGGATCAGAACTGAATCCCGGGCTAGACACAGCCCCCACAACACACCTCTGGCTGCTTCCCCAGGGCCACTAGGCATACTAGGAGACTTGGTCTCCTTTATAAACTTAATAAAATCCAGCTCTTTACAGCAGAATAAAACCTTGCCGGATCCTTCTAAATTGTTCCAGTGTTCCGGGCTGGGATTCACCATCAAATAGCCCCATGTGTTGGGGGCTGGGTGTTGGCTGGGAGCTCTTGTCTCTGAGGACGATTGTTCCTGACATGTTCCAGTTTGCTAAGCTTTCCTGGCCCTCTTGAGCACTGGGCCTCAGGGGTTTGAGTGGCTGGACTCTGTCCTCATACTGAGGACGAAAGGAGGATGGGACATCTTCCCAGGAAGGCACCTCCTCCTGCCACAGCTCCCAGCACCCTCACTCCCGGCTCCAGGACAGGGGCATCCAGGGTCCTGCTGCCCCTAGACCATGCCTGAAGCTTCACCCCTACACCCCAAGCTCCAAGAACAGGTGCTGCTCCCCAAGAACTCTTGACGAGGCCGTGGCTCCCAGGCCTTTGCACAGGCCATTCCCTCTCTCGGGAATGCCATTCCATGGCTTCTCCACATGGAGGAATCCTGCTCATCCCCTGAGACCCAGGCACAGATGGACGGTGGGGAGAGAGCTAACATACTTACCCTCCTGCCTTGTGCCAAGGGCCCCATGAGAGGTGAGCACCCTCAGTGGGTCCACTGTCTCGCGGGTACCGATCACAGAGGGGACTTCATTAGCCCATTTTACCAATGGAGAAACTGAGCATCAGAGACACTGGGTGACTTATTCAAAGCCACCCAGTGGCCAGTGGCAGGGCTGGGATAACTCTGACCAGCTCATATGGCCCACAGAGGAGCCTTATCTACCATCCCTGGCCCTGAGCATCCTCCTGACCCCAGGAAGGGCACCACCCCTCTTTCACACCCTCACAGGGCGTGCTAAGCCTCTCCGCTCCTCCTTTCATCTCGGTTCTCATCACCTGGCTCTCTGCCTTGGTGAATGGATGTGTGTTGAACATCCCAATGTACTGGTGCCAGGCTCTGCACTGGAGGAAGACAGACCTTTTCACCCTGAGGGGCAAGCTGGACCACATGTTTTCCCAGGAAAAATAGCTTATTCAATGGTTTCTGGTCCAAGAGTTTTCACACTTTGCTTTTCATGGGGGCAGGATGGAGTGGTCGGGTGGGTGGGAGGCATATAGTGTGGACAGAGGTGTGGGTGGGTCATGTGACAACAGATTTAGACTCAAGATGCAGCAGTCTGATGTGCCCAATCGTGGAACAGGTGCCCCTGCCAGGTGGAGAGCTCCCCACCCCTGTAAGAGTTCGAATTGCTGTTGTTCAGTCACCCAGTTGTGTCCGACTCTGTGACCCCATGGACTGCAGCACACCAGGCCTCCCTGTCCCTCATCATCTCCATAAGTTTTCCCAAGTTCATGTCTATTGCATCTGTGATGCCATCCAGCCATCTCATCCTCTAATGCCCTCTTCTCCTCTTGCCCTCAATCTTTCCCAGCATCAGGGACTTTTTCATTGAGTCAGCTGTTCGCATCAGGTGACCAAAACACTGGAGCTTCAATTTCAGCATCAGTCCTTCCGATGAGTATTCAGGGTTGATTTCCTTTAAGATTGACTGGTTTGGTCTCCTTGCTGTTTCAAGGGACTCTCAGGAGTCACAGTTCAAAGACATCAATTCTCTGGTGCCCCGCCTTCTTTACAGTTATAGGACAGTAAAGAGAGGGCGCCCTCTGTTACCAGGGGAGATGGACTAAGGCTGCTTCCTATGCTAAGATTCTAATTCCAGGGTATGTATTGCAATGCCAGGTTTATCACGACTGATGCTGTGATTCCAAGGGTCCAATAAGCTGGGGATGAGGTTCCAGGTTTTCTCCAGAGACTCCTTAATTCTGTGGCTCTCATCCCATGAGTCCTCAAACGCTCCTGTGATTCCGGAATTCTAGGATTTTGTGAAAGGGACCAGATGCTCAGGTCCTGGGATTCAAAGACTGTGAAAGCGTCTGTGAGTCTGTGAAAGATGCTCTAATTCCAAGATCCCGTGCATTGCAAATGCCATGAAAGAGGCTGACAGATCTGAAAATCCTGGGCTGGGAGAGAAGGAAGGTTCCATAACCTTCTGCTCCCTGGACTCAGCATCTGCAGGGGGAGGACATGGGGAGCTCCTCTTGGCACTAACTAGCGGGGTCCCAGGAAACCCCCACGTGCATCTCCCCCTCCGCCCCCAAGCCCAAGATGCTGAGGGGGTGACACGGGCCCTGAAAGCCCAGGGACAGAGCCCATGTGACCAGCACACCCGTGGACGTGCCCCAGAGGAGCCCTTTGCTGTTCTGTCCTTGTTTCCCTCTTGCATTAATTATGAGGAGCAGCCTTTGCTGAGTGGAATTTTCTGGTGCGTCTCCCTTGGTATAAGCAGATTGGGGACAGGAAGCCAGGGGCGCACTTCCTTCCAGTTCTGGTTGGGTTCCCCGATCCTCTGGCCCTCTCTGGGAGCTCTCCTCCAGTCCCTGTTTAATCTGGGCTCTCAGCGAGCCCTGAGCACCGTCCGTCCCGCCAGGCTCACTTCGGTTTCTCAGGAAGGATCTGGATCCTGGGAGAAGGCAGGGAGGGGCCGGAAATCTGGAGGCCGGGTCGGTCCACAGTTGGTCCTCCATGATGTCCCGGGGGAGCCCCCAGCTACCCACCACGACCTCAGTGGGCAGGTAGGGGTCCTACAACAGAGAGGGAACCTGGAGTCCAGAGCTCCGTAGTAGTAACCCTGGGGGATTGGGACAAGCCACTCCCCACAGTGCATCTCAGGAGACTTTCTAGAAATTTCCTCAAAGCTGGCCTGGCCTGAGCCTCCCCCAGGAGCCTGCAGAGGAAGCCTGAGGTGAGGAAGCCTCACCTGGGGGAGGCAGGCCCAAGCTTCCACAGGCTGCAGAGCTAGGCTCTCAGCTCAGGCATCCCAGTCTATCCAGGCCCAGGGGCTTCGTCTCCAGGACCAGAGAGCTGCTGCCCCCCTTCCCCGACCTGTTGTCTACCAGGGCCTCCAGGAGCAGCACACACATCCCACCTCCCCCTCGGCCTCCACCAGCCTCCCCACTCAGTGCAGTTGTCTCCTCCTCCAGGAAGCCCTCCCCTCCACTCCCACAGCCTGTGCCCCGTCCATGCCCCCCCAGGCTGCTCTTTCCCCTCTCACCTGTGTGCCGACAACCCCCCTCCATCACCCCCACTTAGTCGGTGAGCTCCTCTCAGGGGGACCAGCTCCCTGGAGCCTCATTAGTCTCAGTGGAATTTTGTCAACCCTCCTCCCCTAGTGGTACCCAATGGGGTCGTGTGATATACTGGCAGGTACTCAAAAAGTGACAGAGGATGAGATGGTTGGATGGCATCACTGACTCGATGGATGTGAGTCTGAGTAAGCTCCAGGAGTTGGTGACGGACAGGGAAGCCCGGCATGCTGCAGTCCATGGGGTCACAAAGAGTTGGACATGACTGAGCAACTGAACTGACTGAATGGAACTCAAAAAGTACTAGTAAATAAATAAAGGCCAGCAGGTGGGTAGAGGAGACCCTGGTCCAATCCCTGGGTTGGGAAGATCCCTTGGAGAAAGGAATGGCAACCACTCCAGTATTCCTGCCTGGAGAATCCCATGGACAGAGGAGCCTGGCAGGTTACAGCCCATGGGGTGGCAAAGAGTTGGACACAACTGAGCGACTACATACACAGGTGGGTCGAGGAAGGAAGACACCAGTAATCGCAGATACATAAACGCATGTGCTCCTGTGTGGGGACTGGGCAGCTGTGCCCATGTGCGCCCTGTGCCAGGCAGGCAGGAGATGTGGCCCGTCTCTGCTGCTGGGCGGGCAGGTGTGCCCAGGAGAGGGAGAGGGAGCCAGAGAGAAAACAGTGGTGGTCACTGGTGCAGCTGCCCTGTCCCGGGGACCATGTGTAGTCACTCAACAGGCTTCCGTTCGCTGCAGGCTGGACGCTGTTCTAGTACTTGGGGTACACCGGAAAACAACACAAAGATCCTTGCTCTCATGCTGGAGGGGCTGACACGCCAATGATGCAGATAATAAAGAGCAAATATAATGCATAAACAAATTATACAGATTGTTGAGGGAGTCGTGGGGCAGGGTTCAGTGGCCAGAGAAGCCCCTAGGTTTGAGCAAAGACTTGGCCTCTGGTTTCACTGCCACAAGATGAGGAAACAGAGGCTGAGAAAGGTCGAACACGTGCTCAGAGCCACACAGCATGTGGAGGAGGCAGGGCTTAGTCCCCTCCGCCACACTCTGAGCCCTCATCACCTGGCGAGTCTTTGCATCAACACTGATACAAGGACATTGTCGTCCCCATTTGACCATCGAAGGAGCCGGGGCACCAGAGCCCCATGTGGACTCCCAGAGCCAAACCCAGGTTTGCCACACGAAAAGCCTCTTGCCCTCCATGAGCTGCCGCTTGAAAGGGAGCCAAGCAGGCCCCAGTGTGGGGTCTCAGGCAGTCTTGTTGAGCTGTCTGGGGCACAAGCCCTCCTCCGGACCTCTGTTCACCGCTGATTCAGGCAGCAAGCGACACCCTCGGGACGCAGGCAGGGGCTGGCGCCAGTGACGGCATGACTCACTAGGGGAGGATCAAGGGGAGACCTTCTGAGGCCTGAGCCAGGCCCAGTGTCTGGGCTCGGAGACGGCTGGCCTTTGATCCAAGCCCAGACACTGGGCTGCCTCTGATGTGGGAAGAAGCCTTGTGAAGCTGGATCCCATCAGGGGACCGATCAGAACCGTGCAGCCTCATTAACTGCTCTGGCCTATTTTCCACTTCCCCTCTCGGGGGCCGAGGTGGCTGCCATAGTAACCGCACAGACACAGCAGCTCCAGGGACACTGTTTTTCCACCTAACAGGGAAGAGGCATGTGGGCCATGCCAAGCAAACAGGCCTGTGTTAGCAGCCTGGCACTTCGCCTTCCACGGCCAGCACCTCTTGTTCTCTGAGCCTCACTGGTGTCTTCTGTCAAATGGACCAAAAATGGTGCCTGTGCCCTGAAGTACTAGGGATGTAACACTCAGCGTGGGAAGCTCTCAGTGCGTCAGCTAACACAACTGTTTGCTCCTCAGCATGTGCTGGCACTGGAGTTTCGGGGTCAGTCACGCTGACAAAGCACCTACTGCGTGCCGAGCACGGGCCGTGGCCCTTTCCACAGCAGCATCTCACTGAGCCTTCAGTAGAAGCAACTGAGGAAGCAGGAACCACTGACCCCCTTCACAGAGGGACAAGGAGCCTCAGAGAAGGGGAGGGACTCACAGGTCTCCCACCCAGGCCTGGACAGACTTAGGATCCCTGGGGCTTCCCTGGTGACTCGGATGGTAAAGAATCTGTCTGCAATGCAGGAGACCTGGGTTTGATCCCTGGGCCAGGAAGATCCCCTGGAGAAGAGAATGGCAACCCACTCCAGTATTCTTGTCTGGAAAATCCCACGGACAGAGGAAACTCGTGGGCTACAGTCCATGAGGTCACAAAGACTCAGACACAACTGAGTGAGCCTCACTCTAGGATCCCTGGGCCGAAACCTGGGACTCCCAGGGAGGTTGGGGGCAACAACATCACACTAGAGACCCCTGGAGAGGAAGCAGCTGGGTGATTTCAGTGTCTCCTTCCACCTCAAGCTTTCTGGAGTCTGCAAGGCTGGCACCGAGCTTCAGCGCATCCAGCCCAGCTCCGTGGACAGCCCGCTTGCTCATCACACTAGCAACAATCAGGACCCATCTCTCCCGATGTCCCTCAGCTGTTCTGGCCCCAGCCTGGAGTGCTGAAGCACCCTCCCAGACACCTGCCCTCATGCATACTCTATGCGCATACCTGCAGACTCCATGCGCCCCTTAGCTGAGTAGGGCAGCCACTCATACTTTACAAGCAGGGTGGGGGCGGAGGACAGACAGAAAGGATCCACTTCAGGCCCTGGGACCTGTTAGCAGGTTTTCTATCAGGGATGAATGGACCATTCTTTTTTGTTTGTTTGCCATGTGAAGTCTTAGTTCCCTGACCAGGGACTGAACCCATGCCCCCTGCACTAGGAATGCAGATTTTAACCACTGGACCACCAGGGAAGTCCCAGGAAAGGACTGTTCTAGATGTGAGGAGATCCGCTTCCTCATTGAGGCCCTCAGGGGAGACCTGTGATGGAGTCGGGGCTCCTGGACCCAAACCCTGACGAAGATGCAGCTTCTGTCTTGAGCCCCTTGGGCCCCTCACCCCAGGGCTCACACACTGTCTCCTTTCAGTCTTCACACCCCAGCCAGGGGGGATTCATTCTCCTCCCCATTTCCTAGGTGAGCAAACTGAGACCCAAAGGTGCATTCATGTGCCCAGAGCAACACAGCACATCGGGAACAGTGCTGGGACTCAATTGCAGGGTCCGTGTTCTCTCTGGGGGCCCAAGCACCACCTGCCCTGCCCAGGCTGTGACTGTCCCTGTGTTGGGAGGGACAAGCCCCCAGTGTCCCTGGGTACCCTGCTGAGTATGCCAACCACAAGGCCCAAGAAGCCCCTGATGCCAAGCAGTTTCTCCAGGCAGTCACATACCCCGAGGCTGCCTCAGGTGACCAGTGTGACTGCCAAGTGGCTGCTTGCTACAAAAGATGCTGAGCCCTTGGCCCTGGGATCCTAGGAGCAATGTGACCCAGTGCATGTGGAGTCCCCACCTGAACCCCACGCTTCTCCAGGCGCACCCTGGGGCATGAGGGCTGGTCCCACAGCCCCCTGCTGCTAGCTACACTGTGGGTCATCAGCTCTGTTGCTCTGATCACTCAAGTCTCACCTCCTTTCAGGTCCCATGGAGTCACAGCAAGTCAACGGCTGGCTCACTCTCCACCTCTCCTTTGCAGTCTGTAGTCCTTCCTATTATGAGGTTGGAGTTTTTCCTTGATGGTTTGACTTAGAGACATTTACTACCTGCTCTGGAGGCAATGGCACCCCACTCCAGTACTCTTGCCTGGAAAATCCCATGGACGGAGGAGCCTGGAAGGCTGCAGTCCATGGTGTGGCTGAGGGTCGGACACGACTGAGCGACTTCCCTTTCACTTTTCACTTTCAGGCATTGGAGAAGGAAATGGCAACCCACTCCAGTGTTCTTGCCTGGAGAATCCCAGGGACGGGGGAGCCTGGTGGGCTGCTGTCTATGGGGTCGCACAGAGTCGGACATGACTGAAGTGACTTTGCAGCTGGGGACAAAAACTTGGATATTTGCAAACAGGATCTAGAGAGAGTAGGGAAAAGATGATCCTTCCTTGGGTTGCCTTTACTCAGCCCCCAGTCCACCCTTAGGTAGCCCCTCAGCCCCCAGGTCAGGCTACCACCCACTGGTATGGCAATACCTCCAACAGCTCAAGGCCAGGAAGAGCAGAGATGGCACCCGGGGAGCCCTGAAAAGACATTTCAAAGTGAGGGGTTAGGAGGAGAGTGGTTCAGCTGCTGGAGGGAGTCACACCCCCTCCAGACCCTTGGAAAGGGGAAGTCTAAAGTCTTCCCACAAAACCAGCCCTCTCTGATCAGGCCTCTACCCTCCTCCCAGTACCAGGAACTAGAGGACCCTCCTTCCTGGTCCTGGGAGGCCCTTCCCATGCCTGCTGTTCCAGGCTCCACTCCTTTCTTCAGAACACAGCACACAACAGTCCAAGACAGCCTTCAGATTCATCTTACCCAGGCTCCTGAGCCCATTTCACAGATGGGGAAACTGAGTCAAGTTCACTAGATGACAGCAAAGAGGGCGTAGAAATAGCAGAAACTTAGAGCCAGCAGGCCGGGCTTCCAACCCCAGCTCCAACTTGGGTGCTCTGGGCAAATCCCACCTGTGTCTGAAGCTCCTTTAGTGCATGGTCACTCAGTCATGTCTGACTTGCTGCAACCCCATGGACTGTCGCCCACCAGGCTCCTCTGTCCTTGGAATTCTCCAAACAAGACTACCAGACTGGGTTGCCATTCCCTTCTCCAGGGGATCTTCCCAACCCAGGGATTGAACCCTCATCTCTTATGTCTCCTGCGCTACAGGCAGACTCTTTACTGCCTGAGCCACCAGGAAATTTCCTTTAAAACCTACAAAACATCCATCACCCACCCTCTCTGCACCAGATCCGCCTGCCTTAGTTCCTCTAGCTATACAATGGATCTGTAAAACAGCAACTGAGAAGTTAGAAAATCCATGTAAAGCTTCCTGCACAGGGTGCCCAAGAAATAGCTCAGTAAAGGACCACAGCTGCTCAGACCCAACCCCCAGAGACTCCATTCCCGTGAACAGAGTGACCCCTGCCTAGGCTAACACACCTGATGCCAGTCAGAATCCTGTGACTGATCCTCCCAGCCAGGAGGCAGCCAGCTCCGAAGAAGGGGTGAAGCACCTCATTTGGTGGGACTCCCCTGAGCTGCTCCTGTCTCCTCCTGTATTAATTGTATTTGTAACTGGAATAGATGGGGCAATTGGGTCTCTTTCTCTCAATTTCCGCCCCCCCCCCACAGAGTATCAGTCCAGGAGGCAATCAGGTAATTAAAAGAAAAGAAATGCTAAAACAATATGTGGCTATAGACCACCGCATATTCCCTCCCTTGTAAATCAATTAATGAACTGTAATTGCAAAGACAAATCCCTTATTGAAAGCTGGTAACCAATTCACTGTGGGGCTAAGAGACGCCCCACTCATCCAAGAGCTGAGGATGGAAAGAAAAATTTTTAATTAATTTAGTACTGTTTACCTATACATAAATAAAAACCAAAAAAATATTGGATGCAGAGCAATTTGCCATCTGCCGGTAGACAGTGGCTGCCCCGAGGAGATGCCGGTTTTCCTTTATTCTGGGACTTGTTTATAACCTTCTGTTAATCAAACATGAATCTGAGAGAACGTGGGAATTACATGGAGAGGGTGGATGGAATGAGGCCCTGGAGCAGACGTGGGGAGAATCGGGATGAGTTCACAGCAGGAGTTTAAGTTTGAAAGACCTCAAGATGCCCAGCCCCACCTTCCTCCGCGCCTGACAAGACGGTCCTTTTACACTCGGCCCCTCTCAGGGAAGAACGTGGTACCCAGGAGGGCAGCCGTGTGGGTGAGGCTGTGCCATGCAGGGATCCAGGGTAGGCTGGTGTCCTAGAAGGCGGGTAAGATGGGGGCCTGTGGGCAAGTGGCTTATGGAGTGGGGAGCGGGCTCCGCTGACGTCTCACCCCCACAGGTCTGGCCTCTTGGACCTGTGTCACGTGATCATTAGTTGCGGGTTTGCTCCCAGTGGGAGTATTACATTCTAAGCATCTCCAGCTAGTCAGTGGTCAGCAGAGGGCCGGGCTCTGAAAGGAGCCCAACTGTGAACTATTAGCAGCCAACCCCCATAGCAACTGGAGGAGAGATGTGCTGACCCAGTGATGGCCATCTGGGTGGGGCCAAAATTCCACCGCTGTCCTCTCTTACTCTACCCATGGTGCGCATCAGATGGTTCTGCTTGTCCAGCATCTGGGCTTGACCTTGGTAACAGCCATCTGTCTTCCTTTTCCTTGGGGAAGCAATGCTTAGCCTTGGTGGTCTTGGTGGGGGCCTGCAGGAGTCACTCCACCCCCAGATAGAGGGGGTGGGCTGAGTCACAGTTCTGGCCAATCAGAATCTCAGATGCTCCTCACAGAGTGAGGGACTTGTGGAAGACCCAATCAGAGCCAAGGAGACTGAATTATAGGAATGTCCACTGGGGTTGGTAGAGTGTCAGCGTGGAGCTCTGGGGCCATCTTGAGAAGACCTGCCTGGACCTGAGGCTGTAGTAGAGACCAGAGTTAAGAGTAGAGAGAGAAAGACCTGAGCCCAGCCCCCTCCCCCAGCACCTTCAATCACCAGGTCCCATCAACTCCCTTCTTGAGCTTAAGCTGGTTTGTGTGGAGTTTCTATCACTTGCAGTTGAGACCCCTAACTCACCCGGTTCTGACCCACGGTGCCTGTGATCCAGTGTTCCCTGCTGTTTCTCTGTTTCTCATGCCAGCTGCATCTTACAGTCTCCTCGGTGCCATGGGGTTCCTGAGGCAGAGCAGCCCCCTCCTTCCCCTGCACTCCCGAGAAGGGCTAAGTCCTGGGCATAGGCACCCACACCCCCACGTTTGTTCAGTTCAGTTGCTCAGTCGTGTCTGGCTCTTTGCAGCTCCATGGACTGCAGCACCCCAGGCCTCCCTGTCCATCACCAGTTCCCAGAGTCTACTCAAACTCATGTCCATTGAGTCGGTGATACCATCCAGCCATCTCATCCTCTGTCCTCCCCTTCTCCTCCCGCCTTCAATCTTTCCCAGTATCAGGGTCTCTTCCAATGAGTCAGTTCTTTACATCAGGTGGCCAAAGTACTGGAGTTTCAGCTTCAGCATCAGTCCTTCCAATGAATATTCAGCATGTTTGTTGCTGTTAAGGAAAATCCTGAGCCCCACAGGCCCCTAGACCCCCGACCCTGCCCAGCTCAGGCCAGCTTAGCCTCTGAGCTAAGGCTCCCCCAGGCTTTTCCCCAAGGGCTTCTCCTGGACCCTGCCTGGGCTCTGATCAGTTCCTCTGTCAAGACCCTCTCACCTTACTCCATCACGCCTTCCTCACCCTCCCCTGACCCCAGGCCTTACTCCCTTCCTGGCCCCCGCCGACCTCTTCCATAGAGTCCCATCTTGTCCCTCTGGCCTTAGGACTGGCCTAGTCCAGTTCCAAGCTGGATGTTGCCCCACGGTCAGGATCTCCACCGAACCCTGGAAGAGGGTGGGGAAGAGAGGTGCTGCTTGGAGCCTAGGGCTTGGGATTCAGGCTCGGGCCACTGGGCCTGGCACACAGGCAACTCAGGAATCAGACTCCTGCACTTTTCAAGGCTAGTTTATTCCGCAAGTGAGTTGTTCCACACATGGAAAAGGATCCCCACTTCCATGGCCACCTTCCCGCTGGGGGCTCCTGCTGGAAGGGCAGCAGGGGTCCGTCTCCTCCTCTTATTGAGAACTGCATGCAGACTGGAGGGGATTCTGCCTGCCAGCTAGTCTGCCTCCCTCTTTCCCCCATCCCATCCCCTCTCTCTCTCCAAGGCTGTTCCAGCGCATTAAATGATGAGGCAGCCTCATTACTGAAGCCTCTGGCTCATTATCAGGCAGCTGGAGGGGATGGGGACCAACCAAGAAGAGACTAGACGGGGTGGGGAAGGGGAGCAGCAGAGCCTGGGCAAAGATAGCCATCTGCATGCCCTTTCTGCTGAGTTCCGTGTATTCTGATCTTTTCACAGACATCCTGGGCTTTTTTTTTTTTTTTTTTTTTTTTTTTGATCACTGACAATCTCATTTGATCTGCACCACCTGTGTCTCTGTGCTGTTATTACAATGGGCCCTGTTTCTGGCTGCAGCTGAAGGCTCAAAGAGGGGAGATGACTTCCTCAAGGTCACACAGCTGCAGGTGGCAAGCATGGCCCCCAAACCAGCAGCCCACCTGGATGGAGCTCCTCCCGTGTGCCCAGCTGTTACCCATAGTACAGGTGGGATGCTGACAACCCTACCAGGGAGGCAGCATTATCAGTTCATTTTACAGACAAAGAAACTGAGGCACAGAGAGGTCAAGGTATTTGCTCAAAGTCACACAGCTCCATCTTTTTTACCCTCAGACCACACTCCTTCTGCACTGAGATGGAACCGGTGAACTCTGGAAAAACCCGAGCTGTGGTCGTACAGACACTGAGCTCACTCTCCCCTCACCCCAAGAGCTGTGGGGTCAGTATGCAACTGAGGGCAGAGTTGATGGTAGGGGAAAAATAGGCTTCTGGCCATGAGAAACAGGCCCATGAGACCAAGGCCCAGCTTAGGCTAAATTCTAGTCTTGGGTCTGTCCTTGTTTGCTGTGTGGCCTGGGGAAACCACGTCCCCTCTCTGGGCCCTCATTTTAAAGATATCTAGCACTTGGGGACTGGGTAGATGCCCTCTGAGTCTGCCATCCTGCCAGGGCTCTGACTGTGCTCCCGGTGGGGGAAGGGCAGGGGCTGGCCTCTCGCCACTCTCCTGTCCCTGGTGGACACCCTGTCGTGCATGATCCTTCCTCCCATCTCCACAGCCCTACCCCAGCCTCACTCTAGCTGGAGAGGAACTGAATTAGGGACTCACTGGCACCTGCTGTACACTGGGCACTGAGGACCCCTCGCCCCCATTTGATGCTCCCATCCCCTGGAGAGGGAGGGGTTAATAATCCTCATTTCACAGATGAGGAAGCCAAGACTCAGAGAGGTTGAGTGGTCCAAGGACCCAGCTAGGAAATGGCAAGGCTGGAACCTGAACCCAGGTATCTGCCTCCAAAGCCGGCTTTCCTTTGCCGCGGGTCTCCTCTCCCTTGCAGTGCCTGGCGGGATCGAGGATCAGCCCCTGCCTTCATTTTGCTGGAGGCCACGAGCTTCCTCAAGTGGAAGGAAGCCAATGGGCAAGTCACTCAGAACAGTTGTGTGCAGGGGAGGGGAGGGCAAGATGTCTGAGCACGAATGTGACAGTCTGGGCACTCCCACACCGTGATCCCAGGGGACACTAAAGGGTCTCATCGCCCTTCTGGGTCATGGCCAAGGCCATTTCTTGAGGGTCCCTGTGTCCCAGCATCCTGCCTGTACCTCACACAGGCAGAAGTCATTTGATCTTCAAGGAGCCTCCTGGAGGGGGCGAATTACCCATATCTTCCACCTCTGGAAACAGGTCAGATGAGACGACTGGTTCACAGCACACAGCTAGTACCTGGGGGGCTGAGATCCTCCATGGGACCCCCTGCTGCAGTCACAGGTCAGGGGTGACTGTCCTTGTGTGTAGGCAGAGCCCTGGAGGTCACAAGCAACCCCCCAGGAAGGAAGCAAGTTGCCCTGGTGTCCTTGATGGTCCCTGACTCCCTCACACCTTTCCCTCCACCTCTCTGAGCCTCAGTTTCCTTACCTCCATCATGCAGTCATCCTGACTACCTCACCAGGTGGCTGTGGAGTCCAGATTGCCCAGATTAAGATGCTTTCTATTCACAGCATCTGAATGCAACTGACAGATGAAGTCACCAGGAGCGGGAGATTTCCCTGTGTTAGAGGAAGGGTGATACCCCAGCAAGTATTATTGGAAATGAACCAGGGGCTAGCGTGGAGGCCATTCAGATGCCCACCGACTCTGCCGAAGTAGACAATCTCATCCTCTTGCATGGAGGTCATGAGCACTGGGTTTGTGGTCAGAGTCTCAGATTCAGAACCAGCTCTCTGAGCCACCACAGACAAGTCACTGGACCTCCCGGCACCTCCTGTCCTCTTGACCCCGAGGCAGCCCCTTGTGTCTCAAGCCACTCCTGCTGGTTGAGATCTCCTGATATCACACCTCAGTCCGCGTCCAGGAAGGTCCTCACCCGGGTCCCGCTCTGGGTCTACAGCCACGTGTGTGTGTGCATGTGGGGGTAGACACACAGCAGCTCTCTCCACGGTGCATCCGGCTCCCAGGGCACCTCCAGCCCTTCTCCAGCTGGGGCCAGAGCCTCAGATCCACCGTTCCCTGGGTACCTCTCCTGAGCTCAGTTCTTCACATAAAAACCACACAACAACTCAAGAAGGGGTCCTGTGATAGCCCCACTTTACTGATGAGGAAACTGAGGCTCAGGGAGGTTAAGGACTTATCAGAGGTCACAGGACATGCAGAGACGGGGTTGCAGCTCAGGCCCCCCTCTAACTCCACGGCTTGCTGATGCCGCTCTGTTTTCCGCCTCTGGGATCTCTGACCCTGCAAGCCTTCCAGATCATTCCTCTGCACCCGTGCTTGTCCCCTCCTTGCAGAGCAGGCCCAGGTGATCCTGGGCCAGCCCAGAGGACGGTGGTCTCTCACCTCCTCCCTGGACCCTCTTCCTGTATCAACATCACCCACTGTCACACCGTCTTTTCCAGCAACCACACCCCCGTCAACTCACATGGAACTCCAGCTTGGCTTTTCCAAGAGCTCCTGACAAGGCAGCTCGCCCTCCCCCTCTACTTCGTAGCTAATTTTGAACCTAAACGCACAACTTTTCCTAATGTGCATATTACACAGCATCTGCTTGATCTCAACCTGAGGCAGGAGGCCACGGTGAGAGGTGTCCCTTCTGGCTCTGTCTGCGGATCTGGTTGGTTGGTGTTTGAAGTTCTTCTGTCAAGTAGAGCAGGAGGCCTGGGCGGGAACAGAGCCCTGTGGTTCACCGCTGCAGACTGCCTCCTAGGCCAGGATCCACGGGGGACGGGTCCTCCTGGGTTCCAGGGTCCAGCCAGCCTGACGGGCTGTCCTCTGTCCGAGGCCCTCTGTCTGTCATCCCTGTGGTCGCTGGTGTCTGACCTGTCCCCCCGCCCCCATCTCCTTCCCCACCTCTCTCCTTGCCATTATTCCTTTATCCTCCTTCTCTTCTGACAATCCTCTCGCCCCCACCATCTCCCTCTTCACCTCCCTTCCTCCTCCACATTCTCTCTAATGTTGATGGCCAAGGTCACAGCCACAAGGACTTCTCACCTGCACACAGAGGGCCCTTTGGCTCTGCTCTGGGCCACAGTGAGGGCGATGCCCAGACCTGCAGGTGGGCTGGGAGCAGGAAGGAACGGAGGAAATCAGGGAGACCTCAGCTGCGTGACAAGCAGGGGATCAGGGGCTGAGAGGGACGGCTCTGCTGTCACAAACCCTGGGCTTGCCTCTCAGATGCCCTTAGCTGTGTGACCTGGGGCAAGTCACTTACCCTCTCTGGGCGTCTGCTTCCTCCTCTGTAAAATGGGTTAGAAATCATAGAGCTGCTGAGAAAATTCAATGAGACGGTGCAAGTAAATCCCTTGGTGCCCAGCCTGGCTCTAGGAAGAGTGTGGGCAATTCTAGTTGGCATCATTTTTATGTATTGGGCCCCGTGCCAGGAGCTTCTCACATATTACTTCATTAAATCTCATTTTTTGTGATGCAATTTTCGATACATACAACAGTATCCGTATTACACACCTTTCTATCTGCCTGTCCATCTAGCTATACATGTTATGAATCATCAGTGTATGGTAAACACCAGTGAACCACAGTTCAAGATTTAAAACGTTACCAAGAGCATGGAAATCTGCACATTCCCACTTCCACATCCCCCGCACCCCGCAAGAGGTCACCACTATCCTGCATTTTTGTTTTTCATTTCTGTGCTTTTAGAAGAAATTACACAGGAGCTCTTTGATGACCTAGAGGAGTGGGATGGTAGAGGCATAAGAGGGGAGATTCAAAAAAGAGGGAATCCCTGATACCTCAGTTAGTTAAAAAAAAAAAAATCCTCGTGCAACGCAAGAGACCCTGGTTCGATTCCTGGGTTGGGAAGATCCCCTGGAGAAGGGAAAGACCACCCACTCCAGTATTCTTGCCTGGAGAATTCCATGAACTGTATGGTCCATGGGGTTGCAAAGAGTCAGACATGACTGAGCAACTTCCACTTCACTTCTTATGTATCCACGGAGACGATTTACTTTGTTGTCTAGCAGAAACTAGCACAACATTTTATAGCAATTATACTCCAATTAAAAAAATAAAAATTGTGCAAACCAAAAAAAAATAGATAACACAGATGATTTTTATGACTTTGGGTAGAAAAGGAGGTAGTAACTAAAACACAAAACATGCCAAGCATGAAGGAAATGATGGATACATTCAATTCAGTTAAAATAAGTTTCTGCTCATCTAATCTCACTAACAACAAACTGGAAAAATTAGCCATAGCATAGGACTAGCCATTATAACACATATGCAGTCCATGATTCTAACCTAAATATAAAAGCCTAAAAAGACTAAGAAAATGATAAAATCTAATAGAAAATTAGGTTAAAAACATGAATAGACACTTCAAGAAGAAACTTGAAGAGCTAATGATCTTTTGTAAATAGGAGAAATCTCATTACTAGTCAGAGAAATGTAAATTATGGAACACTGAGGATTCCCACCTTACATCTGCCAGTCTGGCAGAAGCCAAGTTGCCATCTAGACGGAGAGCGATGAGAAGTCGCCAGACCACTGCTGGGAGCGGAAATGATACGGGCTCTTTGAAAATCAATTTGGCGCCGTCTTGTAAAGTGGAACATGCACGAACCTTCTAATTCAGCAGCTCGACCTGGAGAACATGCCCCAGAGAATCTCCTGTACGTGTGCCCTGGGGACTTGAACAAGGGTGCTCACAGCAGCTGCATCTGTAATAACAAAAACCTAGAAACAACCCAATCGATATTTCCAAGTAAGCGAAAGAATCTTTCCAGGCCCTTCCAACTCCAAGACAGACGTGTCTGAGACCCCACACTGCGCCTCATCACAAGTGAGGGGAGTTCAATCTGCTCCCCCTCCCAGGCAATCGACAGGCTCCCAGCAGACATCACTCAGATCAGCCCCCAGCTGGCCCCTCTCTGGGGCATTCAGTGTGGTCTGAGAATCAGGGCCTCCTGGCTCCTATGCCAACAGGACCCACGTGGCTGGGGTCAGCTTTCAAGGACCCCAGGAGGAGGCAGGGCTGCCCCAGAGGCTTCTCTCTCCGCTGACCCATTCCCAGCAAGGCTAAGGGGGCCTCAGCATGACCCTCCCAGGTTCAGGGCTCAAAGGACCCTCCAGGAGCCTCCTTTCCAGCCCTGCAGCAGACTCTGACGCCCCCAGGCAGGTATACACTTCCTCCGCCACCCTACCCCTCACACTCATAATTCTCTACTGCCCCCTGCCCCCGCCACACACACACACCACCATCACCACCACCTCTTTCCCCGCGACCATGACTCCTCTCCTCCCTCTTCAGTGCCTGGGGGATGTTCCTGCCCCCCACCCCAGCTTTAGCTCATATCAGGAAGCCCCTGGCAGACAGCCTTTGGAGTTCTTCATCTTTGAGGGCCACCTTGGTCCTCCACCTGCACCTCCAAAGAGCCAGGCCAACCACCTGCTCTGCTCGCAACAGAGTAAAGGAAGCAGAGCCTCCTGGGCTGAGGATGGGAAGAAGAACTTCTCAATGGGGCCAGGTCTGGGCAGACTCCAGCTCAATCACCCCAAGAAAAGCTCCCCTGACTCCAGACATCACATCTCAGGTCCCAAAGCCCTTTCTTCATTCTGGGCCTCACCAGTCAAAACCCTGAATCAGTCATGCTAACCCAAGCCCTGCTGGGCCTGATCCTGGAGACAGCCCTTCCTGAACTCCACCCCCCAGACCCTCAACTCAGGCTGAGGATAATACCTAAGAGGAAGCACTGGCTGTGATGCTCCTGGGGGACAGACCACCTCACAGGCCAAGTTAGAGAGAACAGAGAGGACACCCAGCAGAGTCCCCAGACCTTCCCAGATGCAGGTACTCAGGGGAGGCCTTTATCTTGAGATCTGTGAGGACCACAAACCTGCCTCCTACCCGCTGGAGCCTGGATCCCAGCCGAGCTCTTTTGGGGGCAGTGTGGCAGGCTCAGTCTTTGGTGTCAGGCAGACAGAGTGCCACCAGCTTGGAGACTCTGGGCAGGTCAGCTGCCCTCTCACGTTGCCGTCTTTAAGATGGGGACGATTCCTTTAGGATCAGAGAGGTAATGATTAAGTGTCTGTGTGGAGCCAGGTGTGCTGAAAGTGAAAGTGAAGTCACTCAGTCACGTCCGACTCCTTGTGACCCCATGGACTGTAGCCCATCAGGCTCCTCCATCCATGGAATTTTCCAGGCAAGAGTACTGGAGTGGGCTGCCATTTCCTTCTCTAGGGGATCTTCCTGACCCAGGGATGGAACCCAGGTCTCCCGCATAAAAGGGCTCTGTTTACAAACATGAGGTAGAGATAGGACACCCTCCCGCTGGGTTGATGTCCAGCAGCAGAGCCCACCTCCCCACCCGTTCTCACCCCAGGGGGCAGAGCTGGAGGAGGAGGGGCTGATTGGTAGGGACCTGCTGTCTCTGACTTGCCTGTGTTCCTGGGTAAGACACTTCCTGCTTCTGAGCATCAGTTTCCACATCTGAAATGGGTTTGGTGAGGCTCTTCAGGTTCTGTGATGTTCTGATTCTGTTCACACTGGCTGACTCTCTGCCTCGTGTCTCCTTTGGCCAAAGGATACAACTTCTAAACCATCTCATGGGCCTACGTCACTTAACCCGAGTTAAGAATTTATTCAACTGTCAGAACCCACTGGCCATGCCACAGGCTACCCCGCCCCCATCTGGCTGACCACCAAGCCTCCCTTAACGGCTCACGCCTGAGTCACAGACATGGGCCAGGCAAGAGTGTGGGGAGGGTCTGGTCACATCTGTCCCCATGTAGGAAACCTCTGAGTGTGCAGGTCGTCCTGGTGGTGCTGAGTGTGTCCTGGGCTGTACCCTAGGTGGGTTGGACAGGGTGATGGGGGCCGTGGCCTCTGCAGAGAAGTCGCAGGAAACTGGGAAGAGGGGGAGGGGGCACAGCATGTGTCCCACCCAGTGAGAGTACCCTTCCTGCTCGGGAAGCAAATCCTTGTCCCAGCTCCACAGAGTTCAGTGTCTGGGCCCAGGCCTGGGGGTGCCTGTCTGCCAGTCAACACCAGCTGCACCCAGAGCCGCCACCTGTCAGCCAGGAAAGTGGGCACCCTGGGGCTCCATGCACACGGGCGCACCTGGGCATGTCCCTGCTGCCTCCTCTGCTCTCTGACGTCTCCTCCCAGGCCGCCCCATTAGGGACGTGTTCCCAGTGGGACCCTCACTGGGAAGAGGGTGGGGGTGGGTGACTGACAGTGATGGAGCCCTTGGCAGGGCCGGCAAGTTGGCACTATAAAGCGACACTCCCAACAGCCCTGGGACAGGGAGACGATGACACAGAGTAGGGGAGGGAGGCTCAGAGAGGGTGAGCGGTCTGCCTCTGTCACACAGCTAGAGGTGGCAGAGGCAGGATTCAAACCCAGGTCTACTCTTACCCACTGCTCCACACAGCCATGTGACCACTAGGCCACCCAGACCTCACCGGTGACATCACCTACTTTGCAGATGGTGAGTTTGCCAGCACTTACACATGTACAGTCTCCTTCATTGCCCACAGCATCATCTGGAGTTGGGGAGTATCATCTCAGTCCCAGAGAGAGGAGGGGACTCACCCTAAGTCATTCAATTCAGTTCAGCCACTCAGTCATGTCTGACTCTTTGTGACCCCATGGACTGCAGCACACCAGGCCTCCCTGTCCATCACCAACTCCCAGAGCTTACTCAAACTCATGTCCATCGAGTCAGTGATGCCATCCAACCATCTCATCCTCTGTCCTCCCCTTCTTCTCCCGCCTTCAATCTTTCCCAGTATCAGGGTCTTTTCCAGTGAGTCGTTTCTTCATATCAGGTGGCCAAAGTACTGGAGTTTCAGCTTCAGCATCAGTCCTTCCAGTGAATATTCATGACTGATTTCCTTTGGGATGGACTGGCTGGATCTTCTTGCAGTCCAAGGGACTCTCAAGAGTCTTCTCCAACACCACAGTTCAAAAGCATCAATTCTTCAGCGCTCAGCTTTCTTTATAGTTCAACTCTCACATCCATACCTGACTACTGGAAAAACCACAGCTTTGATTAGACAGACCTGGCTGTAAATGGCAGAGTTGAGATTTGAGCCAGGTCTGCGGGGCCCCAACACCACAGCCGGGATGATGAGGGTTTATTCTCGGCCAGCCTGGCCTCCCTCTGCTCTGTCAAACCCCAGCTCCCCCTGTTAACCCCACCACTTCCCACCAGCCCATGATCCCAGTGAGCCCTCTGCGCAGGGCCCTCTTCAGCTCCAGGAGAGCCTACTGAATGTCCACTACAGTTCTTGCCACTCCAGGAAAGGTGGGAGTAGGTAATCAGGATGGGGAGTAGAGGAAGGGACCCTCAGCATCATTTAAGTGTTAGCTTTGCTTCAGATTTCAGATGACTGGGTCTGAGAGGAAGCAAAAGGACTTTGGATGTCAGAACCAGGGTAGAAGGAAGATCCCCACAGGCTAGAGCCGCTGAGGGAGACTCAGAGGGAGGGACTCCATATGTAAATGTGAGTTTAGCATGCAGTGTGAAGTTCTGAGCTGAGATGAGAAAAACAAATCACTGGCTCAGCTGCAGAGGAGGGAGACAGGCTTTGATGGGCGCTGACAGGGAGCTCAGTGTGAACCCATGAGATGACATGTCTCTTATGTCACCTGTCTCTTCATTCCTCCCCCACCCCCAGTCCAGTCTGGTCCTAGCCAAGGCTCTTCTGATGAGATGGAAAGTCCCCAAACCTGGCTACCCTAATAAGAACAATAATAATATTAGTAATAATGAAAATAATTTTATCAACAGATAAAATTATCTTTCCTTCTGAACATTTACTGAATGCTTACTCTGCACTATGGACTCACATAATCTCTATCTTCATAAGAAGCTTGCAAGGTTGGTATTTTATACACCATTTTATACAAGAGGAAACTGAAGCTTAGAAAAGCTAAAATAATACAGAGCTAAATGACAGAGCTGAGATTTGAACTTCAATCTTTCTAATTCCAAAATGAATACTTCTGTGCATATCTTCTCTCTTTTAGACCATGTTAATAGAGGTATGGAAGGAAAGCTATCACAAACCTAGACAGCACATTAGAAAGCAGAGACACCACTTTGCAGACAAAGGTCCATCTAGTCAAAGCTATGGTTTTTCCAGTACAGATGTGAGAGTTGGGCCATACAGAAGGCTGAGTGCTGAAGAATTGATGTTTTTAAACTGTGGTGCTGAATAAGACTCTTGAGAGCCCCTTGGATTGCAAGGAGATCAAATCAGTCAATCCTAAAGGAAATCAACCCTGAATACTCATTGGAAGGACTGATGCTGAAGCTGAAGCTCCAGTGCTTTGGCCACCAGGTGCAGAAAGCTGACTCATTGGAAAAGACCCTGATGCTAAGAAAGATTGAGGGCAGGAGGAGAAGGGGACAGCAGAGGACGAGATGGTTAGATAGCATCACTGACTCAATGGACATGAATTTGAGCAAATTCCAGGAGATAGAGAAGGACAAGGAATCCTGGCATTCTGCAGTTCATGGGGGTCACAAAAATTCAGGCAAAACTTAGTGACTGAACAATAGAACTATAGAGTCTAGCAAAAGGGAGGTGAGAGTCCTGTTTATCTGGAGACTCAAACTCTTCTGCCATTTGAAGAGAAAATGTAGAAAGTCACTGAAACTTATCTCAAAGAAGGGTCTCCAGCTTGAAAAGGGCATAAGAACCAGGCCACATGGATTTATTCATTCTTTCAAAAGTTTAATAAGGATCCTATTATGTCCTGGGCCTTCTTCTAGACCCTGGAGATAGAGGGATGAAGAAAATTGACAACATCATTGCTCTTATGTGGTTTGCAGTCCAGTAGGGAAGATAGTTATTAAATAAGCATGAGTCAGGAAGTGATACATTCTATGAAGGAAAATGGTGAATGGAAAGGAACTAGGGATGAGAGAGCTGTATTAAAAAGGGTAGTCAGGGAAGGCTTCTCTGAGCAGGTGGCAGTTGAGGAAAAATCTGAATAAAGTGAAGGAGTGAAGCTTTCCAGTGATGGTCAAAAGAATGCTTTGGTCCCAGGGAGCAGCTGATGCAAAGGCCCTGAGGCAGAAATGAGCATGATATGCTCAAGGAGCAGCAGAGAGGCCAATGTGGCTGGAGCAGAGCAGAGTGGGAGATGAAGTATGAAGAATCAGCAGGAGAAAAGTCATTTAGGGTCTATAGGCCACAGGAGACTTTGGATTTTACTTTTTATTTTTGGCCCTGCCATGCAGCATGTGGGATCTTAGTTCTCTGATGAGGGATTGAACCCATGCCTCTTGCATTGGAAGCAGTCAGTATTAATGACTGGACCACCAGGGAAGTTTGGATTTTATTTTTAAAGTTGAGAGAATTCATTACAAGGTTTTGAATATGAGAGTGACATAATCTGATTATCCTAAAAAGATTGCTTGGCTTTTAAGTGGAGAAGAGGAATAGAAAGCAAGAGTGGAAGCTGGGAGACCATGGAGGTGCCGGGCTTATACAAGTTCAGGTAGACCAGGGGGCCAGAGGAGGGGCACTCACTGAGGAGTTATGAAGGAGGCAGGTGCTTATCCTAAAAAAGAAGAGGGGAGGGTAAGTATGAAAGCTGCCCTCAAACATCAGAATGGATGCCACATGAACCAAAGGTCAGACCCTTTTTTCCCTCAGCTGCGAAGGTGAGATCCAGGACCAACAGGTGAGGACACAGGAAAGCTACATTCCCTTTGATGAGCGATGCTGACTCAAGATGGACCATCCTTCCTGCTGGGGACTGGAACCTCGCTACCACTGAAGGTGCACAGCAGAGGTCAGGTCTCAGGGCTGCAAGCTATAGGGGACAGAGACTAGCCTTTGTAATCAGACAGACCTGGATCCAAATCGTCTCTTTGTTATTATCTGCTCTGCCTGAAGCACTTCACCTTTCTAAACTTGGTTTCTTCATCTCTAAATTCCTAGCTGATTGGATTGTCATGAACATTTAGTGCAATCAAGTATGTAAAATGCCTAGTATCTTGACTGACATGAAGCGGTACTCAATAAATGTCAGTGATGCTGATGTTGCTGATAACGATGACAGTGATGATGATAATGATGATGACGATGACGGTGATGTTGATGAGATAGTGATGATGTGATAATGGCGATGTGGTGACATCACCATGGTGATGATGTAATAATGGGGATGAGGATGACTGTGACGACAGGGATAATGATAACGATTGTTTTGGTGATAAAAAAAAGATGAAGATATCAGTGACAATGGTGCTGTTGGGTGAGTTGGTGACTGTTGTTGAAGAAGGAATTTAAGCATCAGTGAAGGGAATGGACTAGAAGACCAATAAGATCTCTTTCCATTCCTAAAATGTCAGGAGAAAAATCTCTACAAGGTTTCTCGTGACTGTCAGGTAGGGCAGTGTCTGCCTGTTGACATCATTGCACCCTTTACTGACTTTCTGAGAATTCATTAGCCCAGAAAGAGCAGTAGAAAGAGCACCAGGCTCAGCTTCTGGACCAGGGAGTCCTGATCCAGTTTGTTCTTGACCCTGTGCCTCCCACATTCTGGGCAGCTCTGGGAACAGCCAGAGAGAAGGCTGAAGGTGTACGTGGGCATGGGGTATGTATGGGGAAGAGCAAAGACTCTCTCCCCTTTTGACATTTCCTACTTATCCACATTGTAATCATCCAGCCCAGGTTATGTTCAGAGATGCTTGGAGTCATGAAAAACCTTAGATGCTCTGGTCCAACCACTCCTTCCCATTAACTGATGAGAAACAACTCCAAAAAGGGAGGATGACTTTCTTAGGGTCACAAGCAAAGTCCAGATCTCCTGACTTCCAGTTTCACCCTACTTCACCAAACTATCTATTGACTCTACAGCCTCGTAAGTAATCAGCATCAACCCTTCTGACCCCATTGTCCTGACAAAAATCCCTTCTTGCTATGTAGGACTGATGCACATTTACAGGTACATAGTCCAGTGCCCAAGGCCAGCTCCATCCCACTAAGTATCATTTTACAAGTATGATTTATATTTACAGATTTCACTGCTCAGCTTGTCTTAGCCTGGGCCTGTTTTCCTTTCCCCCAAAGAAGTTGCTATTTTCTTAATGATTTCATTAAGATCTCTATGGATTACCTAGAGTTTTGCCATATCTCTGCCATCCTTGACTGTCCCCCAGTGTATCTTTCAGGAATTGCATTCACCTGCCAGTAACAAGGATCTGAACAACAGTGGCTTAAACAAATGGAGGATTATTACTTTTTTCTTGTTTGTTACAATGTGGGGCATAGAAATTCCCACTGTGCTTTGTTAGCTCCACATACTTTCTCAGTGTTGCAATCTCCTTTGTCTTCTTTGTCTCTGCTTTAGCAGTACATGACCTCATATATAAATATTGCCTATTCATTATATGGTGGCTGCTGAAGCTCCAGAAATTACTGTAGCATTCCAGATAGTAAAACAAAGGAAGAGAGAGGACCAAGGAGCAAATAGCGTTTCTCCTGCTGCTAAGCTCCCATCAAACACTTTTCCCGGAAATCACACTTTACACTTCCATTCATGTTCCATTAGCCATCCTTATCTGAAAGAGGAGGGGTGGTTGTGTTGTTGTTTACTCACTAAATCTTATCCAACTCTTTTGCAACTTCATGGACTATAGCCCACCAGACTCCTCTGTCCATGGGATTTTCCATGCAAAATACTGGAGTTGGGTGCCAGTCCCTTCTCCAAGAGATCTTCCCAACCTAGGAACAAACCAATGTCTCCCTCGTTGACACGTGGTTTCTTTTACCTCTGAACCTTACCAGGGAAACCCAAAAGGGGAAGTATGAGAGCTAATAAACATAGCTTTTAAACCAGAGACCTATCCATTTCCAACAGAACTGATATTCTGCTCCTGAAGAAGAGGAAACAGGATCTGAGTGACAACCTGCAGCCTGGGTCCCACCCGGAAGCCAGAAGATTCAAATAAGAACGCAGAGATGCCAAGATTAGAACCCTAGCCCCAGAACTGAATAGAAGAAGTTTCCTTGTGGAAAAGGGAGTTGTAAATATCCTTGCTTACCTACTTCCATTTTAAAACAAATTAAAAGAAATATTTTAGCAATAGATACAGCTGAAAATTTTCAAGCATGAAAAAATTAAGAAATTAAAAATCTTCTATAATCCCCCATGCAGAGATAGCATCTGTTGGCCTTTTGCATACATCCTTCATGGTTTTATTTTTCCTTTGCTTATATTATCAAAATTAGGAATTTACTTTATGTCCAGTTTTATTTGCTGCCTCTATTTCCTGCCTTTATTTTTATAAGCATTTTCCCAGCATGAATTACTTTTTGAAGATCTCATTTTTAATAGCCATACAACAGTCCAGTACATGGGCTATGCCACAAATGATATAGCTAATTCCCCATCAGGAGGCAGTTAGATGGTTTCCATCTAAATTTGGCTGTTATGAATGATGTTATGATGACTGGTCCCACACATAGACCTTTGTCTCCATCTCTGATTATTTTCTTATGACAGATTGCTAGTATCTCTAAGTCAAAGGGTATGGACATTTTTAAGGCTCTGGATGTGTATTGTGAAGATGCCCTCATGGAAAGCTGGCCTGAGTTACACTCCACTACAAGGGGTCTGAACGCATCCTTAGATGGGTTTCTGAGGCCTCCCCTGTCTGCTTCAGCATTGTCCCCCAGATTCTCCTGCCTCAGCTTCCTCTTTCTGTCTCCTTCAGAAAATAACAGGATAAGTTTACTATCTGAAATATTTGTGTGTTTATCTTCAGTGGTAAAGAATCCACCTGCCAATGCCAGAGATTCAAGAGAAGTGGGTTCGATCCCTGGTTTGGGAAGATCCCCTAGAGAAGGAAATGGCAACCCACTCAAGTATTCTTGCCTAGAAAATTCCATGGCCAGAGGAACCCAGCAGGCGGGCTACAGTCCATGGGTTCCCAAAGAGTCGGACACAACTCTGAGCAACTGAGCACACAAGCATGGTAAAATGTCAGTATACTTACCCTAGTTCCATTAAGTTCAATTCACAGCAAATTATGAATTTAGCATGAAGTTGGAGCTGCTTTGCTGGTTGGAGCTGAGATAGAGTTTGGTGGTTAACAGTTAACCGAGAGGAGCCAGAGATAACCTCACAACTGGGTAAACAGCTTCAGGTCCATCCTTAGGAAGGTGTTATTCCCAGGTGGGAGCATCACCTGCACCAGTGCTCCAGCCAGGAGTCCCAGGGCATGGGAAAGGGAGGGAAGAGGATAGAGGCTGTCTGGTTTACTGGATACACCAGGGTCAGTTCCAGGGGTGTCTGCAGAGCTGGAAGTCTCCCTGTTGGCTGCTGGGCAGGTGCGCCTGGGGCATGAGTCACACCAGATCCAACCCCTGATGCAGGGGTAAGGATTCAGGTTCTTTTTCCAAACCCAAGAGGAGCAGTTGCAGGGATTTAAGCAGGAGTTACCTGTCGTTGTTCTTCAGTCACTAAGTCGTGTCTGTTTGCGACCCCATGGACTGCAGCATGCCAGGGTTCCCTATCCTTCACTGTCTCCCAGAGTTTCCTCAAACTCATGTCCATTGAGTCAATGATGCCATCCAAGCATCTCATCCTCTGTCACCCCTTTCTCCTCCTGTCCTAAACCTTTCTCAGCATCAGGTTCTTTTCCAAAGAATCAGCAAGTATTGGAGCTTCAGCTTCAGCCTCAGTCCTTCCAATGAATATTCAGTTGATTTCCTTTAGGACTGACTGGTTTGACCTCCTTGCTGTCTGAGGGACTCTTAATAGTCTTCTCCAGCCGAGCTACCTGTTGGGAGGCCCTCTAACAGCCATAGCGGATGGATGAGAGGGACATGACTGATAGCAGAGGAATGGGAGGCTAAGGTGGTCCTCCGGGGAGAGATGATGGCCGTGGCAGAAGCTCTGGATACCCTGCCCCATGTCCCTGGACCAGCTCTGGGCTCACGTGCACTTGTGCTGGGTGGGCCCCAGTGCAATGACCGCTCCCCACTCAGGCCCTGCTTCCCTCTGCCTCTCCAGCGAGGGGTTCTCCAGTGTCCCAGGGGCTTGATCAACCATGGACAGGGCAGCCCAAAAATGGGCAGCCAGAGGATGAACAACCCAGGGGCACCTCTCAACCAGGGAAGGATGAGAGTGAGTAGGTAAATACCCAGCTTCCCGCCGAGGGACAGATGGAGGCACATCCTTATACCTCCTCAGAGGGTCTCCAGCGGGGCTGAGCCCCCATTGTGACCCGCTCTCTGATTCAGCCTTCTGGGCTTTCCTCCCTCCTGCCCCATCCCCTCTTCACTGTGCTTCCTGGGATCAGCTCCCACGTAAACCACTTGCTCATTTGGAGGAACCCAACTCAGCCCTAATCACTCTGAAGCAGCAGGAGGGATGGAGAGAATAGAGGATCTGGGAGGCACTCAGGGAAGGTGGAGCTGTGATGGGCAGAAGGAGGGGTGAGAAGGAGGGAGAGGTGGGCATGAACTAGGTGGGTCAGCAAGTAAATGGTGCCCCTTTCCCTAATTTGCGTCTATGTGAACAGAAACTTTGCATGCATCCAGCTGACACCCCATGAAGACACCCTATTTCCACTACCCCAATAATATCGCTTGTGCTCAACTATAAACCAATCCCACCCCACCCTAGCCCCTTTATGCCAAGGAGGTTATTCTGCATGCCCTAGAACTTCATATGAATAGAGTCCTGCAGAAGGCCTCTAGGGTCTTTTGCTCAACACAATGTTTTTGAGATTGATCTGTGTTTGCGTTGATCAGCAAGTTATTCTTGTTTATTGCTCAGTGTTAAGTCCATTATATGGATACACCACAATTTGTTTATCCATTAAACCTGTTGAACTACTGAGTTCATTCCAGTTTAGACCTATTACGAATAAAGTTGTTATTAAGATACTTATATAGTCTATTTACAGACCAAAGTTTTCATTACTTAAAAAGGTCTTTAAAAGTGGAATTTCTAGGACATAGAGCAGGCATATATTTTACATGATAATAAACTGACAAGCTGTTTTCATTCTAGTGACAGGATTATTTTGCATTCCCACCAGAAATGTGTACCGATTCCATTTGCTCCATATTCTTCACCAACACTTGATGTTGTCAGTCTTTTTCATTTTACCCATATTGCAGATCCCTGATAACTAACGATGCTGAGCATTTTCCATGTGTGTTTTGGCCCTTGGTGTGTCTTCTAATATGAAGTGTATGTTTAAGTTTTTTGACCATTTTTGTGGAGTTTTTCTTTTCATGATTGATTTGTGAAACTTCTTTACAAATTCCAAATATAAGTCTCTTGTCAGACATAGGTATTGGGATTATTTTTCCCAGTCTATGGCTTGCTTTTTTTTATTCTTAACGATATGTTTTGAAGGCCAAAGGTTCTTATGCTGATGAACTTCAATTTATCATTCCTATGGCTATTATGCTATGCTAAGTCACTTCAGTCGTGTCCGACTCTGTGCGGCCCCATAGACGGCAGCCCACCAGGCTCCCCTGTCCCTGGGATTCTCCAGGCAAGAACACTGGAGTGGGTTGCCATTTCCTTCTCCAATGCATGAAAAGTGAAAAGTGAAAGTGAAGTCGCTCAGTCGTGTCCGACTCTTAGCGACCCCATGGATTGCAGCCTAACAGGCTCCTCCATCCATGGGATTTTCCAGGCAAGAGTACTGGAGTGGGGTGCCATTGCCTTCTCCCTATAGATAGTGTCTTTTTGTGTCTTAAGAAATCTTGGTCTACACCCAAGTTCACAAAGATATTTTCCTAAGATTTTCTCTTGTTTTTTTTTTTTTTTTACTTTGTTTACTTATACTTTTTATCTCAAATTCATTTCTGTATAAGATGTAAGTTAAGGATCTAGGTTAATTGTTTTTCCATCTAGACACAGGTTTGTTACAGCACCGTTTGTTAAAAAATTGGCTCTTTCTCCCACTGAAATATCTCTAAGGCCTAGATAACAAATATGTGTGGGTTTATTTTGTGTCTCTATGCTACTTCATTGATCCATTTCTATTCTTGCTTTTTCTTGATTATTATCTTCATGGTTTTGAAATCGGATGTTATATGTCCTTCAAATTATTTTTAAAGATCATTCTGGCTAGTCTAGTTTTATTGCATTTGTGCACAGTTTTAGAAACATTTCATTGATTTCTTTATAAAAAAAATACCCACAACAAACCTTCATGTGTGTGTTTGTATGTTAGATCTAAGGTTCAATTTGAGGGTAATTGACATCTTAACAGTATTACTTTCTAATTCATGAGCGTGATATGTCTTTCTGTTTGTCTTTCTTACTTTTCCTGTGAAATAATTTATAGCCCTCAGTGTAGAGGTCTTGTCCATTTAAAAAAATCCTTAAATGGTGTGTGTTTCATGCTGTTAAATCAAACAGTACTGCATTTTAACTTTTTAGTATGGAACCGGATTCAGCAAACTCTGAAAAGGGCCAACGCGTAACTATTTTGGACGTTGCAGATCACGCACTTTCTGTCACAACTGCTTAACTCTGGCGTGGTAGCATGTTGGTCGCCATAAACGATATGTAAGCAAATGAGCTTTGGCTGCATTCCAAACAAACTTTTGTTTATAGAGACTGAAATTTGACTTGTATAATTTTATGAGTCACAAAATATTTTTATTTTTTGAATGGTTTTCACTATTTTAGGAAAAAAAAACTTTTAAAACCTTCTTAACTTACAGGCTCAAGAATGAAAAACAAGACAAGCGGCAGGACAGACTTGGCTCACAGGTCACAGCTTGCCAACCTCTGACATGGAGACAACAGTTGATTTTGGTACTTTTGCACCTACAACTTGTGAAATTCACTTGCAGTTTTATGATTTTCCTTATAGTTGCATCTTGCCCTTTAATTCACTAGCGGTTTTTGTAGATTCCTCAGGATTTTCTATAAAACACGTGTGTCACCTGTAAGTAATAAGAGTTTCAATTTGTCCTTTCCACACTTCAAGCCTTGTATTTATTTTTTTGATTTATTGAACTGATTAGAACCTCCAATACAATGTTGCACTGAACTGATGATAATATACATCGTGACTTGTTCCCGGTGGGGGAATACACTCAGCCTTTCACCTCACTATGTAATGTCAGCTGTAGATCTTGCATAGAGGCCCTTTATAAAACTACAGGAGGGCTTCCCTGGTGACTCAGTGGTAAAGAATCCACCTGCCAATGCAGGAGACACGGATTCAATCCCTGATCTGGGAAGATCCCACAGGCCCCAGAGCAACTAAATCTGTGTACCACATCTGCTAAGCCTGAGTCCACACACAACTGCTGCAGCCCAGGCACCCTAGAGCCTGTGCTTCACAACAAGAGAAGCCCCCACAATGAGAAGCCTGCACACCGCAACTAGAGAGCAGACCCCGCTCACCGCAACTAGAGAAAGCCTGCATTCAGCAAGGAAGACCCAGCGCAAGCAAAAATAAATAAATAAAATAAAAACCACAGGAATTTCCTGCTATCTCTAGTTGGTTGAGAGTTTTTGTTATGAATGAGTGTTGATTCTTTTCAGATAGTTTCTTGGCATTTACTGAGATGATCGTATGGCCATTCTCCTTTGTTATGCTAATGTAGTGAATTACTTCAATTAAAATTATGATGTTGAACCAATCTTGCATTCTTGTAATAATTTCTACTTGGTCATGGTGTAATATACTTTTGAAGAATTTCTAGATTTTATGTGTTAATATTTTTAGTGGTTTTGCACTCATGCACTTGAGTTGATTTTCTTTCTTTTAACGATGATGGGGTTACACTGGTCTCAAAATGAATTATGAGATATACCCTCCTCTTTTATTACATGAGAGAGTTTGTGAAATTTTAATATTATTTGTGTCTTAAAATTTGAATAGAATTGAACATTGGGTCAGACTTTTTTTGGTGAAAAGATTTTTAATTATGAATTCAATTTAAATATCAGATGTAGGGCTATTCAAAGTATCTATTTCTTCTGCTAGTTTTCTGCAAGCTATATATCTCAAGACATTTTTTGAGTTTGTCTAAGTTCTTGAATTTTTTTGGCATAAAGTTGTTCATATTATTCCCTTATTATCATTTTAATGTCTGTATAATCTATAGTGATATTTCCTCTAGCATTCCTGAATTGGTAATTTGTATTTCCTTTCATTTTTCTCATATTCTTAGTCAGTGCAAGTTGCTATAGCAAAATATAGAGTGGGTGACTTAGACAACAGGAGGCTGGGGAGTCCTAGATCGAGGCGCCAGGCAATTCACTTCCTGGTGAGGGTTCTCTTCCTTGCTTGCAGAAAGCCGCCTTCTTAACTGTGTCATCGCTTGGTGGAGAGAGGAAATGAGCTCTCTGGTGTCTTCTCATCCTAACCCTATTGTGTCAAGGCCCCAACCCTTCTGACCTCAAGCATGCAAGTTCAGTTGTATCTGACTCTTTGTGGCCCCGTGGGCTGCAGCCTTCCAATTCCTCTGTCCATGGGATTCTCCAGCCAAGAGTATTGGAGAGGGCTGCCATTTTCTTCTCCAGGGGATCTTCCTGACCCAGGGATTGAACCTGCATCTCCTGCATCGGCAGGCGGATTCTTTGCCACTGAGCCACCTGAGAAGCCATTCATTTAATCATAATTACCTGCTTATAGAGAGCTTCCCTGAGATCTCAGTTGGTAAAGAATTCACCTGCAATGCAGGAGACCCTGGTTCGATTCCTGGGTTGCGAAGATCCTCTGGAGAAGGGAAAGGCTACCCACTCCAGTATTCTGGCCTGGAGAATTCCATCAACTGGATAGTCCATGGGGTTGCAAAGAGTTGGATGTGACTGATCAACTTTCACTTTCACTTTCCCTCCCTGTAGGCCCTATCTCTAATGCAGTCAGAGTGGGTGGAGGTGGGGTAGTTAGGGCTTCAACAGGTATATATAGGAAAGAACACAATTCAGTCCATACCACATTTCTTCTTGATAAATTGAAATCTTTGGATACGATCCTCTTTGTCTCTTATATGCTCTTTGTCTTGAGGTCTACTTTCTCTGAATTACTATTTATTCACATACACTTTTTTATGCTTAACATATCTTTTTCCATCTTTTTTCTTTTTTGCTATAAGCGTATCTGTGCCTTTATACTTCAGTTCAGTTCAGTTCAGTCATGTATTTAATGCGTATGTTTTATACTCATCATATAGCTGAGTCTTGCTCTTTCAAGTGATCTGAGAGTCTCCAACTTTTATCTCAAGTATTTTGCCTGTGTTGACCGTATCACCTGTTTTTGTTTGTTTTCTATTGGACCTATTTGTTCTTGGATTCTCTGTTTCTTCTTTTCCTATCTCCTTTTGGTTAACTGAGTATTTGTAGTCTTCTAATCTATTTCCTTTATTGGTTTTTTAATTATGCTTCTTCATGTTATTCCTAGTATTTGCTGTAATGATTACCAATACATTATTCTCCCCTCGGGCTCACTTGCACGTGCCAGTTTAGCGGTCAGAATGCATTCTTAATTTCTCTCAGTCTAACTGAACACTATACCACTTTGTTTATGTAAGAACTTTATAACAGTGAAGTTCCATTTACACTCACTCGCATTCATTGGCTATTATTGTCAGATATTTTATTTCTCCCTGTGTCTGTAAACCCCAGAATACATTGTTATTATTGATTCTCTAAACCATTTACTAACTTACAGAATTGAACACAAAAACATATTTATATTTACCATTTCCAGTGCTTTTCCCTATTTGGAAATTTCACCTGATATTATTTCCCTTTAGACTGAAGAACTTCATTTGGGATATTTTGTAGTGTGGGTCAGCTAACAACAAATATTATCATCTTTCACTTATCTGAAGATGTTTTTAATTCACCATATGTTTTTTGAGTTTTTCTGGATTAAAAAATCCTAGGTTAAACATTTTTTTTTTCTTCCAGAACTTTAAAGATTTTAAATTGTCTTGAGGCCTCCATTTATCTGAAATAAAATCAGCTTTTGTTATTATTCTTGTTCCTCAGTATTAATATGTTTCCTCCCTCCTGACTATCTTTATGATCTTTTCTTAATCTTGGGACTGCAGCAGTTTAGCTGTAATGGGTCTAGTTATGATTTTCTTTGTAATTATCCAGTTGGGATTCACTGAGATCCCTAATCTCAGCGGTTACTTTTATCAACTTTTGAAATTATTTCTCTAGAATTTTTCTCAAGTGTTTGCTTTTCTCTTCCATTCTTTCATTCATCTCACAGTTTGCTGAGGGCCTGTTTTCAATATTTTTTACATACCGCTTTTTATGCAGATGGTGATTGCAGCCGTGAAATTAAAAGACACTTACTCCTTGGAAGGAAAGTTATGACCAACCTAGACAGCATATTAAAAAGCAGAGACATTACTTTGCCAACAGAGGTCCGTCTAGTCAAGGCTATGGTTTTTCCAGTGGTCATGTATGGATGTGAGAGTTGGACTATAAAGAAAGCTGAGCGCCGAAGAATTGATGCTTTTGAACTGTGGTGTTGGAGAAGACTCTTGAGAGTCCCTTGGACTGCAAGGAGATCCAACCAGTCCATTCTAAAGGAGATCAGTCCTGGGTGTTCATTGGAAGGACTGATGCTGAAGCTGAAACTCCAATACTTTGGCCACCTCATGCGAAGAGTTGACTCATTGGAAAAGACTCTGATGCTGGGAAGGATTGGGGGCAGGAGGAGAAGGGGACGACAGAGGATGAGATGACTGGATGGCATCACCAACTCGATGGACGTGAATTTGAGTAAACTCCGGGAGTCAGTGATGGACAGGGAGGTCTGGTGTGCTGCGATTCATGGGGTAGCAAAGAGTCGGACACCACTGAGCAACTGAACTGAACTGAACTTCCCCTATTAACATCCTATATTTGTCTTGTAAACCTGTAAACATAATCAATGAACCAATATTGAAGTATAATTAGGAGCTAAAATCCATAGTTTATTCAGATTTCCTTAGTTGTTGCTTAATGGTCTTTTCCATTTCAAGGTCCCATCCAGAGTGCCACATAACATCTAACCTATCTCCTTTGGCGCCTCTTGGCTATGACAACTTCTCATATTTTCCTTCCTTATGATGACCTTGACAATTTTGAGGAGTACTGACCAAGGATATTGTTGGACAACCTTCCATCAGAATTTAACTGATGTTTTTCTAACAATTAGACTTGGGGTTTGGATTTTGTAGGAGAAAGCACAGAAGGGGCTGCTCACATCATATCAAGGGTACAGTTATCAACGTGATTTGTGACTGTTGACACTGGCCTTCACCACCTGGTTGAGGGTCATATGGTAGTTCCATTGTTAACTTTTTTGAGGAATCTCCACGCTGATTTCCACAGTGGCTGCCCGGTTAACAGTACCACCAGTAGTGAAGGAGGGTTCCATTTCTCCACATTGTCCCTAGCTCTTGGTACTTCTTTTTTTTTTTTTTATAAAGGCCATTCCAGTAGGGGTGAAGTGATGGCTCCTTGTGGTTTCGATTTGCATTTGCCTTATAATTAGTGATGTTGAACAGTTTTTCATGTACCAGTTGGTCATCTGTATTTCTTCTTTGGAAAAGTACCTATTCGGATCCTCTTCCCACTTTTTAATCAAGTTGTTTGTCTGTTTTTTAATTGTATGGATTCCCTATATATTTTAGATAATAATCCCTTGTCAGACACAACATTTCCAAATATCTTTTCCCACTCAACTTTCTTTCATGGACAGTGGAGTACCCTCAAGGGGGGAAGAATCTGTCAGATTCTACTCCACTGGAGAATTCCATGGACTGTATAGTCCATGGGGTCACAGAGTCAGACACAACTAAGCAACTTTCACTTCACTCGCTGAATGCAAGTGCTTTCCCTTCTCCTTCAGTAAAGCTACCTATGTGTTGTTGCCAACAGACCAAGGCTTGTACCAGGAACGCAATGCCACTTCTGCCTCTGTCCTCCCAGCCTCTTCTGGCCATGTCTGGCTCTTACTGGCTTCTGGTCTTTATGCCTGGCCTATCCCATTCCCAGGCCACCTCTTTTTGGATAAAGCCTGCTGGTAGGCATGCATCCTCTTTAGCTACATATATCTGTATGAAGATACAGGAAGGTAACTATTTGGGGCATTCATACACTCATTCAATCAATACTATTGAATACTTATTATGTTTTGAGTTCTGTCCTAAGTGCTGGGAGTCAGCAGTGAACAAAAAAAGAGAATATCCCTTATTATATTCAGTGGAGAGGGCAGACACTAGACCAGCAGGTCAGATACATAGTACGTAAAGCTTGTGATAAGAGTAACTAAGGATAAAAAGCATGAATAAGTAGATGGAGTACAGGAGCGAGGAGACTGCAGAGTTATCTTAAGTATATTTCTTTTCATCTTTATTTTCTTTCTAAAATATTTTTAAAACTATTAAATATAGTACAAAAAGTATAGAAATGGACTTCCTGATAAAACGTTGAATAAAATATGCTACAACAGGATAAGGTTGCTGTGCGAGAAAAGTTTGCCAATCATCATGTTGCTGACTACACCAATTCTTGCTGTCGGCTGGAAAGCTCAGAAAGAACGCAAGAAAATTTAAAAAAATATTTTGTGTAGGGAAGAGGCTAGAGTTTTTAAATAGTAAGGTCAGGAAAGGTGACATCATGAACAAGTTCTGAAAAGAGTGAACCACACAGACACATGGGGAAGAGCGAGCAGCAAGGCCAAAGGCTTGAGGTGGGAGCGTTTCTGGCTGTTGGAGGAACAGTGAGAATGCAGTGCACCCAGAGTGGAGGCCTCATGCAGAGAGCAGAAGAGGGTTATGAGCATTCAGACTGCTTCGAGCTTTGAAGATCATTTAAAAACCCACCCTCACTCCTTCTCCCAGCATTCAGAGACAGGGAGAAGAGGAGTCTGAAAGATAGACAGAAGTTGAAATCAGCAAGGTGGGTGTGGTGTCCTGGTCAGAAAGGAAGCAGGAGTGACTATGTTACAGAGTCCACATTCACACTGCTCGCCACACAACACTCCAATAAATTGAGAGACGAGTTGTTGGGGCAAGAAATAGTGACTTTATTTGGAAAGCCAGCAGATCAAGAAGATGATGGCCTGGTGTCCCAAAGAATCATCTTATCTAAATTAGAATTCAGGCTCCTTCTATTCTAAAAGGGGAAGGGGTATTATTCGTTGCTGCAAATTTCTTGACACTGAAATCTTTTGTTCTTGCACCTGTCCACATAAGTCCAGTCACAGTGTTCTCATAAACCTCCAACAATTGGAATATCATTTTTTGTTCTGCAACTTTTTTTTTTACCATTTTAATTTAAATATAGTTAATTTACAATGTTGTGTTAGTATGTCTATTAGCCGCTCAATTGTGTCTGACTCTATGTGACCTCATGGACTGTAGCCCACCAGGCTCCTCTGTCCATGGGATTCTCCAGGCAAGAATACTGGAGTGGGTTGCCATTCCTTTCGCCAGGGGATCTTCCCAACCCAGGAATCAAACCCAGGTTTCCTGCATTGTAAGCAGATTCTTTATCATCTGAGCTACCAAGGAAGCCATTGGGTTAGTATCAGGTATACCACAAAGTGATTCAGTTATACATATATGTTCTGCAACTTTTTATCTCTATATGGACAGAAAAGGTCAGAGCCTTGAGAATGAGCTATCCTGAATATTTTGGGCTGTAGGCAACTTTCTTAACTTGTAGCAAAAACAATAGAATATAAAAGGTAAAGAAATAGATCCACTATGAAGTCAGAGTTGTTCTTACTATTACCATCAGGTGAACAAGATGAGGACTGAGCCTTGTTCACTAGATCCAGCAAGGAGGTCACTGGGAACCAGGACAAGAGTTGCTTCAATGAATGGCTGTGGACACAGCTCAGTCAAGTTCAAGAAAGGAGGAGAGCAAAAGGAATGAGTGGGAAAGCATGAGGGGTCAGGGGAGGTTTATTTCTCTTTTAAGTAGGAGAAATGTTTGCACTCTATACGTTAATGGGAATGACTGGATGAAGAAAGGAATGTTTAATGATGGGGAAGAAAGAAAGGAAATGGCACAGCTGTGGTCCCAAGTCTTCCGCCCTTTCCTCTTCTCTCCAGTTTTCTTTTGGTGCCTTTTCTTTAGGCACCAATTTTCTTTTGGGCGTCACACTCCCCTACCATCAGTACAAGCAGCCTGAACAAGGCTGCTTCGTTGCCTAACTACCGGGGTGGGTACTTTGACTAAGCCTGGCCAATAGCAGTGCTGCAGTCTCAGGCCTACAAGCACTGTGGAGGGGCCACGTGACCCATGATGGACCAATCAGAGCAAATGAGCATCAGCTTTGGGACTTTTGCTAGGACACCAGGGAAAGGGAGGCTTTCTGTCCACTGGGGTAGCTACACAGATAGGGAGAGGGCCCAGCTGTGTCTGCACCCAGAACCTGTGCAACCTCACCCAGCTGCCTGACAGGGGGCCTGCCACAGAGTAGGCTAATAATGCCTGTGCAATAGACTGCCTTTCTGGAGCCTGACTGCCCCCAACCCACACTGGTCCTTCTCCACTGTATTACTCTGCTTTAGCTCCTTTATACTTATCATCACGAACTGAAACACATAATTTCATCTGTTACTTTTTTTTTTTTTTTTGTCTTCCCCACAAGGTCTGTCTTTTCCACTGCTATGTCTCCAGGATCTAGAATTGTTCCTGGCACAGAGTAGGGTTCCAAATAAATATTAACTGACTGAATAAGAAAATACAGAAAAATGTACTACAGCTGCATATTCATACCTGGCCACACCTCGCTTATCCAGGAATCACGCATGGACAGCTTCAGTTATCTGAAATGCAAGAAAACTCAAAAAGCCCTAGAATTACCAAAACGCATGGTGCATGAGCCATGTCTGAAAGCATGTTTTGTTTTTGTTTTTGTATTTTTAAACAGAGGTGCCCCCTTCGTGTCCTCATTCAGAGATCAGGGACTGTTGTAGACATGGTTCTAACACAGCTGGTGATCTGGTTTTCCCCCCCACACAGCAAGTTAGAGACAGGACTTTGGGGGCATTAGGGGAATAGAAACACTGACAGCAGCAAGAAGAAACACGTGCACCCAGGAGTCAGTGAGAGAACTTCAAGTGAGAGCAACCTGGCCTTGGATGCGGGATGGGGAATCCTGGGGGACACCCAGAGTTAGAACATGCAGGGGCAGTAGTGATGCTCAAGCGCAGAGCAAAGCCTAAATTATCCTCTGCCATCCCCATTCTGGACTAGAGGGATGTGCGGGATATTTTATTCATCTACTTTAAAAATAGACTGATTCCATGCAGAAAAGTAAGGGGCGGAAATAGAAATCACCCCTCATCTTACTCAGAGAGATGCTTCCTCGGGCCTCACGTGGCTGGTACAGAGGCTGAGTCTGCGCTCACGCCCAGGTTTTGCACTGTGCTTCACAGTCATGACTTTTGTCGACACCATAATATGTCATTGCACGGACACACACTATTTCACGTAATTGTTTCTCTACTGGACAATCTGCTTCCAGATTTTGGCAGCTGTCAATAACTCTGTAGTGAACATCCTTGTCGTGAGGCAAAGCTTGAGTGCTCAGCCCTGATTATGTTTCCTAATAGTAGAATTGCTGCCTCAAAGATATGGGCATTTTAGATTTTTTTATACACACAGCAAAATTTCTACATTCTCAAGTTGGGTTTACGGTCTTTCAGATGCTAAGTTAATCATAGCTCGCTGGACAAAGAAATACAGTCATTATAGAAAACCTTCTGTAATTTCTCATCCCTGGATTGCAACTGATGGATGTCCTCTGGTGGACAATCATGTGTGTGTGTGTGCTCGTGTGTGCACATATGCGTCCAGTACCTCCCTGGTGTGCATGGCACATTTCTTATTTTCCTCTTCACTGGTGCTCTCCAACTACCCTCTGAGCTGTACACAGTGTGTACTGCACTCCCAATTTACAGATAAAGAAACTGAGGCTCAGAGAACATGTGTATTACAGTGAAAGGAACGTGGCAAACACATATGGATTTGAATTCCAGCTCTGCTGCTGGGTGAACTTGACCTTTCTCTTGAGCCCCAGTCCTCTTGTATATAAAGTGAGGACAGGGAGTCCTGCCTTATACAAAAGGATGAAATCAAAATGCAGATGGAAAGTGTCTGGTACACGTTGGGCACACAGTAAACTTTCAAGCAATATTTGTGTTTAGTGTTAGAAAAATCACGTGTCAAGGTCACAGAGGCAGAATTGAACCCACATCTTCTAACCACAAGTCAAGTGCCCATTCTGGACACCATCTGCCTTTGAACCACATGTCCAAACTGAGGAGAGAAGATTTTAGATTTGTATCCATGTGGGGTTGGGGCTTCCCTGGTGGGTCAGTGGTAAAGAATCCACCTGCCAATACAGGAGATGTGGGTTTGATCCCTGGGTCAGGAAGATTCGTCCCCTGGAGAAGGAAATGGCAACCCACTCCAGTATTCTTGCCTGGGAAATCCCATGGAACAGAGGATCCCAGTGGGTTACAGTCCATGGGATTGCAAAGAGTCAGACATGACTGGGTGACTGAGCACGCACGCCATGTGGGGTTAACATTGCTGAGTCTCTGGAAGACTTTGCTGCTATGAATCCAAAGGAGACACTGGTCCTGATTGAGCCAGACTTAAGAATAATGTCGCCTATAGAGGTGAATGGCTGTCAGCTCGTGGTCTGTTGGGACTGGGCGATCTTTGTCATGTTGACTAAACCCGTCTGTGTCAGTGTCCTCCCAGCTTGGTATTTGCGCATCTAGCCTCCCTATCCCAACCCACCCACCCACCCCACCAGAGTCCTGGGCAGGTTTGCTGACAGCAGGACTGAAAGAATCCCTCTCTCACCCAGGCGCGCCGCGGGGAAAGTTATTCCAGCTGCCAGCCCAGGCCGTGCGGGGTAATGGATGGCCTCCCTTTAATGTTATCTGGGAGATGGGCCACTCCTTAATCTGCTGCAGTGTCATTAAGAGATAAAATGTTTGCTCTATGGAGTTCCTGATGGCCTTTAGCAACTGCAACTTAAACACCAACCAGGAAGGGCTGCTCAAGGCTTAACCCTCCCTTTCCCAGCACCGACAGTAAAGCATCTGCCTACAATGTGGGAGACCCGGGTTTGATCCCTGGGTCGGGAAAGACCTCCTGGAGAAGGCAATGGCACCCCACTCCAGTATTCTTGCCTGGAAAATCCCATGGACAGAGGAGCCTGGTAGGCTACAGTCCATGGGGTCGCAAAGAGTCGGACACGACTGAGCGACTTCACTTTCCCAGCACAGACCCAGGCCTTGGCCAGACATGTCTACGGATCATTGGCTTCTGCTCCCAGGGAGACCCGGGGTCCCGCTTTCAGCTCTTTTCAGCCCAGGGAGCAAGTGGGTGTGAGAAAGAGAGAGGATGAAAGGAAGGAAGGAGCCCATGACACCTGAGTCACCCAGTTCAGGTGTGTGTAGGCGAGGACCCTCCCCTGGACTGGTCGGAGAGCAGAGCACCAAGGGGCACCCACTGGGGGCAAGTGACTGTGAAACACTCCCTTAACCTCTCTGTGCTAGGCCCCTACAGGCCAGAGGGGCTGGAGGGGCCTCCAGTACCAAGGCTCTAAAGTCTGTTTCATGGCAAGTAGAGCCTGGTTCCCTGAGGGGAGTGACATGTCCATGCCCCCACCCAGGTCCCCACTCACTGCTGGGACCACATGTCACACATGTGGTTGGGCGGGGGGAAACCCTGGGAATGGCAGGGAGGGGACTTGGACGAGCTGACAGAGGGGAGAAAACTCTGTTACCAAGAGTCCCTTAGGGGCCCAACATGGTGCCAGAACCATCCTGCTTATACACACACATAATACCCAGAGCCAGCCCTGGGGATGGCAGGGGACTTGGACTTGGATGAGAGGGGAGAAAACTTTGTTACCAAGCATCCCTTAGGAGCCCAACATGGTGCCAGAACCACCTTCCCTTTACACACACACAGAATACCCAGAGCCAGCCTCAAAACAGTCCTGTGAAGATGGGGTGTCGTTACCCCTACTTCACAGCTGACAACGCTGAGGCCTCGAGTGCTGGAGAGACTTGTCCAAAGTCATATCAAAAGCAAGTTGTACCCAGGTCTATCTGATTCCAAAACCCAAACTCTTACCCATCACACCACTGGCAGGAGTGCACAGGAGGGAGGTCTCACCTTGACCCCTCTCTTTCCTACCTCCCACCTTCTGCACATACAGTACCCCCTCCTAGCACAGCTTTCCTCCTCTATCCAAGTCCTGTTCAGTCCATGGCCTGCTTCTTCCAGGAAGTCCTCCCTGACGTCTGACAACCAAACCTCTGATGCCTCCACCCACCTAGCTCTCTAGTTGTTCAATTTACCATCCTCATTTTAGATTTTGGTGCCATGAGGCCCAGACACAGACATTAGCTCATTTCATCATCTCACCGGATTAATCAATATTTACTGGGCACTGACTTAGAGCCAGGCACTGTGGAGACCACAGAAGGGACGGAAACAAACATCCACCGAGCTCCTGCAGATCCCCCTATACCGGAAACCCAAGAGGGGTCCCTGCAGGCCCCTCACCCTGTTGGAATATGAAAAACGTGAGGCCCAGATGTGGGGGCTGGCGCTCCCATCCTGCAGTGAGTCAGCGGCTGGAACTCAAAACCAGGCCAGCCCTCACTCGTTTACCTGCCCCTGGAACCCCTTAAAGCCCTCGCTGGGACAGGATTGGTCCCATTGCTTCTGGTCACACAAGCAGGGCTCAGGCTGCCACAGCTGTGCAGAGAGAGGGTGGGGCGGGGGCAGCGAGGGAGGATCCTACGTCACCCTCAGGGACACCCAGGTCCCTGTCACCTCAGGGACAAGCTCCCCTCCTCTGCTGACTCCAGGCTGTGCCTCCCACTGGGGACTCTGCCTTCCCCTTCCCCCAGGCGTCCCCAGGGCCCAGCTCCAGCTGAGAAGCCTCAGGACGTAAATTAATCCATCTCTAGGCTTCAGACTCCAGACACTCTTCTCTCTGGCATCCACAGGCTGGTCCCTCTCCAGCTCGATTCTTGGAGAAATATTCAAGGAGGAGATGATGCTGCTGGTCCTGGGCTCTGGGAGGGTGAGGCCCGGCCTGGGACTGGCGCTGGGTGGGAATCCCACCCTGGAGCTGGTAACGACGTGTCCCGGGGTGAGAGGGGGCGACCTCTGTGCATTACAGACTTGTCTGCACAGAGGGGATGGTGAAGCCCTTGTGCTCTCCAGGCCCTGGACTTGGCCCTGGGGCCACAAGGGGTGGCTGGGATGCGTCCCTACTTTGCTGGTGGAGGACTCGCCTGGTGAGGAGTGTCAGTTTACAAATCCCCCTGGGGGCCCCCCTCCCCAGACTTTACATTCTTAGTCTTCAAAGATGGAGGGAGAAGCTGAGAGAGAGAGAGAATGTCAAATCCCAAGCTGTCACAACTACCAAGAGCTTAGGAAATGAAATCTACAGTGTTAGTCGCTCTGTCGTGTCCAAACTGTTTGCAACCCCACGGACTGTAGCCCACCAGGCTCCTCTGTCCATGGAGGTCTCCAGGCAAGAATGAAATCTAAGTCACTTGTTAAACATGAGAAACTGAGTCCAGTGTTCACACAGCCAGTTAGCAGCAGAGCTGGGACTAACCAGGTGCATCCTGACCATCCATGTACCTGTGTGAGACTGTGTGTGTGTGTGTGTGTGTGTGTGTGTGTGCACGTCTGCCTGGGTGTATGGGACGGTCTTAAGTGTGTTTTGAACAGTCTCAGGGCACACGTGTGGATGTCACATTTGCCCCAGGGTGTAGGCATGTCTGAATGTGACCTGGTATGTGACAGGGGTCTGAGGGGGACAAGTGGCTGTCCCCTGGGGTGAGGGCAGGTCGTGTGGGTGCCTGTCTCAGCCATTGCCCTGAGTCCTCCGCCCATCCTGGCTGATGGAGGACCATGTCTCTACGCTGATGCTCCATCCCCTGACAATTTCCAGTTCTTGGCCAGAAGCAGCGAGGAACTCAGTTGTTTCTATTTATTCTTTAGATTATGAAACAAAAATTAGATCTAAACTCTTTGCGGGGAGGTAATTTTTCCTAATCACTCACCCTGTTGCACAGATCTCCACAACTTGATTATGTCTAATTAGATTAATTGGACAGAAAGTGATTTCTTCTCTCTGAGATTATTAACTACAGAGAACGGGGGTGGGGGAGAGGTATTGGAGGCGTGGGGACTCCCTGTCCCGCAACCAGTCCAGCCTGGTGGGGAGGGGCCGTGCATGGGAATGCTCTGACATCTCCTTTCTCTGCTTCTCTCTCCCTCCTTTTCACTGGCTCTGTCACCGTGTCCCTCCGTGTCTCTGTCTGCCTCTTTCCCCAACTCTCTTCTGATTTGGGCTTCAGAGGCCTTGGGTCTGTCCTCACCGGGCTGGGGTTCACCCTTCTGCCAGGAGAGGACCCAGGGCTCCCCTCTGCGTTATCGAGAGGTGTGACAAGGAGGACAGAGGCACGGCAGGACTGACTCAATGTCACCTTCCGCAGCAGCTGAGCCGCAGGGGCCGGCCTGCAGGGCCAGGGTGGGGCACACCAGCTGAGGGCCTCAGGGAGGTTCTGGCTGGGAGAATGGGCTCCGGGAGTTCTGAGGGCAGTGGGGCTCGCTGTGCTGAGGCAGAGGGTAGCTGAAGGGTCTGGTCGCCCCATCCTCCTAGGGCTCAGGCTGGGCACTGCCACTTGCAGGGGCTTGTGGCAGAGAGCCCCTAGCCCCAGACACTGCACCTTCCCTGGATCCTGGCCCCAGCTCAGCACCAGCCTCCCCATCCTCTGATGCAGCCAGAAAGCTGAGCTGTTCTCAGCTGCTGCCTCCTTGCAATCCCATCCAGGGAGTCTCCCTGCCCCGCCCCCTTGCTATCTCTCCCCACCTCTGTCCTCTGTCCACTGTCCACAGTCCTGACCTAGTCCAGGGCATCATCTTCTTCTCCCAGGTGCTGTACAGGTGCCCTGCTGTCCTGGACCGAGCCTCCCCCTCCTATTCCAGGGCACAATCTACAGCAGAAATGAACATGCCATGCTCCCTCTCAAAGACCATTGACGGCTCCTGCTGCTCTGAGGACTAAAATCCCAACAATGCATGCGGATTGCAGGGCTCTTGTAAACTAGCCATGCAGACCACCCTTCTGGTGCAGCCCCATCTCTTACCACGCCCAGCTCCCACTCCGACTCCACAGACCCAGCTATGTGCAGGCCTTTGCACATGCTGGGTGTCTTCCTGGACAGGAAGTAATTTCCTAGGCGCTGCCTGACACCAGCTTTCTTCACAGCTTTGCTCAGTGGGTAGCGCTATTAAACTGGGTAGTATTAAACTTGTGTGTATGCTCTGGGCTATGGATGTTGCACAATTATCTCAATACTCACAGCAACTACCCTGTGGGGATCATTATTAGCCCCATTTTACAGAAGAGAAAACTGAGGTTCAGAGACACAAAATCACTAGGTTGGGAATGGTGGGATTTGAACACGGGTCTTTGCATGATATCAATTCTCCGCATCCCACCTTTCCCCTCCCAGATTAGGGTCACCTCCTCTGTACTCTTGGGTTTTCTGTATACAGGCGTCTGCCTGATTGTTCCCCAATTGTCGGTTTCTCCATTTTCTCATGGGCTGTGAACTCCTCGTGGCCGTGCTGTGTCTCTGTTGTTTCTAATGCCCAGAACCAAGGGTGGGACCAGGTGAACACTTGGCCAGAGTCTGCTGCCCAAAGAGTGGCTGGTGACAGCCCCTCCTGGTGCCTCCCTCTCGTGCCCTCCCCTCCTTCCACTTGATACCTCAGTAAGCAAAGCCTTTAAACCAAAAACAATTTTACAGTTCATTTGAGTTAATCATAGCTGCTTTTTCTGGAAACTGTTTTCCCCAAATTGTCTGCAGAGAGGCAGGCAACCTGCCTGGCAGCTCCCCCCCTTCCATCACAGAGCCCTGGAATCACAGGAGGGGGTGGGAGGGGTGGGGACCCCAGGAATTCAAGTCTGCTATCATGGCACGCACTGTGGTGGATACTGGGGTACAGCAATGAACAAGACGGATTCACTCCCCACCCTCACGGGGTTCACCATCTAATAAAGAGACCAACTTTGAAGAAATAATCACACAAGGGATTGTATAGTTAGCGTTGAGTTGTAATGAGTTAATCATGCTGAAGTCTAATAATACTATTATACAACCCTGCCTGGCAATTTGTTATACCTCTTGAAGACTGTTTTCTCACCTCTCATTGGAGACACTAATGGCACCTTCCTCATGGAGTTTTGTGAAAATCCTGTGAAATGTGTAAAGCTCTTGGCCTAGCACCCATCACTCAGTTGGTTGTAACATATATTACAGGCCATATTCCTTAGTTAGGGCTGCCAGAGCGAAATATCAGACTGGGTGCCTTAGACAACAAAAATGCATCTTTTTGTGGTTCTGGAGGCTAGAATTCTGAGATTAAGATTCAACAGAGTGGACCTCTTCTGAGGCCTGCATCCTGGGCTTGTAGGTGACCATCATCTCCTGCCGTTTGCACATGGTCTTCCCTCTGTGTGTGTCTGTTTTACTCTTCTCTCCTTACAAAGACACAAGTTACACTGGACTAGGGCCCACCCACATGACTTCATTTTAACTTAATCATCTCTTCAAAGATCCTATCTCCAAATACAATCACATTCTGAGGTTCTGTGGGTTACAGGTTCAAGAGAATTTAATGCATATATCCACAAGTCACTTACATGTAAGTATTCATAAAAGCTTTACTTATAATAATAAAAAAATTAAATGTCCAACTATCACTTCATGGGAAATAGATGGGGAAACAGTGGAAACCGTGTCAGACTTTATTTTGGGAGGCTCCGAAATCACTGCAGATTTGATTGCAGCCATGAAATTAAAAGACGCTTACTCCTTGGAAGGAAAGTTATGACCAACCTAGATAGCATATTCAAAAGCAGAGACATTACTTTGCCAAAAAAGGTCCATCTAGTCAAGGCTATGGTTTTTCCAGTGGTCATGTATGGATGTGAGAGTTGGACTGTGAAGAAGGCTGAGCGCTGAAGAATTGATGCTTTGGAACTGTGGTGTTGGAGAAGACTCTTGAGAGTTCCTTGGACGGCAAGGAGATCCAATCAGTCCATCCTAAAGGAGATTAGTCCTGGGTGTTCATTGAAAGGGCTGATGCTGAAGCTGAAACTCCAATACTTTGGCCACCTCATGTGAAGAGTTGACTCATTGGAAAAGACTCTGATTCTGGGAGGGATTGGGGGCAGGAGGAGAAGGGGACGACAGAGGATGAAATGACTGGATGGCATCACTGACTCGATGGACATGAGTTTAAGTGAACTCCAGGAGTTGGTGATGGACAGGGAGGCCTGGTGTGCTGTAATTCATGGGGTCGAAAAGAGTCGGACATGACTGAGCAACTGAACTGAACTTTGAGAGAATGATAAATTATGATAGGTTAATAAAAATGGAAGTACACAGCATTGTTTTAAAATTGAACAAACTACTAATATATACAAAACAGATATGAATATCACAGACATGATCAGAAAAAAAAATCAGACCAAAAACATGCTTTATGATTCTATTAATATGAACTAACTAACAGCATAGAGAATGGAATAAGAGTTATTTTCAGGGCTGGGAAATTAACCAGAAAAGAGAACAAAAAAACTTTCTGGGGTCCTAGAAATGTGCAGTGGAGTTTGTGGAGGACAGAGGAGCCTGGCATGCTGCAGTCCATGGGGTTGCAAAGTCAGAATAACTTAGCAATTGAACAACAATGAAGAATGTACAACAACTTGACCCAAGTGGTAGTTACAGAGGTGTACACATTTGTAAAAATTCATAGAAATGTTGCTGTCAGCTTTCTATATGCATCAAACTACACATTTAGTGGTAAATAGCAATCATTTAGAAGAAGGAAATGGCACCCCACTCCAGTACTCTTGCCTGGAAAATCCCATGGATGGAGGAGCCTGGTAGGCTGCAGTCCATGCGGTCGCTAGGAGTCGGACATGACTGAGCAACTTCACTTTCACTTTTCACTTTCATGCATTGGAGAAGGAAATGGCAACCCACTCCAGTGTTCTTGCCTGGAGAATCCCAGGGACGGGGGAGCCTGGTGGGCTGCCGTCTATGGGGTCGCACAGAGTCGGACACAACTGAAGTGACTTAGCAGCAGCAGCAGTCATTTACTTGGCTCCCAATTCTATCGGTAGTGCATTTAATCAGGTCGAGGCTAGCTCAGCATCTCTCTGATGCTAAATCTCATGGGTCTGTGGTTGACTAGTACTGCAGACTGCAGCTGAATGATAGGATGGCCTCACTCACACATCTGGTAGGTGGTAGCTATTAGCTGAAGCACCTTCATTCTCCTCCATCTGGACTCTCACCCTCCAGCACACTAGCTCAGTTTCATTCTCATATCTCCAAATACAGCAAGAGAAGGAAAGCCCCCATCACCGAGCACCCTGACGCATCTATGTGCTTACTGCTCTGGCCAAAGCAAGTTCATTGCACACTGAAGGTTGAAGAGATGAAGAAACAGACTTTCATTATTAATGGGAGAATCCAAAGTGCCTCATCAAAAGAGCATGGATATAGGAAGGGAAAGAGTTTGTGGTTATTTTTGTTATTTTTACAATTTACCAATGTACAGTTAAGATCTGTGCCTCTTACCATACAAGTTATATCAATATAATAAACATCAGTGATACAAGGATTCAGTTCAGTCCAGTCACTCAGTCCTTTCCAACTCTTTGTGACCCCATGGACTGCGGCACACCAGGCTTCCCTGTCCATCACCAACTCCTGGAGTTGCTCAAACTCATGTCCATCGAGTTGGTGATGCCATCCAACAATTTCATCTTCCATCACTCCCTTTTCCTCCTGCCTTCAATCTTTCCCAGAATCAGGGTCTTTTCCAGTAAGTTGGCTCTTCACATCAGGTGGCCAAAGTATTGGAGCTTCAGCTTCAGCATCAGTCCTTCCAATGAATATTCAGGACTGATTTCCCTTAGGACTGACTGGTTTGAAGTCCATGTCATGACCTTCATTTTTCGAATGCTGAGTTTTAAGTCAGCTTTTTCGCTCCCCTCTTTCACTTTCATCAAGAGGCTCTTTGTTCCTCTTTGCTTTCTGCCATAAGGGTGGTGTCATCTGCATATCTGAAGCTATTGATATTTCTCCCGGCAATCTTGATTCCAGCTTGCACTTCATCCAGCCTGGCATTTTGTATGATATATTCTGCATATAAGTTACATAAGCAGAGTGATAATATACAGCCCTGACATACTCCTTTCCCAATTTGGAACCAGTCCATTGTTCCATGTCCAGTTCTAATTGTTGCTTCTTGACCTGCATACAGATTTCTCAGGAGGCAGGTCAGGTGGTCTGGTATTCCCATCTTATGAAAAATTTTCCAGTTTGTTGTGATCCACACAGTCAAAGACTTGGCATAGTAAATAAAGCAGAAGTATATGTTTTTCTGGAATTCTCTTGCTTTTTTTATGATCCAACAGTTGTTGGCAATTTGATCTCTGGTTCCTCTGACTTTCCTAAATCCAGCTTGAACATCTGAAAGTTCTCAGTTCACATACTGTTGAAACCTCACTTAGAGAATTTTGAGCATTACTTTCCTAGTGAATGAGATGAGTACAATTGTGTGTTAGTTTGAATATTCTTTGGGATTGCCTTTCTTTGGGATTGAAATGAAAACTGACTTTTTCCAGTCCTGCAGCCACTGCTGAGTTTTCCAAATTTGCTGACATATCGAGTGCAGAACTTTCACAGCATCATCTTTTAGGATTTAAAATAGCTCAACTGGAGGAATCCCATCACCTCCACTAGCTTTGTTCGTAGTGATGCTTCCTAAGGCCCCCCTGACTTAGGACTCCAGGATGTCTGGCTTTAGGTGATTGATTACACCATCGTGGTTATCTGGGTCATTACAATCTTTTTTATATAGTTCTTCTGTGTATTCTTGCCACCTCTTCTTAATATCTTCTGCTTCTCTTAGGTCCATACCGTTTCTGTCCTTTATTGTGCCCATCTTTGCATGAACTGTTCCCTTGGTATCCCTAATTTTCTTGAAGAGATCTCTAGTCTTTCACATTCTATTGTTTTCTTCTATTTCTTGGCACTTATCACTTAGAAAGGCTTTCTTATCTCTCCTTGCTATTCTTTGAAACTCTGCATTCAAATGGGTAAATCGTTCCTATCCTCTGCCTTTCTCCTCTTCCTTCCTCAGCTATTTGTAAGGCCTCCTCAGACAACCATTTTGCCTTTTTGCATTTCTTTTTCTTGGAGATGGTCTTGATCCCTGCCTCCTATACAATGTTACAAACCCCTGTCCATAGTTCTTCAGGCACTCTATCAAATCCCTTGAATCTATTTGTCACTTCCACTGTATAATCGTAAGGGATTTCATTTAGGTCATACCTAAATGGTCTAGTGATTTTTCCTACTTTCTTCAATTTAAGTCTGAATTTGGCAATAAGGAGTTCATGATCTGAGCCATAGTCAGCTCCCAGTCTTGTTTTTGCTGACTGTATAGAATTTCTCCATCTTCAGCTGCAAAGAGTATAATCAATCTGATTTCAGTATTGACAATCTGGTGATTCCATGTGCAGAGTCTTCTCTTGTGTTGCTCGAAGAGGATGTTTGCTATGACTAGTGTATTCTCTTGGCAAAATTTTGTTAGCCTTTGCTCTGCTTCATTTTGTACTCCAAGGCCAATCTTGCCTGTTACTCCAGATATCTCTTGACTTCCTACCTTTGCATTCCAGTCTCCTATGATGAAAAGGACATCTTTTTGTGTGTTCGTTCTAAAGGACATCTTTTTGTGTGTTAGTTCTAGAAGGTCTTATAGGTCATCATAGAATGGCTCAACTTCAGTTTCTTCACCTTAGTGGTTGGGGCATAGACTTGGATTATTGTGATACAAGGATTGGGTCTGCTAATTACAAAAGATACTTTTGGCCTAAGTAAAGCTTTCTTGTTTTCTATTCTAACTAACTCCTTCCTAAACAGAACCAAGACAGAGGTTGTTACAAGATGTGTGTGTGTGTGTGCACGTGCGTGTGCACAGATGGGGAGTTGTAGTAATTTCATAACTTGCAGCCTCAGTCAGGTTTTGCTCAGATGGGATGGAGATGAGATTTTTCAATGGACTAAGTTGTGAGGAGCTGGGCTGGAGAACTTGGGCTGAGAAATGGACTAGGAAGAGAAACATTCTGGGTCAGCCAGTGTGGCAAATGATAGATTTTCAGCACCATGGAGAGTTCTGATGCAGCTAGAGGGCCTTCTTTAGAGCCCTGGAACCATTCAGTCTTCTCTGTCATCATGGTAGAATGCTCTGGTTATTAAAGTAAATTTACTCTTGCAAACTGTATGTTATTACCAGAAATGAGGGCACGGTCTCTCACTGAGTTCCAGTCTTGGCTGCACCACAGCTGTGTGACTCTTGAAAAGTCAACAACTTACTTAACCTCTGTGCCATGGCTGCCTTGTCTATCATTGTTCAGTCGCTCAGTCGTGTCTGACTCTTTGCGACCCCATGGACTGCAGCACTCCAGACCTCCCTGTCCATCACCAACTCCCAGAGCTTGCTCAAACTCATATCCATTGTGTTAGTGATGCCATCTCATCCTTTGTCTCCCCTTTATCCTCCTGCCCTCAATCTTTCCCAGCATCAGGGTCTTTTCCTATGAATCACTTCTTTGCATCATCAGGTGGCCAAAGTATTGGAGTTTCAGCACCAGTCCTTCCAATGAATATTCAGGGTTGATTTCCTTTAGGATTGACAAGTTCAATCTCCTTGCAGTCCAATCCAAGAGACTCTCAGGAAATTAATGGAAGCTGCCTCACAGTGTTCCAGTAAAGACCAAATCAAAACAAGGAAAGTAAGAAGTATAACAGTGGCTGGCACACAGTAAGTGCTAAAAAGTTATCTTTTTCTTACATAAGATGGAAAGGATTCAGAAGGTTTCCATGACCCCAGATGTTTGACAAACTTGTTATATGACTTTAGCTGACTTAAATAATTTGCCTGGCCCTGTTCCCATTCTGTAAAATGAATTTATTTGCTATTTCCACCTTACTAGAGTGTATGGTTTTACCAAGAGAATGTAGCCATATATCACTTGGTAAAATAAATACAGTGATAAAGTAAAATTTAAAAGATATTGGACTAGGTGGCATTTATGGTTCCTATAAACCCTATCTGTTCTGGGTCTTGGGTTCAGGACTTGGGGTGGTGCAAAGTCATGCATGAGGGTTGAATAAATGAGGATGACATTGAAGGTGGGCTAGGAAAGGATGCCAACTCTAAGGCATGTCAAGCCTTCTAGCTCTTACACAATGCACCCACACTTTCCCAATATGCTGAGGCTTTTCATCCCCCTGAGCCCTGATACATGGGAGCTCACCACCCTTTCCCATGGCTTCAGTCATGCAGGCATGGTTGTAGCTTCTTAACTCAATCACAATCTCCTCAGAGCCTGCATACATTCTGAGTCCCTCTCCAGGAATGCACAACATCATTCAGTCTGACAAATGAAGTGACAAAGAAACAAACCAATTTAATGGAAAGAAAGAAAAAGGGGATTAGTTGGGTTCATTCACCTGAAAATTCAAGGAATCGGAGAGCTTCAGGTACAGCTGGATCCAGGAATTCAAATGCTATTATTTTGGAACAGAGCCTTCTCAGTTTCTCTGGATTGGCATTGTTGACAGTCGCTGTCCCCCCTCTAAGTGGAGGAAGGGAGGCTGGTATGTCAGGCTTCTGGCACACCAGCAACACACCCCTCCTTCTGAGAGTTTCAGCATCTCCGCTATGATTCCCATTGACCTGCACGGAGGCATCTGCCCACGCCGGAAACAATCACTGTAACCAGGAGGGGAGCACACTGCGTGGCCAGGCCTGGGTGACAGGGGCCTGAAGGGCCAGCCCACCTGGACGGGCTGAGAACGGCCAGGGAGCTGTTTTCAAAGGGAACCTGGGGTGGTCTTACCAGAACAAGAGCGACGCATGAAGAGTAGAGAGGGGGTAGAAGGCCGCTACACATTCCTCTTGACTCATTCTTGGTCTCAGCCCAAGTGGCGCATCTTCAGAGAAGACTTCCCTGACCCTGATATGTCAGGGCCCAGCAATCCTTTTCCTTTGCTTTTTGACCTTTGTTAGTCTCACAGCTAAAATGCAAAGCTAAACGTGTACTGGTCTAAATATATACTAAGTGCTTTAGATATATTAATGAATGTAATCCTTCTAAAATCCCTAGAAGGTGGATATTGTTTAAATTCAGTTTTATAGATGAGGAAACTGAAGTCCAGCAAGGTTAAGTAACTTGCCCGGGGCACACAGCCAGCATGTAATAGAGCTGGTTTTCCAGTCCGGTAGTCACATTTCAGCCCACGCTTTTCTCCAAAGCACTGTACTACTCTTTTCCTAAGCATAGTCACATAGGTAATCATGACTTTGAACACACATGCATGTATATAAACAAATACACACACAAACGCATGCATTCACGCACTCACATACACAATCATGCATGCCTTCACATGCACACTCACACCGTTGCACAGTGTTGCAGGTACACAAGCGCTCACACACAAACTCAAATACACATTTGTATGCACTCACAGAAACACACACAATCACAAAACATTTACTCATCTGTACACACAGGTGCTCAAATAAAAATTCGCATACATTCATTCACACTCATCCAGGCATTGACACACATCCTCTTGCACTCCTGTAAGTATTCTTATGCAAGGCTACACAAAGTCACACATATGAACACACAGAAACACTCACATGCACACAGTTGGGTGGAATCGGTGCTCAAGGCCTGCCTTCTGCACTCCCATTGTGAACCCCAGAGGCGGGATGCCATCCCTCTGGTCCATCATGGTGTCCCTGGCACCCAGCACAATGCACAGAGCAGGACTGGGTGTCCTCACTTCTCCAATGGGAAGAACAAGGCTGCTCAACCCTTCCCTCCCTTCAAGGGGGTTTGGGAAAGTTAGATACATTTAAAAAAAAATGGCGCCTCTTTCCTCCTATTTCCTCCCTCCTTACTCACTCCCTGTCCTTCCCTCACCCTCTCCCCTCCTTCCCTCCCTCCTACATCCTCTGCTCACCCCTATCTTCCTCATCCTCTCCTTTTTCTCTGCCTCTGCCCCATGTCACCCCCTCTTCCCAGTCCTCTGCACCTTCCAAAGCTAATTAAATGATACTGTGGAATGTATTTCATTTGCATTTGGTTCAAAAGTGCCACAGAGCACCAGCGCGTGCTCATTAAACGGCTCCTTGTAGAGGGATGTAATGAACCAGTTTTATTACAGCAGTCATCTCGACCCATCCTGGGAGGCGATTCTGTATTCATTGGGAAGAAGGAGGACCACAACTCTGAGTGCCTGGGGTTGGAGGCGAGGGAAGGGGGGAGGACCCCATTTGGGGGAGGTCCCCAGTTGCCCTGGCTCCAGCTCGGGTTCTGGCTGGGGCAGGAGGGCAGAGATGAGGCTGGGCTGTTACTGTGCTTCCACCATAACTGTGAAAGGCAGGAATCGCCGCTGGCTTTGACTAGAGCCATGGCCAAGTTTCCCACTCTGCGCCTCCAGAATTCCCAGGAATGCTTATCACAAAGGGCCCCTTAGTTTATTCGTGTACCAAGCACCATCTGTAGAAGGAATAGTCAGCCTGGCACACACACACACACACACACACACACACACCCCCAGCTCCGTGGTATTATGCATGTTCCACTGTGAGTACAGTGACAAGGAAGGTTGCTGAGAAGCTTTTCTGCATCCTGGTAGCCTCGGTCCTGCACGTCCTCTGTCTTGGGATCTAATAGCAGCATCTGAGGCCCTGATGTTATTACATCTCTTGGTGCCCATCTCTTGGGCACCTACTGTGTGCCGGGCACTGAGTTTAATGATTTACCTAGATTATCTCATTTAACCCTATAAAGTGAAGTGAAAGTCGCTCAGTCATGTCCGACTCTTTGTGACACCATGGACTAGTCCATGGAATTCTCTAGGCCAGAATACTGGAGTGGGTAGCCTTTCGCTTCTCCAGGGTATCTTGCCAACCCAGGGATCGAACCCAGGTCTCCTGCACTGCAGGCGGATTCTTTACCAGCTGAGCCACAAGGGAAGCACTAACGGGAAACATTATTATTACCCCATTTCACAGATTAGAATAAACTGAGGCCCAGGAGGGTTAGGTCACTTCTCCAATCCTGGCGCAGGTCAGGTAGGTATTGAATTCAGCAATCAGGCTCCCCAGTCCACACCTGACCCAACCCCGCCCCTTCCTGGAGCCTCTCTGTAGGTAAATAGCGATAGTCAGCCAGGATGGCGGCTGTCAGGCTCTCTCACCCCACTCCTTCTCGCTCACGCCCCACGTCCTCTCTCTCACCCAGGGTCTATAAACAATGACTTCGCATGGTTGTGTGACAGCTGAGATCATTTATAGCAACACATACGCGCATCAGGTACTCACTTCACCACATGTCACCTTTGTTCTGTGTACCTGTATGAGCTCCACCTGAAAAGCCCTTGTGACTGCATTATGGCTGTGTCAGCTGGGTCAACCATGAGAGAATACAGCATGTCTGCTGCATGGCTGCTGTGCCAAGGAGAGAATAAGCATGCCTGCAGTTCCTACGACTCCCTGCGTTTTCTTCCAGCTTCGCCACTCGCTCCTTGCCTGGCCTGGGTTCAGTGAACAGCGTGCACAGTGTGAACAGCGAGACACTCTCCCACCTCACAGGTGAGAAGACTGAGGCTCAGCAGACAGAGGGGCTGCTGGGATTTCTAAAGTGCCAGCCACAGGACTTGGTGGTCCTCTGGGGTCTGACAAGTGTTACTCCAGAACCCCCTCCTCCCTGCATTATACTTTGAGAATGGAGTATGTTTGGTTGGTTGGTTGTTTTTTGTTTCTGACCAGATTTGAGGTCTCTGAATATGACTTCAGAAGAGACTAGAGCTGGCTGGAATCCCTGGTCCCAGACGTAATACCTTCCACTTACTCCCCGTCACGGTCAGGCCCCAGCACAGTCAGACCCAGGTCACCTGAGCTAACTGGGCCAGTACTCTTGATGGTTCCTCCTTGCTGTATTAGAATCCAAGCGAATTAAAGAGTTCTGTTCACCCCTTGGATCACAGCACAACTTTGGCCCCAGAGGTCCCTTCCTCTGCCAGGGGCCCTTTGTAGACAAGAGGCATTAACTCCCCCAGCAGGGAAGCTAACCATCCCTGGGCATGGGAACTGTCTGTGCCTGGCATCCTGGCATGCAACTGGGTCCATCCTGCCCACGGGACTTCACCCTTCTCCTTCCTGAACCACAGGGACCTGGAACCTGGAGGCTAATAGGGTCTGCTCTCCATGAGGACAGAAGAGTGCAGGAGGGCGCTTAGAGGAAGGCAAGGACAGAGAACTGGAGGAGGTGGTCTGGTAGGGAAAGGGAGACCTCAGATGGGCTAGAAAGCAGAATTCAACTTTCCTGAGCACCTACTATGTGCCTGGCATTTATACACACCCTTCATCTAAGCTTCATCATCTTGGTGGGCAAATGTCATCAATACCGTTGTGTGATTATACCCATTTTGCAGATGAGGAAATCAAGGCCTGCTGAAGGTAACACAGTTTGGCCATGGTGGGGCAGGAATTCAAACCCAGGCCCCCGGTGATCTCTAAGTCCATCTATTTTCCACCCACACTGTCTAGGTTTACTCTTCATTGTATGAGGGACCCCATCGCTCCTCCACCTCCATTGCCCACCTCCCCCCAAAGCCAGCAGGCAGGTCTCTGAGAAAGGGAAACTTCAGTAAATCTCAGCCTTCAACCAGGAGGAGCCGAGACCCTCCCCCGGGAGGAGCCAGCATTTCCCAGCAGAATAAATCACTGGCCTCTTAATCACCACAGTTGTAGACACCGCCTTCCTTCCCCAGGGAGTTTGTAAATCAAACCTTAGACCTGGATTTGCAGAATCTGCTGGGAGGTGTGAGTGAGACAGGAAGCAGGGGGAGGGCTACTGGGAGGAGAGCAGCACCCAAGCCAGGCCCTGGGGGCTTTCATGGTGGACGGGGGCACAGCATGGTGCTGAGGGACCACTGCTCCCACCTGGGCCCCCAGGGATGGTCCTGATGTTCCTGGGGCCCTTGCCAGCCCTGACCTTCTGTGGGTCCCTGACCTGGTGTCTAGGTGTCTGGGGGCAGCTGGAGCAAAGGGTCTGGGGCTCAGGGATGGAGGCTGGAGAGGGGGCTGGGGAGGGGCAGCAGCTCTGAGCTGAGTTCTAGGTGGGGATGTTTGATGGAAAGAGGGACTGATGGTCACAGAGGACAGGCCAGGGGAGGCGGTACCTAGCAGGACCCTGGGCCAGAGCAGCTGGAGGAAGTCAGAGGGGCAGGACTCAGTACCCTGGGCTGGGAATCAGGGCCTGGCTCAGTTCTGGTGCTGCTGACTGGCTGTGTGACCTTGGGCAAGTCACTTGGCCTCTCTGGGCCTCAGCTGCCTCATCTGCAAAGTGAAGGTGATTATTCCTGCCCTGGATGTGGGAGGAGAACTCAAGGAGGTCAAGGAGCAAAAAGCCAGTAGGGAGGCACCATCCTGAACACACCAGGTGTAGTGCCAGGCTCTGCTCCACCTGCCTCTGCTCTAGCCTCCTGGTGATTGGCCAGGCTCTGGTGTCCCCGCCTCTGAGAGCCCAGCTGATTGGAGGAGGTTGGGCCTTTTTGCAAATAAGTCTGCTCTCCCCTCCCTTTCTCCTCCCCTCACCAAGGCCACTGCCACTGGGCTTCACACATCTGACCCCAGGAATGACTAGAGCCTGGTAAAAGGTGATTCATTGTTTAAATGCTGGCTAGCTCTGGCCCTCTCTCTCCAAGATCCATGCTGCTCGCCCAGTCCTATACTGACCCTCTTCTTCCTAATCCCTACCCACCCCACCCCACCAGCTGTGTGACTTTGGCCAAGCACGTCACCTCTCTGAGCCTCAGACTCCTCCCCTGTTAAATGGGGGATGAGAACGCGTACCTCTTGGCATTCTCATCCCCACACATTATTACTTACACATTCTAGTAGTCCTTAAACAAACATTTCTTTGGAGCCTGTTATGTGCCAGGTCCTGGTCTGGGCATTGAGAATACAGAGATGGACAGTGGTGAAGCCTCTGCTCTCTTGAGCTTCCGTCATGGTGGGGTTGTTGGGTGGCTGCAGTGAGGAGCTGGCGGGGAAGGTGTTTGCAGGCGGCCAGGAGCCGAGGCAATGCGGGGTAAGTCAGGGACACGCAGTGAGGTCACTCCCTGGAGGAGGAGTCAGGGCTTGTGCTAAGGAGACACTGTGTTCCTGGGGCCCTTGCCAGCCCTGACCTTCTGTGGGTCCCTGACCTGGTGTCTAGGTGTCTAGTGACACTCAGTCATGTCCAACTCTTTGCAACCCCATGGACTGCAGCCCGCCAGGCTCCTCTGTCCATGGGGATTCTCCAGGCAAGAATACTGGAGTAGGTTGCCATGCCCTTCTCCAGGGGATCTTTCTGACCCAGGAATCGATCCAGGGTCTCCTGCATTGCAGGCAGATTCTTTACCAGCTGAACTACAAGGGAAGCCCAAGGAGACACTAGTTCCATACTATTCGGACTTCCAGGTCCCAGGATAAGCCTCAGCTCGTAGTGGAGGTTCAGCCCTCCCAGGCCCCCTTGACTCTTCAGGCCCACCCAAGGGCCCACAGGCTCTACAGGTGAGAGTCCCCTGGTCATGTGCACCCCCCTTGGATGAGTAGCTGGTGGTTTCCTCTTTCTGAGCTCACTGTCCTCCCCTTCCAGGTTCAGAATCCTCATCCAGCAGAATCACCTTGGGACAGAGGTGGAGCCGGGAAATAGGGAGCTGGGTCTCGTTATCGGTCCACTGTGCCTGCTCGTGGCCCTGAAGCTGACTGCATGGGCAGAAACTTCCCCCACCAGAGCTGATAACAGAATTTTTAATTATTATAACTATCACCTGAAAAACTGGGACCTGCCGCAGATAATTAAAATGAGATTTGGCTCCTGCTTGCCCATCTCTTCTTTCAGCTTTAAAACTGATGGTGAAATTCACATCACACCTGGAAACAAGAGTTACGAACAGGGACGTTGTTGAAGAAAGGAGGCTGTGGGGCAAATGTGCATGCGGACACACACCTCGGGGGCTGGGGGAACATGTGCATGCATGTGTGCACGTGAGGCTGCATGAGCTTGTGTGTGCACGATGGCGTGTGTGCACAATGGTGCGTGTGCAGTGGTTGGGGAGAGGGGGATGGGAGGTGGGCAGGACCTTGTCAGGGTCAGGCCGCAGGAGGTGGGGATGGGTGACAGATGATGCAGTGAGGGTACTGGGGAGTGGGTTCCAGGTACAGATCTGCCCCTGGGGATGATGGCCGGGACCCTGGAGGCCCAGCAGGGCCCCTGCTTCCTCGTTGTTAATTTCCCTTCCTGAAGCCTTTTTTCTCACTGGCAAATTACGCACAGACTCGGCCCACCAAAGCACAGACTGGGTCCCAACCAACTTTGTGGGAGGGCTGGACAGCAAGGTCCAAGGCCCGGGGCAGCGGTGGAGGGGGGCGGGGGCGCAGTGCCGCAGGGAGTCCCCAGCATCGTGGCAGCCTCAGAGCTTGTTCTAAGGAGACGCTAGCTCGCTGGAGAACAGAGCCCCACGTTAAGAAGCCCACTGTCAGCTGGGGGAGCCTAGTCCTCCCTGGACAGGAGCCTCTGGGAGAGACAAGGAACTCCCGACGAGATGGAGTCCCTGCAAACTCACAGAAACATGCGTTCAAGGTGTCCCAACAGAGACCCCCGGTGAGGTGGCCCCTCTCACAGGTGGGGCCCCCCTTCCTGAGGCAGAGGGGCAGCTGGGGGCGATGGGGGCTACCCTCCCAGATGAGTGGACTCTGGATCAGTACTGCCAAGACCACCCTCTCCTGGGAGAGGGGACCACTCAGGACACTCCCCTGACCTGGCGGTGGGAGGAGGGAGCCTCACTGAGCTCCTGTGTCATCACAGACGGGCCCTGCCCCTCTCTGGGCTGGACCCAGTGATGCTAATGCTGCCTCCGCCTCCAGGCTGGACTCTTCTCCTCTCTCGCCTCCCCACCCCCTTGCCTCCCTCTCCCTTCTTCTTGATCCTGCAGTTGCAGAAACATAAACTTGGCTAATTTCTTGGTTCCGTAAATCGCCCAATGGGGAGGCCAGGTAGGCAGCCCCCGCTCCACTCCATCACCCACCCTAATGCATCATCTGACACTTTCAATTTATTTTTCTATTCCTTTGCCATCAGAAATGACGATTAAATTTCCAGCGTAAATACCGCTTTACCAAACTGAATTAATCACAGGAGAGGAGGAGCAGACAGGCCAGCAGCACCATCAGAGCACCTCACACATTAACCCTTCCTCCCAACTGAGGCCACACCGGGAGGGTGGGGTCTCGAGCCGCCCTGGGGTCACCTGACCCAGACCCCTTTGTCCTCTTGCAGCGGTTCTCCCTTGGGGGTCTGGGAGGAGAGTCTTGCCCAAGGTCACCCTCCCCATCAGGACAGGGAGTCAGGACACCAGTCCCTCATCCCTGCACCTGACTCCTTCCTGACCCACCTCCAGTCCCTCGGGGACTCTTGCAGGGTGGGGGAGGAGGGTGGCACTCCATGGCCAAGAGAGGGACAGATGACTTATGCTGGGTTTTGGCATTTTTCAAGCCTGGGTTCCTGCTCCTGAGGGATGAGGGATGAGGATGACACCCCCACCTTGATCCCAGAGCCTGGGCTGACAGGAGTCCTGGGGGGATTGGGACAGGGGGACAGGTTGCCGTCCCCTCGCCCACTACCATTGCCATCGCCTGCCCCAGCCATGGCCACTCTTATCAATCCAACCACGCATTTGACGTGTCTCCCCTCTTCTTTGTCTCCCGCCCCCAACCTCACTCAGCCCAGTCCTCCCTTCCTGTGTCCTCCACGGCCTCCTCACTGGTCTCCCCACTTCCACGCTTGCCCCCACCCACTCCCCATCCATCTGCAGAGTCATCAGTTCAAAATACTGCCCCGTCATTTCCTGACTGGCAACACTTACCTGCTCTCAGGTCAGTTCCCCTCCCTTCCTGGCCACTAGGACTAGGGTGACCCAGCTTCTAAAAGCCCTCTGACCCCCTTTTTGGCTTGGTTCCTTCTTCAGGCTTCAGGGTTTTTTGTTTTCTTTTTTTTAATCTAAACCTCCCTCCTCAGAGAACCGTCTCTGATCACCATCCCCCATTCCAAATTAGTTTCTTCCTCCTAAGATTCTCTCTCAAATCTATTTCCTCTCCTTCAGCGCTTAACACAAGTTATAATTACACACTAATTTGTGGGTTTGTTTAATAGAATTCTCAGGGGAGGAACTTCGTCTGACTGCTTGATGCTGATATAACCTTTAGAATATGCCCCGGAGGTAGTGGAGGCTCACTGCAGACTTTGTAATGAATGAACGAGTGAATGGATGAATGAATGAATGAGTGAACGGATAGCAAACCTCTCATGTGCCCACTGTGTGCCAGACGAGGCTGGACCCTGTAGCTGGAGTAATGAAGTGGACATGTGAGCTGGGCTCTGAGGGTTGAGTAAGAGTTTGCTGGGGTTCTAAGAAGTCCACCTGTTTCTGGATGGACCCTTCCCAGTCATCCTGAGAGGAAGCCCTTTCCCCTTTGAAACTGATTAATTTAGTGGTTCAGTTCAGTGAGTATATCAGAGCCCAGACCTCAGGGTCAGATCAACCTGGGTTGAATCCTGATTCGGCTCTTGGTGCTGTGTGACCTTGGACAGGTCACTCAGACTCTCTGAACCTCTACCTCCCACTCTGTGAACAGACGACCCTTTGATTGATGTTCAAAATCCCATCTACCATGAGAGAGGTGGACATGGCCATGGTGCCTCCCGTCCACGTAGGGGACAGACCCAGGCACAACCAGTCACCAGCTGGAAGTTCCAGATTAGTCCAGGCAGCTGGGAAGCGGGTGCTGAATGTAGGCTCCAAGATCCCAGTCCAAGGCAAGGTAAAAGGGAGGCTTCCTGGAGGAGGCAAGCAGCCAGAGCTCCCTGCAGCTTACTCCTGTGACTGTGTGTGTGAGTGTTCCTCCTCTTGTTCTCCCTCTCCCGAAGTCCCTGCTGTTCCCATTGTCTCCCCTCAGTCTCCCTCCACCCTGACAGGAGACCTGAGGGACTCAATCCGATTCCAAGGGCTGCGTCTCTGCCCTGTAAGCAGACCCTGGGAACCCCCAATAAATACCCACCTACACGCCTATGGGAACCACTTCCCTCCAGTTTGGCAGCACACAGGCCAGATGCTTGCTGCTGCATCTCTCTATATACATGCGTGTGTGTGCACACACACAGACAGTCATGCACACCCAGGATAGGCAGCAGCAAGGAGGAAAAGCTGGAGCTGGGGATTAACGGAGCCTCCTGCAGGCGTCCGAGTCAGCTTTTGTGCAGCAGCCTAGAAAGTAGCTGGGCTCCTGCAGGCACTTCCCCACCCCACCCCCAGTTCCAGGCCTGCAGCAGGCTCTCCTGTCTCGTCATTCATCAATCCACCATCGCATCCTACAGATCTTTATTAGATGCCTGCTGTGTGCCATGCTTTGTGGAAGGGGTGAAGGCAGCATGGTGAGCGGGGCCAAGCCCTGGGCCTCAGTTTACTCCTCCATGAAATGGGGCATCACCTGGATAGTCCAGGACCTCCCCAGTCAGCCCCAATCCTCTCATCTAGAATTACTCTCCGAGGCCAGGCTGAGGTGTGGCCGGGTGAGCCAGAGCCTGGGCAGAGGGTTGAGAAGAGGTTGCAGAGTGGCCAGTGGCTGGAGGGACAAGGAAGGGGATGTGGTTCCTGAGCCAGTTTCATCCGACAGACAATGAGAGTTTTCAGAGAAGACAGACCCCACCTTTCCTCCTCAGCCCAGTGACCTCTGCTGTGACCTCATCCTCCTCTGGGAGCCCCAGGCTGGGGAGGAGCCCTGGGCCCTGACATGGACTTGGAACCTGACCCCCGTCTGAGTGGGGAGCCCCCTTTACACCTCTGTGCTCAGAGGGAGAAGCTGAGAACAGAGAGGGAAGCAGCTTGCCTGAGATCACACAGCAAATTAGGGATTAGTTCCCACTAATGTGTGTGCCTCTGCTGAAGAAACATAGAATAATAATCATAATAATAACCAGTGCTGGGCACCCACCACGCATGCCAGCACCTGCTGAGCACTTTATAGGTGAGACTGCATTTCACCTTCACATCACCCCCACCCCACCCTGGGTGGAGGTATGACTAGCCCCATTTTACAGATGAGGAAACTGAGGCGTAAAGAGAGAAGAGGCTAGTCCAAGGTCACTCTCACCGGTGCCCCTCTCACCACTCCCATCCCTAGTGGGCATTTCTGCATGCTGGGTAGTTATTTATCCCTGTCTGCCCTCCCTGCTTGTCTCTGATGTCCATGGCTGGGTCAGTTTCACTCCCCACTCCCCTCAGCAGCTGCCCATCATGTAACAGGGGCTCAAAAAAGATTTGTGACAGAGAAGTAAAGTGAGAACTTAAGGAAACCAAGTCTCCCAGAGGTTGATCTCCTTGACCCCTGCACATTGGGAAGACTTCAACTCCTGGCTCTTGTAGGCACCACCTCCCACGCCCTGCAAAGACAGGCTGACTCGGAAGGGGTTAACAGCCCAAGTCTCAGGATTGGTTGACTGGGTCCTGTAATTAAGCCCTGGCTGCCGGCAGAGGGGTGGCCTTGCACTCTGGGGAGAGTCAAAGTCAGCCCCTTCTCCCCCTCCCGGAGCACTGAGCCCTGGCTCAAAGTACCCCCACATCCCTTCCCCCACCTCCTTTCATCTTCAAAGCAGCCCTGGAGTTGGAGTGTGCTGCTGTTTATTCCTGAAAAGGAGGCCCAGCTGGGGAGGGGACAGGCCCAGGGCCATGCGTGCCTATCAGTGGTGGACCTGGGACCTGCAGCCCCTCCTCTGATTCACCTGCATCCTTCCTCCTCCTCCCTGCCTCTGTGGGTGGTTGAACACCAGGCTCTGGCTTTCAAAGTCCCTGAGCATTTCCTGCCCTCTGGCCACCCTGCAGGGCACTCTGCCTGCCTACCAGCCTGGGGGCATCAGTGCAGGACCCTCCAGGAGACAGAAACCACACAGGAACGTGAACAGGGAAAGTGTTAGCCACTGAGTCTTGTCCAACTCTGCAACCGGGGACTGTAGCCCGCCAGGCTCCTCTGTCCATGGGACTCTCCAGGCAAGAATACTGGAGCGAGTTGCCATTCCCTTCTCAGGGGGACCTCCCCAACCCGGGTCTCCCACATTGCAGGCAAATTCTTCTCTGAGCCACTAGGGAAGCCCAAACAGGGAAAGTTCAACACAAATAATTTTCATTGCAACCGTGGATCAGAGTAACAAGGGATTGGCTAGTAGGAAGTGAAAAGAATGCTCTCAGTGCTTTCAAATCCAGAAATGCAAATATATGGGGCAGCCAGTACCTCTAGGGCTGAGACAGGGTACCAAGGAAGAGCCCACACCCTGAAGGAGAGGGCAGAGTTGTAGCTCACTTAGTGGCAGGGAAGTCCCCGTGATGCCACACAGGTGGAACTTGCTGGAGTCTGCCCTCCAGAATTTCCAGAAATCCATTCTTTAAGGATGCCAAGGAATGCTGTTTCTAGCGAGGTGACTCGCTGGATGCATCTGCTGTGAAATCACCTTTGGAAGCTATTGGGAGAAACCTCCAGCCACTGGGGCCTCCACCAATAGCTACTTGACCCTGGGCTTTTTACCTCCCCCGCTGGGCCTCTTTTTCAGGAATAAACAGCAGTGATCCAACTCCAGGGCTGCGTTGAAGATGAAAGGAGGTGGGGAAGGGATGTGGGGGGGGTGCTTTGAACTAGTGCTCAGTTCTCAGGGAGGGGAAGGGATTGACTTTGACTCTGCCCAGATTGCAAGGCCACCCCTCTGCCAGCAGCCCGCTCTGCTCTCCCTCTTGCGGGGCTTAATTACAAGACCCAATGTGTACTACAGGGTCAGGCCCCGGGGAAGCCAGTTGCGCTGCAGGAGCGGGATGCTGGAGAAGTCTCACGCATCACGGAGCTTCTTTCTGTTAAAACATCCATGTTCCCTACGGGACCTGGGTGCTGGGGAGGCCAGTGCCCCTGCAACAGCCTACTGAGCCAGAGTGTGCATCAGACGGCGGATGGACGTCTCTCCACTGCCCTCTACTGACAAAGTTTAGCACGGAAAATTAAGCTGGGAAAGGGAAAAGCTGCAAAGTGATGCCCATTTCCATCCCCACAAATCTGAGTGAATTGGAGCCGAGATGCAGTAACTTTGAAACCGGCATGGTCCACATCTTCGGCTAGTCATGTGTACTCATAAGTACACGTGTACACGTCTTTGAATTCCCATTCAACAGCAAAGGAACTCTATCTCCAGCCTACAAAAGGCAGCTATGTATCTTTTAAGTGAACCAGATTTTTCTCTAAAACAAGGAGGCCCACAGTCCTAAGACACGTTGAATCCATTGCTAGCTATAACTTACTCCTCTGATTCAGACACACTTTGCTGACTGTTCTGTTACCAAAGACTAAATTTCTGAGTTAACTTGCAACCCCTTGTATATAAAATTAAAATGAGAAAAAAAATAGAAGAAAGGGACTAGCATCCATAGGTAAAACAGGTATGTGGGAAGCAAACTGAAAATATGCAAAGCTACTACCATGATGGTTTTTCAAGCTGGTCTTGAGGCCATAGTTGGTACTCTGGCTTCCTTCTTCCTCACTCACTCCATGGCCCCCCCTAATCACCCCCCTCCTTGTCCAAATGATCAGGCTTTTCACCTGGTGGTGTGACAAAACCTTCGCTGCTGAATAGTCTGAGTCCTCAGTCATCCTGCCTTTGTTGGGATGGGAGAGGGATGCTTTAGTTTTCCATTATCCTTCCCAATGGGACCTGAAGGCACTAAGGGATGACTTGCAGAAACCCCTGACCCAGATTCTCCTCCCCATCTTCCCCCCATGTGTAGTAGCAGCCCAGTTTCCCTTTGGCAATCGAGATCAATCATTCCAGAAAGCAGATTAACCTCTTTCTTGACTGTTGGTTCAGCAGCATTAGGTCCAAAATGGCCAGGTGGCAGTCTCATCTTCCAGAGCCATTGATGTGTCCCCCAGTGGAAGCCTTATGCCCTTAGTACAAAGTTGCCAGAATGGGCCCAAACTCCGAGCTCTTCGGTATAATAGTGATGGGAGCCACTCCCACCTCATCTCCTGGAGTCCAGGGGTGCTGGTTCCCCCGCAGCCAGGAGCAGGAGCCAGGGAGCCAGCACAGATAACAGCCTTAGATTCAAAGCATAGTCTGCATCCCATCAGCAAGAACTCCAACTTTTCAGGGCATTATTTCCTGATTGGCTCCACAACTGAGCCCCCAGTAGCCATTCCATCTTTCAGTTAGGCCGGCCACTTCCAGGCATGTGGTAAGACCAGTTAACTCCACAGACACGAGCCAATGGCTGCGCTTTCCTTCGTATCATGAGTTCCCTGATCAGAAGCAGCCCCGTGAGGAATGCTGTGGTGGTGGCTAAGGCATTTTGGAGTTGATGGATGATGTTGCAGGAAACACAAATCCAGACCCAGAACGTGCGTTTATTCCAACAAGGGTGAATCTCTTCCCCCTCCATGCTGGAGAGGTCCAATGCTGTCAACCTGCCACCAGGTGGCTGGCAGGTCCCGCTGGGAATGGGTGCCACGTTGGGGCCTCAGTGCTGGTCTCTGCTGTTAGGCTCTTATCAGTTCTGCTTTGATGACAGACAGTCCCGGCTGACTCCATAGCTACTTGTTCACATGCCCATGGAGCAAGCATTGGGGTGGCTGCGGGAAAGGAGGCTGTGTGCAGTTTCTTTTTTGCCACCTGATTATTTGGGATCTCATCTACAGTGGATTCCCTCTGGTGAACGTTCACTTGGGACTCAAATATCTCCAGCGATTAGAACATCTGAGATGTCCAGCCACAAACATCTTCCCCCAGGCTATCTCATCACTGGTCTTTAGTCCTATTCCTTCCAAGTCCCTGACCATCTGCCAAACCACTGGCTATGCATATGAGTCTACAGCTTTCTTTTACTCTAGACTTGGTGGACTTTCAGATGTACCACTCCAAATTCTGCCCCCTGGTTTTGGTTCACCACTGTCTTTCAGCGTCACCCCCATATGGGTTGGAAGTGGGGTAGCTGTCTACTTCCCGGTGGTACCAGCCCATTGTGCAAACACACCTGTAAAGCAGGCTCAAGTCCTCTCTTCATCAGTCAGCTGGTCACATGGAAGCCCCAGGCGGCCGTCTGCAGGGACCAAAGGAAGGAAGTGATGTGGCAGGAGCTGGTTTTGAAGGAGTCTGAGCTGCCTGCCCATGTGACTTGCTGGCATGATCCACACTCTTCTGAGCTCATCGCCTATCCCTCTTCCATATGAAAGATTGTGCACTCCCAACCTTACGGTCAAAAAATACCCAGGTCGCCAATCAAAAATTGGGCCAGAGAACTAAACAGACATTTCTCCAAAGAAGACAAACAGGTGGCTAACAAACACATGAAAAGATGCTCAACATCACTCATTATCAGAGAAATGCAAATCAAAACCACAATGAGGTACCATCTCACGCCAGTCAGAATAGCTGCTATCAAAAAAGTCTACAAACAATAAATGCTGGAGAGGGTGTGGAGAAAAGGGAACCCTCTTACACTGTTGGTGGGAATGCAAACTAGTACAGCCACTACGGAGAACAGTGTGGAGATTCCTTAAAAAACTGGAAATAGAACTGCCATATGACCCAGCAATCCCATTGCTGGGCATATACACTGAGGAAACCAGAATTGAAAGAGACACGTGTACCCCAGTGTTCATCGCAGCACTGTTTACAATAGCCAGGACATGGAAGCAACCTAGATGTCCATTGCAGATGAATGGATAAGAAAGCTGTGGTACATATAGACAATGAAATATTACTCAGCTATTAAAAAGAATCCATTTGAATCAGTTCTAATGAGGTGGATGAAACTGGAGCCTATTATACAGAGTGAAGTAAGTCAGAAAGAAAAACACCAATACAGTATATTAACACATATATGTGGAATTTAGAAAGATGGTAATGATGACCCTATATGTGAGATAGCAAAAGAGACAGAGATGTAAAGAACAGTCTTTTGAACTCTGTGGGAAAAGGTGAGGGTGGGATGATTTGAGAGAATTGCATTGAAACATGTATATTATCATTTGTGGAATAGATCGCCAGTCCAGGTTCGATGCATGAGACAGGGTGCTCAAGGCTAGTGCACTGCGATGACCCCGAGGGAGGGGATGGGGAGGGAGGTGGGAGGGGGGTTCAGGATAGGGAACACATGTACACCCATGGCGGATTCATGTCAATGTATGGCAAAAACCACTACAATGTTGTAAAGTAATTAGCCTCCAATTAAAATAAATTAATTAAAAAAAAAAAAAAGAAAGTACCCAGGTCACGATGGAAAGCTCAGGATATGTGATCACCTGATGTCCCCTAGTTAAATATTTATTTTCTACCAAGACCCCCTAGCAAGCCAGGAGCCATTCTCAAAAGGTGTGCAGTTATCTGCAGTGGAGAGCAGCGATTAGCTCTGAAATCCTGCAGATCTGAACCGGAATTCCCCTGCGCGTGCCGCCCAGAGGCTCCATACTGCCCCATCTTGTCCACAGACATTTCAAGGGCCCTTAGATCTGCTGGGTCATGGCCCCTCACGGCAGAGCTGTTTGCACTGCAGGCTGAAGCTGCCTCAGAACCTTCTCAGTTTCTGCCACAAACCGGCAGATGCTGCGGTGGCGGGCCTCCAGACCTGGTTTGTCTGGCACCTCCCACTAGGGCATCTAAAGTACCTGCTACTTCCTGCTCCTCAGAGCCAATCAGCACAATGTCCTCAACGTTCGAGCCGGGGTGTCACTCGGTGGAGACAGTCGGTACTCTGCAGACTGACTCTGACCCGCCAGGGGACTGACTCCTCAGCCTGAGCAGCTGGGCCCAGACCCCAGCGGCACCCTCTCTTGCAGGCCTGAGAGATCGCAGAAGAGAGCTTCACCTGGCAAAGACTTCAGAGAGGAGGCGTGAACTCAGAGCCCAGTCCCTTCATGTCACAATTTTTCATTAATTCGCTCACTTGCCCATCCACATGTCCTCCCATCCCCACACCTCCAGCATTTGGTGAGCAGCTACTATGAACTTGGCATGGGGCGCAGCAGCGGGCACAAGAGACCCAGGCCCTGCCTCACTGCCCCAGGCAGTCATGGGGAGAGGTGACAGACACCCCAGTGACTCACGCAGTTCGTGATGGGCTGGTGGTCATAACGACTGCAACAGGAGAGGACATGAGCGGACAGCACGGGGACCCTGAACAATGTGGAGGTGCAGGGTAGTCAGGAGGAGCTCAGGGGAGGTGACATCTCAGCTGAGACTTGAAGTGGAGGAGCTACCCTGTCCAGGCACCCCCTTCACTCTGGGAAGAGTCCCAGTGGGATGATAAATCATGTGGTCACCTTGGTCAATAGGGTTAAACAGTCTCTTGGGCCTGGCACACAGTAGGTGCTCAGCACACGAGAGCCATGAGATCATGATCACGGTTATACTTCAGCTGTTATTATTATCTGAAGACACCTCCTGCTCTGAGGTCTCAGAAACCATCAACAAAGGGCGTGGGGTAAGCACTGCTTTCCCTGGATGAAGCTGCTCCCCTGGGGCCACGGAGACCCCCCCCCCCCAAGCTCCCATGGCTGGGGATCGCACCCAAGCAAGAGGTCAATCCCTTTCCATCCCCTATCCTTGCAGAGGAGGCAGGTGGCTCCTGCTGACAGACTGTGGTGCCAGGAATCTGGGGAAGGTTTAATTAATTATGACAATTGACACCTTTGCCAGATGTCCACCGTGAGACTCCAGCTCTGATGATAAAAGGTTCGGGTAATTCTGTTTGAGCAGCACTTTTCAAGCAGTATGTTTTTCATTTGGGTCATCAGGAAACATGGTTTATTTTGCAAGACACTGCCCAGAGAGGGCCGGCTGGCACTTGGCCCTACTTACTCCCGTCCTGGCAGATCTCAGAGTGAGCCAGAGCTGGGCAATGGCTATGTTGTCCCTGGGGCTGACCTCAGGGAGGGGGACCTGTGCCCAGGGGACAGGGAGGGTATTTACAGAAAGCAGGGAGAGTAGAGAGGTTTATTGAGAACAGATTCTTGAGGGCAGTCTCAGGGTGACTGGTCTGCCTTCCTTTAAACGTCACATCCAGAGAGGGTTAGCATTACTTCTGATTTCTTAGATCAGGAAACTGGGGTTCAGAGGGACAGTGATTTGCCCCGGGTCACCCACGCTCCCCTCACCTTCACCCATCAGCTGCCTAAACCCTGGCCCATGCAGTGTCTTCCAATTTCAGCCCAAGACCCAAGAAGACACCTCAAGGCCCCCAAAGTGTGGTGGGCAGCCTCCTGAATAGGGGCGGGGCTTATTAACATGCAGATCCCAGGACTCTCCCCAGACTCAGGCACCAGAGCCTCTGGGAAGGGGTGGGGCTGGGGAATCTGTATTTAACCATCTCCCTGGCTCAGATGGTAAAGCCTACAATGCAGGAGACCCGGGTTCGATCCCTGGGTGGGAAAGATCCCCTGGAGGTGGAAATGGCAACCCACTCCAGTACTCTTGCCTGGAAAACCCCATGGACGGAGGAGCCTTGTAGGCTACAGTCCGTGGGGTCACAAAGAGTCGGACACGACTGAGCGACTTCACTTTCACTCTCACTGGATAAGTGTGCTGCCCTCCAGCTGCTGGGAACCACTGTCCCAGCTCGTTCACTCCTTTCCCATCTCCCCTGCTGCTCCACCGTCCTCCCAGGAGTGCCAGCTGCGCTGACCTCCACCCGTGGCCACCATGCCCTCTTCCCAGCAGCCCTGCGGCAGCAACCACCACTGCCCTTCTCCAGGGTGTCAAGTGAGGCTCGGACTCTGCTCTCGGCTCCAGCCCCGCCCCCAGTCCTCTCCCTACTTCCCAGTCCCTGGGGAATCCTGGGTGGGGAGGGCCCTGTGGACTCACTCACATCAGCTCCGCTCGAGGGACTCAGCTTCAGAGTCCTGTGGCCCAGGAAGAAATCCGGAAGTCCTGGGTGTTTGTGACTCTGCCACCCCAGTGGTGCTCCACCACCCCATCTACAGCCCCTCCTCTATCCACGCCCAGCCTCTATCCGGCCACAGGACCTGCATCCCCACAGACCCGCATCCCTACAGATCCAAGGGAGCCCCGCTGGGTCAGGGCAGGAGCCTCAGCTCTATTCTCTCCCATTACAGTCCCCAGACCTCACCTCAGGGTCCTGGTTCATGGTTCAATGAGAGACAACACTACTGTCTGTATTTGCTTCCTAACTTTGCATCACCAGGAGATTGGGGGTTGATGGAAAGTTCTGGAACCCTTGAGTTCAAGGTACCTGGAAGCTGACCTGTGCCAGGCACACAGACGCCATCTGCATCACCCCACTGAAACTTTGACATGCCACGCGAAGGTGTGTGACTCCCCCATATCCTGGATGGGGACAAGGGGTCTGCATCTCACCTACAACTCACAAGTGCACGCTGGGGACAGAGCAGGCCATGGACCCTGAGCCCTAGCCCCCCAACTCCCAACCCCTGCCCACAGCACTGCCCTCCCTCTGGCACCTCCCAATCTGCCCAGCCCAAGGCCTCCAGAAGCCCCTTGGCGGTGATGGTACCCCAGGCTCCACACTCACTGGGAAGAGAGAAATCACAGCCCTGCTCGATGTGTTGTCTGCCACCTGGGTCGGGTCAGGGCTGCGGGAAAAGCAGGTATAATCAGTCCAGATGGAGCTGCTGAATCAGCCCCACATACTCCGTCCTGAGCCCCGTCACTTACTCCAAAGACCTTGTTGTGCCTACTCTTCACTCTGTAAATTTCAAAGTGGCCTTTGGCCAAAAGCGATAAAATTCTGACCTAGAAAAGTTAAAAGGCCTTTGAAATTATGAGCCCGGAGCACTGGCCTGAGGACAAAGTGGCTGAGGCTGCAGAAGCAAAAAGAAGAAAAGCGGAGCTGCAGTTCCGACTCCTTCAGGTCTTCGGTGAAGTCCGTGGGCCCAGATCCCCGATCTGACCTGTGAGTGGAGAGGAAATGAGAACGTGGTGTCAGGGGCCGCCCAGCATGGGGAGGGGTACATGTAGGGTCACTCTGCAGCTCCAGCCAGGACGGCTATGCATCCAGGAGCTTGGGAGCCCTGCCATGGTCACGGCTCCAAGGAATGTTTCTCCAAGTGTTAGGGCTTACATCACTATGGAGTTTATAGCAACGCACTTGAAGGTGTCCAGAGCCTCAGAGACACCAAGTCCCCCACGCCTGGGCCATCCCAATGACATCACTGGCAGAGCCACCATGTTTTGCCACATCCCACCAAAAAGACCAGTTCCTCACGCGTTGCTCTCTGCTCTGTGTCTGGACTTAAGGGCACCCCTCCTGCCCAGCGGTGGTCCTGCTCTGCTCATAATGCCTCACAGGTAGGAACACCACTGCAGGGCATGCTGATGGGTGCAGCTGTGAGCACTGGACAGTCTCCACGTGAGGACTGGCTGGGAATGCTAGGGCGTTCATAAACTGGGAACAGTCTTTAGTCATGATGGGTGAGGTGTTGGAGGAGGCGTTCCAGCTTGCTTGCCCGCCCCCCAAGATGGGATTGTTGTAAAAAAAGAGTGGGGCACGGGAGTATACTCACACCCCAGGTCACATCCAAGTCCCTGGGATGGCCACCAAGTGTGGCTTCTTGACTTCTCACAGGAAAGAATCAAGAGTAAGCCATAGGAGAGTGAAAGAAGGTTTATTCAGGGAGGAAACACACTCCTTAGACAGAGTTCGGCCATCTCAGAAGGCAAGAGAGGCACCACGGTATGGGGGTTGTCAGTTTTTATGGGCCTGGGTGATTTCATGGGTTAATGAGAGGGAAGAATATTCCAGCTATTTGGGGGAAGGGATGGGGATTCCAGGAAGTGGACCGGCGCCTACCTTTTGACCTTTACATTCATGGCACTGGTCGGTGTCACTTAGCATGCAGATGTGTGAACATAATGCTGAGGCTCAAGGTCCAGTGAAAGACGACTACTCCGCCACCTTGGACCTAGTTGGTTCCAACCGGTTTATATCATGTCCCTGGGCTACATCATTCTCTTAAAGGTTACGCCCTGCCCTGTTCCTGTCTCCCCTCAGGGGTGGTTGCCTTTTCTCTGAGAGTCTTTCTGGGTCTCAGAACTTTAAGAGAAGGATTCTTAGATAAACCATCGTGTCTGGGATATTGAATTTTAAGGAAACTGGCTTAAGGAAGTTCGTGTATGTTGATTCCTCATTTGTTCGGGTCTAGATGTCACAGTTCCTGGAAGAAATGCTTCAGTTTACGGATAGAGTTGTGGCCAGTTTCTAGCCTAAATAATAATGAAAGCAAGCCCTCCGCTCTCTGTTCATTATATGCTGTCTTCCATTTGTTTAGAGAGAGGGGAGTTGTCTTTAATTGACTCTCCTCCATCATTTTCTGGAGAAGGCAATGGCACCCCACTCCAGTACTCTTGCCTGGTAAATCCCGTGGACAGAGGAGCCTGGTGCGCTGCAGTCCATGGGGTCGCTAAGAGTCGGACACAACTGAGCGACTTCACTTTCACTTTTCACTTTCATGCGTTGGAGAAAGAAATGGCAACCCACTCCAGTGTTCTTGCCTGGAGAACCCCAGGGACAGGGGAGCCTGGTGGGCTGCCGTCTATGGGGTCGCACAGAGTCGGACACGACTGAAATGACTTAGCAGCAACTTAGCAGCCATCATTTTCACTTAGATATGAAGTGCTTTCTCACCTCTGAACTCTTTCAGTCCCGGTGCCAACCTAGGGATGTGGCAAGCTGGTGACCCCTTGGAGCAGAGCAGACAACTAGGGAATCCAAAGCCTGAAAGCAGAAAAAGATGGCACGGCCATCATACACACGAGCAGGCAGCACTCACAGGTTCCCTGCCCCACCTCAGGAGTCTGACACGTGACCCAGTGGGTTTTAGCATGTGCAAGATTTCAGCGCAAACGGCAAATGCAAGCACTCGTGTTCTGCTTCCGCATTCCCATAGCAGACATCACTAATCCATCCCACCACTCTTTCTCTCTGACCTTGAACTCCATCCCAAACTCCTTTCCAAGGCAGTACATCAAGTAGATACAACCATCCAACTGGTACTGTTTTAAGAGATGATCCTTTTTGCCCAATAAGAATAAGGAAATCTCAGGCTACATAAAATGTTGGTGGTAGAGTCAGAGAGTCCTGGGTTTGAATTCTAGCTTATAAATGACTAACTAGGGTAGCATTGGACAAGCATATTTATCACTCTAAGCCTCAACTTTCCCATCTGTAAAATGGGGGTAATTGGTATCCCATACGGCTGTTGAGAGGATTACATGAGAAAATCCCTGACCCAGCACATGGCACAGGGCAGATGTTTAATGATAGGATTCAAACTGAAGAGAGGGTCTTCTTTGGCTAACATGGGTGTTTTGTTTCTTGATCACCTGATGACCATCTGGTGGCCACTTTTATCACCAAAGTTGGGAGCCAGGATTCATTGGTGTGTTGGGAAGGTCACTGGGTAGGTGTCAGAGGCCTGCATCCCCGCCCTAGGTCTCCTGCGAACCAGTTGCATGTTCTAGGTTCTAGGGCAGGTCCCCTCCTCCTGGGGGGATGTGGAAATGGGGGGAGGGGTAGCTGTGGTAGAAGAATGTTGTCCTACCCGGAAAATAGGATTAGCCTAGATCGCCACTGCTCCCTTCAGACATTTAATAAATCTTTTTTTGGTGGCGCTGCTTGTTCATTGCTGTGCATGGGCTTCCTCTATTTGCAGTGGGCAGGGGTCACTCTTTGTTGTGACGCACAGGCTTTCACTGCAGAGCCTTCTCTTGTTGCAGAGTACAGGCTCTAGGCACACGGGCTCAGTAGTTGTGGCACATGGGCTCAGTAGTTGCAATTCTCAGGCTCTAGAGCACAGTCTCCGTAGTTGTGGAGCATGGGCTTTAGTTTATTCACAGCACATGGAATCTTCCTGGACCAAGGATCAAACCCATGTCCCCTGCACTGGCAGGCAGACTCCCACCCCCTGTACCACCAGGGAAGTCCTTTTTAAGATGAGCTGCCACTAAATCTGGAGAAGGTAATGGCACCCCACTCCAGTACTCTTGCCTGGAAACTCATGGATGGAGGAGCCCGGTAGGCTGCGGTCCATGGGGTCGCAAAGTGTCGGACACGACTGAGTGACTTCACTTTCACTTTTCACTTTCATGCATTGGAGAAGGAAATGGCAACCCATTCCAGTGTTCTTGCCTGGAGAATCCCAGGGACGTGGGAGCCTGGGGGGCTGCCATCTATGGGGTCGCAGAGTCGGACACGACTGAAGCGACTTAGCAGCAGCAGCAGCAGCAGCCACTAAATCACCACCCCTACGCCGTCTACCTTCCCATTTCCTAAACAAATTCTCAAAGTGTGGTCCCATGGAGTTAATGGGAAGAAACCTGCCTCCTAATGTAATGCAAATCCCAGCCCACCTTATTGTGCAGCAGTTTCAGTTCATTTGTACTTTCTTGGTGACACAATCTGTCTCTGTCTCCAGTAGAGTCTCTAATCCCTGCAATTTCCATGGTGCTAGTAATTACGAAAAAAAAAAGTCTGAAGCACAGAAATTCTGCACCTTGTCTATGAGATTACATACTTTAATGGAGTTTATTAAATTTATTCTGCCGCTAGTGAGGAGATTAAAGTCACTGTGCAGCTCTAGAGGGCAAAACAAGGACCAATTGGCAGAATCTTCCAGGAAGCAGGTAGGAATTCAGAAGGAAGATGCACTTTCTGCTATCAGAGCTGGTCAACATCAAATCAGCCCCATGAGGGTGGAGGACAAGACCAGGAGGGTCCAGAACCTGATGTGGTCACTGTGGGAGGTGGTAAAGAGGGGTGGCTGAGGATCATACCTGGGTCCATTTTCCAATTCCCACTTTCCAGGGATTTGGAAGAGTGAGTCAATTTTTCTAAACCTCTGTTTCTCCGTTTCCTTCTCTGTGAGATGATGACCGCCCTGCGTAGCATAGTACGGTGAGCGGGCACTCTATTATTTATTACGAGCTGGGAGGAGGCTCCGTCCTACTCCTAGTGTCCTCGGGGAGGGTGGTCCTACAGATGCCCTGGCCTTTCCTTCCCACAGAACTGGGGCAGTTTGAGGAGAGCAGGACCGGCTCACGGGGCCCACCCTTATCACTCTCTCTTTGGGAGCCTGACTGTCTCCGGAAGCCTGCCATCTGCCCTGCGTTCCCACTGCCAGAGGTTTTACAGCAACAACTCCCAACACCCTGACCCTGAGGAAGCCTATGGGGTCCAGTGTGGCCTCCAATAATGGGGTGACTGCTCTCTAATCCTGGGGCCCACAGTAGGGGTCCATAGGCCTGCAGTATGTGTCCCATACTCCAGCAACAGCTTAATCAGTGATAAAGGGGAGACCCCTTCTCTATCTGCCATGCCCGGGATCCTCTGCTGGGTTTAGAACCAGGGAAGCAGATGCTTCCATCAGGCATTATTATTATCACAAGGGCTGAGAGCTTAAGACACCATTGGCAAAGCAGCTGACATGAGAATTCTGTTTCTAGAACATCCACTCCCCGCAAAGGCTGAACCGTAACACATGTCTTTGTCACTAAGTCCAGCCCCAGCACAGTGCCCAGCACATAGTAGATGTTCAGTACATAATATCGGGGGCTTTCCTGGTGGCTCAGACAGTAAAGAATCTGCCTGCAATGTGGGAGACCTCGGTTCAATCCCTAGGTTGGGAAGATCCCCTGGAGAAGGGGATGGCTACCCACTCCAGTTTTCTTGCCTGGAGAATTCCATGGACAGAGGAACCTGGCAGGCTACAGTCCATAGGGTCACAAAGAGTCAGACACGACTGAGTGACCAACACTCAAATAATACTGAGTGAGTTAATTTTACCGCTATGACAAAGATATGCAATCTCTTCCAGAAAATAAAGAACATCCATGTAAAACCCACATTTAACTTAATGGTGAAACACTGAATGATTTCTGACCAAGATTAGAAACAAGGCAAGTATATCTGCTCTTCTCACTCCTATGTTCCTATGGAACATAGTACTAAAATTCACAGCCACTGCAATAAGGTAAGAAAAAGAAATAAAACATACAGTTTGAAGAAGAAGAAATAAAACTATCTCTACTTGCAGATGACAGGTTGTCTGTGTAGAAAATTCCAAGCAATCTTCAAAATACTTCCCAGAATTAAGTGTGTTCAGCAAGCCCTCTGGATATACAAAATCAATGCACTAAACCAATTATATACCTATAAACTAATGAACACACAGAAACCAAAATTAAAAACACAGTACTACTTAAAATTGTATCAAAGAAAATGAAGCATTTAGCTATGAACTTAACAAAATACATCCAGAATCTGTATGCCGAAAATTATAAATTAGTGATAAAAGAAATTTTAGAAGACCTAAATAAATAAATGGAGAAACAGACTGTACTCATGGATCTGAATATGCAGCATATTAAAGATGTCAACTCTCACCAAATTGATACACAGGTTTAACACAATTGTTAACAAAATGCCAGGAAGGCTTTTTGTAAACATAGGCAAGCTTGTTCTAAACTGTATATAGAAAAACACAGAACCTAGCACAGCTAAAACAATCTTGACAAGGAAAAAAATGGGAGGAATCACACTATGTAATGTTAAGATGTACTATGCTGCTGCTGCTGCTAAGTCACTTTAGTCGTGTCCGACTCTGTGCAACCCCATAGACGGCAGCCCACCAGGCTCCACCATCCCTGGGATTCTCAAGGCAAGAACACTGGAGTAGGTTGCCATTTCCTTCTCCAATGCAGGAAAGTGAAAAGTGAAAGTGAGGTCGCTCAGTCGTGTCCGACTCTTCCCAACCCCATGGACTGCAGCCTACCAGGCTCCTCCATCCATGGGATTTGCCAGGCAAGAGTACTGGAGTGAGTTTCCATTGCCCTCTCCGAAGATGTACTATACAGCTACATTAATCAAGATACTGAGATTTTGGTAGAAGGATAGACACATCACTTCAGTTCAGTTCAGTTGCTCAGCCATGTCCAACTCTTTATGACCACATGGACTGCCGCATGCTAGGCTGCCCTGTCCATCACCACTCTCGGAGCTTGCTCAAACTCATGTCCATTGAGTCAGTGATGCCATCCAACCATCTCATCCTCTGTTGTCCCCTTCTCCTCCTGCCGTCAATTTTCTCAGCATCAGGGTCTTTTCCAATGAGTCACTTCTTCCCATCAGGTGGTCAAATTATCAGAGCTTCAACTTCAGCATCAGTCCTCCAATGAATAGTCAGGACCGATTTCCTTAGAATTGACTGGTTTGATCTCCTTGCAGTCTAAGAGACTCTCAAGAGTCTTCTCCAACACCAGTTCAAAAGCATCAATTCTTCAGCACTCAGCTTTCTTTAAGGTCCAACTCTCACATCCATACATGACTACTGCAAAAAACATAGCTTTGACTAGATGGACCTTTGTTGGCAAAATAATGTCTCTGCTTTTTAGTATGCTGTCTAGGTTGGTCGTAGCTTTTCTTCCAAGAAGCAAGCGTCTTTTAATTTCATGGCTGCAGTCAGCATCTGCAGTGATTTTGGAGCCCAAGAAAATAAAGTCTGTCATGGTTTCCATTGTTTCCCCATAGACTCATAGATCAATGGAACAGAAAACAGAACTCAGAAGTAGACCTAGCCAAATGCATTCAAATGATTTTTGACAAAAGTGCAAAAGCAATTCCATGGAGGAAGAATAGCCTACCCAACAAGAAGACATCAGAAATTACACACTTATAAACAGCAAAATTAACCTCAACTCATACAAAGCTCATAATGGATCATGTGTTGTTGCTCAGTTGTTCAGTCATGTCCAATTCTTTGCCAGCCCATGGACTGCAGTGCACCAAGCTTCCCTGTCCTTCACTATCTCCTAGAGTTTACTCAAACTCATGCCCATTGAGTCAGTGATGCCATCCATCCATCTCATTCTCTGTTGTCCCCTTCTCCTCCTGCCCTCAGTCTTTCCTAGCATCAAGTCTTTTCCAATGAGTCAGCTCTTCACATCAAGTGGCCCAAGTATTGGAGCTTCAGCTTCAGCATCAGTCTTTCCAGTGAATATTCAGGGTTGATTTCCTTTAGGATTAACTAGTTTAATCTCTTTGCTCTCCAAGGGACTCTTAAGAGTCTTCTCTAGAACCATAATTCGAAACCATCAATTGTTCAGCACTCAGCCTTCTTTGTGGTCCAACTCTCACATCCATACATGACTACTGGAAAAACCATAGTTTTGACTTTGTTACTAAAGTGATGTCTCTGCTTTTTAATATACCGCCTAGGTTTGTCACAGCTTTTCTTCCAAGTAGAAAGTGTCTTTTAATTTCATGGCTGCAGTCACCATCTGTGATTTTGGAGCCCAAGAGAATAAAATGTCACTGTTTTCACCTTTTCCCCATCTATTTGCCATGAAGTGATGGGACTGGATGCCATGATCTTAGATTTTTAAATATTGAGTTTTAAGCCCGCGTTTTCACTCTTCTCTTTCAATGGATCATATACATAAATGTAAAAAATAAAACTTTTAGAATAAAATATAGAAGAAAGTCTTCCTAATCTAAGGCCAGGTAAAGAGTTCTTAGATTTGATGACAAAAGTGTGAACCATCAAGAGAAAATATTAATTAAATTGAACCTCACTGAAATAAAAAACTTTGTTTTTGTGAAAGCCCTTGTGAGGAAGATTCTGACAATGTGAGACGCAAGAGTGGGAGCAGGGGCATCAGCATGCCCCAGGAAAGGGACCTTGGAACTTGAACCAGACAGGACAGAGAAAGCCAGAACATGTTTTCAAGCCAAACCTGGAGAAAGAGGTTTCTTTCAGTGGCTTAAAGAAGAGATGTTGGACATTTATGTAGAAAAGTCATTATTTCATGCGTTCATTCGTCTGCTCATGCATCCCATGTTTATGGAATATCTCCAAGTGCCTCTTTTCTATGTACTAGGGCCAGAAGTGGACAAGATAGAGAAGGTCTGTCTCTCCCATCTGGGATCCTGTGGTCACCACTGCTAAGGAAAGGAGGAATGGAGGCATCACTCCCACTATTAATTACCTGAAAGCAAAAATATGTATGTTACTTTTGCTCTCAGCAAATTGGCCAGAACTAGTCACATGGTGGCAACCTAACTGCAAAGGATGCTGGGAAATATGGGGATGTTTGATGTCTCCTATTGGAAGCACAAACTCCATTACTATTCAAAGCTGATTATTTTAAATGACCCAATGATAAATTGCCTATAGTCTCCATCTCATAGGTTGACTTGACTTCATGTTTCTCAAGGAATTCAATGCATTTCTTACATCAATGAGTCAAGATGCTGCTACACGTCATGCCATACACAGTCACATGGATGGAGAAAATACCACACTATGACCACAGTTAAGATTCCCTCAGAAACAGCCACACCAGAAAGACAGACGCAGAGAATGTCACCTCAGCCTTCACTTCAGCAAAGGCATCTCTTTTCCTCTGGCAGACAGACAACTTGAACACCACTTTTCTCCTGGGTGTGACAAGAAGGGCAAAGAGGGAAAAGATTGGGGTGAGGGCTGAGCCTCATTAGTGGGAAGGATGTGGGTGCTAGCTCTGGAATGTTCCATGACAGTGACTGAGTGGTTAGGCTTGGAACCTTCATTAAATGTGACAGCAGGAGAATCAGGAGACATAACCCATTCATCACATCTCCTCACCCGCAGTGCTAATGTTTCTGAGTGACCAGGGCCCCCCTTTGGGGAGGCTGTAAAAACCTTTGTAGAAATCAAAGGGCACAGAGTCACAAGCCTGGCAGGGACCCCAGAACAGTAGCCAGTCCAGGTTCTTCATCTTATCAAGGGTCCACGATTGCACAATGTTCTTCACATTCATTTCTTAATTATCTCAAAAACCCAGTTAAGTGATGTTACAGATCCTTCACAAAGACAGAGTGAAGACCTAATCCCAGTACTGATGAATGAGGACTTGTTTGAAAACAAGGTCTTTGCAGATGTAATCAGATTAACATGAGGTCATCAGGGTGAGTCTCATCCAATAGGACTGGTGTCCTTGTAAGAAAAGGGAATTTAGACAAAGAAACACACAAGGTGAATGCCCTATGAAGATGGAAGTGGCAAGAGAGGCTGGAAGAGGCAAGGATGACTCCTCCCCACAGGCTCTGGGGGGAGCATGACCCTGCTGACAGCTTTATTTTGGACCTCTTGCCTCCAGAACCATGAGACCATCAGTTTCTGTTGTTTCTAGTCACCACTTTGTGACACTTTATTATGGCAGCCCTAGAAAATTGATTCAGTTGTCATCCCCACTGGTCAGAAGGATTAAGTGAGCTACAGAGAGCGCAATGCCTGACCTAAGATCACACAGCAGGCTGAGAAAGCAGGGCTCTGATCACCCTCCCTCCAGAGCTGCTCAGCAAAAGCGTGGGCTCCTCTAAGTCCCTGGAGAGATTTTGTCCTAGACAGAGCTCTCTTCACTGTGAGGAGTGGAACTGTGTTCCCCTCCCAGATGCGAAAGAAGACTGTAGTCCAGTTCTGAGGCTAACATCTCATGGACTTCTCAAGTGTGGATAGCAGGTGGGTGACTGAGAGTTCAAGGCTGAGTGAGGTGGGGTCACCTCAATGGTTCTCTGACTCCTGGATCAGAATCTGAGCTCACAGAGGGAGGGAGGGGCAGGGATAACCTCACAATTCTCACTGGATGTGTCTGGTGTCAGTCCCCCCTCCCCCAGCCACTGCCCAGTTCAAGCACTAATCCTCTGCCTTCTGAACATGTGCCAGAACCTCCCTCACTCCCCACTAACCATTTCCTGCTTCAGCAAATATTTACTGAGCGCCTACTGTATACCTGGAGATACCCCTGGGTGATAGTGGAGGACAGGGAAGCCTGGTGTGCTGCAGTCCTGCAGTCCATGGGGTCACAAAGAGTTGGACATGACTTAGACACTGAACAACAGCAACAACTGTGTCCCTGAGCCTGTGCTGAGGGGCCAGTGGTAGGCAATACTGAGAGCCTGCCTGCCTTCAATTTCATTATATTTACAGTGAAATGAGAATCAGCATATAAATCCATAGTGATCATGTGATGCTTGCCAAGACAGAATGCAACAGGGACTTGGAGCAGGGGAGACTGAAGCAGACCAGGGGATGGAGTTGGGCAAGCATTCATGAAAAGAGGTGCTGACCTTGGTTTTGATGATTAGGAGATGCAGCTGGGAAGATGAAGGAGAAAGCTGCTGCAGGTGACAGGAACAGTACATGCACATGTACAGTCATGGCTAGCATGGGATCCAGGCCACAGTAATTGGTTCAGGGGAGGACACCTGACTCAGCCTGGACCAATGAGACTCCATCCTGGGACTCTGTTGGAATACTGGGTAAAGTGCAGTCGTTTGGTCATGTCTGACTCTTCGCGACCCCATGGACTGCAGACCACCAGGCTCCTCCGCCCATGGGATTTTCCAGGCAAGAGTACTGGAGTGGGGTGCCTTTGCTTTAGTACTTTTTTTCTACTGAAGCTGCTGGGAGCCTTGAGGAGGAGAGGGTCTACCTGGGACTGAAGCCCATTCAGAGGAAAGCAGAGGCAAGAGATTGGGTGTAATGGATGCCTGACAACCTCATCTGAATACCTGGATCCAGTTGTACCTGAATTCCCTTAAACTTCTCAGTTACACGAGCCTATAAATTCCTTTTTTCAAGCTTTAATAAGCCAACTTGGATATGTGTTTCTTGTAACAGAAATGGACCCAAGTAAAACAATTATCCCATTTTCCCACACCACCATGATCCTGCTGGCAGTGGTACACCGGTCACTTACTACCTGGGGATTCAAGCCCAGACCCACTAGTGGGTCTGCGGGAACTGGAGTCTGAGAGAATCACAGTGACAGGCCTGCTGAGGGTCAGGGCAAGAAGAGCTCCAGATGCAAGTTGCTGCTGCTGCTGCTGAGTCACTTCAGTCATGTCCGACTCTGTGCGACCACATAGATGTCAGCCGACCAGGCTCCCCCGTCCCTGGGATTCTCCAGGCAAGAACACTGGAGTGGGTTGCCATTTCCTTCTCCAATTCATGAAAGTGAAAAGTGAAAGTGAAGTTGCTCAGTCGTGTCCGACCCTCAGCAACCCCATGGACTGCAGCCTACCAGGCTCCTCCATCCATGGGATTTTCCAGGCAAGAGTACTGGAGTGGGGTGCCATTGCCTTCTCCAAGATGCAAGTTAAGAGTCTGAAATAGCTCCCTGAGCCAATCTAATCTGAGAAGGTCTGTATGGCAGACAGTCTCCAGGAGTTCCTTGAATCCTCACTGCTCACCTCCCACGGCTGGTCTGACCACGACAGTTCCATTATCAGGTCTGGCAGGACTGATAGCAGGTCCCAGCACCCACCTGCTACATCCAGCAAGGAGGTGGGGTAGAAGTAATTTCACTCTCCTAACATCCAGGGGAGCAGTTCCTCGGCTGCCAACAGGACGGCCTGGTGGGTGTTGGGAGAGTCTCTGGGAGGCCAAGGGCTAGAATGAATCCTGACAGGTAATCATTCCCCAGAGCAGCAGGTGAGTTGTGATTAGTGCTCCCGGGGGGAAAAAGAGGTGACCGTGCCTCACCAGCTCCCTTTGACTCCAGCCTGGAGGCTGAATGGATCCAGTGTAGGGGAGGGGAGGCCCCCAGTGCTGTGGGATCATCTTCCTGGTATGGCCCAGGATCCACCACCAAAAGGCCCGTCTAGGTTGGTCTCTGCTCATTGGTTGAGGATTAAATGTCAAGGTGAAACAGATGTCTTGCCTTCTATACCAAGAGCATTTAAGGGCAGGAATCAAATCTCATTCACATGACTTTAGACTGTGCTGGCACACAGTAGGGACTTATGTTATTTGCATGACTGGATAAATCATGTATATAAAGAATGAAGGGGTAAGGTGACACATAGGTCGTGGGGGCCCATTTAAGCTTTGGGAGCACAACATGGGGAGAGGCCACCCTCCCCAGGATGGGCCAGGGACTGGATGCTCTAGCTAGCTTGAGGAAACATCCTGGAGAAGGAGGATCTGAGATGAGCTCCTGATGGGGAGGATTTGGAAACCAAAGGGCAGAACACATTCCAGATGCATCCTGGGTGGTGGTGGAGGCGGGGGCTGGGGGGGCAGCTGTGTGTACATGCCTGGGGTCTATGCATGCATGCACACAATATGTGCTTGCTTAAAGACTAGTGGGATTTGACCTCATGGGAGCAGAAATGAGACTCTGATTTCAAGGTGTTAGGTAGTTAGAATAGGAAAAAGGAGTCCAAAATGGCAGAGGCTAAAAGATAAAGAAAGGGAAAAGCCCGCAAAAATGGAGCAAAAGAAAATCCGAGGACTGGAGTGAGAACTTCAGGTGAAACAAACACCCCTCCTGCCTAGCCCAATTTACATAGGGCAGGCTCAGGGGGAGGAGAAAAAACATATAAAAAGAGGAGCCAAGATTGAGCTCCCTTTATTTTGGGGTTGGCCCACCCTCATGCCTTGAGGATGTACTATCCTTTGCTTGCCAAATAAAACTGAGCTGTAACTGAGCTGTAATGCTGGTCCACCATTTCAAATCTTTGCTGCGGTGAGACAGAACTGAGGGAATTATACACACTCCCCCAACCAAAGGACCCACTAGGTTCTCCTCAGAGTCCTGGGAGAAAGATGTAATTAGACTCACTCTGCAGATGAGGGAACAGAGGGTGCGGTGACCTGCTCTAAGTCACACAGTAGCAAAACCACCATCTGACCCAGGTCTGACTGAGGGTTGTCCATTCTCAGCCCAGCTCATCCAGGGAAGTCAGGTCCCCTCTCTGCTGAGCCAGGAGCAGTCAGCTGCTGTGCACTGTGGGTGGGACAAGGGGGTTTACAAGTGGAACCCTTGGCGGCAAGAACCTCTCCCAGAGGCTTTTCTAACTCTGTCACAAAGAACCAAAAACAATAGTTTCCAGGATCAGCTCGTGGCAGAAGAGTGGAAGCCTGGAGTCCAGCAGGTGTGTGCCTGTGATCCATCCCTGAGTACACCCTTACCCAGAGAGGTTGAAGGCAAGGCTGAATGATCTGTCAGAATCTGAGTCCCAGCTGGTTTCCACAGGCCCTGACCACCTCAGGGCCTCATACCAGGGCCAGGAGGCAGCCCTGTGCTCTGCGGATGGGCATGGGACCTCCCTACCCATGCCACCCGCTTGCTGCCCTATCCCCATGGAGGTGGAAGGGAGCAGAGACACCAGAGTCTGTGATAAGGCCCAGGGTTGGGCAGTGTGAAAGTGTTAGTCACTCAGTTGTGTCTGACTCTCTGTGACCCCATGGATTGTAGCCCTGCAGGCTCGTCTGTCAATGAAATTCTCCAGGCAAGAATACTGGGTTGGGTTGCCATTCCCCTCTCCAGGGAATCTTGCCAACCCTGGGATAGACCCCTGGTCTCCTGCATTGCAGGCAGATTCGTTACCGTCTGAGCCACCACGGTTGGGCAGGGCAGCCACAAATCCCACTTGACTTGGGACAGCCCCAGCGTAAGCCTGTTGTCTGGATGTGATTCATAGCGGTGTGTCCTTGCTCTCTCTGAACATGCTGGCTTGACAGCATTACAGGGTCACCTAAGGTGGGGTGTTCTTTAAAGAAAAGGGGAACAAACACTGACTGGGCTCCTAGCAGAGCCCAGGGGCCCCTGACAAGATTTCCTTCTTTTAATCCTCACAAGCTCCCTAAAGCCTAGAGAGCTCTTCCCACCCCATCCACTGCCAGAGGACCCGTAATAGATGTTCCAGGAAAGATCATTTCCTGGGCCAAGTACACCTTTCATGTGCTAATACGCGCAGCGGGATGGAAGAAAACACTGGGGGCTGCTGCAGCGGGCAGGCGGAGGTGGTCTTCCTGGAGCTCTGGCTGGCTCAGGCAGGCAGGTGGGGAGAGGCATTTCATCATGTTTGAGGCAAAACAACAACAATAAGAATAACAATAATAAATCTTCAATCATCTTTTGTAATACTGAGAATAGAAACTCGAAATAGATAGCCCTTTGTTTTGCCAGGCCAGAGGGAGGGTTGGAGAATTCCAGCATGGGTTCCAAGCTCAGCGTAGGGAGGGATGGAGAGCGGCAGATGGAGGAGAGGGGTAACACTGAGCAGAATCCAGAAACCAGAGAGAGCAGGATCCTAAGCCCTGGGAGACTGGATGTCCCACAGTGCCCCAAAGGGCTCAAGTCAGCTTACCTAATACTAAGGGTAAGGAGTCCAGAGAGCTTGGGGACCGCACAGAGACAAGTGGAGCCTGGGGGCTGAGTCTGCAGTGTTAAGGAGGTGTGTGTGTGAGTCCAGAGAGCTTGGGGACCGCACAGAGACAAGTGGAGCCTGGGGGCTGAGTCTGCAGTGTTAAGGAGGTGTGTGTGTGTGTGCGTGTGTGTGTATGTGTAAGTCACTTCAGTTGTGTCCAACTCTTTGCAACCCCGTGGACTGTAGCCCACTAGATTCTTCTGTCAATGGGATTCTCCAGGCAAGAATATTGGAGTGGGTTGCCACGCCCTCCTCCAGGGGATCTTCTCGACCAAGCGACTGAACCCATGTCTTTTATGTCTCCTGCATTGGCAGGTGTGTTCTTTACCACTAGCCCCACCTGGGAAGCCTATTAAGGAGGCAGGTGGGATTTACTCCCGGTTCCCTCCTCCTTCCTTTTACCTCGTGACCTTGGATTAGGTAAAGCGCGTTTCCCAGTCTTTCTGATGTTGAGTGTGGCCGTGGAATTTACGGTGGTCAATGGAACACTGGTGGAAGTGGCTGTTGCCAGATCTGAGCTGAGGCCTTAAGAGGCATGACTCACTCATGCATTCACCTTTGTCACATTTTGACCAAGGGCACCTAGGAGAACAGGGAGCCCCTGGTTCCAGGAGAGGCCTAGGAGTGGCCCAGAAATTCATCCAAAGCCTGAAGCAGACCTCCACCCCAGGAGCCTGCAGATTCATAAGTGAGAAAGATAAATGTTTACTGCTATCAGCCTCTGAGAATTTGAAGTTGTTTTGGAAAAGAAACAAAGACAAAAACAAAATCTAATGCAGTTACCCACGCAGATTTCACAATGGAGTCCTTTTCCTAGAAGCACCTGATGGCATCTCCAGCACACCGCCTACCTCAGAGGGTTATTCTACTGGCAGGTTATTCTCATGGCAACCAGGATGCCTCTGTCTTGTCCACCTGCAAGGGGGCCACGTTAGCTGAGCACCACTGAACCTCACTTCCCTCCTGGTTCTCCCCAGGTGGCTCTGAGCATCTGTGGTGGGCGGGGCACATGCTGAGGGCTCTGCCCATCCTCAGCGTCCACTCTGCCCTCCTCCTGGACTGCTGGCCCCCGAAGGCCATCAGTGAGGCCTCCCACCTCTGCTGCCAGTGATGGTGTCTCCAGGAGTCTGAGCCTCTGCTGAGCACCGGGGTTGCTCCCTGCTCCAACAGGCAGTGACCCTGCAAGGCACTGGAGATGCTGGACAGGTAGGTTGCTCTGGGGAGAATGTCCCATCTCTTGTCTGGATGTTACATGGGCCTCTGAGCTGCACTGCTCAGGAGCTGAGGCTCACGAAACTTGTCGTGAGTATAACCAATACTCCCATGTCCCTGCGGAACTGGAAACCGTCCCTGCAGCCACGAAAGGAAAGAGCACTCCAAGAAGTTGGCCTTTATTCCTCATAGCCTTCAGAGTCCTCTTGGCCCTGTCCCATGCTGGCTGGGTTAGACCTCCCTCTGCCCCAACCCCCACTTCCATAGCCCTCCAAGACTTTCTTCTCTTGAATCTCAATCAGAGTGAAACCACATGATCAGTTTCCACACAGGCTGTTCCCCAGGCTTGGAGGCACCCTTCTGGCGGGTCAGTTCCTTCCCACCCTTCAGCCTCTGTGTGATCATCCTCTGTGCTCCTCTATGACAGGATGGAGAGAAAGAGACAGACAGAGAGAGACAGAGATACCTGGAAAGAGGAAGCAAGTACAAGGAGAGATGAGGGAGAGAGAGAGACGGCAACCAGCAGAAGAGAGAGAAAAATGGGAAGAGAGGCACACAGAGAAGAGAAAAGCAAAAAAAAAAAATAAAAAGAAAAAGAGACACCTAGAGGGAGATAAAGGCAGAAAAACACATAAAGAAAGACACAGAAACACTACACGCAAACGCACACAGAGAGAAAGAAAGAGAGCCTTTGGGAGCGGGTATAAAAATAAGGGTGTGACAGAGGCATAAAGAGAATGAGAAATACACTCACACCCACCCACCGCTGCCCCAGCGCCTGCGTCCAGACAGAGATGGAGAGATACAATTCAGACAGGCAGAGGGAACAAATGGAGTGTGGGGGCAGAGAAGAGAAAAGGGCACAGATAGCAAGACAGAAAAAAGATAGGGAGAGATGAATACACAGAAAAAGGGAGAGCGAGAGTGATGGGGAGAGGCTGCGAGAGAAGCTGGAGGGGAGGGAGCTGGAGGGAGGCAGGAGCCGGCAGCGCCCGGGAGCATCAGACGCTGGGCGCTCACCCCCTCCTCCGCTGCCCACAGCCTTCTTTTCTCCACCACCTCCTGACTGGCTCACAGGAGCCTGAACTGTCAGCAGAGTGGAGATGGTCACCCTCCCAGGTCCAGTCGCCCAGACGCACTCTGCCCTCCACCTGGAGCCCTAAGGACCAAGAGGTGTTGTGGGCGCATCTGCATTGAGCTGGGCTTTCTCCTCCGTCCTCCCCTTGAACCAGCCTCCCTGATGGAAGGACAGAGACCCGCCCAGCATCCGCCCCACCCCCAGGCCTCAGAGCCGCTCGGTTCTCCCTGCTGGTTTCTGAGCGGCAAGGACCAGGGTGGGCACAACCAAGTCCCCTCAGCAAGCCTCTGCGGGCCCCCCACCACGGATGAGACACAGCCCCTGCCCCAGGGACGCCCACACGGAAGGCAAGCAGCCCCCTTCACATGCCCCTCGCTGGATGCGTGACTGTGGAGGCACCTGCCCTCTGAAGCTTCAGTGCCCACCTCTGTGAAATGGGGATAATGAGACCTCCCCTTCACGCATGCTCCTGTGTGAGGAAGCAGAACTGGAGGAGATGGGCTGACCCCACCCCCATTTCACCAATCTTCTGGGATTAAACAGAGAAGAGGCAAATGTCTATCCAGTTGCCCCAAACCACATCCCCAGGAGATCAGCCTGGCCTTCAGGGCAATGGGCCTTTCAGGTGCAGGAAGCCTAGGTCGAAGTTCTATCAAACACCCCCATCACAACCAGTTCTCTCTTTGCTGCCGTTCATTTCTCCCAGAGAACAAGATTGGAAAGACAGCTCTAATTTACTTTTCCAGAATGAATAAAGATATGACAGTAACCGGGGTGATGAAGCGCTGGGAGCCCATAATTCACATCTCTCATACTCCACGTTGGAGCCGATTAAGCCGGAGCAACAATCTCAGTCTATTTTCTTCCTCTGTTGCTGAGGAGAGCTGGCTCCCCTGGTTGGGTGGTGGGCATGAGGGACTTAGTAGAAGGGAAACGAGGTCAAGGGGAGGAAGGAGAAGGGTCTTCAAGTGCCTGTGGTCCCATGGTGCGGGTGGGGGCCCTCAGGGACCATTTTGTTTCAGGATTGTTTCACCATCGGGCCCCTGGAGGGTGCACAGGTGGAGAGTGTTACTTGGGGGTACTTGCATGTGGGTCTATCACTGAGTCCAAAGGCTGTCCTGCTGCAGCAGAAGATAGATGGGCCCCCATCGCAAACAGATGGAATTTGTTCTTTGTGGACCAATACTCCAAGACGAAAATAGTAGAACAGTGGAGGGAGGAGGCTGAGCCCTGCCAAGAGAGAAGTTAAAAGCGCACATATTTCTCATTCTCGAAGTCAGGAGACCACCCCCCCACCCGCCCCCACCCACCCCGCAACTACACATGCGCAGAATGACTCTTTGGAGTTCAAAAGGGGCATGATGCTAAGGGATGCTAACTACCCATAGGCCTCTGAGGTCGAATCCATCTTGCCTAAGAGCTGTGTGTGTACACATGGGAGGATCCTGAGATATACCAAGTATGGCCTCTGAACCAGGCAAATCAAAACGATTGGCCACAGGAAATCCAGAAGAAGTGCCCCATAAAAGTGATTCACACTACCTTGAGACATGCACTCAGCGACTCTCTGCGTCTGCCCATGTGTCTATCCACACTCACTATATTCTTTTTCCTCCTAATACGTGCTTCACTACTTTCCATCTTTGTAAGAATTCTCTTCTGCCAAGCCAAAGAGCCAGGGCCTTGTCACAGACCACTGATCTAGTGGCTAGGATTTGGTGCTCTTATCACCACGACCTGACTTCAGCCTCTGGCTGGGAACCGAAGCCCCACTTCAAGATGCTATAGGCTGAGGCCACTCAAGATCACTGCCAGGCTGGATGCAGAGTACCTGGGGGCCAGGACTAGCTGTGTCCACAGGGAGAGTGCCGCTAGACACATGGGAGCACACGCATCCCGTGCACAGGAAGGCTTTTCCTTAGCACTCACGAGGATTTGTGTCATCAGTGAGACAAGGAGCGTGTCTTTGGAGGCAGGGCAAGACTTGCTCTTGCTAGGACCCCTGATATACTTGGGGGCTGATGCACCAATATGCACAGATGTTTGATGCTCCATGTTGCTTACTGGCTGTGTGAGCTGAGGTGAGTTTCCTACTTCTCTAAGCCTCACTGTCTTCATCTGAGGACTGGAAACAGTCATAGCGCCCACTTTATAGAGTTCAGGGGAGGAGTGAGAGCCCACAGGAAGGGCTCCGTGATCATGAGTTACCATCAGCGTCACTATAGTGAGGATCACAAGGCCCCTTCCCGGCGAACGTGGGGCACATGTTCATCTGTGAACCTGGGGCAGGGGGCCCACTGCGCTGGTTCATGGATCTCATGGGCAATGGCATTTCTGGCCACAGGGTGAGACCTTTGTCTCACCTCCGAGGCGCCATGTCACCTTCCTCTGTGGCTCAGATAGTGAGTGTAAGGTATAGTTCAGGCCGAGGCAGAAAAAGGAAAGACGACCTCAACAGAAGTAGGTTACCTTTATTCAGGCAAGGAGGGGCAACAGTCGGCCTAAGGACCAGGCTGAGCGCGGAGAGGGATCAGGGAGGCTCCATATTTACAAGGAGGTTTGTGTAAGTGATAAGGGAAATGTTAATCAGGCGGGATGTTTTGGGTATACTTTAGTTGAGATGGCATTTGTAGTTGGGCAGGGGGTGATAAGTCTTCTGGGCAGGTGTAGGGGGTGGAAGGTTTTTGGACAGGGGGTGATAAATCCCAGATAGATGCAACCAGCCTGGAGCATCAGGGTGGGACCTAAAGTTCTGTTTTGTTTTCTCCGAGGTCAGATGATTCAGCAAGGGCCTTTGAAACTGTTCTTTTCTTTTCTAGGCCCAAAAGACTCCTTCGGTGAGGATCCAGTGTCCGGCCGGGAGGGAGGGAAAGCAGGTGGAAAGCTGTCCCTCTAGGGCCTGAGAACTTGGACTTTATGCAAAGCCAGAGACCTTCTTTGCTGGAACCGAAAACAATTGTTCCTGAAAACAATTCTCAGGAACACAAAAGGAGGCATTTGAGAGAGAGAGAGAGAGCCAGGTGGCCAGCAAAGAAAGAAAGAAAGAAAGGAACTGACAACAGAAGGGCTGTCAGTCTAATGCAATTTAAATGCAACCAAAGCCTGAACTCATCTGCCAAGGACCAGGGCTTCCCTTTACAGGGAACAAAGGATCCACATGCAGGTGCCCTGCCCCTGATGGGGGACAGCAAATCCCCCACAGCTGCCACGCCTTCCAGGGTGGACCCTGGTGTTCATTTCCAGTGTTGTGCAGTCTGCAGTGAGAACGGCTGGGTCCTCCTGGGGTACCTGTGCCTGGGCTGGGGTAACAGTTGCTTTGGGGGCTTTGTGGGTTCAGGACAGAGTGGAGAGGGAGAGCAGAGTCACAGCCAGGGTTAGGAGGGGTGTTCCAGCCAGGGAGCCAAGCCCAGCTCATGTTCAAGGGAAGAACTGAGGCTGTGAGCCAATCTTGAGCTTTGGGGAGAAGAGGTGGCGGGGTTTGATGGGTTTAGAAGACTCAGAAGAAAGGCTAAATTGTAATGGGATCTGGTGCTGCCTAGAGGGAGAGGGAGGAGCAAGAAAGGCTCAAAGGCAGAGGAGCTGGATCCCAGTCCTCTCAGGCATTGCCATAGGCCCCCTGACCTCCCTGGGGTCACAGCCATCCTGGATTGCAGAAATGTCAACCTCTTGTCAAAGGTCAGGGGCCCATAGGGAATTGGGACTGTGGTGTCACTGCCAATAACCCAGCCCCATAACCTTACAATCAGAGACACCCAGGTTTAGAGAGGGACATGGCCTGCCCCTCTCACTCAGCACATAAGGGGCCCCCAGCCCAGATGAGGGGCCTTTCTCCACCATCTCTGTCCCCACAGACCATCACACCTCTGACAACGCGCAAGCTGAGGTCTCCCTCTGAAGAGGCTGGGTTTGCCCTCTCTGGGAAATCCCCCATTAAAGGCTCAGGCTGCCTGGAAATACAGCACTTTCACAGCATCATCTTTCAGGATTTGAAATAGCTAGATGCTTACTCCTTGGAAGGAAAGTTATGACCAACCTAGACAGCATATTAAAAAGCAGAGACATTACTTTGCCAACAAAGGTCCATCTAGTCAAGACTATGGTTTTTCCAGTAGTCATGTATGGATATGAGAGTTGGACTATAAAGAAAGCTGAGCACCAAAGAATTAATGCTTTTGAACTGTGGTGTTGTAGAAGACTCTTGAGAGTCCCTTGGACTGCAAGGAGATCCAACCAGTCCATCCTAATGGAGATCAGTCCTGGGTGTTCATTGGAAGGACTGATGTTGAAGCTGAAACTCCAATACTTTGGCCACCTGATGTGAAGAGCTGACTCATTTGAAAAGACCCTGATGCTGGGAATGATTGAGGGCAGGAGGAGAAGGGGACAACAGGATGAGATGGTTGGATGGCATCACCGACTCGATGGACATGGATTTGGGTGGACTCCAGGAGTTGATGATGGACAGGGAGGCCTGGTGTGCTGTGGTTCATGGGGTTGCAAAGAGCTGGACATGACTGAGCGACTGAACTGAACTGAATTGCCTGGAAGGGATGTGCTGGCCTCTCTCTCTCTCCTATCAGCCAAGTGCGTCCATCTCAGACCAGACAGCGACAGTGCAGGGGCCTGGCAGGGTCAGTAGGCGGCCATGAGACAGAGTAAGCTGGGGAGGGGCTGGGTAACAGCATCAGAGGTGGTTCCCAGGGCTGGGATGGGGTCACAGGAGGGAGGAGGTGCAGGGTGCCAGGTGGGCGCTGCACCCAGGGGACCACTTTCCTGCCAGCATGAGTTCTGTAGGCAGGGACTGTGCCCTGCTCCACACACCCTTCTCTGTGACCCTCCGCAAGTGACCTCAGTGATCAGGGCAGGGAAATGGGGATAATAACACCCCGCTAGGACTGCAGGGCAGAGCAATAAACCCCAAAATATGCAACAGGCCCAGCCCAGAGCCTGGCAGGTGGATGGTCCCTGACAGCGGGGGATTCCTCCTCCCCACTGCCTGCCAGGACACCCCAGCCAGGGTCACGGCTCCACCACCACGCTTCTGGGACTTGTGTCTTGCTGCCCTGGCTCCTGGCTGTGAGACCCTGGGCAAGCCCCTCTCCCTCCCTGAGCCTCAGTTTCCTCATCTGCAAGATGGAGAATAATAACACCTCCCTGCAGATCGAGGTGAGGACTCGGTGAGGTGATCACTGTTACGTGCCGGCTCACAGCCTGCACGGAAGGCACCGCCATCAGAGGCAGCTGCTGTCCCCCAGAGCAGGGGCTCTGCGGGGCCTCTTAGAGAGTGAAACCCTGGACCACAGGAGGGCTGTTGTTCCCAGAGTTAGCATTCACTCCCGGCATCCCTTCCAGAATCCCCTGTGGGATCCATGGCTGTCCCTCCCCTGCCTCCTTGCTTTACCATCTCTTGTGTCTTGGTCCAGCTCTGACAGGGCAGGTCTGGCCTCTACTCAGTCTATGGAAATGGATTCTCTGTGCTTGCGAAAACTACGCATCCCTTACCGCTTGGCTAATGACAGCACGGCCCTGTCTCAGCGTGCCTTCCTCTGCTTTTTTGAACAAACAGTGGTAAGAAGCTCATGAAGAGCTATCTGGCAAAAGGCAGCACTTCCTTTTAAGCTACATTATGTTAAAATCAGAATTTCCTCTCGACTCGCTAATAACCCCTCCTCTTCCTTTTCTTTTAAAGAAGAGGGTCTCTCGTTCATTCTTGTGAAAGCTGCATTAAGGGAGATGAATCTGGAAGGCATAAACTCCTGAGAAGACGTAGCTCTTTAAGATGCATTTATCTGCAGCGCGAGTATGAATGTATAAGTTGTGGGGTCACTGTAGGGTGGGCTGAATTGTCCTGCTTTGAATGAATTGTAGATCTGGCTCTAAGTGCCTGCTTCTCACTGGTGCTCCAGTTTCTGTTTCAGGTGGTGATACTCCAGGAAGTGGAGCGAGTCCTGCTGGGACTGTCAGCCCTGCCTTGGCCTGTTGTCAGGTAAACAGGTTCACCTGGGCCCTCTCACCTGTGCAGATAGGTGCGAGGCTGGTGGACATTCCTGACATCCTCCCTGAGTCCCAGCCGCTTGAGCCTAGAACTCTTGTCTGGCCAACACTGTCTGTAATCCAGTGACCAACTGTCTCAAATTGCCCAGGACAGAGGGCACTCCAGGGAAGTCAGGGGCAACGAGGATGAGGGGGTCACCCTGTTCCTGAGACTCCAGTCTCTAAGTCTGGCCCTGTCTGAAACTTTGTCTGTGGCCTTGGCCTGGGGTCTCAGAGTCTCACCTCCCTAATGTCGGTCCAGCCCCTTGGGTCCTTCACACTAAGGAACTGGGCTGACGGCCTGTCAGATGCAGCAGGCTGGCCTTCATACCATCGTGGACCTGGGCCCTGCACTTTACAGCCTCCACCCTGGCCCCCCTTCTTCTGAATCCCCTCCCCCAGGATGAGAAATGTGCATGGCTAAAAAGCTGTGCCTATCCAAGGTTTGAGCTTCCCTGGTGGCTCAGACAGTAAAGAGTCTGCCTGCAATGCTGGAGACCTGGGTTCAGTCCCTGGGTTGCGAAGATCCCCTGGAGAAGGGAATGGCAACCCACTCCAGTATTCTTGCCTGGAGAATCCCATGGACAGAAGACCCTGCCAAGCCCCAGTCCTGGGGGTTGCAAAGAGTCAAACATGACTGAACAATTAACACTTATCCAGGGTTTGAGATTTATTATTCTAGACCATGGTTCAAGTAGCTGTTGCTGTTGTTCAGCCGCTAAGTCGTGTTCCACTCTCTGCCACCCTATGGACTGCTAGGACCACCCGCTGCCTCCCCGCCAATTCCCAGACCAAGTGGCCCTGAGACCACTTCCTGAGCCCAGGTGGCACTTCTTCCCTGGTTCATGCTCCAGGTCATGGACTGGAGGCCCATGTGAATACCTGAGCCTGAGGCACAGCTTTGGGCACAGGCAGCGGGCAGAGCGGGATGGACAGTCCAGCATGGGGGTGCTGGGGGCCTCCCTGGAGGAAGCAGTGTCTCAGGTGGGGTTGGGAGGATGAGTAAGGGTACACAAGTCACAGGAGGGGAATAGAGTCCCTGCAGACCCACCAATGGAGCAAAGGCTGGGAGGACCAAGGAGGTGACAGAGTCCAGCAGAGTCAGTGTCAGAAATTCTAAAAACAGAGCTGCCCACCGGCTCTACACAGCCGAAGCCATCTTACCCAGAAGGGAGCCATGCGTGGAGAGGTTAACGGGCCTGCCCGGGTCACCTAGGGGTCAGCAATAGAATGTCTGAGCTGGGAGTCCACTACCGCAGACCCTAGGCCGGCCTCCTTGACCTCAGGTCTCTCACACACCCCAGTCCACCCCAGCCTCTGTCACACTGATCTTTATCCCTCTTCTCCAGCAACTCCTTTTTACCTTTCACCTTCGTGGCTGAGACAGTTTCTCAATGTCCAGCCAAAGGGGTAATACATATCAGATTTGATTTAAGTAATAAAGCATTTGCTGGCCCAGCCATTCGGGTGGGAGAGCTGGGAACAACAAGGCCCGACTGCAGACACAGGCTTCAATCTTGCTGTTTTCCCAACATGAGGCCTCAGGATGCTGACTGGGGGCTTTGGGGCCAGCGGCTCTGGGGGTGGATCCTCTGTTGCCAGGCTGTGTGAGGCTGGGTATGTCTCCTCCCCTCTGGGAGCCTCGTCTTGCTCCTGCGGAAAGTGGGGCACCACCATGTACCCTGCAGGGGTTGTCTTGAGGACTGCAGATGTTAGAAAGTTAAGCACCGTACGTGAAGTCAAGTACCCTGTGTCTTCCCGGGGCCTGGGGGTTACACTGTGCCAGCAGCTGCTTCGGTGCTGGAGTGTGATTGGCCATGAAGTCATGAGACAGACTCAGCTTTAAAAGCTACAGTTCCCCCCATCGGCCACAGTCGGGGTGAAATGATCTGATTTATCATTTTTAAAGTCCGCCCTGCAAGCTCAGCCTCACCTTGCCTTACAGCCAATCCTGACCTGAGGATCAGAGTGGGAGAAGCTCAGTGCTACTGTCCGAGGTAGGAGTGGGACCTGAAAAAATGCTGTGTGCCCTTGGGTGAGCTCCTGACCCTCCCTGAGCTCCCATTTCAGGGAGACTCCCTTCTTTACTGGGCTTGCGTCAGGCACCCCAGGCTCTCTGGGTCTCAGTCTCCTCACCTTTACAATTGTTGCAGCCATGCGTTCCGGGAAACAAACTCACTCAGAAGGACAATGCAGATAGTGGGGTGCAGTTTATTACACCCGCGGGCCCAAGGCAGAGTCTCCTCTTAGTCAAGGACTCCGACCAGTTTTTGCAAAAACCTTATATACCCTAAGTGTACGTGCTCAAACCCACCTCCCCAAATTCCCTGAAACTAGTCTGGACAAAGCAAAAGAGAGATACGTTCAAAGTTAGCCCATGATACATGTGCCATAAGCCTACGTAGTTAAACAGTGGACATTTGTCAATAGGCCTGTGGTCATACCCCGATAAGCATAGTAGAATTTATGACTGTTCCGTTACAGAGATAATTAGTGTATTCTTTTAGGCGACGGAGAGTCTAGGTATGAGTCCTGAGGCTCTTCCATCCAGGGGGTCTGGTTTTCCGTTGGTATGTCGTTTCCACAGACACTGGGCGCAGAGTTCAGAGTCCACTGGGAGGGTGACCATGTATGTAGCCCAGGGTTCACGATCCGGTCTAAGATGGAGTCCTGCTTTCCAGATAGGGCCTGTTCTGTCTGTTCCCTCCTTCAATATGACCTTACTCACGGGGCTGTTGTGAGAACTATAGGAGAATATGTGGGTGAGGGGACCTGCCTGGTAAGGTCCTTTACCTTACATGCTCGGTAAATGGTGACTGTGGTCCTGGGACTTTCCCAACCTGGCAGAGGCTCAGAGCAACCAAGGCCACCCCATATGTGAGCCCAGGACTGAGAAGAAGCAGTTTAATAAACTGGCAAAATGAAAGAGTATCAGAGTGAGGGGTCAGACCAAGCTCCTCCCAGAGGCCAGAAGGAACCTTTGAACCGATCAAGAGGCTGTCATCCCCTCTGCTCCCAGCCCTCCAAGGCTTCTGGGCTGACTCAGATGTGCGTGACCCCCAAGCCTCCTCCCCATCTGCCCCAGGGCCACTGCTCTGACCTTGCTCCCCTCTGACTCTTCCACTCACAGAACTCCAGCCACACTGACCTCCCGCTGTTTCTCAAACAGAGCCCATTCTGGCCTCTGGGACTTTGCATTTGCTGTTGTCCCCTGGGCTTCCCTGGTGGCTCAGACGGTAAAGAATCTGCCTGCAATGCGGGAGACCCAGGTTTGATCCCTGGGTTGGGAAGATCCCTTGGAGAAGGAGTTGGCAACCCACTCTAGTATTCTTGCCTAGAGAACCCCAATGGACAGAGGGGCTGCTGCTGCTGCTGGAGACTGGCAGGCTACAGTCCATGGGGTCGCAAAGAGTCAGACACGACTGAGAAACTAACACACACACCCTGCCAGGAAACTGCTTCCCTCTGCTGTAACCAGGGCTTGTCCCGCCACTTCATTCAGGTCTCTGTTCAGATGTCCCAAAAAAATCACCCTCCCACCCTATCACTCTGCCCTCAGCCCTGCACTATTTTTCTGCATAGCAATTATCAGCCCTGGCATTATTTACACGTGTATTTTGTTAGTGTTTGTCTCTTCCCCACCACATACAGTGGGAGCTCTAATTGTGAGGCAAGGACTTGACCTATTCTTGTCCCAGTTCTGTCCCCAGACCACAGGATGGGGCCTGGTGCATAGTAAACCCTCGGTAAATGAAGAGGCTGGAGGCAAGATCTCTGGGTTCAAGTTCAAACCCCTTCTTTCCCTCAAAGTGTGACCTTGAACTGAATCTTTGATGTCTCTGAGCCAATGTATCTCCTCTGTAAAATGGGCCTAATCATCATGCTAAATTCAGAATGGAGTGTGACACTATGGTGGATAAGTTGGGAAACTGCCTAGTACAGTTCTAGGCAATATACCATAGCATATGCTCCAGAAACTGTTGCTGTTGTCTTAACAGTAGTAAGTCCATTCATTCCCTCCACAAACACACTGACACCTCATCTGCTGACAGACACAGAAAATCAAGCTTGGCTTCTGACCTAGAGACGCTCGTGGTTTAGTGGGAGAGACAGACCCGGGAATACGTAACTAAGGACCATGAGTGGAGATAGAAATAGGCTCATGGCATCTCCTTTTGACCTTTCCCAAATTCTTCCAGTCAGTGGTGGCTTGTTAGTTCCATGTCCCTTACCTCCTGTTGTAAAATAACTCACACAGATGGTTATCATGGTGCTTGGCCAGGGTGGAAGGTTTCATTCAGTGTTTTATAGAGGGTTTTACAGAGAAGGGGATGTTGGAGCTAAGTCTTGAATTGTTGCAGGAAGAGCGACCCCTTCCAGGGCCTGAGAGTGGGCTCTTGTCTAACACTCAGAAATGAATTGTCAGAGGAGAAACATGTGCTGACAAGGCAAGAGACTTTATTGGGAAGGGACACCCGGGCAGAGTAAAGGAGGGTGCGGGAACTCAGGAGGACTACTCTGTCACGTAGCTTGCAGTCTCAGGCTTTATGGTGATGAGTTTCCGGGCTATTTCTGACCAGTCATTCTGACTCTGGGTCTTCCCTGGCAGCGCATGCATTGCTCAGCCAAGAGGGATTATAGCAAGGAGGATCCTGGGAGGTGGTGGAACATGTGGCATCTCTTTTTGAACTTTCCTGAATTCTCACAATTAGGGGTGGCATGTTAGTTCTATGTTCCTTACCAAGGCTTCCTATTGTAAAATTGTTGCGGGAAGGGGGACCCCTTCCATGGCCCAAGAGCGGACTCTTATCTAACACTCAGAAATGAATTGCCCGAGAGACATACAAGCTGACAAAGAAAGAGACTTTATTGGGAAGGAGCACCCGGGTGGAGAGCAGTGGGGTAAGGGAACCCCGGAGAACTGCTCTGCCACGTGGCTCACAGTCTCGGGTTTGATGGTGATGGGATTCGTTTCTGGGTTGTCGTTGGCCAATCATCCTTACTCAGGGTCCTTCCTGGAGATGCACAGATTGCTCAGCCAAGATAGAAGCCAGAGAGAAAGATTCCGGGAGATGGTAGGACATGTGGTATCTCCTTTTGACCCCTCCCAAATTCTTCCAGTTGGTGGTAGCTTGTTAGTTTCATATCCCTTACCAAGACCTCCTGTTATAAAATAACTCATGCAAGTGGTTACTCTTGTGCCTGGCCAGGGTGGGCGGTTTCAGTCAGTGTTCCCCCTGACAGAGTGAATAAGAATCCAGCAGGCCAACAGGGAGGGAAGAACATGAAGGCAGAGAAAAGAGCAGGTGCAAAAGCAGAGGGGGTTCCTGCCCAGTGGGTACCTGGCTAATGTCTGTGTTTCTGGCCCAGCTGGTGCAGGGCCAAGGAGGTTGGACTGTGACCTGAGGACACTCTGGAGCTTGAGAAGGGTTTCCAGCAGGAGGGATCCAGCTGGATCACTCTAGGGCAGTGGCAATGGCACCCCACTCCAGTACTCTTGCCTGGGAAATCCCATGGACGGAGGAGCCTGGTAGGCTATAGTCCATGGGGCCGCTAAGAGTCGGACACGACTGAGCGACTTCACTTTCACTTTTCATGCATTGGAGAAGGAAATGGCAACCCACTCCAGTGTTCTTACCTGGAGAATCCCAGGGACAGAGGAGCCTGGTGGGCTGCCGTCTATGGGGCCACACAGAGTCGGACACGACTGACGCGACTTAGCAGCAGCGGGGCAGAGTGGAGGGTGGGATGAACTGGAAGTCAAAGAGGTTGTCAGTGTGTCGAACTGTGGCATGAGAGGGGGGCTTGGACAGAGGGCCAGGATGGGGCCCAGTGATCAGGACAGGCATCAAGTTAGCTTAGAAGAAGCAGCCCAGCCAAGGGGTTGGCATGGAAAAGTCTGAGCTGCAGAATAAGACTTCTCCAAACTCCCAACCAACTTCAGGGCCTTCCTGCTGGCAGAGCTGTGCTGTTACGTGGGCTCAGTGGCTGTGGAGTGCAAGAGCTGGGATGAAGGAAAGGTCAGCAGGGTATTGCCACAAGGCAGGGAGGAAAGGATGTGAGGAAGGAACATTCTGTCAACCAGAACCAGTTCAAGGAAACCTAACAGGGTGAGAGAGAAGTTTCCTCCCCCCAGAAAGTCAAAGGGGAAATACATTTGTTTCCATGACACACGTGTTTTTCAGGAGACCATGTGATTATTTCTGCACTGGAAAGCCACGAATGGAAAATTCCACCTGCTGAGACAGCCGCTTCCTCCTCCAGGCATCAGACAACAGAGGAAGCATCTGTCCTGAGTTTACTGGTGCCTGAAATTCTACCATTGGAGCTTCATTCCTATGGCTTGAGGCTCTGTCTTTTGTTAAAATGCAAGCAACTTCACAGAAGTCTTCAACCCAGACTTATATTCATGAACTCAACAAATAGTTTTTGACTTCCTGCTCTAAACCAGGCAGTACCTAGAGGCTCGGAATGGAGAGCTTATGGCTTGTCCATGTCCAAGTCTTCAAGGAACTGGCAGGTGATACAGAGCAGGACCCTGTGGGCCCTCCAAGGCACAAAAGCCTTTCTGTGCCTCCCATTTCTTGATTATAGGAAATAGGCTTTCATTCGGCCTCCTTGACTTTCCTTGAGTTCCAACCCAGCAGGTTCCAACAGTTGCTAAATAAGGAAGGGAGGGGATGCAAAGAAAAGGGAGAAACAAAAGAAGCAGTAGTACAGCCTTGGGGCAGGGTCCTCATTTCCCCCCTCAAGGGATACACATAACAATATCTTTGAGCTGTTTTGCATAAACTGAAACCCCACCAGGTGGGAGAAGTTAGTGGTATGCCACCCACAAGCACATAAACTCCAGACCAGTTGGAACCAAAAGGTTGGTGATGCTGACTCCCCCCACTTCAGTCAGTTCAGTCGCTCAGTCACGTCTGACTCTTTGCAACCCCATGGACTGCAGCACACCAGGCTTCCTGCCCATCACCAATGGAGCTTGCTCAAACTCATGTCGGTGATGCCATCCAACCATCTTGTCCTCTGTCATCCCCTTCTCCCCCACCTTCAATCTTTCCCAGCATCAGGGTCTTTTCCAATGAGTCAGCTCTTTGCATCAGGTGGCCAAAGTATTGGAGCTTCAGCTTCAGCTTCAGCTTCAGCCCTTCCAATGAATATTCAGAACTGATCTCCTTTAAGAGGGACTGGTTGGATCTCTTTGCAGTCCAAGGGACTTTCGTCTTCTCCAACACCAAAGTTCAACAGCATCAATTCTTCGGTGCTCAGCTTTCTTTATAGTCCAACTCTCACATCCACATGTGACCACTGGAAAAACCATAGCTTTGACTAGTTGGACCTTTGTCAGCAAAGTAATGTCTGTGCTAGGTTGGTCATAGCTTTTCCTCCAAGGAGCAAGCGTCTTTTAATTTCATGGCTGCAGTCACCATCTGCAGTGATTTTGGAGCTCAAGAAAATAAAGTCTGTCACTGTTTACATTGTTTCCTCATCCATTTACCATGAAGTTACCTCACATTTAACCAATCAGAAGGATGCCCACAAACTGATCACATCCCCTCTGAACCATCACTATAAAGCTTCTCACTACCCGCTCCTCCCAAGTAGTGCTTATGGTAAAAAACGTGCCTGCCAATGCAGGAGCCTCAAGCGATGCAGTACCAATCCCTAGGTCAGGAAGACCCCCGTGGAGAAGGAAATGACAACCCACTTCACTCTTCTTGCCTAGAGAATCCCATGGACAGAGGAGCCTGGTGGGCTATGGTCCATAGGGTCAAAAAGAGTCAGACACAACTGAAGTGACTTCTCATGCACCCACCTGCTTCAGGTTGGACACGCAGTTTTGAGGGCATTGTTAGCCTGCTGTGGTCCCCTTTGCCTGGCAATTCAATAAAGCTATTTCTGCTTCACCCCAAACTCTGTCTCTGAGATTTAATTTGGTGTCAGGGTACAGAGGCCAGATTTTGGCATCATAGATGGGTGGACAGGAGACAATAGTAAACCCGGTCATAATGGTGCAGCAAACAGGAATGGGAGCGAGATGCTGCTGGAGTTGCCAGGCGAGGTGATTCATTTCATAGTTGGAAAAGGTGACGCTTGAGCTGTGATCTAAAGGGTGAAGAGAGGGTCGACTGAAAAATAGTGCACAACCTAAAAGTTTTATTCAGTGAACAAATCTGAGGAGTTAAATCCAGAAAATAGCAGCACAAATGACCCACAGGCTTGTTCCAAAAAGGCAAGACAGGAGTGGGAGTGGAGCTAGGATATATGGGAGGTTTTTCTTTTTTTTTTTTTTTGCAACAAAAGACCAGGTAGTTGGAACATCAAAAAATTAATGTTAATAAAAGAAAACCAGATATCTCAAGTTAAGGAATTTAGCACTTTTCCATGTATAGGAAGATGCAAGAGTCTGAACTCACTGAAATCATTCCTTTGATAGATATCTCAGTTATCTGGGGCCAGTATCCTGTGTTTATTCATGCTGAGTTTCCTCAGGGTTCACTGTCTAGAGTGGCTGCAGCGGCTGACTGCTAGATGGACTTGACTGAGGGCAGCTTATTTGTCTCCAACCCGAATTCCCTTAGGGGTCAGGGTCCAGATGGCTGTAATGTGACGGTTTGATAGCTGTAACATCCTTTCTGTATTGATATGGCTGGCAATATTTTAATTCACAGGAGTTGAGTGGAGAGAGAGAATCCAAGCTGTGGGGGACAGAAGGGAGAATGGATGGAGTCATGACCCAGAGTGGTGGCGGACAGAGGACCTCAGCCTTGGACACAAGGCAGGACACGGAAGATGGGGCTGGAGCGTCAGGGAGGGCTTCTCATTGATTGGATGTTATAACTCATCTCAGGTGGTAGCATCTGGCACCGTCTCTGCTGCCTGCCCTTCCATCTCACCTCCTCCTACCAGGCAGGTTTGTATCCTGCCCGTATCTCTCTCTGCCTCTAGCTGTGTGATCTCAGGCAAAGGACTCAACCTCGCCGAGTCTGTTTTTTCCCATATGTGAACTAGACTTACTCTTGACAACATATGGAGCCTATGCCATTGAGCATTGCATCGTGGATTTCCTTCCCCCTTTACTCTCAACTAGACCTTATAAAACATGATTTTACTATATCTGCCCCCTCCACTAAGGCATTCTAGAAACCCTTACTATGGCTAATCAAAGCCATGAACTGAAGCCAGGCTGAACTAAAACTGACTGGAGACTGGTGAGGGTTTCCACGGCAATGACCATGTAAGCAAGTTGTCCTGGGAACCTGCATGGATGCTCTTGGAGACATGAGAGGCCACTCCTAGTGTGGCCTAAGGGACACAAATGACCTCCTCAGTTTGGGCTAAAGCAGGGGTAGGGTCAGAGCGGGCAGATGAGTCAAGAAAGGACAGATGGGGTGATCCGTTGCATGCCGTGTTCAGAGTCAGAGCTGGACAGGCTGTCCATCCCAGCTCAAGCCCATGGTAAGATGGGGAAAATGAGGCTCAGTAGGGAAAAGGGACACACCCCAACCATCTTCCCCATCGGGGCAGAATGGCAGCAGAAGTTGGCTGTCCTCCTGGCCCACTGCACCATCCTAAGACTGAAACCACATCCTGACTGATGATAATAGGCCCCCATCTTTTGAGCACTTTCTAGGCACCCAACCCTGCACCAGACATTTTGTGAGCACTTGCTTGTGTGGCCCTCTACTGACTCCAGGAAGACGGTGATACTGTCGCCAGGTGAAGGGTGAGGAGGACTGTATGTCTGAGGCTGGATGGGAGTGACAGGCGGATGTGGAATGCTAGAGCCAGAGGGAGTGGTGTAGACCAAATTCATAATCCACCTCATGGCTTAGTAGGCAGCACCCAGGTATTCAGGTGCTTCTGAGACCTCATCTTGTCCATCCTCACACCAGTCTCCAAAGTTGGGGATGGTTCTCCCCGTTATACTGGTGAGGAAACTAAGGTTCATGATACCTAGGGGACTCACCTGAGGCTCACTGTGCTTAGGTGACATACCTGAGATGCACAGCTGATCACGAGTACATCTGAGACTCACAGGTGCTTACCTCAGGCCTGGCTCTCTTCCAAGTATGATTTGCATGTGTTAACTCAGTCCTTACAACAAGTTAAGAGACTTGCCCAAGGTCACAGAGTTTGTCAATGGCAAAGCCAGGAATCAACCAACCACAGGCCATGTGACATCAGAGCACAAACTGTAATCCCAGGCCATCAGCTGCCAAAGCTGGTAAATGATGGAGCAGGATCTAGACCTGGTCAGCCTGACTCCAGAGCTCATGCGCTCTCCATTACCAAAGGCTCGGGCTGAGCAGAGAGGACCAGGCCTGGGCACCAACCAGAGCAAGATGGACTGTGGTTGGCACCCCATACAGACTCAGCCCAGACCTCAGAGGAAGGCCAGGGGCAGGGGAAGCCTTCCCAGAGCTGGCCCTTAGGCACCCCCAGAGCAGAGACCAAGTTGTTACCAACCAGGTTCTTGGCCTCCTTGTTCAATAGAAATTGATAAAAGGCCAGACAAGAAATTCAAGGCTTTATTGGGGCCCCTTGCTGCAGCAGGGGAGAGTGAGAATAAGTAACAGGTTCTTTTGCTTGCTCCCTGAAGGGAGGGTGAGTTGGTTCCTAATATGGGGAGAAGGCAGGGGTAGGTCCAAGGGTCAGGCCAGAAAAGTGGCTTAGGTGATCTGCCCACTCTGTTGGTGGTGCTGCAAGGGTTTTTGGTCTTTTTGTATCTGGTTCATAATTTGTCCCAACTGTGCATGCAGGCCATTCTTTTTGGTTCCTTCTAGTTTCTCTGTCTTCTGTTGCTGGAGGAGAATGTCCAGCTGCAAGCACTGAACCAAAGAATCCCAGGTCCCAGCCAATCTCAAAGCTAAACTTGCTGAGTGCGAGACATTACACACCCCTGGGCCTTAGTCAAGGGGGACAACTTTGTCTGAGTCTCAGCATCTTCCCCAGGCCCATTCCAGTGCAAGGAATCATCTCCTGGGATGGGATTCTGGACTATGCATTTCAGAAATCCTCACAGGTGACTCTGAAGCAGCCCTCAGACTCTGTCATCTACGGCCCAGTGTCAAAGTCTAGCTTGGAAAGTCTGGGGTTGTTGTTCCATTGCTTAGTCATGTCCGACTCTTTGCAACCCCATGGACTGCAGTACGCCAGGTTTTCCTCTCCTTCACTATCTCCTGGACTTCGTTCAAACCCACGTCCGTTGAGTTGATGATGCTATCCAATCATCCTATCCTCTGTCACTCTCTTCTCTTCCTGTCCTCAGTCTCCCCCAGCAACAGGGTCTTTTCCAATGAGTCAGCTCTTCACATCAGATGATCAAAGTATTGGAGCTTCAGCTTTAGCATCAGGTCCTTCCAATGAATTCAGTGTTGATTTCCTTTAGGATTAACTGATTTATTTAATCTCCTTGCAGTCCAAGGGACTCTCAAGAGTCTTCTCCAGCACCACAGTTGGAAAACATCAGTTCTTCAGCACTCAGCCTTCTTTATGGTCCAATTCTCAAATCTGTACATGACTACTCAAAAAACTATAGCTTTGACTAGATGGACCTCTGTTGGCAAAGTGATGATCAGACACTAAAGAGAATAGTAAAAATAATGGCAATACATTTGACGTGCCAGGAGCTTAGCCTGTCCTCCTGTATGCCTTAGCTCCCAATCTAATGACAATGAAAATTAATAACAAGATTATTACCATCTTATTTCACAGATGATGGGGCTGAGGCTCAGAAAGGGAAGAAACCTGCCTGAAGTCATGCAGCTGGTGAGAGGAGAGCTGGGGTTCATGCTAAGACTGTGTGATCTGCTTGGTCAGGCTTCCTCCCTCCCTCCCTCTCTGTGGAGGGTCTGGGTTGGGGGTGGGTGCAGGCATGGCTCCTGTGGGGGCTTCTACCAGAAAGCTACCTCTCCTGAATGCAGGAAACAGCCTTTGCCTGTCTCTTCTGTCCATTCCCAAGTGGGAATTTAAGTTTTGCAAAGACCTGATTGCCCAGGAGATTTTTACACACAAAAAAGCAGTTTCTCTTTTAGTGTGAGCACAGCAGCATCAGGTCATGAAGGAGTTGGGGGAGATGTATCAGAAGTTCTGCTGGATCCCAATGAGCATAAACAGCTTGGGGTGCAAACAACACCCTCGCAGGAGATGCTCAGATGTTCCCTGGGCCCCTGAGGCCTTAGAAGTTACCAGGGCCTCCCCTCCCAGCCCAGTTGAGATCTAGATCCCCTCTAGTGGTGAGATAATCACTAACTACTACCAGGCTGCTCATTCTATTAGCCTAAACTAACAGTTGAAAGGTTCTGCCCCTTTGATTATTTCTCTTCACCAGAAAAGTAGGGATGACGCAAGGGAGGAGCCACGGGATCCAGAGGCACCATTCCAGGCTGGCAACCCACCCATTGTGTGATGGGGGTCATCTCTCTGGGTCTCATGTTCACTATCTGCAAAACGAATTTCCAAGGGCCGGTGAAAAGCTTAAGGACGAAAGCACATATGAAGGGCTCAGTATGTGGTGTGGCACACAGTAGGTGCTCAAAAAAAATTAGTTCCCTTCTTCCAATGCAAAGGGACCGCATAGGTATTTGTGCTCTGTCTGGGGAATGGTGATAAATGGGGACTGCTGCACGCTGTTTGAGCAGTGGTGTGGGGTGCACATACACATGTGTGTGTTCTGTGTACCTTGAGTGTGTACATGCAACATGTATGTGATGGCCACAAACGTCTTGTTTGAGATCTATGGGTGAAGCTGGGAGAAATGAGGTGAAGTGATGGTTGGTGATGTGGGGAAGTTAGGGGCCTGGGGCTTGTGCAACCCTGGGGAATTGTCAACACAACCTATTCGTGATTATTTTAATATGAATAAGAACTTTCCTGACCTTAGAGTAAAACTGATATCTAGGAAGATGCCCCAATCCTACCAAACTCCTGGTCTCACTGGGGAATGAATAGCAGTGAGCCAGGGAGTAGGCACCAGGCATCTTCCCAGGGTGTCATTTTTAGTCCAAGACCAGAGAAAATGCCCATTATTTGATATTAAAACAGCACAATAAATTATAGAGGATAAAATGTGCATAGATTTGAAATATTAAATTGAAAAGCTCAAATAATGAGTATGCCGGTGGCTGGTTGCTGCAGCCTCTGCCTCTGGATGCCCTGGAGACACAGAAGTTCCCCCTCTGTAAGAGGAGTGCCCCGGTGGAATCATTTTGCTATCCCTGCATTTCAGGAAATGAAACCTCAGTGAAACAGACTGGACAGAGCTGTGAGTTGCTCTAACAGGGGTTTTAGAAAACTGTCTTTGCAGAGGGACTGGAGACGAGGGAAACTAGAGGGCTGAGCAGAAGCTATTGCAATAATACAGATGGAGGATGAGCAGGCCTGGGAGCAGGATGGGCAGAGGGAACAGAGGAGAGGGAACTGGGAAAACGTGCCATACAAGTGTCTCCTGGACATAAGGAAGGGTGAATGTGGAGACAGGAGAGGCAGGAGTTCGATCTGATTGGGATGGCGAGCCCTCTGCGCTCAGCCATGTGTGGGGTAGCCAGGTTCAGAATCACAGGACGAGCAGGAATGAATATTCTTCAGAAAGTGAAGACTGAGAGGGAAGACAAAGCCCCAGTTGCTTTAAAACTCCAATCTATTATTCAACTAGAACAAATCATATTGATGAAGTAGAAGAGAGGGAAATACTCCCCAGTTCATTTTACAAAGCCAGCATTACCCTGATACCAAAACCAGTCAGAGGTATCATAAATAAGGAAAACTACAGAATCTTTACAGAAATAGGTGTAAAATTCATCAGTAAAATACTAACAAACTGGATGTAAAGATTATTCACTATGACCAAGTGGGACTTATCCCAAGAATCGAAGTTAGGTTTCACATGTGAAAATCAACATGACATAGCTTATTAATAGAATAAAAGATAACAATCACACAATCATCTCAATAGATACATGAAAAGCATTTGGCAAAACCCAACATCTTCTTATGACAAAAACACTCAACAACAACCAAAAAAGAAAGAAAGAAAGAAATTTCTTAATTCAAACAATGTTCATCTATGAAAACTCCACAAATAACATTAGACAGAATAGTGAAAGGCTGAACGCGTTCCCTTGAAATCAGGAGCAAGATTAGGATGTCAGCTCTCATTACTTCTATTCAACATTATACTAGAGGTCCTAACCATGGCAATAAGACAAGAAAAGAAAGAAAAGGCATCTAGATGGTAAAAAAAAATTAAATTAAACCTATTTGCCAATGGCAAGGTATTGCAGATGAAAAATTCTAAGAAATCCAAACACACAGAAATTAGTAATCTAATAAACAAGTTCAGCAAAGTTGAAGGATGCAAGAAAATACACAAAAATCTAGTGTATTTTTACATGCTAACAATGAACAATCTGAAATGAAGTTAAAAAAATAATTCCATTAATAATAGTATCAAACAGAATAAGATACTTAGGGATAAATTTAACAAATAAGTGCAAAACACTCTAAAGCCTACAAAACATTGTTGAAATAAATTAAATATCTAAATAAAACAGATCAGATCAGTTGCTCAGTCGTGTCCAACTCTTTGCCACCCCATGAATCGCAGCACACCAGGCCTCCCTGTCCATCACCAACTCCCGGAGTTCACTCAGACTCATGTCCATCGAGTCAGTGATTCCATCGAGTCAGTGATGCCATCCAGCCATCTCATCCTCTGTCGTCCCCTTCTCCTCCTGGCCCCAATGCCTCCCAGCATCAGAGTCTTTTCCAGTGAGTCAACTCTTCGCATGACGTGGCCAAAGTATTGGAGTTTCAGCTTTAGCATCATTTCTTCCAAAGAAATCCCAGGGCTGATCTCCTTCAGAATGGACTGGTTGGATCTCTTTGCAGTCCAAGGGACTCTCAAGAGTCTTCTCCAACACCACAGTTCAAAAGCATCAATTCTTCGGCGCTCAGCCTTCTTCATAGTCCAACTCTCACATCCATACATGACCACTGGAAAAACCATAGCCTTGACTAGACGAACCTTTGTTGGCAAAGTAATGTCTCTGCTTTTGAATATGCTATCTAGGTTGGTCATAACTTTCCTTCCAAGGAGTAAGCGTCTTTTAATTTCATGGCTGCAGTCACCATCTGCAGTGGTTTTGGAGCCCAGAAAAATAAAGTCTGACACTGTTTCCACTGTTTCCCCATCTATTTCCCATGAAGTGATGGGACCGGATGCCATGATCTTCATTTTCTGAATGTTGAGCTTTGAGCCAACTTTTTCACTCTCCTCTTTCACTTTCATCAAGAGGCTTTTCAGTTCCTCTTCACTTTCTGCCATAAGGGTGGTGTTATCTGCATATCTGAGGTTATTGATATTTCTAATGGCAATCTTGATTCCAGCTTGTGCTTCTTCCAGCCCAGCATTTCTCATGATGTACTCTGCATAGAAGTTAAATAAGCAGGGTGACAATATACAGCCTTGACGAACTCCTTTTCCTATTTGGAACCAGTCTATTGTTCCATGTCCAGTTCTAACTGTTGCTTCCTGACCTGCATACAAATTTCTCAAGAGGCAGATCAGGTGGTCTGGTATTCCCATCTCTTTCAGAATTTTCCACAGTTTATTGTGATCCACACAGTCAAAGGCTTTGGCGTAGTCAATAAACCAGAAATAGATGTTTTTCTGGAACTCTCTTGCTTTTTCCATGATCCAGCGGATGTTGGCAATTTGATCTCTGGTTCCTCTGCCTTTTCTAAAACCAGCTTGAACATTAGGAAGTTTACAGTTCACATATTGCTGAAGCCTGCCTTGGAGAATTTTGAGCATTACTTTACTAGCATGTGAGATGAGTGCAATTGTGCAGTAGTTTGAGCATTCTTTGGCATTGCCTTTCTTAGGGATTGGAGTGAAAACTGACCTTTTCCAGTCCTGTGGCCACTGCTGAGTTTTCCAAATTTGCTGGCATATTGAGTGCAGCACTTTCACAGCATTATCTTTCAGGATTTGAAATAGCTCAACTGGAATTCCATCACCTCCACTAGCTTTGTTCATAGTGATGCTTTCTAAGGCCCACTTGACTTCACATTCCAGGATGTCTGGCTCTAGGTCAGTGATCACACCATCATGATTATCTGGGTCGTGAAGATCTTTTTTGTACAGTTCTTCTGTGTATTCTTGCCACCTCTTTTTAATATCTTCTGCTTCTGTTAGGTCCATACCATTTCTGTCCTTTGTCGAGCTGATCTTTGCATGAAATGTCCCCTTGGTATCTCTAATTTTTTTGAAGAGATCTCTAGTCTTTCCCATTCTGTTGTTTTCCTCTATTTCTTTGCATTGATCACTGAGGAAGGCTTTCTTATCTCTTCTTGCTATTCTTTGGAACTCTGCATTCAGATGCTTATATCTTTCCTTTTCTCCTTTGCTTTTTGCTTCTCTTCTTTTCACAGCTATTTGTAAGGCCATACTCACAGAAAACTAGTCAGTCTAATCACACTAGGACCACAGCCTTGTCTAACTCAATGAAACTAAGCCATGCCCGTGGGGCAACCCAAGACGGGCAGGTCATGATGGTGAGATCTGACAGAATGTGGTCCACTGGAGAAGGGAATGGCAAACCACTTCAGTATTCTTGCCTTGAGAACCCCATGAACAGTATGAAAAGGCAAAATGATAGGATACTGAAAGAGGAACTCCCCAGGTCAGTAGGGGCCCAATATGCTACTGGAGATCAGTGGAGAAATAACTCCAGAAAGAATGAAGGGGTGGAGCCAAAGCAAAAAGAATACCCAGCTGTGGATGTGACTGGTGATAGAAGAAAGGTCCGATGCTGTAAAGAGCAATATTGCATAGGAACTTGGAATGTCAGGTCCATGAATCAAGGCAAATTGGAAGCGGTCAAACAAGAGATGGCAAGAGTGAACATCAACAATCTAGGAATCAGCAAACTAAAATGGACTGGAATGGGTGAATTTAACTCAGATGACCATTATATCTACTACTGTGGGCAGGAATCCCTCAAAAGAAATGGAGTAGCCATCATGGTCAACAAAAGAGTCTGAAATGCAATACTTGGATGCACTCTCAAAAATGACAGAATGATCTCTGTTTGTTTCCAAGGCAAACCATTCAATATCACAGTAATCCAAGTCTATGCCCCAACCAGTAACGCTGAAGAAGCTGAAGTTGAACGGTTCTATGAAGACCTATAAGACCTTTTAGAACTAACACCCAAAAAAGATGTCCTTTTCATTATAGGGGACTGGAATGCAAAAGTAGGAAGTCAGGAAACACCTGGAGTAACAGGCAAATTTGGCCTTGGAATACGGAATGAAGCAGGGCAAAGACTAATAGAGTTTTGCCAAAAAAAATGCACTGGTCATAGCAAACACCCTCTTCCAACAACACAAGAGAAGACTCTACGCATGGACATCACCAGATGGTCAACACTGAAATCAGATTGATTTTATTCTTTGCAGCCAAAGATGGAGAAGCTCTATACAGTCAGCAAAAACAAGACCAGGAGCTGACTGTGGCTCAGATCATGAACTCCTTATTACCAAATTCAGACTGAAATTGAAGAAAGTAGGGAAAACCACTAGACCATTCAGGTATGACCTAAATCAAATCCCTTATGATTATACAGTGGAAGTGAGAAATAGATTTAAGGGCCTAGATCTGATAGATAGAGTGCCTGATCAACTATGGAATGAGAGTCCAGATATAGCACTACCTATATGGTGAATGGATTTTCAAAAAGGATAAGATAATTAATTGAGTGGGGAAAGATGAGTCTTTTAAACAAATGATGCTGAGACTATTGGCTAGCCATATGTAAAATAACAAAATTAGATCCCTGTCACACACTATATACAAAAGTTAACTCAAAGTAGATGAGCCTAAATGTAAGGGCTAAAGTGAACGTGAAGTTGCTCAGATGTGTCTGTGTGTGACCCCATGGACTGCAGCCCGCCAGGCTCTTCTGTCCATGGAATTCTCCTGGCAAGAATACTGGAGTGGGTTGCCATTTCCTTCTCCAAGGGATCTTCCCAACCCAGGGATCAAACCCGGGTCTTCTGCATTGCAGGCAGATTCTTTAACGACTGAGGCACCGGGGAAGTACTAAGGGCTAAAATTAGAAGTAAATATAGGCAGAAAGATCTTCCCAGGTGACTCAGTGGTAAAGAATCCACCTGCAATGCAGGAGACCTGGGTTTGGTCCCTGAGTTGGAAAGATACCCTGGAGAAGGAAATGGCAACCCACCCCAGTATTCTTGCCTGGAAAATCCCATAGATAGAGGTGCCTGATAGGCTATAGTCCATGGGGTCACAAAAGAGTCTGACACAAATTAGTGACTAAACAACATAGACAGAAATCATTATGAGCTTAAATTAGGCAACAGTTTATTAGATGTGACACCAAAAGCAGAGTTCTAAAAGCAAAAAGTAAATGTCAGAGATCATCAAAATTAAAGACTTTTGTGTTTTAAAAGACTTCATCAAGAAAGTGAAAATACAAACTATAGAATCAGGAAAAAATTGTGCCAATCATGCATCTGATAAGCAACTTATATCTAGAATATGTAAAGAAGTCCTACAATGCCACAACAAAAAAGCCAAACAACTCAATTTGTAAATGTACTAAGGATTTGAAGAGACATTTCTCTAAAAAAGATACACAAATGACCAATAAGATCATGAAAAGATGCTCAACATCATTAGTCATTAAAGAATATTAAAACCACAGTGAGATACCATTTTCTATACATTAGGATGACTATAAGCAAAAAGTAGACAATAGCAATTGTGAGTGAGGATATGGAAAAATTGGAACCCTCATATACTATTGGTGGGAATATGCAGGCAGATTCTTTACTGTCTGAGCCACCAGGGAAGCCCTATAAAATGGTGTAGCCACTGTGAAAAGCAGTTTGGCAGTTCCTCAAAAACTTATGCTTAGAGTTACTGTAGAACTCAGAGAGTCTGCTGCTAGGAATATACCCAAGAGAAGTGAAAACTTGCCTTCCATTCAGAAGATGGTGTCCACAGGGCAAGCTCAGCTTCAGGGAAAGAAAAGGAGCTGGAGGGACAAGATTAGAATGATTATTCCTGGGTGGGCTTAGGATGCCAGGAAAAGGACTTTTGATGAATTTGGGACTCTTAAGCCCCTGAAGAGCCTTTTAGGGTTTTGTCCTCTGTGTGTGTGTCTACCTCCTTATGCATGTGAATAGCTGAATTAATATGTACATAATAACTTGTCCTGTGTAACATCTCTCATAGTAAAATGACTGGTATTTCATGGTTCAGTAACTCAAGAGGGAAAATCAAACACTAATATTCAGCTGGCATTTTATTCCAATTCACAAATGTGTGCATCCTTGAGTTCCAGGTCTCGCTGCAGCCCTGTAGCCTCAGTACTTGGGGAAGATCTACTTGGGCAGCTGGGTGTGAGGGGCTCTTCTTTGGTGGGTGCCGAGGGGGAAGCCTGCAAGGATTTCAGAATCCCAGGGAGCTGGAAAGGCCATGGCTCAGTGCATCCATCTTTCTGTGCGGCAGACAAGGTCTCTGCTGATAACTTCCTGTCCATCACATTAGGACCACAGAGAAGGTCCCCTCCCCCAACCCCTAAGTGCTTTAGCTGCTCTGTCCTTTGCTGAGCCTGCGAGGCCTGGCAAAGTAAAGTGAAAGTCGCTCAGTCCTGTCTGACTCTTTGAGACCCCACAGATTATACAGTCCATGGAAGTCTCCAGGCCAGAACGCTGGAGTGGGTAAGCCTTTCCCTTCTCCAGGGGATCTTCCCAATCCACAGATCAAACCCAGGTCTCCTGCATTACAGGCAGATTCTTTTATCAGCTGAGCCACACGGGAAGCCCAAAGGAAGCCACAAGCAAGGCCTGGGGAGCTCCAGCCTAAAAACGTAGTGCTGGTCAACTCTGACGGCTGGTCAGAGCCTCAGCTTCAGACATCTTGGTTGGAGTCTGGGCTCCACTCACCCACTGGGGAATTTGGGGGATGTTGTTTCACCCGCTGTGCCTCATTTGATGTCAGTGTCGACCCCTGTGAGTGCCCGGGGTGTCTCTATATGGTTGGTTCCCCATCATCTGCTCTCCCAATTCTCTAACGTCACACGCATTGCTTATACACATAACAGTCATTTGATCATGGCTGACATTGGCATTTCTTCCTGACTGATGTGTTGACATGAACTTTAGCCTTCAGCTTTCTGTTGCAATAATGATTATAATTACCACTTTCAATGAACTCATATCTGTAATCTCCTCTGTTAAGGTTGCTGTTAGCAGATACGAATCATCTCTGCTCTCACAAACACGATGCACTCTGTTCCCTCCGTGGTCCTGGAATCTGTCCTCCAGGTCTTCGTCGGCTTGGACAAGCTCTTCCGCAACTCTTCATTTGTCCTACAGGGTGGATTCTGCAGCCCCTCCCTGAAGAACACCTTGCTCTGGAGATGTGCAGTGACGAGTCCTGCTTTGCTGCTGGCTACTGTATATGGAGAACTCACCCTGAGCCAGACATGGAACTAAGTGTCTTGCCCGCATTAAATATGAGAGAATTTTCATTGCCATTTAACAGATGTGAATACTGGGGTTAGAACTGTAGACCTGTTGAAAGATTTGATCAAAATCCTGCAAATACTGAGGGATGAGCCAGCCATTGAGCTTAGGTCTGTTTGATTCTAGAGCCCAGATTCTTCACTGGTATATAAAGCCTCCCTCTCCTTTCCCTCCTCCTCTTTCCAGCTCTATGCCTAAGCCCAGCACTGTCAAGACCCCCTGGCAGGCAGCTTGAGGATTCATGTCACTCACTAGAACGGTGAGAGGGTCTGGCTTCAGATCTGCCTGATACAGAGGGGGTCTGGGACCCCCAGGATCTACAGCCCAGTCTGAGAACTATCTGCCTAAAGAAGAGACACTGGTTCCCTTCACTCCTTCTAGCAGCTCAAAGGCTGAACTGGCTCTACGGCCAGATCACCTTGCAGCAGACGTGGGAGTGATGGGACACTGTTCCTAAGGTTACCATCCAAGGAGCTTCTGGGTTCTCACAGCATCCGTGGAAGCGAAGCTTTCTACCCCTTGAGTGGGGAAACTGAGGCCCAAAATATGACAGATTTTCAGGACTGAGACACCCCTTAGAGATCATCACCCTCTTCATTTTGTACATAAGGGAGGCCCAGCAAAGGGAATAGACTTGCCCAGTGTCCATAGAAAACGGGGGGTCAGGGCCAACACCAGACCCCAGTGGCCCTAATTCCCAGACCAGCACAACCTCTGAGTCAGTCCAGGGTGCTGGCTTTTTTTTTTTTTAATGTTGCTATTTGGTCTGGTTTTTAGTTTCAGCATGATTCCCAACCTATCTGCTCTCCTAAGAAATTGAGAGTGGTGGCAGATTTGTTTGGATTCAGACTTGAGTCCCAGGTTGGCCACTGACTCACCGTGTGTGACATTGGGCAGCTTCTCCTTTGCCTCTATGCACCTCAGTTTTCTTTTGTGTACGACAGAGCCAGGTTACCGAGTTTGAGTTCCCCAGGTATTCTGGATGTACTCAGAGCATCCCGTTCTCCCAGGGGTTTCAAAACTGGACGTGGTCTCCATGAGCTCTTGGCTTGGCAGCAGCTGCTTCACTTCCCCAGCAATGATTTTATTTCCTCCTGCTGGAAACTCAGCTCCATGCACTTGGGCTGAATGACTTGATTTGTAGAAATTAACATTTCCTGGGGCTGTTCACATTAGAAGCAGCAGGCGGTTGTTCTGAGTACTTCTGAATGAGCTTGGGAGTCTAGCCGGGACAAATTCATCCCTCCAATGTGACATATGCTGGACAATGACACTGAATTATGTCACATTATAATAGCATCTCACCAGGTTCCCAGAACCTTTATTTAACTGGAGTTGGAATCTCCCAGCAAGAGACCCACTCCCCTGTCTGGGAACTTTTCCTGGCAGGCAGCGTGCTGAGAACTGATTACAATGGTGTTATAGAGGACAGAACGGGTGTTGATGGCAGAGGGAGGGGCCTCAGGACCTCTGGTGGGTGGGGGTGGCCAGGGGACAGAGATAGGCCCCCTGAAGGGAGAGAAGGAGGGGATTGAGAGGGCCACACTGATGGGATAATTCACTTCACAAGGTCTGTCACCCAGGCTAGGGGCCTTTGAGATTCATCTCATCAATTACCCATTTATTTACACTCTCACTCAGCAAGCTTCTTGACCAGTGATGGGCTGGGTAATGTGCCAGGTGAAGGGGAAACAGAGGTGATGAAGAGCTTGTCTTTACCCTCAAGGGGCTCACAGTCTGGTACAGGAGACAGAGGCTCTGCCTCAAAAAGTACAGTATAAGATGCCAGGGAGAAGGAGGAGAGAGAGAGAGAGAGAGAGAGAGAGAGCACTGAATTCCCTAGGGGAGGCAGGTGGGGCAAGTGTGGGTCTTAGGATGCTGCTCCTGCTGCTGCTGCTGCTGCTAAGTCGCTTCAGTGATGTCCGACTCTGTGCAACCCCAGAGACGGCAGCCCACCAGGCTCCGTCGTCCCTGGGATTCTCCAGGCAAGAACACTGGAGTGGGTTGCCATTTCCTTCTCCAATGCATGAAAGTGAAAAGTGAAAGTGAAGGTGCTCAGTCGTGTCCGACTCTTCGTGACCCCATGGACTGCAGCCTACCAGGCTCCTCCATCCATGGGATTTTCCAGGCAAGAGTACTGGAGTGGGTTGCCAGGGCCTTCTCCAGGTCTTAGGATGGGGGCCCCCCAAACAGACCCTGAACAAGGACTCTGATGCTGGTCGCTCATCGGGAGGTGAGCCCAGGGTCACAGGTAAGGACATGGAGAGACTGACAGGGCAAGGAGGAGAGCCAGCGAAGCCTTGGTTCATCAGTGGGTTACAGCAGTGGGTACCAGGGCGCAGTCCTGCTGGAGACCCACTAAGGACCTCACAGAGGATGCCTCAGCACCATCCTCCTGGAGGATGTGGAGGATGGACGTTTACCCACTGACTCTTGCGGCATAACTGCCCCCTACACTCCCAGAAAAGAGCGTGTGGATGGGCAGGAGGACTGGATTCAGGGAGCTGGAGGATTTGAAGGGAAGGATTTATTTCAAGGTCATGTGTGGGGAGATTTGTGCACCTCTCCAAATCTCTGCAAGGAAGGCTTGGGTGGTGGAGCTGGATGAGGTGAGGCAGTAGGAGAAAGAGTGGGGATGCTGGTGTGGCCCCCACAGAGGCAGAAGTAGACAGACCCAAGGAGCTGGCTGGTATTAGCCTTTCACAAGGAAGAAGCAGTTCTGCTCCTGGAATGACTGAGGACACATGGAATCATTTATCAACAGAGAAAAGGTGTATGTGTCTCAAAGCTCCATTTTCCCACATGGGGAGGAAGTTGGGTCAGTTACTAGGAGCAATGGTACTTATGCTTGGGCAGGGGGTTTCAAGAGGATGATGGTTTAAAACAGCATTTGAAGACTAGGACAGTGGACACAGACTACAAGAAGGTCAGAGGAAGGACAGGTGATGTTGGTGCCAGCTGAGGTTGGCAATATCACAGTCATTACCAAAACAGCCCCTCCACACCGCAGGACCGGAATAGCAAAGGCAAATGGTCACGTTGGTCCTTTGCTGGGCTTGGCAAGACAGGAGTGGCTCAAAGAGAATACCAGCCAAGATCCGATCACCTCCTGAGCCTCTGCTTTCTCATCTGTCAGATGAACTTGGTAATACCCAGCTCTCAGGATACTGTGAAGATGAGGGTCAACGTCTGCATGGGGCACAATGAGGGGCAGCCCCTATTGTGGTCACCAGGACACACCAGCGTGGGGGCCCAGGCTTATCAAACTGAAACTGATGCAGACCATGCCCAAGGTTTCACCAGACTCAGAAAGTGGCTTAGGCCAGTGGCCTGGCCAACACCGAGAAACATCAACCCCGTCATCACTGACATTGAGCCAACAGTACTGTGCTTGGAAGGGGCTCCTAGAAATAAATATGGACCCAACATCAGCGCACCTAAATGTACTCAGCAAAAACCTGCAGTTCTAAAGGGAAAAATAGACAACAATACAATGATAGCAGGAGACTTCAATATCCCATTTTCAACAATAGATAAATCATCCAGACAGAAAGTCAATAAGGAAACTCAAGAAGGATTTGAACTGTACTTTAGATCAAATGTACCTAACAGACATACATAAAACATTCACCAGCAGCAAAACACACATTCTTCTCAAGTGCAGATGAAACATACACCAGGTTAGAGAGCAAATTTTTAAAGACTGAAGTGATCCCAAATAGCTTTTCCAATCACAATGGCATGAAACTTAGAAATCAGCAACAGAAGGAAAGCTAGGACATTCACAAATATGTGGAAATTAAACAGCACACCCCTGAACAACCAATGGATCAAAGTGGAAATTAAAGAGGAAACTTTTCAATGTCAAAATAGACAAAAATAGGAACACTACACACCAAAACTAAGGTGGAGTTTATAGAGATAGATGCCCACATTAAGAAAAAAAGAGATCTCTAACAAACAGCTTTATGTGCAAGGAACTAGGAAAAGAAGAGCAAACTAAATCTGGCAGATGGAGGGAAATAAAGAGTAGAGCTGGGGAAAATGAAATAGAGTATCAATCGATGCATCCATTGACAGATAAAAGGATAATGGATACAGAGAACGTGACATATATCATCTATCGTGGGAAACAGGGGGACTGGATCCACGTGGCCCCCTCCCTCTCACAGTCCAGAGGGCGAGACAATAAACAAATAACCAATGAAGAAGCCAGCTCATCACTCACGGTGGGAGAGTGAGGAGGGGCATACAAGGCGTAAGGCCCTGAGATGACAGGACAGTGGGGCAGGGCCCCCACTTAGGGTCGTCAGGGAGGGGCTCCTGGCGTGGGGTGGGGGGCGGCACCTGAACTTGGACCTGGGCCCCAAGAAGGACCAGCCATGCAGAGACTGGTGGAGGGCACCCAGGCAGAGAGCTCGGGCCCGTGAGAGGTGAGCAGAGAAGCAGGAGGGACATGGGGAGAGATGGCAGAGCCCATCAGGCAGGGCCTCCAAGGTCGCAACAAGAGCTCAGCTTTGCCAACCAAGTGGTGGGGGGTCACTGGGGGGTCTGAGCAGGCCAGTGATGGGACCTGGCGTAGCTGTTCAAGTGACCACTCTGCCTGCTGCTGTTTGTCAGTCATTCTATGGCACTGTGACCTTGGACACAAGGTCACTTAAGCTCTAGGAGCCCCGATCTCCTCACCTATAAAGTAGAGATGAAGACCTATAAAGTTGGTCTCCTCGGAGGCCAACAGGACCATCCATACGGAGCACTTGTCAGCGTGCGCCGGGCCTTCTAAGCACCAAACGGAGCTTTGCTCTTTCCTGTCACCACGTCAAAAGCTCTCGTCCTCCACCACAAGACGTCACTTGGCCTGAACCTGTTGAAACCATAGGTCCCTCTAACACTATGCACCATCCAGTCCCCCCACCCTGGGAGCACCACAGCCCCTGGTTCCTTCTTCTCCCGTTTCTCAGATGAGGACCCCGAGGCTGACTGAAGGTCAGGACCAGCCGCAGTTCCCCCACGGGGAGGAGGCCTGTGGACCAAGGGCCTTGGACGCCAGAGTCTCTGCTCCCACTGCCCCATCACAAGGCAGTTCTGCCCACATAACGACACCTTTATTTCTGCACTGGCCTCCACCCTGAGGGTGTCTATTAAGCCCCTGTCCAGTAGAGGTTGCCAGGGGAGGTCAGTAGGAGCCTGGTAACAGGGAGCAGCCAGGCCCCGCTCTCAATCAGGGCCTTGCAAATGGCCTTAGCATCCATCAAAGTCACAGCTCCATCTCCTGGGTGCCCAGGATGTATAACATGTCCCAATCAGGGCCCGGCAGAGAGGTGGTGAGAGGTAATAATTACCTTGGCAGGTTCCTACAGCCAGATTTATGATGACATCAAGAAAAAAATTTAGCTCCAGGCAGTAAATAGGCAGCTGGCCCCTCAGCACTTGCAGAGATTCTAATGACTGGAGTGGGGCAAAGGGGCCTCTACCCCACGTCTGCTCCCCCTGCGGCCCTGGGCAGAGCCAGGCTGGCCCATTTAATGTCTTTGCTCCAGGCCACCTTGTCCGAGAGGCCACCAGCTCTGACTCATTTCACAGCCTTTGAAAGTCAGCGCGGCCATGGGTGATTATTTCCTTCCCCATTTTAGGGAAGTTTTCAACTATTATCTCCTCAAGTATTTTCTCATGGTCTTTCTTTTTGTCTTCTTCTTCTGGGATCCCTATGATTCGAATGTTGTAGCGTTTAATATTGTCCTGGAGGTCTCTGAGATTGTCCTCATTTCTTTTAATTCGTTTTTCTTTTATCCTCTCTGATTCATTTATTTCTACCATTCTATCTTCTAATTCACTAATCCTATCTTCTGCCTCTGTTATTCTACTATTTGTTGCCTCCAGAGTGTTTTTAATTTCACTTATTGCATTATTCATTATATATTGACTCTTTTTTATTTCTTCTAAGTCCTTGTTAAACCTTTCTTGCATCTTCTCAATCCTTGCCTCCAGGCTATTTATCTGTGATTCCATTTTAATTTCAAGATTTTGGATCAATTTCACTATCATTATTCGGAATTCTTTATCAGGTAGATTCCCTATCTCTTCCTCTTTTGTTTGGTTTGGTGGGCATTTATCCTGTTCCTTTATCTGCTGGCTATTCCTCTGTCTCTTCATCTTGTTTAAATTGCTGAGTTTGGGGTGTCCTTTCTGTATTCTGGCTGCGATCCAAAAGTCTACAAGTAATAAATGCTGGAGAGGGTGTGGAGAAAAGGGAACCCTCTTACACTGTTGGTGGGAATGCAAACTAGTACAGCCACTATGGAGAACAGTGTGGAGATTCCTTAAAAAACTGGAAATAGACCTGCCTTATGATCCAGCAATCCCACTGCTGGGCATACACACTGAGAAAACCAGAAGGGAAAGAGACACGAGTACCCCAATGTTCATCGCAGCACTGTTTATAATAGCCAGGACATGGAAGCAACCTAGATGTCCATCAGCAGATGAATGGATAAGAAAGCTGTGGTACATATACACAATGGAGTATTATTCAGCCATTAAAAAGAATACATTTGAATCAGTTCTAATGAGGTGGATGAAACTGGAGCCTATTATACAGAGTGAAGTAAGCCAGAAAGAAAAACACCAATACAGTATACTAACGCATATATATGGAATTTAGAAAGATGGTAACAATAACCCTGTGTACGAGACAGCAAAAGAGACACTGATGTATAGAACAGTCTTATGGACTCTGTGGGAGAGGGAGAGGGTGGGAAGATTTGGGAGAATGGCATTGAAACATGTAAAATATCATGTATGAAATGAGATGCCAGTCCAGGTTCGATGCACGATACTGGATGCTTGGGGCTGGTGCACTGGGACGACCCAGAGGGATGGAATGGGGAGGGAGGAGGGAGGAGGGTTCAGGATGGGGAACACATGTATACCTGTGGCGGATTCATTTTGATATTTGGCAAATCTAATACAGTTATGTAAAGTTTAAAAATAAAATAAAATTAAAAAAAAAAAAAAAAAGAAAGTCAGCGCGGAGGCCACCGATCACATCTGGCATTGCATCAAGGGTCCCCTGGTTTCCGACACCCCCAGGCAGGCCGCAGCGCAGCCACAGACGCAGCCTTTGGAGTCAGCCTGATGGAGGTTCAAGTCTGAGCTCTGCTGGGCAAAGGCTATGACTTTGGGTGAGGAAACTGCCTTCCTGAGCCTCCGTTTCCTCATCTCTAAAATGAAGGGGTGGCCTCTACTTTGAAGGGCTGTTGTATGGATTAGGTAAGAGACAAAGGCTGCAGGTGCTAAACGACTGGGCAATGGTGAGCACATTTACTATCCAGGGCTTCAGGATTATGATAAGAGATGGTGACTCTGAGGGCCAGGGATGTCACGGGGACCCTGCTAGCTCTTTTCAAACATTTTATCTCTAGATTTCACAACCAATCCTGCAAGGAGGTAATGTTATGTCCCTTCTCTAGATAAAAAAACTGAGCCTGGGGTAGTTCAGGGACTCGAGCAAGGTCACCAGCTGGGGAGATGTGGGAGCTTGGCTTGTTGATTCTGCAGCCTGCACGCCTCCTAATACACAGCCCACCCTCCCAGCTCCTCTGAAAGCTCGAGTAAGGCCAGACAGACAGGCAGAACCTCCCTCCCTCCCTCCCTCAGGCCAACATTTCCTAAGCATCAGCTTCAAGTCCAGTCCTTTGCCAGGCAATGGATACAATCAGGTTAACATGGAAACACTTCCTGCCCTTAAGGAACTTAGCACCTGATGGAGGGAGAGGCAGGACCGCTGCTGCATAGCGCAGAACACAGGCTGACCCTCATCCTAACACCCCACATGCTTCTTTCATTCTCTGTATTGCTTTCCAAGGAAATGCCTCCAATGGGCTGTCTTTCCTCAATGGCCCCAACCCCTCTCCTCCCAACCTCTTTTAAACCCACTCCCCTGAGGCTCTCACTCCCATCAGTCCATGAACACCTTCCCTGTCAGCAGTGGCCCCCGGGTCACCTGTAACCTCCCTGTCACCTGTGATGACATTTCTGTCAGTGGCTTCCCTGTCAGCAGTGGCCCCAGGTCACCTGTGACCTCCATGTCAAAAGTGACCTCCCTGTCAGAAGTGACCTCCCTGTCACCTGTAATGACCTCCCTGTCAGTGGCTTCCCTGTCAGCAGTGGCCCCAGGTCACCTGTGACCTCCATTTCAGTGCTGACCCCGCGTCACCTGTGACCTCCATGGCGCTGAATCCAATATCAATCCTCAGTCCTCACCAGACTTGGCAGAGCAGTTCGTCTGGACACAGTTGGCCAATGGTCCCCCTGAAGCCTTTCCTTCACTTGGCTTCTAGGAAAGATCTCTGGTCTTCCCTTCTCCAAGTTCCTAATACTGAGGGTCGGTCTTCATTCGTCCACGAGAAACCATGGTGATCTCATCCATCCTATGGTTTTAAATATCAACTCTGCACTGACAACTTACAAATGTAAAACAGCTTCAGCCCAGCCACTGTTCATTCCTCCAGGGCCTCCGCCAGGCTGCCTATCCCTGCTCTCAGTGGTCTGACCGACCTCACAGGATTCACATGGCCCAAAGGAAACCCCGCAACTTCTCCCCAGACCTGCTGTCCCCAAGGCTTCCGCATCTCCGTTCACACACTCATCTCAGTTGCTCAGGCCAAAATCTCTGTGTTACCTTTATCACCCCCTGCTGTCACTCCTCATGGGGGACACCCCACACCCAGTCTCTAGCAGACCAGGCTGATTTCACCTCCAAAATCCATCCAGAATTTGACTGCTTCTCACCACCATCCTTAGGTAGAGCTCTGCCCAATCCTCCATCGTGGCTCACCTGGGGGATCACTGTAATCCATAGCACATACATCCCTTGCTCAGGTCACATGGGCCAGACAGTCACATGATCCCCATGCTCCGCAGCTGTGAAGTGGGTAAAGCTAAGAAACATTCTCTGTTGGGCAAGGCCCCATGCTCACTTCCTTCATAGGTCAGTAGGTAATGAATCTACCTGCAATGCAGGAGACCCAGGTTCAATTCCTGGGCCTGGGAAGATCTCCTGGAGAAGGAAATGGCAACCCACTTCAGTATTCTTGCCTGGGAAATCCCATGGACAGAGGAGCCGGGCAGGCTACAGTCTCTGGGGTGCAAGCGTCAGACACGACTTAGCGACTAAACCACAGCCACAACCAGCATGCTCACTGCACACCACAGTTTCTAGTTCTAGGGAAGAAGGAGAAGATGAATAATGGGAGTGACCAGGGTGTCGCCAAAGGACCCACTTAGGCAGGAGAATGAGAAATGTCAGGGAGTGGCATTTAAACTAAAATCTAAAGGATAATAATAAATAACCAGCCATGGAAACAGCCCTCGGTGCCAAGACCTTGAGGCAGAAAAGAGCTGAGCACGTGTGAGGCACAGGCCAAGGGCAACTGTGGCTGGAGCGTAGATGGCTCTAAAATAAGTCCCATCCACCGATTCTGCTTGTAATGTACAAGATGTTCCTGCTGTGGTGATGGGATCTAAGTGCCCTCCCCTTGAACTTTCTCAGACTGGTGGCTTCTGCAGAAGTGATGCTACGTGACTCCCAAGGCTACACTGTGAAGGTAATAATGGCTTGGCCAAATGTTCATTTGGGGTTTTCCTTAACATCATATGAAAAAGCCCAAATGAATTTCTTGGCCAACCTAGTACATCCTCCATCTCTCTCTCACAGGATGCCTGTTCCTGTGAGTGCACCTCCATGGTGTGAAGAATCTGGAGCCGCCCTTAGAAAGGCCGCAGGGAGAGCTTGGAGACCCCACGTACAGCCTAGGCACTCACAGCTAACTGACATTGGCACCAGTTTGCCAGCCACATGAGCGAGCACCAGAAAAAAATCTGTAGTCCCAGGTGAGCCCCCTGCCTCTGCAGCAGGAGGCACAGACCCAGTCCACTGGTTCTGACTTCTTTCAGGGTGTTGTTTTTAAAGCTAAGCCTTTTGGGGCATTTGTTATGCAGCAAGAGATAAGGAAGGGGCCCCTTCCTGGCTGCGAGAGCTTGGACCAGACACAACCGGCCTGAACCGCATTTTCCCTCTGTCAGGATGGGGAAACAGCAGTCCTCCTGGGGTGGAGGTAGGCCAGGGTGAGAGCATCACGGGGAGCACAGAGCCCGGGGCCTGCCCACAGTAGGTGCTCAGGAAAAGCTGGGGAGGCTCATGTCACACTGTTCTGTGCTTGGGTTCCTCCAACTGCTCCCTGAGCCCCTCCAGGGCTGGAACCTCACAGCCCAGCACAGGAAACACAAACATTTCCTGGGTGGATGCAAGGGCCTCACAGTCCCTGCTAGCTAACAGGATTTGTCCCCTCGTATTTGGAAGACAATCCATCTTCTCTGCCCACTCCTACTCTGCACACGGCTAACAGCTCTGGTCGCTGGTCAGTGTAGACCTGCCCCCTAGGGGTCCCCTGCCTGCATGATCCATAGGAGCCCCTGTGCTCTGAGGGCCCCCTCACCTGCAAGTGTCCTCCTGTTTCTGCTGGGCGGAGGGTTCTGAGCCATCATGTTTTTTCAAAATCCCTTAGACATTCTAGTGATATTAAAAAGCAGCTCATTTCCGTGTTCACTATGTCAGCTCAGATGGTAAAGAATCTGCCTGCAATGCAGGCAACTCAGATTCAATCCCTGGGTTGGGAAGATCCCCTGGAGAAGGGAATGGCAACCCACGCCAGTATTCTTGCCTGGAGAATTCCACAGATAGGGGAGCCTGGTGGGCTATAGTCCATGGGGTTGCAAAGAGTCGGTCACAACTGAGTGACTAACACTTTTCACTTTCACTTCATGTCCTGCTGTGGAAGTGTGAGCATACCCTCTCTCTGTCTCTGCCTCTGTCTCTCTCTGTCTTCATCTCTGTCTCACTGTCTGTATTTCTCCGTGTCCCTCCCCCTTGCCTCGCCACCAGCAATATGTCGGGACAATCTGTCCCCTCACAGAGGGACCATCAAGCCGCACAGAGCAATATCTCAACACATGTAACCAGATTGCCTGGCCTGGGTTCATAAACAAATGTCCTCAAAAAGGCCACGTGTGGCCAAGCCTTGCCTGGTTCAGCGCATGTCCAAAAGCTCTGCGTTTGCTCTGCTGAAAAGAAGGTCCCTTAACAACAGGCATTTTGTCTTTGCAGAAGGACCTGGCAGCCAAAAGGGGGACATGCAGGCAAGACCGTGGGAGGCTGGGCTGGGCCACTCGTGGTTGTGGACTTGAAGGGTATGCCTGACCTGGTAGAGCCTCTGTGTCCTCATCAGCAGAGGAGACAGTGACAGCACCTTTCTTGCTTGGAGGATTCAGAGAAAGGTATAAATTATCAACGCAAGAAATGGTGCTTCTGTGATGGAGGAGACAGCAGCTTCTTATGTGGTCCTTGGGGCAGCCTGGGAGCCAGGTGTCCCGAACTCGTTTGGCAAACAGAACCTGGGGGTCACTGAGATGAGCTGAGAGGCCGGGGCACACTTCTTAGAAACAGAGGTGCTGGGACTCCAGTGCTGAGTTCACCTCCAAAGCCAGACCGAACAGCCTAAGTGTGTCCACAGAGGCGACACCAGGACCCCTGGGGCCAGTCTGCTGCCAGGGACTCCTGGGTCTCCATGAAGTGAGCTCATCTGCTCCTCTCTGCCCGAGCCCAGGTGGAGGCTGCAGACCCCAGCAGAGGGCAGCTCCCCATCCCTCATCCAAGGAGCAGAGTCAGGGGCTCACAGCCATGGGGGGCTGGGCTATGGGTCCGGGAGCTGCTCCCATGTCCAGGGAGCCTGGGTACAAACTGCTGGAGTCTGGAGCCACCACGCACCCCTGGGTGACTGACCTCCTGCATTCCACGTGGTGTGTCTGCCTCCAAAGGTGAGCCTCCCAGGCCTGCGAGCCCCTGAGTGTATCCGTCCTAGGTGTGTTTCAAGTTTCAGGGGTGGCCGTGCCTCTGCTCTGCCATTTGCTTCTGACCAGACCCTGACCCTTGGGCCTGAGCCTTGGAGTCTCACCTCCACCCCCATGGCTTCCTGACCTCCCTGCCACTTGCTGGCCATTTCCCTTTGAAAGTTCATTCCACAGCCTGTCTGGGAACAGGATTAATTAGCTGTGTGTGTGAGTGGTCACCTCTGCAAAGGAACATCCTTGGGAAAAATCTGGGTTTGACCTCTTCTTGCACTCTCTTATGGCACAGAGTCCTTTGTGTCCTTAAGACTTTGTGGGATGAATGGAATATTTGAGGGGTTAGAGAGCACATCCTTGGAAGCAATGTAGAGGTGGAGAAAAAAGAGACAGAAGAGGAGAACCATTTTCTGGGCCCAGTTCTGCCTCTAGCCCAAAACATGACCTTGGACAAATCCCTTCCTCTCTCTGGCCTCTTTCCCCTGCTGGACCATGAGAGGATAGTAGAAAATGGTCCCCGGTGTTGACAGGGGCTTTCCTTGTGGCACAGCTGGTAAAGAATCCACCCGCAATACAGGAGACCTGAGTTTGACCCCTGGGTTGGAGAGATCCCCTGGAGAAGGGAAAGGCTACCCCCTCCAGTAGTCTGGCCTAGAAAATTCCATGGACGTCCATGGGGTTGCAGAGAGTCAGACACAACTGAGCGACCTAAGAGTCTGCTGAGATCTGGCTTCACACAGCAGACAGGGGCTGATGCCTGCATGGTTCAAGCCTCATGTTCTGGAGTCATTCAGTCCTAATTTAAGTCCCTGCCAACTGGCTCCTTAGTGGTTCCATGATCTTGGGTTGTTTGGTTTCTCTGAGCCTGTTTCCTCAGCTATAAATTGGGTACGATAATAGTGAATAGTCAGTGAGAAGAAGCAAGCCAATCTCTTCACACTGTCTAGTATATGGGAAGTATTCACTAGGTAACTCTTGCTAGTGATGGTGGTGATGAAGAAGGTGATGATAATGAAGACGATGATGGTGATGATGAAGATAAAGGTAATAACAATGGTGCTGGCGGTGATGACGGTGCTGAAAACGATGGTGGTGGTGGTGATGGTGAAGGTGGTGGTGATGATGATAATGATGATGGAGACCTCTGCCTGCGGTTTGACCTGTTGCCAGTTTCTCCACTCAGTGTGGACACAGAGCAGGTCAGGAACACAGGGATTATCTGTTCGACTCCTTCATTTTATAGCTGGAGAAACTGAGGCAGAGAAGCTGGTCCAAAGTCACACCTCCCAGTAAGGACAGTGGGGGTGCCGCCCCAACCCTGGCCCTGGCCTCTGCACCACCTCCAGCTGCCAGGCTCTCCAGACAGGCTGCCCCAGCACCTGACCCTCAGTTTTCTTGCTCATCCTGGAAAACTCTGAGTATGAGTCTCCATCACTGGGTTTTAATCATCCTAGAAGCACCCCAAGCACTTCCCGGGCCACGTGTCCGCTCTTTCTCACAATAAACAGGTTCAGAGTCATTAGTCTGTGTTCACAGGAAAACCCGGGGCTCCTGGCAGGATCCACACTCTCCTACCTCTCGGAGGACTCCTGTGCGCAGGAAGGGGAAAGGTCCTTAGAGGCCAGAGGAGAACCGCCTGCATAGCATGGGGCAGGGGGCGAGACTCCCTCAGGTCACAGAGCAGGTCGGAGGCTCCCAGCCCACTTGTCACCCCAGCACCAGTGCACTGATGAGCCTCAACGAGCCTATGAGACCCGGTTTCCCAGTGAGGGTCACAGGGTCAAGTTCACCTGTTCCTCACCCACATTCTGCTCCTGAGTGTGGAGGCACTGTGGGGTTTCTGTATGGCTCCCCAGCTTCTGGTCACTTAAAAGAAGTGACTTTATTGTTTTAAAATGGTCTGTTCTTGTTACAAAAACAATGCCAAAACATAGAGTCTAAAATCTTTAAAATGCACCCCAAGGTAACACTGTTAACACGGTCAGGAATACTCCGCGGCTGCCGCTCCTCCTTCCCCGCTCCTGCCCGCTGACCCATTTCCTCCTGCTCTGTCCTATTCTGTGCTGGGAGGGGTGGACTATACCAAGGTTTCTTCACAGATGGATTTTCATGGGTTTGGACCACTGAGAGGCCCCAAAGGAGTCCTGAGGGCAGAAGGAGAGGGAGTCGGGGTCTCTGCTCCCTGTTCCATCTCTTCCTCCATCTGGAAACTCTGAGTGGCTGTGCCCTCCCTGAGACCACAGCTCACTCACCTCCAGAACCTCATGACTCACGGTGGGCTGGGAGGTGACTCCCCAGGAGATACCAAGGTACTGTCACCATGAGAGGAATGGATGCTGAAAGCTGAAATAACAGATGTCATTAGAGGAGGGGATGGGATAGTTTGGTTGGGTTTTGAAGGATGAATAGAAGTTCATTAGATGAACAGTGGAGAAGGTATTACAGGCAAAGGGAGTCTGTAGTCTCAGCATGAATGAATTCAGAGTAAACCATTCAACATCATCCTCAGAACAAGCCTGGGAGAGAAGAAGCTGAGTTATTCCCCACATGGGAAATGGAAACTCACAGAGGTAAAATTTCTTGTCTCAAAGTCACAGAGTAAGTGGCTAAGCCAGGGTGTGCCCCCCAAGCCTGTGCCTGCTCTTTTTCCTACCCTGTTTGCCTCTGTCACTGTCACCAGAGGGGGCTCATGACTCACCAGTTTGGACTGGCACTTGGACTCAGGCTTGTCTGCACCCTGGACCTTTTCTCGAGGTGAACTGGGATAGTAGGGTCGCCAGGCCAACAAGCCCCATAGCATGACTCATTAACTAATATCCTGCAGCAGAATATCAAGCCCATGGGCAGGGACCTGGGCCTGCAGGCTGCTCCCTGGGCCTGGAGACCGAGCCCAGGTCCCTGAAAGTCTCAAGTTCTGTACCAGGGCTGCAGGTGGGAGGGTCTCAGAGGTGCCAGCAGGACAGGATTTGTTGGGGACTGGGACCTGAGTTTTTTCCTTCTGGCAGGGCCAGGGAGAGTCCCCATCCACCCCCCAGGTCAGCTCTTCTCTCGTTCAGCTGCTTCCCTGCTCACCACCCTGTCTGGATGCCTCAGACCCAGGGAAGAATGTCATGGCTGCCTCCTCCAAGAAAGACCAGAACAGGCAAGGAACAGATGAAAAAGAATGATGTGTACACTCCCCAAGGTCCTGCCCTCTGGGTTCTTTGTAGACTATGGACACCCTGGATGGACCCTGAGGGGCAGGGGCAGGGATGAGTCTAGTTCCTAAGAAAGGTGAGCTAGCCTGGCTGCCAGCCTGGTCACTGCCAGGGTTCTGCCTAGGACATGGCTTCCTCATTCTTGCACCCAGGCCCTGCCCACCCTCACCCAGGTTCCAACAGTGGGGCTGCTGCTGTCTTCCCAGCTCCACTGACATCACTTCCGCTTCCCTCAGGACTCTGCTTCCCACCACCGGGGTCTCTCAACATAGCTTGTGCAAGAGGCAGGGGGTCATAGTGGGGGGTGATAAGACAGAGTCCCCTTCACTCTCCAGCTCCTCCCCGACCTGCCAGGTGCCCCCTTCCCTTTCATATTCCTCACTGTCCGGTATCGAGGGACAGTCTCTCCCCTTGTCATCCATCTGCCCCTCTAGGCTGGAAGTGCCACCAGGAAGGACAGGGATTGGATCACTTTTTGTTCAGAACTTGTAAGCAGTGTCTTGAACAGAGCTTGGCATGTAGTAAGTCCACAATAAACATTTTTTGCAACAAGTGAATGAATAAATGTGAAGATCTTCCAGTTAAGTGAGGGCACCCGGGAGAGGAAGAGTAGCAAGCACCCCCAAACTGTGGTTACAGGGGTGGTTTGAGGAGGCGTCCTGGAAGCAGGGACCCAGGCAGCACCATGGTGGAGGCTTGGACAATCACTGGCAAACTCACCCACCTTCTCTGTTCATTAGACCTTTTCCTGAGCACCTTCTGTGCTCCAGGCGTTGAGAGAGGAGTCAATGCTGGGCCCAAGAAGCTCTCTCCAGAGGGAGGGAGACAGGCCAGCCCCCAGGCATCTAGATCAGGGAGCTACAAGCCAAGGATCACCTGCAGTAACTCCTGCTGGGCCCCTTCACTTCATGATTCCCCAGGGTGGGGGTTATTGTTTCCACCTGACAGGTGGGGGAACTGAGGTTCAGGCCTCCTGACACCAAACCCCACGGCCCTCCTCCAAAATCTGTTCCTGTCTGGGTTTCTGATTCACTGTCACTTACCGACAGCTGAGGTGGGCGCTGGAGTCACAGACATGGATGGCATGGGTATGGCCATAAATATGCCTTTCCCAACACAGGGCCTCCTTGGTAGCCCAACTGGTAAAGAATCTGCCTGCAATGCAGGAGACACCGGTTCGATTCCTGGGTTGGGAAGATCCCCTAGAGAAGGGATAGGCTATATAGGTTATCAACTCCAGTATTCTTAGGCTTCTCTAGTGGCTCAGCTGGTAAAAAAATCTCCCTGCAATGCAGGAGATGTGGGTTCAATCCCTGGGTTGGGAAGATCCCCTGGAGAAGGGAATGACAATCTACTCCAGTATTCTTGCCTTGAGAATTCCATGGACAGAGGAGCCTTGGGGCTATGGTCCATGGGGTGGCAAAGAGAAGGACATGACTGAGTGACTTTCACTTTCACTTTTCCCAACACAGCTCAGAGACAGGGAGATGTGACCTAACTGACACAGAAAACAGCGGGGCTCAGAGGACCAGCCTTGGACACCAGAGCCTCCTCTGTCATCACCATCTCCGTGGAAGCTTGGTTATAACTGAACAAATGAATGAACAAAAGGATGAATGAGTGGGAAAACTGATAAATTCTGTCTTGGGCCAGGGGAAGAGACTCCATGAAACCAAGTACCTTAATGACTGTGCCCCTGCCTTACTGTGTGACCTTGGCCAAGTCTCTTGCCCTCTCTGGGCCTTCTGAAGAACAAGTGAGTTAGTCCTGAAGGACCATAACTCACTCTCTGAGCTTCGTCCGTTTGAGGCAAGAGGAGGAGCCGAAAGACCCCGGTTGGTTGGTTCTGATGACAGCTGTCAGCCGGGCACCATCCAGGATTTGAGGGGGGCTGTGCATCCTGGCATGGAACTGCTGGGACCACTCTGATGAGGATGCATGATGTCAGCAGCAGGACACCAGGGAGGCCAGGCTGACACATGGTCATTGCAGTTATAATCTTGTGCTCCAGAGAGAGACACGGGAATGACCGACGAGGGCAGTTATAAAAGCTGGTGTCCCGAAGCACTCTTCTGAGTCCCTTTACTTCAGCTCTCTTATTTAATCCCAACAATATTACAGATAAGTAAGTCTGTTCACTAAGACTCTTTTGTCAGAGATGAAATCCAAAGGGCTCAAACTAAAGAGGGAGTTGTGTCCCACAGAACTGGGATGAACAGAGATAGACTTGCTTCAGGCGTGGCTGGATCCAGGGGCTTTTATAAGAGCACTGGATCTCTTTTTTCTTACTAACATGTCTTAGCTGTCCTTCTCTTTGTCTGTGATGGGAGTTGGATGGACCTTTCTCTCCCTTCACTGCTGGAATTCTTCACGGAGATGGGAGGGAAGGAAGGAGACATAAGCACCAGCAGCTCCAAGCTTGTATCACCCCCTCCGTAATTCCATAGAGAGGAAGGAGCTAGTCCCCCCGGGGGCCAGATATCAAATCCTAGCAAGGATTCTGATTGGCCTCATTTGGGTCACAGGCCCATGCTTCGAACGAGTCACTGTTTCCAGAAGTTGGGATACTAGAATTGGTCTGGCTGGGGCATTAGCTATCTCTAAGGATAGGAGGTAGGTTGGGGGCTATCATTAGTAATCCTGTCTGAATCTCATGGCCCATGGCCTGGGGAGTGCAAGAGGCTTAGTTTCCTAAAGAAAGGGTCACTAAACACAGAGAGGGCAGACAATGACGAGGTGACAAAATATTGTGTCAGTTACAGTATACATTATGAATCCCACTTTACAAAGAAGGAAGCTCCGTCTTAAAGAACCTAAGTAATGCTAGTAGGCTAGTAGGTGGCAGAACAAAAACTCAAAAGGCTCTTCACTGCTAATCACCAAGCTAGTGCTTCCTGTGGACCCCACTTCTGCCACACCTCCTCCTCTCCACACACCTGAGTTCCAAAAGGTTTAAACTGATCATTGCAGGCAGAACAGGACGATTCTCAAAGCTCAGGCGCTCAGGAAGGCCCTGGAGCTTCAGATCTAATCTTCATCATGGGTTTAACTTGAAGTTCCCTTTTCCCCTTCAACTGTGGTGCACAGGGCTGCCCTTGGCAATTTTTCTGTCAACTAAGCAGGGCTGAAACGGGGTGCGTCAAAGAGAATAGAGACCAGGTCAGCATTGCCGGGGGCGAGATTAGCGGGAAATACTGGGAGCATTAAGACGGCTGAAGTGTGAGCTGTCTGGCACTTGAGCACATTCTCCAGTGGAGCGCACAGCTCACAGCACTCAGACACAACCAGAGCCTCCCCAGCCCCTCCTGCCCATCCCAACCTGTCGGTTTCATTTAAGGGATGTTCCATAGCACATCAGTCGAACTTCAGTCCAAACCCTTTCTTTTTACGGATGAGAAAACATAGCCCTGAAACACCCAGATGCCCATTCAAGGTCAGAGAGTGAGTTAAGGGTGAAGTAAGAACTGCCCAGCAAGTGCCCACTGAATGGCAGACATTTCGAAGGGCACTTTGATACTTGACTTAATCCAAGCCTCAATCGTGATGATTCCCTTTTATTCATGGGGAAACTGAGTGTCCCAAGGTTACCTGTCTTTCTCAGCATCACACAGCTAGGAAGTGACAGAGCTACTTGTGAATGGATTGCTTGGTATAAAAGTCAAGTCCTGGGCCATCGTGCCGGTCATTTGTCCAGTCACCTCTTTGCTCTCCCCTTAATGACCACCATCTGTTTGAAGCTGGACTCCTGCAAGTGGCGTTTCCCAGCTTCTCTGGAACGCTGGTCCTAGTGAGTTTCAGACGCAATGGGAAGTGCCAGGAGAAGCCCGGGAAGTCGGAGGTGAGAGACCCTGTTCATCTCTCCTGTCGCGTGGGTGGCCAGCAGCTCTTAAGGACTTCAGTGACTCCAGCAACAGCCGCAGTGGTCCTGTCTCCACCAGGAGCAGCAGCAGGGGCCGTTCTTCTCCTGGGGTTCCCCCAGCCCTGGCTGGCAGCTGATCCTGACTTCCTAAGCCCGGGTTTCCCTTCCCTTCTCTTTCTGTGCCTTCACCCTGTCAACCCTTCCATGACAGATAGGACCCTCCTCTCTGTGCAATTGCTCTTGGAGGTTCCATTTTCCTTAATGAACCTTAGGTTTGCCTGAGATGCAATGTCAATTGAAGGCAAGACTTGGGTAGACCAAGTGGCCACTGCACTTGACCATAAGTGTTGGTTTCAGTGACAAGAGTATGGATGTGATGGCTACCTCCAACTGTTTTGGAAAGAAAATGACAAGCTCAGTACTTTAAACTCCCTGATCAAAGTATCCTCAGAGAACCAGCGATTTAGGAAGGCCCTAAGGAAACGTCCTACCTCTTATAATCACAGGCAAGACACAGCTGAAAACCAGGTCCCAAATTTAATCCAAAGCACATTGCTATCCAGTCCTGCTGATGAGAAACTACAATAGAAGTTGAACTTGACTCATAGCCTTGGCAAATCCCACGTGTGAAATCAATAAAGCATTGACTGAAAAAGACAGGAATCCTGAGAACTGGAAGGAGAACTCAGATGAATCTGAGAACCTTGAACCGCCAACTCTCCCCAAGCTTCCTTTGCCATTTATGGCAGATGCTGCTCTCGTTTAGAAAAGTAATCTCCCCTTTCTTGGAGACCCCATAACGCTAAAAGATATTGAGTTGGGAACTCCTGTCCTGCTCTTTACATTTTCCATTTGACTTGCCTGTGTGTCCTGTGCAGAAGGCATATAGATCTTGGCGAAGAGTTATGAACTATTATGAACTTATTCCAAATGCATCTGCTATTCCAGATGTGGTATCTCTCCTAAAGGAGAAAATCACTTAGCTCCTGGCACCCTATATATCTGGTGTTCTGGCCACTACCAGAAGGAGTTTGCTTTAATTCAGCAGGGACGGCAGGAGACTCTGTCTTGCCTCAGGGCTGTACCAGCTCCCCTGCTAGGATGGACCTAGACTAGACCCAATGACTCAGCCTGTCATGCGATATTGTGCTGACTTCCCTGACTGATGACACCATGCAGATCAAACCCGCTGGGCAGAAAGTGGACAGCACCCTAGAAGCTTTAATAAGACTTACACATAGCGATGGAGAAGGAAATGGCAATCCACTCCAGTATTCTTGCCTGGAGAATCCCATGGACAGAGGAGCCTGGTGGGCTACAGTCTATGGGGATGCAAAGAGTCAGACATAACTGAGTGACTAACACACACACAAAGCAGATGGTGGGACTTGGCATCATCAGTTCAGAGGCCTGACCCCTACATGAAATTCCTGGGTCCATACTGTGGAGCATGTTTGAATACTGCCTCTCTAGGGACAGACAACTTGCTTGTCCTCATACTTCCTTTCACCAAGAAAGACACATTTGGTGGAATTTTCTGGATTTTGGAAGCAACATCCCACACCTGCAGCATGTGCTGCTCCAAACATTTTTACTGTCTTCGAGTAGGGTCCAAGGCAAAAAGGACCCTGTAGAAAGTCGAGACTGCTGTGTGACTAAGGCCTTGTGATCAAGCCTCTAATGATTCCCCAAATTGTCTGTGACAGATGGAGTAGCTACCGAGCCTGGCCCAGCAGCCCAGACCCTCAGGGTATTGGAGTAAATCTTCACACTCTTCCAAAGACAGCCTCACAGAGCACCAGACGTCAGAGTGTCGTCTCCCCTGCCCACCTGTCCCGGTTGCCGGGCCCCTGGCTCCTCCTCAGACACACCACGGCCATCCCTCACTCTCCCTTCAGCCCAGAGCGCCCCCACCCTGCCCCGACATCCCCACTGTCTCAGTTTCTCACTTGATTCTGGTCTCAACTCCAATACAACACTCAGGAGAGCCCACCCGGAACGCTGTCTCAAACACAGCCCTCCCTCCCGTCTGCTCCCTGAGCACCCCCCACCCCGGCCTGCCAGCCTTTATCATCATGTGCTTATGTTCCTCGTCTGGTTTTCACTGTCCTAGATTGGGTCCCCCAGAAGCAGCACTTGAGAGGATATGGGGCAAGTATTTAAAGGGGAGGTGAGGCAGCTCTTCTAGAGACACAAGGAATTCAGATGGGGGAGACAGGAGTTAAACCAGCTGTCATGGCAGGTTCCTGGTGTTTGTTCCCAGAGGCCCCTGGCAGATGGTCAGACACAGCTTAAGGACAATCCCAACTGAAGGGCGAGGGAGCTGAGGCATTTACACCCCGACCCTGGAGAGTCGCTGGTTGAGAGCTGCTGCCAGGGGCTGTCAGTTCCCTGGCACATCTGACCTGCCAGCTACTCAGGCCAAGTCCATTCTATGAGCCTTCCTTCTCTGACTCCAGGGCCTGGCTGTCCTGCACTCGCCTTTCCCAGGACTCTTGGGCACAATCAGGCATCAACACGATGGGAGGAAGCCACAGGGAACACCTGGGAATGGGGTGGAGGTGCAGGGACCAAGGATTGGGAGAGGGAGACGCTGGCAGGAGCCAGACCGACACCCTCAGGCCATTCTAAGGGTCACTCCTCTCCTGGGCAACAGCTCCTGCTCTCTCGCGTGTCACCTGGAGGCTGCGTGACCTTGTGCAGAGTCCCCACTGGAAATCAAGGAAGTTTGAGTGGGCGACCCCAAGACCTCTTCCCCCCAGATCTTGGCATCCACCGTGGCTCTGGCATCTCTTGTCCAGGACCACTGGCTCCTCCAGGACCACTGGCTCCTCCAGCGCAGGCCTGAGTCTTGCCGCTTGTGTTTCTCTTCTGTCCAAACTTCACTGCAGCTTGGGCTGAACCCCACTTGGAGGGAGGCGAGGCCTTAAAGGGTCACCAGGAACTGTGGCCCTTTCAGGATCATGAAAGCAAAGACCCCAGGACCGCAAGGTGTGCGTGTGCGTGTGCGTGTGTGTGACAGCAAGATGAATCCGAAAGTCACAGCCATCGCGTCCGTCAGCTGACGGGAACTGAGTGGTCATCATCCCCAAGCACTCAGGGAACCAGATCCGCCAAACATCAGAGCCGGCAGGGAGTCCAGGCCACCAGCCCTCAGCCTCCTGGTTCTGAGCTCTGGAGTCTAAAGTGCGCAGAGATGGGGCAAGCACCCCAAAGTCACCGGCCAGGCAGCACCAAGCCTCAGACCAGAACCTGGGCTCCAGACTCCTGTCCTGGGTGCTTCCACCAGGCCCGTTGCCCCAGGGGTCTGCTCTCCAGCTGCTCCAGACCTGTCCACCGCCCAGTGGCATCTTCAGCACCAGAGTCTGGATCTGATTAAATAACGACCTGGGGGCAACTCCACTGTCCCCTAGGGGATGCTCCATTTGCGTGAGATGAGTGACGCCCCCCACACTCCCTTCAGGGCTTAACAGGAGGGAAATTCAAGTTCACAGCGGTCTCTTTTTATGCCTCAAGAACATTGCCTACGAGAACCAACTGGAATTTTCTCTACTTAATGCATCATAACTAGTTGTATGAATCTAAACTCTCCCTGTAAATCTGTATTAAACGCCCACAGAGAAAGTGAAAGTGTTAGTCACTCAGTCGTGTTTGACTTTTTGCCACCCATGGACTGTAGCAGGCCAGGATCCTCGGTCCATGGAATTCTCCAGGCAAGAATACTAGAGTGGGTAGCCATTCCCTTCTCCCGGGGATCTTCGCGACCAAGGGATCGAACCCAGGTCTCCTGCATTGCAGGCAGATTCTTCAAAGCATTTAGGACCCGTAAGTAATGAAGTATTAGCACAAACCCCTACTACTCTGTTTACTTCATTTTCTCCCCTGCAGCCCACCCTCCTCACCACCCCTCCCCATCACAACCCACCCTCCAGACAGCAGCCTCAGGATCTTTCTAAAATGCACACCCCACTAAATTTCTGCAGGGCTTCCTGTCCCCCAGGGCTCACACTGCCCTCAGGGTCAAGGTCAAATCGCTTCACGTGGCTCCTGAGGTCCCTTGGGATCCAGCCCCCACTACCTCCTCCATCTTCTCAATCCTTGGTCACTCCCAACCCCCATGATCTGCCTGGGCCAAGGGACCCCCTTGACATCCTGCTAACACGTGTCTCTCACTTATCTCTCCTGGAACTTTGCACAAGCTTGCCCCTCTGCCCTGAGAGCCCCCCTTCACTGGCACTTTCCCCAGGGCCTCCAGGTCTCTGCAGAGATGGCCCTTCCCAGGGAGGCCTTCCCTGAGCTCCCCCAGCCCCACATGCCTGTCTTCATGCAACTGACCCCCCAGAATGGAACAACCCAATTGTCCATCTTGGATGAGAGTTGGACTATAAAGAAAGCTAAGCATCGAAGAATTGATGCTTTTGAACTGTGGTGTTGGAGAAGACTCTTGAGAGTCCCTTGGACTGTAAGGAGATCAAACCAGTCAATTCTAAAGGAAATCAGTCCTGAATATTCACTGGAGGGACTGATGCTGAGGCCCAAGCTCCAATACTTTGGCCACCTACTGCGAAGAGACCAACTCACTGGAATATACCCTGATCCTGGGAAAGATTGAAGGCAGGAGGAGAAGGGGATGACAGAGGATGAGATGGTTGGATGGCATCGCCGACTCAGTGGACAAGACTCTGAGCAAGATCCGGAAGATGGTGAAAGACAGGGGAGCCTGCCGTGCTGCAGTCCACGGGGTCACAAAACGTCAGACATGTCTGAGCGACTGAACGACAACAACCCCCCAAATGACTCGGAGCAAACTAAGGGCAAGGACACATCTCCCCTCTGCAGCCCGAGAACTGGCTTTAGGCCTGACCAATCTGGGGCTTTGGTGACATTGATGGAGGGGTAAAAACTTCAGGCTGGCAGACCACAGAAGTGCCATGTGTCCCAGTGGTTAGACTGTATGTCTGACCCCATTCATCGCTCACCAATATCCTCGTCTGTTCAGGCTGTGGCCATCAATGGTGGGGATCCCCTGTTACCAGAAAAGGTATTCCCAACTCACCTCTTGGGAGTGGTTTTTATTCGCCTAAACCAGGTGAGGTAATTTCATCTCCTTGGCCAGTGATTATTCTAGGAGTTGCTACGCTCCACCTAATGAAATACAAGCAAATCTATCTTGCATGAGGCTTCTAGCAAAGATTTATTTTTCTAAATAAAAGAGACAGACTCAGCTGATACAATTCTTTTGCTGTGCCCAAATTATTTCTGCTGCCTGCTATCCAGACATGATGTCTGGCTGGAGCTACAGCAGCCATTTCATGACTATGAGGCTACCAACCCAAGGACAAGAAGCCTCATATACTAAAGAAGGCAGAGCAGAAAATATCTGAGTCTTGCATGGCATCATGAACACCTGAACCAGGGCCAGTGGTCACCCACATCTAGACCTCTTTTCAGGTGAAAAAAACAAACCACTGTTTTCTTGAGCCACCATTAGACAGAGTTTCCATTACTTGAAGTCAAACACAATTGTAACTGATACAGACAGAGTTGGACTCGAGTCCCTTCTCTGACACTGATGAGCTGTGACCCTGAGTAAGACAGTTAACCTATCCAACCTTTCCAAGTTTCTGAAATTGCAGTTTATTCACCTGTTAGAGTGGAGTTGACGGTCCATACCTCACAGGTGTTCTCCATGAGGGGAGGACTGATGGTGCCCGGGTCAATGTAGAGCCTGGTGCAATAGGAAAAATTGCTAAATGTATCAAGATCTCACCATGTGCGGACGTGGATCTAAGCTGTTTGCATGAATCATCTCCCTCAATTCTTATCCCATTCCTGTAAGATAAGTACTAATCCTAACATCCCTCTTTTTGTTTACAAATGAGAAAACTGAGGCACAGAGGGGCTGAGTCGCCTGCCCTGGAACACATGGCTGGCAGGTGGCAGAGAGGAGATGCGAGCCCGGGAGGCAGACCCCAGAGCTCACGCTCCTGACCATCGTGCTCTGGGGGCCTGGTGTGGGGCAGGTGCTCAGTGGATGCCTGCTGACCAGATGAGTGAGCGCACTGAGACAGATGCTGGGGGCGCATGGGCTTCTAGTCAAGCTCCTTCCATCACTGCCTTGGTTTGTGAGGGGCTCCTGAGGAGACCCTGAACCCAGAGGGCAGTGGGCAGACCCCCTGAGCCCACTCTCCACCCCTCTATACACATACCCACCCCTATCCCCACCCACACCTATCTCCACCCTCAACCCTTAACCACACACACCTCCACCCCCCACCCACACCCCTACACACACACTCCGAAGGCTGTGTCTCCCCCAGGCTCACTGGCCCTTAAGTGTGTCACTGGCCCATCTCAGTCCTCAGACACTTTCTCATTCCATCTGTGATTGAGACAACACATTGGTTCTCATATTAACTTTTATTGCTTATTGATTTTCTCTGCCCTGTCTCAGCCATGTCCGTTTTTATATGCTTAAAGCAGTAGAAGCCATTCAGTGGGAGAAGCAAGAGAGCGTACAAACAAGGACCTCTATTAAGGGGGCCATTGCCCTTGACGGGAGCAGAAGGGCCCCCCCCCTTCACACCGGCTAAAAGAGCCTGAGGAGGGGGCTGCCACCCTCTTCACACAATGAAGTCCTAGGTCTGAGATGGGAGTGTCATCTGGGCTGACAGAGGAGAAGGCCCTGAAAGTGGCTGCAGGGGTGTGTCTGAGTGGAAGTCAGGGGAAGGTTGGGGTGGGCGCCTCAGCAGGAGTCAAACCTGGCTGGGTGGGGGGAAAGGTGGGGGTGTCTGACAAGGAAGGAAACAGGAGGTCAAGCCAGAGGCAGGGCCTGATGGAGGCAGAGACTCTGAGCTGCTCTCAAAGAGGCCGGGGCCTTGTTCACTCTCCCTCTCCCACTGAAGAATGTGTTCTGGGCTGGGCCAGGCACATGGCTGCCTACCCACCATCTGAGTCCCAGTCCCCAACACTCCTCCTGAAGTGGGGCTTGTTGGGTGGTTGACCTCTGGGTACCCCCAGAGGGAGGTTCTGGGAGAGAAGGCATGATGCTGGAGTGTGGAGGCCTGGGCTCACCTCTGGGTCCCCATCTCACCTCCTTGAACTGCATTTTCTCCTCTGTGAGAGGGAGAATAATAACACCTGCCTCTTGGGGTGCTGGGCAGGGCAGGTCATGAGGTCTTAACAAGAAGCAGTTCATACAGGGGCTGGTGCAGACGGGACTCAATAAGGGCAGCTGCCACAATGATTGAGATGGGGATGGTGGTGATGGTGGAGACGATGATAGCGGTGATGATGGCGGTGATGGTCTTGATGGTTGTATTAAGTCAGGGTTCTCCAGAGACACAGAACCAATAAGGGGTGTGTGTGTGTGTGCGTGTGTATGTGTGTGTGTGCTCATGCGTGTGCATGAGTGAGTGTAAAGACAGAAAGCTTTTAAGGATTTGGCTCACACAGTTGTGGCAGACAGAGTGGCAGACTGGAGACCTGGGGAAGAGCCTATGTCGCCGGTTGAGTCTGAAGACCTGTCTGCTGGCAGGATTCCTTCTATTTTGCAGAAGCTCACTCTTGTTTCTCTTAAGACCTCCAACTAATTGGCTGAGATACATCATGTTGTGGGGGTGGGGGTGACCTGCTTTACTCAAAATCTCCTGATTAAATGTAAATCTCATCTAAAATCTTCTAGACTAGCATTTGACCAAATATCTGGGCACTATGGCCCAGCCAAGTTGACACATAAAATGAACCATCGCCATGGCGATGATGATCATGGCAGAGACAACAGTGCTGATGATGACAACCAACGACTGGAGGAGAAGGCAGAGAAGCAGGAAACACCCCTCATGGTCCCCATCCTTGCAGATCTGCAGACCTCTTTCATCCCACTGCTCCTCATTCAGCATTCTCATTCTGGGGTCTCAGAGGACACCAGGAGGGGCTCCCCAGATGGTGCTAATTGTGAAGAACCCACCTGCCAATGTAGAAGACAAAAGAGATGAGATGCAGGTTCGATGCCTGGGTCAGGAAGATCCTCCGGAGGAGGGCATGGCAACCTGCTCCAGTATTCTTGCCTGGAGAAGCCCATGGACAGAGGAACCTGATAGGCTATAGCCCGTGGGGTTGCAAAGAGTTAGACATGACCGAAGGGACTAAGCATGCACAGACACCAGGACATCCTGGAAACTCAGAACTGAGGAGCCTCCTTCTCAGCATTTGGCCTTCCAGCCCCCTGCTTGCCCTGCTTGGTAGCAGCTCATGCTCCTAAGCCATCCGTGGCCCCTTGCTTCGCAGAGCTTCATTTTTAGAGGATGGCTACAGGGCAGCAGGGCTGAGAGCCAGTTTCACTCTTTCTATTTATGGATATAACTCATTTCCACCAGGAAAATGGATGGGGCTGACAATCTGTAGAGATACCACAATTGTCCCCACACCTTGTATTGCACTCCGCATCACCTTCTATGTAGGAGATGATACAGGAAGTCTCTGGCTCCTCTGAATTCCCTCAAGAAGGACTTGGGGGCAAAATTGGCTACCTCTAGGTATCAGCTGCTGTTCTACTTTCCAGGGAATGTCTTAGAGTAGAGACTGGGGAGATGTGGGTAGAGTGCTTCGGGTGGAACGCAGCATGGCAGGTAAGGCTCAGCATCCTTGGCTTGTAGTGGGAGACCACTGCAGCTATGCCCTGAGATCAGGTTTGGCTTCCCTGATCTAATTAGCAGTGTGGATAATTAAACTCTACACCCAAACACAGCCCTGCTTCACGGAGAGCACTTCAGCTCTCCTACTCCTTAAATATGAGATGGTTCCTCTCCTCAAAGGCCAGAACCAGGGATGCAAAAGCCAGAGACAGAACTGTAATCACCAGTCTGATTACTCAGCATGAGTTAATAAAAATTAAATTAAAAACCAATCTCCCCAACAAACAAAATGATTGAAAACACTCTGAGTCATTTCTTTATTCCTGCTCTATTTAAAGGAACAAGGGCATTTTCATCCTTTACTCCTTTCTTGTTCTCACGGTTCCACTTATTTATTAAGGTCCCTGGCTGAGCACCTACTTGTAACAGGCACATGCTGGGTGCAGGAAGGAGAAATAAACAAGTCAGACAAAGTGCCCAGTTCTTGAAGGACGAGGCAACAGTCACACAGACAAGTGTATCTAGATGAAGCCAAGCATGCCGTGTACTGGAGGCAACATGGGAGGATACTGAGGGGCTAACTTGGGGGCTGACATTTAAGTTGAGACCTGAAGAAGCTGATTACTTGAAGGGCGGAGGGCAGAGCGATCTATGGAGCAGAACTGCATGTGCAAAGGCCCTGGGGTGGGAAAGAGGGTGTCAGAGGGACAAAGGAAGGGCACTGGGGCAGACTGCTTGAGTAAGAAGAGAGCCTGAGGAGGGGGAGGAGGCAGCAGCCAGACCCTGCAGGGCTCATGGCTTTGGTCAGCAGAACTGAGTTTATTCAAGTTTCTTCAGGTGATATTAAAGGATTAGAAATCCCTTGCATTCCTATACACTAATAATGAGAAAACAGAAAGAGAAATTAAGGAAACAATTCCATTCACCATTGCAACGGAAAGAATAAAATACTTAGGAATATATCTACCTAAAGAAACTAAAGACCTATATATAGAAAACTATAAAACACTGGTGAAAGAAATCAAAGAGGACACTAACAGATGGAGAAATATACCATGTTCATGGATTGGAAGAATCAATGTAGTGAAAATGAGTATACTACCCAAAGCAATCTATAGATTCAATGCAATCCCTATCAAGCTACCAACAGCATTCTTCACAGAGCTAGAACAAATAATTTCACAATTTGTATGGAAAAACAAAAAACCTCGAATAGCCAAAGCGATCTTGAGAAAGAAGAATGGAACGGGAGGAATCAACCTACCTGACTTCAGGCTCTACTACAAAGCCACAGTTATCAAGACAGTATGGTACTGGCACAAAGACAGAAATATAGATCAATGGAACAAAATAGAAAGCCCAGAGATAAATCCACGCACATATGGACACCTTATCTTCGACAAAGGAGGCAAGAATATACAATGGATTAAAGACAATCTCTTTAACAAGTGGTGCTGGGAACTCTGGTCAACCACTTGTAAAAGAATGAAACTAGAACACTTTCTAACACCATACACAAAAATAAACTCAAAATGGATTAAAGATCTAAACGTAAGACCAGAAACTATAAAACTCCTAGAGGAGAACATAGGCAAAACACTCTCTGACATACATCACAGCAGGATCCTCTATGACCCACCTCCCAGAATATTGGAAATAAAAGCAAAAATAAACAAATGGGACCTAATTAACCTTAAAAGCTTCTGCACATCAAAGGAAACTATTAGCAAGGTGAAAAGACAGCCTTCAGAATGGGAGAAGATAATAGCAAATGAAGCAACTGACAAACAACTAATCTCGAGAATATACAAGCAACTCCTACAGCTCAACTCCAGAAAAATAAATGACCCAATCAAAAAATGGGCCAAAGAACTAAATAGACATTTCTCCAAAGAAGACATACAGATGGCTAACAAACACATGAGAAGATGCTCAGCATCACTCATTATCAGAGAAATGCAAATCAAAACCACTATGAGGTACCATTTCACGCCAGTCAGAATGGCTGCAATCCAAAAGTCTACAAGTAATAAATGCTGGAGAGGGTGTGGAGAAAAGGGAACCCTCTTACACTGTTGGTGGGAATGCAAACTAGTACAGCCACTATGGAGAACAGTGTGGAGATTCCTTAAAAAACTGGAAATAGACATGCCTTATGATCCAGCAATCCCACTGCTGGGCATACACACTGAAAAAACCAGAAGGGAAAGAGACACGAGTACCCCAATGTTCATCGCAGCACTGTTTATAATAGCCAGGACATGGAAGCAACCTAGATGTCCATCAGCAGATGAATGGATAAGAAAGCTGTGGTACATATACACAATGGAGTATTATTCAGCCATTAAAAAGAATACATTTGAATCAGTTCTAATGAGGTGGATGAAACTGGAGCCTATTATACAGAGTGAAGTAAGCCAGAAAGAAAAACACCAATACAGTATACTAACGCATATATATGGAATTTAGAAAGATGGTAACAATAACCCTGTGTACGAGACAGCAAAAGAGACACTGATGTATAGAACAGTCTTATGGACTCTGTGGGAGAGGGAGAGGGTGGGAAGATTTGGGAGAATGGCATTGAAACATGTAAAATATCATGTATGAAATGAGTTGCCAGTCCAGGTTCGATGCACGATACTGGATGCTTGGGGCTGGTGCACTGGGACGACCCAGAGGGATGGAATGGGGAGGGAGGAGGGAGGAGGGTTCAGGATGGGGAACACATGTAAACCTGTGGCGGATTCATTTTGATATTTGGCAAATCTAATACAGTTATGTAAAGTTTAAAAATAAAATAAAATTAAAAAAAAAAAAAAGAAAAAAAAAAAGAAAAAAAATAAAGGATTTTAAGCAAGGGTGTGGCCTGATCAATTTGGGGCTACTGCTAACACTGATTGACATGATGGAGGGGGCCTGATTGTCTCCTCCCAACTCCATCATCAGGAAGGTCTGCAGCCATTGCGTGGAGCAGCCTGGGGCCATCTAGAAGAGGCATCACAATGGAATGTGGGGCAGAGACAGAGCTGGACCTACAGCTACAAAAGCCACTGGGGATCCTTGGAAATCAGGCAGAAATTTGGACTCCTCTGGGGTTCAACCCAAGAGTATTGAGGTCCTAAGTGCTTCCTAGATGGCTGGGACAAGACCCCCTCACTCTGTAGAGCCTTCCAGTGAAGATCAAGTGTGTGGACAACCTGACCCTCTGTGTTTGGCCTGAAGGATGTACCTTCTCCCCAAGCAAACCCATCTGTCCTGGGGAGCCAGGGGAGGGCAAATTGCTCCCCAGACTAACCTGGCATAGTGTGGGCAGAATAGCAGGGAGAGAACAGCATCAGACAGACCTGGGCAAGGCCCCAGCATCAGTCTAATTGTGCAGATGTGGACAAAGCTCTCCCCTCCCTTGAGCCTCAGTTTCTGCATCTGTGAAATGGGTACAATATCCACTCGCCTCCTGGTTGCATTTTCCTATTCAAAGTGTGCGCGCACACACAAACACACATACATGCACACACACACACACACACACAACCACATAATAAAAAATGAAATAGAACTCAAGTTACCTTATGATCCTCTAGACTGTCTAGCCCTGCTCTGAGTGCCCAGAACCAGGGCGAGGATAAGGGATGGAGAGCAAAAAAGGTGGCAATTTTCAGCCCAGAGAAAAGTTTGTCCACAAAAGAGATTTTTCAGCCTTGAAAATATTTTAGTTGCATGTTGGATGTTGGATATTTTGATTGATCTCATATCTGGAATTAAGACTTCATGGGGATGCCCCTCAGCTTTCTTCCCTAGATCCAGCCTGGAATTCAAAGGAAGGCTTGCACAAGACCTCCTGCTCCATCCTGCCCCGGCTTCACCCTGACTGGGTCTGCAGAGCTGACTGCCTCCTGGCTGCAGGCAGGGGGAGATGAGGGGTGGAAAGAGAGAGCTGGTCCAGTGTCATCACCTCCCAGGCACTGACCTTGCCCACTTGTGAGAGTGGCCCAGACACTGTCCCACCTCTGTCCAATCAGATCTACACATCCTCCTTCCTTGGGGAGTGTGGAGGGGTCTCAGAAGGACCTTGGGGCCAAGGGCTGTTTCTGCCCAAGAATAATAAGTCAGACTGTGATAGAAGCTGTGAAAGTGAAGTAGCTCAGTAATGTCTGACTCTTTGCGACCCCACGGACTGTAACCCACCAGGCTCCTCCATCCATGGGATTCTCCAGGCAAGAGTACCGGAGTGGGTTGCCATTGCCTTCTTCAGGGGATCTTCCTGACCCAGGGATCGAACCCAGATCTCCCACATTGAAGGCAGACACTTTACCATCTGAGCCACCAGGGATAATAGCTGCAGTAGTGACCTAAAATGCTCTGGAAACAGAGGTGAGGAATATTCATTTCATTTGGAAGTTGAAGAAAGTTACATAGAAAGTCTTCCTTTGACCTTGGCCTTAACCATGGGGTAGGATTTCAATAGGCAGAGATGGGGTTCAGTATGGAGGCATGAGGTGGGCAGTGCAGGGCACAGTTCAGGAACCCTGAGGGTCTAATATGTCTGGGAGAAGGTACAATAAGTCAGGCTGAATTTAGGAAAAGGGACCCCAGTGGAATAGCAAGGGCTGTTGGGAGTAAAGACAGAAAATGTGAACAGGGGAGGGACAGAAACAAATGCTCCCAATTATCAGACAGCCCAGGATAAGCAGTGATGTGGGGTCTGGGGGTTGGGGAGAAAGACTAGAGTGAGGTTCAAAGTATACTATTTGGAGCAGCTGAAGATTACTATAAGCTTTATACATGAAGTGTAACTGATAGAATCAATTGTGCATATTTAAACTGTATGATCGGAGAAGGCAATGGCACCCCGCTCCGGTACTCTTGCCTGGAAAATCCCATGGACAGAGGACCCTGGTAGGCTGCAGTCCATGGGGTCGCTAAGAGTCAAACACGACTGAGCAACTTCACTTTCACTTTTCACTTTCATGCATTGGAGAAGGAAATGGCAACCCACTCCAATGTTCTTGCCTGGAGAATCCGAGGGACAGCGGAGCTTGGTGGGCTGCCGTCTATGGGGTCGCACAGAGTCAGACACAACTGAAGCGACTTAGCAGAAGCAGCAGCAAACTGTATGATTTGATAAATTTTGACATATATCTGCAACCTTGAAACTATCCCCACAATTAAGATAATATCCATCACCTGCAAAGTTTCCTTGTACACCTTCCTGCCAGTCCCAAAACTCACTCTGTCCCTAGGCAATCACTGATCTGCTTTCTGCAATTAGATAGATAGATAAATAGATTAGCTTTTATTTTCTAGCATTTATACAAATGACATGACACAGTATGTGCTCTTTTTTAACCTGGCCTTTTCATTCAACATAGGTATTTGAGATTCATCCTTGTTGTTGTACGGCATAGTTCATTTCCTTTTTATTGCTGAATGTTGTTCCATTGTATAGATTTGCTTATCCATCTACCTGTTGGATCTCTCGAGTGTCTCACGTTATTTGAGCTATTAAAACTAAAATTGTTATGACTATCTGTGTGCAATATAGTCACAAAGAGTCAGACACAACTGAAGCAACTTAGTACGCATGCCCGCAATGGCTAATGATATTGAACATCCTTCCATGTGCTTATTTGCCATCCATATAAGTCTCATTTAGTGAATGTGTGCCACTTGCTAAGTTGCTTCAAATCATTCAACTGTAGCCCTCCAGGTTCCTCTGTCCGTGGAATTCTCCAGGCAAGAATACTAGAGTGGGTTGCCATGCTTATTCTAAATCTTTTGCATTTCCACATGAATTTTAGAATCAATGGATCATTTCTATTAAAAATCCTCCTGGTGTTTTGGTTGAGATTGCATTGAATCTATAAATCAATTTGGGGAGAATTGACATCTTAACAATATTGAGTCTTCCAACGTATGATCACATTCACTATTGAGGTCTTTCATTTCTCTCAGCAACATTTTGTAGTTTTCAGGGTATAAGACTTGCACATGTTTTGTCAGATTTATCTCAAATAATTTTTAATTTCCCGTGCAATTGTAAATGGTATTTTAATCCAATTGTTCATTTTTAATGTATAGAAATAAAATTGATTTTCATATATTGATCTCATAACCTACATGATCTCATAAATCTGTAACCTTGCCAAACTCATGAATTTTAGAATGTAAATCCTATCAGATTCTCTACTTAATCGTGTCATCTGAGGATAAAGAAAGCTTTACTTGTTTTTTCCAATCTGGATGCTCTCCAGCGTTTTATTAATTTTCCATGTCTTGTTGCACTGACTAGAAGCTCCAATATAATGTTGAATAGAAGTGATGTGACCTGACATCTTTTTTTGCCCCCGATCTTAAACAGCAATGATTCAATTTTTTATCATTAAGTTCCATGCAAGATGTAGGCTTTTTTCATAGATGCCCTTTATTAGGATGAGAACGTGTCCTTGTTTCATCTTTGGTAGAACTTTTGATCAGAGATGAATGCTGCATTTTATCAAACATTTCTGATTATATAATTTTTCCTTTCGCTTTAATTAATATGGTGGATTACTTTCACTTTCAAATGTGAAAGCAACCTTGCATTCCTGGGATAAACCTTTGTTGGTCATGATAGACTTTTTTTATATTGTTGGATCTGATTGTTAAAATTTCATCCAGCATTTTTGTACCAGTGTTCATGAGGGATACTGACCTGTAGCTGTTTTGGTTTAATTTTTTCTTGTAACATCTTGGTCTGATGTTGGTATTAGAGAAATGCTAACTTCATAGGATGAGTTGAAAAGTATTTCCTCTTCTTCTATTCTCTGAGAGATTTGTGTACTTGTTATTATTTCATTCCAAAATGCTATGAATAATTCTCTGGTAAAGGCATTTGGGTCTGGAGATTTCTCTGTTGGAAGATATTTAACCACAAATTCAATTTCTTTTATGGATAGAATGCTGTTAAGGTTCTCTATTTATTGTGAGTCCATTTGGTGTGTATGTCTTTTAAGTGATTTGTCTATTTCATCTAAGGTGTTGAGTTTATTGATGTGAAATTAGTCATGATGAATATTCATTTCATATCAATTTAATGTAAAACCTGTAGTGATATTACCTCTCTCAGTTCAATACTGGAAGTTTGTTCCTTCTTTCTTTTTCTCCTGGTGAGCTAGGCTAGATGTTTATCAATTTTACTGATTTTTAAAAATGAGTGTCTGGTTTTATTGAATTTCTACCTCTCTCTCTCATTTTTATTTTATTGATTTCCAACTTGATTTTACTTTTTCTTTTCTTTTTCTTGCTTTAGGTTTAAGCTTTCTCTGTTCTCTGGTTTTACAGTGAAAGCTAAAGTCATTGAGTTGTGTCCTCTCTTGTTAAATTCCCATATAGATAGCGTATGTACCATGTATGACTTGAATGCATTTAAAAATTCCATGGCCCAGAATAGGTTCCATCTTTATAAATGTTCCACATAACACTTGAAAAGACTGTGTATTCTGCTTTTACTAGATGAATGGTTTTATAACTGTCATTTAGGTCAAGCTGGTTGATTGTGTTGTTCAAATCTTAGATATCCTGACTATTGGTCTACCTGTTATGCTACTTATTAAGACAGAGTATTGAAATCTCTGACTGTAGTTGTGGGTCTTTCTATTTCTCTTTAAAGTTCCATCAGTTTTTGCTTCATGTATTTTTAACATTTTTTATCCGGTGCTTAAATACATGGGGTCCAGGAAGGGGCAAAGCAGGCCTCCCCAGATGGGACCTCAGCACAGAGAATGGAGTCACATGACAGAGTCCCAGGCACAGGCGCTGGCAGTGTCCCGGCCCCACTGTGAGCCCAGCTCTGGGTGAGCACTTTGGCCTCACTGACCCAACACGTCCTCACTCAGCCTGTGTGCAGGTCCTGGGACCGTCCTCATCCCACACAGGAGGGGCTCAGAGAGGTGCAGGCCTTTACCCAAATCATGTCCTCTGAAAGAACCTACCCCTTTTTCATCATGAAGTGCCTGTCTTTGCTCATAAATTTACATTGTCTAATATTAATATAACTACTCTAACTTCCTTTTAATTAATATTTGCATGATATATCTTCCATCTTTTTCGTTTAACCTATTTATGTATTTGTGTTAGTCTCTCAGTCGTGTCTGACTCTTTGTGACTATATGGACTATAGCCCGCCAGGCTCCTCTGTCCATGGACTTCTCCAGGCAAGAATACTGGAGTGGATAGCCATTTCCTTCTCCAGGGCATCCTCCCAACTCAGGGACTGAACCCATGCCTCCTGCATTACAGGCAGATTTTTTTACCATCTACCAGGACATTTAAGGTAATGTTTCTTGTAGGCAGCATATGATTCTTTTGAAATTTTTCAAAAATTCAATTTGACAATCTCTGCTTCTTTTTTGGTAGAGTTCAAACCACTGTACCAAATAATCACATGTTTAATGTGATTATTGATAGGTAAACATACTTTGGCCACCTGATGCTAAGAACTGACTCATTTGAAAAGACCCTGATGCTGGGAAAAATTGAAGGCAGGAGGAGGAGGGGATGACACAGGATGAGATGGGTGAATGGTATCACTGACTCAATGCACATGAGTTTGAGTAAGCTCCAGGAGTTAGTGATGGACAGGGAGGCCTGGCATGCTGCAGCCCGTGGAATCACAAAGAGTTGGACACAACTGAGCGACTGAACTGAACTAAGCCTATCAGTTTTTTATTCATTATCTATTTGTCTCATCTTTGTTCTCTGTTTCTCTTTTCTGCCTTCCTTTCAATAATTTTTATTATTATTACATTTTATCTCCTCTGTTGGCTTATTTCCTATAATCTCCACTTTGCTATTTTTTGGTTGCCTTAAGGGTCTATATGACATATCTTTAACATGTAACAGTCTGATCTCAAGTAAAATCATACCATTTCACATATAAGAACTTTACAACAGTATACTTCCATTTCTACCAGTATTAATCCAATTGTCATATATTTTACCTATACAGATGTTATAAACCTATGTGCACTGGAACAATATAAATATGTTGTTACAATTATTTAACAGTCAATTATCTCTTTAAAAGGTTTAAATAATAAGAAATACATATTTGCCAATGTAGTTATCATTTTTGCTCTTTCTTCCTTTTTTAATCATTTTTGGTTTGTGATGTGATTAATTCTTTCAGCTTTTGTATATGTGAGAAGTATTTTGCCTTCACCTTTTTAGGAAGGTATTTTTGCAGGGTAAAGAAATCTAGGTTGGCAATTTTTTCTTTCAATACATTAAGGTACATAACTCTGCATCTTCAAATTTGCATAGCTTATGAGAAGAAATTGGCTGTTATCATAATCAGTATTCCTCTATATCTTACAGCTTTACTGTCTGGCTGCTTTTATTATAGTTCTCATTATCACTGGATTTAAGTAACTGGATTATGTTGTGTCTTGATGTAGTGTCCTTCATATTTCTTGCACCTGGATCTGTCAGATTGTGAGTTTCATCAAATATGGAAAAGTGTTTAGCTATTAGTTCAAATAAATATTTTTACCCCCCCTCTCCTTTGGGAACTTCAGTTGTATGTATATTAGGTTTCTTGAAATTGCCCCAAATCATTAATAATCTTCTTTTTTTTCATCCCTTTTTTCTCTGTGTATTTCCTTTTGGAGAGCTTTTAATCCTATGTCTTCATAGTCTAACTTTTTCCTTCTGTAATATCTAGACTAATTTAATCTTATCCAGTGGATTTTACATTTCAAGCATTGTAGTTTTCATCTCTAGAATTCAATTTGGGGTTTTATTATGAATTCTATATCTCTACTTTCTAAACATCTAAAATCCTTTTTATGATTATTTTAACATTTTGTCTTCAACTTCTAATATTGATGTCAGTTCTGGATTGGTTTCAATTAATTGATTATTTTCATCATTATGGGTTTTGTCTTCTTGCCTCATTTTATGCTTGATCATCTTTATTTGGGTTCCAGACATTATGACTTACGGCCAGTGTATATTGGGTATTTTTGTATTCCTATAGAACTCTTAGACCTTTGTTTGGGGACATAGTTAAATTATTTGGAAAGAGGTTGGTCCTTCTGAGTCTTGTTTTTAACTTATTGTAATGAGTTGAATAGTGTCCCACCCCTAAAAAAACTCATGTCCACTTGAAAGCTCAGAATGTGACTTTACTTGAAAATACAGTGTTTGCAGATATAATTAGTTAACATGAAGTTATACTGGATTAGGGTGGCCACTAAATCCTATGACTGGTGTCTTTATAAGGTTCTGGAAATGCATAGAGAAGAATGTCATGTGACGATGGAGGTAGAGATTGGAGTAATGCGTCTATAAATGAAGGAACACCAGGAATGGTCAGCAACCACCAGAAGCCGGGAGAGAAACATGGGATAGATTGTCCCTCACAGCCTCCACAGAAAGCTAACCCTGACAACAAGTTGATTTCAACTTTCTAGCCTCCTGAACTTCAAGGGAACAGATTGTTGTTTCAAGCCACCTAGTTTGTGGTTATTTGTTATGGTAGCCCTAGGAAGCTAGCTCCAATGTGTTAGGCAGATCCAGTGTACCATCTAATCTAGGTATAATTCTTCCCACTGAAGCAAGACCCTTTCATTCCAGCTGGTGAGCACAGGCATTATTCCTAGTCATTTTCACCCTAATCCTCTCAAATGGCTCTTTTCCTGGCACTTTTCTCATGCATAGACCCTGAATAGCCCTCATCAAATACTTGAAGGCAACCCTTTGCACAACTCTGGAGTTCCGTCCATTTGGCCAGCTCTTTCCTTTCCAATACTTTGACCACCTGATGCAAACAGCGAATTCTTTGGAAAAGACCCTGATGCTGGGAAAGATTGAAGGCAAAAGGAGAAGAGGGTGACAGAGGATGAGATGGTTGGATTGCATCACTGATTCAATGAACATGAACTTGGGCAAACTCCAGGAGATAGTGAGGCACAGGGAGACCTGGCGTGCTAAAGTCCACAGAGTCACAAAGAGTCAGACGCGACTTAGCGACTGAACAGTTCCTCTCTAGAAGTGTGTCCCTGTAACTCCAGCTATCTTGCCTCCCTTAACTCCTTCCCTCTCCTCAATTCAGACTCAATTAGGCTCTACCTGGGCTCCTCCTCCCTCCTCCCTGCTGCTGCTGCTTAGTCACTAAGTCATGTCTGACTCTTTGTGACCCCACAGACTGTAGCCCACCAGGCTCCCCTGTCCATGGGATTCTTAAGAATACTGGAGTGGATTGCCATTTCCTTCCCCAGGGGATCTTCCCAACCCAGGGATCAAATCTGCATTTCCTGCTTGTCAGGTGAATTATTAACCACTGAGCCACCTGGGAAGCCCTGTATTGACTGAGAACTCTCCTAAGGCAGTGAGATTGGACAATCGCAGGTCTCGCCTTGTCGGTTTCCCTTCTTCTCAGGAACCAGTATCCTTCATTGCCTGATGTCCAGTGTCCCAGTGTTCCATAGTTTCTTTTTTCAGTTGTTCAGGTGGGAGGATAAATTTATTCCCTGTTTATCCTTCTTGGGTATAAGCACAAATGCCAAAATCATAAGATCTCAAAGTCCTAAAATCTAAAAGTCTTATAGGGATTATTGAACCAGAATCTCAGAGTGTTAGGCTTTTAAAACATGGCAAGTTGGAGTCTTAGCTTGATCAAAGGACTGGATACTTTCTGATAATGATCACTGACAAGAGTTATCAAGTAAAAGTTGTGCCAGGGACTGTGCTCAGTAATTTGCACACATTATGCCCTTTTGTCCCCATGACAACCCTAGGGAGTGGGAACTATTATTTCACCTGACTTTCCAGGTGCTTAGTGAGTGTAAGTCATTGCTGAAGGTCAGTGATTACAATGACCTTGTAATCAACAGGGTCTGAACACAGCCTCGATTTCTTTGCTCTGAAGTCCATGAACTCAGCCTCTCTGCTAGTGTGCCTCCCTCAAGGCCTCTCTGCTGAGTGCCCACCCTTCCTCTGTGCACACCTCCAGTGATGGGGAGCTCATTACCCCTCCCCAGGGCTGCCCACCCACCCTGGCGGTGGACACATCTCTCCTGTTGTTCCTAAATCTGCCCTGGGAGACCCCGCAGGAGAAGATAACCTTCACCTGGGACTCCTGTAGGGAGCGGAGCAGCTGCCCGAGGTGGGACAGCGCTCACACAGGAGCGGGGGTCTCGGGTTAGAGGAGCCCCAGCTGCAGCCCCTCCCTGTGATGGAGAGGAGGGGGGTTCATCCTGAGGGAGGGAATCAGCCTAGACGTTGGCAGCAGGAGCTGTCAAAGACAAGTGAAGACGAGCCCAGAGCACTGGGCGCTGCGGTGGCGGGTGGACTGTGATACAGAACACAGGTCCCCAGCAGTCAGAGCACGGGGCCTAAAAAGATGGGAATCCTAAGTGCTGCACCTTCAATTTCTTGGCTCTTCTCCCTGAAAACTTACTCTACAAAATGTGTCTTTGTCCCATCCATCCTCCCAGATGGCTTTTTAAGTGAAGCTTATTTGTTAACTGGGAGAAGAAAAAGGAGGGGTGGAAGGAGAGGGAAAAGGGGTGGAGCCGCAGACCCCAGGGCTGGAGACAAAGTCAGAAGAACAATGAATGGGAGAGTGGGGCACGGGAGCCCAGGGGTCCAGGAAGGGACAGACCAGACCTCCCTGGATGGGACCTCGGCACAGAGAACGGAGTCACGTCACAGAGTCCCAGGCACAGGCGCTGGCAGTGTCCCGGCCCCACTGTGAACCCAGCTCTGGGTGAGCACTTTGGCCTCACTGACCCAGCACGTCCTCACACAGCCTGTGTGCAGGTCCTGGGACCATCCTCATCCACACAGGAGGGGCTCAGAGAGGTGCAGGCCTTCACCCAAAGTCACACAGCTGGAGAGAGGCAGACTCGGGATTCCAGCCCAGGACTGTGGGACTCCAGAGCCCCGCTCTTACCCAGGAATCACACAGCCCCTCCCAGACTGCCAGCCGGGAGAACCGTAGAGATCAGCCCCACTGCAGCGCCACAGCCCTCAGGCCTCAGTTCCTCCATCTGTACAACGAGGCGGTTGATGAAACTCCCTGGTTCCAAGCCTGAATCCACAACAGAATCTCCTGGGGGCTTTTCAGCAATACTGAGGTCTGGGCCCAACCTCAGTATCTGGATTTTTTAAAGCCCTGCCTTATCCCAGGACATTCTAACTTGCACAGGGTCACACTGCACCCCCTCAGGTGAATTCTCAAGGTGAGTTTCTCTGGAGCCAATCATGGAAGAAGGTAGCGAGAGAAGCTTGGCTGTTATAGCACAGCCCAGTGGGAGGGTCTGTGACGGATTCTGCTTCCACATTCACATCTGGAGGCCTCTTTCATCCCCTCCTCCTTAGTACAGCCTCTAAGCCAGACGTCCAGGAGCCATGATGGATCACCTCTGTGATGGTCGCAGATGGCTCCTCCACCACCCAGTGCCAGCTGCCCCAACCCAGTGTCTACAGCAGCAACTCAGTGAACAGTTATGAATGTGAAGAAGAGAGTGTGCCTGGGGAGGGGGGCTCTGAGATGGGGATGTCACAGCAGAAATGCCAAGCTGCCTTCCTCGTGTGGCCCTCTTAGAGGCCTGGCGTGCATTTTCCCAGTTATCAAATGAATACACACACACACATTCACACACTTTTGTTGCCTTTCCAACCCTAAGGACAGGCTGGATTTTTCAGGTTCCTTAGCAGTTCCCAAATAAATTGCAGGAATGACTGAGAAAGGGCAGAGGTGGAGACACAGGCATGCCACTTGCAGACAGGGGCTTTGTCTCTCCTAAGGAAGGGGTATCTGCCCATTTCCCAGAGGGGCAGAGCAAGGCAAGGTGTGAGGCCATCGTAAGAGGATTTCACAGTGGAGGGAGAAGCCTCCCTCCTGCCCACCTGGTCCAGGAGCCTCAGAGCTCACATTCCAACCCCTACTCCCAACCTGCTCCTCCCTAGGGTTCCCAAACCCAGGAAAGTGCTCAGAAGTCCCTCCCCTCATCACTCCCCAAAGTTCAATTCAGCCATTCCTGCCCCCATTCATTCACCGAACTTACCAAGGCCCACTGTGTGCCTGCCCTGTACTTGGGGCACAGCCGTGACCGAGGCAGCTCCTCTCCCTGCCCTGACATTCGGGGTCACAATCTAACGCCAAGAAGGGAGCACATAAGTGCACAGATGATGAATTAAAGCTGTGCAAAGGGTTGTGCCTGGTGCCCAAAGCTACAGAGCAAGAAGGGGAGAAGAGACCCTAGGCAGAGGGGACAAGGGTGCAGAGACCCCCCCCCCACCAGGTAAGGAGAGCTGGGGGTGCTTTTCTGCAGAGGGAAGCCTGCAGTTCCAAGCTCTGAGCAGCCACATCAGCTTCACAGTGAGCCTGGGTCCTCCCAGCCCACGGTCATCTGACTGAACACTGTGACCCCATTTCCAGTATCTAAAATACTGCAGTTAATTTGCAGCCCCAGCTGGCCCCGCCCATGAGCAAGGTGTGCCCTCTAAGGCCCCTGTACTTCCTCCCACTAACCACCACCTCTCTACATCCCTACTGACCTCCTACTTCTCCCCTTTCCCAGCCTCCCCTGCGGTCTGAGATACCCGGAAGGTCCCTTGACTCCTCTGGATGTTGAGGGTCTCCTGGGGGTCTGTGGGGATGGACTTGTATTTGACACCCTGTTGAGAGGCCCTTGGTGTCTTCTGGGCCCCTTTGGGGACAGTGCCCTGATCTGTAACTGGCAGCATCGCCCCCCAGCAGGGGACCCAGCAAGAGAAAGGGCTGTCACCTAATGAACCCACAAGGACCAGCCAGGGACCCTGAAGGGAGGACTTCCTGTCCCGTGAACCTCCATCCTCAGGCAGATGAATTTCTCCCCACCCATCCTCTGATCCCTGTACGGGGTCTCCCTGGACCAGGACAATGTAAGGACTGTAGTCAGAGCTCGGGGGCATGCTCTGGAAGCCCTGGCGACAGCAAAAAGCTGGGGGTGGGGGGTGGGCAGAGCAGACGCAGTTGAGGGAATGTGGCTCCAGTCAAATCCATATCCTCTCTGATGCTACCTCTGGTCCTGAGCATGGGCAGGAGGTGACTCTGGGAAAATTCCAGAGGAGGAGGACTGTCGGGAATCCAACAGCCCCTGGGACATCTGATCATGGCGCTGCCACTGTGACAAGGACACTGCTAACAGCGTGCTGGGCACCGTGCCAGGACTATGTCCTCCTCACAGCATCCTCACAGCAGCCTCTGGTGGGAGGGGCCCATTTAGATGAGGAGACCAGGACTTAAGAGCGGAGCTGCCACTGGCCTGGCCCCACTTTAGGAACCTCTTGGCTCTGGTGTTGCCCGGAACCTCCAAGTGTTCAAGCCAACACCACTTCATCTGTAAAATGTAAAATCTGCCTGTGTCCTGCGGGTGGCATGGCAGTGGTGACTGTCCCTTTTAGAGCAAGTCTGTGGAGGCGAGTGATGAAGTACCAGGTCCCCCAAGGCCAGCCTTGTCTGAGGTGCCCATTAGGGAACAAATGTGGCCCAGCTGTACACCAGCTCAGGATGTGCTGAGGAAATCGCTCCAAGGACAATGAAATGAAGGGAGAATCCATCAGCCTGGCAGGGGGCAGGGAGGCGCCCGCCGTCTTGAGGCCGGGCTCCTGCGGGTGAGCAGTGGTAGGTGGGGAGGCCAGGTCTCTCAGGGGTCCTTCCAGAGACAGGAACTGCCGGGTTCAGATGAATCTCCTGACTCAAATTCGTTCCGTGAGATTTAATTTCAGGATTTTTTTTTTTTAACTGCTGGCAATAGAGGTCTCTCTTTCTTGTGAACTTGAAATAGTAAGAAGGTCAGTCTGAAACTGAGGGCCTTCAAGAGAAGAGGTGCCTTCAGCTCAAGTTTAAGTGGGTTTGTGGCACCTAGTATCCACTTTGGAAGAATAATAGCAAGAACGTAGAGGGTCTATGTATGTGCCTAAGCTGTTCTACGGAGAAGGCGATGGCACCCCACTCCAGTACTCTTGCCTGGAAAACCCCACGGACGGAGGAGCCTGGTAGGCTGCAGTCCACGGGGTCGCCAAGAGTCGGACACGAATGAATGACTTCACTTTCACTTTTCACTTTCATGCATTGGAGAAGGAAATGGCAACCCACTCCAGTGTTCTTGCCTAGAGAATCCCAGGGACGGAGGAGCCTGGTGGGCTGCCGTCTATGGGGTCTCACAGAGTCGGACACGACTGAAGCGACTTAGCAGCAGCAGCAAGCTGTTCTAAACACTCTACACATACATGTACTTATTTACTTCTCAGCACAACCTTGTGAAACAGGCATTATTATTCCAGTTTAACAGAGAGAGAAACTGAGACAGAGAGGTTAAGTTAGACCCCTAAGTTCATACAGCAACTAAGCCCCAGAAGCAAAATTCACACTAAGTTGTCTGGCTTAAGAGGGAGGTCCTTAACCACCTTGACACAGTGTACCTGCATGAAACACAGGGAAGAAAGACAAAGCAATAAATATAAATGATGGAGAGTCTGAACAAAAGATGTAAGCAAGAGAATTGCACTGCCAGCTTGTCTTTTTAAAAAGCACTTGGCCATTCAGGCTTCAGCAAATAGTCACTGAACACCTACTGGGCGTCAGGCTCTGTTCTGGGCACTGGATGGGCTGGAGGAAGGGTGACTATCCAGGAAGTGACTGCAATATGTCAGTAATAAATAATGAAGACCCAGGGGAGAAGGGACATGCCCTGCGCACAGCAGGTGGGATGGGACCAGCTCCGCTGACTCCCTGCCTAGGGACACATGCCCCAGGCTGCTGCTTGTTCTTATCAAGGGGATCTTGGAAGCCTCAGAATTTGATTTGATTATCAAATTGCTAGAAAACAAAAACCATAGGCCTTGGCTCTGTGCGCAGATGACACAATGAAATATAAGTTGAGGCCAATCAAATCATTAAAAACAACAACAACAAAAAAAGCAGTAATATTCAGTGCTGTTGAGTGTGCAGTGAGACAAGCATTTTCACACAAAGCAGCTAAGGGGAGTGTCAATCAGGGCAATCATTCAGGAAAGTGCTTAAACATATAGGGTGATTTAACTTCTAGGAATCCATCCTGAGAAAGAGACCAGAGATTCAGGCAAAGGTAATGCCAAACGTTGTTCATCACAGCCTAGTGATGTAGAACCCCAAAACACTGTAACCCTCTAAATGAGCTTCCCCTGTGGCTCAGCTGATAAAGAATCTGCTTGCATGCAAGAGACCTGGCTTTGATCCCTGGGTTGGGAATATCCCCAGAGATGGGAAAAGCGCCAATATACTGGCCTGGAGAATTCTATGGACTGTATAGTCCATGGGGTCACAAAGAGTTGGACACGACTGAGAGACTTTCACTGTCACTAATCCTCTAAATATCCAACCTTAAGGGATAGTGATAAAGTTTGATGCATCTGAAGGCTGGTCTACTATGCAGTCACAACATGCTTTTGAGAAATTTTTAATGATATAATAGTGAATAGAAAAAAACTGAGTAAATGTATAATTACTTTATTGCAAGTATAATTCAACACAATTTCAATTATAATACAATTATAAAATTCAATACATGCATGGTAAAAGATTAGAAGGTGATAATTAAAATAACAAAAATAATAAAAAGCTACGGTTTATTGAGTACCTGCTATGTGCAGGGCACTGTAGTAAATGCTTTACACGTATTGCTGTGCTGTGCTTAGTCGCTCAGTCATGTCCGACTCTTTGCAACCCCATGAACTGTAGCCCGCCAGGCTCCCCTGCCCATGGGGATTCTCCAGGCAAGAATACTGAAGCTGGTTGCCATGCCCTCCTCCAGGGATCTTCCCAACCCAGGGATCAAACCCAGGTTTCCCTCACTGCAGACGGATTCTTTATCATCTGAGCAACCAAAGAAGTCCTTATACATATTAGTTCATCTAATTTTCAGGACAACCCTGTATCATTGTATTTCTACTTCATAGGTAGGAAAGTGAGGCACTGAGAGGTTGAGTGACATGTCCAATATCACAAAGCTAAGCTAAACCAGGAGTTCACTCCAGGTCTAGCAAACTCCAAAATCCTTGCATTATCACTGTTAATTACTCTGCCAAGCTAGAGGAGCCAAGGCACGTGGCTAACAGCAGAACCCGAGCACCAGCAATCTTGAGAACCATCCTGAATCTCTGGACTCGTTATGAGTCCTGTACAGGGACTTAAGCAGGGGAGTAACATGGACCCTGGCCCTTAGGGGGTCTTAGACCAGGACTGAGATAACTCAGCAGGGTTACCAATGAGCTGCTCCTGTCCCCCGCGTCCTTTCTCATACTTTATGCCCCAGCAATACCAACTTGCTTGCAGTTCCCTGCACCCTTGGTACTGTTTCTTCCCTCCATCCCTTTGCTCATGCTGTGCCCACTGCCTGACATGCCCTCTCCTCTACATGCCTCGACTGCCCTGTGAACTCCTCTGCTTCCCTCAGCACCCCAGCTGAAATGCCACCCTCTCCAGGAAGCCTGCGCTCTTGTGCCGAGTGGAAGGAGTGCCTCGGGCACCTTCAGGAATGGTCCTCAGCTCTAGGTGTTGCTGTAGTCTGTTTAGGTATCTCTCCTAATGAGACCCGGGGGATGGGGACCATGTTTCTTATCCCGCTGATACGTGGTGGTATGATCTGGTGGTCAGAGCCTGGGCACTGGGGGCAGACAGCTCCAGTTCTAGCTCAGCGTCACCACTTACAGTTGGATGTGGAGCAAAGCAGTTTGTCATGCAGCATCTAGGTTCCCTAGTGTTTCAAATAGGGTGATGCTGACACCTACCTGTCAGGGCCTGTGAGGAGGAAGGGTGTGAGTGCTGGCAGAGGGCTAGGAGGCAGGAAACAAGCATCTCCTGTTATCTCTCTGACTCCCCAGGGTCCTCTCAGAGCCTGATCCAGAGTCAATAAATGTTTGAATGATTAAGTGACTATTCTGGCCTGACTTTGACAACTATTCAAAGCTCCCATCTCCAAGAGCCTAAGCCCTTTGCTCAGTATCTCTGCCATCTTCACCCAGCAAGAGACCACATGTCCCCACATCACCACCACCCTGCCTGTGGCCCCAAACGCTGACCACACAGAGGCACCAATGGGCACCGGGGCCCTCTGGCTTCCGACTGAGCTTGGCCCCTGGGAGGACCAGCAGGAGATCAGAGGCAGAGGAGGTCAGGTGTTTTATCTCCCTGTCTCCCTCCCTAGTGTCTGAGGAGCAGGTGCACCCTCTCCCAAAAGCCACAACCCCTGTGGGGCACCCTCTCCGCCTTGCAGCTCTCCCTGCCTTCCTTCAGGCTCAGGCGCAGTGAAGACTCCCATTGTTGTCAGCCCGGGCCCCACACCCTCCCAGTGTGTTTCTCTAACTCCGCCCATACCCTCATCAGCGGTGTCCCCTAAAGTGCCCTGCGTGGGGAGCCCTCTGTCTCTTTGTAGGGACCCTGACCTGACCCGGCACCCCCACCTCTCCCCTATACCACCCTGCGCTCTGACCTAACTGCATGCTGACCTTGACACTGGCTCTGCAGGGAGGGTCTGTGCCTTCTTTTCAGCCACACCCTCCCTGGTGCAATACACAGACACCTTCCCAGACTCACTTCCTCTGACCTCAGGGCCTTCGTGAGTACCTCACTGGGGCAGCTCCCACCTCATCTACCTGACCTCTCATGTTTGAGTGACTGTGCAAGAGAGGCATCGCTTGGTGTACTTTGGTAGAATACCCTGGTTCAAATCCCACCTCTGCTCTGTTACCATCTCTGTGAACTCGGGCAAGTCATTCACCTCTCTGAGCTTTAAGTTTCTCACCTGTGAAATGGCATGATCATATGGACCCTTTGTGAACTTTGGAGGCTGAAATGAAATGACAAATGCAAAGCCCTGGGTGCATAGGAGAGGCTCAGTAAATGGTGGTGATGCTATTGCCGCTGAAATGATGGTGATTATGATGATTATAATGCGTCTGTCCTCCTCCCCTACAGCGAGCCCCTAAGGGCACGAACTGTACCTGATTCAATATTGTGTCCCTAAGGCCTAGCTCAAGGCCAGAACCCAGTGGGTGCTCAAGAAAAGATGCTCACCACGCAGCCAATTCATTCCACAAAATACGTATTGACAGGCGCTGCTCCAGACGCTGGAAATGCAGCGATAAACAGACAGATACAAATCCTTGCCCTTGAGGATCTGGACAGCTCTGGGGCAGAAGCTGGAACTGAGTGGCCTGGAAAGAAGCACAGATTCCAGAATGTTTGAGCAGGGGTGTTGGGAGATGTAGCAGGGCCCCAGCGACCCCGACCCGGAGCCCCTCGGGCAACACCTGAGCTCATCAGTAGCTGCTGTGGGCAGTTCCTGAGAATCCTCTCAGCTTCCCTGGGCTACCCTGGCTTTCTCTGCCCTATGGGAGCCCGTTCAGCCCAGGACTGTGGTCAACTACAGGGGAGGCGGATTTTGTGCTCACAGAAGTGACCCTCACCCGGTAAAGGATGTGTGCCACCTGGATCCCCTGAGGGTCCCGGCAGGATGGCCCCACTGCCCACAGCAGCATCTGTGCTCAATGGCTGCACTTTTGTCTCACTTTTCTCCCTCCCTCTCTCTCACCTGTGCCTAATGAGGTCACCTCCCAAATAAACCACCAGGGACTGTTTGGAAAGCAACCCTGAATATTCACTGGAAGGACTGATGCTGAAGCTGAAGCTCCACTACTTTGGCCACCTGACGTGAAGAACCTACTGATTGCAAAAGACCCTGATGCTGGGAAAGACTGAGGGTAGGAGGATAAAGGGGCGACAGAGGATGACATGGTTGGCTGGCATCACCGACTGGATGGACATGAGTTTGAGCAAACTCTGGAAGGTAGTGAAGGACAGGGAAGCCTGGCGTGCTGCAGTCCATGGGGTCACAAACAGTTGGACACGACTGAGCAACTGAACACCAACAACCCACACAGAGGCTATCTAGGTCCAAGCTCATCACTGTGCCTCTGAGGAAACATATCCGGACAGAACCAGTAACTCAGCCAGTTCCAGGGCAGTTTGGGGCAGAGCACGCTCCCCACTGTGACCCCCCACCATGGCGGCTACGAAGGGCAGAGTCCACAAGAAGATTGGGGGCGGGGATTGGGAGGGGGATTGGGGGGGTTACCTTCTGCCTTCCCTTCCCTGAGCCACATGCTGAGCATTTTAAAATTCTTTGGTTTTCCAACTAAAAGATGTGGAGAACAAGTAATGCAATTACTTTTACATAAGCGTGTACAGGAATTAAATGTTCCAGCACCGCTCCCCTGCACCCTTAAACGGAGCTGTGTTTACTTACACATGGGGTGCCTTCTGGGCACACTGATCTGGGCTGCTGTGCTGCTCCATGCAGCTTGAGAAAGACCATCCCATCCCCTCATTCTGCCCTCCTTTTCAGGGGTCTGAGGCATTTCACACTCACCTGGTCTTGGGAGGACCGCCAGGCTTCACCAAGCTCCACTCGTGGGTCTGGGAGCAGTGGTGTTCTTCTTCTGTCCTGATGGATCCATGGAGGCTCAGGGAGGTGCAGCGACCTGCCCCAGGTACACAGCGTGGCCAGGGCAGAGCAGAGTCTAGTCACAGGATCCTCTAGCTTCTAGGCTCACTGCTTTTCTTGTCTCATCACACATTTAGAAGCCAAGTCTCACTATTCCTCAAACACACGAAGTGCATTCCTACCCCAGGACCTTTGCACTATCTGTTGCCTCGATCCAGACAGAAACAATCTTCCCCCACCCCGTTTTTAATGGCTTGTTCCTTTTCTCACTCAGGTCCTGCTCCAAGTTCTTCTCATCAGGATGATCAGGGATCAAGGAGGGCTGCCCTGAAGAGGTGGCCATGGGGCTGATCCGAAGCCTGGAGGCTTGGTGTAGGATGGAGCAGACTCTGGTGCTGGTTGAGGGTATGGCCAGGATAATGATTAAATCCTAAAGTCTTGTGATTCTGACTTGAAATTTTTTGGTCTTAAGATTCTATTAAGTGATAATTCAAGGACTGAGGGGTCTAAGACTCCAGGGTGTTAGGCTGTTGGGTGCTAACAGGCTGAGATCTCGCCTGCGAGAACTTGCTCCTGGAGGAAAGACTGTCAGACCCTTTCTTTGGCCGAGAGTAGGTTTTCCCTCTTCCTGCCACCTCCCCCAGTGCTGTGTGAATGGGGCTCTTTGTGGCGTGGAGAATGCAAATTTATTCTGCAGTTCCAATGTCAGGCGCTTGCCTTATCTGTGTGTTCCAGTTTCCAGAACAAATATTGGAAGACAAGTCTGCGGAGATTTTCTGTATGTACATGAGTTAATTCCTCCAGCCAGGGGCTCATCCAGACATGGATTGTAACACAGGGCACCATTCCCATGCTCACTGCTGGTGACTGGGCCGCAGCGAGCCCAGCAGGAGGACGCGGGCTCTGACTCCAGGGGGCTGGGGGAGACCTTTGTGTGCTGAGGCTTCGGGCCCGGGGTGGGCTCCCAAGTGAGTCAGGGCAGAGCTCACCAGCTCAGTCCCGTGACCTCTTCCCAATCCTCTTGGATTCAGTTTCTGCGGGGACCGAGGGTCTGACCCTCCCAGTCTGCCCGGTGGTTCAGACGGTCAGAGGAAACTCCCAGGACTGAGGCAGGTAATGAGCATCAATCCACAATCCTCCTCTCATCACATCTGTGGGGGCGAGCACTGCTCCAGAGCTTCACACAGGCTCCCTGCTCTCCCAACCCGGGGGTAGGGGGGGCACCATCATCACCCCACTTCACAGATGAGGAAAGTGAGGCACAGGGAGGTAAATGACTTGGCCACATCAGACCGCTGCTCTAAGAACCTGTGAACAGATGCAGAAATATTTAAGTTTTTCTAGCAACCCTCCTAGCCGGGTGCCCAGGGACTGGCTGCACTTCAGCCTGTCCTGAGGGCCTGTTCCTTATCCTGCTGTGAGGATGCTCGGGTTGTAGTCAGAAGACAGTGAGATGCAGGTGATGCCCCCAGGCCTTTGCTCCTGCTGCACCCTCTCTACCCCAGTTTATCTGGGAAACTCCCACCCACAAGGTTTTGTCATTCTGGCAGCAGGAAGCAGGCCGGAGGCTCTGAGCCCGCTCCAGGCTGCCAGGACCTCCCCTTGGGGCGAATGGAGGAGCGGTTCCCTCTGGGGCTGTAAGGTGCCCCTCCCCTCACCCACATGAGTCCCTCCTTCCTTCCTGCAGCCCCGAGACGCCTCCTCTCTCACAAACCCCAGCACGGCTGCTTAGTCATGTCAGTTATCTCTGAACGATCACAGGAGCCTTACCTGAGATTTACGAGGACACGCTTAGGCACCAGGTGATTAACTCAAACCAACAGGCGATGCACGTGAAACATGTTAACCCACGAGCCTGGCCCGCGGCCTTTCAATCCCTGTATGTCCCCTCAGAGACTCAGCGGTGGCCGGTGGCCCAGCTCCTATCGATTAGCAAACCTTAAAAAATTTATGACAAGTTGGAATTAATTGGCCATAGTGAGGGGTGAGTTTGACTCGGGCCGAGGTTCTGTGGCCCCGATGAGGTGAGCCTGGAAGGGGGAAAAGTCTGTAAAGGAAGCACCAGCCACTTGGACACTGGAGCCACCATCCCTCCAGGCTCTCCTGGGGTCTGTCTTGGCCGGGTTCACTCACCCATACCATTGCCCCGGCTTCTCATCTCGCAGGCCCTGATCCTCCCTTTTGCCCTAGTGGCACACTGGCCAGAAACCTGCCATGGGTCCCTGTCTCTCCAGAGAGATGGTCTTGGCCTGGCACCCACCCTTGCATCAGGGCATGGTGCCCCTGCCTGGCCTGGGTGGGACACACCCAGAGCCGCTACCCATCCAATTTGCAGGGCTGCCCAGTCCCCAGGACCGTCCACCTATCAGGGCAGGGGGGCCAGGAATCACATGTGTTTGAAGGTGCTTTCTCTGACTTGGGGTCATCTCCTGGATCTCTCAGCAGAGCCTACCTCATAACTGCATTGCAGTGTCTGGGGGTGGCAAGACTGTCTGGACCCGTGCAGGACTGGGTGAGCACAGGAAGGCCAAACCATGGCTCCCTGGAGACATCCTCCTCTCCACCCCTCTCGCCAGCCAACTAACAGGTGCTGAGGGCAAGAGAGGGCTGAGTGGACCCTGACTCCAGGGTCCTTTGCCCCTATGTCTGACCCACCAGAGAATTCTTAGGTTCTTCCTCCAAAATACACTCCTCTCTGGCCTCATCTCTTACTCCTGCCCTGGTCCAGACCTCTCATCTGCTAGGTTCCCCACCAGCCTCCTCCCTTCACCCCTCCCTGGTTCCGAGCCACAGCCCCCTCAGAGGAGTCAGATCATGTCACTTTTTGCTGAGAACTCACCCCTGCCTGGACTTCCCAGGTGGCATTAGCGGTTAAGAACCTGCCTACTAATACAGGTAGACGTAACAGACTTGGGTTCAGTCCCTGGGTTGGGAAGATCCCCTGGATGAGGGCATGGCCCTAACCCTAACCCTAACCCACTCCAGTATTCTTGCCTGGAGAATCCCATGGACAGAGGAGCCTGGGGATCTACGGTCCACAGGGTCGCAAAGAGTCGAACGAGACTGAAGCAACAGCAGACACGTGCACACCCCTGCCTCCCAGTAAACTCACAATCAAATGCAAGCTCCTTACCACCTGGCCTGTGGGACCTGGACCCTGCCCGCATCCATTCCTTTTCTCCTGCTGTTCCCTCCGCCAGGAACTCCCTTCCACTAGCTCTTCTGCCAGCCCAACCCTCCCTGTCCTCAGGACTCAGCTCCAAAGCCATGTCTTCCCCGAGCACTGCCCTGAAGGGGCACCTCCCCTGTGCTGGGGTCCCCCGTATCCTCCTCCAGATTCTCCATCTACCTGTCCACTTGCTCTGTTCTCCTGAGGGCTGACCTTAGCATCCTTATCCAGGGGACCCTGCACCCCTCTGGCTTCCAGGTCTGGTAATAGGGCGCCCCAGCAGGAGATCAGGGAAGGAGGGAAGATCAGGGTGTTTATATTCCCAGTCCCTCCCTGTAGAGTACAGGGCTGGCTCCATCCCCAGGCTGCAGGTTTTAGCTCTGTCAGGTGACCCCCTCCCGACATCCTCCACCGAGCTCTCTCCATCTCTAGTAGTAGTAGTTCGTGCATGCTTAGTCGTGTCCAACTCTTTGCAACCCCATGGACTGTAGCCCACCAGGCTCCTCTGTCTATGAGATTTTCCAGGCAAGACTACTGGAGTGGGTTGCCATATCCTCCTCCAGGGGATCTTCCTGACCCAGGGATCGAACTTGAGTCTCCTACACTGGTAGGCAGATTCTTTACCATCTGAGCCACCAGGGAAGCTGTGTTACATCACAGGTCAGTGCATAGAGCAGACACGCACTTGCATCTCCCAACACGGCACTCAGACTCGCAGGAAAGCCCAGCCAATTCTGTGGAAGTTTCATGTTAAATCTCACTGACTTTTAAATGCCTTCGCATGGCATTTCCCAAGCTAGAATCAGGTGACACCCATTTGGGAGGTGTTAACAATTGGCAACCTTACACCGGCAGTCCATATTGGCCTGTTTCTCTCATTTCACTGAGAGCCTATGACAGTTTCATCCCAGGCTGCCTTGACACCAGTTTCCAGGCTGTGCACTAGCTCAGTCAGAACTGGGGGACACTGAGCCACTGTTCCTTCTAGACCTCAAGGGGCCCAGCATGACCCAAGCACTTAATTTCATCCCTTCCACCCAAGTCCATTCCTCTGGCCCAAACTTGCCCTTCCCTTGTCTGTGCCAGGCTTGGAATTCTGGCCCCACTCGCCCCAGACCCTAGGGTCCCTGTCACTATGACGGACAGGGTTTCAGTCCTGGGTCAGGAATTCAAGCCCTAATCTGTCCTGTCACCAACTCCCTGTGTGATCTGGGGCAGGTTGCCTCTCCACTCCAGGCCTCAGTTTCCCCAGCTTCTCCTTCCCCCTGGGATTCCCTTCCCCGTGAACAGGTTGGATCAGATGCTCTCCTAGCATGATCCCTAACTCCAGTGGTGAGGTCTTGCCCAGGGCATAGATCCTGTTGACAGTCATCTCTCTTTGGGAGGTGAGAAAGGAGGGGGAAAACGTCATTCTGACTATGAGACATAATTATAGTGATCAGAAAGCAAGAGGCGACAGCCTCATGCTGGTCAGTGCCAGCCTGACTACAGGGATGTTTCAGTTCCCAGTGGTACTAAACCACCTTGCTGAGCAAGACGAAGCTGTAAACACTTGGCCCTCCTCCAAGATGTGGGTTTTAGGATAAACAAAGCCAGTGAGAAGGAATGACGCCCCTCCTTGACGACAGAGCCTTGGGGACGCGACCCGTGGTGACAGGAAAGGGGACGTGGGAATGGGATTGATCATCACCACCAGCAGCAGCATTGTTGTCATGGCAACTGATGTAAATAGCAGCTTACCTCTGTCCCAAGGGCTTTCTATGGACTGATTCACTTGACCCTCACCACAGGCCCCGGGGAAACAGTGCCACCGTCATCGGAGAACAAAGCTTGGAGAGGTTATGTCACTTGCCCAAAGCCACCAAGCTTGTGAGTGATTATAAAAAGACTATAACAGGGCTGAGCCCATCACGAGCTTCTGCTGCTTGTTCCAATGATGTGCTGACACCAGCGTGGCCTTCAGTGTTCCCTTTTAATCAAACAGTCAAGACAAGGGCTCAGCAGCCATGAGAGTCAGGGTCTGGGGTAGGGGGAGCCAAAGCATCACACCTGCCAACGGGCACACCTGTGTCACTGGCACACCCTGGCACCCGGCCCAGATCCTGAGGGCCCTTGCGTCACGACTAGAGGTGAGCTGGAGGAGGGACTGTTGGTACATTTCTCTCCTCATCGGAGGCAAGTTGCCTGAGCCCCCTTCTCAGACCTCACTCCCCTTTCCTACAAGCCTGAAGTCCAGGGGCTGGATTTGCTCAGCCCCAAGGATAGGCCAGGGCACCCAGGGACGAGCTGCTCTTCCTTGCCCTGGCCCCTGTTGCAGGACTCAGCATAATGTAAGAGTAATAATTGGACTCCAGATAATACAAGAAACACAGACCAAAAAGGAAGGTATGGGATGCCTGGGAGTGGCCTAGCATGGAAGGAAAGAGGAGCAATTCAGACTCAGGGTGGAGAGCTGCCAGTCAGCTCCTGATTCTAGAAGAGGAAACCATGCCCAGTGTTGGTGGGATCTGGGCTGAGCTGGTCCCGACCCCTTGCCTTCCCTCCTTGCCCTCCAAGGCAGAGCAGAGCCTCTGAGCAAGGCCAAGTGTCATGAGTTCCTGCCATGCGGGTCAGTTGTTTCTCCCAGCAGAAAACCAGGACACCATCAAGAAAAGGACATGAGATTGATGCCAGGTGGGCAAGAGCACCAGAGTCCCTCCCCCAGCTTCCCTGGCTGGTTCAGGGGCCAACTGGGTACATCTGCTGCTCTGCCCAAGACCTCCCAGCTTCAACCTGGGCTGAGCCAGTGGTCTGACCTGCCAGGAACGCAGGCACCACCAACCTGGAGGGACATTAAACCTATCCAGAAAGGTTGCCCTGGGGGAAATAATAATAATCAGTTAACCCATCCTCTTACCACTGAGTCCCAAATTCTGATGATGAAGAATAGGGAGGAGGAGGTAGAGGAATGGGGTGAGTAGGAGGAGTAGGGGAAAGAAGAGAAGGTACAGGTCTATGTCAGGCACCTGTAAGCACTCTGTGCATTAGACACAAAGCATGGGCATGTCATGCATACCCGCCCCGCCCCGCCCCCATCACTGCCTGTGTGTTCTTCAAGGGCGCAGTTTCTGGTACCAAAGACTGATAGAGATTTCTCAACAAGGAGCCTAAATTGAGGGAATGAAAGGAATGACTCTGCAGTGACAGACTCTCTGCACCCGTAGGCTGGTCAGGCAGCTGAGACGGGAGGGCGGGGGGTTGAATATAACCAGGGAGTTGGAGGCTGGGGAGTTCTGTCCAGCATGTGGGCGACCCAGCCATGTGGGCGACCTCTATCAGCCACTTGTGATGACATTTCTCAATAAGGAGCAGTCCCATGAGTGTTGGAGTGTTTATTTTACAGGTGAGGAAAGTGGCTCAGCAAGATGAAGGATAGGAGCCCACTCTCTCTAAATTCATCAAGGGTAGTCAGGACTGGAGCCCAGAACTCTGATGTTTCATGGTGCGCATATCAGATCCTCGATGCTGGATAGACTGATTTAACCCCATGGCCACCAGTGACGTCTGGTTTTGATGCTTCTGAAAAAGGCACTTCCTCTTGTATCTGCCATGTGAGCCCAGAGAACTTCTAAGAAATGATGAGATTAGAGGAGGACGTGGACAAGGCTCCCCTCCGGTGTCCCCAGTCACGGCTGCATTCACAAACACCTGTCCACTGTGAACGCGAGGATACCCCATCACACAGCCAAGGTCAGACAGTGTCTTCACGTCCTGAACATCTCTGAAAAGCTTAGAATAGATCCTACCCATGCATTCCTGCCCTCCTCAGGCCCCAGGGGTAACACTGATGTGTTTCCATCAAGGTCCAGCTGTTATAAAGGGAGCTTTAAATAACCCCTCCACTGCCAAGAAATGTATTATATGTCCCGCAGAGATGTGTGCGGCTGTGAACCAATGAACAAGAGAGGTTCAAGGCCCTGGTGGCTGTGGGACAAAGAGCATGAAGCGCCCTCCCCTTCCTTCCCTCCTTTGGGATGTCAGTTTCCAGTGACTCAGCAGATGTCAGCAGAGTACAGACCGTGTGCAGGGCTCCAGGCACAGAGAGGAAGCTTGGTGATGCTCTGTGCTTGAGAAGGTCATGGTCAGATGGGGGAGGCTGACTCGCCAGCAACACACGCCATCTTCCCCACAGCAATGAGTGCCATTCCATGAGCGCCTTCTGTGTACAACCGGCCCATTTAGTGCCTTCTGTGTACTGGGGCCACAGTCAGGTGCTTCATAGGTACTGTCATTAACACTCACAACATTATCTTTTTGGCAAGTAATTTTTTATAGCTTTATTGATATTTAATTTGTATGACGCTAAACTATACAGGAGGAGAAGGGAGAGACAGAGGATGAGATGGTTGGATGGCATCAGCGACTTAATGGACATGAGTTTGAGCAAACTCTGGGGAGATAGTGAAGAACAGGGTAGCTTGGCATGCCCCAATCAAGATAATAACATATCATCATCCTTAACTTTCCTCATGCCAATCAGGCATCACTCTCTCTGCTCCCTGTCCCCATCTGCAATCATCAATCTCCTGTCACTATAAATTAGCTTGTGTTTTCTAGAGTTTTCTATAAATGGAATCTCAGTACATCTGCCTTCTTTCACTCAGCACATGTGATGCAACCTTGATAGTGTGTATGTGTTAGTCACTCAGTTGTGTCCAACTCTTTGCGACTCCATGGACTGTAGTACCAGGCTCCTCTGTCCATGGGATTTTCCAGGCAAGAATACTGGAGTGGGTTGCCTTTCTCTTCTCCAGGGGATCTTCCCAACCCAGGGATCGAACCCAGGTCTCCTGCATTGCAGGCAGGTTCTTTACCATCTGACCAACCACAGAAGCCCTATCTGTGCTCCATGATAGAGCACAGATCAATGGTCAACACCTTCTCACAAGTGAGTCATATTCCATTGTATGGGTATATTGTACCACCATGTTCTTATTCTTTCAACTGTTGATGAATGTTTGGATGGTTTCTGGCTTGGGGCATTGAAAGAAAGCTATACATATTCATTTACAAGTATTTATATGTACACGTGCTTTCATTTGTCTTGGGGAAATTCCTAGGAGCAGAATTGCTTCACAGTATGATAGGTGTGTTTCTAACTTTTAAAAGAAACCATTCTACAGGACCAAGATAGAAAGCTCAGAGATAAACCCATGCCCCTATGGGCACCTTATCTTTGACAGATGAGGCAAGAATATGCAATGGAGAAAAGATTGTCTCTTTAATAAATGGTGCTGGGAAAACTGGACAGCTATGTATAAAAGAATGAAAGTAGAACACTTCTTAACACCACACACAAAGATAAACTCAAAATGGATTAAAGACCTAAAGGTAAGACCAGAAACTATTAATATAAAACTCTTAGAGGGAAACATAGGCAGAACACTCTTTGACATAAATCACAGCAAGATCCTCTATGGCCCACCTTCTAGAGCAATGGAAATAAAAGCAAAGATAAACAAATGGGACCTAATTAAACTCAAAAGCTTTTGCACATCAAAGGAAACTATAAACAAGGCAAAAAGACAGCCCTCAGAATGGGAGAAAATAATAGCAAATGAAACAACTGACAAAAGATTACTCTGCAAAATATACAAGCAGCTCAGCTAAGACCAGAAAAATAAACCCAGTCGAAAAGTGGGCAGAAGACCTAAACAGACATTTCTCCAAAGAAGACGTCCAGATGGCTAATACCCATGAAAAGATGCTCAGCATCACTCATCATCAGAAAAATGCAAATCAAAACTACAATGAGGTTTCACCTCACACGGGTCAGAAGGGCTGTTATCAAAAAAATCTCTTCGTAATAATGAGAAAGACTCCATATTTATTTTGACAGCTTTCAAGACTCCATTCCTCCTCTTTCCCTGTTGATTCACATCTGGGCTTCCTGATAAGAAACCCGGCATGTCCCTCTGTCCCTTGGCACCTGGAGGAATTTAAATCACTCAAGCCACAGTCCGGGTGTGGCACTGCCCCCTCCAGCTTCACCCTCTCAGCTCAATAAAAATTCAAAGCCGCCACCACCACTCTCAGTCTTAGTCACTCCAAACCAAGCCCTACTCTTTGGGGAATTATTTTGCCATTTACTCTGTGAATAATAAATTTTATTTCACACCTATTAGTGCCTGTGGGTCATTTGTACCAACATTAATAAAACTACACTTGTTTGACTTAGTATGAACAGAATGCTAGATTTCTAATTCAAAAAATAGATATGCAACAAGGAACAAAGGTTTACTGTGTAATGTAGGGAACTGTAGTCAATCTCTTGTAATATAAGAGAAATGGAAAACTTATAGGAAAATTTATAATGGAAAATAATCTGAAAAATAATATATTTTATATGTATAACTGAATCACCTTGTGTGCACCTGAATTTAGTTGACCTGTTAAGTCAACTATACTTCAATAAAATGCATATATTAAGAAAAAATAAATAAACTCCTATGTAGGATGTTTCCCAGCATCCAGCAAGGAATGCTAAGTGACTAAAGAAAACAGGGTTTTATGGAATCTATAGACTAATTTAGGAAGAATTGACATCTAACAATATGGAGTTCTGATCCATGAACGCAGTATTTCTCATTTACTTAGTTCTTCTTCGGTTTCCCTCAGCAATATTTCCTAATTTTAACTGTACCCGTCTTTCACATCTTCTCTCAGATTTATCCCTTAGTATTTCATATTTTATGCTATTGAAATAATATTTTATTAGGATCTAATTGATGTCTTATTACATTAGTTTCATACTGATAGCACAGAGAATTATATATGATATCCTGTGATAAACCATAATAGAAAAGAATATGAAAAAATGTACCTATATATGTATAACTGAATCATTTTTCTGTACAGTAGGGATTAACACAACATTTGTATATCAACTGTACATCAATAAAATAAATTCAAAAAATATTACATTCGTTTTAACATACAGGAGTTGTATAACATATTGACTCAATATTTGTACATATGAAATGATCATCACGATTCATCTTGTTAACATTCATCACCATATACAGTTATAGAATTTCTTTTCCTTGTGGTGAGAACTCTAAAATCTACTCTCTTGGGCTTCCCTGGTGGCTCAGAGGTTAAAGAGTCTGCCTGGAATGCGGGAGACCCGGGTTTGATCCCTGGATTGGGAAGATCCCCTGGAGAAGGAAATGGCAACCCACTCCAATACTGTTGCCTGGAGAATCCCATGGAGGGAGGAGCCTGGTAGGCCACAGTCCATGGGGTTGCAAAGAGTCAGACATGACTGAGCGACTTCACTTCACTTCTGGCATCTTTTAAATATGCAGTACATTAACTATGGTCACCATGCTATGTATTACATCTGCATGAGCCACTTATTTTATAACTGAAAGTTTATTCCTTCTCACCTTCCTCACCCATCTCACCCACTGCCCTCACTCCCTACCTCTGGCACCACCAATCTGTTTTTTGTATCTATGAACCCATGCGAGTTCTTTTTGGTTCACCATATAAATGAGACGATATGGTATTTGTCTTTTTCTATCTGACTTATTTCACCTAGCATAATGCCCTCAAGGTCCATCCATGTTCTTGCAAATGGCAAGATTTCATTCTTTCTTATGGCTGGATAATAAAGTCCATGGGACTTTACGGGAGAGAACGCTGAAGTGGGTTGCCATTTCCTTCTCCAGGGGATCTTCCCAACCCAGGAAGTGAACCCGCATCTTTGGCATCTCCTGCATTGGCAGGCAGATTCTTTATCACTAGTGCCACCTGGGAAGCCCTTTTAACCACAGACTTTCTAACAGGTGTGAGACAATGCTTATTGTGGGTTTTATTTGCATTTCCTTCGTGATTAGTGATGTTGAGCATCTCTTTGTGTATCTATTCAGATCCTCTTCCCATATTTTAGTTGGATTGTTTGGGGGGTTTTGCTATTAAGTTGTAAGAGTTCTTTATGTATTTGGGATATTAACCACTTATCAGATATGTGACTTGCAAATATTTTCTCTCATTCAGTAGGTTGCCTTTTCATTTTGTCGATGGTTTGAGGCCCAGCCTATCAGTGACTTTCATTCCCCTGGCCACAGCACTGGGCTCAGACCCAGCATGGTCCTCAGAGTTAGCCCCTGTATGACTGATGAAAGGGGTTAAAAGGCCGCCACTTTCCTTTGGGGTTGCTAAATTGTTGAGGATGAGACTGAGTTGCTTGTAGCCATCTTCGGGAGAGCCTGTCTGAGACTAAAGCCAGACAAACCCGGCAAGAAAAGGTGTAAAGCAGAGACAGAGGAAACATGTGTGTGTCCTAATCACATAGAACAAGAGCCCCACAAAGGCAGAGCTCCTCAACTGTTCAGCTGTCTACAATATCCCCAGCACTAGAAGGATGCCTGCTTCTAGGAACTACTGTTTTTGCCCCTGGATCAAGGCAAACCTGAAGCCCGCAACTCCCCCAGACTCCCAGGTTTCACCATCTAGCACATTTCCCTTTCTGTCTCAGTCAGCCTTTTTTCTTTTTAATTTTGGCCACACAACGTGGCATGTACTTCTTCTTTTATAACTGTATCTACTTATTTTTGGCTATGCTGGGTCTTCATTGCTTTGCCTCTTCTCTAGTTGTGGTGAGTGGGCACTGCTCTCTAGCTCTGGTGCACAGGCTTCTCATCGTGTGGCTTCTCTTGTTTCTGAGCATGGGCTCTAGGGCATGTGGGCTTAAGTATTTGCAGTACGTGGGCTCAGCAGTTGCAGCTTCTGGGCTCTAGAACACAGGCTCAAAAGTTACATCGCATGAGCCTAGTTGTTCCATGGCATGTGAGAGCTTCTCAGACCAGGGATCAAACCCACGTCTCCTGCCCTGGCAGGCAGATTCTTTACCACTGAGCCACCAGGGAAGCCCCTCAGCCAGTCTGAGTCATGCTTCTATTACCCACACCCACTGAGTCCTAACCTAGTTAGAGGGCCCTGATCTCTAACGACCATGGGAAGAAACACAGTGCTTGGTTCCTCTAGGAGTTAGGCAAACATTTGTGAAGAATAAATGAAATGAACCCAAAAATCTCTCCTGCCCCCTAAAGCCCTCAGCTCTCTCCCTTTTCTCAGGAACCACTGAGCTACAAATAACCTAGCCAGGGCCATGAATCAGAGAGATCGGCTTTTCCCCACTGCAGCACCACCTCTGTTCACTTGACATTTGGAAGAGGGTGGTGGGGCTCAAGGAAGTAGCCTGCCTTTCTGTGTGGAAGCAGAACCCCAAGGTGAGAAGGAAATGGGTTCCAGGCTAATTGGTCTAGAACTAGACTCTCATGGGCCAGAAGATGCTGGAGTAAAAGGCTAATAGCATTAACTAAGTGCATGTTCTCAGCACATCACAAGTACAGACAATGAGCCCAATGGAGACACCTAGGCTTTGGAGCTCCCCAGACCTGACCTAAAATCCTCGGCTGAAATCTGCCACTGACCAGTCACGTGACGTTCAGTTCAGTCGCTCAGTCATGTCCGACTCTTCACGACACCATGGACAAGTATGCCAGGCTTCCCTGTCCATCACCAGCTTCCAGAGCTTGTTCAAACTCATGTCCATTGAGTCAGTGATGCCATCCTACCATCTCATCCACTGTCGTCCCCTTCTTCTCCTATCTTTAATCTTTCCCAGCATCAGGGTCTTTTCTAATGAGTTAGTTCTTCACATCAGCATCAGGTGGCCAAAGTATTGGAGCTTCAGCTTCAGTATCAGTCCTTCCAATGAATATTCAGGACTGATTTCCTTTAGGTTTGATCTCCTTGCTGTAAAAGGACTCTCAAGAGTCTTTTCTAACACCACAGTTGACAAGTATCAATTCTTCAGCACTCAGCTGTCTTTATGGTCCAACTCTCACATCCATACATGACTACTGGAAAAACCATAGCTTTGACTAGACGGACCTTTGTTGTCAAAGAAGTGTCTCTGCTTTTTAACATGTTGTCTAGGTTGCTCATAGCTTTTCTTCCAAGGAGTGAGCATCTTTTCATTTCATGGCTGCAGTGATTTTGGAGCCCAAGAAAATAAAGTTTCTCACTGTTTCCATTGTTTCCTATTTGCCATGAAGTGATGGGACCGGATGCCATGATCTTAGTTTTTTGAATGTTGAGTTTTAAGCCTGCTTTTTCACTCTCCTCTTTCACTTTCATCAAGAGACTCTTCAATTCCTCTTTGATTTCTGCCATAAGGGTGGTGTCATCTGCATATCTGAGTTTATTGATATTTTTCCCAGCAATCTTGATTCCAGCTTATGCTTCATCCAGCCCAGCATTTCATATGATGTACTCTGCATAGAAGCTAAGTAAGCAGGGTGACAATATACAGCCTTGATGTACTCCTTTCCCAATTTGGAACCAGTCCATTGTTACATGTCCAGTTCTAACTGTTGCTTCTTGGCCTGCATACAGATTTCTCAGGAGGCAGATAAGATGATCTGGTATTCCCATCTCTTGAAGAATTTTCTGCAGTCTATTATGATCCACACAGTCAAAAGCTTTAGCATACTCGATGAAGCAGAAGTAGAAGTTTTTCTGAATTCTGTTGCTTTTTCTATGATCCAGGAGATGTTGGCAATTTGATCTCTGGTTCCTCTGCCTTTTCTAAAACCAGCTTGAACATCTGAAAGATCTTGGTTAATGTACTGTTGAAGCCTGGCTTGGAGAATTTTGAGCATGACTTTGCTAGTGTGTGGGATGAGTGCAATTGTGTGGTAGTTTGAACATTCTCTGGCATTGCCTTTCTTTGGGATTGGAATGAAAACTGACCTTTTCCAGTCCTGTGGCCACTGCTGAGTTTTCCAAATTTCCTGGCATATTGAGTGCAGCACTCTCACAGCATCATCTTTCAGGATTTGAAATGGCTCAGCTGGAATTCCATCACCTCCACTAGCTTTATTCATAGTGGTGCTTTCTGAGGCCCACTTGACTTCGCATTCCAGGATGCCTGGCTCTAGATGAGTGATCACACCATCATGATTATCTGGATCATGAAGATCTTTTTTGTATAATTCTTTTGTGTATTCTTGCCACCTCTTCTTAATATCTTCTGCTTCTGTTAGGCCCATACCATTTCTATCCTTTATTGAGCCCATCTTTGCATGAAATGTTCCCTTAGTATCTCTAATTTTCGTGACGAGATCTCTAGTCTTTCTCATTCTGTTGTTTCCCTCTTGAGCAGCTGCTATTTTTATTGGCCTGAGGAAACAGAGGCTGCCCAAAGGGAATGTGACCTGGCCAGAGAATTGTCACAAGCTAGGAAGAATAGGGTCTGGAGCCAGGGATCTCTGATTCCCAGACAGCACTCCACATGTTGGGTCCGCGGCTCTCTGGTAGAGGGTGAGAGTTCTGTGTGGCATGTCCCAGAGAAGCAAGGGTCCAGGGACCCCACAGGCTTCCAGGGAGCAGCCCCCTGAACAAGTGTCATTCAGGTAGGCCCCAGGAAGCCCAGGTGGGTGCTCTGCAGAGAATACTGAGGTCCGGTCCCAGGAGGGGAACTGGGTACCAGAATGTCACCCCTCACACTGGACACTGTGCATTGACAAGTAGATTTGTATCTGTGTATTCTTCTGCTGACCCAGGAAATATAGAAAAGAGTCAGACTTAGTCCTTGCCATAGAGAATCTCACCACCCCACATAGGAGGCTAACCTAAATACCAAAAGGAAACAGCACACAATCATCCTTGCTATCACCACCTCTGTTTTACCTGGATTGATGGGGCCCCAGAGAAATTAAGTGATTTGCCCATGATCACAGAGGTCAGGATGGCAGAGCAAATCCAGACTCCAGCCTTCTGCTGCTAAGGCCCAAGCTTCTTCCTCTACCCAACCCTGCCCCTCGGGGCATGGGAGAGCAGTTAGGAAAGGAAGAGGCCAGCATGGGCTGGAGGCATCTAGGAGGGCTTCCTGGAGGATGGGGAGACCAAGCTGGCCTCTAAATGTTAATTTGGAGGAGAAGAGCATGCAGAGAGGGAGAAGCCACTCATGGCTTGCTGCTCCCAGTTCTCTAGGCCTCTGGGGCTGGGATTCTCCACGAGAAGTTTCAAGGTCTTCCTCGAGCAGATGTCCCAGAACCTCTCCCCAAGCAGGCGGTGCTGCGTCCTGGGCCGTGTTGGAGGCGGCCCCCACGTAAGGGTGGTGGGCGGGGCGGAGCAGGAGCTCCTGAGAACATTCACTCCGTGTCTGTCCCAGGTGATTCTGAATGGAGCGAGGGTGACAGTGACCTTGCCCGTCTGCTCTGAGAGGACAGTAGTCTCACTAGTATCTGATGAGGTCGTTAGACCACATTCCATCAGCCAAGCAGGCCCACCAGACCCGATTCCCGCAAACGTCTTATCAACCCTAGAATTGCACTCCAGCAGCCCCTGTGATTTCCCTTGCAATTCCGCATGGGCTCAGCACCCTGAGAAGGTGAGAATCCCCCCATTATGTCCACAATTGGAGAAATTAGCCTGTTTCCCCCGTGTTCTGCCTCCGAAGCCGGTGTTCACAGCACACTTCCCTATAATGAGCCCGCATAAGCCAAACACCACCACCGGGCATGATAATGCACATCAGCTGCTCTGTGGGGTAGTCTCGTCCGTGTGCAGGCAGGGCTGGAGAAGCAGGGACCATTAGGGGAGCCAGATGCCTGAGTAGCAGGGAGACACAGCCATTCTCGACACAGACAGCTTTCCAGACCGGACCCCAGACAGTGAGTCAGCGACTCTTTTAAGTCTCAAATCCCCTCTCCCGCCCTCCCTTCCTTTGACAGGTATTCATGATGTCAGTTAGGAGCAGACCCTGAGATGGCACTAGGCTATAGAGATGACTGAGGCCATCATCCCCGTCTCGGGGAAAGAAGTAGAGTAACCGAGGGAGGTCCAGCAGTGACAATATCCCTTCATTTATGCATCACATGTGTTGAGCATGTGCTGTGCAGGGACCAGAGCCACCACAGTCCCCGCCCCACGGAGCTCACGGTCCAGAGCGGGAGACAGAGGTTAATCAATCTCTCAAAGAAGCACAAGGCCACACATGCAGTAGAGGTCCCACAGGGCTTGGCAGCATGTCACCAAGTGGTCTCTGCAGACTAGAACAGCTGAGCCAGGATCTGAACGATGAACAGGAGTTTCACATGAGCTCAGGGATGGGGGAGAGCATTCAGACAAAGGAACAGCATGTGCAAAGGCCCTGTGGGTGGACAGCTGCTGACCTGTGTGATTAGAGGGCAGAGATGGGGGAGGCAAGAGGCAGGCTGTGTGGAACCTCAAAGGCCCCTAAGGAATCTGGGGTTTTGTCCCAAGAATAGCAGAATCCTATTGTGTTTTAAGTGGAGTCCAAAAGCCACAGAGGGAATTGATATGACAATAGTTGTGTTTCCAGAACACTCCTGAGGCTGCAGTAAGGTGCATTGTGATGGAGGGAAGTGGAGGGACAGTAAAACCTGAAGGAGGGAGTAACACCTCAGTTTAAAGGGGGTGGAATGGCTTCCCCAAAGGGGTGAGAGCGTGACAAGCATCCACATTGACATGAAAAAAAAAAAAACCCAGTCATTTAACTCATGTTGGGCTGGTCTGCTAGAATGTGGCCCCTGTGTTAGTGAAGTCGCTCAGTCGTGTCCGACTCTTTGCGACCCCATGGACTGTAGCCTACCAGGCTCCTCTGTCCGTGGGATTTTCCAGGCAAGAGTACTGGAGTGGGTTGCCATTTCCTTCTCCAGAGGATCTTCCTGACCCAGGGATCGAACCCGGGTCTCCCGCATTATAGGCAGATGCTTTAACGTCTGAGCCACCAGGGAGGCCCCTGGGCCAGCCCCAAATGGACCTCTTTTATCCGGGTCCCACCTCCACATTATCCAGGAACCTGAACAGCTCAGCTTGGTGGTTGCAGCTGCAGGAGAAGGCTCCCAACAAATCTGTATCAGAGAGGTCAGGTGGCCCAAAGCCTCTGGTGGCAGGAGGACTAGGGACTTTCTCCCCCAGGAAAGCAGAAGGGCTGTCTGTTGGGGTTGAGGAGAGGGCACACTAGGCTGTGACAGAGCCTGGAGGGCACCAGACCCAGCTCTGCACCAAGTGGAGGGTCTGGATTAGATCCATTCATTCACTCACTTATTCATTCTTTCTTTCAATGAATATGACCTCGGAGGTGAATCCCCTTGACATACTCGGACCTGGCATTTGTCTTTTAAGACTCAACGCAGATGTCTTCTCCTCCTGGAAGCCCTCCCTGATCTTCGGGGCCAGCCAGTCACCTTTTTGATTTTGCTTCCATCGTCCCTGGGAGTGTCCATGCATTGTCAATGCTGATGCCTATGTGGCCCCACCCCACCCCAGGGTCCCATGGGAGCCAGACTCTGGAGGGCAGGTGGGGTCACGTCTACACCTCCTTCTGTCATCTTCTCTCTGCACAGGAAACTCCAGGATGCTTCCCTGAGCCTGGAATAGCGCGGAACTCATAGACAAATCTCACAAATGCCACAGAGGAGGGGGGTACTGAGGGCTCAAAGTAGAATTGGAAGCAGAGAAGAAAACTGGAAATTAGTAGGCTGTGAGAGTGAGGAAACCAGAAAAGACTCAACATTAAAAATGCTCCAACAGTAACCCAAAACATTTGGTTTACCAGGAACAAATTACCCTGCCCCCTGGTAGATCTGAGAGCTTCTGGTGCAAAACATTTCTCACATCTCTTTTTTCATGCTGAGCTGGTCATGTCCTAGATTCCAGGAGCCAGAGAGTGATCCTAGCACCGGGAAGAGCACAGGCTCTGACATGGGTCTGAGCGCTCCCCTCCCCTCACAGAGTCAATGCAGATGAGTTCCAAGCTGGCGCTGCTCCTCCACAGACCCCATGAAAGCAAGGCTCAGAGAGGTCACGTGCATTGCCCAGGGACACACGGCTAACCTGGACTGGCTGTTCTGTCCCTTGATTCCAGGCTGCATTTCTGGCCACAGAGGCACTTCCTGCAGCCCTTGGGGTCATATCCCTGGGGGTCAGAGGGGCCTCCCAGGCCGTTCATCAGGACCCTGGCACTCAATCCCACAAGGTCTTCCTCCTCCCCGGCCCTGACTCCTCTCTGCCCCCACGTGGGAGGGTGGATCCTGGGTGGGACCTTCCTGGCTGTGTGACTTGGCCCCATTTTACTCCACTCCTTCCTGGGGCTGCAGTCCTTCCCCTGTAATATAACAGCCCCACCCTCCCCCACCTCCGCTGGAATGAAGTCATTTTCATGAAGTTGGGGGGCACTTGGCCAGGAATCTTCTCTCTCTGCTGGAAGTTCCTGCCCTCTCCTCCCTCCTCAGGTTCTTTCCAATCCCCCCTACCAAGGTCCCCCTATGGCCCCCACCCCCCAAACGTGGCATTTGTTTCTCGTCGGTTTATTCCTTCTCAGCCCATTTCACGCGAGAATCTGTCTTTACTGTTGTTGCTCATTTCTTTGCTTTGACGGTTCTGCCAACTGTGTCATATCATTTCTACCTATAAGCCCTCAGGAAGCAGACTAGCAGAGCAGAGGCCTGAGTGACCAGGGGGTGATGCCACCTCTGTGAGGTCCTACCTCCCTGCACCAGACTGGGTCTGCTCAGAGTCGAGTCTTCTGGTCCCCGATGCCCAGCCCAGGTATTCCAGAGCAGGTGTCAACCAATGATTGGTGAATGAGCAACTGAGTGAATGAATGAACAGTGATAAAGGGTGGGGATAAGATAGAGTGATAACAGTGATAAGGGGGGGAGAGGTTGAATGGGATGGTGGGAGCACAGAGGACTGAGTGATGGAGAGTTCTGTGCCAGGTGCTGGCCTCAGAGCTTTAAATGGATTATCCCATCAACTGTCCCAACAACCAGGTGGGAAAGCAAGCTTATTATCCCCTTTTACAGATGGGAATACTGAGGCGCAGGATATGACCTAGGTTGTCTAGTGCCATGAGTCTGGTTTATTGCAGAGCTGGGATTCAAACCCATATCTCCCAAAGGCTGCCTTCTGGGATTAGGCAGAACATCAGCTACCCTAAAAACCTCGAAGTGATTCCCTTTGGTATAAACCACCCACTGGATCCCTGGAGAATTCTCCTTTCTCGCCATGGTCATGCCCAGTGCTCTACCACTCCACTGTGAATTCTGACCCCTCTGCCTGTGAAGTCTTAGACACTCAGGAGGAGTCCTCAAATCAGGCAGATGGGAGGCGGGCCTTGAGAGACCAGTGTAGTTATGGGAAGGGGGTGCAACGGGGCTCCCAGGCACCAGAGCTCCTGGGCCCTGCCTGCCCTGGGCATGGGGTGATACATGTGGAGACCTCAGAATGCCTACGAAGACAGTTACAAACAAGGACCTTGCAGAGGCAACATTAGGTTCTAGGGTAGCTTAAAAGGAAGGGCCAGGAATGAGGCTTCCTGACTGCCTCCAGGACCCTGGGCTTCAAGAGTCACCTCTCTTCTCAGCTGCTGCGAAGACTGACCCATCCACCCAGGTAGGTGATGGCAAGCCCCATGCTTGCAGCAGCTCAGCCTGGGTTAGGATCCTGGCTTTGCCCTTGTCCAGCTGTGTGAAGTTGGGAAAGGTCCCCTCCAACCTGCCTTTTGTACTCTGGGCTCTTTTGATCCTCTCTAGCTTCCAGGCCTTTGCATTGCTGCTCCCTCTGCCTGGAACACTCTTCCAACTCTTCTTCACCTGGCTAACAGCTCTGCCTCTGCAACTTCAGTTCACTACACCCTCCAGATTCTGCCTGGAAGCCCCCCATCCTATCCCTCTTGCCATGATGTGCTCCACCTTTTGGCTTCTAAGCACAAGGACTGACTGCTTCCGGGTCACTGTCACATTCCCCACACCCAGGATGTGTCCCAAGCTTGGAGATGCCCAATAAATGATGGACAATCCCAGGCATGAGTGAGCAGCCTTCTGTGTTCCACCTCCTCCCTAGCCAGGTGACTATAACTATGCTGAGAGATACTCCAGGTGAAGAGCTGGACCACAAGAGCCTCTCAGTATGTGTCACTTCCACCCTATTTGTCCTCTTACAGCAGGAAAGATGGAAAAATCGATCGACTCTGGCTGAACTGAATTGCACCCAGCTGCAGACTCCAAATGGCGGTACAGGTTGGTTTGTGTGGAATCCCTGTGATCTCAGGGTGGACCACGGTCAGAGATTGTCCTGCAGCCCAATCGTAGGAGGCCAGAGGAAGTGGGGGATGACACCCCTCCCTCTTCACAGAGACACTTCCAGGATAATGGAGACTCTTCATCAAGCAGCGTTTATAGCAGCACCATTCACAGAAGCAGCAGCAGTTGCATCTTTAACCTTTGGACCTCTCAGAGTCTCAGCACTAATCTCAATTAATGTATGTCTGGGCATTTTTCTCCTATCTTTCCACTCCTATTAAGGGGCTGACACACAGGGAAAACTCATTTTAAGAGGATTTGATCAAGCTCTATCTGAGCAGAGCCAAGTGGGTGGGCTCATTGGGCGGGGCAGACCCAGGCTGGGCAGTGGAGGTGGGCTCACTAGACAGAGGGGACGGGGCTGAGCTGAAGGAGGTGAGGATGGAGGCTGGGCAGCTCTGGCAGGGGATGCCCACCAGGGTGGGCTTCTTTAGGTCTGCAAGCTTAGGACAGGACTTGGGGAAGGGAGATGACAAACACCCTTAAACCAGGCTTTCCCAGTGGCTCAGCGGTAAAGAATCTGCCAGCAATCCAGGAGACACAGGAGACATGGGTTTGATCCCTAGCTCTGGAAGATAACCCTGAGAAGGGCACGCAACTCACTCCAGTGTTCCTGCCTGAAAAGCCCAATGGACAGAGGAGCATGGCAGGCTGCAGTCCATGGGGTCGGAGAGTCAGACACAAGAAGTGACTGAGCGCACACACACCCTTAATTCAGGTCAGGAGAGGCATCTGTGCTTTAGAGGACACACCACCACCTCCCACCCCCACCCCCACCCCACCCCCTCTTTAACCTCACTCTGTGTGCGTTTAGTCACTCAGTCGTGTCTGACTCTTTGCGGCCCCATGGACTGTAGCTCACTAGGCTCCTTCTGTCCATGGAGTGTTCCAGGCAAGAATACTGGAGCTGGTCACCATTTCCTACTGTAGGGGATCTTCCTGACCCAGGGATCAAATCTGTGTCTCCAGTATCTCCTGCATTGACAGGTGGAGTCTTTGCCACTGCCACCTGGGAACCCCAGAATTCTCTGCTCAAATGGCCCTGAGCCCGCCTCCAGGAGCCTGCCTGCCCCTCTTGCCTGGGTCTGGGTTGCTGACGTGACCAGCAGAGTGAAACTACCCCAGAGAGTGGAGACACCCAGGCCAGAAGGGCCCCTGAGAGTCCACACCCAGCCACGCCTCTCCACAGTTTTCCCTCTGCCCCTCCACCCGCACCTCCAGCCTGTTTACACAGGTTGGTTGTATGTGGACCAATTTGGGGAGTTGCCGGGTGGGGCTGGGGAGCCAGAGCCCCTGGCCAGAAGTCCTCTTGCAGGCAGCAGTACAAATTCCATCATTTTCCAGATGGGCCCTGAGAAAGAGAAAGAAGAGAGAAGAATGACTCTGCTCCGCGCTGAGTGCCGTCCTGTGAATGTTGACTGAGGTGGCCATGACCGTGGTCACTCTGGTGCTGGTGGGGTCATCATCAGGAGACTTGACTCGTCAGGACATTGCATGCCAAAGGAGCCCCAGGGAGCAGCCCCCAGGTAAGAGTGTCCAAACACATTTCCCCTCAAGCCCCTGATGAGCCCTCTCTCACCACCTGGGTCAGGCCCCAGCTGAGCCTCCCAGGCCTTCAGTTCAGAATAGAGGGGGCTTCTACAGGTGCTCTGGAACCCCTGTGCCCAAGGCTCTCCTGCGCCATCAAGGGCAGAGTCTTTCTTTTTGTTGTCACAACAGGTCTGGCCGTGGGCCCCAGTAACTCAGTATCAATGCAAAGGCATCAGTTTCAGGGTCACTGGGGTCAGAGAGCCATAGGATAAAATTCCAGGTCCTTCCCAAGGCTGTTTCACCATCTGTGAAGCATCAGCAGCAACAGAAATGCCCTAGGATTGGGGAAGGTGAAATGAGACCATAGGGAGAGTGCCTGCTCCGAGGTGACCCAGGTCCAAGCTGCTGCAGTGAACTTCTCCCAGCCCCATGACCCCTAGACAAGTTGTCTCACTTCTCTAAGCTTCAGTTTCTGCATCCCTAAAGTGACGAAAGTAATACACTTTTCCTCTTAGTTTCATTATAAGGATGAAAGAGGATGTCACACTGCCCTGATTCCTACGTCACCTGGAACTCCCCAGGGACACTGACTCCCCACTTTCCTAGGTCCCCCGGGGAGTCCACCCTCAGGCCCACAATCCCCGGGGGGATTACTGGGAGCTGGGGGTGGAGGGAGGAGGCAAAACCAAAGGGTCTCCTTGCCCCTGATTCAGAGCAGACCAGGAGGCCCCCACACTGGAGTTGGCTCGATGCTTTGCTAACTTCTCATAAAGACAGACAATATGTCATTGAAATATTGGTGTCATCTCTAATTTCTCCGACATCATTTTAAATGCAATCCGTACCCAAAGGTTCCAGGTGTTTAGAGAAACAACCGACAAAACGGCTCCGGCGCATATGGAATCATATTCTCCCTGGAGCCCTGTGAGGGCTGTGAATGCTTGTGTTAAAACCTAGACCATCTCGGCTGTATACAAGAAAGGAGCAGTCCCACAGTGGGGCAGCTTGATGGGCCTCAGCGGGCCATGGCCAGGGTTTTGGTTAGACCCAGGACCTGGCCTGGCAGGGGCATACATCACAGGGTTAAAATCACAAACCCCTCAGCTGGTCCTGGGGATGTGAGTCAGCTGATGTGGGCCAGAGCCCCAAGGTCAGCAAAGACAGCAAGTGGGATCCCCCAACATGAGGCTGACAAAAGGGGCCAGCTTTGCCTGACACTTGGGAAGGGCTGGACACTCTCCTATGATTTTTAAATGTATTTATTCATTTAATCTAGCCCTTGAAGCAGAGATTCTGTTGTTGTCCACAGCTAGCAGAAGAAGAAACTGGGGTGAGAAACATTAAGTAACTTGTTCAATGTCCTACAGTTACTGATGACAGAGCTGAGATTCGAACCCTGGGCATCTGGCTTCAGACCTGCCCTAAAGCACGGTCATAAAGCCTGGAATTCCTAGCCCAGTACAGAAGCTATCCCATAACATGGCTCCTTCCAACATATATAGGTTAGCTTTTGCTGCATAACCAACTACTCCATCATGAACTACCTTAAAACAGCATTGGACTTGTAAACAGTGGCCATGTTTAACCTCATGGGGATAGAGGTTATACATGGGCTCAGCATCATGGATCTCCCCTTATCAAGACTGATCTTGCCAATGCTGTTACTAAGAAACTAATCCACCAACAACAGAGACATATATTGACTCCCCAGTAGGGAACCATTCCCTGCAGGGACCTGCCAGCCACCTGGTAACAGCTCCTCTCCACCAGGGGCTGGGGCTACGCTTACACAGAAGCAGCAGCGTTGGCAGGAGCAGGAGCAAGAACACAGCAACCAGAACCAGGAAGAGAAGGCCCTTTCCTCCTGTAGCGTACTTCCAGTGCCCTCTAATGATAAAGCTTAGCGATGTGCTCACTGTAAAGAATAAATGCTTCAAGAGTCCAGTTCATCACTGCGGACCAGGTACTGAAGGGTGAGCTTTGAAGTAAGTGGCAACAGACTGATAGCTGGTGGTACCACCAGCTTCTATATGCTTCTGCACACATTTGGACTCCATATACAACAAACCACTCTCTGTTCTTACTTGACAAATTCAGCTGTTTTGGGAAGTGAAAAAATGCTCATCCTTTCTCACATTGGGAAGATAGATAGTCCCAACAGTCACTGTGTAACATCACTGAATATAGTAATTGCTGCTGAAATTTAGTTATAGTTTCACTGCACATAACTAAAGACTACGTTGTAAAATTAACCTTGAGCAACTTGTATATAAAATAAAAATGGGAAGAAGGAGAGCAAGGAAGAAAATTCTTGGTATATACAAATAAACACAGAAATAAAATGAACAAGGAGGATTCCCTTGTGACTCAGATGATAAAGAATCCGCCTGCAATGCGGGAGACCTGGCTTTGATCCCTGGGTTGGGAAGACCCCCTGGAGAAGGGAAAGGCTACCCACTCCAGTATTCTGGCCTGGAGAATTCCATGGACTATATATAGTCCATGGGATCACAAAGAGTCAGACATGACTGAGCTGCTTTCACTTCACTTCACTTCATGCTTCCATTGCCTTCAGTCAAAATCTCTGGGGATAAGAACTCCTTACCTGGTAGTGTGTCCAAAATATTAATCTCTGAAGGATCTGAGTCTTCATTTATCTCAGCTTTTTTGATTTTCCATTAAGCTTCACTATGGAGCATGGAAGTACTAAGAGGTAATCCAGAGAATCCCTTGGGTTCCAGACACAGTCCTCTTTGCCTCCATTATGTAGTAGCCACCCAAGTCCCCCTTGGTAACTAGAATAAATAAAGCATCCCAGATAGTTAGATTAAGCTTCTCTTGGTCTATTGGTTCAGGGCACAGGAGTCCAAAATGGCCAGGTGCAATCTCATCTTCTTTTTTTTTAAAAGATATTTTTTGACGTGAACCATTTTAAAGTCTTTAATTGAACTTTTTTCAACACTGATTATGTTTTAGGTTTCAGTTTTTTGGCTGAGATGCATATGAGATCTTAGCTCCCTGACCAGGGATTCAACTCACACCCCCTGCATTGGAAGACAAACTCTTAACCACCGGGCTACCACAGAAGTCCCTAAAGTTTCATCTTCTAATTCAGCAGAACCATCTTGTTCTTTGTCCCCCTTTGTCTCACTTGAAGACTAAGCTCCTCAAACCAGAAGAGCTCAGAGTTTCTAGGACAGGGAGCAAAATCTCTGTGAGAGACTTACTAGGTGAAGCAGTGATAGAAGCCACCCCCACCTCCACCCCTTGTGCCCTGAACCCAGGTGTCCTGACTGCAAGGAAGCCAACATCTGATAATGGTCCTGGATTCAAAGCATACTCCGCATCCTTTAAGAGAACCCACCTTTTCAGGGCATTTTCAACGGAGTCTTCAGTAGCCATTCCACCTTTCAATTAGGCCAGCCACTTCTGAGTACATCATGAGAAATGCCAAGCTGGACAAAGCACAAGCTGCAATCAAGATAGCCAGGAGAAATATCAATAACCTCAGATATGCAGATGACACAACTCTTATGGCAGAAAGCAAAGAATAACTAAAAAGCCTCTTGATGAAAGTGAAAGAGGAGAGTGAAAAACTTGGTTTAAAACTCAACAGTCAGAAAACTAAGATCATCGAATCTGGTCCCATCACTTCATGGCAAATAGATGAGAAAACAGTGGAAACAGTGACAGATTTTATTTTCTTGGGCTCAAAAATCACTGCAGATGGTGACTGCAGCCATGATATTACAAGACACTTGCTCCTTGGAAGAGAAGCTATGACAAACCTAGACAGCATGCTAAAAAGCAGAGACATTACTTTTCCAACAAAGGTCCATCTAGTCAAAGCTATGATTTTTCCAGTAGTCATATGGATGTGAGAGTTGGACTATAAAGAAGGCTGAGCACTGAAGAATTGATGCTTTTAAACTGTGGTGTTGGAGAAGACTCTTGAGAGTTCTTTGGACTGTAAGGATATCAAACCAGTCAATCCTAAAGGAAATCAGTCCTGACTATTCATTGGAAGGGCTGATGCTGAAGCTGAAACTCCAATACTTTGGCCACCTGATGCGAAGAACTGAGTCATTGGAAAATACCCTAATGCTGAGAAAGATTGAAGGCCAGAGGAAAAGGGGATGACAGCAGATGAGATGGTTGGATGGCATCACCAACTCGATGGACATGAGTTTGAGCAAGCGCCAGGGGGTGGTGATGGACAGAGAAGCCTGGCATGCTGCCGTCCATGGGGTGGCAGACATGACTGAGAGACTAAACTGAACTGAGCCACTTCCAAGCGTGTGATAAAACCAATTAACTCCCTGGACATGAGCTGACGGTTGTGTTTTCCTTGTTGTGTCATGAGTTCCCTGATCAGAAGTGGTGCTGTGAGGAATTCGTGGTGGTGGATAAGGCATTCCAAAGTTCATAGATGATGATGACAGAAGAGGAATTATGGGCAGAAAACACAAATCCAGATCCAGAATATGTGTCTATTATCGTGAGGATGAGTTTCTATCTCCTCAACACAGACACCATGCAATCCAGTCCCCAGGATCTCAAGACACATAGGATACCCTCTAGTGCCAGCCCAGCAACCTCTGCTGACCCGAACCCCAGAGGGCTTTTCTTTCTTGTTTGTAAATTGTGGTGAACAACCCAGTGGACTTCTCTGCCATCCAGGGGCTGCAAGCAGATGTTCTCCATTGATGTCTGGAAGCCCAGCTTTGCAAAGGGGGGCCCAACTTTGCAAAGGGGACCCCCTTCCAAGAGTTTCCTTCCTTGGATACTCTCCTCAGCCCTGGTGAACTCTATGGAGTTCTCTTAAGTCTATAATCAGTTTACTCTGACTGAGGCCCATGGTAAGAAAGGCAATTAGTTCCCCGAAATGAGACCTACATTTGGGGGAAAGAAGAGGAAACAGGCTTGCCACTGAAGCAAGTCAAGTGGCTAAACATGCTGAGAACAGTTAGCGTGCTGGGAAGGGTTTGGGAAGAAACATGTCGTCCCCCTGTTGGTCACTGTGTTCTAAAAAGTGCCATTAGATGGGGCTGCTGGACTGTCCCACTGGGAGCCCACATATGTCAAGAAGAAGAAGCTCCAACTGTGAGCAGAGCATTGAAGGCAGGATGACCTAGCTCCAAGGAGCCCCTTGGCCCAGGCAGAGACTAGCACTATGGAAAGAGTTGGGGGCAGCAGCAAGAGATCATGGATGTGGCCATAGGGCAGAGGCAGGACCTTTGGGACTATTTAGGGTTCATACGCCTTCAACTCTGGGATCAGAACCAATGACCAGGTTGGTCCCTTAAAGAATAACTGGCTTCCAGCTGTGACCATCTTATAGATGAGAACACAGAGGCCCAGAGAGAGGAAACAATTGGCCAAAGACCACAATAAATTTTAACTGGAGGAAAGATAATTTTAACTCCAGCACAGATACAGATAAAAACAAAGGAAAAAGTTTCTAAAACATAAAGGAAGACAAGAAGGACCACAATTTCCAAGACAGAGATGGGGAAACTGAGAACCAATTGCCTGAGGTGTTAGCAGTGATGAAAAGTCTCCATAACTGTGTTAATGGTATGTCTTCAGCTTAGAAAACTCTGCAATTACAGAGCCTGAGGGAATAAAACAGGGAAAGTGCTTCAATTAATTGATTCTGTTGCACAGGCAGTGAGGCAAAAATCAGACACAAACCAAAGAAAGCACAACCATGGTTACCCAACGGTCACCCAGCCCAAAGCACGAAGGCCTTAGAAAGACCCCACCTCCGCAGCTCACTGGCTCTGAAACTGACTGCCCTTAGCAAACTCCCTGGAATTCCTCCCCAGATTTCTCCCATCAGCTCCCACAAGCCAGGATACTATGCTCCAGGCAGAGAAAAGAGACTTCAGGGCTCCTCACTCCTCCTCTGGTCTCATCATCTCACTTGAGGACAATCCAGCCACATCCTGGTATTCCTATTTCGGGCTGATTTTCTCTTGTTTACCCTCCACTCTGCCTTTGACATTTGATCCTGTCTTTCTCAGTATCAACACCCTCCAACACACACTGAGAAGAAGAAAAGTGAGTCATAAAGGGCAGAGCTCTTAAGTCGGGCAGAGCTCTTAAGTCACACAGACCTAGGTAAGAATCCCAGCTTTACCATTTCCTGAGTCATGATGGACTGGTTTCTTAAACTCTCTAAATGTTAGTTTCCCTAATGTTTGGTCTATGAAATAAGCACATTACACAGTTATCCATTTTAGCCAGGAATCTTCAGCTACAAAGGACAGATATCCAGCTCATCCTCACCCACTGCAGATGGGCCTCTTCTAAATTCTATATAGTGGGTGTGGGTGGAGGGAGCAGCAAGTATGGCAAAGATAGCTCCAGGCTTATATAAACCCAGCCAGTGATCCCAGGACAAAGGGAGTCCTTTCCCTGCCTATCATCCATTTGCCAAACCTTAGGGACAAATTCTTATTGGCCAGATATGATCCATGTGCCTACTTCTATACCAGTCACTATGGTCATTGGGATGATAGTCACTTCTGGGTTATACACTTAGTGTTGTGGTCAGTTACAAGTCCCTCCAAGAACACAGAGACTGGGAAAGGGGCAAACAGGAAGAGTAAGGGTAGTGCTGAATAGTGGAAGAAAATCAGGAGTGTCCTCAGGCAGAAATATGCAGCAGAGAACCACTGAATGCCTCCTGGAATTATGGTGGAGAAACAAAAAATGTGAGACATTTCTGTCCATGGTTGTTAGTTCAGTTCAGTTCACTCACTTGTGTCCGACTCTTTGTGAGCCCATGGACTGCAGCACACCAGGCCTCCCCGTCCATCACCAACTCCCAGAGTTTACCCAAACTCATTTTCACTGAGTCAGTGATGTCATCCAACCATCTCATCCTCTGTCGTTCCCTTTTCCTCCTGCCTTCAATCTTTACCAGCATCAGGGTCTTTTCCAATGACTCAGTTCTTCACATCAGGTGGCCAAAGTATTGGAGTTTCAGCTCCAACATCAGTCCTTCCAATGAACATCCAGGACTGATCTCCTTTAGGATGGACTGGTTGGATCTCCTTGCAGTCCAAGAGACTCTCAAGAGTCTTCTCCAACACCCCAGTTCAAAAGCATCAATTCTTCAGTGCTCAGCTTTCTTTACAGTCCAACTCTCACATTCATACATGCCAACTGAAAAAACCATAGCCTTGACTAGACGGACCTTTGTTGGCAAAGTAATGTCTCTGCTTTTTAATATGCTGTCTAGGTTGGTCATAACTTTTCTTCCAAGGAGTAAGCGTCTTTTAATTTCAAGGCTGCAGTCACCATCTGCAGTGATTTTGGAGCCCCCAAAAATAAAGTCAGTCACTGTTTCCACTGTTTCCCCATCTATTTCCCATGAAGTGATGGGACCAGATGCCATGATATTAGTTTTCTGAATGTTGAGCTTTAAGCCAACTTTTTCACTCTCCTCTTTCACTTTCATCAAGATCCTCTTTAGTTCTTCGCTTTCTGCCATAAGGGTGGTGTCATTCGCATATCTGAGATTACTGCTATTTCTCCTGGCAATCTTGATTCCAGCTTGTGCTTCATCCAGCCTAGCGTTTCTCATGATGTATTTTGCATATAAGTTAAATAAGCAGGGTGACAATATACAGCCTTGACGTACTCCTTTTCCTATTTGGAACCAGTCTGCTGTTCCATGTCTAGTTCTAATTGTTGCTTCCTGACCTGCATACAGATTTCTCAAGAGGCAGGTCAGGTGGTCTGGTATTCCCATCTCTTTCAGAATTTTCCACAGTTTGTGGTGATCCACACAGTCAAAGTCTTGTCCATGGTTAAATACTCAATAAATGTTAACTCTCAAAATGATTGCTGCTACTTTCAAGGTAAATCCAGAAGACTTCCGCTTCCCATTACAATGGAGTAACAGGGGCTAAACTTACCTGCATATCTTAAATAACTTGTAATTCAGGTAAAATATATGATACGACAGGTTACAGATATGGAGAATAGGCAGCACAGGAAAGTGATCCTTGAAATAAGGAAAACAAAGGAAGTGAGCACTACAGTTTCCCTGACTCTCTGGACAGTGTTTCCAGGCCCAGCATAGGAAAGGGGGCTCAAGCAGAGCCCAGAAGTCTCCCTGGGCAGAGGAGACAGTTGAGGACTCTATAGGTTGAGAGGGCTAGTATTTACAGGAAAGAGAGGAGAGAGCTACAGAGAGAGAGAGACAGAGAGCTTCAGAGGGTCCCCTTGAGGTTTTAGCTGATCAGCACATGCATGTGAGTAAACTATCCAAGACTACGGTGAAGAAAAACAATGGAAAGCAACCAGTAGAACAATTCACCTGGAGTACTTCTAGCCAACCGAAGCCATAAAACTTCATGAAACACAGAGGAATGAGGCTGAGTATTCAGAGGATATTACCTAATAGTCGAGGTAAATTAGCCCTGGGTTGAAGGTTGATCTGTTCCTGGGCAAAAAAAAAAACTAAATAAATAAAGCAAGTCTCACAAAATCAAAGTATTTTCAAGCAATTTGACTGCAATCAAGAACAAAGATCAAAAATATTTAAAGGAATAAAAAGAAATGTCTAGCACTCAACAAAGCAAAATTTGCGAAAGCCAATGGCCAAATAAAAATTACCAAGTACACAAAAAAGTAGAATCACACAAACCATAATGAGAAGAAAAATCAATCATTAGAAACAGGCCCAGAAATGACATCATTGATAGAATTAGTAGAGATATTAAAGCTGACTTTCTAATTTTGTTCCATAATTCAAGAAGTCAGAGGGAAACTTATTCCATACAAGATATTTTTCAATGCCCAAATAAAACTGGTGGTGGTGGTTTAGTTGCTAAATCAGTCCAACTATTTTATAACCCCAAGGATTGTAGCCCACCAGGCTCCTTTGTATATGGGATTTCCCAGGCAAGAATACTGGAGTGAGTTCCCATTTCCTTCTCCAGAGAATCTTCTTAATCCAGGGATTGAAATCATGTCTCCTGAATTGGCAGGTGGATTCTTTACCACTAAGCCACCAGGGAAGCCCAAACAGCCTCAGTAGAGTCCCCCAAAAGGGATGATTGTGAAAAATACATCTGAATAAATATTGAGCAATTTTTTCCAAATTGGATTAAAAAAAATCCACAAATGCACAAATTCAAGAATCTCAACAAAGTGAAGCACAAAAAGCATGAAGAAAACTATTCCAAGTCACATTGTGATCAAATTATTTAAAATCAGTGATAAAGAAAACATCTAAACAGCAGCCAAAGAAAAAAGACACCATACATAGGAATAAGGATGCCAAGAACAGCAGACTTTTCCACAGAAAGACTATAGGCCAGAAGTAAATGGAACAACACAGTTAGTCAACACTCGGGCTGAGATTCTACCCCAGAAGGCTGTGCTCAATAATGCACTCTTTAAATTACTCTCCAATGCCATCTCCCATTACAGAGCTAGCCAATTTATTATCCTGCATAAAAATGTTTTAAAAACCCACCTCCACGCCTATGCATTTACTGATATCTGCCTGGTGTTCTCTGCTGCAAATTCCACATGGCTAGGTCCTTCCCACCATCTAGGCCCCTACCCAAGTGTCACTTCATCCTACAGAGCTTTCATATAGCCCCACTCACCCACAGTCCTAGGCCCTCTTCTTGCACTTATTTCCTCATGCACATCATCACGTCTGAAAACAATCTGCTATTGTTGACTCATTTATTAGCTACCCCTACTTCTAGAGTGTCCCAGCAAGATGAGACCCTTGCCTGTATTTTTTCATGGTTGTGTTTTTTGGTCATTAGAGTACTGCTTGACACAGAGCAAGTACAAGATACCTATTAGCTGGATGAACAAATGAGTAAAATAATAAATGAATGAATTTGTATATCCCCAAACCTATCATACTACCTAGCACATGATGCTTTCCAATCAATGCTAATTAAATAGACAAATGGACAGATGTTGCAAGTATAAATACCTCAAAAGTTATCATAAATCAGATATGAAGTTAATCTTTGATTTGTGCATGAAACAAGTTTTGCTAAGCTATTTGAAAGAGTCATTCAGATGGTTAAGGAGATGTTTCTCCTGTTTAAAGGAGTGCGTTATTTTCTAGATATCACCATTCATAAATTCACTGGCCTGAGAGGAACTTCAGGGGTCACCTAAGACCACAGTCTCTTTTAACAGGTGAGAAAACAGACTAAGAGTGAAGGAAAAAAACTCATTCAAGATCATACATTGAGTCACAAACAGATCCAGACAAGAAGTCAGCTCTCCTGATTTCTTTATAATTATTTCTGAAGCAGTCAGGAGATGCTCTTATAATATGCTTGTGGTCACATAAATAAGCACAAGTTTTTTTCAAGGCATTCTAATTACAACAATAAAAACAATTTAAGAAACAATAATGGGAAAGCTTTAATTCTCATGACAATCCTAGGAGGTGGATACCATTATTATCCCCACTTTAAAGATGAGGAAACTGAAGCCCAGGGAAGTGAAGTACTTTTTCCCATGTTTAAATAGGCTACAAATGGCAGAGTCAAGGTTTAAACCCAGGCATTCTGGAGAGGTGTATCCAAAGTTTTTGATTTGGTAGATCCACTTCTAGGGCATTCTGCTTAGAAAAGAATCATGATGCAGAGAACAACACATTTAAAACTGCCTGACACTGTGTTTCTAAGAACACAGACCTATTCTTCTGACACAGACCAGAAATGATATGTCTCCACCAACCAAGAGCTATCTGCTCCTGGTCAGCTGATACGGGTGCTGTTAGTGTGGTTTGCCACCTGCTCTGAGATAAAGCATTCCAAGATGCAGCATCTGGTCTTTCTAGGGATCAGGACCAAAGACCTTTCTCCTTGGCCTCAGCACTGTCATCCCCCCAGCATGCGACCTCAGGATGGCATGACGCTCTGAGCACTTTGCTCAACCCCAGCCTGGCACCTCTGTGCATCACTCATTCATTATAAGATTCTCACTATTTGTGGAAAATTGACACACAGATGAAGAAGAAAGGAAGAGTGGGGTGGGGGCACATTTCTTCAGCCTAAAATGATCTGTTTTGTAGTCAGGAGATGGATGACAAAAGGAGAGCTAGGCGGAAGTGGCAAAAAGGCTTATAAGGAAATGTGGCAGTCTTGGTGCTTAATGGGGGAATGCCAGACATGAAGACACGGGGGCAAACCGCCTGTCTCCTCCTCACTGCAACAGGGATGTGTATCAGGAATCCTGTAAACACTTCCCAGCAGGAGAGGCTTCTCTCCAAAGCTGGTTCCTTATTTCAAGACATTAAGGAGGCTCCTAATATGAGTTCCCTAACATTTCTCCATTCTGTGCTTTCCAATGAATAATACATTTCTCTTATACATGTACTTTTTTCCTTTTCCTACCACTTTAAATGTCAAGTGTCTCTTCTCTAGAAGCACTGAACTGAGATAAAGATGATTAGGGGATATTTTTGTCTCATTTAAAGATAACCTGGAGTAAATGGACCTACTTGGAGGTTTCACCGCAGTGCACTTCTCCTTCCTGGTTCCTGCCCTCCTGCTCTCGCCTTCCTACTGCCGCAAAGGCTGCCGTGGGAGCTCCCAGGATGGGGAGGGTTAATGCACCCTCCAGGGCCTGCCTTCCAGACATTGAGTTCCCACATTAACTCTGATCAGAAGCAAGTTACCATGAAAAGCGCTGATTTCCTAGAAAACTGAAGTGAGAAGCCTGGTGGACAAAGTGTGGAAGCCCTTCCTGCCCTGGAATGAGACTCCAGTCACAGCTCCTCTGTCACTGTGGCTGTCAGGATGTGCTCTGGCAGCACCTTGAAAGCCACCCATGGCCCCTTTACCCAATTGAGAAGACACCACACTTTGAGTGGGTCAGCAACGGGATGTAAAAATCAGCTGACAGGAGTTCAATAGAACTTATTAACTTTTAATGCAGAGAAGCCAAGTCTGCTTAAATATTTAAAAGTACAATTCATCACTTGAAAAACCAATGAGGGCTGCAGAGAGATGCTGGTCTTCTGGGATCTTCATTACCAGGATTTTATCTATCGTAGCCTCTTACACTAAGCACTGATTCATAATAACACTTCTCATTTACTGAACACATATTATACACCAGGCACTATGTGATGAATTTTATATACATGATGCCATTTCATCTCCACTGTAACTCTGAGAGGCAGACTATGCTCATCGTTTTAATAGATGAGAAAATACAGGTTCAGGGAGGCTGAGGAACATGCCCAAGGTGACACAGCAAGAAAATGGCAGGGTCAGTCTCAACTCACGTACATTAGATGCTGAAACCCACATTTTTGACTTTTGTGCTAATCAGGGTGGAGCATCAGGTACCATACATGACCCACCACCACTGCTATAAACAAAGGAAAACACGGACAAGACACACGAAACAGCTATTTCAGACATTGGAGAGTAGACAGTGAGGAGCTGTGATCTCTGAGAGAAGAGAGAAAAATGAGTTGAGCCCTAAAGCCCTGGAAGCCTTTTTCCCTATTTCCCAGGTCACAGGGTAATATAAGTAGAAGGGGTAATATAAGTGGAAAGGGGCCATTTCAATGAGTTGAAGAGGCAGATCTGAGTTCGGGGAAACAGAGGCAACTAGAGACTACAGTGAGAATAGCAGAGAAGGAGTTACACAGAGAAAAGACTCCAGAAATCTGCACAGAGGGCCCATGAGTCTGTTGCTGAACCGTAAGCTCTAAAGACATAGGGTGAAAATCCATGGGGCCAGGCAAAGAATGTTCAAAGAGCACAGGTCTCAGAGTCCACAGGGCTGGGCAACTTGAACCTGACCATGTGGAGTAGAAATCCCCTCACTGAACATTTAGGGTAATAAGCGAAGCCATTTAAGGATAATGCCTTAGCTGCTGCTGCTGCTAAGTCGCTTCAGTCGTGTCCGACTCTGTGCGACCCCAGAGACGGCAGCCCACCAGGCTCCCCCGTCCCTGGGATTCTCCAGGCAAGAACACTGGAGTAGGTTGCCATTTCCTTCTCCAATGCATGAAAGTGAAAAGTGAAAGTGAAGTCTCTCAGTCATGTCCAACTCTTCGAGACCCCATGGACTGCAATGAAGTTAAATTATCCCTCCACTGAGTCTACTCTAGCCCTATCATAGCAACACTACAGAACAAACCCAAATGGATCAAGCTGGCTTTCGAGGTGACCTTTTTTAACCACTTGCCAAAACAACTTCAATACTCCTTAAGGAAAATAATGAAACCTAGAAGCTCAAAAACAAAACATCCAAAATGTTCAGCATACAATCAAATACACTATATTATATATAATAACTATATGGGAAAGAGTACATTCTCCCACTTGAGGGGGGCAGAAAAAACTGAAAAAACTAAACGGGGAAAAAAATCGATTCATATCTATAGATAAATAGATAGTTTATATATGTATACTATATAGCAAATTTATATATATGAAGTTGCTTTGTATAAAATATATTGTGAATTTTGTCGTTCAGTTGCTAAGTTGTGTCCACCTCTTGTGACCCCTTGGACTGTAGGACTCCAGGCTTTTCTGTCTTTTACTGTCTCTCAAAGTTTGCTCAAACTCACGTCCATTGAGTCAGTGATGGCATCCAACCATCTCATCCTCTGTCACCCCCTTCTCCTCCTGTGTTCAATCTTTTCTAGCAGGGTCTTTTCCAGTGAGTTGGCTCTTCACATTAAATGGCCAAAGTATTAGAGCTTCAGCTTCAGCATCAGTCCTTCCAATGAATATTCAGATTTTATTTCCTTTAGGATTGACTGGTTTGATCTCCTTGCTGTCCAAGGGACTCTCAAGAATCTTGTCCAGCATCACAGTTCAAAAGCATCAAGTCTTTGGTGCTGTCTGACTCCACAACCCCATGAACTATATAGCCCACCAGGCTCCTCTGTCCATAGAATTCTCCAGGCAAGAATACTGGAGTGGGTAGCCATATCCTATTCCAGGGTATCTTCCCAATCCTGGGATCAAACCTGAGTCTCCTGCACTGCAAGCAGATTCTTTACTGCCTGAGCCACCAGGGAAGCCCAATATTGTGAATGTATATGTGTGTGTGTGTGTGTGTGTGTGTGAATTTTATAAAGAATAAAGAATTTTTCACTGCCAGACCTGCTATACAGGAAATGCTAACAAAAATTCTTCAGATGAGACTTTCAGTTCTGCACATGAGGAGCAGGGACGTCCCCACTCCATCCTGATAACAAGTTGAAAATGGAACAGACTGGAAAAATCAACAATTCTTGGCTCTAAAAGCCAAGAACACAGGGCAAACCACTGCTCACAAGATAGCAGAGAAAGACAAATACCAGTCATCACAGCTTACCTGAGCAGAGATTCAAGAGTGGAAACTAATGTAGGAACCAGTGCTGGGGTAGGAAGATCTGAAGTGTAAAGAATTGCTGGAGGCTCAGTATGAACGACACTGAGCATTAAAAACCACACGGAAACCCAGACTCGGGGAGGCTCCCTCCAGGTTTTTACCGTGAATATTGGAGAAAAATTCCCTCAGCTTCCAGCAGAATAGGGGGGAAGAACCATTTTGAAATAGGTCAAAGCATTCTGTTCTTAATAAAGCCTGCCCTCTGGAGAAACTAGTTAACCAGAACCTAACCTGCAGGGGTATTATCACAATCTAACTGACTTAGGGGTATGGAAATATCCAACTCCAGCTGCATTCTAGTCATACTCCCCAACTAAGGGGAGGAAAAACATTGAAGAACACTCATAACATTGAAAGTCCGGAGGCACAGGCTCACTAAGACATTAAGACCTAATCACAGTACTATGGAATGCCTCCTCCACACCTCACAATCACATCACTAAAGGTCTATCTACTACAGTTTCTTTGACCCAATACCACTGGTCAGACTAACAAGAAAAAATTACCAAACAGACTAAAAGGCAAAAGCACAGTTTGAAGAGAGAGAACAAACATCAGAACCAGACGTGACAAGGAGTTGGAATTATCACACCAGGAGCTTAAAATAACTATGATTAACATGCTAAGGGCTCTAATGGATAAAGTAGGCAGCATGCAAGAACAGATGAGTGATGTAAGCAGAGGTATGGAAACCATAAGAATGACAAAAATACTAGAGATCAAAAACACATAAGCAAAATGAAGGATATCTTTGACAGGCTTATAGTAGACTGGACATGGCTGAGGAAGGAAAATTATAACAAATGAAAACAGAGATTTACTAAGCGAATGATGAGCACTGTAAACAGGATAGATGTGTATAAATATGAGGCATTTTTAGAATTTTTGTTAAAAGGTAACCCTTTAAAGCTAAAATAATGTCAATGTAGTACAGGATCTATAACACAGACAAGCAAAAGCTTCATACCTTTTGACAGCACAAAGGATGGGGTGGGAGAAGTAAAAGCATTCTGTTGTGAGGTTCTTACATTACATGTGACGTGGTATGATATTCTTTGAAGAATCTCTGTACTATGTTAAAGTTGAATATTGTAAACCATAAAGAAACTTTAAAAAAAAATACCAGAAAAGAAATATAACTAAGAATACAACTGAAAATATAAAACAGAACATTATAAGAAATGCATACTCTATTCAAAATGTAGCAGATAAAGAGGAATGTAGAACAAAAACTAAAGATACAAATAGAAAAGAAATAGCACTAAAACAGAAAAACCTGATAGACTTAAATCTAACCATATTTTAGATTTTATCAAGTGCAAATAGTATGAGCATTCAAATTAAAAAGCAGATATTGTCAGATGGGCTAAAAATAGGGTCTTACCTGTCTGCTGTTTATAAGAAGCATTGACTTTACACACTAAAGACACAGATTCAAAAGAATAGGACAAGATGAAAGAAAAGAATAAGACAAGATGGACCATGTAAACATCAATCATAAGAAAGCTAGAGTGGTTATATCAAGATCAGCAAAGTAGACTTCAGGACAAAGATATTACAAGAGATCAAGAAGGATACTTCTTGATAACAGCCAATTCATCAATAATATATAATGTTCCTAAATGTGTATGCATCAAATTACCAAATAATAGAGCTTCAAAATGCAATGAAGCCCAAAGAGAGAAAACCAAAGGAGAAATAGAGAAGGCCACAATTACATCAGTAAGAATATTGAAGACTTGGACAATATCATCTTAACCTCAATGATATTTGTAGAATACTTTACCCATCAGCAGGAGAATATAGATCCTTTTCAAGTGCACATGGAATGCACATTAAAACACATCACATGCTGTACCACAAAACAAATCTCAAAACATTTTTAATAAGGATTGACATCCTACAGAGTATCAACTTTGACCACAGCATAATTAAACAAAAAATCAATAACAGATATCTATACGTATGTGTGTGTGCTAAGTCACTTCAGTCGTGTTCGACTCTTTGCAACCCTACGGACCAAAGCCCACCAGGCTCCTCTATCCATGGGATTTTCCATGCAGGAATACTGCAAAGGGTTGCCATGCCCTCCTCCTGGGGATCTTCCCAGTCCAGGGATCGAACCACGTTTCTTACATCTCTGGCACTGGCAGGCAAGTTCTTTACCACTACCACCACCTGGGAAGCCCAGCAGATATCTATACAACTCCTAAATATTCAGGAACAAAGCAACTTATATCTAAATAATCTATGGGTCAAAGAAGAAATCACAAGTAAAATTTTTTTAACCTTTTTGAGATGAATGGCAATGAAAATATTACATATCCAAATTCATAAATTTTTAAGTCATAAAACACTACTTAGAGGGAAATTTACACTCTTCAGTACTTAGAAAAGAAGAAAGAAATATAAATTTCAATAAAAGCTAAAATTAAAAAAATAAGTTAACCTCAAAATAAAGGGGACAGAAATAATAAATATAAGAGTTAGAAATCATGTTCTGATAATAGATAGTAAGAGAGAAAATTAATAAAAGCAAAACCTGGTTCTTTGAGAGGAATAATACAATTGATAAACCTTTAGATAGACCCATCAAGAAAACAGGAGAGAATCTCAAATCACAAATATCAAGAATGAAATAAGGGACATCATGACAGATCTTCTTAAAACTTAAGCAATAATAACTCAAAATTGTGAATAATAATGTGCCAATAAATTTGACAGCTTAGACAAAATGGTCTAATTCTTTTAAAGACACAAATCATCAAAACTAACACAAAGAGAAACAGAAAGTCTTAACCATCCTGTATCTGTTGAACAAATTTGAATTTCTAACTAAAAATTTCCCATGAAGGAAATACCAGGCCTAGACTGATTCACTGGTGAATCCTAACTACTTTTTCTCTTTTAGATAATAAATGATTGCACAAATTCTTTTGGAAGAGAGAGGAAGGAGCACTTTCCAATCCACTCCTTGAAGGCAGTGCTACCCTGATAACAAAACCAAAGACATTTCAAGAAGAGTCAGCTATATACCTCTCAAATATAGGTACACAAATCCTTTTAAAGACATCAAATTCAGAAATATGCAAAAGACATCATGTCCAAGTGGAGTGTGTCTCAGAAATCCGAGGTTGCTTTAACCTTGGACCAGTTCCCTCAACTCCCAGCACACGTGGTCACATCCATCACGTGGCTCCTGATGAACAATGAACTTCAGAAACCCCTTTCTCTTCCTCGCACTCACTCTACAGGTATTTGTTGGATGAATAGGACTGTTCATACAGGTATGAACAATGGGCCAAGTTCATACGTGGCAGCAGATATAAGAACTGAATACAATACTGTGGCTATCCTTGAGTACCTGGTCATGCAGTGTAGATGCCTAGTATGGATGGAAGGAAGTATATGAAGGATGAGAGAAGTCAGAACAAAGGGTGGAGGAGGGAGTCATTCATGTGGGGGCATAGAGGAGGAAGTCATGCATTGCCCCCAAGGGTGGTCATGGAAAAGAAGACATTCGCTTTTGGCCTTGAGAGACAAGCAGGTTCAAGGTGTCCTATCACATGTCATTTAAAGCATATATGTTTAGCAATAAATAAATTAATATTTTTAAAAGCAGCATAAGCAATGCTCACAAATTTGCCCAACACACTTCTGCATGAGCACATGATCTGAAAAGATCCTGAGTGAATCTGTGTTTCTTCAACTCAGCTGCATACAACTTCAGAGTCAGATCTTCTGTGGATGCTACTCTCTGCATTTGTCAGGTGGAAAAGCTGAGTAGGGGGCAGCAGCGGGTATGGGCTGTGCAGAGCAGTCTAGGCCAGGAGAACAGCATCAGCTAAGGCACAGAGGCATGAAAGGCATGTAAGAGATCGAAGTCAGGAGGAGTTCCCTGGGGCCAGAGCACAAAGTATGGGCAAGAAATGGAGAGGGAGGGGCAAAGATCGGACTGTAAATTCCAGGGTAAAGAGTTTGGACTGCATTCCAGAGGCCAGAGGTGCTTACGGACCTGCTGGTCTTGGCCTTGAGATGTTTCAGGAGCCAGAGCAGGGGGGACAGGGGAGGGCAGGGCCAAGTTGGCCCCTCCCCACTTCAACCTAAGATACTCCGCTGCTATGAGTTTGAGAGCTGGGGGATCCATGTCAGATCTCGTTTGAGAAAATGTGAGATGATCCTTAATGATAATATAAAATTTACATAAAACTATTTAATAAATTATATCTAAGTTCTCTTCCAGCAAAGGCTAGAGTCTTAGCACACAAGATGCAGGCTGGGGAGACCAATGTCCTTTATCCAATCTCCCACACAGAGACTCATCCCCCATCTGGAGAGCCCTGGAGTGGAGGTAGGAGCCAGGGCTTAGAGGCTTGATGTACTGCTAAGTAGTATCTCAGCGCCTTACCTGTCCCGGGGTGACTAAAGATATCCAACTGGATTATACTGTTCTGATGGAGCGGTGCCCCTTTCAGAGCCCAGCACGCTCTGGAACAGAGTAGATCCAATAGAGACACTGCTCATATCACCTGGATGAGGCTTTGCATGGAGTTCAGCCCACCACTCACTGGAAGCTCAGCTCCCATGGGTGGGCCCAGTATCAAGACTGATATTTAAAGACAATAATTTCATTTCTGGGGTTCCCAGCCTTCCCCTACTACCTTCTTAGCCACATACACCAGGCAGAGTGCCCTAGGTCAAGAGCACTGTTATCACCCTTCCAGTAACTCCCCCTCCTGAAAATAAATAGGCACCAACTCACTGCAAGAGGCTAAGAGCCCTCATCACAGGGAGCTTGCACGTAACTGGATATAACTTTAACACCCAATGGATGGCTGTTCCCCACCCTCACCCTGTGACAAAGTTGTGACAGTCAGAGGCATCAATTTTCTGGAACTGAGCTGCGAACCCAAGATCAAGAAGGGGCGGGCAATAGAGGTTGGCACGGTGCAAGAGGGTGGCTTTACAATGAAATATGATTATCGTTCTCCTGGTAGCATTTCTTCTGTGCCTCCATGGCAGACAGCTCTCTGAGTGACAGCAGATTTGTATTTCATTAGGACACTTTAGGCAAAAGATCAATGATACTCTGAGAATCGCTCTGCTGGTCCACGGGAGCACATGAGCCTAGTGAGCAGCCTGCAAAGATCCAGCTAAAATTAGCCAGCTGCTGCAGACACTGGATTCGCAATCATAGCGCATCGATTTCCTGAATGACGCTGGATCCAGGTGACTTTAATTGGTCTCCTTGTTTTGTCCTTATAAGCAAGGCCCTTTTGCAATGAAGTGGTTCTTTTTCTGTAACCAAGTGGTTCCCTCTCTGGGTAAAGAGAGCTATTTGAAGGCAGGCTCAGGATTGGATAGCAAGCAGGGCTGAATGAGGATGGGAGAGAGCTCTGTGGCCTGTATACCCTTCAGTGATCTGAAAATAGTCTTCAAATATCTAGTCCCTAAGGGAAAGCAAAGAGGACTTGCCCAGCCAGTGAACAGCTGACTGATAACTGCGGTCAATCTCTCTGGCTCCATTTTCCCTATCTCTAAAATGGGCATAAACGATGAAACCTCATCAATGGATTGTTCAGAGATTTGGTTATTTAATTCATGCAAAGTAATAGGCACAGGGGCTTCCTTGGTGGCTCAGATGGTAAAGAATCTGCCTCCCATGCAGGAGACTCCAGTTCAATACCTAGGTCAGGAAGATGCCCTGGAGAAGGAAATTGTAACCCTTCCTCCAGTATTCTTGCCTGGAGAATCCCATGGACAGACGAGCCTGGTGGGCTACAGTCCATGGTGTCACAAAGAGTCAGACACAACTGAAGCAACTGAGCACACACGAGCACACAGTGGGCACAGGGCCTGGCACACAGGAAACGCTCACTGCCTGGAGCTGGTTATCATCATCAGTTCAGTTCAGTCGCTCAGTCGCGTCCAACTCTTTGCAACCCCATGAATCACAGCACGCCAGGCCTCCCTGTCCATTACCAACTCCCAGAGTTCACTCAGACTCATGTCCATCGAGTCAGTGATGCCATCCAGCCATCTCATCCTCTGCCGTCCCCTTCTCCTCCTGCCCCCAATCCCTCCCAGCATCAGAGTCTTTTCCAATGAGTCAACTCTTCACATGAGGTGGCCAAAGTACTGGAGTTTCAGCTTTAGCATCATTCCTTCCAAAGAAATCCCAGGGCTGATCTCCTTCAGAATGGACTGGTTGGATCATCATCAGGAGACACCATTTTCTACTGGACACTCACTGCACACCCTACAGGTTCCACCTGCCTCCCACACCTCATCTCATTGTCCTCAAAGTCACCTTGCAGGGTGCAATTTCCATTTCAGGGAGGAGGGGACTGAGGTGCAGTGAGGTTCAGCAAATTACCAAATGGGGACAAGGTGGCAGATCTGGGTTTCAAGCTCAAGTCTGTCACATGCCTCTATGCTTCCCTCTTTTTACTCAAAGTATGTTCCAGGACCAGCAGCAGGGGCATCACATAGGAACTTGTGTGTGTGTGTGTGTTCAGTTAATATGGGAAAGCCAAACCAAGACAGTCACAACTGTTTAGCAGCTCCTGCCACATAATTTTTCATCCAGCAGAATCTGTATAGTGTGCCAGTGTGGCTGGGATGCATCTCATCCCAACCACACTAGCTGGGAAAACTGAGGCTGAGAGAGGCTGAATGACTTGTTCCAGGTCACTGAGGGACAGAGTACAAGCCTCCAGTTCCTGGCCTGTGCCTGCCACCTGGAGCCTCCGGGAAATGAAGGGGAATTGCTGAGACCAAGATGGAAGACATCACGTGACGGGAGCGGAAATGTTCCTGTATCCATATGCTCTGACCGTGGCAAGGAGTTTGAGGAGAACGAAGCCCCTTAGTCTTCAAAATGGCTCTCACTCCCCCTGTTGTGGTGCTTGAAATTCCACCCGAAAGCCAGCACTGAGATCTTTTAAAATGCAAGCATCCCTGAGAGAGGGTATTGGCAGTGGCCTCAGAAGGCTCTGCCTCATAGAGTCCAGTGGTGATCAGAACCCCAGCTAAGGACTCCTGCCTCCTGGTGTCCAACTGTTTCTTCCAGCCTTCCTGCTAATGATATTAACAACTGTGGATAAAGAATATCCCCAGCAATTTCCGTAAATAAAGATGTTGTGGCCGACTAGCCACCGCAGTCACCCTAGAAACTGCAGCCCTAGGGGCTTCAGGATGGGAAAAAACAACAAAAAAAAAAAAACAGGATACTGGCCCTAGGTAGCTAACATACATAGCAAAGGAATAATTTCAACGAGCCCAGACTCTTGCATCTTCCCAAACATAGAAAAGCACTAAAATCATTAGCATGAGTCTGTTTTTTTAGGATTAGCAGTAATCTTTGATATTTGACTACATGTTTTTTCGGTTTTGTTGTTTTTTTAAGCAAAAATTCCTGTATATCGTGACTCCTCACTAACCCTTTGGAAGAGTTCCTCAGAGCTCTCTGAAAGGCTGGTTCCCAGGCTATGCTCCTCAGTAATGGCCAAAAAAAAAAAGCACATCATTCTCAACTTTTAAGTTATGCTTTTTCCCAGTCAGCACAGCAATATGAAATACCCAAGTGGCACAGACCACAGTTAGGCACAGTTTAAAACTGTCTGTGCGTAACCCATTTAATTCTCACAACCACCCCGTGAGGCAGGAACTCTTTATAACCCCATTTTATAGGAGAGGAAACCGAGGCACAGAGGGTAGGAATGTGACCCATGAGGCTACACAGCTCCTAGGTGATGGAACCAAGATTTGAATCCAAGCAGTGATTCCCACCATGGCCCCCTCTGTTTTACCCCCAACACATAAGTCATCAGGCTGGGTGCTCAGACACCTCACACAGGATGTCTATCCCCTGTTCTGACTGCAACTCCCACCTCACCTACATCTTTATTGGAAATGGAGGGATGGGGCCCAGCAAGCTGATCACCATCTCGGTGGTGGCCAGCTTCTCCCCATCCTGGCTGGCGGCCAACCGCACCCCTTGTAGCTTTCTGGGCTCCTTTAATCTCTACGATCAGTGTGTCAGGGCAGCAGGTTCAGAACCCATTAAACACGCAACACAGGTTACCCTGATGGTCCCCTCCAGGACAATCAGTCAATAAATCTGCAATGGTAGTCGCACCTGGAACCAGTGTTGTATGTGAGGACAGGGGAGGATGGGAAGGGCTCATGTCTGATCTGAAAGAGCCAAGCACCGCTCTTGCAAATAAACACCTCACCTCTAGCTGGCTCCCTAGGTCCTGGCAGGCTGGAGGGCTCTCCTCTCAGGTCGTACCTTTGGTATCTTCTTGCCAGTTTTACACCTGGACTGAGCCCTGGGAGGGGGCATTTCACATGCAGGACTTCATCACCACCCCGTGACAGCAGCCCTGTGAAGTGGGGATGCTTATCCTCCATTTCATTATCTGCACTGAAGTTTAGAGAGATTAAGTGAATCATCCAAAAATTCACAATGGCAGCAGGAGTTAAATGACCCTCAGTCTACTTGCTACGTGTGAGATGGGACAGTTTAACTCCTGTATGATTCTGTTTCATCAGCTGTAGACTGGGGATAACCCATATAGATCTACTTTATATGGTTATGAGGGAAATGTGCAAAATGTGCAGCTCCATAAAAGTCTGCTGTTACTGCCTACACACTGTAAGGGCCAGGATGTGAACCTGAGTCCACCTAGGCAGAACTAGGCTCATCCCTCTAACCGCTGGTAGCACCACAGCTGAACCTACACTGTTACTACCTTGCTGAAACTTTCCTGGGAGAGAAGTGTGGTCATTGTTCATATGAGAAGCTGACCGATAGACTTATCCCTTAAAAATAAAATGTGGGCTCCCCTGGGGGCTCAGTGGTAAAGAATCCGCCCATGCAAGAGGCACAGGTTTGATCCTCAGTCTGGGAAGATTCCACATGCCTCAGAACAACTAAGCCCACGCACCACAACTATTGAGCCTGTGCTCAAGAGCAGGGGAGCCACAACTACCGAGCCCACATGCCACAGCTACTAAAGCCCCCACACCCTGGGGCCTCAGCTCTGCAGCAAGAGAAGCCCGCTCACCGCACCTAGAGAAAAGCCCGAGCAGCAGCAAAGACCCAGCATAGCCAAAAATAGCTAAGTAAATCATTTTTAAAAAAGAAAATGTGGGAGCAAGAGTTTGGGCTTCTATGTGAATGAGTTGTGTCCCCACAGGGCGGCTGGCCCTTTCTCAAGACCAAGACCGCAAGGAAAAGCCATGTTCGGCCCACCAAGTTGATGTCCTGTGATGTATCGGTAGCTTCGATTCAGCACTTACCGTGTGCAGGCACAGTGCCCATGGCTCTGGTTTAATATTCCTGACAGCCCAAAGATGGAGAAATCATTGCTTTCTCCACCCTACAGGGGAGGAAACAGGCACAGAGGAGAGCAGAACCTGTTTGAGTCTCCACAGTGGCAAAGCTGAGACACAGGCTACAGGCCTCATGGTGGGCACAAATTACACACGTGAGCAGAAAGCCCCAGATGCTTAGCCCAGTCTGCCTGGCTGGCTCCTGATGGTTTCCTCTCCTCCACCCGCTTCCTACCTGCCTTGACACTGGTCAAGCATTGGTGCCCCACCCTGGCACTTAGACCCTGTCCCTAAATGATCCTTCCAGTGGTTTCCAAGCTTCCAAAGAAGTGTTTGAAAAGCATATGCCCTTTGGTGTCAGAGCTACCTGGACTCAAGTCCTGGGGCTGGCTCTTTTCAGCTTTGAGAGCTTGATGGTACGTCATTTAACCTACCTGAGCCCTGACCTCCTCGTCTGCAAAGTGGGATGAGGAGCGTTCTGTGGCACTGTGATGACCTTAGACTGTGCAAACTTGGCTTGGAGATGCTTCACCTAGGATCAGGCAGGAGGTCAGCTCTTCACAAGTGTTCCTGCTAGCCTTCCCTGGCCCAGACTCCACCATACAGGCAGCCCTTTCCCCAGATGGCGATGGTATGGTCCTCAGGGTGGAGAAGGCAGGCACGGGGCCTCTGGGTGCTTTTCATAAGGCTGATGAATTCAGAGAGTATGCATGAGAGAAGTTATGGAGTGATTCAAGTCCACCACCTTGTTTGAGCACAACTTTGTGCCAGGATGGTGACAAGCACTTCACATATAATGTCTCATCTAATCTTCACAACAGTCCAGCAAGGCAGCTTCTATTATTGTGACTTTCCGTAAGGTTGGTCTAGAACTAACAGACACAAGGTGACCTCCTTGATGTCACCTCCTAGTACTTAGAAGAGCCAGAATTTGAACCTGAGTCTACATAACTCATAAACCTACAGTCTTAACTACTCCACTGGGCTATCTCCATCAGCCTGAGCCTAGTGGCTGAAATTCCACCATTCATTCCTTAGAGAAGAAATAAGATAAGAGGTGTGAAAATGTTACCCAATACCTGGGACTTAGCAAATCCCCAACCAAAGTTTTGTTGAAAGAGTGGTAGATCTGATGATGTGGACCCAGGAGGATTGTAATTATTTGAGATTACACCTTCATGAACTGGGAGGAAAACTATATAATTGTTTTGGGGTTTTGAGAAACTCTGGGCTGCTTGGCTACCTCTGAGGCTGAGACCCAGGGAACCCACCTGGACAAAATAATGCTCAGTGTCTGCTTTGTGCCCCTCTGGACTCCCACCCAAGCCTCTGCTCAGCAGATTAAGTGCTACAGGTCAAACCATGTGACTGAAGACCTTATTCCAAGGTGTTTGGAATAAGGCTCATTTCTGATGATGAATAAAAGACCAGCACCTACCTCCTTGGGAAACAAGTCCCATTGCTTAGAGGAAGCAGGATTTCATATCTCTGCATGTGTGCTAAGGCTCTTCAGTAATGTCCCTATGTCCCTCACTCTGTGTGACCCTACCGGGCTGTAGCCTGCCAGGCTCTTCTGTCCATGGGATTCTCCAGGCAAGAATACTGAAGTGTGTTGCCCTGCCCTCCTCCAGGGAATCTTCCCAACCCAGGAATCGAACCCGAGTCTCATGTCTCCTGCATTCGCAGGTAGGTCCTTTACCACTGGCGCCACCTGGGAAGCCCAGGGTCTCTCATCTATCTGTCCATAAAAAGCAGCATTTTAAAGTTAGTTGGAGTCAATGCACTTTTGTTTTTGGAACCAGTACGGTAGCTGAATGAATCTGGCACTCTCATTGGATTGGAATGTATGATGGGAAAGTGCCTTTAGCCTTTAGAAGGGTATGAGCAAGATGTATTCATTAAGCTCGTATTTAGAGTAGATTCCAATACATCATAGCTCTGACATTTATCAATTACCACATACAAAGTCAAATGCAATGTTAAATCCAAAACCACAGAAGAAAGTGTTGAGTTCCCAAGAAAACGATAAAAACTTAACAATTTAACATTTTAGGGTATATCAGCATTAAATCAGCACTGCTTCACAGTAACCCCAGAGGCCCCTTCCCATATATATAAAGAGAATCACAGAAGCTTTTGAGGTTATCCAATATTTTAATGGCTTTAAAGATTTTCTGAATCAAAATGAAATCCCTCTATCCCTCATTCCACCCTTTTTTCTTTAGATCAAGGTTAAATCAATTCTTATTTTCAAGGTAGAACTGTAAGAGTCCATATTCTTTAAACCCTGATTAATGACATTAGATCATTCACTAATTTTGGCTATAGGCTCTTCTTTCAGTCTTGTACACAAAATTCCACAGATTTCACACTGAGTGACAGACCTTCTTCAGATGCTCTTCAAACCAGTCAAATTTGATGTTCTCAAGAACATAAAATCTAACATTGTATTGTCTGTCAATGAAATATGGAGCGGAAGCTGTAGACTCGATGAAGACCTGCTGTTTCCCTTCCCACGCTGAACATCCAGAAGCCATGTGATTCGTGTTTGAAAAGCTGAATGGGAAAATGGTGCTGTTTCTCAGCCTGAGACTCTCATCAGTAGAGATGAAAAAGGAGGGACAGGGAGAGCAGGATGACTTCCACCGCGGACTGCACGGCGCTGACGCCTCCGCTGCTGCTCCCGGCGGCGCCACTACCGCCTCCCGCGCTGGCTGTGGAGACAGGCTGTGAATGCATCTGCTGGAGCAGCAGTGACAGAAGCAGCAGCCCCAGCGGGAGCCTGCTCAACAGCCCTCCTCCCATGTCGGCTCTGTGCTCAGCGCTCCGCAGGCTGAAGGACTCTGAGCTCCAGGCGGCGGCGGCAGGCGAAGTAGCGAGTGCGATGTCCGATCCCAGAGCCACCCAAGGGCCTTTTATACACCAGAGAGAATCACGGGGGACGCCGTCTCTGCTCGCCGCCTACAGTCCGAAGACGCGCGCTCGCTCCTGCCCGCCCTCCCGCCCGCACCTGCACCCTCTTCCTTCCTCCTGATACTTTGCTTTTGAAACCAAACATTTGTAAGCAATTTAGAGCGCCTTGGAGCCATTTCTTGGAGAGCTAAAGTTCCTATTGTCTCTCCTCCAAGTGGCATTATTTTTTTCATGATCCTTAAAAGTGATGCTTGTTTGTTGTTCAAAGTTGGTAGTGCAGGATATGACAAGAGGTTTATACCCCAAGATAATCATGTTGATGTTGGTATGCTTCTATATAGCACATATAATCATGTCTTGTACTTAATGGAGATTTTGGACCTAGAACTTTTGCTTAACATTTTTTTGTTCTTTTTTTGGAGAGGAGCATCTTGTGGGATCTTACTTCCCTGACCAGGGATAGAAGCAGGATCTACCCACAGTAAAAGCAGCTGAGTCCTAACCACTGGACCTCCAGCGACTAGCAACTTAACATTTATCATGAGCATTTTCCTGCCATTAAAATCTTTTTTGGAACCATAATTTAATTTGTTTTCTAAAAAGATTGCACATCGAGCTGTGTTTTCAGAGTCTTTTCCTCATCTTATTTCATTTTTATTCTTCTGGATTTGTAGAGAAGAAAATATGCCATGATGTTAGGCTTGGTTGTTCTAGGTGATAAGATTTTTGTATGTTCCAACTTTCCTACACTGATGAGATCTTTGGAAGTTGACCTGGTGGTTTTTGCTTTTGTTTTTGGCCAGTGCCGTTGGTAGAATTCAAGCTGGACTAAACCAAGTGGAAATTGCTTTAAAAAAAAATTATAGATAAAGTTGACAGTGAAAATGAAAGAATAACCATAGGAAGTTCATGGTTAATCATGGAGCACTTACAGTCTAAATGGGGACTGATTCTTTTTGAAGAACTCGAATGGGGTAAAAATAATGCATTCGCTGATGTTTGAAATCAGGGATATAACTTATAGCATGACATTTAATAGAAGTTTTTAAAACCTTTGACTTAAATTCCTTTTCAGCTTGAAGAGAAACTTTAAGGCTTTCAATATCCTTTGTCTTTTTTTCCAAGAGTAAAAATATTTTCTTTACATTCCAGATTGAAACATATTTGGGTTGGGGGGAGGGGTGGGGAGGTGGTTCCTAAGCCACTGCTTCCTGCCTCTTCAGGAATCCAGTTCCTTTTTCTGAATCTTAGGTGGAAAGAATTCTCATTGTTTTTGCCATTTGAGAGTCCAGCCATAAACACTGGATTCCCACTAGTTTACATATCTTTGCAGAAAGTGATATAGAGGTAGTGTCAACGATGCAGAAAGCTGGAGAGACCACCACACCTGCACAGGCGTCTCTGTCCACTTTAGTCCATGGTCAAACAAGAGCTGAGCCCAATGAAATGACGTAGGGCATTTCAATGACAAGGACTCTCCCACGTAGACCTTTCCTCAGAACTTCTTTTGACTATTTTTAACAAACACATAAAATCCAGTTGTGCAGGCTTTTCTAACAACACAATAGGGAGCCATGATGTATGTTTTGGTTAAGACAGAACCTTGTGTTTTTGCTTTTCTGCTTCAACCAAACAGAAGGTCTCCTCTAATGTTGCCTGGAGCTTCCCCCACACACTCATGCATTTGCCACTTCTCTGCTCAGATTCCACCATTACAATGTGGAGTGTCTACCATTGTTGGCTGTTGTTCAATAGTATAAACTTATTGCTCTACTTATGTAACTCCCATTTTCAGAAACAGAAGCTAAACACGCCAGAGGCTCTCCTTTCTAATCTCCTTCCCACCTTGGATGTCATCCTGTGATGATCCTGTGTGATCAAATGCACTCCAGCGCACACTTTGGAAAGAAAGCTTCCTCGAAACTGACCAGAGTGAGTTTGTTTGAAATAACAGCCCTGATTGGTATCTTAGTTTTGCCTCTTCAAATTTCCGTACCTTTTAAGACTGAGTTAAAACGTTGCCACCCCAGGGCAGCCTTCTCTGGTTCCTACAGACAGAAATTCTTTCTCACTTCCTCCAGTGTGCCCATGAATTTTATTTTATAGCCTTGAAGCTCCCTGAGAATAGTAACTACATAGTTATCTCCTAGAAACAGTTAAGAGTATTGACTTAGGAACTATTTATTGCCCGAGTGCAAGTTCCAGCTTTGCCACTAACTTGCTGTGTGACCTTGGACAAGTTACTAAACCTCTCTGGATCTCACCTGTAAAACAGCGTGATATCAGCTCATACCTCACAGGACTGTTGTGAGAATTATCACATGTGTCCATGAAAAGCACTGAGGACAAAGCATGGCCTGTCGTACACTGTGCGATTGTTTCTATCAGCTCTGCTCACATGCCCACCACAGTCACCTGTGCTCTCCAGACCTGTGAAGAGCTCCCCACTTCATTGTGAGTGCAGAGTGGCCCTTTGAGGACATGTCTGTCATTCCTGCTGGTTGCGCACAGAGCAATTCACCAGGGTGTATGGTCAGCCTTCCCATAGGTCCCATGCCCTCTGACCAGTGTGGGGGCCGTGCCCTTCACTGGCACCAAATCCTCTTAGTCTCCCTGAGACCAGTCCTGTCCACCCACTTCCTGCCATCTCCACCACAGCTGCCCTGCTCTCGTCTGCAGCTGAACAACCGCAGACGCGTCTTGACTGATCCTTGTATGCCTGATTCCAGCTGCTTCGAAAGACCCTACTAAGGGAAAAGACACATCAGTTGTACTGTCTTCAGCTCCTTCAAAACCAGAGCTATGAGCTCTTTAATAAGGGTCCACATGGGCCTCGGGCTGGACTCACACCACGTGGTTATGAATCACTCATCCCCTTCAAAGGCTCCCATGTCTTTGGCAAACATGACTGATAAAATCAGAGCCTCCGGCACCTCCCACGGGCTCCTGTCCACATGGGTAGATGTGGGGAAGTTGGGGGGAGGAAATCAGGGGTGAGCCCAAGCCTGTGGGGAAGGCCCAGGGCAGGAAGCAAGCGGAGGATGGGTCCCTGCGGCCCTGGGTCAGGCAGCTTGTGACCAAAACAAAAGATTTAGGAAGATGCCTCTTTTCCAGCTGTGACAACGCTAACTGAGGGGCAGGTACACCCTGGAGGCAGTGTTTCTGGGTGGTCTGAGGGGCCAGCTGAGCTCAGGGACTAATCCAGACAGGCCTGGGTTTGAATCCAGCTCTGCCATCTCCAGGCAGGTGGGGTGGTTTGGCAAGTCTCCTCTGAGCCTCAGTTTCCACACTCAAGTCAATGCAAAAGTGGGGCCTTGAAAGCCAAGCTCAAGGTTGGGGTCTTTGCTTTCAGAGCAGCAGGGCCTCTGTGGTGCTTTAACCAGCTGGGGGACAGAAGGTCTGCCTTTCAAACAGATCGCCAGGACCTTTACCTCATCCTCTCTGTGGATTGTGAGGACAAAATGGTAAAATGCTGCTGAAAAGCTTAGATGGCTCAGCAGCGTCCCAGGGTGGAGGTGAGTGGATGGATGCCCTCCCTGCCCAGTCTATCAGGGCAGCAGTCCCTCCCAGGTACCAGCATTGCACCCAGAACTTCACCCACATCTCCTCAATGCGTTCCCACAGCCCTGGCAAGATGGATATTGATACCACCCCATTTCAAAGGAGGAGAAATTGAGGCTCAGAGGAATCCTAGAATGGGAAGGACCTTGGAGAAGTGCCCTCCAGGCCCATGCTCATTTCACAGAGGAGGAAACTAAGGGTTGGGTGGGTTATTGATCTACCCGTTTACCTCAGAATCCTAGAGTGGGAGGGACCAGAGACCTGGTTCTAGATCAACACCTATTTCACAGGGGAGGATACTAAGGCCCAGAGATGGGCAATGGCTTGCTGGGAAAGAACTGTCCTAATAAAATGATGAAATGGCTTATCTCAGCAAAGCACATACCTGAGGGTCCATGAATGGGTTTTCCCTTTGCTTCCCTAGCCTCTCCAAGGTCACTGGCACTGTTTCCCACTGGTCAGCATCCTTTGGGCATCATCAGGACGTCACTGAAATGTGTATGGATGATGCAGGTAGTCAGCCGTCCCAGTTCTGTGTGGCCCCATCCCTCTGAGCCCACTGTCCGCCCAGGCTGTTGTCCACAAGCCTCTGGCTGATGTACAGCTGGGCCATCCTCCACTGACTCCCAGTGCTCAGGTGTCTCCTGAGATCTCTGGGGGCAGAATTCGGGGACCCAGATTCCAGGGAGGGGCAATTGTCAACTGCAGGCGCAGGGATGGGGCCATGCCTGGGGCAAGGAGAGCTTCCATTCTCAGGCTGCACAGGGGACTGGGGAACAGGGTGGCGAAGGGCCTGGGAGCCAGGTCACGAGGGTCAGGTTGGAGGAACTGTGAGAAGTTGGGGTGCTGAGGAAGGACTTCTAGGAGCTTTCCTGGTGGGCCCTGGGGACTGGCTGAGAGCCAGGGAGGACTCCCAGAGGTTCACAGGCACCAAGGGTCTTCGGAGCTTTGAAGGCATTCTCCCAGCCCATGCTCTGCTTGCTCACAGGCCTACGTCCCCAGGTAGGGCCTGTCCTCTGCTCCCTGAGAATGCTCAGAGAACATCTTGCTCCCTCATCTCTCAGTGCCTTGAGGAAGGAGCTTGTAGAGATGAAGACACTGGCCTGCCTCAGGAGGGCGTGGCTTTCTGGGATGGGGCTGGGTTTGGAGTGTACTGGTTAAGACCACCCAAGATGCCTCTCCTGCCCCCATTTTTCAGAGGAGAAATCAAGGCCCCAAATGGAGAAGTGTTTTCTCAAGGTCCCACCACAATCTGGAGACAAGCCATCTCTTCCTCTCTACTCTTCTCCTTCCCTGCCCATGTTTTTTGTTTTTTGTTTTTTTTTGCTATCTCATGTATGTGTCTTGCCCCAGGTCACAGGAGACTCTGTTGTGTGTGATCACAGGCCTTGCAGGTCAACCAACCTGGGTTCAGTCCCCAGTACTATTACCTCCAGGCTGTGTCATCCAACAGGGATCTCTGAGTGTTTTGGAGCCTTCAAGTCTCCCTGGGAAACAGGACTAATGCAAGAGCCTGCCTGAAAGGATGCTGGGGACAGTCAAATGAGATAACAGGTAGAAAGGGCTTAGCACTGTGGCTGATCTATGTAGTGGAGAGAGATGGGGGAAGGGGAGAGATAGACAGAGAGACAGATCATCAGAACAGAGCCAGAACCAGCCAGCTGACCCCTCTTCCTGGGCTGTCATGATGATAAAATGGTGACCTATCTGCTGTGTGCTAGACCTGCCCTAGGCCATGTTTAAAGGACAAGTGTTTAAAGACCAGGGGGTCTTTCAGCCAAAGGAGAGCACAGCTTGTGCCAGTGATTGCATATCGGTGTCTGAGCTTTTGCAAGGCAGTTGTGCAGAGAGAGGAAATGGCATCTTGCCTTCCAGGCAGCCTGGCCTGTCTCTGACTGGGAACAGCTCCCTCTCTGATGCAGCGTGAGGACAGTCTTCCACCAGGCACCTTGGAGCCTGGCCCAGGGACAGCGGCCCATCCACTGTTAGCATTTCCTGATGCAGCAAAGGTATGAAGAGTGAGGGCGGTGGGTGGGGACTGTTTGTCTCAGGTGGTCAAGCAAGACCTCTCCGAGGAGGTGACATTGATCCAAAACCATCATAGCATCTCAGGACTGACCCTGCAGCCTAAAGTCGCCCTCTGGAATCTTCCCAGCATTGGGGGCTGATGTGGTCAGGTGACAAGAACATAGTTGGAGGAACACGATGCTGGTGTTCAGTTCCCGAGCGGAGGAGCCTTCAGGGGTCGGGGAGATGGGGCCCTGATAGAGAACCTAAGCGAGGCCCATAGAGGAGCAGAAGCTGCCCAGTTCCAGTGACTATCCAGGCCACACCTGGGGAGCCGGGGGCAGTGGATCAGGCCTCCTGATTTTTCAGGAGAAAAGAAAATCGGATTTTTATGTGTGCTACCCCAACTCTTACGCATTGAACGTCCACTTCCACCCCCTCCTTTCTCTTCCACTTTCCTTTCTTCCCTTCTGTGCAAAGTGTTCATTTTCAGAAATCTTCTGACATTGACATCTGGAGTGAGAGTATTTTCTATTTCTCTTTCCCAGAGCGAGGCTGCTGAGTGAGACTTCTCTGGAGGTCACGCCTGCCGTTCGGAAAGTGAAATGCTTTTTGGAGCCGCTTATAGCCACCAATATTTATTGAGCACCTACTGTGTACCAGGCCTCCTCTCATGCAGATCAACTTAATCGATTAAGAGATCTGTTAGGTCGGTTCATCTGTGCGTTCCTGATGAAAATTAGAGGTTCGGAGCAGTTTGGAAACAAATTTGTGGTCACACAGCAAGTAAAGGGTAGAGTAGAAACAAAAACTCATATCTCTGACCCAATGTCTGTTTTTGCCCCTGCACAGTGGTTATCAACTAGGGGCAGATTCTGCCCCTCCAGGGGACACTTGGCAATTTACAGAGAGATTTTCGACAGTCATGACTCAGGGATAGTCATGACTCATGACTTGATAACCAGGGGACGAGGGCCAGGGACGCTACAAAATAACCTATATTACGTTGGCCAAAAATTTCATTCGGGTTTTTCTGTAGAATGTTATGGAGAAACCTAAATGAACTTTATGGCCAACATGATATATAGGACACCTCAATCCCCTCAAGGAAGAATTACCTAGAAAAGGCAACCAATCAAATGGGAGCTGCAGCTGCTTGGCCACACCTCCCCGCTATGGATACTGATGATGGGCTGCGTGGACCAGCTCTCAGAGTGTTCCTTTCATGCATTTCTTCTCCACCCTCCAGCAAAGGTGTACAGAGCTCCTCTGCCTGGGCTGAAACTCCAGGGAGAACACCTCCTGGAGCCTCAGCAGGCGGGCTCAGGGGCCTAGTCCTCCTCGCTGTGGCTCTGGACAAAGTGCTCCATCTCTTCAAGCCTGGATTCGTTGTTTGCAAAACGGTAGCTCTCGCGCGGCTTGGGAGACGTAATTCACACAAAGCATATGGCACCAGGCCCTGGAGGAGGGAGCACCATCCTTGTTAGTCATCATCAGTGTTAAGAAGGATTCAGAGTCCAGTGAGGAGTCTCACTGAGCAGAGGTGAAATTTGGAAATGCCTCCTCTTGGGCAACACCCCAGAGAACTCCCTGCCTCAGTGTGTTCACTGCTGCCTCAGGTTGGGCACAGCCATCCACAGAGCAGGGGAAAGGGAAGCGGCTCGTGCTCCCTGGAATGATGATGACAGTGAGGAATGCTGATGTCCAGCCACCCACCCATTACACCCACTGATGGAAGCCTCAGCTCAGGGGCCAAGTCCTCCGCAATGCAGAGCTCACGCTGGTCCCAGCCGCCAGGCCTAGTGGAGTCATGGAGTAAACCCCACATTTAGAAAAGGGAGGGCAGACACTTTCCTGAAATTCAAATGGTAATAAAGGAGAAAAATGGACCAGCTCGCTCCAGATAACCACCACAAGAGAAGTAATTTCTCTGTCCTAAGCAAGGATGCCAGTGGCAGAGACTCCTGCCCAGATAATTCATCAGCCTCAGATTAACGGACTCCTCAGGAACCATCTGCACATGTCTCTATAGGGTTTCTCAGGACACCTCTATTTAGATTTCATCAAGTCTGTTTTTCTCTGTCATCCCTGAGCAGGGAGGCAGGTATCTCACTGGGTAGCACAATTGAATATTGATTTGCCAACAAAGACCCAGAAGAATACATTGCATTCAAGTGAGCCAATTGTTTCTAACAGCCCAAGCCCTCCCCAGGTCTTCATGGTTTCCCCCATGAGTCACTGAGCTCTTGGTGTCACATCAGGCAAATGAAAGCCCAGTTTTGTGCTCATAGGGAATAAATGCCTCCGTTTTCTCATCTATAAAATGGGAATAAAGACATGGGTTGAAAGACTCACTTTATTCCTCAAAATCTTTTAAAATGAGCATATGTTGTTGCTCTTATTTTTGTGCTAATAAAATAAAGAACTGCTGCCCAGAGTGGGCCTCAGTGCCTCAGTGGCTCCCTGTTCTATAACCAACCCCTCCCTGCCCAGACTGTAATTCTGCTTGTGAGTCTATCCCTAAACCTGGGTCCTGCATCCGGGGCCTGCTGCATCCTGGACCCACTGTGATGTGACCGGACACCCATGTGTCACTTCCCACAGACCCCACTTGTCTGTGCTCAGTCTGATGAGACATCCCTGCTGCTTTGTCTGGAGCCTCTGAAGCCGGCTGTGCTCTAAGGTACAAATGGCCGGTGTCTGGGCCTTTCCTGGGGTCAGGGCATCTTCTGCCTCAGTGCCCTTGAGCGTCAGAGTCCAGGCTTGTCCCATCCTGCTGGAAAATAAAGAGGGATGATGTACAGAAGAGGTGGGTATAGGGGACAAAGTGTGTCAGTATAAAGTCCCTTCTGTCTCTGAACAAAATTGTTTCCAGGAGGAAAAAAGAAATGGGGCAAAGGAGGTAAGATCCGTGAGAGAAGGATCCAACCTTTGAAAATACTGAATCGTACCCATGGGAGATACTTTCCAAGACCCCGGTAGATGTCTAAAACTGTGGATAGAACCAATCCCTATATATACTATGCTTTTCCTAGGCACACATACCTATGATTAAGTTTAACTTATAAATTAGGCACAGTAAGACATTTATAACAGTAAGTAATATTAAAGTAGAACAATTATAACAATATGCTGTAATAAAGGTTATGTGAAAGTGGTCCCTCTCTTTCTGAAAATATCTTATTGTACAAGTTTAATGCCTTTTCCATCTTGACTAAGCAGTTACCCCATGCTATGGCCATAACTTTTGCAGTTTGAAGTACAACAGCAAAGCCAGCAAGCATTTCTTTTTTCTTCTTTACAATTTCATGGATAGAAAATTCATTCTTGCCATAGATTTAGCAACCTCAGCATACAATTTTTTTTCTTATTAAGTCAAGCACTTTCATGTTTTCACTTTAAAAAAAAAAAAAAAGCACTTTACAGCTTCTCTTTGGCATATCCAAGTTGCCAGCATCACCACTCTTGCTTTGGGGCCATTATTAAGTAAAATAGGGGTTACTTGAACACTGGCACTTCAATCCTGCCACAGTCTATCTGATCATTGAGGTGACTACTAAGCGACTTACAGGCAGGACATGCTGGACAAAGGAATGAGTCACTTCCTGGGTGGGACAGAGCAGGGTGGCTCAAGATTTCATCATGCTACTCAGAACAGAGCACAATTTAAAACTTACAAATTGTTTTATTTCTAGAATTTTCCATATAATATTTTTGGAGTGTGATGTACCTCGAGTAACTGAAATTATGGGAAGTGAAATCACAGATAAGGGGTGGCTATTATATAACTAACCATATCAGTGTGCTCTCCCATGGTTGGCTAAGTGGAGAAGAGGACAATGACGGACACATGAGTGGCATTCCTTGCCTCCTTTTTATCAGCTCCAGCAGCTTTTGTTTCATTCTAATGAAGAGACTAGAAGGCAGGGAGCTTCAGTAGCTTCTCCCCTTTCGTTGAGTGGAGGGTAACTTCCAGCCCAGCCCGACCTCACTTCTCTCTGGCCTTTACTCCCACCACTCGGAGTTTTTCCCACCTCAGACACATTTACCTTCTTTTGACATGTCATACTGACCAGGCTTCCTCCTTCAGGGTTTTAAACCTGTCCTGAGAGAGGGGTAGGAATACAAACTCCCCATAGTTTGTCGTTTGCTCCTTTCCTAGATAGGGAAGGAGCAAAAGAAATGAGACCACATTCCAAGACCAGGGATGCAGCATGTTCCTAAGACTGAAGCGCTTTCCCCTGAACCTGCTCCCCACCCCCAGGCTAATAAGTTTTCAGTAACAGATAATGGCATAATACTGTTGAGAGAAGGGGGATAGCAGAGAAAGAAGAGCTTGCAAAAAGACCATCTCTGAATCACAGGGCAAAGGGAAAACCTGAAGCTGAGGATTGAGCAGACTTTGTGCTGGCAAAACAACCCCACAGAAGGTATTGCTGCAGGATTTTAAAGCTATGCACTGAGGGTAAACACAGCAACAATTCAGCCCTGCTCCTAACTAGATTAACCCAAGTCTTCTCAATAGAGGCTTAACAGAAGGTAAGATGTGCCCATTTCCAGGCATGAAGGGTATTTACCCCAGACTCTAAAGTCTTACTAAGATATCTGGCTTTCAACCAAAAACTATGAAGCATACAAAAATCAAGACCAAAAATACACACAGTCTGAAGAAATGAAGTAATAAAGTACAGATGTTAGAAGTATATGACATGGGATTTTATTTTATTTTTTATTTTTTTTTAATTTTATTATATTTTTAAACTTTACATAATTGTATTAGTTTTGCCAAATATCAAAATGAATCCGCCACATGTATACATGTGTTCCCCATCCTGAACCCTCCTCCCTCCACCCTCCCCATACCATCCCTCTGGGTCGTCCCAGTGCACCAGCCCCAAGCATCCAGTATCGTGCATCGAACCTGGACTGGCAACTCATTTCATACATGATATTTTACATGTTTCAATGCCATTCTCCCAAATCTTCCCACCCTCTCCCTCTCCCAGAGAGTCCATAAGACTGTTCTATACATCAGTGTCTCTTTTGCTGTCTCGTACACAGGGTTATTGTTACCATCCTTCTAAATTCCATATATATGCGTTAGTATACTGTATTGGTGTTTTTCTTTCTGGCTTACTTCACTCTGTATAATAGGCTCCAGTTTCATCCACCTCATTAGAACTGATTCAAATGTATTCTTTTTAATGGCTGAGTAATACTCCATTGTGTATATGTACCACAGCTTTCTTATCCATTCATCTGCTGATGGACATCTAGGTTGTTTCCATGTCCTGGCTATTATAAACAGTGTTGCGATGAACACTGGGGTACACGTGTCTCTTTCCCTTCTGGTTTTCTCAGTGTGTATGCCCAGCAGTGGGATTGCTGGATCATAAGGCAGTTCTATTTCCAGTTTTTTAAGGAATCTCCACACTATTCTCCATAATGGCTGTACTAGTTTGCATTCCCACCAACAGTGTAAGAGGGTTCCCTTTTCTCCACACCCTCTCCAGCATTTATTACTGGTAGACTTTTGGATCGCAGCCATTCTGACTGGTGTGAAATGGTACCTCATTGTGGTTTTGATTTGCATTTCTCTGATAATGAGTGATGTTGAGCATCTTTTCACGTGTGTGTTAGCCATCTGTATGTCTTCTCTGGAGAAATGTCTATTTAGTTCTTTGGCCCATTTTTTGATTGGGTCATTTATTTTTCTGGAGTTGAGCTGTAGGAGTTGCTTGTATAGTCTCAAGATTAGTTGTTTGTCAGTTGCTTCATTTGCTATTATCTTCTCCCATTCTGAAGGCTGACTTTTCACCTTGCTAATAGTTTCCTTTGATGTGCAGAAGCTTTTAAGGTTAATTAGGTCCCATTTGTTTATTTTTGCTTTTATTTCCAATATTCTGGGAGGTGGGTCATAGAGGATCCTGCTGTGATGTATGACATGGGATTTTAAATAAATATTATTATTTGCTAATATACATGTGTGTGTGTGCACGCGCTCAGTTGTGTCCAATTTTGGCAACCCTAGGGACTGGAGCCCACCAGGCTCCTCTGTCCATGGAATTTTCCAGGCAAGAATACTGGAGTGGGTTGCCATTTCCCACTCCAGGGTATCTTCCCAACCCAGGGATCAAACCCAAGTCTCCTACATTGGTAGGTGAATTCTTTACCACTGAGCCACCAGGGAAACCCATTAATATCTGTATTAATATATAAAAGACTCTAATGTAAAAAGTTGACACTGTGCAAGTTGACAACTCACCAGAGATATAGAAATCATAAGAAAAAGAATGAAAATGCTAAAATAAAAACCACAAGAACAGAGATAAAGAATGACTTTAAAGAAATCATCAGTAGATTCATTATAGCCAAAGAATCAGTTAATTTAAAGATGAGTCAGCAGAAATTGCCCAACTGAAACCAAGAAAGACAAAATAGTGAGGAGGAGGAAAAGCAGAATGGAACACCCAAGATCTGTAGAACAATATCAAACAACCTGGCATATACATAACTGGAATTCCAGAAGAGGGGAAGAATATGATATAAGAAATATCTAAAGAAATAATGACTGAGAATTTTTCAAAATTAGTGAGAGTAACCACAGAAATAACAGACCCAATAAGGTCAGAGAGCATAAAGCAAGACAAAACCAAGACAAAACACTAGCTGCACCATATGCCAACTGCTGAAAACAAAAGAAAGAGAAAACCCTAAAGGCAGACAAAGGGGAAAGAGCCAACACATACAGAGGAACAAAAATAAGAAGTGTGGCAGATTTCTTCTTAAACAGTATGCAAGTTCAGTTCAGTTCAGTCGCTCAGTTGCATCCGATTCCCTGCGACCTCATGGACTGCAGCCCACCAGGCTTCCCTGGAGAAAGTACACAAGCTCGGTGAAAAATTAGTGACCTCTTTAAATTGCTGAAATAAAATAAATATCAAACCAAAATTCTATACCCAGTGAGACTATCTTTCAAAAATAAAAGAAAGAGTGACATCAGCAAGATAGTTGTACAGAATCCTAAGCCCTCACTCCCCTACAGAAACGCCAATAAAAGCACACAGATCCAATTGCCTTTGTGACCGATTCATGTCGATGTTGGACAGAAAACAACAGAATTCTGTAAAGCAATTATTCTCCAATTCAAAAATAAATAAATTTTAGAAAATTGCCTTTGTGAGAATCCAGAAGAGGTTGCAAGACCGAGGTGAGCACAAAGCCAATAAAAGCCTCATCAAAGTAGGTAGGAAAGTTTGTTGCATTTGCCTACCCTAGGCCCTCCTCATGCCCAGTGTCGTATAGTATAGTCACAAGAAAAAGTCTCAACTCCCAGCTGCTCCCTCAAGAAGGAAAGAGACAGTGGAGCACGCATCGCACAGCCTGATCTTTCAGGGCTGCCAGGGGATTGCTTGTGTCTCGCCGGACTTGAAGCACTGGCTGCAGTGGTGGCAGAGTCCAGGTGCCAGGTTGGCGGCCACTGAGAACCAAGTGAGAGCCGTGCCACACACAGCGCTGGGCAGACGCCAGTCCCGTATAGACAGACACCAGAGGGGAGCAAGCTATTCCCAGTTCCTAATAAGAAACAGGGGCAAGCCTCTTTCACTGGAAAATCACCGACACAAGCTGAAAGATACAGCCCCAGAAAAATCTGAGAAATATCCACAATCTCTAATCAAGTCAATGAGTGAAGATCTTCCTCTGTGTTAAGCCAGTCCATAAAGACTTAGACGTGGCTTTTTCTTCAAATGTCCAAATCCCAGGAAAAGACCACAAAGCATACAAAAAAAAAAAAAAACAGATAAATGTGACCCCTATGCTGCTGCTGCTGCTGCTGCTGCTAAGTCGCTTCAGTCGTGTCTGACTCTGTGCGACCCCAGAGACGGCAGCCCACCAGGCTCCCCCGTCCCTAGGATTCTCCAGGCAAGAGTACTGGAGTGGGGTGCCATCGCCTTCTCCGGTGACCCCTATACTACTGACCAAATACTATGGAGCCATAAAAAAAGAATTTTGCCATTTACAATAACATGAATGGACCTATAGATTACCATAGTAAGTGAAGTAAATCAGAGAGAGAAAGACAAATACCATATTATATGACTTAAATGTGGGACCTAAAATATAGAGTTTGGAGGAAGTAGAAATGGGGTTCAATGGGTATTGAGTTTCAGTTTTGCAAGATGAAAAAATCTGAAGATCTGCTGAACAATAATCTGAATATACCTAACACTACTGAACTGTATACTTTTAAACTGTTGAAAAGGTAAATTTGTTATGTTTTTGACCATAATTTTAAAATTAAATAAATAAAATGAAGGCAAAATAAAGTCTTTCTCAGACAAACAAAAACTGAGACTTAATGCCACTGACATTTTATGTTCAATGTATTTTACCAATTTTTTTTAATTCAGACAAAAACCACCATCAATCAGTGCACTACACTGTATTGATAAACTAGAAAAAAATCATATAATCATTTCAATAGACGGAGAGCAACAGAGGTGATGGGGGAAGCATTTGACAAACTCTCTGCAGATTAAAGAATAGCAGGGAACATCCTGAAACTGATAAGTGGCGTCTACAAAAAGCTTACGATATAGTATACTCAGGGATGAAGGACTGTTTTTCCCTAAGATTAGGAACCAGGAAGGTTCCATTACATTTCATCCTGTTCCCAACATCCTCATCTCCACTGGTCTCAGATGCACTCAAGGCTCATTGACCCAAATTCACTCTCCAAAGGTGGGGGGGTTGCAAATAGATTAAAGAAAAGAAATAACTGCAACCTGCTGCAAGGATTCATGAGCTCCCAACCTCAGAAGTGCAAGTAGGTTCGCAAATGGAATGGATGACCCCAGACTTGCTATCACAGGCTTTCTCTTTTGTAGTACTTCCAAAACATCGTGTCCACAGAGTGCCCTGTTTTGTTTTTATCAAAAAGCCAGTGTAACAAGCCAGTGTTAGGGGAAGAGAGCAGAGGAACTGCTGTTTCTCCCCTCCTCCCATCGCAGATCTTCCTGGCCTCCCCATCAGCCTGGAAAACCAGAGGCACCTCTCCAGGCTCAACTGCTGGTGGGATATTCAGACAATGCTAATGATTTTGCAGAGTTGTCCCTGATGACAACTGGCTAGGCACATTCTCTAAGAGCTACCGCTGTGAGGGCATTTGCAGAGCCCGCCTCGCTTTGAACATTGATCTTATTCATCTTTGTTCCTACACAGCGCCAAGCACAGTGCCCAGCGCTTAATCGGAGCTTGAGAAAGTACTGGTTGAATCGAACAGAACTTGAAACAGAAATCGAACACACTTTTAAGGTTGCGTCAGAGCACGAAAAGAAAATGTTTGAAAATGAAAATCCTTTTCTGTTGATCCCTGGAGAGCATAGCACTTCAAGGAAGCCTTTAGCAAATCCTTTTGTAAAATGCAGAAGCGTGGGATTACTTTGTATGATAAATACCCCTCACGCGTGATACTGTGAATTTATATATATACATGCATATGCATGGGCTTCACAAGTGGCAATAGTGGTAAAGAATCCACCTGCCAGTGCAGTAGATGCAAGAGATGTGAGTTTGATCCCTGGGTCGGGAAGATCCCCTGGAGGAGGAAATGGCTACCTACTCCAGTATTCTTGCCTGGAGAATTCCATGGACAGAGGAGTCTGGCAGGCTACAGTTCATGGGGCCTCAGAGAGTCTGACGCAACATGCATATGTATATATGTGTGTTTAATATTAATGTTGAATATAGAATATTGGTGTATAGATATTAATATTAACTAGTTAAATATTAAAGTCTACAGAGACAAACGAAGCCTCTCTGGACATTTTTCTAGCCCAATCCCTCCAGAGATTTTATTTAGAATTATTCAGATTAGAAATAATTCATCCTCCCAGGATCAGATAAAATTTGTTAGTTTTTTAATCATGAGACCGGAAATTCAGGAAACCAAGAGACAGAATCTGGTCCAAAGGATTTCTGTGTCCTTCTATTCCCTAGGTAAAACAAAGCCCCAGATACATAGCTATGCTGCAGTGTCCCCGCCCTCAGTCTGCAGTGAGAACTGGCCACCAATCTGATTGGTCTAAAGCTCAGAATTGCTCACATTACTAAATTTTGGGGTTGGGGGAGGTGGAATGAGTAACTGGAGGGGTGCATGGGCAGCTATCTTCAACTGAGCCTCTACCAGCAAGTCTTCACCACTCCCCAGAGGGGAGTTAGGACCCCAGGCTAAAAACGGGACCCAGAGTTCACATCTACTCATGGATCTCTTATCTTATTCAGGACACTGAATTTTGGGCTTTCCTGGTGGCTCAGTGGTAAAGAATGTGCCTGCAATGCAGGAGACCTGGGTTTGATCCCTGGGTGGGGAAGATCCCCTGGAGAAGGAAATGGCAACCCACTCCAGCATTCTTGCCTGGGAAATTCCATGGACAGAGGCGCCTGGTGGGCTACAGTCCATGGAGTCACAAAAGAGTTGGACACAACTTAGTGACTAAATGGCAACATGAAAATATTAAGAAGCAGGAGGACTCTCGGAACGCTACAGAACTTGGCATGAGAATAAACTGTGTTCTCTGGCAATTTCCAAACATGTCTCACTGGCCCATCGCCTTGCATCCTTCTGGCCTCCTGGCTCCACCACTTCCTCCCCAGCCTTGGGAGATGTGGCCTATCTCTTCATCCACAGGGAGAAGTTCCCTTAAGAGCTGGAGCTTTGCAGCTCTTAACAGCATGTACTAAAGCTGTTGCAGAGTCTAGAGAGGTGCTCCAAGCAGAGGATTCCTTGTCACACATGTTTGAGAAAAGCTACAGACTACCTGATTCTCTGCCACAGGGCCTTTCAGAGTCTTTAAAGCAGCTGGTAACCAAGGAGATGAAGGCCTGAGTCTGCCAGGCTACTGCCCCTCCACCCTTTGGCAGGCCACTCAAACTCCGGGTGCCTCAGTCTCCTCCTCTGTGAAGTGGGGCAATAACAGAACCCACAGCACAAAGTTGCTGTGAGGACTGAATGAGTCCATCTATATGTGAGCAATGCCTGATGGAGGAGGCACCATGATACCTTCCGCTATTCGCACCTTTATGTCCATCATCATCACCATCCTTTGGGAAGGATGATGGGCTCCTACCTCCAGAAACCAAATCCATACCTTGGACCCTTGCCTGGTACCGAGGTCCCAACGACTTGGGTCACAGCCTTGCTCCTGTGAAGTTAATTCCTCCCCCCTCTCACCCCTTCCGCCGTCTTAGCTTCCCAGAAGCAGACCCTGCAACAAGGCTTTGAGGATGAGTGTTTAGTTGAGAAGGTGGTCCAGGTAAGCATCAAGAGGAAGTGAGACAGAGAAGGGAAGGAAGCCCATAAGAGGTACATATTAAGCAAGTGAATGCTGTGAGTGGCAGAGTCTCAGTCCTGGGGGCAGGGAAGTCTGGGAGATGATGCAGAACACAACTCAGAGCTGCCCTACCAGAGGTGAGGGATCAAGAAATGGGAGAGTTTACTTCCAGTCCCAACCATTGCTGACTGAGGGCTGGTCCTAGGCATCAATTCTCTGGTGTTCCCAGGCCCCCACGATGGATGGAGAGGATCCTGTCTGCAAGGTGCATCTGCCTACTACCCATTGCTGGGACACCTGACCTGGCCCATCCAATGATCTCTTGTCACCAGAGTCTGAAAATGTCAAGTTCAGCTTTTTTATTCTCTATGCCTCGGGCTTCCCCCCAAACCCCTTCCTGCCTAACTTGTGAAACAGCATGTCATCCAGCCCCTTGCTCTTCCACATCTGGTCCACCTTATGGTCCACGCTCCTAACCAGAGCACCCTCCTGCCCAGAGCATCCTCAGATGATCAACAGTGAGACACATGAGGGCTGGAAGTTAGGGCTGCCCATCACCACCCCCACTCAGTTCATCAAGTCATCTGGGCACCCAACCTAGGCCACTTACTTATTTGAGCACCTACTGTGTACCAGAACTCATGCTGAGAGCATCCCCTGTGACTCTCACAACCCCCTATGAAGGAGAGTTCATCAGGTCTGCCTTCTGGCTGGGAAAACTGAGGACCTGAAAGGTTAGGTCATTGCCCCAAGGTCACCTTCTGTCCTAAAAACACCCTGAAAAGGCTCTTGTGGGAGTAACAAAGGGACCCACACACATCTCTACCCTCCCACTGTCCCTGTCTGCGGGGATGCGGTTTTCAGTAACCCCCCCAGGTACAACCCACAGGGGCTTCCCTGATAGCTCAGTTGGTAAAGAATCTGCCTGCAGTGCAGGAGAGACACCAGTTCGATTTCTGGGACAGGAAGATCCTCTGGAGAAGGGATAGTCTACCCACTCCAGTATTCTTGGGCTTCCCTTGTGGTTCAGCTGGAAAAGGATCCACCTACAATGTGGGAGACCTGGGTTCAATCCCTGGGTTGGGAAGGTCCCCTGGAGAAGCAAAAGGCTACCCGCTCCAGTATTCTTGCCTGGATAAGACTGTATAGTCCATGGGGTCACAAAGAGTCAGACATGACTGAGCAGCTTCCAATTTCACTTTTTTCACAACCCGCTCTGCAGACCCTCTTCCTAAATCCTTCTAGGCCATTGTTTGCCTGGAATCATCCTATTGATCCCATCAAGTAATTGTCAGAGATCATCTCAGAGAACCAGAGGTTGATACCTACATGGCCAGCAGATGCTGTGTGAGAGCCCATCCTTGCTCCCCAGAGGTCCTTATTTAACCACAGTCACCAGGGCTCTGGGTCTACGGGAAGCCCGCCCCAGCAGATGCTGTGTGAGAGCCCATGCTTGCTCCTAAGAGGTCTTTATTTAACCAACGTCACCAGGGCTCTGGGTCTACGGGAAGCCCGCCCCACTTTGGACTTTGCAGCGATCACAAGAGGACTTGTTATCAGAACTGATTTGTGGAGGTTGAAAGGCTTTGGATGAAGATCTCTGCAGTGGGACTGCAGGACTCAGGCAAAAATGCAAGGCCATCAGCTGTTTGGGTGAAACACAGCTGTCATGTAATTTTAATTAAATTCTTATTTGTGTCCAGTAATTGAGCACTGACTTCCCAGGCCTGACTCTGGAAGGGAAGCCAGGGCCCGCCTGCTCTGGTGGAACACTGCAAACACTGAAAGTACTAGAGGGGTAAATACGAGCCTGCCTTCTCATCTGTGCCCACTGAGTTACCTCTCTTCTCCGGAAGTCAGCTTTCCTGTCTCCTTCTCCAGTCATCCTGGCAGAAGTGAGCAGACTAGAGGAACAGATGGGGGCTAGCAGCTGTAGGAAAGCTGGATGTCCAGGGAGCGGGGCCAGGGGGAACAATCAGGGAAAGACCATGGAGCTCAGGGTGTAACAGAACAAGGTACGAACCCTGAATTTACAGTTCACAAGCTGGGAGATTTTAGCAGGTCACTTTGCCCCTGAGTCTTGGTTTCCCCACGTGTAAAACAGCCACTGTAACTCCCACCTGGGTAGAAAAGCCAGTTATCTCACATCTCTCCTTGTTAGCCCTGGTGGCTTCCCTGGTGGCTCAGATGGTAAAGCATCTGCCTGCAGTTCAGGATACCTGGGTTCGATCCCCGGGTTGGGAAGATCCCCTAGAGAAGGAAATGGCAATCCACTCCAGTACTCTTGCCTGGAAAACCCCATGGATGGAGGAGACTGGTAGGCTACAGTTCATGGGGTCACAAAGAGTCAGACACAACTGAGCGACTTCACTTTCTTTTCCTTTCTTTTCCTTCTTAGCCCACAAATCTGGTAAGGGTCTTCTCCAACCCCCACAGTTTAACGGGCCTGGAGGAGACAGTTGTCCAGGCTGGAAAATCAGATCACTTCTCCTTGAATGCTGCTTGAAATACGGGGATAAAGTCAAACAGCTTTGGAGAGCCAATCACATCAGCCCAAGGGTCTGCCTGTTGTTTAGGTATGGTCATGCTGGATCATAAGTAAAGAGAGAGGCCAGTCTGAAAAGGAAATGAAGAAGACAGGCAAAGGGAAATAGAGATGAGTCGTTCTGCAGACTCAGCCAGGGAGAAAGGCAGAGAGAGGCGTGGGGAGCAAGAGAGGGTCTCTGCCAGGTGACCTTCAGGTCCCAGAAGGCCTCGTGGGCTTCAACAGTCAGGATCTGAGGCATCCCCTATAGTCTCACCCTAAACACTATTTCCACCTGAGTGAGAATTAATTCAATGTCTGGTGTAATACAACATTTGCAGGGTTAGAGTTGAGTCAGGAATAACTTGATGGGGCTTCCAATGATGTCCTAAGATCAGAACTCTTTCTATTTCTCCTCTGAATGTTGTCTTCATTCTTAGGCTACACTTGAGATGATAATAATAGTTCCAGACTATGGACTTCCAGGCTCAAGTTCAGTGGGAATAATCTAGTTTAAGTTCAGAGCAAAGAGTAAGAGTCTAATACTCAGAAGTCCCAGTAAAAGGCTCATTGTAAAACAATGGCTCTTGTTTGGTCATAGATCCATCCCTGGGCCAATTACTGTAGCCAGAGAATGGTCTGAATGGATTGGTTTAACCCAGGTCACGTGGCCAATCTCTGAGCTGTGTGTGTTGCCTCACCCAGGAACTGAAAGTGGAACAGAGATGACCCCAATAAAAATCCTGCTGATAAACAGATAAGGAACACAAGCAAGATGAAGACATAACCTCGGGGGCAGATGGAGAGGCAGAAATTAAGTCCTTATGAAATGTACCTATAACAAGGCTAATGCTTAATAAAAGTTGATTTCTCTTCCTTGCCCTTGAATTGGCAGCTTTTCTGTATAGTTCAACTAGGCTAGAAATTCATGTCCTTCTTCTCCCCATCCAATCTCTCTGCCTCTTGTACAGACTTCACATGTGGCATTCCCTAGTCTGGGACACCCTTCTTGCTCCATTGTCTGTTCAATTCTTAACCTTGGTGCTGAATTTAAGTTTTATCTGCTCCCTGAAACTTTTCTAGAGTCTTCTGGTGGACGCTAATTTATTATGTGAGACTACAATCTCTCAATAGAGAGAGGTATTTTTATAATGCACTTTGCTTACAATTCTATTAACTGCCATCAGGAGGCTGTATATATCAGAAGTCTCGGTTCTAGTAAAACCAGTTTGTTTGCTTGTTTGCTTTCTTTTCCTTTCTTTTCTTTTTAAGCTCCATTGTCAGGTGGAACTGTATCAGAAGGTAGTGATATTATATGCAGGTACAGTGTATCAGAAAGATCTGGGTTCTGATTCTGGCTCCAACACCTAATAGTCTTGAAATTTTGGCAAACAACTCAGCCTCTCTGAGCATCACTTCTCTAAACCACTACCACTTCTCTTAACACTACCAATATCATTGGGTTGCTGCAAAAATTAAATACATTAACATATGCAATGTATTTAACACAGTACCTAGCACACAATAGGTACCTGATGGATATTAGATTTTCTCCAACGATTTCGACAAGTTGTGTTTCAAAAGTATTTTGGAACTCAGAACACATTGTTTCATTAACTCTTCTATAGACTGTGGTTAGTCAAAGCAAAAGCTCTAATAGCTTCTACTACTTATAACTATGAATAACAATGTTTCTTTGGGAAAAAATAGTTCAAATCCCAAACATAAGCAACACATCCTCCTCCCCCTAATCGCTCCCAAGGAAGAAAATTTATATGGGCAGTATTCAGAAAATGTATACTCACATCAGAGAGGGCAAAGCAGATTGGGAACCTAGTAGCAGAGACATAGAGTGTCAGGGCTGATGGAAAGCATGAATGTTTCAGATTCTTTTACTTATGGTCATTATATTAACAATTTTTAACTTATTAAAAATAGATGGGAGAAAATGGAAACAGTGACAGACTTTATTTTCTTGGGCTCCAAAATCACTGTGGACAGTGACTGCAGCCATGAAATTAAAAGATGCTTGCTCCTTGGAAGAAAAGGTATGACAAACCTAGACTTCATATTAAAAAGCAGAGACATCACTTTGCTGACAAAGGTCCAAATAGTCAAGGCTATGGTTTTTCCAGTAGTCGGATGTGTATGGATGGACCATAAAAAAGACTGAGTGTTGAAGAACTGATGCTTTTGAACTGTCGTGCTGGAGAAGACTCTTGAGTGTCCCTTGGACAGCAAGGAGATCAAATCAGTCAATCCTAAAGGAAATCAGTCCTGATTATTCGTTGAAAAGACTGATGCTGAAGCTGAAGCTCCAATGCTTTGGCCACATGATGCAGAGTCAACTCATTGGAAAAGACCCTGATGCCGGGAAAGATTGAGGGCAGGAGGAGAAATGAGCAACAGAGGATGAGATGGTTGAATGGCATCATTAACTCAATGAACATGAGTTTGAGCAAACTCTGGGAGATAGTGAAGGATGGGGAAAGCTGGCATGCTACATTCCACGGGGTCACAAAAAGTCAGACATGACTGAGTGACTGAACAACAACAAATAATAACAATAACAATAATTATACCAATAATACCATTGGTTGGGACTTACAGTGTGCCAGGCTCTGAGCACATCACGTCATTAATTCTCACAACTACTTTTTATGGCAAGGACTAGTACCATCCCCATTTTATAGCTGAAGGAACTGAGAGCCCACAAAGGTAATAAATTTGCTCAGTCTTACAGGTCATGTATGGATGCAAGAGTTGGACTGTGAAGAAAGCTGAGCGCCAAAGAATTGATGCTTTTGTACTGTGGTGTTGGAGAAGACTCTTGAGAGTCCCATGGACTGCAAGGAGATCCAACTACTCCATTCTAAAGGAGATCAGCCCTGGGATTTCTTTGGAAGGAAGGATGCTAAAGCTGAAACTCCAGTACTTTGGCCACCTCATGCGAAGAGTTGACTCGTTGGAAAAGACTCTGATGCTGGGAGGGACTGGGGGCAGGAGGGAAAGGGGACGACAGAGGATGAGATGGCTGGATGGCATCACTGACTCAATGGACATGAGTTTGAGTGAACTCCGGGAGATGGTGATGGACAGGGAGTCCTGGTGTGCTGCAATTCATGGGGTCACAAAGAGTCGGACACGACTGAGCGACTGAACTGACAGGTGTAAGTGACTGACTCCAGTTCACAGCTCCTGACCATTACCCTCACTGCCCCTCCACTTCTGAGGGTCCATTTGTGAGTTTTTAGGACTCATTCTGCCATCACTTTGTGAAGGAAGAGCTGATTGCCTCTACAGATGAGGAAACTGGGGCCCAGAGAGGGGAGACAACTTGCCCAAAGTTGCGCAGCAGGGAAGTAAGGGTATCTCTAAGTCTCCCTCCCCAGCTCTCCCCACTCCCAGATCTCTCCCAGGAAAATGCAGAGATGAGATGAGAGAGGGGTGCTTTTCACTGCAAGCAGCAGCCTGAGCAGCTGGGGAGCCTATTCATTTATTCCTCAGCACATCCTTCCCTGACAGCCAAGCCCTTTCAAACATCACACCTCCCTTCTCCCCGCTAGAACATGCAGCTGGTCCTTCCTTAATGTGCCTCCCCTACTTATTACCTTCAAGGAGAGACTCAATGCAGGAGGTAAACACAAAAGACTTGCTTCTGATAAGTGATGATCTCATATCTCCCATGGATTTGAATGGACTCCATAATAGCATGCCATTATCCTCTGTCAGGGATGAAAAGCCCCCAAACATCACACCTATGCATGGGTGGCAGGAGCTGGCATCCACACAGGGGTGCCAGCATCATCCAGAGGAAACAGGCAAGTGTAGGTCTAGCTGAGGGCAAACGGTTAGAGATACAGGAGTCAGTGGGTGGCTGGCGGGAGCTCCTGGATGCAGGACATGTCCATGTCTATAGCCCTTGAGATCCAGTTAGGCTGAGACCAGCCTCAGCATTACCTGGTCCACAAGGTGAACTGCAAAGGCATAGCCAGGTGCTGGCTCCTGACCTGCCTCTGTTCTCCACATGGTCCAGATTTAGTCCCTCTGCCTTGGTCGTGGGATGAGGTCTCCCAGGCCTGGGCCTCACTTGCTTCTGATAAGTGATGATCTCATATCTCCCATGGATTCGAGTGGACCGCATAATAGCATGCCATTAACCTCTGTCAGGGATGAAAAGCCCCCGGACATCGCACCTATGCATGGGTGGCAGGAGCTGGCATCCACACAGGGGTGCCAGCATCATCCAGAGGAAACAGGCAAGTGCAGGTCTCAGATCAGATCAGATCAGATCAGTCGCTCAGTCATGTCTGACTCTTTGCGACCCCATGAATCGCAGCACGCCAGGCCTCCCTGTCCATCACCAACTCCCGGAGTTCACTCAGACTCACGTCCATCGAGTCAGTGATGCCATCCAGCCATCTCATCCTCTGTCGTCCCCTTCTCCTCCTGCCCCCAGTCCCTCCCAGCATCAGAGTCTTTTCCAATGAGTCAACTCTTCGCATGAGGTGGCCAAAGTACTGGAGTTTCAGCTTTAGCATCCTTCCTTCCAAAGAAATCCCAGGGCTGATCTCCTTCAGAATGGACTGGTTGGATCTCCTTGCAGTCCAAGGGACTCTCAAGAGTCTTCTCCAACACCACAGTTCAAAAGCATCAATTCTTCGGCGCTCAGCCTTCTTCACAGTCCAACTCTCACATCCATACATGACCACAGGAAAAACCATAGCCTTGACTAGACTAGCTGAGGGCAAACGGTTAGAGATACCGCAGTCAGTGGGTGGCTGGTGGAAGCTCCTGGATGCAGGACATGTGCATGTCTATAGCCCTTGAGATCCAGTTAGGCTGAGACCAGCCTCAGCATTACCTGGTCCACAAGGTGAACAGCAAAGGCATAGCCAGGTGCTGGCTCCTGACCTGCCTCTGTTCTCCACATGGTCCAGATTCAGCCCTTCTGCCTTGGTCATGGGATGAGGTCTCCCAGGCCTGGGCCTCACTTGCTTCTGATAAGTGATGATCTCATACCTCCCATGGATTCAGATGGACCCCCTAATAGCATGCCATTATTCTCTGTCAGGGATGAAAACCCCCCAAACATCACATCTATGTGTGGGTGGCAGGTGCTGGCACCCACACAGGGGTGTGCAAGTCCCTGGACTTGCCAACCTCAGGTCCACCCCCTATCCCAGTGGAAGCTACCCTCTGGCCCTGGTGCTATGTGACCCACCTCTATGGCCAGCCTCAGAGGGATCTAGTGCAGACTCCACGCCCCCCACACACACCCTGACCCTGTAAGAGCCAGAGAGCAAAGACAGGAGAGCCCAGGCTCCCCTGCAAACTCCGTGTAGGCAGCACCCGGGTGGACACCGGGGTGAGCGTGCAGGTTCAGGGATCACGCTGTCAGACATGCTTATGCTCCACCACTTACTGTCTGTGTCTTTCTGGCAAGTTACTAACCTCTCCGAATCCCAGCTCCCTCATCTCCAAATGGGGAGAATAGCTCCTTTCCATCTACAGACCTCAGCTTCCCCTCCATCAACTGCAAACCAAAGCATGTGTCACTGGCTCATCTCCACCTGCATTCTCAGCCAGCATGTGAGCTCCACAGGGCAGGGCTGAGCCCGTCTTGCTCACCACCATGTCCCTATGCCCAGCACACACTTGTCAGTGAACACTTGTCACGCCAGTAACATGAACGCACAAACAAGGAAGTGTATGAACAGCTCAAGTCCGGCCACTGGCACACTCTAGAATTCACCATGTGGCCCAGGCTGGGAAGATACCTGTCAGCGGGAGCCCTGGGTCCTGGCCGCCAGCTGCAAGGGTCTGCTCTCCTCCGGCAGTGATGGGGACCCAGCTCTCACCACACTGCTGCCCCCTGCCTTTCCTATCCAGCACTGCGGCCCTTTCATAGGGTGCCCCATTCTGGCCACCATCTTCCATGAGGAAAGTTTCCTCTCTCCTCACTGCCCCTTGCACACTTGCTACCCAGCCCTCTCCTGCCTCCCAACACCCCTCCCTGGTCGATGTCCAGCAGGGCTCAGGCCACTTGTCTGAGGCCCTGCCTGTACAGCTGCCCTTCAAGCTGTGTGACAAAGGCCGGTCAGTCTCTGTGCCCCAGGAGCAGGGATGAGGGGTTCAGCCAGAGCAGCCTGGCCTTCCACATCTGCATGGCCAGTCTGATTCTGACGACCCCCAAAGGGGGCCAGAGGAGCCGGGGAAAGTCACCTAACTGGGGTGGGGTCTGGAGAGAGCTGTGGGAGGAAATGGGTGGTCCTGGTAAACCTCAAAGTGGGATCCAGCTCCCTTTTTACTCACTTTTCCTGAGTTTGAGAAGGTCCTCCTCGCCCAGCAGCAGGTGCCTCTGCAGGCAAAGGGCTGAGCCGAGGGCAGTTACACGGAGGAGGGAAAGGTCTGAAGGGCCAGTGGGAACCAAGCAGGACTCAGTGCCTGGGTCACCCCAGGACTGGGGACGATCAGAGGATGGGGAGAACAAACGTGCGTGTTTCCTTGCCTCTCCTATGAGATCAGGGTGGGCCTGGACCACCTCCAAGTCACCGCCTCCTCCAAGATGTCAGGATTCTCCTCTCTCCTCCCATGGGGCCCTTTCGCCTCACAGAGCCCTTGGGGCAGTGAGGGAAGGGGCACTCCATCCCAAGACCCCAGGACCACACTGGTGGGGCACCACCTGAAGCGAGGCCCCCTCCTTCTGCAGTGCCCCCCGCCCTGTTCCCCAGGTGATCTCAACCCCCACGGGCCGGGTGTCATGAACATATTGAGTCCAATCCCACAGCAACCCTGCAGCGGGAGGACTGTCACCTCCTGAAGCAGAAGCTGAGACTCAGGGAGGTTTTCACAAAGCCAGGAACCAACCCCTCACTAAAGCCCCTGTTTTTCCCAGTCCCACTCAGACACTCTGGAACTGCCCTCTCATTTCCTGATTCTTGATCTCCATCTCCTCTACAGTAAGTAGGCATCTAAGTTTTCCTCCCCCTCCTGCCCCATCTGTCCCCTCCTGCCATTTATGGACCCTTAATTTGAGGGATTATTTTTTTATTTTTTGGTGGAGGGGGGGATCTGACCCTCTCCATTCTCCTTCCATGGGGCTGGATTCCTCTGGCCCTGTAGAGCATGTATTTAATGAGAATAAGCAATAAATGAGCACATGAATATATAGATTAATGTCAGATTAACCCTATTTGTTGTTGTTCAATCGTTAAGTTGTGTCCAACTCTTTGTGAGCCCATGGACTGCAGCGCAGTCCATGGTGAGGCTTCCCTGTCCCTCACTATCTCCTGGAGTTTGCTCAAATTCATGTCCATCGAGTTGGTGACACTATCTAATCATCTCATCCTCTGTTGCCCCTTTCTCCTCCTGCCCTCAATCTTTCCCACCACCAGGGTCTTTTCCAATGAGTCCACTCTTTGCATCCTGTGGCCAAAGTATTAGAGCTTCAGCCTCAGCATCAGTCCTTCCAATGGATATTCAAGACTGATCTCCTTTAGGATGGACTAGTTTGATCGTGCAGTCCAAGGGTCTCTCAAGAGTCTTCTCCAGCACGACAGTTCAAAAGCATCAATTCTTCAGCGCTCAGCCTTCTTCATGGTCCAACTCTCACATCCATACATGACTACTGGGAAAACCATAGCCTTGACTATTTGGACCTTTGTCAGCAAAGTGATGTCTTCTGTCTGTGAAGAGAAACAAAGCAGGAGGCGGGTAGAGAGTGATGGGAAAGGGCATGAGCCAGAGATGGGGATGAGAAAGCACTTGATATAAACCCGAAGAAAGTTAAGGAATGAGCTATGGTGGGAGAGAATTCCAGGCTGGGAAGAGTGTATGAAGCAGGGATCTACCACTGACTGGAGGGGAGTGGGGAGCAGGAAGCCTTCCAGGGCCACTTAAAGACAATGGGTTTTACACTAAGCAAGATGGGAACCCAGTGAGGGCTCTGCGCAGAGGATGGACATAAACAGTTATGATCCGAAATTACAATAATAATAGTAATCCCCTGCAAACATTTACTGTAGGCCAAACTCTTCTTCTAAGCTGGTCAAGTATGTAACTCATTGAATCCGCACAGCAACCCTCCAGGCAGGCACTACTATCTCCACGAGTTACAGGTGGGAAGTCCAGACTCAGACAAGTTACACAGACCGAGTCAGGTCACATGGCTGGTAAGTGGCAGAACTAGGATTCGACCCCAGGAAATCTAGTCTAGCCCTTTGTTGCTGCCTCCTGTTAAAAGGATGATTATCTCTCTTTTGCAGATGAAGAAAATGAGACTCAGAAGTGATTTGAGGGTCAAGAGCAGCAGCACGGGGATTTGAACCCCAGTCTGTAGGGCCCAGTGCCCGAGCCTGGACCCTGGCTGGGACCCGGATGCCTTCTTCCACTCCTGCCGGGTCCAAGCTGCACTCCCACCCTGTGCTGAGCCCAGGCAGGGGAGTCTCTCCCCCGGGGTCTCTTGAATCCTCTGCCCCTGTGGCCTTGAGCCCCAGCCCAACCCACCGGACTCAGCTCCTGCACCAGCCTTTCTCCTCCGTTCCTGACAAACCTGAAGACCTGGGTCCTGGGCCCTGGTGCCCCTGAGCTCCACCAGGTGCCTGCTGGATCCGGCCCTGGTACTCAGGCTGCCCTTGTTAAGTCTTGTTAGCAGGTGTCTCGCTTGTTCCCAGCCATTGTCATCCATGAGGTTTAAAGCACACAGCTCATGAGAGCTCCACTGTGGGGAAGAGCAGCCTTTCCTCAGAGCACTGCTGGGTTTCAGAGAGGAGTGGCCTCTGTAAGAGGCTTGAGGATGGCCAGACCAAGACTCCTATCCCCTCTACTACTGAGACTTCAAAGGACGCAAAATGCCCGACGCCACCAGTGGGGCAACCGCCGGGAAGGCTGAGCCCGGGCCGGGCAGAGCAGGAAGGAAGTCAGTGACCAACAGCACAGATGCCCCCGCTGGGCACCCCCCTCCACCCAAGGGAGGAAGGAGGGTCCCAAGGGATTCAGGAGGGTCCCACGTGAACCTCTGAGGCAGGAGGTGTGCACAACCAAGTGGCCTGGTGGCAGTGGCTGGAACTGGGTTGTCCATGGTCAAGAGAGGATGGAGTTTCCTGGTTTGGAACCCAGGTGCTCCACACACAGGAATGTTTTCTTGTGATCGAAGCAGATGCTGAGGGGGTCCCACCTCTGTCCCCCGGGCACGCACCCTCACACACCAAGGAAAGTGACCTCCGCAACTATGTGCCTCCTGTTTCCTCCACTAGAGCCCGTCCAACGACCTTCACTCACAAAACAGAGTGTCCACTACGTGCCAGGAGCCACGTCAGGCTTGGGGACACAGCCCTGAGTGGGCCAGAGAAAGGCCCGTCCTCGTGGAGCTGACGTTCGGTGGTGAAACGTGAATAGACGCAGCTGTGTCCAGAGGCAGGTGGTGACACAAGCTAAGGGAGCACAGGGTGGGGCAAGGGGATGGGGTGACGGCGTGCGGGTCAGAGGCTGACGTGCCCTCCCTGTGCGCAGAGTGAGGAGGGGACCAGGGCTCGTCCCGCCTGAACCTCTGGCCCCACACAGAGCTGGGCATGGGCTGCCCTCAGACAACACCTGCTGACTGAGCATCCAGAGGGATGGAGCCCCCTCCCCACGCACTTCTGTGAGGGAGGAGTGGACAAGATGGGTGGAGGGCTAATCTCTGTTCTCCCACCCTGATGCGATCTCTCCACACCTCCACGTTCCTGGAGAACAGGGATGCCTGCACCCCCTTTTCCCAGGGTCTCATTTCAGCAAATGAGAAGAGGGAAGAGGCAGAGAAAGGGAAGGGGTGAGGAGAGAAGAGCGTGACCCCCTCCTCCAGCTTCCCAGGCAAAGTCATCACCCCCTAGAGGGGAGGACGGTGGCTCGGGCGCCTCCCTCCCAGTGGGGACAGAGCTGGGGTGGGGACCCAGGAAACACCACATCACATGGCCTAGAAAATGAGCCAGGACTTGATGTTCCCCTGGAAATAGCCGCACCTGGCCCCCTCCTCGCCCTCCCTGTCGGGAAGTCCCGAAGCCCCGCCCATTTCCCTTGGAGCACGTGTTTCAAGCACATTGTTTTCCGCCTCCTGATAAACTGTGATTTATTTAAGGCTCTCTGATGGTTGTTTCATGTCTCCAAAGCCTACTTTTTACAGGAAGATCAATTTCAAGGAAACATCCCGAGCCTGTGGAAGTTAGACCCATTAACAAGCGCTAAGTGGCCAATCGCTCAAGGAGGGGCCTTTCTCTAAGACCAGGAAGTGATAAAACCTCAGACCGGGCTCTCTGTTGGCAGCCCTGGAGGGCCATTCACAGCAGGGTTTTACAAGACTCAATTATTTCTCTTCCAGCTAAAATTAAACTTCATCTGAGCTCAGAAAGGATGATTAAAGAGACACATCAGAGAGCAAATCAGTTCCGTGTGGTGGATGGAGGGGCCCTCTCAGAACAGCCTCTGGTTCCCACGGCCACACACACACACAGGCACACATGCACAGAGGCACACACAGGCACACATAGGCACACACATGTACACAATTTAAGCATCAAGCATCCTCAGAAGTGCAGGGGCAAAAGTGAGGGATGGGGGGCCAGAAATGCCACTTCAACACCACAGTCAATCAGGAATGGGGGTCCAGGCCTAGATCTGAACCAGCTAAGATCATTTCTAGAGGCCAGGAGAGGGCTGAGGTGGGGAAGGGGACAGTCTCCTAATTCCAAGACCTGAATACCGCTGCTTAGTCACTCGGTCATGTTCAACTCTCTGCCACCTCGTGGACTGTAGCCAGCCAGGCTCCTCTGTCCTTGGGATTTCCCAGACAAGAATACTGGAGTGGGTTGCCATTTCCTACTCCAAGGGATCTTCCCAACCCAGGGATCGAACCCAAGTCTCTTACGTCTCCTGCATTGGCAGGGAGATTCTTTACCATTAGTTCCTAATAGGGATATGGTTTCTAAAAACTGATTTCTGGGAGTGGACAACGGCCCAGGGCCTCATCTGATGCCAAAATGTCCTCAAAAAAATACAGCTGGAGCTGTAGTATTGCCATCAGCTCTCAGACACTGAGGACTTCTGTGTGCCCGGCCCTGTATTATCTTACTCAAACCTCACAATAACCCAATGTGGTAAGCAGTAGTATTATCCCATCAGTGAAAAACCTCACAGAGTTAAAGTCATTTGCCCTAAAACTCCCAAGCTGCAAATCAAAACTAGGTCTGTCTGATGCCAAAGTGGAAGCATTTCACTATTATACCTCCCTCTGTTTGTTTGTATACCCCAAGGATGGGGCACTCACCACCTCTCAAGAGAGCCCATTCCCTCTCCACAGCTTTGAATGATGGAAAGTCCTTCCTTCAGGCCACACTGAGGACATCTACTTCTTCCATCTTTGAAGATAATGTTCTTATTCTCTAGAGGTGTTCTACCCTTGGGTTCTACAGCCCCACTCCTCAACACTCCTGCTGATTCTTCTTGAATGAGGAGATATGCGGGTTGGTCATAGCTAGCTGGATGAAATCTCCTTGATTCCCCACCCTGATTTTTATTATAAACGTCCCCTCACAAGAGAAGCTAGAGGTCTGAATGATGAGCTTTGAAACTCATGGTAGAGAAATTGCAAATTTGGCCACAGTTCCCCAATTTTTCCCTGTATCCATGCCCTATACAACATAACTTTGCAAATTTTCTCATCAAGATGCAAACTCTATATCCCCACTTCTTGGTCTGAGCTAGTCTTATAACTTGTTTGCTGCTTCTGCTGCTGCTAAGTCACTTCAGTCGTGTTCGACTCTGTGCGACCTCATAGACGGAAGCCCACCAGGCTCCCCTGTCCCTGGGATTCTCCAGGCAAGAACACTGGAGTGGGTTGCCATTTCCTTCTCCAATCCATGAAAGTGAAAAGTCAAATTGAAGTCGCTCAGTCATGTCCGACTCTTAGCGACCTCATGGACTGCAGCCTACCAGGCTCCTCTGTCCATGGGATTTTCCAGGCAAGAGTACTGGAGTGGGGTGCCATGGCCAATACAACGCTGCAGAAGTAACATAATGCCATTCCTGAGCTCAAACTTTGAGACACTGCATGCCTCCACCTTCTTTTTCATGACCTGCCTTCACTATGAGAACAGTTCTGGACTAGCCAGTGAAGGGTAAGAGGACATGAAAGTGAAAGTGAAGTCTCTCAGTCGTGTCTGACTCTTAGCGACCCCATAGACTGCAGCCTACCAGGCTCCTCTGTCCATGGGATATTCCAGGCAAGAGTACTGGAGTAGGGTGCCATTGCCTTCTTTGGGGATTGAACCTGGTCTCCTGCATTGTAGGCAGACGCTTTACTGTCTAAGCCACCAGGGAAGTCATAAGGATATGAGGAGCAGAGATAAGCCATCCCAGCACAGGCCATACAAGACCACCCAGACTCCAGCCAACATACCAACTGTCCTGATAACCCATCCAAGACCAGCCAAGCCCTACCTACAGCGGCAGAACCACTCAGGAGAACTACAGACTCCTAGGCTAAATAAATGCCTGTTATTTTAAGCCACTAAGTTTTGAGATCACTTGTTATGCAGCAGTAGCTAACTGATACAATATACCCCTGTAATCCCAAAGAAGTTGTGCCCAGCCATCTTTCAACACTGCATCTAGAACCTTGCTTCTTCCAAATTCTCCCTCCACCATCATCTTTACTCCTGAAGAACCAGAGGAATTTCTCCCATGTCTGAAGAGACAGTAACTGGATAGTTGCTAGAGCCCAAGTCTCCCTTCAGGCATGCCTTCATTTGGTCAGGCAACAAATATTTATTGTGCACAAGGTTCATGACCCCTGCCATCATAGCACACACAGGGAGTACCAGGACTAAAGAAATTGCAAAAGTAATAACACTGGAAAGAAATAGTGTTTCACTGAATTTGCCTGAATTCCCCCAGTCTGACCTTAAGTTGCAAGCTCAACATTCAGAGCACAGTTCATAAAAGAACAGGTACAGGCAGAGGGCACCTCATGCAGGTGAGTGAACAGCTGGCGTGCCCTGTGTGTGTGTCATTGTGGGTGGGAGGGGGGACTTCATCTTCAAATCACTGGAGAAAATGCTATAAGGCCTTGCCTAGGTTCTCAGAACCAGGCTTACATGTGGTGGGGCCTCCGCCAGCAAAACTGGCAAGAACTCCATGAGTCTTCATGCCTCCCTACAGGATATAACCTAACTGGGGAGGAAGAGAAGGCAGCAGCCAAAGGTCAACAGGAAGAGCTGACACCATCCAACAGGATGTGCCGACGTGACAGGTACCGTGGTGAGTGGGGAAACCAGGGCCATGAGAGCCGGACACGCAGGGAGTGTGTGGCAGGGGACCCTCATCCTGTCACTCCGCCACCAAGAGCCTAAGCTCCTCTCTGACACAGGCAGATAGCAATAACCCGTTCTCGGGGGCTTAATTTTTTGTATAAGAATCAAATGAGATCATAAATGTAGTGAAGCAGACTCGGGGGTCCTGATACATGTTTAACAAATGTCCACTTTCTCATTAATAAATTTGTAAAAGACTAGAGTATGGAAGCCCCAAGAGGTGTGGGGAGGTTGGAGACTGTAAATCTGAATGTCCCTTTTTTTCCCCTCACCTCAGCCTTGGACCAGGCCTCTTGCCATCCAGCCCCCTTTACACTGAGCACTCTCCTGTCCACAGGGGCAGGCTCCCTTGCCCAGCATAGAAGACACCTCCCCACACAGTGTCCCAGATTGTCTCCTGCGCCACTTCCAGTGATTTTCCCTTCGTACCCAGATGCTTCCCTCTCATCCCTGCCCCTCCTTTGGCCCTTGATTCTCCCTGGTGCCATTTTCCCATTGTCCCCACTAGGCTGTGAACATCCAGGGATCAGAAAGAATGTCATCCCTGTGTTCCATGTAGTACTTGGATCATGGCAGGCTTTCAGGGGTTGGGGTGGACCAGGAAAGACTCTGGTCTTTCAGAAGTTCTGCTTCTCTACCAGTCATCGACGGGAGCACCTCTCCAAGTACCATATCCAGACTGGATGGACCAGGGGCTCCTTGCAGAGCAGGAGCCCCTGTGTGTCAGGAGCCTTTCTTTATCAGCTCCTCTAGGTCCCACAAAAGCCAGAGGGCAAGAATTACTCTGTTTTGTTGATAAGGAAACTGATTTAGAGAGTAATGTGGCCCAGAGCTAATGCCTGGTAAGTCTCTGGGCCAGGTCTGTATCTGAGTCAGAATTTTCTCTCCACCTTGCTGCTTCTTATGTAGACACATAGAGACCACCCAGTTATAAGTGTGGTTCTGCAGATTCTCAGAGGATGGGAGTGGGGAGGGGCTTTAAAGACAGGCCCACCCAGGAGAATGGGTCAGTGTAGGGCCGTGAGAAGGTCTCTCCACCATAAATGATGCCAACCTGGGCCCAAATCTCAGTTGTGAATATGGAGGATCTTCAAAATATTAAAAATAGAATTACCACATGATCTTTCTGGAAGTATATCCAAAGTACACAAAAATACTAACTTGAAAAGATATCTGTACTTCCATGTTTATAGCAGCATTGTTTTCAATAGTCAAGACTTGGAAGTAATGTAAGTGTCCATCCACGAATGAATGGACAAAGAAAATGTGATGTGTACCTCTCTCTCTCTCTCTCTCTATATATATATATATAATGGAATACATATATAATATACAATAGTATATGTTATATTATATCAATATATGATATAATTATTATACTTAATATACTGTTAATATACAGTATATCATATATATAATGGAATATTATTCAGCCATAAAAATGAGGAAATCCTACCCTTTGCAACAACATGGATGAACCTTGAGAAGGCAATATGCTAAGTGAAATAAGACAGAGAAGGATGAGTACTATATGATCCCACCTATATGTGGAAGCAAAGAAAAAAAACAAACTCATAAAAAATGAGATCAGATTTGTGGTTACCAGAGTAAGAAGGTGGGGGAATGGGAATTGGAGAAAAGTGGTCAAAAGGCATTAACTCCCAGTTCCAAGACATCAGTACTTAGGGATATAACATTCAGCATGAGTTCACATACAGCATACCGTTAACAGTGCTATATGATATTCAAGAAAGCTAAGAGAATAGATTCTAAGGGTTCTCATCACAAGGGAAAAATAATCTTCTTTTGCTTTCTCTTTTTATTGTATCTATATGAGTTGATGGATGCTAGCTAAACTCACTGTGGTAATCATTTCACAGTCCATGTACTAATAAGTGCAACCATTCACTGTATACCTTAAACTTACACAGTGATGTGTGTCAATTGCATCAAAATAAAACTGCAGAAAAAATCTAGTTGTCTCATTTATAACTGGGTGACCTTGGTATATTGCTTAATGCCTCTCAGTTTCCGTGTATTCAATACTGGACAAAAGTAGCTGACTGGATGTCCATAGAGCTTCCATATGTAAGTTGCTCCATTTGTAAATTCCATACATATGTCTGTTCCATGACATATGTAAAAGCATGTTGTTTGTCTCAATAAAATCTGGCTGAACCTGGGATTAGGGGCCCAGACCACAACCCCTGCAGCCCTCCCTTTTATCCAGAGGCTAAACCCAGCTTCTGTCCTGGGGTTTAGCAGAAAGCAACATCACATGAGGATCCTCCATAACCCATATGCCCTTTATCAAGTGACCAGCATGCCTGAATCAGACAACAACTTTCAGAGGGATAGCCAAGATTCCAGGAGCACCCCCTCCTCCCGTCTCGCTTGTCCTCGCTCTCCCCCCATCTCCCTCTCTCCAGTGATGATTCCACATCTTTGGTACAATAGCTGAGCACATTTGCAGAGGTTTCTAATGGCTGGTCAGGTCTCTCTGAGGACTAATGTGTATTCCCTATAATGACATTCATTAGTCTATCCAACATCAATACTGTTCTCAGGTTAATATGTTTGGCTTAATGAGGCATTTATTTTCAGGCTGAAAACTATTGAAGAAGCATGTTTTTCTCCCCATGAGCTAAGCTGATGAATAGATTAATCCTAGACTAAGAAAATGAATCTAACTGGCTTGTTTTTATTCCCTGGTAATGGCTGCCTTGGATTTATTTGAGTTAACCTGGTTATTTCTTATGGAAATAAACAAAAAGACATTCCCTGATTGGTTCTGTGATTTGTCCCCCATTCATTTTGTCCCCTTTCTACAAGCTCTCAGGAAATAAAAACAAATAGTACCAGTGTATGAGGAGGTGGGGAAAGCATGCTTGAAACTGAGCAGGAGGAGGGGCTAGAATGTGAAAAGAAAGCTCTCTTCTCAGATGGGGACAGAAAACAGCAACAATCACAGATGGAGCGGGGAGTCTGGCTGGCCCATCTCTGTCGTTGCAGGCTTTGTGGGATTCACAGTTGTAGCCCATGTCCAGCGCCCTACTGGCACTTAATAGACATTTGTTGAATGAGTGAAACAGATAGTCAACAAATGACTTTTGTTTTTCAAGGAATCACATGATCTCAAGAAGGAGAAGATGCCCATTGTCTCAGATATTCCCCTTGGCCTTAGACATATGGTGGGTAAGCCAGTGTTCATGACTCCTGGCCCAAAGTCAAGGATGACCTGAAGGACAATTTTCGTTGCTGACCAGTGGCTACACCACATCTTTCCCCATACAGCTTCTGAAGGCTACTGCCAGCCATGAGATGCCAGCTAGCACATATTACCCTTCCTCCCAGGGATTTGCTGCCAGGGCGTGCCAATTTGCCTGCCCCTGGCTGAAGTTCAACAGCACAGGGGGATCTGTGCCCCACCCCCTTTCTCAGTGACCAGAATTCATTCTGTTGACAAGGCCAGCCCTTTTGTTTTGTTTTGTTTTAATTGTGCTGCTAGGTGGGGGAGGGGTGTGGTTAATGAGTGTGGACTTTACAGGCAGAGGTAGCTGATTTCTGATCTCAAGTCCTTCACCCACCAGCTGAGAGGCCTTGGCAAATCCCTTCATCTCTGAGGTTCTGTATCCTAAATTTTAAACGGTGATGACATTTTCTCTCTTTGGTTGCTAAAATGCTTGAAAGAAACCACACGTATAGACTGGCTGGCATGGTAAGTGCTCAATGACTGTGGAGAATGGGATTGAAAAGAAGAGGATTTGATATCATCAAACACAACTGGCATTTAGCCTTCATCCTCTTCACATCTATCTGCCCTGATGCTGGTCTGTTCTCTGCTTTGTTCTGATTCCAAACTGTGAGTCAGATCCATTTGGCTCTCCCTGCCTTTGATGACCCAGATCCCCCATTTTCCAGGCTGCCCATCACAGTCCTGAGGATGCATCTAGATCTTAGATAATAACCTGATCATGATCCCTGAATGTTACTTCCTCTTAGTTTATCCAGCAAGATACATACTTGTATCTAGTTCCCTCCACTTCTTTCAGAAGCCAACTCTCCTCCCCAGCCAGAGTTCACATGGAGATGTTAAGACAGATAGGAGACAGCTAACTTTGGTGTCCCTAATGCTAGACTGTCCCCAACCTAGACAGACACAGCCAGGTGAACATGGTCCAGGAGCCCTCCCCATCCACCCTTTGAATGTCTTGCAACCCCATGGACTGTAGCCTGTCAGACTCCTCTGTCCCTGGATTCTCCAGGCAAGAATACTGGAGTGGGTTGCCATTTCCTTCTCCAGAGGATCTTCCTGACCCAGGAATCAAACCCAGGTCTCCTTCATTGCAGGCAGATTCTTTACTGACTGAGCTATGAGGGAAGCCCCTACCCTTTGGGAACTCCAGCATATTGTGATGCTTCTGTCCTATTTCTAAATGCGCCTGCCATTTGGGATTCTTAAGGCTATAAGAAGGTGGGATATGGTGATCTTGTACGGTGGACCAGGAGAGGGAGTGATTTTAGGGTAAAGGAAGTGCCTCCTCTTCCCCTTGGCCTAGACATCCTGTTGCAGGTCCTGGCCCTTTGTCTCCTTCAGAACCATGGACAGCATCCATAAAGCCCTAGACTCTTACCCAATGCCAAAAAGACACTACTAACATGATGGAAATGAACCTGAGATCATCTCAGGTCAACAGTACATTTCATGAGCAGAGAGTTGTTTAGGAGTTGTTTAGAACTAGGAGAGTTGTTTAGAAGTGATATGGTTTAATAAAGAGGTCACTGGACTGGAAAGCTGAAGCCTTGGGTTTGCTATGTGACCTTGAGCAAACTATCTCCCCTCCATGAACTCTAGCACCCCTAAATCCATCATTCCAAGATATCTGCTTGGAGACACAAGAAGTGGATAATAGTTCAAGATCTAATCCTAATTAGCCTCCAATTAAAATAAATAAATTTATATTAAAAAAATAAAAATCTGTTTTTGGAACATATAGATGTAGATATCATACTATCTTGAAATCAACAGTGATTTATAAACATTGTAGAGGAAATAATTTCATGAGTTTTCTAAACCACATAGCAGTCAAGTTTATATCTCTAATAATAATTTTTAGAGAAATGAAACTGACAAAATCAAGATTGCTGGGAGAAATATCAATAAACTCAAAAAAAAAATCAAATCCTGTCCCCATATGAGAAAAAGCATCCCCAGCAACCTGGTGGAGCTACTGATGACTTACTGTGCTTTTGCCTTGCAAATATTTTACTCCTTCCATTTTATACAGTAATGGTTTGATGGATGGCTAATCAACATAGCCATGTTTATCAATGTCAAACTAATTAGATATTTCCTGTAAAATTTCTTTATAGAGAACCTTATGAAACATCAATAAGCCCTCCAAGCTCCCGGATTCAGAGAATATTCCAACTAGAAGTGCTTTGACAATGGTTCCATCCACCCCCTTCATTGTCCAGTTGAGGGAGCAGAGGCCAAGAGAGGGAGAATGACTTGAGTTAGTGGAAGAGCTGGACCACAAATGGAATTGACTCTTTGCTTCCAGACAGTACTATGACCACTTCCCTCTATAGGTGGTAGGGAAATTGACCAAAAACATTTTGATCATGTCACTGGGTTGAGAACCCTGAAGATGTACAAAGCAATGATCCTGCCATTTACTGACCATTCACCATGCAAGTCTCATGATAATCACAGAAAAAAAGACCACTTTGTCTTCATTATAAAGATGAAGAACCTAAGACTCAGAGACTTGTGGATAATTCAGAAGAAAGATGAACAAGACACTTGGGTTCTGCTTACAGCAAACCTCACATTTTTAACAACTACGTTCTACCCACTCTTGAGAGGCCTGTTTTGCTAACTCTAGTTTCACCCTAACTCTGACTGCCATCACTAACTCAGCCTGCTTTGCTGATAAACTGAAACTTCTTCAGTTTTAGCACAGCAGGTCCTGCATCCCAGGAAATCCCTCAGTCTGGGGCAAACCAGAATGGTTGATGACTTCTACTATAACTCCAGCCTGCATTCAAATTGTCACCCGTTCCCCACATCTCTGCTCTTCCAGCTGGTGGAATGTCAGGCATGGAACATCACCCCAGGGTGTAAGTATTACTCAAAGATTTGGACAGCAACATTTTTACTAACATAAATACAACTAAGTCACGGACTGGATTGCAAAATTCACAGGGCTTTTAAAGATAAACCATCAGTCTTCAGGATGTTTTATTCATGGGGAAAGCATTTCTGTTCATGCCTCTATTTATTCACTTTGCCCTTTAGAAGTATCCATCCTAACACAAGAGGTCACCTTGATCTTAGCCTTAAACTTGGTCTTTGCATTGACTGAGCTCTTCCAACCATCCTACACTAACCACAGCTTAAAATACAGGATTTGAGTGCAGCCCTATCCAATTCATGAAACTGATCCTGATTTTACCCTTGAGATGATCCTAATCTGTCTCAACCAAAAGTCATCCCTGGACTCCTGAGCCTATGAAATAGATACAGTGTTATGTCTGGTGTTAGATATATAGTTGGATTCGAGGTCCAGCTTTTCTACTGACTAATGATGTCACCTCACTAAGTCTCCATTTTTTTGTCCTTCAGATGGGGTTAATGACCTATGTTAGATGGAATTATTTACACACAGTGCTCAGGTCAGGGGCTGGCACAGCCATATCTGACCTGGTCAAAATTCTTGAAGGGTCAAAAAATTCTTGATGGGAATCTAACCTTTACTTTAAACGTATCTAAGCCTACTCCAAAGAAGGCAATGGCACCCCACTCCAGTACTCTTGCCTGGCAAATCCCATGGATGGAGGGGCCTGGTGGGCTGCAGTCCATGAGGTCGCTAGGAGTCGGACACGACTGAGTGACTTCACTTTATTTTTTCACTTTCATGCATTGGAGAAGGAAATGGCAACCCACTCCAGTGTTCTTGCCTGGAGAATCCCAGGGACAGGGGAGCCTGGTGGGTTGCCGTCTATGGGGTCACACAGAGTCGGACACGACTAAAGCGACTTAGCAGCAGCAGCAGCAGGCCTACTCCAGCCCTTCATACACTGTCCCCAGTGCTTACTATGATGAAGACTGAAACCCAGGCCTAAGCACTTGTCCTCTGCAGCCTCTGCACTTATCACACAGGGGGACCAGTGTCCCATGCTAAGTTAGGACACTTCCACTCTCTCCTCACATTATGTCTTGTTAAGAATGTTTTCAGAAAGTAAAAAAATATCCCCCAAAGAACAAGCTGCTTTGAAAGAACATCTGCAAGGGGACTGGAGAAAACAGACGTCAGGAGCCCAGAAGGGCAGCAGAAGGATGCATGGCTCTTTTGGCCCTTGAAAGCCTCTCACCTTGACAGTCCAGGCCAGGCTGCAAGCCCAGTGTGTGCCACACCTCTGCCCCCAACGATCTGTGTAGTCAGGGTCAATCACTTACCCTTTCTGACCTCAGCTTTCTGCTCTACAATAAATTGCCAGGGCCAGAGTCTAGGGCTCCTCCAGCTCTGACATCCAGGAGACCCCAGTTGGCTCTGACCCCAGGGCATGGGTCTTTTCTATTTGTAGGTCTCCTGAGACTTCATCTGCAAAGCCTCATTTTTATTTCATTTGCAGCTAGTGCATCCTCACATGCTCCCAAGAGAAGCAGGAGCCCTAACTCTCTGAGTCACCTTGATTCCTGTCTCTGAGATCAGGCTTCCTGAGTCCACATTTCTCATTACAGGGCCGTGGGACCAGGAGCAGGAGACCAGAGTTGAAGTCTGGATGCTGGATACTCAGAATGAGCTCAGGCACACACCCTACCCTGGGTCTCAAGTCCTCTGTTTAGATAAAATAAACTCAATTTTTGCCAGGACTCTCACAGCTTGATAGCCTGGGAAGCTTATACTGTGCAACACACCCTCACCTGCCTCGCCTCAGATTCACTCAAAACCCCACCTGCAGAGGCTCACCTGTGAGCCAGGCCCTGGGGATACAGGATGCGTGAGACCCTGTTGATTCCACTGAGTGACACTCTCAGTCCCATGGGGAAGGGAACCAGATGGAGTAATGACCCAACTCTGGGCAAAAGGACAGGGCCAGGTCAGCACAGAGCACCCTAGGACCCTGAACTCTGTCCATTTTGGGTGTTCAGGAGAGCTCCCCAGGGCCTGGGCATACCTCCTCTGTGGCTTCCAAACCTGCTCCACAAGGAGCCACCTGCGAGGCCTTGGACAAGTCATCCCCCACAGGATCTGTTGCCTGGTGTGTCTAAACCAGGTCTCAGCTCAAACAGCAACTTCCCCAGGAGGCTTTATTGGACCCCAACCTAAAGTAGCTCCAATCCCTGTCTTCCACATGGTCTGGAAATTATTTGTTACTTGTTTATTGTCAGAAAGCCCCTGATCACACATACACCAAATGAAATTCTTTTATGTATTTACACAATAAACACTTTTGTACCAGGTAATGTTCCAGGACCTGGAGATTCAGCAGTAAGCAAAACTAACAACATTTCCTCTATAGACCCTCAGTAGATTAGCTTGCACAGAGATAGCAAGGTAAATAAATAAAATATAGAGAGTGTATTAGGACAGTGGTAAGTGATCAGGAGATTAAAGGAGACAGGAGGAGGGGTGAGAAGTGCCAGGAGGCTGAGGTGCAATTTCACATGGTTGGTCAGAAAGAGCATTTCTGGGAAGGACTCATGTGAACACAGACCAGAAAGAAGTAAGGCTGTGGGCCCTGAGGGTCCCTGTGAGGGGAGAATCCCAGGCTATAGGAACCATAAGCCAAGGTGGAAGGCAAGAGTGTGCCTGGTACACCCAGGGGTCAGGAGGCCCATGTGGATGGGGCAGAGTGAGGGAGAGGCTATGGAGGCCCTGGGGGTTAGGGAAGAACTCTGGTGTTACCATAGAAAGATAGGAGCCAGGGAGGATGTGAGCAGAGGAGAGAGGTGGTTGCCTGGTGTTGTTAAAGTCTCTCCTGCTACTCAGTGGAGAAGAGACAATAGGAGGCAAGAGTGGAATCAGTAAGACAGCTGGGCAGAATAATCCAGGCTGTGGGCAATGGTAGATTGAATTGTGATAAGAGCATGAGGGTGAGAGATGTTGGATTTTTTAAAAGTATTCAGCACAGCAGCTGGTACACAGTAGGTCCATAGGAGATGGCAGCTATGATGGAAGATGCTGAGAAATCTGAAATGAAATCTTCCAGCTGCCTGCCCTCATCTCTCTGAGACTTAGTAACTATGTTTTCAATCTCTCAGAGGGGATTAAGGAAGAAATATCTTCAGGCTGTGAAGAGAAATTGCCAATGAGATGGTAAGGGTCTAAGTTACTTGCCAAGGTCTTTGAAACCGTGGAAAAAGACAAGAGGGCCAGATTATATAAGTGATAAAACACTAACATTCACACATTCAACATGTGCTTGAAAGATGCACACCCAGAATATTTTTAAGGGTAAGTTAACCTTTAAAAATGATTTGCTCTTTCTTGATTTAAAAAAAGTTTGAGAGGTAAAACAGATATGTGCATGTGCTGACTTCAGTTTTCCCAAAGGAATCCCTTTTCCCTTGTAATATATTCTGTCTTTGGGATTTTAACTGGATATAGCCAAAGCTATGGTTTTTCCAGTACTCATGTATGGATATGAGAGTTGGACCATAAAGAAACCTGAGTGCCAAATAATGGATGCTTTTGAACTGTGGTGTTGGAGAAGACTCTTGAGAGTCCCTTGGACTGCAAGGAAATCCAACCAGTCCAGCCTAAAGGAAATCAATCCTGAATATTCATTGGAAGGACTTGTGCTGAAGCTGAAGCTGAAGCTCCAATACTTTGATCACCTGATGCAAAGAGCTGACCCACTGGAAAAGACCCTGATGCTGGGAAAGATTGAGGGCAGGAGGAGAAGGGGACAACATAGGATGGGATGGTTGGATGGCATCACCAACTTAATGGACATGAGCTTGAGTAAACTCCGGGAGTTGGTGCTGGATCGGGAAGGCTGGCGTGCTGCAGTCCATGGGGTTGCGAAGAGTTGAACACGACTGAGTGATTGAACTGAACTGAACTGAATTACATCAGTAGCCATGCTTTGGTCACATGGGCAATAAATCATATGCATTTCTTTAGGAGTGAAACTGACAACCAGTTTAGAATAGAAAATCTGGTTGGGTGTGAGTATGTGTGTATAGTTGAGTAAAAACTATATAGTGTTTCTACAGTGTGTATAGAAAAAAATTCCCTGAGGTAATTCAGCCATTCAAAGCAAGCCATCCAGTTTGTTGGGTTTTATTTTTGATGAAAATATCTGAAGATAATTCAAGATAAGGTCAGAGGTAGCCTAGGAGAGTGAAGAGATAGAGCCCAACAAAGCAAGAAAATGGAGCTAGGGCTTGGGCTGGGACTCATGTGGTTGTCAGGACGCCGCCTCAGACTAACAGGGTGACCTAGAGCCCACTGCTCCTCTTTCTGGACCTCAGTTTCAACAATGTGTAAAACAAAGGGTGATTTCATCTCTAAGATTTCTTTTTTCTAACTTCTAAATTTGTAAATAAGCCAAAGAAGAAGGGGGGTAAATGAGAAATGAGAGGAGACAGGAAGGATAATTCTGTTGTGCTTGGGACTTTGATTCAAAGAACAAAATGAGGCAGGGTAGGCATCCACCTCCCCTCACAAACACATCAAAAGGACAACTGTATGTGGAGCAACTCACATTGAAAAAGACTTGAGACAGGCTTTTCTGCAACCGAGGCTATAAAGAAAGATCCCATGGAATCTAATAGGAAGGGAGGAAAAGTGATCTAAAAGAAAAAGAGGAAAAACAAAACAGAATAACTACAAAACAACCAGAAAACAGGTAGCAGAATGGCAATATGTACATATCTACTACTAATAACTTTAAATGTCAATGAAGCATTTGTTCCAATAAAAAGGCATAAGGATTCGATTTTAAAAAATGAGTTTCATTTATATGTTACTCCAAGAGACTTACTTCAGAGCTAAAGACACATACAGACTGAAAGTGAGGGGATAGAAAAAGATAATTCATGTAAATGGGGATGAAAGCAAAGCTGGGGTAGCAATGCTCATATCAGACAATTAGGCCTTAAAACAAAGTTTATAACAAATTACAAAGAGCATTATATAATGATAAAAGGATCAATACAGGAAGAGAATATAACATACAAAAACCTATACTCACCTAATATAGAAACACCTAAACATATAAAACAAATATTAACAGACATAAAGGGAGAAACCAACAAAAACACAATAATAGTAGGGGACTTATACACCTCATTTACATCAATGGACAGATCAGACAGAACACCAATAAGGGAACAGTGGCGTTAAGTTACACATTAAACCAATTGGGCTTAATAGATATCTATAGGACATGTCATCCCAAAATAGCAAAATACACATTCTCTTCAAGTGCATGTGGAACATTCTCCAGGAGAGATCACATGCTAAATCACAAAACAAGTCTCAACAAATTTAAGAGGATAAAATACAGCAAGTACTTTTTCTGACCATAATAATATGAAACTAGAAATCAGTTACAGGAAGAAAAACGAGAAAAACACAAACATATAAAGACTAAACTCAAGGCTAAAAGCCAATGGGTCAACAAAGAAATCACAGAGGAAATCAGAAAATATTCTGAGATAAATGAAAATAAAAACACATCTTCCCCAAATCTATGGGTTACATCAAAAGCAATTCCTAAAGAGAAGATTATAGCAGTACAGGCCTATCTCAAGAAACAAGAAAAATATCAAGTAAACAACCTAAACTACCATATAAAGGATTAGAAAAAGTAGAACAAACAAAGCACAAAGTCAGCATAAGAAAGGAAATAATAAAGATCAAAGTGAAAATAAATAAAATTGAGATCAAAAAAAGCAATAGAAAAGATCAATGATAAGCCTTTATCCAGACTCACCAAGATAAAAAGAGAGGATCCAAATAAAATAAGAAATTAAAGAGGAGAAATTACAACCAATGTCACAAAGATACAACTAATCACAAGAGAATATTACAGTTTCATGCCAACAAATTGAACACACTAGAAGAAATGACTGTTACCCGCCAGGCCTCTCTGTCCAAGTAATTCTCCAGGCATGAATACTGAAGTGGGTCACCATGCCCTACTCCACAGGATCTTCCTGACCCAGGGATCAAACCCATGTTTCCTGTGGCTCCTATGCTGCAGGCAGATTCTTTACTGCTGAGTCACATAGAAGAAATGGATAAATTTATAGAAATATACACTCTTCCAAAACTGAATCAGGAAGAAATAATCTGAACAGACCAATTATTCATATTGAAATTAAATCAGTAAGCAAAAAACTTCCAACAAACAGAAGTCCCAGACTGGAGAGTTTCACAAACGAATTCTACCAAACATATAAAGAAGAGTTACTCCTCTAACTATCCCAAAAAACTGAAGAGGAGCAACACTCTCAAATTCATTCTACAAGGCTACCATTACCTGATACCAAAACCATATAAATACGCAACAACAGCAAAGAAAATTACAGGCCAATATCTCTGATAAATACAGATGTAAAAACTCCTCAACAAAATTATGAATTTAAGAATATATTAAAAAGAGCATGCCACGCCATGATCAAGTGGAATTTATTCCAGGGATGCAAGCATGGTTCAAATCAACGCAAATCAATCAATGTTATACACCACACTAACAAAAGGAATAATAAAAATCACATGATAATCTATACATACAGAGAAAGCATTTGAAAAAATTTAACATCCTTTCACTTCATGGCAAAATATGGGAAAATAGTGGAAACAGTGACAGACTTTATTTTGGGGGGCTTCAAAATCACTGCAGATGGTGACTGTAGCCATGAAATTAAAAGATGCTTACTCCTTGGAAGGAAAGTTATGACCAACCTAGATAGCATATTATAAAGCAGAGACATTACTTTGCCAACAAAGGTCTAATCAAGACTATGGTTTTTCCAGTAGTCATGTATAGATGTGAGAGTTGGACTATAAAGAAATCTGAGCACCAAAGAATTGATGCTTTTGAACTGTGGTGTTGGAAAAGACTCTTGAGAGTCCCTTGGACTGCAAGGAGATCCAACCAGCCCATCCTAAAGGAAATCAGTCCTGAGTATTCATTGGAAGGACTGATGCTGAAGCTGAAGCTCCAATACTTTAGCCACCTGATACGAAGAACTGACTCATTGGAAAAGACCCTGATGCTGGGAAAGATTGAAGGCAGGAGGAGAAGGGGACGACAGAGGATGGGATGGTTGGATGGCATCTTTGGCTCGATGGACATGAGTTTGAGTAAACTCCGGGAGTTGGTAATGGACAGGGAGGCCTGGCGTGCTGCAGTCCATGGGGTCGCAAAGAGTTGGACACGACTGAGTGACTGAACTGAACTAAACTGAATATCCATTCATGATAAAAAGCTCTCCTCAAAGTTGGTGTAGAAGGAACATATCTCAACATAATAAAATCCATTTATGACAAACCCACAGCCAAATTGTACTCAACAGAGTGAAAAGCTGAAAGCTTCTCCTCTAAAATCAGAAACAAGACAAGGATGCCCACTCTCTCCATTTCTATTTAACATAGTAGTGGAAGTCCTAGCCACGGCAGTTGGATAAGAAAAAGAATTAAAATGGTTCAAATTGGGAGAGAAGAATTAAGATTGTCACTATTTGAAGATGACATGATACCATATATAGAAAATCCTGAAATCTCTACCAAAAAGCTATTAGAACCAAATTTAGCAAGGCAGCAGGATACAAGATTAACATACAGAAATCTGCTGCTTCCTTACATGATAATAATGAACTACCAGAAAGAGAAAACAAAAACGTCATTCCATTTACAATAAAATCAAAAGGAATATAGGAATAAATTTAACTGTAGAGGTGGAAGACATACACTCTGAAAACTATATGGCATTTATGAAGGAAAGAGAAGATGATAACAATAAATGGAATTATATCCTGTGTTCTCGGATCATAAGAATTAATATTGTTAGATGTCCATACTACCCAAAGCAATTGAGAGGTTTAATGCAATCCCTATCAAAATACTCATGACATTTTTTCAAAAAACTAGAAAAAAGTGTAATAAAATATATATGAAACCACAAAAGACCCCAAATAGTCAAAGCAATTTGAGAAAAAATAATTAAGCTGAGATTTCAGTCTCTGACTTCAGGCTTTACTACAAAGCTACACTTACAGTATGGCACTGGCATAAAAACAGACACATAGATCAGGGGAACAGAACAGAGGACGCAGAAAGTACCCCACACACTATGGCCAATAGTCTAGAACAAAGGAGACAAAAACGTAAACGAGGAAAAGACAGTCTCTTCAATAAGCAGTTTTGGGAAAACTGGACAGCAAAGTATGAAAGAATGAAATTAGAACATTTTCTCACACCATATACAAAAATAAATTCATAATGGATTAAAGACTTAACTATAAGAGCAGAAACATCAAACTCCTAGAACACATAGGCAGCACACTCTTTACATAAGGCTTGGTAATATTTTTTCTGGATCTGACTCCTCAAGTAAGGGAAACAAAAACAAAACTGAACAAATGGGACCTAATTAAACATAAAAGATTTTGAACAGTGAAAGAAATTATTGACAAAAGGAAAAGACAGTTTAATGAATGGGAGAAAATAATTGTAAAAGATATGTCTGATAAGAGGTTAATAGCCAAAATATATAAACAGCTCAAAAAAATTCAATATCAGAACGACCGATTTTAAAATGGGCAGAAGATCTGAATAGACATTTTCCCAAAAAGGCATACATATGGCCACAGGCACATGAAAACATGCTCTTTATCACTGATTATCAGATAAGTCCAAATCAAAACCATAACAAAATAGCACCTCACATCTGTCAGAATAGCTACTGTTAAAAAGACCACAAATAACAAATGTTGGTGAGAATGTGATTAAAAGGGAACCCTAAAAAATCCAATGGACAGAGGAGCCTGGTAGGCTGCAGACCATGGGGTCGCGAAGAGTCGGACACGACTGAGCGACTTCACTTTCACTTTTCCCTTTCAAGCATTGGAGAAGGAAATGGCAACCCACTCCAGTGTTCTTGCCTGGAGAATCCCAGGGATGGGGGAGCCTGGTGCGCCACCGTCTATGGGGTCGCACAGAGTCCGACACGACTGAAGCGATTTAGCAGCAGCAGCAGCAATAAATTGCTGGCGGAAATGTAAATTGATGCAGCTACTGTGGGAAACGGTACGGAGTTCCTCAAAAAGCTAAAAACAGAACTAACACATGATATAGCAGTTCCACTCCTAGATATATGTGTGAAGAAACTGAAAGCACTAATTTGAGAAGATACATGCATTCCAGTGGTCATAGCAGTATTATTTACAGTGACCAAGATACAGATGGAGAAGGAAAGGGCAACCCACTCCAGTTTTCTTGCCTGGAGAATCCCCATGGACAGAGGAGCCTGGCGGACTACAGTCCACGGGGTCGCAAAGAGTCGGATGTGAATGAAGCAACTTAGCATGCGCACAAGATACAGAATCAACCTAAGTGTCCATCAACAGATCAATGGATAAAGAAGATATGATATAAATAGACAATAAAATATTGTTGCTGATGTTGTTTAATCACTAAGTCAAAGACTGTAGGCTCATTTGTCCTTGGGATTTCCCAGGCAAGAATACTGGAGTAGGTTGCCATTTCCTTCTCCAGGGGATTTTCCCAACCCAGGAATCGAACCCAAGTCTCCTGCATTGCAGGCTACCCACTCCAGTATTCTTGAGCTTCCCTGGTGGCTCAGCTGGTAAAGAATCTATCTGCAATGCAGGAGACGTGGGTTCAATCCCTGAGTTGGGAAGATCCCCTGGAGAAGGAAATGACTACCCACTCCAGTATTCTGGTCTGGAGAATTCCATGGACTGTATAGTCCATGGGGTCCCAAAAAGTCAGACACAACTGAGCCACTTTCACTTTCATTTCACTTTCATAGACTGTAGCCTATGAACCCTAGCTGGCCAGGTTCCTTCTGTCCATGGGATTTCCCAAACAAGAATACTAGAGTGGGTTGCCATTTCCTCCTCCAGCCGATCTTCCTGACCCAGGGATAGAACCCACATTTCATGCATTGCCAGGCAGTTTCTTTACCACTAAACTGCCAGAGAAGTCCACTGGAAATATTCAGTTCAGTTCAGTTCAGTCACTCAGTCGTGTCTGACTCTTTGCGACCCCATGAATCACAGCACGCCAGGCCTCCCTGTCCATCACCAACTCCCGGAGTTCACTCAAACTCACATCCATCGAGTAGCCATCTCATCCTCTGTCATCCCCTTCTCCTCCCGCCCCCAATCCCTCCCAGCATCAGAGTCTTTTCCAATGAGTCAACTCTCACATGAGGTGGCCAAAGTACTGGAGTTTCAGCTTTAGCATCATTCCTTCCAAAGAAATCCCAGGGCTGATCTCCTTCAGAATGGACTGGTTGGATCTCCTTGCAGTCCAAGGGACTCTCAAGAGTCTTCTCCAACACCACAGTTCAAAAGCATCAATTCTTCGGTGCTCAGCCTTCTTCACAGTCCAACTCTCACATCCAGACATGACCACAGGAAAAACCATAGCCTTGACTAGACGGACCTTTGTTGGCAAAGTAATGTCTCTGCTTTTGAATATGCTATCTAGGTTGAACATAACTTTCCTTCCAAGGAGTAAGCGTCTTTTAATTTCATGGCTGCAGTCACCATCTGCAGTGATTTTGGAGCCCCAAAAAATAAAGTCTGACACGGTTTCCACTGTTTCCCCATCTATTTCCCATAAAGTGATGGGACCGGATGCCATGATCTTCGTTTTCGGAATGTTGAGCTTTAAGCCAACTTTTTCACTCTCCACTTTCACTTTCATCAAGAGGCTTTTTAGTTCCTCTTCACTTCCTGTCATAAGGGTGGTGTCATCTGTATATCTGAGGTTATTGATATTTCTCCCAGAAATCTTGATTCCAGCTTGTGTTTCTTCCAGTTCAGCATTTCTCATGATGTACTTGCATCACAGGAAATAGTACTCAGCCAAAAAAAGAGTAAAATTTCACCATTTGCAACAACATGAGTGGGCCTGGAGGGTACTATGCTTAGTGAAGTAAGTCGGACAGAGAAAGACAAATATTATATGTCATCACTTATTTATGGAAGCTAAGAAATGAACAAATAAACATAACAAAATACAAATAGACTCGCAGATATAGAGAACACACTAGCAGTTACCAGTGGCAAGAGGAAGGGAGAAAGTGGCAAAATAGAGTTAGGAGACTAAGAGGTAAAAACTATTCAGTGCAGAATAAATAAGGTACAAGGATATATTGAGCAGCACGTGGAATATAGCCAGTGTTATAACAACTTTAAGTAGAGTATAGCCTATATTGAATCACTATGCTTTACACCTGAAGCTAATATAATATTATAAATCAACTATTCTTCAATTAAAAGAAAAAAGAAACCAAAGAGCAAGAGTGAGGGAAGGCACCACACTCTGAGAATTTGATGGCCAACCCTGGCATGACTGAGGCAGCAGGGACTGTTAATCTGTTCACTTCCATCATCCCACTCAATCCTCCCCATAGTCCCCAGAGGCAGGTCTTTTTAATCCCCGTTTCATGAATGTGACTCTTGAGACTCTGACAGGTGATAGGACCTGCCCAAAGTTGCATGGTTGGTAAGTCAGCTGCCAGAATGGAATTTCTCTGACTCCAGATCACATGTTGTCTCCCTTCTCCAGCTGTTTAAGTCCTGAACTCCTAACACAGAAAACTGAAGAATAATCCCTAAGGGTGGTCTGCACCTTTCTTCTGATCCCCAACTGCTGAGGGTGAGTGTGAGTGCACTGTGGGTTTGCAGAAAGCTGGCATCTCTCTCACTGAAGGCCAATCACAAAGGCCCTGCCCTTGTCACTGAAGGACCAAATAAGAAGATGCCATTGTTCCATGGGACCACCCTCTGGGCTTCGTTCCTGGTGAAACTTGGTTGGAGAAAGTTGTGCCTGAGACCACAGTGAGGCTTCTCATTCTCCCCTCCAGGTCTCAGCCGGTGATAGGGTTTCAAGGCTAATACCTGAGCAGTCAGCTACCAGGAGGATCACTGCCCACATCCCTCCAACCCTGAGAGCAGAAGCCCTGGAAAAGGGACCCACACCTGCCTGGAGAAGGTGGACCCTGATCCACAGGCCAAGGAGGAAGGGAGTGGGGGGCACACCACCTCAGCGTCAACCTTTATGTCTGTCTCTTCCAGACCTACCCATGATGACCCATTTCAACCTGATCCCAAACCCAGTGCTGTCCATACAGTAGGAGCTAAGCGAGGTCTGAAGCAGTTCAGCAAGGCAGTGAAGTTCAACTTGGCTGGTTTAGGAGCTCCAAATCAACGCTAAAATCAAGCATATCCTTTACAAGAGTGCATTCAGACATCACTGTTTCTTGCTTACACCCTGGTCATTGCAGAGAGGTGCAGTTAGAGGTGGAAAATGACAGGAAAAGTGGATTCTCAGATGTTGCTGACTACAGCCCCGAGAGGACCGCAGAGGTGGGACTCACCCTGTTTTCTGCTGAAATTAAGGCCTTTTCCATTGATCTCTATATTTCTATGCGTCAGACATCTCTTCTGTGTGTACTGTCAGCGCCTCCTAACCCAGCATGTCCAAACCTGAGGTCATCTCCTCTCCACTGCAACCTGCCTCCCACCTGTGTTCTCAGTCTCCAAGACCGGAACATCTCTCCCATCAACCAGGCTTGGGACCTCATGGTGTCTGTGTCGCACTTTAATAAAGATTTTACTTAAGAAAAGAGCCCAGGACGTTTTCTACAGGATGCCCAGAAAACGCTGGAGAGATGAGCAAGGCTGGATCACATCAGACCAGACACCGGACAGACCTAGTTTCTGAGTAAAGGGTATGTGTTTATGGATTTTTAAAAAACTAAATGAATGAATAAAGTCATAGTGAGTGAACAAAGTCATGTACGAAAGAGAACATTCATAAGGAAATGAATGAATGAGCCAATTAAAGGATAAATAAATAAACGAGTAACTGAATACACAAATGATCAACTGAGAAAAAATTGTACGGACAAAGTACACGCAAATGGAAGAAGAAATGAGAGAACTAATGGTGGGAGGAAGAAATAAATTTACACGTGAATGTGATAAATGGTTTTTTCAATGGTTCTTAAGACTGGCTGAAGAGGTGAGGAAGAATGAATGAATGGATGGACATAAAACTACAAAGATTAAGCAGTAAATGAGTGAGCAATTTTATAAATGAGAAAATGGTGAAAGAGTTCCAGCTGGATCCACAGGGTAGGTGAGGTTTCCATTCGGAAACCCTGGGGCTGAAGTCCTGACAGACTGACCACCTGCCTCTTAGTGAAGGCTTTTATTAATGTGACTTCTGTTGGATTTGATAATGACATTATTATATAATTTTATTAAATAGTATTAGCTGAAGTTGAAAGCTCCCCAGGATTAACTCTGAATTCAATAGAAAGGGCTAAATATTAGAATCAACTGCATTACTTTCCCAATTGTGCTGCAAATAATTACCCATTATGCAGCAAACTCCCAGCAAGATTTTAATACTCACTATTAAATAACTGCTTCCACTACATCCCCACAAATTAATCTCCAGGAGGTGTAATTAATGTCGACATGATAAGTTTGCTGTGTGGCCTGGTAATGAGGAACGGGGTTGAATTTGTCCCTGTGATCCTCCCGTGAGACTCGGCAAGGAGGCTGTATGGTGCAGGAAGGAGGCAGGGGACTCTGTCGGGGGACTCAGAGCCTAGGTCCCAGGCCCCATCCACTGCCATGTGATATTAAACTTCTCACTCTCCCATCTGGGCCTCAGTCCCCTTCCCTATAAAATGAGGTTGGTTCTCCTAACTCCCACCCTCTCTGGAGGAACCTCATTCTAGTAGAGTTCCTCACTGTCACCGTGCGTCTCCATAGCTCAGGCACATCCTCATCACGGGCTAATGGGGGTCTCCCCCACCAAACTGGGGCCAGGACTGATCTCAACCTCAGCACACACTCAGCTCCCAGCCCAGAGCCTGCACAGGGTAGGTGCTCAGTGAACAACGCAGGGAGGAATACGTAGATCTTGCTGGGCAGTGTGGGTTTGAGAAGCCGCTTCAGTCCCGTTCAGAACCATGAGGTTTGATGAGCAGGAGGCCACTCACTATGTCCTCATGGAGCTTGTCACGTGGCCCCATTGCTGACACTTGTTCCCTGGACTCCACCTGCGTCTGCCCGGCTCAGCCCCTCCCCACTCCCTGTGCACTGTCTCTAGGACCTGGTGGGCCCGAATGTATGGGAACAAGCCAGTGCGATTGCGTACAGAGTATCGACAGGCTCTGATGCAGGGCTGATCAAAGTTTGCTGTGTTCAGTTACTAAGTCATGTCCATCCCCGTGTGACCCCACGGACTGCAGTATACCAGGCTTCCCTGTACTTCACTATCTGTCGGAGTTTGCTCAAACTCAGGTCCATTGAGTCCATGATGCCATCCAACCATCTCATCCTCAGTCGCACCTTCTCCTCCTGCTCTCAATCTTTCCCAGCATCAGGGTCTTTTTCAATGAGCTGGCTCTTCACATCAAGTGGCCACAGTATTGGAGCTTCAGCATCATTCCTTCCAATGAATATTCAGGGTTGACTTCCTTTAGGATTGACTGGTTTGATGTCCTTGTAGTCCAAGGGACTCTCAAGAGTCTTCTCCAACACCACAGTTCAAAAGCATCAATTTCTTTGGCGATCAGCCTTCTTTATAGTCCAACTCTCACATCCACACATGACTACTTAAAAAACCACAGCTTTGACTCTACAGACCTTTGTTGGCAAAGTGATGTCTCTGCTTTTTAATATGCTATCTACGTTTGTCATAGCTTTCCATCCAAGGAGCAAGCATCTTTTAATTTCATGGCTGTAGTCGCTGTCTGCAGTGATTTTGGAGCCCAAGAATATAAAGTCTGTCACTGTTTCCATTTTTTCCCCGTCTATTTCCCATGAAGTGATAGGACCAGATGCCATGATCTTAGCTCTCTGAATGTTGAGTGAAAGCCAGCTCTTTTATTCTTCTCTTCCACCCTCATCAAGAGGCTCTTTAGTTCCTCTTCAGTTTCTGCCATTAGAATGATATCATCTACATATCTGAGGTTGTTGATATTTCTCCCAGAAATCTCGATTGCAGTTTGTGATTCATCCAGCTGAGCATTCTGCATGATGTAATCTTCATGTAAATAAACAGGGTGACAATATACAGCCTTGTTGTATATTTAATCAATCCTGTATATATCCCAATTTTGAACCAGTCAGTTGTTCCAGTAAGGTTCTAACTGTTGCTTCTTGACCCAAATACACATTTCTCAAGAGACAGGTACGGTGGTCTGGTATTCCCATCTCTTTAAGAATTTTCCACAGTTTGTTGTGATCCACACAGTCAAAGGCTTTAGTGTAGTTAATGAAGCAGAAGTAGATGTTTTTCTGGAATTCTCTTGCTTTCTCTGTGATTCCGCGAATGTTGGCAATTTGATCTCCGGTTCCTCTGCCTTTTCTAAACCCAGCTTGTACATCTGGATGTTCTCAGTTACATTCTGCTGAAGCCTAACTTGAAGGATTTTGAGAATTATCTTACTAGTATGTGAAATGAGTGCAATCATCTGGTAGTTTGAACAATTTTTGGCACTGCTCTTCTTTGGGATTGGAATGAAAACTGACATTTTCCAGTCCTGTGGCCACTGCTGAGTTTTCCAAATTTGCTGACATATTGAGTGCAGCACTTTGACTGCACCATCTTTTAGGATTTTAAATAGCTCAGCTGGAATTCCATCACATCCACTAGCTTTGTTTGTAGTAATGCTTCCTAAGGCCTGCTTGGCTTCATACTCCAGAATGTCTGACTCCAGGTGAGTGACCACACTATCATGGTTATCCAGGTCATTAAGACTTTTTTTGTATAGTTGGGGTCCCCATATTGACCCTGACCCAGTGCTGGTATTGACGAGAGGTCAGCCTGTGGATCTGACCCCCCACAGGAACAGAGAATGGAGACCTGTCAAGTCCCCCATGAGCACCTAGAGGAGAGGGTGTCAGGAAGAACAGGTCCCTTGACAGTGGACTTGAATGTCCCCAATATTCCATCAATGACACTGGATGCTGGCTATCCATTCTATCATCAATCATTCTGGAATTTCTTCCTGCTTCCAGAAGCCCACTTCCTAATTATTTTGCTCATTCTAAACTGTCTTCTCTGTTTCTAAAATTGACATAGATCAGCACCCACCTGCAGGTTTAATGAGCCTTTTCTCTGGATTTGACCCCACCTAACTCACCTCGTTTCTCTGCTCATTAACCCCTCTAGGTGACAGGCAGCCTCTTCTAATTGGACCTGATGAAACTGGCCTGGTGTGTGTTGTTGGGGGGGGGGGGGGGGGAGGGTGCTTTGGGGGTGGGTAAGATCAGAGCTAGAAAAGACCAGTCTAACTTGGAGAAGACTCAGAATAGTATTACAGGGCTACTCAGTGATTCTGATTGTACTATCACTAGCTAAGTCTGGTCTGCAATGGGCAGATCTGTATAATCTCTTGATTCATTCAGTGAACACTCATTGAGCACTCTTTCTGGGCCAGGTCCTGGACTGAGACTGATGTGAACGCCTCTACCCCTCACTAATAGAGGAAGGCCAGTGCCACTGAGTCACCACATTCCCTTCGATCTCTCAGCAAATGGATGTTCAGTGTCTACTCTGTGCCCTCAAGCAGCCCACTGTCTAGGGGGGAAAAAGCAATCCTAAAACACACCTCACCCAAGAGTGGGTGCTCTGATGGGCTAAACACATGATGCTCTAGAGACACAGAGAAAGACACTTGAGTTCAGAGGCATGGCAGAAACAAGAGCCCAGTCATGGAGGAAGAGAATGGGGTACTTGCCTGGCAAACAGGTGGGAAAGGGGGGCATTCTGGGAAGATGGCAAGAATGTGTGTGTGAGAGGTAGGGATCATAAGCAGCCGATGGATGTAGCGTGTGTGTGTGTGTGTGTTAAGACAGAGGAAGATAAAGCAGAAGAGGGAGTCCCCATGAGTCATAAAGGGCCTTGATGCCCACACTGAGGATACGGTCTTTATTCTGAGGAGGGGGTAGATCTCTGAGACAGAGTGCAAGATCAGCTCTGTATAACCAGGCAATCCCTCCACTGAGCAGGGCCCATCTCCATGCTCAGGAAGAGCAAGGATCTGGAGGCGGTCTTTTGGTAGGCCAGGGAGAATGGTCACAAGTTGCCTTGGGCAATCTTGTCTGTAGGATCCTCCGTAAGTTCCATGACCTACTTATCTCCCATCTCTGTGTCAGTGATGTTGGGCACTGACCAAGTGACCTTCACAGCTGGTCACCTCCATGGGCTCTGCCCAGAGGAACTGTTCCAATTGGACTCTTCCACACCCTCTGCTCCCTCGCAGCAGGTCCAGGCTCACAGGGGGAGCCCTAGCAGGTGCCCCTGAAGCAGAATCAAGACAGTCCTGTTCACATTAGGTTTGAGATATCCAAGAACACCTCCAAAGACACAGGCAACCAGACAGGTAGCTGGGGCTCCTCTTCTTAAGTCTGCTACAGTCTCCAAATTGTCCTTGATTATTACAAATTGCTCTTAGAGGAAGAAGTTCTAAAAAGAGAAGAAAAATAGACAGAGGAGGCTCCTATGAGAAAGATCAATAATTAAACATGAACATTTTTAAATGTCTGCTCCATATGATGCTCTAACTCCTGATTAGGGTCAATTCTTTAATAATTGACTGGGGGGTTCTGGATAGTTAAGAAGCAAGAGAATCGGGGGCTTCAAAGTCAGACAGACCTGGATGACCTTAGCTCAGCCATGTCCTTGGACAGATTTTACTTCACCTTCCAGCCTCCATCTCCTCATTTCTGAAGTGGATGGTCATGCCTCTTTCACAAGTTTAAAGGCAAATTTAAATGAAAGAACATGGGTAAAACAGCAACACCTGGGACATGGCAAATGTTCAAACCACGGTTGCTGCTATTACCAACTAAGTGAAGAATGAAGATAAAGACAAGGTTGTCTTGGGAGAGAGGCTTCCTGCCTCTTTATCTCTTTGGAAATCTCCTTGATAGACTGCACAGCTAGTTTGATAATCTCTTATTCGTCTGATCAAATAAAGCTTGACTGCAGAAAGCTTTATCATCAAAAGAAAAGTGAAGATGCCCACACTGTGTTGCCCATAAGATCCATTTCTTACACAGAGTCCTTGGTTGCAAAGAGGTAGAGGACAGCCCCTCGGCCCTGAACTGAGGGCAGGCCCAGCAGAGTCTCATCGTGTCCCCACAACAGCTGCAAAGGGGCATCACACTCCCCTCACCATTAACTCGTTTGCACAAAGTCACAATTAGATGTGAATGGCAGAGTCTGATTTCTGCCTTCTTTGTCCTTTCAACTTACAAGGATTTCCTCTGCTTTTTTTTTTTTTTTTTTTCATTTTGGCTCATTTTCTGCCATCATATCAATCAAGCTTTTATACCATCTATTTTTCGTCTATGGATTTGGAAATTGTTCATTCCATTTATCTTCTTTATTGGTTAATCTTTACATTTTAATAAGCACACTTGACTTAACACTGTCTAAAGTAAATCAATATCTCTCCCCATGCTCCGAACAATGCACAGAGCTTCGCATACATCAATTTTCATCACTTCTCCAGTCTTGCTGTTACGGTTCCACCCTCCTTTACACCACAAATTAGTTACACAACTTTCATTTGTTAATGCTTTTGTGTGACAAGATCAATGTGAGCTCATGGTTTCTCTGCTCAGCACTGTACCTGTGATCTACTCCTTCCTTTTCACAACACTGTCTTCCCTGAAGTGTGTCATTTATCTGTCCTCTCAGAAAAACCTTGTAATATCTCTCAGACTTCATCTGAAAATATATTTCTCCTTTTTTTATTTTAAATATTCTTTTATTTCTTCAAATTTGCCATTTATCAAGACTGATTGAAATTTTTAAAATACAGTTGAATCCCATCACCATCATCAATATGGAAATAGTTTTAAGAGAAAACTGATGTGTTGTTTCCCACTTCAGCCACTATCTTCCTCAATTTTAAACACTAGTGTAAGTGCTTTTTTGGGTATTCAGATAGTTTAGATAATTTTCGATAGTTCTTTCTCTTGGCATTGAAAATAGCATTCCACTGTTTCCTGGTCTCTATGGTTGCTGCTGAAAAGTCTGTTGTCAGTCTAATTGTCTTTCTTTGATGGGTAATCAGGTCTTTTCTCTGGTTGCTTTTTTAGTGCAAATGTTTTTTTGGTGCGTAATATGCATACAGAAGAATGTTCAGATCATAAGTGTGTGCTCAGTCGTGTCTGACCCTTTTATGGATGGCCCCCAGGCTCCTCTGTCCATGGGATTTTCCATGCAAGAATACTGGAGTGGGTTGCCATTTCCTTCTCCACATAAGTCTTCAGCTACTGAATTTTCACAAAGTAAACATAAAGCATTACTACAAACTGACAAGCCCCCTAATAATCCCTTCCAGTTACTCCACCTCCACCAGCCATAACCACTATCCTAACTTCTAATGGCCTGTTTTTTAACTGTATATAATAATATACAATGCACCCTTTTTTCTCTCAACATATAATTGTAATATTCATTCATGGTGCATATTGTTTGGGTTTGTTTAATATTATATTTTATTTTTCCCATTCTGCCTTTAATAGGCAGTTTCCAGTTTGGAGTTTTTATGAATAGGGCTGCTCTGAACAATCTTCTCCATTTCTTTTGGCAAACATATAGTACATAGATGAGAATAGAATGTACTGGGTCATAGTTCTTTTAATTCAGGTCTGTGTCATGTCTGACTGAGGTTCTGATGTTTGCTTTGTCTTTTCATTTCTTTTGTCTTACCTTTTGGCATTCCTTGTGATTTTTGTTGTTGTTGTTGGAAGCTGGACATTTTGCACTGAGTAATAGAAACTGAAGTAAGTAGACCCCTAGTGTGAGGATTTATGTTAGTCTGGCAAGGAGTTGAGTTGTATTTAGTGTTTGCTATAACTGTAGGTGCCGAGGGCTTAAAATTCCTCTAGTATCCTTGTCTTAACCTCCCCCTCTTGACTTCAGGCTTTCCTGAACCCCAGAGAGAGTCTGCTTGGCAGCTCTTTCAAATCTAATCCATTATTATTTGTATTGAAAACCCTGTTTGTCTGGTGATAAAGGAGGTGAGGCGTTTATAATCTTCCAATTAAACCTCAGTCTTTGAGTGGAGCTGTGTCTCTGGCCTGTGACGTTCTTATACGCTTCCCCCAGTGCCAGTTAGGTGAAAGGAAGGCTAACGGAGGCTGCAGTGAGAAGAAGGCCCTCCCTTCATGCTGCTGGAGAAAGGCTCTGGTTAAGTCTTTCCTCTTGAACAGTAGGCCTTTGTTATGGAGAGGATCTGGGTATTTCACAAAGATTACTCTTCCTTTCTTTCTGCCAGAACCAAGAAGGTATCTTCTTGGAGTTGCATCATGACAGTCTGGTGGAGTTCCTGGAGAGAAACCCCATGAAACCTTGTGTGCCCCCAGGACTGTGGCATCCAAGGAGTTTCTCACCTTCACATTCAGTCTCCAGCTATTTAACAGAATTATCATTTAAGTGTTCCTACCTGTTTATGACTCTAGCAGCTTCTGCTACAGGCAGGCAGGTCTTATCTGTGACTTTCTGGATTCACATGTCTCCAGATTTCAGAGTAGCAGTTTGCTCTGCAACCTCAGTTTTCTGATGGAGCCAAGAAAAGTTTATTTTCCACTTGTCCAGCTGCTTATTGTAAACATGGAAATGACCATTTCCAGGATTTTTACATGGAAGCTCTATGTATTTATTTGCACTTGCTCAATTTCTTCTTGAAACTATGAATTCAAGTCTTTCATACATTCTGTAAAAGTCATGGTCCTTACTGATTTGAGTATTAATTTTCCAAATTCTATTTTGATGTTCTGTAACTTCTAATAAAAATTTTTGAAACTTCTCAATCTCTCCTTCACATCTCTAAACCTCTTCTCCAATCTCTATTCCTTTCTGTGTGCATTCAGGGTAATTTCCTCTTGTCTACACTCCCCATAACTGATTGCTTCCGCAGTTCTACCTAATCCACTACCCAGTCCATGGTTTGAGAATTTTTTTAATTGCAAAAATTATCATTTTTGTTTTTAGATTTTTTTTTTACTTTTCTACTCACATTTGGGAGTTTACAAACAATACCTGCAATATAAAGTAAAGCTATAAGCCCAAGCAAAGCACAGGCCTATAGTCACCCAAGGAATTTCTCATTTCTCTCAAAGTCCAGGCAGAAACTGACAATCTCCCATATTGTTTCCCAGTTGTCAGGAATGGATTCTTTTTCTCTTATATGCTCTCTCTGAGATTCAGCCCCCTGAAGGTCACAGCTTTATGCAACTTCTGCATTGTACCCAAAACATCATTTCCTGTTCCTGGAAGGATTAAACCCAGTACCTTAGCTGGTGGCTGTTCATCCCCAACCCTGAAACATGGCAGTAGATTGCCAGTCCGCACACTTGCCACCTGGTTGTCAGTTTCTTTCTACCTCCTGGGGATGCCCCTTGCCCTCTTGCTATATTTGGTCAATTGTCCCTCGAGTTTGTAGAGAAAAGGTTTTCATGGGCAGAATTTAGAGCCCAATCTCTGTGTTAGGTCCATCCCCTGCCTTGCTCACTCAAAGCCCATCTGGATTCACTGTATCTGAGGATCCCATGGGTCATCCAGGTCCAAGTGTTCAGGAGACAGATATACAGGTCAGGACTCAGCACGTGGAGCTGGGGTGTGGACAGATACATGGGTCAGGACTCAGCACGTGGAGCTGGGGTGTGGACAGATACATGGGTCAGGACTCAGCACATGGGCTGGAGTGTAAACAGATACATGGGTCAGGACTCAGCACATGGGCTGGAGTGTGAACAGATACATGGGTCAGGACTCAGCACGTGGAGCTGGGGTGTGGACAGATACATGGGTCAGGACTCAGCACATGGGCTGGAGTGTGGACAGATACATGGGTCAGGACTCAGCACATGGGCTGGAGTGTGGACAGATACATGGGTCAGGACTCAGCACATGGGCTGGAGTGTGGACAGATATATGGGTCAGGACTCAGCGCATGGGCTGGGGTGTGGACAGATACATGGGTCAGGACTCAGCACATGGGCTGGGGTGTGGACAGATTTGGAATACAGTGGATGTGCTTACTAATATCCTTGGCAAAGTGCAAATGTCCACTTAGATCTGTTTGGCATTTTGTTCCTCAACCTGTGTGTGTCTGGGCTTATGTGCGCAGAAGTACGTACTTTTGTGTCTGAGGCCTGGATCAGTGACAAATATGAGTGTGAGTTCAGGAAGCACCACATCCTGCTATTTTTAGGAAAGGATTCAAGTGGATTCATATGAGCTAAAGTGGAAAGGACACAGCTTAGGGCTGTGTCAATAGCCCAGGCTCTGGTATTTATTAGATATATAACTTTGAGCAGTTATATATAATTTCTCATCTCTGAGCCTCAGTTTCTTCATCTGTAAAATGGGAATAATATAAATCATCTTACAGTGTTGCTATGAAGATTAACTGGAGAGACAGGCATCCAGATGTGCCAAGCCAAGCACATACTGGGAGCCTGATAAGTGCATAAAGAGCCCCTACTCTGTGTTCAGAGTCAGGTCAAATAGATCCAGGCTCCAGGTATCATCAAGATGATGATATTTGTGTTGGGCCTTCAAAGATTAAATTCCACTAGGTGGAAAGTAGAGGGAAAAGCTTCTCAGGCAGAGAACACAGCAGGTGCAAAAGTTGGAGATGTTCAAGGGTATAGAATGTTCCAGGAGCAGTGAGTTGTGACAACACCTACCAGGGAACTGAGAGATCTGTGCTCAGGGGAGTCAGACCTCGAGGCCAGGAAGCAAAGCCTGGCTCTGCACCTGGTGTTACTCATGATTATGAAAGTGTTGGGACCTGTGAGTCTATCATCTGAATTAATGAGTATATATCATAGCTACTAGTATCTATTGAGAGATTCTGCATACCAGGCACAGTTTCCTGTATTAACTTATTTAAACCTCACAATAAGCTCATGAGGTAAGTATCATTATTATTCCCATGTTACAGATGAGGAAACTGAGATCCAGTGGAGTTGAGTTGACTAGAGAAAAGGGCCAGCTCTCAACCCCTGCAAGGCAGCTCTAGGCACATTTGGGATCAGAGATGACCAAAGGATCACTAGATGCCCCAAGGGTACAGGATCCTTAGTGATAGGGGCTTACTGAGCTGCCTTCTGGAAGCTGTCCTGGAGATCAGTGTCACTTTGGGGATCCATGCCCACCTGGCCAGGAACAGTGGGTTCTCAATGCCAGTCCCCAAACCTTTCATCAGAAGAGCTGAGCTCCCCCTGTTGAAGGCTGGACTCCCAGACACAAGCATCTCTTTGATTACTTTCTAATGAAAAACACATTTGCATCCAAACTGAAATTATATTGTCAGCAGTTAATTATCACTTGTCAAACAAGTGTGTGCTCAGATTGTGGGTTTGATTTCCATTTAGGTTTGCAAAAGCCTTGTTCCTCTTATTTGATGAGGGCTCTCTGAGCAAGAGATACTCATTGTTGGAATTGTTGCTTTTTTTAAGCAGTTTTTTTGTGTGTGTGTGTTTTTAATAAGCAGGTTTCTTTGCTGTCTGAGTCCGGGCTTTTGGCAAACAACAGAAAAGCACTCAGTGTAATTTAAGCAAAGAAAAATGTCAGGCAGAGGAGTGTTTTAGACTCTGGGGATGTCCCTGGAAACTTAGGGGCACCTGGACCTAAAGCCCCCAGTCGGATCCCAGGGAGTTGCCCTACCCATCTGCTCTCAGGGGCTCACAATCTCCCATCCCAGTCCGCTTCCTTGTTCCCCTGCCTGCTGGCTTCTGTTCTCACCGTGTAGGAGTGGCTGTGCCTCCACTGTTTGAATCAATGGCACACTCGCTAGGTCAAGGGCCAGACAAATATGGGTTCAAGTCCTGACTCACGGGGTACACTTGGGCTTCTTGCTCATTCCCACAAACCCATTGCTTTGTGTGTGAATTGGGGTCACTACCTGCCTTGCCCATTTCCTGTACAAATGAAATGATGTCATACAAGCAAAATACTTTGCACATTGACAGTCACGTGGTGGACTCTGCAAGGAAATGTAACTGTGCTGTTTCTGTTGCATGGTTATTGTTGTTATCATGATAACAAGACAGTGTCCTGAGCAGAGCGAGAACCTCTTCTGATGGAGGTGGAGAAAAGATGTCACTGTCTGCCAGGCCCTCACTGGGTGGCCAAGGAGCAGGTGCCTTGTGACCTCCGCCCTAAGCTAAGAGCCCTGACCTCCTTGCTCAAAACGTGGAAAAAGTAATGATCACCTCGTGTGCACAGTTATGGGGACAGAACGAGATGAGACTGTCCTGGCAGGCAAAAGGTGCTCAATTAATCCCCCTTTTGCTTTCTGGCATGTGCCCTTGACCTGGGAAGGAACAGTGAGTGCCTAACCAACACGGAAAGGAGGGAGACTAGATGAATGATATTTTTAATGGGATTGTGGGTCACATGACAGCTAGATTTAGAATCTTCTCTGAAGGCCTGGACCAGAAGCTGGAATCTTTTGTAATTTTTTTCCTTTGTTCTTTGGCTGACGTCTGTTTTTCCCAGGGCAAACGGAAGCTCCAGAGGGCGAGAATGAGTTTGTGTTAGCAATTCTCTCCAAAGCCTGTGGCGGAGCATATAGCACATAGATCACATCACAGATATGTCATGTGGATGAGTGTGATGATGCTCATAAAGCACTCAGCTCAGCACCTGGAATATTCTATGTGATGTCCATGAATTATAATCACTGATTTTTTAGAATTCAGGGTGACGGAAGCCTGAGGTGGACTTCCCTGGTGGCTCAGATGGTAAAGAATCCACCTGCAATGCAGGAGACCTGGGTTCAACCCCTGAGTTGGGAAGATCCCTTGGAGAAGGGAAAGGCTACCCTCTCCAGTATTCTGGCCTGGACAATTCCATGGACAGAGGAGCCTGAGGTGGGGAAAAAGAGAAGGGGCTGAAGACACCATCATGCCTGAAGGTGAGGAAAACCAGGAGGACTAACAAGATGTGGGGGTGAGCCTCCAGTTTTAACTCATGGGGTGAACAGGAGGGACCCACTCTGTGAAGCAGAAAACCAGGCCTGAGAACAAGGATGCAGAGCCTAGCTCCGTAAAGAGAGAGCAGAGCTGCTCAGGGGCAGGTTTTCTCTGAACATGGTCTCCGCAGCACCCCCATCCCCAGCCCTGACACCCCCGGGTCCCCATTCAGCCCAGCAGCCCATGTGCATTTCAGGCCAGAGCCCATAGCTACGGGGACCTGGAGTGGCAGTTCTTGTCCAATGAGGAGCCAGAGAAGGTATTGTCCTCGTCACAGGGGCCATCAACGGGAAAGCAGGGGCTCAGCGTAGGGGCCCCTCCAGCCTGAGAGCAGAATTCACTCTCAGCTCCTGAGAAGATGAAGTGGATGACACCAGCCTGGATTTTCATGTCTCACAAGCTCCTGTCCAGACAGCCCCCCTGTTGCCATCTCCCTCCAAAGAAGGAGCGATGGTGGAAGCAGGGGCATCCCAGGGGGGCCGAGCCACACAGTGCCCCTCTCCCTTCTTCCTCACACAGTCTCACAAGCTCACCACCCCCTCAGACCTGGGTTCTAGAGTTGCCTCTTCCTCTTACCCTGGCCAGGTGGCTTCTGTTCCCTGGGAAGAAGGGACATCAAGACTGTCCCTCTGGCCTCCCCTCCAGGCCTCTTTATCTGGGTAACAGCCTTGACTTTACCTCCACCTCCAGAGCTGGTCCCTGATTCCCTAAGCCATAGCCCAGACCAGGGGCAATCAGCACAGGACTAGTTCAGTCCTGTGTTTACCTCAAAGGTAAACATATCACTTACCATGAGCCAATCAGAGAAGTCCAGGACTTTTGCGTTCTGGCTGGAAGAGGTATGTCTTCCAGTAAATGGCATCATGAAACTACGTGGCCCCCATTAATGCTGCAGCCACCTGAGAACCTAGACCAAAGATGAAGACAGTGCCTTGGAGACAGAGAAGAGGCTTGGAAAACACTGGGTCCTTGGTCACACAACTGAGATGCTGGATCAATCCTTACCTGATACCTAACCCGCCACTAGTTTGATAGTTTAAGCAAGTGTGTGCTGGGTTTTCCTGCCACCTGCACTGGATCTCAGCTCATCCTTCTGTAACAGGAAGCAGTTATTCCCTGAAGGCTCAAATGTTCACTGGTTCCATTGGAATCCCAGGAATTAGCAAGGGCTCCCAGTCCCTGACAGGAAACCTTCAAAAATGAATCTCCGTGAGTAGCTCCTATTTCAGTGCTAAATCTATTCATTCATTCATTCAACCAGAATAGGTTAAGCACCTACTCTGTTCCCAGCCTTGTGCAAAGTGTGCGGTTAACCTCCAAGGGAAATAAGGTGAAGGAAAGGAAAACAAACAATGAAGAAGAAAACCAGTAAATAAGACAGTTTCAGAGGGGGTTACGTGCTTGGAGAAAATAAAACAAGGCAACACAATAGGACCCTGACTCAGGTGTCAGGGGACAGACACTGCTTCGTCTCAGGCGGCCAGGAAGGGTTTCTTGGGACAGGTGGCATGTGGGCCAAGACCTTAATGATGAGAAGGAGCAGCGATGCTAAGATGTAGGACAGGACATTCCTGAAAGAAAGAACGGCAAGTGCAAAGGCCCTGAGGCAAAACAGGCTTCTTATATGTCAGGAAAAAAGATAAAAAGACAGTGGTGTTGGCTCAAATTAGACTCAGTAAAATTTGAATACAGTTTGTTATGGGCCAGTTACTATTCTAAGCACTCCATTTGCGTTAACTAACAATCTCTGAACAAGCCATCAGGATATGTGTCACTATCCCCATTTTACAGATGTAGATTCATGAGTCCCAGAGAAGCTTATTAATGAATTTAAGATCTAATAGCTAGTGAATGTCAGAGGCTGGATTTGAACTCGGGTTTTCAGATGCTGGAGCCCACATCCTTTCTGCCTTCCTGTGCCTCATTTGGGGAACGATGCTAACAGTCTTTCCCATGGTTTCCTGTGAGCTCGCTATGGCCTTCCCTCACTTCTCAATCAGGCAGGGCCTCCTCACCCGCCTTCAGCCTCATGGTCAGCCTCGTGTACAGCCCCTGGTGGAGAAGGCTGCCATTTGGGGGAATATATTCAAGTCGGTGGAATGTTAGTGTCGTTGTTACTGCTCACCTGTGCTATGTTCTCCAATCAACTTTACCCGTATTTAAGGATTTGATTTGTTTTTCTTCCATTTGATCAGCCTGACCACCGTGTCTTGATCTTAGTTTTTCCCAGACTTGAGTGGGGAACAGAAATGCCACTTATTGGCCCTGCAAACCCCGAGAGTGATCATCAAAGTTGGCAGGGGTTGGAGCAGGTAGAGGCTCAGAGGTTGAATTTTATTCTGAATACAACTGGATGGACTTCCAGGTTCAGCCTGCCAGTTGCTTCTCCTGTCCTTATAACAAGAAAAACCTGGAAAACTGAAAACCAATGACTGTTCTTGGACTCATCAGAGAACTGACATTACAAGGCAAACTGCCCCTCCAAAATCAGGAGAGATGGGGTATGCAGATGGTCACAGCAAGACCCACTGGACCCATTGTTAAAGGAAAAAAAAATGACTCATGACACTTGCTAAAAAAAAAATAGTAAAGCAGATTTATTCAGGAAGTGGGGGTGCTTCAAGAATGGGATTCTGTAGTAGGGGAGGGAGAGATTGGGCTCACCCCCAAATCCAACAAGAAAAAGAAGGAATTTATAGCCAAGGAGCAATGTAAGGGGTCATTGGATGGAAAATTTCTAAGAGGAAACCTCGGGGGTTAGAGGACATTCTAGCTAAAGTAATCTAACAGGATTCTTGCTGAAGGCAGCCTGGGTGATCAGTTGTCACGTGGGGGATAGTGAAGATGCAGAACCCAATCAGATAAGGAGGGTAATCAGAGGGTGAGGGTGGGGGATTCTGATTAAACTGACTTGGCAGGACCCTCACTGCAACTGTATGATGCGTGGATAAAAATGAAATCCCCCATCCAGGGCCCAGTTGAGAAGAGAATTCAGAGGAGCCTGTTTGGTCAAGGAGAGAATCTTTGCCACCATAAATCTGGCGGGAACACTTACATGCAGCTTAACTTGCTAGAGGCTGAGTGTGGACTAATGTAGGGGTAGAAAACTCCTGGGGCCCCTGCAGTCTCAGGGGAGCCCCAAACTTTCATGGGCTTTACTCCTCGAACCCCATCAAATACACCTGGAAGGCACTGGAGTTTTGAGCAGAGGAGTCACCCACACTGGGATTATCTCTGCAACCAGCAAGCTCCAAAGAAGGTAAAGCAGACCCCTGGTGATCTAAAGCGAAGTCACTCAGTCATGTCCAACTCTTTGCAACCCCATGGACTGTAGCCTACAAGGCTCCTCCATCCATGGGATTTTCCATGCAAGAATATTGGAGTGGGTTGTCATTTTCTTCTCCACCTGGTGATCGAACAGAACTGGAAAGAACTTCCTCACCAATACTGAAAAACGTCTGACTTCCTGTCTTGCCTGAAATTCTGCCATTAATTTCCTCTCTGGGTCCAAAAGATTTATCTGAGACCCATCGCCAAACATAAGGACCGCCACTGAGCAACGCCTTGACTGCTGAGCTTACAGATTGGGGTGGGGATGTCAGAGGGAGCTGAGCACAGGGGTCTGGGAAGGATTTCTGGGGTGAAGACTCGGGGACAGAGAGTAGGAGAGCAGGAGCCAAGGAAAAGGGAGGGACACACTTGGCAACCACCTTCTTTCTGATTTATTCCCTGAAGATAAACAAGATCCAGCCCTGCCCTCTAGGAGCGCACAGTCTGAGAGAGGAGGCAACACTGAGAACAGAGGCTCGCATGCAGTAAGAGCTGGGCAATGGAAGAGCACAGAGAAGAGGAAGCAGCCAGCCCGGGACAAGGGGTAGTCAGAGATGCTCTCCTGAGGCGGGGACACTGGAGCAGACTAGGCGAGTTGATATGGAACTGGAACAGTGTTCCAAGCAGCCAGAACAGCACGTGCCAAGACCCAGAGGAATGAGAATGCACAGAGCGACCAGAGCCCAGATGGCTGGGGGGAAGTGGTGAGAGACGGTCCTGAATGCCAGCTGTGGGCCCTGGGAGGACCAGGGGCTTGAGGGCAGCAAGCAGGAGTGGAACGTGACCTCCAGGAAACCTATCTCCCAAGGGTCCTGACAGCTCCTAGTACACAGGAGGGGCTCCACAAACATGAAATGAAGGAATGAATAAATGATGGTGACAGGGTAATAGGAAGACAAGGAGGATATTGCAGTGGTCCAGGCAACAGCTAATGGAGGTCACACAAGGTCATAGCGGTGGGCACAAACAAAACAGGTGACTTGAGAGCAATCCAAGAAGAAGGCACTGGGTTGGGTGGGGTGTATACCCGGGGTGGCTCAGACGATAAAGAATCTGCCTGCAATGCAAGAGACCCAGGTTCAGTCCCTAGGTCAGGAAGATCCCCTGGAGAAGAGAGTGGCAACCCACTCCAGTATTTTTGCCTGGAGAATTCCATGGACAGAGAAGCCTGGCGGGCTACAGTGCACGGGGTCGCAAAGAGTCAGACACAACTGAGCGACTAACACTTTCACTTTCATACCTGTGTGTATGTACACAAGGGGGCTGTTTGTGTGTCTGTGTCAATGCATGTCTCTATGTGTGTCTGGGTGTGTGCTGTGCGTATCTGCACACTTGTCTGCACAGACGTTCTGAGTGGAGCCCACAGGACTCACTAAGGCCAGAGGCCAGCTGGGACCCCCATCCAGTGCCTCTTCCTCTGCCCACGCTGCCCTCATTACCAAAGAGGGGTGTTTGTCCCAGCCCTGACCACCCCCAGGCCATCTTTCTATGCATCTCCTGCTGTGATTGATATAAACGCTGCTGTAATTTCTCATCATTCCCTGAAATTTACAAAGCGGTTTATTCAGTTACACTTTCAGCTCTGCTCCTTCCTTTCCTGTTCTGTTGTGTTGTGACCAGGCAAAGAGAAGAATAAGAAAAGTGATAAAGCATCAGGAGGAGGAGGAATGATGGGGAAAAGAAAAGCAGCTGTGGGGCCAAAAGGTGATCACAGGAAAACGATGGGAGTGAGTCATTTATTTTCTTTTAAATAAGGATGAGTTCTGTTCACTTCCTAATACACCAGCCTTATGGTTGCCTGTGATACGGGCCCCAGGAGGAGGGGATGTGACCTGATTACTCATGACTGTCCACCTACCGGCACCCACAGGGCTTGTTGCCCACTGAAGCATCCTTCTCTCCCTCTCCTCACAGGGGTCTACTGCCTCTCTGCGCCCTGCCCTGGACAGGACCCCGGACAGGCTGGGTCCCCTATATGTGTGAGCAACTGCTCTGGACCAAGTACACAGCCAGCTGCTGGGGTTGAGGTGACTAGAGTAGACACAGTCTGTGCCTTCCAGAGTTTCTAGTTGAAATTGAAATTAAAGCAATAACTAGGCAAAGAATCAGCTATAACATGAGGATGGCCACAGGGGATCTATCTTGTCTGAGGGAGGTCAGGTGGGCTTCCTGGAGGAAGCAGTAGTCCTATGCTGAGACCTGATGGATGCATAAGAGTCAGCCAGGTGAGATGCCCTAGAAGATGCTCCAGGCAGAGGGAACAACACCCGCAAAGGCTCAGAGGTTTGAGTGTCAGAAGAAAGGCCTGTGTGGCTGGACCATCACACAGGCCTTTCTGTATGGCAGGTGCTGAGGCTGCGGAGGTGGGTGAAGCCCAACTGCCCTGGGCTGCCAGGCCAGAGCAGGTGACGCTGAGGCAAAACCTAAAGGAAAGGAGAGAGGGAGGAAGCCAGGCAGACAAGGGAAGAGGGTCTAACCGGAGGCAAGGGTAAGGGCCAGGCCTTGAGGCAGGAATAGGATGAGGGCTCGCGATCCAGGAGGGATGGAGGGCTGGAAGGGAGTTACTAGTGGGGGATAGCCTGGAGGGATGGGGGGACATGCAGGGCCCAGGACCACTGTCGGTGTGGGCTGTGCCCAAGTGAGGCATGAGCTCTGGGGCGTGAGTCTTACAGGGTCACCTGGCTCTGCAGAGAGAGTGACGGGGCAGAGCCAGGCCTGAGGCAGAGAGACCAGGCAGGAGCCCACTGCACTGGCCCAGGCATGACAGTGGAGAGGGACTAGGTGGGACCCTAGAGAGTGAGAGAAGATACTAGATCCGGGGTTAAGTGGAGGTCAAGATAGCAGGACTTAAGGATTATGCATTCCATAAAAATCCAGCACTATCCATTTTTAAAAATTCATTCTATTTCACGCAACATCTTCTAGGAATCTCTTCTAACAAAACAGAAATTTGGAGAAAGAATTAAGATATCAATTGTAGGCTCCCCTGGTGGCTCAGACGGTAAAGAACCCACCTGCCAATGCAGGAGACAGAAGAGATGCAGGTTTGATCCCTGGGTCAGGAAGATCCCCTGGAGAAGGGAATGGCAACCCACTCCAGTATTCTTGCCTGGAAAACGCCACGACAGAGGAGCCTGGTGGGCTTCCATCCATGGGGTCGCAAAGAGTCGGACACGACTGAGTGAATAACACTTTCACTTTCACAGCTTACAATAGTCAAAAAATTGAAACCATTCACATTTCAAAAGTGAGAGTTTAGTAGGAATATTAATCAAATGGACTTTTTCTAAGAATATATAGACAGAAAACTGGTCTGATTGGAGGGTCTGGTAAGAAAGACCCAAATCTGGGTGTGCCCCACATGGATGGCACAGCTGGGGCTTCATGATGTCTACTCCCTCTGCAACAGGGGGGCAGCACATCCCTGTCACTCTTCATGACAGGGGCATTAGTGAGACTTGCTTTGACCAAAGAAACATGAATGGAGGTGAGGACGGACCCTTCCAGGAGGGACAGCTCAGGGTCTGAGCTCAATTCTCTGGTCCAATCTTCCCTGTCACAGTGACACTTAGGGATGCTGACCTCCTAAGGGGCCTGAGACCGTGGCCCTGCCATCAGTCTGAGTCCCTGGGGCCAGCAGCAAGCAAAGCCCTCCCCACTGATCACAGTGGGCATGTGACATGTATGAGAATAGCCTCAACTGTTTTGGAAGTTGCTTGCTACTGCATCATATCCTAGCTTACCCTGACTGTCACACCATTGTGAAATCAACTATGAAAATATATACTTGCACAGGAATAGAAAAAGGAAAGAAGAAAGGTTATTAGTAGCAGAAACTACTGTCTTTGGAAGGGGAGCAATTAGTGATTGATAACCTCTTTTATATTAATGTTTGCACTTTCCAGACACTTCAGTGTTAAGTAGGCATCGCTCACATTAAGGGGAAAGGTCAGTGTTATTAACGAGAGTGCGGGCCCTGGAGAGGCCGTCCTGTCCCAGGCTGTATCTCCGGCTTCAGGCACACTGAGCGTCTGTCCCGCCCAATTAGCCCTTTATTACTGATCGTTTTGTTCTCTAATTGTCCGTCCTGCATAATTTAGCACAGTCATATACTGTCTTTTCTCAAATGTTTAATTTAGTGTTTCTTGGCCTCAGTTTCTCATCGCCAAGTGCAGTGGTGGCAGAGAGAGCTTTGGAGGCGTCTCAGCGCCAGCCCCTCCTCAAGCCTGAAATAACGAAAGCTTCCTACAAAGCAGATACCGTTTTGTTGCTGAGGATCTGAGGCACAGGGAGGTGGCGGAATTTGCCCAAAGTCATACCCTCACGTGATTTGAGCCCAGGAATCTGCCTCCAAGAGACATTCCCTCCTCACAGAATCCTCATAATAATCCTATACGGTCAGTGTTATTGCGCCCATTTTACAAAGGGGAAAACTGATGAGGCTCACGGAGGTTAAGCCACTTGTCCAAGTCACGCAGCAAGGGAGGCTGCGGAGGCTGAAGCTGAAGGCAGATCTGTGCTGCTCTTCTCACTGCTCCAATGATGAGAAGCCCAAGCAGGGCCAAGGCCCTCCAGGTGCAGGAAGAAGTGGCTACACTCAGTATACTTGTGGCCAAAGAAACCACCAGCCCTGACACAATAATAGCAAAGGCAGTAATAATAACAGCCCTCACCCATGGAGTGTTTACAACGATTGCTGAGCCTATGACTGTACTGTCACATATAATACGTATTACATATAATATCCCTTAAGGCTGCTGTCTTCCCTGGTGGCTCAAGTGGTAAAGAATCCACCTACAATGCAGGAGACTCGGGGTTCAATCCCTGGGTTGGGAAGATCCTCTAGAGAAGGAAATGGCAGCCTACTCCAGTATTCTTGCCTGGGAATGCCCATGGACAGACGAGCCTGGTGGGCTCCAGTCCATGGGTCATGAAGAGTCAGACAACACGAGGCGTCTCTCACATGTGATGGCACGGAGCTCAGAGAGATTAAGCAAGTTTCTCAAGGTCTCCCAACCAAGAAGTAATAGAACCCAGACTTGAAACCAGGTTTGGCCGAAGCCTGTGGTTAAGACCATCCACAAGGACTGAGCCTCCTCCATCAGGGTTTGAAAGCAGATGCAGGAACACTCCCCAGAAGAAGCTCCAGAGACCAAATGTGAGATGCTGTTCCGAGAGCAGAAAGGGAGAGAGAGCTAGAGGCACAGAGTAGAGAAGAGACGAGCCTGGAACCCAAAATGCCAATGTACCTGGGGCCTGGGTGGGCTCCCTACCAGGACCGCGGTGCCTCAGGCCCCATCGCTCAAGAGGGGCAAGGGCACTCTGTGGCTGTGGCCGAGTCATCCACCAGGTGGAGCCTGTCCAACACAGCCCGGGTGGCCGGCTGCCGCCTTGGCTCTGGGGGCGTGACTGCGGATCCTAAATCTGTTGGGAGTTTCTAGCCCAACACAGTGGCTCTAATTGTCATGGTCATGCCTGATAACATTTTGTGATAGTCATAAACTCAGAAAGTCTGAGTGACCCCTGAGAAGAGAGAGGCCTGGGATGGTTTGGATGGGATTTAAAAGGGGAAAAGGGGTGACTTGAAGCCTCCAGGAGACTCAGGTCAGGGGGCTGGCTGCCTGTCCTGCCTGTGGGCCATTTCATAGTCCCAGAGGCTGCCATTGAATGTTACATCAGACTATATTAAAGTGAAATGATCAGTTAAAGTCGTTGGACATAAATAAATGCACAACATTGGAATGCCAAGGGGATGGGCCTGGATTTAAGCCTTGGCTCTGCTCCTGATTTCGGGGGCCAGCACCCAGTTTTCAACCTCTTACCAGAGTCTGGGAGTTGAGGCTTCATTCATTCCCTCAGCCCCCTTGCAGAGGGAAGCTGCCCCTTGTCCCTCTTTAATGCAGCTAGCCTTCCTGGGCGGCCCTCACACTGCCCCAGCCACAGTGAGTCACAGGTTCTCCAAGTCAGCGGGCCTCCTCCCCCAGGGCCCTCACAGTGCTGCTTCCTCTGCCCAGGAGTCCCCCACAGACTGGGCCATCTCTCTGGGACCCAGGAGGACTAGGAAGGCTGCAAACAATTGGGATGGGCACAGGTCTGAGCGGGGCACCAGCAGGGGTGACAGCCAGGCCCTCCCACACACACAGAGCTGGGTGGCAGTCTTATTTCACACTTGGTGTCCAAGCTTGCATCACGGCGCTGGCCAGGAGCCTGGTGTGCAGTTATTAACTGTGATGTGCTGTAGGTGTGTAATTGTCAGAGTGGTTTTGCACATTTTGATCCATCTATAAATATGGATGGTAATTATCCATCATTAGCATATGCTTAACGTTCTGCATAAGTGTACATTGTTTTCCCGAGAATTCAAGTTGCCAATTCCCAACCAAGACACAGGGACTGCAGCCTCATAGTCTTGTGTCCCGTAGACACAGAACATGGGAGGGGTTACCTGAGCACCTGCCTGTGGTCCCACCCAGGGCCCTGAAGGGGGTCAGAGCTGGAGCTCCGTCTACTGTCACTTACCTGGGGTCACCCCTGAGCCTCGGTTTCCTTGGCTGTAAAATGGGAATGAAAGCAACTCCCTCCTCATGGAGTGGCTGTGAGGATGAAGGGAGCACACGCAAGTGAAGGGCGCCAGGCACTCACAGGAAGTGCTCACTTGTGTGAACTGATGCTCCTCCTGCTGTCAGCCCAGGACTGAGACAGAGGAGGCGCGTGGCCCATTTCACAGATGGGACTACTTGCTGCGATGACTCCCAGCTGCTGACACGGAGTCAGGCGCGTGGGTCAGGCGTCTACACACATGACCCCCACTTACCCCGCACTAGAGCCCTACTGCAGGTGCTATCCCAGCCCCCTCTCCACGGGCGGGCGTGGGGGAAGGCTATGCGTCAGGCAGATCAAGCACCTCCTAATCAAACAGCCCGAATTGGGCAGAGGCTCAGAGCAGGGCTTTCTGCCCCAGGGCCTGGGCTGGGCCACCACCTCACATAGCCCAGGACACTCAGTCATGAGCACTGATGAGAAGGTGGTGGACACTCATGGCCGCCCGCCCAGCACCCCACCACTCCTCCCTTCACTCTCAGAGCCCTGTGTTTGTCCTGCGGCAGCAGGCTCAGATTTGGTGGGGCTCCCCAGGGGTAAAGCCACTCCTGGCACCCCAACCCCTTCTTCAGACATTGTTTTAGGGGTGGGAGTGTGACCCAGATCTGGCTACTGAGGTGTGAGGGAAAATATACTGGTAGAGGGACTTCTTCTAGGAAATGCATTTTCTGCCTCACTCCATTCCTTTCTTCTCAATTTGAACGCTGTAGTGTGAGACGTGATGTTTGGAGCTGTGGCAGCCATCCTATAACCATGAAGCCAAAAGCTAAGAACACAAAGCCAATACAGCCAAGGATGATAAAGAGGAAGAGGGTCTCTGTTGACATCTCTAAGCATCTGACCAAGCTGAGACCACTTTCTTTGAAAAAAATCAGCAAATACTTTCTGTAAAGGGAAAGATAGTAAATAATTTAGGCTTAGACAAAATCAAGAGGAAAAATCAATGATGTTATGCAAGTATTTGTTTAACAAGAGAGAAAATAAATTTCCACATATATTTGATTGATGACATTTAAAATACAATAAAGTGCAATTTTTATAGCAGATTTATCAATGAGAATAATGGTTTTGGTTTTTTTCTACCATGGGAAAAACATTTTACTTACTTGCAGATCAAAGTTAGTTTTCTATGTTATCAAATTGATTGCAAATGTTCATCTGTTAAAAACCACCCTTAGTTCAAGGGTCATGCAAAAAGAGAGAGCTGAGCCAAACTGGCCAATGGACCATAGACGCCAACCCTTGCTCTTAAAGATCTGGTATTCATGTCTTAATTGTTTGAGCCATTGTTGTTGGATTCCCGTTACACGTTTCCCCAAACATTCCAACTGATGGAAGTACCTCCTCTGTGCTTAACACACATTTCTTATCAAAGTCATGAGCATTTGACTGTACCCTCCTCCCCCATCAGACCGGGGAATCCTGGAGGCAGAGGCTGTGTCTCCCAGGTCTCTGTAACCCCAGACCTTCACTCAGATCATGCAACTCCAGTTACCACAGTGTGAATAATATGAACGAATGAATGAACAAACGAATCAATGAAGCATTTGGTAAATTGAAAAGTGCTGGGCCCAAATGCAGGGTTAAGTTCTGGGAGGGGCACAGAGGGGAGATGGGAGAGGTGCAGCGTGCAGAGCAGGGATTAGAGAAAAAGCAGCAGCCCCTTTGCCCCAGCAGGAGTGAGGCCTCTGCGCTCCCAGGCATCCCCAGCCGCTCCATCCTGAAGCCTGCTCCGCAACCCCACTCACCCCGGCACAGTCACTCCCCTGGGCTCCTGGAGCCTTCGACAGCCAGCGCCTCCTTCCCCAAGCCAGAGAGACGGCCTTTGTGCTCTGCCATTTTCTCCCTAGAAATGGTTGCGAGCAACCAAATGGTTATCATTACTTCAGCGGCAATTCTTTGCACCATTATTTTGTAAGAGACAGAGGACGGGACAGGAGGCGAGGAGGCAGGAGAAGTGAGGAAAACCATTTAGGGTGAACAGGCTCTAAAATTTCAGCTCCAGGTTTTGCTGGGAGACTGGGTTAGAGAGTGATTTCAAATGAATTTTGCCATCAGAGTAAGAGATCTGTCTCCCCCGAAATGCTCTATTTTGACATTTGGCTTCAAGAGATTTGACAGAATTCATTTTTCCAGCAGACAAGAGATCAAGGTATTAAACAAAATATATTTCACCATAAGAGCACCGTTAGCCATTTGACACATTATGTTTCATGCTGAGTCTGAGTGTTTCAGCCTCTTTCTTCCCTTTCCTTCTTACTTCCATGCACTGGTGAGAGGGGAGGCCAGTAAAGACACAGGATCTCCCTGTCCCCAAGGCACCCACTCCCCAGGATAGCTCTGTGAGGGACGGGAACTGAAAGTGGGGAACCTGAAGGCAGAGGGTCCCTGGAGAGCTGCTAAGTATCCACGGGGACAAGAGCAGGCAAGAGAGAGGCCGGGGCAGAGGGAGTGGGGAAAAGGTGGAGTGAATGGAGGTCTGAGAACCTGAGAGTCCCAGGGACTCCCAGGAGCAGCGCTGAGGGCCCAGCATGCGTGGGGAGGGGTCAGGAGGGGTGTGGGGAAGGCTGGGCCACATTGGTCACCAGAGCTGGCCTCTGACCAATGGGCTGGGCGTCCTGGTCCCCTTCTGCTGAGGCCCCGTGGGGTCCCAGGGGAAAAGCGAGGAGGAAACCCAAGCTGCAGTTGACAAACTCTGCTCCTGATCAGTTGCCGATAAGGACTAATTAGCTTTGCATAAACTATCACTCCTGCTAATGACCATCTGGATAAACAGTCAGGGATGCTTGAGGGGACCCTGGTCCCCAGACCCAAGGGTTATTACAGGGACCTCAGAGTCAGGCAAACCCAGGTTCTCTGTCCTGGTTGTAGCCAGTTACCAGCTCTGGGACTTTGCCCTTAACTTGGCTGAGCCTGTTTCCTCCTCTGGAAAATAGGCCACCACTGGCCTCTCCCTGAGTGGCGGCGAGGAGTGAATGGGAGCCTGTCCTCACCTGTGAGCAGTGTCCAGTCCCCCTCTAGCCCTTCCTCACTCCCTCTTCCCTGTGCCCACTCCATCTGCCTTGACTCCAGCACACAGGTCAGTGTGACAATAAACCAATGCTCTGAGGCACCCTTGCCAAGCCCTGAGCTGAGCTCTCCCTGTGCTTTTTCTCATTTATTCTATTGGTTCTTTTATAGATTCTACTACTAGGCCCATTTTACAGATGAGCACACTGAGGCTCAGAAAGTAAAGTAATGTGAAAAGTCACTTAGCTGCAAGAGGCCCGATCAAGACACAAACCTAGTCTGACTGATGGCAAAAATTCATGCTTTTCCCTCATGCCACTCCCAGGCATTTCGCCTTTCTCATCATTTCCTTTAGGGACAGACAAACCGACCGTTCTGACAGTCAGCCACCTTCTCACCATGGTGCTTGGAGAGCAAGGACACAATAGTTGGCAAGTATCTAGAATGTCTACCCAAGACCACACAGTGAGTGGCCAAGGCGGAATTCGACCACCCTGGTCTGTGTGACTCTAAATTCTAAAATCTTTCCACCATACCACATTGAGGGTTCCTGCGTGACTTTCATATGTCCAGAACCAGGCTGGGTGCCAGCTGCAAAGATGAGCATCATGAAGCCAGGACCACACCTTCCTCATTCAGGGAAGGTCTGAGCTCCTGCCAAGCCAACCCAAGCCTCTCCCTGGATCAGTCATGAGTTCCAGGATTCCCTGGACAACCGGCCATTTCCTGCCAGAAAGCACACCTCCCACAGCCCACTCACCTCCAATCAGCCTTTCGCTCCGTATCAACTGTTCAGCTCCTACCAGCCTGCTTACCTCCCACCAGCCAATTCACCTCTGACCGTCCATGGAGTGACGGAGCATTCGGAAATTATTATGAAACATACCAAGATGAATAAATATCCACGGAGGCAACAGGATCTCTCCCACCAATTCCACAACTTCTTCCTACCCCATCATATCCCATCTGAACCTTTCTGCAGCCTCCTCCCAACCTCCCACCCCATCATCCTTTCCTGACCACCATCCAAGAAAGCAGTTCACCCCAGAAGTCTTCTTGGGCTTCCCTTGCTTAGAACACTCAAGGGCTTCCCCAGAGCTCTCAGGATGGAAACACACCTGCTCCCCACAGCTGACAGGAACCTGCAGGACCTGGTCTTTCATGTTCTCCACCTTAGGGTTCTGCTCCAAGACTGTGGGACCAGCTCGATGCATCCCACGCTTCTCCTAAGCAGAGCCCACAATTCACCGTCAGGTCCAGGGTGTCCCTGTTGATCCTGCACTCGCTGAGCACAGAATCACCCATAACAGCTGCACTGAGACTGGGTCCGCCCAGGAGGGTCTCTGGGTCCTCTAGAAACCCTTGCAGTCCCAATCATGGATCCCCCACCCTGCCTGTCATCGGTGGAGACCCCTCCCAGGCCACACAGACACTGACAGTGTCCCTCTCCTCAGGAACGCTGTCAGCCGTCACAGGGACACAGGCTATGGTGTTGGAATCTTTCACAGATCTCTGATGAGCAGGTGCCATAAAACTACTAGAATCCCAGAGATGTTGAGAAGGGAAGGGAAATCTCAGACCAAAAGTAATGGGAGTAAAGATAAAACAGAGATGTGTCAGGGAGATTAATCTGCTGCTCAGACATGAAAGAAATGCACTCAATTATTCTGTATTGCCTTTCACTGGAATGTTCACATCGTACTCAGCTGCCTGCAAGCCTTGGATTACCCAGAGAGAAAGCACAGTGAAAGATAAGGGAGAATAAAAATACTGACAAAAATGTTCCTGAAATTGGAATTCTTTTTGAAAGATATGAAATGCGAGGCCGGAGACAATAGAGACCACTTGGCACTGATGCTGATCCCCCGGCCGGATAAGCCGGAGTCAGGGGATCCAGCTGTCATCTTAGACCTGCCGCCTCTATGCTGTGTGCCTTGGGGAAGCTCACTGCCCCTCCTGAGCCTCATTCTCCATGAGTCCTGTGGGCTTCTCCACAGCAGCACTATTGATATTTGGGGCTGGTTCCTCTTTGTTGGGGGCCTGTTGTGTGCATTCAGCAGCATCCCTGACCTCTACCCACCAGATGGGTACCAACCCCCAGCATTCCAGCATCACAATCAAAAATGTCTCCAGACCTTGACAAATGTCCCCTGGGGAGCAAAATTACCCCTGAAGATACTTTCTGAGTTCATGTGGTAGAGGGCAGAGCAGGAAAGGTCACAGAGGGACAGAGATGAGGTGAGGAGGGAGGGCTGCCTCATGGAGGGCTCTGCTGCTGAGCTGGAGCATGTGGACCCCCCATCACCAACGCCCTGGGCCAGAGGACAAGGGCCCAAGGTTTGCACCCACCACACTGGATTGGTGGCTCTTGCACATGTCTGACCCATTCTCCTGGACTGTGTCCTTGCCATCTCTGGGTCCCATCTCTGGTGCAGGGGAGGCACAAAGCACTTGCTGAGCTGAGCGGAAGGGCATTTGCTTCCAGCTGCTCCAAGCTCAGTCTTAGGAGGGCACCAAGGGGCCCTCCCCCAGGGGCTCTCGGCCCATCAGGGGATAAGCGTAGAGTCCTTGGCCCTGTTCCCCATTATCTCCAGCTCCCTCACCCCTGATTCGAGGTTGACTTTCCCACCCCTTTGAAGGCAGACGTGGACTGTGACTTGCTCTGGCCAATGAGACATGAGAGGCGGAGGCATCTGCCCCTTGCAGGAGGGAGCATTAAGAGCCAGCACACAATTTGTGCAGTGAGCTCAGAAAGCCCACATGGAGGTGAAGCTGCATCAGCCCAGAGCGACTGTGGTGAGCAGAGCTGGTCACCTGCCCTGGGCATGGCAGCGCAGTTGGGGGCCTCCTCTTGAATTGGGCATGCTGCGGCCATTGGTTACCACAGTATATCCCAGGCCCCTCAAGTGATGCCGCTGCTGGAACCAGGTCACCCGAGAAGTTCCCCCCTGCTCCCAGGCCCTCATGGATGCTGGTCCCTGTGGGATAAGTCACTCCATGCCACCCATTACAGGTCTGGAGTGCCCTTCCTATATCCAGGAGGCCAGCTCCTTGGGCTCTGACTGCCCAGACCTGGACCAGACGGGTCCAGGACATATCCCATAAAAATATGCAGAACACCCTAGAACCTCTGGGCCCCAGGTTCCTCTCTGTTTATCATCCCTTCAACAAAGAAGCCCCTGGACACAGTCTGTGCCGTGCCTGTGCCGGGAGCTGGGAGTATCCAGGGAGCAGCCCCTGCCCTCCCGGAGCTCACAGACTAGTGCAGGAGACAGCTGGTACCAGTGAGCACCCATAAAAGAACTGAGTGGAGCAGGGGGAACACTGGGGGTGGGGAGAGGAGGCTGGGGGAGGAGAACCAAGTCTGCAGGTGGGGTGGACTGGTCATAGTCGGATGATCATCTGAGACCCAAAGGGGAGAGAGACCAGCCAAATGAAGGGAGGGCAGGAAAAGGCATTCTAGGTGGAAGAGCTGCATGTGCAAAATTCCTGTGGCAGGAAAGGCCTTGGGGAGAAACAGCAGAGCAGAGGGAGGGGAGCGAGATAGAGAAGGGGGGACGGAGCTGGACCACACAGGCCTGCTGGCCACAGGGAGGAGCCTGCACTTGATCCTAGGGTCAAGGAGAAGCCACTGAAGGGGCCCAGAAGGGAGTACAGAGTGGTGTCAGTCACTTAGTCATGTCCAACTCTTTGTGACCCCATTAACTGCAGCCCACCAGGCTCCTCTGTCCATGGGATTTTCCAGGCAAGAATACTGGAGTCAGTTACCATTCCCTTCTTCAGGGATCTTCCCGACCCAGGGATCAAACCTGGGTCTCCCATGTTGCAAACAGATTCTTTACCATCTGAGACACCAGGAAAGCCCTCAGGAAGGGAGGGTCAAGACCAAGTCACATTCAGAACATTCTCTGGGTCCAGAGCGTAGCCCAGGGCCTGGCACACAGTGGTGCTCAGTGAATGTTGGCTGACAGTGGTGATACTGAGGGAAGTAAGGAGACGCTCTCTAGGGCAGTGCTGACTCGCCCTGGCCAGCCTGCGTGCTCCCTACACCCAGCAAGGGGTCCACCCGAGGACAGGGAGGCGCTGGTGTTCGCGGAGAAACCACTGTTGCTGGTCTTCTCACGTGTCGGCTCACGTGTCTTCAGTTAGGACCCCGCAAGGGTATGCACAGATATCCCCAGTGAGGCACTGATGTTGTTTTTACAGTAAAACAGGTCAAAATGTTCCCACCTGATGCTAAGACGCATGAAACAGGAATCTCACTTTTTAAAAGCATTCAGAAATATTTCTATCTGGATATCAATGAAAGTTCATGAAAAAATATCACTTGTTAATAATGAGGCAGAACAAGTCCCTAGAACTGAGTAATGGCAGAGAAGAAAAGTCTCAACTCTTCCCCTAATTACAGAGTCTAAAACATCAAGCTGACAAAACAATAAGAATGAAATATGAGGAAACAGGAAATTTCCTAACAAAAGAGACAGAAACTAGTTAACGTGATAACAAATGATACCCAGAATCAGCCGAGCCTGCAGCTGGGTTTTAGCATCGTCTGGCCAAATGCGTTATCCCCAAAGACCCCGCCAGTGTCCCCCGGAGTGAAACCTGCCCCTGGACTCACCGTCTGGCCCCTCGCAGCCTCTGCTTGGGGGCACGGAGCTCCACATTCCCAACACTGTCTCTGCAGCTCTGAGCACAATCTGTGCTCCTGATCCAGCCAGTCTTTTTAGCCCTGAGCACAGTGCACCACCTCTAAGGAGTCTCTTGGATCACACAGGTCCCCGCCATCACCCCAGCTCTGAGCTCAGCCCCTCCATCTCACTGGACCAGCCATTCAGGGCCACCCACCCCAATCTTTGTATTATTTAGTGACAATATAGGGGCAGCACGTTGCCACCGGGTATGGCTGGACCTGGGTTCACATGCCCACTTGTGTGTGATCTGGTTCAAGTGGCTTTACTAGTCTGAGTCTCAGTTTCCTCACCTATGAAATGGGAAGATAACAAAAGTACTGACCTCACAGAATGATTGTGATGGTTAAATGATTTTATATATATCAAGCACTTATATATATATATTCTTTACAGCCAAAGATGGAGAAGCTCTATACAGTTAGCCAAAACAAGACCGGGAGCTGACGGTAGCTCAGATCATGAACTCCTTACTGCAAAATTCAGACTTAAATTGAAGAAAGGAGGGAAAACCGCTAGACCATTCAGATATGACCTAAATGAAATCCCTTACAATTATACAGTGGAAGGGACAAATAGATTCAAGGGATTAGATCTGATAGACAGAGTGCCTGAAGAACTGTGGACGGAGGTTCATGACATTCTACAGGAGGCAGTGATCAAGACCATCCCCAAGAAAAAGAAAGGCAAAATGGTTGTCTGACAAGGCCTTACAAATAGCTGAGAAAAGAAGAGAAGTGAAAGGCAAAAGAGAAACGGAATGATATACCCATCTGAATGCAGAGTTTCAAAGAATAGCAAGGAGAGATGAGAAAGCCTTCCTCAGTGATCAGTGCAAAGAAATAGAGAAAAACAATAGAATGGGAAAAACTAGAGATCTCTTCAAGAAAATTAGAGACACCAAGGGAACATTTCATGCAAATATGGGCACAATAAAGCACAGAAATGGTATGGACCCAACAGAAGCAGAAGATATTAAGAAGAGGTGGCAAGAATACACTGAAGATCTATACAAAAAAGGTCTTAATGACCCCAGATAACCATGATGGTGTGATCACTCACCTAGAACCAGACATCCTGGAATGCAAGTCAAGTTGGCCTTAGGAAGCATCACTATGAACAAAGCTAGTGGAGGTGATAGAATTCCAGCTGAGCTTTTTTAAATCCTAAAAGATGATGCTGTGAAAGTGCTGCACTCAATATGCCAGCAAATTTGGAAAACTCAGCAGTGGCCACAGGACTGGTAAAGGTCAGTTTTCATTCCAATCCCAAAGAGAGGCAATGCTAAAGAATGTTCAAATTACCACACAATTGCACTCATCTCACATGCTAGCAAAGTCATGCTCAAAATTTGCCAAGCTAGGCTTCAACAGTACATGAACCATGAACTTCCAGATGTTCAAGCTGAATTTAGAAAGGCAGAGGAACCAGAGATCAAAATTGGCAACATCTGTTGGATCATAGAAAAAGCAAGAGAGTTGCAGAAAAACATCTACTTCTCCTTTATTGACTATGCCAAAGACTTTGACTGTGTGGATTACAACAAACTGTGGAAAATTCTTAAAGAGATGGGAATACCAGACCACTTTACCTGGCTCCTGAGAAATCTGTGTGCAGGTCAAGAAGCAATAGTTAAAACCGTATATGAAACAAGACTGGTTCCAGATTGGGAAAGGAGAATGTCAAGGCTGTATATTGTCACCCTGCTTATTTAACTTATATGCAAAGCATATAAGAGACTTCACTTCCACTTTTCCCTTTCAGGCACAGGAGAAGGCAATGGCACCCCACTCCAGTACTCTTGCCTGGAAAATCCCATGGATGGAGGAGCCTGGTAGGCTGCAGTCCATGGGGTCGCTAAGAGTCGGACACAACTGAGCGACTTCACTTCCACTTTTCCCTTTCAGGCACGGGAGAAGGAAATGGCAACCCACTCCAGTGTTCTTGCCTGGAGAATCCCAGGGACAGGGGAGCCTCGTGGGCTGCCGTCTCTGGGGTCGCACAGAGTCGTACACGACTGAAGCGACTTAGCAGCAGCAGCAGCAGCAGCAAAACACATCATGCAAAATGCCGAGCTGGATGAAGCACAAGCTGAAATCAAGATTGCCAGGAGAAATATCAATAATCTCAGATATGCAGATGACACCACCCTTATGTCAGAAAGCGAAGAGGAACTAAAGAGCCTCTTGATGTAAGTGAAAGAGGAGAGCAAAAAGGTTGGCTTAAAACTCAACATTCAAAAAACGAAGATCATGGCATCCGGTCCCATCACTTAATGGCAAATAGATGAGTAAACAATGGAAACAGTGACACACTTTATTTTCTTGGGCTCTAAAATCACTGTAGATGGTGACTGCAGCCATGAAATTAAAAGATGCTTGCTCCTTGGAAGAAAAACTATGACCAACCTAGACAGCATATTAAAAAGCAGAGACATTACTTTGCCAACAAAGGTCTGTCTAGTCAAAGCTAAGGTTTTTCCAGTGGTCATGTATGGGTGTGAGAGTTGGACTATAAAGAAGGCTGAGTGCTAAAGAATTGATGCTTTTGAACTGTGGTGTTGGAAAAGACTCTTGAGAGTCCCTTGGACTGCAAGGAGATCCAACCAGTCAATCCCAAAAGAAATCAGTCCTGCGTAGTCATTGGAAGGACTGATGCTGAAACTGAAACTCCAATACTTTGGCCACCTGATGTGAAGAACTGACTCATTGGAAAAGATCCTGATGCTGGGAAAGATTGACGGCCAGAGGAAAAGGGGACAATAGAGAATGAGATGGTTGGATGGCATCACCGACATGATGGACATGAGTTTGAGTAGGCTCCGGGAGTTGGTGATGGACAGGAAAGCCTGGCGTGCTGCAGTCCATGGGATCACAAAGAATCAGACACGACTGAGCGACTGAACTGAACTGAAAGCACTTACAATATGCCCACCATATAATAGCTATTCAGTAACATCTGCCACCTTTACCATCCTCCCCTTTTTACAGATAAGGAAACTGAGGCTCAAAGAAGGCACATGGCCTCCTGTGTCCCCACAGCCGGTGACCAGGCCCAGACCAGTGTTCAATCTGTGTTGTGACTCCATCTCCAGGCACCAGTGTTGGGGTGGTACTTCCTCCTGCTTCATCAGCATGGACATGAGAGGAGGAGTCCACGCTTTTCTCCATGCTGGTACAGGGCCAGGTCCACAGCTTCTGCCCAGGAAATATTGGCCACCCAGGAGTTGTGGAGGGTCAATAAAAGTGTCCGTTACAACTGACCACTTGCCCAACAAGGGGCTAAGCATTGACCTGTGTTGTCCCTTTTAATCATGACCGCAACTCTACTCCCACTTCACAGAGGGGCAAACTGAAGTTCCAACAGGCTAAGGCACACGTCCAGGACCACACAGTCAGCGCTTCAACTCGCAGCTGTCATGTCCAGGCCTGCATCCTACCCACCACAGGCCAAGACCTGTGTAGCTCCCTTTACACCGCATCTCTCCCACAGCCATCCTCAGAGGGAAGTCTCCTCATCTCCCATTTCACAGGTGAGGGAACTGAGGCCTGGGGGCATATGGAGGTCACTCAAGTTCCCACAGCCAGTAAACGAAGAATCTCCGAAAATTCAGACCCAGGGCTCCCTCTTCCCACAGTGATGGCAGTTTCCTCCTCCCTTCCTTGTTCTGAGATTGCATGAGTGACCAACGGGCCCCAGCTGTGGGGAGGGGGCTGCGGGGACAGGGGAGCATCGAGACCTGTAAGGAGGGCAGGCTGGGCAGCCAGCCCCCAGGGTTCCAGAGATCTCTGAATTCCATACTCTTATCTCCTTGACACTCCTCAGACTTCCAATCCTTTGCAGAGCCAGAGCCTCCTCTGAGAGCCGGAAGGCGAGGGGAGAAGGACCCGCTTTCTCTCCATCCTCTCCGCTCAGCATCTGCAGAGCTGTGCATGCACATCAGAAGGAGGAGGTACATCTTCGAGGGCCCACGATGAACCCCACAGAGATGGATTTTACTGAACCTCGTTATCTTTCCCTCCCAGGGTCCCAGGTCACGTCAATGACTTCCTGCCCACTGCCTGGCACAGATCTGCCACGAGGCTGCAAGCCTGTTTTAGGAGCTGTAAATCCACCCTCCCTCCCCCCGGAAATCAATTGGAAACCTGATTGCTAAATCCAGCAGTTTATGAATCAAAGGCTTCTTCTGGGCTCGGGATGGGCTGGCTGAGGCTCCAACTCCCCAGATCAGGTTCTATCCAAGTCTGGGGAGTCGTGGGACACACCAAGACCAGACTAAGAGAAAATCCCCTAAACCAGGTGGCAGTTGCTGCCCCAGCCTTGGCCCACACCAGTCTTCCAGGGGTGCTGCTCTCACCCACTGGGCCAAGGAAAATTCCCAGTGAGTCTGCAGGGAAAGAAGCTACCTGGTCCCAGAGCTTCACCCTCAGGCTCATTTCTCCCTCCACAAGCACTTGTCGAGCACCTACTCTAGAGAATGAAACTGAGCAAGACCCTGTGGGGCCTTCCTGAGGATAGACCCTCTATGTTCCCCACCTCTTGTTTGTAGAAAAGCTTCAACCTTCTAGGCTTGCCCCCAGTTCCAAAGAACAAATTTAATCAGAGAAGGGTGAAAAAAAATGCAGAAACAAAGAAAAGCAGTCAAGCAAAGCAAAAAGTTTATAACAAAGTCAAGGATCCTTAGTTCCTTCTCAAGGGCTACAGATAATATCCTGAGCCATATCCTTGAGCTGTTTTGCAGATACTAAAACCCCTACCAAGTGGAGGAAGTTGACTGAGTGTTGGCAACCAGCACACAGACCTCAGATCAGTTGGAACCAGAAGGTTGATAATTGAGTTAACCCAAAACGTCGCTCTGTTACCTCCCCATCAAGCCAACAGAGAATTGTACCTAAGCTGATCATACACTCTGCAGGCCTCGCCCTCACACTGTCTTTAAAAGTCCTTTCCCAAACACCATCAAGGAGTCTGGGTCTTTTAAACATGAGCTGCCCATTCTCCATGTTTGGCACCCTGTTATAAATGCTATACTTTCTTGCACCTTGACCTGGCATCAGTTTTGCTGTGCAAGGAGACCCAAGTTTGATTTGGTAGCAAGAACACTCTGGTTCTGAAGTGGCCCAGGAGATTACCTCAAAGTCCCATCACTTTACCAAGTCAGGGGGCTTTAGGCAGCACCTCCTGGAAGAGGGAGGCCAGAAGTGGAGCTCATCTGCAGCCCCTCTTCCCTCTGGATGGAAGAGCTGTGTGGTGCAGGAAATGGGTAGTGGGCAGTGGGGGCTGAAGAGGAGGAGTTCTCCTGTGTGTGGCACACATGCACATCCCATCTCCTGGCACCTTGGACCTCTTTAAAAGCAGCAGAACTCTCTCCTGATACACCCACTCGTCCACCCAGCCTGATTCCCCTTCTATTCCCAGCCTCAGCCACAGACACTTCCTCCTACTGACCACCCCCAGCAGAGTTCCCTTCAACCTCACAAGCTACATGCTCCCTGGAGCACAGGCCTTTGTTCACTCTGCAGGAATTCCCTTCCTGCCCATCCCTGAGCCCAGGAGAGCAGAAACCTGCAACCAGGTTTGCCCAAAGCTGGCATGATGACCGCCTAGTCAGTGCTCATCACTTACCTGTGAACAAATGGATGAGGAAGGGATCAAGTAATCAGTCCAGAGATTATCTGCCCTGGGGCATGTGAGTATGCTACGTCGCTTCAGTCAAGTCCAACTCTTTGTGACCCCACAGATCATACCCAGCCAGGCTCCTCTGTCCACAGGATTCTCCAGGCCAGAATACTGTAGTGGGTTGCCATGCCCTTCTCCAAGGAATCTTCCCAACCCAGGGATCAAATTTGCGTCTGTTATATCTCCTGCATTGGCAGGTGGGTTCTTTACCATTTGCGCCATCTGAGAAGCCCCTAATACCAGAGTGGGTAGCCATTTCCTTCTCCAGGGGATCTTCCCAACCCAGGGGTTGAACTCAGGTCTCCCACATTGCTGGTGGATTCTTTACCAGCTGAGTTACCAGGGAAGCACCCTGGGGCACATCCTGTGAGGAAACTTGGGCCCCAACCAATGGCCCTCATAACGCTAACCACAGCCCCTGCTGTGCGCCCAGGCTGGAGTGAAGGCCTTTTCCCTCTTTTCCTCATCTGATCTGCACAACACAAAATGCAGGTGCTGCTGCCATCCCTCTTCGGGGGCGGGGATCACAGAGGCTGAGAAAGACTGAGTGAGTGCAGCATGTCGGAAACAGACCTCCAAACGACGTCTGCTCACCCAAATCCTTGCTCTTTCCATGGCTCTGGCCTCCCTGGGCCCCTAGTTCAGTGCAGTTCAGTTCAGTCGCTCAGTCATGTCTGACTCTTTGTGACCCCATGGACCGCAGCACGCCAGGCCTCCCTGTCCGTCACCAACTCCCGGAGTTCACCCAAACTCACGTCCATCAAGTTGGTGATGCCATCCAGCCATCTCATCCTCTGTCGTCCCCTTCTCCTCCTGCTCCCAATCCCTCCCAGCATCAGAATCTTTTCCAATGAGTCAACTCTTCGCATGAGGTGGCCAAAGTATTGGAGTTTCAGCTTTAGCATCAGTCCTTCCAAAGAACACCCAGGACTGATCTCCTTCAGAATGGACTGGTTGGATCTCCTTGCAGTCCAAGGGACTCTCAAGAGTCTTCTCCAACACCACAGTTCAAAAGCATCAATTCTTCGGTGCTCAGCCTTCTTCACAGTCCAACTCTCACATCCATACATGACCACAGGAAAAACTACAGCCTTGACTAGATGGACCTTTAAGTCAGGTAGTATTGTTGTGTCAAGACAACCTTGGAGTTAGAACCTCTGACTCCTCCTCTGCTGGGTTCTATTAAAAAGATTTAGCATCCAGACTGAAGGAGGTGAAGGTCCAGGGCTCTGCCTCTTGCCTGTCTGCATTGGCTCCTTCCACAGGCCGAAAACTCAGGGCCCAATAGTTGTTAGGAGTCACGTGTTCACCCACCAGAGAAGGACCAGCTTTCTCAACTGCAGTTTTAGCAAAGGGCAGATGTCCATCACTGTGGCTGAAGGCATGGGGGGATTCAGATTGGTCCACCTCTGGTCAGTGCCCATCCATGTCCAGTAATGAGTGTCCATGAGTGATGACAAGGTCAAGTAAGACCAGGTGGACTCCTGATATTGTCACCTGGAAACAGGGTCAGATGCCAGGAGGAAGGGATGACAACTGGGCAGACAGCAATCCCCATTTTACAGATAAGGAAACTGAGCCTCCCAGAACAGAAGGAATTTTCCTGAAGTCACACAGTGAGTAAGTGGCAGAGCTGGGACCTGAACCCAGGTCCACCAGGCTCCTGAGTCTGTGCTCTAACCACTTTTCAGTGCTGCCCATTCTGCAGTCTGCAACTGCAGAGAGGTCAGAGGCAAGGCTGAGACTAAGAACCCTTGGTCCCAGGATAACAGAAAGGGCAGGCGCTCTGCCCTTGGCTCCCTCAGCCTCTCTCAGAGGTTGGGCTGTGTGTGGAGGCTGAGGTGGGGCCATCACAGACCCTCCATGCCTCACAGCCCAAACTGGTGCTGGAAAATTCCTCCCAGTAATGGGGATGTTTGCAGAAATAATCAGAGTGCAATAAACAGACACCAGAGTAATTAGACACAAACAGTGGACGTGCCAGGCTTCTCAATGCCAGCAAGCCCTCTCCATGTACCCTCCCCTCCACAGTATGAGAAGAAGCCGCTGGGTCGAGTTGAGCAGTTGAGAGCTGAAGAACCAAAGAAGAGACTGGAAGGGAGAGGGTTCCCTTGGAAATCTTAGCATCCAGACAGTGAGGGTGAAGCCCAGAGAGGGAGAGGAAACTGCCCAAAGACACAGAGCAGCCTCAAGGGACAGGCAGGCCTGGACCCACAGACTGCTGGGAGGCAGGTCAGGCCAGTTCCTGGCACATCTGGTTAAGTGCAGGTCAATGTCATCTAGGGGAAAGGATCGCAACGGACAGGCAACAGGGGCACAAAATTATGGGAAAGTGTTGCATTTGTTCATCCATGGGCTCTATATTGAATGCCTACTACACTCCAGGCCCTGTACTGGGATAGAACAGCGAGTAAGACAGGCAGTGAGTGAGTTCAGTCCAGGGACATTGAACCCAGAGTCAAAGACCAGCCCTGCTTCATGCTTATAACCTGCACTGGGAACCCAAATGGCAGCAGAGGAGCCCTGGGGGGCTGAGGGCAGGCCGATCCTGCCCAAAGTCACTGCTAGAAAAAGCAAGGGGGAGACTCTCCAGAGGAAAGTCAGGGCATGGCCACATGCTCCCCCCTCCCACCCCCACCCTCACCTTCCCACCCACCCCCCACCCCCCTGCTTCCCACCTCCCCTGTGGAGCAGGGCCTTTGTCTCTTGGCAATGGAGTGTCATGTAGCTGAAGCAGTGCAGGAGCAGAGCTGTGCTGTAAAATGTTCTCTCTGGGCCAGTATGGAGTGTGGAATACTGGGAGGTGGAGGGCTCAAATGGGGAGGGATGGGGAGTCAGGAGGCTGTTGTTGTGTTCCCAGTGAGCTCTGATAGGGACCTAGGATGAGGAGGCACAGGAACAGGGTGGGGTGGAGTTTAAGGAGAAATGCACACATCCTTTTGCATCCCCATGACCTGGGAAAGGGATCAGGACTCCAGAGGAGGTGGCTGGCCTCATGTGGTTCAGAACTTGCCTCTTGGGCCTTCCAGACCGAGTAGGTGGATAACCAGCAGCTGTGGGAAATGGGAACTCACAGCCAGGGCCTCCCAGCACCCCCATATCTGCAGTACCAGCCATGAGGACAAAGCCATGGGGAGCCTGACTCCCTGGAGGAGTGAGATGAATCACTGCAAGCTGTCCTGAGGTTGGGCCCCCTTGGGAAAGAGGAGGATTTGCAGACAGACAGCAGGGCAGGGGAGCCCCTCAACATCTCGTGGATCTGGGTTTAAATCCCAGCTCTGCCACTCACTTGTTCTGCGGCCCTGGGTAAGTTATTGATCTCTCTGAGCCTCAGGTCTCCCCATCTGTGGAAAGGTTAGAGCTGATGGTCTGTAAGCTTTGACCTTCACGATCTTCAAGCAGCAGACAGTGAGCAGCAGGATTAAAGCGAGAGCCCTAGCAGTACCACATGCTTCCCATGAACCAGGCCAGACAATGGGAGGGCCACTTTCCATACATCATTCCACTGGCAAAATGGCCCTCTGAAGATGAACCATCCTCAGGGCATGCAGTACCTCAGCACCCTTTTCCCTCTGTCCCAGCAAACCCCACCCATTCCTCAAGGTTCTGCTTAGCAATCCATCATATGCCAGGAGACCCAGGTTCTAGGCTAGGTTCTGATTCTTCTTGATCATGTGACCCAAGGCCAACTGCCTCAGTTTCCCCACCAATGCAATGGGTACTCACCTTGGAGATCTATAAATACTCTTTCAGCATTCACATTTTGGGGATGGGATTGAATGAGCTGCCATTTGCTGTATGACTTTGGGGGGAGTTACTTGAAGTCTCTGGACTGAGCTGATCTGCTCACCCAGCAGCCCTGTCCCTCTGAGCCAGGGTGCCCTCTCTCGCCCACTTAGAATTGACTTTCAGTGCCTCAGCTTGGGCAGACTCCAGCTGCACTCCAGCACTCTTCAAGGTAACATGGGGACTCATGCAGCTACCCCAGCCTATCCCGCTGGATGGAAGACGGAGACACATCTGTACTCCAGAACTAATAGGCCAGAAAAAGTAGCCAGAGCCCTGGAGGGGACCAGAACCCCACAACCACATTAGCACTGTGAAAGAAGAGGAGAAATGCATCTCCCCAAACTTTCCAAACTTCAAACCCTGGAGCAAGGAAGTTGAGCCAGGATAGGAGGTGGGTCAAAAAGTCAGGCCCTGAGCACCCATTGCACAGATAGGGAAACTGAGGCAGCTCAGCTCAACTCACACAACAATGAGGTATCAGAGGCTGGCCTGGAACCTGGGCCTCCCGATTTATGGCCAGTTGTTGAAGCAGAACCTTGAGGAATGGGTGGAGGGTTTTGTGTTGGTGGTTTTTTTTTTTTTCTGATTTAAAATCTACTTGAATCGCTTGCCACTCACTTGTTGTATAACAATGAAAAAATAAAGCATATTCCTCTGATATTCATGGAATAAATCTGTGAAATGCCAAAAATTACTTTAGAGAAAGAAAAAGTAGAATTTTTCAGACTGTGTATACGTGATAACCAAAAAGAAAATCATCAATCTATTATATTGGCTCATATTTAAAATCTGAGCTAAAATGCGTATCATCTCTCTATAAGCAGATGTCTTAAGGTAAATTGTTGAGCACGCTGCTCAGCATCAGACCTGAGATCTGGTGGCCTTGGGCATCTGTGAAGCTCAGGTTTTCAGAGCCCCAGAGATGGAAGCAAGGAAGCTCAGGGACCATCATTTAATTTTTTTTAAAATAATACTAAAGTTTCAGACTTTATTTTTGGGGGCTCCAAAATCACTGCAGATGGTGACTGCAGCCATGAAATTAAAAGACGCTTACTCCTTGGAAGGAAAGTTATGACCAACCTAGATAGCATATTCAAAAGCAGAGACATTACTTTGCCAACAAAGTCCATCTAGTCAAGGCTATGGTTTTTCCAGTGGTCATGTATGGATGTGAGAGTTGGACTGTGAAGAAAGCTGAGCGCACAAGAATTGATGCTTTTGGTGTTGGAGAAGACTCTTGAGAGTCCCTTGGACTGCAAGGAGATCCAACCAGTCCATTCTGAAGGAGATCAGCTCTGGGATTTCTTTGGAAGGAATGATGCTAAAGCTGAAACTCCAATACCTTGGCCACCTCATGCGAAGAGTTGACTCATTGGAAAAGACTCTGATGCTGGGAGGGATTGAGGGCAGGAGGAGAAGGGGACGACAGAGGATGAGATGGCTGGATGGCATCACTGAGTCAATGGACATGAGTCTGAGTGAACTCCGGGAGTTGGTGATGGACAGGGAGGCCTGGTGTGCTGCAATTCATGGGGTTGCAAAGAGTCGGACATGACTGAGCGACTGAACTGAACTGAACTGAACCTCTAGCTCAGGAAGCCCATACCGAAGAATTTATCCTACAGAAGTATACACAAAAATACTGAAAAATGTACATTCAAGGGTGTTCCTAATGGCACTGTACAGAAAGAAACTGGAAACCTTAAATGTCCATCATGTGGGGAGTGCATGCGTGCTAAGTCGCTTCAGTCACGTCTGACTCTGTGACCCTATGGACTGTAGCCCACCAAGGTCCTCTGTCCATGGGATAATCCCAGCAGGAATACTGGAGTGGGTTGCCATGCACTTTTCCAGGAGCTCTTCCCGACTCGGGGATCAAAACTGCATCTCCTGTGGCTCCTACATTGCAGGCAGATCGTTTACCGCTGAGCCACCAGGGAAACCCTCACCAGTGGGAAAACTAGGTAATAAATCATGGGTCATCCACACAACGGAATGAGATACAGTGTGGGGTTTTTTTAATGAAGTAAATATACAATGATGTCAGAGAGACATTTCCAAGACAAATTAGAAGGGGAAAAGGAAAGTTGAGAAACAGTGTATAAAGAATGATCTCATTCTTATAAAATGTCTCCAGAGGTCTGAAAAACAAACTGCCAACTCCTGGAGTTGGAGGAGAGAAGAGGTGAAGGTTTTCACTGTCTTTAAAGAACAGAAGGAAATGCAAAAAAGTTTCTATTAACTGTTTAGTAAGAAAAACAATAACAATATTCATTTTAAATTAAATCAAATCAATGTACACTAGTAATAAAACAAAGTGTGTTTTGTCTTTTCTTTTTAATGTGTATTATCAACACCCAAAGGTGTACTTTTAACATTTGATTGCATTTCTTTCAGTATTTTTTAATCAGTTTTTTGGGCATAGTTATTATTGATCTGTAGGTGTAATTTAACACTCTAGGATCCTTTAAACATTTAATAGTATAGCACTAAGTATTTCCCATCTTTTATGAGTGTAAACAATATTTCCATCACCTGAGAAGTATTCCAGAGGGTCCATAATTTAGTTAACTAAACTCCTCTTGTTGAGTTTAGATTTTTCCCTTTTTTTTTTGCTATTATAAGTAGCCCTGCAGTAAATGTATTTATGCCTGAAGCCCTGGGGACAGAGGCACAGAAGAGTCCCTATGCATCATTAAAAAATGCAAAATATATATGTAAAAGACTACTGCCTTGGCTGAACCTGATGGAGGCACAAACAAAACTGATGCAATTCTCCTCCAACTCTCCCTCAATTCTGCTCTACCTAAGGCCCACCTCAGCGCTCAAGGACTTCCCAAGTGGACTCCATAGCTCTGCAGACCCTGCAGATAGACCAGCACCCCGTGGAATTCATTCTGTCCCCTAGCCAGCATGGAGAGGTCCAACGTGGTCCAACCAGCCCTGGCCTGACCAGAATTCAGAATTTGGGGACCGCTGCTGGGAAGAAGGTGGAAAGGCAGGCCTCAGGGTCTGCTCCTTCCGTCGTGTTCCCTCCTGCCCTCCTGAGACTTCCAGCCCCTTCAGGGTCAAGCAGCCCAGAATGTGAACGTAAGCTGTCGGCTTCCAGAGTCTGTGTGTTTAGCCACTGTGCCAAATTGCATGGAAGGGCAGAAGGATGGGAGGAGCTGAAAATGAAGGGACCCTTCTTCTCCAGTCTCTGCTGAAGAGATGCGGTCCTCGTGCATGCCTGTCAAGTTTCCTGCCTTTACAGGACAGGCTCTGCCCACTTCTGCGGGCTTGTATACTTAATTCTCTGCCCACTGTGGTCTTTATTATGAACCTTCCATTTCTGCAGGAGCGAGACCCTTGCCATAGTAACCAATGTTTTGTGTATTACTTTCAGTTGCCCCTGACCCTTTTCAGCCTTTAGTTAGTCACTCTGGCCTCTTTGCTGACTGTGAAAAAGGACTTTTAGCAGGAAACTGTCAATTGGACCTGCCTTTTGAGGAGCGAAGTCCGAGGTCCCCAGGGTGTCAACGGTGGATGTGAAAAGACACACAGGGATGGCGAGCTGGGCTTTCCATGGAAGCAAGAGAAGGATGAACCTGGTCAGGGGGGCAAGCGGATGGGAGGGCACCTGATAAGTGCTCAGATGGGGTCCCGCTGCTGCCGCCCCGTCCTCTAAGCCTCCATCATCTCTATCCGAGGCTATTCCACAGCTCCCTCGCTGGCCTCCCTGCTTCCACCTTTGCCCCCTACAATCTCCTGCAGACGCAGCAGCCAGACTGACCCTGAAAACCTGAGTCACATCATGTCAGCCCTCCTCAAATCATCCACTGACTCATTCCTCATTCAGAGTCAAGGCTAAGTTCTTCCAGAGGCCTAGGAGACCACCCTCGCTCTGGCCACCTTTGCCTCTCAGCCCCCAGGCCAGCAGAGACTTTCCAGCTGCTCATTACACCTGAGCCTCAGAGCCCTTCCCTACACCTTGAATCATTAGATATGCACCTGCCCCAGGACCTTTGCACTGGCTAGTCCCTGTACCTGGAACATTCTTTTCCTAGATTTCTACACAGCTCACTCCTTTATCTACTTCCAGCCTTTGCTTAAATGTCCCCTTCTCAGTAAGGCCTTTTGCAGACATTCCTTTAAAATTACACTTCTATCCCCCTCTCAATCAAGCAGTTTCAGTCTTCCTTACCCTACATGAATGTCTCATGCCCTCACTGACTTCTAATACACGATGGATTTTTACTTTTTATTATATTTATGGTCTGTCTCCTCCTTAACTAGACTGTAAAGTGTGTGAGGGCCAGAATTTTTTTTATTTCTTTGTTTCCCATGAGGTAGTGCTCAATAAATACGTGTTGAATGCAGAATGGATTCCTAAGCAGAAGGCTCCTCCCAGACTGCCCCCTTGGTATCGTGTCCCAGGAAGGAGACCACACACACATATATCCCCAGACAGTGTGTGGGAGCTGAGACCAGAGGGATCCTGAGCATCTTTCTCTGGAGAAGCTCCAGGAAGGCAGGCAGGAAAGACACCAGAGAAGAAAGGGATGATGGGAGTATCCAGAGGCTGGAGCTGTGGATGGCTTCACAGGATTCTCAAGGTCCCATCCAGGCAGAGGAAAGGCCACAAGAGAGCTAGCTTGGAGCAGTCCTGCAGACAGACAAGGTTCAGTTGCATATCCCTACACCTGAGGGGAGGAAGGGAAATGCTTACACAGATGCCAAGATGGAGAACAGGCCCTGGAATCAGACACGATTCTGGGGAATGGTAGAAGTCAGCCTGGAACTGACTGAGCCCATATTTCCACCACTCTGAAGAATCGGGCTCTAGACATGTCAGGACAAGTCATGGCAAAGGGAGACTAGTTCTATCTCTGTTCTTCCGGATTTGTACCTTCTGCCTGCAGTTTTTCTATCCCTTTCAGAGCTCAAACTCAGCACAGGGGAAGCCCTGAGTCCCTTCTCAGGGCCATGAACAATGTTTTTCACACTTTTTCTCCCAAGAACCTTAAAAGAAAAAGAGAGAGTGGCCCACACAGGACTCAGGAGTTGCAAGCCAAAGCTGATGCACTGTGATAGTTAATTTTAGTCTACTTGGCTAAACCACAGTGTCCAGATATTTGATTAAATATTATTCTGTGTGTTTCTGAGACAGTGTTTTTGGATGAGATGAACAACTGAACCAACAGACTTTGAGTAAAGCAGATTGCCCTCCAAAATGTGGGAGGGCCTCGTCCAGTCCAGTTGAAGGCCTGAATGGAATAGACTGACTTCCCTCGAGGGAGAAAGACCCCTACCAGCTGATTGCCTTTGGATTTGAACAGCAGCTCTTCCCTGGATCTCCAGCCCAACATCCTACCCTGCAGACTCTGTATTTGCCAGACCTCCACATTTCATAGGCAATTTCCTTTAAAAAAAAAAAAAAAAAAGGATTCTATCTCCTGGTGGTTCTATTTCCCTGAAGATCCCTGACTAATGCAAGCACTGAATCTTATTTTATTTCTAATACTATGAAATATTTATCTCTATCCATAAGATATTTATATTTGTTTAAATATAGAAATGTCCTCAGTCAGCAGATAATCAACAAATGCTTATTGAGCAAATGGGTCAGGTCCTGACCCATTTGCCTTTTCTAGAAGACACTACATAGCTTCCAGTTCCCATGCATCACCCCCTCAACCTCCAGAGTTCACTACTCTCTCTCTTATCTTTTACTTGTTAAATTCCCATTCATGTTTCAAACCCCAGCTCACTTAGTCCACTTGAACTGCTATACCTGGCAGAGGGGTGGACCAGGTACTATAAACAACTGTTCCCCACGGAAATAACCTTGATCTTTTTTACTCTCATTAAAAGCATCAAGGCACTGTCACAAAATTATGAAACCTAAGAAGTAAAAAACAAAGAAATAGCAGAATTTCTGGGAGGTCAGAAGCACCCTAACTAGCTTTTCCCAAAAAAGTTTTACAAAATCTTGGAGACCTCAATAGGAGACAAAGTCTAGCACCATGCAAGGTGATGGGGCTAATAGAGAATTCCTGCATGAAGAGAGACCCCCAAAGGGCTTCACCCTCAGTGAATGGTTGAATAAAGAATAAACACACTGAAAAGAGAAGAGCAGCTAGAATACATGTCTGACTCAAACTCGGTGTCAGGCAAAGGGAGAAACACTTTACAAAGGGTTGTAACTACAGGGTCACAAAAGGTTGTAACTACAAGCCCATTCCCAAGTGAATTTGGAGTCAAATGTGTGATATACATCACTCAAACAACTAACATTTTAGTTGTTAGTGACCCCACATTGATGAGCAGCAATAAATGCGAACTGAACGAATGCAACCTCTAAGGACCATAAATTCACAGCACACACAAGGAAAAAAGCACTGTAAGTGAGAGTCCACGGAAACTCAAGACTAGAGAATCAGACCCATGAAGACTCCAGATGTTAGGGTTATTAGCCACAAACTAGAAGAGCTTTGTCTAATATGTGTAATGCAATAAAAGAGAAGATTGAAAATATGAGCAACAGCAAGAGACAATAAAAAATTCCAAAAAAATTGACCAAGCAGATTTTAGAATGAACCGAAAAAAAGAGCACTTTAGAAAGAGTTGAAGAGACTATTAGTGAGGCAAGTAATACTGTTGAAGAGTGCAGTACAAAAAGACAATAAGATGGAAAATATTAAAGAAAGAGGTTAAGAGGCAACGGGAACGAAGAACTATTTGAAGATAATTATTCAGAATTACTGGAAGACAACAATTTTCATCTCCCAGACATTAAATGAGAAAATTAAAGATAGTCACACCACACTGTAATACATATAATAAAACAACAGGAGAGAGAGAGAATTAATATTAAAAACAGCCAGAGACAACACCTCTCCTATTCCATTCCCTCACTTCCTCCCCCCAGGGGGAGATGTTTGAGGGTACATACTTGCAACTAGGAGATAAGTCCCAGAAACCTAATATACAGTACAATGATCATAGGAATAAAAAGGTATTATGAAAAATAAATTATTTTTAAAATCCAGGGGCGGGGGCGGGGGGCGGCGGGGAGATGCCTACAAAACAAGGAAGGATAACTTCTCAGCAGCAATGATAAAAGCTAAAAAAAAGACAGTGAAGTACTCTTTTCATTGCACTAAGGAAAAGCAGCTGTCAACATAGAAGGCTGGCAAACCTCTCTCTAAGGAGGGAAAAGGAAAGATATTTTCAGAAAACAAAAACAGAGTCCACCACCAGCTGGAGATAAATTCTAAAGCATGCCTTTTTCAGGCAAGAGGAAAATCACTCCACTCTGAAGGATGTGGTTTGGGCAAAAGGGAAATGAGTCCCAGTATAAGGACTGAGAGAAAAAATGAAATGGTGACACGCTGATTACCACATGGGAAAGCTAAACTTACATTAAATGTCTGAAACAATAACAATCATCTCTAACATCAAAGACAACAGTGTGATAACGATAATAAAATTTCATTTCAGAGGTTAGAAATAAACAAGAGAGAACAAAAACACCTGATAAGAAACCCCAGGTAAGTTGAGAGAAGGTGATTAGAGCATCCCAGTGTTCCCGTATTTCTTGGGAGCAGTGTAGAAATACCAATTAACTTTCAGTTCAGTTCAGTCGCTCAGTCATGTCCGACTCTTTGCGACCCCATGAATCGCAGCATGCCAGGCCACTTTAAGCCTTATTAATTGAGGTAGACATCTTAAAGCAACTAGAGTAACTGCTAGAAGAATATATCAAATAGACCAAAGCCTGGACCATGTGTCATGACCAAATGCAAGCTCCACAAATGTCAAAGGATGACAAGGACTCAGATCACAAAGCAATCAGGTTAGAAACTAATAATGAAAGAGATAATGGGGGAAATGCCCTTGCATTAAGAAATTAACCATATTTCTAAACAATTCAAAACTGAAAGAGAAATAATAATGGAAATGTTTAATATACGGAAAAATAATAATGACACTATGATACATTAAAACTGATGGGTATAGAGAAAGTGATAGAGGTTCAGTTCAGTTCAGTCGCTCAGTCGTGTCCAACTATTTACGACCCCATGAATTGCAGCATGCAAGGCCTCCCTGTCCATCACCAACTCCCGGAGTTCACTCAGACTCACGTCCATCGAGTCAGTGATGCCATCCAGCCATCTCATCCTCTGTCGTCCCCTTCTCCTCCTGCCCCCAATCCCTCCCAGCATCAGAGTCTTTTCCAATGAGTCAACTCTTCGCATGAGGTGGCCAAAGTACTAGAGTTTCAGCTTTAGCATCATTCCTTCCAAGGAACACCCAGGATTGATCTCCTTTAGAATGGACTGGTTGGATCTCCTTGCAGTCCATGGGACTCTCAAGAGTTTTCTCCAACACCACAGTTCAAAAGCAGCAATTCTTCAGCGCTCAGCCTTCTTCACAGTCCAACTCTCACATCCATATATGACTACTGGAAAAACCATAGCCTTGACTAGATGGACCTTTGTTGGCAAAGTAATTCCTCTGCTTTTGAATATGCTATCTAGGTTGGTCATAACTTTCCTTCCAAGGAGTAAGCGTCTTTTAATTTCATGGCTGCAGTCACCATCTGCAGTGATTTTGGAGCCCCAAAAAATAAAGTCTGACACTGTTTCCACTGTTTCCCCATCTATTTCCCATGAAGTGATGGGACCAGATGCTATGATCTTAGTTTTCTGAATGTTGAGCTTTAAGCCAACTTTTTCACTCTCCTCTTTCACTTTCATCAAGAGGCTTTTTAGTTCCTCTTCACTTTCTGCCATAAGGGTGGTGTTATCTGCATATCTGAGGTTATTGATATTTCTCCCGGCAATCTTGATTCCAGCTTGTGCTTCTTCCAGCCCAGCGTTTCTCATGATGTACTCTGCATATAAGTTAAATAAGCAGTTAAATAAGCATATAAGTTAAATAAGTTAAATATACTGCCTTGACATACTCCTTTTCCTATTTGGATTTAGAGGTTCAGAGTCTTAAATAATGAGAAAAGGGCTTAAAATGAATGAGATATGTATTCAAAGTAAGATGTTAGAAAAAGAACAAAATAAACCTAAAGAAATGCAAGGAAGGAAATAAGAGACAGCAAAAATTAATAATAAAAATAGAAGTGAGAGCAAGTATTTACTGAGCAAAATTCAGACTTAAATTGAAGAAAGTAGGGAAAACCACTAGACCTTCCAGGTACAACTTAAATGAATCCCTTACAATTATACAGTGGAAGTGATAAATAAACTCAAAGAATTAGATCTGATAGACAGAGTGCCTGAAGAACTATGGACAGAGGTTCATGACATTGTACAGGAGGCGGTGATCAAGACCATCCCCAAGTAAAAGAAATGCAAAAAGGCAAAATGGTTGCTTGACGAGGCCTTACAAATAGCTGAGAAAAGAAGACAAGTGAAAGGCAAAGGAGAAAAGGAAATATATACCCATCTGAATGCAGAGTTCCAAAGAAAAGCAAGGAGAGAAAAGAAAGCCTTCACAGCGATCAATGCAAAGAAAGAGGAAAACAATAGAATGGGAAAAACTAGAGGTCTCGTCAAGAAAATTAGAGACACCAAGGGAACATTTCATGCAAAGATGGGCCCAATAAAGGACAGAAATGCTATGGACCTAACGGAAGCAGAAGATATTAAGAAGATGTGGCAAGAATACACTAAAGATCTATACAAAAAAGATTTTAATGACCCTGATAACCACAGTGGTATGATCACTCACCTAGAGCCAGACATCCTGGAATGCAAAGTCAAGTAGGCCTTAGGAAGCATCACTACAAACAAAGCTAGTAGAGGTGAAAGAATTCCAGCTGAGCTATTTCAAATCCTAAAAGATGATGCTGTGAAAGTGCTGCACTCAATATGCCAGCAAATTTGGAAAACTCAGCAGTGGCCACAGGACTGGAAAAGGTCAGTTTTCATTCCAATCCCAAAGAAAGGTAATGCTAAATAATGTTCAAACTACCACACAATTGCACTCATCTCACATGCTAGCAAAGTCATGCTCAAAATTCTCCAAGCCAGGCTTCAACAGTATGTGAACCAAGAACTTCCAGATGTTCAAGCTGAATTTAGAAAAGGAAGAGGAACCAGAAATCAAATTGCCAACATCCATTGGATCATCAAAAAAGCAAGCGAGTTTCAGAAAAACATCTAACTTCTGCTTCACTGACTACACCAAGGCCTTTGACTGTGTGGAAACTGTGGAAAATTCTTAAAGAGATGGGAATATCAGACCACCTTTTCTGCCTTCTGAGAAATCTGTGTGCAGGTCAAGAAGCAATAATTAGAACTGGACATGGAACAATGGACTGGTTCCAGATTGGGAAAGGAGTATGTCAAGGCTGTATATTGTCACCCTGTTCATTTAACTTCTATGCACAGTACATCATGTGAAATGCCTGACTGGATGAAGTGCAAGCTGGAATCAAGATTGCTGGGAGAAATATCAATAACCTCAGATACACAGATGACACCACCTTTATGGCAGAAAGCGAAGAGGAACTAAAGAGCCTCTTGATGAAAGTGAAAGATGAGAATGAAAAAGCTGGCTTAAAACTCAACATTCAAAAAACAAGATCATGGCATCCAACCCCATCACTTAATGGCAAATAGATGGGGAAACAATGGAAACAGTGACAGACTTTATCTTCTTGGGCTCCAAAATCCCTGCAGATGGTGACTGCAGCCATGAAATTAAAAGATGCTTGCTCCTTGGAGGAAAAGTTATGACCAACCTAGACAGCATATTATGGAGAAGGAAATGGCAACTCACTCCAGTACTCTTGCCTGGAAAATCCCATGGACGGAGAAGCCTGGTAGGCTACAGTCCATAGGGTCGCAAAGAGTCAGACACGACTGAGCGACTTCACTTTCACTTTTCACTTTCATGCATTGGAGAAGGAAATGGCAACCCGCTCCAGTGTTCTTGCCTGGAGAATCCCAGGGACAAGGGAGCCTGGTGGGCTGCCGTCTATGGGGTTGCACAGAGTCAGACACGACTGAAGTGACTTAGCAGACAGCATATTAAAAAGCAGAGACATTACTTTGCCAACAAATGTCCGTCATGTATGCATGTGAGAGTTGGACTATAAAGAAGGCTAGCGCGAAGATTTGATGCTTTTGAACTGTGATATTGGAGAAGACTCTTGAGAGTCCCTTGGATTGCAAGGAGATCAAACCAGTCGATCCTAAAGGAGATCAAACCTGAATATTCATTGGAAGGACTGATGGAGAAGCTGAAGCGCAATACTTTGGCCACCCGATGAGAAGGACTGACTGATTGGAAAAGACCCTGATGCTGAGGAAGATTGAAGGCAGGAGGAGAAGGGGACGACAGAGGATGAGATGGTTGGATGACATCACCGACTTGATGGACATGAGTTTGAGCAAGCTCCAGGAGTTGGTGATGGACAGGGAAGCCTGATGTGCTGCAGTCCACGGGGTTGCAAACAGTCAGACATGACTGAGCAGCTGAACTGAACTGAAGTGATCTACTGAGCACCTACTATGTGTAGAATGCAATTCTAATATGTATTAGCTCAATTAATCTTCATAAACATATAAGACACACACTATTGCTGTTGCTCTCTTTGTAGATGGGGGAACAGAGGCACAGAATGGGTAAGGCAAACATAAAGTAAAGAGGATTGGCAATGCCAAAGATTGATGCTTTCAAATGACTAAAAAACCCAGTCTCTGGCATGAGTGAAATAAGAAAAAAAGGTAAACAGAGAGAAGACACAAATAAACAGCTTTAACGACAGGAAAGAGAAGCTTCAGGGATTAAATAGATAAATAGGAGAATATCAGAAATAACTTTATGACAATAAATTTGAAACCAGATGACACAGAGACCTTCCTGTAAAAAATACAAATTATGAAATCTGACTCAACAGGACATTTTTATGTCTTGTTGCATAATTGTATAACATTATGAAAGAATTAGAATCTGTATTAGAAGTAGAAACCTTTTGACAAAGACACTGGCCCAGATGGTTTATAACATGATTTCTCAGACATTATAAATAAAGAACAATCTAATCTTTCAAAAACAGGTCCCATTTATGAAGCTAATAAAACCTTGACACTAAACTCAGAAAAGAACAATATGAGAACGGAAAGTCACAGGCTAAATTCAGTCAAGAACACAAATGTAAAATTCTTAAACATAATATTAGCATATTAAATCTAGCAATATATAAATAATAAACATATCATGATCAACTGGGGTTATTCCAGGAATGCAAGGTTGATTTAAAGTTAGAAAATTAATTAATGTAAACATCCCATTAAAAAGTTAAAAGTAGATAAAACATGTAAATATCAATAGATGCAAATAAAATTCAGTATTCTTCAAGACCAAACTCCCAGCAAACTAAGAATAAATTAGACTTTCTTAGCAGGATAAAGAGCATTTCTGAAAAATCTAGTGCAAATATCAAACATTATGGTAGTGAAAACAGCTTTCCCTTTGAAATAAGGAATGAGACAACAGTCTCCTCCATCACCACTCTGGAAAGGTCAGAAAGAAAAGCAATGAAAGGTGAAAGGAAGAAACAAACCTGTCCTTGTTTGCAGATGATGTGACTGTCTATGGGGAAAGTCTAAAAGAATCTACAGATAAATAAATAGAATTAATAAAGCAGTTTATGCATATATCAAATCATGTTATACACTTTAAATATCTTATCATTTTATGTCAATTATCCCTCAAAAAAGAGAATTAAAAATAAGGAAACTTAACAAGTTTATGGGTCAAAAAATCAATATACAATGCTAAATTACATTTCCATGCCTCAGTAAAATAAAAAGGAATATCATTTACAGCAGGAAAAAAAAAAAGTATAAAATACCTAGCAACAAATCTAATGAAAGTCACTGAAGCTCTTTCTGGAGAAAATTAATAAGCTCAATTTGTTTAATAATTATATATATATAATAATTATAGCTCTTAGTGTGTATGTCTCTCTTTCCCCTCCCCTGTCTCTCAGCTGTTAGTTTCATCCTTGAGTAGGGGGAGGACCAGCATATTTATCAGAACAATTTCTGTTGACTGATTACCATTGATCTGTAGCTTTAAAAATTTGAGTTCTTCATACTAGCTCCTTCACTATGTTTCTCACAGGTGGGCAATAATATTGCTATCAGCATTTCAGGAAACAAGTCTCAGAAACGTGAAGTAATTTGCCAAAGGATGGTAAAGTGTGCAGGCAGCAGCAGAAACCAGGTCTGTTTTGTTTCAAAGTCAAGCTCTTCCCACCCCATCTTGTGCCCCTTAAACAAGAGCTCATTGTTGATTAATTCCCCACATAGTGAATAACAGTGTGCTGGAAACTGGTATTAATGAAATGCAGCAATGAACAAGATGGACATGAACTTGCTTTCATAGAACCCAGAGTCCTCTGAAGAAAACAGATTGTTAAATAATTACCACAGAGCTGAATAATGCCATTCCATGGGGGCTCAGAGCAGGGGAACAGGAAGGCTTCCTGGAGGAAGAGGTATTTACTTACAAACCAGTAGAGGAGTATGTGTTGTCCTGGTAAAGAATAGTGGAGAGGTTAAGGTAGAAGAGTGATGGAAAGGTATTCCAGGCCGAGGGAACAGCATGTGCAAAGGCTTGGAGGAAAGAGACTGGCCTGAACACGGAACAGAAAGCTGGCTAGAACCTAAGCTGTGGCCAGTGATGGGTGACAGGCAAGGGCTGATCCACACAGGCCCACCACAGCAGGTAAGGAGCTTGGGCTTGGTCCTAAGGAAAATGGGAAGCTATGCAAGCGTTTTTTTGGTTGTTGTTTGGTTTGGTTTGGTGCTGTGCTGGGTCTTCGCTGTTGCACAGGGTTGTCTCTAGCTGTGACTAGTAGGGGCTGCTTGCAGTCTTCTCGTTGTTGCAGAGCACAGGCTCGGTAGTTGTGGTACACGGACTTAGTTGCTCTGCAGCCTGTGGGATCTTCCTGGACTAGGGATCAACCCTGTATCTCCTGCATTGGCAGGCAGATTCTTTACCACTGAGCCACCAGCAAAGCCCCCACCAAAGCGTTTTAAGAAAGAGAACATCATGTGTGATTTGGGTTTTAGAAGACAGAGTGGACAGAATAAAAGAAGAGGTACTGAAGTCAGGAAGCTGGGTCAGAGGAGATTCTCATCCCCAGCCTACCTGCTTTCTGTCCATCCAGAGCCCTTACAACCTCATGAGGCCACCCCCAATACTGGTCAGGACTCTAGGCCACAGCAACAGAGGCCAGTCCAGCAGCTGAGGCCTTTAGAAGGGGGATGATTAGTCCCCAGGCTGACAAAGGGGCTCAGAAGTTTGGGGGCAGTAAAAAGAAAAGCCAGAATCAGGATCTTGGTGCCCCCAGGACACTCTGTCTATCATCGCTCATCTCTGTCTCTGCTTCTTTCTGCCAAGTGACCTCAGTTTCTCCCACTGCACCTGGGCAAGACCCACAAGGCCAGGGAAGGTGACCCCAAGAGTCTACTTTGAACTCTTACTCCAAAGGCAAGAGGGAGTTTCTCCCATAGACAGCAGCAGAAAATCCCAAGGGAGGCCTTGATGGGTGGGTCCTGAACCAGTAAGGAGGCAGTACTCTGATTGGCCAGCTTGGGTCACATGTCCATCCCTGAGCTCTAAGCTGGGAAGTGCGGAGGCCAGAGAATTGTAATTGATGGGAGAACAGAAATGGAAAGGCTGTACCATGACCTAGTAATAGGGGAGGCTAGTGAGCAGGTTAAAAACAAACCAAGTACATAATCAACAAACAACACATATAGACCTCCATGCAGGTAATGGTGAGTGGTTGAACCATTTATTACACCTTTCTCCCCCTAACTCTCCTAGAGCTAACTAGTAGAAACTAAAAACCACCAAAATAACTAGTCAGTCTGGATCAGGCAGTCCAACCTGCAGTCAGTACAAAGAGGAAAGAAAGTCAGACGGTGTTTATGGCTGGACTCACAGGTGGCCCACAGTGCTGTTCTGAAAATTCTGTCCAAATAAATGCTGGTCAGAGATCCTCCTGGAGTTAGCAGTGCCACCAGGAGCTGTCCAAAAAACAGGCCAGGGTGAATGGACTATTGGGCAAAGGCCAGATCCCCTGCCCTCTTATTTCAAGCTGCCTATAAGAAAGAGCCACCTGAAACCTGCAACCCACACCTTCCCCAGCCTCCAGTGACCTCAGACAAGACCTGGCTTGACAAACCCTTGAGCTCAGCAATTCCACTTCTCAGTATCAATTCTAGAGAAACAGTCTCACATGCACACAATGAGACATTCACAGAGATTTTTATTGCAGAACTTTTTATGGAGAGAAAAGAAAAGTGAAAGGAACTTAAATATCTATCAATAGGGAAATGGTTTTTTAAAAGATGATGCGGACTTCCATAGTGGTCTAATGGCTAAGGATCCGCCTGCCAATGCAGGGGACATGGGTTTGATCCCTGTTCCAGAAAGATCCCACATGCTGAGGGGCAACAAGCAGGTGTGTGCCACAACTACTGAGCCCTGGGCACCCTAGAACCTGCGCTCTGAAACAAGAGAATCCCACAGTGAGAAGCCTGTGCCTTGCAACTAGAGAGTAGACCCCGATCGCTGCAACTAGAGAAGAGCCAGCACACAGCAACAAAGACCCAGTGCAACCCTAAATAAATAAGTAAAAACGTTTTTTAAAAAGATGGCACATCCAAGCCATGGAACATGACACATGACCTCATTAGAATAAGAGAGCACTCTATGTGCTAATGTAGAAAAATGTCTGGGATGCTACTAATATTTAAAAAAAAAGCCAGATGCAAAAACATGCATATTGTATAATAGCTTTCATGTTTTTTGAAAGACCCATAGCAAAAACACATGCATATGTATGTATATAAATGCATGGAAATGAAGCTATAAGGATTATACGCTACTCTGATAACAGTGGTTACTATGGAGAAGAGATTGAAACGTAGGGGTGAGTGGTGGAGGAAGGCAGCCCAAGGAAGTTTTTCTTTATCTAAGTTGTTCAACTATCTGACAAGGAAAATATATGCAGCTAGCACTTGCACAGTCGAAGTTAATATTTAGGGAGAAAGTCAGGGGGGTATGTGCATTGTAGCACTGCCAGTAATAACAGAAAACCCAAAAACAACCTAAACACTTACCTGAAAAGGACCAACCAAACCAGTACAGGCCCCTCTGACAAAAGGACCCTGGGCGGCTGCTGAGAAAAAAGGGGGCCGAGCCACGTAGGAAAATATTCTCCGAAAATGAAAAAGCAAGCTGCAAGGATGATGCTTGGAGTATAATCTCGTGTTTACAAAGCAAAGATGAGTTATCGTACACTAAGGGGGAACAGACCTGAGCCAAACCACTAACAGGGAGTGTCGCCGAGTGGAAGGACGCTCTTGGAGTCACACAGATGTAGGTTCACTCCCTGCCCTGGAACCAGCTGGTCTTGGTGCTGGGGTGGGGGCGGAGCGGGGGCACCAGCTGTAAGCCCCTTTGCCTGTCCTTAAAAAGAGAGGGCAGCAGAACCTACCTTGAGGGGCTGATAACAGGATTGAGGAACCGTGAACTTTAAAAGCCTGACTCTGCAGCCATCTTTCAGCAAGCTCATTGTCCTCAATGCCTGTGCTGTTGCATCTGGAAGTGGGTTTCGGAGCTGGGGGAACCAGACACTCAAAATACACTCTACTACAATGCTCAGATTTCTACAGCGAGCTTGCATCACTTCCATGTTTTAAAAAACTAAAAGGAGAAAACAACCCAGCCCAACAGCTGCCTGTGATGTGCCCTCTGACAGCAGCTGGATGCTCCACCCCAGGGCTGTCCAGATGTGAAACTCCTGGGCCCGTCACGCTGGCATCGCTGACCACGGGCTGTGAGTGCGCACACCCAGCCACCACCAGCTCTCACCTCAAAGAAACTTCTTCCAGTTCCAAGACTGTGATTATGGAGACACGCAGGTAAAATGAGCCAGGCCCTCAGAGCACGAAGATCCCTCCCAGCTGCAGGCTCAAGACCGGGGGACGGGCAAGAGGTGGGTGACAGGTGTTCTCCTGTCGCCTGCCTGCCTGCATCCTGGGATTTAATACAATTTGGACACCTCAGCTGAGTGGTGGCCAGGGCTCCAGCCACATGAAATCAGGCAGATAAATACTGGAGCAAAGGGCGCCGAGACCTCGGCTCCCTGTCATCTTGTCACCAGCTCTGCCAGAACCCCTCTGGCATGTTAAGTTGCTGAATCAATCAGGGCTGAAGGGAGGAGGCTGAGAATTCCACAAGATTGCACCTTGAGAATCACATGATGCCACTGCTCTCCCTTTGAGCATCCGAGAGGTCCATCCAGCAACACAGAGGAGACCCCGGGCACAGGCAGTGGATTCTGAGCACCTACCCTGAGCCAGGCCTAAGAATTTGCCGGCAATGCAGGACACCTGGGTTCGACCCCTGGGTTGGGAAGATCCCCTGGAAAATGGAAAGGCTACCCACTCCAGTATTCTAGCCTGGAGAATTCCAGGGACTGTATATCCATGGGGTTGCAAAGAGTCGGATGCGACTGAGCGACTTTCATTTTCACTTCACTTCACCACGCACCAGGTCAGCACGGGTCCCAGGAACGCAGCAGAGACAGGACAGCGACACACTCTGTAGAAAGAGCTTCTAGGTTTGGACCCCCTCTGTCCCCAGAGTCCAAGCCCCAACCACCACGAGGGTGGCATCTCTCACTCTCTGGAACTGCTCTGGGACCCGGGGACCTGAGTGACAGTCCCCATCGGGCACTGTGTGGGTGAGCCGTGAGCCCTGGTATGATTAGCCGAGTCAGCCCTACCCTGGGAACACTGCAGTGAGTGCGGGGGAGAGCAAAGGGTCTGACACTTGCTCCTTCATCTCCCACCTGCTTGGCACCATGCAGAGCATGAGGCTGAGCCGGGAACAATGTGGACATGCCCTGGAGGAAGCAGGGACCTTGAGGAATGAGGCCATTATCCCCAGGTGGCCAAGACAAGCCCATGGTGCCTTTGCTGCCACCCAGCCCCTCTCATCGAAGGGAAATCAGTCCTGAATATTCATTGGAAGGACTGATGCTGAAGCTGAAACTCCAATACTTTGGCCACCTGATGCGAAGAGCTGAGTTATTTGCAAAGACCCTGATGCTGGGAATGATTGAAGGCAGGAGGAGAAGGGATGACAGAAGATGAGATGGTTGGATGGCATCACCAACTCAATGGACTTGAGTTTGATTAAGCTCAGGGAGTTGGTGATGGACAGGGAAGCCTAGCGTGCTGCAGTCCATAGGATTGCAAAGAGTCGGACACTACTGAGCGACTTAACTGAACTGAACTGAGCCCCTCTCAGCTCAGGGAGGGAATCAAGCACAGAGACCTTTGTCAGCCCTTCCAGGAGGGCAGGAAGATTCCCCAGGGAGTCCATGGACCAAGCTGCTTCCATCCCCCTGCAGTGACCTTATGCCCAGCATAATCCCTCCACCCTCCCTCTGTCCCTACAAAGTGACAACCTCACAACCCCTCACTTAGAAAGTTCTAGGTCTCCAAAACAGACCAAATACCATGTTGATCGATATTTTGCCAAGTCAGGGTGATTGCTGCTATGGTTTTCTGTCCCTTTTTTTTCTTTTCCACCACCTGCCTCACATCATGTCAAGATGACCTCAATTCATGCCATCTCTCCCTTCTATCCACCCCCACTTAGCTGTCCCGTTAATTCCTTTGGATCCCCCACAGATGACCGAGCAGCTGCCCAAGTCTGTGCTACCCTGGACAGCAGCCTGGGATCCAAACCCCTAGACCCCAGCATCCTCTGTGAACGAATACCACCCGACTCACCCAGAGCATCTGACCTTCCACCTTCACCTCATTCCTTCCCCCTGGAGGCTGTGTTGCAGCAAGCAAGCCCCTGCCCCAATCTGGGCCTCGGTTCCCATCTGCAGAGTGAGATCCAGGCAAGAGGATCGTTGAAGACAACATTCTCCATCCTCATTATACAATTGCCTCTCCCTGACTCACAGTGGGACCCTCATGGGATAGGACCATGTGTCCCTCATCGCTAGGTCCCAGCTCAGGGCCTGCATACAGGAAGGCAGATGGAGTATGGTTCTGAGAGGGACTTGGAGTCCCACAGAGAGACTGGGGGCTGGGCAAGAAGGAGGGGTAAAGCCTCAAGTCCCAGCTTTCTCTTCACCAGGCACAACCCCTGAGCACTTTGCACCCAAGGGTCTCCTGCCCTCCGCCGTAAGACGTGAGAGCACCCTCATCTCCATCAAGGCTGTAGCTGGAGGTCAAATGAGAAAAATGGGTATAAAGCTCTCAGCACAGAGCCCAGCGCATACCAAGTGTATGATGAAGATTTGTTGTTACGGATGACGATACTTAGAACAACCGTTTGAATAAAACATAAAACCAGCGATTGTTACTTCCTATTCTTTAGCGACTTCGGCTCCCTGTTAGCATTCATTCATTCATTTCACTCACATGAATTGAGTACCTTCCATGGCCCAGCAGGGCTTCCCTGGGACTATAGAGGTGAAGGGGACAGGCAGGGCCACCCTCCTGGGACCAATAGTCTCCTGGGGAAGAGCGACGTTCACCAAGTAAGGGAATAAACTGAACAATCATGGACAGGAGAAGATCCTTCTGAAAATGTTCTTCTTCGTCTAAGAACAGAAACAAAACAAAACACTGCGTCAGCTTTGGGGAGGCTCTCTTGCCTCCACCATGTCACGGGCACTCCCTCCAAATGGCACAGCCTCCCCTCTTCCCTTTCTCTGCCAAACAAGCTCCTACTTATTTCCCAATCCCCAGCTGGTGCCAAGTCTGGGCCCTTTCGACCCTTCCTAGACACCCACCTGGCTCACAACAACCCCTCTCCTCCTCCAGAAACCATCCTCTGTCCTCACCAGACACGCTCACCTCCTCTGGGCTCCAGAGAGTCTGCAGCATGTGACCGCACCTCTGACCCAAGCAGGCTAGACCAAAAGAGGATGCTTGACCCAGGTCGGAGCAGACTGGGAGCCTTGGTCTACTGGGAGGCCTGGGAAGAAGGAATCCTGGGCTGCAGGGGGAGGTGGGGACAGAGCTGGGAAGACAGAGGACAGGAAGGCTGGACAAGGGGCTTGTGTCCCCTCTCCCATCCATGTCACCCATCCACATGGTGGGGCCTAGTTGTTCACTTACACATGCTCCAGGATACTTTCGGGCCTACCCACCTGAGAACCCCGGAGATGACTCAGAGTCCTGCTCACCCCCTCTCCTTACTGCCTGTGCGGTAAGCAAGCTGCATGGCCACTGGGGGAGAATCCTGGGTTGCCCATTAACGTGGACCTAACCACCCAGGGTGGGAGGGGACATCCCAGCCTGCACCCCCAAACCCAGCCCCCCACTGCTGACAGGAGGTGGGAGAGGAAGGGAGCTTTGACATCTGCGCCAGGGGCTGCTCATCCCATGGATGGTTGATGGCGGGGAAAGCAAGGGCCCCAGAGGAGGGGCTCGGTGCCGGCTGAGGGGACAGGGGAGCCCAGCTCTCTGCCTGCACTGGTTACAGCTCAAGGGGGTGGGGAAGGAATGAGGGAGGAGGTGCGACTCCCCTCGGAGGACGGGAAGCAGACACGGAAGAGAGGGTCACCGTCCTCTAAAAGCACACAGAGACAAGCCATTAATTTAATGGGTTGGTTTTTTTCAAGATTCCTAGTAGCTCGTCAACTTGAGGGGTTTTTTAAATAACATTTTGCAAAATCCTTTGTGTCTAAATCTGGCCTTATCCAGTAAGTACATTCAACCCACACTGTGGACCTCCCCACTGACCCCTCATCGAACAGGCTTGGAGGCCCTGCCTGACTGGCTCCTGGGCAGGTCTGAGACTGGGTCTGGGGGCTTCCCAAGAAGGGTCGCCTTTACTTCTTCCTCCTCAGCACCTTGTCCTCTACCTGTGGAGATGTCCCCAGCCGGGTGTTCACACCTCTTCTCTTCTCTATTTGCTCTCCTTTGCTAGATGAACCAGGCCAGGGTCAAGGCTTAAATAACCTCCCCTACCCCCACCATCACTGACAACTCCCAAGCATTTCCCTCCAGCCTGGAATTCCAGGTTGTTAGATCCAGCTGCCTTCTTGACACCTCCTTCCAGCCATTTAATGAGCACTTCAAACTTAATACCCGAAACTGAACTCCAGACTGTCACCTGTCCCCAGTGGTGCCATCCCATCCGCTGCCTGCCCCTCCCACTGCCATCCCATCTCTGGGAACAGAAGCTTCTCATCACTCAGGATAAAACCCAGAGTCCACCTTGACCCCTCACTGGCTCTCACTCCCCACACCCAACAAGCCCCCAGCACATCCCAATGGCGCTAGCTCCAGAGTTCCCACACTGACCGTTTCCTCCCACTGCCACTGCCCTGGTCCAGCCACACGCCTCTCTCACGGCTGCACAGAGGGACTCCCTGCTCCACGCTCCGCCAGGGCTCCACTCAACCTCAATCCAGCAGCCGGGCACGTCCAAACACAAGTCAGAGCACGTGACTCCTCTGCTCAAAGGCCCCCCACTCCCCGACTCCCATTCTCCTAGCACTCAGGGTGACCCTGAGGTCCTTACGAGGCCCTGCAGTGGCAACCATCCTCCCCCCACCCCTCCCTTGGCCCCATCTGGGGTGCTTGCAGAACGGAGGGAAGACCAAAGAATGAGGGCAAGAGTCCGACCTACCTGCCTGAGCAGACAAGGGACCACAGTGCACACCCATGCTTGGATGTGTGTGCCCCGGTATGTGTGTGCGCACTAGTGTGGCTGCCAGGTGCACTGCTGAGGGGGTGAGGAGGAGAGAGCCAAAGGAAGAGGCAGAGAGCAGCATCTCACTCAACCAGCCCGACCTGCATATCTGAATGAGGAATGTGTGTGTGTTTATGTCAATGTGTCTCTGTGTGGGTATCCATGTGAGGCGGGGCAGGGGGTTATCACACATAAAGAACTCACTCTCAGCCAGCCCCACAGCCCACCTGATGGCTCCATGGCTGACCCCGGTCCTCAGGGACGTAAGTGAAGAGGGTTCTCTTTGCAAGCTCAAAGGGAAAAGAAGTGTCCCGGCAACCAGGTGGGAAGTGGCCGGTTATAAACACCATGGAAGATGAGGGGGTCAGGTGGCGGGTAGCAGGCACTGGGCTTCATGCTAAGCTTAGCTTCATGGGACGTGAAAAGGATTATAGGAGGCAAGCGTGTACAGGGCTGTTGGTACCTACTAAGTGCTTGGTGAAAGGCAGCTCTCGGTGTTATTATCTTGTCATCTTTTCCTCTTCTTGACAACCTCTTGGGAGCAGGATTAAGACCCCCCATGTCACAGGGGAAGCATAAGGAAGTGAGTCAGTGATGGAACTGGGACTTGAACCCAGGTCTTTGTGGCTCCAGAGCCCAGGCTCTTGACATGGCCCACCTGCTCTACCTCAGTCCTCCAGAGCCCAGAGTCTCCACTGGTGCCGTTGGGTCAGGACTGACTTGCAGGCAACAGAGCTTGCGGCTGAGGGAGATCTGGAAAAGTGTCCAGGGTGATGGGGTCAGATCTAGCCAGGCGGATAGCCATCACTAATGTCAACATGAAGTGGACAGGTAGGGGCAGGAACAGACCCAAGCGGGAGGATAGGCAGAGACTTTCGGAGGCAGGAGCCACCGGCCTCAGTGACCATCCAGGGGTGAGATGAGCATCCTCGTCCCATCAACCCCAGCCGCAGGGCCTCCCTGTTCTAACACCGCCTTCACTGCCCTGTGATTCAGCCCACTCCTAGCAGCTGAGCCCAGCTGCAGCCTCTTGGAAAGAGCACACTGTGAGTCCAATGGCCCAGGGCCAGACCCTGCCTCAACACTTGCAGAGTTGTCTTCAAGTTCCGTCACTTCTCTGAGCTCCCGTGCCATCCTCAGTCATACAGGGCTGACAGTGTGTTCTTGCTCACGTGGCCTTGAGAATGAGCCTAATCCATGTATGAAGGAAGCCAGCCCAGAGCCAGGTGATGCTCCAGTCCCAGGTGTTAAGTTGGACCACTCAAGGCCCTTAGATAATGCTGGATTTCACTAAACTGGGGGCAGTCCACGTTGTGGCACCCAGTCCGACTTTGATGCATGCTTCTAGCATGCATTAGTTCCTTAATGAGTTTGAATTCTGGCTCTGATGGTTTCAGCTCTGACTCCCACCAGGGCCTGCCCTCTCTGTGCCTCACTCCCCTTGTCTGAGACTCTTTATAAAGCCTTTTCATTCGCTCCCTGAGTTTCAAATATTCGTGGCAGTAAAACCCACTCAGATTCAGGGAGACAAAAAGCCGGGAGGGTAGAAAGAGAGAAACGCTGACAGGGAGAAGCCAGGGTGTCACAGCACCTCACACCCCTCCAGGGCTGGAAAGGCTGAGTTCAGAACGCCTGTGTGAACAGGGGCTGCTAATTAAGCGCAGAACTCCAGGAATGTGAGTCCTGGAGGAAGTCTGTGATTGGCTTTGCTCTGAAGGTAGGAGAAGGTGGGCAATGCAGAACTGTGCAGGGGAGAAGAGCCCTGGGCCCCTCAGAGCCCAGATGAGAATGGGAAGAGGGAGACGGAGGGAGGGGGAGGTGGTGTCTGGGGAGCACAAGTATTTGCACATGGCTCGTTTCATCCCACAGCTATCCTAGGGGGTGTGAGTTCACCCCTTTTACAGATGAGAACACTGAGGCTCCAAGGGGTCAGGAGACTTGTTCAAATGATGGAGGCGGGCCCTGGGCTCACCATGGGGATGGAGATGCCCCTAGTCCCCCAGGAGACAGACGATGAGGATGCAGGGGGGTCTGATGGGGGAGCACAGGTGATGTGGGAGCCAGAGGAGGACCCTAGCCAGCCTGGGGTGTCAGGGGCTCTCTGAGGAGGGGCTGTCTGCTCCGGGGCCTGAGGGTGAGCAGGGGTTCATCCTGGCAGGAGGAGGAGGTGGGGAAGCAGAGAGAGAAGAAGAGATGCTCACCTGGAAAAAATAAGCAGTACCAAGGCCCAGGGCAAGCATGGGTAAAGCTGTTCCGGAAACTGCAGGACAGGCCGCTCCAGCTGCGGGAGGGCAACCCCACGAGCAGGCAGGTCACACAGCTAGTGTGAGGCAGAGCTGGGACTCCAGCTTGGAAGTCTGGCCACACTGCCAGCTCTGCCTTGGGGCAGTATCATGGCTGAGGCTCATCGGAAGGGCTGGGCCTTCCCATCACACCCACCCTACCCCCTGTAGACATTCAAAACAGCCTGGTGAAATCCAGCTCCCACCCTCAGAATGGTGCCTGGTTTTCCCATCACATCACTCTTCTTGCTGTTGCCTGGGATTTGGCTGGAAGCACATCTTGTCTTTTCCATGATTCTTTTCAGGACCCTGATGCTAGGAAAGATTGGGGGCAGGAGGAGAATGTGGCAGCAGAGGATGAGATGGTTGGATGGCATCACCAACTCGATGGACATGAGTTTGAGCAAACTCCAGGAGATAGTGAAAGACAGGGAAGCCTGGCATGCTGTAGTCCATGGGGTCGCAAAGAGTCGAACATGACTTAGTGACTGAACAACAACAACAATTTCTGCCTCTGCAGAGCTGAACGGCTAGGATAAGGGCCAGCAGGCAGAGGATGGCTTGTTCTCACTCCAGCAGGGCAGCAAAGGAAGCGGTGAGTGTCATCGTCAGGAGTTGTCATGGCCTATGCCTTCCATAGCCCCATTGCCCTCAAAAGTGAAGTGAAGTCGCTCAGTCGTGTCCGACTCCTAGCGACCCCATGGACTACAGCCCACCAGGCTCCTCCGTCCGTGGGATTCTCCAGGCAAGAGTACTGGAGTGGGGAGCCATTGCCCTCAAAAGTCATTATGTTTTTAGCCAGGAGATAGTTCAGTTTCTGTCTTGATTTCTATTTACTTGTTTAGCCCATTCAGCATTTTGGGGTGAATAGAGAGAGGCAGGGAGTAGTGCCATGGAGAGAGGGGTGGGTGACTTATTCAGGGATAGATTTAGGCTCAGCATCAGCTGCCAAATCTAAACAGTGAGACAATTTGCCCTGTCAGATGATGAGCTCCCCATCCCTAGAAGTGTCCAAGTTATTACAACAAAGAGGGAGCTTCCTATATTACAGGAGGGAGTTGGGCTAAAGTTATTTCCTGTGCTAATATCCTGATTCCAACATTTCTATTTCAGCTCTGTTCCTCTGAATGCCTTTATGTTGTCCCACGTCTTTTGTAAAGATTCTTAAATCCTCAGAATCTGTGGGCCTGTAAGTCTGTGAATGCATCTGTGCTCCTATAATTCTAGGACTCTGCACAAAGACGAGATGCTCAGATCTTGCAGTTTAAAGATTCTATAAAATGCATCTCTGAGCCTGTGAAAGATGCTCTAATCCCAAGATTCTGTGCATCTCAGATGCTCTGAATGGTACCAGCATATATTCCAGAATGCTCCAGCTACACAAGGGAAGTAAAGGTTCAAAGATCCTGGGCTTCTCAGACTTTTTGATATCTTTAGGAGATTATTTGGTGGTTTTTCTCCAGGGACCTCTCAGCACTAAAAAGTGGAGTCCCTGGGTGTTCCCATTCCATTCACCTCCCTCTCTCATCCCTATCTGGCTCACCCTGCTCTCTCTCTTCCAGGACCCAAAGCCCTCAGAGTGGAATGAAACATTCCTGAAGTCTCCACCCCCATGTTCAACCCCACCTCCAACTGAGCCTCCACCTGGTTAACCTGCCAGCAGAGCCACACCCCTCCCTTGACGCTAGTGCACAAACTGCTTCTCTGGATTCTCACACATACACTCCCCCGGGGACCACCCCCCAGCTTGGAGCACCAGGGCTGAGACACCCCTCCCTGCACCCCAGGTCCTCCCCTCCTGCCCTCCCCAGCTCCCAGACCTGGGTGACAAGTGTGGGCCACACCCCTGCTGCCCTGTGGTTGGGACCTTCTCGGTGGGGGAGTTGTCACCTGTGACAACCCAGGTGTAAGGTCACCACAGGGACGCCTGCACACGCCCCCACATCTAGGGTACGTTTAGCTGGTCTTAAAGCCCAGATAATAAAAACCATCAGAAAATCTTTGGGCAGATGTCGTCCCAGAAGAACATTTCAGGGATTTTTTCTCCTCTAGTGTTAATTATGAGTAGGGATGCAGTCTCTGGAAACCACGTGGAATTTTTCTGGTGTAAGTAAGGGTTAGTAGCTCAGTCGTGCCCAACTCTTTGCGACCCCATGGACTGCAGCCCACATCTCCTGCGTCCATGAGATTTTCCAGGTAAGGATGCTGGAGCGGGTTTCCATTTCCTTCTCCAGGGGATCTTCCCAACCCAGGGATTGAACCCGGGTCTCCTGCACTGCAGGCAGATTCTTTACCGACTGAGCTACAAGGGAAGCCCTTTTCTGGTGAGTTTCACTAAAAATAAACACCTTGGGGAGCAAGAATCCAGGAGCGCACTTTCCTTTCAGTTCTGTGTTCCCTGATCCTCTCGCCCTCTCCGCGGAGCTCTTCTCTCAGTTCAGTTCAGTTCAGTCTCTCAGTCGTGTCCGACTCTTTGCGACCCCATGAATCACAGCACGCCAGGCCTCCCTGTCCATCACCATCTCCCAGAGTTCACTCAAACTCATGTGCATCGGGTCGGTGATGCCATCCAACCATCTCATCCTGTGTCGTCCCCTTCTCCTCCTGCCCCCAATCCCTCCCAGCATCAGAGTATTTTCCAATGAGTCAACTCTTTGCATGAGGTGGCCAAAGTACTGGAGTTTCAGCTTTAGCATCAGTCCTTCCAATGAACACCCAGGACTGACCTCCTTTAGGATGGACTTGTTGGGTCTCCTCTAGTCCTTGTTTAATCTGGGCTCTCAGTGGGCTCTGAGCACTGGACATCCTGCCGGGTTCCCTTTGGTTTTTCCGGAAAGAACTGGATCCCGGGGAGGGACACATGGGAGAAGGCAGGGAGAGGCTGGAATTGTGGAGGCTGCATCTGCAGTCGATCCTCCAGGGCAGCCCCCACCTACCCTGACCTCAGCAGGCAGGTGGGGGTCCTGGGGAACCTGTGTCAGAGAGGGAACCTGGAGCCTAGAGCCCAGCAGACTTAGCCGTGAAGGAAGAACCAGGGGTGGCTGGGGCTAAATCTCCCAAGGTCTGGGTACAGAGACCTGCCTGTGAGGGAGGGGGGCTGACTGGGGACCAGGAGGCAAGGGTGGCCGCCAACCTGCTCTGTGTGGACTGGAGGCAAGAGCATCTCTGGCAGCTGCCTTCCCGGCCCCTCTGATCAGAGGTGAACAAAGAGGAGCCTGCACCCTTCCCAAGCCACGGCAGGACAGCCATTGGCTCAAGGACCAGAGACCAGGCTGCCTCCCTGGAGGGAGACGCCTGTGAGGCCAGAGCATCAGGGGCAGATGAGAACAGAGCAGCCTCGTCACCGCCCTGGCCTGTTTCCCTCCTCCTCTCGCAGGGCTGAGGTGGCAGCTACAGTGACGGCACAGACAGCCAGGGACAGGGCCAAGGGGAGAGCACCCAGGGCCTGGGAGCCCGAGGGAGGGGCCGACCTGGGAGACAAGGGGGAGGAGGGGAGATGGAGGGGGTTGTGTTAATAGCCCCCAGCCCTCACCTGTGACGGGCACTTCACACACTCTGTCTTCTTTAATCCTCACAATGGCCCTGGGAGCCTCTGTTAATGTCCCCATTTTTCAGATGACAACACTGAGTGTCCACGATGATATGACAAGGCCAAGTCCCCAGCTGTTCAGTGACAGGGCCAGGTTCCCACCCAGGCCTGTCTGGCTCCAAAGCAGGTGATTTTCTTGTGCCCCAATCAACACAGACATGGAATAACCAGCACTGATGCTTTTGCACTGTGGTGTTGGAGAAGACTCTTGAGAGTGAGTCCCTTGGACAGCAAGGAGATTCAACCAGTCCATCCTAAAGGAAATCAGTCCTGAATATTCATTGGAAGGACTGATGCTAAAGCTGAAACGCCAATACTTTGGCCACCTGATGCAAAGAGCTGACTCATTTGAAAAGACCCCAATGCTGGGAAAGATTGAGGGCAGGAGGAGAAGGGGACAACAGAGGATGAGATGGTTGGATGGGATCACCGACTCAATGGACATGAGTTTGAGTGAACTCTGGGAGATGGTGATGGACAGGGAGGCCTGATGTACTGCAGTCCACGGGGTCACAAAGAGACAAACACGACTGAGGGACTGAACTGAAATGAACTGAACTGAAGACAGGCTCCCTTGGGACAGAAAACAGGGCCGCAGCTGTAGGCTCCAGGAAGGGCCCTGGACTGAGAGTGCGAAACTGAGGCTCAAACAATGGCCCATCCACTTTCTAGACGCCTTAGGCCTCTCTCAGCCTCAGTTCCTACATTTGTTAAATGGGAGGGATGACCCTATGGCAATGCGGGAGGGTTAGAGGGAGACCTGTGTGCCTGGCACACAGCAAAACATGAGCTGAAGCAGGATCTAAGGCTGTGCTCTGAGCTCTCCGCTGGCTCCTTTCCTGGTGACCTCTTGGTTCCTAACTCTTTCTGAATCCTTCCATCCACTCATCCACCTATCCACTTGTCTGTCCATCCACCCATCCATCCACCCATCCACCCATCCAATCACTCTCTTGCTGATTTAGAGCAGGAACCTAGAACTGCATTGAGCAGGTCCTGGAGGGAGACACTAGGAGGGATAAGACCATCCTGATGTCTGAAGGCCCTCCCAGTCCAGTGAGAATGGTCATAGGTGGAGGAACTGCTGGATTCCCCAGGGAGCACTCTCCCTGGGAGCATCGGGGAGGACTGCAGGAAGGGGGCTAAGTTACCACCAGCCTCAGCAGAGGAGGAAGAGCATTCTGGGCAGAGGCACATGTGCAGAGGAAAGGAGGCACAGGAGAGCCTGACTTATTCGAGAAAAAGCTTAGTGTGGCTGGATCCCAGTTTCAGCACTCAGGCGGGTGTATCAGGAGGGAGCAGGAAGAAGCCGTAGCTTGAAAGGAGGCAGGGCCAGACTTGGAGAAGCCTTAAATTCCAGGCCAAGAAGGTTGAGCTTGAGCCCACAGGCAGTTAGGAGCCACCGAAGGTTCTTGAGCTGGGGCGTGGCAGGGAAATACTCCTGTTAGAAGCACCCTCCAGCTGCAGGGCAGAAGTGAGAGGGGCAAACCAGAAGGCTGTGCATCTCCTGGGCCCAGTACTGCAGGGCCCTCCTCTCACAGAGGGCCTCCTGGCACACAGGGACCACAGGCTGGATAGCAGTAGTGTTAGTTGCTCAATCATTTCCGACCCTTTGGGACCCCATGGACTGTAGCCCACCAGGCTCCTCTGTCCATGGAATTCTCCAGGCAAGAATACTGGAGTGGGCTGCCATTCCCTTTTCCAGGGGATCTTCCCAAGCCAGGGATCAAACTGGTGTCTCCTGCATCACAGGCAGATTCTTTACTGTCTGAGCCACCAGGGAAGCCCAGGCTGGATAACTAGTGCTAATAGCTGGGTGGGGAGGGTGGTAGCGGTGCAAGGGATGGGTTGAGAAGTGGCCTGGGGTCAGTTCAATCCAGAGCCCTGCCAATGACCCAACACACAAACGCACAGCTCACACACCCCCACAAAGTCCAAGGGGATCCTGGAGTCAACCCCTCCCCCAGTTCCCAGCTACCCCGAGGGTCTCATCACCAAGGGGACTGTTTCAGCCCTTCTCTCATGCACCCCTCCCCTCCCCTTCTCAGCAGGTGAGCTCACTTCTCAGTCCAAAGAAAACCCAAGCCTCAAAATAGAAACTCCCTAGATTTCCCCAAACATTCCACCACCCCCACCCCACACGCACCCCCAGCCCCGCCCACCACCACCCTGTCAGCACTCACAGGCCCCTCCTCTTCCTCCTTCTGAAGATGGAGCTTGTCCCCTCCCTCTGCCTGGGCCCAGACCTGCTCCATGAGGCCCTTCCTGCCCCACCTCAGTCTGTCCAGGGGGAGAGGGAAGCACTGCTCTAATCTCTTTATCTATCATCTATCTGTCTGTATTTATTTCTGTCTAGCTCTGTGGCTCCCTTCCCTTCACACTTGGTTCATATTTGCTTGTATTCAAGTCTCTCACCTTGTAACAAACAAACCTGAACTCCACGTCCCTGTCAGTTGTATCCCTCTCTTTCCCCTAACAGCCCAACTTGTTAAACCACTGGTCCACAATGGTTGTGTCCCACCCCACCCCCCGCAGCATGCACACACACTCACTCCTGTGCCCACCACAGTCCCCATGCAGCCCCTATGACACTGCACTTGTCGAGGCCACTCTGACCTCCCTGCTGATTCCTCCAGGAGCCACCTCTAGCCTGCAGCCACCACTTCCTGTCTGGCCTCTTCCCACCCTCAGCCCTGTCCACAGCCACACAGTGGCCAGAGGGACCCAAATCTGCCCAGGTTCCTCCCCTCCTCACACCCTGCGTAGCAATTGTTCAGGGTAACATCCCAACTTCCTGGCCTGGCTCCACTGCCCCCACCACCATTTATTGGATGGATGGGTGGATGGATGGGATGGATGGTTGGAGATGGATGGATGGATGGATGGATGGATGCTGGATGATAGATGAATGGATACGTGAGACATGGATGAAGGATGGATAGAGGCTGGATGGATGATGGATGGGTGGATAGATGAGCATGTCAAGGACAACACATCCTAACACTCAGAGCTGGTTCAGAACCCCCCAGATTGTGCCAAACTTTCCCTGCCCAACCAGCAGATCTTCACCCCAAGAGAAGACAAATATCAGGATGAAGTACAGGATGAAGTACAGGATAAGCCCTACTGTTATGGAGACCTGGCCAGCCCTTTTGCCTGCTCTTTACAGCCATGACCCTATGAGATGGGTCTCTTGGTCTAAGGCTACAGTCAAGGACATGGTGGCTCCAAGCAGCCCAGTGGGTGGCCAAACTGGACGGACACCCAGCCTGCCTGGCCCAGAGCTGTGAACATGAGCAGGGTGCCCCTGGCAGGGGCTGCTCGCATGGAGCTGTGCAGAGAATTCTTCCCAGCTGAAAGCCATGGGTCGGGGCACCCAGAATAAGCTCCTGAGGCTTGCACAGTGATGCTAATACTACCAATAATACCACCACACGCTGCTGCCGCAGCTCCAAGCAATGACTCAGTGCTGAGGTCCAGGCCAGCCCCCGACCTGCCTCACTGGGTTTCACCCTGCCACAGCCCCTCGGGCTGCTACGGCTCCTCCCCATGTGACAGAGGAGGAAACGGAGGCTCGCAAGGTGCTGTGAGCTGCCCAAGGTGCCCCCATCCTGCCACCGGCAGAGCCAGGCTGGACCCTGGGATCTCGTGGGCCTCCTCCGTGTCTCCCAAGCTCCAGCAGCTTCTCTGACCCTCCCGGGGGTTGCCGCCCCCACCTCTCCCTGCACAATATTGATTTTGATTCAGTCCAACCCTTTGACTTGAAATGGCCTCCCTTTTTCAATTTCCCTCACCACAAGCAATAACATCCATGAAATCAAGGTTTAATGCATTAATTACTTGTGAGGTTTTTTTCTGATATTCATTAAAATAAATACATGACTGGTAAAATATAGAATATTAATGTTTGCCCATGCACCACCTGTGATCACCTCTCAGAACCCCCTCCCTGGGAGACTCCACAGCTGCTGCTGGAGAAGAGAGGAGAGAGAGGAGGTGGCATCTGATCAGTAAAGCCGGTCTGGCCTCTCCCAGCCCAGCCCAGCCCAGGACAGCGGCAGTTCTTTCTCCTGGGGAGGCCCCACCCTCACCTGCTGCCCCAGGCTGGGCCTTGGCAAAAGGAAACACCAGGACAGCTGGAGGCAGGCCCGCTGACCACCAGCCCCATGAGGGAGGACCCTGGGGGAAGGGACCAGAAGGTTGTGATGGCCCCAGTGGGATGCCTATGGGAGTGCTCACCACGTCCACTCCCCGCCAGTCCTGGCTCCTGGAGGAAGCCCCAGGCTTGGGACAGATTTCCTGGCTCTGCACCAAACACAGGAGAGAGGCGGGGAGGGATTGCTGTCCACAGGCCAAGGACTCCTGCCAGGAATGAAAGCAGGAAACTGCAAGGGAAAATTTGATACCAAGAGGAGGGGAAAAGCCTTCCCCACTGTGCTCACACACCCAAGCAGCAGCTGTGCCAACCATAGGGGCAGCAGGGAGGGAGGTGGCAGGCAGAGAGGCCCCAGGTGGGAGTGAAGTCTGCAGGACTGGGAGGGGAGTCTGTTCCAACCAACACGGTAGAGGGGATGTGACCAAGCTGGACGGGGGTCCAGAGGTGGAATCAGGGGAGCCAGGATCCCAGTCTAGGAAGGGGTTTCCTCCTGGAGGAAGGAAGACTCTGGGATCAAGTAGGGTAGACAGGCCAAGTTCAAGTCCCAGAGCCTCTACTTGTCTCTGTAGGTCCCTTCTGGCCTCTGAGCTTCACTTTACCCAACCTGTACAATGAGGATAATCATACTTCCCTAAGTGGTTGTAAGAAATAAACAAGGTTAGCACTCTTAGGACAAGGCTTAGCCCATAGTAGGGCTTCCCTGCTGGTTCAGATGGTAAAGAATCTGTCTGCAATGCAGGAGACCTGGGTTTGATCCCTGGGTTGGAAAGATCCCCTGGAGGAGGGCATGGAAACCCACTCCAGTATTCTTGCCTAGAGAATCCTCATGGATAGAGGAGCCTAGTGGGCTACAGTCCTTGGGGTTGCAAAGAGTCTGACACGACTGAGCGACAAAGCACAGCACAGCATAGCATAGCGCATAGTAAGCACAGATATGTGCTAGCTAGTCACAGAGTTATACGTGTAATTACTATTTATAGTTATACTGTAAGTGTATTATTGTACATCTATTTATATATTTATATACTGACATAATATATTTTTGTTGTTGTTGTTCAGTCACTCAGCCATGTCCAACTCTATGCAGGCCCATAGACTCCCGGAGTTTGCTCAAACTCATATAAATTGAGTCATATTATTTATATATTTATTTATTTATTATTTGCATAATTATATGACTTATTTATTTTATGTCTTAATGTGTTATATATAAGTATATAGTTATACTATGTACATTGTGAAGTGAAGTGAAAGTCTCTCAGTCATCTTCCCGCCAGTCCTGGCTCCTGGAGGAAGCCCCAGGCTTGGGACAGATTTCCTGGCTCTGCACCAAACACAGGAGAGAAGCGAGGAAGGATTGTAGTCCATGGAATTCTCCAGGTCAGAATACTGGAGTTGGTAGCCTTTCCCTTCTCCAGGGGGTCTTCCCAACCCAGGGATCAAACCCAGGTCTCCCACTGAAGAGACCTCCCATTGAAGACGGATTCTTTACCAGCTGAGCCACAAGTTAACATACCATAAATTGCAGTTTATAAATTACGTTTTATTATTATCACTAAAAGGCTAGGGGAACCAAGGGAGCAGATATGCTCTGTGTGGCCTGGATGCCTTCATTCTTTCCCACTTTCATTCAACACACAGGATTCTCAAGAGCAACTTGGAGCAACTCTGCCCCAAGAGGCAGAGTTGTGCTCATTCTAGGCTATGACTGCACAGTCTCAAGCCCTCAGGTGGGTACCTTAGAAAGCACAGAGGGGCTGTAGCTGTGAGGGTGCGGGGTTCCAAGGTCAGTTCCCAGGGACGACGTGCCTCGTGTCCGCCTGGGGCAGCCAGCGATAGCATCGGTGCAATGACGCTCAGGGTGGTGGAGGACTGGCCGTGGTCACATGGGGTCTGAGCACAGGCAGGGTGGCCACCCTGTAGACCGTCCCCCTGCAGAGCCCCCTTGCCCCATCACTGGGCCAGGCAGCCACTCACACTTTACAAGGAGGCAGGAGACACAGAAAGGATCCACTTCAGGCCCTGGGACCTGGGGAGGACGTGGGAGGGTTGTGCCCTGACCTGTTAGCAGATTTTCATGAGGGAGGAAAGGACCATTCTTTTTTTTTTTTTTCCTTTTTTTTTTTTTTTTTTTGCCATGTGGGATCTCAGTTCCCCAACCAGGGACTGAACCCATGTCCCCTGCACTGGGAGTGCAGATCTTAATCACTGGACCACCAGGGAAGTCCCAGGAAAGGACTGTTCTAGATGTGCAGAGATGTGCTTCCTCCTTGAGGCCCTCAGGGGAGACCTGTGATTGAGATGGGGCTCCTGGAAGACCTGTGACTGAGACAGGGGTCCTGGACCCAAACCCCGGCGAAGATGCAGCTTCTGTCTTGAGCCCCTAGGGCCCCTCGCCCTGCACTGGGCACTCACACACTGGCTCCTTTCAGTCTTCGCATCGCAGCCAGGGGGAAATCATTCTCCCCACTTCCTAGGTGAGCAAACTGAGACTCAAACTGAGGAGCCCAAAGACACACAGCGCAGGAGGGACAGCACTGGGGCCTGGATTGTGAGGTGTCTTGGGGGCCCCAGTCACCTCTGCCCCAGGGTCTCTAATAACCCCTTCCCCGGGCTGCAGTTATTTTTGGCTTGAGAACACATACCCTGATTTAGGGACAGAAGACTTGACCACTGCCCACCAAAACAAGAGAGGGTAGGGGAACAGGAAAATGTCTCCTGGGGGGCCTCCTGCTTAGCCCCCACCCTGCCCCAACATTCAGGACTGAGCTGCCACCCCTAGTTCAGCAAAGCCCCTGGACAGGCCCTACGAGACAGGAGGTGACTCCAGCCCAGGCCCTTCTCAGGGTTCAGAGCGAGTGATAAGAATGGGAAGATAACACCCACCTCTGAGACTGACACCCACGGTCTGCCCTCCTGGGAACCCGTGTGTGCAGGAGGGAGGGGCAGTTTAAAGGGATTAGAGTAGGTGCCACTGAGTGTGACCAGTGATGGAACTGCCCCAGCTCACAGGAAGGTGCGCTGAACCCCATTCCTGGGCTGATGGTGCCATCCTGTGGCCAGCTTCCACCATAGCAGCCCCAGGTCTGCAATTCCAGCCCCAATACAATCCCTTAACTCCAAGGTCCCAAGTGATCCTTGAGATCTTCTTGCCCAGTGTCAGGGGTCCATCTCACAACTGGGCAAACTAGGTCACCCAGGTAGCAGCAGAGGCTGAGTGGACGCAGCAGGAAACAGTCCAACGGGTCTGAACAACAGCCAGACGGTACACCACCTAGAATGCTCAACTACTAAGCATTTTATCTCCAAGGTAATAGGGAGCCTGAGAAGGTTCTTGAGCAAGGGTGTATGTGTGACTGATCAAATGTTCATTGTAGGACAATCACTCTGCTATCAGTGTGCGAAATGGACTGAAGAACAAGGCGGGAAAGCCAGTTAAGCTGCTATGGTCCCAACCTGTGGAGGAAGAACTAGAACTTCTTTCATCCTAGGGAATCTGAACCCCAAACAGATCCCCATTCGTGGAAAAAAAATATTTAAAAAGGTCACTAAGAAGTTTCCATTAGAAATTGCATGTATATTTCAAAGCACCTAACAGATGATCCAAAAAAGGTAATTCAGTGAGTGATCTAAATCTGATTCTGATCCTAAATGTGCGAAGGCTGCCGTGCCCCCACCAGAGCCATCCCCTCCCCAGGCCATCAGAGCTTGCCGGCGGAGCCCCCTCCCTTTCTCCCCTCCTCCCATCCCCCACCACGCAGCCGCTGGGACCGGGGAGGCAGCACACTCACGTAGCAGGAGGCTCTGAGCATCTCCTGCCTCCTCCCATATTAACTGCATTTGTATCTGGAACAGATGGGGTGTTGGGACTTCCCCACCCTCTACCATTTTTCACAGCGCATTGGTTCAGGAGAAAATCATGTAATTAAAAGAGGAGAAATGCAAAACAATCCCCTTAGCGGACTTTGCCATCTTCCCTCCCTTGTAAATCCATTAATGAACTGTAATTACAAAGACAAACCCCTTATTGAAACCTGGTAACCAATTCACTGGGGGGCCAAGAGACTCCTATTGTCAGCCACGACCTGAGGAAAGAAAGAAAGAAAAAAAAACCTAATTAGTTTAGCTCTGTTTATCTATACAAAAATCAAAAAAAAAAAAAAATACCAAAAATATCAGTTACAGAGTAACTTGCCGTCTGCCAAAACACTGCAGCTGCCCTGGGGAGATGCTGGTTTTCCTTCTTTTTGGGACTTGTTTATAACCTTCTGTTAATCAAACTGAAAGCAGAGAGATGGGGGGAAATTACAGAGAGGGGGCAGAATGGCAAGGGGACCTGGAGTAGCTGTGGGCAGAATTGAGATGAGCAAGCCGCAAGAGTTTGGATTTGAAAGATCTCAGGATGCCAGTCCCTGCCTTCCCTGGAGTCTGAGACGTGGTCCTTTATGAGCTCACCCCCCACCCCACCCCTATTCCCCCCATGCAGGGAAGAATGATATGATCCACAGAGCTGTTCCAGCAGGGGTTCCATGCGTCCCTGCCCACACTAGTTGGGACTATTCATTAGTTCTGCCTGCCCTGCTCCAGGGCCCTGCCTCTCACAACCCCTCCTCCTGAAGAACCACTGCTAAGTCGCTTCAGTCTGATTCTTTACAACCCTACCGACTGTAGGCTCCTCCAGGCTCCTCTGTCCATGGAATTCTCCAGGCAAGAATTCTAAGAGTGGGTTGCCCTTTCCTCTTTCAGGGGGAATCTTCCCCACCCAGGAATCAAACCCGCATCTCTTACATCTCCTGCATTGGCAGGCGGGTTCTTTACCACTAGCGCCACCTGGGAAACTCAGGTTTCTGGACCTAGAGAATCCCTTGCAGCCAACTCACCCATCATAGGGGACAAGCAGAGCCCCAAGCCTAGCCAGTCACAGCCTTGTCTCCCCCTGGCCACAATGATGGCTCAAGGGTGAGTGGAGGACCCAGTCAGATCCAAGGGGACTGAACTGTAGGAATGGCCACACACTTGGAGCTGGCAGAGGGTCAGTGCAGAGCTCATGGGCTGTCTCCAGGAGAGGACGTGCCCGGGCCTGAGGCCATGGAGATGGAGACCAGAGTCAAGAGTGGAGAGAGACCAAGGCTTGACAACACTGTGATCCCTGTACCCGCCCCCCGACCCCACCCCACCCCACCCCACCCCATCCCACTCCCTGCAGCACCTTCAGTCACTGGATCCCACCAACTCCCTTCTCGGGCTTAAGCTGCTTGGTGTAGACTTTCTGTCACTTACCACCAGGAGCTCTAACACCCTCTTCTGCCCCAGGGTGCCTGTGGACCAGCCTTCCGGTGTTTGAGCTCAGTGCTTCTCCGTGTGTCTTACTCTCCCTCTAGGCATGGAATTCCTCAGGCAGGAATGTTGGAAACAGGAAGCAGTCCCCCTTCCCCACCCCAGCATAATGGCCATATCCTGGGCACTCACCCTTCTCCAATTGTTGCTTTCATAGAAAACCCTGAGGCTCCAGGTCCCCAAGCCACCTCAGCTCAGCCTGGACTGGGGCCAAAGCCAGGCCTGACCCAAATAGCATCAGGCCCCCTGGTTCTAGCCTCTGAGCTGTGGCCTCCCCCAGCCTTCATTCTGGGAACCCTCCCTGGCACTGGGTTCTGAGCCTTTTCCATGGCTGGCCCCTTCTCCAATCCCAGTCTGTTGAGGAGGCCCTTACTCCCTGCCTGGCCCCCACCAGTCCTCACCTCTGGGGTCCGACCCTGTCCCCTCTGCCCTCCAAGATCCAGACTCAGGCTCCTCCACAACCAGGTTTACCCTCAGCCAGACCGTGAGCCTGCTGACTGCCAGGGCTGGGGGCGGCAGGGAGGTCACTGGGGTCTGCCAAGCGCCTACTTGGGCTTGAAATCTGTTATCACAAGCAGCAGAGCTCAGTATGGGCTGTTCTTGAGAAAAGCCTTATCGTCAGATAAACCAAGGAATCAGCTCTTCCACTGACTCGGACAAGTCCCATCACACGGAACAGTCATATTGCCTCCGAGGGTTACTGCACAGATGCATCGGGGCCTCCAGCACCATCTTCAGAAGCAGTTTCTCAACTCTCCCCAAAATGTTTAAACCAGCCCGGGTCTCACTGCCTCACCCCGACAGGCAGGTCAGCTGCCTGCACCCGACCCAGCTTAGGGATGTGACATGGATGTCTGGTCTGTGCCCATCCCAGCTGAGGTCTCTTCGCAGCCCAACTCACACTCCATCTGAGGATTTGTAAGAGAAACAGGAGTGCTACTGGTAATTTATAAATCTGGTCCCTTTACCTCCTCACTTAAAACACTTCCATGGCTTCACAACCCACCACAGATGGAGCCCTTGCCCAGTCTGGTCTTGGGCCCTGTCCCTGTTCCTGAATGTCCCCCGTCCCCCAGGTAGAGCTGCATCCAGACCCTTGGAGGACCACATGCCTTTCTGCCTCAGGGACCTTGCATGTGCTGTTCCCTCTTCTTGACATGTTCTTCTCCACCATCCCTTTCACCTTCCTCTTAAACCACCTTCAGATCCATGCTCAAGTCCACCTCTTCCAGGACACCTCCCCAGCCCTGCATGACTTGACTGGACCCTCCATTATGAGCCCCTGTGGCACACCCTTGATCAAAGAAACATTGGCTTATCAAACAAACATTATACATTTGCTTTAATTATTAAAGAAAAGGGTCTGTTGACTAGAAGTAAAGAAAGTATGTGTTAGTTGCTCAGTCATGTCAGACTCTTTGCAACCCCATGGACTGTAGCCTGCCAGGTTCCTCTGTCCATGGGAGTCTCTAGGCAAGAATACTGGAGTGGGTTGCCACTTCCTCCTCCAGGGGATCTTCCTGACCAAGGGATCAAACCCTGGGAAGACACAAGTCTACTGTGTCTCCTTGCATTGGCACGTGAATTCTTTTCCACTGAGCCACCTGGGAAGCCCTTTGGCCTTTGAGGATGCTTAGTATATGTGGAAGGAGGGAGCAATCAGACAGAAACTGTCCCTGCAACCCCACAGCCTGACTCACGGCTCCCTTCCTCCCCCGAGCCCTCCACGCCTCCCCCGCAACATGTGGCTTTTCAGCTCCTCTCTCCCTCCCTACACAACTCACTTTCCAGATTTCCCATGCAGGGCTTTCCCCTGCAGGCCCAGCCCTCCCACTCCCCTCAAATCCCCCTCTGCTGCCTCCTCCAGGGATTCCTGTAGGGCTGGCCACACCCATACCAAGCCCTCTGTCTGCCTATGTGATGACCACTGGGAGAAGCGTGCTGTTGCCCTGCTTACTGTTGAGGAAGCTGACATCAGAGAAAGTAGGAATTTGTTCAAGGCAAAGGGGTTGCAGGGGACTCACGCCAGGGATGTGTGACTCCAAAGACAACCACCTGCCATCACGTCCCCATGGGATATTTCCTTGAACCTTGGGGCCCAATACTTGGTCTCTGCCAGGCCAGAGAGGTTCCCCCTGGGTACTTTGCTATCTTCGTTTCTTTGATTTCATCAAGGAAGTGTTCACAGCTTTTGGTCTTTGAGTGCACACCACCTGCTTCCTTGGAGATTTCTCCTCATTTATTCCATGTTCCTGGATCATCTCTCCATCTAACAGATGAAGAACTAAGGTCCACAGGGAGACAGGGTGACCTGTGCAGGTTCATATAAGCAGAAATAGGTGTGGCTGGAATGTCACCCATGAACACGGGGACCACAGTCTGTTTTGTTCTCTCTCTCTCTCTCTAGCACCCAGACAAGGGCCTGGCATTGGTGCGGTACAAGTTTGCCAAGTGACTGTGTGATAGAGTGGCCACTGTTCCCAGAGGGCCCCGGGCTGGTACCCCTCCCTGCCTGGCCTCCTGAGCCTTGGCCCTCAGGCTGTTGCTCACACCAGAGGGAAGGCTGTGCTCGCCTCAGCTTCCTGCTGGGGCCAGAGGATGGGCACCTGCTAACATAACACCGAGGGGCCAAGCTCCCTGCTGAGGAGCAGAATGCTTGCAGGGAGCCACGGTGCACTCTCTGGGGTGGCCTCCCAGCAAGTGGCACAGCCACTGGAGGCCAAGTGGCCACAGCATCTCAAGGGACATCAGTGCCAGATGGGAGCAAGGGAGGTGTTGAGGAGCTGACAGGTGTGGGTGTGTTCCTGAGGCCAGGAAGCCACCCCCAGATGGCATCAGTGATGCCAGCTCCACTCCGGATGCAAAGTGTGGGTGGGCACCACACTGAATGCCTCCTATTTTTTCCTTATTCACATCCTGCAACCTCATCACGAGGCAAGGCTAGTAGTTTTCTTCCACGCTTGTAGCCTGCGGGACTCAGGTGAAAGGCTCCGCCAAGTTAGCAGGCCACAGAGGAGCTAGAAGCCAGGATGCTCCAGTCACTTCCCAGAATTGAAAGCGGAGAACCAGAAGACCAAGGCCTCACATGGGTTGGGGGGAGATGCAGGTGAGGAGACAGCCAAGTCAGGGCTTTTGCGTTGCATGAAACAGAAAGTGATTTGACCATGTTTAACTTTGCTGAGGTTCACTGGGTGTCTCACGCACGGCCAGGCAGGGAGTGCAGCCAGGCCCAAGTAGGGGGCCGGTGAATGACCCCAGGTGGTAGATTAAATATGGCCACAAATTCCTTGTCACTCTCCCCCCATGGAGAAGAGGTGAAGTTTATCTCTCCACCCTTGAACTTGAGCTAGCCTGTAACTACTTTGACCAACAAAATGCAGTGGAAGTCATACAGGGGCAATTTGGGCCTCAGAAATTTCTGGAAGCCCTGAGCTGCCATGTAAGAAGTCCAGTTCCCCTGCTGAAAAGCCCATATGGAGAAAGTAAGGCCCTGAGACTACGTGGAGAGAGAGACAAAGACAGGGACCCAGTCTGACAACTGTCTCCACTGAGGCAGCAGTCATGGGCGTGGGCCACACTATATGCTGCAGCCTGGTGGGGACTCATCACTGCAGCCGCAGCCAACACCAGGTGGAGCAGAAGAACCACCCAACTGAGCCAAATCAGTCACAGAGTCACACAATAACAGGTGGTTGCTTCAAGCCACTAAGGTGGCTTGTTGACTTTGGGGTGGTTTGTTTTACAGCAACAGGTCACTGAAACAGCCTTAGACCAGAAGGCCATCAGCAACTCAGCAAATGCTACTTTTCTCCCTCCTGAGGAGAGAAACCACCAATCTCAGCCTTTCGGCACACCTGGAAGAAGAGAGACCGCCCAGCTCCAGCAGCAGGTGCCCCGTAACTAGGGTCCACACTTCCAAATTCCCAGAAGAGAGGCAGCAATTGGCCCAACTTGAGTCACGTGACCCCCTTTGACCAATTAGCTGAGTCCAGGAGCCAAGGTTATCCTGTATTCACATGACCCTGCCGCCCTGCCCCCATGGACATGCTGGGGGTGGGTTGTGGGGATAATCTCAGGAGGCAAGAAGTGTGGACTGAGCAATTGCCACAGGGGCTGTGACAAGGAGCCTCTTCAGATGAGAAAAAACCATCCAGAAATTGGCACAAAAAAAGGGCTTTGCCAATTTGGCTGTGCCAAGGGTAAAAGCTGTGCAAGGCTGTATGACTTTTACATTGCTCTTAGAAGGTTGTGCTGTTTTACCAACACACAGGTTAGTTCCTGGGTGTTGCTGGTGGTGTTGGTTCTACCTCCTTGATCTTCCTTCTAAGGAAGATCTTTCAGGATGGTCTGAGCTTCTTATAAAAGCCTTTTACAAGCTCTCAAGTATGAATCTAGTACTTATGCTAAAGGTGCTCCATTAAACGAGAATGGGTTCCAAGCTCCCCTGGGGGAGGTACAGAAATGAGACTCCAGAGGCACCTGTGACTGGGTCGTGGGACATGGTGGTCAAAGACCTTCCGGGTACTGTTCCTGAGGTGGAGGCTGCAACTGTCTGTGTTGGGCGTGGGGCTGAGGCTGCTGACCAGGAAGCAAGAGAGAGAACTCCAAGGGAGGGCGTGGTGCCGGGCAGAGGGCAGAGGGCCAGCCCGGGCTCAGGCTGCAACCCTGCTCATCACCAACCTCACACACACGCACTCACTCACTCATCCCAGGGGCTCCTCGCAACCTAAACCTCTCAACTGGGGTAACAGGGCACCCTGCCCAATGGAAGAGACGGGACTGTGTCTTTCCCACAGGCCACCATCTCCCCACCACCTGACATGGGGCATAGGCTCTTTGTGTGTTGCCTGAATGAATGGTGGATGGATGAATGAATGGCTGGATGAATGGATGGTCCTCTCTGGTGCCACTGCCCTTCTTCTCTGATGCCTTTTTCTCTTGATGTCTCAAAGTCCCAGATTCAAGAGCCCTGTCTCTCCAACGAGCCAGTCATCTCGTCACTCAGACACTCAGGTGTCCCATCTGTAAAATGGGAATGACTCAAGTCTGTTCTGGGTAAGGTTGCTGGGAGGATGAACAGAGATCTCATCAATGAATCTGTAACTGAAAAGTCAAGACAGACACGTGCGGGTTGGGGAGCAGTGGCCATCTTCCCTGCTGACACCATTGCTGAGTTCCTCCGAGCAAACTCATCGCCTGCCACCCCCACAAGTTCTTCCTCCTGCTACCCAAATGACCACACGGCCACCAGCCTCATTCACTGCTTACGTTAAATCACATTTAATGGTTTTTCAAAAGGGAATACAGAAACCAGAAAAGAAATTCACAGCACTCACAGTCAAGAAAGAGTGAACTGAAAAAAACAAACAGGAATATATTAAGCTTTTGATTAAAAAAAAATGCAAACGCAGTTCCTCCCACACTCACCCCTGTGTTCTCACTCATGTTCCTAGTCACATGCCTACCCTTGGGTGTACACACACACACACACACACACACACACATACACGCGTGCGCTCCCGAACAGGCACACTCTCCCAGCACACACACACTCAAACGCACACTCCCCCCAGGCTCGAAGGGTGAGAGAGGAAAAAGCCCAGTCCTGTCCTGGGACCCCACCTCCCAAACCCCTCTCGCTGAACTGGCAAAGCTAGACTAAACTTGGGCTCCAGGGGACACACGCAGGGCTCCGTGAGCTGCACTGGGGACAGGCGGGCTTAGACGATTCTGTTCTCCAGGATGGCCAGCCGCTTACTCACAGCTTCCAGTGGACTGGGAGTTAAGGAGGCGAGGGCTGACTGGAGCAGGGCGGTGACGGGGTGGCACCTGCACTCCGGGCCCCGCTTCCAGGACTTTCTCTCCTCCCTCCCCATAGCGTGTGCTTTCGCCAGTGTCAAAACTTACCCATCCACGGCCTTAGGAGGGTGCTTTCCAAAAACAAGACGGCAGTTACGGTGGGTCTGGAAAGCCCAGCCCTGCCCAGGTACAGGTTTAGGCCTTCTGGGTACCCGCCTAGTCCTGCCTGAGCCCGGGGAGCTGTGCGGGGTGCAGCCCCATCTGAGAGGAGTCTGGTGGGTAGGCAGGTCACCGAGCGCCTGAGAAAGCGGAGTCCATAGGCACCACGTTTTCCCGAGCATATCCAGGACTCCGTGCGTGCCCAGCTTCTAGCTCTTGGTTTCTGCCTCTCCCTTGTCAGTACCAAAGCCAGGGCCAGCCTCCCGGGCCAGGATCCAGCCCGTCTTCAGCAGGAGCCTGCCCGACCCCAACACACAAGGGGCAAGGCTCTCTCCTCCCCGCCACCACAGGGCCCTCTTGACCTCTCCCCCTCCTCGCAGAGGCTTCTGGGAAAGGATATGCTTCCGGGTCAGGGCCTGCAGCAGCCCCTCCACTTTGGTCTGGAATTTCACGATGGACTCGCAAGCACACGGGTCTTCCTCTGGGGTGGGCAGAAAGTGGGGAAAGGGAAAGGAGATGGTGAGTGGCTGCCTGCCAGGGAGGCGGGTAGTCACTGCTCAGGGCCAGAACTGGAGTGCCTTGGGGGAGTGTGGGGCCTGGGAGATGCAAGAAGGCAGGGAGACGTGTAGAGTTCCTGAGACAGAGCTCCCAGGAGTGACGGAGGGGGCCATCCCTGAATGTCTTCCTGACCCCTCAAAACGCTGATAAAGAACTCCAAAACAGCCTCCCCAATGCTGACCACCTACGACGTGCAGGACGCTGTAGTTGGGGGCCCCGAGGTCATCTTGGTGACTCCTCACTCCAACTCTTTGGGTTTGTTATCAATCCCGTTTTACAAACGAAGAACTCAAGAAGGAAAACAACTTGCCCAGAGCCAGCAGCTAGTTAGTGTCAAAGCAAACATGCAAACTCAGGCCTGTCTGACTGGGGAATCTACACTCTTTACCACTGGGAACCAGGAGAGGAAGCAGGGTTCAAATCATGGCTCCTCCAGTTACTCAGTTGTTCCACCCCTCTGGCCTTGGTTTTCCTGTCTCTAAAATGGGGATAACAATATTCCTACCAAATAGGATTAAATGATTTCACATTTGGAGAGCACTGAGAACAGTGCCACTTGTAGAAGACAGCATTCAGAACATGTTTGCTGGCTGTAAAAAATCAGACAGAGGAGAAGAGGAGAGTGAAAAAGCTGGCTTAAAAGGCAACATTCAAAAAACGAAGATCATGGCATCCATTCCCATCACTTCAGGGCAAATGGGGAAACAATGGAAACAGTGACAGACTTTAATTTCTTGATCTCCAAAATCCCTGCAGATGGTGGCTGCAGCCATGAAATTAAAAGATGCTTGCTCCTTGGAAGAAAAGCTATGACCAACCTAGACAGCATAGTAAAAAGCAGAGACATAATTTTGCTGACAAAGGTCCGTCCAGTCAAAACTATGGTTTTTCCAGTCATGTATACATTCCAGTCATGTATGGATGTGAGAGCTGGACTATAAAGAAAGCTGAGCAGCGAAGAATTGATGCTTTGGAACTGTGGTGTTAGAGAAAACTCTTGAGAGTCCCTTAAACTGCAAGGAGATCAAACCAGTCAACCCTCAAGGAAATCAGTCCTGAATATTCATTGGAAGGACTGATGCTGAAGCTGAAACTGCAATATTTTGGCCACTTGATGTGAAGAATTGGCTCATTGGAAAAGATCCTGATGCTGGGAAAGATTGAAGGCAGGAAGAGAAGGGGATAACAGAGGATGAGATGGTTGGATGGCATCACCGACTCGATGGACATGAGTTTGTACAAACTCCAGGAGATGGTGAAAGACAGGGAAGCCTGGCATGCTGCAGTCCATGGGGTCGCAGAGTCTGACACGACTGAGTGACTGAACTGAAAAGTCAGATTGGTCCACCCTCCTCCCAGTTCTGCCAACTCATGATGCTATCCCAGCTCCTGTTTTCCCCACTCATATCTAGTCCAGGATGGTTACACAAACAGACACACACACGTATCATCAGAGCCCCACCTGCTCCTCCCACCGGTGCCCTTTCTGGTCTCACTCACCCACACAGATCCTCTTCTGCAACTTCTTGCCAATCTGGTTGATGGTCTTGAAGTCAGCTGTGTAAAAATAGTGCTCTGCCACGGGCTCCGAGGCGATTTCCCTCAGCTCATCCTCCACGGCATTGCCCACACCCACAGCAAACATTTTAAAGCCTACCAAGAGGAACAAGGTGAATAATGGTGGCCATGGGGACAGGCAGCTTCCCTGATAGCCCAGTTGGTAAGGAATCCGCCTGCAATGCAGGAAACCCCGGTTCAATTCCTAGGTCAGGGAGATCCTCTGGAGAAGGGATAGGCTACCCACTCCAGTATTCTTTGTGGCTCAGCTGGTAAAGAATCTGCCTGCAAAGCAGGAGACCTGGGTTCGATCCCTGGATTGGGAAGATCCCCTGGAGAAGGGAAAGGCTACCCTCTCCAATATTCTGGCCTGTATAGTTTATGGGGTTGCAAAGAGTCGAACACGACTGAGTGACTTTCACTTCACTTCACTTTCACTGTGGGGACAGGCAACCATGGATAAATCTGGGGAATGCCCAGGCAATCAAACCCGTCACCTCCTAGTGGCAGATGCTGGAATTGCAGGCACAATGCCTGGGACAAAGACATTGAGGAAATCCAACATTTACTGAGATGCTACCATATATCAGACTTGTACTGACTCCTTGTACTGAGAATTTTGTAATCTCATGTAACCCTTATAATATCCGTCTACTGGTTGCTATTATTTTCATTTAATAGGTGATAGGTGATAAAGCTGAGACTCAGGCTTGTCCCAAAATGGGCTTGCCTGCCAACAGATGGTGTGCTCTTGGAAATATTCAACTGGAAAAGTTCCAAGTCTCACTTACCAAAAGACCATCAGAACAAGCCACTTACTCTTCTGGGGCTTCAGTTTTCGTGTCAGTATAAGAAAGAGTTGGACAAACCTCATTTATATCGAACCTGGGTTTAGGGCACTCATCAGAACAGACCTAAGCTAAACTGAAACTGAGCTGTTCCATGAGCACCCCTGGCCATTGGTGGTGTTTGGGGTCCCAGCAGCACCTACCAAGGTCCTTGGCTTTCTTGGCAGCATCGTTAATGTAGTCCTGGCTCCGGCCATCAGTGAAGACAATGCCCACCTTCTGGGCACCAGGCCTAGCCCCGCTGGACACAGTGAAGGAATTATCGATGAGGTACTTGAGGGCAGCCCCAGTCATGGTGCCCTTCTCCATGTAGGACATGTTCCGCACAGCTGCCTTGATGTCCTTCTTGGTGTGGAAGCGGCCCAACGGGAACTCCTGGCGCACAGAGCTTGAGTACTGTACCAGCCCCACCTGGGCCAACTTGTCCGATACATCCAGCGTGTCCACAATCTGGTTGATGAACTTCTTCACCAGCTCAAAGTTCTCCGGCCGCACACTCTTGGACCCATCAATGAGGAAGACCAGGTCAGTAGCCGAACTGCCCCCGCCACCGTTGCAGACTGGAGAGGGTAGGAAGGCACGGAGGTGAAGCTTAAGGACACAGTCATTCTTCCCAGCCAGTGGCTGGGGACCCACCACACCCAACAGCTATTCAGAAGATCATCCCATTTGGGCCTCAAAACTCCCTCTGGGAAGCCTAAACTCTAGCATTGAAACTTAAAGCTCTGAACATGGTTAAATCACACAACTCAGAAGTAGTGGCACCAAGATGTGAGTTCAAGACTATATAACTCCTTCCCCGACACTAAACCCACCATCCACAGTGGCAGAAAGAGGGACAGTGAGAAGAGAACTGCAAACATCAAACTCTAGAAGACATCTCTTTCTTTTAAATTGGAGGATAATTGCTTTACAATGTCGTGTTAGTTTCTGCTGTACAACAGCATGAATCAGCCATATGTATACACAAGCCTCTTGAGCCTCCCTCCCACCCCTCTAGGCATCATAGGGCACTGAGCTGAGCTCCCTGTGCTCTACAGTAGCTTCCCCTGCCTGCCTGCTCAGTCACTTAAGTTGTGTCCAACTTTTTATGACCCCAGAGACTGTGCAGTCCACCAGGCTCCTCTGTCCATGTGATTATCCTGGATAGAATACTAAAGGGGGTTGCCATTTCCCCCTCCAGGGGGTCTTCCCGACCCAGGGATCAAAGCTGTATCTCCTGCAGTGCCTGTATTGGCAGGCAGATTCTTTACCGCTGAGCCACCCGGGAAGCCACAGCAGCTTCCCTCTAGCTATCTGCTCTACACACGGGAGTGAATACATGTCAATACTACTCTCTCAATTCATCCCACCCTCTCCTTCCCCCTCTGTGTCCACAAGTCCATAGAAGACATCCATTGCAGATTGGTCCAGAGGCAAGGAGCAGGGAGGCTCGGGTGAGCTTCCTGGGGACTGGCCAAGGCCCCATCCCCTCCCTGCCACCCTCCCCAGGCTGCCTGTGTCCGGCCCACTGACCATTGCAGGTCTTGCCGTCACTGTTCAGGGTGAAGCCCTCGCGGCAGGCACAGGTGTAGGAGCCCGGGGAGCTGACACACACCTGCTCACAGTCATGGTCGCCCGTGGCACACAGATCTGACACCACTGCAGGGACGAGAGGCGACAGAAGCACACGGTCACCGGCCCTTGGATATCTCAGCCAGAATGGCCCCTCATAAGCTCAGGGTCACTCAGGCCCTCACCCGGGTGGGGTTCCAGACCCTCAACCCAGGCCAGAATCACTGCAGCCGGGCTGACATCCCTGGAGACGGTGGCATTGCTGATAATAAACCAAAGCTTCCTGCTGAAATGATATAGGCCACAGGGGCAGGGCCTAAATCCCCTTTGTTCACTGTTGTATTCCAAATGACTAGAACAAAACACACAGCAGTGAACACAGCACACAGAAGACGCTCAACAAATATTTGTGAAATGCCAGATTTGTGGTACTGTGCATTATGGCCTAGAATTTTCAGTTAGATTCAGGCTCTTCCTAGATCTGTTTTACACGTGGAGAAGAATCCTTGCACTGCCTCCTCCACCCTGCTAAAGGTTCTGAAATTTCTCCACCCCAATGCTCAAGCCCCCTCAGACCTTCCCACATTGCAGAAGACTGGCATCCCAACCCTCCACCCCCCAAACACCGCGCACGCGCACACACACACACACACACACACACCCCGCAGCCAAATAGCACAGGATTTTTTAGTCCCTCCCCATGTTCCCTGCCAGGACTCTATCTCCAAAAAAAAAAAAGCGTCACCTCCTCCCCAAGTCCCTCAACCTCGGACTGGGTGGGGATCCGCCCAGATAAGACCCTGGCCCCGCCTCCAATGTGGTCTCAATCTCAGTCCCCGCCCTTTATAGGCCACCTCCTCCCGGGCTCCGCCCCCAATTGTCCGCTCTCAGCCCTGCCCCCGCCCTGGCCCCGCCCAGACACCCGACCGCCTCTCCCCAATCTCCCTTCCCCCAGCACCACCCCCAGCCTGGCCCATCGCCTGCCCCCGACCGCCCGCGCACAGCAAAAGGCCTCCTGGAACTTCTTGGACAGCTTCTCGATAACGCTGTAGCTCTCCACGTAGTCGACGTGCTCGTCCTGCGGCTCGCTGGCAATCTGCTGCAGCGTGGCTTTGTCCACGCGGCCCACGCCGATGGCGAACAGCTCGATGCCGCCGGCCCGGGCCCGCGCAGACACGTCCCGCACGCTGTCCTGGGGCCTCCCGTCCGTGACCACGATGACCACCTGCGACGCAGAGGAGGAATGTGCGAAGGCCTGGCCTCCCTCCCCACGCTGGGTGGGCCACTTGGTCCTCCAGTAGCACCCCCCACACACACACCCAACACCCCAGGACGGTTGACATAGAGGAGATTGACCCGGAGGGGCAGAGTGACAAGCCCCGGTCACACAGCTATTCGGTGGCAGGTGGATATGACTGCCGCCACCACCAATATCAGGCCCGAGAAAAAGAACTTGGATAGTGGAAGAGGAGAAAGGATTCTTCTGAGTGAGAGGCATGGCTAGGTGCTCTTCCATCTGACTAGGGCTTCTGGGTGTCTCCTCCTCCATCAGACAGCTCTGTGACCTCTGAGGGCAGAACCACCTCCACTCTGTCAGCCTGGGGGTGCTTGCGAGGGCAGGGCCAAACGTCTGTACTCAACTCCATGCAGTTCTACCTTTTGGCCACCAGAGAGAGGCAGAAGCTAAAGAGTGAAAGTTTTTCCTCTCTTCTGCTCATCTTCCCTTGTATACCCTGGGAGAGAGGTGGTACCTATATAGATGCCCACGGAATGAAGGAAGATGCTGCCTTTTCTCCCTCCATTCCCCAAGACACTAACTTCCCTAGGAAGAAAACACTTCCCCTCCCACAAGTCCCCTGTGTGCTGTATCTGGGAAAGGGCCGCAAGAAGGGACCCTGGTGCCGAGACTGGCCCTCACCCACCCCCTGTCCAGCCTGCCCTAAGTCGGGTCCTCCAGACTGCTCTGTAGGAGTCTGGGACTCAGCGTCCAGCCCCCTTGGCTGCTTTTCTGCTTCTGACCTGAGTCTACTTCTGATTCCTGAGTCTCCTCCTCTGGCCTGGATGCCCGACCTGACCTGACAGGCCTGGGTTAGAAATACAGCTCACCTTCCTGAGCCCATGTTTCTTTATCTGGAGAAAGGGGGTGTGGTGAGGCCCCCTGAGATGATTCTTGATAAGAAGCCAGAGGGAGCAGCACTATTTTTAGTATCCCTACCCTGGGTCCCCTGGGGAGCGGCCTTGTACAATCTCCTCCCCTCCAGAGGCCGAGGCTCCTGGCCCTGAAAACCTAGCTGTATCTCTTCATTGCCGCAGGCTGCCACGTTCCTGTGAGCCCCTACCTTGCTAATGTCGGGGGACCTGGGGCGACCACCCTCTGCATCGCTTAAGGCCTTGGTGATGGCGAACTGGATGGCCAGACCCGTCATGGTGCCCGTGGACAGCGGCTGGATGCGGCGCACGGCCTGCAGCAGCTCAGCCTTGGAGCTGTGGGCCCGCAGCGGGAACTCCTGCTTCACGGAGCTGGCGTAGTTGACCAGGCCCACGCGGGTGGCATTGGGCCCCACGTCCAGTGACTCGATGACCTGGGATAGGAACACCTTCACCTTCTCAAACTCCACGGGCCGCACGCTGCGTGAGCTGTCGACGACGAACACCAGGTCGGTGGGCCGGGTCCAGCAGAGGTGCCCTGGGAGGGGGCAAAGGTCGGGAGGATGGAGCGGAGATACTTAAGACAAAGGAACAGGGCATCAGGGGCTACTTAGGTCCAGACCTGAGGCCTCAGGCAGACTAGACCAGGCATGAATCAGCCTGGCTGGGTCCTGCTCAGGCAAGCAACTTGCCAGAGGCCCCCAGCTCAGCCCGTAGGAAAGACAGAGGTTCAAATGGCACCTTCACCTCTCTGAGCCTCAGTTTCCTGTCTGTACAATGGGCAGGCGATCCCTTCCTTACAGAATCCTTTGAGGGCAAGCAAAAATATGTGTAAGGTGCCAGCTCAAGGCTGGGCATGTAGGGTTCTCAGAGGCAGCAAAGGAGAAGATAGCCTTCACGTCTCAGGTTTCAGCCCAGAGTGTAAACAAGGGATTCTCTTTGCCCTGCCTGGGCAGGAGGGAACTGAGGGTCGGCCCTCCGGCGGGCACAGCCTTGAAAACTAGTGCAGCACCCGTCAACGTGGGCTCTTTCATCTGAGCATCAAAGAGAATCAGCAAAGTGCACCCAGTTGGCCCCAATCCCGCAGAGCCTGCTGGCTGGTATCTAAGAACAGGAAAAACAGCAGGAGTTCCTCGTGGCCACCTTGGCAGTCTGACCAAGTGGGCCCCCAAGACACACCCCGAGGGAGCAATGTCTTTCCAGACAGCCTGGGAGGCAGCACCAAGTGCTGGGAGGGACACGGAGCCCAAGTGAGGTAGACGGAGTCCGAGTCCTAGCTCTGTGGCCTTGGGCAGATCATTGCAGCTTTGAAGCTTCGCTTTTCTCATCTGCCTGGAGGGGAGGAGAGGCTTAATGCTTGATGTTATCACTGGCCTGGCCCTGCAGCCAGTACAGAAGTCTGCACTCTGTCCACCACTAAATCTGGGCTGCTCCCAACCAGGGATGCAGGAAGAATCAAGAAAGACAAGGTGTGTGGACAGTCCTATCTCCCAGCCATGGTGCCCCAGCCCGGACATCAGAGGTCCTCAAGGGACCTCAGAAATCACCTTGCAGCTTGGTTTCCTGGTCGCCACTAGCTGAGGCTATAAATGGGTAAACTGAGGCCCAGAGATGGAGAGGGCATTGGCCACACCATGGGACAGTGGACCAGGAGCCACGAGGCTCTGAGGCTTGCTCACTCACTGTGTGGTTTTAGATAGGTCCTCCCCTCTCTGTCCTCAGTTTCCCCATCTGCACAGGAGGAGCTGGGCATCCCAGGACTCTGTCCTCACAGCTGAAACTCAGCGGTACAGCTCATAGACAGCCAAGTCCAGAATGTGCTGGAAGGGCTGGTGGAAGGGGGAATGTCATCTTGCCACCCCCCCCCCCCCCCCCCCCAGATCTGCAGTCATCAGAGAGTCGTGAGCTCAGCCCTGGGCCTGGTTGCAGCCCCAGGTGACAGAAGGCTGTGCAGTCAGTGACCCAGAAGACCAAGACCATCCCTGCAGGATGCCTGGTCCCTGAGGACAGCCTGGGAGCTGCAAAGCCGAGAGACAGGCTCAGAGAAGCCGTCTCATGCCCCCTCCACACAGAACAGACAGGGTCAGCCCACCCTGGTCCTTGTGTTTGTCACCATCTCTGTCTTCTCCTGCGTCAGCCCTGTGGGGCACCCCTGCCTGCCCGCCCCCGCCCATGCTGGATCCCATTTAGCCTCTGTCTGTCTCAGTGCCCAGTATCCCCCACCTCACATGGGGCCCCCTCACCTCTGGACAGCGGGGCGAGGCCAGAGGCACATGGGGCCTGGAACAGCAGCAGCAACAGGCCACAGAGCACGGGGCGGGGACCACTGAGTGCCCTCATGGTTCTGGCACACGGGCAGTAGCAGCACAGTCGTGGGGGCCGGTGGGGGCCAGGTCTTATTAACCTCGATGCCTGCTGGCCCAGCCTCCCAGTCAGGCGGGCCCCCCACTAACGTGGGGTCAGCCCCCTTGGAAGGCGGGGCCAGGCTGAATGGAGGTGTGTGTGCCAGGGAGGGAGGGAAGGAGTCTCCCCGCCTGGGCTCCAGAGGCCCCTCTGACCACAAGGGCTCCTTTGCCTGCAGAAGCTGCAGCTGGAATCCAGGAAATATCAGGTGGGTGGAGGGTGGCTCCTCTGGGGCCCAGAGCCTACACTGGCCCGAAGCTGCTAGACTGAGCCGAGGTAAACCTGAGTCCAACAGCCTCACACCCCAGCCCTGCCCGGCGCCCTCATCCCACACCAACACTCTTCTCCCACCTACAACTCCAGCCCCAGTTTCCCACCTCCAGCCTTGGCTGTCCTGTCTGATGGCTCTCCACCTACACCCTGCTCTCCATCGCGCCTGAATCTGAGTGCTCCTCAAGCCTTTGTCCATGCAGGACTATCTGCCCATGTTGCCCCCTCCTCCTGATCACTCTCTGCCTAACAATCTTTCAGAGTCATATCCGAGCGAACAGGTACACGAGCCCCTTGTAAGAGCGGGACGGGCTTCTGTGGTGGTTCAAATGGTAAAGGATCTGCTTACAATGCAGAAACCTGGGCTCGATCCCTGGGTTGGGAAGATGCCCTAGAGAGGGTGGGGCAACCCACTCCAGTATTCTTGCCTGGAGAATCCCCATGGACAGAGGAGCCTGGTGGCTTATATAGTCCATGGGGTTGCAAAGAATCAGAGACGACTGATCAACCAAGCACAGCACACTAGGAGCAGCGCAGTAGGGAAGATGGTTGAGAGCACAGACTTAGGAGCCAGATGACTTGGGTGTGCTCTCTACTTGCTGTGTGGCTGTGGGCAGGTTGCTTCACCTCTCTGTGCCTCATCTGAAAGGTGGGGATGCTAATGGTGCCCACTTCCCAGGGCAAGCAGTCTTACATGAACCATCTCATCGAATTCTCTGGACAACCCTTTGAGGCAACCAATACTATTACCCTCATTTCCCAGATGAGGAACTGAAAACCAGAGTTTTGAAGTAACTTGTCTTAAGTGCAGCTGAGTGTCAATGCCAGAAGAGGGCCCCGGGCCAGAGCTCTCAGGCACCCTGCTTGCATGAGGGAAGCCAGGTGGAGGTGCCTTCTCCATGCCCATCTCTCTCCCCGCTCCCCTGGGTTAGGACCCCTTCCCTGTGCTTCTGTACCTTGTCCTTCTCACCCGTGAGTGGCTAAGTGTCTGGTTGATTCATCTCTGCATCTGGTCCCAGTCCAGGGTCTGCACAGACGAGGCAAAGCTAAAGGCTTATAAATAAAGGAATATAACCAGGAAGGGTCCCCATCATTGCATCTAGGTCCAGTTCAGTTCAATCGCTCAGTCATGTCTGACTCTTTGGGACCCCATAGACTGCAGCACACCAGGCCTCCCTGTCCATCACCAACTCCCAGAGCTTGCTCAAACTCGTCCATTGAGTCTGTGATCCCATCCAATCATCTCATCCTCTGTCATCCCCTTGTCCTCCTGCCTTCAATCGTTCTCAGCATCAGGGTCTTTTCCAATGAGTCAGTTCTTCCCATCAGGTGGCCAAATTATCAGAGCTTCAACTTCAGCATCAGTCTTCCAATGAATCAGATCAGATCAGATCAGTCGCTCAGTCGTGTCCAACTCTTTGTGACCCCATGAATCGCAGCACACCAGGCCTCCTTGTCCATCACCAACTCCCGGAGTTCACTCAGACTCACGTCCATTGAGTCAGTGATGCCATCCAGCCGTCTCATCCTCTGTCGTCCCCTTCTCCTCTTGCCCCCAGTCCCTCCCAGCATCAGAGTCTTTTCCAATGAGTCAACTCTTCGCATGAGGTGGCCAAAGTACTGGAGTTTCAGCTTTAGCATCATTCCTTCCAAAGAAATCCCAGGGCTGATCTCCTTCAGAATGGACTGGTTGGATCTCCTTGCAGTCCAAGGGACTCTCAAGAGTCTTCTCCAAACCACAGTTCAATAGTCAGGACCAATTTCCTTAGAATTGACTGGTTTGATCTCCTTGCAGTCCAACAGACTCTCAAGAGTTTTCTCCAACACCACAGTTCAAAAGCAGCAATTCTTCAGCACTCAGCCTTCTTCACAGTCCAACTCTTGCATCCATACATGACCACAGGAAAACCCATAGCCTTGACTACGGACCTTTGTTGGCAAAGTAATGTCTCTGCTTTTGAATATGCTATCTAGTTTGGTCATAACTTTCCTTCCAAGAAGTAAGCATCTTTTAATTTCATGGCTGCAGTCACCATCTGCAGTGATTTTGGAGCCCCCAAAAATAAAGTCTGACACTGTTTCCACTGTTTCCCCATCTATTTCCCATGAAGTGATGGGAGCTGATGCCATGATCTTCGTTTTCTGAATGTTGAGCTTTAAGCCAACTTTTTCACTCTCCACTTTCACCTTCATCAAGAGGCTTTTGAGTTCCTCTTCACTTTCTGCCATAAGGGTGGTGTCATCTGCATATCTGAGGTTATTGATATTTCTCCCGGCAATCTTGATTCCAGCTTGTGCTTCTTCCAGCCCAGCGTTTCTCATGATGTACTCTGCATAGAAGTTAAATAAGCAGGGTGACAATATACAGCCTTGACGTGCTCCTTTTCCTATATAAATTACACCTCCATAAAAGGAAATGTACAGCCATTTTTTTAGAGTGATTGCCAGGCGCAGCTGATCCAACCAACACTGTCACAACCTTCAGGAATAATGGAGGTGACAGTCCCTTGTACATGTGACGTGGCACACTCACTCACTGTGTCACTCTGTGTCTTTTGTTCCGCCAGCAAACCTGTGGGGTCATCAGGCCCAACTCTGGTAGCCCATTTGTCAGATGAGGAAACAGGCACAGAGAGGTTCTTGACTTGCCTGAAGCCACCTAGCCTCTTTGGAGACAGAGCCGAGCTTAGAAATCAGGTCTAATTCCCTTTCGCCCCTGTTTTAGAGAACGAGGAAGTTAAATCCTCTGACTTGTCATTTTAGTTTCATTTTTTCACAATTCGCCACCTCCTGCAATCAGTTGAAGCTGACTTCTTGTCTCTCTGCAACTTGTAAGTCTGCTTCTGTCCTCCCGAGATGCCACAGGGCATGGTCATTGTGGCCCATATCACTTCCCAAAATTGTGTTATGAATGTAGGACCTGCTCCCCCACCACCACCCCGACCCGGCTCCAGAGGATATCAGCTCCCTGCCAGCGGGGGTCTAATCTGTCACCAGTGAACTCCCCAGGCCTGGCCTGGTGCCTATCACAGATCTCTGGTGAGCAAATGAAGAAATGAATGAAAAGAAGTAACTGGTGAAGAACTGGGTCTATTTCCATGTTAACCAGCAAAGGTCAGACAGGGCTGGGCGATGGTGACTGATGGCGAGTGTCCCCCACCACTCCCATCCTGAAGGTGGACGAGCAGAACGTGAGCTGGAGTCTCCTCACCCCCCACCGCCCCTCTCCCGATGGACAGGGTACAAAGCCCTCTTGGCCGGGGCCGCGGCTGGGCCCGTGAAACAGCTCTTTCAGCTCCGTCTCTGAATGGCAGGTCTATGGGCTGCTTGGAGGAACACAAGCGCCTTCTCTGTGTCACTTTGCTCATTAGCGAAGCCACAGAAATATGCTACAGGTAGGTTTTCAGGGAAGGAGATGGGTTTCCCCCAAAGGGGCAGCTTTAACATTCCATAGTGGGAGTTTGGGGAGGAGGAGGAGACCTGGATGTTAAATATATACATTGAGGAAAGAAACTAAATATTTGTGTTTTTAAAATGTGAAACGTTTTACCCCAGGAATCAGAATGGGGAACAGTGTGTCCAGTCTTGGCCTAGGAGAAACAGTGCGTTGAGGCGCCTTTACCGAGGCTACTCCTGAAGTCAGACAGGCAGCCCGTGGAGGGCTCCCCCGTTCCCTCTCCTTGTTTTCACACACCTCGGGTTTCCAGAGACTTAAAGCCTTCAGTGTTTTATCCAAGAGAGAGAGGTCCACCGAGAGGCCTCTGGGCAGAGTGTGGGCCAGGGGAAGGCCCGCAGGACTCCCCATCCTGTGCCCCAGGCTCAATTCTTTTCCTGAAGAGCAAACCTGGGTATCTCTAGATGTAGTGTAGTCTGCGGGTGCCTGTCCCCTTCCTCCTTCCAAACCATTATCACCATTTACTGGGTCTGCATTTGTTGTTGTTCAGTCACCCAGTCGTGTCTGTCTCTTTGCGACCCCACGGACTGCAGCACGCCAGGCTTCCTTGTCCATCACTACCTCCCGGAGCTTGCTCAAACTCATGTCCATTGAATTGGTGATGCCATCCAACCATCTCATCCTCTGTGGTCCCCTTCTCCTCCTGTCTTCAATCTTTCCCAGCATCAGGATATTTCCCAATGAGATAGATGGCTCTTCGCATCAGGTGGCCAAAGTATTGGGAGTTTCAGCTTCAGCATCAGTCCTTCCAATGAATACTCAGGCTTGATTTCATTTAGGATTGACTGGTTTGATCTCCTTGATATCCAAGAGACTCTCAAGAGTCTTCTCCAACACCATAGCTCGAAGCATCAATTCTTCAGCACGTATACCTTTACTATTTTTTTTTTTTTAATGAATCATTCTAACTTTAAAGCAACTCAGTTTTGGGCAAAAATTTCTCCTCCTAATTTGAAATGGTAGCCATGAAATCATTGGTTTGATGTACAGATTACATGTTTATTCCAATATGCCTTCAAATAAATTCAAAACGAATTAAACTTAACTTTTTCATCTACATGTCACGGAAAATTATCTTGATTTCCGTCACTGGTGCTCATGCCAGATATTAAGGAATCCTATGAAGTGAAAAAACTCTTGGAATCAGACAGAGCTGGGCTTGAGGCTCTGTTCTGTTACCTGCCAGTTGTCTTGACATTAGATGAGCCCCCCACTGTTCTGCCCTTCGTCTATGAAGCTGGGCTCTCAACGCCAGTGTCAGAGGACAGTGGAGAAGGAAAGGTATTGAAGGCCACACCTGTGCTTATGCTTCTCAGAGTGCCTTCTTGTATTAGTCAGCAGAGAACAGGCTAAGTGACAGTAACAAGCAAGCACTCAAGTCACAACCAGTTCAGTTCAGTTCACTCAGTCGTGTCTGACTCTTTGCCACCCCCATGGACTGCAGCACGCCAGGCCTCCCTGTCTATCACCAACTCCCGGAACTTGCTCAAACTCATGTCCATTGAGTCAGTGATGCCATCCATCCATCTCATCCTCTGTCAGCCCCTTCTCCTCTTACCTTCAATCTTTCCCAACATCAGGGTCTTTTCAAATGAGTCAGTTCTTCGCATCAGGTGGTCAAAGTATTGGAGTTTCAGCTTCACTCCTTCCAATGAATATTCAGGATTGATTTCCTTTAGGAGGGAGTGGTTGGATCTCCTTGCTGTCCAAGATGGGCCCTCTGCAAAGCTGCCACCAGCTTGCTAACCCATCAAGTCCAAGCCTTTTGTCTCCAGCCACACGGACAAGAGAGAGAAAAGGAGCAGACATCACTGGATTCTGCCTGGGGATGGAGTGACTCCAAGGGTGGGAAGTGAGTACCTAGTGAGCAGGACACTCTCTGTCACTCTTCTCAAGGCAAAATACCTTGTGATGGTCTTGTATCGCCTCTAGATGAATATTCAGACCTAGCTGGGCATTTAAGGTCCTTCAAAATCCAGACAGTTGCCAGTCTCTCTCCCTGCCCCCCACCTTCCCCATCTCTTCTCTGCCACAGAACGAGTCATTCCCTCCTCTATCTTCTCTCACCACACTTTTTTTTTTTTTACATTTATTTTTATTTATTTGACTGCCCCAGGTCTCAGTTGTGGGATTTTTTACTTGCAACACAGAAACTTTTAGTTGGCAACATTTGGGATCTAGTTCCCCCACCAGGGATCAAACCCAGGTCCACTGCATGGGGAGCTCCAAGTCCCAGCCCCTCGACCACCAGGAAAGTTCCCTCACTGCACATTTTTATTAGCTTCTATCCTTGTTCTGCCTCTCTCCTGCTCTCACTGTACTCCCTGGGACCACCTCCCAAAAAAACAACCTGCACCCAAGTCTATGTCTCAGGATCTGCTTTGGCAGGGCAGGGGGGAACTTAAGCAAAGTGAAGGCAAAACTTTGGGGCCCACCGGGGGGTGAGGAAGAACAGAACCCCCAAGTGAAGGCCAGAAAGGGACATACCCCTACAGGACCCCAAGGGCAACTGGGATCTGTGGAGTGCTGAGCACAATTCTCATTCATATGCCCTTGCAAGTCACTCTCTGTTTTGTATTTCCTTCAGTTGCTCCCAAGCTATCCAGACAGTTTGGATAAGATAGTTCAGAAGAGGAAACAGATTCCCAGGCTCCATCCCAGACCCAGGGAACCTGTATTTCTAAGCTCTCCAGGTGGTTCTGCTATAATTAAAGCACCAATCTCACCCAGCCTCCAATAAGAAATGTAAATTCTCTCTCTGTCCTGGGAAGCTGATGTCCAGCCTATGGTGTTCAGCCTCTTGGACAGGGAGCTTAGAGATTCCCCCAAAGTACTGTCCATCCAGCTAAGACAGCAAGTGAGCCTGTCTCCCCCATGTACCATGTTCTGCAACCTGAAGATCATGGTCACACCCCTACTGAGTCAATTCTTCTCTAAAGAAAACTTCATTTCCTACAACCATCCTTTACAACACATGGATCTCAGCACATGGTGCCAGCTCCCAGTGGTCTCTTTCCCTCTTAAAAAATCAGAGCTCTAAATGTAATATAATGCTTTAGCTAGCAGAACAGAATATATTTTCTCCCTCATTTTCCAAGGTATCTAACCTCTCTCTTGGCTGCCTGAAATCCCTGCTGTTTTCCCTCAAAGCAGAGCATCTGGAGACCTGAGAAGAGCATTTGAGGATGTGCAAACAGTGGTTGGCTCACCTGTTCCACCCTTCAGTCTCAAAACTCTGACTCTACCCTGACCAAGACTTCAGACGTGCAAGATCATTGGTGCGGCTGCCACTTAGACATTGAAGAGGAAAAATAAAACTTCCTCCAAACTGGGACGGAGTGCTACATTCTTTTCCCTTTGCTGTGTAACAAATTACCACAAAATTAGCAGCTTGAACATAGCAAACAAAGTTCCTCACAGTTCCTAAAGGTCAGAAGTCCAGGTTCCCAGTCCCTCACGAGGCTGAAGTCCAGCTGAAGTCAAGACTAGGTCTTGTTCTTCTTTTCTGGATCTCAGGATCCTCTTTCAAGCTCACAGTGTGGCTGGCAGGATTCAGTTCCTTGCGGTTGTCAGACTGAACCTCCCCCCTCCACTCCACTACCCTGGCCTCGTTCAGGCTGCTACCCAGGAGACACTCAGCTTCCAGGAGCCACCTGCCGTTCCTTGTTATGTGGGCTCCCCCAAGGCCTCTTACCCTTCACATCTCTCCCATGCCAAACCCCCTCTTCCAGAAGAGCCCAGTCCCTTTTAAGAGATCAAACTGATCCAGTCTGGCTCACCCAGAATAATCTCCCTTTCTTAAAGTCAACTTGCCAGATAAGATAACCCTAAACCAGGAGTGACTGTCTGATCAGAATCCCAGAATCCACCCACACTCGAGGGGAGAGAACTAGACAAGGTCATAGGTCATTGGAGGCTTCTTAGAATTCTACCCACCTTAGGTGGTATATGTGGGCATAGAACAGGGGGAGAGAAAAATTTCCCTGGTGGTCCAGTGTTTAAGAATCCACCTGCCAATGCAAGGGACACAGGTCTAATCCCTACCTAGTCTGGGATGATCCCACATGTGGCAGGGCAATTAAACCCGCAAGCCACAACTACTGAACCCACACGCTGCAACTACTGAAACCTGTGTGCCCAGCTCCCATGCTCCACAACAAGAGAAGCCACTGCAATGAGAGGCCTGTGCACCCTAACTAAAGAGTAGCCCCTGATTGCCACAGCTAGAGAAAAGCGCGTGCACAGCAATGAAGACCCAGTTCAGTTCAGTTCAGTCGCTCAGTCGTGTCCGACTCTTTGCAATCCCATGAACCTCAGCACACCAGGCCTCCCTGTCCATCATCAACTCCTGGAGTTACTCAAATTTATGTCCATTGAGTCAGTGATGCCATCCAACCATCTCATCCTCTGTTGTCCCCTTCTCCTCCTGCCTTCAATCTTCCCCAGCATCAGAATCTTTTCCAATGAGTCAGCTCTTTGCATCAGGTGGCCAAAGTATTGGAGTTTCAGCTTTAGCATCAATCCTTCCAATGAACATTCAGGACTGATTTCCTTTAAGATGGACTGGTTGGATCTCCTTGCTGTCCAAGGGACTCTAAGAGTCTTCTCCAACACCACAGTTCAAAAGCATCAATTCTTCGGCACTCAGCTTTCTTCACAGTCCAACTCTCACATCCATACATAACCACAAGAAAAACCATAGCCTTGACTAGACGGACCTTTGTTGGCAAAGTAATGTCTCTGCTTTTTAATATGCTGTCTAGGTTGGTCATAACTTTCCTTCCAAGGAGTAAGTGTCTTTTAATTTCATGGCTGCAGTCACCATCCGCAGTGATTTTGGAGCCCAAAAAATAAAGTTTGCCACTGTTTCCACTATTTCCCCATCTATTTGCTATGAAGTGATGGGATCAGATGCCATGATCTTCATTTTCTGAATGTTGAGCTTTAAGCCAACTTTTTCACTCTCCTTTCACTTTCATCAAGAGGCTTTTTAGTTCCTCTTCACTTTCTGCCATAAGGGTGGTGTCATCTGCATATCTGAGGTTATTGATATTTCTCCCGGCAATCTTGATTCCAGCTTGTGCTTCATCCAGCCCAGCGTTTCTTATGATATACTCTGCATATAAGTTAAATAAGCAGGGTGACAATATACAGCCTTGACATACTCCTTGTCCTATTTGGAACCAGTCTGTTGTTCCATGTTCAGTTCTAATTGTTGCTTCCTGACCTGCATACAGATTTCTCAAGAGACAGGTCAGATGGTCTGGTATTCCCATCTCTTGAAGAATTTTCCACAGTTTATTGTGATCCACACAGTCAAAGAGTTTGGCATAGTCAATAAAGCAGAAATAGATGTTTTTCTGGAACTCTCTTGCTTTTTCAATGATGTTGGCAAAATGTTGGCAATTTGATCTCTGGTTCCTCTGCCTTTTCTAAAACCAGCTTGAACATCTGGAAGCCCATGGTTCACATATTGTTGAAGCCTGGCTTGGAGAATTTTGTGCATTACTTTGCTAGCGTGTGAAATGTGAGATGAGTGCAATTGTGCGGTAGTTTGAGAGAAGGGAATGGCAAACCACTTCAGTATTCCTGCCTTGAGAACCCCATGAACAGTATGAAGACCCAGCTTAGCTAAAAAAAAATAATTTGATTAATTAATTTTCAAAAAAAAAAAACAAAGAAGGGGCAGGGGATTGACAAGTAAATATGAAATTTTTATAATACAAGTGAATCTATAAAACAGAAAGAGACTCAGACATAGAAAATAAACTTATGGTTACCAAAGGGTGGGGAAGGGATTAGGAGTATAGGATTAAAAGATACACACTTGTATATAATGTAGATAAACAACAAAGATTTACTGTATAATAATACCCAATACTTTGTAATAACTTATAAGGGAAAATAATCTGAAAAAAGTAAATGTATAGTTCACTTTGCTGTACACCTGAAGCTAACACAATATTGTAAATCAACTATACTTCAAAAAAAATCTGATTCAAAAATGGACAGAGGAAGTGAATACACATTTTTTTCAAAGAAGACATCCAAGTGGCCAGCAGATACATAAAAGATGCTCAACATCACTATCAGAGAAATGCTAATCAAACCATAAGTTATCTCTTCACTCCTGTTAAAGTGGTCATCATTAAAAAAACAAGGTAAACCAAACATCTGTGAGAATGTGGAAGAAGAGGGATCTTTGTTCCCTGTTGGTGGAAGTGTACGTCATTTCATCCACTATGTAAAGCAGGATGACGTTTCCTCAGAAAATTAAAAATTGATTTGGAACCTTATATTCCAGGAATGCCACATTTAGACCTATATCTAATAAAAATATAAAAGTGAAAGTCGCTCAGTCATGTCCGACTCTTTGCAAACCCATGGACTATACACTCCATGGAATTCTCGAGGCCAGAATACTGGAGTGGGCAGCCTTTCCCTTCTCCAGAGGATCTTCCCAACCCAGGGATCAAACCCAGGTCTCCCGCACTGCAGGCTGATTCTTTACCATCTGAGCCACAAGGGAAGCCCAAAAAATATAAAAACCAGGTCTTAAAAAGAAAGAAATACAGCACTTTTCATTTCAGGCAAAGTTGATTCAGGGTCAGTATGGGGAGGTGAAATTGAAAAGTGGCTCAGTCGTGTCCGACTCTTTGCGACCCCATAGACCATGCAGTCCATGGAATTCTCCAGGCTAGAATACTGGAGTGGGCAGCATTTCCCTTCTCAAGGGAATCTTCCCAACCCAGAGATCAAACCCAGTCTCCCTCATTGCAGGCGGATTCTTCGCCAGGTGTTAATTATAGCAAATCTGCACTTAGTGCTTACTGAGTCTTCACGCCCTTCCCTCTGCAGTGCCTTCAGTGATGAAGGGTGTTGGGGAAGCAACCCGTGGGATCTGATCACCTGAGAGCAAGATCTGGCCCTGTTCTTACAGAGTGACCATGGGCCACAGAGGAATGTTACAGTGTCAAGGTTGTTCCACCTACAGCCTCTGTGCACGTATGCATGCCAGTAGCTTCTTTGCAACCCTATGGACTGTAGCACATCAGGCTCCTCTGTCCGTGAGATTCTTCAGGCAAGAATACTGGAGAGGATTTCCATGCCCTCCTCCTCCAGATGATCTTCCTGACCCATCTCCTGCATCTCTGAATTGCAGTTGGATTCTTTACCCATAAGCCACTTGGGAAGCCCACAGCCTCTGTAAAGATGCCCAAGGCCACGAACATCTGAACCTTTCCTTCCCACTCTCCCCTTATGACACTTGACATCATTTCTTGGGACAGAGGAGCTGGGAAGGTGCACAGTGACATTCCTTTCCCTCCACAGTTCCACCTGTAGCCCCTTAGAATACCTTGGCTTTTCCCCATGCGCTCAGACTAGAATTCAGCTCCACCTCCATATGAAGTGTCAGCAGCTTGGCTCTGGCAAGAAGAACAAGGCTGAACAACTTGTGTCTGTCGTAAGTTGTGAGTTCTCAGAGGGGAGACTTCCAGACTGGAACCACCCTCTGACATGTGATCAGCATCTCCAGGTCTTTGCCTAGGCTGTCCCCCAACCTGGCCTGTCCCCCCAGCATGTGGGCAGAGGAAGCTTCAAGGTCAATGTCCTGCTTGACCACCTGGACCAGGGAGGAGCAGGGAAACTGTTTACCAGATGGACTCTGTTTATTTAAGCCTGCAGCTCCCCTGTGTTGGCCGCTCCCTGCCAAGCCCACTGCCTGTTGAAACGCCCTTGCTGGCTAAGGAGGCCACTTCCTCCTGGAGTCCCAGGGGAGAGGTTGGAATGTGAGTGCTGGCTCCAGAGAGCCCGTCCAGGAGGGCAGGGGCCACAGAGACCCACAGAAGCTGCCTTGCACACACAGAATAGGTACTCGCACACCACCCAGACTGAGCATCCTTAAGCCTGGGAGCTACTCACCTTGTGAGTTAAGACTATTTCATTATAAACTAGAGATTTCTTTTTTTTTCCCCTCTCTCTCTCTCTCTTTGTTGTTGTTTTATTTTGGGCCATGCCACATAGCATGCAGGATCTTAGTTCCCTGACCAGGGGTTGAGCCCATGCTCCCTGCAGTAGAAGTGCAGAGTCTTAACCACTGGACTGCCAGAGAAGTCCCCAAATTGAAGATTTCATAGCCAGATTGGGCATGAATTGCTGGTCTCCCCCAGATCTCCCCACAATATGGAGAAGTTGCCCATAAGCAGGGCAGAGCTCCTTCATCGGCCGTGGGGGCGTCGCCCATTCCCAGCACCCCAGGCTGTTGCAGTGTCGCTGTGTTGCGCTTCCAGCTTACAGCCCCTTCAGGTCACAGCCCCTGTGTATGGGAACCACTGTCTCCCACATGTCATCCGCCCAAGTGCTGTCTTGGTCTCAGGCCCTACAAGCAGTCAGGAAGGCTGGAAGCCAGAGGCTGGATAGGGCAAAAGGGCATGTGCTTATCACATGAGAGCATGCCCTGGGAGGCCACAGGCCAACATTACGTCCTGCTGATGGGTTAACACCTCTGTGAACCCTGTTGAAAATGGTATATATGAGCTTATTTGCAAAGCAGAGAAAGAGACACAGATGTAGAGAATAAGTGTACGGATACCAAGGGGGAGAGGGATTGGGCGGGAGGAATTGGAAGGTTGGGATTGACACATATACACTATTGATGCTATGTAAAAAACAGACATCCCTCCTAAAGGAATCAGTCCTGAATATTCATCAGAAGGACTGATGCTGAAACTGAAACTCCAGTAATTTGGCCACCTGATGCGAAGAACTGACTCATTTGAAAAGACCCTGATGCTGGGAAAGATTGAAGGCAGTAGAAGAAGGGGACGACAGAGGATGAGATGGTTGGATGGCATCACCGACTCAGTGGACATGAGTTTGAGCAAGCTCCGGGAGCTGGTGATGGACAGGGAGGCCTGGAGTGCTGCAGTCCATGGGGTCGCAAAGAGTCAGACACGACTGAGCAACTGAACTGATCTGAACTGATGAAATAGACAGATGATGGGGATATACTGTAAAGCACAGGGAACTCTACTTTGTGGCCCTAAATGAGAGGGAAATCCAGATGGGAGGGAATATATGGGTATGTGTGGCTGATTCATTTGTCTGTACAGTAGAAAGGAGCACAACACTGTAAAGCAGCTATAGTGCAATAAAAATTAATTTAAAAAACAACCCTGATGACACTGCAGCCCCATGACATCCCACTCAGGTGTCCACGGGTGGCATCATATCCTAAACCCCTCCTCCTCCACGCCCCTGCCTCCAGACCTGTGGATACAGTTGTCCCCGAGCACCTCCCATCACGTGGTCCCCCCAGGTAACTCACATGCAAACAAAGCTGATTGCACCTCCTTTTGTCCACTATCAGGTGTCCTCAGCTCAGAGCTGGGCAGCACCATGCCAAAGGCTCTCCAGACCTGGGCACCAATCTCATTACCCTCCTCTTCCTCACTTCTGCCTGGCAGGTCCTGCTTCCCAAATGTCTCATGAATCTATCCAGTCCCATAGTGAATCCATGCTTGAGTTTGTGCCCCCAATGTACCTCACCTGGGCCACCTCCCTGTCACCTTCTGTCTGGGTCCTGCACCCACAACAGACCCCCAGCCTCTACCATAAGCAGCACAGGGCTCTGGAGCCAGGCCTGAACTCAGTGCCAGGCATACAAGGGTAATTATGCCTCTGTCCCCATCTTCAAAGGACTTTCCAAGGTCATCCTCACGCCATCATTCTGATCACCGGCAAGGTGGCCGAGGTGGGCCAGGAAGGACCAGACGGAGAAGCTCAGTCTCCATCAGGCATGTCAGAGTCAAAGCCCAGCTCCAGCCCTCAACTGCTGGTGACTTTGACGGTGACATTGGACTTGCCCACCTTGAGCCTCAGGAAGCAGCATCATGTGGCGCCTGCTCATGAGGCCAGTGGGAGAATCGCAGAGACGACACGCTAAGCAGCCCACTCGGTGACTGTTCCTGCCACCGTCACAGCCCTGAGAAACGGGTGTTCCCTCCCTTCAGCCACAGGGCTTGATTTTGTCGGCCCTCCTTTCCTCCAAGAGACAGCCCGTCTGGGCGGCCCTCACCTGCCCAGCCTGCACACAGCCCCTCTTTCCTGGGGCCAGCTCTTTTCCGGGCATCTAGCTCAAATAGGCCCTCTCAGTGGGTTACCCGACCCCGTCAAAGGATCCCTGTACAAGCCTCAAACGGGGCATTGATGGGGCTGTGGTGAGGACTGCCCAGTGATGGCGGGCTGGCTTGGCTTGGCCCGGGCCACATGACTTCCCCAAACCCAGCTATTTCCTGTTCCTCGGGCCAGCGCCCCCCACCCCCCACCATAGCCGCCTGGCCACAGGGCACAATTCCACTACACATCTCTGCCAGTTCCTTGGCTTCAGGCCAGGGGTGGGAGTGGGAAGGAGGATGAGAGTGTCATCTCAGCGTTTGTCCTCAGGACACACGGACACTGCCCCTTGACAACTTTTTGATGAAGACACAAGGCTGGAGGCAAGGCCAGTCCCCTCCTCCTGTGACCTCTGCCCCCATTTACCACTTGCTGGGGGTTTCTTGGGGCGGGGGGGGAGGGGTTTGGTTCTCTTCATAAAAAGCAGGAGCTCACACAGACTGCGTCCCCAACCCCTAAACCTGCACTTGCAAGTACAGTAAAAAGGCACCTAGTCCAACCCCTGACTGCTGTGTGGCCTCAGGAAAGTCACTTGATGTCTCTGGGCCTCAGTCCCCTCATGTGTGAACAAACGGGAGGTTGCTGTCCATCTCCATTAGAGTCTCGCTTTATCAGTTGTTCGGGCATTAGATAAAGAGCAGGTAAAATCCATGAAGAAACCTGCCAATCTCCAGAAAAGCTGACAACTCCAACAGATTGACAGCACAGCTCAAATTCCCTTCTCTCTTTCCCTATAGGGGGACATTGCCAGCCTTTTCATGGGTCCCAGAATTTGGTCTCTTCCTTCCTAAAACCCAAGTCCGATCCTGTAACTCCCCTGCCCAAAACCCCTCAAAGAATCCCCTATCCGAGGATAAGCCCACACTCCTGGCCATGGCATTCAAGGTTCTGTTAGGTCTCCTTGGTGCTAGTGACAAAGCCCAACTCAGACTGCCTTATGCTGTCTGCCAGCTTCACTCTCAGGCAACTCAGCCTGAAAGGAAGAAGGCTAGAGGTGGGAAAAGAGAGAGTATTGAAGATTTTGATTCCTGGATCCAACCACGCCTGAAGATGAAATTCCCTCGGATTTTCATTTATGTGAGCCAAGAAACATCACGACCACCATTTATTTCTGATTGCTATTTTCAGTAAATTTGGTTCACTAAATTTTCTGTTACTTGCAACCATCTCCTTCCTATAAAGCCCTTCTTGGCTGAAGTTAGCCAGGGTGGGCTTGCAGCCACAGAACCCTGACGTACACAAAGGCTCTTCATGACCCAGGCCCCAAGACACTGCCAACCTCCTCCTTACTAGCAGCCACACTGGGCTGCCTCCCCCAGTTCCTCTCCCCGCTCCACAAGGCCTTCTACACTCTGCCACTTCAGTCCAGAACATCCTTCCCCACTGTGCTCACTGCTGTCCTTTCTTCCTTCAGCTCAGTGAAACCTCTTCCAAGAAGTCTCCTCTGGCTGACAGGGTCCCTCAGACTTTCCCCATGATGGTGTTATAATAATTACAGGCTATTTACAATCATTTATGTTTCTGCCTCCTCTTACCCGACTGAAGGGTAACTGGAGGCTACTCAGATCCACTGTGGTCACCCCAGTGCCCAGCATCGGACCTGCCTCCAGGTGGGTGCTGTCCAGGTGAGTGCAGTTCCTACCATGTCTGGGAAACCTGAGGGTGTTTACAGGGTCCATGATTTGTGATCAGAAACAGTGCCAGGTCATGTCACTCCCTACCTGGACATTGGCCCTGTGAGTTTCTGGACTGAAAGAACAGTTTGTGTGTGTGTGTGTGTGTGTGTGTGTGTGTGTTGGAGTGATGAAGGTTGACTTTCCAACCCTGGCTACACACTATATTTTAGGAACCACATGAGCCAAAGAGAAGCGTGTTGCTGCTTTATTAAAAACTTCTTCCCCATCACACAAAGCAGTGGCACAAGGGGTGTTGGTGGGAGCCCCTTGCACAGCCCTCTCCCTCTGCACCCCCTCACAGACCCCAGAGAACCTGCTTCTGTGGCTTTCTTTCCACCTTTGGATCTGTGCCCTCAGAAATCCTGGCCCCCAGGGAGGCAGACAGAAGAGGTGGTACAGGTACCAAAACCTTCCCTATGGCCCCACCAACATAAGCCCCCAGGGCTGGGTCTGTGCCCACAAAGGGTTGGCCTGTTTTGACTGAACTAACCTGTGGATTTAGTCCAACAAATGCATTTGCCTGATTTCAGGGCTGAATTTCTGCTTGACCCAAGTGTCAGGCAGAGCTGGGTGGCCTACAGCTGACTGGCGGTGGATAGGCTGCGGGATGGGCCGATAGTGAGTTACTAGAGATGACCGCGGGTGAGGACACCCGTTTCCCAGGACCCATGGCTATGTGACCACACTGGCCGTGAGTGACTGGTTGTTGAGGATGACTACTCTTTAGCAAACCTATTGTGTGTCTGTAGAGGCTGTTTAATGATTAAAACAACTGCTACTTCCTGTTTTGGCAAATGCTTGACTGCATTTTCCTTTGAATGAACAATTATTCAGGACTCACAAGGACTGAATTGACCACAGCAGGCAGTTGGGTTATTGGATGAGATTGAATTGAATGGTTTAGGGGCTAATTTGAGTTTTTTTTATTATTGGGTGTCATCACTAAATTAACTGAGGGTTGGCTGACTTAATCATTGTTTAAGCAACTATTGGAAGGAATTGGACATATGTATTTGGTGGGGAGGACCAACTGATGATTATTTGACTAAATTGCTCTGTGAATTGACAACTATTTACAAATCAATGCAATGGACTTTGTTGTTTGACCACATTATTTTCACCGAACTGACAAGTGTGTTTTTGATTTGTCAGCCCCTTAGTAAAACTGGTGAAGTTGAGAGTTACATAACCAAACTCACTGACTTTAGAAAGACCAGTCGTGTAGACCAGTGTCAGAGCCGATCGAAAGAAGCCTAGGGCTGTTGGACTGAATTTTCGAGACCCAAGGAATCATTCAGCCTAAAAGGGTTGACCCATTGTGAGCATCTCCCAGGCCCCGCAGGAAAAGCAGGCCAGCGAGGGGGACACAAGCGGATGGTCCTGAAGTCAGCCAGGTGGTTCACCCAGGCCACGGGGGCCAAAGCAAAGAAGCGGATTGCGAGGCAGCTCCGCCCCTCCCAGCACCAGGGCTGGGGCCTGGCGAGCATCACACCTCTGAGTATGGGGGTGGTGCTGGGCCCCCTTCCGGAACCTTGTATGGCAGAGACACGGCTTCCTCATAAGATGGCAGGACCACCTGGGAGAGACAGACAGACGAGGACTGAGAATTGACCAGTTGGGACCACCATCCCAACCCAGGGTCAAGGGGCTCCAACCCCCAGCTCTGACAAGATGATGAAAATGATGATGAGGGTGACGACTAGCATGCTTTGGGTACTAACTATGTGCTGGCATTACACGAACCAGACAGGTGCAGACGGACTTGTTTCTGCCTGTGCAGCACCTAGCCCCCTTGTTCTGAGAGCAGTACACCGTTTTCCCTGGGAAAACATCCTCAGCCCGTGTGCTTTCAGAAGAACTGATCATCTTTCTGACCTAAGGGAGTGGATATGAGACCTGCAGTGGTCACTCAAAGTAGGATTTCATCCTCCCCGGCAATCCATCACTGGTTTGGGGACAGGCTTGTGACCCAGGCTGGCCCAATCAGACTTGCTCCTGGAATGTCTTTCTTTTTGGGGGGCTTACTTAGAGGGTGGGATGTCAGTCTAGGGCTACTGGCAGCTGTTTTGTCACCATGCAGATAGGGATGTCTAAAAATGAAATTTCTGGACATCAGGCCTCAGCTGTACCTGAATCAGACCTGAACACTGGACTTTCAAGTTCTATAAGCTAATAAATTCCCAATTTTTTTTTAACATAAGTAAGATTGAGTTGGGTGTCTAACACTAGCAACCCAAAAAAAAGTCTTAACCAATACAATCCCCATTTTACAGATGAGGAAAGTGAGCCTCCAATAATTTAAACCAGCTGCAATTCTGCATCATTTCTCCAATCATCTGCTTCTTAGTGCACTTCACCCTTCTTCCTGGAAGATCCCTTCCCCTTTCTCAGCTAACTTGTACCAACTGACAGTCTAAGATTTGGTCAGGTGCCACCTCCTCCAGGAAGCCTTCCCTGAAACCCCAGATGAGGCTAGGTGCCTCCTCTGTGCTCCCATTGCCCCTGTGCTTCACAGCAAGTTGTAATTGAATCTCCATGTCTAGGTTCACTCTGGACTATGCTCTCCTCCAGGGCAGGATGGCATCTTAATTTTCTCTACATCCCAAGGGTTGGATGTGAGGCCAAGAAAGAGTAAGAGGCAGAAAATGTTTAATGCGTGAATGAATGAATTGAATCCTAGACAATCAGAGCAGAAAGGGATCTTCACACTTCTTCTGGTCCAGCTTTTATCTTACAAGTTGAGAGACTGAAACCGAGCAAGGCAGAGAGACCTGCCCCCAGTGACACAGTGGGGGCAGACCTGGGACCTGACTGCCCAGCAGGCTCACCTTTTGTAGCATCTTGGAACCACTCCTCTCCTCAGCCGAGTTCGTGCACTTCATCAGTCTGTAGCATCTCCACACACACTTGAACATGTAGACCTGGAAAAAAGGCCCAGGTCAGGCTATGCTTCATGATCCCCTTCTCACCACTCCAGCAGGCCTGGGACAGATGCCACGTGCTTCCTGTGGAGCCCCAGTTGACCCCCCAAAGCCACATTCAACTGCTGCTGCTCAGACGCCTCTTCTGGCTGGAGGGGGCCTCACCTGCCAGTCTCAGCTATCCAAGGTGCTTTCCTTTTCACTGCCCCACAGACTCAGCACAAGGAGGAGGTTTCTGGAGGCTTCTGGGCTACCCTCCAGCCACTCTGGCAACACTCCTGCAGATCCTGATTCTTCACCCCGGGGACAGGAAACTCACCACCTCTTAAGGTGGCTCCACCCCTCCTGAGACAGAGCTAACAGCCAGAAAAGTTTTCTACAAAATTGCTTATGATATGCTGGTTTTTTTAAGCAAATTACCAAACTGTACACAGTAGTGTTTTATGTTTATCGATGCATAAAAATTATATGTACAGATGTATATATCTGTCAGATGGCATGAGCAATAGTTTTCTCTTAGCAATTGATATAAGAATTGGGGAGAAGTTTTCCAGGGTGGGGAGTGAAGTCTCCAGGGTGCATGCAAGGAACAAGAGCCAGTAAGTCTCTCTCTGCCCCTAAGCTGCCTTCTAAGGAAGAAGAGCGGGTCCTGGTATCTGGAATGTCCCCTGCCTCATGGAGTCCCCTGATGAAGACTTAGAGGGAGAAGAAATAAATAAAATGAGCCATGAGAGAATGAAGTATGAAGGGCCAGGGCAAAGCAAGCAGGTGGAGAGTGGTCACTGAGGCAGAGTTGGGCAGACCTAAGATGTGTTAATAGGTCTCCATGTTAACAGAGAACAGCCCCCCACTCCCACTGGATGAAAATAACAGGAGAGGGCTGGGGGGAATGGAGTTGTGTTTGGGCAGTTTTTCTCTAGCAGCGTGTATGATGTGAACCCCTACTTGGGTCCCCGCCAGCCTTCAGAAACGTTCTCACTGAGCGTGACTGACGCACTTGTGATAGGTCAGTCCTTTGAGGAAGGGTTAAAAGGAGTGAAGCTCTTTCCAGTTTGGCATAAAGTGAGAGCAGAGACTGCTCAGGGCCTCAGATGAAAGGAGGCAGTGATGTCTGGTAACACCACCCGTAAAAAAAAAAGAGGCGGGGGCAGAAATGCACCCAGATATCCTAAGTGCTACTCTCTGAGAGGCGGTGGATGGTGGGCTGATCATCTTCTTTCTGCTCATCGGTAGTTTCTAAATTTCTACAGCGATCATATGTTACTTTCACAATCAGAAAAGAATGCTTTTAACAGCCCTTCCTTCTCTTGAGTCGACACCAGCCTCCCTGTGGCTTCCGGCCACAGGTCCCCACTGTGGCCTCCAGAATCCCCATGAGAGTCCTTCGGGTACTTGGAGACAGTGATCACATCCCCCTTGAGTCATTTCTTTCTCAAGCTGAACTGCCCCGGTTTCACTGACTCCCTAAGACGGCAGAGTTTTCGTGCCGCTTCACCTTCCTGTTCTGCTGCTATTAACACATTATTGACCAGAGACGTATTAACATATCTTTCGTTACTCAAATGTTACTGACCATTGCAGGTAGGTTCTTTACCATTGAGCCACCAAGGAACCCCTTCATTGACCAGAGATGTATCAATATGTTTTTAGAGACTGATACAATTAACACACTCCTGTCTGTCACCATATCTCTAAGAACTGGGACCTGAAATGGAACTCTGTCCTCCGGGCCTGACTGCTCCTGAGAAAAATAAAACCGATCTCTTTCCTCTTTCTCATCACCAAACCTCTAATAATATGACCTCAGGACCTGTCTACATTTTGGTGCCTGAATCACATAAAACTGTTGACATGGGCAAAGCAAGACACAGGATGTACCTTTCACAGGTGAGATCCAAGACCCAGAGAGAAGTGACTTGAAAACCAACCGTATAGCTACAGAGGGGAAAGCTAGGATTCAAATCCAGGTCTTTCTGAATCTAATTCCAGACAGAATAGCTCCTCTTTCCCCTAGATCAGGGTTTCTCTGAGTCACACACTAAGTCCCTAACAAACACAGCTGGGTCTTCACAGATCCACTTGCTCTAACTTGGGGGTCCCTGAGGATCCCATGTGGGGTCAGAGGAGCTGGTGTGGGGAGCACTGGAGTTTGGAGCCCACAGCAAGGAAGGCAGACATGGAAGACACGCTTCCCTGTCTCCTAACAGCCTGGCATGGGAGGCCCTGGAGCAGCACAACCTCATCACCCCTCCCTGAGCCGTGGGGCAGGGACCACTCACCTTCAGGATGAGGACGGTGACGAAGGCGATGGAAAAGATGATCATCATCTTGATGAACTGGTTGTGAGTCATACCGTCCTGGCTGGGGAGGTAATTCTGGAACAGATTTGGGGGCCGTTTCAGTGCCTCTGCCCTAAGGAACTCTAACAGGAATAAAAGCCAGCTCTCCATACACATAGGAACACATTTTCTCCGATGATCCTTGCAAGGGCCCTGGGAGCCCAGTGCTAGCTACCATCAGCCCTGTCTGGCAGGGGAGCAAACCCAGAGAGGCAAATGCAGCTGATGCCCATCCAGATGACCCCTATCTGGCTGGTGCCCCCGTTGTCCCCATCATGTTCTTCTCCAGAGGGTAGTCTTGGCTGACAGATCCACCTAATCCTGAAACACCTGGGGGGCATGTCCCCTCCCCAGGGGCAGATTACAGCAGGACTGGTTGATAGAAGGTCCTGCTCTGGGGGCACAATCTCTGCGGCATTCGCAAATATGTGCACACATCCTTTGACACTCCGCCCTCGAGTGTGAGTTAAACTTAGAGACTCACTTCTCACAGACAATAGGATGTGCCAGAGGCAAGTGTGACCTCGGAGACCATGTGGCTGTCTCCTCCTTGCTTTCACTCGGCTACTCACTGGGGGAAAGCTGGCAGCCATGACATGACGATGCTCAAGCAGCCTTCTCAAAGGCTCATATCGTTGGGAACCAAGGCAAAGAGCCCCACAGCCATCCCAGTAAGCCAGCCTGGGAGGGCATCCTCCCGATTTAGAAAAGCCCTCGGTGTCCACAGTCACATGCCCTCTAGGCAACCTCAAGAGAGACCCTGAATCTGAACGACCCAGCTAAGCCACTCTCAAATTCCCGATCCTCAGAAACTATTCAGAAATCAATTGCTTATTGTTTTAAAGTCACTATGTTTGCGGATCATTTGTTAGAGACCAGTGAAAAACTATCACCATCTCTGCACTGCAGTTCACACTGCAGGGCGTCCTCTGGGATCCCTCAGGGCTACTCCTAAAGCCACATATCTGCCTGACTTCTTCCTTTTGTCTAACCTGCTTCCCTGGCTCCTTTCAGATTTCTTCCTGAGAACTCTCCTTCAGGAAATCACTCACGCAAGAATCTCCCCACCCAGCTCCACTTTCAGAGAACCCAGCCTAAGCACTGAGGCACAGAGAGAGGAAGCAACTTGCTCAAGGCTACACCGTCAGTGATGGCAGCGAACCCTCAGCTCAGACTCACCATGTGGTTCATAGACTTGAAGTTGAGATAGGTGGGCACCTCCATGTAGGAGCTGCAGAGGGTCAGGATGCTCAGGCAGAAGTCCAACAGCTGTAGGGTCATCAGTGGGACCTTGGAGGGGCTCTTTGGGGGAAGAAGACAGACCAGAAAGTTAGCCCCAACCCAAAAGTCTGGGTACCATGGGGCACTCAGTGGACCCTCAGTTTGAGAGACTGCCAGCCAGAAACATCAACAACTCTCTGGTCCATGGTGCCCAGAAAGAAACGGAAGCTCATTCCTCAGACATTGCCACCATGGGCTGGTGCAGACCCAGGACAAGAACCAGGGTGTCCTGACTCCCAGCCCAGGGTCATCTGCCGTATAGCTTGTCAGTCTCCTCAAAGGCCACAGTCAGGAGACGTGTGAAAGCAACTCTGTAAAGCTGAGTCAGTGATTGGCACCAGGTGTCATGGGCATTCCCACCAAGGATGCTCACCATCTTCCCTTCCTTTCTTCAACGTGGTTGAGGGACAAAGTAGGAGCTCGGGGCAGAAATGGGGCATCCCCTTTCCTATGGTGTAAATTCACCTTTGTTCCATGCTTACCACATGCTGTGCGCCCTGTGCATGCATCCCCAATTAATACTTAGACGTATGGATGAGACATGATCTCAGACACATTTTATAGGAAGAAACGCAGGCTGCTTTGAAGGGGCTCAGAGACTTGCTCAACCTCACCAACTAGAAAGGGGCCTTGTGGGCTCCTGCCCTCACCAGCCTGAGCTCCTCTGTCTCCCCCGCTGGAGGTTGGGAGGCATGGGACAGGGACACGGGACATACTCACCACCCGCCTGCTGCTCCGGGAGGCAAACTTGAGGTAGGCGGGCAGTTCGATGTAAGAGCCCAGCAGGGTGAGCAGGCACAGGAGGAAGTCCATGATTTGCAGGGACAGGAAGGGCAGCAGGTACTTCTCCCGGTTCTGAAAGGCAAGCCCAGTATGGTTGGGGTCCCTTGCACAAGCGGTCTTGTGCAGCCTGAGGGTCTCCGGCACCCCATGGCCTGAAGCTCCCTTCCCTCCCTGAGAACCTGGTGCTCTCTTAAATCATCTGTGCAGCTCAGCTGAGGTCACCCCATGGGGATCCACATGCCTTCCTCTGAGTGAGCGTCTGGACCTGGGGAGAAGGCAAGACCCAGGCCCTGAGGGTAAGCAGTCTCAGTGTCCTGGGAGACAGCAGGAACACCAGGAACAGTCCTCATCTACACAGATAAGTGGTTGGGGCTCTAGGACCCGGGTCTGCCTCAACTCGCTCTTAAGAACCCAAGAAGGAAAGACTTTGTGTCCATTTGACAGATGAAAAGGAATCTGAGAAGACTTCCTGGAAGTGGAGTCACTGGGACTAGAGCTGGAAAGAAGCAGGGAGGGAAGGGGTGGGCACTGGAGGCAGCAGGGCTGGCAGGAGCTAAGGCCTGAAGGTGGGAAAAAGAAAGCTTGTGCTGTTTTAACAATGGATCTGACCTCTGGGTAGCATGCCTCCCAGGATGTTCAGTCACAGTGAGAGGGCCTGGGAGGTCAAGGCTGACATCCCTCTCCTTCAAGTGAAAGCAAGTGACCACTGTGACCAGTATTAATTCGTAGGAACCCACAGCTGGGGACAAAATCAGAGAAAAGGTGGTTTCGTGGTTTCTCATGTGGTTATCCAAAATTGCTCAGGAGGCAGCCGAATCAGCCCAGGCTAAAGCTCAGGGGCTTCAGGGACGATCGGATCCATTTTCTTAGCTGGACCATTTGTGTCTCTGCACAACCCCCCAGGAACCACCAGGAACCAAGGCGAAAGCCCTCCCTGGGTTGCAGGGCCCCTGAGAGAATGATCTTAGCTAGGGAGTGAACAGTGGTGTTTGGAGCAAGGTGGAGACGATCCAAACCAGCACCAAATCACCACCCCACCCTGCTGGCCCTGGGATACCCGGCCCACTGTCTGCCCAGGAAGGATTCTCTTTCCGGGGCCCGCTCCCATGACTGTGTGACCTGGGCCCTGGCTTCCTGCCCACTCCCGGGGCTGCTAAGGGACAGACAGGTTCCTCTTTGCAGGAGGCTGAGCCGCAGTCCGTCTCTCTCATCCGCTAGCTGGTTGGCACTGAGCTAGATGCAGCTGCACCCTCCCCTCTGCTTGGGCTCCTCGCACTGATTACAGAATCCACTGCTTTCTTCCCTTCTACCTAGGCCTCAAAATGCCCCTTCCTTTTCTCTCTACCAAATTCCCTGCCACCACCTGCAATTCAAAAGGATGTGGTTTGGCAGCTAGTTCAGCCAAAGAGTCAGTGATGAGCGGCGGCCACAGCTGGCTGAGCACACCCTTGCCCACAGAGGACAGATGATTTTCATAGGAAACCGGGGCCTCCAGCCTGAGGGGTCTGGTGTGGAAAAAAGGTGGAAGGTTTCCAAAAGCTAAGTTTGAAGATCTCAGGGTGCAAGCTGGATCTCCACCAAATACCTGCCTCCCACCTCTCAGCATCCAGGGCTGCCCATGTAGCGGGTGTGAATAGGAGAGGGCAGGAGAGCAGCGAGGGTTCCATACCCACCTCCCAGGTCCCAACTCCCCTGCCCCTCCCCAACCAGGCCCTCACCTTGACCACGCCAACCAGCAGGCTCAAGCTGATGATGAAGAGCATGGTGATGAGCAGAAAGCTGGAGACCAGTTCAGCTGAAAGACAAAGAGAGCCGTGAGGGGCCCAGAAGCGCCCCCTAGGGAGGCATTCCAGGTTCCAAGGGCCACACTCTGGGAACCTCTGGTGTGGGTACTATGCCAGTGAGCAGGAAAGCCCAGGCCCTGCCCTCCTGCGGTTCTCAGTCTTGAGGGGCTACCAAGTTGCAAACAGAACATTTCAGGTAACAAAGATGGCGTAAGAGAGGGAGAGGGGTGGCAGGGGCCTGGGAAGGCCTCTAAGGAGGTGGCCCGTGAGCCAGGAGGCCAGGCAGGGACCCCGAGACAGGGCCCAGCTCGGTGTGGTGGGTGCAGCAGGGGGAGGGTAGCGTGGAGGGAGCAGAAAGAGATGAGAGGTGAGACCAGAGAGGTGAGCAGGGGCTGGAGCCCACGGTGAGGAGCTGAGTGACGGGCGCCTGTCTGGGCCAAGCAGGGGAGATTCCTGCTGCCATTGCCACTAGTCCAGACTAGAAAGGCTGGCTAGGTTTGCAAAGTGGGTCAGTGGCTCAGTCATGGCTGACTCTTTGCAACCCCTGGACTGTAGCCCACCAGTCTCCTCTGTCCATGGGATTCTCCAGGCAAGAATACTGGAGTGGGTTGCCATTCCCTTTCTCTAGGGGATCTTCCTGAGCCAGGGATCGAACCCTGGTCTCCCGCACTGTGGGCAGATTCTTTACTGCCTGACCACCTAGCAGCCTCCTATTTGCTCTCACATCTGGAGACCTCGTGCGGACACTTGGGAATTTCTCCACTTGCAGACGTCAGAAAGGACGAGTAGCAGGGCCTCAATTCCAGCTGCTCCACCCCTGGCCGGTGCCCCTCCCCTCACCCCTCCCCACCCTTTGGCTTCCCCTGGACCTACCGATCCTGAGGTAGCCCGTCTTCGAGAACTTGCAGGAGGCCTTGCCGTGGGCCACCTCCACCGAGTGCTCAATGAACAGCAACACACTCATGATCTGGGGGCAGAACAGAGCATCAGTGAGCCGGGGTGTGCACAGTCCCACCACCAACCACTTCCACCCCAACAGTGTGCAGTTGGGGCCCGTAAGGAGAGGTCCTGGAGGAGGTGGAATGCTGGGCAGTGGGGCATCCTGGATACAGTGTGGCCTAGAGAGAGACAGCTCAAGCTCTTAACCCTCCTTCTTCTTCTTCCTAGCTGTGTGAGCTTGGGAAAATTATTTGACATCTCTGTGCCTCCGTTTCCCCATCTGTAAAATGAGGATAATCCTGACAGCTACCTAAGGAGGCTAATGCGGGGAGTAAAGGAGAACATCGCAGGACAGCACTTAGAACCATACCCAGTTCTTAGCAAAGCGGTAACTGTGACTACTGAAGGTCAGGCTTGAGGAAGTGGGGGAAACAGAGGGCTCTCACCAGGGACTGGGCCCCTGCTGTGTGCCCTCTTTTATAACGACAGGCTCTGGACATCACAGGGTCTTAGTCACAGCATCTGAGCATGACAGAAATTCAAGTTCTTGGGATCATCAACTCAGACCTGGGAGTCTCTGATCTATGAATGCCAGTCCTCCTGGCTTTTCAACCCTCATGTGCAAATGGAGATAATACTAATATTTGTCTCATAAGGTTGTAGTGGGGCCAGATGACATGATTCACTTAAAGTACCTGACAAATAATAAGCACAGTCTGTGCTATTATTGTTATTGTTATTATTCTCTCTGGATTATAAAAGATGCTTGCTCCTTGGAAAAAAAAGTTATGACCAATCTAGACAGCATATTTAAAAGCAGAGACATTACTTTGCCAACAAAAGTCCATTTTAGTCAAAGCTATAGTTTTTCCAGTGGTCGTGTATGGATGTGAGAGTTGGACTGTGAAGAAAGCTGAGCACTGAAGAACTGATACTTTTGAACTGTGATGTTGGAGAAGACTCTTGAGAGTCCCCTGGATAGAAAGGAGATGCAACCAGTCCATCCTAAAGGAAATCAGTACTGAGTATTCATTGGAAGGACTGATGCTGAAGCTGAAACTCCAATACTTTGGCCACCTGATGGGAAGAGCTGACTCATTGGAAAAGATCCTGATGCTGGGAAAGATTGAAGGCAGGAGGAGAAGGGGACGACAGAGGATGAGATGGTTGGATGGCATCACTGCCTCAATGGACATGAGTTTGAGTCAGCTCTGGGAGTTGGTGATGGACAGGGAGGCCTGGCGTGCTGCAGTCCATGGAGTCGCAGAGTTGAACGCAACTGAGTGACTGAACTGAACTGAGGAAAGGACTGTGTCTCTCTTGTTCACTGCTCTAGCTGCTATAGATGAACAGACGGATGGATAAACGAATAAACCCTATTCCCTCAGGGGACCCTTGCTAAGAATGACAGAAAAGGGGGAAACCTGATGGACATGAGCATTGCTGTGGTCCTGGCAAGAGCTGTGGTTCAGCCACAAAGCTGCAGTTTCAAAGGACCTTAGAGGTCACCTTATCCCTGCCCTCTATCTTCTAAGGCAGGAATCCTGTACCATGCATCCTCTACTTGAATGCTTCCAACCACAGCGAACTTAATCTTCACTGAGTTCATGTCCTTACAGCAAGCCTTCTCCCCATGATACACACACACTTCTCCAGTGCCATCTGACCACACTGTGAAAAAGACTGTCTCCTCCCTTGCAGTGGATGGCCTACCTCTATTAATATGGCCTAAGTTTGCATGGGCTTTCTAGGCGGCCCTGCACTAGTAACTGATGCTCAGCTGACAAACAACTAGACACCCACCATCTGTTTCCCCGGCTGACTTGTGATGGGTTTTTTTTAGCTCAGACTTAGGTTTCAATTTGTCTTCCTGCCATATTACATCCTGTTCAGGGGGCAGAAAGGAACAGCAAAGAAGACTGATGAGGAGCTGGGCTCCAGAGTCAGGCAGCTGCTAAGTCACTAAGTCACTTCAGTCGTGTCCGACTCTGTGTGACCCCCATAGACGGCAGCCCACCAGGCTCCCCCATCCCTGGGATTCTCCAGGCAAGAACACTGGAGTGTGTTGCCATTTCCTTCTCCAATGCATGAAAGTGAAAAGTGAAAGTGAAGTCGCTCAGTCGTGTCCGACCCTCAGAGACCCCATGGACTGCAGCCTTCCAGGCTCCTCCATCCATGGGATTTTCCAGGCAAGAGTACTGGAGTGGGGTGCCGCTGCCTTCTCCGAGAGTCAGGCAGAGATGGATACAAATCCAGGTCACTATGTGAACTTGAGCAAGTCACTTTACCTCTCTGAATTCCCTCATTTGGAAACTGGCAAGCACTGGATTTAATGGGAAATAAATTGTCTTGTATTTGCAAAGCACTGAGCTTCAAGCCCTGCAGTGGGTACTCAGCAAGTATAAGCTGCTTTCGGCTGCTGTGAGTTGACATGGGCCCCCTCTACCTGATGAAAAAGGCTTTGTTTCCCCAGAAGTGTCGAAAGCAGCTCACAGCAGAAGGCAGATGTGGTGGGGGCTGTGGCTGATACGCACAGGAAATAGCTCAGAGAGAGAAAGGCTGCTTCCTCACCTCCTAAAGACTAGAGTTCCAGGCCCTTTTCCCCCAATTTCCCCTGTAATGAGGGAAAGAGAAAGGGAGGCACATGACGGCTCAGTTCAGGACAAAACAGGGCTCCCTGAAAAATGATAAGCTCTGGGGTTCCCTGAGATGTGCGAGCACAGCACAGACGACTCGCCACGGCTGAGCTTAGAAATGCATGATTATCTATCAGCCGTGATACAGGAAGCCTTTTGAAGTCCCAAGAGTCCAGGATTGTCTGAGTCTAGGACGACACTCGGAATCAGACAGTCTCGACCTCTAGCTGCTAGAAAGAGTCTGTCTGCTTCTTTTATAAACTCCTTCTGCTCATTTTCTGAGCTCAGAGAGGTTAGGTGGCTGGACCAAGGACGCACAGCAAGTTGGGGACAAAGAGGAGCCTGAAGCCCCAGTTTCCCAGGGCTGTCCTGATGCCTTCCCACACACCCCAATCCCCAGGTCACCTCGGAGACCTGCTTTTCCTGACTCCAGAGGGCTCAGATACTTTGATCATGGACCTATGTCAGTAAAACCGTTTGCACACACTACTCTGTTTCTTGATTTCCAAATTATATGCATGTGCCACCGTCCTGGTTTAGAGTGAACATCATAAAACCTACACGCAACATACCCAGAAATGAATAAAGAACATGATTGAAAAATTTAGAAATTGTAATATTGTCATTCTGAGGCCCCAGTGGTCACCTTGGGTATCACCCCACTTTGGAAACCGGTGCCAACCCACAAACCATTCCCGAGATTCTCAATTCTGGCCCTGACACTCTCCCACAGCCCTGCTGCCACGTCTGCAATCCTGCCACTAGCGCCCTAACTATCCCTCTTCAACCACCCCCTCCTGAATATCCTGGGATCCCAGAAATGAGAGCGAAGAGGGGGGACATTTATACAGCCTGATTCCATGCCTGGTTCACCACCCACACCATCCCTGTGATCCTCCCAAATCCAGCAAAGGGACTGTTCTTAATGCTCCCACCTCCATTTCACAAATGGGAAAAGTGAGGCTCAAAGAGGTCTGGTAACTTGTCCAAGGCCTTTCAGCTGATCATTTGTAGGACCGCAGGCCAACAGGGCTGGCTCTGATTCTCTTCCCCTCTCCAGTGTCCTCCCAGCATCTCCCCACCTCCTGGCTCTGCCTGAGGTCTGTCCTCCCCCACTCCCATGTGAGAGTCCAGCAGAGCCAGCAGGGCCCTGCCTCCCCTTCCCTCTGCCGCCTCCTCCACCTCCCACAGCTTGTGCTAGAAGCAGCAGCAGACACCAGAAGCATTTCCACTTTTGTAAAAAACCACCTGTGCTTAAAACCAAGCTCCTCCTTTACCCCGTTTCACCTTCTCATCCGACCATCCTGTAGGAGGAGAGTGATATCCCTGTCCCCATTTGCCAGATAAGAACCTGGAGGCTCACAGAGGCAGGAACCAACCCCAGAGCAACCTCAGTCTGACTCAGACCCTCTGCTGGCCTCTGACAATCAATGGAAGACACCAGTCCCTGATCCAGGAGGAAGATAGGCATCTCAGTTCTGTAGGAGATGAAGCGGAGAGGAACTGACATTCCCTGAGCACCTACTCTGTGCTGAGAACTGTATCCACAGGCTTGCACCACCATCTCCCAAAACCCTGCAAGAAAGCCAACATCTTCCCCATGTTAGAGGTTAGGAATGGAAACTCAGAGAGGAAAATTCACGTGCCCTGTGTCACGTAGCCTGGCTGGGATATGAACCCTATTGCCTGGGCTCCCAGAGTCCAGGCTCCACTCCAGGCTGAGTGGTTGATCTGGGGCCAAGCCCTGGTCTCACCAACGATCCGCCCACCCTTCCCAGGCCACCGACGGACCCTATGCCCACAGCTCAAGGGACAACAGCTAGGGTAGAAGAGGCCTCTCCCACTGTCTCACAGCTAGATAACCCTGGCCAAGTCCTAGCTCCTCCCTGACCTCAGTTTATCCCCTCCAGTCAATGAAGAGAGTCACCCCTATTCTCACTGGAATGACTGAATTCCTGCCACCCATGGCATGTCACACCCAGGCTGCCCAGGGTCTCCCACCCCGGAATGCACCCCACTCATCAGAAAGTCCTCACTGCTCCACCCAAGTCCTCAGCAAGAGCTCTTTGTAGTTCAGAAAGTACCTGACTTACCTATAGCATAAGCTGGGAGAGGCCAGGAAACCCCAAGTGTCCAGACTACCTAGGCCACCTGGCCCTCCCCTTCCCCTCATCTCCCTCCTCCCACTAGAGCAGAGCTGTCCTCTCCCTGAGTCTGAGCGCCCGCCTGGGCCGTGATTCATGCCCTCCTGGGACAGGAATGGGGCTTCTCTCCTCCCACAATGCCTGGGCACACGGCATTCACTACCCACCTGTTCCTCCATCACGGCATCTTTGGTCAGTTACAGCTAAGAGCCAGGGTGCTGGACTCAAGTGACCCTGCCCCAACCCCGGCTCTGTGCCCTTGAGCACGCTCCCAACCTCTCTGATCCTCAGTCTCCTCCTCTGGGAAATGGGATAATAATTGGACCTGCCTGGCAGGGCTGCTATCGGTCAAATGCACTCCAGCCCTGAGCCTGGCACACAGCAAGTGCCCGATCAGTACACACTGTTGGGCAGGTATATACCTGCTCCCTTGTTTGTTCATCCGGTAAACACTCTGAGCGCCCACCACCTCCCAGCCCTGTCTGGAAAAGTCACTGACCCTGGCCTGCAGGTGTCACAGTCCCCAGGGGAACCCAACAGGCGACCAGAGTGTGCAGAGCCATGTCATGGGACATGCGGGAGGCTGAGAGTCCCTGACGAGGGACTGATCATAGCTGTCTGGACGGCCCCAGGAAGGTTTCACAAACAGGAAAAGCTTGACCATGGCTTTAAGCGTTTCCAGAAGAGACCTGGAGCGTGCCAGGACAGATCCAGGGAAACTCGGGGGCAGGAATGACTCTTCCCTGAGAGAGGGGATGTCACCCTTGGGCACGTGGAGCCCAAGGAGAGGCAGTGGCCAGCCCAAGGCCACACAACAAACAGACTGCAGAGTCAGAGTCAGCTTGAGCCCTCCGGACGCTGCGCTCAGGCGCGGGCTCTGTGGCCGGTGAGTTCCGACCACGCTCAGCCCGCCCCTGCTGCCTTCACTCTCCATTCCCCTTTCTCACCTCTTCCCTCGCCTTCTCCCTGGTTTCAGTTCCCACTTTCATCCCCACCCCAGCTCTTCTTTCTCAAAAACAAACACACAACTTCCCTAAGCCGTGTGATGGGGGAAGTGGCCAGGAGGCCAGGAGAATTTCTACTTGTTTTCCTGGCGGTTCTGAGGAGCAAACCAACAGCCTGAGCTCAAGTAAAAGGGCAGCTGAAGGAAAGGTACGCAGCTCAAAACAGCCTGGAGTTAAAACTCCCCTCCAGGTCCTCCCCACCATTCTAAGCAAAACAAAGAACTCTCTCTCAGGAAGAAAAAAAAATGGACATTAAGGTTGATTACCCCCAGCTTCCTGGAGAAGGCAATGGCACCCCACTCCAGTACTCTTGCCATGGAAATCCCATGGACGGAGGAGCCTGGTAGGCTACAGTCCATGGGGTCGCTATGAGTCGGACACAACTGAGTGACTTCACTTTCACTTTTTACTTTCCTGCATTGGAGAAGGAAATGGCACCCCACTCCAGTGTCCTTGCCTGGAGAATCCCAGGGACAGGGGAGCCTGGTGGGCTGCCGTCTATGGGGTCGCACAGAGTCGGACACGACTGAAGTGACTTAGCAGCAACAGCCCCAGCTCCCAGCCGGTCCCAGCCTCTGGCCGATCACCGTTTAAGAGTTAACTACTCCGAACAACCTTAAAGAAGAACAGGCCCCCTTAAGACAGTAGCTTTCCACATACATGCCTATACATACTTACTCTTTTCTTGGGTAAGTGCAGCAGCTCACTAATCTGACTGCTGCCCCTTCTCGCCTCATTAAAGGTGATCTGTTCCTGTACAGTGCCCGTCTCCTTCTTTTTTCCGAAACTCGCCTTCCTCAACCTACAGCAGCGGTTGTAGGAGGAGAGGAGGAGGCCAGGAGGGCAGGGGCATGGGAGCACTATTGAACATGGCTGTGGCCATAACAGCGGTGATGCCGCAGCTGAGTGGAGTAGACACAAGGGTCAGGTGGGCTTGACAATGGTGCAGGAGCTGGGAGACAGGGACTGGCTGCCCTGTGGCTGGGCTATGATCCTATGGGCAGTGATGATAGAGGTGACGGTGGAGGTGGCAGGCTGGTGGTGATGGAGGTAGCCACAGGCCTGCTGGGGCTGCTGATGTCCACGGCACTCCTGACAGCATGACATGATGATGGTGGTGATGAAGATCATAGCGATGGTGGTGATGACACCAGATCCCCTGACTCTGGGGATCAAGCACCATTTCCCAGTCGAAGAATGCGGGCCCCGCTGGGGCTTAGGATCTGCGCAAGCATGCAGGCAGAAACCTATCCTTTGAGCTTCCAGGGGGTAAAATTGACAAAGCGATCTGACACTCAGTGAGCATCTACTACGTGAGAGCCGGTGCGTGGGCCATTTCCTGTCTGTTAACTGAAATGACTCCTCCTCACAAGTCTGTGAGGTCAGAACTGCTGACCCACTTCCAATCCGAGGAGAACAGGGCCTGTGAGTGCCTCAGCCAAGGTTGCACAAGGAGTCAGGCCCCGGCTCGTCCTCCGCCCTCGCCAACAGAGATGAAGCGATTCGCACAATGGGAAGCCGGTCCCAAGCGCACAGTTCTTCCAGCCTTCCAGGGCTGCTCCAACCTGACCCCAGGTCCTCCGGCTCTGGGGGCCAAGGAACTCATGGACTCCTGCATGTTCAGGCTGTGACTATTGTTATCTTTCTCCTTCCCATCATCATCATCATCATCGCCCCCTCCCTGAAGCTCACTCCCCTCCACATCACCCACCCACCCTGCTTTCCCTGTGTGTGTGGAGGGGGGCCCCCTGGGGCTGTCTGGCCAGAGGATGGGAGAAAAGAACTAGATGCATCAGCGTCGGGAGGAAGCTCTCCTCCCCAACCCCACCCCACACTTCCTGTCGCAGCTTATCAGGGGCAACTGGGTGGGGGCCATTCCCCCCTCCCGCCTCTGCCAGAGCTATCTCCCCAGACACCTCCCCAGCCGGCCTAGATACCATCACGGGGCGCCTTCCCAGAACCACTGCCCTCACTTCCCTGGGACCCCAGCTGCACCAGCCTCCCTCCCATCCCCGCGCCCCCCTCCTAATTAACCGCCCCTCCTTCGCCCCACCTGGCCCCTCGATTCCTGCACCGGGTTTCCTCATCTGTAAAACAGAAAGAACGCTCCACCCACTAGCAGGGCTGTTGTGCGGAGCAGATGAGGTTGACAGATGTCTGCTACCAAAGACTTGATCTTCAGAAAAATCGAGGGACCGTGCCTAGGGCAGACACCAAGCCACAGGTCCCCGTGGCCATTGTAAGGGCCCCACGCTGGAAACAACCCCAGTGTCTTCCTCCTCCCTACAAGAGGCAAACATACTCTGATATATTCATGCAGTGAAATAGTATACAGCAAGGGGGAAACAAAGTGGATACACACAGTCATGCAGAAAAAGCTCACAAACACAGGGTTGAGAGAAAAGAAGAGCCCGTGATGTGTAAACTCATCCCTGGGTCCTTCTAGAACTACAAGGGTTGAAGGAAGTCAGTGAGGGCCGCATAGTGACGAGCGGGGGCCACCAGGGGCCCTTGGGGGCTGGTCCCGTCCTATTTCTCAGTCTGGAAGTTACCTGGATGTTGTTCCCTGAAAAAGGTCATCAAGACATCCACTTATAGAAACTATGCATCAATAAAAGGTTTGCAAAAGTAAAATACAATTGAGATTGGCAGCCACCTACTCCGTGTCAGGCCCTGGGGATGATGAAGATGAATCAGGCAGGGCCGACCCTGGCCTTCAGGCCTCCAGGCCAGAACACAGGACCCCCAGGGCCCCCACAGGTGGAGGTGGGAGCCACCCCGGGATAGGGGGAGATGCTGAGAACTCAGAATCTAGGAGTCGGGGCTCCACGAAGGCTTCTGAGAGATGGTGAGAATTAAAGATTTCAACCAAAGGGCAGTGGGAAGGGTGTTCCAGGCAGAGGGAACAGCAAAAGCAAAAAAGGATGAGGTGTGTTTAGGCAACTGCAAGAAGCTTCTCTCGGGGAACTGCAACTTTGGCTCGGCACATGCCTGACACACAGGAGGCCCCCAGAAAATGGCAGCTGCCGCTGGGTGGCTGGACTGGTGGAGGGATACGGGAGATGCTAAGGGGACATGTGGTTTTCCAGGGATGTGACTGTGAGGTTGGCAGAAAAGGGAGAAAGAACACTCCAGGGAAAAAAGGAACAGCTCACGCGCAGGTAGGGAGCTGGCAGAGAACACAGTTGGGACTGCACGCCCCATGGGTCATTACCCGCAGTGGAAAGCGCCGGCATGGGAGCAGCACGCTCTGGGCCCACGTCCGGGAAAACCAGTGTATCAACCTCCGAGCCCCATCCCTTGCCTGTGCTTCGAGTGTGACAGCCCAGCAAGGCCTGTCCTCTGCCCTCTGCCCTTTGACCTTTCAGACCTGCCCCTGTGAAAGAAGACAGAAGGGCAAGACTTCCCCTGAAGGAAGAGGCGCTGAAGGTGAACTTTCTGACCCGCTGAATCCCAGGGGGACTCTGCCATTCTTGGAGGATGGGGGGTGGTCATCCTTTATGGGCACCCATTTGGGGGCTCAGAATGAGCCTCCAAGCTGAGTCCACGCTCCCATCCTCCTCCACTTTCGGAACACCCCCAAACTATCCCCACAAAGCATCAATTCCTTATTTACCTTCAGGGCAAACGCCCCTGCTGTGATAATAAGTGTTAGTATGACTGGAGCATTTAGGAGAGGTCAACTCCCTCTCATTTTACAGGTGAAATAGAGATTGCATCTTTGCACATGGGCTCCGTGTTTCTAAGAACAATGCTCCCCGGATACTACTGTTGAATCCCACTCCATGGCTACCAAGAAGCCGGCCCTTCCCCCGACACGGTCTGGAGTAACAGTGGCAAAGCCTGGGCCTCGAGCAGGACTCTTGGGCTCTTGTTCTGGATCTACCCCGGGCTGCAAAGTCGCTTGGCCTGTGCAAGCCTCAATTTCCTCTTCTGTCAAATAGGGGCTCCAGGATAGATCCCATTTGTGGGGTACTCGCTGGGTCTCCCACCTGGTTCCCTTTGAGTCTCTGACCATGCTGGTCATGGTTATTGGCCCCCAGTTGACAGGAGAGAAAACTGAAGCTCGGACGAGAGGGACCCACTGGGCCTTCAGCAGGGCTGAGGGCTGGAAGGCAGGGAGCCAGCACCTTCGCTCTGCAAGCTCCCTGCTCAGCTTCCTGCCTCGTTAAAGGCTCTGTGCCCCTGGTGGTGTGGGGTCCCCTGGGAGACCAATGCAGGCCTCAGTAAGCTCAGATAGAAGTCCTGGTTCTGAGCCACTGCCCTGGGCTCAAAATAAAAGCCTCCCTTCCGGTTGGTGAGGGGCGGCAGGGCCCTGGACTAGGGTGCTGACCGAGAACCTTGGCCCACCCAGGCCCTGCCCTCCAGCCATAGGGCCAGGTCTGAGTGAGGCCCCAGCCCCTATACCAGGGAGGACCCTCCCCGGGGCTGGTATGGCTCTCTGACAGCAGTGGGTCCCTCCAGCCAAGGTGACCCCCAATGGGTGGAACCACCACTCACCACCTCCCCTTCCCAGAAGCCCTTTCTTTCTCTTTCCTTGGGCTTGAGAACCAGGAAGTGGGGATGGGACAAGGCTCACTCTGGGGTCTGGCCTGTCCCGGCCCACCTCTCACAGATGACTGGCCACCATCACTCAGCCCACCAGGCCTGGGGTAGCAAGAAGAGCCCAACTAACTCTGTTCCCCAGAAGGCCCTGCCTGCCACCCTACATTGGGCCCAGTTGGTCCAGGGGTCCCCTTGAAGGCCTCTGACATTTTATAAGCTAGAAGGCAGGGTGCGCACCCTGGAGATGGGGAGCACAACTGAGTTCCCACCAGGACGCCTTGGCCATGGCTCTGGAGAGGGGCCATGATTCCCACCCTACCCCCACTGGCCTCCCCCCGCATTCAGGCAGCATACAGAGCAAGTTCTTTCTGCCCCACATGGGGCCACTGGGCGTGAAGGCAGAGGTTTTAACAGACGGACCTAACAGTTAGGACCTATTTTTAGACTCTAAACAGATGAGCTCTAGAAAGGGGAGTGGCCTCTGGTCACATCCCACAGCCCACACTGGGCACTTGCCTGCCAGCCCCATCTCTCGTAGGGCCACATCAGCTCAATATTTCAAAACCATCACCCTTGAGACAGGGACCACTGGCCCCATTTAACAGATAGGAAGCTGAGTCCCAGACAGCAAAGGCAACTGCCTGCTCAGTCACATTGTCAGTGAGTGATGGAGACAAGTCCACAATCTTTTCAGGCCCCAAAGTGGAGCAGAGAGAGAGGAGTCACTGCAGTTCTCAGGAGGACAAACAAGACGGCCTCCTGGAGGAGGAAGCTTCCCATGAGCTGGACCATGAAGACGAAACGAACGCTGGGTGAGAGAAGGGCCTCTCAGACAGACGGACCACCCCTGGGCCATGGACCAGGTAAGGAGTTCATTTGTGCACCCGTGGGCTCATCCCACACACCTGTGTGCTGGTAGCCGAGGTCCGGAGCAAGCCCCTCCCCACCTCCCTGTGTGACCTGGAACTAGCCAGGGACCCTCTGGACCCTGTTCACTCCTCTATGAAATGAGAGAACTAGGGCAAGCAGAGATCCATGAAAGAAGCCAGAGCTTCGTTTCAGTCTTGCCCCTGCTGACTTCTGCAACCTTCCCTACCACGCCTCATAAGCATCGCTCCCTCCATCCCAGCTCCATGAGCTTCTCAGTACTTCCAAATCTTCACCTGCTGCTCCCTCGGCCAGCACGCCCTTTTATTCCTCTACATTCTGAAGCAAAGTCCTGCTCATGCTTAGCACTCAGGCCTCCTCCCAAAAGCCTTTCCTGAATCCCGGCCTCCACCTGGTGCGTGCTCAGTAGAGTCCAACTCTTACTCCAACTCCATGGACTGTAGCCTGCCAGGCTCCTCTATCCATGGGATTTTCCAGGCAAGAATACTGAAGTGGGTTGCCCTTTCCTCCTCTGGGGGATTTTCCTGACTCAGGGATCGAACCCATGTCTCCTGAACGACTCAGGGATTGAACTCATGTCTCCTGTGTCTCCTGCCTTGCAGGCAGATTTTTTACCGCTGAGCAACTGGAGAAACCCAGAGCTTCTAGGCCAGGGCTGACCTAAGGCAGCTTGTCTGGGCCCAGCTGAGCCAGCCCTGTTACTCTTGAGCACCATTATCACAATTTTTCCTTGGTAGGTTGGAACCCCTAGAGGACAGAGGCCATGAAACTGTCAGGCCCGTGTGCTGGCCTGGGGCTGCGCACGGAAAAGAAAGACATGTTGAGAGCGAATCCACATTGACAAGAGGGTCCTTTAAGTAATAGAGATTGAGTGCTTTCTTATTAGCAGTGCCTCAGACATGGAGCCAGCTGCCAGCAGACCTGTAAGTCAAGGAGAACACTGGTGGAGAAGCAGTCTCCTTACAGTGGAGAAACACAACAGACAGGACCTCAGCCAGGTGATCAAGGTCAACATCAACAGTGATAAGGCATGTGCAAGCTTATACCCTCAATATGCAGTGCGGAGAAGGGCACTTTACCTCTGCGATCTCCTTCCCGAAACACGTTGTCCAAGTCTAACCAGGAGAAAACCACCAGACAAGTCCCATTTGATGAATATCTGACAAAATGCGTGACTGATATTCCCTCAAAACTGTCTAGGTCATCAAAAATGAGGAAAATCTGAAAAACTATCACAGCCAAGGGAAACCTACGGCGGTGTGATGACTGTATACAACATGGGATCCTGAAAAAGGATCTTAGGGAAAAGCTGAAGAAATCTGAATAAAGTATGGGCTGGTGGTTAATAATAGTATGTCAATACTGACTCACCAATTGTGACAAATGCGTCATGTTAATGTAAGATGCTATCAATCGGGGAGTCCAGAAAGGGGGTATACAGGAACTCTGTTCACAGTTCTCCTATGAATCCAAAACTGTTCTAAAATAAAATATTTATTTTTAAAATGTAATACATGCTCATTGTAGCAAATACTGAGAATACAGAAAAGTAGAAAAAAAAAATAGAGCTTCACAACCTGTAACCCAGAGACAAGCCATGGCCAGCATCAGTCTCATTTCCTCCTGGCCTTGTTTCGGTGTATCCTCTTGCTACAGGATTGAAATCACCGTGGATGTAAGCTTTTCATCAGACAATGGATTTCTAATGGAACTCCAGGCTTGGGAGGGAGATATTTCTGGGCAAAAGGGTCTTCTAGGGTCCTTATCTCCTGCCATTAACTTGGGACAGACATGCTTTGGGCTGCCAGATAAACCAGAACCAGAGAGACCAGTTTACAAAAGTTCTCTGACTCCTCTAGGTGTGCCACTTTGGGTCAGAAATCATTTGTGACCCAGGGAATCCTCTGCACAAACCCAGGGAAGTGGGGAAGAAGGTCCTCCGGCCGTTGGGCGTGGGGGTCCTGCAGTGATAACACCCCAATGACTCAGTAAGCGGTGACACTGTCTGAGGATGCGAAGAGCCCGATTTAACCCTCCCTAGAGGGGCCCAGTCCATGAATAGCTCTCCGTGTGCAGGGCTGTCACCCACGAATGGCTCCAGATGACACCAGTCTAGGTGACCAATACATCTGGAGGGCAGCATCTACTTTTCTATCCAGATGTTCAAGGCCCTGACAATACACCTGCTATGTGACTGCCAGGCTACAGAGAAAGCCCTGCCCTTTCTGGGAAGGAGCAAGACCTCTCACAGAGAGGGCAGGAGGACCATCCTCCACTGGAATCTATCAAGCATTCCAGCCCAGAGAAGACTGCCGGGGCCAGCTTCCAGACTCTTCTTCCATTCTCCTGCCTTCGGCTCTAGGACATCCCAGGGCTCCCCATGACCCACATGAAAGACGGTGGTTCTCAGCTGGGTGTGATTTCACCCCCAGGATACATTCACAGTGTCTGGAGATATTTTGGGTCATCACAGCTGGTGGGGAGTTATTAGTATCTTGTAAATAAAGGCCAGGGGATGCTGCTAAACATCTGACAGTGTGCTCTTCACTCTCCACAACAAAGAATGCACCAGCCCCAAATGTCAAAAGTGCCCTGTCGTGAAGGTCCAACCTCTAGCTTATCAATCCAATCCCCTCCCACCTCCTACTCCCCAACCTACAGCCTCCAGTTGGTCTGTGTAGGGTCCCAAGCACAAGCCACGGTCCTCAGCCTCCACAGCTTTGCACACCTATTCATCCCAGATCCACCCTCCTCATAACCAAACTACACCTCGGCCAGTGGCACTCCTCCAAGAAGGCTTCCTGATCACCCGCGCACACATTTTCCAGCTCTGTGGGCAGGGGCTGATGTCATATCGCTGTGTACAGGTGAGGATCTCGGATGGCATGAGCAAAAGGAAACCTCAAGAGTCACCAAGTCAGGGGTTTGTGACGCAGACTCCGGGCCCTGCAGCCTGCAAGTAGGTTTGACTCGGTCTGCCCAGGGATTTCTTTTTTTCCTCAAATCAGTCGCCAACATGGAGACAGCAGAAGTTGTGGCATAAAAGCCTGTGTTTCCTGATTCTCCAAATGTCACAAGAGCGGCTGCTGGGGCCCACACAGCAACAATCGGCGGAAACAGAGAGCAGCTGCCAGAACAGACGCAGAACAGGCTTCCCAGGTCACAGCGAGGTCCGCAGACCCCAGGGCGCTCACTTACAGGACCCGCCTGGCCCCGGACGCATCGGCGTTTGAGACCTCTGAGCCAGTCCACACCCCTTACCCATCATCTTGTAAAGGAAAAACTGAGACCCAAGGAAGCAGCCTGTCCAAGGTTGCATGGCTAGTTAGCGGCAGAGCAAGGGTAGGGACCCAGGGGCCTGCCCCCCACGGGGACACCCCTGCTTAGGACACTGTGTTTCCAAGAACATGATACAATCTCAGAGCTTAAAGAGGCCCTAAGGACTTGGTCTGGTGACAGTCAAGTGCCTTTCACTTCTCTCAGAATCACTCTCACATTGGCAGGAGCCCGGCGGAGCAACCTCTGAGCTCCACCCAAAACCAGTGTTCTGGGGATGTGACCACTTGACTTATGGGTGTGCCGGCCTCAGGCTCTGTGTCTGAGGCCCTGCTAATAATAACTTCAACTACCTGTCAGGTAATAGTTCCCACTACATGCCTCGTAGATATTTATACCCTTGATCCTTGCAACAACCCCATCAGAGAGGTATTACTATTCTCAGGCTCATTTTTTTTTTAGACAAAACAGACATTCATAAAGGTTAAGTAAGTGGCCCAAGGCTGCACAGCTAGGAAGTGACGAGGCCAGGACTGGTACACAAGAGTCCGGATCCAGAGACTGTGCGCTGAACCCTGAGTGGCACCAGCGCTCTGAAGATTGGGCTCTGGCCACAGCCCTGCCGGCTCTGCCTGCGACAGGAAGCAGATGCAACCAGGTCTGAACAGTTTATAGCAGCCTGCCACAGCATTGCCAGATCTAGGCTAATTTTAAGGAAGCCCTTCCAGGCTCATAAAAGAACTATTAACCACAGGCCCTGAGTCACCCTGGGAGGGAGGCGCTGGGTCTGGTGAGCTGTGTGTGTCTCAGAACTGTGGGCTGGGGGGATGGGTCTGGACAGGGCCCGAAAAGAGAACCCCAACTTTCAGCCACCTAGACAGAGGGAGAGCCTCTGGCCCCCGGGGGGCTATGACTCGCCCAGAGTCACTCTGAGTTTATAAGAGACAAGACTCAACACCCAGCTGTGCACACCAGCCTCCAAAGGGGTACCAGTGGGCCCGTTCCTCCTCAACTGACCCAAGTCTCCAGGGCCAGGCCAGTCACCCTGCTCATATGCAAGCCAAACCGAGGACTCAGGCCCCTCTGTTCCCTCTGGAAGCACAAAAGGGAGATCCCGTTTCCCATCCCTTCCAGTGGCCCAGGCTCCAGGGAGAGTCGGCACAGCCGTGCCTGTGACCTGACCCCATTTCCTGACAACACTCCTGGCTCACGTTCTTCCTGAGATTCCGGGTTTCCAAAGCACTTTCACATCTGGGGCTGTTTGCACCTGAATGAGCTTGTGGAGCTGAAGGTCCCATTTCACAGAGGCAGAAACTGAGCCTCAGAGAGAATGGGAGCTATATTCGTTTAGAACAAGGACCCCCTCCTTCCACTGCTGCCACTGCCGCAGAGCTCCCCCCGCCCCCAAACCCCACCCCCGGCACACACTTTGGACAGAGAGGGACCCTAAGGCGCAGAGCAGGGAAGGGACGGCCGGGGTTCTACGAAGAGGTGGTGAGCAACGGTGCTCCCACTCAAGGGGGTTCAGTAGATGGGGGTGGGGCTCGCTCGCTCTCTGTCTTACACACACACACACACACACACACACACACACACACTGCCCAGGGCACCTGCACACTCACCACATGGTAGATGGCCAGGGCGGTGGTAGCGATGCGCACATTGAAGCAGCAGCAGGTCTGGCGGATGGCGGCCGCGCGGGGGGCCATGATGCTGCCTCCCCTCCTCCGAGGCACTGACGGGGAAGGAACTAGGAGCCTGGAGCAGGGGCAGAAAAGGGGAAGCTGCCGGCTGCCCTCCTCACTTCCTTCCTGCCCCTCAGACAGGCAGGGGTGTGGGCGTCACAGCTGGGGCGGGGCGGCAGGGGAAGGGCCCCGGCCTGCCTCGAGTAGGACAGCAGGGGGCCGCCGCCACTCCCGGAGGGGCTTCCCTTACATCTCCACTGCCTGCTGTTTGCCAGGGCTCGGGGCTGGGGTTTAAGCAGTTTCACTCACGAAACCCCGCTGACAGGATGCTCACCACCATCCTTGGATGCAGGGACTGTTACCAGTCCCATTTCCGGACAGAAGTTAGACCCTCAGAGAGGTCAAGGCATCCACCCAAAGTCACACAGCAGTTAGTGCTGGTGGCAGGATTCAAACCCAGGTCTGCCCAGCTACAAAAACGGCCACTGCTTAGTGTCTCCCACCTTGTTAAGTGTTTCCTAAGCATGGTTGCAAAGTCGGACAGGACTAAGCGACTTCACTTTCACTTTCAAGCATGGTCCTGGATCCACGCCTTTAATCCTCTAAAGTGAAGTTGTTCAGTCGTGTCCGACTCTTTGCGACCCAGTGGACCTTAGCAGACCAGGCTTCTCTGTCCATGGGATTTTCCAGGCAAGAATACCGGAGTGGGTTGCCATTTCCTTTTCCAGGGGATCTTCCCAACCCAGGGATCGAACCTGGGTCTCCTGCATTGCAGGCAGACACTTTACCCTCTGAGCCACCAGGGAGGCTGACCACTCCTCTAATCTTCTCAGCCCTTTCAGGGAGCTACTATTATCCCTATTTTACAGATGAAGAAACTGAGGCACAGAGAGGGGAAGTGATTTGCCTGAGGTTACACAACTTACCCGTGGAGGAATGGAGATTTGAACTAAGGCTTGACTGGTTCTAGAAATCAGTGTCTTCACTCAACCCTGAGCCTCAGAGAGAAGCCCAAACCAGGACAAGAATAATTACTAAACAAACCCACCAACTGGGTGTCAGGTCCTGGGCTAGGCTCTTCCCACAGCTGGGTCATCAATGCGTCATAGCAATCTGGGGAACTCACCATCAGGCCCCTCTTTGTGAGCCTCAAGGTCCCTGATGCTCCCATGTAATCAGGGATTTTTCTGCCTCGCTCTTAGGAAAAGCTGGAATGAATCTATTGAGACTATTAAACAAGTTACACTGGGATCTATACTCCCTTCTCAGATGAGAAATTATCCGTGTTGCAATAAAGGAAGGGAATAGGAGGCACTTGCAGAATTCCTGCAAGAAGTCTGCTCGGTCCAGACACTGAGAGTTCACTTGCTATGTGAAGCTTCCTCCAGTGGAGAAACTCAGCAGGACCTGCCATGAAGTCCCAGCCTCTTATGAGATCACAGAGTTAGAATTGGTTACTACAGCTGCCCATCATTTATACACCAAGAGAGGTTATTAAAGGTCTCTAGCTCCTCCCTCTCAGCAGGAGCTGCTCTATTAGACCTACAAAACTTGGCTGGGGGTCTTGATCAAACCTTTCTCTTTGCCAATGAGACCAAAAAGGGTTCTACAAGTTTGAGGCTCCTGGGCAGCCCAGCCAAGCCCTTCCCTACTTAATTTTCAAGCCTGTCTTTGCTGTTGTTACAGGCCTTGCTGAGACCAGGTATCATAGAAAGGTGGTATAGAGTGGAGGTTAACAGCTTGGCTCAGAGGCTCATGCCTTGGGGTCAAATCCCAGCCCCTCCCAGCTGGGTAGCCAATCAGTTCAGTCAGTTCAGTCACTCAGTCGTGTCCGACTCTTTGCGACCCCATGGACTGCAGCATCCCAGGCCTCCTTATCCATTCCCAACACCCAGAGCTTGCTCAAACTCATGTCCATCGAGTCAGTGATGCCATCCAACCATCTCATCCTCTGTCGTCCCCTTCTCTGCCTGCTTTCAATCTTTCCCAGCATCAGGGTCTTTTCCAATGAGTCAGCTCTTTGCATCAGGTGGCCAAAGTATTGTAGTTTCAGCTTCAGCCTCAGTCCTTCCAATGAATATTCAGGACTGATTTCCTATAGGATCAGGATCTCCTTGCAAACCAGCAAAATTGGGTAGCCAGTGCAGCAAGAAATACACTTCTTTCCCCAAGAGTAGCAAGTCCAGACTGCCGGAGATGAGGACAGCAGACGCCTGAGGCCAGGCTGACGAGTCTGGATTTAATGGTGCTGGAAAGACATTTGAAAATTTAATACTGTAATAAATGATAGCCATGAATAATATTGTGATTTGGTGAAACCAGAGCCAGTATGGAGTCAATTCCCAAAGAGAGGTCCAAATGTACTAATGGAGCCAAGAACTCATTGTACATGGCATAGGGATGAATACTTTTCATTTTTATGGTGATAAATTCATTTTCATGTGCATTATAAAAATATACATAACTACCTCAAGGATTCTGTTATTTTCCATTTATGGGAATAATATAAAGTCTCAATTTAAAACAGAAGCATTTAAATTTTTTAAAAAAGCAATAGTTTGATTTAAAGAAAATTATCAAGGAGCCATAGCCAATGAGGCAGGCATACGCGGCCAACAGCCTCGGAGAGGGTAAAGGCGTCGCCGGTTTGGGAATCCTGGCACATGAGAAATCCCTCAGTGGTTATGTGATCTCAGACAAGGCGCCTAATCTCTCTGTCTGAGCTGCTGTTTCCACATCTGCAAAACGGAGGCAGAAGCTCCACCTCAGTGGAGATGAAATGAGGTCACATGCGTGCACACGTCTTGTTTGTTTCTCCCTTTCCGGCCCACCCTACTCCCCCATCTCAACCACACCCAAGCTTCTGGGAGAAGGCAGAGCTGGAATTTGAACTCTGATCTGTCTGATGCTGAGTCCTGGGACACACCTCCAGGAGGGTCCAGTGACTGTAAGTGACACATGCTTTGTGGGCAGGTGGCATTTCCCAAGAACTCTCTCCCTTCCAGAAACGTCAGAATTCTGATGGATCTTCTATCCTTCATTGGATGGCACAGCCTCCAGCACATGCTGGTCCCTGGATGGAGCTTCAGTAACTTCCTGGGGGCTGGAAATCTGATCCTCTTTTTTTTCACTCCCTCCAACTTCCTAGGGAAGGGATAGCTATTATCCCAAAACTAGGTCCCTTGGCCAAGACTACTGTGGTAGGCAGAATAAAGGTCCTCCAAGGGTACCCACATCCTAATACCCAGAACTGGCAGATACATGTTACTTTACATGGCAAAGGGAATTTGCACATGTGATTAAGTTAGGAATCTTGAGGTTGTCTTGAATTATCCAAGTGAACCCAATGTAATCAAAAGAGTCCCCGAAAGTGAAAAAGGGAGGTGGGGACTATCAGAGTCAGACAGAGACTAGAAGATGCTACACCTCCGGCTCATAAGGAAGGGGCCACAAGCCAAGGAATGCAGGCAGCTTCAAGGGGCTGCAAAAGGCAATGGAACAGATTTTCTCTCTCTAAAAGAAATGCAACCCTGCTGACACTTTGCTTTTAGGCCAGTGACCTCTGTTCCAGACTTCTGACCTCCAGAACTATAAGATAATAAATGTGTAGTGTTTTAAGCCACTGCCTTTATGGTAATTTGTTACAGCAGCAACAGCTAACTCACACAGCTACTCAGCAGAGTCCACAATGGAGCCTGGAAGTCTCTGCCTTTGGAATCAAGTACATCCCATCACCATGGAGGCCCCAGTCCCCATCTTCACAAGTGCAGCCCTTGACCTCCTCATTGTGTGATCTTGGCCAAGTCATGGACTTCTCTGAGTCTCAATTTCCCCTGCATAGGGTGGAGATAAGGATAACACCCATCTCATCGTCTGTGACAATTAAATAAGAAAATACATGTAGGGACTTCCCTGGCGGTCCAGTGGTTGGGACTCTGTGCCTCCAGTGCAGGGGGTATGTTTTTGATCCCCAGTGGGGACAACTAGGACCCCACATGCCATGTGGCAAAAAAAAAAAAAAGAGAGAGAGAGAGAGAAGAAGAAAATGCACACGCAGCTGACGATGCTGCAGGTGCTCCGACTCCAATTCTGTCCTCTTCCATTACCAAGTTTTGAGCTCCTCTAGGCTACTCTTTAAACTCCCTTTGTTAACAGGTAGAACCCTTGAAAATTTCACACCTTCCAAACTCCTCAAAATAAGGAGGAAGAAATGTTCCACATCTCTGCAGAGATGAATCTGCTTATGAAACCGTCCTCCTAAGTTCTACTTCTTTCAAAAGAGTCTTCTGAAGACTCCGTGACTTCAGGGATGATTCGCATATCCTAGAAAGTCACCTTTCATCCAGAAAAAGTCTATAATTCTGATTGGCTGCCTTGCTTAATTATTTACTGCCACAGTATATTAATATTGCAATGGACACGTCTGTCCTCAAAGGCAGAGTTATTTGAGGGTTTTCTTTGTGAAGCCAGAAGAACAACTTTGGAACTTCCCTCTTCACACACATGCCTGGAGGTAAAAATAAAAGCCATGACTCTATCAGGTTTCATATTTAAACAAAGAACTGGGGAGTCTTGTGTCCTTTCAATGAACCAGGTAAAGCACTTTGGAGCGTCTGGCTCATAGTAAAGCCCTAATGCTGGGAGCTATTTTGATTGTGATTGTTTTGATGTTCATTTCTATTATTAGCTAAGCTCTTTCCCAGCTCATTGCTCGGCTGAGCATCCCCCAGACCCCGCCTAGAGAGGAAGGCAGAGTGAAGTTGCTGGTATGGACCTGGCAGGCCTGAGGGGAGAGTGGCCTGCCACAAGACACGCAGCCAGGCAGCAGCAGAACCATAAGTGGGGTCCCACTTTGGGATAGTGGCTTGGGAGGCATGTGAGTGGTGCAACCAAGGGTAACTCACCAGAACTCTCCTCCCCAGGGGGCTCCTGGGTACCCTCTGCGGCTCGCCCCGGCCAAGGGTCAAGCTTCCTGCCAGACCACTGATCTGTAATTCCCTCCTGGCAGCCCACATCACCTCACTCCTGCCTTTGAGATTTGGAGCTGGGACCTTCAGGGCCAAGGCCAGTGGTCTGGAAAATATGAGAAACCACATATCCCATCTTCCCCTTCTCCTCCTCCCAACTGAGCAGACTCACCAGCACCCATAGCCTGAATATGCAACCTGGTATCCCTCCCCTGCTCCCTTGACCTCAGAGGATCAGCCTGGCTACCACAGCCCAAAGGCCTGGACTTGGGGAGAGCAGGCCCTCCAATGACCAGCAAGTCAGTCCCCAAGGTAGGCAGGGGCCCTGAAGCTGTCTGTCTAACACTCCATCAAAGAGGATATCTCTTGGCCAGCTATCGCACGGTCACTGGCTGTACCCAGGGGCACAATCACACCATATACAGATCTGTCAGTGCTGCCATGGTCTTCGTGGGCAGAAGACTCCTGAGCAGGAGGCTCTAGGGTGATGGCACTGCATTCAGAAAGGCTGCTGGCTGGAAATAGGAGGAAGAGCCATGCCATTGCCCTCTGGCAGAAAGTCAGCTCTGGGCATTCCCCGAAGTCTAGCATCCCAGACCAGGGGTACCACTGATGCTGTCTATGGGGACAAGATAACTGATACCAGAGCTAGGAACCCAACTCCTCTCCTCGCTCGGGTCTCCAATCTGCCTCTTTCTCACTCTGAGTCTATAGAGTGGGAATTGTCATACTGTGTCCAGGGCTGCTGTAAGGACTGGAGGGTAATCTCTGTGAACCATCAGTCTCCGGCAGCATCTCCCTTCTCCTAGCTGTTAACCCCACCCTTGGAAAGAACCTCAAAGATCCAGGTCCCTGAAAAATTGCACACCTGCCATTAACCCCACAATAAGAATGACCTCATTAGGGCATTTCCCCAAGTTAGGGGATTTTTCCTTAATCAAATAAAAACAACAACAACCAAACAATGAAAGTGATAGGGCCTTCTAACAGCCAAGTCACTACAAGAGATTAAAAAAAAAAAAAAAAAGGACGACTGAAAACTAGTATTTATGGTTCTAGCCAATGCACTATTAATGGACTTCTAGGAAAACTATGATCGTGATGATCAAAAAGGTACAGACTTGATAAGTATGCGCTCTCTACCTTTTGTCCTAACTCCCCTGTTCCTGCCAGGAATGCAAGCTTAGTGGTTGGAGGAGCAGCAGCTATTTTGGAGGCATGAGGACAAAAGTCATACCCTAAGAATACTTGAGGAGAATGATGGAAAGAGCCTGGGGCCCTGATGGCATCATGAAACCTCTATATCAGCCCTGAACTCCCTTTCTCTGGCCATCTTGAACTGTAAGAAAAAGAAACCTACCCAGGAATTCTGCCTTAATACATGTGTTTAGCTAGAGGCTTGGAGCACAAGCCTTAGGTGCTTGGAACACAACAGTAGACAAGACAGACAAGGTCCCTGCTCTCATGGGGTGAACATTCTAATAGGGGAGACAGGAAGTAAGCAAGGACCCACAAAACAAGGACATTTCAGTAAGAAATAATTCTCAATCACTGTGCTCTGCTGCCTCTGCTAGCCTGGCTTCTGGTCTCCACTAGAAAATAGATTTTCTGTGGGACTTTGGGACAATCTCTTACCCACTCTAACCTCTGTATCACTGTCTGTAACATCAGGGAGAGGTCCAAAGTCATCTTCCCTAAGGCCTGGCCCTCCTCAGCCAGGCCCCAATGCCAGGCAGGTTACTTACTCTAAGAAACTGCTCCCAGAGCCTGGACACCCTCCAGGTTGACTGGGCTGTTGCTGCCCTCGAATTTCTCGGCATTGAGTAAACAGCTGGGAGGCCCTGGCCCAGACCTCCTGACTGCAGCCCTTTCAGAGCCACCAGTAAATCTCAAGCAACTGCTGAAAGATCTGTGCCCAGACAGCCTGTGGCTGAAGGGCCCGATTGTGGTCGCGGCCTCTGCCTGCCAGCGGTGGACACGACCCTGGGCAGGTTGGGAAGCCGGGCCAGCAGAGGCCAGACTGCACTCTGCAGCCACAGCAGCTGCTGTCCCAGGCCACTGTCCCTGTTCTGGGGACCCCAGCTGCTGCTAACTTCCTGCCCAGGACCCCCTTTGTGCCTCAGACCCCACACACCCCTTTGTACTCAGCACCCCACAAACAGGGCCCTCTGGGTGTGACCACCCCCCCCCACAGCCTCCCCTTCACCCAACACCCCTTCAGCTCCCCCTCACCTTCACTTCTTCCCAGTCACCAAGCCCTATGGATTCAGCCTCCCTTTCCTCTGCCTTTCTCCATCCCCACACACAGGGCCCAAGGACCACCACCTCCCACTGGACTTACCTGTGGAGAGAGGCTGGGGCAGAAGGAAAAGGGCCCCCCTCTCCACCCCTGGGGCTGAGCAGGCTCTGAGGACCCGTGCCCCGGCCCAGGTCCCACACTCTCCCTGGAGGGAAGGTGTTTCTTTGGCCTGAGGGCCTTCAGAGGGCTGGGTCTGCTGTCAGACCTGCTTTTTGGGGCCCTCTGTCCTCCTCCAAGTGTCTGAAGAGGAGGTGGTCCAGGCCACAAATTCAGAATCAATGGATAGATAGATAGCATAGCAGGGACAAGTAATAATATCACCTCCGAGCAAAAGGGATAATTGAAATATATATATTTCAATTATCCCTTTTGCTCAAGGTGGTATTATTACCTGTCCCTGCTATGCTATCTATCTATGCATTGATTCTGAATTACATTAAAAACCATTAGAAACACTGGACAAATGTGACTGACTTGAAGGCCACACCTCCTCCCACAGAGTCAGCCCAAGAGCCTGAAGTCCAGCACCGCGCTTATGAGGATGCCCTGTTCAGACTCTGCAGCCCCATCCACACTGGCCTCATGGTCCAGGGAACCTCAGTCTGTTCTGTGCCTCCTCCAAGGGGACAGTGCGGAAATGCTAATCTGACAGGTCTCATCTGTGAGTTCATTTGACGCGTACTTACTGCATGCCTACTGTGTGCCAGGCCCTGTGCCAGGCCTCAGAGATCAAGCAGTGAGCAAGACAAAGGCCCAGCCTGCCAGGGGCTGCCGATGGAGGGTGCCAGCTAGATCCCAGTCCCCCACTTGTAAAAACTGGAGTGGGGGCCTCCTGCCAATTGGGGCTGCCTCGAGCCTGCGGTCACAGGTGGCGGCCCCAGTGATTCCAGCCAAAACCCAAACGGGGAAAGCAGAAGCCAGTAATAGTCGCAGCATTATTAATAGCATCAAAGGGACAGGTGACAATACCACCTCTTAGTAAAAGGCATAATCGAGATGACGCCGGTGGTCTAAAAATAGCTGGACCCTCAGTTCGAGAGGCATCAGGCGTAGGGGAAATCCGCAGACCTTGGAGGAGGACAAGTCTGGGTTCATACCCCTCTTTGTCCCTGGTAAGCTGTGTAACCTAAGTCTAGTCTAACGGCCTTTCTCAGTTTTCTCATCTGTAAAATGGGTGTAACAATAAGCCAACTTTTCTGGCAAAATTGCCACGAACAATAAGATAATGATTAGGACATTGAACTGTACAGGTGGCCTCTGAAGCATCTATACCTGCCCCAACTCATCACATTTACCCTTGCCAACCACACTTCCTAAAGGCTGATTCTAAACAATTCCTGTCTGGCTCAAGAACTTTCAGTGGCTTCCTGCGGCCTGCAAAGTCCATTCTTTGGCAGCCGCTAATCGGGGGCTCTGTCTGCAGCTCCCCAGGGAAGCTCAGACTTTCTCTGAGGCCGAGCTCTTCCGGATCCCACAGAGCAAGGCAGCCTGAGGACCACACTCTCCACCCCCACCCCGGGGATCTCTTAAGGCCTTGGGGGTACAAGGCCTGAAGCCGTCACTTGCATCACCAGCCTCAGCCCCACCCCATTCCCCCAAAACCCCCTTACACTGGAGGGAAATGTGGGGGTGTTTGTGGTTGGAGAAGCGTGCTATTTCCCATCAGGGCTAATCTGATGTTGACATTTTCCACCCCACCCCCAAGCTGCTTTGCTAAGTGACACAGCCCTGTGCTCCTGCCTCGGAAGGATAGGGGGCTGAGTCCTATCCCCCTCCGGGGGTTCCCAGGGATGACAGAAGGTACTGATGAGGTCCAGGGAAACTGGACGGACAGCATCACAGGGTGCCTCTGGAGGGCTAGCCTTTCACACGCATCACTTCAATTACACTCTGGGAAGGTGCTGTTCTTGTCTCCACTTTACAGACTAAAATACTGAGGATTCCAGGGGAGAATGGGTTTTCTGGGAGTACATTCTCCCTATGGGTAAAGTAAAACTCTTACCATTCACTTTTTTAAGTTTATTTTTCAATAGATAACATGCATAAATTTTTAAATATACAAAAAGACACAAAGTGAAAGATGAGTATCACCCTGTCCAGTTGAGTTCAGTTATCCCACCCCTGTCCAGTTGAGTTCAGTCCCTCAGTCGTGTCTGACTCTGTAACCTCATGGACTGCAGCACGTCAGGCTTCCCTGTCCATCACCAACTCCCGGAACTTGCTTAAACTCATGTTCATCGAGTCAGTGATGCCATCCAACCATCCCATCCTCAGTCCCCTTTTCCTCCTGCCTTCAATCTTTTCCAGCATCAGGGTCTTTTTCAATGAGTCAGTTCTTCACATCAGGTGGCCAAAGTATTGGTGCTGAGTGCAAAGTAACTGAGTTAATATTCAGGACTGATTTCCTTTAGGATTGACTGCTTTGATCTCCTTGCTGTCAAGGGATTCAAGAGTCTTCTCCAACACCACAGTTCAAAAACATCAATTCTCTGGTGCTCAACTTTATTTATGGTCCAACTCTCACATCCATACATGGCTACTGGAAAAATATAGCTTTGACTATACAGAGCTTTGTAAAGGTCCTGACTATAAGCAGAGTAATGTCTCTGCTTTTTAATATGCTGTCTAGGTTGATCATAGCTTTTCTTCCAAGGAATAAGCGTCTTTTAATTTCATGGCTGCAGTCACCATCTGGAGTGATTTTGGAGCCCAAAAAAATACTCTCTCACTGTTTCCATTGTTTCCTCATCTATTTACCATGAAGTGATGGGACCGGATGCCATGATCTTAGTTTTTTGAATGTTGAGTTTTAAGCCAACTTTTTCACGCTCTTCTTTCACTTTCATCAAGAAACTCTTTAGTTCCTCTTTGCTTTCTGCCATAATGATAGTATAATCTGCACATCTGAGGTTATTGATATTTCTCCCGGCAATCTTGATCCCAGCCTGTGACTCATCCAGCCCAGCATTTTGCATGATGTACTGTGCATTTAAGTTAAAGAAACAAGAGGACAATATACAGCCTTGACATACTCCTTTCCCAATTTGGAACTAGACCGTTGTTCCATGTCCAGTTCTAACTGTAGCTTCTTGACCTGCATACAGATTTCTCAGGAGCCAGGTAAGGTGGTCTGGTATTTCCATCTCTTGAAGAATTTTCCAGTTTGTTGTGATTTACACAGTCAAAGGCTTTAGCATATTCAAGTCACGTCAACCATGAAGCAGAAGTAGATGTTTTTCTTGAATTCTCTTGCTTTTTCTATGATCCAACAGATGTTGGCAATTTGATCTCTGGTTCCTCTGCCTTTTCTCAATCCAACTTGAACATCTGGGAGTTCTCGGTTCACGTACTGTTGAAGCCTAGCTTGAAGAATTTTGAGCATTACTTTGCTAGCATATGAAATTAGTGGAATTGTGTGGTAGTTTGAACATTATTTGGCATTGCTCTTCTTTGGGATTAGAATGAAAACTGACCTTTTCCAGTCCTGTGGCTACTGCTGAGTTTTCCAGATTTGCTGGCATATTGAGTGCAGCACTCTCACAGCATCAACTTTTAGGATTTGAAATAGCTCAACTGGAATTCCATCACCTCCACTAGCTTTGTTCATAGTGATGCTTCCTAAGGCCCACTTGACTTCTTACTCCAGGATGTCCAGCTCTAGGTGAGTGATCACACCATTGTGGTTATCGGGACATTAAGACCTTTTTTGTGCAGTTCTTCTGTGTATTCTTGCCACCTCATCATAGTATCTTCTGCTTCCGTTAGGTCCATAGCATTTCTGTCCTTTATTGTGCCCATCTTTTCATGAAATGGTTCCTTGGTATCTCTAATTTTCTTGAAGAGACCTCTAATCTTTCCCATTCTATTGTTTTCCTATATTTCTTTGCACTGGTCACTTAGGAAGGCTTTTTTTAATCTCTCCTTGCTATTCTTTGAAACTCTGCATTCAGATGGATATATATTTCCTTCCCTCATTTGCATTTCGCTTTTCTTTTCTCAGCTATTTGTAAGGCCTCCTCAGACAACCATTTGCCTCTTTGCAAATTCTTATTCTTGGGGATAGTTTTGATCACTGCCTCCTATACAATGTCACGAACCTCTGTCCATAATTCTTCAGGCACTCTATCTATCAGATCTAATCCTTTGAATCTATTTGTCACATCCTCTGTATAATCATAAGGGATTTGATTTAGGTCATACCTGAATGGTCTAGTGGTTTTCCCTACTTTCTTCAATTTAAGTCTGAATTTTGCAATAAGGAGTTCATGATCTGAGCCATAGTCAGCTCCTGTTCTTGTTTTTGCTTACTGCATAGAGCTTCTCTGTCTTCGGCTACAAAGAATATAATCAATTTGATTTTGGTATTGACCATCTGGTGATGTCCATGTGTAGAGATGTCTCTTGTGTTGTTGGGAGGAGGGTTTTTGCTATGACCAGTGCGTTCTCTTGGCAAAACTCTGTTAGACTTTGCCGTGCTTCATTTTGTACTCCAAGGCCAAATTTGCCTGTTACTCCAGGTATCTCTTGACTTCCTATTTTTACATTCCAGTCCCCTGTGATGAAAAGAGCATCTTTTCTGTTGTTGTTGTTAGCTCTAGAAGGTCTTGTAGTTCTTCATAGAACCATTCAACTTTAGCTTCTTCAGCATTAGTGGTTGGGGTGTAGACTGGGATTACTGTGATATTGAATGGTTTGCCTTGGAAACGAACAGAGATCATTCTATCATTTTTGAGATTGCACCCAAGTACTGCATTTTGGACTCTTTTGTTGACTAGGAAGGCTACTCCATTTCTTCTAAGGGATTGTTGCCCACAGTAGTAGATATAATGGTCATCTGAACTAAATTCGCCCATTCCAGTCCATTTTAGGTCATCTCCTGTTTGACCACTTCCAATTTGCCTTGATTCATGAACCTAACATTCCAGGTTCTTATGCAATATTGTTCTTTACAGCATCAGACTTTACTTCCATCACCATTCACATCCACCACTGGGCATTGTTTTTGCTTTGGCTCAGGCTCTTCATCCTTTCTGGAGTTATTTCTCTACTGTTCTCCAGTAGCATATTGGGCACCTACCGACCTGGGGAGTTCTTCTTCCAGTGTCATATCTTTTTGCCCTTTCATCCTGTTCATGGGGTTCTCAAGTCAAGAATACTGAAATGGTTTGCCATTCCCTTCTCCGGTGGATCTTCTTTAGTCAGAACTCTCCACCATGACCCATCTGTCTTGGGTGGCCCTACACGGCATGGCTCATAGTTTCAGAGTTAGAAAGACTATCGTCCTTGTGATCAGTTTGGTTAGTTTTTCTGTGATTGTGGTTTTCATTCTGTCTGTCTTCTGATGGAGAAGGATAAGAGGCTTGTGGACGCTTCCTAATGGAAACGACTGGCTATGGAGGAATCTGGGTCTTGCTCTGATGGGTGGTAAATGCTCAGTAGATCTTTAATCCAATTTTCTGTGGATAGGTAGGGCTGTGTTCCCTCCCTATAGTTTGGCCTGAGGCCAGCTATGATAGGGGTAATGGAGGTAATGGCGACCTCCTTCAAAAGGACTTATGCCACCATGCTGCAGCTTGCAGGACTGTTGTATTCCGTGCTCCTGACCGCATGGCAGGCCACTGTTGACGTATGCCTCTGCCAGAGACTCCTGGACACACACAAGCCTGGCTCAGTCTCTTGTGGGGTCGCTGTTCCTTCCTCCTGGGTCCTGGTGGGCACATGGCTTTGTTTGTGCCCTCCAAGAGTCTGTTTCCCCAGTCCTGTGGGAGTTCTGTAATCAAATCCCACTGGCCTTCAAAGTCAAATTCCCTGGGGCTTCTCAGTCCCTTTCCCAGGTTGGGAAATCTGTTGTGGGCCTAGAACTTTTGCAACAGTGCAAGAACTTCTTGGTATAGTAGTTCTCCAGTTTGTGGGTCGTCTGCTTGGCGGCTCTGTGGTGGGGCTAACGGCAGCCTCCTCCAAGAGGACTTGTGCCATGTGCCGCACCTCCCGGGTCTGCTGCAGCCAGAGTCCCTGTCCCCGTAGCAGGTCACTCCTGCCCGTGACTCTGCAAGAGACACTCAAACACTCAAAGGCAGGTCTGGCTCAGTGTCTTGTGGGATCCCTGGGTCCTGGTGCACACAAGGTTTCGTTTGGGCCCTCTGAGCGTCTCTGGTGGGTATGGGGTTTGATTCTAAAGTCAGTTTCGCCCCTCCTACTGTCTTTTTGGGGCTTCTCCTTTGCCCTTGGACGTGGGATATATTTTTTTGGTGGGACCCCTGTCCAACAGTTGCCACTTTACCCTCCCCTGGGGAGCAGGGTGACCTGCTTTCTAGTGTTTCCTTCCAGAGATTTCTACACAGGTACAAGCACAGCCACATGCATTTCAATATCAAAAACAGTAGCTTAACTTCTGTTCTGCATCATGTGTTCCCTGAAAGATAGGTTTGGAGCCTGTTGCATTTAAGTACATAAAGAAGGTTCCCATTCTTTGTTATGGCTGCATGGTACTCCTTTGAGTGACTCTCTTATAACTAAATAAATTTTAACCAATGGATATTAGATTGCTTTCAATCTTTTGCAATTACAAACACTGCAGCAATAGATATCATTCTATATGCATCATTTTCACATATTTGAGGACATGTGTAAGATAAATTCCAAAAGGTGGAATTATTAGGTTAAAAGTACCTAACCTAAAAACATACCAGTTTTGATCCATATTGACAAATTCACTGTTCATACAGTTTGTACCAATATATACTCCCACCAGCAGTGTGTCTGTTACCCACATTCTCACCAACACAGTTAGTTATCAAACTTTGTGATCTTGACCAACATAATAGATGAAAAATGGCTTGCAAATACAGTTCAATTCATTTGATAAGTAAGGCTAAGGTTTACTTGTGTTTCATAAGTAACCTTTTACTTAAGGTTTTGTATGTTTAGGAGCCAAGTATTTCCTTTTCTAATAAACTGTCTGAATCCTTTGCCCAAGTATTCTGTTGGTTGCCAATCTATTTCTTACTGATTTGGAGGTATTTCTTATAGATTAAGGAACTTACTCTTTTGTCGGTAATATAAGTTTAAGTATTTTCACAAAGTGTATCTTCTGATTTGCTGGTGGATTTTTTTCCCTATTGTTAAAGGATACTTAAATTTGTTGATATTTTGGGTTATAGCTATTTAGGTGTCTGATTATAAAAATATTCCCCCATTTTTTCTAGTACATTTATGCTCTTATTTCTACATCATTCCCTCTTCTGACTGATTTTCTTTGCCTTGATTTACCCATTTACCAAATAACAGAGTCTTCCCTCATGGGTATTCAGTGGTTCTATCACTGGGGAGGACACTAAACAGAAAAAGTAGGGAGCTTACAGGAGGAGGAATGGTGGGGATTTCCAGATCTGTTTCTGTCACTGTGTGACCTTAGCCAAGTCCCTTCCCTTCCCTGAGTTTCAGAACAAGGAAGTTGACCTGAGTGCTCACAAAGGCCCCTTCCTTCTCCCCATCTCTCTCACTGTTGAGCTATTTATTCTTTGAGTCTGGAGTTTGGAGTTGCCTGGGCTGTGGCAATCGGGGAAGGCTTCTGGGAGAAGGTGGGTCTTCATCCAGGCCTAATCTAGGAGCTGGAGATGACAGAAGCCACTGCTTTGTACCAAACTCTCTTCCCTTACCTGCTTCAGTCCTCAAAACATCCCAGTGAGCCAGTGAGACTGGATTACCTTGCTCTGCCCATTTCAAAGATGAGAAAACTGAGGCTTTGAGACGTTGAGCAACTTGCCCAGGATCCTAGAGCCAGTCCACGGTGGAGCTGGGCCTCAGATGCTGGCCTGTGACAAGCAGAAGCTGGGGTTCTCAGTTTGAGAGCTGGAGGGGCAGGGGTGCTGGCTCTGGGAGTGGACAGCGGTCAGTGACTCTCCTTGTGGTAGGAGCGTGCGTTGGGAAGCAGCTGGAGTTGGGCGATAGGAAGCCAAGGGCCCACGGATAAGGCCCATGGTGGGCGGGCAATGTGCCCATCCCAGCAGCTGGAGTTTAGATGAAATCTCGACTAGCCCAACCCAAAGGCTAGGAGAGGGACCACGTCAACTCAGGCCCAGGGAAGCCCACTTCCTGCTTCCTGGGGCCTGGCTCACCGCTCAGCTTTTGCAGCGTCTCCTGGCACATTTCCCTGCCGGGAGTGTTCATCTTGTTTTACTGTGAGTGCTGTTGTTAGGACCCACACTTCCAAGCTCCCCTCTACTGCCTCCCAACTTCTCGCATCACATGGTCATGATCCCCACCTGGCTGGCCCCTGGTGACTTCTGAGTTGGAGGACCTGAATTAGCGGCCCAGAACCCTGGAAGTGCAGAGGTGATAGTTTGCAGGGAGAAGGGAGGTCTTTGAAGCAAAGGAGACGGAGGCCCAGAGGGAGGCAGTGACATCCCAGAGTCCCACCGTGGAGCCAGGCAGCACCGGAAGTAGGGTCAGGATCCGTGACTCCGAATCCAGTTCTTGCTGACCTGCCTTCCGCTGCCTGCCAGAAGCCATGGGGTGTGGAGCGGGGTGGGAAGGGTGGCACAGAACCACCTGAAGGAAAAGAATGGAGGATACGACCGACGGCTCCCTCAGTGGCCAGTCCCGCCACCCACACTGTGACCCAAGGCAAGTCCCTGCTGCCCCTGGGCCTCAGTGTCCCCGTCCCACAGAAGGAGGATGGACCTGGGACAGTCTAGGACATCTACAGTGTCTGTGAGCTCCTGAGCGCCCCCCACCCTCCCCGCTCTGAGAGGCCTCGGGAACAAACCGTGCATTCCTCGGGCCTCTTCTGCACGGGCTAATATTGACCCAGGGCTGTTTCCTCTGGCCTGTGCAGGGGCTGTGTTTGCTCTGGCAGGACCCCTAGCCTCGCCTGTGCCCCTCTGTCCTCCCGCCGTGCTGGCCAAGACAGGAGGGGCCCAGACATGTGCCTCATAGGCTGGGGGCGGAGGGGGGAAGCAGAAACCACAAGGGGCCCAGGGCACTATCCCATGACCCCCTCACCCCCGCCCAGCTTTTAATGCTTCCAGTGTCTTTTTTTTTTTTTTTTTTAATAAGAACTACCCAAACAGCAAAATGTCTGAAGTCTTTTTTTAGCGTTGTATTTTATAAATATACTCTCTTAACAAATATCTAACACTCATCCATACACACGCATATGATACAATAAATGTTTGTTTTATCTCACTTGGGAATCACATGGGAAACTTAAAAGAATCCTTTCCTTGGAGAAATGGCTGATTCCAGGGTGAGGCCAGGGACAGAAAGAGATAAGCCCAAAACATCTTTTCTGCACCAGGAAGTAAGGGAGAACTCAAAAAGCAATGAAGCCATCGTTGAAGTCACAAGAGCCGGCAAGAAGGGCCCCCTCCAGCCCACTCTGAGCATCAGAATAAGAAAAGGATAGTCACACTATTACCTGTTGAATAAAACAGGAGTTATCATTTATCACCCTGAATAAATGCACAAATGATTAGAAGTGTGATGAGAAGTTAGTAATTAGCATTGCCTCCAAGTACCTCCCTGAACATGCTTTTCTGAGGCAAAGGGAAAGTATAACCTGACTATGGAGAAGCCTGCAGGTCGATCCCAGCTGAGGATCCAGGGGTTCTTCATCAGCAATGGGGCAAAACCCAAGTACGCGCCACCTGGCGGGACACAGCAGGAACCCCAGCATCACTTCTGTGATAGAGCAGCTAAAGACGCACCAACTTGAATCCTGCCAGGAGCAAACAAACCCCAAACGAGGCTCACTCTGCCAAGCGACTGGCCTGCCATCTTCAGCAGCGTCAAGACTGTGAAAGCTAAGAAGAGATGAAGAAACAGCTGTTCCAGGCCAAAGTCTACCGGAGAGACAGGACAACTCAATGCCAGGGCACTCCTGGGACCACAGGTGACATCAGATGGAGCTTGAGGATGGCCGAAGAGATGCGTCAACATCAGCATCCTGATTTCCAGGTGGAAGTGTGTTTGTGCGGGAAAGGTCCCTATTGGCAGGAAACAGGCGCTAAAATATTCAGGGGGCTGGGTCGCCATAACAGCCACTTATTCTCAAATGGTCTAGGGGGAATGATTTTTAGGGCTTGACTTGTACCTTCTCAGTGATGTTCAAGATCGTTAGAAAATTAGAGCAGGGAGGGGGACTTCATGAATCTAAGGCCCCCTGAGTCCTGAGCTAAGATTCCCAGGGGAGGCCAGGAGGAGCAAGGGGCTGCCCTGCAGGAGGCCGGCTCCTCCCACCTCCTTCCAAGCACATCCAGCAAATGAAATGAGAAACGGACATCCAGAGAGGGCACAGCCCTGCCTGAGGCCACACAGCGAACAGGACAGTAGGCACTGGCAGCTCCCATCTTCCTGTGTTTCTGTCCCCCTCCTTCAGGCTTTTCGAGGCCTCCCAGGATTCTGGCAGCATCTGCTTCCCTGGGGCTGACACCAGACAGAGACCAGAACTCTTAAGCTTCCTCCTCACTCTGCCTTGTTCATCCTTGTTCACTTAGGTCTTTCACTCTCTCGGTCTCCATCCCCCATCTCTGGTCCAAGCGGACAGCAAGTTAGTGGCGTTCTATGGGGCTGGGAGTCAGGGGCTCAGCTTTAGCCAATTCGGTCCCTGGCCCTCTGGATAATCTGGAACAGGTCACTGAAGCTCTCTGCAATTGTTTCCTTATCATCACATGGCAGGATAACGTGTCAAAATTTTCACCAATGCCTCCTTCCCCAGAATTTCCCACGTCCCGTCTCCATCCCACCCCACTGCTCCCCAGTCCTCATCTGGGGCCTGGCATGCTGCTGTCCTCAGGATAACACAGAAGCATGCAGATGACACGAGAGTCAAATTCACTGACTTCTGAGTTTCCAAAGTCCAGACTCCACCATCGTGTAGAAAATGTGGACACCCAGGTGATAAACCAGAGGCATCCACCTTTGGGACCAGGTAGGTTTCTGGGCTGTGGAGGATGGAGACAAGGAGTTGTGAGGGAACCTGGGATGCTGTGAGTCCCTCAGCTCCCACTGGAGTGGGAGTCCGATGCTCGGAGGGTCTGATGTTCTAGGATGTGGTGAGAACAGAGTTCCTACCTGGTGCAGGAACCAGGGACAAAGCCTTTCCTAGGGGCAGATGAGGCAGCCAGAGCACCCCACGGCACATGAGCAGAGAGCTCTCCCCTCAGAAGGACGGGTGCAGGGAACTTTCTCCCCTGTACCCACGGCAGCACCATCATGGCACTGACATGGCCCCAGGGAGCTGGTGGCTCCAAAGGGACGCTGTGATGAGAGATCAGGGAGGACTCGGCAGTGCCCTCAAGGACAGAAACACAGGGACAAGCCAGCAGACGACAGAACTGGTTTCTAATGCGCTCCTCCCACCTAAGGCCCCGGACCTTCAACAACCCTGGGGCAGGGGCCAGGGGCCAGGGGCACAGGCAATGACTAGATGATGATATTTCCATAACTTAATGGGGGGAAGGCATCACACAGAAGTTCAGGTCAGTTCAGAATTTAGAAAGAAAGCTGCTCTCCTCACAGCTCATTGTTGTTGTTCCGCTGCTCAGTTGTGTCCAACTCTTTGCAACCCCATGGACCACCAGGCTCCCCTGTCCTTCACCATCTCCCAGAGTTTGCTCAAACTCACATCCATTGAGTCGATGATGCCATCTAACCATCTCATGCTCTGTCGCCCCCTTCTTCTCCTGCCATCAGTCTTTCCCAGCATCAGGGTCTTTTCCAGTGAGTCAGCTCTTCACATCAGGTGGCCAAAGTATTGAAGCTTCAGCTTCAGCACCAGTCCTTCCAATGAATATTCAGGGTTGATTTCCTTTAGGATTGACCAGTTTGATCTCCTTGTAGTCCAAGGGACTCTCAAGAGTCTTCTCTGGCACCATCTATTCTTTGGGGCTCAGCCTTCTTTACGGTCCAACTCTCACATCTGTACATGACTACTGGAAAAACTGTAGCTCATTTGCAAATTTTGATTGCTACCTAAGGTGTGGTAAACAGGAACAGCCCAGGGGCATGCTTGGGGCAGGCTCCCACGGGCTGGTGAGGCTAACTGTGCATACATGTTTGCAACTCTGCATTCAGCAACCTTATCTGCCATGATGGAAGTATTTACACCTTGGAAATTGGCAGATGCTACGAGTCGGTAGGAATTGTAGTTTGTTTTGCTTTTCAGAGGGACTCTGCTAGCGTGTCCCCGAATAGCATCTCCTGCACAAGGTTGCCGTGGGCAATAAGTGAACTTGTTCAGAGAACTTGGCACTGTGCCTGGTACCCAGCAGAGGCTCAGTCAGGGATCGCTGCTTCCGCTGCTGTTGCCTCAACAGGAAGATGAGGTCAGGCCCTTTCTGAGCTGGCCCCCTGTCTGTCTCACTGCTGGGGTTGGGATCAGGGACTGTGGCATTATTTAGCCCCGTGAGTCACCAGAGCTGTCCAATGTGAGGACCCCCCCAAACCCCACCCCTGAGAAAGCCTTATCTTGAGGATGCTATGCTCAGTTTGCAAAGACCCAGGCTGCTCGGTGGAGGACAGCAAGGCCCTCTGTGGGCCTTCTAGGCAAGCCAGGAACACCAGTCTCTGGGCAGGACCCTGTAAAGAGCCAGCAGCAGGGTACAAGCCCCTGGTTGTGGGGATAAGGTTGATGGGAAACAGAGAGATGGACCCCTGGACACCTGGGCGGTCGACCACAGCCAGCTCTGTGAGGACTGAAACCACTCAGTGGAAAAACTCCAGTTGTTTTGCCCCATTCTGTGGGCTGCCTGTGTGTCTGTGATCAGGTGACAGGAAAATGGTTTTCTTCCTGGTCTCAGGCTGTATCGCATGCCCCATCACACTCTGGGGAGGCCTCACAGAAGGGTGACATTGGGGTTGTTTATGTTTGTTCTATTTTTCTTCACTTCAGGATGCCCATTCCCGGCCCAGAAACCACATTGCCATTAAAAGGTCAGGACATTTGAGGCCCCTGCGCCCACTCCACCCAGCCTGGGCTGAGGGAGCCCAGGCTATACGCTGATGCTGGCCACTGACTGTCCACGAAGGCCAGCAGAGCCATAAACAAGAGGGGCGGGAACTTCCAGGCTGGTTGGGGCCAGCTTATTTGGACCAAAGTCGAGTGCACTGGTGAGGGTGTGGTGAGGGTGTCCCAAAATAAAACTCACGTGGCCAGGGCTGGGAGCCAATCCCTCCATGGAAAATTTAAGATAATTTTTCACGGCTGCAAGGTCCAGGCCTCTAGATGGGCCACCCAGAATCACCTCATTGCCAAGGTCCTGATGGCTCTAGAAGTCCAAGGAAGCCATCCCCCTGTCTCTGGGCTCCCTCCCATTGCCAGGAGTCGCAGTACGGCCAGAGCTGTCGGATGTTCAGACACCCCTTCAGCATCACACATATGCAGAAACTGAGGCCAGAGAAAGAAAACTAAAACCATAAGAGCTGGGACTTCCCTGGTGGTTCAGTGGTTAAGACTCTGCCTTTCAACTCAGGGCGTGCTCCTCTGATTGGAGAGCTAAGATCTCACTTGCCTCCAGGCCAAAAAACCAAAATATAAAACAGAAACAATATTGTAACAAATTCACTAAAGACTTTAAAGATGGTCCACATCAAAAAAAACTTTAAGAAATAATACTAAATATATTAATAAATAAAACCATAAGAGCAGAAGCGTGCTTTGTCAGATTCTTGTAGGTATTGGGCACAGTTGTTTTGCAGTCGCTCAGTCACGTCTGACTCTTTGTGACCCCATGGACTGCAGCATGCCAGGCTTCCCTGTCCAGCAACAACTCCCAGAGTTTGCTCAAGCTTATGTCCATCAAGTTGATGATGCCATCCAACCATCTCAACCTCTGTCGCCCCCTTCTCCTCTTGCCTTCAATCTTTTCAAGGATCAGGGTCTTTTCTAATGAGTTGGCTCTTCGCATCACGTGACCAAAGTATTAGTTCAGTTCAGTTGCTCAGTTGGGTCTGATTCTTTGTGACCCAATGAATTGCAGCATGCCAGGCCTCCCTGTCCATCACCAATTCCCAGAGTTTACCCAAACTCATGTCCATCGAGTATTGGTATTGTTGCTGAATGCAGATTAACACTGAAGGGAACAACTGAGCGAGCAGCAAGGAGGCGGAAGATTAAGTGAGCAGAACACAGAGACAGCTGCAGAAGGTCAAGGGTGTGGAATCTCAGCCGGGGGTCTTGACAAAGGAAAGGGGCCTCAAGGGGGCCTTGCAGATGCAATCTGTGCCCAGGAGAGAGGAGGGGATGAGAGAGGCACTTCTGGGAGCAGAAGCAGAGCAGGCAAAGGTGAAGAGGTGGGACCACAATGCCCTGCACACACAGGGCTCATCCACAGCCAGAGGCCAAGCTCCGATCACCCAGAGGGAAAGCGATCCACCTGAGCTTGAACCCGCGCCCCTGATCTCAAATCACATGCCCTTCCAGTGACCCGAGGCTGCCCACCCAGGGGCTGGAGGAGCCAAGAGCGAGCTCCAAGGACCCCCTATCCTTGGTCATATGACACAAGGCAGGAACCTCAAATGGAAAGAGTCTGGGACTTGGAAATGTCCTTGTCCTCGGATTCCTCAGCAGGGAAGGAGCCTGGGGACTCTGGAAGAGCCCAGGTTTCAGAGTCAGACATGGAGCCCCCACTTCCCGCCAGGCTTTGCTGATGTTCACAGTGGAGGCTGCTGAGTCCCTACGCATCAGTTCAGCCTCTCAGTTAATCCCCCCACACCCATGAAGGAAGCACTGGGGTCATCCCCATTTTGCAGATGAAGGGACTGAGGCGCAGAGGTTGGTTGAGCAGCTTGCTCAAGGCCGTGCAGTGGTCAGGGGACAATCCAGGAGCTCGGCTCCAGGTTGCCTGACACCCGAGTTGTCACCAGCTGCTCCCATTTCCAGGCAAGTCGCTAAACCCCTCCTGGCCTCTGCATCCTCAAAGGCACTGTGACTCCTGGGGGGGCATCAGGATAGGAGAAAATGCCTGTCGGGGACCTGGCCCGTCCCCAGCCACGCAGCCTACACATCCCAAAGCCCTCATGCCCCTGACCTTTCCCAGGGTCCCTGCCTCCCCTCCCAGGAGGAAGCCGGGCCCTCCTAGCTCAGCAGGGCAGGGGTTCAAGAGAATCAGGGGCGCCCTGGGGGACTGGGTAGGGGACCAGGCAGCCAGGGGAACACAGGTCCCCTTCATGGCCAGCTCAGCCAGTTGGATCCTCCCTTGTCCCCCTGGACCCGCTGGGGACTTGGGGTTTTCATACATCTGATTAGCATAAATTAGCAGCTACCAGCAGGAGGGAGGAACACATTCCGGGGGGCCCAGTCTTGTTTTTGGAACTCTTATCGAGTCCTGCTGAGGGCTCCCCTTGTTCACCGGCCACCGGATGGCCGTCTGGTGTTTGTGTACCCAGCAGCGGCCCACACCAGCCCCCAGTGAGCCCATGACCCGCGGGCTCCAAGGATAACACAGAGGGAAAGAGCGTGATGCCCAGGAGGGGACGTGATGCCCCAGGAGCAACACGCCCTGACTCCAGACCCAACCCCAACCCCAGACTCTCGCCCAGGATCCCTGTGCTCTGGGAAAAAGACCTCCGTGCAGGGCAGTGGGGGATGCAGGGGGAGGGCCTGAATGGCCTCCCCCAGTTCTCCCATCAGGGAAGCAGTGGTCCTCCTGAGCCGCTCAGGCCCGGTTATGTTCACAGCATCCTTCCCACTGGGCACACCAATCCCATTCCCTGGGGAAGAAGCTGATGGGCCCTGACTTCCCAAGCAAAGGGAAGGCAACTTCCATCCCCAAACCCCACTGTATGCCAAGCCCAGGTTGGGTACTTGCTGTGTCATCCAAGGATCCCATGGGTGGTAGAAGGGACATGGACAGCTTTTGTCTACCCACCAGCCCTTCCCCTGCTTCCGGTAACTGCAACCATTAGAGTTCCTTATTAGGTGAACTATGAGCAAGAACTCTGGAATCAAAGTTCAGATCCCAGCCTCACCACTCACCAGCTGTGCGCCTCTCTGCCTCAGTTTCTTGGCCTGCAAAATGGGATCATTGTTACAGGAGTGAAATGAATTAGTGCATTTAAGGTACTTCTTAGAACAGCACCGGAACATGGTAAGTATGATGTGTTAGCTATTGCTGATTGCCTTAGCAAGACTGCTGATAACAGGACCTCTGTCTCCAACCACAAGGGTGGACTTGTGACCTGCTGTTGTTATTCAATCATAAGCCGTGTCTGACTCTTTGTGACCCTGCGTACTGGAAGCACGACAAGCCTCCCCATCTCTCACCATCTACCAGTTTGCCCAAGTTGGTGTCCAGTGAGTCAGTGATGCTATCCAACCATCTCATCCTCTGCCACCCTCTTCTCCTTTTGCTTTTAATCTTCCCCAACTGCAAGGGTAGACATGTTCCCTGGAGGTGGCTAATTGGAACTTCTCATCTCCAGCTGACCACAGTGATTGTCCCAGGAATAGGCAAGCTCAGCCAATCAGACTTTTGCCCTGGTGTTTCATATTTGGATGTTGGTAGAGATGCTCTCTGTTTCTCTGGTGTGGCTAAGCTGAAAAGACATAGCCCAGTGGTGTGCATGGCCCTGCCCGCCTGTCCTCACTCGCCATGTCAAGTAGGAGAAAGTGTAGTGAAGCGTGCAGTAGGAGGAAGTGAGGCCACCACCTAGACAGAAGCAGAGCCAAGAGCGATGGAAGAGAGATGCAGAAACCAAGAGATGCAGAGCCTGACAGTGACTGGCTGACAGCAAAGCCCACCCCATTATTTCTATCCCTGCACCTCCCCTACTGTGAGCCAGGGAAAATCCTGAATAATCCAAGCTTTATCATCTCTGTTGTACATACAAGCAGACTGAGGCTCAGGATGAAGAGTGTCTTAATCTATTTAGGATGCCATAACAAAGACCATAGTCTAGGTGGCCTACAAACAATAGAAAATTATTCCTCGCAGTTCTGCAGGCTGGCAAGTCCAAGAACAGCAGCAGATTCAGTGTCTGGTGAGGGCCCACTTCTTGGTTCACAGACAGCCGTCTTTACTTGAACTCACATGTGTAAGGGGCAAGGGAACTTGTAGGGGCCTCTTTAATTAGGGCACTAATCTCACTTTGGAGGGCTCCACCCTCATGGCCTAACTACCTCCCAAAGGCCCCACCTCCTAATACTATCACCTCGGGATTAGATTTCAACATAGGAATTTGCAGGAGATGGAAACATTTAGCCCAGAGGAGGAATGATCTGCTTGTGGAGGGGAGAGGTAAATGGTGGTGGAGCCAAACGCAGGTGGCCCTCCAGAGTCCAACGAGGGAAGGAGGGAGGGAGAAAGGGAGGGACAGAGACAATTTAGCCTCTTTGTCTCTGCATCCCTTCTTGGACTGGACATTAGCCCTCTGTTTGGACAGCTGCCTGGAAGAGAGAACCTGAGCTGAAAATCCAGCTCTGCCATTGTCTTGCTGTGGGAACTCATTTTTCTTCTCTGAGCCCAGTTTCCTCATCTGTAAAATGGGTAGAATAGTCCTTATTTCACTATATTAGCATAAGCTCATGTCACGTTGAGAGTGCCCAGTGCGTACTCAGCACCCCGTAAATGCTCACTTTTCTATTCCCCTCAAACCATATCCTTCGTTTCAGTCCTCCAGGAAGCCAAAACACCTCAGATCTGAAGGGCCCTCCATGCTCTTAGTGGATCACCAAGGAAGATGGTAACCCCCATTTTAGAGACGGGGAGCTGAAGCTCAGGACAGTTCAGCAGCATACCCAAGCATACACAGCAATGGGACCTCTCAAACTCCAACCAAATTTGCCCTGAGTCCCTGCCCCAGCATTCTTTGCAGTCAGAGGCTGAGAGTCCAAGTAGGAGATCTCTTGAGGGTCGGGTAAGTGGTGAGGACTGAAGCGGGTAGGGGTGAGCCCAGAGCGCCTTGCCCAGCTTTCAGGGGCTCAGCCCTCCCCACTCCCTCCATGCCTAGGCTCTGGGTCCTAGGTAAAGGCCGCCTCCTGCTGGCCAGACAGGGAACTCCAGCCCAGGCTCCTGGTCAATCCCAGGAAAGGCACACAGTTAAGGAGCTTGGAGCTTGCACTCCTTGTGAATTTAGGGAAAGGAGTTTAACTCTCTGAGCTTTGGTTTTTTTCATAGGCCAAGTGGGAATAATAACAGTGTAATAAATGAAACAATGCTGGAAAATGCTTGGCACAATGCCCAGACCAGTGGTTTTCACTTGAGTGTGTATCAGAATAACCTGGGCTTTCCAGGTGGCTCAGTCGTAAAGAATCTGCCTGCAAATCAGAAGATATGCAGGAGACGTGGGTTCAATCTCTGGGCAGGGAAGCTCCCTTGGAGGAGAAATGGCAACACACTCCAGTATTCTTGCCTGGAAAATCCCATGGACAAAGCAGCCTGGTGGGCTATATAGTCCATGGGGTTCCAAAACAGTTCGACACAACTTAGAGACTAAGCAACAACGAAAATAAAGAAATAACCCAATTGTCCATCAACGAATGGATGATGAACAAAGCATAAAATATGCATACAATGGAATATTATCTAGCTTTTAAATTTGACATGTGCTACAACATGGATTCACCTTGAAGAGATTATGCTAAGTGAAATAAGACAAATATTATATGATTCTGCTTATATGAGTTACCTCAAATAGCCAAATTCATAGAGACAGAAAGTAAAACAGTGGTTTCCAACGGCTGGGAAGAGCAGAGATCGGGGAGTTCCTGTTTTCATAGGTACTGAGTTTGAGTTTGGGAAGATGGGAATGTTCTGGAGGCAGATGGATCAGTGTGAATGTATTTAATGCCACTGAACCCCTACACACAAAAATGGTAAAAATGGTAAATTGTATGTTATCATCTCTTACCCCCAAAAATCAATAAATAAACATAAATAAAAGAGCACTTGGTGTGAGATCTGAAGGATCAGCATTCCTCCAAAGAAGGGGATGGTGTCCTAGCAGAGGGAACCATGTGAGTCCAGCCTGGGAGGCCAGGATCCTCAGGGAGCCTCAGGGCGGGGCAGAGAGAGGCTGGGGCCAGAACTTATCCCTGAGGCCCCTGAGACTCAGTCTCCCCATCTGCAACATGGGGATGATCCACTCGCTTCACTTCACAGAGAAAAAGGATCTCTCTCAACTCCCCAAAAACAAGAGAAAAAAATCCTAAACAGGAGCTTGGTTTCTCTGAGATAGGGAGGCTGGTAATGGGATTACATTTGGGGGTTCAAAAGCTTCCCAAAGCTTCCCAGGAACTATAGCAACCCCATCTCCACCCATCCCCACCCCCCTGCGGAAGGAGCAAAACCTGCTTCTCCTACAGTGGGGCCCTAACCCAGGAGGGATGCCTTGGGGACCCGGGCCTGGACGAGCAGTGTTCCAGAGTGGCCACCAGGGGGCGCACTGCACCCACAAACCCAGCGTGCCTTCCACTCTGGATGGAGGGAGAGAAGACTGTCCTGGGGGCCTTTCCTGGGCAGGGGGATCCAAGGTCTGTTGAAAGCTGCCTCTGGGTGGGGGACACCATGCACCATGAACTCACAGCCACGGAGATGTCCAGGTTGGAAAGAGTTTAGAAAGGGGACCTCTTTACAGAGGTGAGGAGTCCAGAGCATAGAAGGCACCCGCCATGGTTGCAGGGCAGGGCAGAACAGGACGGGAACCCCGTGGCTCTCAGCTTCCAGCACACACTTATTCCTTCTCTCCAGGCTCCCGGAGAGCTGGGCCCAGACAGAGGCCAGGGGCCAAGACAAAATGGAACTGTGGGGAGAGGGGGCTAGAGCATACCCACATCCCCTGTCCTCCCAGGACACTGAGGCACAGAAAGGCAATGCTTGCCTGCCTCCCTCCTGAGCAGCTCAGGAACCTATGGTGGGGCCCAGCGAGCCCCCTCTACCCCTCCAAGGGGCTTAATTGGGGGTAGGGCTGTGCCTGGCCAGGCAGACCAGGCTGCTGCGGTAGCCGGCTCGAAGCCCCACAGAGAGCCATTGATTGGATCTGTGGTCAGGAGGGCACTGGGGTCAGTCTGTTACGAGTCTGCAGAGGACAGTCATCAGATGGTCATCTGATGGGTCCCCTGGGCCCTCTCTGGAGGAGCAGGACTGGGGAGGTGTCAGGGAGCCCCCTGGGTCTCTGCAGGGCCTTTCTCCCCTCCTCCGCATCCTGACCCCACTTCCCTCCTCAAATTGCTACTGAAAACTATACCTCCTCCCTGTGGAACAAGGCCTCATCCTTCTAGGAACCTGTCCCAAGGAAACCATCAGAAACAGGTAGTTGTAGTGGAGGCAACTTGGTGCACAAGTTTGTGTAATTCTCAGAACAACTCTACAGCTTAGATACAATGAGTTCGTTCCCATTTTCCAGTGGGGGGACCCGCAGCCTGGACAAGGAGGTCACATTTTACAGATGAAGAAATGAAGCCCAGAAAACAAACTGTCTTGCTATTCAAGGGCCCCCCCATCACTGCCCAGACCTTGGATAACAGAGAGTCAGGTCTGGCTGAACACACTGAGGATATGGGAAGGAACTGCCCCCTACACACACACACACACACACACACACACACAGACACACCCCCAGCCTTCTAAGTCTCACCTATATCACTCATCAGAGTCAGGCATTCCACTATTAGGGATTCACTTCTTTGGATCTAAAGGCTTGAAGGAGCTTGGTTCAAGGTAGGATTCAGGGCATGGGTCTTTGTACAGCTCCCTGGTAATCTGGGCCAGCACCCTGCTGAGAAGTCATGGCTTTAGAGGCCACTAGTGAGGTGTGAGTGCCATGGACTATGTCACCTTCTAAGCTGAGGTCAGCACTGGCGCCTGAGAGCAGGGAAGGGGAAGGAAAGGAACTCACACCACGGGGAGGCCATGCCTCTCACCAGATACTGCTGAGCACACACAGCCCTCACCCTGTCCACACAGAAATCCTGAGAAAGGAGGTTATTGTCCCCCAGATGAGGAAAAAAGCTTCAGAAAAGGTAAGGGACTTGCCCGAGGTCCCACAAGTAACATCAAATAGCTGGAATTCAAACCCAGGCCTCAGCACCCCCATCACAGCCCTGGGCTCTGGTCCTGGCCTTCCCTAACTGGCTCTGTATCCTGAAAAACCCTACCCCCACCCCCAGGCCTTCTATAAAATTCAGGGGTTGAGAGTCACAATCTTGCATGAGCCCAAGAGGTCAGACACTGCCTAGGACCTAACCCCAGCCCCATCCCTTACAGGTGAACTTAGGCCCATTCCTTAATTCTGTTCTGCCTCCATTTGCTCATCTGTAAAATGGGGCTAATACCAGTTTGGCCTTCATAGAGTCACAGTGAGGATGAACTGAACTGATACCCGGAAGGTGCTTGGAGGGAAAGGGTTGTGTCTGGCATGGAGGGAAAGCCATTCTGCTTTGAGTCCCCCGTCAGTGACTCACTTGGGTGGTGAGACCCCGCCTCACCCCCTGCCCCAGACAGGTCCCTTGGAGGGGGTGAGGCTGGTGTTGGAGTTGAGGCTGGCTCAGGGGGAGAGAGAAAGCACCTTCCAACAGATTACAGTCTGGATAACATGTCAGGGAAAGGTCTGCCAGAGCCCCAGGCTCCTCGCTCTTTGGCCCCTTGCTGGTCCCACGAATCCCTGGGCAGATAAAGCCCAGTTCCTCACTTCCTGCCTCTCAATGAGGCCCTTTGTGCAGCGGGGATCAGAGGCCAGATCTGGCCCCACTAGGGGCCTGATCAAACTGCAGCGCCGACCTGGCACAAAGGGCCCTCACACGCGGCCAGAGAGGCCCTGCTCTGCTCAGGACCCGCCCGCTGTCTCCCAACTTCCGCGGCCCGGGTGGCCAAGGAGGGCCCACGCCAGCCGCCTGCCCCACATCACAGGCAGAGGGCGCAGAGGCCAAGACCCGCCGGCGGGGGGCCGGGGAGGGCCCTCGATAAGGGGGTGGCAGGAAGGGACTCAGCGGGGGGCCGCTGGGAATCAAAGCCTCCCAAAGTTCCCCATTTGGGAGCCAGAGGGCCCTGCTCTTTAAAATAAATAAATAAAGCATTCCAAGTCCTCTTGTAGCTTCTCCTCCGGACTCAATGCCAGCTTTTCCCCAGCCGCACGAAGCTCTACCCGCTGCTGCCTCCCCCACCACTAACCTCCTCCTCTTCTCCAAACCCACCGGCCCCTCCCCACCCCCCCAAACCCCCCCAACCGCCCCCCACTCCGACCTGGCCCCAGGCTCTCCCTCTGCCTGTGGCACTTCCCTTCACCAGCTCCCCATCCCTCATCCTCACTTTCCACTAAGGCTTTGCTCAAAGATACATTCCTGGACCCCTGACCACTGGCCGCCAACCTTTCTCTGGCCCCATCTCCAGCCCTCCGTCCTTTCCCTCTGGAGCCAGTGGGTCCCCACCACGCTTGCCAAGGTCACCAACGACCTTAGGCCCGGTGGCCAAGTCTCAGCCTCCTGATTAAGTGACCTGCCAGCAGCCTAGACACAGCCTGGACAACATGCTGTCTGTTCTTATTTCTCGGGCACCTCTGTCCGTCTTCCTCCTGCTTTATGGGCTCCTGCAAACGGAGAAGGCAATGGCACCCCGCTCCAGTACTCTTGCCTGGAAAATCCCATGGGCGCAGGAGCCTGGTAGGCTGCAGTCCATGGGGTTGCTAAGAGTCAGACACAACTGAGTGACTTCACTTTTACTCTTCACTTTCATGCATTGGAGAAGGAAATGGCAACCCACTCCAGTGTTCTTGCCTGGAGGATCCCAGGGACGGGGGAGCCTGGTGGGCTGCTGTCTATGGGGTCGCACAGAGTCGGACACGACTGAAGCGACTTAGCAGCAGCAGCAAACATGGGAGGTGGTCTCCTTCGCCTTTACTCCATCACACAGTCTCTGTTTTTTGTTTTTGCTTTTTTAAAAAAATATGTATCTATTTGGCTTCACTAGGTCTTAATTGCAGCGTGTGAATGCTTAGTTGAGGCGTGAGGGATCTTGTTCCCTGACCAGGTTCGAACCCAGGCCCCTGCATTGGCAGCATGGACTCTTAGCCACTGGACCACCAGGGAAATCTCACACAGCCTCTGCTTCTAAGCACCTCCTTTCTGCTGATGACACCCAACTCACACCTCCAGCCTCAACCTGTCCCCAGACCTTGGGTTCCCACCATCCACCCTCATTTCCAGGAGCCCTGGTGGTGGTTCATAGTCAGCATGCCTAACCCCCACCCAGAGCCACCCTGCCCCCAGCCTGCTGAGCACCGCTTCCCAGCTCCTGAATAAGCACCCCTTCGCTCACACTCACCCCTCTCACGAGACAGGAAGGCTCTTGCCCCTCCCGCCCTCAAAACAGATGCAGATCACTTCTGCTGCTCCCAAGGCCATCACCCTGGATTTTTGCCAGACCCTCCCAACCGGTCTCCCCACTCTGCCCCAGCCCCTTCAAACCCTGCCATGGCTCCCCTCTCAGTCAGGATTAAAGCCAGTGAGGACCTAGGTGGCCCTGCCCAGCTGCCCTCCCAGCCCTCCACTGTTCCCCTCTGACCTCTGCCCCTGCCCACTGCCCACTCCACCTGCACAGGGGTCTCCTTGAACATTCCAAGCTCACTTTGCACACAGGGCCTCTGCATTTGCTCTTCCCTCCTCCTGGACCACCCTTCTCACAGATTAGTTGATCCCTCCTATGGGTCTCAGCTCGAATGTCACTAGATCCATGAAATCTCCCCTGGCTCCCCTCTGTTCATAGCAAAACAACCGTGCCCCCATCCACACCCCTGTCTCCGGCCCCTGCTCCATAGCCTGTATCACCCACTGGCCTCCTCTGTATCTGCTGTGGCGGTTTAGACACTAAGTCATGTCCGACTCTTTGCGACCCCATGGACTGTAGCCCTCCAGGCTGCTCTGTGCAAGGAATTCTCCAGGCAAGAATACTGGAGTGGGTTGCCATTTCCTTCTCCAGTGTCTGCTGAGCCCCCCGCAATAAGTAGGCTCCACGTTCACAGGCGCTTCACCAGTTTGGGTCAATGCCAGCCACCCAGAAGAGTGCCCAGCACATAGTAGGGGCTTCAGGAACACTCACTGGGTCAGCGAATGAGCCGTGTATGGAAAGTTTGTCGGGGGTAGGAGGGGGATTCCGGAAGAGATGCCGGCAGAAGAACTCCATGGAGGAGACTGAGACGTAAGAGAACACAGAGAGTTCAGGGAGGTGGGGAGTGGAGTGTGCAGGGTAGAGGCCGGAGGGTCTGAGTCTGGGGCTGGGGAGTTGGGCGAGAACCTGGTCACGAAGAGTTTTGTTCATTCATTCATTCAGCATGTATTAAGTCCTATGTGGAGCCTGGCCTCCTGCCCACCTAAGGGGAGGGGACTTAACCCTGAAGGTACTTGGGAGCCACTGAGAGACGCAGAGCAAGGGAAGGACATGTCACTGCAGGTCACGATGCTCCACACTAGGGAACCCCAGTGGTCTCCCCCAGGGGGCCTGCTCCCACCCCACGCTGGCCTTCACCCCCAGGAAGCCCTCAGGAGGTCTCACACCCAACTAAGGTTTCACCTGAGGCTGCACAGTGACCATCTCCATATGAGTCAGGCTATCCATCTGTGACCCTCCCGGTATGTGGGTCCCCCCAACCCAGATGGGGGACTTGAACGTCCCCAGCTGGTGGAATCTCTTCCTGAGAATCCAACTCTTATATTTTTCAAGGTGGGGCAACTGAGGCTATCAAAAAGGATTTATTCAAGGTCATACTGCACATCAGCCACAACGCTTTCGTTTACAAGGAAAGTGAAGTGAAAGTGAAAGTCACTCAGTTGTGTCCGACTCTTTGTGACCCAATGGACTATACAGTCCATGGAATTCTCCAGGCCAGAATATTGGAGTCGGTAGCCATTCCCTTCTCCAGGGGATCTTCCCAACCCAGGGATCGAACCCAGGTCTCCCACATTGCAGGCAGATTCTTTACCAGCTGAGCCACAAGGGAAGCCCATTTACAAGGAACAAGCATGCAATTCAGATGGACTTCTTTTAAAAGAAGAGGAAAAAGAAGAAGCAGAGAAGGAAGAGGGGACCTGACTCACATAACTAGGATGCTGAAGCATGAACTTCAGGTACAGTTGGATCCAGGCCATAAACAATGGCTGGCTCAGCTTGGGACACATGCTGCCCATCCCTTGGACCAATTACTGAGCCAAGGGTCTGCAGAACTCTCGATGGCCAAGCCTAGGTATAATATGCCTCTTGTTGGAGTGGATATCAGGTGGGCAGAGCAGTGTCAGCCCCACATGACACCCCAGGACTGAGGAAGGACCAGGACCCTAAAGAAAAATCAGAGTGTTGACCTGAGAAAGGGGGTGAACAGAAGCAGGTGGCCACCATCCCCAGGAACTCAGTGACCGAACCAAGGTCAGAACCCTGGCCACCTGACTCCAGGCCTCTTGCCATTCCACTGTCATGAATCCCATGAGCAAGATTAACTAGACATCAGCATGGGAGGGAGCAGATGGAACCAGGGTGGGAGGTGCGGGAGCTGGAGGCAGGGGGGCCAGTCGGGAGATCGTCTGGGCAAGAGGTAATGAGCCCCTTGACAGAAACTCATCAATCTAACTCCCTAACCCACTTTCCCACTTTGGCATTTTGCTGGGGGAAATATCTGTCACTTGTTCAAGATGAATGATACACCAACACCATTATTAATGTACTTTTAAGCGGTGTTTAGAATCCAGTTCACTTTAAATAAAAGAACACTATGTGGATCTCTCCTGACTTGTTTAGACGCTAGAGGCGCTGGCACGATGTGGCTGCTACAACATCTGGGCTCTGCCCCCAGCACGGCGCACTGAGCCAGATCCACCTAGACCCAGTAAGTGCCAGGACAAGGCAGCCTCCAGCGAGAGAAGCCTGAGGCTGGTGAGGGCGGGTGAGATGAGTGATTTCTTCTACAACTGTGAAAGCATCAGTGTCAGTTTTCTGGAAAGTCATCTAATAGAATGCTTTGGCTCACTCATCCCTTCTGGGAAGCTCTCTTGAAGATATTGCTGGAGATGTGAAACAAAGCTGCAAGGGCTGGAGATGTTCATCATGGCATTGTTTATGACAGAGAGAAATGGGAAATAACCTAAATGTCCAAGCAGAGGAGAACAGTTGTGCAAACTTAAGGCACGTCCACTCAGTGGAACATTTTGTGTCTATTCAAAGAAAATGTTGCCTACGATGATTACTGACTTCAAATGACTTGACTGGGAAAAGCAGAAGTTTAAAGAAACTCAAGTCAAAAGGAGGGCTATTTTAAGCATCAGAGGAGTTTCCCAGAATTCAGTCGCCAGCAGCACAACTGGACGTACCAACCCTGCCAGGCCCTCAGGCAGCACATATCTCCACAACTGGGTCCCTCATCCCTGTTTCTCTCTCACTTCAATTTCCTCTTTCCACAGATCATCTTGATGGTTCTGCTCCCCCCAGAGTTTACCTAGTACTGTATTCCATCATGTTATTTGATTCACTCTTCTCCTCCTGTCGAAAGAAAAACAGAAAAGGAGGGAAGGAGGTGAAAAGGAAAAAAGAGAAGAGAAAAAAGAATACCTAGATGATCTCAGTTCAGTTCAGTCACTCAGTTGTGTGACTCTTTGTGATCCCATGGACTGCAGCATGCCAGGCTTCCCTGTCCATCACCATCTCCTGGAGCTTGCTCAAACTCATGTCCATCGAGTTGGTGATGCCATCCAACCTCTGTCATCTTATCCTCTATCATCCCCTTCTCCTCCCGCCTTAAATCTTTCCCAGAATCAGGGTCTTTTCCAATGAGTCAGTTCTTTGCGTCAGATGGCCAAAATATTGGAGGTTCAGCTTCAGTATCAGTCCTTCCAATGAATATTCAGGACTGATTTCCTTTAGGATGGACTGCTTGGATCTCCTTGCTGTCCAAGACTCTCACGAGTCTTCTCCAACACCACAGTTCAAAACAGTCAATTCTTCGGGGCTCAGCTTTCTTTATAGTCCAACTCTCACATCCATACATGACTACTGGAAAAACCATAACTTTCACTATGTGGACCTTTGTTGGTAAAAGAAGGTCTCAGCCTGGTCCAACCAGCTGTGCTAGACCAGGTGGTCTACCCACATGACACCAGGCTTCAATCTTAATTGTTTAGATGGGGTACTGCAGGGGAAACAGTCGCTATCTCAAATAAGAGGACATAACCCAGGATGTGTCAGTTATCTATTGCTGCATAACAAAAGATCCTCTTTAAACATTTAATGATTTAAAGCAGCATTGATCTCACGCTCTTCCTGAGAGGCAAGAGTTGCAGGGCAGCTTAGGCACCCTGATGGGTGGCTCAGGGTCTCACGTGAGTTTGACGCCGCCTCTTCTGTGGGTTCGATGGGACTGGAGGACCCACTTGCAAGCTCACCCACATGGTTGTTGACAGAAGGCTTCAGTTTCTGGCTGGCTATTGGCTGGAGGCTACAGTCCCTCCTCACACTACCCTCTCCGTCAGGCTGTTCACAGCGGCACAGCTGGCCTTTCCAAGAGCAAATGATCTGAGAGAGAGAGAATGACCAGGACTGAAGCTGTAGGGTCTTTTCTAACCTAACCTCAGAAGTGACCCCATCAGTTCTTCCACATCTTACTGGTCACACAGACCAACCCTGGCACGAGGCTGTGGGAGAGGGACTATACAAGAGTGTGAACCCCAGGAGGACAAATCAGTGGGGGCCACCTTTGAGCCTGGCTAACACCCAGAAAGCCAAAGAATTGGTGCCTGAGGAAACCAGCCAGCACCCACTCCCCCTGATGGCCCAGTGGTCAGCCACCCTCTTCAGTGTTGAGGTTCGCTCTTCCCTGCCCATCACAAGCCATCAGAAACCATCCATTCTCCAGGACTGCAGCAGGAGCCACACTGGACAGCTCCCCACCCAAACACCCATTAGAATGGCTCCAATTAAAAAGACCAACCATGCCAAGTGTTGGCGAGGATGTAGAGCACAGGAACTCTCGTCCACTGCTGGCGTGAATGTAAAACAGTACAACCATTTGGGAAAACAGTCCACCCTTCCAAGCACCCCAGACCTTCCATTGCTAGGGATTTACCTAGGAGAAAAGAAACACATAGCCACAACAAGCCTTGTATATAAATCTTCCTAGAAGCCTTATTTGTAATAGTCCAAAACTATTGATAGAAACAACCCATTGTCCATCTAAAGTGAACAGAAAAGCAAACTGCTGTATCCATAGGATAGAACAGCACTCAGAAATAAAAGGAATGCAGAGCCCTAAGAATGGATCTCAAAAAGATGATGCTGACCGAAGGAAACGGGACACAAAAGTCTACAAACTCTGTGATTTCCTTGAGGTAAACGTCTAGAAAAGGTCAAGTGATCTATAGTAACAGAAGACAGATTGGGTCTGGCCTGAGAGTGGGCGTGAAGGGGTGGCTAAGGGGAAGGGGAAAACCTTCCAAGGTTTGATGGGGATGTCAACGGTATTGATCGTGGTGGTGCCCTCGCCAGTATATGTGCCTATTCAAGCTCTCTGGGGTGTAGGTTTTCAATAAGTTGTATTCATGAAACATGCACAATGTATTTTAAGTTGTTTCTTAAAAACCCAAATGCGTAGTCCCTTGATTGAGTGATTTACCAAACTGTGGCTAAGCTGGAGACCTCCGGGGTCTGCTTTGACGACTCTTTGCAAATACCTCTTGGATGGGCTTGAGCGATACCAACTGGGCGTCATCTCCTCGGCAGGTTTAGACCTTGTTAATCCATGACTCTGGAAACTGGCTTCCCATACCCACCAAAGGTCGTTCGGCAAGTTCATGGCAGAGCATGGAGCTAAGCACAGCCCTCCTGATTCCCTGGGCCTTCCCTTCCCCTCGGCGGAAGGAGAAATAGAAGCACATGGGCTGCTTCATGGTTCTCCAAGCTGCTTGACATCTGTAATCTCATTTCCTGGATTAATCCCATTTAACACAGTTGAGTGTGTAATGGATAAGATGGTGCTGGGAGGACAGACAGCTTGTTTATTTATGGCAGGCATCTATTCTGATGGCTCGGGGCCCAGGCCAGGCCAATTGTTAGATATCTTGAATAACCCTCCTGGGTTAAGCGTTCTGGGCTTTGGAGTCAGAAAGACCTGGGCTGGAATCCAGGCACTACCACTTAACTAGTGGAAGAACATGAGCAAACCATTTAACCCCTCTGTGCCTCAGTTTCCCCCTCTCTAAAATGGAAATAACAGCAGTAGCTGCCTCACAATGCTGCCGGGAGGATTAAATGGGATAACAGCTTCCAGCTCATGGTGTGTGCATGCTAAGTCGCTTCAGTCGTGTCCAACTCTTTGCGACCCCATGGACTGTAACCTGCCAGGCTCCTCTGTCCATGGGATTCTCTAGGTAAGAATACTAGAGTGTGTTGACCTCCTTCAGGAGATCCTCCCAACCCAGGGATTGAACCCACATCTCTTACGTCTCCTGCATTATCAGGCAGGTTCTTTACCACGAGCACCACCTGGGAAGCCCACCCAGCTCATAGTAAACGCTTAAAGTCTGGCGGCTGTCATTACAACTATTACTACTATTAATCCTCACAATACTCTTATGAAGTAGGTCCCATTATTATCCCTACTTTACGCATAAAGAAACTGAGGCTCAGAGAGGCAAAGCAGTTCACCCAAGATGACCCAGAAAACAAGTGCCAGAACCAGGACTTGACCTCACGTCCCTTCTATGGTTCCAAAGCCTTTGGGTAGCAGCAGGAATTCTAAGATAAGCAGCTGTGATTAAAGTCCCCTCAAAGCCCTCTAGTTACAGTTAGAGCTGAAGGGAACCAAGGCCTGGCGAGGATGGTGCAATTGAGGTCAGGTCAAGGGTCCCCTCTCTGGACTCCGGGCTTGGCCACTGAGAAAAGCAAGACAGCACAGAGAATGGAGACCATGAGCCCAGAGAACGGGCCCCCAAACCCAACACACCCCTGAGAGTGGCCAGGCCTGCTCCTTCCACCAACGGCCAACAGTCCTCAGAGTCTGAACCCCAAACAGTGACAGGATCAGTGTGTGACCCTAGGCAGGTCCCAGCAACCAAAAGCCCTGCACCCAGCCGTACGCCAAGGGTACTGGACAAGATGGCAGCTCAGGACATGTTAGCTTCCAATGTGCCAGCAATGCCTGGATGCAGAGAGCACTCAACTCCAGGTGGGCTGGAGACTTGAAAGTCCAAAGGGGGTGTTCCAGGTAGAGCCCACTGGAGCAAGGCGCCGGCCCCAACGTGGGGTCACCATTGATCCAAACAAAGCAGCCTGCAGGGGGTGAGTGGAGCGATGGCTTTGTAGACAGTAGATCTGGATCCACTTTCCACTCCACTGTTCACCAGCTCCGCCAGCCTGGCCATTTCACTGCCTGGCTCTGAGCCTCAGTATCTTCATCCACAAAACGGGGACAACCACACCAGCTTTATCAGGTTATGTGGCACTTAAAGAAAAAAAAACAAATCATTTACCTGAAGCACCTGTAAATAATCAGCGGTGGTTGCTTTAATCACTGCTTCCTGCCTTCACCCACGCAGCTCCTAAAGGTCTGAGTCCTTGGGTTGCAGGAAAATCCATCCACCCAGATGACAGGCACCCTACAGTAGCCACTGCAGCCCACGGGGCTCAGACACAGAAGTGAGTTCATACTCACCCTCGCACACAGAGACCCCACCTGAGCACATGCACACACAGTCTGCGCTCCAGGGGATTCGCAGGATTTGCTGGAGAGACACGAAGAGTTAACAGTGGCTCCGTTGACATCAGGAACCAGCCGGCTCCCCGCCAGGACCTCCGCGCAGGAGGAGACGGGTCCTGTGGCTGGGCTGCTGGAGGAGCCTGAGACCTTAGTGTTGCTTCAGTAGGTTTCTCATCAAGCCGGCGGGCCCCTAGCACAACCTACGGCACCAGGGGATCTGGAGAGAAGAGAGCCCAGGGTCCTGGGGAGAAAGAAAAGGCTTCCCGCCCAATTCACCCTCCTTCCAGGTTGAGACTCTACCTAACCTGCCTTGGGGTCAACCAGTGAGTGTGTGAGTCCCCAGGAGGCCAGGATGGGGGACCCTGGTGGGAAGGAGGCTGGACAGAGAGCCGGGGGTGAAGGGAGGTCACTGTGGCAGGATGGTCAGTGGTTACACCAGTGAGCTTTGGAGCAGGAGAGCCCTGATTTGTCCCCCAGCTCTGCCATGTATTAGCTGTGTGACCCAGACAAGTTACTTAACCTCTCTGGACCTCAACTTCCCACCTATCAAATGGAGATGATGTGATGAGTGGGATAATGTTACATGGTAGGGATACGGGGAGTAGGAGGAAGAGTTAACAACATCACATACGCCCCTGGATGTAGTCAGCACTCAGTGGTGTGAGTCATTTTTATCAAGGGTCCAGGAGCAAGCAACGGCCTCTAGATAGTGGGTATCCCATGGATTACAAAGTGACAGCTCAGGAGACCAAATGCAACCCACAAACGGCCTCTGTTTGGCCCACACAGTGTCTTTCTTTTTTCCTTTCTTTTTCAAATTTTGCCAACATTTAATAATCAGATTTCACATCAAAATCCGAATTTTCTGCTTTTCTTGAAAAGTATAAACACCGGCAATCCTAGACCCGCTTTCCCGCCAGTTAGGTACCCTCCAAAGCCGAGTGGCCACTGCCCAGCTCCCCCAGCCTTTTCTGGGTCCAGCCACCTCTCCTGCTCTGCCCTGCAGGCCCTGGAGGCTGCACCCCCTGACCTGGTCCAGTGCCTTCATGAGGCACATGGGGAAATGGGGCTCTAAAGGGGGCAGAAACCCAGCCAGGGTCACATGGCAAGTCAGTGGCAGAGCTGAAATTAGGACTCAGGTGGCCAGATCCCCAGTCCTCCTGGAACACTGCGGAGATGCTAATGAGAGAAATTGGCCATGCCCCCAAAGCTCCTGCATCTACAGCCCTTAGATACGAGCTTCACTGGGCATGGAACTACTGCCCTGAGCCTTAATTTCTTCATCTATTAAATGGGCTAACCATCCCTTCCTCAGAGTGATTGTCAAGAAGAAATGAAGTTTTAAAGTAAGGCTCTTAGTGCAGCGATTGATTGACAGGTAGCGGTCTTCGTCACTGTTATCAGTGAATCCTGGCCTGCATGAGGCATACTCACCGTCTTACTGCTTCCTCTAAGCAGCTGATGTCACATCACTCTGCTTAGCCCCATCTGACAGATGAGAAAACTGAGGCCCAGAGGAGGGGCATGAGACGCAGACAGCCCAGGAGTGATGGAGCCAGGATTTGGGATTCCAAGTTCAAGCCAGGACTGTCTGGCTCCCAAACCCCAGCTTTCCTCATGCATCAGAGGCCTCTGCAGAGTCCACAGATGACAACTGAGGGCCTACTATGTGCCAGGCCCTGTTGCAGACACAAGGGACAAAGTGGAGAACACAAGAGACAAACAGGAGTAGGGTATAAGCCATCAACAAATCGCGCAGGCTCTGGCAGTGGTAGATGCTAGGAAGAAAACAGCAGAGAATTAGAGAGTGCCCGGACAGGCAGAGTGGGTGCCTTGGGCAGAGCCGGCAGGGCAGGCTGCCCCAGGAAGGTGCCATCAAACTGGGACCTGAAGTCTGAGCAGGAACCAACCAGGCAACAACTGGCCAGAAGGCTCCAGACTGGACCAGGGCTGGTGTTCTCCAGGCGCAGGTGCTTCCAGTGTGGCTGGAACAAGAGGAAGAAAAAAGAGATGAAGTCAGAGAGGTATGTGGTAGCCTGAGTACTGAGCGATAGGGCCCCTGGTTTAAAAATAATAATACCCTCCACTCTTCATCCAGGGCATGCCGGGTGCCAGACACCGTGCTGAGACTTCTGCCTGCAAAACCTCATTCCATCCTCCCCAGACACCTGCGAGCTACAGCTCATTGTCCTGCTTGTCAGTGATGACACTCAGGCTCTGAGAGAGGTAGACTTGACCGGGGCCACCCCATGGGGGAGATGGGTGCAGGTCTGGAATTCCCATCTGAACTCTAAAGGCAGGCTAGGTCTCCAGGTACCACCTACTGGGAGTAAGCTCAGACCCCTGGCCTTGATGAGATCAGAACAGGACCTAAAGGGTCACCTCCCAGCCGAGCAGGCCTCTTCCTGGAGCAACAAGGCTTTTAAGGTTCCCATCCCCGGTGACACTGGGCTTCCAGCCTGTGGGCAGGGACACACACAGCACACACGCTCACACGCCTGTGCAGGCTCACACATACACAGCAGCCCGGCCAAGAGATAGGACTGGGGAGGGGGCAAGAGATGGTCAGGGGGAAGCTGTGCTCTCCATAGGTAATGAGCTTTCAGGCACCCAGTGGCTGTGGGCAGGCCCCCCCAGCCTCCTCTCACTGACAGGTGCAGCTCATCACTCAGGCTGGAAGCCTGGGCAGCAGCCCTCACTCTCATCTCTCCTACCCTCCCCGTGTCTAACCCAATACAAAGTCCACCCTAGCTCCCGCACCCACCCCTGCCTCTGACCCTGGCTCAAAAAGCAAGCATCTTTCCTGATTTCATGTCCCTTCAGTCCACTGCCACCCCCTCCAGCTGGAGAACCAGAAGCAAGACGCTGGTGGCAGGTCCTGAGGACTTGGGGCTGGGCAAACCGGTTCAAATACGGAGATCAGAGCACTTGTCCGGTGACGTCACCAGCCCTGGGCACCTGCTGATGGACACCAGCGTCAGCCGTTCACACACACACACACACACACACACACACACACACACACACAGACCTTGAGTCCCCGTTTCGTGGCTATCAGGTTGCAATGACGCTGCTCCAAGACAAAACAGGAAATCCCACGACGGAGCCAGCCAGATGGGGTGAGGGCTGAGAATCTGAAAACCTCCTCTGCGCTCCACGATCACCCTCCCCACCCCGCACCTGGAGTTCCCCTGCGAGGAACACAGGCCCCCACCCCCACCCCAGGCATGGACATAGCCCCGTCTCGGCCTTAGGGCCTCGAATTCCTGCTCTGCGCAAGCTCCTTGCCCCGCACGGGGCCTCCTGACTCTACCGGTGAGGCATGGGTGGATGATCCCGGGGGTCCTTCCCGGTTGAAAAGGTCCTTGCCCACCTTTTATGGGCATTTGGTTCCCAGACCCAGTGGCTGGGAGTCTCCAAAGCCTAAGGTGCAGTTAGCCAGCAAGCCAGCAGAGGGCGCGCACGCCCCGTTTACGGGAGACAGAGGCGCCCAGCCCTGGAAGGACCCTGGAAACGAGTCATCGTTTGTACCCTCTCTTACTCTGGTTTTCCAAGGGCTTCACAGTCTCAGGACCAGGCCTCTGTGCCTTTGCACATAATGCAGTACCCCCACCACCCTACCCACGCGGGCCAGTCCTGATCTTGCCTGCAAATCTGAACAAGGCATCTCACTTCTCAGCTGGGGTAGCTTGTCCCTGGTCCTCTGAGCAATCACGTCTCTCTGAACTGCTTTATCCAGATGCTCAGCGCACAGTGCAGGTCTGGCATTAAAGAGGGATGGATGCATTTGGTGGATGGAGGGATGGACGGAAGAAAACCAGCTACAAGCAGCCCACATAGTTCTCCAGAATCAAATAATATGACAGGCAAAATGATTTACTGGGGAGGAAATCATTTTAAGAAATAAAACATTTATTGAGGTCTAAGGAACTGACAACTAGATGGCCACTTGTGTCCAGTATAACAGTCTTATTAAATTCTTACCAAACTCCTTTGGGGCAGGTAACAATGCCCCCATTTTACAGAGGGGGCAACTGAAGCTTAAAGGGAACAAAGACTGCCCAAAGACACCCTGCAGGTATGTAGAAGAAGCAGGATTTGAACTCAGATCTGTTTCACTATTCATCCTGCTATTACCCAAATGCCATCTCCGAGCTCATGGCCCTCCTGACTCCCCAGCAGGGTCCTCTGGGTGATTCCAAGAAACAGACAAACATAGACAGGCCTCGAATGGACTGGCAGCTGTTGGTCCTAGCTTTCACTAATTCTATCCTGACTCTCAAATTCTAGAGAGCCTAATTCTGACCCTACTAATAAAAGCTGCTGCTGCTGCTGCTGCTAAGTCGCTTCAGTCGTGTCCGACTCTGTGTGACTCCATAGACAGCAGCCCACCAGGCTCCCCCATCCCTGGGATTCTCCAGGCAAGAGCACTGGAGTGGGTTGCCATTTCCTTCTCCAATGCATGAGAGTGAAAAGCGAAAGTGAAGTCGTTCAGTCGTATCCGACTCTTAGTGACACCATGGACTGCAGCCTACCAGGCTCCTCTGTCCATGGGATTTTCCGATTAGCAAACTGCTTACTAAGCACCAAGCACTCTGGATGGAATATCTGTGATCCTCACCAAAACCCAATATGAGGCGTATTATCCCCGTTTTACAGATGAGGAAACTGAGATTCTGAAAGATCAAATGATTGTCTGATGTCACACAGCTAACAGGTGGCAGAGGCAGAATTCAAACCCAGGGCTGTCTGTTTCCACGACCTGAGCTCTTTAACCATTACTTACACTCACATTCTCCCATCCTCCAGCAGACATTCCAAAGGCCTCCCCTGGCCAAGACTCAGCTGGACTCATGCTGAGGAAGTATGACCCTCCTCAGGCCCCCAGACAATCAGAGTCAAGGCCATAGTCCCAAGCCCTGGCTTCAGTTTGGCTTTCTGGAGTTCCCATCCAAGGAGGAGGAGATTTAAGGAAACTAAAATGAATACCCCTTCTCCTCTCCAGAAGCACCAGGGTCCCCAAACCCTTGTCCTAAACTTGGCTCTGGATCACCCAGATCCTGGCTCTGCCACTTAGTCTCTCAGGGCTGGAGAGGGTCCTTTAATAGTTCTAAACCTCCATTTTCTCATCTGTAAAATGAGATAATAGGATCAGGATCTCAGGGTGACAGAGGGGACTCCTGGCACATTCAGGGGCTCATTCCATTCTAGTTCCCTTCCCTTGAAGCTCCAAAGGTGGATCCAAAGAGCCAGCCATGGGAGACCTCCCATTTATTCACACACCCATTCAGCAAACCTCTGGGCGCAGCTGTTCCGTGCTGGGCTCTGGGCTCTGTGACCTTGGGTGAGTCACTTCACCTGTCTGTGCTTCCATTGATCATCTATAAAGTGGAGATAAACATCGCACATCACCTGCCTCCTGTGTGGTCAGGAGAGCTAGAAATCCTGCAGGTGAAGTCTCGGCACAGTCCCCGGTACGCAGGAAGAGCTCAGTGCTGACAGCTCTTTGGATATTATTGAGGAGTTTTCAAAGTCCGATTGGAGGAGGGGACAGCTAATCAAATAATTGTCATACAATGGGATCACTGCTAACACTGGGCTTAAAAGGAACAAATAGATTGCCCACGTGGATGGGCACTGGGGACCGTATGCTGAGGGGACACAGGAGAAGGAGCAACTAGCCCTGAATTAGGGAAGGCTGCCCAGAGGAGGTGCTATTTGAAACATAAGAGGATTTCATCGGAAGAAAGAGGGAAGCATTCCCGGCAGGGGACCAGCAGTTGCAGAAGCTCAGAGGCTCTTGGTGTAAGGAGATGCTCAGTAAAGAGCTGGCTGTGTCTGGAAGTTTGAGGACAGGGATCTGGGAGGTGATGGTGAACCATGTCATTGGTCTGACTGGGGAAGGGTTGGGACTCTCTCCTGGGGCAACAGGGATATGCAGAGAGAAAAGCCAATTTATCTGTAAGGAAGAGGCTCCAAACAGAGGCAGGGCCAAGGGGGATGGTGCAGGGCAGGGCAGGAGAGAGACTGAGGAGGAGAGAGAAAATCAAGGAGAGGAAGAGGTGTTAGGGGTTGGAGAACCTACTCAGACTCTAAGCCCCCAAGACCTCTGCCAGGAAGTGGGGGCTGAAGCAAGGTGCGGGGAAAGGGGGCAACCACCTCCCCTGTCAGCCAGGGCCAGAGCCAAGGCCGGGGGTTGGCAGGGGGGCTGCGGGCACACTGCATCAGTCACTCACTCTAATTGGATTTCTGAGAATTGCTCTCCTCCCCCACACCCCGGCAGCCAGGCAGCTCCATTAAAGCAGCTCTGTCAATCAGCCCAGGGGAAAGAACCAGGTACTGAGCAAGAAGGGGCTGACACTGACCCCGGGGACTCTCAGAATGGCCCTGGGAGGGCTGGCGCTCAGGGCCGATCAGACAGGGAGGCGGGTGGGGACACGGTTAGGGACGAGGAGGCTGGAGCTGGCAGTCTGCCTCCAAGCTCAGCCTTTCGTGGCTGTGTGACCTTGGGCCACTTCCTTAGCCTCTCTGTGCCTCAGATGGGAATCCTCATAGGGTCTACTCAAGACAGAGGGGGTGTTCTGAGGAATCCTAAATAAAACCTATCAAGTGCTGGCCACATGGCGATCTCTGGGTGAGGGCTGGGAGCTACTGTTAGTGAGGAGAGGGGGTCGTCTAATGCCCCCAGCGATCTCAACCCGCAGCTTTCAAAGGCTCCCAGGATAAAATCCAAGCTTCTTGGGTGTCCCCTGTTTCCTCCCCAGGCCACCCCTGCTCCTCCCACGCTGAACCCCTACCCTCTGTCTCTGCTGGTGCTTCTGCCAGGATACCCTCATCTCATCCCCTTGTCTCTCTGATGAAAGTGTGAGACTCAGTCGTGTCCAACTCTTGTGACCCCATGCACTGTAGGCCACCAGGCTCCTCTGTCCACGGAATTCTCCAGACATGATTACTAGAGTGGGTTGCCATTCTCTTCGCCAGGGGATCTTCCCCACCCAGGGATCGAACCCCAGTCTCTCTCATTGCAGCAGATTCTTTACTGTCTGAGCCACCAGAAAGACTCCTCTTGTTTCCACAGTGGGTCTCTGCTGAGAGGTGCTGTTCTCTGGTTTGGGCCATCTCTCCTGCCCCTTCATGCCAGGCCATCAGGGGTGGCTCTCTCCTCTGGACTCCCCCTTAGAGCACTGGCTAACATCTGTCATTTATGGTTTACAGTCTGCTCCCTTACAATACTGGGGACCCCCTGAGAGTGGGGTTGTTGTTGTTCAGTTGCTCAGTCATGTCTGACTCTTTGCCACCCCATGGATTGCAGCACGCCAGGCTTCCCTGTCCTTCACTATCTCCTGGAGCTTGCTCAAACTCAATTTTGCTCAAACTCAATGTCTATTGAGTCAATGATGCCATCCAACCATTTCATCCTCTGTCATCCCCTTCTCCTCCTGCCTTCAATCTTTCCCAGCATCAGGGTCTTTTCCAATGAGCCAGTTCTTCACATCAGGTGGCCAAAGTATGGAAGCTTCAGCCTCAGCATCAGTCCTTCCAATGAGTATTCAAGACTGATTTCCTTTAGGATTAACTGGCTTGATCTCCTTGCAGTCCAAGGGACTCTCAAGCGTCTTCTCCAACACCACTGTTCAAAAGCATCAATTCTTCAGTGCTCAGCCTTCTTTATGGTCCATACATGAGACGGGGGACTGTGTCCAAATGCCAGAACCCAACACACCGTGGGCCTCAGCTAACGGTGGGTGAGTGAATGAGTGTACAAGCACCAGCCAGCCCCAACGTAAGCTACCTCCTCTGAGATGGGCTCTGTGCCAGGTGCCTGGCATGGGACACCTCACTTGATGCTCACAAGTGCCTCTTGAAGCAGGGAGCACTATGACACCCACCTCACAGGTGAGGAAACCAAGACTCAAGGCTGAAGGACTGTCCAAGGCCACCCAGGCAAGAAGGGGTAGAGCAGAGATGAGAACTCGAGTCTGCCACACCCCACCTCACTCCAGAAGTCAGCCCTGGGCTCTCTCCCACTTCCTTAACCCCTCCTGCTCTGGAGCAGATAAAACACACCGACAGGCCTTACTCCTCTGCGGGGAGAAGCCACAGAGGACCAGAGACTGCACTTCCAACCCTGGCCGCCCGCTTTCCTGGCGGTGGGACCCCAAACAGGGTGCAAGCAGGGAAGTGAGGGACAGGGGCTGAATCAGGTCCGGCTCACAGAGCAGGCAGCACCAGGTGGGAGCTGGTGTTTTACTACTGATCTGTGTCATAGTTGGCTCAGATGAACCTTCCTCCCATTTCACAGATGAAGAAACTGAGTTTCCAAATGCTGGAATGACTTGTCCAACTCACAGATGTAGTAAATAAGAGAACAGAGGCTCCAACCTCTGCTTTCAGAACCAGACCTAGAACCTTACCCCAAATCACTTCCCAAACAGTTCTCACCCCTCAGTAACCTAAACGTGTCAAGGGACCAGTGCAAGTGACAAGAGGCAGCATTTACTGGGCACTTACTGTGTGCCTGTTCTAAGCCCTTTACTTGTATTATTAGCCCATGTAATTTCAACCACCCTAATGTGGGTCTTATGATTATCCCCAGGTTACAGACTGGAAACTGAGGCACAGATGGCTTGAGCCACCCCCCAAAGGTCACAATGCCACTAAGAGGCTGGAACAGGAATTAGAAGGCAGGCAGCCTGACCCCAGGTCCAGCCGCAGGTTGGGTGTGAGATCGGGTAAAGGCGAGGTTATATAGAGGTCCATCATCCAGAGATCAGGCCGGGAGTCAGGGCTGGAGGGCGTAGACACAGAATCCAAACTGAGGACCTCCCTTGGAACCCCGCCCTCTGCTTGCCTGTGGATCGGGGGATTCGGAAATGGGAGGGGCAGCGGGATGCGCCTCTCATCACGTTTGCGACCTAGGGGGCACCCTGACCCGGTCAAGGTTAAGCTGCGCCTGCCTGGTCCCAGGGGCCTGGGAAGCCACAAGGCGGCCCGTTTCATTAGCGACTTGGCCGCCGGCCGGCTGCGCTGGAGCGCGAGGTGGGGCTCAGAGGCCGGCCCTTCCTGGGCCTGGATGCTCCTCCCCGCTCCAATATCCTCCCGAGGGACTGGTCCCCATGCATCCCCTCCCTCGCCCACCTCCGCGCGCAGCCGGGCTCCGTGCCAGGCCAAGACGGAGCCCTGCCGAGCTGCTCAGCTAATACAGTTACCACCGCGCGGAGAATGCCCTTCAATCGGGAGATTAATGAAAATAACGACTCACGCTTGTGCCGGGCTTCCAGTCCTCCCTGTTGAGAATACTTTACATATATCCTCTCCTGAGACCTTCCCTCACAGCACTCAGAGGAAGTGACACTCTCAGCTCCATTTGCCTGTCGAGGAAACTGAGGTCCAAGGACACGCGCTACTAAGTGGTGAACACCCATTTTCTGGAAGTTTCCAGAAAAAGGAGCGCAGCTGTCATTTACTGAGCACCGGCTTCACCAGAAACCTCATTGTTCTCGCTGGATATCAAAGGAAGTGCATGAGCTATCCTGGTTTTTTACCTGTTAAATCAACGAGGTAGATACAACCAGGGTGTTACCACCAAATCTTCTCAGGAGAGAGTGGGGATGGGGTAGAGCTGGGTTTTTAATTTGGAGCGAAAGCTGGTACCAAAGCCACATTTTTGCACCCAGACCACGTGCCTCTCTGTGCTGAGGCCTGTGCAGGAGGCCATGGGAGCACCAGCAGAGAGGTATCAGGAGAGGCTCCCTAGAAGAAGGGATATCTGGACTGGGTCTTGAAGGATGAGTAGGGGTTCAGAAGAGGGCAGCATGCTGCAAAGGTCAGAATTCCCAAGGACAAGTCCTGACTTTCCCTCTTAATTGCTGAGTGATTTTCACAAAATTTCTTCACCTCTCTGAGCCTCAGTTTCTTCATCTGCAAAATGGGAATAATAGTCCTGAGGTTGTCTGGATTGAGTGAGATCACAGAAGTATAAGTACTTGGTCAGCCATCACTACAGGAGTGGGAGGGTACGCTGGCGTGCTGACCAGCCACTGTTGTGTATGCTGCCCTTCATGAAAATGATTCCTTTCTGCTCATGAAAAGGAAGGAGCTGAATGATATCCCTGTTCTATCAGTGAGGAAACTGAAGCTCACTGAGGTTAGAGAAATGGCCCGAGGAAACAGAACAGTGACTGTGGGAGCCAAGATCTGAGCCAAGATTCACCTGCCCACAAAGAGCATCACCATTTCACTGTATCAGCTCTCACTGCTGCCTCGCCTTCCATGGATCCACCCACCACAGTGAACCTTTTCCTCATTGTTTCACACTGAAGCAGGTTTCAGATCGGCATCCTTAAAACATTCAACTGCACGTCTTTGGTAACAAACCCTTGCAAGTTTACATTATTCCCTCAAATGAGATGATTGGTTCCAGAGGCAGGAACATTACTGTGACTTTTGATGACCGTTTTCAAAATGCTTTCAGAAAGGTTCCCGTTTTGCATTCCCACCTGCAACACACAAGAGGCAGGTTGTCACTGGATTCTCACCACTTCGTTTTTCAATCTCCCAAATGTCCAAGATGAAATACGGTGTCACATAGATGTGTTGGCATTATTATTATTACTACCAATGATGCTGAGTGTTTTTCCGGGCTGGAAATTTAACAGGATGTCACGGGCGTGGGAAGGGACAGGAGTCAGGTGTGAAGGCACCCAGAGCAGAGGATGTTCACTTCTGGAGGAATGATTGGTGAACAGAGTGCCCAGCCAGGGTGAGCAGGATTTCTGGAGCCTGGGAACAGGCTTTGGCACTTGCTCTCCTCTTTCCGGAGAACTCTTCCCTGGCTCCTCACCAGCTGAGCTCTCAGGTCCTACGTCAGCTCCTCAGAGAGGTCCCCCTGACCTTCCCCATCTTAAGACGCCCCCTTCCAGTGTCTCTCTGATTTCAAGCACACCTGAAATGCTTATTCGTTTATTTGCTGGCCTGTTTTCTGCCTCTGTCTCTGGAATGTGAGCCCCTTGAGAACAGAGCTGATGCTTCTTCACCCAGTGCCTGTATCTCCGGCCTGGTGCGGTGTTTTAATGAATTAATTCAACGTTTCTCTTTGTGGATCATCTTGCCATCCAGGAATGCTATTCCTGTCGGCATCCCTTTGCCCAGAAGTGAGCCGGCTCTTACCTTGCATTCCCCAGCCCCCACCTGCCCCAGCACCACTTACACGAGGCACAGTGTACAAGCTGACTTCCTGAAGTTCCTACACCACCATGTTGCTCAGGCTCTTTCCTTCCTCTGATCCCTGGGTGCCAGGGCTCCCTTTCCTTAGGACTGCACCTCAGAATTCCATCTCCCTCCCTGTGTCAGACAGAACCAGTCCACTCTCCTCTCGGACCAGCCTCTGGAGACCCACTAGCATCCCTGCCCCGAGAAGGACCACCCAGCCCAGGTTCCCTGCAGAGCAGCAGGTCAGGAAAGCGGGCAGAGACATCGGTATCCACTGTGCCCTTCCCCCCCTCCATCACTTTCAGTGCAGTGAGGGAAGTTCTCTAGAGTCTTAACTTCCCACAGCCACACTCAGTGTCAAAACCAGAACCAAAGATGATCTAGACTGTATGGGTTTTAATAACACTTAGTTTCCCCTGTGTTCTCAGACTGTATCAGTCTATTATTGTTCAATTGCTAGATCCTGTCCGACTCTTTGTGACCCCATGAACTGCAGCACACCAGGCCTCCCTGTCCCTCACCATCTCCCGGAGTTTGCCCAAGTTCATGTCCATTGAATCTGTCTACTATAACCTTCACATAATAGCATTTCTCCTTTGGAGTCTCCAAAGAACCTCCTGTGTGTGCAGGAGCTATCTCCCTGATTCCACATGGCAGGTACCATCTTCCTTCTTGCCAGTTTCCCTGTGGGCAATGGTCCAGTGAGCCACTGGAACGCCAGAAGCCACCGTGGTGGCTCTGTTGCCAAACTCCACGGAGATCCACCAGCCAGTACTTCTTGGCCGAGCCTGAATTAGGAAGACAGCATCAGAGGACCTAGGGAGAGGGGTTCTGTGGGGTTCAAATCAGTTTCCATGGTCAGAGGGAGAAAAGACTGTTACCTTTAGGAAACAGGTTGACCTGAATGAGTGGTTTTAACTGCAAGGCAAAGCGAAGGAGTGATTTGGTGCTAATGAGTATTGATTACAGGGAGGAAGCGGGTTAATTGAGTGAGTTGGAAAGTTGGTTGCTAAGGTAACATCTCACTTGGAATAAAATCATCGCAGTGAGAGCAAACTGTGTCTGGAAAAGGACCAGAGGTGCAGCTGAATCTTCCCTGTTTTTGGACTGAGAATATGAGCATCGAAACATTGGGAGGTACTAGAAAAGGAAATTTTAACAAAGGCTAATTGCTTTCTACAAAGAAGACGCATGCAAGTGAGCTGAGGACGGATCCCCTCTCTTCTGTGGATCGCTTTGTCCACAGAATGCAGAAGAGAAACCCAGGGCACCTCTGTGGCAAGTGGGCAGGGTGTCAGCTTTCCAGTGGAAACAGTGGACATGACAGAAAGGGACTGTTTCCCTGAGGTTTAAAAGAAAAGTTACAGTTTCTTTGCCTAGAAGTTGCTCTTAGGAGTTGAGCTTAGGAGAGAGGCGACAGTTTGTGCCGAAGGTTTATATTTCTTTACATTTTGCTCTATATTTGATCCTATTAAATGCTGAAAATAAGCCACTGGCAAGATCAGAGCAAACCTGTCCCAATCTAGCAAGTATTTAATCCCTTGAGGCATGTGTTTCGTTTACTAACTTTCCTCTTTACGTGTTACTTTCATACTTTCATATCGTTAGCTTTCCTTCATCCTAATCTCAATTGTTCTTACCCTATTATATGCACCACTTCAAATTCTTTTTGAAATGAGTCTAAAGAAATACAACCTGTCATTTCTATAAGATGTTGTAGCGATAACATGTACATTTTGAATAGAAAAGCCAAAGAAACTGCATCTCAAGTGTTACATCCCACTTCTTAGTTATCCCCACCTAGAAAAGGCTTTCCTGATACACCTATTACAGGCTCTCATGATGGCAACGAACAGAACCCCAGAGTTAATATCTAAAAAGAGACAAGAGACTTCCATTTGCAACTAGCAAGGGAATGAAATTGTCACAGCCTATAAAAATGAGGGAAATGATTAATTTTTTAATGGGTGGTGTCGGGCTGTAGCCTCTGAGGAAAGGTTAACCAAAACATAGCTGGGATAAATCTGTGTGAATTGACATGGGTGAGGTGCAATTTAATTATGACCATCAAAATCTCGCTGGATTATCACACTCTACTCAGCACCTGTTCTCCTTTCCTCTAAGGACAGAGCAAAAGGCAGGAGGGTGACCTCCTTGTGTGAGAATTCTTAATGCATTCACAAGACTTGAAATAACTTTAATTGCTGTTATTGTCAAACCCCCACAGTTATCACCTTGGTGATAAAAATTTCAGCTATGTCTCCATGCACACATGCAGACGACGTATCTTTTTCTAACAGATTAGAATTGTACCTTTTTGAAGCTTGCTTTATAATACAGATTAGTATCTCCTAAATATCTGCACCAGTGAGTTATAATTTACATCATTCTAAAGGCTACATAGAAATCCATTCTACAAATGGAGCATCATTTATTTACCGAGTCACCTGTTTTTGTGCATATAAGGTTCAGCTCAGTTCAGTTCAGTCGCTCAGTCGTCTCCGACTGTTTGCGACCCCACGAACCACAGCACGCCAGGCCTCCCTGTCCATCACCAACTCCTGGGGTCCACCCAAATCCATGTTCATTGAGTCAGTGATGCCATCCAGCCATCTCATCCTCTGTCGTCCCCTTCTCCTCCTGCCCTCAATCTTACCCAGCATAAAAGGTAGAGGGTTGCTTTTTGTTTGGGGGGTTTTGTTTGGTTTTGTTTTGCTGTTATAAACAACACTTCAAAAATCATCCTTGTAATTAAATCACTGACGCCTCCATGAGTTACTCCTTTGAATAAATTTTAAGAAGTGAAATTTCTGGGTCAATTTGTCTGCAAATTATAATGCTTCTCCTAGGTATTTCCAAATTGCAGAAAGTGTTAAAAATTCAGTTTACATCTGGCAACCATGTCTTTAAAGAGATAATTATTCAAGTAATTATAGAGGAAAATCAGAAAATAATATGACCAAAAGTGTGAAAGTCAGAATCACTCATCGTTTTACCATCTAGACATAACGCCTGTTGCTGTCTTGGAATCCACCACCTCTCTCTGTCTCTCTGTCCCAGTCTCTCTCGCTCTGTCTCTGTCTGTCTCTGACTCTGTGTCTCCTGTGTCTCTGCTTCTGTCTCTTTCCCTCTCCCACCCCTAAGTCTACCTACCTGCCTATCTCTCGCTCGCTCGCTCTCTGTCCCTCTGTCTCTCTCTCTTTCTCGCCCTCTGTCTCACTGTCTCCTGGGTCTCTCTGTCTCACTCTTTCCTGTGTCTCGTTCTGCCTCTGTCTCCCTCTTTCTCAGCACAACCAGGGTCACCTCTTGCACGGAGCTCTGTGATCTGGGCAGCACTAATAATTCCCCACGTTCGGCAGAACCTGTGAGCTGGCCCAGCACTTTCACATGTTATTATCGCCCTTTGCCAAGTGAGACCCTGAGGCTCAGGGCAGTCCTTCCTTGCCCAAGCCCCACAGCTCCTGAGTGTCTCCAAGTCAGGATTTTTAAGGCTCCAGGCTGTCCCAGCCATTTCCCGAGTCCACACGTGTGTGAGGCAGCTAAACCCAACCTCACCCAGCCCAGACTGTTGCCAGGAAACCACAGGGACAGGGCCTTGGAGGAGGCTGCGGGGACTGGCCAGTGCTTTTCCCTCCACCTCTGGGCCTGCATCCATTTCCTCCACTTTACACCTCCTCCAGTCCACTGTCCCCCTTCCTCTCCCACTCTGGGCACCAGGCAAACTCCAGCATCAGGTCCCAGCCTCCAGGCCACCTCTCCAGGAACCCTCCTGCTCCCCACACTCCAGTCCAGTTTGGCCGCCTCTCCCCAGCCTCTCATAGGACCCTCTTCTCCCACTAGCCTCAGACATGTGCTCTGATGGCCAGTTTCCCTGCCGTCCAAAGCTGAGCTTCCCTGGACTCAGGGCGGGTGCCAGACCCACCATTCGCTCTCTGGGGCCCTACACAGGACACACACCAAGAAAGGTCTGTTGAAGGAAAGCACAGACCCGCTGGGTCCCGGCAGCATGGGCCCTCCCCTTTCTGCCCTCCCCCTTCCTCCCCATCTCTTCTCTCCTCCTTTCTCTCATCTCCTCTGGTCCTCTCCTCCCGTCTCCAGCTACATTTTCTCCTTCTTCGATCTCATTGAGCCCTGTGGCTTGAAATACCACATCTACACTCTCAGATTCCAAATCCCTCTTTGCTGAACTCCAGACCTGGTATCTCCATTCACGTAGGCCCCCAGGCTTCTCAAACACAAACATCCTAAAACAAGCTCTGGGCTTTCTCCACACAAAGCCAGCTGTCCAGCACATCCTGGGTCTGTGCTGTCTCAGGTAGCAACATCACCCATCCACTCAGTAGCTCAAGACAGAAATTAGGAGTCATCCCTCATTCCTTCCTGTTCCTCATCCCCTGCTTCCAGCCCATCAGCAGGTTCTGTCCACTCTGCTTGCAAACTCCATCCCACTTAGAAGCCTCCCTCCCTCCCCATTGCCAGCCTCGCAGCCTGGGTACCACCATCTTCCTCCTGGACAACTGTGATGCCCTTTCTCCTGGCCTCCTTTCCTTCCTGCCCCTCTCCTACTGCTTCCCACGTGGCAGCCAGAGGGAGCTGCTCCTGACAGAAATCAGGTCAACTCTTCCCTTAGAACCCGCGGATTCCACTGCCCTTAGAATAAACCACATCTCACATCCCAGCCTAAGAGGCTCTGCACGATCTGGCCCCCTGCCTGTCTTTTCAGTTCATCCTGGGCCTCCCTCCCCCTTGCTCACCACCTCCAAGCCCCTCTGACCCCTTCCAGTCTTGAGAACACAACAAACCCATTCTCACCTCCAGGCCTTTGTCCATGCTGTGCCCCTTACTGGGGTCTCCAGTCCCTCTCCTGGCTAACTCTTCCCACCATTCAGAACTCTTGTCCTTATATGTTACCTATGCAGAGAAATCATCCCTGACAACGTCACTCTCTCTGAAGAATATTCATTTAGGACTCCCCAGGTGGTCCATTGGTTAAGACTCTGCACTTCCAATGTAGGGGGTACGGGTTTGATACCTGGTCTGGGAACTTAAGATCCCACATGCCGTGCAGTGAGACCAAACAATAAAATTTTTTTAAAAGAATATTCTCTCGTTTTCCTCTATCTCAACACACTACTTAACACAATATGTATTATATTTTGTTTCCCTTTTTTCCATCTCTCCAGTAGATGCCCCACAGGGCAGAAACTGGGTCATCACATAGCAGGTGCTCAATAAAAATTAACTGACCAAATAATAAAGTGGTTAAGAGTGCACTCTGCCAAGTGACACCTGCATGACCCTGGACAGGGTCTTGCACCCTCTTTTGCTCAATGTCTTCAGTCATCAATTGGAAAGAAGAGTCCTGCCTCATAGGGTTGTCACAGGGAGTAAATGAGATGAGGTTAAGTGCAGTTCTTCGCACAATAAATGCATTAAAAGCACAGTAAATAAATAAGTGCTCAAGAGATACGAGTAGTTTTCAGCACATGTGTTGGATGAATAAGCAGCCCTATAAAGCACGTGTTCGGAGACATGGAATCCAAGGCTCAGAAAGAGGGAACGACTTGTTCAAGGTCACGTGGCTAACGAGAGTGGCGGTAGGGTCCCCTCCCAGGTCTGTCGGCGGCAAATGTGCCAACAGTGTGTCGATTCTCAGGGTGTATGTGGGTGCCATGGTGTGTAGATCGTGGTTGCATAGACCTGGAGCTCAGAGACCAGCAGGACCCGGGGAGAAACGGAATAAAGGAAACACAGCCCTGGGAGAGGAAGAGCCCAGGTGCGGGGTCAGAATGGGAGGGACACCAAGGGTGCGATCACATAAAGACTTATCCCCCAATTTACCTAAAGATAAGGGAATGTGGCTCTCCATGTCCTGAGATTAGTGTGGGAGCCTGGAGCCACCAGCAGACCCTGCATGCTGGAATTGCATCCTCTCTGACCCTAGGGACTCTCCTAACGCTGCCAAGGTGGAGGGGCAGGGACTCAGGGGACAGAATGACTGCCCTCACCAGGCAGCCGCTCAGGATGCTGAGGTGCTGAGGCCAGGGGAAACAACGCATCAGCAGGTGGGCTAGGGTCCAGGCCCATCCTGGAAAAGGCCAGCTACGAGTTTCCATGGAGCCCGTCGCCATGGTAACCAAACCTCGGCGGCAGGACTCCAGCAGAGCCAGGAAAGACAAGCTCCTTTCTTGTCCATATCCCAGGAGCCTAAGGAGGAGGTGCGGAGGGAAGTGGGGACAATCAGGCTTTCTGAGCCAGGGTGGAGGTGGGGGCAGGGTAGAAGTGGAGGTTGTTTTCCTGCTCAACCGGTCAGCCATAAACCACAGGAACGTGGCACCCTATTTCACGCCTCCGTGCCTTTGCTTACTATTCCGTTCCCTGGAATAATAAGCCCTCCCCCCACCTCTGTCTTCCCCAAGTGCTCCCTGCTGTCATCCATGCCTGACTTTTTACCTGCTGACCCTTTCAGGCAGAATCGGCCCCTCCCACCTCTGGCCACTCAAAGTCCTTCTTTCTCATACATTCCCAGTATTCCTGGCTCCCTCGAGAGCTTGGGGAGGGTGGGTGGTGGTCCAGAGCACGGGCTCAGAAGTCACAGAGACCTGAGTTCGAATCCCAGTTCTGCCATTAACAGGTGGAATGACTCGTGGTAAGCCAGGTACCCCTTCAAGCCTCAACTTCCTCACTTGCAACTTTCCAGGTAGGTGATATCGGGCAAGTTTCCAAACCTCTCTGAGTCTTGGTGTCTTCTGCGAGAGGAAGTGATCCCGAAGCCTGGGCACGGTCAGCATGGCTGTTCTCACTCTACCTCTCCCTCCTCTTGCAGGCGGGCTTCCAGCTCCCACCAGACCTGGTTTTTCCCCCAGGCTCACACCCAGACTCCCACCCCTGTATTGACCCCCTCTTTTGCCAGGACTGGAGCCTGGCCTTGTCCGTCTCTTGTAGGGCAGGCTCTTTGAGGCACCAAGTGTCCCTGGCGCTCAGCACAGTGCTGACATTTCCAGCCCAACGCCTGTGAGCGAGCCTTGTGATGGAAGACAGATCCCCCAGGCCGTGCTGATAGCAGGGTCAGCCTCTGGGCTTCGTGTGTGTGTGTGTGTGTGTGTGTGTGTGTGTGTGTGAATGGCTGGTAGCAGATGTTCTAATATACATTCAGACACACACGTGTACCTACTTTCTCACAAATCCTCATACATGCTCCACACAAACTTGACAAGGGAAGGACAAGGGCATCCCTGGTCACATTGGTCTGTATCCCACCGGCCACTCCATGACCCTATTTTCCCCCAGACTTCCCCCTATGGAGCCCAAACCCCAAGGCTCTTTGTTTTTACAGAGCAGGTGAGGAGTGAAGCAGTGACCCCCGCCTAGTCTTGTGAATCTGTGACTCAGGCTGTGGAAGTAACTCAGATTGGTAGCCCGATGGTGGGTCTACCTGGACACCGTTCTCTAGCTCTGGAAGCAACCAGATCTCTGGGATCATACAGACAGCACTCCTGCCTCCATCCTGCTGCTGTGGGGCCAGCGAGGGACAGTCACACTGCCCCCCATCCTGCTGCCACTTCCCCCCATCCTGCTGCCACTTCCCTTTGAGCTCCTTGGGTGAGGCTTGGGTCCCCAGTCCTCAGCCCTTCTGTTTCATCCTGGGCATCTGAGTCCACCAGGCTAGGCCACACCCTCTGCCTCTCTGGAGTCCCTCCACATCCATCTTGAGAAGCAGGCAAGGAGGCGATCACATCCCTCAAGCCACAAAGCTGCTAAACATTTGCGGACACTGATGGAGCCCTTCCTCTATCCCTGAGCACTTCACCTGTATTAACCTTTGATCCTCATGCGAACTCTATAAGGGAGGAGTTACAGAGTTCCCATTGTATAGATGGGAACACTTACGCACACAGCGGATAAGAAACACAGCTAGGAGAATTCTTCCCCAGCAGAATATAAATTTGATTTGGGTGCAGAGCCCAAACTCTTGAGCATTTGCTACATCGTGTCTCCTCAGCCACACTGCACTGAGCCCTGGGGTGGGAGGGCGCTCCAAAGTGAGAGCCCAGTCCCCCTCCCAAAGGACTGTGAGATCCATGCAAGTCACAGTCAGATGGAAAGCGGAATGCCAGCTCCATCCATTCATTCAACATGTTTACTTAGCCCCTGACATGTGCGAGCCCTGCACGAGGCTCTTAGCTGCTCTGAAAAGCGCAAACAAACATCCTTGGTTGCACGGAGCAGTCATTTTAGTGGGGGAGACCCAATACACAAGGTAAATAAATAGCATGTTCACAGGCAGTGCTAAAGGGAAAAATAAAGCAGGGAAAGGGAATGATGAAGGGCTGAGGGGTGTGGGAGGCATTCTGATTCTAAAAAGCCAAGGTGACGCTTGTGTTAAGACCAGAAGAGAGGAAAGCTGTGCACTGCTCATGTGCATCTGGGGCAAGGACATTTCAGGTTGCAGGAATGGCGGGTGCAAGAGCCTGGAGGCAGGAGCATGGCTGGGCAGCCCAGAATCAGCATGGCCAGTGAGACTGGAGTAAACTGAGAGGAAGGGGGAAGTTGGAGTACTTTTGGATGAGACTAGAGGGGCATTCCGACCACGTGGGGACTCAAGAGGAACCTGGCTTATGCTCAGGTGAGACGAGAAGCCGAGCAGTGAGGTGACTTGACAGATAGAGCCGCCTGGAGGAGGGATCTTTAGACCTACAGCCAAGTGGGCTTTCAAACACCCAACCCAGATGTAAGCTTGGGTCACTGGCAGCACAAAGCCAGCCCACCATGGCCACTTGGTATCAGAGAACCAAGCAGAACATAGACCCTCTGCAGGCCCAGAGCGGGCAGAGCTGTGCCCAGTGCCTCTCCCCAGACTAGCCTGTTATCAACCACAGGGGCCAGGAGGGGCAGAGAGACGGGGCGCTACACTGACGCCCCTCTGCATCCCTCCTCCCCATCACAAGCAGTTAGCTTATAGAACGGCAGGAAATGAGTCTGGCCCAGGTGTCCCATGGTGGAGAACCTGGCCCAGGCAGGGAAGGCCCTGATTATTCCTGTCCCCCACCAGCCATGAGCTCCCTCTGACAGAAAGAATAACCCTCAGGTCTGCAGAGAATGATGTACATTCTGTCATGGGCTTCCCATTCAAAAGAGGGGAAAACTGAGGCAAAGAGAGAGGAAGGGATTGCCCGCAGCCTCAGAGACAAGTGACAGAGCTGAGACTTGAACCCAGGTCAGCCTCATTCCACCTCCCCCACAGTGGCCCTTCCATCCCGTACGCCCCAGCTGGTAGCTGGGTTACCATTTAGGGCTAGCATTTCAGCCAAGCCAGCACCACTGTCTATATTTGGAAGTTGTGTATGAAAACTTAGGACATGGAACACTTTTAGTATTAAAAATAGCAAGGCATGTGTATTTTACCGAATAAAAAATGTAAATAAAACAATAACAACAAATAGTGAGCGTAAAATGGTACCCTATTACCTAGACTTGCCAATAAGCATGTGACCCATAGTGGTGGTGCCTGATATTTGCAAACACTGTCTATATGCTAGGACCATGCCAGGCACTCTCTGGGTTCCAGCTCCCAGGAGAACATCACCCTCACATTCCAGCCTTTGAATGTGCAGTGCTCAGCTATTTCTTGGGATAATTTTGAGGACCAGTGATCTCAAAGATCTTTGCCCTTCTCTGTGCCCTATGACTGGGTCTTGAACAGGCCCTTTCCTAGCTAGGCTAACACTTGGAAAACCCTGCCTTGGGGGTCCTCATGCCGTCCCTTAACTTACTGTGAGGCCCTGGATACAGGTTCCTAGAGCCTCAAGTTCCCCTTCGAGAAGGTGAAGGAGAGGTTATTGGTATCGGGTGGCTGTGAAGTCTAAACATGAGAACCCATATAAAGCCACTGGGTGCTGAGCTGTGCTCAGTCGCTCAGTCATGTCTGATGCTTTGTGACCCCATCAACTGTAGCCTGCCATGCTCCTCTATCCATGGAATGTTCCAGGCAGGAATACTGGAGAGGATTGCCATTTCCTACTCTAGGGGATCTACCTGGCCCAGGGACTGAACCTGTGTCTCCTGCATCTCCTGAATTGGCAAGTGAATTTTTTACCACTGAGCCACCTGCGAAGCCCCTGGGAGGGCTTCCATAACAAAGCATATGGGAGTCCATAACAAAGGGTAGGGTGGTTACCAGTGGGTGGGAATCGGTCCCTATTCCTGCCAGACTGGGAATAACAGAATGCTGCTTACAACAGCGGCTTTCAAAATAATATACTGCCTCTCCCTCATGAGGTTTTACTTCTCCAGTAGAGCTGGGGTGGGACCGAGAATCTGCATTCTAACAAGCTCCCAAGTGATGTTGGTGCTGCTGGTTCAGGGTCCAGATTTGAGGACCACTGCTCTGGCTCTGACTTGGGCTACTCATTGCCACTGACCTGGGAGGGCCCTTAGGCCTGGGATGCCCCACCAGAGATTCTGATGTAATTGCTCACGGGTATAGCATTGGGAGTTTTGAAGCCCCTTCTACCACCCAAATGACTCTAAAATGCAGTCAAAATTGAGAACCACTGCCCAGGAGCAGAGGAAGGAGCTGAACAGATGCTGAGTGAGCCGCCTGCCACTCCCACCCAACTGCTAAAAGGCATCAGCCTTAGGGATGCAGAAGGAAACTACATCAGTGCTAACAGGAATAAAAAACTAACATCTCTGGGCACTCTCACATGCCATGTTGTTGTTGTTTAGTCGTTAAGTTTTAGCCAACTTTTTTGTGACCCTCGTGGACTGCAGCCTACAGGCTCCTCTGTCCATGGGATTTCCCAGGCAAGAATACTGGCGTGGACTGCCATCTCCTTCTCCAGAAGATCTTCCCAAGTCAGGGACTGAACTCACATCTCCTGCATTGGCAGGCAGATTCTTTACCACCGAGCCAGCAGGGAAGCCCCACATGTACCAGGCACTATCCTAAATACTTTATGTCTAATAATTCATTCAATCCCCATAACAACCCCATGAGGGGGGTAATAGCATTATTTGCAATTTACATTTCCGTCTAATTGATACACAAGGAAGTTGGGTCACTTGTTGAGGGTCAAACAGCCAGAAAGTGATGGAGAGAGATTTGAAACTCTCAGGGTCCTCACTCTTAACACCGGGCCACAGAGAATTAATTTTTGTGAAATAAAGGTGTCTCTAGTTGGGGAGGAAACCGATTTTGCTCTACTTTATGCCCTGGAAGACCTTCAGGGACATTGGACCAAAGTGATGTGAGGCAGACTTGTAAATATCTGGTGTTGCTTACCTTTCCCAAAGTACATTTGCAGGCTTTCTCATATTGCAATGGCAGCTCTCACTACCACCCTTTCCCCAACCCATACTCCAATCAGATAAATTACTTTGCAATTTAATCCAATTAAACCAATATTTATTAAGTGCCTTCCTGTGCCAGTAGCCAGGCTACAGCCTGGGGACACAGGTATGCTGAGACTCTGAGGCCCTGAGAAGAAGCAGAGGGTCCAAGGGCGATTTCAAGGCAGAGTGAGCAACTCCATCCACCGCTCTGGCCTTGAGGAGCTGAGCGAGGAGCAGGGAGAGGAACGTGGCGATAACGCTCTGCAATAGTGAGCTTTCCTCCCTCGAAAACCCACAGGCCAGGGGTAAACAGGGCCTCTGAGGGCTCCAGGAGAAGGGACTCCATTTGGCAGCTCCCCTGGTTGGCAGAACCAGGGGAGAGGTGTGAACATCCAGGCTTAGGGCAAGAAGAAGCTGCTGCTCGCACCTGGATTTTGACTCGGTATAGCTCCATCGGTAAAGCCTGCAATACAGGAGAGCCGGGTTTGATTCCTGGGTCAGGAAGATCCCCTGGAGAAGGAAAGGGCAACCCACTCCAGTATTCCTGCCTGGAAAATGACATGGCCAGAAGAGCCTGGTGGGCTGTAGTCCGTGGGGTCAAGAGCCAGACACGACTTAGTGACTAAACCACCATCACCAGCTTCCCACCCCTAGCTAGGCGTCTTTTGTACTAAAGAAGGCAATTGCTCCAGGCAACATGGAAGGCCCTACCGAGGGTCTAACTTCCCAACAAGACCTTGATCTTTTATCTCCAGGTGAGGTCATACGCACAATCCCAGGATCTTTTTTCATAATGTTAATTTGTAAATGACTATGGTAATTAATCAAAGCAGGCTTCCCTGGTGGCTCAGATGGTAAAGAGGCTGCTTGCGGCGCAGAGGACCAGGGTTTGACCCCTCAGTTGGGAAGATCCCTGGGAGAAGAAAATGGCAATCCACTCCAGTGTTCTTGCCCGGAAAATCCCATGGGTGGAGGCGCCTAGCAGTCTACAGTCCATGGGGTCACAAAGAGTCGGACATGACTGAGCAACTTCACTTTAACTTTCGTGGTAATTAACCACCATCTTTGTTACCCTATTTTGGGCACATCTTCATCTTTTTAAAACCATATCCAGAAGCCTCAAAGAGAGAAGTAGTCCAAGCCTCTCCATCTCTGAGAGGCTCTGCAGACAGACTGAGGGACAGTCGCCCAGAGAGGAAGAGTGACTTGCCTAAGGTCATGCAGTGATCCAGTGTCAGAGTCCAGACCAGAATTCAGGCCTCCTGACCCCTAGCCAGATCTCTCCAAGTTCTAAAGGTCACCCTTACCTGACAAACCTGCTCTTATGTGTCCCAGTCCTCAAGTGGCCTCAGTAGCCACCATTATGCTGGTCACCCTCACCTAGACCTCTCCACAGACTGCCCCACCTAGACATCTCACAAGCACCTCAGGCTCCGTGGTTGCAACTCTACATTAACCACCTTTCCCTTGAAATTGTTCCCCACCTATGACCCTCTCCTCCCATCCTCAGCCACTCAAGACAGAAGCATGGGTGTTACCCTAAGCACCTCCCTGTCCATCACCCTCACAGCCTCTAGTGAGCCAACGAGGCCCGTCGATGCTGCCCGTCATCTCCATCTCTTGAATCGACCTACTTTTCCCACTCCCTTCACCGCCACATGAACTCCAGTCTCTTCCTTTCGCCCCTCATCTATCAGAACAACCTCTCCCCCTCCAGTTTGCGCTTTCCTTCAACAAAAGCTGGAGCGCCTACTGTGGGCTGGCACTGGCATCTGCACTGGGATTCAGGGACAGACGAGATCCTGGCTGCCAGCGAGACTGTAGGGAACCTAACTCCAACCAAGCCTCTCCCTGACTCAGATCCCTTGCGTGGCTCCCCATCAGCCCTGAGGGTCAAGTGCAAACTCCCCATCCAGGTATTCACATTTCTGGACCCTCTACCTGCCACAGAACCATCCAGGCTGATCTGCTCTTCTGCCCCACCCAAGGTGACCCAAACAAACTAGTGTCCGTTCTCCCAAATACATCAGCTCAAAAGATACCTCCTCCAGGAAGCTGCCTTGCCTGAGCCCTCACACCTGTCAGAATGAGTTTTGCCCTCCTCTGGAATCCCAGCAAAACCCAAGGTGTGTATGTATATCTGCCTCCCAGACCGCGCCATGACCCCTGGAACCCAGGGGACCAAGCCAATGCTGGCACCGAGCCTGGCACCAAGAGGCACCCATAGGTGGTGTGGATTAGATGGACTAACATGTAAAAGGGTAGAGAAGTCCAACTATCTTTTTCATTCATTCATTCTAGTGCCTACACACTTGTCATTTTCTGGAAGCTCCTCCAGTTGTTTAACCTAGTTGTCTAACCTCCAGTTGTTAAACCTAGTTTAACCTCCAGTTGTTTAATCTAAATCCCTCTGCTGTAATTACTGAAGTTTATGCCTGTTCCTTCTCTAAGTCTACCCTCTGGGCCCCTCCTTGCTTCATAGCACAGAGCGTTCAGCCTTCCCCTTGACTGGGTGACTAGTCAGCAAGAACAAAAATCAGTGAGGTACATCAAAGAAAGGCTGGCCTGTGGCCTCACCAGCGTCTCAAGACCTGTGCCGGGGCACAGAGCTTTCCAACAGTCTCGGGAAGAATGTGCCTCTGAGACCCAAGAGGCAGTCCTTGCGGTTTGAAGCAGTGAGTCATCTTCTGGCTGCAAGTCAAGGAGCTCTCACTGAGCCCTTGTTTGGAGAAGGCACCCGCCAGCAAGACCGGAGGGAGAGACGGCTGGGGAAGCAGAGATGCCAGGAGACAGGGAAATGCACTCAGAGTCAGGGACCCTAGGGCAGAGATAGAGGGTGAAGAAGGAGCCACCCAGCTCTAAGGGAGACAGACAGACAGAAGGACCCAGACAACCTGAGACAAGAACGACGCGCAGAGAAAGAGCAGAAATTCGGGCGCAGGGCAGAGAGAGAGGAAGAGTAGGCAAAGGCAGAGCGAGGCAAGGAGTAGAAGGCCTAATGGGACGACTGAAGCAGAGAGGTCCCAGGGCTCCCCGCGCGCTCTTTCCTCCCCATCTCATCTCCCACCCGCAGCCCGGCCTGGACGAGGACGAGAGCGGAGCCAATGAGCTGCAAGACCAGGCCATTACGTCACCATAACCAGCTGCCATTGGCTGGTCCAGCCACGGCTGGCTGTTGCTATGACAGCGCAGACTGGCGCTGGGCAGGAATTCTAGGCTGAGGCTCCGGGTGGGAGAGCCCAATTTCTCAGCTCTTTCGAGCCTATGGCGAGGCGTGGGACTCCCTCATCTCTCCCCCACTCCCCACTCTAAACCCGAAGGACCTAAACTCCTCCAGAGGCTCTCATTTACACACACACCCCGTTGTCGCCTGGCCACCAGTCGGGAAATTGAGGCATTTATCCTGCAAATAGCGGTGAGCACCATCCGCCGGCCAGGTGCCGCCTGGGTTCTGCAGATACAGAGATGAGCACACCTCCATCCGTCCCTTACGGAGCCCCCAGTCTGAGCAAGCCAGTGGTTCAGCCGAAAATCACAAGACAGTGTGCTGAGGTCTAAAACGATGGTGAGCCCTCAACCTGGCAGGCTAGGAGGGCTTCCAGGAGAAAGAGATGCCAAGGTGGGACCTGAAGGAGGAAGGGCGGGGAAGGGAATTCCAAGCAGAGGAAACAGCCTGTACAAAGACTGGGAGGCAAGAGAAAGCAAGGAACACTTGGGGTCCTACAGCAGGAAATTAGATGGTTAGGAGAGGGGGATGATTGAAATGGAAGAGGAGTCGAGGTAAACAGAGGGCAAGTCATGCTAAGGAATCTTGGACCATATTCCCAACAGGATTTGGAGAGGAGAGATTAGGTTAAATTGCACCGTAGGAAGATCTTCACTCTTGCTGCTGTGTGGAGGATGGGCTGGAGGGGGATATTGCAAGGACCTGGGAGATGACTAGGACTCCTGAGTGAAGATTGGGAGAACCAAATTCAGGAGGGAGAGTAAAGGAGGTGGCACCACAGGTCTGGTGACTGAATGGATGTCACCACTGCACCTGGGAAGTTGGGAGGGCTTTCCTGCCTTCCAGCAAGACCCTCACTCCCCCTTCCATACAACACTGATATTCTGTGTATGCAACTTTTTGAGTCATGCTGCACTGAGAAGATGTCTGTGTGTTTCCATGTCCGCCCCACCATACACACATCTCCAGACTGATGTTCACCTCTGTACTCCCAGCACTGGGCACAGAGCCTCATCCCAAGCACAAGTTCATAACACTGATCCAAAGCCCCATCATCCCCCAACCCATGACCTGACCCTGGCCCCAGCCCCCATTCATCCTCCCCACCTTCCATGTGCTTCTTTCTTAACTTAGAGTCAAGCTGTAGCCACCAACTACAGGTGCCCTCCCCCATCATGTCTCTCCCTCCTCTCAGCCCCCAGCACAAGAGAAAAGTCTCCTCTCTCTTAGGTCCAGATTTTCAAAGACTGATGGGGCCTATTTTCTGGTTTAGCAGGGTCATTATAGTACAATCATAGGGTTGTTATTGAGAATTAAATAAGGTTTGTTGCCTGGCACATAGTAACTACCCAATCAATCAGGCAGTGATGACGTTATGATTACGGAGAGTTACAGGAGGATGGAAAGGCTAGGACTCTAATATGCCTCAGCTCTGCACTGGGATATGGGCGTTTGCTTAGCTCATCATGAAGAGATGTTGTGACTCCTCGTGTGTCTCACGTACTTGCTATACACTCTCTTGGGGAAAACACAAGACAAAGTATGATGGTGAGACAAGAATCGTGGATTTTTGTCATGATGCCATGCTAATACCATCAGGTCTCACCTACATCCCTAAAACCATGATTACAGATGATCTCTTCCAAGTAAGACAGGCTAGCAGCTTCTTAAGTGTCAAGAGAATCAATCCAGATCTTACAATCAATGACTCTTCCAGGATGTCAGGGCTGGTAGTGCCTTTAGTTAAAATCCTCTTGTTCAACCTTTGTGGGATTTTGTTGTTGCTGTTGTTTTTGGTTTGGTTTTGGTTTTGGCAGGCCACTCCACTTACAGGATCTTAGTTCCACAACCAGGGATTGAGTCTCCTGAATATGGTTCTCCCCATCTCCACTCAGGAGTCCTAGCCATCCCACTGGTCCTTGCAATAGCCCCCTCCAGCCCATCCTCCACACAGCACCAAGAGGGTCAATCCCCAGCAGGGAAAACGTGGAGTCCTAACCACTGGAACACCAAGGAATTCCCAACCTTTGGTTTTAGATATGCGGAAATTGAGAGCTAGAGAAGAGAAGTGGTTGCCTGGAGTTGTACAGTTGAGGTGTGTGGCAGAATCAGGAGATTTTGTAGGTGCCCCAACTTCTAACCCAGTGCATTTTTCCAACTCTTTTCTGACTTGCAGTTGAATGGTGGTTAGAACTTTCTCCAGCCCAGGACACATTTGGGGTCTTCACATACATTACTACTTTAGACATTAATGACAATCCTGCAAGGTGGATATGATTAGTCTCATTTGAAAGTCTCAGAGAGATCAAGTGACTCACCCAAGACTACACAACCTTACTGAATCGAACCCAGGTCTGTCAGATTCCAAAGCCTACAGTCTTGACACTACCGTATGTTGAGTCTAGGACCACTCGATAGGGTTGTTTGGGACTGTGGGCATCAGAAAGAGTTGCCAACATAATCACTGAAAGAAAAAGAGGTGAACCCCTCTATGTGATAAAAATAAAAGAAGCCTTAGAACCTTTTACAAGTTTTTGTCTTATATACCCATCCTGTTTTGCAGAAACACTCCTTAAAATAATCATATGACTCATGAAGTTACATCCCAGCCTGAGGATCTAGCAGGGGACTACCTGAGAGGCTGATCAAGGACTTGAGCACATTTACATAGCTGAATGAGAGAAGGTTGCCACGAAGGGCCACACAGAGGTTTGTACCTGGGGAAAAGGTACCAGCAAGCTGGAAGGTAGAAGGAAAGCAGGGTGGGGTTAGTAGGTCCTGGAATTCCATTAATTGAGTATTTTGAATTGTTCTTATGGCCCAAGGGAAAAAGGGGTCATCCCTCAATGTCAGGCTTCAGAGTCCCAGTTAGTTGGAAGTGTTTTCATAATCCAGGAGCATCGGAACCTGGTAACACAAGTGACTGGGATGAAGGCTTAGCAAAGTGCTCATAAAGAAGAATTGAGTTTTTATCCAGGATCTCAAAACTGAGTCGAGACAGCACTTATGAAATGGTATATTATTGGGATGACAGCTAGGAGCAGTGGGCAGGGCTGGGGTCTGTTTTAGAAGCACGGTTGACAGGACTTATTGGTGGCTACTCTGCCTGTGGACTTGAGGAAGAGAGGAATCTTGAGTGACCATGACCTTTCAGAAGCAGAGAGCCTGGTTTTCAAGAACAGCTCTCCCACTGAAAACAAATAAAGATGCTTGATAAAAATTTAAAAGCCTCTCCAAAGCAATGATGAACTTGTGAGAGCATAAAAAATGAGCAGGGCAAGTTGGAGGAAATATAAAAACTCAGAGAGGAAAGGGGTCACAGAAGCCACTTTTGCCCTGAAGACATTGACCAAGAATAATACAGAGCAGACACAAATAAACAACGTCAAAAATAAAAGGGGGCGGGCCGTTCAGTGAGGATGTGACAGACATCAAAAAAGAAGAGGACAGGGTGAAAATGTTCCTGCCCAGGAAGTTTGAAGTTCTAGGTGAGACGGACAAATCCCTAGAAAAATAGAACTTCCCCATACAGACTCAAGAAAAAAAAAAAAAAATGTTACAACCACTTTGGAAAAGACTTTGGCTTTTTCTAGGAAAGCCAAAAATAGATACACCCTGTGACCAGCAATAATAGTTCTAGGTACATACCTTAACCAAATTCATGCATTTATGTATCATAAAAATGTATAAGAATATTTTTAGAAGCACAGAAGCACGTTCATACCAGCTAAAAATTGAAAATGACCCAAAGATCCATCAAGAGTAAAATGTGGTGTATACATTTTAGTGGAATAATATATGACAATAAAAATGCATGAACCACAGTTACACACAAGGACAGGAACAGTATTGGAAACATAAGTTTGAAAGGAAGAAAGAAGACATGAAAAAATGTACTCGGGGTGACTCCATCAATATAAAGTTCAAATATAGGAAAAACTAAAATATAATATAAATACATACATTTTCTTTTTAGTGTTTACAAGAAACTTTTGAGTGCTGGCAGTGTTATTTCTTGGCCACGATGATAATTTCTTGGGTGTTTATTTGTTAAGTTAGTTTTGGGGGGAGGGTTTTTTGCATACTTTCTGCTCAAAAGAATGTGGCTAGACACCTGGGTGAATGATGGTGACAACTTCAGATTTGGAAAGTTTCGGGAGAGGGGATGAAGTGGGAAGATGGAAAATCCATTTTTGCCATATAAAGTTTGACTTATCCATTGGACATTCAAGAGGTGATCTTGAGTGTGCAATTGATTATAGGATTTCAGAAGAGACTCAACTCTCCATTTTGACTGAATGGAAGAAGATATTTATAATAAACATATCTGACAAAGAACTCACATCCAGAACTCATAAAGAACTTCAACAAATGAAGGAAAAGATAGACCACCTTCTAGAAAAATGGGCAAGAGACTTGAGAACTCTAGGTATTAATGTAAAAAATTGCACAATGGATTTTTATGGGAATAGAGTGAAATGCAGTGGCAAGGAATCCCCCTTGTTGATTTGAGAGACTGTCACTTCCAGGAAAGGACTTAAGATGCAAGAAATTGAAACCTAAATTTTTGGTTAAGTTCCAGACCAAAGACAAGAGTTCAGAAAGTCCTGAAGACATGGCCAACAGAACTTTCACTCAAGAAGGAGGCCAACCCATCTGATACCTGAAACGTCTACCATGCTCAGACCTCTACTGGTCTTGAGCATTTCTTACTGGTGTCCCATGGCCCAAACTTCAAGATTTAACCAAGTAAAATCACCCAACCCATGTCATGGACCTGGGTCTTCTAGCAAGTAACCTTAGCTTTAATGCAAAATAATAATGTAGTTAATCTTAACTGGGGTAAGAAATTAAATTAACTCACATGTTTCCTTTAACATAGCAAGGCAATGAAGAAATGAATCATAGTATCAGTGTTTTCATAAAGCTGTGTTTACAATTGTAGTGAATTTTATAATCACTGTTTTGTTTTATGGATGCTCTACTTGGGTTTTTTATGGTGTATGAAATGAATTCTGAGCAACTAATTCTATGTCTGATTAGATTTACAGAAATTGTTTAAGTGCTTAGGAATAATTTGTTCGTCATATTTGAAAGTCTCCCTTGTCAGGTGTTTGAAGTGTTTGAATCAGATAAATTGAATTTGCAATTGTAGTTTGAAATATCTAAAGGAATTTGCTTAATTAAATGTGTAAATGGTGTTAAAAGTCTATGGGAATTTAGTCTATCAAATGTATGAGTTAATTGAATATGAATCAATGAACAAGTAAATGTGATCTTGCTTTTATACAAAAATTACCAAGTTCATAAGTAAAATATCAAGATCTGTAAGTTAAAAGAGAAAGTTAAAGAAAGGGCTAGGTTTTAGGATCTATAACTTTAATAAATTGAATTGTGATAGGAATGTAAGTGATTGTAATTATCTCACACTAGCTGAATCCTAACATCTAAACGGCTTACCAAAAAAATAGAAAGTGTGTGGTAATTAATACACATGTGCTCCTCACTGCCAGAGCATTTGCACTGTTCACAGGTCCAGGTGGGAAAACGTAGTGGGCACTGCAGATGAATCTCCGCTCCTCTCCCATAGGGATCAGCATTTTGCCTGATTCTTTTCCATGCGTTTTCCTGGTTTCTGCCAGACACCTGGGGGCACTGCCAGCCCAAGTCCCATTCAGACGGACTCAAGCATCTTAACCTCTCCCTGTACTGGTTATTTACAGAAGGAGGCAACCCACTCCAGTATCCTTGCCTGGAGAATCCCCATGGACGGAGGATCCTGGCAGGCTACAGTCCATCGGGTCGCCAAGAGTCAGCTCAGTTGTGAACTGAGCGACTAAGCACAGCACATGTTCATTGTGGCACAGAAGGGAAACCACACTCTACACCGTGTATATCAAGGTACACAAACCTATTCCCCATTTGTTCACACAGGTTAAATAATTGGGTAATATTTTAATGATAAAAAGTAGGAAATAATAATTTCTTATTGATTTCAATTTTTTAATGCTTTATTTGAGGAAGACATCCTTGAAAGATTATTATCTAGGTGTTTAACAGTGTTTCTGAAATATTTGGGTTAATTTATTGGGAGTTTGGATGAGCTGTGAAACTGTCTAGTCTTCAAAGTGTCACTTTCTTACCCATCTTCAGGGTCAGAGTCCATTCGTGTGATGAGAAATGCTGTACTTCCTTTCCGGGCAGAGTCCTTCTCGAAGAGAGGAGGCAGCCTTCACGTCTCTCTCGTCACTGGAACGCCTTAGTTTCCCCTTTGTTTTCCATCTTTGCACACACGCATGCCTGGGGAATCTCTAGGAAGGAGGGCTGGTGTGCCAGGAGGCATTTTCCATCCCTGGGTCCTTGGCCGAGTCACCATATTTATACCAGGAGGACCTCACCTACTGCTCCAACGAGATGGTGATGGATGTCATTACAGACCCTGAGAAATGATTCAGCTCCCCCTGCACAAAGGACAGGCTTTGGGGCAGCTTTCTGAAGGTCAAGGTTCAGTTCCTAGAATGTTAATATGTGTCCGAGCTGGTGTGAGCATGAGTTGTCATCATCTCTTTTAACCCTTGAGTTTTACAGTGTTGGACCTTGAGGGTCAGAGGAGGAAATGGGCTTCCCATTAAGGAGAGTCAGCCCTCAGATGGACCAGTGCTTGCCCCTCCTCACTGCCTGTGTTGCTTCATACATTGATTAGATTTCTGTCTCCTAGGTGCCATGCTGAGGAGCTTCACACACAGGCTGGGCTCTACGGTTGCCATTTGTCAAATGAGAAAACTGAATACAGACTCAGTAAGTAACTTGCTCAAGGATCCTAGCCTGGTCCTGGCAATACCAAAGCCCCTCTTTGTTCCGATTTCCAGATCTGAGCGTGCATGCTCAGTCACTTCAATCCTGTCCGACTCTTTGAGACCCTACAGACTATAGCCCGCCAGGCTCCTCTGTCCATGGGATGCTCCAGGCAAGAATACTGGAGTGGGTTGCCATGCCCGCCTCCAAGGGGATCTTCCCAACCCAGGGATCAAACCTGCGTCTCCTACATCTTCTGCATTGCAGGCGGATTCTTTATCCACTGGGCCACCTGGGAAGCCCCTATCCAGATCTACTCGTAACTATGGGCGTATGGGCAGATTACCAAGAAGGGACCAACATAATGATGAATGGAGAAGGGCTCGACACTCCAGTTGACAAAAGAGGCTCTGAGGTCCTTTATATCCGAGGGTCAATGCAGGGAACTTGCTTTTAGACTTTTCTCCACTGTGGTAAAATGACTCAATGAGCTTTCATGCTGACCTTGAGGGTGGAGAACTGATTCTTCCAGGGAGTATGAACCATTTCCAAGTTGATTTATGAGGCCGTGATGCTGGTGAGCTTTGCCATCCTCTATCTGGGAGCTATAACCAGGGACAGTAGGTGTGATGGGGTCTCCGTGTGAATGTGGGGATGCTGAAATATTGAGCAGCCTGGATGCCAGCATCCTCTGCCTCTGAGAAGACTCCATTCTCTACCCTGAACTGAGAGACAGTCATCCATATTGAACATTTTCCTTGCCTACTGCTAGAAAAGTCTACAACTACGAACTGGGGGCAATTGTTTCAGACTCGAGAAAACTCTGGAAAATTCGATTCCTAGGCCTGAGAAAACTTCTGTCCATGGCTCTGGAAAACCCTCCATCCTTGAATCTGGGAAGCATTGCTTCTTGGGCACAGAAACCTACCTCAGTACAGGCTCTGAAAAACATTGTTCCTGACCTTAGGAATCATTCCATTGCTGGCTCTAGAAAACACAGCATCCTAAGCTGTACAGAATACTCCCTTCATGACTGACAACTACTCTGCCTAGGGCTCTAGAAAACACAGTATCCAAAAACCTAGAAAAATGTTCATCACAAGATCTGGAGAGCTTCCCACTCTAAGTCTGGAGGTCTGAGCAGGATCCTGGTAACCTTAGCAATGGGCTCTTGGTGGGAGAGGGGAGCTACTGATTGGTAGCGTTTGCTGATTTTCGTGGCAATTGGAATACTCCCCATCATGGCTGATTTTGAATTAGCAGTTTGACGTTGCTGAAAGTGGATTTGGGAGGGGACGCTACAGTCACTTCATACAATCACTAGTAAGGGCCGGCTGCCTTATCCTTCGTTTCTAGCCCTGGAGGGTGGAGGGCCATAACTGTAGGGTATAGAGGACTCTGAGTCACTGGGTGTGGAAGACTTGGAGCCTCAGAGCAGAGAAGACTCGGTCTGGAGTCCTCGCAGTCTGAAAGACTACCAAGCCCTGGCTGAAGAGGACGCTAAGCCACGCGTCTGGCTAGTCCCTTGTCACTTGATTTATGGTGTCCCTCCATCAGGGAACCATTGATCATTAACCGAAACCACCCGTCTTGGCCAGGCATGATGATAACCACTTGCTTGTGTTGTCTTACAACAGGAGATCCCAATAAAGAACTCGGTGCCGATGAAAACTAACCGGAAGAATTGAGCAGAGGCCAAAAGGAGGAAATGTCTTGCCCTAACCTCCCAGAAGCCCTCAGAACTGGAATCCAGTTTGGCTGAGAGATGCCCCCACCACCAGGAAGAACCCTGAGTCACCAGATGTGGACCAAGCAAGACGATTGGCCAGAGACCACCTGGAAACTAATCCCTTTATCATAAAACCTGAGACTGCGAGCCACTTGGCAGAGCAGTTCTCCTGGGCCCCTTGCCCTGCTGCTGCCCACCAGGCACCCCTCCTTCCCAGCAGTCTCTTGCTTTGTCAGTATGTGTGTCTCCTCAGACAATTCGTTTCCAAGTGTTAGACAAGAACCTACTCCGAAGCTCTGAAAGGGGCCCCCCTTTCTGCCTCCCCTCCCTAAATCAATAATTTCAACTCAAAGATTTAAGGGGACATGATAGGCAAGAAAGTTCTGAAAAGCTGACATTCCTAATGTTCTGATATGTCCTGCCTGCCATTAATATGTACATATTGAAGACGTCTCCTCCTGTCTGTGAGGTCTGGACTTCGATTGTCTGGAAGGTGAGGTCTATTTCAGGCTGTCACATGGATGGAAATGGTTGTTATTACAGGCCCACAGCCCCGTCTGTGTGAGCAGAGAGGTGTGGGACGTGGCATGGTGAGTTGAGGGGAGGGTACCAGTGTGAATTTGGAGGTCCTAAGATGTTGCATAGACCAGTAACAGGCTCTGTGTATATCAGAGTTGACGTGTCGGGGGAAGGGTTGTTGTTGTTCGGTCGCTCAGTCGTATCCGACTCTTCGAGACCCCATGGACTGCAACAGGCCAGGCTTCCCTGTTGTTCTTCACCATCTCCCTGAGTTTGCTCAAACTCATGTCCATCAAGTCGATGATGCCATCCAACCATCTAGTCCTCTGTTGTCCCCTTCTTCTCCTGCCTTCAATATTTCCCAGCATCAGGGTCCTTTCTAATGAGTCGGTTTTCGCATCAGGTGGCCAAAGTATTGGAGTTTCAGTTTCAGCATCAGTCCTTCCATTGAATATTTAGGATTGACTGGTTTGATCTCCTTGCAGTCCAACGGACTCTCAAGAATCTTCTCCAACACCACAGTTCAAAATCATCAATTATTTGGGGCTCAACCTTCTTGGTTTAACTCTCACATCCCTACATGACTACTGGAAAAACCATAGCTTTGACTAGACAGACCTTTGTCAACAAAGTAATGTCTCTGCTTTTTAATATGCTGTCTAGATTTGACATAGCTTTTCTTCCAAGGAGCAAGCATTTTATAATTTCATGGCTGCAGTCACCATCTGCAGTGAATTTAGAAACCAAGAAAATAAAGTCTGTCACTGCTTCCATTGTTTCCCCATCTATTTGCCATGAAGTGATGGGACTGGATGTCATGATCTTTGTTTTTTGAATGTTGAGTTTTAAGCCAACTTTTTCACTCTCTTCTTTCACCTTCATCAAGACGCTCTTTCGTTTCTCTTCACTTTCTGCCATAAGGATGGTGCATATCTGAGGTTATTGATATTTCTCCTGAAATCTTGATTCCAGCTTGTGCTTCATCCAGCCCAGCATTTCTCATGATGTACTCCGCATATAAGTTAAGTAAGCAGGGTGACAATATACAGCCTTGACATACTCCTTTCCCAATTTGGAACCAGTCCATTGTTCCCATTTTAACTGTTGCTTCTTGACCTGCATACAGATTTCACAGGAGGCAAGTAAGGTGGTCTGGTATTCCCATCTCTTTCAGAATTTTCCACAGTTTATTGTGGTCCACACAGTCAAAGGCTTTGGCATAGTCAATGAACCAGAAGATAATTTTCAGGAATTTTCTGGCTTTTTCTATGATCCAACGGATGTTGGCAATTTGATCTCTGGTTCCTCTGCTTTTTCTAAATCCAACTTGAAAATCTGGAAGTTCTCAGTTCACATACTATTGAAGCCTAGCCTGGAGAATTTTGAGCATTATTTTGCTAACATGTGAAATAAGTGCAATTTTGTGGTGGTTTGAACATTCTTTGGCATTGCCTTTTTTTGGAATTGGAATGAAAACTGCCTTTTTCCAGTCCTGCAGCCACTGCTGAGTTTTCTAAATTTGCTGGCATATTGAGTGCAGCACTTTCACAGCATTGTCTTTCAGAATTTGAAAAAGATCAGCTGGAATTCCATCGCCTCCACTAGCTTTGTTCATAGTGATGCTTCCTAAGGCCTGAAAGGTTGTTGTTGAATCACGCGAATACACCGGGATTCTTGGCCCCCGGAGGAGAAGAATTCAATCCGGGGCCAGAGACGAGGCTTGATCGCTCAGAGCTTTTGTGTAATAAAGTTTTATTAAAGCATAAAGGAGATAGAGAAAGCTTCTGATAGGCATCAGAAGGGGGCAGAAAGAGCACCCCCCTTGCTAGTCTTCAGCTGGATGTTATATAGTCACTAGCAGTCTGTTAATGAAAGAAAGGAATGTCTTATAATTCAGAATAGCACCAGGCCCCTCGCCCATAAGATGCATTTTGGGATAATCTTGGCACCAAAGGGTTTATCTTGGGCCATAAAATAATTAACTTGAATCTTAAAGAAGGGCAGACCACCATACAAATAGTTAGATTAGGGGAACAATATCTGAGTATAACATACTGGTTTGTCAAGTAGGTTTTGGGCCAAGAGGCGGAACCGACTTGGAGACAGAGTTTGGGGTAAAAGCGTAGTACATTAGCATAGCTTAAGACAAACATTTCCATAAGAAAAAGGCATTGGTTATCTCTAGGCTCAAGAATAGCTAACTTCAGGCGAAACCAGGTGTCATTATGGCAACACAGTATTTTAAGAGAAACCTCTCTTTAAATTTGTATAGAGAAGGAAAAAAATATTGCTAGTTTGTTTCCTCCTGCCGCTTAAGAGAGATAAAAATGTCTGACACTTGCAGGCTATTTCCTCCAGTTGGAGACCCCTGGCCTTCCTGCCTGTTACCCTCTCAGGCCCACTTGACTTTGGACTCCAAGATGTCTGGCTCTGGGTGAGTGATCACACCATCGTGGTTATCTGGGTCATTAAGATCTTTTTGGTATAGTTCTGTGTATTCTTGCCACCTCTTCTTAATATCTTCTGTTTCTGTTAGGTCCATACCAGGGGGAGGAGTGGGCCTGACTAAAAGTGGGGGCATCTGTATCAAAGATAAATTCACATCTGCTGATCATACAACCCCTGGAGGGCTGGCCAGAGATATTGTCCAATTCAGCAGAGCAAAGACCTGCCCTGGGGTCCAGATACCCACTCTGTGCTGAGCACAGCGTAGTTCCATCATGCCTGGTCCAGAAGACACCCTGCCTAGGGACTGTGACACCCCGCCCTAGCTCTGCACAGTGCCCATCATGAGCTCCAGAAAATGCTCCATCTGTGGTTCTTGAGAGGCCCTGCCCTGTCTCCAGAAAACATTTCTTTTCCTCAGAAGGAGCTCTTCACCAACCCTGACCCCAGCTAACTCCCCACCCTGGCCCTGAGCAAGGCCCGAGGGACAGTCCATCCCTGCCCCCAGAGACCATTTGGTCTCTGACTTTGGAGGGCTCGTCTGACAAATGTAGGAAAAAGCACTTTGTAAAACTAAAAGGCTGTGCCTGGCATGCCGCAGATGCTCCATAAACGTGTGTGGAATGAAGGAGTGGTCCTGGGAGATCTTCACAAACTGCAGTGCACAGCACGATCTTCAGATATTATTCTTACTGTGACTAAATACAGCACTTATCGGAGGTATTATGGGAAACTCCATATTTCTCCCTAACGAGATCTTTTTCCTATGAGTTCCCACCAGACGGGTTGCACAGGGCCCGGCTCACAGTGGGCATCAATAAACGTTTGATAGATGAATGGACGCATGGATGGATAAATGAGGGATGTAGGGATGGATGAATTGCCGTGTGGATAATGAGTGAATGGCAAGATGGATGGAGCGGCTGACACATTTGCCTACTCAACAGCCACCTCCCTCTCCCCTTGTCTTCTTCTTTGCTAAATGAATCCCAATTTTATTCAAGTCTCTGGCAGCTGGGGAGGAGACTGGGGCCCCAGGCAGCGCATCTTGTTTAGTTCAAGGCCATCATGATGATATGTTTTCCCTCGCCAGAGGGTTGTTTAGGAATATCCATGTGATGCAATTCTGACCCAGGAGACACAACGGAAAGTCTACTGAGGATCCTCCAGGAAAGTTTTCCTCATTAAAGGAACACAGTTCTCTCTCTGGCCTTTGAACACTGATGAGTGAGGATGAGATGCTGAGAGGTGCTACATCCATGAGGAGATCCCATAGCTATGAGATAAGATGGAGGAGGGCAAAAGCCTGACATTCTGAGTGCCACAGAGCAAAAACAGAGACAGAGCCTGGGTCCTCAAAGCTTCTCACTGAAGCATGAATTAACCCATGAGCGTGTGGTGGTAGAGGGGGGTGGTGGATGGATGAACTGAGAGTGGATGAACAGGTAGATGGATGGATAGATGGATGGATGGATTGGTTGCTGAATCAGAAGCCTGATGGAAAATGTTCATGGGAATGGGGATAAATGAGCAGATGGATAGATGGATGGATGGATAGTTATGTATGTTAAAATATAGAAGACCATCGGTAGTATTACTGTCCCCCCTTGGAGAGCACTCATTCCAAGGCACTCCAGATCAGAACTGGCTGAAAAGAACTGAGCTCTTTCACATTTTCCTCCAGACCCTCAGGACTGCTCCTGACTTGGTGTGCCTGGGGCCATCTGTCAGGGCCAACACTCACCTTCAGTATCAGTTACTTGTCTGGACGGACTTGTCCCCACCTGACCCTTTTGTGCAGGGTCTTACCCTTGCCAGAGAAATGTTTGATCTGTTAAGACCCTCAGGTGAGTTTGGAAAGCAGCCTGGCACAGGGAACTTGAACAGTCCCAGGTCCAAATGCTGTCCCCACAGCTTATGAGCTGTATGTCCACAGGTCAGCCTCCTAATCCTCCCCGCACTGGCACCAGCCTTCTCATCTTTGACATGGGGAATAACAGCGCTACCACAGGGCTGAGATGTGGAACTGAGATTATGTATGAAAGCACCCAGCACCACCATGCATAGCCCCCAGCAAGTTCTCAAAAACTGCTGAGCCCTCCTGGTTCTTCCAGCCAACTCAGCTGCAGCTGGGTACTCATGGATGGTGCCAGGCAGCGGTCAACACATGAATGCAAAGGAGCCCCAGGCAGGAAGAGCGATCTCTGCCTCTCCATCCATCCTGCTGTGTGAACTGTCTCGAGGCATTGCTCCTTGGAGCCAGCACAGGGATTACGGAAGGACCAGAGGAAACTGAGCAAGCCCAGATTACTTCCTCCTTTTCCATGCCACGGGATGTGGCCGGGTGTGTCGGCACCCCAGAGCCTCAGTAACTTGCAGGTTCAGAGCTGCAGAGAGTCTGGCCGAGCAGACTTTGGCAGGGCCAGGGCAAGGTCGCAACCTCCCATCCGGTCACTTCCGGTACCTGCTCCCGGACGACAAATCATCGCAGCAGGGCCAGTAAGTGTTCCCTCGCCCCTGTACCTCTGCACAGGGCGTTCTCTCTAGTTCATGTCAAGTACTCCAGGAAACTTTTCCTGGTTCACCCCAGGTCAAACCACACGCAGGACCCTGAAATTCTGCATTTACTGAATGTGCCGTATTGTCTTTTCCCATCTGTTTCCCCCCCTCGCCCGGACGTTCCTTAAGTTTAGAGATGATGTCTCATGGATGTCTGTATCATGCCAGTGTGTAAAACGGTGCCTGACACGTCACCAGCTTGTCCATCCTTCCACTTCTGAATGTTTATTCTCAGGCATCCCAGTGCTCCTCTTTCCTGTGGGCATGTGGCCAGGCAGCGATGCTGCCAGTGCCTCAGCTCATCCTTGGTCCTGTACACTTTTCAGAGCGCTTGAACTCTCTCCTCTCATTAGTATGAAGCACTCAAACAGATTGATTCCTGATTCTGGGAATTATCAACTCTGTGTCCTCGGGCAAGTTACTGAACCCCCATGAGCTTTAGTTTCCTTATCTGTCATTAATTGACTCAACAAACATTTATGGAGACTCTTCTAGAGGCCTGTCCCAGGTGCTGGAAATGCCAACATGAGTCTAAAGTTATCCTGGCCTTTGCAGAGCTCACAGTCCAGGCAAAGAGATGAACAGTTCAACCCCCAGGACAGTAAAGATCCCACCGAAGTCTGGGAGTCAAGAGATATAGGGTCAGCTGGCCCAACCTGAAGGCTCCAGGAGGAGGTGACATCTTGGTCAAGTTCTGTTTGGAGGATGAAGTGATATCCCATCTGTGATACCCAGAAGGGCTCTCACAGCATGGATGAATGGCTGGCCACAGCATCAAACACAGAGAGGAACGTGCTGCGTCTCAGCTTCCCTTCCTTCCCCGTGAAATCAGCAAGGCAGAGACTTGCCTCCACTCTGTTCCATAGGGAAAGGCTGGGATCAGGGGGAAGAAGTGAGAGACTCAAAACCCCTTGCAAGCCAGCAGCGGGGCAGGAACCAGACTTCACCCTGCTCATCGCTGGGACCAGGGAGGACCTCCCCAGACACCTATGCAGGTCGGTCTTCCCTCCTGTGGTCTCTGGGGTGCCAGTCAGACCCTGGACCATCCCCAACTCCTCGCAGTTCTCCTGAGACACTTCATAATCACACATCATTCTGAGTTTGATAAATAAAGGTAATTGTGGGACAATTACACTCTCTTCTCTTCCAACATCGTAATGGGAGCAAGATGCATGATTCTGTCTTGCACATGTTTTTGCCAGGCGTGTCTGAGGCTTTTTCATCTGGGCCTCTTCCTGTACCGTAGAAGAGTGATGGCCTGGAAGCCAGCAGGCAGTCCCCCCGCGGCCCCTGACTAATCATCATGGATGTCTCCTGTCGCATGCTGGGAGGGTTCCCAAGAAGATCATGGCCTTGTAACCACTGCCATCAATCACATGGTCACGGTGCTCTCCATGGAGCCTGTGCAAGTGAGAAGCTAAAGATCTTTAGGAAACTAAAGATCCAAGGTCAAATCCTAGATCCATTACCAATTTGCTGTGTGACCTTGGACAAATTGCTTATCCTCTCTGAGCTTCAGTTGCCCCAAATGGGAGAAGGATCATCCTTAACACTCTCAGATGAAGCAACGCATGTGACAATGCTTCCTAAAGGACTGACCAGACATCACCTCTGTGCAACCTCCCCTCAGAACTGGCAACGAAAAATCAGACCAAAGATAAGGAAAAGTGAAAGTCGCTCAGTTGTGTCTGACTCTTTGTGACCCCATGGACTATAGCCTGTCAGGCTCCTTTGTCCATGGAATTCTCCAGGCCAGAATACTGGAGTGGGTAACCTTTCCCTTCTCCAGGGGATCTTCCCAACCCAAGGATCAAACCCAAGGTCTCCCACATGGCAGGCAGTTTCTTTTACCGTCTGAGCCACCAGGGAAGCCCAAAGATAAGGAAGGACAAACATAAAGATGGAAAGGCCCTACTCTTAGTATTGGCAGCTCAAAACTGCCCATGGTCATTCAGGCGCACAAAGGAAAAGGAAATGTAACTTTCTTAGACTTCTCACAGATGACCTCATCTCATACTCCAGCACCCATCCCAGTGATGATGGGAATTGGGGAAGAAGGGAGGAATGGTTCTGTTGTTTTTGTCTTTCTTTTGGTTGCACCAGCTTTTAGCTGTGGCATGTGGAATCTAGTTCCCTGACCAGGGATCAAACCCTGGGCTCCCTGAATTGGGAACATGGAGTCTTAGTCATGGGCCCACCACGGAAGTCATGAGAGGGGCTCTTAATTGACAAGTTCATCACCAATTAAATATGACTCTGTGTCCCTCCAACATAACATGGTGTCTCTGGCGTTCTCAGCTGCCTTAAGGTGACCGCTCAGCATTTCGGAGTTTCCCTTTCCCATCTCACCTTCCGGCAGCCGGGTAAAGACAAGTGGGGAAAGTTGATAGAACTTCTCGGAGGCAATAGGGTGGGGTCTCCCATCCAGGTGTTGCCCACCTGGTCCACACTGGCACGCATCTGAGGCCCCTCTTCCTGCTTCCCTTGGCCCTGGCTGCAGTCCACACTGGCGGTCACTGCTGGTGACAGCGCTCATCCAGCAGACCTGGACCTGAATCAGCCTCCACTGCATGGCCGAGAGGTCCCCCCAAAACTGCACCAGTCACAGGGTGTCCTTGACTGCTGGTCTTTATTGTGGGGGGCCGTGCTGGGTCTTCATTGCAGGGAGGGCTTCCCTCTAGTTGCGGTGAGCAGCAGCTATTCTCCAGCCACAGTGCGGGTCTTATCGCAGCGGCTTCTCCTGTTGCTGTTCCCAGGCTCTAGAAAATACGGTCAGCAGTTGTGACGCACGGGGCTTAGTTGCTCCGCAGCATGTGGGAGCCTCCTGGACCAGGGATCAAACGCCTGTCTCCTGCACTGGCAGGCGGATTCGTTACCACAGAACCACCAGGGAAGACTGCTGGTCTCTTGATCCTGGGGGCATACTGAAATTCGTGACCACCAGGTCACCCTACTCAGGTCACGGGGACCCGGCAATGCTAGCTCAGCCTTGTCAAACCAGACACACCCTCCCACCAAGGTCACCTTCCCAGCTCCACAATCCTACCCCCTTCCCCACACTGGATAAGTGGCATAAAGGACTGTCAGTACTGATGTTCCCGGACCCTGGGTTTCTAGTGTCTCTGGTTCCATCCTCTCCGTAGGCTGATGCCCAGGAGTGTGGGTCCCTGGGTCTTTCTTTGGGACCCAGGCCCTGTCCCCAGCCCTGACGCTCCTCACCAGGTTCTGTCTTGCCCCTCCTATGATGGCAGATCCTGACTTCCTCTCCTTGTCTGGCAGGAATTTCCGTCTCTTTATCTCCTCCATCCTCCCCACACTCCTCTTGTGATCTCAGAAGCAGCCAGACTGGGCTCTTGATATGCAAAGAGGACTTTGGGGACTTAGAAAGCCTTTCCTCTCTCTCAACAAAGCCTGGCTTTCAAGACCATTATCTGGCTAAGGGCTGCAGGATCCTATTCAGTAAAAAGCTGAACATCAATTCTTCCCTTTTGTGCTCTCGATCCCCAATCCTGTTCCTCTCTAAGACCCGGGAAGCCTCTGGCTGAAAAGGAAGACAGTCACATAAAAGCACTGAAGTGACACACGGGTACATTCAAAAAACGATACCGTTCCCATTACACCAGACTCCCCAGGTGTCGGAGCAAAGCAAGTCCGTGGAGGGAGAGTCCCCCACCCACCCTAGAGACCCAGAGAGGGCAAAGGCTGGCTTCAGGCCACACAGCAAAGGAGAGAGAGTCCCCCACCCACCCTAGAGACCCAGAGAGGGCAAAGGCTGGCTTCAGGCCACACAGCAAAGGAGAGAGAGTCCCCCACCCACTCTAGAGACCCAGAGAGGGCAAAGACGGGCTCCAGGCCACACAGCAAAGCCATGACAGGGCAGGAACTGGAAACCGTGTCCCGAAGCTCTTCCCAACATGTCTCCTCTAGGGATAGGGGTGCTGGGTCTCTTCCTCTGTTGGACACTGTTGTCTGAACACTGTTCAGCCAGTCTTGGACACAGGGACTGTGCCTGTCTCACTCAAGATACAACCCCAGCCCCCAGCCGAGGCTCTAGAACATAGTGACTGGGACTTCTCCTCCCATTCCACACCCCTGCCCAGTTACATCACTGCCCCATTTTCCCACTCTGTCATGATTCATCCCTCCATCCAGGCACATCTGAGGCTCAGCTTTGCTTTCCCTGCGGCACCTGAATTCACAGGGATGCTTGCTGTCTGACACGGAATCATCCTTCCCTGCCAGCCCCTTCCTCCTGGTGAGGTCCAGTGAGGCTTCTTCATCCCCATCCTGCTCTTCCCCACTGCTGTTCTCGGCTTGAGTCAAGCATCGTCTCACTGAGTTTCAGATTCCCCACGTTTAAACATTAGAATCTGATGAGATGATGGCCTTCAGACATTTTTACTAGTGGAAAAACAGAGTTGCCCTCTTTTAAGCAAAGAGACAGAATCCTTGCATAGTGCCTGGAAACTGAGATAGGTGGATGGATAGGTAAATGATCGATAGACAGATGACATAGATAGACAGAAAGGTAGATATCCAATCAGTGGTTTTCTAGGCCCCTTAAAGCACAAAATTTGAAAATCCCTGAACTGGATAATTCTTCAGCGACCTTCTGACAACTTGATTAGAACTTAAGATTCAGAATCTAAACACAGGAAGTCAGAACTACACTTAACAGCAAGTAATTAAATTACAAAACTGAACTGGGGGTTAAATCCAAGAGGGTGTTCTTGTTCTCAAGTAACAGGAAGTGCTGAAGAAGGCACTCCCAGGCTGAGACGCACCCTCGTGCCACTGGGCTCCTAACCTCTCTCTGCTCAGCTCTCCTCAGCATAGGACGTTATTCTCAGACACAGAGCCTGAGGACGACACAATGACTACTTCTACTCCACCTCTTCTCTGTGTTCTAGATGGAAGAAAGGGACCGGCAAAGAGCTAAAGTGAAGTTGCTCAGTTATGTCTGACTCTTTGCAACCCCATGGACTGCAGCCTACAAGGCTCCTCCGTCCATGGGATTTTCCAGGCAAGAATACTGGAGTGGGGTGCCATTGCCTTGTCCAGGGGATCTTCCCGACCCAGGGATTGAATCCAGTTCTCCCGCACTGCAAGCAGACGCTTTACCATCTGAGCCACCAGGGAAGCCCATACCAGTTGGGTGATCTCCATTTAAAGACTCTTCTGGAAGCCTCAACCAGTAAATCTGCTTAGATTTTATGGGATAGAATTTGTCACATGGCAACCCAATACGCTAGGAAGAATAGGAAAAACCGTTTGGGCTTTTTCCACCTGTGCACACTGCCGCCATGAAGAATGCCTGGGTGCTGTGAGTAAAGACAAAGAGGAAGACGGTAAGAAATTAACTGTCAGCTGCAAGAGGCCTGGGGCCAGTGCTTGCCCAACGTTCACATGTATGGTTTGGAGCATGTCTCCTCACCACTTGAGGCCTCGATTCCCCCATTTCAATGACAAGAGAACTGGGTCAGATGCTATAGGACTCTATCCGGCTCCTATTTTTTGTGCTGTATGCTTGGTTGTGTTCAACTCTTTGCCACCCTGTAGACCATAGCCCGCCAGCCCCCTCTGTCCATGGGATTTCCCAGGCAAGAATTCTGGAGTGGATTGCCATTTCCTCCTCCAGGGGATCTTCCTGATCCAGGGATCAAACCTGCATCTCCTTTCTCCTGCATTGCAAGCAGATTCTTTACCACTGAGCCATCAGGGAAGACTTTCATAACAGAAGCCCAGCTCCTATTGCCTGAGTGTAAATCTTGACTCTACTACCTACTAGCAGTATGGCCTGGGGTGCCTCAGTTTCCTCATCTGTAAAATAGGGGTCATCATTGTGTCTACGCTGCAGGGGTGTGAGGACTGGATAAGCTCTTGTATGTAACGTATGCAGCTGAGTCTGAATGAAAGTCAGAGACCAACATCCATTATTACCACAGCAGCTGCTGAGCTTCTGAGAGTCACAGGTCCTGAGTTCTACTCCTGTCTCCCCTGGGAGCTATGTGTCCTGGGGCAAGTCCCTTCCCCTCTCTGGGCCTCAGCAGCCCATCCTATAAAATGGGGCAACTGGATACTATCTTGGGCCCCAGCAGCTCTGAGAGTTACTCTCAGAAGCTGCACTGGGCTGTTGATGGTACAGCAAGTCCCTTCCTGGGCTGGGATGGGAGAGGAGAGGATCAGCTGGTTTCCTGTGGCTGGGGCGGTGACCTGGGCAGCCTAAACTTCCTGTTTCCCAGAGGGAATCCAGGGCCAGCCCCTCCCGTCACTGGGGCAACCATCACTGGGGCAACCGTCCCTACATCACCTCCTGGCGGGGGGAGCCCTGAGGGTGAGGGAGGGACCAGCCACAATGGTTCTTTGTCTCCTGCCCTGCTGCCTACCCCCGAGAGCCTCAGGTCCATCTTCCAGATGGGGAAACTGTGGCATGGAGAGGTGACGTCACTTACCCAAAGACAGGAGGCTGGAGAGAAGGAAGGCTGAGCTTAGAACCTGAGTCTTCTGAGACCATGGGCCAGCCTCATCTAGGGCCCTCAGCACCAGCTAGATGCTCCTTCAGACCCACGCCCCCCCAGACACAGAAAGAGCCTGAAGCCTGTAGGCCCGAAGACCTACAGTGTGACTCACAGGGCACTCCCTGCGCACAAGACTCGGGGTCTCCGGCTGGACCCCCTCGTCTGCCTTTAGTCTGCCCACCCTGAGCAGCCCTTTGACCCAGCCCTGGGTACACAGGGACCCATGCCGTGAGCCCTGGGCACAAAGAACCACAAAACAAAGTGATCAGGCCAACATGCCCCTGATCAGGAGCAGGAGTTTTGGAGAAAGGGACCCCCAGGTTCAGACCTTGACCTTGACACTTTGCCAGCTGTGTGTCTTGAACTGATGAATTTCAACCCTCTGAGTTTCAATTTCCTCATCTGTGAAATGGGGCTGTGTTCATTTCCTACGTCTGCTGTAAACAAATTACCACAAACTTGGCGGCTTCAAACAGTGGATATTCATCGTCTCCCAGTTCTGGAGGCCAGAACTCCCAGTTCTGGTGCCAAGGTGTTGGCATCTTGTTCCTTCTTGAGGACCCTGGGGAGAATCCTTCCAGGCCTCCCTCCCAGCTTCTGAATATCGCAGCCCTCCTTGGCCTTCCTTGACCTGTGGCAGCGAAACTCCAATGGCTGCCTCCACTGTCACATGGCCAGCTTCCTCTGTGTGTGTATCCGAATTTCCCTCTCTTACAAGTTCACCAATCATCAGATTAAGGCCCCCTCTAATCTAGTCTGACCTCATTGTAATGTGATTACATCTGCAAAGACCCTCTATTCAGAGAAGGTAGCAGGGGTTAGGGCTTGAACATGTTTTTCGTGGAGACACGATTCACTCTCCAACAGGGTCCACAAGAAGATACTTGTGTTGCTGGGTTGTGATGCAGAATTTATGAGTAATTCCTACAAAATGCCCACTCTGAGTCAAACCCATAGAAAGTCCTCAAAATAGTATATGCTATTAGTATTCTTACTTTGGTTCTCCCATCCCAGCCACAAGCTGCAGCTTTGAAACTGTCTGCCTGGAGCCCGGCACCTGTGGGTCTGAAGTCCTGACTTGAACCTGTCAAACGCCCAGAGTCTGCACTAATAAAGGCCATCATCTGTTGTGCGTTTGCTGTATGCTACACACTGTCTACACACAAAATGAGTATCATATCATTCTGTCCTCACAATCATCCTATGAAGTAGCAACTACTTCAATCCCCATTGAAAAAGGCAGAAACAGGTTCAGGGAGGTAAAGTAACTGGCCTGAGGTCACCAAAAGGAGGCTAGCCTCAAACCCAGCAAGTCCAACTCACTTACCTACCAGCCTCCCTGCCTCCCAAATAGCAGTCCTTGTGCCAAGACCCACCGGCCACCTGCCAACAGCCCATCTGCCTGCCTGGTCCTTGTCTTGTCCTCATGGAAACCTTTCCTGAGCGTCTTTCTGGGAGGAGGGGATCTGCCTGAATCTTTGTCCCTGCCCTCCCACTGCTGAGCCAGCCTGGTTCTGGCTACACCATCACGCCAGGGCCAGGGCCAGCCGTGTAGCTGGATCTTGAAGGATAGGCTACATATTAAGTGTTGTAGCCACAGGAGAGGACCATCCAGGTGGGAAAACAGCAGCAGCAAAAGTGTGGAGTCTGAAAGAAGGGAGCATGTAGAGATACGGGGGTGAAGGCTAAACAAAGCGCAGTGCGGAGTAAGGTCATGTTGGATCTTGAAAGTCAAACTAAGGTTTCTGGATGGGACCTAGCAGCTGATGGGGCACCCTGGAGGGTGTGGGAGCAGGGCAGGGTTGGGCTCATATCAATACTATGGAAACTCTCCCTCCAGCAGTGCGGGCAGGGTGGGGTGGCAGAGAGGGCCAAGAGGCGGGCTCCAGAAAGAAAGTTGTCACCAACGGTCTGCAGATGAAGGGCATGTGGGCTGATGTTTCCTGCAGGTGGGCCCTCCACCCCTGCCTGGGCACAGCCCCCCACGTGCTGCCTCATCACCAGGATGGGCCCCGCCTGGGTGATCCTATCTGTCCTCACCAGTCAGGAAGAGAGGCAGGCATACAGGTGACCTGAGACCAGGGCCACTGCCCCCACTCCTGTCCTGAGCTGAGCCCTTGGAGCAGGATGGTTAACTGCTGCTGCTGCTGCTAAGTCGCTTCAGTCGTGTCCAACTCTGTGCGACCCCATAGATGGCAGCCCACCAGGCTCCCCCGTCCCTGGGATTCTCCAGGCAAGAACACTGGAGTGGGTTGCCATTTCCTTCTCCAATGCATGAAAGTGAAAAGTGAAAGTGAAGTCGCTCAGTCGTGTCCGACTCTTCACAACCCCATGGACTGCAGCCTACCAGGCTTCTCCATCCATGGGATTTCCAGGCAAGAGTACTGGAGTGGGGTGCCATTGCCTTCTCCGACGGTTAACAGTAACAGCTAAAAAACAAAACAAAACTTAACTGAGCAGTTATGATGCTCCAGGTGCTGTTTCAAGCCTTCTATGTCAACTAATTTGTTTATTCTGACAAGCAGCCCTAGGAAGCAGGTGGCACTATTATACCCACTTCATAAATGAGAAAAATTGAGGTGGAGAGATTTGTTAAGTAAGTGTTGAAGCTGGACAGGGAGCACACACCCAGGGGATGCTGAGAGTGAGCCAAGCTGCAAGACTAGGAGTTGGGAGCAGGGGACAGTGTAGCTGTGACATCTGAGGGCTGATCTCAAAGGCCAAGGAAGCAGGAGAGCATCTCAGTGGGGGCCAGTGTGGGGTAATGACAAGCCAGAGTGTGTGCCCTCACCCCTTCACCTGCCACTGAAAACTTGTCTGTGCTCTCCCCACTATACACACAGCCCCCAACTAGGGGCCCCCAGACGACTGAGATTCTGCTTCTGCTACAATGAAATGGGGGCTTGAAATACAAGCCCACATCAGTGAGAAAAAGGAAAGTTACAATTCTTATAAGCCAATCTCGTGCCCTCACACCTGATTTCCAATTATTCAACCCATTGTACAGACAAGGCAATTGAGACTTAGCATAAGTAGTGAAGATAGACATGGAGGACCCCCAGGCCCCTTGGCTTACTGGGGGCAGTAAGAACTGCCTGAGAACTCACGGTTTACTCAGCTCAGTCTGAGTAAACTTGAATGAGCAATGAGACTTGATGCCTAAACTGGGGCTTGAGACTCCCACAGTTCCTGGATTCAATGCCATCGCTGCCTCTTGGTTGATTCATGACCTTGAGCAAATTGCCTTTCTGAACCTCAATTTCCATGTCTGCAAATGAAGCTAACAGTCATCTCCTTTGTTACTTTTATCCTACATACATTTATTGAGCATTGAGTGTGTGCTAACCACTGTGCTAAGGACTGGGGATCCAGCCACGAATAAACCTTTTGGAATGTGTCAGGATCCAAAAATAAATGATGGGCCATGTCCCCTTCTCCCCCCACCCCTGTGGGTGTGCCCCACAGCACCTGAGCCATGGCCCTGCACCCACGTGTAATCCCACAAATGTCTGTCATAGTGGTTCCGAGAGGCTGTAAGTGGAGACAGTGGTGCGCCAGCTGTGTTGCCTGAGAAGACAGACAGCTGGGCGAGAATTCCTCTTCCAAGGCCCTATTACCTCTGTGTTTTCCAAAACTGCCGGCCTGCAGGGCCAGTCTGTTGTCCTGATGTCAAAGTGTGGCCATGCGGATGGCCACAGGAGCCACAGGACCAGCTGGCTCTCAGCCACTGCTTGGGCACAAGAAAACATTCCCATCCCGGGAGGAATCCACTTCACTCAGCCTGCCAGGTGAGGGCTTCCAGCCTTTCTTCTGGAGGGTAGCCCCATGTAAGAGCTAACCCCATGGCTAGCTCTAGTGGAGCCAGCCGTGGGCAGGGCTTAGAGGCCTCCAGACAGACACGTGTGTGTGTGTGTGTGTGTGTGTGTGTGTGTGTGAGACTACTGTGTCTGTTTCTATATATCTGTGTCTCTCAACTGTGCCTCTGTGCGTGTGTGTCTGTACCTCTGTGTGAGTCTGTGAGTGTTTTTGTGCATGTGTGCATCTCAAATTTACCAAGCCCCAGAGGAGAGTGGGGCCTCAATGGCAGCTGAAGGCCAGATTCTGCAAGACTGATTTCCAGGCCTAGGTTTGCAGGGACACATAGGGCAGGCCTCTACAGAGTCCCTTGGACTGCAAGGAGATCAAACCAGTCAATCCTAAAGGAAATCAGTCCTGAAGATGTATTGGAAGGACTGATGCTGAAGCTGAACCTCCAATACTTTGGCCATATGATGCAAAGAAGTGACTGCTTAGAAAAGACCCCTGATGCTGGGAAAGATTGAAGGCAGGAGGAGAAGGAAACGAGAAGATGAGATGGTTGGATGGCATCACCAACTCAATGGACATGAGTTTGAGCAAGCTCCAAGAGTTGGTGATGGACAGGGAGACCTGGCATGCTGCAGTCCACGGGTTTGCAAAGAGTAAGACACTACTGAGCGACTGAACTGACTGAGAGATCAGGCCTGCTCTGGGTCAGACCTGGGAAGCTCTACCCCATTCTAAGGCATCAACACCTTCTCTGGTCTCCTGTTTCTCTTCCTTCCAAACCATCTTGCACTCTGCAGTCAGACAGATCTTTCAAAAATGCAAATCTGACAGTGTCAAACCCATTCCTCCTACCCCCGCCACACCACGCAGAACTCTGACCAATCTCTGTGCCCTAGGGCATAATAGCCTTTAGCCTGGCTATTAGCTAGGATATAGGTTTAGCTTCTAAGGCAGAGATGCCAAATAACACTGGCTTGAACAAGAACATTTATTTGTCCCTCATAAAGTAATTCATGCATAAACAGTCCAGTGGCTGGTTGCTTCTGTCTTGTTGCTCTGTTTTTCCTGGGCTGTTGCCTTGGTTCACATGGTCCAAGGCGAGACAAGTTCACCTTCTGGCCAATGAGGAGAAAAGGTGGGGGGGGGGGGGGGGGCGCGGCAGACCACTCTCCTTTAAGGGAACAAACCTAAAACTACCTACCTTACTACTGCTTAATCCTATTGGCCACGTGAGTCACATGGCTCCCCTAGATGCAAAGGAGGCTGGGAAATGTAGTTTTTATTCCAAGCAGCCATGTCTCATTACTGTGGAAAGAAAGGAGTATGGATATTAGAGAACAGCCTGTCTCTGCTACAGGCTGACATTCAGGGCCTTTCCCAGAAGCTTTATTCTGGGGCTTTGTACTTTTGAGCATACTGTGAACCTTTGCCCACCTCCCTTTTCCTGCCTCCAATTTTGGAAAATCTTCCCTGACCACCACCACCCCAGCCTGGATTAAGGGTCTCAGTATCCATTGATCACATGGTGTTGTGTTTAGGGGCCCATCTCCCACCCTAGACTGTGAGCAATTCCAGGGCAGGGCCCACAACTGATTTAATTCTGTGTCCCCCTGCCCAACACCAAGCCTGAAAGGGGACGGGCATCAGGGAATAGAGGATAAAGGAATGGAGGAGAAGGTGAACCATCTCAATTAGAAATTTCCAGTTGATAAGTGATTATTGATTGAATGAATGAATGAGCTCGGGGGGCACCTGTGTGTTGACATGGGGCTGGTTAGGCAGGCGAGGCTTGCTCGGGATCTCAGTTCTACATACACTCTCCCCTCTGATGAGAATGCTCCCCACGCCCCTCTGTGACGGCCCAACTCAGGCTCAGCCTGTATGTCTCACCCAGAATGTCACTTCTGGAGAGAGGTCTTCCCTGACTCATCTCCACTTGAGTGTAAAGCAGTCCCTCCATAGACCGGCCCATTCCCCACCCCACCCCCCTTCCACTGGCCCCTGTCCTGTCGTTTGGAGTGCTCAGTCCAACTGTAATTTTAAAATGTGCCCACACTGATTTATCCCCAAGACTGAAAATTCCATAAGGTGACTCCATCTCTCTCACTGTGTCCCCAAGGCCTGGCACAGGGCTGCACGTACAGCAGCCTGTCGGTGAGAATGAATTAGTGAAACTGACCTCAACAAGTATATTTCAAAGGGTTGATATTTGGTCCAAAGGAGGGTCAGTATACTGGTTGTCATGTAAGTGAGCAGGTGGCAGCTTCAGCTGCATGGCTGGTGGCACCAAGGATCTGTGCCCAGGACTAAGCCTGCCTGAAGGGCTAGTGGAGACAAGGGACAAGGAGAAAACTGCCCGCCAACCCCAAGTCACAGAGCCCTGTGCTCAGCCTGCTACACAGAGAGAAACAAAGCGTTTGGGAGCCTACCTTCGCCCCCACTGCTGGGAGGAGAGGGACCCACTGGGGGCAGAGGACACTGCAGCACGAGGGGCACTGGGGGCAGAGGACACTGCGGCACGAGGGGCACTGGGGGCAGAGGACACTGCGGCACGAGGGGCAAGTCACTCAGCTGCCGTGTGCCTCAATTCCCCACCATGGAGGACAACCGCAATAGTACCTTCCTCATGAGGTCGTTATGAAGATTAAAGGGTTAATCCACAGACAGTGCCAATTCAGGTAAATCACCCTCACGGAGCCTCAGTTTTCTCATCCTAAAGCGATGAGTGCCAATATCTGCTCCCCAGAGGCTTGGAGAGAAGCAGTGAGGTGAGAATGTCACCTGTGGGCCTGGCATCACATGCAGCACCAGGGAACCCTCTCCTCTTCCCCCAAGACAGAGAGGGACGGGGCAGAGGAGGGGGCAGAGAATGCCTGTCTGCCTCGCCAGCCAGCCGGAGGCAGGAGGCCTGGGGAGAGGGGAGGCCGCCTGGTGAATAATCTCATTAATGGTAATCATCACCCTGATGCTTGTTAATATAATAACACTGGGCTCCCAGCCGCTGCTTGGCTTAGAGCTGGCTCCTCAGCGCCTCTCATCTCTGCCTGGCGGGGGCTCCGTAAACACTCATTACACTCCCATCCCCGGGGAGGCCGCCAGGAGAAGCAGCTATTCCAGGCATACAGCTCAACTCTGGGGCTGCAGGCTCTGCTTTTAATAAGCATCATCACCCACACTCAGGGACACACACACAATTTTGCGACACTTTCCAAGCTCCTTGCTGACCACCAGTAATTGCTCACGATGGCTGAGCCTCTTACTGTAGCAATGGTAATGGTTACTCATTAAACACTCCCTGCTTGAAGGGCCCTGGTCTAAGAGCTCCATTTGTATTAACCCACTTAATCTAACGTGCATTCCTGTCATGTCCATTTTGCAGCCGAGGAAACTGAGGCACCTGAAGTAACTTTCAGCCTTGGCGGAACCACTGACCCATGAGTGGCAGAGCTGGGGCCTGATGCTGTCTTAGAGAGTCTTCACTCTTTCGTCCTCTTGGCAATTCAAATCCTCCTTCTCCTCACTGCACTCATGAGGGAATGGGCTCGGAGAAGTGATGTCATCTGCCCAGGAACACACAGCTAGGACCTGAGGGCCATGGGCTGTCTGACTTCAGAGCCTGCCATACTGTTCCCCCAGTGTTGAAAGCAAAGAAGGAAACCCAGAGATTAAGGGACTTGCCCCGAATCACAGAGGCCTTGCTGCAGAGAGTGAGGGCTAGCTCAAAGCCTGGATTCCTGGCTACCTCTTCTCTGCCTCCCACCCTCAGCACCAAGGAGTCTCTTGCTCAGAGACCCTAATTCAGGCACAGAATCAGCTGGCTCCGACACAGGGGAGCTCAGCATCAGAGGGCCCAAGCCCACCAGGGATTCCCTCCAGGCCATGGTCACTCTATGTCACCACTAACTTCCTAGCTGTGTGCCCCTGGGGATGTTACATCACATCTCCAGACCTGAGTTTCCTCACAATGGAGACACGGCATCTTGCCCCTATCCTGGGTCAGCTGACATTTAGGGAGCACTTACAATGCTCCAGGACTGGTCTATGTATTGGCCACGTAATATCTCATTTTATCACCACTGCAACCCTTAAAGGAAGAGCCTATGATTTTTAAGATTCTGTTATCCTCCAGGATTCTATGGTTCCCATAGGGTCTGTTATGAAAGACTCTGCTCCTAAAAAGTTTCTAAAAAGATTCCATTAGTCTAGGATTCTCAGGTGCTAGAAGGTTCCATCCATTGGTCTGTGCATTGTAATGTTAAAGGATTTTATGAATTAGTGATTTGATGAACCTCAAGGGCAAAGAGGCAATTTATCACTCATTGGTCAGCACTGAAGTCTACCCCCTGCCCCTGCCCCCTCCCTCCGCTATGACATCAGGGCCAGCCAAGGCAGAGAAACCTGCCTCTATGACAAAACTCAGATCCAAGGCCAGCGAGGACCGTGGAGGCTGCCTGAGTGCTTGGGGGGTTGGGCGGCGGGGGGGTGGGGTGCTGTCTTGCAGACAAAGGGCTCCATAGACCCGCCTCCGCTGCCCTGGCCAGGCCTCTCACACAATGGAACGACCTTTAGAGGCTTCATGCAGCTCGCCCCCTCCCTCAGCTCAGAGGCACCCAGAAATGTAGTTCTCTAACTCAGAGCAGTCCCTTCCATGCTCAGAAGGGCCCCAGAAAGGAGGTGGGGAGCAGAGGGACCAGAAAGGCAGTCGTTTCTTCTTCCTCTTAGCCAGTCTGACCTCTCTGCCTTTGCCCGTGCCATTCCCCTGCCTGGCCTGCTCCTCTTCCTCTTTAAGAATCCTTCAAGGGTCAACTCAAGCCCCACTTCCTCCAGGAAGACCTTCCTGGTTACTCCTTCTCCAAAGTCCTGTCACATGGCATTGGGTGCTAATGTGGGACTCAGATTCCAGAGCCTCCTTTCCTCTCCAGTCCATCCTGCCTGCTACCACCAGAATGATCTTTCAGGGACACAGGTGACCTTGTCACTCACTTTCTACAGATCTTGACTACTCTCAAGCATGGCACAAAGACCATTGCTAACTCTGGTCCCACCCTTTCTGTCTGACTTCATTTCCTGCCCCAGGTTCCTGCACACCAAGGCTTAACCAGGTGACATGGGCAGATTTTGTGGGAACCCGGGAAGCCCTTCTGAGGCTGGGGCAACTGGGACCCTGCCTTGATCCCAAGAGACAGATATTGAAGGTCTCCTTCCCCACCTCATTCTATACACACACACACACATACCCCAAGCTGCCACCAGGGAGCCCACTGGGGTTGGCAGCCTTAGAGCTCATATTAGCACCATGGACAGCACCACAAGCAGGCTATGGGTGCTACTAAAATCCACCAGCATGCATGGGTGTCCTGGGGCATGCATGGATTTCATACAGCAGGCATTTGTTGAGCACTAACTACATGGCCCACACCTGCTAGGTGTTATGGAAAAATACCAGAGGGAAAGCTACTAACTTAATGCTTCACCCAAGAAACTTACAATCTGGTTGGGGAATTGATTGCCCTGGCACCAACTCTCTCCCTGCAGATTCCCAGAGCCATGGTTACAAATCATAAATCTGATCATATCACTCTCTAAAAAACTCCATGCATGCACACACACACACCAATGTTTATAGGGTTAATTCCAAGCCATTTAGCATGACACTCAAGGCCCTCTGTGTCCCAGACCCAGCTATTCATCTGCCTTTGCAACCCTCTGTAAACCCAACACTCAGCCTCACTTGATTTCTATCCATCCCCAAACATCCAGGGTGCTTTTCTCACTCTTTTCCCAACATTCGAGGAGTTTTTCCCATATTCTTTTCACAGAGAACTCCTACATAGCCTTCAAAACTCAAACCAAATATCTCCTCCTCCTAGAAGCCCCAAAGTTAATTGCTCCCTACTCTGTACCTGCATGACCTGCATCACTGAATTCTAACTTACTGTGCATCCCTCACATCAGACAGAATTTAGCTAAATTTGTCCAGGCCAGTTAGAAGGCATTGGCGGTTACCAGAGAGTGTTATGGCTTTCTAGGAACTGTATGAAATTAACCACGATGCCAGTAATACTTCTATGCAACAACTTCAGATTTACTTAGAAGTCTAAAAATAATGTCAAAGCTGTGTTTTTTGTGTCATTTTTTTCACTCTAGGAATCTGTCTGCCTTGTCTTTGAGAAGAGAGAGCATTATTTATCACAGAGCTCCAATGCCCAATAATTGTTAGTCTGTGATTAAATAAACATAGCTTCTAATGAAAGGACTTCCCAGGTGGGTTAGCAGTAACAAAACCACCTGCCGATGCAGGAGACGTGGGAGACATGGGTTCAATCCCTGGGTCGGGAAGACCCTCTGGAGGAGGAAATGGCAACCCATTCCAGTATGCTTGCCTGGACAAACACATGGACAGAGGAGCCTGGAGGGCTATAGTCCATGGGATCGCAAGAGTCAGCCACTTACTGAGCATGCACATGCACATACACCGCCTCTAATGAATCTAACACAGAAATGAGGTTAAGCACTATTCCTTTCACATCATCAACATTCTAAGGTATCTGATTCCAAGTCTGTTTTCTCCACCCCACCCTGTGAGTTCCCTGAGGGCCAGTACTGTGTGTCTTTTAATTCCGTATCCCTGATACCTAGCACTGTGGCTGGCACAGAGCAGCCGTCTATCAATATTGGGCGAATGATTAACAAACCAGAATGACTCACATGAGCTTGAGTTAAGATTGCCTAGGTTCAAATCCCCATTCTACCATGTGTTAGCTATGTAACTTTAGACATTTTAAAGAGACTTCAATTTTCTAATCTGTAAAATGGGCATGTTAATAATATCGACCTCATGGGATTATTACATCTAAATGGAACACTGTATATGAAGGACCAGGCATACAGCCTGACCAAAAATAAGTGCCCAATAATGGTTCATTATTATTATCAATGCTGTTGGGTTGAATTGCATGCTTTATACTCAAGTTTATTGGAGAACACCATGGAGTTATCCAAGATGAGGTTATGAGCTAATATTTATCAAGCATTTTCTATGTGTCATGTATTAACTAAACCACAGGACTACTCTAAGAGATGGGTACTGTGATACCCCCACTTGGTCCCCACAAGGAAACTGAGGCATGAGGGGTTAACTTGCTTGAAATTACATAGCCGAAGGATAGAGAAGTCATTACATGATGAAGAACAGGGAAGCCTGGCATGCTGCAGTCCACAGGGTCATAAAGAGTCTGTCACAAATGAGCAACTGAATAGCAACAACACATAATGGATAAGTAGAGGAGCCAGGATTCAAGCCAGGACGGTGTGGCGTCAGTCCGTTTCTTAGCTTATATGCCGCATAGCCACCCTCAAGAAAGCTGGAGGCTGAGCTGGGCCTTGGGGGGCAAGCCACAGGACAGAGCCATCCATGACAAGAAGAAGGACTAAGAACTTTCCCCTTGGCACCTTCCTGACAGCCAACCCAGGGACTCTCCTGCAAACCTTCTCTCCTATTCTCTTGCTCATCCGATGACCTCCATCAAGCCCTCCTTTCTCTCGATGCTCCACTTTCCCAGGTCTATATATTTCTCCCTGGCCTCTCTTCCTCCCCTTTTTGCCCCAAGGACTAACCGTGCCTGGAGAAGGCAATGGCAACCCACTCCAGTACTCTTGCCTGGAAAATCCCATGGACAGAGAAGCCTGGTAAACTGCAGTCCATGGGGTCGCTACAAGTCAGACATGACTGAGCGACTTCACTTTCATGCATTGGAGAAGGAAATGGTAACCCACTCCAGTGTTCTTGCCTGGAGAATCCCAGGGACAGGGGAGCCTGGTGGGCTGCTGTCTATGGGGTCGCACAGAGTCGGACACGACTGAAGCGACTTAGCAGCAGTAGCAGCAACTAACCGTGCCTAGGAGTTCTCAGAGTGGGTAACGTTGGAGTAGGGCTTTGAAGGACCCATAGGAGTTTGCCGAAAGTGTAGGTGGGTGGGGGTGGGTCAAGGTTCATTGTACTATTTTCTTATTTACATCCTCAGCCTTCTCAGAATCTCCATGTGTCAATTTCCTCCTCTGTAGACTTGAGAGTATTACGAAGATTAAAGGTATTGGTCTGCTTGGGCTGTCATAACCAAATACAGAAGACTGAGTTTCCTAGCATAAACAAGATCATATTGCACACCTACTGACCTGGGGGGTTCATCTTTCAGTGTCATATCTTTTTGCCTTTTCATATTTAATAAACACCTGCATATACTTGCTGCTGCTGCTGCTGCTAAGTCGCTTCAGTCGTGTCCGACTCTGTGCGACCCCATAGACGGCAGCCCACCAGGCTCCACCATCCCTGGGACTCTCCAGGCAAGAACACTGGAGTAGGTTGCCATTTCCTTCTCCAATGCATATACTTACTAGGTGCCATTTGCCACTTTTCTAAATGCCACACACTTTTAAAAGTGCTTAGGCCATGCCCAGCACACGGTAAGTACAATCTACATGTTCTGATTGTTATTACTGTGAAGACCATCACTCTTACTGTTGTGCACCTACTGTGTGTCGGTCATTGTGTTGAACACCTAGATCTGCCTCCTCTTTGGAAGAGGAAGCCAAGACTCCAGGACAAGCCAGGAGGAAGCCATTTATTTTCTCACAGTTCTGGAAGCTGGAAGTCCGAGGTCCAGCTGACACCCTGGCTGGGTTCTAGCGAGGACTCTCTTCCTGGCTTGCAGACGGCTGCCTTGTCACAGTGTCCTCACGCAGGCCTTCCCTGTGCGCTCACAGAGGTGAGCGGGGGCACACACGTTTTCTGGGGTCTCTTCTTATCAGGTAAGGACACCAATACTTTTGGACCAGGGCCTTACTCTTATGACCTCATTTAATCTTAACTACTTAGAGGCCCAATCTCCAAATATAGTCACTTTCGGGGGTTAGGGCTTCAGCATATGAATTGTACAGGGCGGTGGGGAAACAATTCAGTCCATTACATTAAATATGCTAATAACACAAAATTCAGATCAGTTCAGTCACACAGTCGTGTCCAACACTTTGTGACCCCATGGACTGCAGCACTCCAGGTTTCCCTGTCCATCACCACCTCCCAGAGTAACTCATGTCCATCAAGTCGGTGATGCCATCCAACCATCTCATCCTCTGTCGTCCCCTTCTCTTGCATTCAATCTTTCCCAGCATCAGGGTCTTTTCCAATGACTCAGTTCCTCACATCAGAATATAATCTATCTAATTTCAGTATTGACTATCTGGTGATGTCTATGCATAGAGTCGTCTCTTGTGTTGTTGGAAGAAGGTGTTTGCTATGACCAGTGCATTCTCTTGGCAAAACTCGGTTAGATTTTGCCCTGCTTCATTTTGTACTCCAAGGCCAAACTTGCCTGTAACTCCAGGTATCTCTTGACTTCCTACTTTTGCATTCCAGTCCCCTATAATGAAAAAAAAATCTTTTGGGGGTGTTAGTTCTAGAAGGTCTTATAGTCCTTCATAGAACCATTCAACTTCAGCTTCTTCAGCATTAGTGATTGGGGCATAGACTTGGATTACTGTGATATTGAATGGTTTGCCTTGGAAATGAACAGAGATCATTCTGTCGTTTTTGAGATTGCACCCAAGGACTGCATTTTGGACTCTTGCTGCCTGTGAGGGCTACTCCATTTCTTCTAAGGGACTCTTGCCCACAGCAGTACATATAATGGTCATCTGAATTAAATTCACACATTCCAGTCCGTTTTAGTTCATTGATACCTAAAGTGTCGATGTTCACTCTTGCCATCTCCTGTTTGACCACTTTCAATTTACCTTGATTCATGGACCTAACATTCCAGGTTCCTATGCAATATTCTTCTTTAAGGCATTGGACTTCATCTCCAACATTAGTCACATCTACAACTGGGTGTTGCTTTTGCTTTGGCTCCATCTCTTCATTCTTTCTGGAGTTATTTCTCCACTTTTCTCCAGTAGCATATTGCACACCTACTAACCTGGGGGGTTCATCTTTCAGTGTCATATCTTTTTGCCTTTTCATATTTAATAAGCACCTGCATATACTTACTAGGTGCCATTTGTCACTTTTCTAAATGCCACACACTTTTAAAAGTGCTTAGGTCATGCCCAGCACACGGTAAGTACAATCTACGTGTTCTGTGATTGTTATTACTGTGAAGACCATCACTCTTACTGTTGTGCACCTACTGTGTGTCAGTCATTGTGTTGAACACTTAGATCTGCCTTCTCTTTGGATCCCCACAAACTCTGCAGGAGCCTTCACTGTGTCTATTATGCAGAAGAGGAAGCCAAGACTCCAGGACAAGCCAGAAGGAACTCACTGAGGCTGATGGAGAACCAACTTCTCTCAAGTCTCTTTCAGTATTTCCAGCAAGGTATATAGTAAAGGTCAATCCACTCCAGTACTATTGCCTGGAAAGTCCCACGGACAGAGGAGCCTGGTAGGCTACAGTCCACGAGGTCACAAAGAGTTGGACATGACTGAGCGACTTCACTTTCACTTAGTCTTGGCCTGAGCCTTGAAAATGGGAAGAAATGACCAAGTCCAAAGTCCTTCAAAGTGGGAGGAGTCATTCTCAACCGGCCCACCTCCTGAGACTGGTGTGGATGGTAAGCAAGGCCAAGGATCCCCTGGAGAGTACTTCATGAACTATAACACACCACCCATCAGGAAGGGCCATTTCTGTTACTCCCTCTGGCAGAAGGCAAGCACCACTGAGGGAGCCATAGCTGAAGCCACGTCTCTCATCACAGTTTCATGCAAATTCTTTCATCACAGTCATTCGTGAGAGTGAATTTCCATAAAAAAGGAGGGGGTGGGGTCCCTAAAGGAGCTGGCCATCTGGAAGTGGAGGACATCAGGCCAGGGAAAATGTGACATTGCAGGAGCCCAGAGCAGGGATAGGTGAGGGCCAGGGGACTGGACTTCGAGTCAGAAGAGCCAGCTCTGCATTTCCACAGGGGAGTGTGACCCCTGGCAAGTCTTCATGCCCCCTGGGAATCAATTGCTTTCTTTAATATTTTATTATGAAGAATTTAACATTTAAACTTAGAGTTGACAGAATAATATAGTGAGCCCCCTATGTAGCCTGCTACTCAGCTTGTACAATTATCAACTCAAGTCCTGTCTTACATCCTCCGTTCTCTCACCCACGCCTCCCCCATATTTTTTCAGCCAATTCCAGACATCCAATCAGTTCATCTGCCAAATTTTAGTCTGTTTAAAGATAAAGACTCTTTTTAAAAAACATAACTACAGGGCCATTACCACTTCTAAGAACACTGACAATGATTCCCTTATGACAAATATTCATTCAATATACAAATTTCTACTTGCTCCATAATTAACTTTTTTTTTTAAACAGAATTTGTTGAAACAGGATCCGAATCAAGTTCCCACACGATTTGGTTAACATGCCTTTTAGGCTTATCTATGAAGTCCCTCTCCATCTCTTTCTTCCCCCTTCCTTAGAATTTATTTGTTGAAGAAGCTGGGTCATTTGTCCTATAGAAGTGTCCCACCGTGTGGACTCTGCTCACAGGGCCAACGTCTTTATCTGTTAAGCAAGGGGATCATTCTCTCCAAGAACTGAGATTATGTCTGCAAATGGGCTGTGACTCTTGCAAGGCACCCACAGTTGTCATGTGTTAATGTCTCTTTTGAGCCTCTCAATACCCTGTGCTTCTGTTTTTCTGATGATATAGCTGAGATTCAGAGAAGCTTAGTAGCCTGCCCACGCTCACACAGTAGAGGGAGGAAAGGGTGGGTGGAACTGTAAGAACACTGACTCCATGTGGAGACTCAGACTCGAATCCCACTGCACCCTTTAATAGCTTTATGGCCTCAGGTTTCTGTAAACTTGCAGTTTCTTCATTTGCAAAAAAAAAAAAAAAAAAAAAAACCAGCCAGGAGGCCAGAACTGCATGAGGCTAAAATGAGTTAATATGAAAAGAGCCGGTCTCAGGGTGCCTGGCAGTCAGTTCCTCACTCCATCCCTCTGCTGTCTGCTCTGGCCCAGCCTCCTTCCTCCCTGATTGCGAATAAGGCCCCCGTGATAAATCTGGACCCTCGGTCTGCCCCGTCTGCCCCAAGCGCACCCTTAAGCCAGCAGAGACAGGGTGGGCGGCCCTCGGAAGCTGAGCACGCTCTGTTCTTGGGGCAGCGTGGCAAGCAGCTGTGGCCTCTTGGGTTTCAGGAAACAATCCGCTATTCTTCCTCCTTCCCCCTCTGTTTGTTGCTCATCCCTGGACCAGGGGGCCCTGAGAGAAATGCTCCAAGTCCCAGCAACTCCCAGCCCATCTGTACATTCTATGTGGATGATTTCCAGGTGTCAGCCTCAGCTCCAACAAGCCTCAGCCTAAATCATCGTTCACTCCAAAGCTGACAATATTTTGATTTCCACCCAGACTCCATGTCATTTATTCATTCAATAGGCAGCAGGCTGGACTCTGCAGATAATGGCAATAATAATGACAGCAACAACAGTAGGAATAACGGCCCACAGTTACACAGCACCTACTGTGTGTCGGGCATGGTTCTGAGCACCATGCCTATGAGGCAGGTACTATTACTCTCCCCATTTTACAGATGAGGAGACTGAGCACTGTGAGTTGGAATAAGCCACCCAAGGTCCCGGAGCTAGTCTGTGGCAGAGTTAGCATTTGAATAAAGGTTTGCCTATTAAAGACTGACCGTACAAAGAGGGACTGAAGTCCCGCAGCTGGCAGCCACATATGGCAGCCGAACTCCACGCTAGTTGCTTTCAATGTTATCTCATTTAATCCTTACAGGGGTCTCCAAATATCGACCTTAACGTTCACATTTACTCGTGAGGAAACAGGCTCAGAGAGGTAGAGCACTGTGCCCAAGTACACACAGCTGGGTCCTCTTGACCCCAGGATCAGACTCTTTGAGAATACAAGATGCATGTCACTCGAATTCAGATGAGAAGGTGAGGGCGGCACCTGCTGGAAGGGAGATAACTCTAGACTATAGGAACTCAGGGAGGATGGAACCCACTTCCCAGAACCCTCCTGGAGGAGGGACCACATCAGGAGCTGGGACTTGAATGGTGGCAAACCAACCCCTCACATCGTAGCAGGCTTCTAACTGGGGCCCAGTCCTCTGAAAGACCCTCAAGTGACATCGCTGGCTCCTTCACCCCAATTGACAACCATGCCGCCCAAGACTGTCAGGGGCCATGTGGTCTGAGGTCCCAAAGTGAAGACCGGGCCTTGGCGCTTTGATCCTGAACTGTCTGGCGGTAAGAGGGATGCTTGGCAGGGGGTGGTTGGAGATGGTGGCTGAGCAGGAAAGACACCCCCAGACCAGCATCATTACATAGTCATGAGACCCTGGCTATTGGCTCTCTCCCCAATATGTGTAAGTGCTCCCCACGATGGCATAGGGAGGCACTCAAGGAACTTGAGTGAAGGAGGAGGTTGGGGTGGGTAGGATCTTGAACCAAATCCAGGGGCCTCAGCTTCTAACCCACCCCAGAACCATCAGGGCCCCGTGTGAACATCCCACTGCAAGAGAAGTAAATCTCTGGAGGACATGCAGAGGACTCCTTTAGAGGAGGAAAAGTTTTGACCCTGACATTCATACCTGGGGCTATCTCATGGTGAGGGGGCAGAGCCCCATGTGCCTCCAGAGAAAGAAAACACAGGAGATGCAGATTTGGGCTAAAAATAAAGAAGGACTTCTCAACAGGCAGAGTGACCTGCTGGTCTCCAGCATGCACCAAGCCCCTGTTACAAGAGGTATGCGGGCAGCGGCAGGGAAATCCCCCAAGAGGTGCTGAAGAAAGGATTTCTACCCTGAGGAGCCCAGGGCTGGCTCTAACGCCCTCCCAGCTCCATGACCCTGCAACCCCAGGAAGCCATCCAGGCTCCCAGGCCCCAGAACTCCTCCTGGCCCAGGGTTCTGTTCTATTCTAACGCCATTATCCAAGACCCTGTGAGCTGAGGCTGATAGTTCCAGGCCCTCTGCTAAATGTTCCTCCTCTCATAATCCCACTACCTTCCATCTAGGGGGGTGTCGTTAATGCTTAACCCATTTCTCAGGTGAGAACACTGAGGCTCAGGCCAAGCTAAGGCTCAGGCTAAGTCAGAATTAGGAAACGTCACCTGGGTTTGAAACCAGGCCCTTCAGAACCTAAAGACATCTCACCTCAGCCAACTGATTCCAATATCCTGCAGTTTCAGGTTTCTCTCCTTGTGGCCTGAAACCAGCTCTTCCCCTGGGGGTGGACCACAGAGCCTCCAACGCCAGCACATCCTGGCCCCTGCCCAACCACAGCCCCCATTCAGCCTGGCCACAGTCAGCTCCGTGGTTTCCTGAACACTCTAAAGCAAGAACAGCTGTTACCATAATGGTTCCCACGAGGGGTTGTCGGTCAATTTTCTCTGCTTGCTTCTCAGTTTCCTTTAAAGGGGGATGTGGCTGAGACCCAAGCGGGGCCACAGACTGCCCCTCCCCAAATGACCTCCATGCTTATCTCACACTCTGACCACAATGCATCATTTCAGCTTAATTTTATTTCCTCTTATAAATGGGCACAGCACGGGAAGTGTTAAAAAAAAAAAGAAAAAAGAAACAGTTCCTTCACAAGGCTGGGACAGGTGAGCACCCACAGTGGGGCAGGTACCTTGGTTTCTTTTTCCAGTCTTTTTCCACTGCTTTTTCCTACTGAAAGTTTTGGCCATGAACTCGGGACAGGAATGGTTAATAAACAGGTTAGGGGGAAGAAGGGGTAGAGAAGGCCTGGGGGAGGGAAGGACAAATTCCCCCCGCCCCAGGCTGGGTTCTTGGAGGATCTGTACAGGAGAAAGGACATGGTGGGAGGCGGGGAGGGGGACACAGTTTTCAGGGGGCTCTCTGGAGCCGCACTGCCTACGAAAAATATTTACATGCATTCACCACACTGGGGCCACCGCACTGAGCTGCCTGCTGGGCACCCGGGGGATGCTGGGGCCACGAGCCCTTTGATGGCGACTCTGGGGCCCAGCCTCAGCATCTCCGTAAATCTGTACACAGTTTGTGGGCTTCTATTTACAGGCAGGAGGCCTGGGGAAGCAAGTCCAGGGTGGTGGCTGGCAGGAGAAGGAATTCAGGAGCGCCAAGGTGGTGGCCCCTTCTGCCCTGTGACGCAGAGGTGCATCTGCTCCCTGTGCCCAGGGCCCCAGTCTGGAGGCCTGGACAGATGGCTTTGCCAACCCCAGGTGGGTCTGGCCTGAGCACCCCAAGCCACTGCCCACCAACCTGCCTGGCCTGGGCCCCAGTGATCACCTGTCTGCTTCGTATCGAGGGGACCAACCCTTCCGGGGAGGTACCCTTCTCACCCCCTAGGGAGATAGAGCCTGGGCTCTAGAAGTCACAGTTGGGGGTGGGGGGGTGACCCCGGCCCGCCTTGTCCTCTCTGGCAGCTGAGGCCCCAGAGAGGCTGTCAAGCACACAAATCCCTCTTCCTTTGGAATCCGCCGTGTTTCCTGGAAACACTAGGCCCCTGCAGGACACCTCCCCAGGAGCACCAAGGTGCCTGGGGACATATTTGGGCAGGCCCTGCACGCATCACACCCTATGTCCAGGCAGGGTGACGCCTGTGCTCACATCCAGGTCATCCTTTTCACCGCCTGCTCTTGGATCGCCGTGCTGGACTTCGACTGTTTTTAAACTTCATGAAGATAAAGCCTGGACATTTGTCTCGGGGCCAGGGCTCAATGAATGAAGCCCTCAAGTCTCTTCTCTCCAACGCTAAGGAGGCTGAGAAGAGGCATCGGGTGTCGGGTGGCAAAGCCCCAGGCCCCAGGTTAGAGGCTGGCCCACAGAAGGTGAGGAGTCAGGCCTGCTGGGGTCGGGCTGGACCCATGCAGCCCCTCCGAGCCCACTCTAGCCAGCCCAGGCCCTGCTCAGCCGTCCTGTGCTGGACCCCACCCCCACCAGGGGCTGTGCAGGGGCCACGTCCACTGCTGGGCCTCCAACCCCGGTCCCAGCATCCCTGGATAGTCCAGGTCCTCTCCCCTCCATGCTCCCTGGCTTCTCAGCCTCGGCCTGCCCAGGCCTTCTCACCAGAGCTGCTGCCCCTGACAGCAGCCTGCCAAGGGGCAGGGTAGAGGGAGGAGAGGCTGGGGCTGGCTTTGGTCTCCCTCATCCCCCAGCCCTTCCGCTCCAGGAATGACTGAAGCCAGGTCACCTCCAACAGATAGATCGTGAGCCTAGGATGCCTCCACCTGCTCCTGCCCCGCAAAGACTCAGACCAGTGGGTTCCTCACAAGCCTCCAGGCCTTGCCAAGGTGGCCTATAGGTCTGAGAGATGGAGCCTCAGCCTGGGAAGACAGTAGAAAAGACAGGCTGCGGGAGCTCCCTGGAACCTCACCCTCACTGCCTCAGGCCTCACCCTGCAGAAGTCTCCTGCCAGCAAGTCTTCAAAAGGGAACAGAAATAAAACCCGGCTTTCTGACTTTAACACCAGGGTGTGGGTAAGGGGTGGAGGGGTGAGCCCCAGCCACCCACGACTCAGACCACATCCCTTGGCTCCAAGACCCCTCTCAAAGCACAGCCCCCTGGGAGATTTGCGATCCCACATTTAAAATATCTACAGAAGTGGCCCCATTTGAAGGGTAACAAAGAAGGGGGAGGCGGGCTGGAGCCTGGGATACCCCCAACCCCCCCTGTCCTCAGCCCTCAGCCAGGGACAGTGTCTGGATGGACTGCTTCTGCTGCAGCCAGCAGAAACATCAGGTTGTCTGGCCAAATGCATGGGCACAGGTCCACCGGAAGGTCCCCAAGAAGGCCCAGGGGTGGGGCTGAGGTGGACCTGGTGAGGCCAAAAGGAGAGGGTGCAGAGGGCCCAGGCGCCAGGCCCACCCTCACAGGCACTTTGGAGACTTGTGTCCTGGGAGGCAGAGTCGACCCCCTAGCTCAGAGCAAGAGGAGGATGGAAGGAGACCAGGAGCCTCACCACATGCCCCCTCCCCACCAGGAGCCTTTGGTCCTGGGAGACCCAGGCCCCCTCTCCAGCCCAAGACTGAATTCCAGGAACCAGCCTGCCTTCCTCAGCAAGTGGGGAGCTGACCCCCCAACCAAGCCCTTTGCAGGCTACAGAGGGGAGGGAGCAGGTAGGGTGAAGCCAGGTTCAGCAGGTGTGCAATGCCCTGAGGGGGCTTGTGGCCATGCCCTCCACACTACACTTAACTCCAGGAAAGGCAAGTGTCCAAGTGTGACCGCAGGGCTGTGTGGGTGTGGGTGAGATTGTGCACCCACATGGGATTGCGTCTGATTCGCTGGGGTTCAGTGGCGATGTGGTTGGTAAGGGGTCATGAAGGCTGAGCGTGACGGGGCAACTCGGGGACCCAATATGGGCTGATTGTTTCGGCCTAATCGCACCCTCCCCAGTGAGCCTGAAAGCTGGAGGCAACACGTGTGGTGTCAGTGTATGTGGGTGGGCAGGAGTAGGGGTGGCAGGATGGCAGAGAGAGAGAGGCAGCCCACACCGTTACCATTAGGTTATGATGATTAGTGACTTGCATTGTCATAAGCATTTGGGGCGGGGTGGGGCGGGGCACATAAGAAACACATGAGAATAAACATCTTTGGAGGAATATGTGTGTCTGTGACATATCTGGATTAGCTAGGTGGTCAAGATCGCATGTGATTTTGTCATTGCGTGCTTTTCTGTGTGTGTGTGAAAATACATGTAACCATGTGAGAGACAGTGTCTGTGCAGAGTCCACTAGGAAGAAGGAGGTGCAAACCCCTCCTCACCAGTGGCTGCCAGAACACTCTCAGGAAGCTGGGGCAGACCAGGAAGAAAGTGAAGCCTGTGGGTGCATGTGCACTGAGCAGAGGTGAGGGAAAATGACCCCACAACCCCAGAGAGGCCAGGACAAAACAGGCTCGTGGGTGAGGGGTACTGTTTCACCCAGGCAGAGAGTGAGCCTGGGACAGGAGCAACAGGGTGCAGTGTCCCAGTGATTTCAAGGGCTGGGCTTGCCAAATGCTTGTCCTGGAAACCAGCCGGAGTGCCTCTCTGCCTCCAAAAGGAAACCTCAGCCAGCCCTGTGGGGCCAGGTTGGGGCTGAAGTCCCACCCCTTCGTCCACCAGCCAATCAGGAGTTCCCTTCCTCCTGTCCATCTGATGTGAGGTACTAAAGCCCCAAGCTGGTGGTGGGGGGAGGAGTATGTGGAACAAGTGATGAGCTCATAAGGGCACAGTCTGGAGCAGACGGCAGTGCCCCCTGTCCCTTGGGGAAGAGCTGCGTGAAGCTGGCAGTCTGGGCAGACCTTGGGAGGGTGGCAGAGATGAAGTGGGGCCAGGATGTCTCCTAGGCCCAGTCCCAGGCCAGGGCTGGGGGTGCCAGGCCAGGGACTGGATGTAGGGGTGGCGCTGAGGCTACAGGGAGGCACTCTGGCTCCGCTAGGCGTAGAACTCCTCTTGCTTGTCAGGCTTCTGGTATGTGACGCTCGCCTGCTTGGGCTCCTCCAGCGTGTAGCTGCCCTCATCCTTCTTCTTCATGCGGTAGATGAGCAGGGTGACCAGGAAGGCAGCAAAGAGGGCGCCTACAACCCCGCCCACGATCACAGCTGCAGAGAAAGAGGGCAAAGGTCAAGGCCACAGGAAGGGCAAGACATGCTTAGAGCCTGAGAAAAAGGCAGAGGGTCCTTGCAGGTAGAAGCAAGAATTGGGAGAGAGCTGGGAATCTCAAACCTGAGCCCAGAGTTGGAGTGAAATTTGGAGTCAATGCTAAAACACCAGCACTGGCTGCCACTGATACTCCTCGCTTCACCTGGCACTATTCTAATCATATGAACACGTGGAATCTTCATACAGTGCTACTAGGGAGGTGCCATGCCAAGGTCCTCATCAAATGAAAGATGCCATCAATGAGAAGATGCTCCAGCATTTTATATACCCTTAGGAAATAAAAAACTCTGCCATCTAAACTAGGACACATCCCAACTGCGGAGCAGTTAACATGAACACACATGTGCTGAGACTGGTTAAGAGCAAAATGATAATACCCATTTTGTAGACAAGGAAAAAGCGTGCCTGAAAAGGTGAAGGACCTGCCCAAGGCCATGCTGCTCATAAGTGGGGAACAGGGTTTGGACCACAAATCCAGAGACTCTTCAGGAGAGAAGGCCAAGGGCAGGTCCTCGGGGCTGGTATCAAGGGTGGGAGCAGATCAAGCCAAGGATGGGGTCCTAGATTAGGATCCAGGGGATAAGGTCCAGGAGGGGTAAACCAGCATGGTAAACCAGCATGGAGGTCAAGGGCAGGATCTGAGAAGAGGTCAGAGGGTGCTGAGGAAAGTGCGGGAAGTAGGACAAAGTCAGGGCCAGACTCTGGGATCAGAAGGGTCAGAAGAGGAACTACAGGGTGGGTCCTGGGGTCCCCAAATCCCCAGCTTTCCCTTCCTAGAAAACTAGGCTCCTAGAAAACCCACACCCTACCCTCCCTCCTGGGTTCCTAGCGGGAAAACTGAGGCCCCACAAGTGGCCCGCTCTGGGCTCCTCCCAGGCCCCAAGTCTCACCTACGAGCACCTCCTTCCGCTCCAGGATGCTCTTCTGGGGCAGCTGAGCCGCCGAGCTGCCTGAGTCGATGGCATTGTCCAGGAGGCCAGGGCCTGGGCGGGCACCCTTGGGCAGCGTCCCTGGCGGAGGTGACGGCTTGGCTGCGGCCCCACCCACAGCCACCACCTCATTGGCTGTGTCTGGCTGTGTGGTCTCTTCCTCTGACAGCTCAAAGTCCCCACTGGGTCCCCCGCTCACTGGCATCTCTGGCTCGTCCCGGATGGTGGTCAGGAAGGACTCTGGAGTTGGGGTCTGTAGGGAGGGTAGCATGAGCCCAGGAGCCAGGCCCAGCACCCCTGCCACAGGGCAGCCATACACACATGCGCACTAGCCCACTGCCACCACTCCACTTCCCTGGGAGGGCTCACACTCCCTAAGCACTCACCATGGGCCAGGCACTGTGCTAAGCACACCATGGGCCTTTTCCCCTCACAATATTCCCATTAAGAAGGTATTAGCGCCCCTACATTACAGAGTAGGAAATAGGCTCAGAGAGGTTAAATGACTTGCTCAAGGACACACAGCTGGTAAGTGGTAGAAGCAGAACTAAAATCCAGATCTGTCCAACTCCAGAATATGTGTCCCTAACCAATACACTACACTACACTACCTCTGTTCTCATCCTGGCCACATCCTGGTCCCCATCCCATCTCCATCCCTTCCTTCTCCAGCTGCCTTTGTAATAATCCTTAGCAGATTAGTGTCAGGGACTGTTGTCTGGGGACAGCTGGGTGCAGACTTTAAATACTTGGGCCTGATCCTCGATCCATGTGCCTGGGGCAAGGGTGAGTCCCTTAGCCCGAAGGTCAGTCCAGTAAGTAAGTGTAAGTTGCTCAGTCATGCCCAACTCTTTGCGACCCCATGGACTGTAGCCCACCAGGCTCCTCTGTCCATGAGATTTTCCAGGCAAGGATACTGGAGTGGGTTGCCATTTCCTTCTCCAGGGGATCTTCCCGACCTAGGGATTGAACCCGGGTCTCCTGCACTGCAGGCAGATTCTTTACCAACTGAGCTACAAGGGAAACCAGAGATCGAACCCAGGTCTCCCACATTGCAGGCAGATTCTTTACCAGCTGAGCCACAAGAGAAGCCCCAAGGTTCAATCCAAGAGCACCACAAATCTCGATGGCTCCCAGCATCTGGAGGCAGGATCCCAACTAGAGCTGGGATCGCAGCAAGGATGGAGCTGCTTCACAGGTGCGCATGGAGAGAGTGGGTCCGGTGTCCAGGCCCAGGAAAGGCCATGCACATGCCCAGAGGCTGCACCAGCGACCTGCTCTCCGTGCCCCAGCACTGCGTCCCCAGCCTGCCTGGCCAAGCATCTGTGAAACACCAGGTTCCCCTAGCTGCTAAAAGGAGCCTGGAGCAGGGCCTGTGTTCCGCTGGGGCTGGCTGGGGCATCAGACGGGCTGATGCTGACCCAAAGGCAGCTCCACAGCCTGGGGGGTCCTCCTCCATGAGGCGGATGCAAAGGGCTTTAGTACCCCAGTCAATGTCACTACATCCCCTCCTTGCCCAGCAGTGCCAGCAAGGATCAGGCTACTTCTCCCACTTCCTTGATCCCCTCCCCATCCTGGCATTCCTGGTATCCTCATCCTCTTCCCTGAAACACCACCCCCATCCATAACACCCCAAACACACATACATATACACACCCTAGAGTTGACTGCCAGGTTCAAATCCTGACTGCCACTGCTGCCTGTGAAGGCTTGGAAAGTGGCCCCACCTTAAGGGAGGATGCTGGCAATGCCCCCCACCCTGCTCCTGTGGGTAGGCATGAGAGGGAGAAGAGACGATGGCACAGGCAAGTGTCTAGCACTGCGCCTCCACCCAGGCAGCACTCCATGAACGTGACCCGCAGTATTCCTCTCCCACCGCCCAGCTCTTAATCCCCCTCAGATGGATAATAACAACAATGATGATGATGATGGTGGTGGTGGTGGTAACAAAAGTGAACCTTTTGCTAGTTTAGTATTGCCAGCCACTGCTCTAAGAACCTTGGCTCTGTTGGGAAAGTTAATTCTCACAACCCTGCGATTTGCATTCTATTCTTTTCTCCTTTTCACAGATAAGGAAACAAAGGTATAAAAAGGAGCAGTGACTTCCTGAAGTCGCTTGGTGGTAGAAGCATTCCAATCCTGGCCGCAGGGCTCCTGAGTCTGTGCTTTTAACCAGAACACACAGACCCCTGGCCCCTGGTCCCTGCCCCTTTTAACACTCCCATCCTCCCAGTTCCTTCCCCATTAATGTCTTCATCTAACATCTAAAGACCCAGGCCCAGTCCCTCTTCCATCCCCATCCATCTCGACCTCTGTCCTCATCCTGTGACTCACCCCCAGCCCTGGCCTCACACCTCTCTCACCCTCCCGCTCCCCGTCTGGCTCACCTCCAGAACCTCCTAGATCTCACCCCTGTCCAGCTCCATCCTCCTCCCCCCACCCTACCTGCCCCCCACCTTCCCACCACCCACCCCCCAGCCCCAACCCACCCTCCTCTGCTCTGTGACTCCCTGTGCTCTCCACACCGGCTCACCTGAGCCACCTCCGTGGGTCCAGGGGCAGTGGTCCCCAGGGGCAGGGTGCTCTTCTCAGGGATATCAGGCTTCTGGGTGGTAGCCGGCCTGGGAAGGGCCCTTGGCCTGGAGGTAGTTGTGCTGACCAGCCTGGGCGTTGGGGCCTCTGTGTCCAAGACAGCCACCGTGGTGGGAGGTGAGGGCACCGCTGGGGTGGTGGCCCGGGCTGTGGCCGCTGTGGTCAGTGGCAGAGGCAGAAGCCTCCGTACGCCGGTGGTCCTTACGGCAGAGGTGGTGGCCGCAGACGGGGGCGCCGCAGGGATGCTGGGCACGGCGGCGGCCACTGTGGCGGGCACTGTGGCCACCATCGGGGGCCCTGTGCTGGTGGCGGTGGTGGGAGCCGCAGGGGTGGAGACGGTGGTGGCTCTCTGGCTGGGCTCTTCTGGCACCTCTGTCACCAGTGGGGGGCTGGTGGCTGGCTCCGGGGTGGGGCGCTCAGAGGGGAGCTCTTCAAACGGGGTGCCCACAGGCTGGATGTCCACGGTGGGCAGCACTGCAGGGGTGGTGGACATTGCCAGGGCGACATCTGGGCTGAACCGCATGGCTGTCTCAATGCCCGATTCCTGCTCAAAGTCTGAGGGGGTGGGGGAGGGGGAGAAGGAGAGAGCTAGGAAGCTGGGTGATTTGAGGCCACGAGGATCCCAGATAAGCAACGGCCATCAAGATGGGAGGCTCCCAACCCTCACCCTTTGCATAATTTTCCCAAGACAAGAGGAGGGAAAGGAGGAAGGCACAGTCTGGTCAAAGCTTATCAGCTGACTGATGGGGCTGGTGATGCTTGCCAACTCCTCTCTGCCTAGCCAAAAATTCTAAGGGACCACCTCTTCCAGGAAGTCTTCCCTGACTATTCCAGCCCACCCAGTCTGGAGCTTTTCTAGCAGACTGAATCTAGGCAGTGCAACTCAGGCCCTACTAGCTTCAGATCTTGCTGGAGGTTGCAGGCAGGGGAGGAGAGGATGGCTGTGGCATTCTGGGAAGAGTCAGACATGTGTACAAGCTACATGAGTACCCCCAGAGGCACAAGCACACAGCAAGAAGGAGAACAAGCCCCTCCCACAGAAGCTACTCGAGCAATCTGGACTCCAAACCCAAACAGGTGAAGGGAGGGCCTTGGGAGAAAATAAGGAGAGAGAGAGATAAGCCATACCAGCTCCCAGGGAGGACTGAACCAGGCAGAGGAAGGGTAGGGAGGAGCCTGAGAGGTGTGGAAGTAGAGATGTTACCAACCATCAGGATGGATTTTATAAAGATTCTCACAAGATTTATAACTCACAAGATGCTTAAAGGAATGGGCTAAAGTGAGGAGACTAGAGGCGAGGGGCTGTAGGTGGCCAGCTCCAAAGCACACAGACCCCCAGCATTCCATTAGACTCCGCCTGCCCCCTCCAGAGCCCCAATCTCAACACACACCCCTTTTTACTACCAATTGCAGAGCTTCATCTCTGTGCCAGGCCCTGACGTCTTAAACTGAAGCCTTCCAGAGGCTCGGCGTGTGTAAGCGGGTGCCAAGTCGCTTCAGTCCTATCTGACTCTTGGCGACCCCATGGACTGTAAGCCTGCCAGGCTCCTCTGTCCACGGGATTCTCCAGGCAAGAATACTGAAGTGGGTTGCCGTGCCCTCCTCTGGGGAACGTTCCCCATCCAGGGGTCAAACCAGCCTTTCTTAATGTCTCCTGCATTGGTAGGTAGGTTCTTAACCACTTGCCAACTGGGAAGAGCCTCCAGAGGCTCCGAGAAGAAGGCAAATTTATCACCATTTACAGATAAGAATACAGACTCAGGGAAGGGAAAACGGCTCAAGACAGAACAGCCATTAGGTAGAGAAACTGGGATTCAACTTAGCGTGCCTTGCTTATCTCAGGCTACTCTGGGGCCTTTTCCGGGCGGGACCATGGAACTGGTTTGTCGCAGGTACCACTGGAGGCCCCTCCTGTTTTTCCGTCACTGTCCTAACCCCGCCCTTGGCCACCACTGATTGGACAGAAGGGGGCCACCTGACCCAAGTTGAGCCAATCAAATGGTCTCCCCTCATTGAACCTGAAAAGTTGACCACTAAGTTCCTCCACGGAGAAGGCAATGGCACCCCACTCCAGTACTCTTGCCTGGAAAATCCCATGGGCAGAGGAGCCTGGTAGGGTGCAGTCCATGGGGTCGCGAAGAGTCGGACACGACTGAGCGACTTCACTTTCACTTTTCACTTTAATGCATTGGGGAAGGAAATGGCAACCCACTCCAGTGTTCTTGCCTGGAGAATCCCAGGGACGGGGAGCCTGGTAGGCTGCCGTCTATGGGGTCGCACAGAGTCGGACACGACTGAAGCGACTTAGCAGCAGACTTAGCAGCAAGTTCCTCCAAGTGGCCAGAACAGTATGAAACCCGGGTTACTGAGAAGCATCTGTGTTCCTTGACAGAGGCTGGAGGTCTGCAGGGAGACCCAAACAGTGCACACTGAGACGCAGAGACAGAGAAACTGGGAGTGCTGGGCTCCTTAAGGCCCTGGTTCCACCCCGGGGGAGGACGGCCTGCCCTTTACGTGCTTAAGGTCCAGGAGCTGCTTCTGAATGACCTCTCCCTCCCCCACCCCAGGTTTAAGCAAGCCTACCCTACGAAGGCTCCTCTTCCTTGCATCAAAACCTCAGATGGGGCACTGGAAAGAGACTGGTACTGCTGACATGTAGGAAAAGGGAAGGGCGTACTTACAGCCGGAGCCCGACCCAGAGTAGAGGTCGTCCAGCTCGTCATCGGGGAAGGAGTCGTCATCCCCAGAGCCCTCGAGGTCCACGGGCCTCTCGAAGTTCTCACTGCGCCAGCGCTGGGCCTGCGGAGGGCAGAGTTGGGCACAGGGCTCAGCACCTGAGGCCAGCGGCCTGGAAACGCCCAGAGGAGCAACCTGCACTCTCCAAGGCCAAGTGACAGTGGAGGGACAGCATCAGATGTGGCCTCCAGAGGCAAACAGGGAGCCGAGGTGGGCCGGATCACCACTTCCTGCCTTGTCAGGGTGCTGTGAGCACGCAGTGGGCCAATATGTGCTGAGCGCACCTCAAAGCAGCAGGTGCTTAGCACAGGGCAGCCCCATCTGCCCCCTTCCACAGCTGAGAAGACTGAGGCCCCACTGCCCCAGGTCACCAGAGAGCACGACTCTGCTAAGGATGCAGTGCCTCGCACCTCAAAATCCCAAAGGCAGGACCATTCGTCCCATCAGACAGACAGAGGTGTTGGGGAAGGCTGGGGCTCTAGGAGGGAAGAAACTTGGGTAACGGGGGAGGGAGAGAAGAGAGTGGAGTTCCTGGCTCTGGCCTTCCCCAAAATAAAGTCAGCTCCCCTCGTCTAAACCTCCCTCCAAAGTATTTCATCACCCAGAGTCAGCTCAGGGCATGGATGCCACTTCTACGTCTGCCAACAAGGGTCTCCTGGGGGTCTGCCGGGGTGAGGGGTCCAGCCCTCCAGGTCCAAGACTCTTCCCAGAATCAGAACCTGGGAAGGTGGGGTGCTATGGCTCCTGGGCCCAGACCATCCCTCCTGCCCCACTGCAACCCCAGCCTGAGAGTTGGCCCTAAGGACATCCAAGACAGGAGCACAAACCTGGATCCAGACTGAGCCCTGCCACAGTCCCTGCGTCCAGAGAGCTTTCAGAGAAAGATGAGCTGGTGCTCAGCTCTAGAGGGTTATTAGCACCTGGGTCTTAAACAATTGAACTAGAGAGAAAAAAAGAAATAGAGCAAGGCATCTCAAGCAGGGGGACCCGAATAAGCAAAGGCTCCAAGGTGAGGAAGTAGAGCCTGTGCCATCAGAGCTGGGTCTGGGGGCCTCATCCAGGGTCCCTCAGAACCCCTGCAGTCGCCGCAGTCCAGTCACCCGGTCCCCATCTCTCCTGGAACATGCCTGCCTGGTGTCTCCTGCCTCCTTAACTCATGCTGTTCCCTCCACCTGGAACACTCTTCCCTCCCATCCTCTCATCCTCCAGCTGCCCACCAGCTACCTCTCACTCCCCATCCCTTCTTCCAAGAAGCCCTCCTACTTTGAGCTTTCAGAGCATCCACCCGGTGCTTCTGAATTCACATCTCTCACCACTTGTGAGCTGGGCAGGCATGGGCATATACTTCTTCTGTGACTGCCCACCCCCAGTAAACTATACCTTGATGGAGCAGGACCATGTCAGACACACAGTGGGTATCAGCAAGTATCTGGGAAGGAATGGGCTTGGTGTTGGAGGATGCAATTCCTGGGTAGTGGGGGTGGGGGTGGGGGTGGGTGCAGGACAGGCCAGAGTTGAGTTTGGGGAAGCCCCATCACAGGCTCTCAGGATTAGGCTGGCAACTTTTCTCTTGGAAACTGGTCAGGTTTTATTCTGACTGCACGTCAGAATGTTGTAAAAACAGTACTCAGCAGTTTAGAAGGTCTGACGTGGAGTCTGAATACCCCTACTGTTTGACTGACATGAGGAGCCATGGAAGGTATGTTAGCAGGAGAGGGGCTAGCTCAGCATCACGACCTGTGCTCAGCCTCTCACACCCCTGTCCCTGACAGCCCCCTCCTGGAGTTCCTGTGGAGCTAGAGAAAGGATCCTGATCCTGGCTTCCGGGCCCGAGCCTCGACCACCTGCTCTAAAGCCCTACCCAGGCCAGGCAGGGCAGGAGGCCAGGGCGGGGAGCCAGGAGATTCCCCCCAGCATACGCGTCACCCTCCCCCCCAACACACACACACACACACACAGTCTCAAAGTAATGAATTAATCAGTATTTACTTGCTACCAGTGAGTCATGGAGTGGAACAATTAGAGTAATTGCTCCGTGACTAATTGCCGGGTCTTCCTCGGTTTTAGACATTTCAGGAACTCAGAGCAGCTACCATCCAACCTTCCCCAGTTGCCATCTCTGCTCCCACTTACCAGAGGAATAAATCCCCAGGACCCAAAGGGAAGGGGCTAGGTGGTCCCCCACCACCAGCCTCTATGACCCCAGCTTAGCTGGGGTCCCTTGGAGATTTTCTGCTCCATTCTTAAGCCAGCAGCCTAAAGCCAGAGACGTGCAGCATGATGGGGCCTGAGCAGGGGTGGGGCCCAGACTGTTGGAATGCAGAGCGTCTTCACTGTCTCTACATCCTTCCAAGCAACTCAGGGAAGTTGAAAGCCCTTTAGCTGGGAGTAAAGGGCATAAGAAGTCTGCAGTCTCAGGGGACCCCCAAACTGGGGTAAAGGTTGGGGGCCAAAATAGGGAGTCCTCATGATTCCACAGTGACCAGCACCACACAGCAGCCCTTAACAACCTGCTCCCAGAAAGGTTTGCACAAATTCAAACCCCCCACCCCTGCAAAGTCACACGAGCCTTGAAATGACATACCCAGAGACACCCTGACACACTCACCTAAAGGCAGCCAGAGAGAGGCAGCCAGAGAGAGGCGGCCAGAGCGAGGCAGCCAGAGGGAGGCAGCCAGAGGGAGGCAGCCAGAGCGAGGCACCGCGTGTTGGCATGCCTTTGGGTGCAAATGGGCACATACATGGGGGGTGCAGACACTAAATGGGGGCACGCGCGGTGCAGCTCTGAGGCTCAGAAACAAGTATGGAATCTCTTGTGAACCTGTCAGCCTCCACTCAGGTAGCTCTCACCTAGATACTATTCATCCCTAGCTCAGTAGCCATCGACATGACAACCGTTACCATGGCGACCATCTCCTCCATGCTAAGGACCAGGAGCTCCAGCTCCCCACAGAGATGCGGGGGGTAGGGGGGGAGGAGGGCGGGGGGAGCAGGAGAGGGAGAGATCCTGGAAGAACAGAGAGAATGACAGGGAGGGGGAGGGCGAGGGACCGGATGGGGACAGAGATGCAAGGACAGAGGGAAGCCGGGGGTCAGAGGGGCAGGGGCAGGGGTGACAGGGAGGAGGGAGTGGAGGGAGGGCTGGGTGTGCAAGAGAAAGAGAGAGAAGGCAAGAGTGGGAGGTGGAGGGAGAGAATTCTCTCACATCTTAATTTAGCCTCACGCTCATCAGACACAAAGCTGGGGAAGGGGCCACCTCAGTGATTTTCCAAACCTGCATCCAAGAGAACATTCTTTCCAAATAATGAGCAGCCCCCGGATCAGGTAGAGGGGGTGACGGCCAACAACCAGGCACCCCTGAGTTCACCCCAGGAAACTTAACCCTGGGACACCTGAGACCTGTGGGTGGGGGTGGGGTGCAGGATTCCATCTTGCCCGCACACCCCCCACGCCTAAGTGCCGGCTGTACCCCTCTCTGGGGGACCAGCGCTCACAGGGCCCTTCCAGGAACGCTATAGGGGTGCTGGCGGCAGCTGAAGCTTCCAGGGCTGCGGAGAGGAGGGGGGTTGGGGAAGAGAACCCGGGAGGCAGCAGGGAAAGCCTGAAGGCACAAGTACTTGGTGGGGGGGGGGGGGGGGGATGACAAACAGCCTTTGACCCCCACACAACCTCTCTATTTGCATAATTCCATGCATAATTAGCATAATAATCTGTACCAATTCCCTTAAAAGAGCACCCAAGTCAAATGCCAGCCTCCCCCAACCCTCACTGTGTCCCTTCCAGGTAAACCACACACCCTCCCATGCCTGATAAACATATCCCAAACAAGAGTGCCTGTATGCATGCACGCACACACGCACGCACACACACACACACACACAGTCGTGATCCACATTTACCGACCCCAACCTGTGTACCCACAACTCACAGACAACAGCCTAGCACATTCCACCACGGGCTCACCCATTTGCTGCCCTCCAGCTGCACACACACAGACACACAGTTGCACCCCTCTCCTCACCTAATACACCCCACACAACCTCGGCAAGACCCCACAACCACACAGGTGGCACACACAGACCCTCCCCATGACCAAGCATTGCTATTCATGTTCCCCATGGCAGTGACCCCTTGGACTCTGACCAAACCTCACGACTTGTAAACAACCTTTTTTTCACGCTTGCATCTTCACACTCCCCACACACACAGAGCCCACTGAGGGGCTGCATCTTCTGCTTCCTGCCACCACCTGTCCAGGCCAAGACACCCACCCAGGGGCTCCCCTAGCAGCGGGGGAAACTCCAAGCTAGCTGGGGGAGCTACTGAGGGTCATCAGGAGGCTCTAGAGACCAGTGCCCACCCTTGTGGAGGCCCCAATCCAGGTCAGGTGCTGGAAGCACTCTAACCTGTGCCACTGGCTTCAACCAGCACCACCTCCCACAACTTCATTATACCCACTTCGCAGAGGCAGGCACTGAGCCTGGGAGTTAGAACTGAGACATGACTATGGGTCCTCAGCCTCTGGGTCCTTCCTCCAAACCTTCCAGGTCGCCCCCAATCTGCTGCTCTTCTAGAGTTCCTAAACCTGTGACCCACAGCCCCTGGACAACCTCAGCTCAGAACTACTACCCGCCCACACCATACACACGCTGGCACATGGCAAACACCCCAAATGCTCCCAAACACCCACTGCCCACAAGCTCCACCCATGCGTCCCTGAAAAGGCACCCACGGCACCACACATACGCCCCCCATTCAGACAACCAGCTACAGGCCCCTGACACCTGCCTCCACTCCCCTCCACACATGCTCACCACGCACACACCACGCACACTTTCCCTCCAGGGTACATACAAGCACACACACACCACCAGGTGAGATGTGGCACCTTTCCCAATGGACACACCCCCTGCCATTTCTCCTCACTTCCCCCTTGTCACCATCTTACTTTATGCTGACCCACAGCCTTGACCCACAGAAGTAACTCAGGCTCCCTGCCCCGATGGGACCAGCAGTGACGTGAGCTGCCAGCCACTGGCTCTTCTCCACCCCTACCTGATCCTCTCCATAGGGTTTTAGAGCCACTGGGGTGGGTAACTTCCACCACCGTCCCTCTCTAGTGGGGTTGGGAGGAGGGGACGTGTTCAGGCAGAAAGGCAAGGCATCTCCTTCTTCTGGTCCCCAGCCTCCTTCCAAGCCTTCCTTGGAGACCAGAAGTCTAGGATCTCTCATGCCCAGCACCCCGCCCCCCACCTACTCCCCCCACCTCATCATAAGCCTGCCCAGAGAAACAGGATAACACAGAGGTTAAACCAGAATGAATCAGCTTCTCCCCTCACTACCCATCGAACATCAGGCAAGCCACTGAATCTGTTGGCACCTCAGTTTTTCCATCTGTAAAATGGGGATGACAATTGCAGATTGCAGTATGTGACCCGCAGGGGTGCTGTGAGGATCAAAGAAGATCATGCATGTAATAGGCTTAAGGACAGGACCCAACACTGGGAGCTGAATAAAGAAATGTAGCTGGGATTATTGCTAGGTGGATGTTAATATTTCCATTATGAATTCTGAAGATTTTATCTCATGTAAGCCTCACTGAACTCCTGAGGGGAGTAGAATCAAGACAGTTACACCCAGGCTGCAGATGCGACTATTCCTGCCCAGAGAGCCTAAGTGGGCTTGCCAAAGCCACACAGCAGGGGAGCGCACAGAGAGAGAAAAAAGGAGATGCTGGGGGAGGGGGGAGGAAGGGCGAGTTACAGAAACAGACACACAAATTAGGTCAGCTGGCAGGAGGCCAGGAGCCCAGCACCCTGCACAGTGCTAATCATGCTGCAAAAACTAAGAATAAAATCAAGTATAATTAATTCTGCCCGCGCTTCTTTCCCCACATTAGCCAGACTTCGGCTGCCCTCTCCTGTGACTAGAGGGCATGCGAGCAATGGTTGGGGGCCCAGCTTTGGGTTCTTGAACCTGAGCTGGACTCTTGGGTTCAAGTCCAGCTCTGCTTACTTGCTGGGTGACCCTGAGCAAGTTACTCAACCTCTCTGAGCCTCTGTTTGGTTAAATAATATATTTTTCATGGAGCTGTTGTGAGAATCAAGCAACATAATGCACCAAAAGCACGCTTGTTGCTCAGCACACAGCTGGCACTTAATAACTAACCATTTAGTATTACTGTGGTACGTCACCCCCAACCCCGACCCCACCTTCAGGCCTGAGCGGTCACTAAGTTCACTCTCCCTTCTTACAGAGGCGGACACAGAGGCTCAGAAAGGGGATAAGAGAGGGTGGTGGGGAATTAGCCTACGACTCAGCATTCAGAGAGGTGAGGTGATCATCCAGTGACACACAGTGGGACTTCACACCCGCTCCCGGAAGCAGGGTGGTCTCGACAGAGCCCTCTAGATCCCCAGAGGCTCCGTCCCCACCAGCACCCCCCACCACCGCCCCCGTCCCCAAAAGGCCCTCAGTCCTGTGAGAACTCAATGCCCCTCACGCTCACCAGCTCCAGCCCGGAGACCCGGAGCGTCACCACAGGAATGTGGGCCGGGGCCAGGCTCTGGGCGGCAGGACAGCCAAGGGGGCAACACAATGGAGAGTCCAGACCCGGGAAGGGGGACGCCTCGGTGTCCACCCCGCCACCGTCCACAGCTGCTCTGGCTGAAGACCCAGCAGCCGCCACATTTACTGGCTGCCGGAGGGGTGCAGGGCACAGAGGCTGCGTCGGTAGGAAGGGGCCATGGACCCCAAGTCCTGGGGAGCAGAGGGGCCTGGGGGAGGAGCAGGGGGCACAAAGGCTGAGAAGGCCCCTCTACAAACAACCAGCACAGCCCAGACACACATCCAGTCCCCCACACCGCACCTCCCTTATTCAAAACACTCGCACCCAAATCTCCCGCAAGGGTAGCCTAGAGGCCAGGAAAACAGCCCTTTGGGTCCCTCCCCTCTCAGCCAGCTGCTCTGCAAAGAGACATCCTGACAGCAGAGCCTCCCCACGCCACAGCCACAGCCGCATTCCATCAGCTCCATCACCTTCTCCACTACCCACCCCTGCGCTCCCAACCATCCTCCCCAGAACGCCCTCCCTACGGTGGCAATATTCCTCATCTACACTGGATCAGAGAGCGGGCAGCATCCCGGCTCAGGTGACCACAGCCTCCCAGACCCAGACAAGTCACCCCCCACCCCACTACCTCTGTCTCTGCATTTCCGAGTCTCATTTGGAAATGAACCAGGGCTTGGAGCTCTAAGCCGCCTTTCTGATTCGGACACTCTGGGTGCCCAAGAATTCAGCCCTTGGGTCAAAGAGAGCCAGGGCAGTGTTATTCATAAGAGAGAAAGTGGGGAAATAACCTACTTTCCCAACATCATGGGACTAGTTAAAGAACTTAGGAAACAACCATGACGTGGAATATTATACAGCTATCAATAACTGTGTTTTCACAAATCCACATTGTCTAATCAGGTCGTTAAAAGGCATAAATGCATAACAAAAGGGTTTTTTTTAAACTCATTTCAAGGAATATGCAAGGACATGGGGAAATGCACACTCTGGTTGTCAGGAGGCAATGCGGCATGACTGTTGATAGTATCATACAAACAGTTCTGTCTCTCAATACCTGGGTGACCTTGGACAGGTACTTAACTGTCAGCCTGGTTTTCCTACACAAAGATAACAACCACCTCGTGGGGTTCACTGTAACAGACTTAGGGTGCCCACACATTAACGAATTACTCGATAAATGTTGGCTGTTTAGTACTATGATCATCATTAAGTTTAAAAAATAGGTTAAAGAAAAAATACGTAGAACTTGATCCTGGTAATGAACATTACCAAAAGTTCATTTGGCAATGAACTCAATACCAAAGTGTATTTCTAAACACTGAATTCTACTAAAGGTTCCCAGGGGGCTCTCTCTGGGTGGTGGGATTACAAGTAGTTTTTCATTTCTTACTCAGGATCTGTTTGAATTTTCCAAATTTTCTACAATAAACTCAGAGTACTTTTGTTGTTAGAAATAGCATGCTCTGAGTTCCCCTGTCTGCCATTCCCTGGTTCTCTGAAACTCCTTGGCCCCCGTCATTCTGCCGAGACCCCTGTTGGGGCTGGTCATGACTTACGAGCAAACAGAGGAACCAGCAGAAAGGAAATGAACACAAAAGCCTCCAAGGGAGCTGGCAGGCTGGTGGCCCAATGCCTACAGAGCTGCGTCTCACTGCAGACTGGCTGGCTTGGCAGGGCCCAGCTCCCTCCCCCAGCATTGACCGGCAGGCAGCCACGGTTGGCTTACAGCGATCAGAGATCAGACATCTCGACCATAGGCCACCCGCCGGCTTCTTCCAACAGCCTAGTTCCCACCCTGCCAGCCCCAGGCCCTCTCCATTGTCACCTACACCCGGACAGAGGGTGACAGAACAATCTGGGAAGAGCAGCCTCCTCCTCGACCCAGGCCTGGGATGCCCCTGTCACCGCTCCATCCATCAGGCCGCCTGCCCTCTAGCGTTACCCTCTCAGCCACCCTGACTCACCCTGCTCAATTATTCCTGTCCCCAGGCTTGTGTCTGAGACCACCCACTGAGGCCCCCAGCTGCCCAGCCTGCATGCTCCTCCCACACTGAATCCTTTGTGGATTCCCTTCAGGCCTTGCACGTGCTATTCCTGCTTCCTGGAACACTCTTCCACAGCTCTGCCCAGCCAGCAACTACTAGACCAGCCAGCCAGGACAAGCAGTACGTTTTATGAGACACCTCCTGGGTACCAGGTACTATTATAGATACCCAGGCTCCTGCGAGCCACAGGACAGGGATGCGCTCAGCAAGCTCTGGCAGCTCAAATACTGCCTCCCCTGAGAGGCCACCTCCTGCCAACCACCTGCCTGTTCTGAAGTGGGAAGTCCCTTCTTGGGGATCTACCTCCACTAAGTTGTCATTTCCGGGGGCAAGGGGCCACAACCGTCTCCCGTCACTCCAGTGGGCCCCTTCTGCCAGACCTCATGGAACCCACTAGGCCACCCTGGGAAGCAGATTCTACCGTCCTCATCTACAGATGAGGAGACTGAGGCTGTTAAGCCACCAGTAGGGACACAATGGGATTTTTTTTTCCCTGACCATGAGCAACAGTTATAGCTCCCACAGAGGGTGCACGCACTTAATATATGCACCTGGCCTCATTTCTCTTCATGAACATCTTACCAGTAGGGATTATTAGCCCCATTTTACAGATGGGCAAACCAAAGTTCAGAGAAGTGAAACAGCTAGCCCAAAGTCACACAGCAACTGGGGCCAAATATGAACCCTGGATTAGCTGGACCTGCACACCTGCCTCCACCCCTCACCAGGAAGTTCCTCAAGGTGGGGGGCGAGGAGCGGGGGCAATGCAGGAAAGCTTCAGAGTCTACACACTGTCCCCCACATCCAGCCCAGCACCCTGCACACAGAGAGACAGACTAGGAATGAGAAGAAATGGAAAGTAAGTCCTGTTCCCATGACAGGTGACCCAGCTCAGGTGAGCATCCCACCCAGCACCCCACGACTCACCAGCAGGTGCCCCTGGGATTGAGTCTCCAGGCTCTGCAACCGACCCTGCCAACAGACTCAGTCCTGGCAAACATCTTCTGGACTGACTGACAAAAACCCATCCTGACTTCCAGAGAGCCCTGGTCAGATTCCGTCACCTCACTGGGCCTCAGTCTGCCCCCCCACAAAATGGGATGACGATACCCAATGTACCAAGAGTCCAGCTGTGACACGCTGAGCAGTTACCAGGCAACTAGTAAGTATTGGGGCATGACCCAGCGTCCCTGCTCAAAGCTCACCTCCTCAGAGTGGCCCTCCCTGACCCCCAGCTCCATCCACATAACCTCCCCACACATCATCACTCTGTCAACACCAGGCTTACTCCTCATAGCCCACCACAGACTGAAATTAGCTTGTTTATTTATTGACCTCCTTGTCTAATGCCTACTCCCCCTCGAAAAGCTCCTGGGGGCAGTGACTGGGACACGGTTGGCCTCCATCAATAGTCATTCCCTGAATACTGTGAATGGGATCACCCCTACAGACCCACTTCACCCACTTTTCTAATTACTATAGGCAGGGCCCTCTCCTCTGGCCTCCGTCTCCTCATCCATAAAACCAGATGGGTGGACAAAGTTCTCTCCGATCCCTCCAAAAGCCAACCAGGGCTCCAATTCATCTGGGAGGAGGGAAGAGAGACAGAACTGATCCCAGCTGTTTGTCATAAAATGAACATGCAAATTATATGCAAAACATGCAGAAGAGTAGGTTCCCAGTGGAGCCTGCAGTTCTGGTCCCTTTACAACCAGGCGTGGGCTGGGAGGGCTGGAGCATTTACTGAGCACCGACTAAGCGTCAGGCCCCTTACGGACGGGACCAGGCAGAATGGGCCTCCTTACTCCATAGACTCAAGCCAGTTGACCTGCTGGAAGTGACAGAGAAATCAGCTAGCAAAGTCAGGATGGAGTTGAGGGGAGCAAGGCAGGTGGGATGGGGAGCTTGTAGTAGGGGAGGGACTGGGAAAGCAGAGAGAGACCCCAGTGCAGTGTGTCTGGTCCTCACCCCACAGAATGAGACCTCAAGAAACGCAAGCCCACAGGGCACAGGGTGCTTCTGCCCTGTCTTAAGGGCCACCTGAAGCCAGAGGCGGAGGTCGCAGGGACTTGGCCAGCCCTGGGGATCCTCTGGGACTCCAGAAAACCAGACAGACCCTTCCAGTGCTTCCAGCTGTGCTGGGACACCGTACTACTCTGCTATCCCCCTCAGAGCCACCCCAGGCACACGCTAGGCACACACCACACACACACGAAATGTGCCCATCCGGGAGTGAGTGTGCAGCCTCCTGAGGAGTCTGGCTGTGGTCTCCCTCACCCTTCCATTTGCCAGGGTATTTAGAACCAGCACAAACTCACACACAGTGGAGATGCAACTCCCTACCCCCAGCCCAGGATGATTCCCCTGGCTTCTGAGCGGCTCCATGGGACAGAACAAGCTAGGCTCCATATGAGTCATGGGAACCTCAGGGGCCCTCAACACCATTGCCTAGACAAGAAACTGAGGCACAGAGCAAGGAGTCAGGAAAAAAACAGGAGGCGGCCTGCCTGGGCCACATTTGCTGCCAGGGCCACTGTCAGCCCAAGATGACACGCTGTGAGATTCGCCCCATCTCCTGGGTCCTAGGAGACAGGTGGGACCTCACCTCACAGTAAGCAGGGGCTTTGAAGCTAGACTGCCTGGATCCAAATCCCAGCACTGGCCCTCAGCAGCTGTGTGACCCTAGGCAAGCAAGTCCACCTCTCTGAGCCTCATTCGCCTCTACAAAATAAGCAGAGTGATAGCACCAATCTCAAAGGGTTGGAAAGATTAAATGAAGTGATCCAAACAGACAGCTAAAGCCTAGCTACCTCTCGGCTGGGTGACCTTGGGGCAAGGTGCATGGCCGGAGCCTCGGTTTTCCCATCTGCAAATGGGCCAACAGGATAGCCCAGAAGGTCATGAGAACTGAAGCAAAGGTTCTGACACAGAGTCTGCGGTCAGAACACAAAGAGTTCTTTCTCTTTTCCTCTGCACGCAGAGGCCCCGTGCTTCCTGACCACCCTCAGCTTCTCCCCTTGATAATCGTGACCTCCTGTCACTAAGCGCACGGAGGTTTTTACAGCTATGGTGCTGTTAAATCTTCTAAACAACTCAAGGGATCAATTTTCTTCTCAATGTTGCAGTGAGCACCCTGACTTGTCAAATACAGGTGTTCTATAAACACCTGAGGCATGAACGGATGCGAGAATAATGTGATCAGAAAGTCAGAAAATAACAAGTAGTGGTGAGGACGTGGAGAAGTTTGAACCCTCAAGTACCACGGTGGCGATGGAAAATGGTTCCGTCACTCCGGAACACTGTCTGGCAGGTCCTCAAAAGGTTAAACATAGTTACCACCATATGGCCCAATAATTCGACCCCTAGGGCATATGTTCATACATCCAAGGGAAGTGAAAACATATGTCCACACATTTTAAAAATATCAGCATTATTTGTAACAGCTAAAATGTAGAAATAACCCAAATATCTGTCAACTGACAAAAGAAAAAAAAGTGATGTGTCCATATAATGGCATATTATTCAATTAAAAAAGAAGTGAGGTCTTTATACGTGCTACCACATGGATGAACCTAGAAAATATTATGCTGAGAGAAAGAAGCCAGTCACAAAAGACCACATGCTATATGATTCCACTAATATTAAATGTCCAGGATAGGCAAATCCACAGAGACAGAAAGTAGATTAGCAATTGCTCAGGATTGGGTGATTGGGGGGAATAGGTATAGGGCTTCTTTTAGGGGGTAATAAAAATGAATAATATTGGGGGTGGTTGCAAACTGTATATACACTAAAACCCCTTTAATTATATGTTTTCAATGGGTGGATTGTACAGAATATGAGTTAAATCATAATAAAGCTGTTGTTTAAAAGAGAAGAATGAATGTACGATGGCCATTCAGAGAGGGTGAGATACTTGCCTGGGGTCACACAGCAGAGCCTCAACTCAAATGCTTAGATGGCAGAGGAGGTGAGCCTTATCCTGGCTCACCTCCTCACCTTGTTTAGTAAACCCTAACTAAGCCCCAGGTTAGCCTCCCCAGCCCCGACCTCCAAAGGGCAAACATTGATTCTGCAGACCACAAGTGGGAGAGCCTCAGCATAGCAGCTGCCTCCCCTGTGCTTGTCAAAGGCTACTTTGTCAGGTGGGGCCACTGGAAGGGGCAGGCTCAGCCAAGAGTGACCCCAGAGAAGACAGATGGCCCAAACTCATGCTGGCTGCCACCTGCATTGCTAGATCCCAGTGTCCCCAGTTCCAGCCTTCGGTGGTGCCGGGATGTCCCCACTTGGACCCTCTGAGCACGTGGTTGGCCCCTGGCTGCCCTCAGGAAGAGACCTGAGGATACGTCCCTGCCAGGGAAGGGGTTAGGAGGATGGAGGGTCCCAGCGGCGACGTGCAGGTGAGTCTGAAGACAAGTCCATCTGCCCCTGCCCCTGTGTGTCTGTCTAGGACTGTGGGAGGACAGACAGGTCGTGGGGCCCACTCCCACACCCCGCCCCGCCCTGCCTGCAAGAGACTCCCAGGCACCTGCCTCCCCCCAGCCCAGCTGGCAGCCGCCGAGCCCCAGGCTGGTTTCCACTCCCTATTTGCTGCGCAGAGGGCCTCTGACAGGTGTTCGGCGTCCCCCAAACCCCAACCAGGATGAATCCAAGTTTGAAGCCCGCGCCGCCTGAGTTCCCAGCCTCCAGTTCACCACCTCGCCATTCCCATTCCCCGTCTGGTCACTGAGAGGGGAGGAGGGCCCCTCAGAGCTCAGGCTGCAGGGCAGGGGGCCACAACAAACCCAGAGGGTTGGGGGAGCCAGGAACCCCATGGGGACCCCCCCCAGCCCTCTGTCTCAGCTGTGGGTGGAGGGAACCAGAGAAAACTCCAGCATCCCCTTGTCATCGCCCCAGCATCCTCACCAGCTTCCTACCAGTCCAGGGCACCCTGGTGTCCAGCCAGCCATCCCCAGGCCCTGCCATAGACTCTGCCCCCCTCCTGAGTTCAGATGAAGTCCAAACACCCACAGGGTTCTAGGGACCAAGAGTGCCCAGCCCTCATGAGCCCCACAGTCCAAGGGGGAGACACGTCCTCCTCTTCTCACTTAAACGTGACTCCCAGGCCAAAAACTCCTTCAGCTGACCCATCAACCTGACCCTCTGCAGGCAGGCTCAGAGGCCACGTTCTGGGTGTCTGCCATCAGAGCCCCAGTCATACCAACTTGGTCCCCCTCCACATAGCGGGGGCTCTACCACGACCAGCCCCACACCAGAGCAAGACCCCAGGGACGTCCAGATGAATGTGCCCAAATGGTCCAGCCCTGGAGCTAGAGCAGACAGAGCCTGTGGGAGAAAGGACTGGACTGGAAAAGTCAGGCTCAAAGATGGACACGCGGCAAAGGGCTGTTCCCAGGACCAGCTTGCTCCCCAAACCCCAGGTGGCTGTCACCTCTGCCATGACAGAAGCCTCTCATGACCACGGCCCCCATGATGACGGCTACTGGCTGCCAGCTCTGGGTGCAACAACATGCTGGCTGGCCTCTGAGCCAAGGAAATCCACATTCTCAAAACCACCCCACAGCTGCCCAAGGTCACCCAGCTGACGAGCAGTGGTCCGAGTCTGAAACCAGAACCACCCTCTTTCCGCCATTATCACAGCCACCCCTTATAGACTCACACAGACACATCCAAGCGGGGAGGCCAGGCTAGGAGGACTCCGCCTGCACAACCTCGGGGCCCCTCTATGGCACCCTGGGCAGTATGCTTGGCCTTCCCTCCCGCAGCGCGCTGGGGACAGTCTCACCTCTGAGCTGTGGCCCACGCTGACCCCTCCCAGGCTGCCTGACCTGACAGCGGTTCTCAACAGGAGCACTGTGGATGCCGGGGTGGGACAGTTCTCCCGGCCCTGTAGCAGCCCTGACCCCCACCCAGTAAATGCCACCAGCAGCACCCCCATACTGTGACAGCCCAACCTGCCCTCGTGCATCTCCGAATGCCCCAGGCGCGGACACCTTCGAGGCCCAGCTCAGCCCCCACTTCCTCCCCATCCCACCCTTATCTCAGTGACCACCTTCCTTCCCACTCAGGACCCCAAATTCAGCATCTCCCGGTTGGGCCTCATTTTCCCGCTTGGTCCAGAAGTGCTCCAGCCAGAAACAGGGTTCCCAGAGGTCAGAATGCCCAGAAGGCTTCCCACTGAGACCCCAGCAGGCAGGTGGTTAAATAAAGGGACTGCCTTCCCTGGCCTGACACACCTGTCACTCTCCCTGGAGACACACCAGCCACACCCCTGGCTGGCCTCCTCAGCAGGTCTGCACCCCAGGGTTGGTAAATTCCATGTAACCAAGTCTCAGATGGAACCCAAGCTCTGAGCTCTGTAGCATCCCTGGAGGTCAGGCAGAAGACACAGCTCTGCGTCCCCTGCACCCGCCCCCGCCCATGCCTTAATCACCTCTAAGGAGGCCGGCTGACCAGCTGCCCCTTTGGCCTGGGCTCCCTGGACTCTGGGATTAAGAGCTGGGATTAAGGACGGACACATTCCTGGTAGTTTAGAAGCCCAGCAACCCATGTATATACGTGTGTGTGTGTGTGTGCATGCGCGTGTGCAGGCAGTCATGAGGAGGCATGCAGGTGGCACTCGCAAGGGCACTTCTGGGCAGGGGTGCAGCTGCATTTGTGCGCACACATCTTCAGGCTGTCTTAGGTGGGCTGAGATGCCTGAGATGTGGGCCTAGATGTGCTCATGTGAGCACAAGGGCTGTCTCTGTGCGTGGTTCACGTGCACTAGGGGGAATGTGTATCCCTGTCTCTGAGTGCCTGTGTGTGTCCACATACATGGGTCTGTGTCTCCACACACGTGCGCAGGACAGGTGTGTGCTCTTCCACACACACAAATGGGTCTGCATGTGCATGGCTTCTACCCATGCATCAATCCCCCCACCCTGAGGTGGGAAAGCATCCCCTAACTTCTGCTGTCCTCCTGGGAGCTGCTAATACCCATGGCCACCCCAGGTCTTGGAAGCACGCCTCCTTACAGCCAAGAAACGGGGCTCCTGATTCCCCTAGCCTCCCATCAGAGACACCAAAACAGCTGATGGCAAAGGAGCAGCCACAAACCTCCTTCCTACCCATGGGGACCCCTGGGCCCCTCGTGCACCAGCACAGACACAGAGCACCACACGCACCCACAAACCCAGCCCTTCACCCGAACCGAGAGAGAAATGTGGCCTTAGCTCCACACAGATAAAGGATCACCCTGGGCACAGCCACAGCCTCGCAGGCAGCCCCCAGACACAGACTGGATCTGAGATTGTCCCCAAAGAGTGCTCCAGCTCCCCGCATCACAGGACAACAGAACTTAGCCAAGCCAGGGCTCAGCTCCCTGGAGGAGATGTTCTGCCTCTCACTGCTGGGGATCCTGAACATCCAGGCTCCGTCTTTGGGCACCACATCCTCATCCAAACAGCGCCGCCAGGGGCTCACTTCCTGTGGCCCTTTGTCCAGGAAACTACGCTTCTGGCTGGGAGGATGAAGGGAACGGGTTGGGGTGTGGGGTTCCTGGGCCCAGAGGGTGCGGAGTTGAGTCGCCCCTCTTGCCCTGACCCTAAACACCTCTCAGCCCCCAAAGACTCCTGTCCCCCTTCAGGTCCTACCCGCCCTGGGTCACAGTCAGAGAAATGGGAGGTTCCAGGGAGCGAATGAGGCAGAGCCCTCAGGGGAACCAGGGCAGGAGGAGGGAGACAGAAAAGGATGGAGGGAAGGGGAGGTACATACAGTGGACAGACGGAGAGACAGAGGAGGGGGTGGGCAGGAGATGGGGGGCGCTGGGAGATAGAGGAGAGAGCAGGAGGAGCTCCCATAACCAAGCCTGAGCCTTGGGTAGTGAGACAGCAAGTGCCCACTGCTCCCCACTGCCAGCCCCCGCTCGCCTCTTCTCCAGGCTTGGGGATCACAGGAGCAGGGCGCTAGGGAAAGGAGGCGGTGTGACAGCAGGGGAGAGCCATGAGGAGGCTGAAAAGAGGAGGAAACAATGTAGCAATGTCTGAATTGAGGGAAAGGAAGGAAACATAAGTGTGAGGCCGACCAGGGAGATGATGTAATGGAGGGGCAGCTGCTGCAACCATGTATCCAGGTGAGGGCTCCAGGGACTTAAGGATGGAACCCTGTGGGGAGCCAGACACTGTAAAGCTGAAGTCACAAAGCTCAGCAGTGAATCCTATTGCTTGTAGAAGAGCGGTGCCTGGGACTCTAGAATGGGGAGGCAGGAGGGAAGGGGCTGAAGAAGGGCTCACTGTGCTTGGGAGCTGGGAGGAGAGGTTGGTAAATGATCCCCAGAGAAGGGGACATCTGTGCTAGGTTTTGGAAGATGAATAGGAGTTTGCTGGAGAATAACAGTCCATGGAGAGTGAAGAGCGTGTGGGTAGACTGGAAAGCAAAAGACATAACCTTGTACTCTGTGCTCAGGGAATAGCCAGGAGTCTTGGGTGGTAGTGCGGTGTGGGGCAAAAGAATGAGGCTAGAGAAGCACCCTGAGAGCACTGAACGGAATCAGTCTGGCATACCTGGTGGCTCAGAGCGTAAAGCCTCTGCCTGCAGTGCGGGAGACCCGGGTTCGATTCCTGGGTCAGGAAGATCCCCTGGAGAAGGAAATGGCAACCCACTCCAGTACCCTTGCCTAGAAAATCGCATGGACGGAGAAGCCTGGTAGGCTACAGGCCACGGGGTCGCAAAGAGCTGGACACGACTGAGCGACTTCAGTTTCGGTTTCTTGAAGAGGCTAGGAAAGGCTTCCTGGGAGAGGTCAGTGGGAGCTGGGCCTGCAGTCTTCGCACAAAGAGACAGGTAAACAGAAGAGACACGGTCCTGCCTGGGATTCAGGAGACATAGTTCTTAGTCCCAGCTCAGCCACAGCCTTGCTGTGTTACTTCACACAAGTCACTGTGCCTCTCTGAGCCTCAACTTCCTTGTAGGTTAAACAAAAAGGTTGGACTGTGCTGCGCTTGGTTGCTCGGTGTGTCCAACTCTGCGACCCCATGGACTGTAGCCCACCAGGCTCCTCTGTCCATGGGGATTCTCCAAGCAACAATACGGGAGTGGGTTGCCATGCCCTCCTCCAGAAAGGATGAACTGCTAGCTCTCAAAAGACCCAAGGGAATGAGGTCATTCCCTTGGCCTCAGTTTCCCCTTCAGGACCATGAAAAAGTTGGACAACAGTGTTTCCAAGGCCCTTCCAGCGCCAATCATCTTTAGTCCTCTGATCTTTCCCCAGTGTGGGCTGGCCTCAGCCCACGGCCCAACCCAAACAGGAAACACGCAACAGAGAAGCCCCGTACAGAAGCCAAGAGCCCAAAGCCTCGGCCAGGGCTCCCCCACAAGCGTTCCCACAGGCTCGCCCAGCAGGACCTGACTGGCCTTAAATTCATCCTTTCAGGGCACCACCCTTCACAGTTCGTAGCACACACGGTAGCCTGGAGCAGCGCTTATGTACCGGATAGACTCTGACACTAGACCGGTGGTGTGGCTTAGTCGCCAAGTCGTGTCTGACTCTTGCAAACCCAGGAAGATTGCTTGGGTTCAAACCCTAGCAAGTGTGCCACTTACTGGCTCTGTGATCTTGGACATATTTTTCAACCTCCCTGTGCCTCAATTCCCTCTTTTGTAGAATCAAGGTAATAATGGTGCCTCCTTCATAAGCTTGTAAGGATTAAGTGAGCTTTTATACATAAGACATTAGGCAGGGTATATCACACGTGGCAGGCCCTCAACAGGCATCATTCAATATTAATACTATCACATCCATGCTCTCGTTGGCATCACATGCCAGCCCCCCAGGGCAGGATGGGGCTGCACCCATTTTACAGACCAATGTCCTCTACCTTGAGGATGGAACCCAATGCCTTGCTTTGGACTCAAAGCCCACCTTGTGAGCCACTGGGGTCTCCCATGCCAAGGCACTATGGTGTTCAACTGTTCAGCCCCAGAACATCCTGTGGCACAGGGCCAGGCACCCAGGAGGTGCCCAGTGAATGTCCGTTAAATGCAAGAAGCAACACACTCTCATTAGAAACAGCATGCCCTTCAGCAATGGCTCCTCCCCCTCCAAGGGAAATATGTTCCCACTTTCACATATGGCTCCCTTCCCCCAGCTGGGAGTTGCTGCCTTTAACCACATTTCAGTTCCCTATTATACAATGACCTTTCCCACCTCTGAGCCTTTGTCCATCTTGATCCCTCTGCCTAGCAATCTGCTGCCATCCTTCAAGGCCTGAAACAAAGGACACCTCCTCCAGGGAGCCCTCCCTGATTCCCTAGAGCCAAAAACCAACTTCTCTTTCCCCTGACTCACTTCCTCACCCCCTCACCTAACTGGAAGCTTCCTGTGGTCAGGGACCAGGCTGAGCCCCCTCAGAGTTCCTAGTGCTCAGCACAAGCCAGACACAGAAGGGACATCAGTAAACAGCGGCTAAAAGTGACTGGCAGGTCAGCAGCAGAGTACGGACAAGACCTCAGGCACTGGACTCCCTGCCCAGGAAACTCTCTGCCCAGGAAACCAGACTCGCAGCCCAGCTTCCAACTGGCCTGGATCATGTCCCAGAGGCTGGGACAGAAGATGGTGCTCAGCGTGATGGGCAAGGAAAGGGCACCTCCTACCCTGGCCCAGGAGGAACAACAGACAGACCACCTGAAGGACACAGGCCTCCTGTCCTCTGCCCAGCCCAGCCGGCCTGCCCTCCCTTCCCAGCTGGGCTACCCCAGGTCAGCTCCTGCCCTCTCTGGCTTCTGGCCTTTCTGCGAGTTCCTCAAATGTGAAGCCTGGAAAAGCCACTGGGTCACCCAGCCCAATTTCCCCACTTTACAGATGTGAAAGTAGATGCTGGGGATGGGGGTGGGAGGTGGGAAGTTGCCCCATAGTCATAGGACAAGCCTGAAGCAGGTTCACTCTGAGACACAACAATCTTAGGGAAAGTATAACCATTAAAACAAGTAAAATACAAGTAACTATTCAGCAGCAGCTTCCTTTTAACTAGCTGCTAACTCATTAACTAGCTGCCCCTCCCCCAGCACTGCTCCTCATCCCAGCCTAGTGAACAAGAGTTACTGGCCCAGGTGACAGAGGAGGAGAAAAGGCAAACTCAAGGAGTCACATGCCCAGATTCACGAAGCTTCTGTGGCAGAGCTGGGATTCAAACCCGTCGGGGAGGGAAGCAGGGCCTCCTCCCTGCTTCTCTTCAATGCCTGCCCTCACATGGACACAAACCCACCAAACAAGGCTCACCGACAAGAGGCAGGACACACACGAGATACCCCTGCACACCCGCAGCCCCCGGCACAGGGCCAGGCATTCAGCAAGTGCTCAATTCACGTTTGCAGAATGAACAGAGTAGTCCATCAAGAGACAGGCCCCAAGCCGCCTCGACCTACCCTAGCAAACAACAGGGCATCTCAGGAAGCACACTCCAGCAGCTTGTTAACTGTCTCACCTGGAACACACTGCCTAAGCTCTCGGGCCTCTGTGTCACCATGTGTAAAATGGGGTAACAATACCTGCCGCATAGTGTGGTCGTAAGAACTGAGATAAAGCAGGTTAGACACGTGGAGCTGCGCCTGGTACATCGCATGCGCTCTGTAAGGACTGGCCACCATCGCTACCACCACTGCAGCTGGCTCCCCAACAGCAGAGCAACTTGAGGGCAGGAACCAAGTAAAGCTCAGCAGCGGACACCTCCAGCGCACCCTCGATGGCAGCCTGGCCATGAGGAGTCGCAGTAAACATATGGTGGATGAGCAAACGGTGGGGACAGACATGGGTGCCTGCTCTAGCCATGGACCCTGGAGAGGGCAGCAGTATCTGGGTTCTGCCAGACACCCCAGGAAGTAAGAATAGCCTTCCCCTGCTCCCAATATAACTCCCACCCCCACCTCTCCCGGAGCCTTGCCTGCTCAGTCCCCACACGGCCCCCCAAACCCCAGCCCAGGGAGGCAAGACAGGCCTAATGAGCCACCCGCAGCCCCCTGGTGCCCGCAGTCGAATTGGCAATCAGCTTGCTGCAATTAGATTTCTGAGATCCTGCTGGTGATTGATTCTAAATTACCCTTATTAAAGTCTGGGCTGGTGAGCAGAGCTTGGAGGGTGGGGGAAGGGGGGGTGGGATGGGGGGTGGGGCCTGGCTGGCAGCACAGGGGGGTACAGAGTTCTGGGAGGGCTTGGGTTGAGGCTGACCCCAGAGGGAAGCAAGCCCATGGCCCATCCCAGAAGTGGGGTATAGGCCCTAATCAGTACTATCCCCCACCCCCAACTCCCACCCCTCAGATTTCTCCCCAGCACCCCAAACCCCCAACCCTCATCACTCATCTCAGAAAACCTTGCTCTTGGAGGAGTGTGATGACCAGGTTGGCAACAGGACAGACAGAATCCAGAGTAGGTTGAAAAGCAAACAAACACCCAGCTTCACCAGCACCCAGGCATGTAAGCCCTGGCAGGTGGCTTGACATCTCCAAGCCTTCCTCTAAAGGGTGGAATGCCACCAGCGTCAGAAGGCTCAAGGAGACCACAGGCTGGAGAATCAGCCCCAATCCTCAGGCAAGGCCCCAGGCCAATCTCCAAGCCTGAGGACTCCCATCTGTGAGCCTGGAAGGCTGCCGGGTTGATCGTCTCTTTAGGGCTCTTCCATCCCTCTTCCATCCCTATGTAAACATCAACAGTCACCGACTCTGGGCCAGGATGTGTGTGATAAATGCAACGCAGCTGAGGGGCTCCCCAGCTGGGAGGAAAGGGAGAGGGCCCGTTGTCAGCTTGTTCTGGGCCATACCTCCAATAGCAAGGTCTCTCTGGGGTTCCAGGACTAGAAGGGCCTGAAGAGTCGTCAAGTCTGATCTACTACCTCCAGACTGGACCACAGGCTGCCAACAACAGCTCCAGAGAACCAAAGTCCCGGTGAACTCAGCACGAGGCAGCGGGAAGTGCTTCCTCTAATCCCACCCCAGCCCTGCCTGTTGCAATGGGGAGTTCTTGCACAAGTTCTCCCTCCTAGGGCAGCCCCCACCCCCAGGGCTCTAGTTTGGGTCATCCATGATCCTTCAAACCTGGTTCCCACACTCTCTAAGAGAAAACCTTATCTCCATCCCCCTCAAAAGCAATTCTTCAGTGAGACCAAGAAAGGCACAGGAAAAGAGCAAGACCAAAGCAGGTAAGTGGGAGAGATCGCTCTTTGTAGGAGGAGCCCACTTCTTACCAGGCACCTTATTGTTCTGTATTCTCTTTCTCAAAGAACTCTGAGGCAGAGGTACTCTTAGCTCCTTTTAAAGAGGAGGCAACTGAGGCTCAGAGAGGTTAACTGAACTTTCCAAGATCACACAGCCAGAAATCGGCAGAACCAGGATCTCAGCCCTGGTCCAATGGGCTCTGGGGCCCCTGTTTCTTTCACTACTTCAAGCTGCACCCTCAGGTTTGGAGGCCCCCCAAAAGAGACATCATCAAGGCCCAGGTGGGGACCCAGGGATGGGAAGAAGGCAGACCTCAGGCAGCTGGGGCATGGAGAACATTCTCCACCGGGTATAAAAGGCTGCCACAGGCATTCTCCGCCCTCCACCCTCTGCAGCCAGGTAGGGAAGAGGCCAGATCACTTGACAGGGGCCACCCTCACCCCATCCCCCAGCCGGGCCCTCTGCCATTGCTGCTCAGACTCCCCCTGTAATCACGGCTTCCTGTTTGGCGCTGAGACTAGGCCTGGTCAGTGGGGGGAGGGGAGCAGACGCCCCTCTGGCCAGGGCCTGCTCTGGAGGGAAGGAGGGGGGCCGGAAGAGAGGCTGACCCAGCCTCCTGGAATCTTGGGAGGCTGGGAGCCAAGGCAAGAGGAGCGGGTGTCAGTCAACAAATGTTTACTGGGCAGGCGCTGGCTTGATGTTCCCAGGATGCAGTGGAATGTTAGGGGGACAGCAAGACTCGCCAGGTGGTCCAGCCCAGACCCTGTTCTCTGCTTCAGGGGGCAGTTGCGGGGTGAGCAAGGGCCTGGACCCAGGGACAGCTCCTGGCTCCAGCCACCCCGCCTCCCCACCCTATCCCCGACACAAAATCACAGGGCTCCAAGCAGCTGGGCTGGAGCCCAGAACCACAGGGCCTCTGTCCCACCCAGATGTGGTGTCCGCGCCTCAGTGTTCAGACCACAGGCCCCCACCACCCCCCCCATGGCCCCTGGCGCCTCCCGGCCCACAGGCACACGCTTGGACCCAGCAGGACTCTGCCAGCCTCACTATCCCTCAATGTTTCACCCCAACTCACCTCCACAGGAGACAACACAGAGCCCCAGTCTGGGCTCCAAAGTTCATGGTTTTGGCTTCCTTCCTTCCTTCACTCATTCACTCTTCATTCATTCAAACCATTCCATTCTGGGCCAGGCACAGTGCTGGCCGTGGGGGTGCAGCAAAGAGCAAGGTAGCCAGAGAGCCTCCCCAAGGTGCTCATGGTCTATCCAGAAAGTGTCTGACCCTTCTCCAGACTGCTGTGTGACCTCCAAGTCACTCCCTCTCTCTGAGCCTCCGCCACTCTGGCCAGAGGGACCCGTAGGTGTAAGAGGGCCAGGACTCAGGGATGGGGTGATAGGGACATAGATCGGGACTCCACACAACTTTCTAACAGTCAGAGAGGATCAAAGGCAGGCCTGGTCATCTGTGCAGACAATCAGCCCCAACACTGGGGGCATCCAGTGGGTGACCCGGGGGCATGTTAACTTTTTAGACCTTTCTCATCCTGAGGTTCTAAACATTCCCCTCACCTGGGCCATGGTCACATGACTCAGACACAAGCCTCTCCCCCCTACCCCCGCATCTTGTTGACTGCCTGCAGTTTATAAAGCTCTCCCTTGATTCATCCCGCAAGACCCTCAGAAGAGCTCACTTACAGATCACGGAGCCTTGAGAGGCGGTGGGGGAGCAAGGGCTCCAGAGCCAGACCCTTCCCCCACCTACCACACGTATAGCATCACCCACCGCCAAGGCTACAGCGAGAATTAAAAGAAAAAAGACAGGGGGCATGCCTGGCCCAGAGCCTGGCAAGGAGCAGGCATTCATGAAGCAGGTAATGTAGGCATAATTTGGAAGTGCTACGCTATGTTATGCTAAGTCATGTCAGTCATGTCCGACTCTGTGTGACCCCATAGACAGCAACCCAACAGGCTCCCCCGTCCCTGGGATTCTCCAGGCAAGAACACTGGAGTGGGTTGCCATTTCCTTCTCCAATGCATGAAAGTGAAAAGTGGAAGTGAAGTCGCTCAGTCGTGTCTGACTCTTAGCGACCGCATGGACTGCAGCCCTCCAGGCTCCTCCATCCATGGGATTCTCCAGGCAAGAGTACTGGAGTGGGGTGCCATTGCCTTCTCTGAATTTGGGAGTAGGGACGGCTAAAAGAGAAGTAAGAACCTTGCCCAGGATCACATGGCAAGAGAGATTGAAATTAGGACTGCAGCCCAGTTCTATTAGTCTGCCAGGCCCTGGCTCAATCCTGCTCTGCCACTTTCCAACTGCATGACATTGAGCAAGCTGCTTAACCTCTCTGTGCCTCAGTTTTCCTCATCTGTAAAATGGGGGTTTTAACAACTCCTACCTCCAAAGGTTATCATGAGGATTAAATGAGCCAATACATACCAAGTGCTCAACAGGCAGGGCTCCCAGGGAGCATTAGCTGCTCTTTGTATTATTAAGCCCTCTCAGGTGTCGATGCTACCACCCAAATCAGGGCCTCGGCCCCTGTTCAGCTCACCACCGCCCTTCCCCAGCTTCCTCCGTCTGCTCCAGCCTGAAGGAATTCTACTGCAGCCCCCTCTGGAAGGACCCATCCCTTTCCCCTCCCCTTCAGCAGCTCTGGAGGATGGTCCCAGCTCCGAAGGGAGGGGCAGGAGGGAGGTCTGCACTCAGCAGGACCTGTAGCTTGCGGGGCGAGGGGAGCTCTGTTTCTACCTTCTCCCCTCCATCATGCCCCTCTCACCCACCCCACCGCTGCCCCAGTATTTTCCAGGTCTCAAGTCCAAAGCTGCCCCTGCCCCAGCACTGCCCTGGGGCCTCCCGGGACCCTACACCCCAGTCCATGGGATGGGACAGCCATTTGTTTTCAAAAACACCCCATGCCAAACCCTATTATGAGGGAACAAGAAACACACTGAATTCACAGCTGGGGGACACTGTGCTGCTCCACAGGGAGCAGAAGGCACCAAGTTCCAATCCCAACCAGCCATGAGAATGATATGACTCCCCCCACCATGCCCCCCAATAGCAGTTCTACGCATCAAGTATTGGTCCCCAGTTGACAGGTGAGGGTCGGGGCAGGCTACAGCTTGCTCAGTGTCATATGGCACATAGCTTAGTGTAAAACCTCCTCCTCCAGGAAGCCCTCCCTAGGCTCCCTCCTAGAAAGGACCCATCTCTTGAGAGTGCCTTGGCAGGCTGTGCTGGGTCTAGCCAAGGAGTTCATTTTCTCATCACAACATCCCTGTGAGGCTGGCACTGTCATGGTCTCTATTTGACAGGTAAGAATGTTGAAAAGGAGAAATCCCTTACTCAAAGTCTCTGTCCCCAAGTCCCTGCCATCTTGGGTGCTAACAATTACGGATCCCTAAGGTATCCCTGTTGTCAGGGCCTGGCCTGGAACCGCCCAGGGGTCCCCCAACATTTAAGTATTAAAAGTGAGGACAATCTCGCCCTAGCAACTCAGTGTTCACAGCCAACCAGAGCAGCTGGGGGGAGCGGAGTAGGGAGCTCCTGGATGCTTGAAATCATGGGGGTGGGGAGTGAGCAGGAACCACCAGGGCTGGGGGCTTCAGAAGAATTCCCTGGGCACTTCCCTGGTGGTCCAGGGTTAAGAACCCACCTGCCAAGGCAAGGGGTACAGGTTCCATCCCTGATCCAGGAAGATCCCACATGCCACTACGCAACTAAGCCCATGCACCCCAAAGCCTGTGTTCCACAACAAGAGAAGCCATGGCAATAATAAGTCCACGCGCAATGAGAGAGTAGCCCCTGCTCGCTCTAACTAGAGAGAGCCTGCGTGAAGCAATGAAAAATCCAGTGCGGCCAAAAATAAACAAACAAACAAAAGAATTCCCTGAGTGATCTCCTCTTCCCATGGTCCCCCACGCTTCCACTCCCCACACCTACCAGCTCCCAATCACAGAATGACAACCTTGTCAAAGAACAAGAAAAGACCATTTGCTGAGGGTTTACTATGTGCCAGGCACCACGCTAAGAGCTTTACATATTAACCCCATTTGTTCTCCTATCCTTCCCAGTTTTCACAGGTGGAAGTGAAAGCGCAGAGAGGTTAAATTGCTTTCTCAAGATCACAAAGCCATGAACTCCCACCACTGGGAATTCAAACAAGACTAAGTGATTATCTAAGTCCCTTTCAGCCCTGATCATCCAAAGAACACACTTTAAAGCCAAAATTTCCAGGATGTCCACACGCTAGGTCTTTCTGGGTAGACTTAAGTTATAATACAACAACCGAAGTGACCCTGAAGGCAGATGTCTCTCAGAGTCATAGACACCTGGCTTCTCAGAGAGAGGACGCCAGGACACACACACACACTCCCCAACTCACCACGTGCAGCATGAATGAGACCTGTTACCCCTACTGAGGCCATCCTAGAAGCTGCCCCGTACGTACACACACACACACACACACACACACACACACACACACACACGCGCGCTCCCTTTCAAGCTGGTGAGCACCTTGGTATCACCCTTCCTGGGTCCTTCCCCTGCCCTGAGTCAGCCTGGAGGCCACTCCTGAAGCCATCCTGATGGGGCTCTTCTGACCTAATTTCAGTCCCTCCTGATGCAGGCAGCACCCTCTTCTTCTGGTGCCGTGCCCCTGGCCCCTGGGCACCACCCATTAACCCTTTGGCTCCCAGGTCAGATGAGTCGATGTCCCTCCTCCTGGAAAGGTGTGAAGCCTGGAGAAGACGGGGGCCTGCTCCGCCGCCTCATCTGGAGCCCCGCCCCTTCTCTCCTCCATGTCCAGCCCCAATCTGAGCCTCCAGACCCCGACCCTGGGGGTTGGCTTTATCTGCCACGCCCACTCCACCTGGCCCTCAGACCTGCCTCACAGAGACCTTTCAGTTGACGGTGCGCTCACTTCATTACTTCCACCGCCTCGTGGCGCACAGACCACGAGCCTGGTTTTATGGATGAGGAAAAGTTCTACGAAGGGCCTGAGCTGCCCAGGGCTCACCCAGCTTGGGGTTCCCGCTGGGCTGCCGAGTCTAAAGCATGGCGTCGGCACCCCTTTTCATTCATCTAGACATCAAACATTCACCGAGCTCCTCCTGTGGGCCAGCACACATGGCATCTCATTTAATCTCTCAGGAGGGTGTTATTAGCCCCATTCTGCGGAGGGGAAAAATGGAAGCTCAGACAGGTGAGACAAGTTGTCCAAGGTCACACTACGAATCAGGGGTGAGAGCAGGATTGGAACCCACGGCTGTGCGATTTTCAAGTCTCTGATTTCTAAGATGGTCTTCCAGAAGTGTAGCTGAGAAAGGGACCCAGTTACCAGGATGGGTTGGATCTCTGTCCTTCCCAGGGACCTCTTATCCTCACTCCATCTGGGGGAGACCTGGGGGTGAGGCACCCAGCCCACCAGTCCCGGTACTCAGCCTGGCGTTCAATACTTCCCCACCCCACCCCACCCAGCTCAAAGCCCTCAGACAGATGGGGGGGACTGAAGAATAGCATGTCTGTCCGAGATGCCCCTGCCCGACCTCCTCCCATTTCACAGACTTGCCAACTGAGACCCAAAGAGACTTGCAGGGGCAGAGTAGGCACCTGGGGGGGGTTGCCTGAGAGGCCTGGGTTCCTCTCACCTTGGGGAATGGGGGGTGCCAGGCATAACTCCTAGAACCAACCAAGGGAACTAGAAGTCTCCCCAGTTCATGGCCAGGCCAGGCTCCAGACACGTGCCCATGGGGAACTCACTTGGGACCTGGGTCCCACAAGGAGGTGGAGGCGGCCTTTCTTCCTGCTGCCCCTGATGGAGCCGGGACTGAGCCTGCTGCGGTCAAAGACACACTGAGGGGTCAGGTCATACATGTATACTCGCCGCTACCCGCACACGCGCGGCTCCCCTGAGAGGTGCGTGCTCCATGCACCGGGTCAACCATACACCTGCCTGCACACGTTTGCACACACACACACACCACAGAAGCCTCCCCCCAACACAGTCACCCCCTGCAAGCACACTCAGCATGGTCAACGGTCTCCAGCCCGGCCCCGGGTGCACACCAGACACAATGGGTCACCCTGACACGACCACACGCAGGTAGGGCACGGGGCCCCCATCCACGGGGACGGGCTCGTCCTCACGCCTCATCTTTCACGCGTGCACACCCCACGGGTCCCAGCACCCTCCACGGAGCTGGCCACACACGCGGTCATCCTCACCCACCCCCTCAGGTCACCTTCACACAAGTCACCCTCCACCCCTCCCCCTCCCCGGGAAGCCCGCCCCCCCACACACCGCCCCCGGCCCTCCTGCAACGACCCTCGGAGGGAAGAACCGAAAGCACACCCTTCCCCCCGCAGGGGGAGGCGACCCCATTCCCTAAAAGTGGCCGCGGTCCAGGCACACCCACGAAGCACCAAGCCACGTCCGCTCAGACCCGAGACACGCCCAGCGCGGCCCCGCGCCCGGACCCCAGCCGGGACCCCAGGCCGCCCTCGGGGAATGGTACCCCCGCCCGCGGGAAAACTAGCCCCCGGGAGGCAAGGGCGGCCAGGCACGGGCTCCCCGCAGGCCGGCGCTGGGCGCGGGAACCGGAGGCACTCACCCCCGCGGCGCGCCCCGCCAGCAGCAGTAGCAGCAGCGGAGGCAGGAGCAGCCCGCGGGCCCCGGGCCCGGCCGCGGCCCCGGCCCCGGCGCCAGCCCCGTGGGCGGCCCCGGCGCGGTGCGGCGGCCCCGGCTTCATGGCGGCGGCGGCGGCGGGCGCCTTTGTTCCCGAGGCGGCGGCGGCGGCGGCGCGGCCCGGCGGCTGGCCCGGCGCGCTCTCGGTCGGGGCTCCGGCTCGGCGGCCCGGCTCCGCCCGGCAGCTCCGCGCCCACGGCCGCCGCGCCCGCAGGAAGCGTGCGCTGCCGCCGGGCCGCCCCCAGCGCGGGGGGCGGGGCGCGGAGGGGCGGGGCCGGCGCTGAGCGCCCCCCGCCGCCGGGGTCCCTGCGCGCCCCGCGCTCCGCACGCACCCGCCCGCCGCGGGATAGGGGTGCCGAGGAAAACGTGCGACCCGGGACGGGTGGCCGGCCTCGCTGAACCTCGCTCTGGGGACCAGGACCCGCAGCGCGCGCCTCCCCGGGCAGTCGCGGGGCTTGGAGGGGGAAGGACCCCGCATGGAGGTGCGGGGTATGACCTGGCTCGTCAGAGAGTCTGGGTAGATGAGTCTCATCTGCTTGACCATGGGTACCCTCCCGCTAAGGGTTCACTGACTCTCCCAGGACCCATCACCCCCTCTAGCCGATCCACAAGAGGGGGCCACAGGTCATCCGAATTTATTGGGCTTTGATGTCTCCAGGACACGGGTGGGCAGCAGGACCACAGAGCAGGCCTCAGTCTCCCCTCTGCGCCAGCGGGTGTTGACCTCTGGGCCCTGTCACTGGGTGGACAGACCTGGCCAGGTGCTTCTTCCCCCGCAGCTATGTGACCCCAGATAGGCGCTGCCAGCTCTCCCAGACTCGGATTCTTCACTGTAGGCTGCAGACCCCTCTGCTCCCAGCGCAGGTGGTGTGAAAAGTATGTCCCAGATGAGGGGTGTACCAGGCTGTGGTCATTTCCCCTTGGGTGCTCATCGTGGGTTTCTCTGTGGCTTTTATCTCCGCCTGACATATGATGCACTTCGCTTACCCACTGGGGTCTCCCACCACTACACCGGAGTCCCAGGAGGGCAGCGGCTTGGTTGTCTTGCTCACTGCTCTGTCCCCAGCACTGCTCTGGTGCAGAACAGTGGTTCAGTGCTGATTCCTTGGATCAGTGAATGTGTTTTCTGCTCACTCCCATCCACCTGTTTTGAAGGAAGAAGGGTATAGGTATTTACTAAGCCCCTGGTCCATGCCAAGTACTTAACATGAGTGACCCCAAAAGGTAGGTGCTGTCAATATCTCCACTTCCTAGATGGGAAACCGAGGCCTGGGGAGAGAAGATTATTTGCTGGCCCTGGCCGGCTGAAAGTCTCTGCCCCCAGCCTCCCTTTACCCAGACCCAGTGCAGGGCCTGCCGTCAGCAAAGGGGAAATCACTGAGCTGAAACTGGAACAATTCCCCCAAGGGACAGGAAACTGAAACCAGGACTCATGGCGCCAGTGGGGAGAGTGCCGGGTGTGGACCCGAGGAGCAGACCCTGGCACCAGCCTTGGTTTGGTCCTTCGGGGGGCTTGAGAGGAGGGTCAAAGGACAAAGGTCGGCTCAGCATCAGGTGTAGCTTCATTAGGCATTCCCTGCAAGGGAGCTCACGAGAGCTTCATCCAGAAGCCCCTGGACAGAGAGCTGAAGAGGAAGGTGGGACAACTTCAACACTCTGAGATTCAAAAATCCCTAGAACTTCTGAGCTCCCAGCCTCTGGGAATCCCATTGCCAACCCTTTACGGCCTACTCCCATAGGCCCCTTGGGAAGATGGCTGGAGAGAGGCTGATGGGGCCCAGTAGGTGGGGAGCTGGTTCCAGTTGAGGCCGCACTGCTTGAAGTTAAAGAGCTCTGACTCAACTGGGCAAACACCTGGGTTCAGGCCTCCATTCTGTCAGTTGTGAGCTGGGTGACTCTAGATGAATGAGTTTACGCCTCTGAGCCTCAGTTTCCGAACTGTAATGTGGAAAACATGACCACATGGTCACTCACTCATTCATCATCCAAAGATAAAGTGAGTGCCGTGTGTGCCAGGCCCAGGGCCACGTGCCAGATTGTAAAGATTAAATGAGCTCTTCTGGCCATTGAACTGGGGGTTCAATACAGGTGGCTCAGTCATGTCCAACTCTTTGCGATCCTATGGACTGTAGCCCGCCAGGCTCCTCTGTCCATGGGATTCTCCAGGCAAGAATACTGGAATAGGTAGCCATTCCCTTCTCCAGGGGATCTTCCTGACCCCATGATCAAACCCTGGTCTTCTGCACTGCAGAAGGATTCTTTACCATCTGAGCCACCAGGGTGGCTGAGATGATGATTATTAAGTAAGGGACCCAGATATAAGGATAGTCACTTCCCAGAAGGGCTGCCACAGGCCCAGAGAACAGGCTGGATCTGAGGAGCCCCCAAAGGGAAGACTTGGGGCCAACAGGGTCAGGGTAGGGCGTTTGAGATGCCAGATGTCCACTCTGTGTAAGGAGGGACTTTGGAACAGCTGGAACTGGCCACAGATGGCACTGGCTACTCTGAGAAGTCGGGAGCACTCTGTCTGGGCAAGTAGACAAGGCTCAGAAAACTAGCCATCAGGGAGGCCATTAAGACAGTCCCCATGAACAGAATGGGCATGGCCCACCTTCAGAGGTCCCTGCCAGTTCTGAGACTTCTGGAAGCTGTGGCCCTCTTCCCTGATGTCCCAGGGAGGGGGGAGGCTCTTTGGGCTGGGCAGGCCCTGAGCGCCCCCTGCCGCACCTCAAGAGATACTGGTCCCAGCCCCAGCCCAGCCGGGTCTGAGCCCCGGGGGTCTCATTCTGCCCCTCACCCCTCCCACCTCCCCCACCCCGCGCTCCTTGGTGTTCACAGCTGCACATACTCACAGCGTTCCAGCGCCTGACGTTCCATGCAGTCAACACCCCCTCCCCATGGCTACCTGCGCACTGGAGCCGCACCCCAGCTTCTCAGGGTCTCCCTTACCTGCGATCACCATCCACAGAGGCATCTGCTCCGCCCCACTCGGAGAGCACAACTCCCGTGGCCCGCTTGGCCCCTCTGGGGAGCCTTCCTGACTCCCTCAGGTGGGGCTTAACCCCCACCCATCCCACCCACCCCCAAGCCAGCAGCCTGGACAAGACCCAGGCTTGCCCTCCCAGCCCTCTCAGTCTCTACTGTCTGTCTCTCCCTGCCCCACTCCCACCCTCCCCCCACCCTAAGTGGGAGGCCTCAGTACCCCCAAAGGACATGGAGGCCTCAGTACCCCCAAAGGACAATGGAGCAGAGCTGACTAGACGCCAGGCACGGCTTAAAAACGCACATCGCCTGCAAAGCGGCTTTATCTCCACTTTACAAGGGATGACCCACAGCCCAGAGAAGTTAGGAGACGAGTCCAGGGTCACCCAGCTGGTGAGGGAGAGCTAAGCTCTTGACCCTGCTCTCAACAGTAACACTGCAAAGCCAGGTCCAGAGGTCTGTCGAGGGAGGCATTTGATGAGGGAGGTTAAGAGTCGGTGAGGCGATTCACACCGTCACATGGACACAGCCAACTTGTGGATGCACTCAGAGGAGCCTGGAAACCAGATGACCGCGCTAGAGGCGCGCCGAACAGCCAGGCCTCACCACCCACCCCATTCAGGCCTTTCTCTGGCCAGCCAGGCCGCCTGGCTCCAGCAAGGCAGCAAAAGGGAAGTGGAGGCCTCCGCTGCGATCTCTCAGCTCCAGGCCTGTGTCGCATTTCCAGGCCTGGAACACAGGAGCTGCTCAGCAATCGTTGCCTGACTCCACCTGCTCCCAGAGGTTTGGCTAAACAGACCAGCTCTTTGGAATTCACATTGCTGAGAAACGATGAGAGCCAGGACCTCCTGAGGGCTTGCCCTTCACTAGACACCATCCAGGGCGCCTGCCAGCAGCGCCCTCCCTACTCCTCTTGCAGCCCAGGATTCGTGTACCATAAACACACTCGCCTCCTAGCGTTGTTGCAAGAGGAGTCTACCAGCGAAGCCTGGCACATGAGGAGCGGGATGCATGGGTTTGCACCTTCCTTAGTCACCAGTTTCCAGCTGGGGAAACTGGGGCCCTGAGAGGCTTAGGTGACTGGCCCGGGGTTGCACAGCCAGGAAGTTAGGGGGCTGACAGAGCTCCACTGTGCTCTTCCCTGTGGCCACGCAGGGGACTTTGTGATCCTCACCAGCCCTCCAGCTCAAGGCAGTCACAGGTGTGGGAAAAGCAGTCTTTCCCTCGCCTCGGCTTCCCCTGACTCCCCCTGCTGCTCCGCACCTACCTTCTCCCCCTCATAACTTCCCGTCTTGCCCAAGACTCACGATGGAGCCAGAGCCCAGATTTGCTTCCGAGAAAAGCCCGAATGGCAGAAATCCTGAGATGTCATTGACCCCAAAATCAGGAAGTGAAAGAGGATTCTGGCAAGAAGGCTCCGGGTGGAGCCCACAGAGAGAACTTGGGAAGGCTCGGGCTGTCTGTCTGCTGAACCAGCAGGTATAAGAGTCACGGGATAAGCCGAGTGGCTGCTGGGAGGGAGTCTGCAGGGCCTGGGTGGGAGCGGGAGGGCTTGGCCCCCATCTGGGGGAAACCCCCTGCCCGCCAAGGGACCTGCCTGTGTGAGGGTCTCAGAAGGCCATCCTCGGGCCTTTCCTGAGTCCCCCGTGTGCCAGGGACTTGAAGGCACTTCTCCTAAGGATGAAGAGTGGGTGATGCCCCTGGGCACACAGCTGCCAGGCATGGGGCTAGGATTCGAACCCAGGCCTCTCCTAGGTCTGTGAGCTGGGGGTTTGCAAACTAAGGACCCACAGCGTTCCTGGGAGGCCCCTCGGGCAGGTATGGAAGAGGGGGAGGGAAGAAAGGGAGAGAGGAAGTCCAATTTTGTTTCAGATGAGTGACATGGGAGCCAGAGAGCAGGCCTGGGCTGGTCACCCAAGAGGGGAGAGCAGAGGTCACAGAGACCCCAAGTGGGGCAGGTGGATGGAGAAACCTTGTCTCTGGGTCCATCTGGCCCAGGTGCCAGACCAACCGGGGCCTAGGGGAGGTGGAAGGGGAGGAGAAATTGCCTACCACAACTGTTCAGGAGAGAGGCTCTGACCTCAAGCTGGGTGGGGATGAAAACGGGAGTGGACCCAACTCTGTGGGACCCAAGTGTATACAATTTGAGGGGATCATGAATACAAAATTAGGGACTGGCTTTGGAAGGGGGTTGTGCCAGTGAGGGTCCCCAAAGCTTCAGCTTCACTTGCTTTACATTCATCTGAACAGAAGCCCAGCCCAACCAGGTACCATCGACTGAGTCCAGCAGTCAGCAGAGGAGCCTGGGCAGGGAGGGGTTAACCCTGCTGAGGGCTCGGTATCCTGGGGGGAATATAGGAGGGCTTCATGGTGGCGGTGGCATCTCCACTGAACCACGGTGGGCCCACCTCCGAGAGTGGGTGCTCTGAAGTGGTCGCACTTGAGGCTCCGCCCCCCTGAGAGGAGGGCTCCTAAAGTCTTGAGCTCGAGCTGGAGGCTTCCAATGTCATATGTGTGGATGAGGCCAAGAAGATTCTGGAGTTTGCTCGCTGCGACCTAGAATGACAGTATGTAAGGTCTTGAGTTGCTCTCCTCACTTCCCCACCTTCATCTGCCCATTTCACAGGTAAGAAAACTGAGGCCTGAAAAAGCGGAAGTGACTGACATACACTCACCTTGTGGCCAGACCCAGGTGGCTTCATCACCAGCCCTGGGCTTTGCTTTACCCACCCCCCTCTCCTAGACCAATTGCTCTGTGGTTTGCAGAAACTCGAGGTAGGACCAACCCCATAACAAAGACCTCATTTATGTCCAAGACTCTACCCATGGTGGCCCCTTCTAGCCAGTCCAGGGTCACAGGGCTCAGAAGTGGCTGTTGGGGAGGGGGGAGCACACACCCGCCCTCTTCCCTTTGAGTGTGGAGGGGAGGGAAAGAGGAGAAGGGTCAGCAGGGATGTAGAGGAAGAGGAGACCGCAGGAGGAGACGAGGGCACTGCCATACCAGGAGCCATTTCACTCACACACCCCCGTTCCTGGGAACAAATTGCACATTTGGAGTCATTTTCCTGGAAGAAAAAAAAAAAAAGCCTCTCTAAAAATATATTTTCTTTCTCACCTCATCTTGGGGCTAGAGCAGCCCAGCTGGGCAACAACCAAAAAACCCAGTGGAGGAGAGTGACCTGGAATTGGAAAAGGGGTGGGTGTGAGGGGAGAGTGAGACGGACCGAGGGGGCCGGAGACCCTCCTGACCCCACGCCGATGGAAGTGGAGAGAGCACGACCGTCACCAGGACATGTCATGCATGTTGTGGGGCTTTCCTCTTTGAGACTCACCGAGACCAGCAAAGCTCACCCTCAGGTTCCTGAGTCCCTGCGGAGGGCCAGGTAGGCACAGATCTAGGTGCTGAGGGAGCTGCCATCCCAGAGCTGGAGGTGGGCAAGGAGCAAGGACAGTCAGCCCTCCACATACGTGGATTCAGCCCACCTCGGATGGAAAATATTCAGGAAAAACAAATTCCAGAAAGTTCCAAAAAATACCAAACCTGAATTTGCTGCATGCTGGCAACTATTTACCTAAAAGCGTTTACATTGCCTTAGGTATAGTAAGTGTTAGTCGCTCAGTCCTGCCTGATTCTTTGAGACCCCCGTGGACTGCAGCCCACCAGGCTCCTGTGTCCATGAGATTTTCCAGGCAAGGACACTGGAGTGGGTCGCCATTTCCTTCTCCAGGGGATCTTTCCAACCCAGGGATCGAACCCACGTCTCCTGTACTACAGGCATATTCTTTACCAACTGAGCTGCAGGGGAAGCCCATAAGGAATCTAGAGGTGACTTAAGTAAAGTTTGTGCATGGAAGCATGGAACTATGCAAATATTTATGCTGTTTCATATAAGGGACTTGAGCCTCAGTGGATTCAGCTATCCACAGGGTTCCTGGAACCCATCCCCCAGGGGTGCTGAGAGGCAACTGTATCTGCATTCATGTGGGACTCATGGCTCCCTGCTCCGTTCCTCACTCTCTGTGTGCCCCGAGCAGGTCACTCCCCTCACCCTGGATCTCAGTCTTTTCATCTATAAATGGATCAGATCTGGGAACGCCAAACTTAATTCCCAGCTCCCAGCATGGGGCCCTGGGATGAGGCATGTCGGAGGGCAGAAGTGGGGAAGGTCTTGGACCCCTGGGCTCTGAGGAGAGGAACTCTGGGTCCAATCCCAGCTCTGCTACTTCCTGGCCAGTGACCTGAGTCCACTGTCTTCCCATGGAGTTGGAGTAACTGCTCCTTCCTCCCAGACTTGGAGGCAGGTGAACAGGTAACACAGGGCAGCACCCTGCTCAGGGCATTGGCCAAGACTGGCCATTATTCTCCAGTCATTCCCGTCTTGGTCCATTCCAGGCCCAAGGGGTGTGGGCCGGGGAACCCTCCTGAGCCTGAGAGACAGAGGCTGACCTAGCCCTGGCACAGGACAGGTGTGGTCTCCGGGGAGTCCCTGGTGCAGCTGCACCCCAAGACACATCTCCACCCGGGGCTCCGAGGAGCATCAGGAAGTTTCCTGGAGTCCTGGCAAGGGGGCAGCTGGTAGGGGTGGCAAGGCCAAGCTCTCTAAGGCCAAGACAGAGCAGGGTAGCATGTGCCTCACAGGAGAAATGAGAGAAATGGGCCTTCTGATTTGCCCAGAACCATCCTGGCCTACACCAGTTTTCGTGCTGAGTATTAGTTATCCACAGCTGTGTAACGGATGACCCTCAGCACAGCCGCTTAAAACAGCGATACGCACTATCTCACCCAGTTTCTGTGGGCCAGGAGTTCAGCGGCGGCTGGATAGGTGGTTCTGGTTTGGGGGTCTCCCATGAGACTGCAGTCAGGATGTCATAGAAGGCTTGAAGAGGGCTGGAGGTTCTGCTTGCAAGTTGGCAAGTGTGACTGGTGTGTTAACCCTGGTCAACAGCAGGGGCCCTCAAGTCCCTATTACCGGTCTTGCCACAGAGTGTCCTACAAGTGTCCCAGAGAGAGCGAGCTGGAGCTAGTGTCTTGTGTGGGGGAAGTCACACCCTGCCCTTTGCACAATGTCTTATTGTTTGCAGGCAGCCCTCTTCCATGCAGAACACATGAGGATAAGAACATCAGGAAGTGGGGCCACCTGGGAGGCTGTCTCCCCATGAGGCAGTAATTCCGTGCAACCACTTTCATGCTTAACATTGTCCCAGTTTAGAGGATAAATTAGTCACCCTTAGTGAAAATTCCAAGGTCTCCAACATAGCCGGGAAAAATAGGGCAATAATAATAATAGTACCAACTTTCATGTGTGGCTCGCTATGTGCCCAGCTCTGTGCCAAGTGTTTCCAGAGTGCCCTAGGAGGTAGAAGGACTATTATCCTCCTGTGTAAGAGGATAAATGACTCACAACAGTCCCAGAGGGCTGGTAGAGCTGGGATTTGAAGCTAGGCACCTGTGGGTCATAAAAAGACTCGGAAGTTTCCATTGTATGAAAGCTTGGATGCATAAGCCAGAGATATAGCCTCTAAAGAGGCGCTAGGGCCCTGGGTCACATTAACAGAGGCTTGGGGCCACCCTCTATTTTGGGGGGCTCCAAAATCATTGTTCTTGCCTGGAGAATCCCAGGGACGGGGAAGCCTGGTGGGCTGCCGTCTCTGGGGTCGCACAGAGTCAGACACGACTGAAGTGACTTAGCAGCAGCAGCGGCAGCAAAATCACTGCAGATGGTGACTGCAGCCATGAAATTAAAAGTCGCTTACTCTTTGGAAGGAAAGTTATGACCAACATAGACAGCATATTAAAAAGCAGAGACATTACTTTGCCAACAAAGGTCCATCTAGTCAAGGCTATGGTTTTTCCAGTGGTCATGTATGGATGTGAGAGCTGGACTGTGAAGAAAGCTGAGCACCGAAGAATTGATGCTTTTGAACTGTGGTGTTGAAGAAGACTCTTCAGAGTCCCTTGGACTGCAAGGAGATCCAACCAGTCCATCCTAAAGGAGATCAGTCCTGGGTGTTCATTGGAAGGACTGATGTTGAAGCTGAAACTCCAATACTTTGGCCATCTCATGCGAAGAGCTGACTCATTTGAAAAGACCCTGATGCTGGGAAAGATTGAGGGCAGGAGGAGAAGGGGACGAAAGAGGGTGAGATGGTTGGATGGTATCACCGATTTGATGGACATGAATTTGGATAAGCTCTGGGAGTTGGTGATGGACAGGGAAGTCTGGCTGCTGCAGTACATGGGGTCACAAAGAGTCGGACACGACTAAGCAACTGAACTGAACTGGGGCCACCCTGCTCACAGGACCAGCTCTCTGGCCTCATACCAACCCTGTGAGAGTGGCAGGGCCAGGCAACCCTGCCAGGTGACAGTTGGGGAAACAGACTTGCCAGAGGTTACCTGTGAGTCCAAGGCAAAGCTGTGAGCCAGATACACTGCCATCCCAAGCCAGAGTGAGGGACTAGCCATCTGCCCAGCAGAAGCTGGGGAGGGAGGGAAGTGGAAAGCTTAGTCTTAGGGCACATGCCAGACTTCAGGTCTCTGGATGGAACTCTTCACTCCTGAGCCCCCAAGCCAGGGAAAAGCCATTCCAGCCCTCACCTTGGACCCTTGAGCCCTTAGGCTTCTATAAAGCTTTCTTTAGGCAGCAGCACCCTCGTGTGGCTACTGCTGGTAACTACATGAAGCCGCAGGTTTCCTCCCTGTAAAATGCTTCCCTCTCGAGCGCCTCCTGCCTGCACGTAAGTCCCTTCAGTCCTATCTGACTGCCACCCCGTGGACTACTGTAGCCCGCCAGGCTCCTCTGTCTAGTGCTTCACGCTTCTCCAAAAACTCAACTAGAAAAGAGAGACCAGCTACCCCTGGAGCTGATGGAAGATGGCATGGACAGAGCACTGAACTTGGTTTCAGGAAACTTCAGATAAAATCCTTACTAGGTTATTGAGTCACTGTGTGGCTTAGGTCTCAAACGCCTCACCTGAAAAATGGGCTGATAACGTCTACCTTATCTTATGGCCTGACTTCCTTGGTGGGTCAGATGGTAAAACATCTGCCTACAATGCAGGAGACCCAGGTTCAATCCCTCAGTCAGGAAGATCTCCTGGAGAAAGAAAGAAAGAGAAGTCACTCAGTCGTGTCCGACTCTGGAACCCTATGGACTGTAGCCCACCAGGCTCCTCCATCCATGGGATTTTCCAGGCAAGAGTATTAGAGTGGGTTGCTATTTCCTTCTCCAGGGGATCTTCCCAACCCAGGGATTGAACCCAGGTCTCCTGCATTGCAGACAGACACTTTACTCTCTAGGCCACCAGGAAGAGTAGCCTCCTGAAGAAGGAAATGGCAACCTACTCCAGTATTCTTGCCTGGAACATTCCATGGATGGAGGAGCCTGGTAGGCTACATACAGTCCATGGGTTCGCAAAGAGTTGGACACGACTGAGCGACTTCACTTTCACTTTATCTTATTGCCTAAGGCATTCAAGAGGATCAAAGGCATCCAAATACGAATGTGCTCTGTAACCTGTAAAGCCCTGTGATCCAGTGAAGGATTGTTATACAAAGTGGGATGGAAGGACTCTGTTGTCACCAAAGTGCAATGGAGGGACATGTTGGAGGGACTCATGATGGAGGTCTCTTGTAAGACCAAGAATGTCAGTCTCCATATGGTTGGCAGCCCAGGACCTCACATCCTTGGATGGACTTGTTAGCAGCTGGTACTGGCAGTCAGTCAAATAATGAGGTTCAGCCTGCGCCCTGAAATGCAATCCTGCAGAGGGAGGGGTCCACCCCAGCCCCAGTCCCTCCCACGAGATGCCAAGGGAAAAAGCTTCAGGCCAAGCACTGGTTTGACCCAAAGACTTGCATCAGAACCCAGCACTCATTTCCATATCCACAAGATGAGAACCACCACATTCCTTGCAGGACTGCTGTGAGAAATGAAAGAACATGTAAAAACTATCTCTTGCGTGCCTGGCCCAGAGTTAAGTTTATGACGAATGACTTTACGTCCCCGGTGGCTCACATGGTAAAGAATCTGCCTGTAATGTGGGAGACCCAGTTTCGATCTCTGGGTCAGGAAGATCCCCTGGAGAAGGGAATGGCTATCCACTCCAGTATTCTTGCCTGGAGAATTCCACGAGCAGGAATTTTGACTCCATGGAGTCAAAAAGAGTCGGACACAACTGATCGACTAACACTTTTTAACTTCTTTACATAATGGACAAGGATTGTTTGGTTCACCAAAACCTGTGCACAAACATTTGGAGGAGTGCTATTAAAAGGTAAAAAACGATAGATATCATTTATTGCACCCATGTGCCAGGCACTCTGCTAGGCTACGTAATTCAGTTCATCCTCTCAGCCAAACTTGGACATGAAGTACTGTTTTCCCCAATTTCACAGAGAAGAAAGTTTGGACTCAGAGAGATGACCCAGGTAATAAAGGGCAACTGGGATGAAAACCTGTATTTTTCTGACCACAAAGGCCTCAAAGACACAGGGTTGAAGTTAAGATGATGGAGGTATCACATTTCCAACCTAGCACCTTGCTTTCTTACCACTAAAAACACAAAACATTTCTCTAAATGCTGAGTAAAAGGAGAGGGGGAAAAAAGTACAAAATCTAAGTATAAATAGTCCAGGTAGAAGAGAAAACCTACATGAGTAGCTCTTAAGGTGCAGGCACTTGACATGTTTATTTTCACTTTTTGCCCGAGTCCTAGCTGCAACACGAGGAGTCCAATCCCCCAACCAGGAATCGAACCCACGTACCCTGCATTGGGAGCATAGTCTTAACCACTGGACCACCAGGGAAGTCCCTTGACATGTTTATTAACAATTCCATCTTACTTCAGCTTCATGAGGTATTACTTCAATCTTAGAGAAAAGGAAACTGAGGAACAGAGAGACAAAAGTACCACCTCAACATCACAGACTGTAGACTCATGGGAGAGAAAGAAATCCAAGCCTCTTGTTTTTGCCTGCTTTGTTCACGGCCTCTGCAAAGGTCCAGTAAAACCGTAATTGTCTAAAAGCTGTTCATGTTCCATGATGTAAGAACCACTTCACATACACGCAACTGATGGCCTTCCATCCATTTCCAGCAAGGAATTCAGTTCAAGATCAGGTAAAGGGACTCCCCCGGTGGTCCAGTGGTTAAGAATCTGCTTCGCGATGCAGGGGATGGGGGTTCGATCCCTGGCTGAGGAACTAAGATCCCACAGGCCACAGGGCGACCAAGCCCGCACACCTCAACTACTGACCCCTTGCGCTGCAACTAGACAAGTCTACATGCCCCAACGAAAGCTTCTGCGTGCCACAGGCAACACAACCAAATAAATATACAAACACTTAGAAAGATCAGGTTAGGGTTAGGGAGCCACACTACTCCGAGTCGCACACACCCCAGCATGCTCTCTCTATGGCCTCGGAAGAGAGTTCGGGAAGGACTCCATTACAGCTGCCAAGGCAAAATCAGGTTCTGGACTTGAACCCTCCACTGGCTCAGCTCCTTTCCCCTCCGTTTCTTCTCAGACCACAGGGGCTGCTAGTGACCGTCCCTCACCCTTGGGAGGGGACCCTGGGAAGTCCCTTTTCCATCTACCCTGAGGCTCCACTTCCAGCGCCCCTGGCGGAGCCCATCCTGTCGTTGCCAACCAAGTTTCAGTGGTGGTTTTCTGCCAAAGCTGCTCCTGGAGCAAAGATGGTAAAGAAGGGGAAGGGGGCATCTTCAGGCACACACGGTGGGTCTTTCAGTGGGCTAGAGTCTCCTGAACTCACTGCTGGAAGAGGTCCCCAGTGTGATGCTAAGAAGAATGAGCTAGGGACAGCAGGCCAGCCTGGGCCAACCTTGGTGTGAGGACACAGAAGGGCGGGGTGCAGACAGGAGCAGCCCAACCAGGGGAAAGGAAAGGGGACCTCAGGGCTGGAAGGCCTTCCCTACCGCCCTGCCTCAGAAAATGAGGAGGAGACATTTAGCTTAGCCAGGAGACATTTATAATCTGTTGGGTTCTAATACAGGCCCTTTGGGCTCGCAACAGGTGCAGAGCCCAGAGAGTGCAAATGAAGAGAACCAGGTGGAGAGTGGGGTCAGGCCTTTTGAGGATGCTCCCTGTCATGGGCACCCAAGAAGGTGAATTTTCTGATTTTTCAAAAGAAGTTGGACATCGCGACGCATGTGGGATGTCTTTGATAAACCCTCTCACAAGACAAAAACAAAACAGAAAGAAAGAGACACAAACAAGAAAAGGGTTGTCTGCTCTGGGGCACTATATTGGAAAAAATAATAATAGTAATAAAGCACAAACTCAGATTCCAAAGTTCTGTATTTTTCAAAATAAAGATCACACATTGTTTAGAGACAATCTACACAAGAGTTACAAAAAATAGTTGCCCAGGCATAAGCATACACAGGTTTGTTAATTATACACATATGGTTACAAGTGTGCTTGCAAAAAAGTTCATTGGAAATATACACAAGGCTCTGGAAATGTACACCGTGTAGTGTTACAATTCTATATTCAAACAAGGAAAATTGACAGTATGTTACATTCACTTACAAGTAGACAAAATGCAAAATACAGTTCATCTTCTGTACAAAAAGGAAGGGCAATTCACACTTTACAAGGTGAGAGGGGCTCTGATTGTAAGGAAAGTTAGGGCGGGGTTGAACTTTGCACGTCCTTTTGACTGTCACAAAATAAGCAAAACATTACTTTTTTAGGATTAAAAAAAAAAAACCACTAGTGTGAACTGAATCATCTTGAATAACATTTAGAAAGGATCTCGCTACTATCTGACTAGGTGACAAATAAAACCAAGCTATTTTTTTTTCTTTTTAAAAGTTAACTAGGCTGTATAAAGAACATTTATTCCTTCAAAAGAAAAAAAAAATTTACTTCTGGTTGAAATTACAATTTACAATATACAACACTATATGCTACGACCATAAAAGGTGTGAATATACACTGAATGCACAGGGCTGGCTAATTTTCTTTTCTTACCAAAAAACGTGTTTATGTTGATTCAAACTTCTCCACATTTACATTACAGGTATACAAATGTACAATTGTACAATCAAAAGTATGTTCGACTACTAGGGTACATTATAGATACAGATTAGACATCAAAACAAGAAAATACTACAAATTTGTATATATGCAAAGTCTACACCAAGTATACACTATATATTTATAGAAGCAAGACCAAAAGCAGAGTTGGATTTTTTTTTTTTTTCTCATGCTAAATAATCAGATTTTTGCCTTTCAACGTTAACAGAAAAAAATCCAGTAGGCAGTAAACAATCATACCCGCCCGGCCTTGAAAGACATTCTGGGTGCTCACATCTCCTCCTCACAAAACGGACTACACTATTTTCTTCAGCATAATAGTCTCCAAAAAAGGCAATTTTCAGAAGTTTCATAAACTTAATGTCATAAACTGAGGCTTTTGCAACTCTGAAATGATTTTCATTATATATATATATTTATATATATATATTTTTATAAACATTGTTAAATGCCAGTTTGGGGTCATTTAACTAAAATTCAGACTTCTCAGGGTTTTTTTTTGTTTGTTTTTCTTTTTTACTAAAATGAGGACGTGGGGAAGAGCTATTTTCAAAACTTGCCAGTGAGGCAAATGAGTTAAAAACCTTTTTTCTTTTTTTTTTTTTTTTAACTTTTTTGTTAAACCAACCACCCTGAAAGTTTCCACACGTGGAATATAGATACAACATTGAACAAAATACGTGGCCTCCCATGTACACTGGTTACCTATGTACAAGTATCCTATACACCAGTAAAACAACAGGGCAATTAGTCAATTAAAAAAAATAATTAGTACATGTTATGTGTAATAAAATTAAACAAATTTACAAAGGCTTTTCCTCTTGTGGATTTGATTCCTTTTTTTGGGAGGAGAGGGTAATCCTGGAGCAACCATTTACCCATTTTTGGATTCTACACTGGAACATTTCTGGTTGCTGGCTGGATTCACCAGTGGGCCAGTGAGGTCAGTGGGAATGAGGGCATGGGCGACACTGCCTCAGATAATGCCATTAGGGGGGCCGCAGATGGGCCCTAAGTCAACGCCATTCTTCATGTAGTATTTCTCCAGCTTGGCCAGGATGTGCTTGCCATAAGTATACTTGCGAAGAGTCGCGATGTGGGGCCGGATCTGCGGAGAAAGCACAGTCTGTGTTACTCTGGCCTGGGACAGGCTCAGGGGGCTCCAGGGTAACTTGCTCCTGGACACCATGAGGTGCCCACAGGTACACATACCCCACAAGCAACATCTTTCACTAGCTCAGCCTGAGCACTTGAATTCACGAGCTACACTGACCCAGCAGATGAGGAGAGCGGCTCCTGTCCTGAGCGCTAATGCAGGATGTGAGGGCTCTGGAGGTCGGACAACCACAGACCACTTCCAGGACAGCGTGTGGAGACTGCGCATCCCGTGACACGACCACACCATCCATCAGCGGACGGCAGCCCCTGAGGGAGCCTCTCAGCCCCACGGCTCTCCTGAGCAGCAGGGGCTGCTTTCTGGGGACCACGAACCCTTGCCCTCATCACCTGACCCTGCTCTCCAGTTCACAGCGAATCACAGAAAGCTACTAATGATAACAATAAAAACAATAAACACGAGCCAACAACCTTTCATTTTGAAGCCTCGTAAGAGAGGTGTGATTATCCTCATTTCAATGATGAAGACATGGAGGCACAGTGGTGAAGTCACTCATCTAAAGTCCAACAGCCGCCCACTGTCTGGCTGCTCCCCTCACAGCTCTGCTCCAGCCTCACCCTTCACCTTAGCCCTACGAGCATCTCTTCTGTTCCCCGCCGCCCGCCCCCCCCTACCCTGGGGCAGACCCACACCCGCAAGTCCTGTGCATCCTACATAACTCGGGAGGTGCTTCCTCTCTGGAACCACCTCTCCTTGTTGGTGACCTCAAAGACCCTTCTACATACCTCAGCTACAACACACTGCATTCAGAATCATTTGTGGAACCACCAACATGCCACAAAGACAGTGAAGACCCACAACATTGACCTGCTTCCCCATCATAGCTCCCCAGTTACTTACTCAACGCAAGACAACATGCCAGGGAAGATGGACACTCTCAAGCCTGAATGTTCCATGCAGACTGTTTTGTCTGTTTAGTTGTGCCCTCAAAGCAAGGAAGGGTCAGGTGGCTCCAGAAACCACTTCTGTAACCCACACAGGACACAGACCCATATTAGCTTTACACTCTCACCTATGAGCCAGCCTGGGAAACTGGGCACAGTCCTTGGCTCGAACTCTGAGCTGTGGCACCCAGACCATTTACCTAACCTTCCTAAATAAACTCACTTGCAGAAAGGACACCACACTTCCATCTGGGTTGCAATCATGACTACATACACAGCTGACACTTCGGTCCTTAGTACTCGAGGCCCCAGACCCCTTGCTTTTGGCAGCTCTCCAAAAGCTGCCTTCACACCTGTCTGTCCCCAGGACTGGCTCACTGATGAGTCCGGCCACTTAACCTTTACATCTGTCCTCTTCTAGACAAACACCAACCATGTGCATATACAACACTGCTGAACTCCATCTTCCACTTGATTTAAAGGGAAATGGAAAGCAACCTGGTCCCCTGTCAATGCTCCCTCTTCCTAAAATGGGTATGCCTAGCTGTGAAAAAGAGCAGAAGTCTTAGGCTTTTCAGATTCTTAGGACTCCCCCTCCTCTCTCAACTCCCTCAATCAAACCAGCGGCGAAGCCCCATTCTGTCCACTTCTCTTGAATCTCAAAACCGCCACTCCCCTCTTGGCTTAACTATTTCAACAATCCCCTGTCCAGCCCTCAACTCCCTCCTTTCCTCCAAGGTACTCATTGGCCAGGACCATTATTTGAAATGTAAATGTGATTCTGGCACCACAGCCCTGTCCCACTGAACTTGCTGTACTTCTCCATCTAAATACACCACCTTGTTTCCTGCTTCCAAGCCTGCACACACTAGGTTCCCTCCACCTGGAAAGGTTCAGGGCTTTTTTCAAATATCGCTCTCACAGGGAGCCTTCTCTGTACCCCCACATCAGAAGAGGCACCCTTGCACATTCTCACAGCCCTCCCCAGTATTTCCCCAGCATCAGTTTAACTGTCCACAACACTGCAGGGCCTACCAACACAGTGCCCTGGTGAAAGGAGCACGTGTGCTTGTAAGTATCTGGTAAATGGATGAACTCCCAACCTGCTGTGTCTCCTACATTCCCTCCGCCCTCACCAGCATCTTGACAGCCCCATCTGAGTCTCACAGCTTAAGGACTCTGGACTCCTCAGCCTTCAACTGCCATCGCCAACACCAGCATGGTGTTTTGTTTTGAACTGGAGGTTGGTGGGTGCCTCGTCTGGCTCAGAACTTGAGTCCAGAGTAAAGAGTCTCATTACCGAACTCTGTTCTCAGAGAGGGCAAGTGGCTCATCACTGCCAGACCACGGTCACCCCCTCCATCGAGAAGGACTGGGTGAATTCAGAGCCCAAAGGCTGAGGGTTCAGATGGGCAACACCCAAGGCTCGAGGTACTGCCTCCCGCAGACACAGTGCGGCCTGCACACCTGCCTGGGGTCTGGCTGGGCTTCCCCGGCCCCGTGGTCTGTGTGGGGCCGGCTGGACCTCCTCCATGACAGCTCTGAGGCCGCGAGCCTCTTCATGCGCTTTCTGTGTCAGCTCCCACTCACAGCACACAGCACCTCAGATTTCTGTCCCATTTTTTCCTGTCTACCTCCTCTGTAGCCTGGACTTCTCCTCCTACAAAGTCTCCCCTCAAAGGCGTGAGCACTTACGCTCATGTCACCCTTCCCCACATGTGCTCTGTGGGCAGTGCTCAGTCTCAGCTATCTCTGTGCTGGCAGCTGGCACACAGAGGGCACCAGGTCAGTGTGCCAGACCAGGTGCTGCCTTAGGCGGGAGCTTGTTCAGTAACGGTGGTGGAATGAATGATGAGAGAGAGGAAAGGAAATAAGGTAAGGAGGCTGATCTGCTAGACTGAGAAGCTGGTCTCCTGGGAGCCATCAGGTAGAAGCGTGGCCTGAAGACTGGGAGGGGACTACCCACAAAGACTGACTTTAACATTCACACCAGTGAGTTACTGATGGAGGGGCAGCAAACACAGGGACAGCAGCCACTCCAGATAAAAGGAAAAAGAAGTCACAATCCAGTGAGAAACTGTGCAAGAAGCAAGATGCCCACCCTCCTCTGTATTGCAGAACTGAGAAGAAGCGAGGGCCGGCTCCTCCTCTCTGATTGAGACCTGCACAGCCTGGCCTACCTTGTGCATGACGATCTTCCTCTGGGCTGGCTCTGCCACGTCGATCATCTTCTGGACCACGTAGTTAGCGTACTGGTCCTTCATCATGGTGTATAAGGCACTGTGGGGACCGTCATTCATGGTGCACACCTCGTCGATAAGCACAGCGCGCTCTGTGCGGGAGGCGTGAGTGACACACTTCTCCACAACATTGCTGTAAGGAGACAAATCCAGGGCCAAACCTTAGAGGGACCTCGTTGGGCTGTGCTTATTTGGCCTGGGCTCTGACCTCAAGGTCAGCAGCAAATGAGGCTTCTTGGAAGATTAATTCCTCATCTGTTTGGCTCTATGAGACCCTATCTTTGCCATCTGCGATCTCCAACGTCAACAATGGCCAAGCACAGGTCATAGAGGGTACCAGACCCAACCATCTAACAGGGGAGGGTAAACCCAGGTAAGTAAAGGTTCATACAACTGGTTATGAACTGAAAATGGGTAATGAACATAATTTCAACAGGCATCAACATCTATCAATTCTCTCCTCACCTCTGTGAGCTTAATGGGGCCAAGAACAAGTTTCTCTCACATCTAGATCCCTAGTGCCACGCACAGAGCTGGGCACTTAAGAGAGGCCCTACAGACTTGCTGAGTGAAGGCAGACACAAGGAGAAACCACAGTCGTCAGTCAACTACTTCACACTGTCTCTTAAGAACAAGAAGGACCCCCAGGTGTGTTGGCATTTCTAAACACTTCACAGATGTCTCAACCTCGGAAAGGAAAAAAAAAAGAAATGTGGTTACTTTAAATCAGAGTTCCTCTACAATCCAGAGGGACTGACTGCAGAGGCTGATTAAATCACATCCAGCCATGCTAAAGGGCGCTCCTCACCCAGGAGTGACTGATTACTCATGAATGTTTGCTTGTGTACGTCAGCAGTACTCTGCTTCTGTGCCTCCATGGGTATGAGGAAGTTGTGTGATGTCTAAGAACAAGAACAATACTTATTCTTTGTATTTGTATTACTGGAGCCAATACTTGGCAGAGAGAACATTTGTTAAGTGGGCGGCTGAACACTCTGCAATGATTTCATGAGTGGGGGAAGAGCTGCTCTGGATCACAGAACACTCAAGTAGAAAAGGAACTTTCAAATCTAGCTAATGCAGAAAGCGCTTTTCTGACCATTCTGAAAGATGCCCATTTAGCCTCTGCATGAGAATTTCCAATGATTTGGAAGCAGTTCTGGGGCAACCAACCATGTGAGTGAATGGTTCTCTTAAACATTCTTTATATACTAAAATAAAATGTGCTTCCCTGAAATTTCACCCATTTGTCTTAATTTTGCCTTCAGCAGCTGAAAAAAGGATGTCTACACCTATTCTAGGAACACCAGAAGGCAAGAGATAGTGTCTCACTCCTTCTTTCAAAGGCCAGCCCTATATAATCGAACAGTCATCACAAATAACCACCACCAAGTCCCTACTCCAGGTCCCTACACCAACTCCTTACTTGTGATTTTTAAATCAAAAGAGAGGTGCTGCTGGTTCCACATCACTCTGAAAGGACCCTCGCCATGTTATCTGGTTTAGCATACTGAGCCTTTATTACATACATGCTTTTATTTAGAAAACAAAATTCTCAAGCTAAAATGTTCAAGAACTACTACCATCCTACCAGACATTTCTTCAATCTTTCTTCTTAAGACAGAGTAAATCAAATCTGATAATCACGTTTAAGACCACAAACAGCCTCTCCCTTCTGATACAGCAGCAGTATGCGAAAGCTTTTCCCCTCACGTTCCTCCCACAGCACTCTGCAATTCTAGCATGAGCTGAAGGTGTGGCATGTGAAAGTGAATCTCCTAATAGACACTGGCTTCTCCCTTAGCAGAAAAGGGAGTTAGGACATTACTAAGCCAGTCACGATATCCAAATGTTCAAGCAAAGAATCATCACTTTTTAGAACTGCCAGGCTGAGTTGTCCCTTCATCCACCCAAGACCAGAGTGGTCAGATTTAGAACAGAATTTTCTACTAAGCTAGGCTGGCAACAGGACACTCATTCTTCTGGGTGGAAGACTGACTCCTTGACAGTAACATGTCTTTCAAGAAGGTACTCAGGGTCGGCTATCACACTTGACAAGATCACTCACTGATCAGGGTCTCACCTGGCCAAAGCCTCCCTGCCACCTTAACACACACTCCATATTGTTCTAGTCTTTAAAGTTTATTCTAGTATTTCTGAAACTGTGGTTCTTAAATTGATTGTGGGTGATAAAATCAACTTAGTGATTTGAGACTAGCTTTTTTTTTTTTAAATGAAACAGAGTAGTCAGTGTCAATTAATCATGGGCAATCTTCAGTTATGTGTGTATGCATGAGCCTATGCATTCAAAGTTGATGAAAAATGTACTTTGTATTCTGGGTTACCATCAAAAATGTCGTAAGGTCACTAACTCGCTTAATTGGTTTGTTTCTATTCAATTTTCAAATTTACTGGCTCTTTTGTTATCTTTACTGTTAAATTTACTGTTAAAGCCATATAACCAATTTCAGATGCTATACTTTTCTACTCTAGAACTTCCCTGTTAATTCTTTCTGCAATAAAGCTTCTAATTCTCTGCTGCTGCTGCTAAGTCGCTTATCGTGTCCGACTCTGTGCGACCCCATAGACGGCAGCCCACCAGGCTCCGCCGTCCCTGGGATTCTCCAGGCAAGAATACTGGAGTGGTTTGCCATTTCCTTCTCCAGGGGATCTTCCCGACCCGGGGATCAAACCCGGGTCTCCCACATTGGAGGCAGATGCTTTAACCTCTGAGTCACCAGGGAAGCTTTACATTTTTGAGTATAATTTAAATACTTTATAATACTTTAAGTACCTTAAAATATAGTATTTTAAAATACTACTTATATAAAATTTGTAAAATGTATAATTTATAAAATTATAAAAATTATACTTTATATAATTATACTTTTCATAATTTTAATACATTTTTATTAATTTTAATTTTTAAAATAATAGTTTTATATACTTATATATAATTATAAAATTATATACTTTATAAAATGCTTTTAACCCTTCTCTGCTAACTCCAACATCTAGGTGGTATGGAACTATATTCACCGGGGATTTTTCCATTTTCATTTTTTCTTCTTGAGTATAGGTCACATTTTTCTGTTATCTAGACATGACAAATGATGCACTGTTACCCTGAGTTCTGTCATATTCCTAAGAGTATTACTCTCCTAACCTCTTTTTGGGGAAACTGCAAACCTCTCCCAAGCAGTAAGCAGCAGACGAAATCTCCACTAAATTCTTTCAGCCTTGGTAGGGTTGCCTCGGGTTCGTCCTATGCAGTTTGGTTCAGGAGTGAACCAGATGCACAAAGTTTAAATTTAGGCTCCCCCTCCTCCCTGGTTCTCTTCCTTTCCAGAATTTCTCCCCTGTCACTCTGCCACTGCCTTCTCGGAACACCAGTGATTTTCTATCCTAACTTAGCCTACAGACTAAAACTTTCCTAATTATAGTCAACAACACCTTTTATAAATTTCAAAGTTACTAACAGACTAGATTTTTAATGGTTCTCAACACAAAAATGATAATTATGTGACATGGTAACAGCTAAAGTTACTGTAGGAATATTACAACATATAAATGTATCAAACCAACAGGTTGTACACTTAAGACTTGCACAATGTTACGTGCCAATTACTGTCTCCCAACTCTCCCAAAGAATGAGGTGGGGGGGGGAGGTTCACTGCATTTTCCCAATGCAGTGAACCTTCTTTCAAGTATCAACAACCTCCTCTACTCACTTCTGCTTATCGCTGTGTTCCTGGTCACCATCTAATATCTGCAGGTAGTTTCTAGCATTTTGTCAACAATTTATTAGTTGTTATACATGAGAGAGTTTGGCCCCAAATAGCTACTCACTTATTATCAGACCACAACCCTAATACTTAACACCATACAAGGGTGAGACATTAAATACACTGAACAAGACAGTAAATAGGACTGTGACCCCAAAAAGAGACCTAAGAGGTTCTGTCTTCTATTTTCCTAATCCTAGCAAAAGTCCATAAAAACCAATACAAGGTCTAGGAGATAATCCTAATGTGGTCAGGGTGTTGAGACACTGGATCTGGGGTACTTTTATTTTTTGTCTCTCTTTTCCATGCTGAAATAAGATTTCATAAATTAAAAGTGAACAATTTAAAAACATCAAGGCTGTATGAGTCACACCTGCCCTGCAATTTACTTTAAAAACAAGAGAAGAAAAATATTCCAAAAAATACAGAGAACTATGTTATACCTAAGATAAGATACACAGACTCTACTCAGAAGATCAGCATCAACCCACTGGAGGGCCATCAACTTCTCCTTCAGTCTCTGCTACTTATAAGTTACCTAAAACATCTTTAACAACCTGGGAATAACTAATACATTTAATTATTGGGCTGGTATGATATGAAGACTTGAAAAGAGATTTTGAAGAATATGAAGGCCTTATACAAAGATATGGTTACCTTCCTTTTAACTCCAGTATCCATGAGGAAACTAAGTAAAGAACATTTTACAATTCCAAAAAAGTAAATTTATGAAATACCCAGTTTACCAAAGTACAAAATGTATGTGCTTTAGAAACAAATTCCCCAGATTTCAAAGTGGCTCACTCTAGGGAAGTAAGGAGCCCACTAAGAGACGTCTTATGTTTCATATTTTGCAATAGAACTCAATAGCTATGTATTACTTTAAGGAAAATAAACATTAAAAAGAAGAAGAAGAAGAAAACAGTACGACAATTTCTCTAGGCCTGAAATACTATTTAATCATTTCTTCTGGAAAACAGTCTGTGTAATTCAAAGCACATACCTTGCAAATTTGTGCTGACTCAACACAAGTACATTGCCTCGAATTTCTGCTACAATTTTACTTTTATCCTCAGGACGACCATGCTCCAATACATGCTGGATTACATAATTTCCATACTGATCCTGTTTCAAAAACAACAGAAAATTTTTAATTTATATAAACAAGCTCTATGCTACCTAAATTCTGACATTAATCAACACCTATCTTCCTTTGACACCATGATGGCTTACCTGAATACTAAAGAACACATATGGAATTTTTTAAATGAACAGGTAGTGACAATTTTTCCCTATCATTACGAAACAGGAACACATCATTACTAGACAATGGAATGTTTCTATATATATTTATGCCAAAAGGTCCAGTCAGGGATTCCAAATAAAGAGCTATTTTTTCTAACAAATGTACAAATGGGTCTCTGCACCTGTCTGTAACAAAGAAAAACTGGAAACACTGGCATCACCTGATTAAATACCACCACAAGCATACACTGGAGACACTCATCTAAAGTGAAAGGTGTGTTTAAAGAATAAGTGTGTGAGCAAGGAATTCCAAAGGCACAAATATTTATTTGTAAGATGTAAAAAATTAAGTGCATACAAAGAATACTTTTTTTAAAAAGTGCCTATGCCAAATGTGCCTGCCTCTGGACAGTAGGGTTATGGAACATTTCTTGTGTTCTGCTGCTCCTTTCTGCACTTTCAATTTTTTCTACAATGAATATTAATACACTTATAATCTCACATCTCTCAGCAAAACAAGCAACAAGCACCACTCCAAAAATTGCTTTAAGACAACATACTACATGAAGGAAGTGTTCAAACAGTATGATATGGGAGAAAATTTTAGTCGAAGCAAGACAAATTTAAAAAACCACAGAAATCAACTAATCCATTTAGTTCATTTGAAAAGATGAAACTGACAGACTACATGGCCTGCCTAAGTGGCCGCAGCGAGCTTAATCCACCACAGGGCTCTGGCTTTTGACAGTTCCTGGCAGATCTCTTGATGACTCAGAGGTAGATCTCAACTCCAAGGGCAGGGTTCTACTCATCACCCATAGTCATAAAAGATGAACCAGGCTGGTATAAATGAAAACTTTCCCAGAGCTTCAATGGGCATTTTAAACACATTAACCCCTTCTGGAAAAGAAACCTGTGCTGAGAAAACGCGTAAGCCCCCAGGTGTTCGCGGTTACTCTGCCGGCAACTCCACTACCTGTACAAGTTGCTCTGTGTGCTGGTGAAGCTCCTCTAAAATAGGGAGTGTCTGGTCGGGGAGACAGTGCTCCAGGATCCTCTGAATCACTCGGCAGCCATAAGGATGCGTGGACAAAGCAAACACCTAGGGCAGACCAACACAGACAAGAAAACCAAAGATAACAGGCGCCACTTTCAATACTTCAGCATCATTTGTATACATTTTTCATTAATTTTCCCAATGACCTCGAGAGACAGTCATGATTATTCTTGGTATACAGATGAGAAAACCAAAGTGCCTAAGTTTACATCATGTGCCTAAAGACTTACAGACAGTAAATGACACAGCCAGGATATTATTTCCTACTCTGACTCCAAGTCCAAATTATTAAGTATGGCATTTAAGTTCTCTCTGCAAATAATAAGGTGTGTATGGACAAATGAGGATAAACTCTAACTTCTTAAACCCATTCCAAGAATTCATAGATTTATACAAATTCAAAACTAAGAAGGACCTTCCAAAAAGTTTCTTTAGAAAGGAACAGAGAATTAATTAAGGTCATAGAAAATACAGTTAAAGAGTCCATAGGGTCAAATGATGGCTTTAAAAACAGGAAAAGGGTTTGGACCACAGGATAATGTTCTGAATTGAGTTGGGTGTTTTCCAGCAAGAAAGGATTCCTCTTTTGTTGAGTCTGGAACAAGGGGAACACACAGGCTTCAGATTCAGAGGACCCAGTCTCAACGCTGCCCTTCCTACCTGAATGACCTGGAGCATCTGCACCTCAAATTTATTGTCAAGAATAATGACAGTAGTGATGAGAACACTTAATACGCTCCCTAGCGGCTCAGACGGTAAAGAACGTGTCTGCCATGCAGGAGACCCAGGTTTGATCCCTGGGTTGGGAAGATCCCCTGGAAGGAAATGGCTACCTACTCCAGTATTCTTGCCTGGAGAATCCCACGGACAGAGGAGCCTAGTGGGCTACCATTCATGGGGTCTTAGATGTTTACCAAGTGTCAGCCACAGTACCAGGTGTTCTATACGCAGCTTCATGTGTCCAACTGTACACCTGACACACTGTACTGTTCTGCTCAGCTTTAGCTTTATAAAAATGGTAAACAGTCTAGAACTTATTTCACTCAACACAGTGATTCAAATATTTACTTATAATACTATGAGCTTCTATCATTTATTCTGTTTATCTGTATAGCATAAAGTTGAGAAGGATTATTTTTTGGGGGGGGGGGGGGGGGTCGGGGTCTGATCCTCTCCTGATAGACATCTAGCTTATTTAGTCTTTTCCTATTAGAAGACTAATGCTGCTTTAAACATGTCTAAACATATCTCGTCAGAGAGGGCAATGGCACCCCAGATTTGCCTGGAAAATCCCATGGATGGAGGAGCCTGGTTGGCTGCAGTGCATGCGGTCACTAGAGTTGGACACGACTGAGCAACTTCACTTTCACTTTTCACTTTCATGCATTGGAGAAGGAAATGGCAACCCACTCCAGTGCTCTTGCCTGGAGAATCCCAGGGATGGGGAAGCCTGGTGGGCTGCCATCTGTGGGGTCGCACAGAGTTGGACACGACTGAAGCGACTTAGCAGCAGCAGCAGCAAACATATCTCATGGTGTACATGACCAAATATTTCATCAGGTATATACCTACGCCAGGAATGCTGAACTTCAAAAGAGTCTGATCCCTGGTTGAGGAACTAAGATTCCACATGTCACGTGGCATGGCCAAAAAAAAAAACAAAGAAAATGATCTACTATTTGTGGTCTTATTTTGCACTTTCATGATTACCAATAGGATTACTTTTTCATATGTTTCTTCTGTCTACTCATGCTTTCAGCCCATTTCTGAATTAACTTGTATTATTCTCTTTGATTTTAAGAGTTCTTTATATATGCTGGTTATCAATTCACTGGCATTTTCCACCTTGAAAATATTCCCCCTGCTTTGGTGACTTAATCCGCTTACTTTTTTTGTATATTTCAAGCACACACAAAAAAAGGTCTTAAACAGAGGTACTCTTTTTTAAATTAACTCAGAAAATCCCAAATAATCCCCAGTTACTGTTTGGGCTTCCCTTGTGGCTCAGCTGGTAAAGAATCCGCTGCAATGCGGGAGACCTGGGTCTGATCCTTGGGTTGGGAAGGGCTACCCAACTCCAGTATTCTGGCCGGGAGAATTCCATGGACTGCATAGTCCATGGGGTCGCAAAGAGTCTGACATGACTGAACGACTTTCACTTTCAGTGTCTGTACTCTACTTAACCATTGCTGTAATTGAGCAAACCGCAAAACCTAAACTATTCTAAAATCCCATTTCGAATACAGGCTTTAGGAGTTCACATGACTATACCTAAAAATTTACCTGATATTTCCAATCTCTCCTCCTTTTCAAAAACAACAACAACAAAAGCTGTGGTATGACAAAATATCAACTCTGCTTGGAAGCTGGTGCTAAAAGCACACTGGTTCTTATGATACACAATAAACAGGAGAAATCAGAAGCTAGTTCTGGTTGGGCGCCACTTAACAGAGTTCAAACCAACCTGATCATTGCCCCAACCAACACCCCAAAATTAAGAAGCACCTTGGTGTTTTCTTAAGATGGGGGGATGGGGTGGGATGGAGGGGAGGTAGACACGTAGGACCTCAGTCAACCCCTGCATTAGAAATGCAGACTCTTCACCGCTGGACCACCAGGGAAGTCCCACACCTTGTTAAAGATATATAGAGTCACACATGACCTGTAAGACTGGTTTTGTAAATCACCTAAATTTTAAAACATGATAAAAACTTTTAACTATCAAGATAAATAGTACTTAACCAAATGAAAAAACTTACTCTTCAAATATAAGACTTCACAACTCTGATGATACTATCTCATCCTGACATGATCGGGCATCTGCTTTAATGATGAAGAGAAGATCCATGGACAATTAAGGGAAGAGCTGGAGGTACACAGAGCTAGTACCTAGTAACACTGAACAGGACTGCTATTTACTGCAATCTAAAATACTCTAAAAGCCCCTGAGAACACTCCCATCGTGTTCTCTGCTCACAATGGAAATACCCATCAACTTGTTTCCCTTATTTCTTTACTAAGTCACTTACCTGCCCCTTAAACGCATCGATGATAAACTGCAGAGACTGGGGCTGCACACATTCGATGCACTTCTGCACCACGTGATTGCCATTCTGGTCTTTCACACACTTGAGGACGTGGCCATCCAGTTCCCGAACCATTTCATTCTAGTTGAGACAAGGAAAGAAAGCACCACCAGAATCACAGAGAGCACAAACCTGGACAGTCAACATTCTCCTTGCCAAACACAAAAGCACGGAGCAGGGAATCCATGACAATGAAAGTGGGACATCTCAGCTGTGGCACTCAGACAACCTTGCTAACAAATGAGGACTGGAGTTTTTCCACGTGATAGCAAATTTCCTGTAACAATAACCAGTCTTAAGAAAAGTTCTCTAACTTGCAAAAGACCTCTTGGAGTTCCAAAAAAATGCAGTCAATTTCAAATAGAAAGGAGCCAGTATCAAATCAACTATACTGTATTAGAGACTATCACATACAATTCACCATTTGTCACCATGACAACCCTGTAAAGTACCTATCACTAAAAATGACAGTAGTTAATCTAGAGCTGACTCTAGCTAGGCAGACCTCTAAGTGTTTAACATGATCTGACTCATGAATCTGCCTGACGGTCCTCTGCAATGGCCACTACTACAGATGAGGAAATCAAGGCACAGAAAAATTAGCTGACTTGTTCAATTTCATAGACCTGGACTTGCCCCAATTCAAACCCAAGTAATCTGACTCCTGTGTGTGGCGATACACAGATACACAGATCATGTCAGCAAATGACTGTCAATTAAATATTATCCTGCACTCTCTCCTCCACCCATATATATGAATATATGAACATACTGAGTCTGAGAAGGGTTAAAACTATAGACAGTGACTGAATCAGAACTCTAGCCTGAGTCTGTGACTCCAACATGATCTTTCCACCAGGCCAGACTGACTGCATAATCAGCTGGAACAGTACTCTCAGTTAATGAAAAGTATCCAAAGTCAGGGAAAAATACAGGACAAGACCAGACATTATGTGGTGTGTATGTGTGTGTGGGTGACATGGGTACCAAAAAAGAGCCACTGGGATTTTTATTGGATGCCCTCCTGAAACTCGCCGACTCTGGTCTCCTTCAGCTGAATACCTGCACAATAGCTGGGCCCTGGTACTTTCTGCCCAATTTCTTTGCTGTATACAATCTCTATATATTAGCTACACAGTGCTGACTCTATATTTATGGTATGGGAGGAGACAGCAAACCAGTTTAAGATGGTGACATTTATGAATATAATTGTCTTAAATCCTTGAGACGTTAAGCATGTAAAAGCGCTAAAAGATTTTCTAATTAAAGAAATTCAACACTACACTGCCAGGGACTAAACAAGCAATAGATTCAGGACACATTTGCTGAAAAAACTAATCAAATGTCAGAAAAGAGTAACTTATGGAAACATAATTATGAGAATGACAAATAGAGGATGATGCCTATATAAAGATAAAGCACCAGTTCTAATAATCAAAATGAAGGAGAACTGGCTTCCCTGAATATTTTCTTGAGCCCAAAGAGGTAAAAACTCCACTGGAGATCAATTTATTTCACCTAAAATACACTTACATCTGGAAAACACCAGGTTATTTGTACTGGGAAAGGTAGTTTAGATCCAGAACAGGAATCCCAGAGAAACCAGATCAGGAGAAGATACTCAGGAATATATAGGGTAGAAAGAACAATGGGGGGGTGGGGTACAGGGAAAAGAAGGGAGACATAAACTACTACAATGTAGCCACTGGATCAGAAAACAAACAAAAAAATACAGTAAAATATTAAAAAAAAAAAACAATGTATCATATTCATGGGAGAGGGCAAAGATGTGGAAAATACCTGGGAAATCAAAATTTCCTGCTTAATTTCAGTAAGCAGGCATTATGGTCAAGAGAGGGGAAAAAGTTCCATGTTCAAAAGAAACAAGAAAATTAACAAGGAAAGATTCAGTCATCACATTTTCATCCTGGAACATCCCAGGGAAAATTAAAACTGATAACGATCTGAACATTAGGAGAAAACAAACTAGTAGCCTCACCCCTGCTTCTAATCACTTACACACAACATCCTCCTCTTCCCACTGTACCTCCTGTGCTGGGTACTGAGGGGATGAACTCCCAACCTGCTGTGTCTCCTACATTCCCTCCACCCTCACCAGCATCTTGACAGCCCCATCTGAGTCTCACAGCTTAAGGACTCTGGACTCCCCAGCCTTCAACTGCCATCGCCAACACCAGCATGGTGTTTTGTTTTGAACTGGAGGTTGGTGGGTGCCTCGTCTGGCTCAGAACTTGAGTCCAGAGTAAAGAGTCTCATTACCGAACTCTGTTCTCAGAGAGGGCAAGTGGCTCATCACTGCCAGACCACGGTCACCCCTCCATCGAGAAGGACTGGGTGAATTCAGAGCCCAAAGGCTGAGGGTTCAGATGGGCAACACCCAAGGCTCGAGGTACTGCCTCCCGCAGACACAGTGCGGCCTGCACACCTGCCTGGGGTCTGGCTGGGCTTCCCCGGCCCCGTGGTCTGTGTGGGGCCGGCTGGACCTCCTCCATGACAGCTCTGAGGCCGCGAGCCTCTTCATGCGCTTTCTGTGTCAGCTCCCACTCACAGCACACAGCACCTCAGATTTCTGTCCCATTTTTTCCTGTCTACCTCCTCTGTAGCCTGGACTTCTCCTCCTACAAAGTCTCCCCTCAAAGGTGTGAGCACAGGCGCTCACGTCACCCTTCCCCACATGTGCTCTGTGGGCAGTGCTCAGTCTCAGCTATCTCTGTGCTGGCAGCTGGCACACAGAGGGCACCAGATCAGTGTGCCAGACCAGGTGCTGCCTTAGGCAAGAGCTCATTCAATAAACAGTGTAAGTGAAGAAAACTAGAAGGTAAATTGGAAAAAGTTTTGTTTGTTGGGATCAGTTTCGGTATAAGGAATTGACATCTTTACTTTCTTCACCTGTTGCCAAATGAAAAACCCACCTCTAAAATCACACCTACTAAAGACTTAATTCTGGTCAAAAGGAAAAGTATTTGAAACCACTGGTTTTAACAACAAGACACTTGATCCACTATAAACTTACAAAATTCACTGCACAATTCATGCTTGCCATGCACAAAAGGCAGCCACAAGCACCAAAGAAAAACTGAGAGAAAACTAAAGACTGACAAATTTACAAGGTTCACCACATGTACCATGAAGAAACACCAAACACCAAGAGAAAAGTTAAAGGGGAAACTTACAATTACCTGCTGGTCTGAGGGAATAAACTCAAGAGCTTTCTGGATAACACGGCAGCCATACATCTGCAGTGCCAATGACAGGACGTGGCCTCGAATCCGCTCAGCCAAAGCCAGCTTCTGTTCAAGGCTGCCAAACTAGACACAATGTGTGGGTGAACACCATTACTTAGGTAGAAAGAGAGAGACCAGAGAAAGCAAAGCATTCATTATTCTGTATCAACCACTGGCATACCTCTTTTAGCCCTGTCATCTGTGATTAACTAAACCTTTTGTTTATAAACCCTTTGTTTCTTCAAGGCAGTACTTATCAGAATGTGATTAAGAGGAACTCTTTTTAATGTTAAAAACACTTCTCAGATATCCAACTACAGTAGTTTCTGCTAAACAAATAGGCAATTCCTCAAAGTTGCCCTTAACTCATCAATACTATTAAATATACCTATATGCCATTAATTACAAGAGCATTTACATTTATTCTAAAAACAACAGTACATGTGGAAGACACTTTATTATTAAAGCTTTAGACAATGTCTGAGGGATATCTAAGGATTTCTTGCAGCAAACCTACATCACTTTAGGTGTCTGAGTCTGTAAGTCGAACTTTGTGAAGTTTAAGCCAAAGCACACATGCACACTCCTTCTGAATATGCTGTTCTATACTACTGTAAGAAATGACAATGTCTATTTATACAAGTCAACAGGATCAGGGGGGAAGTTGGTAAAATCAAGGGGTAGGACTGCACAATGTTAAGTCTTCCTAGAATGTCTCTCCATCCTTGGTTTTTTACTTTCATTTGAATAGCACATGAGACTGATAGAGACTTTATGATTAAGAATGCCCAACCCACTCATTTTCCATACAAGGGAACTCAAGTCCAGGGACGTTCTCTAAGTCAGAGAAGTTCTCCAGCTTGTCCCAAAGCGTACTGCTATAATCAACCGCTCATGTGGCCAGCCTAGCTGTATTAACCTCTGGAGTTGGAGAGCTCTGTATTTTTACATATATGTGACCAAAATGGCAGTGAAAAGGTATCTGAAAGTCAAAATTTTAAGAGTCATATTTAGGCTGATTCCTCAATCCACAGCTAGAGAATTCAGAGTCAAAGAACTTAGATCTTGATGAGAAAAGTTGGGAAGATAAAGACTGTGAGTGAGCCATTTTTTAAAAATCTTCACAAAAACCAAAAAAAATAAGATGTAAGAAGATTACAAATTTCTCTTGTTGAGGGACAGGTAATGTGCAGAGTTGCCACATTTTACCCCTGTACCAAATGTTTCATCTCAATGTTTCACTCCTTTCTGGCTTTATAATAGGGTTATTGATACCACGGCTGTGTAGTACATCACAGCTACAATGGTCAGTAAAAAAAAACAAAAAACAAAAAACTGTGCCCTTCTGACATTTTAGTTTAGAAGAGGAAATAGACATTAATCCAACAATCTCTCTGATGCTTTCCAAAGACAATGATAACAAGAGTAGACATTACCCGCATTAATAGGAATAATAAGGAATCAAGGCTGAAGGATCACCCATGTATCAATCCTCATGACTGGTTTATGATGAAAAACACTAGAGTTGGTGTTCAAAGATAATTCTCTAGGAAACCATTTTTTTAATTTCTTTTTCAGAACTTTATTGTGGCCCTCCTAAAATTATCTGACACAAATTTTTTCCTCCAAACATGACACTTTCAGTGAAACTATTTTGGCAATCAGAAATATTGTGCTGGATCCTAAATGAAGAGAGTGGTTCTACAAGCATGTTTCTCAAATACACTAGCATTATCTGCTTGGCTATTTAAACGATGCACTTCTGCTAACAAACTGGAGAAACATTTAATCGTGCTTCAAAAAGACCACTCACACTTCATTTTAATGACTGGAATGAAACTGCAATTCTAAAAACAGCTAAGGAAAATCAAAAATGCTGTGGAGATTCTCTAAAGGCACAAGACAGAAAGAACAAAGGCTTACTTCAAAGAACTTCTGAATGACGTAATTTCCAAATACATCCACCATCAGCTGGTAAGCGGCCTGAAGGATTTCATTGAAGACAAGTTGGCGTTCGGCTGGTGTGGCACGCTCAAGTTTCAGCTGAATGAATCTGAAGTACAAAGTAAAAAGAGCAATCACAGCATTTTAGGAAGACTTGGAAAATATCTAAAGACTAGCTCAATTTATGTAATTTTTCAGTTCTGAAGCTATATGTACTTGTGTGCATATGCATATATGCACACACACAACTGTTACTTAAATAAATCACTTGAGCTCACTTACTTGAAGAATTACTGAAAAGGAAAAAAGTTATACTGTGAAGTATCCCCTATTTTAACCAAGCTTTTAAAATTATATTTAAGTTTCAGTCGATGTCATTACAACAGGACATGTATTTCCCTGTGGGATGGAGGGAGAGATGAAAAGTGGGGCAGAAAAAGAGAGAAGAAGGTGAAGGCAAGAGGCACAACACCAGGAGAACCTGGCCAGACGTTTTCTCTTAGAAAACCAGTCCCACATCAATAAACTTAAAAGCCCATGGTCCCTATTTTAGTCTTCAACACACATTCATATGAAGTACATATGTAGTACATATTCATTAATGGTGTGGAACAGTAGTCATCTATGTGCAGGATCTTTCTAAAGTAGCAGCTACTCAGTTTGCCCTTTTTAGCTCAAGAGACTATTTAAAAAACCATGTTTTTCTGTTAATCTGGACTTTAGGATTTAAATATGAAAAATCCTTACCCAGTAGCAAGCTGGTAGAATTTAAAGAGGAGGCAAATTCTTTGGGAATTGTTTTAGTGGAATCATCAGAGAGAAAGAAACAGGGAGAGAGAAGGCTGGATGATGTCATCATAACTCTGCCTGTTCCTGAGGACCAAGGTCCCTTTCTGGGAAGTCCACTGGAACAGGGAGCAGTAACCAAAGCTAAATAACAGCATTTTCTAACCTCTGTGCAGACCCTTACTTCTACAGAAGGGAACAACAAAGGAAAGTGGTGGCAACATCTTATTCCTGAGCCCAAGGATCCAAACTTTCATTTGAACAGTGTCTCTGAGAGAAAGATTCTTAACAGTGATTAAAGCAGCAAGTACTGTACACACGTCTTTGTGTTAGTATTTCTGTTTTTCTTGAACTGGAGACATTCTGTGAGTTCTCATGAACAAAGGAACACCAGGCTAATCTTTCAGAAAGGTAAAAAGGTTTGTTTCAGCATGTGATCCAGATTATTGTTCAGTTGCTCAGTCATGTCCAACTCTTTGACACCCCATGGACTGCAGCAGGCCAGGCTTCCCTATCCTTCACCATCTCCTAGAGCTTGATCTAACTCATGTCCATCAAGTCAGTGATGCAATCTAACCACCTCCTCCTCTGTCATTCCCTTCTCCTCCTGCCTTTAATCCTTCCCAGCATCAGCGTCTTTTCTAAAAAGTGTTCTCGTATCCGCATCAGTCTTTTTAATGAATATTCAGGATTGATTTCCTTTAGGATTGACAGGTTTGATCTCCTTGCAGTCCAAGGAAAGGACTCTCAAGGGTCTTCTCCAACACCATAGTTCAAAACCATCAATTCTTTGGCGCTCAACTTTCTCTATGGTCCAACTCTCACAGACATGACTACTGGAAAAATCATAGCTGTGACTATAGGGACCTTTGTCAGCAAAGGAATGTCTCTGCTTTTTAATATGCAGTCTAGGTTTGTCATAGTTTTTCTTCCAAGGAGCAAGCGTCTTTTAATTTCATGGCTGCAGCTACCATCCGGAGTGATTTTGGAGCCCCCAAAAATAAAGCCTGTCACTGTGTCCATTGTTTCCCCATCTATTTGCCATGAAGTAATGGGACCGGATGCCATGATCTTCGTTTTTTGAATGCTGAGTTCTAAGCCAGCTTTTTCACTCTCTTCTTTCGCTTTCATCAAGAGGCTCTTTAGTTCCTCTTTGCTTTCTGCCATAAGGGTGGTGTCATCTGCATATCTGAGGTTGCTGATATTTCTCCCAGCAATCCTGATTCCAGCTTGTGCTTCATCCAGCCTGGCATTTTGTGTGATGTACTCTGAATCTAAGTTAAATAAGCAGGGTGACAATATACAGCCTTGATGTGCTCCTTTCCCAATTTTGAACCAATCTGTTGTTCAATGTCCGGTTCTAACTGTTGCTTCTTGACCTGCATACAGGCTTCACAGGAGGCAGGTAAGGTGGTCTGGTATTCCCATCTCTTAAAGAACTTTCCACAGTTTGTTGTGATCCAGATTACTAAATGGCTATTGTCAATCACTTTGTATCTGATGGCTCTCACAGCCTCTAAAATAAATAATAGGAAGTATACCAAAAGGTAAATTTTGTTTCATTAATTTTATAGCAATTTCCTTAGTGTATACCTTATCTGAGGCATGGAATTTAAGGCATTAAGATTTCGGTTACCTTAAGTGCCAAAGCCAAGTCCTCACCTGGAACCATGCTGGTCTTGGGAAAACTCCATTATGTGCCCAGCAATCTCCCGCAATTGTAAATTAGGATATCGGTTATTTCGAAAATCTTCCAAAAGCCTGCTCCTGCCAGAGGGCATGACATCAGACATTCCGTATCGCAAACGGGAGGAGGAAAAAAGGGTGCTGCTGGGGCTGAAGAGGCTGGAGGCACTGCTTGCGCTGCGGTACTTGGCTTCAGCGCCTGGAGCAGCAGAGATGTATCTTCCACTGCCATTTGTGAGTCCTCCTGTTGGTTACAGAACAGGAGAACTCAAGACTCATTCTTAAGGAATTTTGTTCAAGAGAAGAAAAAGCATCCCATACATGAAATCTTGTATCACCTCTGATTTCTTTTCAAATCTGTTGCTTTTGTGTTAAGATTCAATTCTATTAGTGCCATGATTTTTATAAGGCCAACTCACCAAGTCGGAAGAAAACTTTTGCACAAAAATTGAGAGGAGAGTGCTATTAAACACTGATAGGAGACTGCTAGCGATAATGGAGCAAGGGTTAGTGAGTCCCTTCGTAATTGCAATGAGGAGGAACGTTCCTGCTGTGTGAACCAGGATCAGAAAAGACAAACTGCAGAAACGAGAGTGGTTTTCCACTCCCATCTCTGTGGAGATTCCTGCCATCAGTGAATAATCCCCACTCCCATCTGAAACCCTTTCTTAAAAAAAAAAAATGGGGTACCCAGGTTAGTCTGTTTTATATAGTGGGTCCCCCAAAAAAGTTTTGAAGGCATGGTTTTGCCAGTAAATAAAAGTATGAAAATCACTAAGGCAATGCAGGCCAACAATTAGACATAAGGGATAGGAAAAAAAAAAAAAAAAAAAGGATATATACTTTGAAATGGAAGGCTTTCAAGTTCTTCATCAGGAATGGACAGCTTCTAACTCCTACTGGAACAGAGCCTGAAGTAATTGCAGTAGCAACAACTTTCAGGCCACTAATACTGCCATCTTGACTGCTGACAAAGAAATAATCACTATGAATCCCCAGACAGAAAAAATAGAGGAAAAACTGAAAAGCCTATCAAGAGGTAAAACAGAATTTTAAAAATTATGAGTATCTATTTTCTTTGTTTTTTTTTTACAATACTGGTTTTTTTTTTAACTTTAGATTGTACTATAAAAAGGACGTGAAGCTTTTTTTTTTTTTTTTTTTTGGGGGTTCTTCCCCCATTCCTACATTGCAAAGTAGGTAAGAAATACCATTTAAACCACAAAGAGAGCAGATGAATAACAACCCAGGAACCATGAGAGAAGTCACCCAACATGAACTGCCTGTTAACTACAGAGTTTTAATGACAGTCTGGTCTGGAGTTCAGTGGTAGCTACAAAAGGATACTCAGCTTGGATTTCTCCACAGAATTCTAGGACCCAGTTTCAAAGGTCTGGGTCTCAGTGAAAACTATGGAACCAAAAGGAAATGGCTCACATTTTTAAATAATTAAATAAAAACTACTTACTGAGCATTTGTCCTATGCCAGCCTCTATGCTAGCAGTATTTCATATCCACTTTCTATCAAATTCTTACTGGCATTACGGAAAAGGGAGTTTTAAAAATCCCGTATAAGCAACAGAAAATTAAGGCCCAAAGATATGAAATGCCTCTCCAAAGATACAAAACTCAAATTCACCATGGCCAGAATTTATCACAGAATTCTTAACTCCAGAGTTACAGCTTTGCAACCAACCACACGATACTCCTTTTCAGATACAGTTATACAGTTTTCGTTTTCTAAAGGACACTGTTATTCTTGTCAAAATTCCATAATACTTCTTAATCCAAAAGGAAAACATTTCTTTCAGCAAAGGAAGACAGGAGGTTTGTAAGAAAAAAGAACAGTAGCCATATGGCTGCTTTTTATTCCATTTCAAAAATAATTCTTTTTTTCCCCAGTCTGAGAAAGGAGACAAACAGGCAAAGAGGAAGTAATCAGGCAGGTGAGCAGTACTGGAAGAGTGTGATAATACCAAGTAAGGTGGTGAAGAAGAAGGCATGGCATGAATACACAAGGTTTTGAAACAAAGGTATTTTAAGAACCTGGTCACTAACAAAGGCACTTAGTGAAAAGTAACAAATCAACAAAAAAACAACCAAACTCCTAAAAGACCCGAGAAACATCCAAATTAACATGGAAGGAAGCCAGATCCTTGGTTTCAAGGCTGAATTGCGGGAACCAACCCTGAGCACTGCCCTACTTCTCTACTTCAGTTACACAAGCCAACAAATGCACTTATTGTTTAAGCCATTATCAGCTGGATTTTCTGTTACTGTGGCTAAGAGCATACTGACTAATCCATAACATAAAGGGTTGGAGTGAATAATGGGCAGATTTACACATCTGCCCTGAAGTTTTGATTTTTGGCTCTGGTATCCTTGGATGCCAGACAGGATACACAAGCACACATATATATATACACACACAGCTGTTATTATTGAGAAAGGAAGTATACAAATCTGAAAAAAAAGTTTCTCTAGGTACTATATTATAAATGGCAAACTAACAGTTAATAGGAATATTCTGCTCAGGCCAAATAATTTTCTTTAAACATTAAGCCAATAGTTAAAACTTCTGCTTAAAAAATGTGGTTTCCTGTTGTTTTTGAAAAGGTATCCGGCAAAGAGTAGACCATCATTACTTGTTGACTGCAGTTTCTTTATAGATACATAAAGGCGTCTTCTAGTTCACTATAGTTCACACATCTACATGCACTTATGCCCAAACTTTCATCCCTTGGAAGTGGCCTTTGAGAGTGTTTAACACCTGTTTTAAAAAGAACATTTCATTCAGGCCCTCTAAGGGAGCCTCCTAATGATTCCACAAAGTTTTCAGTAATATTTTGATGGTGGTGGATTTCATAGAGCTGTGTCCTATGATATCTCCACAGAGATCAACAGCTTAAATGTTTTGTGTATATGTAGGTTTCCTGCTTCACATGTAAGGAATGTGGAAGTCACCACTTCACCCTAACAACAAGCAAAAAACTAAGCAGTCTAAAAAATCAAAAATTCTTCTTGGATCCATAAAAGAGGTGAAAATAGAGAAAACCACTGCCGCCAACATCGGAGAAACAGACATACAGGTCATCACGGCTAACCTGACCACAGACTCAAATAGACACACTGCCCAAACCAGTACCAGACTAGGAAATCCTGAACTGTAACCAACAAACTATTAAGTATTGACAACTCTGAAAATACGCAACTCTAGCCTACTCAAACTATCCTGTCTCAATAAAGGGAGAAGGAAAAATACTAAGAAACATTTGTGAAGTTGATGGTCCAGAAATATAGGTTCACTAACACAGTGTGACCTAATCGTAAGTCTATAGAACACTCTCCCTTCCCTCACACTTCACCATCACATTACTAAAAACCTACTTATGGCATTTCCTTTCGCTTGATATATCAGGCATGGCTATCAAGGCATAGCAAAAGGCAAAAAAAAAATCTGAAGAGTAAGGGCACACATCAGAAACATATATGACAGGGTACTGAAATTTTCAGAATGGGAATTTAAAACAATTACAATTACTATGCTAAGGGCCCTAAAATATACAGCACACAGGAAGAGATGGGCAATGTAAGCAGAGAGATGGAAATCCTGAGAAAGAACCAAAAAGAAATGCTAGAGATAAAAAATATTGTAATTGAAATGAAGAACACCTTTGATGGGTTTATTAGCAGACTGACTACAGATGAAGAAAGAATCTCTAAGTTAGAGATCTATCAATAGAATCCTCAAAAATCAAAATGGAAAGAGAACAAAGACTCAAACAGAACAGAATATCCAAGGATTGTGGGGCAACTACAAAAACTGGAACATATACATAGTGGGGCTATCAGAAGGAGAAGAAAGAGAGAAAGGAAGAGAGAGAATATCTGAATCTATAATGACTAAGGATTATCTAAATCAATGTCAGACAGCAAACTGCAGATCCAGGAAGCACAGGGAACACCAAGCAGGAAAAGAAAGCAAAAAATTATACCTCCCAACTATCATTTTCAAATTACATAAAATCAAAGATAAAGAAAAAATACTGAAAGAAGCCACAGGAGGAAAAAAGTCTTACTTACAGAGGAGCAAAGATAAGAATTACATCTGACTTCTCCTCAAAAAGCATGCAAGCAAGAAGAGAGAAGAGTGTAAGTTTTGAAGGAAAGAAACCCACCAACCTAGAATTCCATATCCTGCAAAATTATCCTTCACAAGTAAAGGAGAAATAAAGACTTTCTCAGCAAACAAAACTTGATGGAATTTGTTGCCAACAGATGTGCCTTGCAAAAAATGTCAAAAGCGTTCTTCAAAAAGAAGTAAAAATAACACAGGCCACAAACTGATCCATATAAAGAAAGGAAGAACCTCAAAAAGAGAAAATTTTCTCTTATTCTTAACTGATCTGACAGACACCAGTTTGCTCCAATAATAGCAACAATGTATTCAATTATGTATGCTTATGTCTATATCATATACATACATATATACACACGTATGCTTTTTATACAGCTGAAATGAATGACAGTAATTACACAAGGGATAGCAGATAAAGGTTAAGATTATTCTGTGATTATAAAGTCCTTTTATGGCCTTATTTGAAAGTGGACCTCAGTTAACTGTAAATGTATAATGATCCTAGTCAAACCACTGAAAAAGTTGGGGGGGAAAAAAAAAAGGAAGTAGTCTGATAGGCTAAGAAAGGAAATACAATGGAATCATAAAAAATGCTCAATTAAAACCACAAGAGGCAGGGACTTCCTGGTGGTCCAGTGGCTAAGATTCCACACTCCCAATGCAGGGTGCTTGGGTTTGACCCCTAGTCAGGTAACTAGATCCCACATGCCACAACTAAAGATTCCATGTAGCCAAATAATTTTTTTTTAAACCCACAATTGGCAGAAAAAGAATGAAAGACAAACATAGAAACAAAAAATAGAAAACAACAAATATGGTAAACATTAATCCAACTATATCAATAATCACTTTGTCAATGGTCTAAATGTACCAATTAAAGAGACTGTCAGAGTGGGTCAAAAAATGAAATTCAACATATGCTGTCTACAAGAAACTAACTTTAAAAATACACACCTACAGATCAAAAGTACCATGCTAAATTAAGAAGTGCTTCAGTTACTTTATCCAAAGGGTTTTCTAGTATTCCAGCCATCTAGGATCCCATCTTCTCGCTACATGGAATGTTTTCATTCATCTGGTTTTGTTTTCTGTACTCAGAGATTTAGTAGATGACTAATGGGCAAAACCCTGCTCTCTTTGCCTTTTAAAGAAAACTTCCCAAGGCGCTCAACATCTGGTTCTGAATTTAACACAGGCACAGGCAGTGCTGCTCACAAAAATGTTTATAAAGTAGTTCTCCTCAAACCACTCCTTAATATCATAACCAAGCAACCCTTCATGAAAGTAAACCTAAGAATAATTGTCTTTAGTGCATAATTGTAAATCCAAACTGTGTTAACTTTCACTCGGTTAGTTTTACAGATGACAAGTCATTTTCAGAGAACTAGGTAATCAATCACAAAATGCTACATTTCCATTTAGAACAGAGAAGTGTCTGAAGGCACATACATGACTAGTTAACAATCTGAGACTACTACAGGTTCAGTTCAATTCAGTCACTCAGTCGTGTGTCCAACTCTTTGCGACCCCATGAATCACAGCACGCCAGGCCTCCCTGTCCATCACCAACTCCCAGAGTTCACCCAAATTCATGTCCATAGAGTCAGTGATGCCATCCAGCCATCTCATCTCAAAAAGCATGTAAAGACCCGCACACTAAAAATTTCAAAACTTTGCTGGGGAAAAACAGTGCACGCAAAAAGATGAACAATCACCTACCTCATGCAATACACAAAATTAACTCAAAACGGACCAAAGACTTTAAGAGCTAAAAAAACAAAAATTATAGAACAAAACATAGGAGAACATCTTTAAGACCTTGAGTTAGGCAAAGATTTCTATGCCATAAAGCATGATAAACTGGACCTCATCAAAATTAAAACTATTTTTAAAAAATTTAAAGTTACTGCATTTCAAAAACAACCATTTAAAAAGAAAAAGACAAGCAAAAGACCAGAAACTATGTATATGCAAAACACATATACATAAAGTCTGATAAAGGACTTGATTCCAGAATACAGGGCTTCTCAGACGGTGCACTGGTGAAGAATCTGCCTGCCAATGCAGGAGACCTAAGAGATGCGTGTTCAATCTCTGGGTTGGAGAAATCCTCTGAAGCAGGGCAAGGCAACCCACTCCAATATTCTTGCCGGGAAAATCCCATGGACAGAAGAGCCTGGTGGGTCCATAGTGTCACAAAGAGTTGGACATGACTGAAGCAACTTATTAGCACACATCCAGAATATACAAAGAACCCTTACAATTCCATGGAATAAGACAAACAATGCACATCCAAAACTGGGCCCAAAAAATGAGTGGACATTTCACCAAAGATACATGAATGGTAATAAGCACATAAAAAGATGCTATACATTACTGTCATTAGGGAAATGCAAATTAAAACCACAATGACATAACTATTTCATGCCCACTAGAATGGCGATGTTATGTAAGAAAAATAAGAACAAATGTTGGCAAGGATGCAGAGAAATTGTAATCCTTGTACACTGCTGGTGGGAATGTAAATGATGAAACTGGAAAAGTTTGAATTTCTCCAAAGTTTAACATAAAACTTGTACCTTCAGCAATTCTACTTCTAGAGAAGTGAAAACATGTTTCTACAGGAAAACATCTAATAGCCAAAAACTGTAAACAACAAACATCCTTCAATTGTGAAAAGTTAGACAAAATGTAGCATGATCCAGAAAACAGGATAATTCAGCCAAAAAAAAAAGGAATAAACTACTGACACATACTATATCATGAATAAAATCTCAAAAACCTCTGAAGAAAAAAAAAAAAGTCAAGCAAAAGAGGTCACATACTGTATGGTTCCATTTATATCAAATGTTCAGAAAAGGCAAATTTAAAAACAGGAAGTAGGAAATTCCCTGGCAGTCCAGTGGTTAGGGCTCTGCAGTTACACTGCAGAGGGCACTGGGTTCCATTCCAGGTAGGGTAACTAAGAATCCCTAAGGCTTGAAGCACACACATCTCCACCCCCACATGCAAAAAAAGAACACAAACAGAAAGTACATCAGTGTTTGGGGCTAAGGGTGTGAATAGGCTTCCCTGCTGGCTCAGCAGTATACGTACAATCCACCTGCAATGCAGGAGGCGTAGGAGAGGCAAGTTGGATCCTTAGGTGGGGAAAATCACCTGGAAGAGGCACGGCAACCCACTCTAGTATTCTTGCCTAGAGAATCTCATGAACAGAGGAGCCTGGTGGGCTAAAATAGGGTCGAAAAGAGGCAGACATGACTGAAGTGACTTCACGCACGCGTACGCACATAGTTAAGGGTGTGAATGGGGATTAACATAAATGACTAAGAAAAGTCTTACAGAAGGGATGAAAATATTACCAAACTGATTTATGCTAAAGATTGCACAATATAGAAAGTTACTAAAAATAATTGAATTGCATGCTTCAAAGGAGTGGATTTCAAAATATGCAATATACAACTCAATAAAGCTGTTTTTGGGGGACTACCCTGGTGGTATGGTGGCTAAGACTTCATGATCCCAATTGCAAGGGACGTCAGGGAACTGGATCCTACATGCAGCGATTAAAGAATCCCCATGCCACATCAAAGATCAGAGATCCTACGTGCCACAACTAAACCCAGGACAGCCAAATAAACAAACAGATACTTTTTAAAATAAATTGTTTTTAAAAATAGAAATCTGATCTTTAAAACAGGTGTGGGAAAAGAACACTGAAGAATCTATAGTAGGTACTCGACATGTGAATGTTGAATAAACAAGGAGGAATATAATTACTACAGGCAGTGATTTTTTTTCAGAGTATCCTAACACATGTCTGTCTACTGGGAGGAAGTGTGAAAATATATGATAACATTGAGAAAAGATCCACACTGGGATAACAGAGATACAAGCTGGAGTGTGCATTCAAACACTTATAGCTATGGGGTATCACAAAAGTCATTAAACCATGCTGAGTTTAAGTTTCCCTGTATAGAGTCATCTGAGTACTTAACACAATGAATGAATGCTTACTTACTATGGTTGTTAGTGACCTGAGAACTGATGGTTGGTAGCAGCAGTATAGTATTAATAGTAAAAACTACATTAGGAATGGCCCAATATATATTTGGTAAAAAAAAAAAAGTTACATTTCCTTGGTGACAGATGGTAAACAGACTTCTTGTGGTGATCATTTTATAATAGTTAAAACTAAAGCATACAAGAACCTTTTCCTCAAGGAAACAGACTGAGGTGAGGCAAAGCACCACCAATCAAGACACAAAATTCCTCAAGAGTGGCATGTATGATTAAACATCACACATGCAAAAAAGGCAGTCAAATGGAAATACATGCATCTAAAATGCTTATACAAAGTAAAAAATTTTTAAAGGGAAGATATGTCAAAAATAAAACTAGGCAGACAGCAAGAGTCATTAAAATAAATAACTCACACCAATAGTTCGTTCCTTCTTCACAGGGGAATCAAAAATTAAGGAGAAGGATGTATTTTATTAAATTGCTGATATATTGGAAAGAGGAAAGGCACCACGCATGCAAGTAATGTTTCCAGCTCCATTTTCAAACACCTAAAGCCATAGCATTTAGTTCAGAGGCTGATACAGTCCACAGGACAAATCTGGCCTGCCATCTATTTTTGTAAATGAAGTTTTATTGAAAGATAGCTGCACGTTTATTTACATTTTGTCTGTGGCTACTTCTGTGCTTCTATAGCAGAGCTGAATATTGACTATAGAGACTGACTGACAAGCCTAAGATACCTCCTATCTGGCTGTTTACAAAAAAAACTTATTGTAGATTTCATTTGTTTACTGTTAAGTATATGCTGATACAGTTTAAATGTTTAAACCAAGGAATTAAAGGATAAAAGTTCTGACCCTGATAACGCAATGGTTTAAAAGATATTCTGGGCACATTACATGGTAGGATATACCCTGATGCTGCTTTGGAGTCTGTTCAGATATGAGAAGACCTAAGCAAGTCAGTTTCCTCACATCTGTATCATAGGCATAATACCATATCTTCAGAATGGTATGCACAGCACCCAAAACTGTTAACAGTAGCTGGTAAAAACTATTCAATAAATGTTAATACCTTCCATCTACATACTAAGCTGGGGCTTTCATCTTTTCCTTATAAGTTTGCATTAACCCTCATTCTTTAAAACCAGGCCTCCTGTCACAAAGAGACACTGTTGTGCAATATACCCTATTCCTTATTTATCCAATATGGACCTAGCAATCTGTAACGTCCCCAAAACTTTTCTAAAGTAATGTCCATGTATAACATGAGACAGTTTCATAACTATAGTTCTTATCATGTAAAACCTCAGGATACACACACACACTCTCACATGTCTATGTACATACATACATAGTTTTGCCTTAGAACTCATTTCTCAAACTCAGAGAGCACTCTTAGTTCTAGAATAATAACTATATTATCCTATCCCCTTCAAGACTTTTGATTTTTATAATCATTTTTCAGTCTTTGTCTTTCCAAATAAAAAAGGACTAATCATTTTTAATCAGTCCTCATTTCTGAGTCCATAATCTTTCTAGTCAAAAACAAATAAACAAACAAACAAACAAAAGATCCATGTAAACTCTGGACTTTGGATGATAACGATATGTCAATGCAGGTCCATCAACAGTAACACAGGCACCGCTCTGGTGGGGGATGGTGATAACAGGAGAAGCTATAAATGTGCAGGTCAGAGAGTACAAGGGAAATCTCTGTATTCTTCCCTCAATTTTATTATGAGCCTAAAACTACTCTAAAAAATAAAGCTTTAACTTAAAACAATAATAAATAGAAGATTTAAAAATCAGAATCCTCTAGCAAAGTGGTATTCCCAGGACAGTCCTGATTCAGGCTTGTCATCACAGATGATTATTAACAACACCCCCATTAGCTCCCTTAAGTGTCCTGGGTTGCAGGATGAATTATATGGTCACCACACTCCTATGCCTCAGCTTTATCCATCTAAAAAATAAATTAGCACTTCAAAATACAAACTTGATAAATAACTAGAGGAAGGGAGTGTGTGTACCATCTTCCGTCTTGAAAGATTTAAAACTTTGCCACCCAAATTGTTAAAGTAAGTTTCTTTTCATTCTTAAAGCTGGCTGCTTAGAAGCCTCTTTTCCCTCGTCATTTTCCAGGATCCAGATGGTAACATTTTTTTAAACCCCATATACAAAATAAGCTAAACATATAATCGGGAAGGATCTATACTCATTAGCATCCTATGTAGTTTAAGAATGTATATAGAAATATTTTTTAAAGAATCTGACAAAAATTTTAAAACAAAATGCTTTATGTGAGAAAGTAAGATATTAAACATATACATGGGGAAGGAAAGGGAATCTAAAAAACAAGGCTAAATATTAACTGTGGTGCTATTTCAGTAGTGTTACTAGGTTAATACACTCTTTGTCTCTCTTTTCCAGCTTAATTAAAAGGAATCTGTACTGTATACTGAAAGATTCTCACATGCAGCCAAAGAACAGCCAAAGATGTTCATACTAAAGCTGAAGTGAATTTACATGGGATGCACCCACATTTGGATAAATTCCAAACTGCTGTGCTGCCGAGGTATAGCCTAAATAACATGAGGCACTTTAGGAAGGCAAAGAACACCCAGGACACCTCTAGGATGAAGGGATCGTCCTTTGCTTATGCAAAGTACTTCTAATGTCATCAGTGGCAAGAGATTTCTAGAGTTCAAGGTGGTGTAGAGTAATGGTTCTTACCCAGGTTTAAGCTTGAAGAGGATCCATGTGAAGAGAGGGAAGGAGGTGGTGTCTGTGAATGTCCTGGTCCCTGACTAGGGAGAGGCATGCCCACGGGTCCAGGAGAGGAGGAAAAGCTAAGGCCGTTATAAAAACTGTGTCCAATGGGGGTCAAGCTGCTCGATGTCCTCTTATAAAGGTCACTGCTGCCAGTCAGGGAGTCACGGCGGGAGCCACTGCCAGTGTTGGAGTTTGCAACTAAAATGGAATTAAAACAATGCAGATAAGAACAGGCCTGTTCTTCGAAGAACAAGCCCAGTGACCTGTTCCTAACACTTTGATCCAGACTCCTTACCACCGCAAATTTGTCAGCAGAGACAGCCTAACTGTTCATGTGGCAGTTCTAGGGGCAGGTAAAGTAATAAAGAGGACATGGCTCAGGTTAGCATGAAACGTTTTTTTCAAACCATCACACGTATGTTAAAGTCTCCTTCCTTTTGTGTCTCATATTATGGGGATAGGGGTGGGTTAAAATCCTCTGATGGCCACACAAGTTATGGGAAAGGTGAAAGAAAATGGGCTAGAAAGAATGCCTTTCATCAACCCAAAGGTTCTGGTAGAAAAATGGAGTAGAAAAAAGATTTGTGAAGGGGGTACTGCCCCACTACACAAGACTTACATGTAAAAGCCTGGTTTCTCAAAGGGTTCAATCAACAGATATTACTAGCCCCCAATTCCAATTTAAGATACTGTCTCTCAAATAAACCCTTCTGTTTTGATCACATTGTCTTACCAACACTGAAATTATTCCATCATTTTCCTTACTACTTTCCCACTTTTTTTCTCCCATTAAAACATTTAAAATATCTTAAGTCTAATTTCCTTCCTCCCACTTTTCCATAATATCCACCTTAATTCTTCTCAAGACTACAGAAAACTCATGATTCTTTAAGGCCTGCAGGTTGTGGAGTATACCACCCGAAGATTTTTGGTAAGTCCTCCTCCCTCGGTTTTTCATATCCACATTTGTATACTTCCCTCCACATTCTCCCCAATGTCTGCAGAAATCTCCCCAGATTTTCTAATCCTTAAAAAAAAATGGACTCTGAGAGTATAAATAAGTAGCAATGTGCGTGTAAACCTGAAATAGGCCCCAAATGTATAACTTGATTTGAACAGTCCATTATCTCAAAGACGTGTGGAACAGCTGGGTTCCCACGGGACTCGGTCCAGATCTGCCTGTGGTATCTGTCCAGGGTTCCATGCACTGTCAGTAATTCCATAAAGATTATAAAAAATAATTAAAATTTAGTTTCAGCACATCAGTCTGATTTCTACCTGCTGTTCCAAACCCTCCAAGGGCTGATCCCAGGGTGGCTCCGAGAGAACTGCTACTTCCAAATCCCAAGGATGTGTTGGCAGGCTGGGCGGAGCCCTGGGAGAAGAGGGAGCTGCTCTGTGAATTGCTGCTCAGAGAGTTGTTGCCGTAGAAAGAGCTGGATGCCAGGTTGTTACTGGGCTGCTGCTGGGGCTGGGGCTGGGGCTGCTGAGTTCCTAAAGGGCGAAATGGTCCATTTGTTGTTCCAGCAAGACCACCGGCTGCTCCATTTGCTGAAGCTGCGGCCGCTGCAACAGCTATGTAGAAGAAAGCAAACCATATGGCTATGAAAGAGACGGGCCACATTTCCAAACTGCATTGTTACCCTTTTGAAAACCTTTTAATGCTGCCATATCTTTTCAAAACAGACACAAATCTTGCAAAGAACTATACAAATCTGTCTTTGATCCCTTCACCTGAAGCTTCTATTAATATTTTTCTACTTCTACTCTCAATTCAAAGTCAAAATACCACTGGAGCCAAGTTCACTATGTGGGCAGATTATAAAGTCTATATTTAAGATAGATCACTATGTGGGCAGATTATAAAGAGTCTACAATTTAAGATAGATATGGGTATCAAAAGTACTCATTTCAAATACAACTACTTCCTAAAGTTTCAAGTTCTACAATTACCTACATTAAGGACATTTTCTCCAGAATCACATACTGAAGCCTTGCAATTCTCAGGACACTTAAGCATATTTCTCTCCCCTAGATACACCCACTGTTGTTCCCAAATTTATAATATATATAATAATACAATATATATATATATGACATACATACATATAAAGACTTAAAATAAAAATCTATTGCTGCCCTCCCCCACCATAAGCAAGAAACAAAAACAAAACAAATACCAAATCTTAAAACAACGATATGAATTTCTGTGAAATTAGCCTTGGACTTCTGCCAACAGTGGCCTTTTGTGTGAGTAACCCAACTTCCTATGCTCACAGCAGAGCAGGTCCTTGCTGCTAACCAGCTGGTACACACTGTCAACAGAATCAGAATCTATCAAGGTCACTTGCCACTTCTGACTCTTTCTCTTTGAAAAATTACAGGACAGAATTCTTACTCTGAGAATTGTCAAAGTACCTTTCAACATAGTTTTAAGAATATCATCCATTCTCCCTTTTAAATCTGAGTAAGTCCACTAAGACATAAGCTCACCTGCTTGTGCAGCTGAGGAACTAATGATGACTGGGGCGGGAGCTACAAGTCGAACAGGAGCTCCAAGACCATTTCTCGCTCCTGCATTCACCACAAGGGCACCGGTTTGGTCATAGTAAGCAGCAGGAGCCAAGACTGGATAACCTGAGAATATTAAGATGACAGATAAGTATATATGAAACTAACAAATGTTTCCTGGACACCAGCACACTGTAAATAGTTACAAACTCAGCACTAGGGACAGAAACACCTAGGTTTATATCCTGGCTTGACCACTTAAGATAACAGCATAACCCTGAGAATCTAGGTAGTATCCTCATAAGGTTAATGATAATACCTGACTCACAAAGTTCTTACAAAGATTAAAAAATGAGTGTGAAAGAGGTAGCATGCTACATGGCACAGTAGGGGGTAGTGTAATTTATTATACACCAAGTGTTAGAAAGGGGATTTAGTGGGATAGGGAAAAACTGTACTCTTCAAAGTGCTAACCATGGTTATCACCAGCAACCATACACTGACAACTATTTTATGTTTTCTTGACTATACGATTCGTATCACATAATCTAAACACAAATATACTGCAAGTTATCAGGGAAACTCTAGACAAGCTTCCATTAACAGGTTCTTTTAAAAGTCTGAGACAGAATCTTCAAATGCTATTGAGTCATAAGATTAATTACAGTTGACTTCATAATAAAACATAAATGCTTAGTAACTAACAACATGCATGATCTAAGTTCAAGTTACTTAGTGAATTCATAAATAGATAAGCTGATCTAGCTATATGCCAGGGTCAGTAAGAATCCATAAACTTATACTGAGGTCTCAGAAGGACTTGTTTAAAAGGCAAAACCTCAACTACAGGCAATCCACGCAAAGAATAAGACTAGGAGACAGTAAGCTAAGAATAACATGTATTCAGCATACATATCAATCACAGGTAGACAGCTACAAAGCACCTCTATTGTTGGTTTGGGAGAAATTCTAGAAATGTAAGGGGAACATGATCAAAGAATACTAGGAATGTCTTCCTAATCATACTGTTCACAAGTATCAGCCTTGGAGTGATGCTGAGGCAATCTGGCCACTCCTTTCATTCTTAACACTGAGGGAGAAAACAGACTACCACCAAAGGAAAACAGGATAACACAAGCTATGTGTGGAGGTTCACATATTTCCAACATGTAAGATTATGACTGGCTCAGAATACTACGTGCTCTCATCAACGAACTATGGTCTAAGTGAGGGCAAGTGTATGTCATCCTCGCCAGTCCCCAAATGATGACAAGCCTAAGCAAATCCAAAGTACTGCCATTCTCCTCTGAACCTCCCCACAATAAGCAGACTTTTGCCCCCTCCAGTGATGAGGGACAACAATGCAGCCTCACCTGGCATGCCTGCAGCCAGTCCTTGTCCAAATGCAAGGGCAGAATTCACTGCTGCAGCTGCCACTAGTGGATCGGCTTGCTGTCCCTGCTGGTTCTGATTTGGCGTCAAAGGACGCTGGCTGGCTCCTCCACGGAGAACCTGGGAGACAAATAAATCAACGTTTTCTTCACTGGAAACATCTAAGACCCAAGACGTGCTTAAGTTAAATCAACTTTAAAAACTGATGATTGTAAACCATTTTTCCAATAATGTTTTTATGTGACATGGATGTTAGGATTTTATAAAAAAATCAATTAACAGCATTTCATATAGTGAAATTTCATTCTACCACTTTTAGTTTAAGAAACATATTACCTTTATAAGAGTTAAAACCATTTAAAAGTTATAATTCAGTCATTAATCAAATACTTAATGCCTAACATCTGGCAGGTATTGGGGATAAAGCAATGAGCAAGACACACAAAGCTCCCATCTTCTTGGAGTTTTTATTCCAACAAATGGGAGCTAGACAGTAACCCTATAAATAATCAAAAGAGGGTGAAAAAAATTATGCTAAAGTGGATGAGAGGTTTAGATATGATAAACAAGAATAATTTACCCACATCACCAAGTTATAATATCTGTATTAAAAAATAAAAAACCAAACACATAAAAAAGGTTGTATTTTCTTTATGGAATATGAGAACATTTTCTCTACCCTATAACACTATTCCCATTCATCAGAGGCCAAACAGCCCCAAATGAAATCAACAGATTTGATTGTAGAAGGCGTCTGACCTGTTTCTATTTTTCCTCATAAATTTCACAGACAGCAATCTAAATCGATGTAAGTATCAGTCAAGAACATTGACATTTCAGTGAATACCTGTTCTGCCGCTGTGATAAAGGATCTTTTTCTTTAATTAATGAAAGATAAGATGCTGATAATCATTGTTAAGAATCTATTTCAAAAGATCTATATATGACAGTAAGTAAAAATGCAAAACCCAATAACAAAGCTAAAATTACCAAAGTTTATGCATTTTGCAAAGTTTTCAAACGTGAAATTCTTATCAGATCATTTTCATTATCACTTTGCTATTTATAAAAGCTACACACGTAATCAAGAGTCCATGTACAGAGAAACACTACTATCAAATATTTATTAAATGAGTATTTAAAATGAAAGACACTGTCCATATTGGCAAAAAGAGATGTACAGACACTAAATCCACCGAAAGTTTCTCATTTCCTTATCCACAGAAGTAGTGAGAGGAATAGCTAATCACGCAAATTTGTAGGAAGTATTAAAATTAATGTCTGCAAGGCACTAACCCAGTAACCAGGAAACAATCAATAACCAATAGTTAATTCCTATCAAAATATTAGGCAATTTATCTATCTGTGACCGAAAGAATTCTAATGGACTTTATAAGAGAAGGAACGCTTCAATCTATATAGACAGAAGACTCAAGAGAAGTTGCACAGGTGAGAGTTTGGGCCAAGCCTGAGAAGATGCCTCACCAACAATCCAGAAGAGCTCTGACTCAAGGAAAAGTAAACAGCACTTACAGAGATATGGCAAAATACTAATAGTTCAAATTTTTTTTTAATTTTAAAAGAAGAAGGAAAGTCAATGAAAACATCCTTTTCATAGGGCATAATGAATTAGGCTTCTGTTTTGTTAGGAGCTGTGTACAGAGTCACAGGACAGGGAAATGGACAGGGTGTCCGAAGAGAGGGGCAGTCCAGACCACTGAGCTGTTTCACAATGACGACAGCAATGTGCAGCCTCTCAGTCAACTCTCTAGAAATCGATGCGGTACCCTTGACGATAAACCAAAGTTTGTAAGTGAGCTCCCAATATTCATACTTTAATTTCATAAAGAAATGTCAAGCCCGGGAAACAAATATGTAAAATTTCACAAGTAACATTTTACACATTGAATAAAATCAACAAAATTGACTGAATATCTATTTGTAAAATGCTATCCTACAAGTCAGTTTACTATTTTCATGATGCAAAAAGTATTAAATTCTAATTTCTTTTCAAAGGTAGTAATTTTAAATATAGCATTAAAATTTAATAAGCAAGCAGATAGATGCTCAACGGAGATATTTTAACAATCATTCAGCCTTCTATAGTTCATCGTACTTGGTAGAATCATCATCTATATAGTCTCCCCTCATCTAGAGGCTTAAGAAGCCATTCTAAACTTCTCTCTCATGATACAACACCCAGCATCAAGCCACCACCAAGATTACCCCCATGCCTGAGTTCACCTAATATCCAGAATTTTTTCTTCACCAAACATTTTGAAATTTTTAAAAAATGAACATTTTTATCAGGTGTCAAAAGAATCTTCGAAAAGAATGAAAAAGGAATCAGAAAAAAGATGGAGTGGCCAAGAGGTCAACTCCAGCAATTAGATTTGGAAAAGAGTTAGCGTATCTAGAAAGTAACAGATGCTTTTTGATAAAAGGCAAAGGCCAAAAAGGTCAAAAAGTTTTAAAACAACCTCTCATTTAAATGACTATAACCAAAGAAGTTCACCATGAAAATCATATTTTTCTAAAACATCTGAAGTCAGAAATTGGCAAAAATGACACTGGAATGAAAAAATGTATACTTGTCAAAAGATAATTTGAATAACAACTTTTTCACAGTAGAGTCTGTTATTGTTGGTGACAGAAAACTCAGAAATAATGCACCTGACTGTCATGCTCAATTTATAGCTAAGGATGTATTCAGAGACGTCATGCAACTTGCCTTAGTTGCAACTAGTCAGTGGTAGAACAAAGACCAGATCTCAGGTTTTCTATCACTCTAGATATCATATGGTCAGAAGATAGCACGAACTGTGAATTTACACACTTGTGTTCAAATCTTAACAATTTAATACATGTGTGACCCTGGGCACAGAAATTCCATTCCCTCAATCTTATGCTGGGAAGTCATGTAATCTACTTAGAATGAGAGAAACTATATGTAGAGCACTTAGCTTTAAACAAAAAGATTTCAGTAAGATGTACTTATTACTATTTTTCTTCTTCAGTCTACTAGAGCTGATTTGAAAACACGGCTATTACTTCAGTCTTCCAAATTCATGATCTGGCAGCCAGTTAAAACACAAAGATCATCAACTGATAAGTACCAACTTTCCACAAAGAGTAGCTATTAAGAAATTTATTAATAGAGGTCACTCTTCTGTCAACAAATTATATGCTGAATCCCCTCTGCAGGTGGTACTAGAATTGTACCTACTGTAAAGAAAACCACACATTAACTTCCAGAAAGTCATCTAACTGAAAAAATACTGAGCCAGACAAAACTAGCTAGAATTTCAAGACCTGGTTTTTCTATAAACCTGTGAAATCTAAGAAATTAAACATACACCTTATTAGTGAGAATGATAAAAAGCAAACAGTTCTTGTTTGGATCATTATCATATGTACATATATGAGCATGGTGTTTTTCCTCAAAACGAAGGGAAAAAAAAGCTTTAATTTGATGATGCTTACCAAAAGCCTAAATGCTCGTTTTATTTGCTCAAAAAAATTTACATTTCCAGGACATTATACCATGGAAATAATCAAGGATTTATGCAAAGGATATTAAGCTTATTTATAACACCAAAATATTACTAAGTTATAGCAACAGTTACATAAATATAACAAATAATAATGGACTGGTCAAAATAAAGAATGAGGCACTCTTTGATGGATTTAAAAACAATAAATAACACGGAAGAGTATAATAACAAGATGCAAAGCTGTGTGGACAGCATAATCCCAATTTTATAAGAAATTAATTAAATAGTAAGACTAGAATGACAGACACCAAACATTTATACTGGTTTTTTTCTGACACAAGGATTTAAGGGATTTATTTTTCCCTTCAAGTAATTCAATTCACCATAACTTTCAGAAATAAATAGTTATTATTCTAGCAAGCAAGAGAAAACAGCCTAATATAAAAAGACACTTAGTTTTGCAATTAACTATCCCTTTTCTCATCTTGGTTAAAAAGCTTACTCTAAGTTAAAAAAGATACAAATAGGTTTAAGATTTATGTCCAATTCAATAGATGTTACTACACATAAAATAGACAATCAAGGACCTACTGATAACACAGGGAACTATATTCAATATCTTGTAATAACCTATAATGAAAAAGGATTTGAGAAAGAATATATAAATATATATGTGTATGTGTATATATGGATGTATAACTGAATCACTTTGATACACACCTGAAACTAATACAACACTGTAAAACAACTATACTTCAATTTTTTTTTTATAAAACAGATGCCATAAATAAGCAATCTGAAGAACTAGTACCTTCCCTTTGGTAGCAAACTACTTAAAGAGAGAGCCAGAAGTGATCTGAGAACGGTGCTTAGAAAGTAACCAAAGTATCAAAGCAAGAAAACTTCACCATCACTAAACTGGAAAATCCTCTTAAGCAGTATCACATGGTATGTCATACCATGATCTCACTTTGTCATGCTGACCAAAGAACAGATACATAAAAGGCATTCAGTAAAGCACAGGCGAGTCTGTCTGAACTCATATATCACACGAGGGAACTCACTCACTCACCATTTACAGTTTCTCTATCAGGAACAACATTACCGTTTAATTACACACAATAACTAAGATTCACACTCGGTTGGGGTAAGTTTTGTTGGCATTTACCTGCTGCTGCCCTTGCTGAGCCTGTGGGGTGGTCTGCTGATTAGCAGAATTTGTTGCTGCAGCAGCGGCGGCGGCTTGCTGCTGGAAAAGACTGGCAGGGTAGACCCCCCAGGGAGTAACTCCGTAATACTGGGGAGGGACCACAGCCGGGCCTAAAAATAGCAAGAGAAAGGTAAGAAAAATTTAGATTATTAACAATCAGAGTTTCCAAAGACTATATTTGATTAACCAGACACTGCTGTAAAATATTAATATATTGATTCATTTTAGCTAATCATGAATTCTTTGTTTTAAAAACAGAAAATATTCTATGTGATTCCCACACCAAAGTCCCCTAAAGTCAGCAATATACTCCAGGCCTAGAGAAAGAAGCTGGGGAAGGACCAAGCATTGGAGATATTGAAAGGGAGTATAACTGATAAAATTGGAAGAAACTAAGAACAGATGGAGGAATTGGCCTTGGTCAAGAAGGCAAAGGTGTGTTTTTACCGAGAAAGAAAAAATATATATAGGATAGATATAGACAAAGTTTGCTACTAAAAGGGAAATGGAAAGTCTGTATGCTTAAAGTGATGGAACACAGCGAAAGATGAAGCTGCACCCTGCTTTCAGTCTAAGGACGACACCTGAAGTGACTGATGGGGACAGGGATCTTGGTGCTTCATTAACTCCAGAAGCATGAAAATCCATCAGTTGTCTGACAACAAAGCCCAGACACGCCACTGAACTTCCACGGCTCAAATTTGAAGAAGCTTGTTTTTCCCATCTCTATTTTTAATGTCACAATAAGCATTCAACATAACTACATTTAGATATTGGAATGTGAAATTTTAAACTTAAGTCAAAGCTGAAAACAGACGGAAATGGAAAAAAAAAAAGACACCTCGACTTCTCACAGACCTGAGTATTCTATACAAAACTGAGCGTTCTGTTTTAACCTCTTTGACAACAAGCTACCACTGCAGTCTCTGCCAAACAGAACAAGCAGGAGAGAAGTTAACAGAGCTATGCGGACAGCAACCTAGGTGGGGCAAAAATCTAAACCACAGAATTCTCTGAAGCTGGTGGCTAGAAACATCAAGGCTCATTTGTCAACCAAGACAAGGGCACAAAGCCAGCATCTCACATGTGTGGGAACACATATCTAATGAGAATTTTCCTAGTTAAAGCAAAGTTTCAAATATTTGCAACTTGATTAAATAATATCTGCACTTTTCAGTGAAATTCCATAGACCTGTTTCAAATACATCCATTCTGACATAGTAGCCAATCCTGTAAAAATATGTATTTCATTAAGTCAAAAAAAACTGGTTCATGTTTTTGCTTCTCCATTAAATTCTAAAACACAAATAAGTCAAATTATATTACTGTCCAATATTACTATGACATTTCTTTTCTTTTTAACTCTGACATTTCTAATTTGGCATTTTCTGTATCTGTAGTCTTAGATGAGATCAAGAATCTGTTTATAAAGGTGCCCATGGTCAAACACAGTGCAAAATGGTGCAAAATGAAGGTGCTGCTTAGGAAGGCTATGCTACATCATTTTTTAATAATAAGCAAATAAGTTAAAAATTTTTAAACATGTGGGCATGTTTGGCTCAGGATGCATCATTAATTGAGCTTGATTCCCTCAGGATGTCTGTTTCAATTTCTGTGGATTAACATTCCACAAGAATATGCAGTTTTAGTTTATAACAGTTTAGTTAACATTTCTGCTCTGTGTGAAAGCACTTAATTCATTTTCCATTTGGCTCAGATGATAAGTACAAAAGCAAGATTCTCATCATCAAACTATGATCTCACTGAGGACAACTTTTGTCATCTCTAAGACTGGTTCTTTGTTTCAAATAACATATGGTAAGTCAGTAGAGGAAAGTTAGTAAAGGAAAGAAGTACAAAAAAGATAATTCAAGACAACATGGACAGTATATGACAGTGCAGTACATGCACAGGCTTTGAGCTAGATCTGACTTAAATCTCAACTCTGTAACATTTAAATTATGTGACCTCTACTACCCAAAGTAATCTACAAAATTAATGTCATTCATATCAAATTACCCATGACATTTTTCACAGACCTGGAACAAATAACCCTAAAATTTATATAGAACCAGGAAAGACTCAAAATTGCCAAAACAATTTTGAGAAAAAGAACAAAGCAGGAAGCATAATCCTGCCAGATTTCGGACAATACTACAAGGCGACAGTAATCAAAACTGCATGGTACTGGCACAAAAACAGACATACAGACACCAGTGGGACAGAAGGGAGAACCTAGAAATAAACCCTCACACCTACAGTCAATTAGTCTTCAACAAAGGAGGCAAAAATACACAATGGAAAAAGGACAGTCTCTTCACCAAACAGTGCCGGGAAAAGTTGAACAGCCACATGAAAATAAATGAATTTAGAACACATTCTCAGACTGTACAAAATGTCTTAAAGACTTAAGATATGACACCATAAAACTCCTAGAAGAGAACACAGGCAAAACATTCTAACATAAATCATACCACTGTTTTCTTAGGTCAGTCTCCCAAAGCAAGAGAAATGAAAATAAAAACAAACAAAAGGGACACAGTCATGTTTACATACACAAGCAAATAAATACAAAGTGATAAGAGAAAGAGTGAGGACAGGTTAACAAAGGACGCTTTCTACAGGTGACAATACCAGCTAAGAAGCTTCCCAGGCAAAGTATGGGGAAAGAGTTTACTCTAGAGGACTAAGGAGACCGTAATGTCTAAAGACGCAGAGGCCTAAACCAGTGCGGTGTGTGTAGCAAACCAAAATCAATTTAATACTGCTAGAATGTATGATATGAGACCCAGGGCGGCGGGGGGGCCCTGCCGGGTAGAAGTGGTGCACATGTGGAGATGCTCGTATAGTCATGGAAAGACTGCTATACATAGTGGGTCCCAATCCTCACCAATCCTTAGAATGTCATGGTAGCTCCTTTCAAGTACTGATTTCAAGGAACAATCCACCATCACCACCCAAGTAATTTGGAATGACCAGCCATGCTGACGTTATCTGCAGTGTACTGTATTAGGTAGGTAAGACAGAAATCAATAAAGGATTTAAGTAGAAGGGTGACATAGATTTGTGTTTGAGACTGTTTTCTCAAACAATCTAGGTGGGTGAACGAGGGAGAAAAAGGAAGAAAGCTGGTAAAATATAAGAGAGAACAGCTGTAAAAGTCTAGGTAAAGATTAAAGGATCTGCCATAGTAGGAAGATATAAGCAAGGGGAGAAATTCCCAAAATATATATGAGCAACTGGTGACTCAGTGGAGCAAAAATATCTATACAGTAACACATCACTGTAAATGAATTAATTAATTTAGGAAGTGGTCTAAAGCAGAGGTCCCCAACTCCCAGCCTGCAGTCTGTTAGGCACTAGGCCACACAGCAGGAGGTGAGCAGCAGGCAAGTGAGCCAAGCTTCATCTGCCAGTCACCATCGCTTACATTAGAGCCTGAACCACTCACCCCACTGCCCAGCCCCTACCTCCCACCATCTATGGAAAAACTGTCTTCCACGAAACTGGTCCCTGATGCCAAAAATGTTGGCGACAAGAGGCCTAAAGGCATTTGCACCAAGCCAAAGAAAAAAGACAGGAGGTAGCTGATTAACCTCATTTTAAATATGTTTAAATCTGAGGTTATAGATGGGCAGAGATATTTAGCTGGCAGATAGACGGTCCTGGAAATCAGGAGAGAAATATCCACTGGAAACACGGATTTGTAAAAGAGTATAAAAAATGAATGCCCATCAAAGGGACTTCTTTTAGCAGGTGAGAAAATCCCTCATGGCAAAACGTCTCACCTAGCGTCGCTGCTGCAGCCAATCCAGCTGTGTAGGGATCCGTCCCTGGGGGAGCAGCACTGATGATATATGGGTTGGGGACGAATGCAGCGGGAGCTAAACCTGCTGAAAACATACCTGTCAGTAAAAACAAACTTGACTAAAACAAACCTACCAAACTCCTACACAGTCTGGCTAAATATTCTGTGGGGAGGAGAAAAAAGAGAAGCTACAATAGGTTGAGTAAAGTGGACTTTCAAAAAGATAATACCTGTACTAAAGATTATGGTGGCATCCATCTATCATCTTTTTTTAATAACCTCTGCTAAAGATTACAATTAAAACTACTAAGCAGTTTTAAATTTAGCACAATTTCTAAAAGACTAATGAAATTATAATAGGTTAAAATAAAGTGATTTAAAACAGTTTGTAATGGGATGGAGGGAAGTATTTATTTCCATTTAAACAATTCTCCTGTTCTCCTCAAAGAAAATGTATGCCTATTTATAAAGACTACTATCTGTAAGTACAAATTAAATCAGACCCAGGCAAAGGTCTAGACTTAATACAGGTGACCCTTTGACAACACAGGGGATAGGGGTGCAGACATCTACACAGCCAGAAATTCATGTGTAACTTTAAAATCAGCCCTCCATAGCCACACTTCAGCATCAACGATTCAACCAAGGATCAAGTAGTACTGTAGATCATATTTATTGAAAAAAATTCATATATAAGTGGACCTGCACAGCTTAATCCCATGTTGTTCAAGGGCCACCTATGTAACTAGGCTAGAAGCGTCTTTTCTTCCACAGCATTTCACAATCCGTGATGGGTGATTTTCTATCTATTCAATCATGTCATTTTAACCACCCCCCTTTATAAAATTTGTACTTGTATAGCACTATTTCAAAAAGACCCCAAAAAAGCTGTTTGGGGGGGGGGGGGGGCGGGGAGGAGTCCAGTGTCAGCAGTAAGACAAAAATATGTTCCATAAGATAAAAAATATGTTAATATCAAGACATTAACAAGTACAACAGGTACAGAGCAACTTTAAAAACCAGTGATTATGATACAACTTTTTAAATTTTTCAACACATGCTACTTGGAAAATAGGTTTACAGGTACTACTTGCCACCTAATAAGATGTGATGTTGAGACACCCATAGTCTATATATGCTCAACAAGCACAAAATTGTTATTTAAGTTCATCCAAACCTACCAAGAGAGCTGATGCTAGTCACTACTACAGGAAATACTTTACATCCTGAAACAGCTGGCAGAGCAATAACAGGATACTAAGAAATCTTATGAGTTAGGTCTAGAAAAATAAGAAGGTGGCTAAAGACAACTGGACAAGAGTTAGAGGCCGTTGACTCTGAGATCTGTCAGGACTTTCAGTCAGTCCATACTAGCTGGGTTCCACAGCAGCCACTGTCCTAAGGTGGGGCCACCCCTACAAGGCAGCCTCTGGCTTAAGGACTTACCGATGTGGGGTTGATGCGCGGCTGCTAACGCATACTGCTGCTGCTGAGCGGCTGTCAACTGCTGGACAGCAAGCGCATTGGGTCTTTGGAACAGCTGAGGGAAGAAAAGGGCATGATGAGGTTAGAGAACCAATCTAATGAAGGAATGTTAAAGCCTCTCTGAATAAAAGTTTCCATAAACTCTTGTTTAGACATGATGCTTTTAACAAGAATGTTCTCATGCTCTACTCCACTCCCTTGGTATCTATGATGCTTCATACTTCTGTTTTCCCTCTACTACTCTGGCTCAATTTGGTGAGCCCAGTTCCCACGTGCTGACTACTTGCTTCACAGGTTATCTGTCCCCTGAACCATAAACATACATACAAATGCCCTAACGGTTGTTTCAGGTCTGAGGGCGCTGCCTGATCCAGAGCAAGCCAGAAACTAAACAAATGTACTACAAATGACTTACCTCACTGCACCGAGTGCTGTTATCTCCCTTCAGTTCTTTTGAGAACTCCACAAACACTCTGAAATAATCCTCATCTACTCACATTTTAGACAGGAAAAGGGAAAGTTTTCATTTCATCCCCTGGCTGTCTCTTCTGGGGAAAATACTGAATATCTTCCTCAACTAGTGGTTTATAAAAACAGGTCAAGTGGACAATGTGTAACTTTCAGGGGCTCCCGAATTTCCTAGGATACCAATCCTTTTACATGTGAGAAATAAAACAATAGAAGTATAGCTGCTACTAACAAAACTTGGATTATGAGCTTAGTTTCCAAGAAAAGGAAAGGAATTCAAAGGTCTTGACAGTAAGAATATCCTAAGATTCTCTCTTATTACAAAGTCAATCATTCATTTTAAATTATTTTTGAATCAAAACCTGATAGGCACTGTGCAAGGAACTAAGTTTACAACACTAAATAAAATGTTCATACAGTTTAATAGGAACAATACTGGTACCAAGAAAGGGGATACCTGATTTTGGATTGCCCTGATATGCCTCCTTCCAAGGAGTTATATACTGAAGACGTCTTTATTTACTGAAATCAGACTGGGAGAATTTACTGCTGGGACTTCCCTACAAAGGACCTTCAACCTACCTACTCTTTCTACAGGACTTTTCAGGGGTTAGGCTAACATCACTGGATGATATACAACACATACCGTGGATCTTGAACCACGGATGTCTTCATAAAGAAACCTGTTTTGGACTGTAGGTGATAATGTCATTCTGACAACTCAATTTAATTACTGTCACAACTGAACTTTGATTCAGTTGTGGTGAACCTGACTGTTATGATTTGGTTACTTCTCTGCCTCAAGTATAAAAACAGACTGACTTTAATTTTTTTTCTAAAGGTGAATAGTCTGAACATACTGACCAACTTCACCTGTTACCTCTCTCTCTATATATATATATTTATCTTTCTAAAAACCAGAGTAAAATAAGTGTCTGCTTTCAGAGTATGAATGTCAAAAGTAACCATGTAGTACAGGTTTCAAAAATGCTTTATACAGCTTTTTTTATTTTCAAAGGTTAAAGAAAAGGAAAACTTCATTATAGTGCTGGTAAAAAAAACAGCTCTACTTCATAAGCACTGATTAAATGTCAAGCATTCAAAAGAAATACAGGACTCTACTGGGAAATATATCAAAACAACTGTTCATTCCAGGAAGGGAGCCAACCAGTACTATTTGGTAACTACAATCTTGTGATCATCGCCAAGTTGGTTTGGTTTCACCTGAAGGATAGTGCCTCGTACTCCTCCTACCAACAGCTCTCCCCAAACCCGTCCCTTCAAGAGGCGCATCCAGGAGGCAGAAAACAAGTAAAACAGTAGAGAGTTGTCCAAATTTTTTCCAAGACTGTAAAAACACCTCCTAGTTCCACTAGGTATCTACCATCTATTCAATGGGTCTCTGGAATTTTCCTAGCCTAAACCTTTTGAAATATTTAACATCTCAGACAATGCTCATGCTAGCCTCTTCCCTCTACCTTTCTTGGCCCTGCTGCAAATAAAATAACTCATTTCACTCAACAAATTTTTTTTGAGCACTATTAGCTAGGCTCTGTGACATGAAGCTAGGAGAATGATACTGTGTTCAGAATGTAACTCTTGAGGTTATCTTGACTTACTAACCAAAAACAGTACTTTAACACCATTCCATTATGACTTAACCTCACTTTGTATGTTTTTAACATTTTTTAACATTTCATGTAACATTACATGCATGTACTGTATCTGTAAATATATATATACACACACACACACACACACACATATACACACACACACACACACACACAGTTTATGAATAAAAGTAACCACTCCACGTAACATTAGTTTGGGGTTCTCACTACTGTGTTACCACATTGAACACTGGGACTAATTAATAATTTTAACTAGAAACATATAGGCCTTATAACTGCTCCCATATATCCTATGTTTGAGAGTTGATTAATGTGTTCATGATTGTGACAGAGAAGGAATTATTTTGAGTGCCTTCTGCAGTAAACAATTAAACATAAGTAAACTATACATCAACAGCAGACAGATTTCATCATAGCATAAATTACAGCAATTCTGGCACATTCTCGCATGTAACCAGTCCAATATTAACTGGAAATATAGGTTATTAAAAAAACAAAACTGGGTAACTGCCAAGTGATAGGTTCCAGAGGATCCTGAACAACGCATACAAATGCGTTGTTTAGCACTGGGCAAAGTGCTAAACTCTGTCCCTTTCTCACCTCAAAATAAAACGTACTGCCAGGCCTGACTTCTTACGAGTTTAAGGCAATATGCCTAGTGGAGAGCGGATAAAAGCACAGACTCTGGGGCCAGAAAACCTGGACTGGTATCTCAGGTCCACCACTGACCCTGTGTGCAGGACGCTGGGAAGCAAAGTCACTTTGTGCCTCACTCTCTTCCTCTCTCTAAAGATGGACAATAAAGATCTAACTCATAAGGTTGTTTGCTAACTATTAAAATCAATACACATAGAAGTCCTCTCTATGTGATACTCTTTCTGATGAATGAGGCAAGCACCCCCAAACACAGACACAGCCCTTCTGTGGGCCACCTCTTATAGTGCGTCATGTAGCAAGGCAGTCCGGGAAGGGACAAAGAAAGCAGAAGGCAATACTCTTCCGAGTCAGGTGGCACTGACATATATACACTGCTAAGTCACTTCAGTCGTGTCCGACTCTGTGCAATCCCACAGACGGCACCCCACCAGGGTCCCCCGTCCCTGGGACTCTCCAGGCAAGAACACTGGAGTGGGTTGCCATTTCCTTCTCCAATGCAGGAAAGTGCAAAGTGAAAGTGAAGTCACTCAGTCGTGTCTGACTCTTAGTGGCCCCATGAATTACAGCCTACCAGGCTCCTCCGTCCATGGGATTTTCCAGGCAAGAGTACTAGAGTGGGGTGCCATTGCCTTCTCCAATATATACACCATCATGTGTAAAACATAACTAGCGGGAAGCTGTTGTATAACACAGGAAGCCCAGCCTGGTGCTTTGTGACAACCTAGAGGGGTGGGATGGGGGGATGGGGGTACTCAACAGGGAGGGGAGTTATATATCTATATATATATAATTATGACCTATTTGTGATGATATACGGCAGACACCACAACATCGTATAGTAAAAAAATTAAAATGCTAATAGCATACACAACAAACTAACAAAAGTGATAAAAAGGATGAAAGCAGGAGTGGAAAGAAGAATAACAACTGTTCATCTTTTTACATTGTTTTGATTTTTTGAACCATGTGAATGCTACTACCTATTCAAAAATTAAATGTTAAAAAGTATACAAAATAGACCCCCCAAAAAAACTTCTGAGCAGTGTTAAAGTCAAAGTCCTGCTGAGTTCATGAGCACCACCTGCTTTAGGTCACAAAGAAGAAAGAAAAACCTTTTTGTTTTTGTTGTTGATAAGTAATTTTAAAACATATACCATGCTAAAAAAAACTATGAATGCAGTTAAACCTGAAGGTGAGACAGCTCCACACACAGAGTTTTATGTTTCTAGAACCAGGTCCAAAGCAAAGCACGAGGAGCCAGAAACTGAGACAAAGGTGTCTGCAGAGCAGGGTTTAAGACCTTCAGGAAGTCTCCGAGCGTCTCGATGTCTTAATTTTCTTATCTATAAAAATGGCTGCCCTACCTGACAAGGCTATTGCCAGAATTCATGGAGAAAAGCCTTTTAAACACTAAGAGTATTACATCAATAGTGGGGCTATAAATTTTAAAGAAAAAATTATATTCTGGCGCTAGTCCTCAGTATATGAAATTTTTGAAAATCTGCTACTGTCTATAGCCTCTAGATCAAAGTTCATTTTTGATCAGGTTATCTGAACAGTTGCAATAGTTAACATATAATTATAATGATTTTTAGTATAACAGGTACATACAAACTATGCTGCCAAACTTAAAAAAAAAATTCACATTTCTTTAGCAGATGAAGAATCTGATTTCAAAATAAATGACTTCTAAATAAGTGAGGAAAACAAAATACAGCCTTTCATCAAGCAAATTATTATCTTTAGAGGAAAATCATATTCTAAAATTTCATCAAAGAACAATAAAGGTATGTTTCAAATGACCTAACTGCTAGCTAAAGTCGGCATTTCAACAGTGACTATACACATGACGCTGACAAAATAATCTTCCTCTCATTTATAAATGAAAAGAAAGCCAAGAATTTTAAATACCTATATTAAAACTATGCAAACTCAGTCTCATAAGAATGACATTTAAATCACTACCACACGTTAAAAAGCAATGCATGCCAACTTCCTCTGCCATCTGACTAAGGCTTTCAGAGTATTGCTTCTTTGTTAAAAATTCACGCTTAACAGATTAGAGTTTCAGTACATCAGTACGCAATTTTGTAACGCATGCCACATTATTAGGCCATTTTTACAGTAACTGAACCCTAAAATAAAGAACGTCAACAATTAACCAGATTAACCCACCTGATTATCAACTTAATCTTGGCTGTGGTTTCTGTTACTAGGTTGTAATACAATGAAACCTAGCAATAATTTTCTAGAATATATTTAGATGAACAGAGATAATTTCATGGCCATTTACTATGCAAGCATCATAACTCAAAACAGTATGAACACATTACATATGAACTGTTCACTGTGTTTTCCAGGATTAAAGAGAAGACAATGAGGACAAAGTAAGGAGAGTGGTATCAATGAGATTTCAAACCACCCTAAATTAAAGGTTCCTAACCCCAGACCTTTGTACTTGAGGCAAGCAAAATTACTGTCAGGAAATTTAGCATGCCCTTCAGTTATTATCATAGGCAACAAACCACATTAAATTTAGCCACACTTCTGTGATTCGATCACAAATAGAAATCATGTATTTTCATATTACTTTACAACTGCTAGACATCTCACAATCTTGTTTATGCTCACCACCATGGCCAGTACAACTACGTCTATCTCATGCATCATATGAAAAAGAAGCAAACACCCATCATTCAATTTGCTTTTAAATACTGTTATAGCTATTTTTATATAATTGGCTTCTTTTGTAATCATACTTACATTATACATTTTAAGACAGTATTCTAAGAATTCAGTCTGAGATCTTACCTAACTGCCAAGGCACCATAAAAGGAATCCCTGCTATAAATACATCTTAGGTTAAGATGATGGTTTACAGTGATTAGATAAGTAGCTTAGTTATCCAAAACCAAAGTATCCCTAAAGACAGTTAGTCTGTAATGAACTGAATGAAAAATATCTTCCCTATATTTTCAGGATGCTCTATATTATGTATCTAATTACAGGCTGATATTAACAGTCTTATGAAACCAACTTATTACCCCAAATGAAATGAAATAGGACACAAGAAGGATTTACTTTGTCAACTATCAAACCAGATCCACTCATAAGATCATCAACATACCCTACCAATTATAGCAAATAACTCCAAAACTCCCAACTTAAAAAAAAAAAAAAACTGATGCCCATTTAAGAAAGCCATGATAAAAGAGCAAAATATATAGAAAAATACGTGCTACACTACATGTTTAGTTCAACCCTCACAATCATTAATATTGTCTGTACTCAGTCCTGGCTCTTAATGCCTGTGACCTGGACTCAGTAACCAAATCCAACTATTTCTGTTTCCCTTTTATGTGTACCTTCTACTCTTACTAACCTATGATCACACCATCGTCATTTCCATCTCCATAACTCTGTTCTCTTAACTGCAGGAATATATATTCCATCTCTCATCCAAGTTAGGTCTATACAAACTTGGTCCTCAATGAGCCTTCCCCTGGTCTGATAGGATTCTTGACCAATCAATTTAACATTTAGTAGCTCAACTGTTCCAGAACTGTTTTATATACTGTAAGACTATTATGAACATTAGCTCTGTTCATTACGGACAAAACCTAAAGTCCCTGCAAGGATACAACAGTCAATAGTTAACTGACTAATATGGACAAAAGAATGTCTAAAACTGCTTCTAAGCTAACACTGCACGAAAAAAGTAAATCATGTTAATTCAGTCATCACTTCTTAAAATGCCTTGTTAATGCCTGTACGACAGCACAGCAAAGCTGGTAAGACTCACAACACTATCTATGTAACCTCACAAGTCACTTTTTTTCAACCTCAACTACCATCCAGGGTGACTATTTCTATATTACCTATTGAACATGTATGTTAATGTCTAATTTTAAGCTCTTAGTTTACTATTTTCTCCACTGGAGTTTTCATTCTTTTCCTGGTATAAGTAAGTCTTGCAAAGCACAGCTCAAGATCCATGTCTTCTGTAAGTCCTTCCTTGCCCAGCAAACACTATGCTCTCTCTAGGATGTGGGCATAAATAGTCTCATCACTTGTCATCAAGTATTTCCTTACACTATCTAAATGACCAAATGAGCCACAATAACTAAACTGAGAACCATGGGGTTGGGGGAAGTCTGTTCCATTCATGAGAGATATGCCTGACTACAGGTAACAACAAAAAATAAGAACAGAAGGTTATAATCTGCAATCCACAGATCTGTGATCTCCCTCAAGTTATGCACAAAATTGAGTCTCAAAAGAATCATGTTTTTTTTGATGTGAGGACTATGGCTTTTAATCAGATGGCAAAAGAGGGCTGTGACACTAAAAAGGTGAAGTACTGATTCAGGAAATAAATGTCCTGGCTATTAAAAAGGTCCCATTATTCACCTATGATAAACAATCTAATGGGCTAGACCTAAAGGACTCACATATTAGAATACATGCAAGACCTCAAAGAGTGGCCTTCAGACCTCTCCCAAGGCTAGCTTTCAACCTTAGTTTGATGAGGTATATTAAACACAGGGGATGTTCTGAGATAATGTAACAGGGGTGTGGAAAAGGTTCCCTGAAAACTTGGTCCATCAAAGCAAAAGCAGAGGACACAGAGAGATCAAGACTCCATCTTACCCTCTAGGTGATTACAATCTAGCAGAGGATTATCAGACAAGGAGACACCATGACTCTTTCTCTTAGAGGAAGCGCAAGGCACTACAGTGACAGAAATGACTTTTTGATTTAGAGATCAAGAAAGGTAACCAAAAAAAGGGGGGTAATATATAGCACTGGACCTTGAAGAATGAGAACCATTTTAATTATTAGAAATGGAAAGAGGAATAAAATCTAATGAAAAGCAAAAGGGTAAAAAGGGATTAGAAGGATAAAGTGTAGAAACAAACACCAATTTCCAGTAGAGAAAGGGTTCTTCCATCTTAATAACTACTGGCTTTTATGCAGCAGCCTTTGGGAAGTTAAGGGTCCTAAAGAGTCTTGGGTCAATGATTTCTAGGCAGGCTATCAGTACACCCAGTATAAGAATGTGTACAGCCATCTACTCAAAATAGCAAGAATTATGAGCCCATGGGACAAAATAACAATAAACACATCCTATGATGACGGTGTAACTGTGTAACAATGACCCTATATTGCAGCAACCAAGACATGCATGGGAAGTCAGAATTCAACCACAGTTCAACTTGCAAAATAATGGCATTCGCTTCCAAAAACTGCTGAAATGTGATCCATGGTGAAGGCACCCCAGGTTTTATAAGTCAGAGCAGGTGGTGTCTTTGATGTAGTTGTGTGAACTATTTGTGGGCATGCAAAAGTACATTTCTGTTCAAGTTCTAATAATTATCCAGCCTCCTCAAAAATTGGTAGAATTACTCTGAAACCCAAGTTCAGTAAATCAAAAGTGAATCACAACTTTAATTACGAGGTAACAATTAAATGACAGAGAATCAGATTGTCATTCATAAGAGGTTAGAGACAAACACTTCTTAAATAACAAGCCAAGAGTCAGATTGGGTTCGATTGGGAATGGAAGCTAAGAACCAAAAATGGCTGCAGATCTAAGGGTTGCCAGGGGAAGTTCAATGAGACAATAAAAGAAAGAATTCAGATAAAAATTTTTGAGATAACTAGGTTACAGGAACTTGATTAGAAACAGCCTAAACTTAACATACCTCAATTTTGATAGAGAAATTACTACACTAATATTCTAAACTGGACAAGTTCAAGTCTACACAGTAATAGTGTGTTTGCTGATATGCCACAAAGTATCTTTAAATCGAGTATTTCCTCAGCATCTGAAGTAATTTCTGACTCCATTCAACACTACTATTTTGAGGATTCATTGTGAAAAAAAAATGCAAAATTAAATAAATAAATAAGACAAAAGGCAAAGAAAGTCCAATTTCCATGGAAAAGTGAGCATATTTCTTGGGAACTACAGGGAGAACAGTGCATACTGTTCGTTCACACTCTCTAGAAAAAGACTTTGTTAATTACACCTAGTATATCCAACTGATAGGAACACAGAGTGCATGCACATCACATCATCCCTTAAAGGGGTTTGTTTCTGTAAACTTCACATGGTTAATGGTATTATCCAGCTATCTATGAAGCAAAATTCACTTAAAATCAGCCATTAAAGGGACAGTGTGGTACAATTTGATCTACAAAGACCATAAGTCAACTTTCCTCATAGATATATAATTTCTAAACTACAAAATGAGATTTTAACTTTTCAAACCTAGAAATGTATATGTATGCTCCAGACTAAAATTAAGGAGTATGAGAAACTGATGGCCCATCAAATTGCTTGAGGCCACAAAGGAGAACTTGTGGAACTTAACATGAACAAGAAGTTACCTGCCCCCTTTTCATTAATTTGGCTAATTTTCCTTAAAAAAAGAAAAAAATTAAAAAGAAGAATCTGTAAACTCTAGAGAGAGTCACAGTGCCTTCAAAACCAGAGGCACACATAAAATATATTCCAAGGACTTACAAATAAAAGAAGAGCCAAATAATTTCACTGCAGATTTTATTTTGAGTGCTATGTGTTTTTCCCCTAATCACATTCTAACTCTTTTGAAAGGTATGACATATGTCTGTTATCTATAGTAACTCACTTAATTAAAAGACAAGACTAATAAGACATCTGGCACTGGACTCCTGACAGTGGCAGACAACAGAGTCTACTATTTTAAAAACAAAAACCAACAGCATTATAATCACATTAATCTTCAGTGAGATTAACATTCAAGAGGATTGTGTCACAGGAGGTAACACCACCACACCCCGTCCCCAGGCCCTGATAAAAGAGAGGAGCCAAAGGAATTCACACAGAGCAGGGTAGTCTCCTGCCAACAAACCTCAGCATGGGAATCATGCTGGAGGGGAAGATGCAAAGGCTTTATAATCCACATCACTGTTGGGTAAATAAGGACTGGCCATCAAAAGCCTAAAATATTGCCACCCTCCTCCCATCCCCCCATTCTCAGTTACTTGAATAATGCTGCTGCCTGGAGGGAGAGCATAGAGAGTGACAGAGACACACACAGTACCTGTTGTTGAGAATTGTAGTCAAAAAGTCCCACAGTTGCTGCTGCTGAGTCCACAGGTACCTGCGTGCCTGAATAATCAAACTGAAGAGGCTCCATGCCCACATGTTCCATGGGGTCCAAGGGGACACTCTGGGACTCCATGTTGGAGAAATCCTCCACAGGCTTGGCACCATTGGTGCTGGTCAGCTGGGCTAAACCCTCAGAACCATTCTGGTTTGGACCCAGAAGATCCACTTCATTAGCAGAGTTCTGGCAATTACCAGGGGTACGGCTAAACAGAGAAAGTAAAGGGCATTAAACCTTATTTTAAGTGGGGAGGGACACTACACCAACCTAAGTTTAAGGACAATGTCCTTGACACAGCTTATTACCAACAGTATTTAAAACTATTTTGAAAAAATGACCAGAGACCCTTTATGGTGCTTACATGTTACATCCTATAAAACGACTCTTCTATTGCTTGCCTTCCCACAACCCACCCCTTAAATTTACATTAACTGCTATTAATTTACCATCTCTTTTACCAAGGGGCCCAGATGTGAGGAAAACTGGATGAACTTGGGGGGGGGGGGGGGGGGAATCACTCTGTGGTATTCATGAAAGCAAGGATCCCAAAATACAGGTAGCAAAACATGCCCCCCAAAAGCAACATCCTACTCTTTTAAACAGTCAATAGACAAAGTAGTTTCTAGAGAAAGTTCCACATCTGAGAATAATTCTATTCAAAAAAAATTTTTTAATAGGTGAAAAATTTTTGTTTGTATTTCCTAGGTACCACTGGCCAACGATAAAACTGACTCCCCTTTTCCTTTCAAAGAAACCAGAATCAAACCATTATAAAACAGTACAAAATAAATTCACTTTTTAGGATAAGCTCCTGCTAAGGAATCAACTCTAAGAATTAAAAGTAATATGAGGATGTAATTTATCATCCGAACCAGGACACTCCTAAGAACAAAAAAGGGAAGTATTAATAAATATCTTGGGACAGAGGTATAAACAAATACTGTCCTGGGCAACCCAGGACACATGATCACCCTATGCAAAAAGACAGCAGAACTATTTAATTCTAATTCAGATTAATATTGAATAATATTATATTCTAGTCAGGGAAATATAGCCTGTGACTACATTCTTAGCCTAAAAGAAATCCTACAGCTGGTACAAATTAAAGCTCTTGTAGTTCCTTAACACACACACACACCCCCTACTACTACCATCTGCCCTGGAGTCAAATACCACAAAACAATACCACAAGCTGCTTGAGATTCAGGATGGAGGGATACCCAAACTCATCTGAAAGACCTGAGGTAAGTGTTTACGCTATGACTCAAATTTCTTACAAAGACTAATTCTTTATACCCATGAGATGCAAAAATTAATTTAGGAAGATTAAACAAATTAAACATTGTTCTAAAAGGAATGACCCCACACACACACAATATTTTTATTTTGACTTTGCAGATTATTAGGATAAAGGATGCTGTGTGTGTGTGTGTGTTTAGACACACATTGGCTTTAGACTAAAATTATTAAAAATTAAATTCTCTACTGGGCATCAGTGACTGAGGATAAAAATCCTTAGTCAAAATTTAAAAAAAAATTAAAACTCACATACCATCATGTAACAAAGAATACTTGCCAAATGTGGAAGACAAATATGGTATCATTAATACTGTGCATATTAAAATTACAGGGTTAAAACTTGTATATCAATTATGACCAGAGATGGAATGAGAGGCCTCCATGGAAGGAATATGATTAAGAACAAGTCACTTTAGCTGTATCTCCGGTTCTTCAAAATGAAGAAAACGATACCTGCCTACCTCAAAGGGAGCTTATGAGTCTCAAGTGAAATAATACTTAACTGATCTCTTTTCACTCTTCCTTAATATGCCACAGTAATATGACACACTTCCGTTAGTAACCATAATTTCTCCCAAGATAATGATTTGGGAGAAATCCCAAGGTGCTCATCCAGGTGATGTTGAAATTTGAGAATCAATGAACTGATCTTTATGAAATCATTCTGCGAATTATAGAGCTCCACACAAATGGAAAGTCTATTGTTTTGGCAAAACATCAGGTATGGACAGATCTTAAAAAGTTTCACCTTAACAGTTCATACAATTTTTGTGGTATGGCCTACACTAGTCCCAGTTCTTTAAAAAGACACATAGGGAGGGAAAAAGAAAACTAAAATCAAAATAAAACTAAATCAAAACAAAAACCCATAGCCCCCACTCAAAAATCAGAAGTGTAAAACATACAAACCTAAAATCTTTGACGTCTGCGTCAATCCCATTCTGCACTGGTAAACCATTGGTCTTGTCCATCACATCACCCTCCTCCTTCAAATCTCCTAGCTTATCTCCATCAAACGTACCCTTGTTCTTCTTTTCACCTTTGTCGTTTTCATCACTGTCTGCATCCCTTGGGCCCTGTTTAAAAAATAGCTTCAGCTTCACTAATCATCATCAACTAATAATAGCGGGCAACCACCATGGACACCAGACTACACTAGATGCTAATTAGAACAGGATAGTATCCATGACCTTTCAAGACATTACAATCTAATTAACAGACAACACAGAGGCAGGAACACTGCAGAAAGTCTTGCCAAATGGGGGAGACAGACATACAATTATGTTACAGAGTTTAGGACAGTCTTATCATGCCCAATGTCCCACCACCCCATTTTTTTTCCTTTCTACCAAAAGCCCAACCACAACTTTGTATTTCTTAGTTCCATTTCTCTACTCTAAAATCTAACTCTCTAGAATAGCATGGTTCCTAATAATCCCCAGGAATTATAGCTAATATTATACTTGGGAAGTATTAAGCCTACAGAATTAATTTCCTACTTCTATTGCCTATGTAAACGCCTCCCTTACTTCTGAATATTGAATTAAGTGTGGTCTAACATCATTCCAATTCCATTACTCTATACACTTCATGTTGGGATATATGCCCTGCCAATTTGAACCATCACCACCCCAATTCCACCCAATGTCTCACCGCTTACTGAAACAATAAATCACTAATCATCCTTAACTTGAATTTTTTAAATCCTTCAGAACATGTTAAATCTAACTAAAATTCTTTCACAAAGAGTACTCTAAGTATTTAGTTGTCATCCACCGCCTGTCCGTACGTACCAAGGATTACATGGGAGCATATTAAGGCAAATCACTGATGCAACAGAGTTTATCTCTGAAGTACTTCAAACTAAAAAGACTGAAAGATTGGACCTAAATGGACCGATGCAGTGCCAAGCACACCGATGTCCTGTTTCTTAAAGAAATTAAGTCTGTCTCCTCTTACCAACCACCTAAGTTAAGACATGGACTTTTAAAGCAAATGTGTCTTGATTTTCAGAATGAAAAGGTTTGGTATAGTGACTTGACATGGTATAGCAAGCTTTGCAAAACCTTACCCAAGGGTTAAATAATTTTTGCTTTTGTAAAACCAGAGAGAGGTAAGTAATCTTGCCTGTCTCCATTACTGACTTCTGTTTTAAGAAAGAAACAAACAGACCTAGACCAAAAGAAAGCTCCTGGTAAAAGGTAAGATCCAATCAAAAGATGATGAGAACTACTGCTCAGCATCTCCAGTCGCCACAACCAAATTTCAGTGGGGAGGGTGAGGACCATAAATGGAAGATAAAGCAGCAGACACAGCTGTGAATGGTAGGCCTGCAAATGCAAAATAAAAAGATGCTCTCAAAGTAGTTCTTAGCCACCCTGACACAAAAAGACCAGACACAGGGACACTTGACAATCTTAGACCTTTCAACAACCAATTCAAAGCCCATTTTGCTTTTAAAACCACCCTCTGCTCAAAAGTAACAGAAAAAGAAAGACTTCATGGCTAATATGAATAAAGGAACATATACCAGAAGGAATTCAGAAAGGATATACCACTTAGTTTCATGTAGCAGCAAGATGGTAAACTATAGTCTGGCAGCAAATGAGATCTAACGTTCACATCTTCAAAGTGTAACACTGATACTGGTCCAAAGAGTAAATGAGAGCCAATTAAGCATGACACTGAGATCCCAAGCCAGACAAAGCATGCCAGGATTCTAAAGACAGAAAGAGCTTTCAAAATGTCCAGAAATAAAAGCTCCCTCTTCCTGCAAAGGTAAAACTGACAGAAGCTATGTGGTAATTTTCACATCCCCAACACTGAATACACTGCAGGACAGAAGTTCAAAAAATAAGATAAAAAAACAAACAGAAAAAAGTCCTGCAAAACTGAACTGCTAAAATAAGAAGGATCCTCCCATTCTATTTATCATCAGGTAAGAGTCCAAGAGGTGGTAATGAACAAGTCCACCTGAATTAGACCCCACTAACGTCAATAATTTTTAAAGGTATTTTAGGATCATCCCACCAACACACTTAAATAATCTTCCACAAATCTACAAATCAAGTCACTGGCTCAGGAGTGGCAGGGAGTTCAGCTCCAGTTTCTCACGAGGAGTTCAAACAGTCTACAGGAAAAAAAAATGGTAAGGAAATGCAATAAAGCAGCAGTAGGACTTTTCACCAAGCAAATAATCTGGGTACAGAAGAGGCTGGCTCACTCACCAAATCAACATTTTTCATAATCTTTCCTCAGTGACCCTTTACAAGGGCTTGCTGAGAAGCTGCTCCCCCTGTAAGCCAACTGCCCTGACCTGAACACTTACTTTCTCAATTATACTGCCAAGGGCTAGATTTTCAAAGATGTCCCTGGGATGGGCTGTTTTTTGTCCATGTTATACAGTCTATTTACATAAAATAGTTACCTGGTTTTCTACTCCGACTAGGCTATTAATGCCTCAGCAAAACAGAACAGGTAGGATGACTTCCATACCTGATTTGGATGGGTTATAGGGGATATTTCTATTAGGCAGAAAGTCATGAAGATGAACATTTATGATGTGTAAACTTTTCTGTACATGGGTCATAAAAGTTTTAACAAATTCAGTAAATCAACAAAAGCACTAAGTTAAAACAGTTGACATGAAGTCTGATTTATGAATGACACCAAGAGCATAAGTGGGAAGCTATCTTGTCAAAAGTCTGCTATTAAAAGAGAATATAGAATACAGAGTTGGGGATCATAAAAATGGTCTCTTAGAAATCTGAGGACCCTAGTGAGAGAGAATAAGGGTATATTTGGGCTGCTCTGTTTTATGGAGTTGTAAAGTTTTTTTTTAATGTTTAAGGTAAGGTATTCTTTTAGGAAAATACTAACCCAGATTGCACAGAACCTACAGTCTATCTCAACTGTTAACACTTACTGGACTTTGGACAGGTCATTAAACCTGAGTCTGAGTTGTCTTATCTATAAAAAGGGACCATTTTGTTTAAAACAAAGTAGTAAACATCAATGAAATGATGTATATGTAAAAGTTTATTATAAAGTAAAAAACACTGTATACAAGTATGACACTAGTGAAAACTATGCACTGGGAGAGTATTTCTTACGTAACATTGTAATACTAACATTAAAAATGAAGGTTCCCATTAAGTGGTTTAACTCAAAAGAAAGTGTACAGCCTATCGGCCCTCCCAGATATACTGTCCTTTGCACAATGCAGTGGCTCTATGGTTGGTATCAAACATCACAATCTTTTAAAAATTTGCAAGTGACTGGGCTTTCTCGAGAGATTCTAATTTAACTCGTCTGCAGAAGCTCCCACAAACCTAAGTTTCTCTTCCAATAAGCACTCACAGTTGAGAACCACTGTGCGTTGTTAAGTCGCTTCAGTTGTGCCCGACTCTTTGCGACCCTATGGACTGTAGCCCGCCCGGCTCCTCTGTCCATGGGGTACTCCAGGCAAGAATACTGGAGTGGGTTGCCATGCCCTCCTCCAGGGGATCGTACCCACCTAGGGATCAAACTCAAGTCTCTTATGTCTCCTGCACTGGCAAGCGGGTTCTTTATCACCAGTGCCACCTGGGTAGCCCAAGAACCACTAAAATTGAGTCCAAATAAGCATCCTATAGACAGGAGTTACACTTTTCTTTTTTGTCACATACTGCCCAGTGCAAATTAATACTAAAAAGCCTATTAACTAAATGCAATAAAAAACAAAGATGGGTTAATAGCATCCTCCTGTTCTAGGCTCTCTCTAGATGAATTTCAATTCAAAACTGTAATCCAACCATAGCCCTCAGACAGTGCTCAAAATGCAAGAAGCCAAGCCCACTCAAAATCCCTAGAGTGGGGCCAAGGAGTGTTCTTGAGAGATCAGATGACAGACATAAACATTAGAGTATGTTCTGCTGCCTCATACCAAAGAACTGAGAGAAGAGGAGAAAACTATACACTACGGAGATCAGAGTCATTCAGTCCAGCTCACCTTTCTCAAAAGGGGAATGAATATATCAGGGAATATTAATTCGGAATGAAGTCAGAGAAATGAGAACTTAATTTTTCCTGTTACTGCATAGATTTTACCTCAAAGCTCCATGTGGCAGAAGTCACAGTCAATAAGATTAGTAATTTTTCTTTTTTCTCAAAGGACTATTTGTGTATTTGCTTGATAAACCAGTCCAAAAACCATAACATTAACTAAAATATTGGTTTCCCTGTGTACACTTCTCAATTTTTCACAAAATGCCACCCAAAAAATTCAGCAATTTTAGCTTCACTAGTAATAAAGAAATTTAAAATATCTAAAAAAATGAGTAAAAGTTTGAAATTACTAGTCATGAATTACTTTTAAATTAATATATTAAATATGATACTATGTGAGAAACTAATAAACAGGACAGTGGAGCATATACTATGGCTAAAAGGTGTGAAATCAGAACACTGAATTCAGCTCCCACCACTTCCCTTCTAAACCTCATTCTCCTCATTGATAAATTTTTATAGGGATGACAACATCTACTTCAAAGGGTTGTTTCAGGTATTTAAACAAGGCAATTCATGACTGTGCAATTCCTTTTAAAAGATTTTTTAAAATATTTTATCCAATTTTGCCCACTACCTTTCTCAGACACAAACAGTCTCACTCACCTCCAATACCCCTAAAGCTTCAAACTTGCTTGATACCTGATGTTTCCCCCCTGGAAAGACTATGGCTTTCATCATTAACCCCTCTGTCCCAGTAACTTTTCTGAAATATCTATACACAATCAAGCCAACAACTAGTGTGTGTGTGTGTGTGTGTGTGTGTGATCTCTGACTCTTCACAACCCTAGGGACTGCATCCCATCAGTCTCCTCTGTCAATGGGATTTCCCAGGTAAGAATACTGGAGTGGGTTACCATTTCCTCCTCCAAGAGATCTTCCCAATCCAGGGATCGAACCTATGCCTCCTGTGTTGGCAGGCAGATTCTTTAACATTGAGCCACCAGAGAAGCTCCACCACCTATTATTACCTTTTATCAAATCTGAGGCACCATCAATTTATAAGACATACCATCATCTTATGTGCTGCTAAAAAGGAAACAATGGCAATTAAAACATATCCAATTTCAAAATGAACAGAAGTTGGGAGGTATGCGATTTAGAAACAGTGGAACATGGAATATACCATGCACTGTGTATATGACCACCCAATTTCTGGTGTGCAAAAAAATAAGAAAAGTGTTCCCCTCTGTTGTACTACCACCAAACCCAGCAGGAAAAAGAGATGAAAACCATAAAAGGTTTTCTGAAAGTTGCATGGCTTTTTTTTTTTTAACTTTTTATTTAGTCAGTGTCTAAAAGCTTGACATTGCAAAGCAGAGCACAAAGATTTCTTGTTCAAGGGAAGCTCAAGTCTGAAGGGGCTCCTCCTGAGATAAAAGTTTCTGAATTGAAATCTTCCAATAAAACTGTATTATCAGTATTTATGACACTTTAAGTGTATATAAATCATCTGTGGGTCATATCAAACTGCAGACTTTGATTCAATAGTCTGGAGTTGAGTCTGAGAGTTGCCGGTTCTAATAAGCTCCCAGATGCCAATAATGCTACTGGCCGAAGGACTACATAGCCCAAGACTTTATAAGACTTACAAAGTATTTTCATGTATTATATACTACATAGCCATATGAATTAGACTTTCTGCAAATGAAGAAATCAAGGTCCAGTTAAGACTAAAGTCCCTGCATTACATGACACAAAGGTTTAAGCAAAATCAACTGAAACCACACTGACCGCCTGAAACAAATGCAATGGCACCTAGAACAGCGAGCCGCCCAGTCCTGTGATCTGAGTGAGCTGCTGTGAGTGTGCACGTGACCTCCAGGCCAGAAAGCAGCCAGTCTCTACAAACAAGCAGAAAGGTCTTCCCAATATGTTTGTTTTTTTTCTAAAAATCTTTTCACCCAATGCCTAAAAACATAGTAAATACATATGACTTTATAACCATCCAGAACCATGCTTTATTTCGGGGTGTTTTGAGCGGGCGAGTAAGGGGATGTCTTTACCCAGGAATAAAGGAAATAAATCAAATTTAAAAACCTGACTCTGACTTAACTGGTATTCTGAATTTTCCCATTATTCTGAAAACTGCTACCCTGAAGTTCCTGATTCATACTTGGAATACTACCAAAAATTTCCAGTGGGTGCTGAGAATAAAACACTGCTGTCGGATTCTTATCATCAGCCTGCAAGCACTCTTATCACAAAAGCCAAAATGACTGAGTCCATTTTTACATTAGAAATGAACTTAAGAAAGGCTCAGGGAAGCTAGACAGGGTTAAATACCTTCATTCAAGCTTTAACCATAAAACAACTTTACTGAAAATGGAAAACCAATGTAATTACTTTAGTTCTAAACCCCTTTAACTGAGCAGTTCATCAGAGTCTGGCTTATCTGTTGTCAGTTATCTGAGAATAGCCCCTTAGTACTTGATTTGAGGTGTACATTCATTATGCCATTAGGGATGATGTTTTCAGCTCTTGGGGGTTTAAAATGGAGCTTCTCTGAGGCTAACCAGAAGAAATGCTGGTATGATCACCTAAAAAGAAAAACATCTGAATGCTCCAATCCGTAAACCACCAATGACTACTCTTTAGAAAAACTATCTACTAGAAGCAGATATTCTGTCTTCCTTGGTCTCTGAACTCAACGCTGTAAAAGACAAAATAGATTTTTACTTAAAAATAAAAAAAGGCTCACCTCTTTCCAGATGTATGCATACCATGACAACCAAACAGTGATTCGGGTTTCCATGACCAGAGCTGTGGTTAAATGTCACCTTAACCAACAGACAGACAGCAAAACCAAGAGAAGCACAAGATCAGCAGGAAACAACCAAAAAGCTGATAAAGCAGGTCACTGATCCCAGTTCTCCATCCACCGTAAGATCAGATGTGCCAAAGTGATGGACTGACATCACTGGTCAGTCTTCCTGTATCACCATTTAGGTGCAACTCAAGTCAAAATACAGGATAACGTTTCATTACACACAACCTTCCTTCTGAGAAACTGGAATACAGATTTGGAGAATTTTCATTTATCTTTATGCAAACTTCAGAAACTCAGTAGATGCTTTTTAGAGAATTCAATTTTCTGACCTCTATCCTGAGGTCTTAACTTCCCCTGGTAACAATACTACAAAAGAGCTAGAAATCACCAATCTCTCAAGTAAGGATAGAAGCCACCTTTACAAAATCAAATAAAGATATGGAATACAAAAGACACAGCTTCATCACAGATTAACTAATAAAATAATTGTTTAAAAAGGAAAAAAATAATAATAAATCAGCCACAGTGTTTTATCTTTCTCCTACTTCTAATTATTTTTCTGCTTCCTACAAACTTCACAGCTTCATACATAACTCAGTTGGTAAAGAATCCACCTGCAATGCAGGAGACTCCGATTTGATTCCTGGGTCAGGAAGATCCGCTGGAGAAGGGACAGGCTTCCACTGGATAGTGGATACCCACTCCAGTATTCCCGGGCTTCCCTTTTGGCTCAGCTGGTAAAGAATCCACCTGCAATGCGGGAGACCTGGGTTCAATCCCTGGGTTGAGAAGGGAAAAGCTAGCCACTCCAGTATTCTGTCCTGGAGAATTCCATGGAAGTCCATGGGGTCGCAGAGAGTTGAAGACAACTGAGTGACTTTCACTTTCACAAACTTAACAGTAACCCAGGCACATGTCTGGTGGCTAATGTCCAAGACTTAGAAGCTGTCCACACATGATAGAGAATTCATGGCAAGAATCTCAGAGGTTCCAGTTCACCACAGTAATGACTTAGCTGTGACTTTTCTCCTATAGTAAATAACTAAAAGTTATAGGCAGAAGTTGTGCTTCCCTGATGGCTCAGTGGTAAAGAACCCACCTGCCAATGCAAAAGACTTGCAGGAGATGTGGGTTCAATCCCTGAGTCGGAAAGACTCCCTGGAGAAGGAAATGGCAACCCACGTCAGTATTCTTGCCTGGAAAATCCCATGGACAGAGTAGCCTGGTGGGCTACAGTTCATGGGGTTGAAGAAGAGTCAGATCCAACTTACCAACTAAACCACAACACAGGCAGAAGTTAGAAGGCAGCACTTCCTCTGAGCAAAGTGTGGGAGGTAAGAAAAAGAGGTGAGCTGGGGATAAGCTGAAAGAAGAGAAGAAGTAACACTCTTCTTCCCATAAGACAACATGCAAATGATCATTTTGCTTGATCCCATTCCTCACATCCAAATGGTAGATCTTATTCTTCCCAAAAAGCCTCTTGGGAAAGTTCAAATACAAGCAGTATTTTCCAATCTGACCTATGAGCCACGGAACCTATGTCTCTGCAGGGTCAAAAGACCCAGAAGTTAATCAGTTCAACTTTGGAACAGCTAGTATGCAAGAATCAAGACAAAAGCCCCAGTTTGGTCCCTTGCTCTTCCTAAATGTTATTATAAAAATGAATGATCCTGTTCTGGCTTAATTCCTCAAACCAAACTTCTAGGTGTAGAACTGGGAGAAATTCAAACCAGCCTCTTAAATAAGCTCATTTCACTCCCCCTGCCCCACTCTTTTTTTTTTTTGGTAGAATCAAAAGCTCCAGCCACATGTCAAGTGTCGATGTCCATTGAAGCACTACCTTTGACATGAGTAGAATAAAGTTAACTCCAGGTGGATTCTGGTTACCTTGGATGCCACCTGTTAACTGACAACCAAGTCAACAATCATTCATTTAGTGTCCACTAACATGTTAAAGAACTGAACTTGACCCTGAGAAAGCTGCACCAAATATGCACTGCTGCTGACACTAGTTTCAAGCGGAACTGGGAAAATAGAACCAAGCCTCAGATACTTAGCAACAGATGTCTAATGATAAAAATACAAACAATAAATGCTACTAAGATAATAGAATGCAAGACATTATAAAGGTAAAATTATTAGTATGACTTAAGGGAAAGAAGGTCCCTTAAAATGACTGCCAATAGAAGTATTAGCCCAAAAAGACTTCAGGGAGACAGTGCTTTGAAAAGGTACAAAACATGTTTGAGTCAAGAGAAAAGTAAGGAAGAAAGAGTTAGGGTGCCTTTTGTGATCTTCCTAGCTATGACTTGGAATATAAAACCAGTCAAAGAACACAAAATGAGGAAGATTCAAACAAATGCATCTTAAGACTTTTAGATCTATAAAGTCAATGGTATAAGAAAGAACTAGTCTTGAGAAAGGCTATCGAAGACTTAAAAAGGGAAGAGGCTACAGAGATGCTGCTTTGCCTAGAATTTAGCATCAGAGAAATCAATGGTGATGAATCTGAAAAAATTTGCAACATAGAATTAACAGAACTTCTGATTTCCTTATAGACTGGGTATGAGAAGCAAAGTTATTCAAAGAGGGCCAATGATCATTTCATAATTAAAGCTTAGCTAGCAAAAACAAGAATGAACCCACGTTATCCGATCCATTTTAAGGACCCTCAGGTATTGGCAAATCACTGCTCTCAGATCTATTCCCTATTGACATCCACCTTCAGCTTTGTGTTAATTCCTTCTCTTTTTGTGTGTTTTCTGGAGGACCAATGAACTGAGACCTAGATTTCAGTTCTTACCTCACATTACTATAAATGAGTCCCAAAAAAACATCATTTCTCTATTTTTAAAAAGTTTAGTCATATCTCCTGCTGTGTTTGCTGAGATCTAATTGCAATAGAAGTGTTCTTAAAAACTCTGCCATTAGTGCTGTGAATATCTAAGGAAACTAAACAGGCATGTTTTTCTTTAGGGGGAAGGGGAAAGAGAGAGAGAGATAGGAACAAGTTCCTCAAGCCAACTTACAAATCCTCCTTTTCTTAGACAGGAATCGCCCGGGGATGAGCTCAATACATACTCCACCATGCTAACGCCTAGTCCCCCACTCTCCGACCGTGGGGACAGTACAGAATTGACCTCACTGTTCACATGGAAACTCTGACCAGGTCTTCTCTGCACCATGATTGGCTGGGAAACTGAATGATCTACAAAAAAGATACACAAGCATGATACAGTGCAGCCAGAGGCTCAAACAAATTACGAGCGACGTCTCATGGATAAACCAATGACTGGGAATCAGGAAACCTGTCATGGTAAATTGAGCCAAATGTCCTACTGTGTTTTCCCTAAGTATAATATTCTACATAAGCTAATGAAACAGAACACACCCTTCATATATCCAGGACAGCAATACAGTAGTTCACATAACTGGTTTATCTAGCTGAGTGGACAAATTAAATGTTTACCCCTTTCAAGTAGCAGAATTCCTTTTTAATATATTTTATTGGTAATGTCACTAAAAGGAAATGTGATTTTACTGCCCTTTTTAAAATAACAACATAATCTGATCTTTTCTGATGACCACTGTCATCTGAGGTTCCATTCTTACATCGCGCTGCAACACAGCACATCAGCTTTTGAATGTTCTGACTCCTTCCTCCCCATCATCTGTCATTTCTTTCTGCTGTCAGTGTGGCTGCCTCTTCAAGTTCTCCCCATCTCTCTCTTCAGGGGTAGTCAGTCAGAAATCCATCCATGCCCAGTGACTTATTTGGCCCCAACCACATTTTTAGATAGATCACCCCATACACAGTACACAGGGGCAATGGGAGGAGAAAGAAACATGAACTTCAAATGGCAGGCATGGATTTTCTAATTCCAAGTATGCTGACAGCAGTACAGAACAAGAAGTTGTAGCTGAAATTACAGTCATTTCAACTAAGACCATTCCCCTGTGGCTAGCACTTCAGCAAAAATATTGAAGATTTGATTTTGCATTAATTATGTTTTAATAAATTACATCATATAAGCTCCTTCATGGCAATTATACTACAGGACAGGACACTGCTTGACATGCTTATGTCACTGATGTAAAATTCATGACTTGCCAATTGCTGAGGAAAGGAGCTCTAAGACAGGCATAAATCACAGTACAGATGCTAGATCTAGATTACCTGATGTTCCCCAGGCACTGTCTCGCCATTGATCACCCAGGAATATTCCTTTTGGTCCATCTTTGCTGGATTCATCTGTTTCCCAAAACTTTTTACCTGGCAAGAGCTGCTGCAAATTAAAAATAATAGATGCTTTTAAAGAATTCATAAAGGATGAAAGTACAGCAGTCAACACTTTCTTTTAGACAAGGGTACTGAAGATGCTCATGTGCCCTGAAGGTCTTTAATTACAGTGTTCTGACTCTGCAGACTGTCCTCAGAGCACTGCTTTATCTTTGGTAAAAGTCACAAAGAGGCCTAATGCAAGCAGGGCTACAGATCAACCCATCACAATAGAGGCTCATCTTAAACATCTGGAATTATTCACTTAATCTATGCCAAGATTTTTAAGGGGAGAGGGAGGGGGACTCATATTAGACCTATCAGCTAATTGCTCACTAAGAAGATTCTTACAAAAAAAGAAAAGTACCTACAACTATTGAAAAGGCTACCTCTGCCTAGGTTTACACTAACTAACCCTACAAAGTTACTCAAGCTTGGGCATTAACTCAGACGCCAGCTATGGAACACTAGAGGCAAAATTTACCTCCTTCATACACAGAGATTCTGTTTAAGCAAAACATTTTCAATACCACAAAGAAAAAATTAAAACAAACAAAAATCAACAACAAAAAAAAAAACCACTTCCTAACCACAACATTAACCTATTCCAAGATTTTGGAAAGACAGATCAGTTATTCCCCCATTACTGGAAGGGAAATTAAAATCTCCTAACCTCAGTTAATCTTAAGAATACTTAGTAATGCCATTAAAGTGACTTCACAAAACATTTCATACTTCCTAGAAATGCAAGCATCACTAGCTTTAAATTAGCTTTAACCAAAGAAATGCAAATCACCCTTCAAGCAAAACACAGTACAGTTGTGCACATGATCAAAGCATTAGTGACCCAAGCTACAAAGTAAGTTTCCATTACTATCCCATTATTCTTCACCAGCTTTACTCACTAATAAAACGTCCCTCTTATTTAGTCTATGTTTTCACTTCAGCTGCTACTAGTCAGATAAGAAACTCAGAAGTTTGAGATAATACTTCATCACTGCTTTTGAGCATAAAACAACACACCTGAAGAGTTGAATTTCTCAGAGGAAGAGAAGAGAAAAGCAGAGAGTACAAAACATTTGCTCTCCTCCTTGATGATTAAGGTTTACTTTTCCTATGTATAACCTATAACCCAATGATAAGGAGAAACAGCTCAACTCTGCTCTCACTAAAACGCATCTCAGCTTTCCGATCCAATTTCTGGGTTTCTCAGCATCAATTTATTTGAGTTCTATGAAACTATATGGTAGACATGGGTTACTACCTGAACCAAAGCAGTTTCCCACTTATTTTTCAGGCCCTAACATTGTTTCCTGGTCCAACAAGGTCAAGGAAAAAAGACCTATTTTGGTCTGACATTTAATTGCACAGAGGCACTGGTTTACTTGATGATGAGCAGTTATAAGCAGTCAATTCCTAGTGTGCCTCTAGGGTTCATTCTCTCAAAGAAACAAGGACACAGCTAGTCTGTTAATTTGAAGGACAATGAGGACAGGTGGGAGCAGGAGCCCAGACCATAGCTAAGCAATAGAGTCAGGAAGCCTAGACTAAACAACTTCGATGTGTCCTAGGACAAAATACAGGACTGCCCTGGGCCTCATTTTCTTTGTACTAATGAAGAAGATATTTTTCAGGATGCTGTGATGATTAGAGATATTGTAGATATGCACCTAACACAATGTCCACCACAAAGGAGGTTCTTAATAAATGTGTTCAGTGGCATTACACCAAGGCAAAACAGCTGTAAACCACAGAAGGGACAGTGAAAATTAACGTGCACTACTCATGCACAACTCAAGAATTCTTGTTTTTAAACTTCTTTTTCTTCTCTTAATTTCAAAAATGCCCTCATAAGACTACAAATAGAAACAGAATTTCTTTCCCTGTTGGTTAGATCTTTCTAACCCTATTAGATCTTTCTCCTGTATTTTGTACGAAGTGTGAGCAAACAAGAGTTTGCACCAACTTCTCTGTGCACCAAAAGAGCGTCAGCACAAGGGACACTTCATCAGTCGGTTAACTTTAGTCTCTCATATTGCAAAGACAGCAAAGGTGATGAAATACATTCATTATACTGCTCATCCCTCTTGACACAAATTTGGAAACCTTTACTCAAAACTCAAGCTTCTCTAAGCACCGGCCTCCATGTGCAAACATAGTCTTTCCATAATTTGTCCAACTGCTTACTGAAAGCAGCAGCCCTGAACTCAAGGCTTCAAAAATGACTTCTAAGACCCTGCCTACTTTCACTGCAGCTTGCCAGGTTGTTATAACATGCAAAGCCAGTAAAAGCAGGTGCACATAAAGTGAGCCCTTTTCAGGTCAACTTCTCTCAAAAGGAAACAATAATACAAGAAACATGTAGAAAGGTACTAAAAAGCGGAGACTGTATTTCAAAGTGGTAACAGATGCAACACATCTCAAAGGGATACAGTTGCCCCTTGGTATTCATGCAGGATTGGTTCCAGGAGCCTCCTTGGATACCGAAATTCTCTGATGCTCAAGTCCTTTATATAAAATGATGTATGTAGTACAATGCACACAATGTGTACATATTAAAAAATTCAAGACTCCAGTCAGATACTAAGAGGAAATGGTGTCTCCCACCACGAACAGTATCTATAAATATAAATCCTGAAGACGTGCTAGGAGCAGTCCCAAAAGTACTAAAACCCCGTACGATCTGGCAAAGTAGCCAAGAAGATCAATTAACTTATTACTAATAAAAATGGCAGGGAATGAAAAGGAAAGTCTGTAAGAGATAAAGAAAAAGAAAGCAGCAGAGGAAGGCAATAACAAGTCAATTCTCCTAAAGTCTCTGCCTCTAGGTAATCAGTCCCTCATGTGACTCCCCCTCTTCCTTTTGACTGTGGGCTGAACCTAGTGACTTGCTCCTAAGCAACAATACAAAGCAAAAATGACGGGAGTGTTGCTTTCAAGACTTAAGATACTGACTTCCCTCTTGTTTCTGCTCATCTCTCACCCTTGCTCCTTCTCAATTTAATAAAACTAGCTGCTATATCGTGAGCTGCCCAATAGAAAGACACATATGGCAAGGAACCAAGAGAGGTCACTGGACATGAATCTTGCAAAGTCATGACTAGGATCCTATTTTGAGCCACTAAATTTTGGGGTAATTTAGTAAGCAGCAATAGGTAACTAATATAGCTGTGAATATACACAAGGGTTTTCTTACATTTAAAATATCTTTAAGATTTTGTTTTCAAGAAGCAAGTCTTGTTCTACTTCTAATATTTTTTGATTTTGAAAAAATTTCATCTGTTTCACTTTGTCTTATAGCCCTTCTGTAATAAAAAGAAAAAATTACTGGTTTTTTTTAATTCTGCAAAATTAAATGGACTTAGATACGTTATGCTTACTGAGAATTAGTAGCAATCACAAAACCAGGAGTCATCTAAAGCAAAGACACTGTTTGAACCTGATCATACTAAAAGGAGCTGTAATCTACTGAATATAAAACAAAGTGATGATGAGTATCCAATTATTTCAAATTAAGATTCAAGCCCTCTAAAGCATCATCCTTAAGTAAGTGAAGTCGCTCAGTCACATCCAACTCTTGGCAACCCCATGGACTGTAGCCCACCAGGCTCCTCCATCCATGGAATTTTCTAGGCAAGAGTACTGGAGTAGATTGCCATTTCCTTCTCCAGGGGATCTTCCCGACCCGGGGATCAAACATGGGTCTTCCACACTGCGGGCAGATGCTTTACCGTCTGAGCCACCAGGGAATCTCCAACATCATCCATGGCACAGGCTAAAGCATCCAGGTTCGCCAGCCTGCAAACCTTCACTTCTTGCTGCCATCATTCAGTCACTAAGTTGTATCCTTTGAGGCCTCATGGATTGAAGCATGCCAGGCTGTCCTCCACTATCTCCCGGTTTGCTCAGATTTATATCCATTGAGTTTAATTCATGTCCATTAAAACTTCACATAAGCCACACCTAAATTCAATCACCAAACATTCAAATGCAACTAGTCTATGAAAAAGATGGTTACTGCTTACCCCATCAAGAACTTGAAAATAAAGACTGCTCTCTGACAGGAACAAAGAACAGATCACAGCAGAAGTTTACAGAATTCAATTTAAAGAAAGATTAAGCAGTAAGAGGATTAAAAGATTTGACAATTCTAAAGGAAGATAAGGGAATTAGGAATTGGTCCAACAAAAGAAAAGTAGAGCCAGGGAGTCAGATGAAGAAGGCAGTATTGTCCAGTACCCAAGTTTAGGGAGAGCCAATAGGATGCACAAACAAGTCTGTCCTTATAAAAGCAATTACTGCATCAGACCAGACAGCAGTGTGGGTACAGTAGCCACTAAAAACATCCAAGTTCCCTGGCTCAGACTCTGCTTACCAAGCAAACTTCTTAAGAGAACTTTCTTTCTGCCTACAGCCAAACATGCTGATCCACTTGAGATCCACAGGCTCTCTCTCTTTATAAATTAGTAAACAGCATTTTAGTTTTCATACACTCATCTCTTGCAGTTGTAGTTAGTACAGGTCAGTTCTATAATCCAATCAGCTCTAAATTAGTATATCCCCTTTAAGACGCACAAATTGAGAACCAGGGCTTGGGAGGCCCTACCATCTGACAACAGCAATACCACAGGCCTTGTACTCTTCCTTGTACTGTCCCATTATGTAGGATTCCTAACTGCCCCTCCAATAGTATCTGCTCTTCAGTCTTAAGAAGAAAAACACATACACTCTTTAATCCCAGCTTGAACTACAGGTTTGTAAAAGAAAAGACTTAAGAAGAGTAAAGAAATCAGTAAGCTTATTCATGAGGCTTCTCAAGAAGAAAGTAGAAACCAAGCACCACTGGTTTATAAGCAATGTCAAGCACTTGGGAAACCTCTATAAATTTTGTTTGGAAACACTTTTAAAAAAAAAAAAAAAAAAGACAATACACAAATCCACACTTGCATAATCGACCATCACATTAACCCCTACCAACAGCCCTTTAAACAAAAGTGTTCTTAAAGGCTAAGAACATCAAAAACCTCCAGGCTTCCTATTTTAAGAAGTAATATAGTCGGTAAAGCACACACAACTACTCTGAAATCATTTTTAAAACCAGACAAATAAAAATGGCTTCATGTTCCAACTGTGTTGAGTTTATTCATGTAGGTCTCAGTTTTGTCACTGATAAAATGAACTGTTACAAACACTGAATGTTATAGCATGGAACAAGGCAAAACTCAAGAGTAACCAGTCAAAGAGTTAGCTGTTAATATTATTTAATAACAAAACAGTAACTAATAGACTTCACACTACTAATGGCAAAGCCAGTGAGATGCCCCTGTGTATACAACTCACAAATGTGAGCACAACATCACCCAGCCCACTTCAGTGTAAATCCCGTAAAATTAAGAGCCCTAACAAAAACACTGCAAGAACCATGATTACAGCTTTGCAGAAACTAAGAAGCAAGCTGATTATTAAGGACTGGATGTGTTTGACCATACCACCACTAATACCTGAACAGAGGGAAACTCCATTAAGTATGCTGTACTCAAGAGGAATAAAATAGGTAACTACTTACACACTACGGTACACAGAGCTATCTCTCAAAGCAGAAATTTGGCTTCTTAAAGAGTACAGGTGCTACAGCCCCAAAGGCATGGCCAGGTTTGATCACCTCATGTGGCAATGCAAACTTCCCACACAAGCTTAGTTTCACTGGAATGTAGCCAATACAGGAATCAAATACCTGATATTTTAACTAGCTGGTAAGATATAGCCCCCTCCAAAATTTTTTAATCTCTTGGTAAATATTCTCATTACATTAAAAGAATTTGACATCAACTCAGAGAAAGGACCACTCAGCACTGATGGCAGTAAAGAAGTACTATTGGTAAACCAATAGCTCTGACTGTGATAACTGTGTAATTTTCAGAAAACCATTCTCAAAAATATTAATGCCCTAAGGGGTTTCCTGGCCCTCCATACCAAGAGGGTTGTTGGGAAATGTAGTGAGATAGTTCATAATACTTAATATCATACACATAAAGCTTTATTACTGAAGTTTTAACACAAAATGGTTTACATATAAAAGAATAAATCAATATCCTTTACAAGGCATAAAGAAAAAGCCTTGTACATACCCCCATTCACTGTCAGGACAATTCTTTTGGAAAGGATTGTACATTAGGAGTCGTGTTCAACCTCCTACATTGTTGGTGGAAATGTAAATTGTTGCAGCCACTATGGAAAACAATATGGAGCTTTCTTTAAAAACTAGAGCTGCCATATGACCCAGCAATTCCACTCCTGGGCATATATCCAAACAAAACGGGGCATAATCCAAAAAGATACATGCATCCCTATGTTCATAAGCACCACTATCTACAACAGCCAAGTCATGGAAACAACCGAAATGTCCATAAAGAAGCTGTGATATATACATTCAATGAAAAGAGTAAAATAATACTACCTGCAGCAACATAGATGGGCCTAGAGATAACCATACTAAATGAAGTCAGAAAAAGAAAGATAAATACCATATACGTTATCATTTACATGTGGAATCTAAATATAGTAAAAATGAACTATCTATATGGTTGCCAAGAATTGAGGCGAAGGTGAGAAAGTAAAGAGTTGGGAGTTTGGGATCAGCAGATGCAAACTGTTACAATCACAGGATGGATAAACAACAAGGTCCTACCGTATAGCACAGGGAACTATATTCAATATCCTGTGATAAACCATAATGGAAAAGAACACGAAAAAGAGTATGGGTACATGTGCGATGGAATCAGTTTGCTCTTCAGCAGAAATTAACACACAACACTGTAAATCAACTACACTTCAATAAAATTTTTTAAAATAATATAAAATTTAAAAGCTAGGTTAAAAAAAAAGTCATGTTCATTCCTGAGTTTATCAACATTAAATAATTCAAAGGGGCGGGGGGGAAGCTTCACATTCAAAGAATAAGAGCAAAAAAGCTGGGAGCAAATTAAATGTTCAGTAAGGTACAGCTGTATGCAACAATGTACGCTCACCCAAAATAGCTGTCATGACTATATGTAGTATTTATAAAATCACATTAAATTTTAAAAGCAAAATACAAAATCATACATGTAAAGATTGCTTCTCTTCATGGACTCTTCCCTTTTGGATCAAGATTGGAAAGAAAAATAAAAGCTGAAATAGGTGTTTGTTGATGTATTGGGATTATGGATGACTTGCTATAATATACATTTTTATTATGATTTAGAACTGATTTTTAATAAAAACTGAGATAGTGGTACAGAATTCACTACAAATAAATAAGGCATTTTCTCTTAGCAGATACATTTCGCTACAACGTAATTTCAAAGTGACCAAAGTTAGTGGGAATTTTAAAAGAGCTCAGACCACATGCTTCAAATATTTTTAAGCAAGCAGATAGTAACTTTCAGTCCACTTTAAAAACTGTACCTTAAATAAAGAAAGCTGAAAATGTTCAATGGTTTAATCACAGGTTTAATCTTTGGTTTAAAAAAAACCAAAGAATATGGTGGTTTTGCTTTCAAGTTTAAGGAATATGATCCTCTAAATTCTCATTTCTCACTTATATATCTACTAATTAAGGAAGTGTCCTGCATCAGTTACTCAATACTTCTATGCGAAGATTATTTTTCAATGTTTATAAACATTTTTACAGTTTCATTTTATTCAAGTCATAAAAAATTGTTGAAAAATCAATGTTTGCTATAGCTTTTTCTCACATTTTACTACTAGGCAGCATCATAATCTGACATCTAGCAATTACTACTTAAAATTTTTAGCCTATATGGCAAGATGACTACTAGTGAAAACAAATTTCCATATTAATGGTCTCATAACTAAACATCTTTTGGTTAAAATCTAGTATATTCCTTTTAAGAAAAAAAGTTTAATTTTTTGCATAATTATAACTGCAGTATATAAAATTAACAGATTTTTTAAAAATATTTTTCCAGGGTTATTAAACTCTTATCACAATAAGCAATGCTAATAGTTGTATCTAATGTCCTTTAATAACACCTCCACAACTAAAGATGAAGTTACACAAATCACTTAGGCCTGGCCAATATGTGGTAATTTGATCTTCTCTCTCCTATCTAGAAAACCAGTACTGCTTTTCTGACTACTGAAAAAAAACAAAAGGTTTAGCATCTGAAGTACTTACAGATTTCAAAAAGTAAACTATTAGTTGAACTTACACTGAAATGCACAAACCACAGAAGCCACTACTGGAAGTAACAAAAATAGTAAAATAAATAAATAACAAGAAGTCTTTGCCTTGAAGGAAAGATTACAAACCTACCAGGAATCAAAGTGATACACTTACAAAGCATTTCAAAGTAAGCACACTAACTAGTGCGATGCAGACTGTTAAACTTCACAACCTACAGAGATGAAGAAAGAACAGTAGCTGGCACAGAATGGTCAAGGAACGCCTTAAGGAGGGAGAAGTAGAAAGCGGAAAGGACTTTACGTAAGAGCAAAGGTAGAATTGAAAGCAAGTGGGGCAGGTTGCTGTCATTCAGTAGCTAAGCTGTGTCTGACTCTGTGTGACCCCATGAATCATAGCACGCCAGGCTTCTCTGTCCTGGTGCCCACCAATAAAAAAGAAACCTGGCCACCAACTAGAGGAGCAGTAAGGAGAGGGTGACAGAAGAACAACTGGTCTAGCTGCCAGTGAGGCTCAGTGGAGCACTGAGGAGCTGGGCTCTAATCCAACAGGCAGCAACAGAAAATAAAATCATAAAAATTCACTTTAAAAGATTAACTTAACATCCCTTTATTAAATGGAGTGAGGGAAAGCAAACAGATGCTGGGAAGCCAAGCAAAAAGGTGACTTCAGTAATCTCGCCATAAAATGATAAAAGAAGGGATCTGTGGAAGTGGGAGCAGGGAAGGTAATACGAACTGCTGCTTAAATGCTTCGCTCAGCTTTCAAGGCATTTTAAATTATTTAATTTCAAAACAGAAGATTCATAGCCCATTATGATGATCAAGAATGAAGTCACTAAGTATACATAAATAAGCCAGTCTACCACTGAAGTTGTCTTAATCAGGAACCTATTCCACAGAGTCAGTTGAGTGCAAAGACCAGAAGACAACAGGATCCAACTATGTAAGAATATGGTGTCACAAGTTTAAAGCTACAACTCCAAAGGGTAAAGTTTTAAGAAAGTTGAGCATTCACTGTGAGTTGCTGGGGAACAATAAGAGCAAAAAGAGCAATCAACTAAAGATAATAAGAATTTGCTAGCTTTGAAATTTTAGGACCACCACAAAATAGACTGAATTGCAAACAGTTCTTCAATTGAGGACAATTGTTAACTGGACAACTGTTAAATGTACTCTGGGGACTTCCCTAGCTGTCCAGTGGTTAAGACTCAGGGAACACCCCACAGCTGGGTCAAAAAAAAAATACAGTCTTCAACGAAGCACAAAGTTTTCCCAATGTTCTTTACCACACAAAAAATACAACCACTGTTAACAACTTTATCCTTGAAACTAAACACACAAAAGACACTGGCTGCTCTCATAAAGCATGCCCTTTAAAAAAAAAAAATTAGAGATACTCTTAGTACCTCAAGCGCCATAATATTTTGTGGTAAATTAACCTGGGGCAAGTTCCACACTAAATCTTTCTCCACTGCACATCCCTTCCTGAAGCCACTGAAAATAAAGTTTTCTTTATACTGTCTCACTTCAAGTTACTTGAATAGAGCCAAAAGAAACTTTTCTCTGATTAACTTCATAAAGAGTAAATTATGTTCAGAAAATGAAGAAACGCCCAAGGTGAACAAAGAACTTCCAGATGTTCAAGCTGGATTTAGAAAAGGCAGAGGAACCAGAGATCAAATTGCCAACATGCACTGGATCATATAAAAAGCAAGAGAGTTCCAGAAAAACATCTACTTCTGCTTTATTGACTATGACAAAGCCTTTGACTATGTGGATCACAAGAAACTCTGGAAAATTCTGAAAGAGATGGGAATACCAGACCACCTGATCTGCCTCCTGAGAAACCTGTATGCAGGCCAAGAAGCAACAGTTAGAACTGGACATGGAACAAAGGACTGGTTCCAAATTGGGAAAGGAGTACGTCAAGGCTGTATATTGTCACCCTGCTTATTGAACTTATATGCAGAGTACATCATGTGAAATGCCAGGCTGGATGAAGCACAAGCTGGAATCAAGATTGCCGGGAGAAATATCAATAACCTTAGATATGCAGACGACACCACCCTTATGGCAGAAAGCAAAGAGAACCTAAGATCCTCTTGATGAAACTGAAAGAGGAGAGTGAAAAAGCTGGCTTAAGACTCAACATTCAAAAAATGAAGATCATGGAATCTGGTCCCATCACTTCATGGCAAATACATGGGGAAACAATGGGAACAGTGAGAGACTTTATTTTCCTGGGCTCCAAAATCACTGCAGATGGTGACTGCAACCATGAAATTAAGACACTTGGCTCCTTGGAAGAAAGCTATGACAAACCTAGACAGCATATTAAAAAACAGAAACATTACTTTGCTGACAAAGGTCCATCTAGTCAAAGCTATGATTTTTCCATAGTCATGTATGGATGTTAAGAGCTGGACCATAAAGAAAGCTGAGCACCAAAAAACTGATGCTTTTGAACTGTGGTGTGAGAGAAGACTCTTGGGAGTCCCTTGGACAGCAAGGAGATCAAACCTAAGTCAATCTTAAAGGAAAGAAGTCCTGAATATTCATTGGAAGGACTGATGCTGAAGCTGAAGCTCCAATACTTTGGCCAACTGATGCGAAGAACTGACTCACTAGAAAAAACCCTGATGCTGGGAAAGACTGAGGGCAGGAGGAGAGGGGGACAACAGAGGATGAGATGGTTGGATGGCATCACTGACTCAATGGACATGAGTTTGAGCAAGCTCTGGGAGTTGGTGCTGGACAGGGAAGCCTGGTGTGCTGCAGTCCATGGGGTCGCAGAGTCAGACACAACTGAGCGACTGAACTGAATTGAACCAGGTTTTTCTGCACAATATAAGGAAAAGCATGTAAGGAAACAGAAGACAATGTTATTACCCTGGCCACCTTTAAGTTACCTATAAATAAAGTCATTTGTTTTTATCTAAGTATAAATTACATGGTTTGATCTAAATAATTATATAAATGATTACTTGCAATAGTACCTGGGAGCCCAGTGCGCAAAAGGCAAGCTTCCAGGTTACTTAGGAAATCTGTAATGTGCATGAATAAAACCATAAAAACATCTAGTTTGCTTCATGACCTACTCCCCTCGTATTCCACAAGCAGGAAGCAAACAGCTCAATTAAAACAGGATAGAATCCTCTTCCTCAAGATGGGACCAAACACTCAGTTTGGGACCCACAACTAAGATGGGACCCACACAACCAGTCATCCTCGGGCTAATTTTAACTATTAAATTGACAAGAGAAGTGTCTCAGTATGCCAGTTATGGACAAGTTCTCTCTTTTATATTTTCCAAGAGTGGAAAATGTCATAGATGTGCATGTAACACAGAAAATAAACTATTTCTTCTATACATTTTGCTAAAATGAAGATCACAGAATGCATTAATCAATTAAGTGACAATGAATTAATTTTCATCTTCTGGGTCCTCATCAGCAAAATAAAAGTAAACAAGAAAGAATTATACACAACATAGTTTAATACAAGTTTGAAAAAGAAATATAACAAGAGCAATTCCAATTTTCTGAACACCATTATTACATCTGGTTGTATAATGAGGGTATTTCCACGCCCCAGCAGATGGCCCAAAGAATGTGTCCTATGCTTACAGCTACATTAAACAAAAGATCCTTTATAATAAATGCCTTTTATATATAAGATTGAACTTGGATGATAACAGCATTGCTGATATGCTATTCGTCTTATGTACTCTGGTAAAATAATCATTGAATAGTTTGAAAATATAAAGATTTGCAGAACAGACTGAATAAATACTTCTCAGTTTTATCTGTTCCTCATCCTTCCCCTTTTCACAACCCCACAACCCTGAGGATGGAAAAGTAGTATGAATACAGAATACAATCAATATTTACTGAATTGAATTGAGGTCTCCTGAGGTTCCCTGGGGGAATTTCTGAAGTAAAAGGGAAAATAAAGAGGAATTGATACTTAGAAAAAAATATTTACTGGTAAACAATTCATTCAACACAATATTAGGCAGCCACTGTTAGCTAAGCCTGTATTAGCTGAAGCCTGTGCCCTCAACAAACTTATGTGCAAAGAAATAGAAAATATTTACACAAATCACATATATAAAATAAACTAGGGCCACAGAAACGATATAAACAAATAACTTGCTACTTGAATTTCCTCTGTAGCTTCTGGTTGGTGAAAGCAAGAAACCTTTCATAGGAGAGCTGATAAGCAAAGCTGGATTTCTGAGTACTGGATAGGCTCTGGACATGCAAAGTAACAGTAGGAAGGCTCAGGATCTACAGGAATAGAAGCTAGGTTTAAACAGCTGGCCCGTGATCATGTTAACCTCTGTAATCCATGTTTGTCTAGACGTCATTGTATTGCAGGACCACTGTGAAAACTGTTAATGTGTATGAAGTGATTAATAAAGTACCTGGAAAATGGTATATGTAGATTGCAGCTATTATTATTTTTGAGCCTAATGAAACAGAACTTGAAGTCAATCCACATCTTGATATTTCTGATCTTAGCTGGAGTCACTTGACTTTAGAACTCACCTCCCTCATATAAAAATGGTACTAATATCTCTCAAAAATTTGTTGGAAGATTCACACAGGAAATAATATCAATGCCAAAGTGTCTTGAAGTCTTAATGTGTTACTGCAGTTAGTTAGCTTGCTTTCAAATAAAACATACTGACGTGGATGAAAAAAATAAAAACTGAGAAAAAGGAGGGTAAAAGAAGAGAAATTTAATGAAGACAAAGCAACATGTGGATTAGGTGTCTCCTGCTTCAAAGGGGCATGTTTTACTGTATTCAAACATTCCAAGACAGCTCAACACATACAGTGATAGGTCTGCCCATTCTTCCCAGTGCAGGACAGAAGGAAGATACTGGAATGGGTGGGGTTCCACACAGGTCTCAAAGTCACAGGACAGAACTGGGCATCAGGTTTCAAATGTCACATGCACCCAGACTCACAGGGTTAGAAGACACCTTCTTAATCAATCTTCTTTCTCAAAATGCCCAATCCCCATCCCAAAACTATTAAGAGATCCCAGAAACTTCCGAAAGAATACTCATATAAAGGTCACTTGTCCTCTACACAATCATTAACAGAATACAAGATAGTTATTAACTTCCTCCAAGTCACTTGGCCTGCCTGGCTATGTTTTCTCTAAAGTAACCATTTCATTTTAATAACAAGATGTCAAAAATGCCCAACAATCAAATGGTATTAATACAAAGTGAACGGAACTAGAAACCTTTTACCATTCCTCTGCATACTCAAAAGCTGCGTTTTGTGGGGGAAAGGTGTATTACACTGCTGGGTTGATATTTCTGTATTAAGGCACCACAGGCTCTATTTATTTTTCCCTCTCTGCTGCAAAAAAGGATCTTGCTAGCAGACAACATATTCCTTTCCAAAATTCAATCCAGTTTAGAGTCAACTGAGTTACTTTTATGGGACTCTACCTGCAAGGAATTTACAATGTAAGGCTAGCCCCGCTGGGGCTGTGGATCATAGAAGTACATTTAGCTACTCCAAAGCCTCCAATTCTGTGAGCTATCATGCCATGATGAAAGATGTGGACCTGGTGTCCACATTAGGCTCCTACCTGTCCCAATTCCCAAATTACCACCCTATGAGCCCTGATGGACAAACACTTCAGTACCTTATGCAGCTGCAGATGGTGAATGAGTCCGAGACCCCAATGAAAAGTTACAGAATCACTACATCACAGTCTAAACACATCTTTAAGATACTCTCTGGCATATCCTAGAAAAGGCAAAACTATTCCTATGTTCTGTCTTTTTAAAGATAGAAATCAGGACAAACTTCAAGGATCTTAAGACTTAAAAGGGTCCTGGAAAACTATCTAGTCCAATATCTATCTTACCCATGGAAAAAGAGCAAAGTCCAAAGATTATGAGTGTCTGAGGCAAGGTCGGAAGTGGTGATATAAGGGTTCTTCTTGTCCAGTGAGCTGCCATCCCACAAAGCTATACCTTTCTTTGGGTTAAGAGCTCTTCAAATCATTGTCAAACTCCTTACTCTACAAGCCATTCTGCTTTCTCACATTTACGGGCAGAATTCCTAAGTAATGCCTAATGAGAACCTACATCTATGTTTTAAGTATATCTCACCTTATTCTACTTCCAGGAAACGTGGTAGGATTCATTATTACTCCACATACAGAAGCACTTTCCAGATTTCATTCCTCTTGTTTACAAACTTGTCTATTACCAAGGGTAAGTTTTTCTATGCTTCAGTTTTCTAAAACAAAGATGAAGGGCCACATATCTAAATACATTCCATTTATTCCAGAAATAATCACTATTATTAATGTCCCTGAACACTGTCAAGTAAACGATATGTAAAACATTAAGGAAACTTAAAAAGAAAAAAGTTTCTTGGTTTTTAAAAGGGAGAAAACCAATTATTCAGGATAAAGTGTCTTTTCTGTCAAAGACTTGATGTACTTTCAAATGAGAACCACTAACCTCTGCAAATCCATCCCTTTCAGGACATAAAGAGTAATAAATGCTGCCCTCCTATATGTAGAGTAAATAAGTCATGCAAGATCATAAGCCAAATAACCATGGGAGAAACAGAGCCCAGAAACATCAGGGCAATGAGCCTTCCTCAGTACTACAAAGATACGCTCTTGAATACTCAACTACCAGAAATAATCTATGCCTTTAAACTTTTCAGAACTGAACTTGAAGTTGAATGAAAGAGGCTGCTAGCAAGGATAGTAGATGAAATATCTGAAAATAATTTGTAGCCCTAAGCCTAACAGATTTTTTTACCTTCCTTTTTATGTGTACTTTTTAGAATAGTAGGCAAGTAAAGCATTTGTACCGTGTCCTTCAGCTATGAACAGCTGTATTTCAGACAACCAGCAAGGTTTGAAGGTGAAGTTTTAAATAGTCACTTCTGAGCAAGATTTCTAAGAAACACTCTAAATACAGCAAAGTGACTCTAGGAGTCTATCGAACACCGGCTTTGACGAGGGAAAAAAAATAACAAGAACCAGGCAGCACTAACTTTACCAGAAATCAATTACTTTGAAAGAAGCCAATTCTCTGAATTCCAAAGATTCATACATTCTTGAACATAGGTATTATCTGCCCTAAGGAGGACTCTCACACAAGCACAAAGACACATACAAATACAAATAAAATAACTGCAGCAAAAAAATACTGTGCTTGGCTTAGGCAATTTACTTGAAACTTTAGTGTTTATGTGGGTAAAGACTACATTCACACACATCCCCTCCCAGAGATGCTTTATTGTTTAAAGAGAAGGAAATTCAATGACTTTAATTAGAAACTTTTTTATTACAAAAACTTATTTTCTTCCTTTCTCTTTTGTGTCCATCTCCCTTTTATCTCTACAAAAACATTCTTCCAACCTACCCCTATATGAATCCTAACTAAACTATAGGATATTTCTCAAGTCCTATACCTCCTCCATTCAAGTAATCACAAACTAGTCTTGCCAGTACTGATCACTAACCTCCTCAAAACAAGAACCACACAAAGAAAAACAGTGCACACTTCCTGTCGTCATGTATATTTATTCCATGCTCAACCAGCTAAACCAAGAGTTCCTCGAATTCAAAAACTTCACTCCATACTTAGTTTGTTCCCTTTGTGCCTGGACACTGGGTTATACTTTCAAAAACTAACTTAAGTATCCGTATTTTGGGAAGGAAGTACATTAAGCATTTTTTAAAATCCTCCCCCAAATATCTATTGTTATAAAGCTTACTAAAATGAGATTTTTGCCATCAATTCTAAGTACTGGCTTTATTCACTCTCATGTTTTAGAGAGGTAGCCAGGTCAGAGTTCCAGCTCCATCACTTTCTAGATTTATGACCCTGAGCAATTTAATTCATCTCAGCCTTTTTCTTTATCTGAATAAAAGAACCGTCCTGAGTTATTGATGAGATAATGCATGCAAACCTCTTAACATCTGCCTAATAGGTGGTCAACAAATACTAGTTATTACTACTTTGTTAATAACGAGGCAAGAAGAAAGAAGAGTGACCCTGCATTACTGTTGGAATGTATATTTTGTTTAGTTATTTAAATAAGCCTACATAGAGGTCTGAGGAATTACATACAAACATCAAAAAAATGACATTTCTAACAAAGTAAGGAGGGTGCGGTCTGGAGACCTTGGGAGGAAGGGACATTTTGGGAAGAAAAAAAAATGATTTTTAAAAACATTTTTGTTGTTAATTTAAATAAAATTCACTTTTTGTTCACTGTTCTTTGATTATAGAGTTAAGTCTTTAGAGATTTTGAAGTGTTGCTTACAAAACAGTAACAGGGTATTATTTTTATTTTGTGTAACCAATTTTAAGACTGGGATTAGATTTCTGATAGAGTGAACCAGGTTACCATCACAGGAATGGGGAAGCAGATAAATGCAGTTTCCCCACCTATACTTAGTATCAGATACATCTGTTAACTTTCTGTTCAAATTCTGCTCCAGAAATATAGTGAGAAAATATTTTACTTAATAACCAAACAGGGTTTATTAATGTGCACTGTTTCAATAATATTAGGCAAGCACCGGAAAACATAAGAACACCTACCAATCCCATCTGCAAACTCTAGAGGAAAAACAAAAACAGGCCACAAGATGATAGGACTTTGACCACAAGATGACTTGGAAAGGTTACAAACAAAATCTTATAACCAAGACAGCAAGAATCTTAGGATCAAAGCACCAAGACTTTAACTAATGCTCAGTCACAATGGTAGTCAATGAATATTTGTTATAAATCAGGAAAGAAAATTATCTTAATTTTGAGTCCTCAGAACCTAGCACAGTGCCTGGATCAAAGAATACGGCTAAATCATTAAGAACAAATGTATTTAATGAATGGTATAAAAGAGAATCCAGCATATACCTATTTTCCCTCCTTTAAAGCATTAAAATAGACATGGGAGCTTTTAAATATTAGATATACAAAAAATAAAACAGGGGGAAAAAAACCTAAGGCTACTCTCCAGAAAAAAAGAATCACAACCAAATGTCTAGTTTGTGAACCTGTGACATCTTCAGCAATTAATGCAAACTGTATGTCTGCCTATCACCAAAACACTTATTGTCAACATACAGAAGCACCAGAAATCATCTGTCCTTGATCTATATTCCTCTTTTAGAATTATGGTAATCTTCACTATCAATATAACGGATGATAGTAAACATTACTTTCTGCAAATTTTAAACATTACAAACAAACCAAAATCCTTTTTTCTAAATTCTATCTATTTAATGGGTGACTAGCTCAGGCCTCAATCTTCTGGAATTATTTATCAAAATACTCAATTCCTTCTTCAAAATGGAACTGCAAACAACATCCTCAAAAGCTGCAACATCCTCTTAAAATAGGTTATCAACATATTGACTAGCAGCCAATCTAAAAACTCTTTCACTGCAGAAGAACCTAATGACTGAAAAATGAAGCAAAGGTAAGGACATTTGATGCATATAAAACTAAGTTATTTTGTACAATTTTAACACCTCAATTTCCAACTGACTGGTTAAGATAAATACTGATTAATTTGTGCTTATATTTTGATTTTATTTTTAACATATTAGGCTAAAGTTAACATTCTCCTTATAATGAGATTGTTTTGGCAAAATTCTGCAATATCCCACTCCTATCATGAGGATGGCAACAAGGAAAAGCAAGCACATACTTTTGGAGACTAGATTCGGACACATTTGATGAGAGACAGCTCCAACCTTCCCTTAAAAACAGACCCACATTTCTGACACACCAATTTACTTACCTCTCCCATCGCTCTTCCCTCCAGAGCAAGTGCTTGAAAATCATGATTCAGTTCATCCATAGAACGTACCTAATGTTTAGAATAGAGGAGGGAAAAGTTTCACATTAGCACCTTGAATTTTACATACACATTAAATACAACTGAAAAGCTTTTTGATGTTTACTTTCACATATTGACAAGGAAAATAACAATAATCAAGTGACTAAGATTAAACATTCACTTACCTTTAACCATCAGGTTCAGCAATGACCCCTGCGCTTTCTCCCCTCCCAATCCCTCTTGCTTTCAAACATGAAAAACACAGACTCCAGAAAAAGAAAAAGGAAATGGCATCACACAAGAATTACGATAGCTATTGTTCATACATTTTAGTAAGTAAAGATCAACATGTTGAAGGGCAATAATATATGTAGATCATTATGTGACCTAAACCCTGCTACTGGCTCAAAGACCACAGTGCTTGTCCACAACTGTGAACAGTCAAGTACAAATTAGGGGACTCATTTGATCCAAGCTAGTTATGTCTTTAACAAACATCAGGGAAAGGCACTACGAACTACATAACTGAGTGAACTCGACATTTCTCCAAATTGGAAGATCTCTGGGAGTGCCTAGAATCTTAAAACCAGGAGGAAAAAAACAGCAAGTATCACAAGAATCCCTTCAAACTTTACCTAATTAAATGCACTACCCACATCATAACAATCTTTCTAGACTTCAACTAACTCATCTTCAAGGTCATTACTAGAAGGTAATATTTAAGAGCAAGAATGAAGTGTGGAATAGATTACACAAAACAGTCATAATTCAAAAACCCTTTCTTGTCCAACAGTCTACTGGACCTCTCAATTATAAGCAAGAAGCCACCTTTGCTAAGGCTAGAGTACAGTCCCTCGTTTATTAAAAATGAAGGCTTTCCAGCCTACCTAAGAAAGATGACTGACTGCCTGAAGTGGAACATTCCCAAACCCCCTCATCAAATCATCACTACCTCCAAATGTATGTGTACAATGTCTAGCACTGGGTGAATGCAAAGAGCCAAACTAGAGCTAGGCAGGGAGAGAGTAGAGTATGGAGCATGAACTGGAATACAGCTGGAGGGATCAATTTAAGAATTTTATTAGTATGCTGCCTGTATACCACCCAATAATCCTAATTCTACCAAGGTGACAGCACATAAAAATACATTGTTCTGAATTATACATTTTCAAGACCCAATGCTACAAACGATACACTGTGTCACGAAGATGTAACAGCTTTGGGATGCTTGTCAAAAACATAAATTTATAAAATTCAAAATAGGCTCAATTTAAGCCATATAAGAACAAAGAGACATAGAGATAAGATTTGTTACTATAGTAAACAGTTTCAAAGGGCCTTGAAACAGAAGCTAGGGTCACAACACAAGCCATTTACATTATTCAGGTAAGCACACTGAATAAGTTCCTAAACTTCAGGTGGTAAAAATAAGGAGGGGAGATGAGGACAGCATCTTAGCTAGAAACTCTACAAACAATAGATAAAATCAATTTGAACCTTCAGGACAAATTAACATTTACAAAGCATGTAACTGAAACACATTTAAAGTTCTATACTATTAGTAGCTCTTCCTATGGAATCTATAAACATGCTTTTAACTAGATGCTAGGAGTTTCCCGAAAATCCAAAAACCTACAAATAGTTTTAACCAAGAATGTCGGAATTCTATTTATGTTTCCCAAGAAAAAAGTAGGATTGGCTACAAAAATGAAAAAAAGGGCTTCCCTGGTGGTCGAGTGGTTAAAAATCCACCTACCAATGCAGGGACGTGGGTTCAATCCCTGGTCCAAGAAGATCCCAAATGCTGTGGGGCAACCAAGCCTGTGCATCACAACTACTGAAGCCCACGCACCTAGAGCCTGTGCTCTGCAACGAGGAGCCACGGCAATGAGATGCCCGTGCACTGCAACTAGAGTAGCCCCCAGTCGCTGCAACTAGAAAATGCGAGAAAAGCCTGAGTGCAGCAATGAAGACTCAGCAGTCAAAAAAAATTTTTAATTGATTAAAAAATGCAAAAAGAGAGTGGGAATGGTAAGGAAGGAAGAGAACATGCAATGAGCATATTGATGTTATCATCACAACAGTCTCACAGTAATTATTCCTATTTAAGAGATTAGAACTGAGCCTCAGAGAAACTGTTCAGTCAGTTCAGTCGCTCGGTCATGTCCAATTCTTTGCGACCCCATGACTTGCAGCACACCAGGCCTCCCTGTCCATCACCAACTCCCAGAGCTTACTCAAACTCATGTCCATCGACTCAGTGATGCCATCCAGCCATCTCATCCCCTGTCGTCCCCTTCTCCTCCCAAGAACAGTTTCTCTGTCACCCACTGTTAAGCAGGGAAGTGCACTTAGATGGCATTTCCAGGATCTAAATCCAGGTGTTCCAATTTCTGTGCACTGTCTTCTATGTCACCAAGCTACATCCAGGGCAGCCACAGGAAGATGCCACCACCAGACAGAAGTGCCTTCACAGTTTCTGTAAGGGCTTTGACAAGTGTGTTCTCTTGGTATTCTTGCCTTTCCTTTCCAACTGTCTCTTCCCCCTACCTTCAAAATTTGCCCATCCTGCCCTCCCAGAAATTTCCATCCCTTTCTATACCGCCTTCCACCCACTCTTCACTCTCTTTTCTAACACATTTTATTTGCTGGCTCGCTCACTCTCTCGGCTCTCCTGTCTCCCTCTCTGTAGCTCTCTGTTCACCTCAAGCTCTTCCTCTTTCGGAGCGTCGGTCTCTGTCTCACGTACGAGGTGAACCACTCCTCCTCCTACCTCCTTTAGACAATGAGAATGGAGCTCACTTTCTGAAGTCTGCTTTGCTAGTACAGAAACCATTTGCCCACGGTTGAGTGGACAAGATAAACCAAGTCACTCTCACAGGTGTTTTTAATAAGTCAGGTATTTATTGTTTATAATGGGAGCTGTACTTGGTATGATCATCAACATGAGGCAGACTCCACAAAACTCTTCCCAGAAAATAAAACTAATAATCAGAAAAAGATGCTCAGGAATCAAGAGAAATCAAGTGATGAAAACTCAGACTACTGTAAGAGAAACTTCATGGGCAGGTTAACAAAGAAACTTATTCTATTATGAAGGAGAAAAGCTAGCTGTAAATTATAATCAGAGAAAATGCTCCCATCAGGACAGAACTATCTTTAGTTCTTGTACAGCTATACTTCCCCACTTTCTCTAGTACTCAATTTGAGTGATGAGTTAATGTTTCTTTAATTAAAAGTTTACTAATTTGTGGCTCAGCTGGTAAAGAATCCGCCTGCAGTGCGAAAGACCTGGATTTGATCCCTGGGATGGGAAGATCCCCTGGAGAAGGGAAAGGCTACCTACTCCAGTATTCTGGCCTGGAGAATTTCATGGACTTTACAGCCCATGGGGTCACGAAGAGTCGGACACAACTGAGAGACTTTCACTTTCACCTTCATCTTCACTTTTGCTGAATGTCTATAAGACTTCCTAAATAATCTATTCCCTTTGGTTTCCCAAAACTACTTCCTATTTTTGTCTTTGGGCTACTGGCCAGTTACTCATCTTACACCCATCCAGTTTCTCTACTGCTGCCCCTCCCCATAAAGGCATCTCTTACTCCCTTTTACTAAAGTCACAAAGTAAGATAACCACCTTAGGGTCTGACCTACCTCATATCCCTCATCCCACCCAAGGAGGATCATCTGTATAAACGACCAAGCTTCTGAGTTTCCTTTCCATTTCCCAGATTCCAGGACTTTCTTTTGTAAGCCTTCTGTTTCTAACAAGGATCTTGTCCTAACCAAAATCATAATTTCGAAAATTAAGTTGGTGTTTTACCAACACAGCAAGTTATAAAATCAAAATAGTTAAACCCAGAACTATACATCACATTTGGAACATGAAAAACTAAGCAAATGCATCACTTTACAAATCTTGAAGAATGATATTCAAAATTGCATTTCTTGAGAAGCCCTACTTATAAACACTTCACTATTTCCATCTGTAAAACTGAGGTAGCACTGACTACTTGACACACTTACTATAAAGATGAAATGAAATATGTCCAATACTTGCTAGGCATGTATTAAACTACATTCACTTCACAGTTTCTTCTCTTTAAGTTACTGAAACATCTCCACACATCCATCTTTTTTCCCTATCCTCAGTTTTGGCCATTCTGGGGAGCGGAGCCTCTCTTTCCACAGGTCGGCACTGTCATAATCAATATTAGACGCACCCCATCACACACACATTTAACTTACTTTCTAAAACCTAGCATTTCAAAGTAAAAGTAATTTTTCTCTTCTTGATTCTCAGCCAAATCACCAATTCAGAGGAATTTCCATTCTCTACTCTAATCAGTACAGAAACTTCTAAAATATAAAAATAAAAATCATCACAAGTTAAACCGAAGGTTCTTTCTGTTCTCATTTAAAAAAAAAAAAAAAAACCTCAGTAGTCACCTTCTCAAATTCCTTCATTCCTTGATTTCCATACCACTATGATCTCCTGGTTCTCCTCCTACTTCCCTGCTTCTCTGTTTTGATTTCTGATTTCTGTCTTTCTTTGGGCCAGCCAAGATTACAGTCAAAGAAAACAAAACCTGAAACTTAGACTTGGGTAAAAAGTAATCCAAATGTAAGAAATTAATGATCCAAATATGTCATGAATTAGTTTATAAGATTTTTAAGCAGATCTGTATTCAGTTCAGTTCAGTTCAGTCGCTCAGTTGTGTCCGACTCTTTGCAACCCCATGAATTGCAGCCAGGCTTCCCTGTCCATCACCAACTCTCGGAGTTCACCCAAACTCATGTCCATCGAGTCAGTGATACCATCCAGCCATCTCATCCTCTGTCATCCCCTTCTCCTCCTGCCTCCAATCTCCCAGCATCAAGGTCTTTTCCAATGAGTCAACTCTTCGCATGAGGTGGCCAAAGTATTGGAGTTTCAGCTTTAGCATCAGTCATTCCAAAGAACACCCAGGACGGATCTCCTTTAGAATAGACTGGTTGGATCTCCTTGCAGTCCAAGGGACTCTCAAGAGTCTTCTCCAACACCACAGTTCAAAAGCATCAATTCTTCGGCATTCAGCTTTCTTCCCAGTCCAACTTTCACATCCATACATGACCACAGGAAAAACCATAGCCTTGACTAGACGGACCTTTGTTGGCAAAGTAATGTCTCTGCTTTTGAATATGCTATCTAGGTTGGTCATAACTTTCCTTCCAAGGAGTAAGCGTCTTTTAATTTCATGGCTGCAGTCACCATCTGCAGTGATTCTGGAGCCCAAAAAAATGAAGTCTGACACTGTTTCCACTGTTTCCCCATCTATTTGCCATGAAGTGATGGGACCAGATGCCATGATCTTCATTTTCTGAATGTTGAGCTTTAAGCCAGCTTTTTCACTCTGCTCTTTCACTTCCATCAGGAGGCTCTTTAGTTCTTCTTCACTTTCTGCCATAAGGGTGGTGTCACCTGCATATCTGAGGTTATTGATACTTCTCCCAGCAGTCTTGATTCCAGCTTGTGTTTCTTCCAGTCCAGTGTTTCTCATGATGTACTCTGTATAGAAGTTAAATAAGCAGGGTGACAATATACAGCCTTGATGTACTCCTTTTCCTATTTGGAACCAGTCTGTTGTTCCATGACCAGTTCTAACTGTTGCTTCCTGACCTGCATACAGATTTCTCAAGATGCAGGTCAGGTGGTCTGGTATTCCCAACTCCTTCAGAATTTTCCACAGTTTATTGTGATCCACACAATCAAAGGCTTTGGCATAGTCAATAAAGCAGAAATAGATGTTTTTCTGGAACTCTCTTGCTTTTTCCATGATCCAGCGGATGTTGGCAATTTGATCTTTGGTTCCTCTGCCTTTTCGAAAACCAGCAGGAACATCTGGAAGGTCACGGTTCATGTACTGCTGAAGCCTGGCTTAGAGAATTTTGAGCATTACTTTACTAGCATGTGAGATGAGTGCAACTGTGTGGTAGTTTGAGCATTCTTTGTAATTGCCTTTCTTATTTACTAGCATTTATTTATTTACTGGCCTTATTTATTTACTAGCATTTCTGACCTTGGATTACTGTCCCTTAACTGCTCAGGGTGTCTTTACAATGAATGTCCCTTTACTTGAGCTAGTTTGACCAGTTCTCAGCTGCTTTCAAACAAGAACCAAACTCTAACACAACAGGTATCATTGAGTTGGTTATTAATGAAATCACACTGGAAGTTTATATTTTAAAACAGAGCTATGTACTGTACTTGGAAAAATAAAGTTCCCAAGAAATAAACACTTTTCAAAATATTTTCTGTAACAGATATGTTTTAAGACACCTGCCTAGAAAGGGCAACTTCATGATTCCTACCACCTCTGGCCACAATTAACTATATCAAAAGTATTATTCTAAATGGCCAAACTCCTAGTATCAATCTGAAGAGAAATGATAAGCTAATCAGATTCCTCTTAGCATTTGGGCCAGAAAGCTATGGATAAAGTGAAATTCGCTAAAGATCTGGCAGTTGGAGCTTTCACTTTGGGTCAAGTATAACCTGGTGAATAAGCAGATGGTGAACATAAAGAAGAGAAAGAATGTGCAGGGAAAAAAAAAAAGCAGCGACAAGAGACTACAGAACCTCTATGGAAACAGCCTCCTGGTGCCCCTGAGGCCCATGTATACATTTCCTGCTCTGGGGTTCGAAGAGAATCCCTGGTGTTCTTTCATTTAACACCCTGAAATTTTGCTACCTAGAACAGACATCTGTAACTTGAGATTAAAACTGCCCTTACTAGAATATTTATTTCCTCAACCACTGAATCTCAATTATCAGGCACTTTTCTCCTCCACACCTACCTGTGTTCCCCTGGAGGATTTTTGCAAAGGCAAGCCTAGATCACAATGGCTCAATTTCACTAACATAGATACAGAACAATACAGGCAGAAGATCTGATGCCAAAAACCATTACGGGAAGGAGATACCAGCGAGAAAAGGCCAAGCAAATGCAGGAGAAACTTGAGCAATGAGAAGAAATGGAATGTGAGAATTAACCTAATTTGAATTTAATCATTAAGGGAAAAGGGCTTCCCTTGTGGCTCAGACAGTAAAGAATCTGCCTGCAATTCAGGAGACCTGGGTTCAATCCCTGGGTTGGGAAAACCCCCTGGAGAAGGAATGGCAATTCTCCAGTATTCTTGCCTGAAGAACCCCCATGGACAGAGGAGCCTGGTGGGCTACAGTCCATGAGGTCACAAAGAGTCAGACATGACTGATCGACTAAGCACAAAGCATATTAAGGGAAAAACACTTAATAAGTCTGTTCCACACCATCTTCTGGTCTATTATATCTGTATTATAAACAATAAAACAATAAATATTTACTGAAACTTATGTTGTGACAGGCCCTGTCCTATAAAAATCCTTTTATGCTATATGATCTCTTTAATAGTCCTAACAATCTGAAAATGCAAGTACTCTTATCCCCATTTTGTTAAGAAAAACAAAAAGTTATTACATTCCTCTAGTAATACATAACTAAATCAACAGTATTCTTGATTACTGGGAAAAACCAGAAACAAAAAACTCTTTTAGCTCCGGAGAATGCAAACCCTACTACATGACACTATTTATTCATTGTCAGTAACAACACTAAATACCAGTAATTTACTGAGTTTTCAAGGCACTGGACTGCAAAATTATTCCAGTTTATGGATGAGGTATAATCTGTCCAAAGCCACAGAGCAGAAAGATCAAAAGTGGAATTCAAATTCAGATCTCTAACTCTTTTACTACCACTTCTATCTTTTCTCATTAAAGACAAGCACAAAGGACACAGAACACCTGGCTTAACAACTGCTGTTCCAGAAACTGATTACTACACTATTTTTATAGTCCCTTCCATGATACACAGCAGGGTAGGGCAGGAATGAAGTCACCAGAGCAGCCAGAATTAGGTCAAAGTTCTGGTTTTTTAATATTATTTATCTTTTTAAAACTGCTACTACCTTTGGCAATTAAATACCATTGAAGTTACAGATCATCTAATGTGTTGATGGCATTCAGACAGGATGGTTAACCAACCAAAAAGATAAACTATCCGTTAATCAAATCAAATCAGTTATCAAAACTGATTTGCTACTGTACTGCTGCTGCTGCTGCTGCTAAGTCGCTTCAGTTGTGTCGGACTCTGTGCGACCCCATAGACGGCAGCCCATCAGGCTCCACCATCCCTGGGATTCTCCAGGCAAGAACACTGGAGTGGGTTGCCATTTCCTTCTCCAATGCATGAAAGTGAAAAGTGAAAGTGAAGTCGCTCAGTCGTGTCCGACTCTTGGCGACCCCATGGACTGCAGCCTACCAGGCTCCTCTGTCCATGTGATTTTCCAGGCAAGAGTACTGGAGTGGGGTGCCATTGCCTTCTCCGTTGCTACTGTACTATATCATAACATATACCTCATGTAAATGCCAGCACTTCCTAAACATAGAACGATTTGCAAACTGAAAAGAATAAATATTTCAGACACAGTTAATGAACCCTATGATACTAGTGACTTTTAAATATAAAAACCTCACAATTTCTGGTTGTGTCTTTTTCTTAATTTTACCAATCATGATCAAGTTGAAATCTGTAATGATAGCAGGCCACTTTAATTAAAGAGAGAAACTAATTAACATGATGAAAGAACCCAATCTAAAAAGTATAAAACTAAAGACAATGATAAATCTTTATCTCTGCGTGTTTGGAAACTACCACCCATAGTGATCTATCTGAATGGTATACAGCTGGCTTCCAAAAGAAATAAATTTGACAATATGCATCAGGTTTTATAAATGTTCATGTGCTTTGATCCAGTAGTTCTAGGAATTCATCTGAAGCAAATAACCAGAAATATGGGCAAAGATTTGTTAACAAAGAACCTTCAACATGGCTTTGTGTTGGGGAAAATGGTTTAAAAAAACAAGTTTAAATACAGCAGGAATTATTAAATTCCGCAGATATTCATTTACATAATTTTATGCAGCTACTTTGGAGAAGGCAATGGCACCCCACTCCAGTACTCTTGCCTGGAAAATCCCATGGATGGAGGAGCCTGGTAGGCTGCAGTCCATGGGTCGCTAAGAGTCAGACACAACTGAGCGACTTCACTTTCACTTTTTACTTTCATGCATTGGAGGAGGAAATGGCAACCCAATCCAGTGTTCTTGCCTGGAGAATCCCAGGGACGGGGAAGCCTGGTGGGCTGCCGTCTACAGGGTCGCACAGAGTCAGACATGACTGAAGCGACTTAGCAGCAGCAGCATGCACTACTTAAAACAGTTTTGAAATTCTTAGAATATGTTTATGTGTAAAGATTCTATAACAGGCTACAAATCTGTATATATAAAAAAAAGTATGTATTTCCATAGAGACATGCACAAAATAAGAAAGTAATATATTCAAATGTTAATTTGTAACTTCTTCAGTAGTTTCTACATTTTCTGTAATGCCAATGAAACAACTCAGAAAGAATCTTCTGAAAATAAACTTAACATTCGTGAAGTCTTTTATATTAATATCTTTCAAACTAATAATCCTATTCTAGAAACATCTTAAATAACTAAAATGAGAGGAAAAAAATAAGCGGTGAGCAAAGGTGCTCATTGTGCACTTATTTTTAACAATACTCAGTAAATAAAAAGGTTATGGTATACTCAGAAGCTGTTTCTACAGAGCCAGGATTCTCCTTCTATGCCATACAAAGTAACTGTTATCACAGCTGGTATTTATTGACTGTGTTCAGTTCAGTTCAGTTCAGTTTAGTCGTTCAGTCGTGTCCGACTCTCTGTGACCCCATGAATCGCAGCACGCCAGGCCTCCCTGTCCATCACCAACTACCGCAGTTCACTCAGACTCACGTCCATCGAGTCAGCGATGCCATCCAGCCATCTCATCCTCTGTCGTCCCCTTCTCCTCCTGCCCCCAATCCCTCCCAGCATCAGAGTCTTTTCCAATGAGTCAACTCTTCGCATGAGGTGGCCAAAGTACTGGAGTTTCAGCTGTAGCATCATTCCTTCCAAAGAAATCCCAGGGCTGATCTCCTTCAGAATGGACTGGTTGGATCTCCTTGCAGTCCAAGGGACTCACAAGAGTCTTCTCCAACACCACAGTTCAAAAGCATCAATTCTTCGGCACTCACCCTTCTTCACAGTCCAACTCTCACATCCATACATGACCGCAGGAAAAACCATAGTCTTGACTAGACGGACCTTTGTTGGCAAAGTAATAATGTCTCTGCTTTTGAATATGCTATCTAGGTTGGACATAACTTTCCTTCCAAGGAGTAAGCATCTTTTAATTTCATGGCTGCAGTCACCATCTGCAGTGATTTTGGAGCCCAAAAAAATAAAGTCTGACACTGTTTCCACTGTTTCCCCGTCTATTTCCCATGAAGTGATGGGACCGGATGCCATGATCTTCGTTTTCTGAATGTTGAGCTTTAAGCCAACTTTTTCACTCTCGTGTTTCACTTTCGTCAAGAGGCTTTTGAGTTTCTCTTCACTTTCTGCCATAAGGGTGGTGTCATCTGCATATCTGAAGTTATTGATATTTCTCCCGGCAGTCTTGATTCCAGCATGTGCTTCTTGTGTTTCATGAGTGTTTCTCATGATGTACTCTGCATATAAGTTAAATAAGCAACTAGGTAGCAAAGTGCTTTCATTCTCAAACTATGAAATAATTCCTAATTATCCTCCATTACTCACTTTTTTAATATAGGAGGAAACTGAGGCAGAAAAAGGTTAAATAACTTTTCCAGAGTTACACAGTCAAGCTGATTCCCGAGTCTGACTCTGAACCAGTGTCTGGTGTATTAGGAATCAAGATGTTTTGAGGGTACTCCAACTGTTTAGGCAACGAAGTTGCACTAGATGAAAGCCTGCTGGAAACCCAAAAATGGAAAAAGAGATGACTAGATTACCCTGTCAACCAGCTCAAAATCTGAAACTGTAACAACCCATACAGCCCATCTCTGGCTAAAACTCGAGGATTCCTCTTTGTTAATACAAGGATAATCAAAAGGAGACAAGGAGTCATGGGACCCCAGGGAAAAAACTACTTAACCAAGGAAAGGAAATCTCAAGATAGAAAAGAGAAGACTAAAAATGATCTATTGAAGGAGAGAATAAATAACAGGTATATAGACAAAAATTCATAGCAAAATTAACTTTCACAAAGCAGGAAAGAGTAATAAGCCGAATAATTAATGACGCAAACAAAACTGAGAAGTCAGTCAGTCAATCTGGAGGAAAAGGACACAGATTAAAATAGAAGACAACTGAAAGGAAAAAAACCATCAAACGTCCATCGACTGATGAATGTATAAACAAAAATTAATATACATTGTACAAAGGAATATTATTCAGCCATAAAACAGAAATAAAGTACAGAGAATTTCCTGGCAGTTCAGTGGTTAGGTCTCCACATTTCCATTGCATAGGGCACAAGTTCCATCCCTGGTTGGAGACTAAGATCCCACAAGCCATGCTTGCACAGCAAAAAGAAAAACAAAGAAGGAATGAAGTACTGATACATGATACAATATCCATGAACCTTAAAATATGCTAAATGAAAGAAGCCAGACACAAAAGGCCACATATTATATGATCTCACTAAGAGGAAATATCCATAATAAACGAGACAAGAATAGGTTTGTGCTTGCCAGGGAGTTAGGAAAGGAGGAAATAGACAATGCCTACTAATGAGTACAGGGGTTCTTTTGGGAGTGCTAAGTGTTTCAGTGTTAGAATCATGATGGTTGCTTAGTACTGTAAACACACTAAAACCCACCAAACTGTAAATTTAAGGGTAAATTTTATGATATGTGAATATCTTATAACAATAACACTGTTATTAAAAAATAGGAGATGGCAAACACTTTCTATAATAGATTAAGAAATAAATAATACAGGCTTTCTGGGCTACATGGCTTCCCCGATGGCTCAGCAGTAAAGAATCCATCTGCAATGTAGGACACACAAGAGACACAAGGTTAGATCCCTGGGTCTGGACAACTCCCTTGAGAAGGAAATGGCAACCCATTCCAGTATTTCTTGCCTGAAAAATCCCATGGACAGAGGAGCCTGCCTGGCTACAATCACAAAGGTTGCAAAGAGTTGGACACAAATAGGCATCTGAGCACATAACACTGTGGGCTACACAGGGTCTCTGTCATATATTCTTTGTTTTTCAGTTTCATGCATGCATGCATGCTAAGTTGCTTCAGTCATGTCCAACTCTGTGCAACTCTACAGAATGCAACCTGCCAGGCTCCTCTGTCCATGGGATTCTCCAGGCAAGAGCACTCGAGTGGGTTGCCATGCCCTCCTCTAGGGGATCTTTTCGACCAAGGGATCGAATCCGTGTCTCTTATGTCTCCTGCATTGGCAGCAGGTTCTTTACCATTAGTGCCACCCGGAAAGCCCTTTTACTTTCAACTACAAACTTGAAAACGTAAAAACCATTGTTAGCTCAAAGGCAGCAAGCTAGATTTGACAGAGGCTATAGTTTGCCAAATTTGGTTTAAAAATAAGTTATTCCTTTTATGTTTACAAGTAATGTGTTCTAAGTTAAAATGATCCACAAACTAAGCAAAGATCTCTTATCAAACTTATAAATGGAACTTCCACAAATGTTATTGGATAAAGGGAACATACAGAAACTAGCAATCAGAACTTAGTACTTTTATTAAAAATTAAGATCATATAAAACTAACAATTAAACACCACATTAAAAAATAAAGATAGCTGCTCACATGAAAATATATTGAACACCATTAGTCATCAGGTAAATACAGATTAAAATCACAATGAAAGATCATTACATATGTATCAGAATGGCTAAAATAAAAACCAGTAATACCACCAACTGCTAGTAGGGTGCAGAAAAATTGGATTATTCCAACATTACTGGTCTAGAAAACAACTTAGCAGCTTCTTAAAAGACTAAACATGGAACTACCATATTACCCAGCAATTGGACTTCACTCTCATGTTCACACAAACATTTGTACATGAGTGTTCACAGATTTATAGTAATTAAAAAATGGAATCAACCCTCATGTCTTTCAACAGGTTAAAAAACCACATCTGAAGTGCATCTACACCATGCACACTACGTAGCAATAAAAAGGAATGGTCTGCTATAGGCAGCAACCTGGAGGAGACTCCAGAAAAGGATGCAGAGCTATAAAGGTCAGCTCTCAAAGGCTGTATATAGCATGACTCCATTTCTATGACATTTTTGAAATGACAAAATTGTGGAAATGGAAGACTGAATACATTTGTAGTTGGGGGGAGGCCCCTACACCCCTGCAAAAGGAAGGTTGGGTGTATTTAAAAAGGGCTACTCAAGGGTTCCTTGTTTAAGAGCTACTTAGTACTCTGTGGTGCTAAGTATATGAACCTAGCAGATCGTAAAATTATATAGAACTTCATACATACACATGCACCCAAATGAGCACAAGTAACCCTGGAGAAATGTGACTAGGACTGGATGGATTTTATCAATGTCAATAAACGAGTGTGATGCTATAGTACACAATGTTACCTGCAAAGGTCATACTGTAAAATGCTACCACTAGGGGAAACAAAAAAAGTATACAAACGATCTCTCTGTATTATTTCTTCAACTACAGGAATCAACAAATAACTAAGTCAAAATTTTAAATTAAAAAAAGATGACTGCTATGAAGAAATAACGAAGACACAACTTAAAATAATTCCCAAGGAAAAATCTAAAATAATCAAACATATAACCAAAGGAACCTTCCTCAAGCTATAAAACTATGCAGATCAAAAGGTCTCAGCCACAGAGTACACAAAAATCACATCTTGAGCAAACTATCCTCAAGTTGGAGAATTCTGTAAGTATCAGGGCAGGGGGAAAAAACAGAATTTACTCTTGGTTCTCTAAAACACTACCTGCCAAAGTCAGTAAGATCTACTATCTACAGTCCAAAGAGTTTATGTCTTGACACAATTGTCTTTCATGTATAAAGGCTACAGGAACAAAATATACAAAAAAGGCAATAAAATATGCCACCCACATACCATCTTTCAAGCAATTACTACACCAAGCACTCCAGTCAACGGAGCACATAAAATGGATAAACTGCCATATAACTATTTAATGATATTGTTGTTTGTAGTTGTTTCAGTCACTAAAGCACGTTGGACTCTTGCAACCTCATGAACTGTACCCCGCTCGGCTCCTCTGTCCCTGGGGTTTCTCAGGCAAGAATACTGGAGTGGGTTGAGATTTCCTTCTGCAGGGGATCTTCCCAATCCAGGGGAACCCACGTCTCCTGCATGAGCAAGTGGATTCTTTACCACTGAGTCACCATGGAAGCCTATTTAATGGTACACTAGTAGTTAAAAGGCTCCATTTATTGTTAAACACAACACAGGTTCTCAAATGCAGTATGCTAAGTGAAAGAATACTTACTTGGGCTTCCCTGGTGGCTCAGCTGGTAAAGAATCCACCTGCAATGCAGGAGACCTGGGTTCAATCCCTGGGTTGGGAAGATCCCCTGGACAAGGGAATAGCTACCCTCTCCAGTATTCTGGCCTGGAGAATTCCATGGACTGTGTAGTCCATGGGGTCACATGAGTCAAGATACAACTGAGCAACTTTCTTTCTTTTTTTTTTTAAGTGAAAGAAACCAGATTCAAGAGCTACATACATTTACAGTACAAATATGACATTTTGGAAAAGAAAAAACCACAGGGACAGAAAACAGTTGCTGGGAATGGAAGTACGAGCTGACTATGAAGAGGTTCCAGGGAGACAACAGAAAAAGAATTACAACTCTGCAGCCTTGGAAATGAAAACCACAATCATAGAAAGTTAACATGAAAAGGCAGAGGATCATGTCCTAGATGAAGGAACAAGATAAAGCCCCAGAAAAACAGCTAAATAGAGATAGGCAACATACCAGAAAAAGAATTTCAGAACAATGATAGTGAAGATGATCCAGGATCTTGAAAAAAGAATGGAGAAGATGCAAGAAGTTTACCAAGGACCTAGAAGAACTAAAGAACAAACAGAGATGAACAATAACTAAAATGAAAAATACACTAGGAGGAATCAATAAATGAATAACTGAGGCAGAAGAATGGATAAATGACCTGGAAGACAGAATGGTGGAAATCACTGCTGTGGAATGGAACAGAGGAAAAGAAATGAAGACAGCCTAAGAGAACTCCGGGACAACATTAAATGCACCAACATTCTCATTATAGGGATCCCAGAAAGAGGAGAGAAAGGACCCAAGAAAATATTTGAAGAGATAATAGTTGAAACCTTCCCTAACATAGGAAGGGAAACAGTTAACCAAATCTAGGAAGTTCAGAGTCCCAAGCAGAATTAACCCAAGGATGGGACTTCCCTGGTGGTCCAGTGGTTAAAATCTGATTGTCAATGCAGGGGACACGGGTTCAATCCCTAGTCCAGGGATATTCCACATGCCACAGAGCAACTAAGCCCATGCACCACAAGTACTGAGCCCATGCCCTAGAACCAGAGAGCCACAACTACTAAAGCCTTCAAGCTCTAAAGCCCAAGATCTGCAACAAGAGAAGTCATCAAAATGAGAAGCCTGTGCACCTCAACAAAGATCCAGTGCACCCAAAAAGAAAACAGACAATAAGGGGCTTCCTTGGTTGTCCAGTGGTTAAGAATCCACCTTGGGGAATCAGATTTGATCCCTGATCAAGGGCTAAGATCCTACTGTGGAGCAACTAAGCCCAGGCGCTGGCACTACTGACTCTGCATGCCAAAATGAAGACCTGACGCAGCCAAATAAGTAAAAAATTTTTTAAAGAAACAATTATCCTTGTTATTAGACAAAAGAAATGATTAACATTTTTTAGGTTCTGAATAAAACTAGATGGACATATTACAAAAGATTCTTAGGGCTGAATTATAGATAAGGGTTGGTTGGTTTTTGGTTTGTTACTTGGGTGTTTTTATTTTTATGATTTTATAACTATACTTTCTGAAATATTTACAATGAGCATTTATTGATTTTTATAACTCAAAAATACCTACAAGTCATTCTTTTTAATGGGAGGGGAAATTTTTTATTTTTAAATCACTGTTCATTAGGATACAGAGAATGAAATTGGGCCACGGATAGAGTCCTTAGTTCACTTATAATACTGAGAAACAAAATTACAATCATCACCAAAAGAAATGACTTGTTTTAACATATCTGCAAAGTTGGTTGATATATTTTTAGATGTAAGGAGAATAAACTCTAGTGTGATAACAAAGGCATTCTATATTAGTAATCAAACATATCTCAGAGAAACAGTTTCTCAAGTTTGAACAGTTGATTATTACTGTTACAATACAAATAGTGGCACAGGAAATAAGAGCTCCCTATCTAAAAGGTCTTCAGCCAGGGAGCCCAGCGAGCGTCTTCCTCCATTCAGCAGTCTTGTCGCTAACCCTCACTCCTCCTGTGTTTCAACATTCTATTGCACATAAGGGAATAGGAATTCTCAATTAATAAGTCTATCCAGATACATCACAGCAACAGAATTAAAGAGGGCAGCTACCAGGCACATCAAACAGCTCATTCTGGACTTCATGATCCTAAGGGAAAACATAATACATAAATCCAAAACTGTATCTGTGGGAGAAAATATTTTAATAGACTTCTACCTCCTCTGGATAAAAAAAGTAGGATATACTAATGAAAATATCAGTGATTCTTAACCAAGAGACAGAATACAAAGGAGGAGACAGAACTTAATAATCTTTTTAATACATACACTGGTATGTATTTTGTATGGGTTGTTTGTTTACAGAATTCTTCCTAATGTTATACAAATAGTAAACCTTCATCTGCTCCTTTTTCAGAACAATTACTACCTGTAGTTTCTTACCCTGTAATCTGCATTACTGTGAGGTCATGAACCATGGAAGTTTTCCCTCTCAGAGTTGAGAGGGACTTTGAAAGTGAAGTCGCTCAGTCGTGTCCGACTCTTAGCAACCCCATGGTTGTAGCCTAGGACACTTCTCTGTCCATGGGATTTTCAAGGCAAGAGTACTGGAGTGGGTTGCCATTTTCTTCCCCAGAGGATCTTCCCAACCCAGGGATCGAACCTGGGTCTCCTGCATTGTAGGCAGACGCTTTACCATCTGAGCCACCAGGGAAGTCACGAGAGGGACTTTAGATATAACAAATTTATTAGGTTTTAAACTTGGAGACTGTGGGTGCCCTAGAGTAACGCTTGAAATTGGATTTAAAAAAATCAGAACACGTGTTTTGTTTCCTATACTAAAAATGATGGCTTTTAGGAAATTTTGAACTATAAAAACAGTAAATCCTCATTGCAAACATTTTGGAAAGTAGGGATAGCAAATTACAAAATGGGGGATTAAGGCTACTGAGAAAATGAAAGCAGGGAAGGGAGACAGTTACAAATTAAATAATGTTCACAAACAGCTTCACTGAGAAGGTTAACTTAAACTAAGGACTGCAAGAAGATATATGAGCAACTTTCATAGACATTAGAGACAGGAGCACTCAAGCAAATGGAACTGCAAGTCAAAACTCTGGGGGATGCGATATGAGGGTGATTCTAGAAATAACAAAAATTGCTTTAATCTCAATCCAAATGCCACTAAAATACAACAAATAGAAACCTAGATTTAAGCAAAAATCAGATCATTGGTTGCTGTTAAGATAAACTACAAAGGGCCAACAAAACTTTTGGAGGAGATGGGAACTGTCATTATCTTAATTGTAGTGAAGGTTTCACAGCTGAATACTTTGACATTTCAAAACTTAACAAATTATACATTTTAAAAGTGTGCATTTTATGTCAGCTATACAAGAGAAGACTCTACACATGGACATCACCAGATGGTCAACACCAAAATCAGATTGATTATGTTCTTTGCAGCCAAAGATGGAGAAGGTCTATACAGTCAGCAAAAACAAGACCAGGAGCTGACTGTGGCTCAGACCATGAACTCCTTATTGCCAAATTCAGACTTAAATTGAAGAAAGTAGGGAAAACCACTAGACCATTCAGATATGACCTAAATCAAATCCCTTATGATTATACAGTGGAAGTGAGAAATAGATTTAGGCCTAGATCTGATAGATAGAGTGCCTGATGAACTATGGAATGAGGTTCGTGACACTGTACAGGAGACAGGGATCAAGACCATCCCCATGGAAAAGAAATGCAAAAAAGCAAAATGGCTGTTTGGGGAGGGCTTACAAATAGCTGTGAAAAGAAGACAAGTGAAAAGCAAAGGAGAAAAGGAAAGATATAAGCATCTGAATGCAGAGTTCCAAAGAATAGCAAAAAGAGATAAGAAAGCCTTCTTCAGCGATCGATGCAAAGAAATAGAGGAAAACAACAGAATGGGAAAGACTAGAGATCTCTTCAAGAAAATCAGAGATATCAAGGGAACATTTCATGCAAAGATGGGCTCGATAAAGGACCAAAATGGTACGGACCAAACAGAAGCAGAAGATATTCAGAAGAGGTGGCAAGAATACACAGAAGAATTGTACAAAAAAGATCTTCATGAACCAGATAATCATGATGGTGTGATCACTCACCTAGAGCCAGACATCCTGGAATGTGAAGTCAAGTGGGCCTTAGAAAGCATCACTACAAACAAAGCTAGTGGAGGTGATGGAATTCCAGTTGAGCTCTTTCAAATCCTGAAAGATGATGCTGTGAAAGTGCTGCACTCAATATGCCAGCAAGTTTGGAAAACTCAGCAGTGGCCACAGGACTGGAAAAGGTCAGTTTTCATTCCAATCCCAAAGAAAGGCAATGCCAAAGAATGCTCAAACTACCGCACAATTGCACTCATCTCACACGCTAGGAAAGTAATGCTCAAAATTCTCCAAGCCAGGCTTCAGCAATATGTGAATCGTGAACTTCCTGATGTTCAAGCTGCTTTTAGAAAAGGCAGAGGAACCAGAGATCAAATTGCCAACATCCGCTGGATCATGGAAAAAACAAGAGAGTTCCAGAAAAACATCTATTTGCTTTATTGACTATGCCAAAGCCTTTGACTGTGTGGATCACAATAAACTGTGGAAAACTCTGAAAGAGATGGGAATACCAGACCACCTGACCTGCCTCTTGAGAAATCTGTATGCAGGTCAGGAAACAACAGTTAGAACTGGACATGGAACAACAGACTGGTTCCAAATAGGAAAAGGAGTACATCAAGGCTGTATATTGTCACCCTGCTTATTTAACTTCTATGCAGAGTACATCATGAGAAACGCTGGACTGGAAGAAACACAAGCTGGAATCAAGACTGCTGGGAGAAATATCAATAACCTCAGATATGCAGATGACACCACCCTTATGGCAGAAAGTGAAGAGGAACTCAAAAGCCTCTTGATGAAAGTGAAAGTGGAGAGTGAAAAAGTTGGCTTAAAGCTCAACATTCAGAAAACGAAGATCATGGCATCTGGTCCCATCACTTCATGGGAAATAGATGGGGAAACAGTGGAAACAGTGTCAGACTATTTTTCTGGGCTCCAAAATCACTGCAGATGGTGACTGCAGCCATGAAATTAAAAGACGCTTACTCCTTGGAAGGAAAGTCATGACCAACCTAGACAGCATATTCAAAAGCAGAGACATTACTTTGCCAACAAAGGTCCGTCTAGTCAAGGCTATGGTTTTTCCTGTGGTCATGTATGGATGTGAGAGTTGGACTGTGAAGAAGGCTGAGCACCGAAGAGTTGATGCTTTTGAACTGTGGTGTTGGAGAAGACTCTTGAGAGTCCCTTGGACTGCAAGGAGATCCAACCAGTCCATTCTGAAGGAGATCAGCCCTGGGATTTCTTTGGAAGGAATGATGCTAAAGCTGAAACTCCAGTACTTTGGCCACCTCATGCGAAGAGTTGACTCATTGGAAAAGACTCTGATGCTGGGAGGGATTGGGGGCAGGAGGAGAAGGGGACAACAGAGGATGAGATGGCTGGATGGCATCGCTGACTTGATGGACGTGAGTCTGAGTGAACTCTGGGAGTTGGTGATGGACAGGGAGGCCTGACGTGCTGCGATTCATGGGGTCGCAAAGAGTCAGACACGGCTGAGCAACTGAACTGAACTGAACTGATACCTGAATAAAGATTATTTTTAAAAAACTTAGCCCTACAGTAAGAAAAAACATATCAATAAAAGAAATGAATCAAAACAGATGCATATATGGGGAAAGTTTATTATAAAGGAGATCTTTCAAACCAATAAATAGTGCTAGAATTAGTAATTAACAACTTGAGGCAAAGTAAAATTACATCACTATTTCCTGCCTACACAATACACAGGAACTCCAGATTAATTAAAGATGAAAATATAAAACTATACTAAAATATGACAAGAAACACAGGAGATTGAGTGAGGGATGATCTAAGAGCATACAGATAATGAAATCAGAAAGGACAATAAACACAGTTGGTGTTAGTCGCTCAGTTGTATTCTATTCTTTGCAACCCCATGGAGTGTAGCCCACCAGGCTCCTCTGTCCATGCAATTCTACAGGAGAGAATACTGGAGTGGGTTGCCATTTCCTTCTCCAGGGGATCTTCGTGACCCAGGGATCGAACCCAGCTCTTCTGCATCGCAGGCAGATTTTTTTCTCTCTGAGCCACCAGGGAAGTCCCAAAACATAGTTAAAAGACATATAAAAACAGTTTTATAAATTTAAGAAATTACTACCAAAAAAAAAAGTGGACAAAGAATACTCATAAGGTGTTTGCAGAATTTTAAATTGCTACAGTCTATCTGGAAAACAATGTAGAAATATGTATCAAAATATTAAATGCATTCTTCTGTTTGATCTATCACTTTCACATCTCTGAATATATTCTAAAGAAGTGACTCTGGAATACAAAAATATAAGTGCAGTATTGTTTACTATAGCATTATTTAGAATGTCAAAAGTTAAAAACAACCTAAGATCGAAACTGGGATAAAACAGTCAAATTACTGTTCTTCAATACACAAAGAGGTAAAGAATCTGCCTGCCAGTTCAAGAGATACAAGAGACAGGGGTTCAATCACTGGGCCAAAAAGATAGGAAATGGCAACCCACTCCAGCATTCTTGAGCACAGTCGTGTCTTGACTCTTTGGGACCCTTAAAAAAGAAGTAGAGGTATTTACTGACCTGAAAGGAGAACTACAATGTATTAAGGGGGAAAAGACTATCATCAGTGTATGCATGCCTGGACACACAAAAGTATGTAATATATTTAGAGAGAGCAACTGATCCCATTTGGTTTAAAACTACAATCCATTCACGTATCTGTTTATATATGTGCAGAAAAAGTTTGGAAGGAAATAACCAAACTGTTAAAAGTAGTTAACTCTGAAAAACATATTATTGACATTTTTTAAAACAAACATGTCCTATCAAAACGTTTTCATTTTAGACAAAGTAGATTAGTGATTGCCTAGGTATGTGGGTGAGGAAGGTAGAAAGTGACTGGTAATAGCTACAAGTTTTCTTTTGTGGGGGATGAAAACATTCACTTTGATTGTAGTGACAGTTGTACAGCTCCGAATATACTGAAAACCACTGATCAGTACATTTTAAATGGATGAAATGTATGGTATGTGAACTATATCTAATAAAGCTATTCACTATAGAACAAAATTTATAACCAAAACATTTTAAAAAACTGCAATATCTACACTGTACTTTATACTTAATTTGCCAATAGAAACCTTAAAAACCCAAACAGCAACTCTTAAAAAGCTTCAAACAAGAAAAATGAGTCACTAGCTTCCCTGGTGGCTCAGTGAAAAAGAATCCACCTGCCAATGCAGGAGATACAAGTTCCAACCTGTATCCCCTTGAGAAGAAAATGGCAACCCATTCCAGTGTGCTCCAGTGTTCTTGCCTAGGAAATCCTATGGACAGAGGACCCTGGCAGGGCTACAGTTATAGTCTATGGGGTCGCAAAAGAACTGGATACAACTTAGCAACTAAACAACAACAGAAAGTGTTAAGAGCAGTTAACCATTGACAATACAGGGATAAATTACAACCTTCATTCTATCTTCATAAAGATAGTATCCTTCCTAAACAATAATAGATAATATTCACTTATGAGAACAGGAATGAATTTTGAAAATGTATTAGGTTGAAACAGTATGGTACCATTTCCCAGTATGTGATGTTGACGAGATGAACAAAAAGTTTCAGTGTTTAACAAATTAAGCAAAGTAAACCTTGTTTCTACAGCCTCCTGTTTGCCTAGCTCTGAGGTGGTTTTAAAAACTCCCCTCCACTCCCCCCAAAAAAGCATAAAACCAGAGTTGATAGGAATTACTTTAAGAGCTCTTTAATGGAACTCTGCAAAAAATGCTTACTGACTCCTTAGCTTCATGCCAAAAAGCCTCTCAAGTATTCAAGACCCTATATTCTGTTACACCTTATACCTTATCAATTCAAAATGGTATTGTAATACTCGTCAAAATAAAACTCTCATCAGTCTAAGTCTCTTCAATAAGCCCTGATAACATAATATATTTACTCATCATTCATGAGATACATACTATTTGCCAGGGGCTGGAGATACAAGGCTGAAAGATTCTTCAAGAAGAAACATCACAGTGGTTCTTAACCAAGCTGTACGTAAAGATAACCAGGGAGTGCTTTTTTAAAAATATATAAACTCCATCTCATCACTGGATATTTTGATTCAGTGGGTCTGGACTTAAGCCCAAGCGTCTGTTCTGAAATGGATCACTAGCACCCAATGGTGAAGGAAAAAGTAAATATTCAACTCCAATTGAATATCTGGAGCTGAATGCTTTAATAAGACGTGTACCAAATGATGACAACACCAAAAGGGGACACAATCTATAAGAAAAGAGATAAGGGGAAGGTTTATCAGAGATAAAAATAGGTGAAGATGAGACAAGTGGCTAGGTGGATGAGGAAGGAAAGGGATTCCAAGCAGAGAAAACCACATCAATAAAAATAGCACAACTATGTTGAGCAATTGCATAAACTATAAAAATAGCATGTATGTTCAGAAAGTTATAGTACTTCGGTAAAGCTGGAGTGCCAATAAAGCCGGAGAGGTAAATTAGCTCCAAACACAAAGGGTGCACACTGTGCCATCCTGAGAAGCTTGAAAGTTAACTAGCCTAAAAGCAACTGGAAAAGCCAGAAACAAAATTTAGGTAAGGAAGCATGTGTGCCTGCTGAGTCACTTCAATCATGTCTGACTCTTTGCCACCCCATGGATTGTAGCCCACCAGGCTCCTCTGTCCATAGGATTCTCCAGGCAAGAACACTGGAGTGGGTTGCCATGCCTTCCTCCAGCTATCTTTCTGACCCAGGGATCAACCCCAAGTCTCCTGGATTAGCAGATGGGTTCAACCCAATCCAGTATTCTTGCCTGGAGAATCCCATGGACCGAGGAGCCTGGTGGGCTACAGTCCACAGGGTCGCAGAGTCAGAAACGACTGAGTGACTTAACTTCACTTTCTTTACCACTAGCGCCACCTGGGAAGTCCTGGGAAGGAAGAGACAAAAGCAGTTTGCCTCTTTAGAAATAACAATTCGACAGCAACAAAGAAAATAGCCAGAAGGAAGAAAAAAGGGAGAAGGGTGCAGAAAACAGGTTAGAAGACTACTATAAATGTCCAGGCAAGAAATATGAGCGGATCAAACACGGCAATATGAATATAACCTTGGAATTGTCTGAGGCAGGAGGCAAGAATCTAAGGTTCTTAAGTGGCCTGTAATGGAGATACCATACACAGAAACAAGATACAGGGAATGAAATCCCTTGAGTTCAGTTTTGAACATCATCTGTTTGAACAGGCCATTCACTGAGCGCCCGAAGTGAAAAGTGAAAGTGAAAGTCGCACAGTCCCATCTGACTCTGCGATCTCATGGACTGCATAGTCCATGGAATTCTCCAGGCCAGAATACTGGAGTGGGTAGCCTTTCCCTCCTCCAGGGGATCTTCCCAACCCAGGGATCACACCCAGGTCTCCCGCACTGTAGGCAGATCCTTTACCAGCTAAGCCAAAAGGGAAGCCCAAGAATACTGGAGTGGGTAACCTATCCTTTCTCCAGGGGGATCATCCAGACCCAGGAATTGAACCGGGGTCTCCTGCATTGCAGGCAGATTCTTTACCAACAGAGCTATCAGAGAAGCCCACTAAGCACCTATTATGCATCAAGTACTGGGCTCTGATAATTAAACATGGAAACTAAATTTGTACTGGTGTCCCTAAATTATAAGTATGTGAGCAACAAGTACAGCTTAAAATGTGTGAAAATGTGTCAAAAAGGCATGTATGCATGTGTGTGTGTGAGAGAGATGGATAAGCTGACTACTCAATCCATGATGCACAACGGTAGGGTCTCCAAAGAGATTGATCTAGTGGAAAGAGCATGAGCTAATCACCTTAAATATATGTCTTCTGCTGCTGCTAAGTCGCTTCAGTCGTGTCCAACTCTGTGCGACCCCATAGACGGAAGCCCACCAGGCTCCACCGTCCCTGGATTCTCCAGGCAAGAACACTGAAGTGGGTTGCCATTTCCTTCTCCAATGCACAAAAGTGAAAAGTGAAAGTGAAGTCGCTCAGTCGTGTCCGACTCCACGCGACCCCATGGACTGCAGCTTACCAGGCTCCTCTGTCCATAGGATTTTCCAAGCAAGAGTGCTGGAGTGGGGTGCCATTGCCTTCTCCAATATATGTCTTTTATGAGACCTTAAAAAATCGCATCTCATTTTTCTGACCCTGAATTTCCTCATCCATAAAACAGAAATAACAAAAAATGACACAGCGTTACGGGGGCTTCACATCATATGTAAAAAGACTAGAATGGTTCTGGCACACAGCGTATGGAGACATGTCAATAAAACTTATGGTACAGAAAGGTACTCAATACCAAAATAAAAATACCTCTAGATCTCACTGGATACACTCAATCTATCCTAACAACCTCAGCACAACACACTCACTAACTTCTTTTTAATTAAAACAGAGATAACGGAAAGGAAACCACTGCACTGATGGGGGAAAAAAGTTAAATGGTTTCTAAGATCTTTTCCAACACCAAAATTCCACTGGAAATGTATCAATTCACCACTTCGGTTTTCAGTCAGTATGGTAAACCAAACTCTTAACAAAAGGTTTGAAATTTGTCCTTTTTCTCTTTTTAAAATATAAAAATTTCAGGGTCTAAGTTCCCTGACAGCCCAGTGGTTAGGACTAGGCACTTTTACAGCTGTGGGCCTAGGTTCAATCCTTGATTGGGGAACTAAGATCCTACAATCCACAGAGCCAGGCCAAAAAAAAAAAATTTTTTCAGAGTTTGAAATTTTGTGAAAATTAAAAATGTACAAGATGAAACCAAATTACCTATAATCTCCCCACCCACATAAATAAAATTAGTATTTTCCCATCAGATAAGATCAGATCAGTCGCTCAGTCATGTCCGACTCTTTGCGACCCCATGAATTGCAGCACGTCAGGCCTCCCTGTCCATCACCAACTCCCAGAGTTCACTCAGACTCACGTCCATCGAGTCAGCGATGCCATCCAGCCATCTCATCCTCTGCCGTCCCCTTCTCCTCCTGCCCCCAATCCCTCCCAGCATCAGAGTCTTTTCCAATGAGTCAGCTCTTCGCATGAGGTGGCCAAAGTACTGGAGTTTCAGCTTTAGCATCATTCCTTCCAAAGAAATCCCAGGGCTGATCTCCTTCAGAATGGACTGGTTGGATCTCCTTGCAGTCCAAGGGACTCTCAAGAGTCTTCTCCAACACCTCAGTTCAAAAGCATCAATTCTTTGGCGCTCAGCCTTCTTCACAGTCCAACTCTCACATCCATACATGACCACAGGAAAAACCATAGCCTTGACTAGACGGACCTTTGTTGGCAAAGTAATGTCTCTGCTTTTGAATATGCTATCTAGGTTGGTCGTAACTTTCCTTCCAAGGAGTAAGCGTCTTTTAATTTCATGGCTGCAGTCACCATCTGCAGTGATTTTGGAGCCCAGAAAAATAAAGTCTGACACTGTTTCCACTGTTTCCCCATCTATTTCCCATGAAGTGGTGGGACCAGATGCCATGATCTTCGTTTTCTGAATGTTGAGCTTTAAGCCAACTTTTTCACTCTCCACTTTCACTTTCATCAAGAGGCTTTTGAGCTCCTCTTCACTTTCTGCCATAAGGGTGGTGTCATCTGCATATCTGAGGTTATTGATATTTCTCCCAGCAATCTTGATTCCAGTTTGTATTTTCCCATATTTCCTCCCAATTCTTTTTCCACATATGTCACTCTTAATGGATATATACAACTTAAGGCCTATTTTCTAGATAATAACTTAGTTAAGTGAAGGAACTGTATCTACTATAAAATTCTCACCTGGTTTGTTTTTGTCACCCAAACACCCAACAGCCCCATCTTAACACTCATTTCAATATAGACACCAACAATTCCTCCTCCCTTCCTTCCTCCCCTTCATTCTCTGGAGAAAGAATGATATATTAATTTCACTGTTTTGTACTTTACTATAAGCCTTCTGACCTGTATAAGTATTATCTTCCTAATGTGTCCAATTGTGGGGAAAATGAACAATCTGAATCAATAAATTCTTGGAACATTTTTTTAATTAACAACAGATATGGTGCTTCCTCCCTTCATGAAACGATAAATTCCTCTGGAGAAAGAGAAATTCCTTCCTCCCTTCATGAAACTATAAATTTCTCTAAAGAAATTGTTCTGTATTTTACTATAAGGCTTCTGACCTGTATAAGTAGCATCTTCCTAATGTGTCCAATTGTGGGGAAAACAAACAATCTGAATCAGTAAGTTCTTAGCAAATTATAAAGATCATTTTTTAAATTAACAGATATAGTGCTTTTAAACACATTCAATAACCAGAATTAAGTTAATGAACCATTCCCTTATTAAAAGACCTTAGGGTAACTTTCTTTAATAGAGAAAAATTATTTGTCATTAGCAGATCAATTAACTGTATATTAATAACATCTAGAGAGCAGAGCTCCTAAAAACACCTGCTCTTTCTAATTTAAGCATTCTGCTTTCCAGGGTTGTAAACAAGTTTATTTATGCTGTTAACCTGAAAATACTTTCTTCATAGATAAAGAAGAAAGTTGTTAACTCCAGTAAAACTTGTCACTTGGAAAAATTCCAAATCCACGGTATAAAGCTGTAGATAAACTAACCTCCAAACTCTTTCTAAAAAGCACTGGCGTCAGTGAAGACACTTGTCTGTATATTAGACTTACATGTCTTTAAAACTTACTAGGTACCCAAAAGAACTGAAAGCATATATCGACAGAAACTTGTACACAAATGTTAGAAGCAGGACTGTTCCTAACAGCCAAAACGTAGAGACCCAAAGGTCTGTCGACTGATAAATGGATAAACAAAATATGGTATATATCTATTATGTAGTAGACTATTATTCAGCAGTAAAAAGGAATGAGGTACTGATCCATGCTACAAGATAGACGAACCTTTAAAACATTATGCGGGCAGTCCAGTGGTTAAGGCTCTGCACTCCCAATGCAGGGGGCACAGGTTCGAACATTGTTCAGGGAAATAAGATCCTGAGTGCCACACAGAGCAGCCACAAAAAAATTTAAGAAAAAAAAAAATCACTTAAAAATTATGTCAAGTGCTAAATTATGCTAAGCCAGTCACAAAGGACCACGTATCGGATGACTCCATTTACTATATGAAATGTCCAGAAGAGACAAATGCATAGACACAGAAAGCAGACTGGTGGGTGCTTAAGGCTAGAGTGACTGCTACTGGTACAGACTGTGAGGGATAATGAAAATGTTCTAAAACTGATTGTGGTGATGGCTGCACAACTCTGTAAACATACTGAAAACAACTGCACTGCACAGTTTAAATGGATGAATTATATACCAATCAAGTTATAAAAACTGCTAGGGCCCCCAAATTCCACAAATCTAAGTTTTCCTAATGTGATTTTCAAAAACACTAAGATACTTTAACCATAAAAGAACACTTACTGAAGAGGAAAAAAAGAGACAAATTTGAATCTGCTGAATCTTCTGAAATTATTAATATGGCAACTGAAAAACAATTCTCAAAAAATATTACAGGAAAAAAGTGGACAATTCCTCTTCAACTTCAGGCTTTATCACCAATGCCATGTATACCCTTCAGCCTAAGTTCTTCAATCAAATTCCCAAATATTAAATTCACCCAACCTATTGCCAATCACTGACCACCACTTCTCACAATATTCACAGTAGGGAGCAAAAAGGTAGAGGCATTCTCCTAAGCTGAAACTACACTCCCATTTACAGCTCTTTACCTACATCTAGAAGACACAGAACGTGAATGTGAAAATTAGGGAAGAAGGGGTCAGAAATCCCTCAATAACAACAAAAACTCTTACCCTCGGAGGGAGGGGACATGGGTGTACCTATCGCTGATTCTTGTTGAGGTATGACAGAAAACCACAAAATTCTGTAAAGCAAATATCCTTCAATTAAAAAAATAAAGTGGCAAAAGAAGAAACCTCTTACCCTATCCTCAGCACTTACTTTATTGGCTTTGTCCTATGTTCCTCTATGTGTGTTAAGCCATTTCCCAAAAGTGAATAGATTTTAAGCAAGAGCTAGAATTTTTAAGTATTCTTTCCAAAATACCAGAAGCATAATTCTGTACTCAGGCTCAGCCTGTATACAAAGTATTAAGCAAATGCTGTTGCCCAAGAGAAAATGGATACATGCACAAAGATGTGTGTATCTTCTCCAAATACAGAGAGGTGCAATGAAAAACAGTATCATTATCATATCACTTCATGGTTTACAGAGCACTTCAACCACAACCAAACGGAAATCTGAAACACAGCTCTTCCTAAGTAACTATGTTTTTCTCTTACTAAGAATCTCCTGATTCATCCCATTTCCCTCTTTTCTTTGACCACAAGAGCACCCAGAGCAAATTCTGTAACCCACCACTTTGTTGTGTATTTCTAAATTCTACATTTACCTCCTTTATCTTCCTAACATATCCCTATTTTCCCACTGCTACATCTCATATACCTAGTCAAGTACAGATATGAGAGTTGGACCATAAAGAAGGCTGAATGCCAACTAACTGATGCTTTCAAACTAGTGCTAGAGCAGACTCTTGAGAGTCCCCTGGACTTCAAGGAAATCAAACCAGTCAATCTTAAAGGAAATCAACCCTGAATATTCACTGGAAGGACTGATGCTGAAAGTGAACAAAGTATTAAGCAAATGCTGTTGCCCAAGAGAAAATGGATACATGCACAAAGATGTGTGTATCTTCTTTGGCCACCTGATGTGAAGAGCTGACTCACTGGAAAAGACCCTGATGCTGGGAAAGACTGAAGGCAGAAGAAGAAGGTGACGACAGAGGATGAGATGGTTGGATGGTGTCATTGACTCAATGGACATGAGTTTGAGCAAACTCCAGGAGATAGTGAAGGACAGAGGCCTGGAGTGCTGCAGTCCATGGGATTGCAAGAGTCAGACACCATTAAACAATTGAACAGCAACAACATCTCATTACCACCTTTTTTTTTCCCCCTAATTCCACAACAAAAACCTTCTGAAACAAAACAAAGATATAAACTTCTACAAGGTGCCACCTAGGAGGCACATACAATCAAGTACCACACGGCATTAGACAAGGGAATCTGAATGCATACTTTTTGTACACTGGAATCTAATCCTTAACACCGGAAAATAATTCTTGAAGTTACAGTCAAAGAAAGCCCGCTGATGATCCTTTTGACCAAATATAAAACGTTTTAAGTCTCTGTGAACTCCAAATATAATGAAAAAGGCTTCAAGAGTACAAGTAAAAGAGAAAACACTGAAAAATATGAAAGCAACTTTAACGTATGTTAACTAAGTGCCACTGGCCCAAGTGCTGAGGCATCTAAGCCATCTACCCAGAAAGGCAAGAGACACATGGTCTAACAAAGTCAAAGAGCAGGGACAACATAAAAGGATATGCAGATAATGAGGAGACTCCCAGTATGAGAATACTTGGGCTCCCTCCCAATTTAACATAGCATTTATTAATTATATAGTGTAAGGATTAACTCACAGCCACTGGAGATTAATGGGGTGGAGGTCAGGATACAACTAGAAAATGGCAATACCAAGTGAAAAAAAAAGTAGGGGGAGTTGGTACAGAGTCAACGAGAAGATTTATCCACTGAATTCTGCCTGGCTATCTAGAATTATCTCCCACAAGATTCAGCCACTGAATTCTGTTTGGCTATCTAGAATTATCTCCCACGGCTGCCAATCTATGGTGGGTGGATACTGACACATCCCAGTACCAAAAGACTACTAACAAAAGCAAGAAAACTTGAGTTGTCCTCTAAATTTCCTTTCTCAAAAAGCAGAGCTCTACCTATCTCTGCCCCCTTAAAATCCAGTACAGAGGCCACAGTTCAATTGATCGACCTTAAAAACTTTTTCCCTATTTCATCACCCACTTTATCTCACAATGTTTTACAGAGAAAACAGATTTCACAATGAGAGAATAAAACAATTACAAAAAGTCAAAGACTTGAGGCTGGGCTTTGAATGATGAAACCCTTTAATACTATTCAGGAAAGAAAGATCTGGTTATAAAAATTATTATTAAAATAAGTATGCAAATTTTTGTAGGCAACATTTTTAAATAGTATTATTTACTTAGCGAGATGTGTTTTCATGGGATTTTTTGGTTTTGTTTGCAATGCCCAGGCAGCTTGCAGGATCTTAGTTCCCCAAGCAGGAACTGAACCTTGGCCCCTGACACTGAAAGTGCTAAGTCCTAACCACTGGACCATCAGGGAATTCTCTCTAGTATTTTATAAAATCTTGATCCATACCCACTGTCTCGTTTACTGTGAGTAAATTTCATAGGTCAAAAAAGAAAAAAAAATTCATGGTACTTCTTTCCCTCACTCCCCTCCAAAGACCTCAATAAGACCCAAAAATGAGGGCTTTGAAGTTTCTAACTACACCAAATACAATAATATTATGTATTAAAATAAGGAATACTAGGGACTTCCCTGGTGGTCCAGTGGTTAAGAATCTGCCCTGCGATGCAGGGAAGGCGAGTTTGATACCATTCCGGTGAACTGTGAGCCCACATACTGTAGGGCAACTGAGCCCACGCACCACAAGGAAGATCCAGTGCAGCCAAAATTAAAAAATCAGAAATAAATGTCAAAAAAACAAGTGATATTTACTATGTTTATATTCTTAAGAAAAAAGACAAATACAGAAAGAACATAATAGTTTGCACACTACAACTTTTTAAAATAAACATATAAACAAATCTGAATACCATTCTTCACCTCAAAATATTATAGTTCCTAAATTTAATTTTAAATATCTCAGCTTGCAAGATTTTTAAAGTACTCCATATTACCTTAACACAAGTTCTCAAGCTGCTATGGTTTTAATTTTTAAACTTTTATTTAAAGGGGCATCATGCTAATAATCAAGTTTCACAGCTAGAAAACAAAACTTAAATATTTTTTTTAAAAGTCACATGTATTTAGGCACAAGTTAAAGAGGGCATCATTAAAAGATGGAACTCAGGGCAATTCCCTGGTGGTCCAGTGGTTAGGACTCTGTGGTTCCACTCCAAGGGACACAGGTTTGACCCTGGTCAGGGAACTAAGATCCCACATGCCAAGTGGCGTGCACAAAAAAAAAGATGGAACCCAGACACTAAGACAATTTCTACATAAGGCAAAAAAAACCTAATTTCAAAGGTTAAAAAAAATTTAAGTAAAAAGCCTCTTAATGAAAGTGAAAGTGGAGAGTGAAAAAGTTGGCTTAAAGCTCAACATTCAGAAAACGAAGATCATGGCATCCAGTCCCATCACTTCATGGGAAATAGATGGGGAAACAGTGGAAACAGTGTCAGACTTTATTTTTCTGGGCTCCAAAATCACTGCAGATGGTGACTGCAGCCATGAAATTAAAAGACGCTTACTCCTTGGAAGGAAAGTTACGACCAACCTAGATAGCATATTCAAAAGCAGAGACATTACTTTGCCAACAAAGGTCCGTCTAGTCAAGGCTATGGTTTTTCCTGTGGTCATGTATGGATGTGAGAGTTGGACTGTGAAGAAGGCTGAGCACCAAAGAATTGATGCTTTTGAACTGAGGTGTTGGAGAAGACTCTTTAGAGTCCCTTGGACTGCAAGGAGATCCAACCAGTCCATTCTGAAGGAGATCAGCCCTGGGATTTCTTTGGAAGGAATGATGCTAAAGCTGAAACTCCAGTACTTTGGCCACCTCATGCGAAGAGCTGACTCATTGGAAAAGACTCTGATGCTGGGAGGGATTGGGGGCAGGAGGAGAAGGGGACAACAGAGGATGAGATGGCTGGATGGCATCGCTGACTCGATGGACCTGAGTCTGAGTGAACTGCGGGAGTTGGTGATGGACAGGGAGGCCTGGCGTGCTGTGATTCATGGGGTCGCAAGGAGTCGGACACGACTGAGCGACTGATCTGATCTGATAAAGAAGTGACTGCTCATAAATGTGAGTAATAATAAGAGAAATGGATATAGAATAAAATACCTGGCCCAATACCTGGCACTTCCTCCAATACTGCTGGTTGGCATCACAGCCTGTGATATTCTTTACTTCACCAGCTCACTGATGAAAGCATTCTGCCAATCTGATCTTAAACTTTGTTCCGTTATGCAAAAAGTCTTAAAAAAAAAAAAGGGGGGGGGGGGGACATAGGCCCACAAACAGTAATGGCCCACTGGAATGGCAGAATGTGCTAGCAGCAGGATCACTTTATATTGAGTCTCTGTCTTAACAGAGACTTTCCTACAATTTCTACATAGAATACATATATGTAAGTAATTTTAATACTTAAGCATCACCAATGGGGGGAGGGGAGGGAAGCCAACATTATTTGTATTCATCTCCTTGTTATCAAATTTATCTCTAAAAATTCAAATAAATTATGGCCAAGTAGTTCTTTGATCTTAGAATGTGTTACTCTGGTTTGGTTTAGGTTCTAGGACTAGAAATATTCCCAGGGAAGCAGAAATACAGAAAGCCCATGGACATTAGGATCAAAGACCTGATTTCAAAACCAGAGTCTATCTGGGAACTAAGCTTCAGTTTCTCACTACTCAATAAAGGATTTTACCTCCTTCATAAGATTGTTCTGAGGGTTAAATATAGGAAATATTTAGTCCAGTGCCTAAAACATAAGATTCTCAACTTCTTTCGCAGTTCCACCTGACAGATCAGACACGAGGGCAGCAATCCTCTGCAACAGAGCTACACCTCAACTCTTCAATTATATTACACTATCATTGCTTCTTGCCCAAGTGGTCACTATCTATTGCCATGTATTTCTAGCAGAACAGCTAAGCTCTGAAACTCACTGCTTTACTTTATGGTCTTCCCTCACTCAGTCAACACCAAAACACTAAGTTATAATAACTCTAATGACTACAGGAGAGGTAATGTGTGGGTGGTCCACACCGCAACACAGCAACTACCTAATGCAGCTCCCTAATGCTGTTCATTACACCATGTATCCAGACCAACAGAACTGTGCATGATAAATGCCAAGTCCAAGCTGAGTCATTGGTTTAGGCCCCCCAGGTGTGGAATAGGTTTTGCCATTTAACATTAACACTGATTTGCTAACTGACCTGGATAAAACTGGTCAGAAAGTCAGATGTGATTCCATACGACAGGGCTCAGCACTAGAGTCCAGAGTATGTCTTCCCGGCACAGCACAAGCAGGGTTTCCCCTTCCCCCGCCACAGCCAGATTTTAGATCTTGAAACTCTGCCAAGGGCTGACCCACAGTTTGACTTGCCCACCTAGCTAAGCACAAACCAAGCACCTTGATTGTTCTTTCAGTTTTTATCCATCAGTCCATCGTTAGGAAAGCCAACACAAGATTTTACAGATCTATAATATAAATTATAATATATACTTTAAAAACCAATGGTCATGATTTTTAAATAATGTTTAGCCAAACAAGGCAAAAATTACAGGCATTCCACCTTTGCTCCCTAGACAGACGACAGATCCCATCCAAATTAACCACCTCCTGCCTTGGTTTCACCCTACACACACAGCTACCTACAGCTCAAATTCAGCATGTGTTCTACAGAACTTAATCACCTCATCCCCAAACCAGATTCCCCTCTATATTCCTCTTCCTCTATTACTCCATTTTCCCAGGGACCTTAACTTTCAAATTCAATCACCAAATTCTATGCGTTTCTCAGTCCTATCCCATCTTTTCCACTGCTCACACCAGGGCTATCAGAGTAGTAATCTAGTCTCAGCTCTTACCCACTCCAATCTCTTACTGCCAACTCAACCTTCCCAAAACACCACTGGATAAAAACTACTCCATACAAACACGCTAAAAACCCTGCTGCCTACTGAATTAAATCTTAGCCTGGCACTCAACCTCCTTATCTTTGTGACAATGTCCTTTCTCCCCCAGCTTTATTTTAAGGCCATAGGATTAGGACCCCATGCATTCAATAACTTTCTTCTGAAACTCTATCATATGCCACATTCTAGGAACTAGGAACTAGGATATTGAGATGAATAAAATTCGATCTCCACCTCCAAGACTTTAAGCAAATCGGAAACAAAGTACCTTAAGTAATAGATACATAATAAAAGATACATAATAAAAAATGTCCTAAGTGCCCAAGAAGCAGCTCCCTACACCTCATAATTTCTAGTACTGCTTACCTACACATAATAGATGTTAATGAAGTAGCACTGATACTGATGACTGTTCCAGTAAACCAAAGACCTGCGATCAACATGCTAATAATTTGTTAACTAACAAGATTCCACCTCGTCATTTCTACTGTGGTAAAGAACTGTGGTACACCAGCTGTCTGGAAAGGTCGAGGGGAAGCACAACTGAGTGTGCTTGTGCCTGATTTATTTCTGAAGAACAGAAGCACAAGAACCCCTCATGAGAGACGTCAATTCTTTCTGCTAGTCAGTACTCAGATATTGGCAAAATAAAATAAAACTTCTGCAAATTCAACCTATACCCTATTCCAAAGAATAACTAGAAGAAAACATTCTAACCCTTTCATCAATATTAAGTTAGGAAACACGTATCAGGCTAAATTCTCTTCTCAGTAAAATATGCTGTGATTCCAGCTATAGTTTTAGATTAGTAAAAGCAAGAACATTAAAATTAACCAAATGAAACAAGCATTTACAAGAGGACAAAAATGGTAAAAACCTAAATGCTGCCATCACTCCTTTCTAACACAAAACAAGATATATCAGTTCCATGTCAAATTTCACTTGAGCAGCTTATTTTTTTTAATCAACTTCCTTCTACTTTCAACTATAGCATTTTAAACACAAAAGTCACCAATACCCAACAGGAATGACTCTAAAGTATGTATTTAGCCTATAAACGGCTCAAATAGATCTTAAAAGATTGTATGTTAAGATGAAAAAAGTATTCTTTGTTTAAAAAGTATACTCAGAAAAGCAATGTGCACATTAGAACAAGCTTAAGTCTTTTTTTCTTTTTTAATGAATTGGTCATTTGCTCTTTAGTATCACCAAAACGATAAATGACTTAGTGACAACATTACAACAATCATCCTTTAAAACAAGTGACTGCTTAGTTTAAACAAAATGAAATCATTAGCAATTTAGGCTTTTTTAAAGACATTCACTGAAAGCAGATATCCTAAGTGGACAGTGATTATAAAAAGAGTTTCAAAGCTGAAAGAGTGAACTTTTTTTACCTGATGTTCTGCATGAATGTTATCCCCAGTAGGCCATCGATGTTTGCTATTATTATAGCCGCCTCCACCACTTCCTCCTCCCCCAAGCTGCTCACCATGCTGCCTCTGAAAGAAGTAGTCCACCATAGCGTCGTCCTGGGAACGGCCTGCAACTCCTATGGATCCTGGGACAGGGCTGGAGTGTGTCCCAGCTGCAAGAGCCTGATTTGCAGCTGGTTGTGGCTGCGCTTGCGACCCTGTTCCAGATGTCAAAACAACAGGCATGTTGGGATTAGCTGGTTCTTGAGGGTGATGTTTCAGGTGGGGGCTGAAAGAGTCCTGCCAAAGCACTGCTTTTCTCTTCAAGACACATGCAACGCTCATTCCACCAACACCTAAGGACAAACAGGTTACAAATGTTTACAATTTGCATTTCTTAAAACATAACTTGATATATGCACCAAGTTAAAAATGTGAGCCCCCTGGCTTTTGCAATCTATCATCTAAAATAATTTCTACCAATGTTTCATGACATATACACAATTTTCTAAATTGAAACCTCTATTTTGAAGTTGTTGAGTGTATGTGTATGGAAATAACTGTAGTTGGTGACAGGCACTCTGACAAGAAATTGAGATCAGGAGTCAATATGGCAACTTCAGGGAAACTTATGTTGGTACCAAAGGTTAACAGTATGGAATTAGACTTTAATTAACAACTCCTCTATCCAACTTATTTACACCTTAAGCCAACTGTAGCAGATACTTTTTAAATGAATAAGAGTTTTACAAAACATCCCTTTACAGCTGGAGCAGACAAATAAACCAAACAAAAATCCAAACCCCATATATAATTAGCAATGACTCAGAATGTCGAAACTTGAAAGGATCCTTTAAAATGTCCGAAGTATTCGTAGGATGCTCTCAGAAAAAAACAATAAGGCCCCCTGACTAAGTAAGGACAGCAACAGAATAATGTTCTTAGCCTGAAACTTTTCAGCTGGTGCATATGGGAAAGATAAACTCTAAATTTTTACCAATAACTTACAATTATAACTGTAATCACATCATCTTTCTACTAATATTCTGACTACACAGAGACAAACTAAATTCATTCCCCTTGTGTAGAAAGTCTCACTGTTAAAAAAAAAAAAAAAGAAATGCTTCAAAACAATAATAACTGTATGGCAAATATACTGCAGACATTTCCTAGTCATTCCTGTTTTACAGATAAAAACACTAAGGCATAGAGGAAAAGTTATGTGATGTGCCCAAGGCCATTCATCTACTGAGCTGTAGAAAAGGGATTCAAATCCAAATCTGTACACATCCAAAACAACTATAAACCCCTTGCTACCACACCCCAGTAAACCAAAACAGGTACTATTTCTCATTTGCATCTGTTATTCTTCTCTAGAAGGATCAACCAAAAACCTCCAAAATGTTACTATAAAACACCACTTTCACGTTTTCTTAAAATCAAAAACTACATCTGTACAAAGCATACAAGTTGTCAGACTATAGGTGCTTTAAAAAAAAAAAGTGCTTCAAAATAATTATCAGTTACCAACTAGAACACACCTGTCCACAGCCACTAGAATCTAATTTCAAGGCTATCAGCCTAACAGTCCATTACAAATGCCATATCTCCCTTTAGCCCTACTGTGACAATTCATAAACAGACTCACAAGATTCATAAGAAATCTTTTAAATTATTTCTCTTTATAGGATAAACATCGTGATAAAGAAGCATTTGCTTCTCACAACTAATTCATGTTTTAGAAGACACAATGTAATTTTTAATATTTTTCAAAGCCGAATTTGGAAATGCATAGTTTCAGTTAACAATTCCAAGCCATCAGAACCTTAACTGGAGTAATCCAGCTTTCTAAACTGCACTTTCTGCTTTCATCAACAGTCATGTTCATGCTTAAACACGAAAATCAGAAAGTCATTGTTTACCATCGGTACTAGCACAGTCCTAACTAGCCTAATGCCTTTCTCTTTGATTTTCAAAAGAACTCCCTGCCCTCTCATTACCAACAGTAGCCAGTTCCATTCTATTCCACAAGGGACTATCAGTCTAATAGTCTGTGCTGTAGAGCTAACCAGTGGTCCCAAAACTAAAATTTTACCACTAAACTACAACTTCCCTGAGCCTGTTTCCTCATCTAGAAAATGGAAGAAATCCTTCCTTTATGACTCACAAATGCTTTTTAATCAAAATAATACATATAAAAGTTTTTAGTAAATTTAAAGTCACATGCTGAGACCCTGGGAATTCAGTCACCAACAGTTAAAGCAATGGAGCGCCAGTCCCTAAGAAGATTCCTAAAATAGCAAGTACAATCTTCTCTGAAATAAGATTTGCCATAATACTTATCTAATGAAGAACTTACATATGAAAAAGGTATTCACCATTGAAATACATCGACCACAACTTCATTCTATCAAGGCAATGGTATGGGGGGCAGAGGGAGAGTTCCTATGAAAATGTTCAAACAAAACAATTGGCTTTTGTAAAGCTATCTGTATGCCCTGAGACTTCCTGCTTTACCTAATGAGGCAAGGCAGTTTCTCAAACAAGAGAAAACCTGGCAGAAGGGACATTTTGAAACTGAGCAAATACCTAAGCAATTAACAAGTGTCTTGGGTAGTTTTGAAATATCTTGGCACCTATCAGCATAAAAATTAAGAAATCAGTCACTTAAATATTAAAAAACATTTAAATTGCTGATGCCTTTTACAGAACTCTCAAACCCACTAAAAAGTTATGTGAAGCACTTGAAATGTGACTTTTTGCCCCAAATGATACATTATAAAAATAAGTATTTTTAAGCAACTAAAAAAAGTGCTGAATTCTATTGAGTTACTCAACAGTTTTCAAACTGTTTTCACCCAAGTTGTTATTTTTCTTTAGTCTTGTTTTTAATATCACTAACAGGTTTTATTTCAAACAAAGGAACATGATCTTATCTATCCACCGCTCACCTTTTATTTACAAAATGCTTTGTGGTTTAAAAGGTGTTTATTTTTACCACGCTGGGGGAAAAAAAAAATTCTGTGGTCATAAATTTATTTTAAAGCAGTTCATGTCAACCCAAACTAAACTTCAAACACAACTTCAAAAAGCTGTGGCCTTGAACAAAACGAATCCATTTAGGGCTAAGGCAAAAGGAAGAGTTCAAAATCCAGTGTGTATTTCCCAAAAATTCAGATAAAGAATCAAGAGCCCCCAAGAGTGTTTTTTGTAAAGTTAAAACTAGAAACGAGTCAAAATGTTTATTTTGCTTACTAAAACTACACTGGGAGCCACCTCTGTTTCGGTGAGTCTTGATGTGTTTTTCATAAAACAAACAAAAGGCTAAAACTACAAGCCTACGGTTTCAGAAGTAACAGACTTTAAAAATAGAACTCCCCCAAAAGCTTCATAAAACCCCATTCTTAAATCTCTAGCAGAGTAGGAAGTGAACCAATTGTTACAGACAACTAAGAACAGTGTTTTCTTAAGTGGACAACGAAGAGTAACAAGCTATCAAGTTATAGGAAGAATAAAACCTTTCCTGGTAATGTGGGGGAGGGGGGCAGATGGCGGGGGGTGGGAGAGTTACGCGAGCGTATTCCTCACTAGACGTGGGAGTGGTACTGACAAGTATTAACAAACGATTTATGTTTACCAAGAACGTCCGTGAGGACTAAAACTATCTAGTTATTGCATATCTGTTTATCTACTACAGATGCACGAACCCCTCTTTGAGTTAAGACAGACACGCACCAATACAGACAGGCTCAAAGAGGAAGAACCCACCAAAAACAAGCTCTCACCGAAACAAAAGGCCACAAGTACTCAGGAGCCTAAAAAGCGATCTGAAACTTCCTGATCGCCTACTTCTCCACATATAAGGCTCGCAAAGTTCCCCCATGGTGGATTTCGCCTGCAGACAAGGGCCACGGCTGCTTCTAAAGCGATTTATTGTTCCTCCTGCTTCGGCGCAGGCACGGAAGCTCAAGAAGTCGAAGAAATCCAGGGTGGTACAGAATTACACTTCATGGCCACACACAAGACTCGGGCTTCGCAAACCCATCAAAAAAGCAACCCGAACGGCAACATCAATCTTCAGGGGCCCCAACAGGGCCAAGCAGAAATGCAGAGGCACGTCTATGCCCAGGGCCCGGGCCTAAACCCCCGGCATTTTCCTCGCTTCGACCCCGCTCCCCACCCCCTCCCTCCTTTGATAACAATAGGGGCCTTGCTGCTGACTCCAAAACATGTACGAGGAACAGCGAGTGAGAAGCCTCAGCCAGGGCCCCGGCGGCTTTTCCAAAGCCCTTCTCACCCCCGCAACTGCTCTCAAACACCAATACAAAGGGACAGTCTGCTCGCTGGGGGTCCGGAGCAGCGTTTGGAGCTAGCGGGGTGCGGATACTCACGGGCGGAGCGGTAGGATGAAGATGGATTTCAGCCCCCCGATCTTCTCTCTCCGGCGCTCTCGCTCCCCCTTACCTTTCACTCCGACAACATGGCGGCCCACTGGGGACTGGGCTGGCGCGGTGCATCATGGGATAGGCTCGGGCCCCGGCTCCGGCGGTGGCAGCTGCATGTGCGGAGAAGGCAGGCTGCTCTGGAACAGGTTGCCTGGTTGCCATGCCAACCCGGGGCCTGCGTGAACTTGGGAAACTCGCTGGCAACACAACCGCTGCGCGCGCGAGTTCCTTACCGCAAGACAAACGTGCGTCGCCGTGGCGGAGAGAAGGCGGAGTCCCGCGGGCAGATATTGGAGCGCCCGGAGTGCGGGATCTTGGCCCAGCACCGCACGGACCTGGGCACGCGGGGTCAGAGCAGTGACCTCAGCCGCGGCGCCATCTGCCCCGATGTCCTCCCAGCTTCACCTCCAGATTATAACGGCCTCCAGGGTTAATGGACGCTTACTCCAAGACTCTGGCCCGAGAGGTGCTGGGTTCAAACTCCGTTGCCGCAGCTTTCTGGCTCTGGCATTATTTAATCTTCCTGCCCACGTTGCCCCATTTGAAAAATTCAGAGGAAAATGAAAATTGCTACTTAACAGCATTGCCCTGAGGATTAGTGAATAATATGGTTTAGTAGTCCATTTAATAATGTGAAATGCTTAGTACAGTGCCTGGGACTGGTAAACGGGCCCGATACAGAATTTGCAGGAGTTTGGGAAAGACCCTAATGCCAGGAAAGATTGAAGGCAAAAAGGGGAGAGAGCGGCAGAGAATGAGATGGTTAGATAGCATCATCCATTTAATGGACCCCAATTTGAGCAAACTCTGGGAGATAGTGGAGGACAGAGTGCTAGTGTGCTACAGTCCATGGAGTTCTCAAAGAGTCGGACTCAGCCACGGAACAGCAACAACAAGCTCAAGGTGGAAGTGCAGGACCCCTTGTTCAAAATTGTTGGTAAACTTCAAAACAGAGATAGCAGAACATTAATATAAACCAAAGATGCAAAGCCGACTTTGTAAGCACTGATTCAGTGTTAACTGATGTTGTTGTGTCCAGTTCAGGAAATAGAAATTTGGGCATTTGATGAAAGTGATTTTTCAAAATCAGTATTTGATAAAGGGTTAGTCGTTCAGTGGTGTCTGATTCTTTGCAACCCCATACACTGTAACCCGCCAGGCTCCTCTTTCCATGGGATTCTCCAGGCAAGAATACTGGAGTGGGTTGTGATTTCCTTCTCCAGGTATTTGATAAGATATAGCTATTATAATTCAAACTAAACCCAAGATGAATCAAAAACATAGGCAAACCACAACGCTGTAAAAGATCAGAAGAGATTATAGGGGGAGAAAGCTTTTAAATAGAAAGGGAGAATGTTTATAATGAATCAAAATAAATCTCTTTAGAAATTGAAAGAAATTTAAACATCTATATAGTAAGAGTGCCACCATCAATGCATAAATGAGAAAATAGCTTTAAAGTATTATAATACTAGTGGTAGACAAATGGTTGTGGAAGTGAAAGTCGCTCAGTCCTGCTCAGACTCTTTGCGACCCCATGGACTGTAGCCCATGGAATTCTCCAGGCCAGAATACAGGAGTGGGTAGCCTTTTCCTTCTCCAGGGAATCTTCCCAAGCCAGGAATCGAGCCCAGGTTTCCCACATTGCAGGCACATTCTTGACCAGGTGAGCCACAATGGTTAATCTTCATGATAAATACTGAAATTCTCTTATCAATTAAAAAAGAGCATTTTGAAAAAAGAGCACAATCCAGACACAGAAAACAAACTTACAGCTACCAAAGGGGAACTGGGGAAGGGATAAATTAGGAGTTTGGGATTAACAGATAGATATTATTGTATATAAAACATAATCAACAAGGACCTGCTGTATAGCACAGAGAACTATGCTCAATATTTTGTAATAACCTATAGGGGAAAAGAATATTAAAAAAGAATATATATATATATAACTGAATCACTGTACTGCACATCTGAAAGTAACACAACATTGTAAATCAACGATACCTCAGTTTAGAAAATAAAGAAAGGAAGCAATCCAAAACAGACCTGAAATCACACAGAAAAGATAACCTGGGACTGACGAGTTGGGGGTGGGTAGGGATGAGAGAGGACTGCTAGTAGGTATGGGTTTATTTTGGGGGTATTGACAAAAGTTTAAAATTAAACTGTAATGGTGGTTGCAGAACTCTGAGAATACACTAAAAACCATTGAACTGTGGGTATATTAAAAGATAAAGTTTATAGTATGTGAAATATATCTCAATAAAGCTATAAAAATGGGAATAATAAAAAGAAATGCAACTTTAAAATGCAATGTTTCATCTATTAAATAAACTGGCAAAAATTTAAATAATCACTAAATCCTGTTTTGGCAGGTTGTGAGAAAATCAGCCCTCATATTGTTTACATTATTTAAGGAGATATTACTTTTAATGCTATTTTTATTTAAAAGATAAAAGAGTGAGAATTTTATTTCTGAAAAAGAAGATAAGACTTGGAAGTTAAAGATCAGAGCTCTGCTACTCCGCAGCTGTGTGACCTTGGATGTATTCCTGGTGTCAGTGCCCTCATTTGCAAAATAAGGGTTTCCATACCTTGGACAGCAAGGAGATCCAGTCAGTTCATCCTAAAGGAAATCAGTCCTGATTTCATTGGAAGGACTGATGCTGAAGCTGAAACTCCAATACTTTGGCCACCTGGTGCAAAAAACTGACTCATTGGAAAAGAGCCTGTTCTGGGAAAGATTGAAGACAGGAAGAGACGGGGACAACAGAGGATGAGATGGTTGGATGGCATCACCGATTTGATGGACATGAGTTTGAGTAAATTCAGGGAGTTGGTGATGGACAGGGAGGCATGGTGTGCTGCAGTCCATGGGGTCGCAAAGAGTCGGACATGACTGAGCGACTGAACTGAACTGATACACACAGGACAATTACAAGAGTTAAATTAATATATATAAAGTGCCTGACATAGAATTAGCATTTACTAAATGTAGCTGTTTTATTGTGGTTGTAGATTCATTTCTGAATCCCCAGAGAGCGACTTAGTTCAAAGCACAGGGATGTTGTTCATTAAGCATTTGTTGAAGGAATGAATTCAACAGCCATTTAGAGTGATGGCTCTCAAATCCAACAACCCTAAAAACTAATATGTTGTATTCAGAGATCCAACTCTTTAGCCAGGCCAGAAGTTACTTATTTACCTCTCTGAGCGTCTGTTTTTCTCCCATGGAACATAAGGTTAATAAAACATCACTAAGTGTAATTTTTTTTAAGTGTAATAAAGCAGATAAAGCATTGAGCCCTATGGGGCCAGGACAGTGGAATGTGCCGAGTAGCCAAACTAGAAAAACATTTTAAGAGGGACAACTTAGGTGACATGAGAAAATTACAAAATTTCCAGAACTTTACCAGGCTGTGAGCTCTGTGATTATGTTCTGAGATCCATGATTGACTCAGTTTTAAGCTTTAGCTTTCATTACTCAGAGATTCCATTATCAGTTAGGCCACAGTCATGTGGAACCACACCCCATTTCAGGCCTCTCCTCCATCAAAAGCTATACTCCCAACAGAAAACCAGCTATCCATCCCTGCTTTCCCTTAAGAAACTGTTTTCAAAGGACCTGAGTTACCCAATATAACCTGAGGTCCCAAAAATAACTCTTATCAGAACATCACCTGCAGCAGCCTCATAAGACGTTATCAAATGCTTACCTATGTGCCATGCACTGCAAAACTTTTACATACAGTATTTCATTTAAAAGTCTCCGCATACATATGACATGGACAACATTATTCCCATTTAAAAATGAGAAAACCGAGACTTGGAATGTTATGGAAACAGATTAGTATTTATCCAAGCAAGTTATCTAAGGTTATTTGCCGAGAGTTGTCTGGTCAGAAGGCTCTTGTTTAGTTGCTCAGTTGTGTTCAACTCTTTTGTGACCCCATGGACTGTAGCCCACCAGGCTCCTCCATCCATGGGATTTCCCAGGCAAGAATACTGGAGTGGGTTGCCATTTTCTTCTCCAGGGAATCTTCTCTATCCAGGGATTGAACCTGGGTCTCCTGCACTGCAGGCAGATTCTTTACCATCTGAGCCATCAGGGAAGCCCAGAAGATTGTCTTAATCATTCCTAGATCTTGAAATCTTTACAATCCAGCCAATTAAACTCAAGCATAACAGATAATGTAATTTTCAAAATTTTCAAAAACCAAAAATCTAATCAAACTGACCTGGTTGAGGATTAGGGTAGATTTGAGAAGTACTTTAATTTAATCAGTAAAAACCTAATCCAGTCCATTGTAACCTAATCAGACAAAGAGAGATCTCAGACAGAAATGTTTAGTGAAGGCCATTCAAGAACCCCTGGTTCAAGAATTTCAAATGTTACCTCTTCCTTCATATGGAAGCTGTTGTCAAGCTGTGATCTGAAGCTCACTGGTGAGTCAGCAAAACTGGCCTATGATGACAGCTGAGAAAAACTCCTGGAGTGAATAAATGCTGTTCAATTCCACAAACTTTCATTCTTTCTTATAGCCAATGCTATCGGATGATAAATGTTACAATAATGTAAAGCACTCTCAAGCAACCTTGGAACACCTCCAATTTTCTGGAAAGATGTTTTGTTATCAGTGCTGATTTGTTTTGCTTTTTCAACTGTATTACATTTGAGTTTTTGTGTATTTGTAGACTTTCCCTTGGGTGGCACTTCCGCTCATTGTTTTGGTGCTTGGGTAATTGTTACACTGTTCGCATTTCCATTGTAATTTTGTTTCTTAGCAAATCTTGGTTATTAGAGTGCTTTTCCCATAGGAAGGTAGGAGGGAAGGTTTGGGCTGTTCCAGCATTGGTGACTAAGCAATTCCAACCAACTCTCCCACTGAGGAAATCTAGTAAAACTGGAAAAATCTGAAAATCTCCTGTTGAAATCATCAAAAAGTTAATAAGTTAGTGAAAAATTAACTGAGCCAGGATCTGAGAAAGGAGAGAAACTGAGGAATGTAAGCCCTACAAATAGGACTACTAGTCTTTCTGACGGAGAAGGCAATGGCACCCCACTCCAGTACTCTTGCCTGGAAAATTCCATGGACGGAGGAGCCTGGTGGGCTGCAGTCCATGGGGTCGCTAAGAGTCGGACACGACTGAGTGACTTCACTTTCACTTTTCACTTTTATGCACTGGAGAAGGAAATGGCAACCCACTCCAGTGTTTTTGCCTGGAGAATCCCAGGGACGGGGGAGCCTCCCCCGTCTATGGGGTCACACAGAGTCGGACACGACAGAAGCAACTTAGCAGCAGCAGCAGTCTTTCTGAGGTATAGTTAAGAGCCTATCTTGGGTACTTCCCAGAACAGAGATCGGAGTCCAGAACCTGCTAAGAGAGAAAGCACCTAGTAAACAGCTCTCACTTGAGACTATACCCTAAAAGCAAATGTGCGTAGAGTAGACAAGGTCTTACAGATTGAAACTCAGCTTCAAAATACCTGAAACCCTGAAATTGTCTGAATGATTCCAGCATGCCAATGCCCAAATACTTGGCAGAAAACAAAGTGAATCGTCTGGAACTTGAATTATTTCTATGAACAATTATGCAAATGTATTTATTTCACAAACAAAAATAATTAGGTATACTGGAAGGCAAGATAACATGAACAAAAAGCAGCACAACAGCAACACAATTGAAAGGCATGCCAAAGCACCTCATATGGTAGTCATCACATTGTTTATTGTGTTCAAGAAGACAAATGGAAGATTTATAATTCTGGCGGTAAAGTGTAAAGTATGCACCATACCGATTTTATGACTGACCCAAGGATGGAACCCACATCACCTGCATGGGCAGGCTAGTTCTTTACCACTGGAGCCACCTGGGAAGCCCACATAGCTCTATACATATGTTCAAATTTAACAGACTGTACCCTTCATATATATGTTATATATATGCACTCCTTTATATCTCTCACTGATTAAAATAAAAATCAAGAAACCTTTTTTAAAAAAATCAATTCCTCAGTCCATTAGCCTAATGTATTTGAGTTAACCATTTTCTTACAGGTTGCTTAGAAAGAAAAGGGAGCTAACTGCATCTTTTTGTGTGTGTTTATTTGAAAATTTTAGATGTATTATTAAACTGTCAAAATTAAAAAGAAATTTGAAATATATTTAAGGGAAACACAATCCTAACTTCCTTTTCTGTTTTATTTTGTTGGAATGTATGAGTAACTTAACTGGAGAGGGAAAAAATTCCTCTTGCAGCTATGTTGTCAAAACATTTAAAGTGAGTTCCCATTTCCCATTTAGGATGAAATGATGTAATGTCTGGGATCTGATTCAAAATAATCAGGAGTGGGGGAAGTAAAAGAGGGTATAAATGAGGCAAGATAGTACAGGAATTGATAATTGTTAGAGTTGAATGATGACTATATGGGAGTTTTATAGTACAGTAAGAATAAAAGACCAAAAACAGACATGGTTTTTTAAAATCTTCTTTACTGTAGAAAATTTCAAATGCATACAATAAATTTAAAAATAAAATTTAGTCTTAACTACTCTTGGTCTTCTGTTCTTATATATACATTTCAGAATCAGCTTGTCAATCTAATACTATTTGATTTTGGTTTTAAATCTATTGAGGAATTTCTCTGGAGGTCCAGTGGTTAAAACCTTGTGCCCCCAATTGCAGGAGGCCTGGGTTTGACCCCTGGTCAGGGAACTAGATTCAACATGGCTCAACTAAAAGATCCTGTGTGACACCACTAAGACTGAGCACAGTAAAATAAAATAAAAATAAATAAAATATATTGAATTTATAGATCAACTTATAGAGACGTGTCTTTCTGATACTAAGCCTTCCTACTCTAAATATGGGATACGTCTTAACTCTTCAAGGTCTTCTTTGGTATTAGGCGGGGCCTTCCCTGGTGACTCATAGAGAGTCTGCCCGCAATGCAGGAGACCGGGGTTCGATTGCTGGATCGGGAAGATCCCTTGGAAAAGGAAATGGTAACCCACTCCAGTATTCTTGTCTGAGAAATCCCACAAACAGAGGAGCCTGGTGGGCTACAGTCCATGGGTTTGCAAAGAGTCGGACACACTTGGTATTTTTTAGTACAGTTTTATAATTTTGTATATAAAGATCTTATACCTTTTTCATTAGATTTATTCCTCTGTCATAGTTTTGTTGCTATTTTAATGTTTTATTTGTATAATTACATCATATAAACTTGCTGGTCTATAGAATAGTGAATGCCTTCTTTGTATTTGTTTTATGTTCAGTCGCTCAGTCATATCCCACTCTTTGTGAACCCATGGACTGCAGCACACCAGGCTTCTGTGTCCTTCACCATCTCCCAGAGCTTGCTCAAACTCATGTCCATTGAGTCAGTGATGCCATCCAATCATCTCATCCTTTGTCATCCCCTTCTCCTGCCTTCAATCTTTCCCAGCATTGGGGTCTTTTCTAATAATTTGGCTCTTCGCATCAGGTAGCCAAAGTATTGGAGCTTCAGCTTCAGCATCAGTCCTTCTGATGAATATTTAAGATTGATTTCCTTTAGGATTGACTGATTTGATCTCCAAACTATTTGGTTATTTGTATTGGAGAAGGCAATGGCACCCCACTCCAGTACTCTTGCCTGGAAAATCCCATGGACGGAGGAGCCAGGTGGGCTGCAGTCCATGGGGTCGCTAGGAGTCGGACACGACTGAGCAACTTCACTTTCAATTTTCGCTTTCATGCATTGGAGAAGGAGATGGCAACCCACTCCAGTGTTCTTGCCTGGAGAATCCCAGGGACGGGGGAGCCTGGTGGGCTGCCGTCTATGGGGTCGCACAGAGTCGGACACGACTGAAGCGACTTAGCAGCAGTATACAGACCCTATAATCCACTACCTTGCAATATTCTTCTATTACTCCAGTAGCTTGTCTCTAGATTATTGCCTTTTTTAATTAAAATAATCATGCCATCTGAAGATAATGACAATTTTATTTCTTCCTTTCAATAGTTATGCCCTGAATTTATTTATTTATGTATTTATTTATTTTTGGCTGCACTGGATCTTCTTTATCGCCTGAGGGCTTTCTCTAGTTGTGATGAGTGGGGGCTACTCTTCATTTTGGTGCTCGGGATTCTCTTGTTGCAGCGCACAGGCTTTAGCTGTACCAGCTTCAGTAGTTGTGGCATGTGGGCTCAGTAGTAGTGGCTGGCAGGCTCTGGAGCATGGGCTTAGTACTTGTGGCATATGGGCTTAGTTGCTCTGCAGCATGTGGAATTGTCTCTAACCAAGGATCAAACCCATGTCCTCTGCATTCACAGGTAGCTTCTCATCCACAGTACCACCAGGGAAGTCCACCACGAATTTCTCATTTCTTTTTACTGCACTGGCTAGAGCTTCCATCACATTGTTGAGAAAGAGTGATAGTTGGCATGCATATCAGGTTTATAACTTTAAAAGGAATGCTTTCCAAGTTTCTACATTTATGATAACATTTGTTGTGAGTTTTTTTTATAGGTACTTTCTTTTGGTTCAGTTCAGTTCAGTCGCTCAGTCGTGTCCAACTCTTTGCAACCCAATGGACTGCAGCACGCCAGGCTTCCCTGTCCATCACCAACTCCCAGAGCCTACTCAAACTCATGTCCATCGAGTCAGTGATGCCGTCCAACCATCTCACCCTCTGTCCTCCTCTTCTCTTCCTGCCTTCAATCTTTCCCAGCATCAGGGTCTTTTCCAATGAGTCAGTTCTTTGCATCAGGTGGCCAAAGTATTGGAGTTTCAGCTTCAGCATCAATCCTTCCAGTTAATATTCAGAACTGATTTTTTTTTTGATTACTGTTCTATTTCTAATTTATGTTCAATTTTGTCAAATAATTTTCCTGCACTTATTGAAATGTTCATATGGATGTTTTCTCCTTAATCTGTTATAACAGTGACATCTCTAGATAGTCTAACATATATATATTTATTCCTGTGATAACTACAACCTAGTCATTGTATGTTTCTTTTATTTATTATTGGATATTATTCACTAATATTTTGTTTAGAATCTTTGCAGCTAGATTCACAAATAAAGTTGATTTGTAATACCTTTTCCATTTTAACTTTATCTGAAATTACTATCAGGTTATATTGGCTTCATGGATTTGGCAGAAGGTGGTTTTCCCTCTTTCTCTATGCTCTGGAAGAAGCTGTATAAGATGATCTGTGTATAGGAATAATCTGTGGCTTGAAAATTGACAGAATTTGCCTGTAAAACCATCATGGCCTGGTGATCTCTTTGTTGGAAGCTGCTTACTGCCCCAATGTTTAAAAACCTTTCATTATGAAATACTGATAGATTCACAGAAAGTTGCAAAAAAAAAAAAAAATGTTCTAGAAGATCCTCTTTACCCTTCACTCAGTTTTCCCCAATGGCAACATCTTGTATAACTATAGTACAATATCAAAATCAGAAAATTGACCATGGAGCAACTCACATGACTTATGCAGATTTCACCAGTTTTATAGGCACTCATTTCTGCATGTGTGGGTGTATACTTTTATGAAATTTGATCACACGTGTGGATGGGTATAACCACCAACCACCATAATCAAGATGCACAGTTATTTCATCTCCACAAGGATCCTTCTGCTCCCCCTTTATTAATCACTCCTCTCCCCTCCATTTCTTCTTTAAAAATTATTTATTTATTTGGCTTCATCAGGCCCTAGTTGTGGCATATGGGATCTGTAGTTGTGACATTTGAACTCTTAGCTGAGGCATGTGGGATCTAGTTCCCTGACCAGGGATCGAACCCCGCAGCCCTGCACTGTGAGTGTGGAGTCTTAGCCACTGAATCACCAGGAAAATCCCCTGCCCCCCCATTTCTAACTTAGGCTACCACTAATCTATTCTTCATCTCTATAATTTTATCTCAAGAATGTTATATTAGTGGAATCATTCAGTAGGTAACCTTTCAAGGCTGGCTTTTTCACTCAGTAGAATTCCCTTGAGTTCTATCCATGTTGTTGCATGTATCAATGTTCTTTTTTCATTGCTGAATTAAGTAGTTTTCAGTGATACAGTTGAACCATTGATTTCAACCTTTGAAGGACATTTTGCCTGTCTCCAGTTTTTTACTATTACAAGCCAAACTGCTATAAACCATCATGTACAGATGTTTTGTTTTGTTCTTTGAACATAATTTTCATTTCTCTGAGATAAATACTCCAGAGTACAATTTGAATCACTACAAGGTTACTTGTCTCTGGGTTTCTCTTGAGTCAATTTTAGTTGTTACATTTTCTAGGAAGTTGTTCATTTCATGTCAATTTGGAAATTTATTGGCCTAAGTTTACAATAGTTTTCTCTTACCACCTTTTTAAAAAATATTTTATTTATTTGTTTTTGGCTCCACTAGGTCTTTATTACTGCCCACAGGCTTTCTCTAGGTGTGGCAAGAAGGGGCTACTCTCTGGTAGCGATGCGCAGGCTTCTCTCTGTGATGGCTTCTCTTGTTGTGGAGCACAGGCCTCATTGCCCTGGAGGCATGTGGACTCTCCTCGGATCAAGGATCAAACCTGTGTCCCCTGCATTGGCAGGTGGCTTCTTAATCACGGGGCTACCATGGAAGTCCTCTTATTATCTTTTAAATCTATGTCTTCCTGGCAGTTATGGCCCCTTTATTATTTATGCTTGGTGCGTGCTCTGTCCCTTCACTTGTGTTCAACTCTTGCGACCCCATGGACTGTAGCCCGCCAGGCTCCTCTGTCCATGGGATTCTCCAGGCAAGAAGACTGGAGTGGGTTGCCATGCCCTCCTCCAGGGGAATCTCTGTGACCCAGGGGTAGAAATTGTGTCTCCTGGATTCTTTACCCACTGAGCCACCTAGGAAGCCCTTTTTTATTTATATTATTTATTTGTGCTTTTCTTTTTATTCTCATTCTGGAGACGGAAATGGCAATCCACTCCAATATTCTTGCCTGGAAAATTCCGTGGATTGAGGGGCCTGGTGGGCTACAGTCCACAGGGTTGCAAAGAGTCGGATACGACTGAGCGCCTTCGCTTTCGCTTCACTTTTTATTTTCATTAAACCTCACTCTGTTAGTTTTTGGAAAAGAAAAACATTTTTTTTTTTTCTTCCTCTTTTCCATCTGGAATCATGGAGGATGCAGAAAAGGAGAAAAAGATTCCCGCTGTATCACAAGCCTTTAAGAGTGAAGGAATTTTACAGAGCTGCATCCAAGAAAGAAGTTCACAGATCAAGCATCTAAAAGAAGTTTGCCCAAAAAAAAAATGCTTTGAAAGGCAAAGAGGAAGCTTACCTACAAAAAAGTTAATCACTACTACAAGGAATATAGGCAGATGTATACACTGAGACTTGAATGGTTAAGATGACAGGAAAGTTGGCAACCTCTATCTACCTGTGAAACCCAAATTGGCATTTGTCATCAGAATCAGGGATATCAGTGGTGAGCTCAAAGGGCTGGAAAGAGTTGCAGGTTCTTTGCCTTTGTCAGGTCTTTGATAGCACAATCTTTGAGCTCAACAAGGATTATGGAACCATGTATTGCCTGAGGGCACCAGAACTTAAAGTCATTAAAGAATTGATCTACAAATGTGAGCTATGGCAAAATCTATAAGAAGTGGGGGCTTCCCTGGTAGTCCAGTGGTTAAGACTCCACACTCCCAATGAAGAGGGCCTGGGTTTGATCCCTGGTCAGGAAACTAGATCCTACATGCCACAACCAAGCGCTCACGTGCTACAACTAAGACCTGGCTCAGCCAAATAAAAAGATAGATAAATATTTTTTTTTATCTAAAAACAATAAATGCTGGAGAGGGTGTTGAGAAAAGGGAATCCTCCTACACTGTTGGTGGGAAGGTAAATTGGTACAGCTAGTATGGAGAACAGTATGGAGATTCCTTAAAAAACTAAAAATAGAGCTAATATATGTTCCAGCAATCCCACTCCTGGGCATATATCAAAAGAAAATCACAATTCAAAAGGATACATGTATGTCAGTGTTCATTGCAGCACTATTTGCAATAGCCAGAACATGGATGCAGCCTAAATGTCCATCGATGGAGGAATAGATAAACAAGACATGGTACGTATATACAACAGAATATTACTCAGCTATAAAAAAGAATGAAATGATGCCTTGTACAGCAACATGGATGGACCTAAAAATTGTCATACTGAATGAAGAGAAAGACAAATATCATATGATACTGCTTATATGTGGAATCTTACCCCCAAAAAATGGTATAAAGGAACCTGTTTACAAAATAGCAATTGAGTCCTAGATGTAGAAAACAAACTTACAGGAAATTCCCCGTGAGTCCAGTGGTTAAGAATCTATGCTTCAAATGTAAGGGGTGCAGCTTCTATCCCTGGTCTAAGTACTAAGATCCCATATGCTTCGAGGCACAGCCCCCTCTCCCAGAAAAAAAATCAAACCACTTATTATTACCATGGGGTAAAGAGGAAGTGGTAGGGATAAATTGGGAGATTGGGATTGACATATACACACCAAAAGTGAAAGTGTTAGTTATTCAGTCCTATCTAACTCTTTGTGACCCCATGGACTGTAGCCCACCAGGCTCCTTTTTCCATGGAATTATCCAAGCAAGAATAGTAGAGTGAGTTGCCATTCCCTTCTCAAGGGGATCTTCCCAACCCAGGGATTGAATCTGGATCTTCTGCATTGCAGGCAGATTTTTTTACCACCTAAATGACCAGGGAAGCCCCATATATATCTATTATATATATATATATATATATATATATATATATACATATGACTAACATCTTAGTTAGTCATAGATGACTAAGATGACTAACAAGAACATACTGCATAGCACAGGGAATTCTATTTAATACTCTGTAATGACCTATATGGGAATAAAATCTAAAAAAGAGTGGATATACATATAATTGAATCACTTTAGTGTACAGAAGAAACTAATAAAACATTGTAAATCAACTGTACTCCAATTTTAAAATTTAATTAAGAAAAGAAACACAATCCCATTCTCATAAATTAAATTCAAACACTAAAAGTTACTATTTTAAAAATATTATTGAAATTTACAATAATACTTAATTATAATTTCAAAGATTAATTAAATGATTGTCCATGAAGGAAAAGGAAGGAAAATGGGGTTGGAAACAAGGGAAAGAGAGATGTTATTCTGGCAGCCGTGGGAGTTGTTGTCACTTAGCTGTGTCTGATTCTTTGAGACCCCATAGACTGCAGCACACCAGGCTTCCCTGTCCTTCAACATCTCCCAGAATTTGCTCAGACATGACTGAGCGACTTAACTTTGACTTTTCACTTTTATGCATTGGAGAAGGAAATGGCAACCCACTCCAGTATTCTTGTCTGCAGAATCCCAGGGATGGGAGAGCCTGGTGGGCTGCTGTCTATGGGGTTGCACAGAGTCGGACACGACTGAAGCAACTTAGCAGCAGCATGTCCATTGAGTTGATGATGCCATCCAACCATCTCATCCTCTGTCTCCCCCTTCTCTTCCTGCCCTCAATCTTTCCCAGCATCAGGGTCTTTTCCAATGAATGTGCTCTTCATGTCAGGTAGCCAAAGTATTAGAGCTTCAGCATCAATCCTTCTAATGAATATTCAGGGCTCATTTCCCTTAGGATTGACTGGTTTGATCTCCTTGCTGTCCAAGGGACTCTCAAGAGTCTTCTCAAGCATCACAGTTCAAAAACATTAATTCTTTGGTACTCAGCCATCTTTATGGTCCAACTCTCACATCTGTACATGACTACTGGAAAAACTATAGCTTTGACTATACAGACCTTTGTCAACAAGTGATATATCTGGTTTTTAATATGCTGTCTAGGTTTGACATAGCTTTTCTTCCAAGGAACAAGTGTCTTTTAATTTCATGGCTGCAGTCACCATCTGCAGTAATTTTGGAGCCCCCAAAAATAAAGTCTGTCACTGTTTCCATTTTTCCACATCTATTTTCCATGAAGTGATGGGACCAGATGCCATGATCTTCATTTTTTGAATGTTAACTCAGCTTTTTCACTCTCCTCTCTCACCTTCATCACGAAGTTCTTTAGTTCCCCTTCACTTTCTGGCATTAGAGTGGTGTCATCTGCATATGTGAAGTTATTGATATTTTCCCTGCAATGTTGATTCCAGCTTGAGTTTCATTCAGCCCAGCATTTTGCATAATGTACTCTTCATATAAGTTAAATAAGCAGGGTGACAATAAACAGCCTTGCCGTACTCCTTTCCCAATTTTGAACCAGTCCATTGTTCCATGTCTGGTTCTAACTGTTGCTTCTTGACCTGCATACAGGTTTCTCAAGTGGCAGGTAAGGCGGTATGGTATTCCCATCACTTTAGGAATTTTCCACAGTTTGTTGTGATCCACACAGTCAAAGGCTTTAGCATAGTCAATGAAGCAAAAATTTCCCTGGAATTCCCTTGCTTTTTCTATGATCCAGCAGATGTTGGCAACTTGATCTCTGGTTCCTTTGCCTTTTCTAAACCCGGATTGTACATATGGAAGTTCTCAGTTCATTTCCCTGATAGCTCAGTTGGTAAAGAATCCGCCCTCAATGCAGGAGAGGTTTGATTCCTGGGTCAGGAAGATCCCCTGGATAAGGGATAGACTACCCACTCCAGTATTCTTGGGTTTCCCTGGTGGATCAGCTGGTGAAGAATCTGCCTTCAGTGTGAGAGACCTGGGTTGGGAAGATCCTCGGCAGAAGGGAAAGGCTACCCCCTCCAGTATTCTGGCCTGGAGAATTCCATGGACTGTACAAAGAGTCACAAAGAGTCAGATATAACTGAGCGACTTTCATTTTCACTTTCAGAGAGAAAAGTGATAAAAATAAAGGAAAAACAGAACATAGATTAAGATAAGAGAAAACTTCTTAAAGAGATGGGAATACCAGGCCACCTGACCTGCCTCTGAGAAATTTGTTTGCAGGTCAAGAAGCAATAGTTAGAACTGGACATGGAACAACAGACTGGTTCCAAATCTGGAAAGGAGTATGTCAAGGCTGTTTATTGTCACCCTGCGTATTTAACTTATATGCAGAGTACATCATGAGAAATGCTGGACTGGAAGAAGCACAAGCTGGAATCAAGATTACCAGAAGAAATATTAATAATCTCAGATATGCAGAGGACACCACCCTTATAGCAGAAAGTGAAGAAAAAATGAAGAGCCTCTTGATGAAAGTGAAAGAGCAGAGTGAAAAATTTGGCTTAAAACTCAACATTCAGAAAACTAAGATCATGGCATCAGGTCCCATCACTTCTTGGCAAATAGATGGGGAAACAATGGAAACAGTGACAGACTATTTTGGGGGGCTCCAAAATCACTGCAGATGGTGACTGCAGCCATGAAATTAAAAGACGCTTGCTCCTCGGAAGAAAAGTTATGACCAACCTACACAGCATATTAAAAAGCATAGACATTACTTTGCCAACAAAGGTCTATCTAGTCAATGTCTTGGTTTTTCCAGTGGTCATGTAGGGATGTGAGAGTTGGACTATAAAGAAAGCTGGGCACCAAAGAACTGATGTTTTTGAACTGGGGTGCTGGAGAAGACTCTTGAGAGTCTCTTGGACTGCAAGGAGATCAAACCAGTCTATCCTAAAGGAAATCAATCCTGAATATTCACTGGAAGGACTGATGCTGAAGCTGAAGATCTAATACTTTGGCCACCTGATGCGAAGAGCTGACTCATTTGAAAAGACCCTGATGCTGAGAAAGACTGAAGGCAGGAGGAGAAGGGGATGACAGAGGATGAGATGGTTGGATGGCATCACTGACTCAATGGACACAAGTTTCAGCAAGCTCCAGGAGTTGGTGATGGACAGGGAAGCCTGGCGTGCTGCAGTCCATGGGGTTCCAAAGAGTCAGACATGACTACGCAACTGAACTGAACTGAAGATAAGAGCACTCAAGTATGCTGGGGGTTGGGGGAGGGCATAGACTTAGGAATTTAAAAAGTGTCCTCAGGGTAGGTAAGCCAGTTGAGAAGGTAACATGTGAAAAAACACATGAGGGATATCTGGGAGAGGGGGAAGAAGTCCACAAACAGACAGAGAAGAGACGGGAGGTAGATGATGTAGAGCCCTGGAAACCAAAAGAAATAAGTGTTTGGAGGAGGAGGAGGGAATTTAACAAAATGAAGGTCATTGATGACCTTGGCCAAGCAGTTTCATTGGAATCGTGAGGTCAAAAACTAGATTGGAATAGGATTAAAAGAGAACAAGGGGGAGGAGTTCCCTGGTGTTCCAGAGGTTAAGAATCTGTCTACCAATGGAAAAGACATGGTCCAATCTCTGGTTAGGAAACTAATAGCCCACATGCCACAGGGCAATTAAGCCCACTAGTCGCAACTGCTGAAGCCACTGGCCACAAGTAGAGAGAAGCCTGGACGCTGCAATGAGGCTCAACCGAAGATCCTGCATGCCGCGAGAAGATCCTGCATGCCACAACTAAGACTTGACACAGCCAAGTAAATAAATATTTAAAAAATAAAATAAACAAGCTCTGCTTTTTTTGACTCCACTGTTGACCAGTAAGGAAAGTATCCTATTGGAATCAGTGGCCTGGCCAAATGTGATATGTTTTATCTTACAGTTCACACCATCTGCTTTCTGTATCATGAGGTTATTGTTGAGTTTCCAACTAAATTTACTAGTACTTTCATAAAATGACACAAATTATTATGTAATAACTGCATGAATCTACCATGAAAAATCTACAAAGCATTACACAGATAAAATTAAAGATTGTTGTATGACTTGCTAATGATATCAATTGTTTATGAGCTGCCCTAGAAATTTCATTCCCATGGATGGAGGAGCCTGGTAGGCTGCAGTCCATGGGGTCGCTAAGAGTCAGACACAACTGAGCGACTTCACTTTCACTTTTCACTTTCATGCATTGGAGGAGGAAATGGCAACCCACTCCAGTGTTCTTGCCTGGAGAATCCCAGGGGCGGGGGAGCCTGGTGGGCTACCGTCTATGGGGTCGCACAGAGTCGGACACGACTGAAGTGACTTAGCAGCAGTAGCAGAAATTTCATTACTACAAATATTATACACTGTTAAAGTTTATTAGTACATAACACTGATAATAAAGTGTTATTTGGCTTCCCAGGTGGCCCTATTGGTAAAGAACCCCAAAACCCCAAAAAACGAAGAATGCATTAAACCAAATATATTTGCTGCCTATCAGGTACCTGACCATAGAACTTACCGTGTTAAACAGGCAACTGCGGTTGAAATGACCTATCTTGGGTAAGAAACGTTAAGTTTCTAGAGAACAACACTGATAGGAAGTTTTGGAAACTTAAGATTCCCAATTCTTCTAGGAAAAAAAATTACTAAATCCTGATTTTTTAATTTTTATTTTTTTTTAACCACGTTGGGAGTTTTGTAGGCTCTTAGTTCACTGACCAGGGATTGAACCCACATCTTCTGCATTGAAAGCTTGCGGTCTTAACCATCGGACTTCCAGGGAAGTCCCCTACCTGAAAGGATTCTCTATTATGTCTACATTGTAAAGTCTTTGGGGATGGGGGCGGGGGAGAATCAACACTAGAATGAGAATGAAAGCAAAGGTTGGCAGCATTTACTGCATATTCTTAATAAACATGAAGAAAGTTAAATGTACACCAACCAAACTGAAATCTGATTCCAAAAATATATCCACATGAAAAATGAAAAAAAATGGGTGCTGCTTTGAACATGTGATACCGGTGATTCACTTTTTGATGAGGGAATATCCAAGCTCATCCAAGAAAGTTAATGAGTGTGATAATGGGAAATCATCTTAATTTGGCAGGAATCATAGCAGAATTCGATACAATTATGTCAGAATATTTATGCAAACTATAAACATTGACACAAAGTAATACAGTGCATTGTTTAGGAAATAAAAGACAAAATAAAATAATTAAATATATAAAAATGTAGATTCAATGAATAAGAACAAGTTGAATAGAGTAAGAAATGTTAGACATTACTCAATTATTTTAAATACAACTCCAGGAACAAGTTATGTAGAATACATAACACTTATTTTAGATCTGTTGATTTCCAAAATACAAAAAAATACCTATATGTGAACATCTTGGGGGATTTTAGCAGATGAATTGATTAGAGAAGGATTTTGCATTCTCAGCAGACCACTTACAAAAACTGGATATAGGCAAAAATAACCCATGAGGCCAGGAATATGACAATGCAACAAAAATGCATGGAAAATCATAATAGATTATAACAGAAAATTCTTGAAAAATAATTCTAGGAAATCTGCTTTCTTTATTTTCTGTATTCTTTAAACTTGATAGTGAATGATGTGGTAAAAAAATTCTTTTGATGTCAGTGAGTTTTTAAGTATTATCTAGGAACAATTCAGAAAAATTTCAGTAATGATGCAGTGCTGGAGTGTTTTGAACATGTATACTCAAACATAAGTGTCATTTTCTGACACTGAATGTCAATGTTGAATCCACAATGAGAAAGTTAAGTGAATGCCATTATGTCACTAAAAACTCAAGATGCAGGATGCAAAGCCCTTTTTAGGAACTGTTGATTGTATTATTACAGATATAATAATAGATTCTAGAATGCAATGTATATACTAGTAAATTTCAACTTTTAAATGCATTTGCTCAGGGCTAATATGGTGTTTATATCTTTCCTTTTTCTCCTTTGCTTTTCGCTTCTCTTCTTTTCACAGCTATTTGTAAGGCCTCCCCAGGCAACCATTTTGTTTTTTTGCATTTCTTTTCCATGGGGATGGTCTTGATCCCTGTCTCCTGTACAGTGTCACGAACCTCATTCCATACTTCATCAGGCACTCTATCTATCAGATCTAGGCCCTTAAATCTATTTCTCACTTCCACTGTATAACTATAAGGGATTTGATTTAGGTCATACCTGAATGGTCTAGTGGTTTTCCCTACTTTCTTCAATTTCAGTCTGAATTTGGCAATAAGGAGTTCATGATCTGAGCCACAGTCAGCTCCTGGTCTTGTTTTTGTTGACTGTATAGAGCTTCTCCATCTTTGGATGCAAAGAATATATTCAATCTGATTTCGGTGTTGACCATCAGGTGATATCCATGTGTAGAGTCTTCTCTTGTGTTGTTGGAAGAGGGTGTTTGTTATAACCAGTGCATTTTCTTGGCAAAACTCTATTAGTCTTTGCCCTGCTTCACTCCATATTCCAAGGCCAAATTTGCCTGTTACTCCAGGTGTTTCTTGACTTCCTACTTTTGCATTCCAGTCCCCTATAATGAAAAGGACATCTTTTTTGGGTGTTAGTTCTAAAAGGTCTTGTAGGTCTTCATAGAACCGTTCAATTTCAGCTTCTTCAGCGTTACTGGTTGGGGCATAGACTTGGATTACTGTGATATTGAATGGTTTGCCTTGGAAACTAACAGAGATCATTCTGTCTTTTTTGAGATTGCATCCAACCCATCACTTCATGGGAAATAGATGGGGAAACAGTAGAAACAGTGTCAGACTTTATTTTTTTGGGCTCCAAAATCACTGCAGCTGGTGACTGCAGCCATGAAATTAAAAGACGTCTACTTCTTGGAAGGAAAGTTATGACCAACCTAGACAGCATATTGAAAAGCAGAGACATTACTTTGCTAACAAAGGTCCATCTAGTCAAGGCTATGCTTTTTCCTGTGGTCATGTATGAGAAGGCTGAGTGCCGAAGAATTGATGCTTTTGAACTGAGGTGTTGGAGAAGACTCTTGAGAGTCCCTTTTACTGCAAGGAGATCCAACCAGTCCATTCTGAAGGAGATCAGCCCTGGGATTTCTTTGGCGGGAATGATGCTGAAGCTGAAACTCCAGTACTTTGGCCACCTCATGCGAAGAGCTGACTCATTGGAAAAGACTCTGATGATGGGAGGGATTGGGAGCAGGAGGAGAAGGGGACGACAGAGGGTGAGATGGCTGGATGGCATCACTGACTCGATGGACGTGAGTTTGAGTGAACTCCGGGAGTTGGTGATGGACAGGGAGGCCTGGCGTGCTGCAATTCATGGGGTCGCAAAGAGTCAGACACGACTGAGCAACTGAACTGAACTGAATATGGTGTTTAGGGAAAATATTTAAAATAAACTGTACAGGAACCAAACTTTAATATAAATAATGGCCTTGAAAGCATTGAAAAAAAATTAAGATGCTCTTTGTCTAAAACAGGAAGCAAGATTTATGAAAAATGAATTATTGATGCCAAATTACAGAATTTCAACATTGCTGCCATTACCTATATAGTAGAAAATGCTAAGAAAAAGGAGGAAGACTCATTTTATTGTGATTGCCAAGAACCAAAATTAAGTTTCTATTTATTTTGCTATACTCAATCCACTAATAACATCCTTAAAAGAAAGATTTATGATACTGAAAGAATATCATGACCTTTTCAAAATGTTCTAATCCAGATAACATATATAACTTGAAAAACATGATAAATGTGGGCTACTGCAACTCTGTAAAAATTATAATCGAAATTAACTTTATACATAAAAGCAGAGTTTGATGGGACATTAGTGTATTAAGATGGAGAAGGCAATGGCACCCCACTCCAGTACTCTTACCTGGAGAATCCCATGGACGGAGGAGCCTGGTGGGCTGCAGTCCATGGGGTCGCTAAGAGTTGGACTCGACTGAGCAACTTCACTTTCACTTTTCACTTTCATGCATTGGAGAAGGAAATGGCAACCCACTCCAGTGTTCTTGCCTGGAGAATCCCAGGGACAGGGGAGCCTGGTGGCTGCCGTCTATGGGGTCACACAGAGTCGGACACGACTGAAGCGACTTAGCAGCAGCAGCAACAGTGTATTAACAACCAAACATCCTAGACTTCCCTGGAGGCATAGCGGATAAGAAATCCACCTGTCGATGCAGGAGACATGGGTTTGATCCCTGGTCGGAGAAGATTCCACATGCCTTGGGCAACTAAACCCAGGGTGGTCACAACTACTGAAGTCCACAAGCCTAGAGCCTGCGCTCCACATCAAGAGAAGCCACTACAACGAAGAGTAGTCCTGCTCACTGCAACTAGAGAAAGCCTGCACACAGCAAAGAAGACAGTACAGCTAAAAATAAATAAATAATTTTTTTAAAAAGAGTTGAATTAGTGTCATGTAAAAACAAAAAATTCAAGAGTATGGGGAGGGTTAAATTAGGAGTTTGGGATTAGCAGATATAATCTACTGTACATTAAAAAGACAAAAAGCAAGGTCCTAGAGACTTCCCTGGTGGTCCAGCAGTTAAGACTTGGTACTTTGAATGCAGGTTGCATGAGTGCAACCCGTGGGCAGAGAACTAAGATTCCACACGCCAAGTGGCCAAAAAAGAAAAATTAAAAAGTATTAATAAAAATAAAGAAAAAGCAAGGTTCTAATGGGAACTACTGTGCTCCCTATAGCACAGGGAACATATTCAACATACTGCAATAAACCATAATTAAAAAGAATATGGAAAAGAATATATATGTGCATGTACCTATATGTATACATATGTATTTTGGGAAAGATTGAAGGCAAAAGGAGAAGAATATATGCATTATACACCAGACACTAAAACAGCATTGTAAATCAATTATGCTTCAATTAAAAAAATAAAATAAATCAGAGCTTTGTTTTGCATTTCCAAATAACAGTGCTCTTATAATACAGAATATTCTTTTTTTAAATGGGGGTTCTGCTGCTTTCCCTTCCTTTTCCTTTCTCACCTCTTTCCCCTCCATTCCTGGGGCATCCTCACAGAGTCCCTTATTTTTTCCCTTGGCTTGCAGGCTAAGAGTTCTTGGAAGTCCAGGACCTCAGCTACCCCACCCGCGAAACCCTCCCCCTCCCCCGGCGGCTTGGGGGATGGGGGCGGGACGTGGGGAACTGACTGGGAGGGCGCTGGTTAATGTTAAATGAGAGAGTGAATGGATACATCTTAAAGGGAGAGAGAAAGGAAAGAAGGAGCTACCCTCTGCCCTCTGGGGCCCTTTCCGCGGAGTCAGGGAGTCCAGATGGAGTCTCTGGTCCTCTTATCGTTCATAGAACACTTTCCCCACAGCTGCAGAGACACCACCTGATACCACTCCCTGCCCGGAGTGCCATTCCAGCCCCGGCTTACTGGTAAACCTCTCCCAGCGCAGCGCCCTCAACTCCGTTCTCCGAGCGGGAGGGGGGCAGGGAGTGAGCTGTCCAAGTCTTCAGGGACCCAGGTGCGCAGTGACAGGTGTGTGTGTGGCGGGGGCGGGGGTTGGTGGGGGACTGTGTCCCAGCTCGGAGTGGGGGTGGGGGGTGTAAATAAACGTTACAGATGTCCTGTAACCCGAAGAGAAGAAACAAACTGTTAACAGAAAGGTTCGCTAGCACCTGGTGCCGGGGACGGCTTGTATTTTCATTTCGTGTTTGCCATTCCGCGCTGTCTACAACATGTATTACCTTTTACAAGGAAAAACAAAGCCAGAATAAATATTGCTTTCCAAGGTGTCTTTTTGTGGTTGTGTTTTGATTTTGTGGTTTACTCTTCTTTATTTTCAGTTGGGTGAAGCCAGGCTCCTTTCCCCAGGGCACACAGAAACTCTGCACACAAACCCCAGGATTTGAAATTATAAGTGGGTGGAAGGGACTGGGAGAGGAGCCAGCCCCTGGAGAGGGCCGGGGGTGGAAAGGCCTTTGAGTATGAACAGGGGCAGATCCTTACACTGTTAGGTGCCCTCTGGACTGCTGCCCCACTGCAGGCTCTCTGCCCCCTTCCATACCCCTCAGCTTGGCCACACTAGTGGGGCGAGATAGGGGAAGGGGAACACAGGTGCTGGCAGCCCAGGGGAAGCCTTGGGTTTTTACCACATTCCCTCTGTGACCTCTCTTCTTAAAAAAGAACAATGTCACATCTGCTCTTTTTCTGTAAACATCTTTTAAAACTTTGAAAAACCAAACAAAATATTTTGAACAGGTGATTTTCAAAGCAACTTTTGGGATGGAGCTAGATCTTACTTCTTTCGCCCTGTGGCTGCTGGCACTATAGGGTCTCTGGGAGTGGAAGTGTTGCAGGAAAGGGGACCCCCTTCCGGGGCCCGAAACTGGGCTCTTGTCTAACGGTCAGAAATGAATTGTCCAAGGAGACACATGTGCTGACAAAGCAAGAGATTTTATTGGGAAGGGGTGCCCGGGTGGAGGGCAATAGAGTAAGGGAACCCAGGAGAACTGCTCTGCCGCGTGGCTCACAGTCTGGTGATGGGATTAGTTTCTGGGCTGTCATTAGCCAGTCATTCTGACTCAGAGTCCTTCCTGGTGGTGCACGCCTTGCTCAGCCAAGATGGATGCCTGCGAGAAGGATTCTGGGAGGTGGTGGAACATGTGGTGTCTCCTTTTGACCTTTCCCTAACTCTTCTGGTTGGTGGCGGCTTATTAGTTCCATTTTCCTTACCAGGGCTTCCTGTCATAAAACAACTCATGCAAATAGTTACTATGGTGCCTGGCCAGGGTGGGCCGTTTCAGTCAGCGTGCTCCCCCTAACAGAGGAGGGGTAGGTCCGGGCCTGACCGTTGGAGTTCCCGCCAGGTCTGCCTCCCTCCACTGGAGTCTAAGAGGAAAGCGTTCCCTCAGGCCAAGAAGGAAATGAGTCCCCACAAGACACCTGACCCCTCCAGACCCTCCCAGGGACTTGCACAAATTCCTTTCACAACCAGCATAAATATTCTGGGGATTTTAGAGTGCTAAGAGCTTTCCTTCTGGTTTTCCTAAGGCTATTTCCTGCTTAAGAAAACCACAGCTGTCCTCAACAGCTGAAGAAACACTGGGGAGATCTAGAAAGGAACTTCTCCCAACTCCACCTCTCCACGCAGCCTGAGTCCAAGTGAAACCTTGGCTCCCCAAGTAGGGCTGACTAGAAGGACCAGCAGGCTGGTGAACACTCAGACTGTAAAGCCAGGCCATCGGAGGTAGGCGAGAATCCCTGATGGTGCACCTCAGTTTCTTCATCCAGGCCTTGCACTACAGGCTTGATACATATTAGTTCAGGTCATCCTCACCACGTCCCTGTGAGGCAGATGTTATTAATATTATTATTGTATTGTATGCTGTGCTAAGTCGCTGCTACCCTAGGGACTGTAGCCTGCTGGGCTCCTCTGTCCATGGGATTTTCTAGGCAAGAACACTGGAGTGGATTGCCATGCCCTCCTCCAGGGCATCTTCCTGAACCGGGGATCAAATCTGTGTCTTTTGCCTCTCCTGCATGGCAAACAGGTTCTTCACCACTAGCACCACCATTTTAAAAAATAGATTTATTACTTATTTGGCTGTATGGAGTCTTAGTTATAGCATGGGAACTCTTAGTTGCAGCCTGTAAGATCTAGTTTCCTGACCAAGGGTTGAACCCAGGCCTCCTGCATTGGGAGCTCAGAGTCTTAGCCACTGGACCACCAAAAAAGTCCCAGCTATTATCTTTCATTTTAAGGAGAAACCCACAGTGGAGAAAGTTGCTAAGACCACACAGTGAGACAGAGCATAGCTGGAGCTTGAACCCAGTCAGTTTGGAATCACTAAACTCCACTGCAGCTCTTTGTGGATCTTTATTTCAGAGAATCTCTGTAAGGAGGCAGGAATGTAAAATGGTTCCCTGAGACTTCATGAACTCTCAGTCAACACTCCATCACCAACACTTCCCTGGTGGTCCAGTGGCTAAGACTCCATGCTCCCAATCCTGGGGGCCTGGGTTCAACCACTGGTCAGGGAACTAGATCCTTCATGCTGCAACTAAGACTCCATGAAGCCAAAAAAAAAAAAAAACAAACCAGCCCATCATCATGGATTGTCTTATCCAGTCCATTCGGAGGCAGTCACAGCCTTGGCCTTGACTATATACACAAATGTGGTAAAGTCCTTATGTACTTAAAAAAAAAAATCATACTGAATTTAAAAGAAGGAAAAGGAAGAGGAGGAGAAGAAAGAGAAAAAGGAGGAGAGAAGGTAGAAGAGGGGGAAAAACAACCAGACTCTGATGATTTAGGCAGACTACTGAATTTCTCTCTTTAGTGCTTTTGCTTTAAAAGAGCAAATACTTAAATACTTTGGCTGCCTGATGAGAAGAGCCAACTCAGTAGAAAAGAGCCTGATGAAGGGAAAGATTGAAGGCAGGAGGAGAAGGGGATGACAGAGGACAAGATGGTTGGATGACATTATCAACTCAATGGACATGAGTTTGGGCAAGCTCCAGGAGATGGTGAAGGACAGGGAAGCCTGGCGTGCTGCAGTCCATGGGGATGCAAAGAATCAGACACGACTGAGCGACTTCACTTTCACTTTTCACTTTCATGCATTGGAGAAAGAAATGGCAACCCACTCCAGTGTTCTTGCCTGGAGAATCCCAGGGACGGGGGTGCCTGGTGGGCTGCCGTCTCTGTGGTCGCACAGAGACTGAAGCGACTTAGCAGCAGCAGCAGCAGAGCAACTGAACAGCAATGAAAAGGGGCTTCCCAGGTGCCTCAGTGGTAAAGAATCCACCTGCCAATGCAGGAGACCCAGATTCAATCCCTAGGTTGGGAAGATCCCCTGGAGAAGGAAATGGCAGTCCACACCAGTATTCTTGCCTGGAGAATCCCATGGACAGAAGAGCCTGGAGGGCTACAGCTCCTGGGGTCGCAAAAAGTAGGATATGACTTAGTGATTGAGCATGCAAAATGAAAAATAAATAAATAAAAGAGCACTTATATTCATTAATTTTTCCTTATTGTTCTAAAGGTTATACTTGTCATATCTGCTCATTACAAACATTTCAAACAAAACCCAAGAAGTCACAGCCATTATGGAAAATGCTACAGAGATTCCACAAAAAAATTAAAAATAGAACTCAGACATGGAGCAACAGACTGGTTCAAAATTGGGAAAGGAGTATATCAAGGCTGTTTATTGTCACTCTGCTTATTTAACTTATATGCAGAATACATTATGCGAAATGCCAGGCTGGATGAAGCTCAAGCTGGAATCAAGATTGCCGGGAGAAATATTAATAACCTCAGATATGCCGATGACACCACCCTAATGGCAGAAATTGAAGAGAAACTAAAGGTGATGAAGGTGAAAGAGGAGAGTGAAAAAGCTGGCTTAAAACTCAACATTCAAAAAATGAAGATCATGACATCTGGTCCCATCATTTCATGGCAAATAGATGGGGGAACAACAACAGAAACAGTGACAGATTTTATTTTATTTTCTTGGGCTCCAAAGTCACTCACTGAAGACAGTGACTGCAGCCATGAAATTAAAGATATTTGCTCCTTGGAAGAAAAGCTATGACAAACCTAGACAGCATATTAAAAAGCAGAGACATCACTTTGCCAACAAAGATCTGTATAGTCAAAGCTATGGTTTTTCCAGTAGTCATGTGGGAGGTGGACCATAAAGAAGGCTAAGCACCGAAGAATTGGTGCTTTCAAACTATGGTGCCAGAGAAGACTCTTGAGAATCCCTTGACCAGCAAGGAGATTAAACCAGTCAATCCTAAAGGAAATCAACCCTGAATATTTACTGGAAGGACTGATGGTGAAGCTGAAGCCCTACTACTTTGACCACCTGATGTGAAGAGCTGACTCATTGGAAAAGACCCTGATGCTGGGAAAGATTGAAGGCAGGAGGAGAAGGGAATGACAGAGGATGAGACGGTTGGATGGCACCATGGATTCAATGGATATGAGTTTGAGCAAGATAGTGAAGGACAGGGAAGCCTCGTGCTGTACTGCATGGGGTTGCAAAGAGTTGAACACGACTGAGCAACTGAACAACAAAACCCTATGATCCAGCAATCGCACTCCTGAATATATGTTAGAAGGAAATGAAATCAGAATCTTGACGAGATATCTATACTCACATTCACTGCAGTCTTATTTACAACAGCCAAGATATGGAAGGAACCCAAGAGTTCATTGATGAATGGATAAAGACGATGTTGTGTATATACAAAGGAATATTACTCAGCAATGAGAATGAAAAAAATCCTGCCATTTGCTACAGTCTGGATAAAGCTGGAAGATGTTATGCTTAGTGAAACAAGTCGGATAGGGAAAGATAAATACTGTATCATCTCACTTATATATGGACTCTTAAAAAAAAAAGTGGAACTCATAGAAGCAGAATGGTGGTCTCCATGGGCTGGAGGGATGAGTGAATTGGGGAGAGGTTGGCCAAAGGGTACACCGTTGCATTATGTAGAATGATCACCACAACTTAATACTACTGTATTGAGCCCTGGCAATTCATTGAAAGTAAGCTCCAGGTGTCCCCATCACACATATGAAAAAGATAGCTGTGTGAGGAGATGAGATATTAGCTTGACTACATATATGTGGTCATCATTTCACTATGTATGTAAATCACCACATTGTATGCCTTAAATATATTTGTGTATAACTTTTAATTTAAAATATATAAATAGATGAAAAAGAAAACCCCCCAAATCAAACATGGACATCCTCTCTGTTCATATCTGTTGCTGTACAACTCATTTTTCTTCCTCAATGAAATATCATGAACAATATGTACAACTCTACTGCATTCTTTTTACCAGCTACATAATATTTCATAGTATAATTTTTTTTTTTAATGGATCCTTTCTTACTCAGTTTAGTTCAGTCGCTCAGTCATGTCTGACTCTTTGCAACCCCGTGGACTGCAGCATGCCAGGCTTCCCTGTCCATCACCAACTCCCAGAGCTTGCTCAAACTCATGTCCATTGAGTTGGTGATGCCATCCAACCATCTTATCCTCTGTCATCCCCTTCTCCTCCTGCCCTCAATCTTTCCCAGCATCAGGGTCTTTTCCAGTGAGTCAGCTCTTTGTATCACATGGCCAAAGTATTGGAGTTTCAGCTTCAGCATCAGTCCTTCTAGCGAATATTCAGGGTTGATTTCCTTCAGGATGGACTAGTTGAATTGCCTTGCAGTCCAAGTGACTCTCAAGAGTCTTCTCCAACACTACAGTTCAAGAGCATCAATTCTTTGGCACTCAGCTTTCTTTATAGTCCAACTCCCCCATCCATACATGACTTCTGGAAAAACCAGAGCTTTGACTAGACTGACCTTTCTTGGCAAAGTAATGTCTCTGCTTTTTAATATGCTGTCTAGGTTGGTCATAGCTTTTCTTCCAAGAAGCAAGTGTCTTTTTATTTCCTGGCTGCAGTCACCATCTGCAGTGATTTTGGAAACCAACAAAATAAAGTCTCACACTGTTTCCATTGTTTTCCCATCTATTTGCCATGAAGTGATGGGACCAGATGCCATGATCTTAATTTTCTGAATGTTGAGCTTTAAGCCAGCTTTTTCTCTCTCCTTTTTCAATTTCATCAAGAGGCTATTTAGTTCTTCACTTTCTCCCATAAGGGTGGTGTCATATGCATATCTGAGGTTATTGATATTTCTCCGGGCAACTTTGATTCCAGCTTGTGCTTCATCCAGCCCAGCATTTCTCGTGATGTACTCTTTATATAAGTTAAATAAGCTGGGTGACAATATACAACCTTGACATACTCCTTTCCCTATTTGGAACCAGTCTGTTGTTCCATGTCCTTGTAATTTTCTTTTCATTATTTCATATAATCTTCAATAAATATTTTTATAGAAATATCTTTGTCTTTGTATGAAAGTATTGTTCAATAGATTTCCAGAATAGGATTTCTGCACCTAAAGAAATATGAATGCATAATTCATGCTTTTGGCCTTCCCTCGTAGCTCAGTTGATAAAGAATCTGCCTGCAATGCAGGAGACCTGAGTTTGATCCCTTGGTTGGGAAGATTCCCTAGAGAAGGAAATGGCAACCCACTCCAGTATCCTTGCCTGGAGAATCCCATGGACAGAGGAGCCTGCCAGGCTGCAATTCATGGGCTCACAAAGAGCCGGACACAACTTAGCAACTAAACAACCAACCAATTCATGTTTTTCTTGAGTGAGTTAAATATTTATCAAAGGCTTATTATGCCATATACTCTTTCCGGTGCTGGGAACACAACAATGGGTATGACGAACGAGGTCTTTGCCATCAAAGAGCTTACATTTTTGGGGATGGGGGGAAGAAGGTGAGAAAGAAAATAATTCAAATGTTAAGACCCAGCTCTCCAAAATGATTGTCTAATTTCAAAATCCATTAGTAAAATATAAGGATACACAAATGCACACAAACACTTCATCACCAACACAGGCTATCAAGAACCTTTTTTTAATTTTGTCATTCTGATAGATGAAAAAATTGTATTCTTTTGTTGGATTTTTATAACTTTGCATAGGATGGATTCCAAAGCTCTTTTAATGTTTCAGCCCTTTCTCTTGTGAATTGCCTATGTGTATTCTTTATTTTTCTGTTAAATTGTCTATTTATAGCTGTTCTATGCTTTTACAGTATGTTTATCAGTTATATATGTTATAAATATTTTCTCCCAATCTGTCATTTGTATTTTAACTTATTTTTGGATTCTTTTGCAGTACATAATTTTAGATTTTTTTCCTAATCAAATTCATCACTTTTTTATATCATGATTTCTGTTTGTTTTTTTTTTGACCATTTGGAACACCTTTCTCAACCTTATGTTAGAAACTCATTGCTGTTCAGTCACTAAGTCATGTCTCACACTTTGACCCTATGGATGTGCACACCAGGCTCTTCTGTCCTCCACTGTGTTACAACCCTACTCACCTATCTTTTTTTTTTTTTTTGCCCTGAGCTTTAACAGTTTTAGGTTTAATATTTAAATCTTCAAGGGCACTGAACTCCATCTGAGAATCCAGCAGCTATCTGAGAACTGTCCTTCTCAATCATGAATGACCTGGTGGGTCTTTAAATCTGATGGCCCTGAGTTCTCTGCCACAGAAGTTCACAAATACTGAGCCATCCTTAAACAAAAAACTCTTTTCCGTATAGTCCTGCAAAAAAATCACTGTGAACTGTGGGAAAGTGCCTTCCCAGTCTGCACTCCAGCAAGCTCTACTAACCCGTAAAACCTACCCTTTGTTCTGGGCACTGGCTTCTCCCAGTGTCTCCATGACCCTTAACTGGCAATTAGAAGTTCACACTCCCTGCCTGGCCTGTCACCTGGACACAGCACTCTGTTCCCACTACAGCCAATGCCTCCCAGCCTCGTTCAGTGACTCCCACTGGGAACTTTGGTAGAACTCCAATCCCACAAGCCCTAACATGCTCCCTAAATATCTGTTGAATAATTACATGCACAAACAAGTGCATATTGAGTCCTTACAACATGCACTTAGCTTAAATATATATGCCTTATTCATTCCTACATACTTTTCTACTTATAAAACAACACAGGATTGTTATAAAATATTTGCAATTACAGAAGTCTACAAAATACTCATGGCCTACAAAACATAATCCTGTCCCTTAGTGATAACTAATACAAGTATTATTTTGAATTCTTAGAACAGCTGTGCAAAATAGGTTTTATGGTCCCCATTTTCCAGCTGAAAAAAGGGAAGCCCAGAGAGGTGAAGCAAGTTAACCAGGGTCACAGAGCTGGTAAATTGGTAGGTTGAGTCAGGATTGACAAAAGCAGCAGCCTGGCCCCAGAGCATTTGCTCCTTTCACTGAGACCTATTCTTGGACCCACAGATTAGCAAATGAAAGATCCTGGAGCCTTTTATGGAATTAAATGGAATAATGGATGCCAAGCAGCCAGCAATTCCTGGGAACCACAGGACTACTAGAAGTAGCAGGGGCTCCTGATAGTTTCTCATGGACTTGCCACTTTAAAATTTTTTTTATTAATTTATTTATGTATATGACTGCTCTGGGCCTTAGTTGTGGCATGTAAACTCTTAGTTGCTTCCTGCGGGATCTAGTTCTCTGACTATGGATCGACTCTAGAACCCCTGCATTGGGAGCATGTAGCATTAGCCGTTGGACCTCTAGGGAAGTCCCTGGACTTGCCACTTTTGATCTCCTAGGAATTCTAATGTTCTGGTATTTGGTGCATACATAACCCAGGATCACACATGGTGTTCTCTGGAAGAACCAGGTCCTAGATACCTATTCACCAGGAGAAGAGTTATTAGCCATGGACTACTGTGTGAGAATGGAAAGCATCCTAGATAAGGTTCAGGAGACTCAAGTCCTAATCCTGGCTCTGCCACACACTTGCTGTGTGACCTTAGATAAGTTACTTCATCTCTCTGAGTTTCTGAGTTTGTGTTTTCAAATTGGAGATAATTAAATTTACCATCACTGAGTCACAGGGTTATTGGGAGGTGATGGGCATAGGGGATGCAGAGGTAAAGAATCCACCTGCCAATGCAGGAGACACAAGAGACACGGGTTCAATCCCTGGTTCAGGAAGATCTCCTTGAAAAGGGAATGGCAACCCACTCCAGTATTCTTGCCTGGAAAATTCCATGGACAGAGGACCCTGATGTGATAAAGTCCATGGGGCTCCAAAGACATGACAGCAACTGAGCACGCACTCTACAAGGGGCATGAAACTGGGAGTTTTGGAGGACCTCCTACCCTTAAAGCCCCTGTGCTTCCTTCTCTCTTTGTACTTATTCTGTATTGGAAATATCTTTTTGCCAGTCTGGCATCTCTGAGAGGAGATGCCAGAGGGGATCAATCACATATGAATAAACATATCTAAATGTCAAGTCCTACATGTACGTTTGGTTTGCTCTACAACAATGTGGTTAAGCTTGCAAACTCTGGAAATGGATTGCCTTGATTCACATTCCAGCTCCACTACTTAATAATCATGTGAATTGGGCAAATTACTTTACCTCTCTAGAGCTCTCTTGGTGCCCTCATATGCAAAAAAAAAGGATAAAGATAGCACATAACTCATCCTTAAACAACTCATCCTGTTGGTGTGAAGATTAATTGAGCCATTGTGTGAAATGTGTTGAGAAGAGGTCAACCAACTACAACTCACAGGTTACCTCTTTTTACAAAACTCACTAGCTTAAAGTGGTTTTTACATTTAAAAAATTTTATTGGAATATAGGTGATTTACAAGGTTATATTAGTTTCCGCTGTATAACAAAGTGAATCACTTATACATATACCTGTATCCACGCTCTTTTAGATTCTTTTTCCATACACGTCATTACAGAGGTTTTTCCTAAATTTTTAATTTCATAAAAAATTAGTGGAAATTTGTTTTCTGTCTTGTTATATACATCCCTATGTGATAGTGTTAATTTTGGCTCTTTACCTGAAAATCTTAAAGTGTTTAGTATCTGGAACTTAACAGAAAAAGTTTGCCAATGCCTGGTTCAGTCTAACTCCTGATCCCTAGCAAGAGTTCAATGAATGGAAAGTATTTAATACAATGGGAAGAGATAAATACTTTTGTATCCCTCTTCACAGAAGGTGAAATTGAAGTTTAGAGATGGAAGTGACCCTGGCCACTTGGATGATTCTTGCAACATTGCTCTGGGATGTGTGGGACACTGTGAAAGTGCCTTGGGGACTACCCATATAGGTACCTCCTTAGTCACTGGGAATCATGTTGGAAAAGACATGGAGATTTCCTGGCCTCAGAACAGTAGGTGAGGCACAAATTCCCTTCACTTGTAGATTTCCCGTCAAACTTCCTGGGGATTCTAGCAACCCAGCACCAGCTGCCCACCATACATTCATAAAATAAGTATTTATGAGAAACTCTGGGCTTCTCTTTCCCTGCTGGGGCTGCAGATGGAACAGGTAGGCGCTGGTGGGCTCCTGTCCACGGCCTCAGACTACAGCTGAGAATCGGACACAAAGCTGTGCTGAGGGTAACTGAGGGTGAATGCTGAGAACAGCTACAGAAACAGAAGATCTGGATGCATGCTGACCCCGAAAAGAGGTTTGTGTGCCCGTGAAGGTGAAGGCTGTTTCCTGGTGAACTGGGCATCGCAAATCTGTACTGGTTTGAAAGTTCAGGGTTTGGAGTCAGGCTGACTCAGATTTGAATCCCAGCTTCAGCTGTTATCTATGTGGTCTTTAGCCAACCGCTTCCTCCGCCTGGGCTTGGAGGCAGAAGTGACCTTAACAATCATTCACATTGAATCCTTCAGTTTGCTGTTGAGAAACTATGTCTGCCTAAAATTCACATGTTGAAGTCAACCCAGAGTACCTCAAAATGTGGCCTTATTTAGACATCGGGCCTTTACAGAGATAATCAAGTTAAATGAGGTCATTTGTATGGGCTCCAATCCAATACGATGAGAGGAGGAAATTTGGAAGCAGACACACACACTAGAAAACACTATATGAAGATGAAAGAAGAAATTGGGTGATGATTCTACACGCCAATACCACCAAAGACTGCCTGCAAACCACTAGAAGCTGGGGGAAGTGAAGTGAAAGTCTCTTAGTCGTGTCCGCCTCTCTGCAACCCCGTGGACTATACAGCCCATGGAATTCTCTAGGCCAGAATACTGGAGTGGGTAGCCTTTCCCTTCTCCAGGGGATCTTCTCAACCCAGGGATTGAACCCAGGTCTCCCGCATTGCAGGCGGATTCTTTACCGGTTGAGCCACAGGGAAGCCCAGAAGCTGGGGGAGAGGCATGAAACAGATTCTTCCTCAGAGTCCCAAGAAGGAACCGATCCTGTGGACATTTTGATCTGAGACTTCTAGCCTCCAAAACTGTGAGAAAATAAATACCTGCTGTTTAAATCAATTGGTCTGGGACTTCCCTAGTGGTTCAGGGGTTAATACTCCATGCTTCCAGTGCAAGGGGTGCAGGTTTAATCCCTGTGTGGAGAACTAAGATCCCACATGCCATTTGGTGTGGCCAAAAAAGAATAATAATAATGATAGATAAATAAAATAAATGAATCAACTGGTCTGTGGTGCTTTGTCATAGCAGCTCTAGTAAACTACTACACGAACTGAAGCCAGGAGACCCGTGTTCTGTAGATCTGTAGAGTTAGCTGTGTAGCAACACTTAATCCTATTTTAAAATCAATTTCCTAATTTATAAATTGAGATCAGGATCCTACCAATTCAACAAATATTTTGATCTCCTCTGTGTTCCAGGCTCTGGGAACTCAGAAGTAAATAAAACCCTGTTCCTGCCCTTGGAGAAAGCACAATGGGGGCACAGGAGTGCAGATTTGTTGCAATTTATAGTGTAGAAAAAGATTATCAGCAGGTTGATAGAAACCAGCATAGAGTACAGTGGGAGCGGAGAAGGAAATGTTAATCCTCCCTGGGAGGTACACATGCTCTGGGTATTGAAAGGCAGGTTGGTGTTCACCCGGCTGACAAGGCAAGGCAGGAGTCATGGGTAAGGCATTCTAGGCAGAAGGAACAGCTTGGGCAGAAAGCCAAAGGCATGAAACAAGATGAGTTTGGGAATTGTAAGTCATTCAGTAGAGTCAGTGCTCCAGCAAAGTAGAAAGATGGGAAGTAAGGCTGCCCCTGAGTCAATGGAGTAGACCTGGAGTCACTTGCCTCCTGCCAGGCACCCAGTGTGATCTTGGGCAGGTTCATTAACTGCGCTGGGTCTCAGTTTACTCATATACTCATGTGTCTGACTGTGATGCACCTGCTCTGTGCTGAGCACGGTGTGCAGATGCCCATATTACAACAGCAAACAGGGCAATCCAGCTGATGGATTCTTGCATTAATGGAGCTTAAAACCAACTGGGAAAGAGAGTATAATACAGATAGTGTATGTATGTGTTGTTTTCCCCTTTGAGGTTAAATTTTTTTAACCGAAGTATAGTTGATTCACAATGTCATATCAGTTTCAGGTGTCCAGCACAGTGATTCAATTATACATATTCTTTTTCCTTACAGGTTATTACAATATATTAAGTATACCTTCTTGTGCTATATAGTAGATCCTTGTTTGTCACCTAAAAACAACCAATGTTGGTTTTTTTTTTACAACCAATGTTTATTAGGATTAGGTTTAGCTGTAAAGGCAAAATAAGCCCAAACTGTGCCTAGGTGGAGGTTCAGGATTCGTATGTCATTCTATTGTCAAGACATAGGTTTTTTTCCTATTTTTATGGCTCCACCATGCTGGGTCTACAATCTCAAGGTGCAAGGAAGCCAGATCTAGGGACTTCCCTCGTGGTCCAGTATGCAGCGGGCCCGGGATTTGATCCCTGGTGAGGGAACTAGATACCACACAAGAACTTAGTGCTTGTGAACTAAGAATTCACAAGCCACAACTAAGATCCAGTGCAGCCAAGTAAATAAATAAAAATAAATATTAAAAAAAAAAAGCCAGATCTACACTCCAGGAAGGAATTAAAAATGAATGAAAGGAGCCTGAGCATCACACAGAGTTCCTTAATAAGAGTTATACTTAGGGCTCTTAAGAATAGAGTACTTCCACCTCCATCCCATTGGCCAGAGCTCTGTTATATGGCCATACTAGATAGATGCAAATAATTTTTGGAAATGCAGTCTTTATTCTGTGGTTTTTGTGCCCAGTTGAATGCTCAGGATTCAATTATCACAGAAGAAGGAGAGAATACAGGCTCTGCCATGCAAGTGTAACAGGAAATCGTGTGGAAAATTTTCTAGATTAGAGTAGACTAGATTTGGAGATTTGCCCCCAAAGTGGGACAAAGGTGCTAAGTGCCTCAAATTCTAAAAAGAACCACAGTAATTGGGGAACCTCCAGATAGGGCCAATTTCCAGTGTATGAACTCTGCAGTCTCAGAGGGCCTTGTCCTTCCAAGGGCCCCCAGGCTTGGTTAATACTCTGCTGTCATTATCCTGACATTCTTAATCATTCCATCTTTGAATGTGTGTTTTATACGAGAAACCTGAGGGGAAGATGGGGCGTGCACAGGAGAGGAAGAGATAAGCACATGTGTCTGGCATTCCTCACCGCCCCCATTTACAAATTGTGTTGACAAGGCCCCATGAGCACAGGTGACCAGTGGACCTGTGATATGTGGGAATTCAGTGGGACTGAGCCAGCGCAAGGTAATCGGGTTACTTCTATGGCTGAGTAAGCTGGAACTCTCCTACTCCTGACAAGCCAAGGCTCTTGTTCCAACCAGAACTTGCTTGGACTAAAGAAATGAGCTGATGGCTTTCTAAGATACACAGATGATCAGGGCACCCTACCATATCCTTTCTTATCCATGTTACTTCCCTTCATTAACTAGTTACCCTGAAAATGACAAGAGGAGAGGGAAAAGACAGGCAACTCATAGTTTATTTTCATTCCTTATTGATAAGTATTTCATATGATTAACTTTTAGTAGTACTACTTTTTCTTCAGATTAATACTATTATTATATATATTATTTTTCTATTTCATGTCCTCCATTATTCATCAGTAAACCAAAGGTAGACAGTGTTGATAGAATACATACACATCCAGAAGTGAAATAAAAGCAAGTTAGTTAGTTCAATATAGTGTTTCCATTATTCTGGTAAAATCAAATTACATATGTATCTACAAACTATAAAATGCAAATTGTGTAAGTTTGATGAATTTGCATGAGTTAAAGTGCTCTTATATTTGCATTTAAAAGCAGAATTTAACAGAAAATGTAAAAATATAAGATATATAAGCATATAAAATAAAAAGAATGAAAATTCATGCTAACAACTTATCATTTTAATTTTTTACTTAATGATGCTAAATAGCAAATGAAAAACACCTTGATGGGTCAAGAGAAAGACCACACGTTATTAGCATTATGATTTCAAGGTTTATTTATGCTGTATCCTCTATCAGTGCTTTGTTCTGATAGCTTACCATGTGAATGATGTCAGATTCACGAGCTCCAAAGATTTAGCTTCAGGACTAGGGACCAGGCTTGATTAGTCAAGAGCTTTTGTGTAGCAGAGTTTTATAGAAAGAGGCAGAGAAAGCTTCTGACATAGACATCAGAAGGGGGACAGAAGGTCCCCCCTTAGCAATGGAGTCTTAGCAAGGGAGCTATATACTTTTTCAATTGGTTATTACAGTAAATCAAAAGAATGTTTCAGGGTTGTAAGGGTCTTACCAGACCCACTCCTACAGTATACATTTTAAGATAGCAGGATTAGAACTAACAATAGAAAGATCTTACCAGACCCACTCCCACAGTATACATTTTAAGATAACAGGATTAGTCAGAAGATTCTTAAGAAGCAGAAACATGTCAAGCAGGATACCATAAGTGAAAGTGAAGGTATTCAGTCATGTCTGACTCTTAGCGACCCCATGGACTGTAGCCCACCAGGCCCCTCTGTCCATGGAATTTTTCAGGCAAGAGTACTGGAGCGGGTTGCCTATTTCCTTTTCCAGGGGATCTTCCCGACCCAGGGATTGAACCTGGGTCTACCACATTGCGGGCAGACGCCTTACCATCTGAGCCACCATGGAAGCCCCAAAGCAGGATACATAGTTGTTATATAATCCTTAGTACAGAGTTGTTTTGTTGTGCAATAATCAGCTCTGATCTTAAAGAAAAAACTTTTTATGTGATTAAGATGAAGAATGGAGAAAAGAAGTTTGCCCTTTTCTCCTTCTCAAGAGCCCCAAACCCCTTTCTCCTCCTCAGGGACCCCAGACTTCTTATCAACCTATCTAAGAAGTAACTCTCTCAGTTCCTTTTTATTACAGAATAAAATTCCATTGTGTGGATATGCAACATTTTATTTATGCACTTATCAGTTGATGGAGTTTTGGTTTTTTTCCACTTTTGGGAAGTTATGAATAAACATTCATATGTAAATGTATAAACATTCATGCACAACTTTTTGGATGGACATATATTATCAATTTTTAAAAATATATACCTAGGAGTGGCATTGCTGGGTCATATGGTAACTCGAACAGTTTGAGGAACTGCCAAGCTCTCTTCCAAAGCAGTTGCACCATTTCACATTCCTATCAGCAATGTATGAGAACCCTAATTTTTGCACATCCTAGCCAACACTTCGGAGAAGGCAATGGCACCCCACTCCAGTACTCTTGCCTGGAAAATCCCATGGACGGAGGAGCCTGGTAGACTGCAGTCCATGGGGTCGCTAGGAGTCAGACACGACTGTATAACTTTCAAGTAGACAACCTAAGCGACTTCACTTTCACTTTTCACTTTCATGCATTGGAGAAGGAAATGGCAAGCCACTCCAGTGTTCTTGCCTGGAGAATCCCAAGGACAGGGGAGCCTGGTGGGCTGCCGTCTCTGGGGTCGCACAGAGTCGGACACGACTGAAGTGACTTAGCAGCAGCAGCAGCCAACACTTGTCATTGTTGTTTATTCTTATGATTATCACTATCCTAGTGGTGTTGGCCAATCTTTTCTATGGAGGTCAGGCAGTTACTCAGATCTGATGATGCAGTATAAAAGCAGCAATAGACAGTACAGAATCAATGATGTGACTATCTAAAAAAAAAAACTTTATTTACAAAAACAGGGATTTGGCCCAGAGGCTATAGTTTACTGATGCCTGCTGAAAATTATTGTAGCATGTCAAACTGGACACATATTTAATATCTGAAAGTGACTGAGAATTTGTGGACTCTGACCTATATGTCATATTATTCAGGATGTTATTACTCAGTTGGGGGTAATGATGGAAGAAATAATGAATTATCATATTTGCTACACCAGTAATAACAATGAAATGACAAAATGCTATGGAAACTCATCATATAAGTGCCTAACCTAATTCAGGATGAGGATGAAATTATGGGGATGGGGGAAGTGATCTGGAGGCTGAAGCCTGAAGAGTGAATGACAGGTGGTTACAGGAAGAGGAAAGTGAAAGTGAAAGTCGCTTAGTCTGACTCTTTGCGACCCCATGGACTATACAGTCCATGGAATTCTCCAGGCCAGAATACTGGAGTGGGTAACCACTCCCTTCTGCAGAGGATCTTCCCAACCCAGGGATCAAACCCAGGTCTTCCACACTGCAGGCAGATTCTTTACCAGCTGAGCCACCAGGGAAAGTAGAAGACGAATCAGGTAGAGAAAACCCAGCAGCAAGAACTAAACCCAGGAGCAAGATTAATAAGTTGAAGGACAAGAGAAAATTTCAGAGTTGCTTGAACCCAGTGTGCAAGGCAAGATGAGAGAGACATAGGGGGCTGGGTGTTAAAGTCGCTTATAAACCAAGCTAAGGAAACTTAAGAAAAAATAAATAAGCTAAGGAAACTTGAGTTTGAGGATAACAGGAAGCCATTAAAAGATTTAAGATTTAAGAGCTGTATTTCAAAAAGTCTTGCTGTACACTTTCACCTATAAAATGGAAAAGTTAATACCTACTTCCTAGTGTTGTTGTGGCAATGAAATGCAATTATGCTCATAAACTGCTTAGCACAATGCCTAATAGGAAATACACAGTAAAATTGTCATCAGTAGCAGCAATAATAAAAGCGACACATAAATCAGATGTGATTAGATACTTTAGAGAGTAAATCAGAAGTAACAAACGTGGCCTTAGAGCATGCTTTCTTTTGCCAGAATGGTATTTTAAACGTTCAACATTTAGTTGCTAACATTTTTTAAATTTTTATTTATTTTTGGCCACAGTGGGTCTTCACTGCTACTCAAGGGCTACTCTCTAGTTGCAGTGGGCAGGCTTCTCATTGTGATTGTGGAGCACAAGCTGCAGGGCGTGTGGGCCCCGGTGGTTGTGGTGTGAGGGCTCAGTAGTTTTGGCAACTGGGCTTAGCTACCCCTTGGCATGTGGAATATTCCCAGATGAAAGATTGAGCCTGTGCTCCCTGAATGGACAGGCAGGTTCTTAACCAATGGACCACCAGGGAAGTCCAGGTGTTAACATTTAAAAATCTGGATGTTTTTACATACATTTTAGAGTTCCAGTTTCTCTTGAATATCAGAAGACCTGGCAACTTTGGTCACATATCCAGAGAGCAGAGATCTGAAGAGCTGTCTGATGGCAGCTGTCTGGCTAAGAGGCACAAACTCTCAAATTTCCCCAGTCCCCACCTGGCCCACTTCTTCCATTGATGATATCTGCCTAAATCCTCCAGGCATTTGAATCTGAGGATCAGGGTATAAATTAACAGTGTGACTGAGAATTTTTAAAGCAACCAAAACGCTGATGCCAGGTAACTGGGGGTGATCTCAAGCATCACGCTCATCAGTTGCATTATAGTCTATTTGCAAAAAGGCTTAAGGAATGGTGGGGGGCCTAAGCCTAGAGCAGAGAGATACAAATTGACTATGTCCTTCTATTTGAGAAATGTTTTGGTTACTGGTAATGGAGGCAAATTTCAGTTAGCTGAAGCAGTAAAGGGAATTCTACGAAAAGGTGCCCAGAGAGGCTATGGTTCAAGATGGCAGCATGACCCTTGCATTATGTTCTGTCTGGAAACCCAATTAAAATAATAGAAAAATATTTAGAAATTATATATCAGCATCTTAAAAAATAATAAAGGAGATTCATTCAATAGTGAACTGGAAGTTTCAACAAATTTCAGGATGATGGCCTATGGATGGCAAAGATTTGATGGAGGAAGTATATCCCAGAAAGCAGAAAATCAGAAAATGCGGAGAGAGGGTTGCAGGAGAAGAGAGAATCCACATTCCTGGCAGAATTCTAGAAGGGTTCCTGACTGGGAAATGAGAATTGGGATAAAAGGTTAGCGTCCAGAAATGGGCTGTAAATGTAGGTACTAGTTGAATGTCCCACCCAAAGACTCTTCCACCACCCAGAATGAAAGGCTATAACAGAGCGCTCCTCTCTAAAGCAACTGAATTGTCTCTGGAGACCATAAAGACAGCTGGAGAGGTAGCAACGGCCCCAATAAATCTCTCCTCCAGGGGTCCTCCAGTGCCATGATGGCCCCTCCCACTCCTCACAAAGGAGGCTTCAGTCAGAGAGCCTCAGGCAAGTTCAAGCAAGTCCTTTCCTTTCCATTGCCTTTTTCTTAGAAGTGCAAACGAGCCAGAGCTGCTAGGCATTTGACGAAAGCCTGCTGAATGCAAACGTGAAAGAGAGGAAGGCCAAGATAAAAACACAGGCGGAAAAGAAAAGATCACAGAGGTAGCAAAGATAATTTAGGGACCGTAGTTAGTATCCTTGGAAAACTTTGATGTTATTGTGAGCCCTTAAACAGCAACAGCATGCTTTTAAAAAATAAACAGAATAAGACTTCTTGGAATTAATAATACGGCTAAGCTTCAAAAACACAAGGCAGCTGAAGAATTTTAAATAAAACGTCTCAGAATGCACAACTGAGAAGAGAGGCGAACATTTGAGAACGGACCCAATAATAAATAGAAAACTTGAATCACTAATCGTCAAGAAGAGATCAAAAAGTGACTAAAGCTCTATTATTTTTTAAAGGTATGAGGTCAGATGTTTGATGAGGAACAGGTTATTTAAGTGATCTCAAAGTAATGTTCTGTAAATATTTACTAATTTTGAAGAGAAAAAATAATAACTTTGCAGTGAATAAACTTGGAGGACACCAACTTAATCAAATCCTCAAAGTTAACACCACTGTGATTGGGACAGCTGAGTTTATCAGGGTGCTATGCCCTGAGAAAGACACAGCTGGGACTTCCCTGGTGGTCCAGTGGTTAAGAATCTGCCTTGCAACACAGGGGACTCAGGTTCTGTCCCTTGTCGGGGAACTAAGATCTCACACGCTGCAGAGCAGCTAAGTCCGTGTGCCGCAACTACTGAGCCTGGGCACTCTGGAGCCCATGAGCTGAAACTAGAGAGCCCACGGGTCGCGAGGAAAGATCCTGCAGGACGCGATGAAGATCCCGCTTACTGCAAGTAAGGCCCGATGCAGCCAAATAATAAGATAATAAATAAATATTAAAACAGGGCACAGTTCACTTCTATAGTATTCCTGCTAAAAAAGCATAACTTGAAGCTAGTCATGAGGAAACATCAGACAAAACCATCTGAAGGATATTCTACAAGATAACTGGCCTGGACTTTTCCAAAATGCCAAGGTCAACATCATAAAGGAAGTTTTAATCTGAAAACATAATATTTCAGATTAAAAGAGATTAAAGATGGGGCAATTAAAAGCAACTCGTGCTCTTGGATTAGATCTTGGTCCCAAGGAATAAATAGCTCTTAGGGCAAAAATGGAAACAGTGACAGACTTTATTTTCTTGGGCTCCAAAATCACTGTGGACAGTGACTGCAGCCATGAAATTAAAAGACGCTTGCTCCTTGGAAGAAACGTTATGACAAACCTAGACAGCATATTAAAAAGCAGAGACATCACTTTGCTGACAAAGGTCCGTATAGTCAAAGCTATGGTTTTTCCAGTTGTAATGTATGGATATGAAGTGGTGGTTTAGTTGCTAAGTCATGTCTGGCTCTTGTGACCCCATGGACTGTAGCCTGCCAGGTTCCTCTGTCCGTGGGATTCTCCAGGCAAGAATACTGGAGTGGGTTGCTCTTTCTTTGTCCAGGGTATCTTCCTGACTCAGGAATCAAAACCAGGTTTCCTGCATTGCAGGCAGATTCTTTACCAATTGAGCTACAGATATGAGAGTTGGACCATAAAGAAGGCTGAACACTGAAGAATTGATGCTTTTGCAGTGTGGTGCTGGAGAACTCTTGAGAGTCCCTTGGCCAGCAAGGAAATCAAACCAGTCAATCCTAGAGGAAATCAGTCCTGAATATTCAATGGAAGGACTGATGTTGAAGCAGAAGCTCAACTACTTTGGCCACCTGATGCGAAGAGCCAACTCATTGGTAAAGGCTCTGATGCTGGGAAAGATTGAGGGCAGGAGGAGAAAGGGGCAACCGAGGATGAGATGGTTGGATGGCATCATCGACTCAATGGACGAGTTTGAGCAAACTCCAGGAGATAGTGAAGGACAGGGAAGCCTGGGATGCTGTAGTCCATGGGGTTGCAAAGAGTTGGACATGACTGAGCAACTGAACAAAAACAACCAAGTGCATTACTGCAACAATTGATAAAATATGAATATGGATTATATATTAGGTAATAGATATGCACTAATATTAAATTTCCTGATTTTTATAATTGTATTGTGGTTATATAAGAGAATGTCATTGTTTTACATGTGGGAATATAAGAAAGACAGAGAGAGAAAGGATGAGAGTATTATGTAGGGTAAAATGTAAACAATTATTGAATATGAAATTCCTTATTTTTTTGATTTTTGTTAAGTAAAAGATTATATCAAAATAAATTTAAAATCACATAAAAAGATGTCAGATTATTTCACAGCTGAGTTCTCTCTAATCATTAAAAATCAAGTGTATCTGAGGTTATCTTAGATCACAAAATTGAATGCTTTACAATTTATTTACATGAAAATAGAATAACTTTACTATGTCAACTTGATAAGAAGCATGCAAAACTGCATACCAAATCACATTATATAGATGTAAAATTTCTTGATAAAACTTTGGAAATTCAAGTTCAGCAACATACTAAGAAAATAATGCACTATGGCCAAATAGACTTAATTCTGAGTATATGAATGCATTAACTATGGGGAACTATATTGATATAAATTAAAGAAGAAAACCCATACAATTACAAGAATTGATGCTGAAAGGCATTAGCACTCACTCCTAATAAAAACTCTTGAGTAAAATATGAGGAAATGAAATGAGAGTAGCAGTTTTACTTCCCTTGTGAAGCCACAAGGGCTTCCCTTGTGGCTCAGCTGGTAAAGAATCTGCCTGCAATGGGTTGGGAAGATTCCCTGGAGAAGGGAAAGGCTACCTACTTCCAGGGTTGCAAAGAGTCAGACACGACTGAACGACTTTCACTTCACTTTCAGTTTTACTTATAATAGACAAATATTCATCAATGGGAGATCTGAAAAATAAGTATTTTGGGCTTCCCTGGTGGCTCAGTGGTAAAGAACCCACCTGCCAATGCAGGAAACGCAAGAGACTCCTCTTCAATTCCTGGAGAAGGAAATGGTAACCCACCTCAGTATTCTTCCCTGGGAAATCACAACATGGAGCAATGAAAAAGGAAGTGAAAGTCGCTCAGTCGTGTCTGACTATTTGCGACCCTATGGACTATAGGGTCCATGGAATTCTCCAGGCCAGAATACTGGAGTGGGTAGCCTTTCCCTTCTCCAGGGGATCTTCCCAACCCAGGGATCAAACCCAGGTCTCCCACATTGCAGGTGGATTCTTTACCAGCTGAGCCATAAAGGAAGGCCAAGAACACTGGAGTGGGTGCTGCTGCTGCCGCCACCGCCAAGTCGCTTCAGTCGTGTCCAACTCTGTGCGACCCCATGGACTGCAGCCCACCAGGCTCCTCCATCCATGGGATTTTCCAGGCAAGAGTACTGGAGTGGGGTGCCACTGGAGTGGGTAGCCTATCCCTTCTCCAGGGGATCTTCCCAATCGAACCAGGGTCTCCTGCATTGCAGGCAGATTCTTTATTAACTGAGCTATGAGGGAAGCTCAATGAAAAAGAATCCGCTCTCATTGTACAGAATAACATAGGTGAACTTCATGGATACAATATTGAGGGAAAGAAGCCAGATGTCAGAGTACATACTCTTGGTTACATTTATATGAAATTTAAAATAGGCAATGGGACTTCCCTGGCGGTTCTGTGGTGAAGACTCCACGCTCCCAATGCAGGCGGCCAAGGCTCAGCTCCTGGTCAGGGAACTAGATCCTACATGACGTAATTAAGACTTTGTATGCTGCAACGGAGATCAAAGATCCTGAGTGCAGCAGCACAGCCAGACAGAAGAAACAATAAATAAATAAAAGATTTTTAAAAAATAGACAAAACTGCTCTACCATGATAGAAAGAGGAGGGATATTGCCAGGAGGGGCAAGAGAGAAGCTTCTAGGGTGCTGGAAATCTTCTCTAAGTTTGATCTAAGGGATGGTTACATGGGTATGTTCATTTCTAAAATTTAAGGAGATACACATTTAAGATTTGTGCAATGTATTATATCTATGTTATACCTCATTAATTCCTTTAAATATGGATAATTAAAACTACTTTGGGCTCCCCTGGTGGTCCAGTGTTTAAGAACCCACCTTGCAATGCAAGAGACAACAGTTCCATTCTTAGTCCAGAAAGACCCCACCTGCCGCGGAGCAACTAAGCCTCTGTGCCACAACCGCTAAGCCCATTCGCTGTAACTACTGAAGCCTGCACGCCTAGGGTCAGCACTCTAGCAACAAAAGAAGCCACCACAATAAGAAGCCTGCGCACAGCAAGGAAGTGTGACCCTTCTTTGCTGCAACTAGAGAAGCCCGGGCAGCAACAAAGACTCACCACAGCCAAAAGATTAACTAATCTTTTATTTTTTTTAGAAAACTACTTAAGTATGATTTTTTAAAAGCTCAACAGTTCATTTACCAAACATCAATAGCAAACATCATTCCAAATGGTTGAACTCTAAAACTATTTTCATCAAAATTGGGAAAAGATTGAGATGTCTGCTTATTACTCAACGATGTTTTCAGAGGTTTTATCAAATTAGACAAGAAAATGAAGTACCCAGTATAAATATTGGAAAAGAAAGTATGAAATTGTTATTTCCAGATTCCTCGAAGCCTCCACCCCACCCCTTTGGTTCCTTTCATGCAAAATATCTCAAAATAATTATCTAATCTTACTGCCTCCCCTTTTTCTCCCATTTTCTCTTAAATGTACTAATCAGGCTTTTGTCCCCATTCCTCCACTGAAACAAGGTCACTTTTGATCTTCACGTTGCCAAACCTAACATGAGATCTCAATCCCCTTTACCTGCCAGATAAATAGCTTCTGACTCAGTCGATCACTTTGTCCTCCCAGGAACCCTTTCTTCATTTGGTTATTGGAGCACCATACTTCTGGTCCTCCTTCAGCTCTGCCTTCTCCTTCTCTGTATTTTTTGGTGAATCTTCTTCCCTTTTCCAACCTCTACATGTTGGCATTCCCCAGGATACGGTTCTTATATCCCTTCATCTATTCAGTGTGTTCATTTTTGGCTGTGCTGGGTCTTCATGGCTTTGCAAGATTTCTGTAGATGTGGCTATCTGGGGTTACTCTTCCTTGGGCTTCTCTTGTGGCATTCTAGGCACTTGGGCTCAGTAGTTGTGGTGTACAGGCTCAGTTGCTCCTCAGCATGTGGGATCTTCCCGGACCAGGGACTGAACCTGTGTATCCTAAATCAGCAGGTGGACCATTCCAATGGTCCTTAACCACTGGACCACCAGGGAAGCCCGAGAATGTGAATTTTAAATTTAAAATTGCCATTTACACAAACTCTTTTGTCCACCTGTCAATGCATCCAACAGAAATACAGGCACAATTAAAGGACAGATACACAAGAATGTGAATTACAATATTGTTCGTAAAGTCAAAAACAAAACAAACACAAGAAAACCTGAAAACAACCTGCATTCCACTGACAGGGGAATGCTTGAATAAGTTGTGGCATATTACCAGCCTGGAATATTTTGCAGCTATTAAAAGAAAAAAATGAGTTAATTCATTGACAAGCAAGATCTCCACGTTGAATTGTCAGGTTGCAAAAAAAGAAATTGAATGGAAATGTACATAATATAATCCTACTGTTGATATGAAAGTTACAAAAAACATAAATATGCAAAATAATTGTGTGAGGATATACATGAATATATCCATCTATGTATTTCCTCATGCTCACACAATGTTCAGAATGTTACAATTGATTATCTTTGACAGGAGAGGGGGAGAGAAGAGGCAGGAAAAACATTTTAACTGGTCAAACAAGGACAATAATGTTATTGTTCTTGAACAAGTATGAGAAATACATTCATAACAAAAATAAAGGAACAATCTAATTGTTGGCATCAGGGGTTTGGTTAAATTAATAATGGAATGGAAAGCCCTCCAGAAAAATAAATGATAGCTATTAGTATTAGGAACAATGCTGTACATGTATATTTACATGCCCAATGTGTCAAGTGAAAATAACAGTCTACAGAGAGCACGTACACAGTCAGATCTCTTCCATTCATGTATTTGTGAGTAAATGAAAAGCAGCCTGAATGAATCAGGGCAAGCTCTCCCCATGTCTGCCTGAATTTCATTTACTTGTATTTTCTAATTTTTCTAAATTAAACTTCAAATCTAAGAGGAAAAAGACAGGTGAGTTCAGAAGGATGAACAGTATCTCACTACGAGGGATTCCAGAAAGAGAAGAGAGAAGATATGTTAGTCCTTCAGACATGGCCTAGTAACACTGACCCTGGAAGAGAGAGATCAGTGTTTCAATCTGATCATTCCTGGATTGCAAATTTCCTTCCCTCCTCCTGTCTCCATCCAGACACCAAATTGGACAGGCAGCCCCTGTTAGGCCACAAAGGATACTACCTTCACACACACACACACACACAAACACACAAATACATAACTAATAAAAGTCACTCCTGGAATTCTCCCTTGGACAGCTCAGTCCCTAGGTGACTGTCTGTGTTCTTCCAGGCTGAGAAGCACGCAGCAGCTTTAAAACAGCAGCTTCTCTCTTTTATTTTTTTTTTAAGCTTCTCTTGCTAAACCAAAAATTAAGGTCTATCTCACCACTCAGGCTTCTACATTATTAACAACTAACAGACTATTAAAGCCTGCCTGGTCCTGTCCTTCCCTGACCCCTTCCCAGGCCTAGAAGAATCAGAAAGCCTGAGCTGGATATGCTACCAGGACCCTAATTTCATGTGCCAGGCCTTGCTGCTCCCCTTATTTACAGAGGATTAACCTAAATCTCCAGTCTGCAGGGCAAGTTCAAGGTAGCTCATCTCAGGGGCTCCGAAACTCAGATCAGACCTGGTCTCCTGTGCCTTTTCCACTCCACTAGTATTTTAAAAAGCTTCTGTGACAATTTCCTGGTGATTCAGTGGTTAGGACTCTGCCCCTCCACTGCAAGCGGCTTGGGTTCAATCCCTGGTCAAGGAACTAAGATCCCACAAGCCACAAGGAGCCTCCAAAAAGAGAAAGAAAGAAAGAAAAGAAAAAAAGACTTATGTGACCTTGGATAATTCTGCACAGAAAAAGGTGGCCAGTGTGATGGATGTTGTGCAGTAAGCTCTCTGGGGAGAAAAGACAGCTCTGATTTGTAACATTTGCCAATTTCCTTGGCATAAATCCTCTCACTATGGCTGATTTTGCCATCCGCCTGAAAACTGAAGAGCTCTTGGATTCCAACATATCACAATAGACTCAGGCCTCTCCCCAGGGGACCTAGAGACCTAGGGTTCTGACACCTTCTAGGTCAAGTCTTGTTCTATCTCACCTTAGCATGGCCCTGTTGTTTTCTTTTTTTTAAGTCATTTATAAGGGTTAATGTTGAGGCAACGTGGGCAGAAGAGGACAGAAACTTGGGAGTCCAGTAGCTTTAGTTTCTTATCAATTAAGCAGCCTCACCTCACTTGACCTCCAGCTGCCTCACCTGTAAAACCAAGATAACGATACTTGACAAATTTGTTGTGAAAAATGAATGAGATAATACTCACAAACTACTTGACAGTCAATATGACTTTTTTCTGTACATTACCACGAACAACTGCTCATGACAATTTCTGCTACATGCAGAAATCAGAACAGCACACTCCTCGTAGGCTTTATTATCATGGATGAGCTGGTTGCATGGGATGAGGGTGAGGAGATTAACAGAGAAACCCATGAGGGACCTTTATAGGTGGTGAAAATATTCTTTACCATGAGAAGCCTGTGTGCTACAGCGGTATAGTCCTTTGTCAAACCTCATCCAACTGTACACATACAATCTGAGGATATCATTCTATGGAAATTATACCTCTATTAAAAAATGAAAAAAAAATAGGTAAGGGGACATGATTATAGATTCCAAGTGACTTTATTTTGCAAATATTGTTTATTTGATTTTTGGCTGCATTGGGTCTTCATTGCTGTGCGAGGGCCTTCTCTAACTGTGGCGAGTGGGGGCTAGTCTCTAGTTGAGGCATGCAGGCTTCTCATTTCAACGACTTCTCTTGTTTAGAAGCACAGACTCTAGGATGCATGGCTTAGTAGCAGTGCATGAGCTTGGTTGCTCCACAGCATGGGGGATCTTCCCAGACCAGGGATTGAACCCATGTCCCCTGCACTGGCAGATGGATTCTTAACCACTGAACCACCAGAGAAGTCCCCAGATGACTTCAAAAAGCATATAAACCAGCAAATGGATGAGAAAGAATTGGGCAAAAAGGCTTATTTATTAGGACAGGCCAAAACCCCCCACCTGGCTCAGCCCAGAGATGGCCTGAACTCTCTCTCCAGCGTGGAACAGCTACTAATCACAGAGACAATAGGGGTTTTGGACTAAGGGAAGGGTACTATGTGTCAGGAATCGTCACACACCAGCTAACATATTTCCAGCAAGGCACTGGTCAACCCAGGCAACATGACTCAGCTGAAAAATCTCACCCAGCCAGAGTTGGCTGTTGCACCAAGCTTATTGGACCAACACAGTAATTGACCCGAGCATGCCTTTGACGACTATGCAGCAACACCCTCCTGCTTCCTAGATTCCTACAGCCATTGCCTCGTGTAATGTGCTGAATTCAATCCTCCCTAACCCATTGGAATCTGTGATCTGACTGGAGACCATTGCCAAAAAACCAAAGGCTTAGCAAGCCCAAGGAAAACCTGTCTCTCAATATTAACAAAAAAAAAAAAGGAAGAAGAAAGATGTGGGGAACATTCTCTCAAACAGAAGCCAGTAAGATCTGATCTATTTGAATTCTTTCCTAAAAAATAAAGAGAGAGAGAGAAAAGAAAAAGTACCACAAATAAGCCAGACAACAGCAGTTACTTCAAAATGAAAACTGCGTAGGTAGTAACACCAACAGAACTTCCCTGTTCTATCATTCAGAAGATAGATGTTTGGCCTGAGACGCTAGCAGATACAAATCCTTCATGCTGTGCTCCCATTTCATTTCCACTGATTTTAATCTGGATATCAAAAGATGTGCAAAAGAGTTCAATATTCAGATTCAGCTTATACAGCACTATTTACAATAGCCAAGACATGGAAGCAACCTAAGTGTTCATCAACAGACAAATGCATAAAGAAGATGTGGTATATAATACAATACAATACTACTCAGCCATAAAAAAAACCTGAAATATTGTCATTTGCAGTAACATGGACGGACTTAGAGGTTATCATACTAAGTGAAGTAAGACAGAGAAAAACAAATTTTATATGCCATCACTTATATGTGGCCTTTAAAAAAAATGATGCAATAAACTTACTTACAAAACAAAAACAGATTCACAGACATAGAAAACAAGCTTACAGTTACCAAAGGAGAAAGGAAGGGGGAGGGCTAAATTAGGAGCTTGGGATTAACATACATAGTGCTATATATAAAATAGAAAATAACAACGATTAACTGTATAGCACAGGGACTAATATTCAATGTCTTGTTATAGCCTATAATGGGAAAGAATCTGAAAAAAACCAAACAAACATATATTTATATAACTGAATCACTTTGCTATATACCAGAAACTAACATTGTAAATCAATTATACTTCAATTTAAAACAAAATTCAGCTTTTACAGTCTAAGTGTCCATCACAGATAAAGAAGATGTGGTGGTATATATATATATATATATATATATACACACACACAGTGGAATACTGCTGCTGCTATCTGGGTTATTTTTTAAATAACCCAGAAGTGCTGCTAAGTCACTTCAGTTGTGTCCGACTCTGTGTGACCCCATAAACGGCAGCCCACCAGGCTCCCCAGTGCCTGGGATTCTCCAGGCAAGAACACTGGAGTGGGTTGCCATTTCCTTCTTCAATGCATGAAAGTGAAAAGTGAAAGTGAAGTTGCTCAGTCGTGTCCGACTCTTCGCGACCCCATGGACTGCAGCCCACCAGGCTCTTCCGTGTGTGGGATTTTCCAGGCAAGAGTACTGGAGTGGGATGCCATCGCCTTCTCCGAATGGAATACCACTCAGTCATAAAAAAGAAGGAAATTTTGCCATTTGCAGCAACATGGATGGACCCAGAGGGTATTATGCTAAGTGAAATAAGTCACCCAGAGAAAGACAAATACTGGATGATATCAGTTATATGTGGAATCTAAAAAACACAGCAAACTAGTGAATATAACAAAAAAGAATTAGACTCAGAGATGTAGAAGAACAAACCAGAGGTTACCAGTGGGAAAGGGAAGCAGAAGGGACAATATAATGGGTAGGACATTCAGAAGTACAAACTATTATGTGTAAAACACGCTACAAGGATATATTGTACAACACAGGGGATATACCCAATATTTTATAAAAACTATAAGTGGGGTATAACATTTTAAAATTGTGAGTCACTTTATTGTACCCTGTAACTTATATAATATTGTACATCAACTATATTTGCAATTTTTAAGAAAGAAGGAAAAAAGATTCAGCTTTTAAAACAGTAATGTGAAAAAAAAGAGTAATGTGGTTTACTTAGTTTTCTCCTCTGAGTGGCCAATTAATATAGAAGTATCTAAACATCTCAGTATACTGAATGCAAAATCTTTTTTACAATAAAGAATAAATGGGGGGACTTCCCTGGTGGCCCAGGGGCTAGACTCTGCACTTCCAATGCCAGGGGCCTGGGTTTGATCCCTGGTCAGGGAATTAGATCTCACATGCCACAACTAAGAGCAAAGATCCCAAGTGCCACAATGAAGATCAGGTGCAGCCAAATAAGTAGATAAATCTCCAAAAAAAGAGAAAAGAATAAAGGAGCAATTGGTTGCTATCTCTTTTTATCCATAAGAGTAACGTGTTTATATTGTTTCCCTGTTTTTCTGGGAAAATAATTGTTAAAATGATATAATATTAATTAAATTACATAACATTTATTTTGGGGGAAGTATCTCAACATGGGTTTTTGTGTGAACTGATGTCCCCCCTAAACGCCTACATTTTCCACTCTAGGACGTAGTTTGTGATGCTCTATAGCTGTAAAATGAAGCTCTGAATAAAAACAACTTGACTAACAAACTAGGTATCACAGAATATAAATACACAACTGCCTTTAAAATAAGACACTTGTAAACAAGTTGGCAACATATACTGAATTTATTTTGTTGGTGAATATATTTCAGTTTATCTATTTAAAAAATAACCCAGATAGAATTTTCAATGAAAGTGAAAGTGTTACTCGCTCAGTCATGTCCTACTCTTTGTGACTCCATGGACTGTAGCCTGCCAGGCTCCTCTGTCCATGGGATTCTCCAGGCAAGAATACTGGAGTGGGTTGCCGTGTCCTTCTCCGGGGGATCTTCCCAACCCAGGGATCGCAACCCAGGTCTCCTGCATTGCAGGCAGATTCTTTACCATTTGAGCTACCCAGGAACCCCAGAATTTTCAATAGTCAATCTTGATAGAAACTATGAGGTAACATTGAGGAAAATATTTGTAAGTAGCTTGCTTTTATTTTTCTTTTGAAAGAATATGTGTGTGAGAGTTATGATTTATGTTAGAAACTGACACCATAATACGAATGCTTGAATAAACAACAAAGTTGCTTGACTTTTCTCCAGGGGTAAAATTCAAATATATCTTGTGTTATCAGAGGTTGCTCAGCTACAGAAATGTGTGTGTTGCAATCCACTTCTCAGTGTTTCTTTCTGTCCAAATATGCCTTAATGAGTAACAAACCAAAGTACAACGAAAGGAACGGAACACAACCCATGACACTGTGTAGAGCATTCTCTGTCACTAGGAAACAGAAATACATCAAGCGTACCTGGAAAAAAAAATCTCTGGACACAAATGGCAGTCATAATTAGTAAACAGGAATAGCAATAAAAAGCCTTTACATGGATAGGGTCACAGGTTAAGGATGTCTTGGAAAGTAATTTACTTTGATGAAGGAGGATCTTTGTTCCTGGTGAAAGCAGTTGGTACTGGCTAGCTCTCAGGGCCCTCTGACCTCAGAGCTATTGAGTGTAATCTGAGCCATCTTGTCATCATTATGGTACTCGGATTCCTAAGTGAGGCAAAGAGGCTGCCTGTTTATGCAGGGTGGCCAGGCATGGGGTGGGGGCGAGTGGAGAGCCTCAGAGGCTGAGGGGTTAACTTCCCTGTGTACAAAATGGCCCATCTCATCCTTACTTCGCCTGGGCTAAATCAAAAGAACATTCACAAGCTGATTGTTAGTCCTTTGCCTTGGAAAAATTGTTCTACTTCCTAATATATTACAAATATTATCAACGGTTAAAATACAAATGCTAGAAAAAATTGTTTACATTTTATATTTATTTTGGCAGTGCCAGATCTTAGGTGCGGCACGTGGGATATGCTATCTGCATTGTGGCGTGCGGCGGATCTTTAGTTGTGGCATGTGACTCTTAGTTGTAGCACGTGGGATCTAGGTCCCCCAACAGGGATCGAACCCTAGCCCTTGGCATTGGGAGCATGGAGTCTTAGCAACTGGACCACTGGGGAAGTCCTGCCAAGAGTTTTTGTAATTTTTTGGTGAGAAGCATTTTCTGTTCATACTTTAAAAATTTTAATCCACTGTCAGTTTTTCAAAATGGACAAGACTTTTCAAAGGATTGCAACTACATTCTTCTTTTAGCATTTGTTTCTTTATGAAGCTCTCTATATGGCCACATTCTAATATTAATAATATCACATTCTTTTCAAAATTTTGTAGACTATATGAACTGTTACTAGATTCTGAAGCAATCTTCATTGCTCTGTTACAACACAATCAAATTTCAGGAAAACAATTAAATTTCAGGAAAACAATTCAAGATAATATTAAGAAGTTGACCCAGAAACAAGAGATGAAGGAAAACAAAGAGAAATTAAGAGAGATGGAGGCCAGATTGAAAGCATCTAACAGGCAATCCAGGGGTTGAGAACAAGCTGGATGGCAAAGAGGCAATACTGGAAGAAATAGGGCTGAGGGATTTTTCCAGAAAAGAAAAAAGACATGAGTCTTCAGGTTGGAAATGCTCAAATACTGAGCAGCTTCAATAAAAATAAGCCAGCCAACTGATAGTGGTTACCTCTGAAAGGGTTGGGATTTGCACAAGGCTTGAAGCAGATTTTAGCCTTAGCTATAAAGCATGCATTTTTCATAAGGAGACGGCATCTGTGTATTTCATATGCAGCCGGGAACTATTTTTTAAAAACCTAGCCAGACTGAAATGGTGAGTTTCTTACTGGGAGGCCAATCAGTGGGAAGTTAGGGAGAGGAGTCTTGAGTGAGCCGCCCCACCTGGGGCATATGCCCTGGAAATGCCAATGCCTAGGGGAGGAGACAGAGTCACGGAAAAGTACTCTGTGGAAACTCTCAAAATAGATGGAGACATCAACGCTGGCAGCAGCAGCTCCTGTTCACGGTGTGCGGATGGTGATGTCAGGTGGCTAACAAGCAGTAACTGATCCAAATCTCACTCCACTCCAGCAAGACTGGGCTATCGTGATTTCCATGTTAGAGATAAGGAACCTAAGGCTTCGAAAGATTAAGGTGCTTGCTTGAGAATAAGATTATACGTTAGCAATCTCCAGAGCCAACACTTACTGAACGCTCACTACAAAGCATGCACTAAGAGCTTGTTATATGCATGTGTTAATTCATTTAATCCTAACAACAACTCAGTAAGGCAGTGCTGGCCTATTCCACTTAACAGATGAAAAAAATGAAGCCCAGATGTGTTAAGACCCTTATCGAAGCAAGTAGGTGGTAGAACTGAGATTTGAACTTCATCTGTACAAAGCCTATGCTGTTAATTTCATAATATTTTACATAGGTGCTGAGGACACAGAGAAGGCTAGGAAATAATCTGCACTTTTCAATCCCTAGGTTGGGAAGATCCCCTGGAGAAGTGAACAGCTACCCACTCCAGTATTCCAGCCTGTAGAATTCCATGGACTGTATAGTCCATGGGGTCGCAAAGAGTCGGACATGACTGAGTGACTTTCACTTTCACTTTAAGGATGAGGGGTTCAGGATGGAGCAAGGAAGGACACTTTTGAGTGGGTCTTGAAGGGTAAATATAATAGGATTTTGCCTGAAAGCCACATGGCACAGCAAAAAAAAAAAAAAAAAAAATGTATATCCTTGTGAAACAAGAGGGAAGGGGACAGGGTACAACCTTTAAAAGAATCACATAGCTGTTGAAGACACACCATAAACTGGTTAGTACCAACTCGGTCCAAGATAGTGGACCAGTCAATGTCCCCTAGACCTTGAGCCTCAGTATATGCTCACTGTAACACATCAGCAAGCTAAATGACACCCCCACTGGTACCATGACAGTTCCAGGGCTGACCATAAAAGGCCAAAAAGTGGGCAGTGGCCCAATTCCTGGAAATCCCTACCGCGAAATAGTTGGAATAATCCTCCTATTCATTAGCCTATGAAGTTACCCAGCTCATAAACACTAACCACCCTGTATTTGGGGCCTCTCACCTTCTGAGACGGCTCACACTCTGTGGAGTTTCTTCCAAGGCTGCTCTCATTTCTTGAGATGGACCCCATGCCCTGTCACCACTCTCCCCTTTCGAGGCAGACTGGGTTCTGTCTGTGGAATGTGTATCTCTCTAAATACATCCGCTTTTTACCTATCACTTTGTCTCTCACTAAATTCTTTCTGCAATGAGGCAAAGAAACAGCTTTAAGTTCTGAGGTGCATGAGTCAGTGAAGTCTCTCAGTCATGTCCGACTCTTTGCGACCCCATGGACTGTATCCTACCAGGCTCCTCCATCCATGGAATTTTCCAGGCAAGAATACCCGAGTGGGTTGCCATTTCCTTCTCCAGGGGATCTTCCCGGCCCAGGGATTGAACCTAGGTCTCTCGCACTGCAGGCAGATGCTTTACCATCTGAGTCACCAGGGAAGCCCTCTGAGGTGCATGATTTCAATTAAAAGACAGAAGGTTCAGGAATTCCCTGGCAGTCCAGTGGTTGGGACTTGGCACTTTCACTGAGGTTGAGGGTGGGGGGAGCCTGGCTTCAGTCCCGGGTTGGAGAAGGGACTAAGATCCTGCACTGTTGCTGCTGTTTAGTCGCTAAGTCATGCTCGACTCTTTGCGACCCCATGGACTGTAGCCCACCAGACTCCTCTGTCCATGGGATTTCTCAGGCAAGAATTCTGGAGTGGGTTGCCACTTCCTTCTTCAGGGGATCTTCCCAACTCAGGCATCAAACCCGCGTCTCTTGCAAGTCTCCTTCTTTAGCAGGTTGATTCTTTACCACTGAGCCACCAGAGAAGCCCAAGATCCCAAAAGCCCTTCCCCCAAAAGAAAGTGGGTTCAAGTCTCAATTTGGGTTCTGTCCGGGTCTGAGTCCCATAAGTTCAAGCCCCAATCTGAGTTGTACGGTTTCACTTGCGTGTCATGCTTTTTACATGGTAACAAAGTCAGTATCCTTTGCTTAACAAGATTTAACACCACAATCAGACTCTGTGTCTGTGCATGCACATGGAAAACTTGTTTTTCTCTCTGAAATCTTGTAACATCATTTTTCCCCCTATTGTTCTGAAATTTCCTGCCAATGTAACATGGCATGGACTGATTTTCATCTAATTTTCTGGGAACTCAATGGACCTCACTATGGTAACTAATTCTTCGGAGTTCCTGAATTGTTTCTTTGAGGATTTCCTCTCCTCTGATTTCCTCTTTTCTTTCTGGAACTCTTAGACTAGCCCTCTAACTTTCTGATAATTTCTTCTGTTCTATTTTCCATCTCTCCATCATTTAGCTCTACTTTTTGTGACATTTCATAATATTCTTTCCACCTCTTCTGTTCTTTCACTGGTATTGTCATTATTTTCATTCCAAGAGTTGTTTTACATGTGTGAACAACATCATTTGACATACACACACACACACACACACAGGTTTGAATTTTTTAAGAGCATCTCTGCGTGCAAAGTAAAGAACAAAATTCTTTTTGTGAGATTGGTTTTCATAGTATCAGGTCCAGCTTAAAAGGCAGTTTCAAATTCACACAATTAATGGCTGAAACCAAGATGCCTTATCTTCCCCAGTGGCTCAGCGGGGAAGAATCCGCCTGCCATGCAGGAGACATGGGATCCAACCCTGGGTCAGGAAGATCCCCTGGAGAAGGAAATGGCAACCCCCTCCAGTATTCTTGCCTGGGAAATCCCATGGATGGAGGAACCTGATGGGCTACAGTCCATGGAGTCACAAAGAGTCAAACACAGTTGAGTGACTAAACAACAAGAAGATGCCTTTATGCAATGGCCCAAGTGCTAATTTTACTGGCATGGAATTAGTGAAAACAGCATTTTGGATCAAAGGAAACACCACATTTGGAAGCAAAAGGAAATGGGAAAGGTGTCAATTTAGACTAATACTACACCATTAATTGGCACACTGACAATATGTCAGATGATTTAGCATTTATCCAGAAAAATGTTAAATACACTAAAGCTTTCATTGTAGATTGACGATCATACAGACTGTGGTAATTGTTGTATTTATGTGGTACCAGTTAGAATCCACAAAGAGAAAAGTCTGATAGAACCTCTGAGGTTTCAAGGCAATTTGCTGGAGATGAAATATTCAAAGTGGTAATAAATACTTTGAAAGACATGAGTTATTTTGGCAACACTGGGTGAATCTGAGGGCTGATGGTCAGGCAGGAAACCTGCAGCTCTACATTAGGAATTCCTTCTGGGAAACCTCAAGTCAGGTAATACTTGTCTTATTTGTAAAAAAAACTTTCCTGTATGAGCTTGTAGAAATTTGCCTATAGATCTGAATTCCATGTTAAATGAGGTTAGCGGAAATGACGAATATAAGTAATATAAACTGCTATAAACACATCTGTTTAGGAGCAGAATACCACTTCTGAGATTTTATATCAAAATACATGATTTCCAGGGACAAGTTTATAGCTCAAAGAAAGACTTTTTTTTATGAATGATTCTCAATTTTCAGATTTGTCAAAGGTTATTATAATCTTTGTAGAAAGTTTTTATTCATTTCACTTTTTTGATAATCTGGTTGATTTTAATTAAAAATTGCAAAGATGGCTTCAAGCTAGTTAACCAGCTTTGGTGAAAATGTTCATAAAATCAAGGCAAAATTCACCTTTGGCAAACTGAGATTGAAAGCGATGTATAGGTGGTATGTGAAATAGGAGAAGGATCTGAGAGTCTAACTCTTCTCAAACAGAATTTCAACAAGGCTCTAGTTCCCAGCCCTGCAATCACTCCTGAGCCAGAGCCATCTGGTTCCACATCTCCTGAGTTTCAAGAGGATGCCGCAATGAAATTAGGTGACTTCTTAGTTGTGCCCTGGCTGGTTTAGAGTCAGCTCAATTGCCTTTCTTCTCACTTTAGTTAGAGGAAACACATATTAAAGTGTGTGTACAGTCTGCCATATTTAACTGGAAATAGTGATTTTCAAACTTAAAAAATGGATTGATTGATGATTGATTTAGCTGCAGTGGGACTTCGTTGCTTCTCTCCAGTTGTGGCACCTGGGCTTAGTTGCCTCAGGGCGTGTGGGATCTTAGTTCCCTGACCAGGGGTTAAACCCACGTGCCCTGAATTGGAAGGTGGATTGTTAACCACCGGACCACCAGAGAAGTCCCTCAAAATCTTTTTTAAACCAGAGAAATTTTTTTTTTTCCAGAAAGAAATCACATCAGAGTCCAACTTATGAAGGAGAAAAAGTGGAGCTCCTTTGCTTGGAGTAGGAACAAAGCTGTTTCCACATGGGATTTTTTTTTTGTATTTCTGAGTTCCTTACTCCCCAGACCAAGGTTTCACTGGATTCAATTAATCAGCGGAAATAATGTGATTTTTCTGAGCCAGGCCCTGTGCTAATTCCTGGGGATACAGATGCAGCACTCACGTGGGTCTTTTCACCCTTGCAGTTGTCTTTTTTTTTTTTTTTTTTTTTTGCCGCACTGTGCCGCTTGTGGGATCTTAGCAGGGACTGAACGCAGTCCCCAACAGTGAAACAGTGAAAGAGTAAGTCCTATCATGACATTCCTCTGCTTTCAACTTCCCAGTGGCTTTTCTCATTCACAAGGTCCTACCAATGTGGCCCCAATGGCTTCTCGGGCTTGCTCCCACCCTGAGGCCTCTGCCTGGATTGTTCTTCTCCCAGGGACCACTCTCCTCTTTCAGAGCTTTGCTCCAACATCACTTCCTCTCTCTCTTTTAAAAAAGAGTTTATTTTTAATTTTATTTGGCTGCGACGGTTCTTAGTTGTGGCATGTGGGATCTAGGTCCCCAATCAGGGATTAAACCGGGTCCCCTGCTCAAAGCCTAGCCACTGAACTAGTCTAGCCACTGAACTAGTGGCTCAGAGTCTAGCCACTGAACAACGAGGGATGTCCCCAACATCACCTTCTTGGTGAAGACTTTCCTGGATGCCTTAACCAGCATTTCAGTTCTTGCCCTTGATAGTTCCCACTTCCCTTTTTTATTAATTTTTCCTTCTTACCTCTGAGCATCATCTAATTTTTCCTTTTCTTATTCATTTTGCTTACTATCTCTCCCCCACTAAAATGTACCCTCCAAGAGAGCATGGCTTTTTACTTTCATGGTTCACTGGTATACCCCTAGCACAGGGAATCATGCCTGACACATTGTGTTGCTCAATAAATATTTATCAGATCAAAAAGTCTGGTCCCTCTTTACTCTCGGTAGCTGGTCTTCTCCCCTATCACCTCTTCTTCCTCCTCTTCCTCTTCTTCCATCTTGCTTCTAGAGGTAAACTGCTGGGTTCTTTCTGGAGCTCTGTGATAAATTTCAGCCCAAGGACTCAGCCTGACCCAGTTTGGGTCAGCTGTTGAGCCATGGACCAATTAGCTATGGTTAAGGAGGTAGGATCATATTCACTTCCTTCTCTGTGGTAGGGGTCAGTTACCAGAAAATCAGGGCTGGACACATGGCCCAAAATGTCTCTGTGAATGGGAAGAAGCAACAGAAAATTTATCTAGAAAGGAGAAGCTGCCATACCCAATTTTTTTTTTTTTTTAAGCAGAAAAATAAAAACTAAAATAACACCAAAAATCAACTTTGTGTTTTTGGATTCCTTTTCCACTGGTGCCAAAAATGCCAGTCAGGTTTTCTGCCACACTGAACTTCCCTGCTGACTTCAGCTGCCCTGGTTCCCACAGTCTCTGCTGCTGTCTCGGCCAGAGAGGAATGGTGGGATGGATCCTCGGTCCAAGAGAAAACAATTCTTCTGCTGTGTTGAACCAAGGGAGACGCTTTCCTAGGAACTTGAGCAAAGAAACCCACAAGCCGTGACCAGCTGGTGGTGGGCTCCAGGGTAGAAAGGCCCTGATGTGGAGTCACGTCCTTGGTGGGTCCAGGGGCACCTGGACGAAGGGCGCAGCCTGAAGGAATGGGAGGGCAGCAACTCCCTGTGAGTGGTTGTCGCTGGTCTGTGGAGAGGACTGGCCCCGGGGTGGGGGTTAAGAACAAAGCGGAGACAAGAGACAGCCTTGCCTCAGAGAGAGGGAGACGGAGAGAAGCTGTCTGCTGGCATCCAGTTCCTCGTCTCCCTCACTCGGCAGTCACTCACGGAGCGTCTCTTCCTGGCCAGGTCTGTGCTAGTCACTGGGGCTGTGACTGAACAAGACAGAAGGGGCCTGCCCTATGGAGCTTGCACTTTTGTGGGGCAGAAAAACATGAAACAGAGACTCATGTGGCTAATCAATTCATTAATCAGAAGCGTAATCACCGATGTGAATTATTGGCAAGACAAACTACTTATGAGTGCCCCAAAGGAAAAACACAGAGTGTTATGGGATGTCACTCAGCCTGGGGCCCTGCGGAGGGCTTTTCTGTTGGGACCTCACAGATAAGTAGGAGTTAGCTAGGCAAAGAGGGAAGGGGAAAAATAGTCTAGAAAGAAGAGATGCGCTGTGCAAAGGCCCTGAGGCAGTAAAGAGCATGGCACATCCTAGCAACAGAGGGGAGTCTGTTGTGACTGGAGTGTCGTGCATGAGGGGAGGAGAGTATGAGATGAGATGGAAGTGGTAGGCAAGGCCATATCAGGTCACCCCTGTAGCCAAGGACAGAGTTTGGATTTTATTCCTCCATGTGCAGTGGGAAGCGTTACTTCAAGGGCTTTAAGCAGGGCTCATGTCGCAGGCAGTTCAGGAAGGTCACCCTGGAGTCTAGATGTGCTGACATGGATAAACATTCAAGACAGACCTCTAAAGAAAAAAGGCAGGTTGCCAAATGCAACACACAGAGTGATCCCATTTATGAAAAAACGAGCAAACAAAATGAGTGAAAACACATAGTCCAAGGTCTGAAAGGACTCCCGTATCCTCAACAGCACCATTTGCCCTCTCAGGGAGCAGTGGACTTGGGACTTAATGAAATTAATCCTTGCTCTGTTCCCAGTTTTGTTTGAATTTTACAGTGATGGTAAAGTAAGTGTCTATATTCCTTCTTTAATTCAATAAATGAATGAATGAATAAGTCTCGTTTTAATAAAAGCAAAGAAATGGGTGAGCTTTTCTAGAAGCAGATTCCAAGATAAAGATTTTTCGACAAGTGATTCATTACCAGGAGAAACTGGTTAAGGGAGCAAAGGAACTGGTCAGGGAAGAGGAAGAGGACAAACAAGGATGTGATTTCAGACAGCATTTTGAAGCGGGTGCAGCATCTGCCTGAGCCCAGCGGGAACTGTGGGCTGGAAGCACAGCCTCTGAGTTGTCTGGGCCAGAGGCAAGGGAGCCAGGCTGCCACTCCCATTCTGGTCAGCCATGCCCACAGGGTAAAGCTGTGGGGTATGGAGTCAGGGCTGGAATTTAAACTCCCAGATACTTCTAGCTCTCTGGAGGGCAAAGCAGCTCCGGAAGCTATGTCCAGTTTCCCAAAGAAGGCCCTCCCGCACGGGCCATTGAAAACTCTTATCACCAGGACCCAGACCAGGGGAGACGGACACAGGAGAGGATCTGTGGGAATCTGGATTAAACATCAACATTGCCCACTACAACATTTTAAAATATTGTGTTTTTGTGTGTGTTTTAAAATATTAATTTATTCATTTGGCTTCACCGGGTCTTAGTTGTGGCACATGGGATCTAGTTCCCTGATCAGGGATCAAACCGAGGCCCCCTGCACTGGGAGCACAGTTTTAGCTACTGGGCCACCAGGGAAGTCCCCCTTAAAATTGCTTTTTAATAGGCAATATGTGCATGAAGTATTTTCGCAGAACTATTCTGCACATGTACAAGCTCGTATGTAAGTATATATTTCCTATCCTCCTTAAAAAAGCAAAACAAACAGTCGCATACTCTGTGTATTGTTTACTTTCCTTATTTCACATCTTGGCGATGGCATGATGCCAGCACATTTTAGACACACCTCATTCATTTTGGGCTTCCTGCCACTGCAGGAGATTCAGGAAACATGAGTTCAATCCCTGGGTTGGGAAAATACTTTGGAGAAGGAAATGGCAAGCCACTCTCCAGTATTCTTGCCTGGAGAATCCCATGGACAGAGGAGCCTGGTGGGTTATAGTCCATGGGGTCGAGAAGAGTCAGATGCAACTGAGTGACTGAGCACATTCATATCAATGACTTATAGCATTACATGTGTGCAGACTTTAAACATTTGAAGGACATTTAGATTATACCTGGGTCTTTACTATAACAAAACTGCAATGCATATTCTTTATATATGTCTCCATGTACACATAGATCTGTAAGTGAGATTTGTAGATATAGAATTGTTTGATCCAGAGTTATATGCAGTTAAATTTCTAAAATATATATTAGCAAATTGCCTTCCATAGGCTTGATACTCAATTACACTCTCATACGTTATGAAAATTCTCACAGGCCATTTATCTCTTTTTCTTGAAGTTGCTAAGCTAAATCTTGGACTGCTGGAGGTCTTCATACTTCCCACCTAGAGATTCTATAACATAAGAGGAATTGAAGGTATCATTTGAGCTCCTGGATCCAGCCATACCTGAAACTAATAATGTTATATTTTGAATCTAATCTCAGTTTTCTTCAGTTTATTTGATCTAAGTTTCTGCCCCTTTCAAGAGTCTTATCTTATTTCACAGCCTCCAATACTGACACACGTGCTCCTTGAGTCTCACATATATGAAGATACTTTCACGTGTAACTCAGGGTCAATGACAAAGCTTTGACAAACCTAGACAGCATATTTAAAAGCAGAGACATTACTTTGCCGACAAAGGTCCATCTAGTCAAAGCTATGGTTTTTCCAGTAGTTATGTATGGATGTGAGAGTTGGACTATAAATAAAGCTGAGTGCCGAAGAATTGATGCTTTTGAACTGTGCTGTTGGAGAAGACTCTTGAGAGCCCCTTGGACTGCAAGAAGATCAAATCAGTTCATCCTAAAGGAAATCAGTCCTGAATATTCGTTGGAAGGGCTGATGCTGAAGCTGAAACTCCAATACTTTGGCCACCTGATGTGAAGAACTGACTCATTAGAAAAGTTCCTGATGCTGGGAAAGATTGAAGACAGGAGGAGAAAGGGTCGACAGAGGACGAGATGGTTGGATGGCATCACTGACTCGATGGACATGAGTTTGAGCAAGCTCTGGGAGTTGGTGATGGACAGGGAAGCCTGGCGTGCTGCAGTGCATGGGATCACAAAGAGTTGGACATGACTGAGTGACTGAACTGAACTGAACTGAACAGGGTCAGTACTAAGAACTTGCTTGAGAACACTGGTATGTCATTTATTCTGTATAGGTAACTTTGGGAAGTCATATAAATAGGTGGATGGGATTCTGACCCCTTGAGGATGCCTTTGGAGTATGAGGCCTCCCCCTGAATCATGGAACTAAAAGGCCTTGAATCCTCTTTTAAGGCAGAGCAAGTCAGGAGTGCCAGTCAGGAAGGTGATATTAGGCAGAGGGGAGGGGAAGGGCAGAGTTTACAGTGTCCTGTAGGGTTAATTGCACAAGCTTCAGAGTTAGTGACTCTGTATAAATCCCATCTCTACCTCTTAATCTCTGTGTAGCCCTGGGCAGTTCACTTTTCCTCTCTAAACCTCAGTTTTCTCAGCTGCAAAATTGGGCTAATAATAGTGCCAATTCCATAGATTTGTTTTCAGGATTAATGAAGTAATGCACATAAGCTAAGACTCACTTCATTTCCAAGTGTTAGAACCCAAATCAAATTATCTTTAATCATAAAAGAGAATTTATTGGCTCATATAACTGAAAAATACAGGAGAAACAGCTTCAGGCATAGGTGAATCCAAGGTCTCAACTGATGTCACCAAAAACAACTCTCTAGTCTCTGCTTTCCTTTGCTCTGGCTCCATTCCCAAATAAGCCATGCCAAATCACTCTATTTTTCACAACTGCCACTCTAGTCCAAAGCACCATTGTTTCTACCCTAGTGACTAAAACAGCCTCCCAACTGGTCTCCTTTCTTCCAATATTCCTATCCCTCACTCCTGGTCTCAACTCTACTGGCTGCTCTTTAAAGAGCATGAATCAGATTTCATGACATCCCTTCCCAAAACCTTCCAAAAAATTCTTGGACTAAAATCCAAACCCTTCTCTAAGTCCCATCAGACTCTTCAAGGCTGGCCTCTGCCTGAACCCCTGAACTCATCTCCTGCTTCCTTTCTCTCTCGCTTGACTGCACTATAAGCACACCAGTTGCTTCTTCCCATTATTTCTCATGCTGGGGGTGTTCCCTCTGCCAAGAACTTACTCCTGTGCCTTGCTCCCTAAATTAATTCAAAACTCAATTCCCTTGATCTCAACTGTCCAGGCTTCTGTCCTTACAATTCCAAGTCAAGTAGGAAAAACACAGAGCTCTCTTGCACAACAGTTTGTACACAAGTCCAAGGCTGGTTTTCATTGGCCCAAATTGCTCTCTGGGCACATCCCTGAACCAGTCACTGTTGCCAAAGGGCTGAGACGACCTGATTGGTTAGGCTTGAGTCGCATGGCCACCTGGAACTAATGCAAGTGTGGGCTGCCCATGAAAGAAGGCAATTCCCAGAGAAAAATTGAGGTCATGTTACCAGAAGGGTGAAGTGATGCTCTGTTGTTGTTGTTCAGTAGCCAAGTCATGTCCAACTCTTCGCAACCCCATGGACTGCAGCACGCCAGGCCTCCCTGTCCCTCACTGTCTCCCGTCCATCTCAATGGATGTGGACTTAGGCAAACTCAGGGAGAAGTGATGCTAGGCAGCCAAAACAACAGATGTCTCTTTTCTGTGTGTTCATAAGTGCCTGACAAATAAGTGTTTGGGGGAAAAAAGAAAAAGCCAGCTTGCATTGCAGACAAAACTCCTTTGGGATCTTCTTCATCAATATTCATTCATTAAACAAATTTTTATTGAATCACTCAATTCCAAGCTCTGTCCTAAGGGACTCTGCTACTCTCTTAAATCAAAATGTGATAATGTAATAGATTATATGACTTGTCTAGAACAGTCCTGGGCATTCATTCAACAATATTTACTGGGCCTTTATTAACTTTGGAGAGGAGCTCAAATCACAGCTGTGAACACCATAGGTGGTCCCTCTCCTCCTGGGGTTTATATTCTAATGAAAAAAAAAAAAAGACATATAGCCAAAGAGAACATTTAATCTCAATGGAAGTGCATGCCATTCTTTTTTCTTTTTTTTTTTTTAGCACAAGCCATTCTGTTTTTATTATTATTAAATTAATATATTTATTTTAATTGGAGGCTAGTTTACAATATTGTATGGTAATACAATATTGTATGGTAATATTGTATTGTATGGTTTTTGCCATTTTTACAATGTATGGTTTTTGCCATACATTGACATGAATCCGCCATGGGTGTACATGTGTTCCCCATCTTGAACCCCCCTCCCACCTCCCTCCCCATCCCATCCCTTAGGGTCATCCCAGTGCACTGGCCCTGAGTGCCCTGTCTCATGCATCAAACCTGGACTGGCGATCTATTTCATATATGGTAATACACATGTTTCAATGCTATTCTCTCAAATCATCCCGCCCTCGCCTTCTCTCACAGAGTCCAAAAGTCTATTCTTTACATCTGTCTCTTTTGCTGTCTCAAATATAGGGCCATCGTTACCATCTTTCTAAATTCTAAAATGCTGTATATGGAATTTGCAGCGTTAATATACTGTATTGGTGTTTTTCTTCCTGACTTACTTCACTCTGTATAATAGGCTCCAGTTTCATCCACCTCATTAGAATTGATTCAAATGCATTCTTTTTAATAGCTGAGTAATATTCCATTGCATATATGTACCACAGCTTTCTTATCCATTTTTCTGCCAATGGACATCTAGGTTGCTTCCATGTCCTAGCTATTGTAAACAGTGCTGCGATGAACATTGGGGTACATGTGTCTCTTTTAATTCTGATTTCCTCAGTGTGTATGCCCAGCAGTGGGATTGCTGGGTCGTATGGCAGTTCTATTTCCAGTTTTTAAAGGAATCTTCACACTGTTCTCCATAGTAGCTGTACTAGTTTGCATTCCCACCAACAGTGTAAGAGGGTTCCCTTTTCTCCGTACCATCTCCAGTATTTATTGTTTGTAGACTTTTTGATAGCAGCCATTCTGACTGGTACCTCATTGTGGTGAGATGGTACCTTATTGTGGTTTTGTTTTGCATTTCTTTGTTAATGAGTGATGTAGAGGATCTTTTCATGTAGGACAAGCCATTCTTAAGGCTGACACTTTCTAGGGAGAAAAAAGGAGTGGCCTGAGCCTTTTCTTTGCTGATGACCCTTTCGAATTTTTGGAACTGTGTACTTGTATTAATCATTTTAAAATATTGATCCATTATTTTCAAAAATGAATGTCATGGATTTCCCTGGTGGTCAAGTGGTTAAGAATCTGCTTGTTAATGCAGCGGACATGGGTTCAACCCCTGGTCTGGGAAGATTCCACACGCCACAGGGAAATAAGCCTGTGTGTCACAACTACGGAGTCCACTCACCTCGAGCCAGTGCTCCGTAACAAGAGAAGCCACTGCAATGAAAAGCAGCGAGGGGCTAGCTCACTACACCTAGAGAAAGCCTAACTGCAGCAGTGAAGATCCAGGGCAGCCCCCCCCAAAATTAATAAGTTAATTAATTAAATTTTTTTTAAAAGCAATGCCATAAGGAGATACATTGCACCCACTTTCACGAAAGTGAAACGACTGGCGGTGCCAAATGCTCAGGAGCGTGTGGAAGAACCAGAAGCCTCTCATGTTGCCGATAAGAATGTAAAATATTATAACCACTGTAGAGAACTATTTGGCAGTTTCTTATAAAATTAAACCTACAACAACCTTATGACCCAGAAATTCCCCTCCTAAGAAATAAAAAAAGCAGGTCCACAAAAAATTGTGATGTTCATAGCTTAATAATTGCCACAAACTGAAAACAACCCCAGAGGCCATCAACAGAGAAACGAATAAACAAAGCATGCTATGGCTATATAATGAGATACTACTCATCAGTGAAAAGAAACAAATTACTAATCATACAATATATCTGAATCTCAAGAAGAATACGCTGAATGAAAGAAGTCAGACTCAGAAAAGTCATACTGTATGCTTTAATTTATATGAAGTTCTAGAACTGGCAAAACTTATCCAGGTTAATTGTAATAGGAACAGTGGTTGTGGGCGGTGACAGATGCTATTCATTGGGAAGGGAACTTCCTGTGGAGTTCTCTGTCTCCACAGTGTTCTCTGTCTTGATAGAGGTGTAAGTTACAGAGATGTTTCCATTTTGTCAAAACTCATGGAACTGCGTGTTTAAGTTCTGTCTGTGCGTTTCATTCACCGTAAATTATACCTCAATTTAAAAAGAAAGTAGGTGCAAGTATTTGAGTTGAGGAAGCTACTGCCTACTATGGAAATGTGTGACAGGGTAACTCCAGGAGCTTGTAGGTGTTTAAGAGAGATCAGGGAAGGCCCTTACTGAGAAAGTGTGGTTTCAAAGACCTGAGGAAGGTGAGAAGAAATGAAGGAGGTGAACTCAACACACATGTCAGCTTTTATCAGTGGAGCCCTTCCAAAGCCAAGCATCTAACATTCATTTTGTGTCTGCAGCTTTCATAATCGTGTTTTCGCAGTTAATCTCCCAAGTGTTCCTTCAACATCAGCCTTCTGGTTCCCATTGTACAAATGAGCAAACTGAGGGTTTCCCTGGTGGCTCAGTGGTAAAGAATCTGCCTGCCAATGCAGGAGATGCCTGTATGATCCCTGGCTGGGGAAGATCCCCTGGAGAAGGAAAGGCAACACAGTATTCTTTCCTGGGAAACCCCATGGACAGAGGAGCCTGGTGGGCTACAGTCCATGGGGTCGCAAAGAGTGGGACACAACTTAGCGACTACACAACAACAAACCTGAGGTTCACACCAACAACCACGACGTGGTAGGAGCCAGGTTCTAGGGCTGCATATTGGGTATCACGGTCCTGAAACAGGAACCGTGAACTCCAGGTTGGGAGGGCAGGAGCAAAGGAATGTTCTCCGAACAAAAGAAGAGCGGCTGGGCGGGCACGATCGCACCTCTCATCTCCCCAGGCGCCAACCTCCAACTCTGCTGGAAGAGTGGGGTGGGGCTGGGGGCGCCAAGGACTGGTTCCATTCCGCTGAGTCAGCGCCTACCAAGACCCAGGAGAGCTGGCTCATGAACAAAGGGAATCAGTGGGGCTGAGAGGCGGGGCGCAAGCCTTGGGAGGAGCAGGGTGGAGGCGGGGGGCGGGGCTCAACTCCGGGGAAAGGGGCGGGGCTCGGAGGGGCCCAGAGTCAGGAAGAGGTGCTCCACGAAGGGTGAGGCTGGAGGCGGGGCCCGAGCTCAGGGAGTATCAGTCCAGGAGGGACCAAGGGGTGGGAGGTGTCAGGCTGGAGGGGGCGCAATGGGCGGACCGAGGACCCGACGCCCTGTTTGAGCGCCCGCGGCCCCAGAAGTTTCCAGGAACCCGCTCGCTCTGCAGCCCCACCTGCTGGTCTCCGCCAGACCCTGCCGGTCCACCGAGGCCTGGAGGAAATCCTTTGTCTGCATTTTCTTCTGTAGCATGACCACGGCCTATCTTGTTTCTCAGGGTCTTTGGAGAGTGGATTGGGAGGATGGAAGTGAAAAGGAAGGCTTGTTGTCAGCCTCTTCACCAACACACATTTTGAATACTTGCTAGGAAGAATTGTATTAATAGCTGTACTAATAACTTCACACGCAATTTCCACTTTTCCACACACCAATCCATAGAATAGGTGGTATTGTTGGTAGCCATGCATTCTGGGAAACAAACTCACTCAGAAGGACAATGCAGATGTGCAGTTTATTACACCGGCGGGCCCAAGGCAGAGTCTCCTCTTGGCCAAGGACCCCGACCAGCATTTGTGAAAATCTTTTATACCCCCATGTGTACATGTCTGAACCCACCACTCCAAATTCCTTGAGACTTACATAAACCAAGGAAAATACAATCCCAATAACCCCATCATTAACATGCTATGTGCTCATGTGCTCAGTCAAACAATTAGCCAATAATCAATAAACCCGAGGTTAAACTCTGATAGAGAAAAATTTATGGCCTGTCTGGAGGAAGGGGTGATTAGTGTGTGTTTTCTCTTAGGCGATGAGTAACCTAGATACGATCTTCAAGGTTCCCCTGTCTGGAGGGGGTCTTATCCTTCTGTTATTGTTTTCATAGGCACTAAACACAAGAGTTCAGAGTCCATTGGAAAGGTGGCCGAGCATGATCAGGCCTAAGATGGAGTCCAGGCCCTATGAATTCCTTCTTCAGTATTATCATCCTATTTTACAGCTGAGAAGACTGAGGCTCAGAAGTGTTGATATGACTTGCCCGGATTAACACAGCTAGTAGGTGGTAGAAGCACTTCAACCTGGGGTCTGACTTAGAATTTTGAGAGTCTTTCTTACCCTGAAGCCGGTGCTTTGAACCACCGTTTAATTACTGCCTAATTATTTTATTCACTAATTTATTCACTTTGATTTCGTTCAAAAAATAGTTATTGATCACCTGCTCTGTGCTTGGTCATATATTGAGTATAAGGTATGCAGTGACGAGTTTACAGTTTGTACACAAATAAGGCTTACAGTCTAATTGGAAAACAGTGTACAACTGATGACAAAACGAATTACCCAGTTAAAATTGTGGTATGTACTTTGGTGGAAAAGTATGGGGAACTGTAAGAGTGATGTCTTCTGGGAGATGAGGGCCTGTGATGTGTCATGGATGCTCAGCCGCTAAATTGTATCCAACTCTTCCCGACCCCATGGACTGTAGCCTGCCAGGCTTCTCTGTCCATGGGATTTTCCAGGCAAGAATACTGGAGTGGGTTGCCATTTCCTTCTCCAGGGGATATTCCTGACCCAGGGATCAAGCAGCAGTCTCCTGTCTCCTCAATTAGCAGGAAGATTCTTTACCACTGAGCCACCTGGGAAGCCAGGTTCATGCTAAACGATTTATGATTTGACTTGGGTCTCCTGCCCCCTTAAAATCTAGCTCAGGGGGCTTCCCTGGTGGTCCAGTGGTTAAGACTAGGTGCTTCCAGTGCAGGGGGCACAAGTTCGATCCCTGGTGGGGGAACTAAGGTCCCGCAGGCTGCAGTGGTGCGGCCAAAAACAAGTCTTTATCAAACTCGTTTGAGCATTGTGTTAACCAGGATTCTAGCAGTTACAAGTGACAAAACTTACCACAAACCAAAGTAAGCATTGCTATGTCACATTCTGGATTAAGAGCACATTAACAAGTATTGACTCAGCTCCTGCTCCCTCATATGCTGGGGGACAGGCACATGGATGTACAACTTATTCACTCAACAAATATTTGCTGAGCTTTTGTTATGTGTTAGGTGAAACTATCTGGTGACCCTATTCTTGCCCCCATGGGAATTTACTGTCTGGTGGGGAGACTAATAACAAACACTAAATACAAATGAGCATATAATTATACTTGTGAGTAGTGCTAGGAAGAAGAGCAGAGTGGTCCAAAAGCCTCTAAGCAGAGATCTTTGCCTCGTCTGGAAGGTCAGAGGAGACCTTCCTCTTCCAGAGGAATGTTTGATGTGACATTTGAAGGATTCTTAGGTTAAGTAGGAAAAATAAGAGATAGTGCATTTTAGACAGAGGAGCCTGCATGTGCAAAGGTCCTGGGGTAGAAGGGAGCGTGGTAATATCAAGGACTTGAAAGAAGGTCATTGTGGGGCACTCAAACAAGAAGGAGGACTGGCATGAGATGAGGAGGAAGAGGTCATTAGAGGCTGGTGGATTTTCTCAGAGCTTACAGTTTGAAGAAACAGGGGCTGTGCACAGAGGCTACCATTTTTTGTGTGTTTGAATCAAATGTGGTGATGTGTGAAAGGCATAACAGTGCCTGACATACAGCAGACACTCAACAATGGTAGCTTCTAATACTGTTCCACTGAACTGTGAATTTGTAGAAGTCAGGGATTGTATCCATTTCTTCTCAGTTTACAGCCCCTCTATGGAGAAAGAGGACTCAGCAAATGTTTGTGAACCAAGCTAAAAGAGGAAGGTATAGGCCTTGACCAGGAAGCAGGAATAGACATTACTGATTTTTGGAAAGGCTGGTGGAAAACTGAAGGGGGTTGCACCATAATGATCATTTGTGAATTGGCTCCCCAGCATCCATCCCCTCTGATTTTCATTTGGTGATCGATCATTTCGAGGGAAGTGCCCTTCCTGCTGACTCAGTATGGTGAGGATGTGGCTACATTCACAGCATCAGGGATTAAGTGAGTACAGGAATGGCTTGACCAATCTTTATATCCATTCTCTTCGCTGTGGTGATTGGCCCATGTATGGGCACATGACATACCTTTGTCCAATCGGAATGGGTTTTGGGAGTTACAATGATCTAGTGCGGATGGGGCTGGAACGTCTCCCCAGTATGAGGGCCTTTCTGAAGGCTGAGCCAATCTAGAGTCCTTGTCACTGAGAGATGAAGAGGGAGAAATCAGTCTGGGAAGGGCCTGGATGTGGGTTCACCCTGACTTCAATGAGGAGACAAGTGAGGTCCATGCTGTGTCTTTTTTGACCCACAGCATGGACACAGGCACACGTGGTGGAGACAAGAGTTCCCAGTAGGAGAGGAGCAGGAAGTGGAGATGTGAGAGCTGAGACAGTTGCAGAGACGTTCATGATGACAATTTTGTAGAGAATGGCCTGGGTCCTTGAGTAACTGCAGGGAGCAGAGCTGGCCACCTACCTGGATGATTCACATGGGGACTGTAATGTGAGAAAGACATTGTGTTCCTTAAGCCACTGTGTTGTTGGGTCTCTATGAAAGAGCTGTCTGGCTTGGCACCAACTGATTCATTCTTCCTGACCCAGCAATCTCCTTCTCATCCTTTGAAACTTAGCTCAAATGTCCCCTCCTCCAGAAGTCTCCTCTGAACTCATCCAGAAGAGTGATCAGTTCTCCCTGCTCCGTGTTTCAAGGTTGTGTTTCTCTCTCTCTCTTTTTTGCTGCTGTTTTGTTTATTTCTTTTTAATTGAAGGATAATCACTTTATAACATTGGTTTGATTTCTGCCATACATCAATGAACAAGGTTGTGTTTCTAAGTCCCTTCTCCAGGCCTCCATCACAGGCCACATCTGATTCTGATGTGCTCCGGTTTTGGAGAGGGTGCCTACCCTGTTGGATTGTGACCCCTTAAGGGCTGAGATTATGAACCCAGATTGTGATTTGACTCATCCATTCATATATCTGTAGAGGTCCATACACTTGCAGGCTGTTTGCAAAATCCTGGGAGATGCAGTGTAGGGATGGGGCTTGGAATTTGAGCCCCTGTTCCTGCTTAATTAGTTGAGCTCATGGAAGCATCTCCATCTTGTTCTGTCTCTGGTACTCATTTTGTTAGACCTAGAACTCAGCCTTGTTCTCTGACTTCCACAAATCCCCCCTCACACAGGCCTTTGTGTGGGTAGCAGATTTTACTAAAGATTTGATGAAGGTGGGAGGAGGGTTTTTATATCTAAAGTTGGTTCTTATTTTATTCTCTTTTTCAGCAACTTGTGAATTTCCTTAGTAAGATTTATAGCAATTTGTCATTATTTTATCTGTCTTTTTACTTTTTGTGTGTTCGTTTTCTTCCCCTGTGATGTTGTATATAAGGACTGATCTTGCTCATCATCCTGTTTATAGTGCTCAGAATTGGTAGGCAGGAGACTGACCTCAGATGAATGAATGTGAATTTGGACATCTGTCTGAAAAGCTCTTCCACCATGGGGAGATTTTCATCCAGCTCACCCCCTCCAGTTTTTTCCATGCCTTTTCCTATTTCTCATTTTTCTTTTGTATCAGTTTGTTCCCCAACATTCTTCTCACCCTGTATGTGGAAAATGTTCTATTCTTTCTAGCCCCTACTCCTAAACCCATCTGCAAATCTAAGCCCCTAAGGCATTCAGAAACAAGACATCTTTTATATAAGGATATCTCCACTTCTTAAGACACAGCCATGATTTTAAGTTTCCTCTACCATGACCATTTCATCCCTAGTACCCCGTACAGGGTCTGGCACAGTAGAAGCTGAGGCTACACACGTGTGTGTTAAATTCAAGGGAATGGAGAGGCTTTAGATGGTGTGACAGACTAAAGACGGCCACAATTTCTTTGCCAGTCCTCTTGTTGAGAGATAGGGTTAGTGGTTCCCCTTCTTGAATGTCGACCAGCCATTGTCGACCAGCTGTTTTGACCAATGGATTATAGTGGAAGACATGCTGTACCAGTTCCAAACCTAGCTTTTATGAGGACTGGAAGTGCCACCTTGGGTTTTTGAAGCTCTGAATCACCCTGTGAAACTCCAATGATTCTGCTGGAGAGACCATGTGGAGAGGCCCTGAGACAACAGGGAGATGGGCCCAGTTGAGCTCAGTCTTGTTGCTGATGCCATCCAGACAGCAAGCATGTGAGGGCAGCCTCGTGGGTGCCTAGGACTCTCAGACCGAACTCATCACTCGTTAACTACTGTTGCCCAGTGACTATGGTTGGTGCCATGGAGCAGAATAACCCACCCAAACCCTTGATCCCCCCCAAGTTGTGAGATATATTAAAATGATATATATATATATATATATATATATAATTAAAAAGTGAGATATATAAAAATATATAAAATGACCCAGAGGGATGGAATGGGGAGGGAGGAGGGAGGGGGGTTCAGGATGGGGAACACATGTATACCTGTGGCGGATTCATTTTGATATTTGGCAAAACTAATACAGTTATGTAAAGTTTAAAAATAAAATAAAATTAAAAAAAAATGTTTTAAGCCACAATATTTTGAGTTGATTTGTTAGGCAGCAATAGGTCACTGGAAGAGAGGGAGCAAGCGCCTTGGGGAGCCAGGCCAAGGATGCTGGCTGGGCCACCAGCAGGACTCAGGAGGGTGGGCAGGTGACACTCTGATGGGAAAAGGAAAGCAAAGAGAGCTTCATTTGCACCCTAATGGGGCTGTGGCTGGAGGAACAGGTAGTCAGTGGCCACCTCACCTCTCCCTGGCTGGCCCAAGCTTAGAGAGTCCTTGGTGGTCCTTGGCATTGACCTCATAGTGGAGGTGTCAACGTACCTTGTACTGATGACATGGGTCAGAAAAGCTACATATATAGAGGTCCTACTCAGTGCCAGGCACAGTGATGCATAGGTCCTTATAAACCCGGTACAACCCAGAGAGAGAGATGCAAATACTGCATCTATATAAGTAAAACTAAGGCTTGGAGAGGGTAAGTGAGCTGCCCAGGGACAGAGCTGGGGTTGGATTCTACGCTGTCTATTCCAAAGCTCCAGCTATGGCACTGTGACCTGGCCACACTAGAGGGGTCAGAGGGGTTTGAGGACCTCATTGCGGTAGTGGTGACCACAGCTCCCAGGGGTGTGACATGTGCATGCACCCAGGAGACGAGGCTGTGTTGCTCCCTGCCAGGATGAGGGTTTTTAAGTTTTTTCCATAGAAAAGAAGGTGGGGGGTGTAGGGGAGCCCAGGTTCCCTAAAACCCAGGGAATTAGGCCAGTAGTTCTTACCATGCTGCAGGACCCAGGCAAAGAGGCAGGATCTCTGCCCGCAGGAGAACAGGGCATTAGAGTGGGAAAACAGGAGTCCAGTCATGGCTGGGTGGCCGGCGAAGGAAAGGGCCCTTTGCCTCACCGAACCTCAATTTCCTCGTTTGTAGAAGGGAATAATCACAGTATCCGCCCTGCTATTCTTTCACTCATTCATTTATCCATTCGTTCATTCTCTCACTTACTCAGCAAGCACCTACTGAGCATCGACAGGACCAGGCTGGATGCAGCAGTGTGCCAGTGACATCCAGACCCCGGGCCAGTGCTTGCGGTCACGGAATGGGGAGAGATGATGGTCCTCAGACCCGGAACAGCTCCTTTTCCATCCGGGAGCTCTCTTTTCACTTCCGGGCAACGGCAGTGCTTATCACAGTGGAGGCTCAGAGATACTTCCTGGGGCCTCTGGGCGAAGGCCGCAGGGAGGTGAGCGGAACTTGGGCTGGAGAGGAGGCAGAAGCGGATGGTGGCTGATTCTCAAGGCCAAGTCCTGCGACAGTGAAATGGGTCCTCTGCCCGTGGCCATCTCAGGAGGGTGGGCTGGGTTGCAGAGGCAGATGGAGGAAGACTGGGTCTGGCTGGTTGAGGAGGCATCTGGGAGCCCCTCTGGGGTTCGGAACTGAGATTCAGGTCCCACCAGACTGCTCCAGAGTGTAGTCTGTTAAGGAGGCCTCAGGCCACCCCAAAATAGAGTGAGTTCTTTCCCTGTGTAGTTTTTTACAATTTCCAAAGCTCTTACCCTTTATGGCCTGAAAATATACATTAAGAGGGTCATTTTCCAGATGGGAATATTGAGGCTCAGAACAGCGGCTGGCTTGTCTAAAGTGATCCATTAAACTGAGACAAGAACTCACCTTCCTGGTCCCCTAGTGCTCTGTCTCACCCTGACTCCTCTCCTCTCCCTACTGACCTTCTCCCCGTGGAGTCCCATTGACCCCCGCTCCCCATCTACCTTCTCCCTGGGGCCCTGAGCGCCCCCGCCATCCCCATCCATGGTGATTCAGGAGCTGCCATCTTTCAAGAAGTGGGGAGATGCGACGGAAGAGCAGGCGCGCAGGCTGGAGTGCAATCCTACGTCCTCACACTCACCCCTGGCGGCCAGAGAGGACACCTTCTGTGCCTGGAGGCCAGGGGGCGGAACTCACGTTGCATCTCTTACTTTCAGGAGCACCTGTGATCCTCAGAGAACCCTGCCTGGTGAGGAATTTTACAAGTGAGGGATTTTTATCAAGAAATGATAAGACATGACCAAGATTTCCCAGTTAGCAGGTGCCAGAGCCAGGACACGAACCCTGGTCTGGTTCTGCATAAGCCTGGTTATTCTGCAGAGCCCTTTCTGAGTCTGGTGCCAAGAGAGGGAGGGTGGTGTCTGGGCAGCAGGATGGTCAGGCATTCGCGGGGGACGTGGAGTCCAGGTGTCTGGAGGCAGTGTAGATACGGCACCAGCCAGCAGGTGTCACTGTGACAGCCGTGCTCCCCAGAGTTCCCCCCCGGAAGGAGGCAGAGTGAGATCACGCAAAAGCAAGATTAGGATTTTTGTGAAAACAAGCAAGAGACAGCAAGGGTAAAACAGGGGCTATACCTCTACTGGAGATGGTGGGGAGGATGAACAATATCACTCATGAGGAGTCCAGCCAGGCGTTCAACAAGCAGGCGTGGTCCCCCTTTACCACCTGTGCAATCTTAATTTCTCTGTGGCTCAGTTTCCCCATCCATCAAATGGGAATTACAGCAGCTGCCTCACCGGCTCTCTGTGAGGATTAAGGGAGTTGATGTAACCCCGGCACATTGTAAGGGCTCGGTGAGGTTTAGTGTTGGCTATATTCCTCCTGTCAGTAGCATCCTCTCCTGTTGGGCCTCACAGCTTTATTTCCCACCACCCTCACAAACTCCACCAGTCACACTGAGGACCCTCTGTACACACAAGAGCAGGAAGCCAAGAATGTGGACAGAAATGCATATAAGGTGTACTCACCTGGAAGGTGAGGGAGTTTAGAAGTCCTTATCCTTGGCAGGTGACATACTATGTCTAGAAAACCCTAAAGATGCCACACCAAAACTACTAGAATGGAAACATGAATTCAGCAAGGTAGCACGATACAAGATTAACATACAGATGGACTTCCCTGGTGGCATACTGGATAGGAATCCGCCTGCCAGTGCAGGCGACACGAGTTCAATCCTTGGTCCAAGAAGATTCCACATGGGTGGAGCAACTAAGCCCATAAGTCACAACTACTGAGCTTGAGTTCTAGGGCCCTTGAACTGCAACTACTTGCACCCAGAACCTGTTCTCCACAACAAGAGAAGTCAGTGCAGTGAGAAGCCCGAACATTGCAACAAAGAGTAGCCCCCACTTGCCACAACCAGAGAAAACACACACACAGCAACGAAGACCCAGCACAACCAAAAAAAAAAAAAAAAAAAAGATTAACATATAGAAATCTATTGCATTTCTTTACACTAATAATGAAATATCAGAAAGGGATGATAAAAACAAAATCTCTTTAAAAATCACATTTTAAAAAAAAGCAAACAGGAATAAACCTGACCAAGGAAGTGAAAGGTTTATATACTGAGAACTCTAAGATAGTGTTAAAGGAAATTAAAGATGACTCCCGGGTAGCTCATACAGTAAAGAAACTGCCTGAAATGTGGGAGACCTGGGTTCGATCCCTGGGTTGGGAAGATCCCCTGGAGAAGGAAATGGCAACCCACTCCAGTATCCTTGCCTGGGAAATCCCATGGACGAAGGAGCCTGATGGGCTACAGTCCATGGGGTCACAAAGAATTGGACACGACTGAGCAACTAACACTTTCATAGAAATGGAGAGAGATCCCATGCTCTTGGATTGGAAGAATTAATATTGCTAAAATGGCCATAGTGAACTTCCCTGGTGGTTCAATGGTTAAGATCAGTCTGTCAATGGTGGAGACAGAGATTCCATCCTTGATCTGGGAAGATTCTGCATGCCAGGGGGCAACTAAGCCCGTGCACCACAGCTACTGAGCTGGAGTCCACGAGCCACAACCACTGAAGCCCATGTGCCTTAGAGCCTGTGCTCTGCAACAAGAGAAGCCTCTGCAATCAGAAGCCTGTGCAACACAATGAAGAGTAGCCTCTGCTTTCTCTGGCAACTAGACAAAGGCCATACACAGCAATGAAGACCTAGCACAGACAAAAGGAATTAATTAAGATAAGATCATTAAAACATCAAATTGTTTGCTTCCTAAAAAAATAAAAATGACCATAGTACTCAAAGCAAAATACAGATTTAATGCAATCCTTATCCATGTCCTTACCTATGAAACGGTGACAATAGCAGCGAATGAGCCATTGACACGAGTGAAACCCCAAGTCCAGTGCCCGGCACAGTAGCTGCAGGGCTGGTGCTGGTGCTGGAGGCTTGGGGATCCCCGCTCTCTTATAATCACCAACCATTTGTGATTCTTAATCTGATATTCGGGAACCTCTGTAGCAGATTGGGGTCCTTGTGACCTCGCAGTATTTCTGAAAGCCGGAGAACCATCTCTTGCTGAAATGGGAAGAGGTCATCAAGCTGATAAAGGAGCCAGTGCTCCAGGAGGTCATGTGGTGAGTCCTGCCCCACAGAGCTGGGACAGCTGCCTTGAGTAGTTGGGAAATAAATTATTAATCAATGCTCTCTTTAAAAAAAAAAAATCAGGTGAGGATGAGCATGGTGATTTCAAAAGTCTGGAGCCACTGATCTAGCTTCATTCCTCCCTTCTCCCCAGGGCCATTGTCTGGACAGAAACACTAACGCCCTAGTTTGGAGCCTAAAGATCCCAGTCTCGGAAGCAGCCCATCATTTGATGAGACAAGGGTCAGAAGGTGTCATTTTCATGTTATGATGGAAAGGAACTAACATTTATCTGGGACCTTCATATGTCAAGTGCGTTACAGGTATTCTTACTATCACAATAAACCTTTCAGATACTGCACCATGTTACACATGAGAAAAAATGAGGCTCAGGTTAAGTGATTTACCCAAGTCTCACTCATCCCTCCCTGATGACTTAACTCACTTTATTTCTTCTGTCTAGAGAGGCAATTCCCCACTGAGGGCAATGTCGCCCTGCAGGGATATCTGGCAATTGTCACTACTGAGGGTGGGGCTACATCCGGTGAGTGGAGCCCCAGGTTGCTGCTGAACATCCTACAGTGCACAGGATAGCTTCCCAAGGCAAGGAACCACCTGGCCCCAAGTTCAGACGGTAAAGAATCTGCCTGCAGTAAAGGAGACCTGGGTTCGATCCCTCGGTTGAGAAGAGCCTCTGGAGGAGGGCATTTGGCAACCCACTTCAGTATTCTTGCCTGGAGAATCCCATGGACAGAGGAGCCTGGCGGGCTACAGTCCATGGGGCTGCAGAGAGTCGGACATGACTGAGCGACTAACACTACTACTATTAGGTTGAAAATGTGGAGCTGGAGAAACTCTGATCTAGAGAAATCCAGGCGCTTCCCTCTGGGTCACTCTGGGAGGCCCTCCTTGAGTCCCCACTGGGAGAGGTTGCCCCTCCTCACCAACCCTGCAGCCACTGTCTGTCCTAATAGGTGCTGATCATGCTGCCTCGAATCAGAGCTTTCAGTAAATGGTGCTGGATTGATAATCAATAAATGCTTGTTGGCTTAACACACAAGGCAGTGCCTGTCTATTAACTCCTTGCTTCAATTAGGCTGGCAATTCCTAGCATTTTAGGACTGGAAAGAAATACCCCGAGGCCTCTTTGTTCTGGTCATCCTAACTGAGCACTACCATCCCTCACTTGCATTGTCTTGATAGCGTCTGACCTGGTCTCCGTGCTCCAGTCCTTGACCTCTTACAGTGTATTCTTCATACAGTATCCCAAGGGATTCTTCCTAGTTCTATAGTTTCCCATCTCAGATCAGAAACTAAAGCCCTTATGGTGGTGTTCAAGCCAATACAGTGTCAGACATTCACACCCTTATCTCTCTGACTTTGTCTCCTCCCACTCTCCCCTTTCCTTGCTTTGAGCCACAGTAGCGTCCTGCGGCCGGGAGGAGCAACCCCACGCCCGAGGCCAGGGGCAGTGGCCGGGAGGACCAACCTCACGTCCAAGGATCCATGGCTGCACGGGCGCAGGAGGGCCTAGAGGAGCTATCCCACGTTGAAGGTCAGAAAGGGTGGCAGTGAGGAGATACCCCTCGTCCAAGGTAAGGAGCAATGGTTGCGCTTTGCTGGAGCAGCCGTGAAGAGATACCCCACGCCCAAGGTAAGAGAAACCCAAGTAAGACGGTAGGTGTTGCAAGAGGGCATCAGAGGGCAAACACACTGAAACCATACTCACAGAAAACTAGACAATCTAATCACACTAGGACCACAGCCTTGTCTAACTCAATGAAACTAAGCCATGCACATGGGGCCACCCAAGATGGGCGGGTCATGGTGGAGAGATCTGACAGAATGTGGTCCACTGGAGAAGGGAATGGCAAACCACTTCAGTATTCTTGCCTTGAGAACCCCATGAACAGTATGAAAAGGCAAAATGATAGGATACTGAAAGAGAAACTCCCCAGGTCAGTAGGTGCCCAATATGCTACTGGAGAAGAGTGGAGAAATAACTCCAGAAAGAATGAAGGGATGGAGCCAAAGCAAAAAGAATACCCAGCTGTGGATGTGACTGGTGATAGAAGCAAGGTCCGATGCTGTAAAGAGCAATATTGCATAGGAACCTGGAATGTCAGGTCCATGAATCAAGGCAAATTGGAAGTGGTCAAACAAGAGATGGCAAGAGTGAACGTCGACATTCTAGGAATCAGCGAACTGAAATGGACTGGAATGGGTGAATTTAACTCAGATGACCATTATATCTACTACTGCAGGCAGGAATCCCTCAGAAGAAATGGAGTAGCCATCATGGTAAACAAAAGAGTCCGAAATGCAGTACTTGGATGCAATCTCAAAAATGACAGAATGATCTCTGTTTGTTTCCAAGGCAAACCATTCAATATCACAGTAATCCAAGTCTATGCCCCAACCAGTAATGCTGAAGAAGCTGAAGTTGAACGGTTCTATGAAGACCTACAAGACCTTTTAGAACTAACACCCCAAAAAAGATGTCCTTTTCATTATAGGGGACTGGAATGCAAAAGTAGGAAGTCAAGAAACACCTGGAGTAACAGGCAAATTTGGCCTTGGAATACGGAATGAAGCAGGACAAAGACTAATAGAGTTTTGCCAAGAAAATGCACTGGTCAAACAAACACCCTCTTCCAACAACACAACAGAAGATTCTACAGATGGACATCACCAGATGGTCAACACCGAAATCAGATTGATTATAGTCTTTGCAGCCAAAGATGGAGAAGCTCTATACAGTCAGCAAAAACAAGACCAGGAGCCGACTGTGGCTCAGACCATGAACTCCTTATTGCCAAATTCAGACTTAAATTGAAGAAAGTAGGGAAAACCACTAGACCATTCAGGTATGACCTAAATCAAATCCCTTATGATTATACAGTGGAAGTGAGAAATAGATTTAAGGGCCTAGATATGATAGATAGAGTGCCTGATGAAGTATGGAATGAGGTCTGTGACATTGTACAGGAGACAGGGATCAAGACCATCCCCATGGAAAAGAAATGCAAAAAAGCAAAATGGCTGTTTGGGGAGGCCTTACAAATAGCTGTGAAAAGAAGAGAAGTGAAAAGCAAAGGAGAAAAGGAAAGATATAAAAATCTGAATGCAGAGTTCCAAAGAATAGCAAGAAGAGATAAGAAAGCCTTCTTCAGCAATCAATGCAAAGAAATAGAGGAAAACAACAGAATGGGAAAGACTAGAGATCTCTTCAAGAAAATCAGAGGTACCAAGGGAACATTTCATGCAAAGATGGGCTCGATAAAGGACCAAAATGGTACAGACCTAACAGAAGCAGAAGATATTAAGAAGAAATGGCAAGAATACACAGAAGAACTGTACAAAAAAGATCTTCATGACCCAGATAATCACGATGGTGTGATCATTGACCTAGAGACAGACATCCTGGAATGTGAAGTCAAGTGGGCCTTAGAAAGCATTACTATGAACAAAGGTAGTGGAGGTGATGGAATTCCAGTTGAGCTATTCCAAATCCTGAAAGATGATGCTGTGAAAGTGCTGCACTCAATATGCCAGCAAATTTGGAAAACTCAGCAGTGGCCACAGGACTGGAAAAGGTCAGTTTTCATTCCAATCCCAAAGAAAGGCAATGCCAAAGAATGCTCAAACTACCGCACAATTGCACTCATCTCACACGCTAGGAAAGTAATGCTCAAAATTCTCCAAGCCAGGCTTCAGCAATATGTGAACCGTGAACTTCCTGATGTTCCAGCTGGTTTTAGAAAAGGCAGAGGAACCAGAGATCAAATTGCCAGCATCCGCTGGATCATGGAAAAAGCAAGAGAGTTCCAGAAAAACATCTATTTCTGCTTTATTGACTATGCCAAAGCCTTTGACTGTGTGGATCACAATAAACTGTGGAAAATTCTGAAAGAGATGGGAATACCAGACCACCTGACCTGCCTCTTGAGAAATCTGTATGCAGTCAGGAAGCAACAGTTAGAACTGGACATGGAACAACTGACTGGTTCCAAATAGGAAAAGGAGTACGTCAAGGCTGTATATTGTCACCCTGTTTATTTAACTTCTATGCAGAGTACCTCATGAGAAACGCTGGACTGGAAGAAACACAAGCTGGAATGAAGATTGCCGGGAGAAATATCAATAACCTCAGATATGCAGATGACACCACCCTTATAGCAGAAAGTGAAGAGAAACTAAAAAGCCTCTTGATGAAAGTGAAAGTGGAGAGTGAAAAAGTTGGCTTAAAGCTCAACATTCAGAAAACAAAGATCATGGCATCCAGTCCCATCACTTCATGGGAAATAGATGGGGAAACAGTGGAAACAGTGTCAGACTTTATTTTTGGGGGCTCCAAAATCACTGCAAATGATGACTGCAGCCATGAAATTAAAAGACGCTTACTCCTTGGAAGGAAAGTTATGACCAACCTAGATAGCATATTCAAAAGCAGAGACATTACTTTGCCAACAAAGGTTCGTCTAGTCAAGGCTATGGTTTTTCCTGTGGTCGTGTATGGATGTGAGAGTTGGACTGTGAAGAAGGCTGAGCGCCGAAGAATTGATGCTTTTGAACTGTGGTGTTGGAGAAGACTCTTGAGAGTCCCTTGGACTGCAAGGAGATCCAACCAGTCCATTCTGAAGATCAGCCCTGGGATTTCTTTGGAAGGAATGATGCTAAAGCTGAAACTCCAGTACTTTGGCCACCTCATGAGAAGAGTTGACTCATTGGAAAAGACTCTGATGCTGGGAGGGTTTGGGGGCAAGAGGAGAAGGGGACGGCAGAGGATGAGATGGCTGGATGGCATCACTAACTCGATGGACATGAGCCTGAGTGAACTCCGGGAGTTGGTGATGGACAGGGAGGCCTGGCGTGCTGCGATTCATGGGGTTGCAAAGAGTCAGACATAACTGAGCGACTTATCTGATCTGAGCCTCCTTGTTTCCTTCTAGTATTCGGGCTTCTACCTCAGGGCCTTTGCACTTGCTATTCCCTTTGTCTTCTAACTTCTTCAGGTATTTTATCAAAACAATTTCTCAGGGACTTCCCTGACGGTCCAGTGGTTAAGACTCTGCACTCCCAATGCAAGGAGTGTGGGTTTGATCCCTGGTCACTTGGGGAACCAAGATCCCACATGCCATACGGTGCATGGCCAGGGGGAAGAAACCTTTCTTATGGACTTGATGTCCAATTTAAATCAGAATCGATCCCTCTCCTGCCTTCCCTGCCCTACCCTCTTTTGCTCCACGACAATTATCTGACAAACCATATAATTTACTGCTCTGCCTTTGTGTGTATCCTCCCATAGATTCCCCCCAGGAGAGCAGTGATTATGTCCTGCTTTGTTCACTTCGTATCCCCAGTGCCTGGTACACAGTAAATTCTTAATCAATATTTGAAGAATGAATTCAGATGCTCCGGTCCCAGTGAATTGGAATCTGGTACATGAGTGGAGCCCAGAAATCTGTATTTTAAAAACACACCCCAAGTACAGGTAGGGTGGAGAAGCCCCATCCCAGAACGTCAGCAGTAAAGAAACCCAGGAATATTCTGCCAAGTCCAGTCCTCTCATGTCATGAAGAAGTCGCCAAGGCCAGAGGTGGGAAGGAGTGGCCCCAGGTCCCAGGGTGAGGAGAGGGCAGAGGGGAATCTCAAACTTCAGTATTGGAAGGCCAACACAGGGCTCTCTCTGCACCTCGTCGGCCTGGACCTCATCAGACTGGTATCAGGGGAATCGCTGAGTCTGAGACTCGGGGCACGGTGTGGTCCCCAGCTCAGGTGGTGGTGGGCAAACTCAGATCTGTCTTTGCTCAAACTAACCCAGTGGTGAAGTTGTCAGTGTTAAAGTTCAAGAGTTGATCCTACCTTTTGACACGATTAACCCATTTTTTAAAAAATTTAAGACTGTAACAAGTATTAACAAATGAAATTTAAACTTTAGAGAGCCTCTAGAGTTCTGCGGGGGATGGCAGGCATAATTTGGGTAGGCCTTCCATGACCCTGGTAGCTCAGACGATAAAGTGTCTGCCTACAATGCAGGAGACCCGGGTTTGATCCCTGGGTCGGGAAGATCCCCTGAAGGAAAGCAACCCACTCCAGGACTCTTGCCTGGAAAATCCTATGGACTGAGCAGCCTGGTAGGCTACAGTCCATGGGGTCGCAAAGAGTCGGACACAACTGAGCGACTTCACTTCACTTCCATGACCCTGGAGGAGGGAAAGTTTCAAAAATGTTTGGAGGCCTCTTTACCTGGTTCTAGAATTTCCCAAACCTGGATCACTCTGGGCATTTGGGAAAAACATAGGTTCCTGCTGCTGCCCAGATGTTGGGTTCAGTGTGGCTCAGGTCAGGCTTAGGAATTTGGATTTTTAAGGCATTCTCATGCTCTGTAAACGTGAGAAGCTTGGCCTGTCAAGCGCCAGTAGCCTGTGGAGTAATGAACCTTACAAGGCAACGAGGTCTGGTGTCAGGCACTCCCTCTGTTTAGAAACAGGAAGACCCAATCCTAACTTATTCAAGCAAACACTAGTCTGTCTACAAATCCCAGGAGACTCTTGTGTTTGTCAAATGCACCTTGGGGAATTCGTATTTTAGTGCTTCAAAGAATGGCTTGGGCAGCTTTATGACTCAATAGTCATTGGAAGATCCATCCTAGCTGGATTATTCGAACGTGCAGAGGTTGCCAGGAAATGGCCCCAGGGTAGCAGAAGCTGCACTTGGTCTTCGTTGCTGCACGTGGGCGTCTCATTACCCTGGCTCTTGTTGCAGAGCACGGGCTTCAGTAATCGTGGCATACGGGCTTAGTTGCCCTGCAGGATGTGGCATCTTCCCTGACCATGGATCGAACCTGTGTCTCCTGCATTGGCAGGTGGATTCTTAACCACTGGACCACCAGGGAAGTCCCTGTGCTGGGCTTTGTGGGAAGGCCAGCTTAACTAGTTTCTAGAGTGATGAACGGGGACCAAGGGATGCCTGAGTCCTGCAGTTCATGCTGATCGTGACTCTACTGCAGGGGCCATCCCAAGTTTATACACATAGAGCTCCTGGTCACACTCACACCTCCAAGAACACATGTTTACACAGAGAAGAGGGAAACCCTAAACCTCTTCCAGACAAAACACTGCTTCCTGCTTCCCTCCTCCAACCCACTGTTCCAGCCCTGCCAGTTCTCGCTAGAGGACAATTCTGAGTAGCTTCTGCTGAAAGTCCTTCAATAGCTACCCCCACACACCTACCCCCCCACCCCACCTCCCTGGGTTTGACATTCTGATGCATTCTGGTTTGACATTCAGGGCTGCAGGACAGGACTCCTTCCCTGTGGAAGGTAGAATAATGACCTCCCGCTCTGGCAAAGATGTTCCCATTCTAATTTCTGGAAACTGTGAATGTGATAGATGGCAAAAGGGACTTTGTAGATGGGATTAAAGACTCTGAGAGGAGGAAACTATCCTGGACACAGATCCTTCTAAGTGGAGAACCTTTCCTGGCTGTGGTTAGAGAGATGTGATAATGGGAAAAAGGATCAGAGAGCTGTGATGTCACTGGCTTTGAAGAGGGAGGCCAAGAGCTAAGAAATGCAGGGAGCCTCTAGAAGTTAGAAAAGACCAAGGAGATGTATTCTCCCCTAGAGCCACCAAAAGTGCAATCCTCTAGACATCTTAATTTTACCCCAGTGAGACCCATGATGGACTTCTACTGAACTTTAAGATAACAAATGTGTATTTCTTTAAGAGACTAAAGTTGTGATAATTTATGATGGCAAGAAATCTAATACATTCCCCACTGAACCTTCCTCCAGCTAGCTCGTCTCTGGCCATTCTTACCCTAGACACCACGGGCTTTCCTCCTTCCCTACCTTTGCTCATGCTGTTAGTTCCTATTAACAACTACCTTTCATGCTAAACTGTCCTTAGCATTGACCACCTGCTCTCAGCATCCACCCTTCCACCTGACCACTCCACGGGCTCCCCACTAGACCATAAACTCCTTGATTTACTTCCCTCTGACTCCACAACCAGGAGTGGTCCACAGAGGTTGGCATAGTGGATGGACCTGTCATGCTTATGTGGAACCTCTGGTTCTTGGCCCTTACTGCAAGGTCACCTGGAGATCTTGAAAATCTCAGTTCTACCAAATCACTGTGGAAGAATGGGAGACAGCTCCACATGTGTTATTGGGAGATTTCCAAGAGTTAGGTTGAAAAAAGTAGAGTTGAAGAGTAAGTAACATATTTTACCATTTGTGTGAAAAGGGGGGAAAATTTTATATAATTTAAAAAAATTGACTATCTTTGGAAAGATATGAAAAATAGGTGAAGAGTACATAGCCCCCTGAAACTTTCTGAATTCTGCGTCATATATACATATTACTTATTTACACACAAAAATAAATGTTTAAGATTCAAAAGACTGATTCTCGTGGTGTGGTCAGTAAAAGAGCCAGGATGTCCCAGTTGGGAGGCAGGAATCTGTCTAAAGCACTGTCTGCCAGTTTATTCCAAGTCAGGAACTGAATCATCAGAAGAGGGCAGAGCCAAGATGCCAATGATATTTGAAAGCATAATCTTAAAATGCACTTAATCAGAAAAATAGAAAGCTCTCCAAGGGATTGTGAAGCAAGACAGGGAGGATCATTTGTCCAAAGCCACACAGCCAGCCAGAGGCACAGGCCAGTGTCCCAGGAATGTTTGATCATGACAATGACATAGGTTCCCAACCTCTGCCCACCCTTCATACAGAGACTTTTCCCTTAGAAGACCCTGCTAACTCACGGGCAGGACAGGAAGAGAGAAAACACAGTCTTTAATCAACCCACCTGCACAGAAACCAGGGCAACACTCCCTGCCTTGCAAGTTCCCAGTGAGACGAAAACCTGGTCTCCTTGGGAAAAAAAAACCATCTTATAAAAACAAAAGGCTTCAAAGCACCAGTGGCTAAACCTGCTGAGTAGAAAAGGGGTTCGGGGTGAGATGACAGCTGGCTGGGGGTGGGAGGAGAGGGCTGGAGGCAGGAGTTGGCCCAGGGGCAGAGCAGCAGCCAGGCTGGAGGGAACCATCACACTCTTGAGCTGCACCTGTAGCTGGTCAGGGCTGATCTCAGGTCCCGCAGTGACCAGAGAAATGCCCAGGGTTGGCTCTTCAGCATAGACCTGCACACTAGATGTTGGGGTGGGGTCCGAGTTCAGGATATTTTGGCCTTAGACAGGAGGGGATGGCAGATCAGCATGTGGAGAGTGAGGAATGGTCACCATGGAGGGGCTCAGGTGTACGACCATCCATACTTCCACCTGGTTCCCCCGGGCCTCCCACCCTCCCTAAGCCAGGGCCACTCCTGTTTCACAAACTGGAAGCTGAGGCCCAATCCTCCTGCCCTCGGATTCACCAGCCAGCACACGGGATGCAGGGTCCTCAGAGGTGTCTGAGGAGGGAGGTGAGGAGACTGAGCCCTTACGTCGACTTGCTCTTAAGGAAGAGTGCTGGCCCTCCAGACCCCTCTCCCCAGTGGCATCCCTCCCCCACTCTGCCTCTCCGGAACAACTTCTGGGGTTGTTAGAAGTTGCTTCTGGACACCAAAACGATCATGAACGCTGGTGATCTTTCAACACTGGTGGCCAGGCAGCACAGATGAGCCCTTTTCCATGCTGGAACCACTGGTCTTTTCATCAGATGAAGTGGATGGTGTCCTTAGAGGTTGGCAAAGTTGCTGAGGGGGTGAGGGGTCATGGGTGCAGCAGCCTCAGGGACCTGGGAGGGAGTGGGGCAATGGGGTTGTGTCCCCCCTTTGCTAGAGAAAGCTCGAAAGCTTTGCCAAGGGTGGGCAGAGGCCGAGTCTAAGAAGGCTTCCGTGTAGGTCAGGCAGAATTCAGGGCTCTGGGATCTGTCCATCCCGTGCTCAACAAGAGAACGGGTATATTGCTTTAAGAGAGGCGTTGGCAAGTGGTGGCGGTGGTATGTGAGAGTGGTGTATGCCATATGGGTTCTAGAGTGTCCAAGTTGGAAGGGGGCTTGGAAATGGAATTCAGAAACTGGACACTGGGTTTTAGAGCCTGAAACTACAGATGATATACTGTATTCAAGGCCTGCCTCCACCAAAAGCCCAGCTGTGTGACCTCAAGCAAATCACTTTACATCTCTGGGACTCAGTTTCCATATCTGCAAAATGGGGATTATAGCAAAACCCCAGTATAGTCCAGAGAATTGAGAGTCAAATGAAAAGGCTAGGAAGAGCTCCATTTACTAAGGGATTATTTTAATTATTTGAGGTGAGAAGCTAAGGCCCAGAGAAGACAAGGGCTTTGCCAGATGTCACACAGAGTTAGTGATGGAGCTGCGATTAGAACCCAGGACTCCTCCTCTTCATGGTTCGGGGGAACTTTCCCCAGGGCTGGTGAATAAATGTGGGGAGATGGGGTGTGTGTGTCTCTCCTGCCCTTTCCCTCTGGACAGGGGACAGGATGCTGGGGGAAGAAGGGAGAAAGGGGAGGCTGGAGAAGGGCGGGGGGGTCTCCCGCACACGTCAAGGCTGAGATTAAAAAAAAAAAAAAAATACAAACCCCGCGATTCTCCCCGCCACACCCTGCTCCCCGCCCCACCCCTCAAGTCCAGGCTGCTAAGGGCCAAGTCTAAGTCCGCTTCAGACCCAGATCCAGCCGGCTCAGGCTGCAGTCAGTCAGGGAGCCGCCAGGGGGCGCGCCTGCCATTTTGGCCAGAGCTCGCGGCAGCGGCGGTCAGTCTAGCCGCGGCGGTGGGCGTGGGGCAAACGCTACCCAGACCTGCAAGAAACAAAAACCAATTAGGGAAGCGGACCACTGAATAGGGAGGCGGAGAGATCCGCCTGCCCTCTCCGCTCCCCCCTCCCTTCTTTCTCCTACACTAATGCCGGGGTCCCTCCACCCGACACGGCTCCGCGCCATGACCCACGTGTACAGAGGCTGCAGTTGTAAATGCGACGTCTTCTGGGGCGCCTGGTATCCGTAGGAGTCAAAACCGCCGATGAAATCGACTGCGGAAGGGGAGATGGCACGTGGTTAGAGAGATGATCCTGTGGATAGGCGAGGTGATGGGAGGCTGGGTCTTGAAAGGGAGGAATCTGAGACCACATCGGGTACAGGGCCTGCGGGGTTGAGCTTTGCTGTAACATCCCGAGGGATGGGCCAAGGCCTGAGATAGAGAGCTGGAGCGTAGATGCGGAGGGCTGTTGTTTAAGGCAGAAGGCTGTGGGGTGGGAGTGAGGGAGCGAGCAGGGAGGCAAGACCTTCCGAGGGGCTGTAGTGGGACGAACTGGGAATGGGTGGTGCTTGACTGGAGTGAGGCTGTGGACCCCTCCGAGGGGACAGGATGGGGCCTAAGGGGCAGGTAGTGGGGCAGTGCCTTGGCTTGGGCACCTGGACATCTGGTCCTTATCCAGAATGGGCCGGCTATGCAGGTCCCCACCCAGCCTAGTCTCAGGGACCCCTTAACTGACCCAGGGCTCCCTCCCGCTCGGGCCCCTGTCCAGGGTGCTGACGACATGGGGTTCCCGACTTCCCTAGGGGTTCCGGACTCACAGCTGTCCTCCTCTTCCAGGAATACTTTGCTCACGTAGCAGGCGAACACGAAGCCGAACAGCTGGGGGAGGACACAGCGCATCAGAAAGAGAGGGAGGAGTGGGAAGCTCTTTCTTCACCCCCTGCCTGGCCCTGCCCACCCTGGCTGGAGGGGCCAAATGTGCTGAGAGGAAGGCAAACCCATAACAACTTCCCAAGTTTAATGACTGTGCCTTAAACTTAATACACTTGGTTCTGTTCTCCGTTCTGGGTGTGACTTTGAACAAGTGATTATTTTACCTCTTTGTTTCTCCAGTTGGACCTGGGCGATATCTTACTGGCTTGTTAAGAGGAAAGAGGGTTATGTAACTGTGTGTGTTAGTGCCAAGGGCAGGGCTGGGATGGGCAGGGGGACAGAAACTCACAGCCAAGAAGATCTGCAGGGCACTGCTAAGTGCTTCAATGTAGGGGTAGTCGAGCAGGCAGCCGGTGACTGAGATGACATGGTGGTCCTCCAGGGCCAGGCGGGAGTTCAGGACAGGTGTCACCAGGCAGCCTGGCCCGTTCTCCATCCACCAGGAGCGGTGCAGGGATGTGTTGAAGGTCATGATGAAGTCCCGGTCCTAGGGGCAGAGGGGCCTAGGATACTGAGCTGGGGGGAGGGTGAAGATCCTTCCCAGGTTCCAGGAGACCTTATATAAATGTCTACTTCACACCTGGGTTATAACAGCTTCCCTTCCTGGCTTGATTTGTGAAAGGTATGGTCCGTATCTGCAAGTCTACGTGTGGCCAGTAGGTGGCGCTAGATGATCATGCCGGGCTGCTACAGCCCCACAGGAACCTCAGAATTTCAGGGCGGGAAAGGATATTAATGGTGACCGGTTCCCCTTTGCCAGCTGTTAGTGAAATCTCCAATACAGACCTTCACAGCTCATTCAACCTCTCCACTGCTCCCTGTGTGTGACCCTGGGCAAACCTCTCCTCTCTTTAGTCCTTGGTTTCCTCTTGAAATGGAGAAGGGGCTGACTAATCAGTTCTCACCCACGTATGCATCTGTGTTTCCCAATCCATTCACTCATATGGTCCATTAACAAATATTCACTGCATACCGACTGGGTGCCAAGCACTGAGATGTGCGATCTCCCTCCGCAACCACATGAAATTGGAGTTTCTATTAACTGCACTTACTAGATGAGGAAACTGATGCTCAGAGAGGGTAAGCCACCTGCCCAAGGTCACACAGCTAGGAAATGTTTGAGCTGGGATTTAAATCTAGCAAAGTACGAAGCCAAGTGCTCTCATTCATGTATTTCGCCTCCTTTCTATCTAAAACTAGGAGTTGTGCCCTCTGGATTTGTTCTTCTCCAAGTTAAATACTCCCACTTTCTTCAACAGTTCTCCATGTGACATGGTCTGTTCAGTTTTCCCAGAACAGACTCTACTACCTAGTCTCTTTCTCATCTGAAAAATATTGATCAGAATTGGGCTCAAATCTTCACGGTCTAAGCCATACAAAGCATGTTGCATTTTCACTTCTTTTGCACTGAACATGTGTGAAGCCTAAGAGAAGTCTTCTGGGTCATGACATATTGATGGTTTCTTCTGAGACTGTGATCAACTGGAACCCCAACCCATCTTCATTCAGACTGCCCTTCAGCTTCATCATTTGTTTTTGAGAAGTACAGAGGAGGCCAGAAATGAAAATGTGGGGGTGGAGGGGGAGCACAGATTACTCCAATGTGTAGAGAGTGTTCTCTTTAGGAGATGACACCCCAGACCCACACCACAGGAGCCCTCGGGGCAGGGGATGCCAGGCTTTGCCCTCTGACAATGCCAGGCCCGAGGCTTACCTGGGACAGCTGTCCAACCTCCAAATAGAAGCAGATGATAAAAGCATTCCAGCCAACCCAGAGCACCAGCCAGGCTGCATACTGGGGAAAGCAGAGGGGGGGGTCAGGGCAGGGCCTGGGGGAGTGGGGAGGGGGCGGGTCAATGGACTAAAGAGACCTCTGCAGGGAAATTATGACAGTGCCTCACTCAGAGAGCACTTCTCAGTGTATAAATCATCTTACAACCAGGCTCCCTTACGAGAGCCCTGCAGGGAAAGCGCCGTCTTTCTCTTTAAAGCTAAGCTAAGGCTCAGAGAAGAGGTTTACGTTTTCCAAGATCACACAGCTAGGAAGAGGTAGGGCTGTCATGCAAACCCAAGTCCTCTGGTAGGTAGTCCTATCCACTCTGTAGAGAACAGAGACACCAGACGGCATCCTGCGCATGGCCAAGAACTAGAGAGGAGCTCGCGGTTGCTGTTGTTTAGTTGCTAAGTCGTGTCCGACTCTTTTGTGACCCCATGGACTGTAGCCTGCCAGGCTTCTCTGTCCATGGGATTTTTCAAGAGTACTGGAGTGGGTTGCCATTTCCTCCTCCAGGGGATTTTCCCAACCCAGGGATCGAACCCATATCTCTTACAGATTCTGCATTAGCAGTTGGGTTTTTTGATCACTGAGCCACCTGGGAAGCCCAAGGAGCTGGATGATTTCCACCCAAATCCTATGCCTGTGATTCTAATGGCAGCCTCCTGGCAGACAGTGCTGTTTACAGAGGTGCCTGGGGCATTCCTGAGGACTGGAGAGAAGAGTCCTCTTAGGTGAGGGAGAGCTTTGGAAGGACCCTGTTCACCTGGCTTCTGGAACTGAGCCTGTTGGAGGTGGGGAAACTCAGCCTAGAATGAGGGTGAGTGGGCTCGGGGGTGGGAGGGGCATGAAATTACATGTCATCAGTATTTGAGGCGTCAGGCATTTATGAAGCAAACCTACCAAAGAGCCTTTTCCCTCAAAAGAGGTGTGTGAATGGGTCACTGCGGAAGAGCAGCAGACGAGGATGAGACCAGCTGAAAACAGGAGTTTGATCTTCAAGGACCAGGGCTTAGAAAGAGGACGTAGGTGGAGGGAGCCAGGGACACAGTTTACTCCTGGGATTGGGCACAGGAGGCACTGGCCTCAGAATCACACGAGTCTCTCTAGACCACATGCTTGATAAACATCAAGGGACAAGAGCCAAGCCTTCCTGAAGCAACTTGAGAAACCAGACCAGACCAAGTGCATCCCTCACAGGGACCTACTGGGGCCGCGTGGGGATGCGGCAGAAGCCTTCGCTCTGGCAGCGATGCTGTAACCCTGCCACTTATTAGCTGTGTGACTCAAGGAGTCCTCGTCACCTTTCTGAGCCTCATTTCCTCATCTGGAAAATGGAGACAGTAAGATACACCTCGCAGGGCTGTCGTAAAGGTAAGTAAAGCTAGTGAAACTCTTGGCATGTGCCTGGCACATGGGAAAGTGAAGTATGAAAGTGAAAGCCACTCAGTCGTGGCCGACTCTTTGCGACCCCATGGACTGTCCACGGAATTCTCTAGGACACAATACTGGAGTGGGTAGCCTATCCCTTCTCCAGGGGATCTTCCCAACCCAGAAATCAAACCGGGGTCTCCTGCATTGCAGGCAGATTCTTTACCAACTGAGCTATCAGGGAGCTCTGGCACATGGGAAGCACTCGCTCAGTGATGCATCTGGTTAATAGTTGGACTTTTCCGTAGAAAATTCTTTAGGAAAGTACTAATCTTGTCTCCACTGAGCAAAGAAGCACTGGGATTTGGATATCACCAGCCAGGCTGGAGCCAAGACTCAGGCAGGGGTCTAGGTGCCCGGGGTTGGGGGGCAGCTCTGGCTGGAGAATGAGGTGGGAATGGATGGGGATGAGAAAGAGGGAGTTGGTTTGGGGAGGGGCTGAGTGAGCCATACCAGAATGAGGTACCGGGAGCGGTACTGCACGGTGCCAAAGATGCCCAGGATAACTGCCATGATGTGCAGGAAGTTGGCTAGGATCGGAGCCCACTGGTAGCCCAGGAAGTCAAAGATCTGCCGCTCCAGCGCAGCCACCTGTGGGAAAGAGCAGGCTGAGGCCACGTCACTCCCTAAAGGAGGAAGACGGGGACTCCTCCTCAACCTTGTGGAGCAGGGGACACCAGTTACCAGGGTGATGAGGCACCATGACCTGACTGCACACACGTCTCAAGGTCACCCCAGCCTGGAGTACCCAAGGGGATACTGGGAGGTGAGGACGAATTGGTGAGGATGAGAGAGGGATGGAGCCCTGGTGATCACTTTGGGGTGGGCTAATGGGAGACGGGAGCCAGGGTTCAGAACACCGTCCTCCCTGCCAAGAAGCCTCCCCGCCTGGCACCTGCAGCTTCCCAGGGGGGTGGGTCTCAGTGGAATCAGGATTCAGACTGGCTACCCCTAGCACTGGTCTAGGGATGAGCCATGGCTCTGGAGGACCCAGGGAAGCCGGTAGGACTGAATTTCCTCTTTTAAGGACCCCTCTCTGGAGGTTGTCCTGGCCCAGGGGATCCATGGGCTGCAGAGAAAGGGATTTGCCTTCCTTTTTCTCCTCCTGCTTCCACACTAACTTTGTGCTCCTTGGCAGTGCCTTCCCATACTGATGCTTGTGTTCGGTCACATGACTTGCTTCATTCAATGAGATGTGAGCCAAGAGGAAGCAGGTGAAAAAGCTTGAAGAACGCTGGTGCATTGGAGCTTGCCCACTTTTTACACTGATAACACAGAAAACAACTTTTGAAAGATCTCAAGCTCACTTTCAGGAGGACAAGAGGGTATGGGGAAAAGAACCAAGGCACCCCAGCCGACAGCCACACCAATGCACACGAGTGAGGCCATCCTAGATCACTCAGATGCTAGCCAACCCACCAACAGACCAAAGACATGTCCCTGGACCAAAGAAGCTCCAGCTGACTCACAGAATCGTGAGCTAAATCAAGCGGTTGTTTTATTTTTTGTTTTTATTACTGTTTTTAAATTTTCAGCCACATCATGCAGCTTGTGTGATCTTAGTTCCCCGAATCAGGGGTTGAACCTGGGCCCATGGCAGTCAAAGCCCTGAGTCCTAACCACTGGACTGCCAGGGAACTCCCTAAAATGGTTGTGTTTGCACCACTACATTTTGGAGGGATTTGTTATGCAGCAGGAGGTAACTGATATAGGACTCGATCAACAGTCCCTTTCCAGTAGCCCCTGATTCAACCTTTCAGCTGATACACTTAGAAACAAAGGTCCCAAGGATACCAATGCTTATTGATCGTCCCATATCCCTTCTTCTGTTGACAGAATGTATCTCTTTGTTTTGGAAACTGCCTCCCAGACCCTCAGTCCATGTGTACTGATTTCTGTGGTGGGCTCAGGACCCAAGTCGAAGTAAATAAGCAGCACACAGTGATCTGCTCATGGATGGGCACTCTCTCTGCGCTCTGCCCCTGAGAGTTGCCTGGATATTTGCTGGGGGATCAGGACAGAGATGCTGCCTGTCCGCCAAGATACCTGGATGGGTATAGTGTCAGCTGAGAGCTCCTGGGGACTGTCTTTGCCACCACGCAGGGGACAGCCTGCTTGAGGAGGAAGCCAGAGCTAAGGGGCAGAGAGTGAGGAAAGAAGAGTGAACACGCAAGGGGAGGGTCTGGGAGACCTTGTTTTGGGTCTGAGGATCCAGCCACGACTAAGCGAATTCTCCCTCCTTGTACTGATTTCTGTCACTTATACCCAAGAATCCTGCCTACATAGAAGGAGAGAGAAGAGAGTCTGTCTAGGTAGGGAGAGATGATCCTAATAAAATAAGGTCCCAGAAGGCTTTTTCCTGGCCAGGAGGCAGGAGGGGGTGAAGGTGATGGTACCACACAGATGGTAAAGCTTGGGCAGAGGCCCAACCCTGGCATCCACTGACCTGGCACCAGCCTGCCTCTTGCTGGTGACTCCCCTCCCAGGGCTCTGCAGGTTGCAAAGAGCTTTCCAAGTTCATCTCTCATTGGATACTTCTTGGCAGAAAGGCACCGCTGAGATCATTAGCTCAGAGGAAAGCAACGATGAGGCCCAGAGAGAGGAAGTGACTTGCCCAAGGTCACACAGCAGGTTGGTGGCAGAGCCAGGCAGACACCCTGCCTTTCTCTGCCTTCTGTCCCATTTTGGCACCAACACGCCACCTTTCCCGGTTGGCACTGGCTTGGGAGTTTAGACATGTGGTTTCTGGTTGAGGTTCTAACACTGACTCCTGGTTTACTTGGGCAAGCTACCTTCTCTGTGGGTCTTGGGCTCCTCTTTACACAGACGCTGCCAGACTAAATAATCTAAGGGCCCTTCTGGTCTTGAATTCAATGGCCTGAACCCAAAGCTCCTGCCCCAAGTCTGTTCTCCTTTCTACCTTGACTCTGTGAGGCCCTGGGGAGCCCTGGTGGTTTGAGGTCCGGATGGGTGCTCTAGACTCAGCTGGCATGGGATCCTGGAAATGAGGTTGCGACAGAGTTGCCCAGGCTTACAGTGTAGCTGGGGAGACACCCTGCCTGGACACAACTGCCTAAACCTGACATCACCCCCACCCCCACCCTGGCCCTTGCTCAAAACCCTTGTGTTCTCAGGGCCCTCACTGATGGAGTGAGCAGCAGTCAACTTGGGTTCAAACTGCAGCTTGCTGTGTGACTCAGGACAAGTTAATTCCCCTCTCTGAGACTATTTCTTTAATTATAAATGGGGAAGACAGGAATTCCCCTAGGAAGTTGTGAGGATATGGAGACATCACATAAACTATTAGACTTAATATAAGGTAGTTAATTAATAGAAGACCTAACAGTCAAAGCTTCTTAGTTGGGCTTTGAAGGCTGCTAGGATTTGGCTCAATTCTTTATTCTGGGTCAGTTTCTTCCCCCAAGCAGCTGAAATAACAGTTGAGGTTCCACTATCATTTCCCTTTTCCTATACCCAAGTCCTCCTCATTTTTCAAAATATAGCACAATTTTCTCCTTCCCTAGCAAGACTTCCTGCCTGGCCCAGAGGGACCTCTCTTTCCACTGAATATGGAACACTAGCTGTTCTTGTCACTCTGAGCCATCCTTGCAGCCTCCCATCCAACACTCACCCACTCATTCATCAAAACCCCATCCACATCCTTTTATTTATCCCTCCGACATCTGACATGCCCTCATCCATCCAGGGTCCATCATTTATTTATTCACAGAACGTTTAGTCTGTGTCAGGCCCTGTGCTGATGCTGGGATGCTGAAGTGAATATGTTGCAGTCCCTGCCCTTTGGGAACTCAGAGCCTAGGCGGGGAGATGGATAGAAAACTGGACAGTTACAAACCATTGTGATCAGCGTGATAACCCAGGCCTGAACGATACTGCCTCTTCTGCTGAAGGTGAGTGCAGAGATCAACGTAAATAAATAAATATTTTAACTGAGATTCCATAGCTTATATATAATCCCAATTCTAAAGCTGTTATTACTCCAGAACTCCTGCTTCCCCAGCACTGATATGCAGCTAATTAACAAGTAAAGATAAGAACAAAAAACAGGAGGAGTATCTCCCCTATCTGGTTCCACCAGCTTAGAAACACTAGTCTGAAGACTGCAGTGGGTGTAAATCATAACTGGCCTTGGAGTGTCCTTTTTCCTTTGATCAGAGGACTTGTGTGGGGACAACAGCAACCTATCCCTTTGCAAAAAGTTCAAGTGCACATACAGTGAGAGGGAAAGAAGGACTTTGGGGAAATTTTGACCTGGTCAGCCTACAGGCCGGAGCAAGCGGGCTTCTTGGGTCTCTCTCCTCCATGAGCTGGCACGAGGCTTCTGTGGGCAAGTGCTGCAGCTCCTGCCAGATTTCCTGGCAGAGGGAGGCTGCCGACCACCTCTGTGGAGTGCTTTTTCTAAAGCACAAAATATGCTTGAGTCACTCTGTCGTCCATGCAGCCCAGAGAGCCTGGGGTAATCTCTATGGCCTCGGGGCCAGCCAACTCACAGGTCACTCAGGACCCCAGACAAGCAGGATGAGTGGTAACTAGTCCCAGAAGGACAGAAGAAATCCAGACCCCTCAGCCCCACAGCCCTCTCTGGATCTGTCAACACCCACAGAGTAAGTCCCACTTTTCTGCCCGTCGGTCAGTCCTCTCTGCCCTTGATCTGAATGCCCCTCTGTGCCGCTTCCTGACCCAGACCACCCCCCCTCCCCGGCCCCCTTTCACGAGCCCTTCCACACCAGCGAGTGTCTCTCTGGCCTCAGTGCCTTTTCTAAGGGGTCCCCCACCTGCTACACATTGCACCCAAGGACCCTGCTTCTCTGGAGTCTTTTCAGTGACTCTGTTTCTCTTCTCTCATCTCCTGTTCCTCGGGCACAAAGGTGGGAGCCCTGTGGCTGTCCCACCCTCATCCATAGCTGGCTTCATCATCCACTCCAGGTCAGGTCCGTTCCTTGAAGATGATTCCTCGATCCCTGCATCACCCTGGTTGATTCTAACATCGGGTGGAGGCACCCCCTCCAGTACCCCAATCTCTCAGCCTCTTAAGTCCTCTCCCACGACCCAGGCTTCCATTCTTCCTTGTCCACAGCGACCTCTTGGGCTGGGTCACCATCTGTAACTGCCACGCTTTCCAAAGTCAGCGATTCCTGAGCCCCTCTTGGACCACCCCAGCTTCTTTCCAATAGCCTTCATGATGACGAGCCCAGCCCAGGGTGCCAGCTCCCCAGCCCTCTCCTTGCTTCCATTCCCCACTTCACATCCCAAGTCAGCCTGCTGGGATCACGGGACCCCTCACTTCACCATCAGCTTCACCTGCAACCCAGACTCGCACACTCCTCTGCCTTTTCATCACGAATGTCAGGGAAAGCCCACTCCTGGATAAACCCAATTAATAGTTTTCTTAGTTCTTGAAAAGCAGCCAAGCATTGCTGCAGAGTCACTCCCCGGGGCAGACTGGGGCCCCTGGAGATCTGGAATGATCAAATCCAAGAGGCTCCCCGGGAAATCACTCTCCCTGATGATATTCAGGTCTTCTCGCCGTCCTCCACCTACTGGGTGTCCTTCACCCCTGCTCTGGGTGAAGACCTGGTCTCCTTCACCCCCATCTCCTACACTTGAGGCTCCATCCCTCCTCCCACCCAAGGCCAATGCCTCCTCCTGCACTCCGAACTGTGTTCTCTACCTTCTCAGGAGCCCATGTCATCCACAATCTCTTCTCTTGTAAACTCAACTTCTTCCCCTGCCCGGGATCCTTCCCTCTGGCTCCTAAACATGCTCAAGACTCTTCTATTAAAAAAAAACAACAACCCCTTTTCCTCTCCAGTTAATGCCTTATCTATCCCAAGGTTCTCACATCCAAAGTTGATTAAAGGTCTTCACATCCTTCCTTCCACTCACTCCCCCACCCACCTGCTATAACAACTTGGTCTGGGAAATTAGGAGCAGAGCTGGGTTAGAACCCTGGTGCCACTGGTTTTTCTACAACTCTGGGCAAGTCACTGAATCTCCCTGTACCTCAGTTTCCTCACCAACAAAATGGGTATGTTTCACAGAACCTCCCTCATCTCATCTTGAGGAGAGTCAGCACCATGTAAAATTATATTCTGTTGCAGAACTCCCGGCTCCTCCCACCCTTCACCACTTAATTATTTTTCCGTGGTACTTTTCACCGACTAACATACTACTTACTCCTTATTTACCGTCTCCTGCATTAGACAGCAAATTCCACGAGAGTGGGGATGTTCACTGCTGCATTTCCAGCGGCGAGAGCCATGCCTGGCACACATATCCTCCACTTCTCAGGCCTGACTGCGGTGCAGCCCATCCTCTCTTCATACTCCATGTGTCCCAGCAAATGCGTGCCCCGACCTCCTGCCAGCTTCAGTCCTTTAAGCCTCCAGCCCCTTTATAACCAAGTACCCATTGGATGGTTCATTATGAACTTAATACCCCCAAACCTGGTCCATTGCCTGGGATGTGGGCCCCATGAGGTGTCCAGCTGCATGAGCTAGGAAGTTAAGCTTTAGGTCCTAGTCTCTTGCTCACCTGCATGCCCAGCCTGTCATCAAGTCCCGGCTCTCTGATCTTCTGAATCTCTCACATCTGGCCATATTCCTCCCTCTACCCTCTCACCTGGCTGATTGCAATACCAGCCCCCAGGCCACTTCAAGCCTAACCCACACCTCTTTCCAGAGTGAAGCCTCCACCAGGCTCCCCTGCTGCCCCTCCCCCGGCCTTGAGCTCCCCACCCCCATCCCTGATTATTTATTTATCGGGTAGCTGCCAGCTGAAGGGGATGCAGTTGCCATGGGAACCTTCAGACCCGAGTCAGGGCTGCCTCTGTTCTCAGTAGGATGCTCTTGTCTGTCTAGACGCCAACCCCAGGAGCCCAACACCAGGTGGGGGGCTGGGGGTTGAGGGGTGAAGAATGAATAATGCAGATGGGCCCACCCCAGCCCCAGGAAACTAGCTGGGGGAGAGGGCTAAGCCTGGGGCCACAGAACCCCATCAGAAGCCTCATGTGCCCAAGCCCTTGCCAGCCAGTTCTTCAAGTCAATCACTTTTTGCCCCAAATTCTAGCCATGTCACCAGGGGACTTAGATACAGAAGTCAGATTGTCTGGGGAAACAATGAGGCAGGGGACCCTGAAGTTTCTGGAGAACAGTTTGGTTCAACCTGGTCTCCTTTACTGACTTCACATTATTAATTTTTTTCCTTTACTGGCTTTAGTTCACAGAAATGCTGAGGCGGGAGGAGCTCACCACTGGGGGCTCTAGGCAGATCAGAGCTCCACTCCCAGATCAGTCCCTGACTCGCTGTGTGGCCTTGGGCAAGTTACTCCCCCTTTCTGAGCCAGGCTGTTTGCCTACTGGGAAAATGCCCTGAGGGTTCCGGACAGTGCATGTGAAGCTCTAGAGCGGGTGCCTGGCACACAGTTGGTGCTTAGGACATGGCAGCAGCCTGAGATGCATCCCCAAACTCAAGCCCCCCTTTTCCCAATGGATTTCTGAGGCAGCTGACAAAATTAAAGTCGACTCAGCTCCTCATCCGTGAAATGAGGTAGTGGGGCTGAAGCCACAGATGGCAGAGCTGGAAGGACCCCTGGAGACCCGCTGGTCCAAGCCCTCATTAGAGAGGGGAGCAGACTGACAGCAGAGAAGGGCAGTGACTTGTCTAAGGGGAGGGTCTTCTCTCTTTCTCTGAGCTCTGTCTCAGAGCTCAGGGATGGACCCCCTCTCTAGGGTCCATCTGGCATCCATAGCCATTTGAGCATGAGTCAAAATAAACACCCAGCAAGAGATTAAAAAGAGTACAGTCAACGGAGACTAGGTAGTCTCTGGCAAGGTCAGGGAAGATGGGCCTAAAAGGGACTCAATTCATCCGACAAGCATTTCTTGAGCACCTACTATGTGCCAGGCACAATGCGGGGTATATGGTGATAAGCAAGCTAGCGTGGCTTTGACCGCAGAGAAGTCAAGCCTAGAGACCAGATGCCACAGTCCTCTGGGAGCCGAGGATGGAGGCTGCTTTGCCTGGTTTCCCACCCACTGTGTGTAGTGACTTGTGGGGAATTCCTCCTACCCGCCACACACACTCTCTCTCTCCCTTTCTTTGCCAGGGCTCTTGCAGCCCTTCTGCCTCTCTCTGGCCCAGCCTGGATCCTCCTGGAAAATGTCCAAGGCTATCACTGTTAAGTGAAAAGAAAAAAAAAAAAAGAGCTGCAGAACAATATGATTCCATTTATGTTTAAAAAAAAAAAGAAGACAGATACAAGATGTGTGTGGCTGTAAATGCCGAATCGAGAGCCAGGGAAACATACAACAAATGGTTATGAGAAGTTCTCCCTAGGGAGCGGGAAACGGGAGACTTTTACTTTTAAATACACAACACTTTTGGATTTCTGAGATGTTTTACAACAAAGCTACATTTTTTTTAAAAGTTAAGAGAAAATGTAAGATGTTGATTCATCACAAGACTATGTGGAGAGCACCTGGGTGGCTCAGGATCTGAGATCTCCTGTGATGGGAACGTGCTTTGGGACCAAGGGCAAAACTCCTCTGAGCCTCAGTGTTCTCTTCTGCACTATGGGGGCCACTCCAGCTCCAGGTTACTATCTAGGCCTGCTGTTGCTGAAGCCTACCTGCCTGCAGGGGGACTGGCCTTGGGATCCTGGGACCTCTGGTTTTGCCAGTCCCTGGTACAACCTGTCTCTCTAGGTTCTGCCTGGGTCATCACAGCCCTGCCTCCCCTTGCCTGACTATACTCAGACCCATCACCACCCCTTCTCCAGGTGCCAGCAGCCCTCTCCCCAGAGCCCTAGTGTGGCCACCTTGATATGAATGTTCCCCTCTTACACAGCAGGCTCAGAGCGGTCTTCTTGAGTCTCTGCAAGTGTCTCAGGCAGGATGTGGCAGAGCTAAGATCTGAGTTCTTATCTCTATCTCCCCTGCTCTTCCTACCTGCCAGACATCTCTCCAGACAGCCAAGGTGATATGAAGGGACAGAGCAGAAGTGAGGACAGAATCTGCTCTGCTCTGGTGAGCCCCGCAGCCCAGCCTCCCATGGGCAGAGAAGTAATATCTGATGTCTATTAACCTCCAACTAGAGCCAGGCACTGTTCTGAGCACTTCACATCTGCTCATTCATTCATTCTGCCAACAGTTCTCGAGTGTCTTTTGTGGGCTTAGTGCTGACAGCTCAGTGTTGAGTCCACAGGGCCCAGTTCCTTTCCTCCCTGGATGAGAAACCTTCCCCTCCTCAGGACAGATACCAGAACACCTGGCCCAGGCCAGGGAGCAAGGGAAGCCAGAGGGGGCAAGAGAAGAAGCTGTTTCCCACAAGAAAACTATTCACTGGTGGTCCAGGGGTTAGGACTCTGCGCTTTCACAGCCGAGGGCCCAGGTTCAATCCCTGACTAGGGAACTAAGATCCCACAAGCTGGGCAGCGAGGACAAAAAAACAAAACAAAATACAAAGAAAGCCCCCACCTAAACTAACCTTTCCCAATGGGTCTTAGAATTGTACAGCCACTTATTGAGTACCTACTGTATACTGCCCCTCATACTCGAGTCACATCACTATTTTTTTTTGGCTGTGCCAAATGGCTTGCAGGCCAGTGCGGAGTCCTAACCACTGAACCAGTTGGGAAGTCCCAGGTCACATCTCTTAATCTGACCTCTACTGATAGATGAGGAAACTGAGGCTCAGGGAAGCCAAGGGGCTTACCCAGGGTCACACAGAAGAGCTGATTCCGCAAATGTCTGCTGGGGTGGAGCCCTTACAGAATCCCACCACATGGTTCTTGGAGACTGGGATACTCACCCCTACAACCCCGCGCCTTCTGCTCTCAAGGGGTAACCTTCCCCGCCCCAGTGCTGCACCCTCTTCCTCAGGACAGCTCCCCAGCCTCCAAGCCCCCAGACTGCCATCTGTCTGTCCTCATACCCACCCGCTGTGGCCCAGCCCCCTCCCTCATCCGGGCCTGGAGGAGCCAGGGAGCAGCTGGTCACTACCTTCCACATAATTAGCCCTTGGAGACCACACTTAGAGCTGTTAGAGAGGCCCTGGACTGTCTCAGTGGGCTGATCTGGCCAGTCCTGGACTATCCTGAGGCAGTGGCTGGGGCTTGGCCTCTGTCTCCATGGCAACCCCATCCCTTCATCCCAGTGACTGCTGACCTATCCCCAGTTGGGGGGCTCCTCAGGCCCTTTTGGGCAGATCTATCCCCCTATACCTCTGAGCCGGCAGCTCCATAAGAACAACAGGCCTTGAAGAGGCCTTATTAGCATACATCTACATTAATTTGCATAACCCTTGGGCCTAGCAGCCCAGGGTGATACCAAGGTCAGTCTAAAATCAAAGGGTCCCTCTATCTCATGGGACGCCTAACTCCTCATTGACCATCTGGTCCAAACTCGCAGGCACCAGAGTGGGAGGTGGTGTGGACAGTGCAGAGAAGGACCTTCAGACCAGTGACTCAGTCTTCTCCTCTGTAGAATGGGCACAAGGTGCCTACTTGACAGCAGTATTGAGAAAATCAAGGGGTATTCTAGATTCCCAGTGGTAAAGAACCCGCCTGCCAATGCAAAAGATGTAAGAGATGTGGGTTCAACCCCTGGATGGGGAAGCTCCCCTGGAGGAGAGCATGGCAACCAACTCCAGTATTCTTGCCTGCAGAATCCCAGGACAGTAGAGACTGGCAGACTATAGTCCAAAGGGTCGAAAAGAGTCGGACATGACTGAAGCGACTTAGCATGCACACACATCTGTAAATTCATTCCCAAGTCCAGGCCTGGCCCCACTCCTCCAACCTCCAATCTCCAATCCTGGCACTCTGCTTTCTGCTTGTGGGCATACCCTTCTTACAGGCCCAGAAAAGCCCAAGAGCCTGCCCTCCCCACCCCTAATTTGTGGGTCTTGGCAAGAGTGAATTAGACACCGCAGGCTACCAGCTTTGGCCTTGCAGCAACAGCACCTCTGGGCTTTGACCTGCTTGGTGCACAGCTGGGAAGGAGGGCAGCAGGGGGCCTCTGGCCTGGCCCGGGCCCGGCACCACCACTCCAGTGTACCCTTGGGAAAACCATGCAAGGCAGTTCACGGCATGCTCTGGAGTCACACTGCTTGGATTTATCTGCCATGTAAGCCTGAGTCTCCCCATCTGTAAAATGGGGATCAAGGTCTCTGCACTTCTTGGACTTGTGAAAATGAAATGAGATAATGTATGTCAAGTGCTGCATAATCAGCACTCCATAAATGCTAACTATTATTATTAAAATAATGACAGTAATAAGAAAGAAACTTGAGACCACCTGGAGGGTTAAAGAAGGGTTTACAGAGGAGGTGATACTTAAACTTGGCCTTGCACTTCCCTGGTGGTCCAGTGGTTGCTGGTTTGATTCCTGGTTCGGGAAGAACCCACAAGTCCATGCACCACAACTTAGAGTAGTCCTAGCTCGCACCCCACTCCAGTACTCTTGCCTGGAAAATCCCATGGATGGAGGAGCCTGCTGGGCTGCAGTCCATGGGGTCGCTAAGAGTCGGACACAACTGAGCGACTTGACTTTCACTTTTCACTTTCATGCATTGGAGAAGGAAATGCAACCCACTCCAGTGTTCTTGCCTGGAGAATCCCAGGGACGGGGGAGCCTGGTGAGCTTCCGTCTATGGGGTCACACAGAGTCGGACACGACTGAAGCGACTTAGCAGCAGCAGCAGCTCGCCACAACCAGAGAAAGCCTTCGCACAGCAACAAAGACCCAGCACAGCCAAAAATAAAATACATAATAAACTAAAAAAAAAAAAAAGGCCTTGGACTTAAAAAAAAAAAACAACCGCAAATCCTCCAGATGTCCCTCAAAAGGACACACAGTAAATTATGACATCTCCCTAAGATGAAACCAACACAGACATTACAATAGGGTGTGGAAAGAGGGTCAAGCTGTGTGGTATGAAAGGCTGCAGGACCACCTGAGAAGTATGACCCTTTTTCTCTTTCTTTTGGCTGTGCCGAGAGGCATGAGAGATCTTAGTTCCTGACCAAGGATCAAACCTGTGCCCCCTGCAGTGGAAACGCAGAGGCCTAACCACTGAACCACCAGGGAATTCCCAGCAGGATCCAAATTTCGTGCAGAAGAAAGGAAAAGAATCATCAAACTGTTAACTTTGGAGACTGGAACTGGAGGGGGGTCTTTGAGAGTCCACTAGAGAGATTTCTGTAAGGTTGCTACATTGATGAGCAATGCTTTTATAAAAAAACAAAATAGAGAAGAAATTACCAGGGGATGAATGAGCATGGGCAAACCCCCGAGGTGTGGGTGGGGTGATCAACCACCCCGATTGGCCTGGGGCTGTGGAGTTTCTCCAGGTCCAGCACTTGAGGGGATAAACCCCAAAGTCTCAGGCAAACTGGGACGAGTTAGTCACCCCAGATGTGGAAGGGTGTGGTCCACTTGGGGTCCTGGAGCAGCTCTGCATGGATGAAGTGAGGGTGGCAGGGTATGGATGGCTGCAGCTGGGCCTCAGACCTAGAGCTTTATCCCACTGGCCCCAGGAGCCAGGGAAGGTTTGAGTAGGGTTAGCCAGGGCTTCCCTGGTGGCTCAGATGGTAAAGAATCTGCCTGCAATGCTAGAGACTTGGGTTTGATCCCTGGATTGGGAAGACCCCCTGGAAAAGAGAATGGCAACCCACTCTAGTATTCTTGCCTGGAGGATTCCATGGACAGAGGTAGAATCCATGGATGGATGCCTCAAGCACGGGGCTCCCTGACTGGGGAAGGGGGCTGGAGATGGGCAATCTAATGGAGACATCAAGGCCTTCTTCGGATGGCTGAAGGCAGGAGCCAGAATCCCTCTCCATGCTCGGAGACTCCCTCCTAGGGCTCCCACCTTCCTGGAGATGCCCCCTCTACCTCTGCCCCATTCCCATGTCCAAACTGTCAGCACATCCCCAGTGCCATTCCTCAGCAGGCTCTGGAGTGGGGAGTGAAGGCCTGGGAGGAGGATGCCCTCCAGAGAGAATCTGGGGAGTGGGGGAAGACAACCCAGACAGGGAAAACCCACCATAAACCAGGCTCTCCCAGGACATGGCTGCTATAGACAAATGGACATTTGGATAAATATAAAGGTGATTAATCAGATTCCCCCCATTAAGTACAATGAACAATACCATATTATTAAGTCAAAAACTCACGGAAGAAAGAACATTAATGAAGCTGGCACTTAAGCAGTGAGAATTAATTAGTTAAGGAGGTGTAGAGGATCTCAGGAGTGACTATGACTATGGAAGTGGGGTAGCACAGATCAGAAAGTTGATGAAACAATCAGGAGTCAACATCTGCCCAGGAGGGGGCTGAGAACAGAGTCTAGGAGTTATCAGCGCAGGCTCTGGATGGAGTCCTAGCTGTCACTTAACAAGCTGTGGGATCTGGGAAAGTAATTTCCTTGAGCCTCAGTTTCCTCATCTGTAAAATGGGACTACTACTGTTACTAAGCACAAGCTGGAATCAAGATTGCCGGGAGAAATATCAATAACCTCAGATATGCAGATGACACCACCCTTATGGCAGAAAGTGAAGAGGAACTAAAGAGCCTCTTGATGAAAGTGAAAGAGGAGAGTGAAAAAGTTGGCTTAAAGCTCAACATTCAGAAAACTAAGATCATGGCATCTGGTCCCATCACTTCATGGCAAATAGATGGGGAGACAGTGGAAACAGTGGCTGACTTTATTTTTCTGGGCTCCAAAATCACTGCAGGTGGTGAATGCAGCCATGAAATTAAAAGACGCTTACTCCTTGGAAGGAAAGTTATGACCAATCTAAACAGCATATTAAAAAGCAGAGCCATTACTTTGTCAACAAAGGTCCGTCTAGTCAAGGCTATGGTTTTTCCAGTGGTCATGTATGGATGTGAGAGTTGGACTGTGAAGAAAGCTGAGCACCAAAGAATTGATGCTTTTGAATTGTGGTGTTGGAGAAGACTCTTGAGAGTCCCTTGGACAGCAAGGAGATCCAACCAGTTCATCCTAAAGGAGATCAGTCCTGGGTGTTCATTGGAAGGACTGATGATGAAGCTGAAACTCCAATACTTTGGCCACCTGATGCAAAGAGCTGACTCATTTGAAAAGACTCTGATGCTGGGAAAGATTGAGGGCAGGAGGAGAAGGGGACAACAGAGGATGAGATGGTTGGATGGCATCATCAACCCAATGGACATGGGTTTGGGTGGACTCCGGGAGTTGGTGATGGATAGGGAGTCCTGGCATGCTGGAGTTCATAGGGTCGCAAAGAGTCGGACACGACTGAGTGACTTTCACTATGAAGTCTTTGGTTTCATCCCAAGGCCAGACTCTTGCAGCTTGACCCCAGAGAAGCTATACAGTGTAGTGGTTAAAAGTGTGGTCTAGAAGCTAGACTGTTTGGGTTTGAATCTGACCTTCAACACTTCCTAGCTGTGTGATCATCAGCAAGTCACTTAACCTCTCTGTGCTTTAATGTCTTCATCTGTAAAATGAAGATAATAATAACAGTACCTATTTCATGGGATTGTCCTGAGGCCTAAATGAGGGAATATGTGTAAAACACTCAGAACACTTGCTGGCCCTCAGCTATAGGTAAAGCCATGTTAATGGCACTGTGATTATTACTCATGGTGTAGACTCCAGAACCCCACAGTTCAGAGGACTCCTGTTCTGAAGGACAGGAGACCACAGTGGTCCAGGTGTGCAGGTTCCTTTAAGGCACTCTCCCTGATCCCCCTGACCCTCCCGCCCGCCTCGCCGCCGCCGCCGCCACCACCACACTTCAGTCCAGCAACTGCCTGGCTGGGTCTGGCCCCTTGCTCCACCCTTGATCTCCTCACTCACTCACCAAGCATTCGTGGACACTGACTCTGTACCAGGCCTGCACTGGCTGCTCAGAAGATTGACTCCAAGTGTCTGTGTAGTGAGAGACCAGAGCAGAAAGCAAGGCCTCTGCTCCAGGGATTTGCCCCGTACATGCGGCCTGACGTCCGTGTCATCAACTCTCTCACTCCTGAGAAGTGTCATTTTACGCTTGTGGACACTGTGGTTCAGGGAGCAAAGTCACAGACCCCGGGTCACAGAGCAGGATTCAAACACACGCTGTGGGCTCCAGAGCCTGCACACCACCCCACTCTCCCTATCAGCTCCTCTTCTTCCCACACAGCATCAGCACGACTCTTGCTGATGCCTCCCTGAACTGCTGAAACCGGTGCCCTCCCAGAGGATCCACCAGGGCCACAGAGGATGCTGAGATGTGTTCTGTTCAGACTCCTCATTTGCTAGCCGTGTGATGTCCAGCGAGTCTAAACCTCCTAAGCCTCGGTTCCCTTGTCTACAAATAGGAAAAGAATTAAACCCGCCTTTCAGAGCTGACATGAGAAGATATAAAGCAGATGCCTGGCACAGAAGGTGCACCCAGAAGATGCCATTCTCTGGTCTCCTCTGAGTCCAGTCCTTCTGTCCACCTCACCCTCACTTTTGTAGATGGTGTTCTGATCTGCTGAAGTTTTCTCACTCCTTCAGTGAAGGTTTCTTTCATTCTTTCTGGATGCCTTCCTGCAGCCCTTGTACTATCACCTCAAGTGGGTGGCCTGCCTGCCTTCACAGCATCTCTGCAAATCTCCATGTCAAATGTGCTATCCCAGGGGTCCCTCAAAACGCTCCCTTGAAGCTGACCCAGTGCTCCCTCTGAGCCAGCCTGGCTGAGTCAGCCTTGAGAGTGGGCGGCCCTTGTCTATAAGCAGAGGCACTCAGACCAACACCAGTTTCAGGGCCTCCTCCCGACCCTGGCTTTTCCCTCCTGGACTCTGCTATGAACCTATGACATCCTGTCTAACTCAGAAAATTATGAATGCTGAGACCTTGGGCAAATCATTTGACTGTTCGGGGCCTCAGTTTTTTCATCTGTAGAATGGGGCCTGAAGCCCCTACCCTACTTGCCTACCAGGTTAAGGAGTGGACTCAATGGGGTAACAGACCCCTGGGAACCATCAAGCTCCCCTCCTCGCTGGGCAGAACTCCTGGGCTCACACTTTCTGTTCCAACTGGGTCAAGAGAAGCAGAACAGTAAAGCCCCGGCTCCTCCTCCTTCCCACCTGAGCATCCCCAACAGCAGAACTGACCTCCAAGGAGCCTGGTGCAAGAGAAGAATCTCCTGGAAGTCTCTTTTATCTCAAAAGAATATGCACCTAATATTCTACTCTGAAGCTTCCCAGGTGGTGCAGTGGTAAAGAACCCACCTGCCAATGCAGGAGACGCAAGAGATGCGGGTTCAATCCCTGGGTCAGGAAGACCCCCTGGAGTAAGAAATGGCAACCCACTCCAGTATTCTTGCCTGGGAAATTCCACAGACAGAGGAGCCTGGTGGGCTACAGTCCAGGGGGTTGCAAAGAGTCAGACATGACTGAGAAAATACAAACACACACACACACACACTCTCTACTCTGACATAGTAGAGTAGACTATGGTTCTCCTTCTACCATTTCCCCTCAGATCAGGATAGAATGGATCTTCTGTAGAGATACAGGTCTTTATCCTATGGTTCAGCTCCTCTCACCCTGACCCCTCACCAACCAGGCAGGTACAGGAAATGAAATCTGAGAAGTCAGCCAAACCAGGTACAAATCCTGCCTCCACCATTTGCCCACAGGCCACACAGCTAGTAAGCCTCTTACCATGGCTGAAATGGGGATAACTGATATTAGAGCCCATCTCATCTGAAATGGAGGTAATTGATATCAGAGCCCACATCTATGGGTCAGGCCAGGATAAGCAAAGGGAATGAGTGAAGAGAAAGTGTCTACACCTGAGGTCAGGGATATAGAAGCTGGAATCACTGTAGGAAGGGTCTTGAGAAGATTGAGCTCTTTAGGTCATTACGAGACTTTTTCATTTTCTCTTTGTTCAACCAGTACATCTTCACTGAGTATCAGTACCAATACTAGATACTGGAGATCTAGTGGTGAGCAAAAGCAGAAACAGACACAGCCCTGGACTGAACCAAACACTCAACTGAACAGGAACAGAAGGTAACTTCCTCAACCGGGTAAAAGCCATCTATGAAAAACCCCACAGCTTGTATCATATTTAATGGTGAGAAACTGAGATCAGGGACAAGACAACGTGTCCACTCTCCTTCACTTCTATTCAACATTGTATTGGAAGGACTTCCCTGGTGGTCTCCAGGGGTTAAGAATCCACCTTCCAATGCAGGGGACGCAGGCTTGATTCTTGGTCAGGGAGCTAAGATCTCAGATGCCATGGGGCACCTGAGCCTGCACACCTCAAGTAGAGAAGCCCAGTCCACACGCGGCAACTCTTGAGCCCACACTGTCTAGAGCCCGTGCTCCACAACAAGAGAAGCCCGTGCACCACAATGAAGACCCAGTTCAGCTCAAAACAAACAAAGAAATGTCTAAAGAGAAACACCCAAACCCCTCACATCATTGTACTTGAGATTGTAGCCAGGGCAGTTAGGCAAGAAAAAGAAAGCCTGGATTGGAAAAAAAAGAAGTAAAACTATCTCTGTTTCCAGATAATATGATTTTTTTTAATCGAATGAAAAAGGCTTAAAATTCTATAGTGATTTACAATTTATAATAGTTTTACTGTAATGGAAAAGGATATGAAACAGAATACATGCATACATGTATAACTGAACCACTTTGCTTACACCAGAAACTAACACAACATTGTAAATCAAATATACTTCAATTTTAAAAAAAGTTTCACAACCTATTTGCATATAATCCCATGGTCCTTTCCCCTCTACCCCTATATATTTCCCCCCTACCCCTATATATTTCCCCCACCCCTATATATTTCCCCTACCCCTATATATTTCCCCCCCACCCTTATATATTTCCCCCCACTCCTCTCCCTCCCCTCTCCCCCACCCCTATATATTTCCCCCATCCTTATATATTTCCCCCTCACCCCTCCCTCTTCCCCCACCCCTCCCCCTTACCTCTCCCCCCTACCCCTATATATTCCCCCCACCCCTATATATTCCCCCACCCCATATATTCCCCCCACCCCTATATATTCCCCCCACCCCTATATATTCCCCCACCCCTATATATTCCCCCCACCCCTACATATTCCCCCACCCCTATAAATTCCCCCACCCCTATATATTTCCCCCCACCCTTATATATTTCACCCCCCACTCCTCTCCCTCACCTCTCCCCCCCCACCCCTATATGTTCCCCCCACTGCTCTCCCTTCCCTCTCCCACTGTAGCCACTAGTTTGTTCTTGATATCTGTGAGGCAAATGACATGACGTTGTACATAGAAAGCCCTAAAGAAGTCACACACACACACACACACACACACACAAAAGTTAGAGCTACTAAATCAGAGCACTAAAGTTGCAAGGTCCAAAATCAGTATGCAAAAACCAGCTGTATTTCTATATACTAGCAATGAACAATTCAAACTTGAAATAAGGAAACAATTTTATTTACAATAATATAGAAAATAATAAAGTACTTGGGATAAATTTCACCAAGGAGTTGCAAGACTCATACAGTGAAAACTACAAAATATTACCGAAAGAAATTAAAGACCTAAATAAATGGGAAGACATCCAGTGTTCATAACCTGGAAGACTTAATATTGTTAAGATCGCAATACTTCCAAATTGATCTACAGATTCAATGAATCTCTATCAAAATTCCAAAATTTGTATGGAAATGCAAGGGGCCCAAAACAGCCAAAATAATCTTGAAAAAGAACAAAGTTGGAAGACTTCTTGACTTCAAAACTTAACAACACACTACAGTAATCAAGACACAGTGGTAATGAGATAAGGTCAGAAATATAGATCAATGGAATAGAATCTAAAATCTGAAAATAAACTCATATATTTACAAAAAACTTTCAACAAGGTGCCAAGATGATTCAATGGAGAAAGTATTTATTCAATAGAGGATGCTGGCACAATTAGACATCCATATGCAGAAGAATGAAGTTGGACTCCTACCTCACACCATATATAAAACTTCATTCAAAATGAATCACAGACCTAAATATAAGGGCTAAAAATATACGGCTCTTACAAGGAACCACAGGAGTCAATCTGAGTGAACTTAAAAGAGGCAAGAGTTCCTAAATATGACAGCAAAAGCACAAGCAGCCAAAGGAAAACTAGATAAATCGGACATCATCAGAATCAAAACCTTTTGAACATAAAAGCATACTATCAAGAAAGTGAAAAGTCAACTCATGGAATAGGAGAAAATATTTGCAAATCATAGATGTGATAAGGGTCTAGAATCCAGAATACATAAAGAACTCTTGTTGCTATTTAGTCACTAAGTCAAGTCTGACTCTTTGCAACCCCATGGACTGTAGTCCGCCAGGCTCCTCTGTCCATGGCATTTCTCAGGCAAGAATACTGGAGTGTGTTGCCATTTCCTTTTCCAGGGAATCTACCTGACCTAGGGATCAAACCCATGTCTCCTTCACTGGCAGGAACTGCCACAAGGGAAGACAAAGAACTCTTCCAATCAACAATAGAACAATAAACAACCCAATTAAAAATGGGCAAAGGATTTGAATAGAAATTTTTCCAAAGAAGATACATAATTGGCCAGTAAGTACATGAAAAGATGCTCAACATCATTAGTCACCAGGGAAATGAAACCCACAATAAAGTACTACCTTACACCCACAGGAACAGTTACTCTAAATAAGCTGGTATAGTGAGGATGTGGAGAAACTGGAACCCTTATGCATTGCTGATGGGAATGTAAAATGGTACAGCCACTACGGGAAACAGTTTGAGAGCGCCTCAAAAAATTACACATCGTTATCACGGGGCTTCCCTGGTGGCTCAGATGTAAAGAATCTGCCTGGACGCAGGAGACTTGGGTTCAATCCCTGGATTAGGAAGATCCCCTGGAGGAGGGCATGGCACTATTTTTCAGTATTCTTGTCTGGAGAATCCCCATGGACGGAGGAGCCTGCAGGCTATCGTCCTCTGGCTTGCAAAGAGTCGGACACAACTGAGCACACACACATCACATGGCCCAGCAATTCCATGCCGAGGATATACCTCAGAATTTAACAGAGCTCAAACAAAACTTGTACAGGAATCTTCACAGCAGCATTATTCATAGCAGCCAAAAAGGGAAAACAAACCAAACATTCATCAGTTGATTCGTGGATAAACAAAATGTGATACATCCATTCAATGGAATATTATTAAGCTACAGAAAGGAATGAAGGAATGACCTATGCCACAATATGAATGAACCTTAACATCATGCTAAGTGAAAGAAGCCAGTCCCAAAGGACCACATATCGTATGATTCTATTATAACAAATGTCCAGAACAGGCAAACCCAGAGAGACAGAAAGTAGATTACTGGTAGTCAGGGGCCAGAGGGCAGGGGGAATGAGTTTGAGGTTTCTTTTTAGGGCAATGAAAAATGTTCTGGAATTAGATAATGGCCATGGTTACACAACTCTGTGAACATATTAAAAACCACTGAATCGTTAAATGGTGAATTTTATGGTATATGAATTATATCTCAATAAAATAAGGAGGAAAAAAAGTCCAGACATTTTTGCCCTTCTCATCCTGATGGAGATTACATTCAAGGGTGGGTAGGGGGAGGGAACCACACACACAGAGACACATGTGCACAAACGGAAATTATTATTGTGCTAATAATGGGAGAGGTGTCAAGAATGAGAGGTATGACAGAAGTGGTTGAGGAAGACTTCAGGGAGGAAGTGATCTGAAGGAAGAGGGGTTAGCAAGGACAGGAGAGGAGGAAAGACCGTTCAGGCCGAGGATCCTGCATGGGAGGAGCTTGGCAAGTAGAAGGGTCCAGAGAAGACCCCCAGGTCTAGAGCAGGGGGAATGAGAGGGAGAAGGTAGACAGAAGGGCTGGGAGGCCCACTGTGGCTGGGGCGGGGGCATCGAGCCCTCTGAGTGCTCTTTGGGTAAAGGTTCACGGTGTGGGGGTGGAGGGCGATAAGCACCTAGTGCAGGGGTCAAGTGCTTCCAGTCAACATCTGGAATGAGCTGGGAGGTCATTTCCCCTGGCTGAGTCACTCTTCATGTGACCTGATGGAAAAAACCCCAATTCCCTGCCTTATTTAGTGGCCCCTCCTGTACTGATGCTCCCAAGGAGGAAACACTGATGAAAACCAGTCTCACTGCTATGGTAACAGCAACCACTTCTGACTTGCCATCCTGATGAGAGGCCAGGTGGGAAGTCTGCCTAGCAACTGTGGTGGGTGTCAGAAGTGCCTCTCCGGGGCTTCAGGATCCCCCCTTCGAGCACCGTCCAGACCTTGGCTCAGGTCCCGGCTTCTCCTTCCAGTGGGGAATCACAGCCAGCTGCCAACATCTGGGCAGCTCTTCACAGCTCAGAAGATGGTGCGATGGATGCCACCACCCTGGAATGTGGGATTGTTAGCCCCCCTGGACAGATGAAGACACTAAGGCTCGGAGAGTAAAGGGGGGGCTCTGGTATCCTTCCTTCTGTGCTACCTTCACTCTCCCATATGGTAAAGGTCTGCTCATCTGTGCAAGTCTCCTGCTCTGATTCATCTGTGGCACCTAGGAAAGAATGGAGTGTCACTCCCCCTTCCTGTCACCCTCTTCCTTTCTTGGTGATCTATCGGTTCCAGGGGACCTGCCCCCAGCGTTCTATTCTGGCCCAACAGAAGGCTAGAGGAAGGGATCATGTGAGGTCTGTGAGAGCCAGGGTGGTAGAAAAGGATTGTGAGAGACCCTGCACAGGAGGGCAGTACCCCTCCTGCCCCTCTGGGTGACACAGCTGAAGTATTTCCCTTTGAAATGCCTGGCTTTGAACTTCAACACTATACTAACATCGAAGACTAGTACTTTGTGTGCACTTATCCTGTGCCAGGGGCTTCCCTGGAGGCTCAGTGGTCAAGAGTCCACCTGCCAAGCAGGAGACATGAGTTCGATCCCTGGGTGGGAAGATTCCCTGGAGAAGGAAATAGCACCCCACCCCAGTATTCTTGCTTGGGAAATCCCATGGACAGAGAAGCCTGGTGGGCTATAGTCCATGGGGTCGCAGAGTCAGACATGACTGAGAGACTAAACAGCAGCTCTGCTCCAGGTTTTGTGGCACGTGCTTTGTGCGCACTCTCTCATTTAAATGAGGGATGGGCTATCACCCTTTTTCTATGGAGGGGAGCGTGGCCTGAGATCTCAGAGCTGGAGAGGGCACTGAGCAGTGGCAAACCAGGTGGTTCTGGAGCCAGAGCTTGGTTCTTAACCAGATACCTGCCACCCCCAGGGGACCTTCTCATCCTTGTCCCTATCCCCCTTCCTGAGGGACTGGCTGGGAAGATGAAAAGGGAGGGCAGGGGAGCTGAGGAGTGGAGCTGCCGCCTGCAATCACTTCCTGGCTGCAGGCCAGAAGGCTGCTGGGGACCTGTTGGAGGAAGGGGTGCGCGGTCTGCAAGGCAGCCAAGAGTGGAGGGAGAGGGAGGGGCCCTCCCAAGGATGGGCCCTGCCTCATCCCCAGGCCTGGTTCACAGGAGGAAAGAAAGGGAAGGCATGGTTCTTTTTTGTTTGGCTTCGCTGGGTCTTTGTTGCGGTGTGGGCTCTCTAGCTGAGACGGCTCAGTTACCTCTTGGGCTTCCCTGGTGGTTCATATGGTGAAGAATCCGCCTGCAATGCAGGAGACCCTGGTTTGATCCCTGGGTTGGGAAGATACCCTGGAGAAGGGAACGGCTACCCACTCCAGTATTCTAGCCTGGAGAATTCCATGGACTGTATAGTCCATGGGGTCTCAAAATGTCGGACACGACTGAGCGACTTTCACTAGTTACCCCTTGGTATGTGGGATCTTAGTTCCCCAACCAGGGATCAAATCCACACCCCCTGCATTGGGAGGTGGATTCTCAAGCACTGGATCACCAAGGAAGTCCCAAGAAGTCACGGTTCTTAGGTGCCTACTATGTGCACATGTGAGCAGCGCCCTTCACAGGTGGTATTTCATTCTATCCCCAGAATGACAAAGAGGCCAACAGCTAACGCTTATGATTGCCAAGTATCTCAAATGCTCAGCATGCTTGGATTCACTTAATCCTCCATAGAAACACGCCAGTTCAACGCTCTGCACTTGGGAAAACTGGAGCACAAAGGAGAAAAGTAACTTGCCCAAGGTCCCACAGCTCGTAAAGCTTTAATTCAGGTCCTCTGGCCCTAGATGACCTGAGTAACAGACTTTGTATCCTGCTAGGGAAACTGTGTCCCTATGGTCCAGAGAGGGAGAGGGAGGCCCTTTCTTGAGGTCACCAGGTGTCAGAATGGAGTTTGAGCTCATCTCCTGGGAATGTCTATAGCATTTTGACTTTGTGGCACCTTTGCCCCTGTTCCCCACCAACTCCTGCCCAGAAACATCGAGCCCACGAGAACAGGTCTACCTACAGCCATGTGCCCATGGCTGCCCAGAACTGAGCAGTCCGCTTCCACCCACCTGGAGAGCTTATTTCTATTCAGGGTTTTTTTTGGTCTGGAATCACACGCGTAATCATGATCCTTCCCAGCTCGCTTTCTAGAACAGTCCACGGTGAGCCTCAGTGACAGGCTCCCTGAATTTCACTGGGAAGGAGACAGGGATTAAGATCCCCTTGGGCCCACTGTCTCCTGGGGCCTCTGTGGACTCATCTGTACAACGGGTTGGAGGGATGTTCTCTGGGAACTTTCCGGCTCCCACAGTCCCAGATTCTCTGTCATGAGCTTCCCTTTCAGCAAACAGTCCTACCACCTCCTGGAGCCTCAGCACGATTTGCCTTGGCTGTAATTACAGCAGCTAAAGCTGAGCACCGAACAATTGATGCTTTTGAACTGTGGTGTTGGAGAAGACTCTTGAGAGTCCCTTGGACTGCAAGGAGATCCAACCAGGCCATCCTAAAGGAAATCGGTCCTGAATGTTCATTGGAAGGACTGATGTTGAAGCTGAGACTCCAATACTTTGGCCACCTGATGCGAAGAACTGACTCATTTGAAAAGACCCTGATGCTGGGAAAGATCGAAGGTGGGAGGAGAAGGGGATGACAGAGATGGTTGGATGGCATCACCGACTCAATAGACATGAGTTTGAGTAAACTCTGGGAATTGGTGCTGGACAGGGAGGTCTGGCGTGCTGCAGTCCATGGGGTCACAAAGAGTCAGACACGACTGAGCGACTGAACTGAACTGAACTAAACCACATTGTAAGCATTAAGGGCCAGGTGCTGCACTGAGCGCCTTTCACGGATTCTCTTGCTGAATTTGCTGGGCAGCCCTAAGAGGCAGGATCCAATGATCTCCACTTTACAGATGAAGAAACTTGGCCCTGGAGAGGCTGAGCACCTTGCCTCCGCTCAAGTTCCCCAGGAGAGGCAGAAGCCAGTTGTCTCCCTGTTTCCTCCCGAAGCTGGGAGGGCAAGAGTCCATTAGCATATGTCAAGGATTTGGCCACAGGCCTTTGGCCGCATCCCCACACCCTCCATCCCGCCCCCATCAGGCCCAGGAGCCAACCAGCCCCACCTGTCAACAGCTGACAAGCACGGTGTGATTCCCAGGCTGGACTCCAGCCAGCCTCTCCCTTCACAGGAGGATCCTTGTGTCCCTGGTGGCCTATCTCGGGGATGACAGCGAGTGAGCTTAGGGACAGCAGCCCCCAGCCTCTCCCTTCACAGGAGGATCCTTGTGTCCCTGGTGGCCTATCTCGGGGATGACAGCGAGTGAGCTTAGGGACAGCAGCCCACTCAGGTGGCTTCCAGGGCTGCTGACCAGCAGACAGGCAGTGACAGGCTGGAGCAGCTGGCATTGCCGGAGGCAGACAAGGCACCCGGGAGCCTCTGCCTGCACACACCCCTGAGTCCAGAAGCTTCGCTAACATCTGGGGGCCTCCAGACACTGAGGCGAAAGTACCAACAGAGCACCGCGCGCCCAAATATTTAAGTTCCGAATCAAGCTGGCAAACTTTTGAATAAAATATGGTCTCTCTTCCTCTCCAGACCCAGCAGTCTGGAAGGCCAGGCTGTGTGCTGAGATTTCTCAGATTCCTCAGGGCTCTGCGCTGTTAGACAGTAGGGTCTTCCTGGTCCCTTCTGTGCAGGGGCTTCATACACAGGTCTGGGGGCCTGGGACACACGTGCAGGCCAACACCCACACCTTCCCCGCCCCCCGACAGTGGTCCTTTGACTGTCCCAGGGGTTCTGGAGTGCACACACCAGCTGCACAGGCTCCCTCTGGACGTGCCTTGGCAGGTCCTGAGAGTGGCCTTGGGGCTGACCTAACAGGGGACCCTGGGGTCTGCTGCGAGCAAGCCAGTAAGCCCTCACTGGAGCCACGTTCCCGACAAAGTCTCAGGCCACATAGGTGCCTGGACTCTGGGTAGCCCCAGGAGATGGAGAGCTTAGGATTTAGCGTCACGAAATCCAGGCAGACCTCAGCTCTGCTGCTTGCGTGCTGTGATTTGTGGCTGGTGAATTCCCCTTCTGGGTCCCCCTTTGCTCATCTGTAAAACAAGGACGACGACAGTTCCTGCCTGGTGGGGCTGTAGTCAGGAGTAAATGCAGTAAGTCTGTGAAAAGCTTTGTGCCTTGCTTGCAGACTGTTCAACTCCCCTGAAGGCTATCTCTGAGAAGTCCTCCCCTTAACACCCGGCTCCGTCACTGTCTTCTTTTTTGCAAAGCTCTGCCCACACGGCAATATGATCACTGACAGCACCTGAACCCACATGGGCCAAGACTTTGCCTCCCACACCACTGAATCCCCAGGATCTCACAGAAGACCAGAACTAGAGTAGGCAAAGTAAACTTTGTGATTATTCACCCGGGTTTTCCATCTGCTTACGGGGCTCACTCAAGCATCGCCACCACTGAGGGCCTTCTGAGGGCCAGACTCAGCGCCAGGCTCCAAGGACCAGATGGCTCAGGCTCCTCTGCAGACTCCACGGAGCTCAGAGTCTACAGAGAACGATTTCATGTGGAAATAGGAACAGATGACAACAGAGTGATACCTGCCGTAATAGGGGCAAGGTGTTGCCAGAGTCCATAGGAAGACAGGTGCAGGAAGACAAGCTCCAAAGAGGAGATGATGAGTGAGCGGGCCTTAGGAGATGAAGAGGGGAAGGGCCCTCCAGAGACAGAAACAGCAAATGCAAGGCACAGAGGTGTGAGGTGCAGCTGTGAGCTTCCCTCCACGTGGCCTGAGCTCAGGGGCGTGGAAGTGGTGTCAGGGTTCGTGGGGCGGCCCACTGTCCCACTGGCTAGCCCACTGGTCCTCAATGTGAGATCAGCAGCAACAGAAGCACCTTGGAACTGGTTAGAAATGCAAATTCTCGGTCTCCACCTTGGACCTACTAAGTCAGAAACTTGAGGCAAGGTGCAGAAATCTGTATTTGAACAAGCCCTCTAGATGAGTCTGATGCATGCTAAAGTCTGAGACCTATCAGATGTCCCCCTGTAGGCAACAATGAGCCATGGAGAGGGGAGGAACAGAAGGAGGCAGGATCAGACTGTACTTCATGACAATCACTGGGCTGGTAAAAGGCCCACATCTGAAAGCTGGCCCCACGCTGGAAAAAAAAAAAAAAAAAAAGGAATTTCCTGGCAGTCCAGTGGTTAAGATTCCACACTCCCAAAGCAGGGGGCACGGGTTCAAGCCCTGGTTGGGGAACTAAGATCCCACATGCCACACAAGGCTGTCAAAAACAAACAAAAGCTGGTTCCATGTGAACCCTCAGCTCTAGCAGGAGAGCTGCAGCGTGTAGCAGAACCATCTATCTTCACATGTAAGGGAGGGGCTCCTGGAAAGTCAGAGACCCCTGGGGGACACAGAGCCTGCTGCCAGGGTGACCACCTGTCACTTGGAGAAAGAGGGCAGCACCCTGCAGAGGGTCAATGAAGGGGAACTAGTTATCATGGCAACCTCCCCTCAGGTGGGACAGGACAAAGGAAGAGGAAGTCTGTGGTCCCCAGGTATCCACCCCATCCCCAGGTGGGAGCATCACAGTCCCGGGCTCCTTCTCAGACTGCATGTAGCCCAGCATCTCCTTCTCTGTCCACCTGGGCCCCAAGTGGCAATTTCCTCCCCTCCCCATCATGAGGCCACACCGTCCTGCTACAGTCTAAGGGCTGGGGGGCTGTCTCCTTGGTTACAGCCCAGGCCCTTGTATCCATGGTGACCCTCTCTCAAAAGGCCCCAGATCCTCATCTGCTAGGCCAGCAATGTCCTTTGCCAAGGCTGGTTCTGGGAGCAGTGACCCAGATCAGGAGTAGGGCTCTTCCATTCTTTCTTCAGTTGGCACATGGTGAGAAAAAGAGGTATAAGATGATTCAACACGTTACCTTCTGCCAGGAGATGGACACAGAGGGTGCATTAAATAGCTTTCCAAGGGCCAACTTGAAGCTCAGGAGAAAGCAAACTGCACCCTCAAACCCAGTGAAGTACAAAGCACAGGAGGGTTCTAGAGTCTGAAAGGCCTGGGTTTGAGTCTTGGTGCAGTTATCTTGGGCAGCCTGTGTCACTTTTTGAGCCTCAGTTTCCTCACCTGTACACTGGAGATATTAGTATCTACCCTCTAGAGTCCCTGCAAGATTCAGTAAGAAAATGCGTCTGACTGAGAAGCATAGTGCCTGGCACCCCACTGCATCTTATCTTCCTGTCCTCAGGTTCAGGAGGAGGAACGCTGGCTCCTGGGTGAGACCCCTCTTTGCTGGTGGGACCCCCGCTGGTCAAGAGCCGTGGCTCTGGGCTCAGAAGCACTCCATGCACATCGACTGCTCGTGCTGTTAGTATTACTATTAATCAGCCGTCAATGAATGGTAAATTGCTTCCTCCAGGTAATTTACATTTCCTATTGTCACTGTAATCTTCATTCAATGCAATCTGATACAGGGATGTTTTCTGGAAAGCAGGAGCCATGTTGTGCTTCTTAGTTTTCCTGCAGTGTCTGGCTCCGGTCCTGGCAGGGGCACCCAAGCAGCTCAGCATGGAAAGGTCTTGGAAATCACCTACTCTAACTCAGCGTGCAAGGGTTAGGGTTTATCAAGCGCTTGGACGCCTCCAGGGATGAGGTCCTTATTCCCTGCTGAAGATGGACTAGTGCCTGGGACTCCATGGTGGCTGAGCTCCGTGGGGTGAGCAGGAGCTGAATGGGCAACTGCAGGAGTTGGGGTGATGGGAACTCCCGGGGCCACCCCTATGCCCTAGCAGCCCCCCTTCCTCTCCCACTGAGAGTTGATAATAGGAGTGGTTCTAATTATGCTCTAATTGCTTTCTTCCAGGCAGTTTTCTCTGGAGCCAAAGAGTTCAGAGTTCATGAATAAATGAAGAGGGAGGAAGCAGAAGGGATGTTTATCGATCCACAAATCTCCGAGTGCCAGTGTCTGCCCCACAAATGCTTGGGCATGCAGCTGTGTACAGCTGCATGTATACATGCATGCATGCGTGCTAACTCACTTTGGTTGTGTCCGACTCTTTGCAACCCTATGGACTGTAGCCTGCCAGGTTTCTCTGTCCATGGGATTCTCTAGGCAAGAATACTGGAGTGGGTTGCCATGCCCTCCTCCAGGGGATCTTCCTGACCCAGGGATTGAACCCTATCTCCTTATATCTCCTGCATTGGCAGGTGGGTTCTTTACCCTAGCATCACCTGTGAAGCCCCTGTATACATACATACAAACACAGAAATATACAGACCACAGGCCCCAGATACCTCTCTCCAAAGGACTGGTGGGGGGTGGGGGGGTGGTAAAAGGAAGGTAGCAAGAAGTGTGTGAAACTGACTTTGGGTTCTAGTCTCAATTCTGCCATTGACTTGCACTGTCCTTGTGTTAAGTCACTTTAGTCGTGTCTGACTCTGTGCAGCCCTGTGGACTGTAGCCCGCCAAGCTCCTCTCTGTCCATGGGATTCTCCAGGCAAGAATACTGGAGTGAGTTGCCATGCTCTCCTCCAGGGAATCTTCCTGACCCAGGGACTGAACCTGGGTCTCTTACATCTCCTGCAATGGCAGGTGGGTTCTTTACCACTAGCTTAGGCAAATCGTAGTTTTCCCAGGTGGAGAGTATGGAGGGGAAGTGATGTGCCTTGATACCCTCCTCTCAGAAGACCCAGCCTTTAGGGCTTCAGTGGGTACCATCCAGCTAGACAGAACCGTGGGTGAGGGCACTGTCGCCCTCAGACTGCCCTCTCATCTGGATGCCTCCCTCCCTAAGAAGAGCTGGCCAAGCAGCCAGGGCCTCCAGGGAGGTGGCAGGAGGAACTCATGCATGTCCGTGCTGGCAGGATGCCTAGTAAAGATAAGTAGGGGCTCTGGACTTGAGGCTTCTGGGGCCCTGGGCAAGGCACTTGAACTTCTTGAGTCTCAGTTGCTTTGTCTGCTAAACGGGAATGAGAGACTCTGTGTGATGAAGGTTCACCCAGAACATATAGTGAGTGGTCTTAGCCAAATGCTTAGCATACAGTAAGCATCTGGTAAGTGGCAGATATTATTGAGAATACTGTCAACACCATGCAAGGTACAGATTGATGCCTTCATTACACATGAAGAAACTAAGGCACAGAGAGGTTAAACACCTTGCCCCAGACCACGCATTATATGATGGGATTTGAACCCAAGCCCACCTGACCCTGAAGCTCTGGGGTCCAGTGTCGCTTCTCTGCTGTTTGATCATTCTGGGCCCCAACAGTTGGCACATAGTCAGTACCAGCTCTTAGGGACATACGGATATTATGGATGTATGGATATTATGGCATACAGTATCCATAATATGCTGAATGACAGAGAAAGGAGGTAAAAAAAAAAGAGAGAGAGAGAGTATAACAATATGCTCTGTTTACAGTGACCAAGGTTGGGGTAGATTATTAAAGAACTAGACCAAGATTTCCTTCAAGGTCAAATAGAAGTGCTGGATCTGAGAGACCCCAGGATTCATCCGTGGCTGGGGCCAGGCCAGGTGGTAATCAAGGGGTTCTTGGTGTGCACTTTTAGAAGGAAATCTTTTCACCCTTTATGACTTCCACTAAGAGGCCAAAGTTAGCTATCCTGACTCTGGCATCAGCCAGACCTGGCTGTGTCACTGCCTTGCCGTGTGACACTGGGCAGGTAACTGCTCCTCTCTGAATCTCAGAGGCCTCCTCTAGGAGGTGAGGAGAAGAGCGGTCCAGCTCTGGGGATGTGGGATGACACAGGTGGGGCCACATGCTAGAGGCCAAGAGCGGGATCTGGAGTCAGCCTTCCAGGTTTGTATCCCAGCTCCTCCACTGCTCGACATAACTGCCTGTGGCCTTGGAGTCTGCTCCTGGAAAATGGGGCTCACAACTGTCTCCCACATGGGGTGCAGTGAGTGTGAATAGGCTACTCCAGGTAAAGCAGTTGTGACATTAGGCAGTGCTTTGAAACGCTCCATAAATCTTCTCTATTGGACATTTTACACATGGGGAAACTGAGCCCTGGAGCGGGGCAAAGACCTCTCTGAAGTCATGGAGCTAGTGTACAGCAAAGCCAGGCCCATGCGGGAGCCGGCTGTGTGCACGACTCCTTGTCCAGCCTGTGTCCAGACTGGGGCTCGATAACCTCAGACCTTTCACAGCACCTGGGCCATCCTGCTCCAGCCTCGAGGACTCTGGGGCCGGGGGAGGGGAAGCTGACGCTCCTGCCTCCTGCCCTCCCTGGTGGCTCTGAGGCTAGCTCAAACCAGCGGGGTATGTCAGAGGGCAGGGAGCACCTGGCTGGCCCCTCCACTCCCGGGCTGGCCGCCGAGACCTCGGAAACAATCCAGGGGTCCAGGACCAGAACACCATTTGTCAGCCCTGCATGGTGGTAGCGGGCTTGTCTCCATGGCAACAGTGCAGTGTGAAGGCATCCTGGCAGCATTAGGGAGCGCGCTGAGTAGTATAAACAGAGGCTGCAGTAGATTACACGCCTATTATGAGCAGTCTCGGGCTCTGAGCACTGGCAATTATGCCTAATTGTGCATTTAATTGTGTAATTGAAAACCCACGTCTCTGGTTCAGGCTGGGGCTGCAGAACCTAACACCCCCACCCCCAAAGAAAGAGGCGTAGAAGCCACCCCACCCTAATAATCCCAGGGCTGCCTCTCCATCGAGGGCTATGGGTAGCCGGAGTGAGCATGGAGTAAAGTACCTGCAGACTTCTACTCTTCCCCACTTCAGTGCCAGGAGCTCAGCCAGGCTCTGTGATTTGGGGTGGTGGGGGAGCAGGCTCAAGGTAAAGGGACATGGTGAAAGCACAAAAGTGCTCACAATTTTCATCATTCATAATATACACCATTTTGTATATTATGAGGATAGCCACTGTCCTCTCAGGACCTAGAATCAGCATCTCGTGCCTCCAAAGGACTCAGATCATCATTAGATCGGTACACATCCAAGTCATCCAACCTACATGTTAATCCTTAATCACTATGAGAGACAGGGAACTCACCACTCAATGGTCAGCCCACCAAGGCAGAGCCTCTGCAGTTTGAAAACCGCTGATGGAGTTCAACACCCTCTCCTCCATCCCCTGGTTTCATAGACTGGAGAAAAAGAGGCCCAGAGAGGGACAGGGCCAGCTCAAAGTTGCACAGCAAGTGAGTACCAGAATCCTGGGATTCTGACTTGCAGCTGAGGGCATATTTTGTACCCTAAAGTGACCAAGAATCATGGTTCTGGGCAGCAGCAAGAATCATGCCCAGAACTTTGTAGATGCTTCATAAATATTTGCTGAATGCCACTCGGGGTAGGGTTAGTTGAGGCAATGTTTGCCCTCTTACCCGACAGTATTTTATCTTCCTAGGGGTGAGGAAGTTCCCCTGAGGTGGGCCAGGTGTTAGTGATGGGTTAGACCCTCCTGCTCTGAGCCTCTGTAGCCTGAGACTTGATTTTACAACCAAATATGCCATGTGGGCATTGAGATAGGGAATCTCATTCAAACAGACAGCGGAAGGAAGAGGTTCCCTGAGTCCTGGACAACCTGACACCCAGGTGTCAAGCTCAGGCAGGTCTTCGGCGGCAGGAGTCTCCTCCTCCGCCCAGAGTCTGATACTCCCATCAGTCACCACAGCCTGCAGCAAAGTGGGCTGATGTGGCAGCAGCTCTGATCTCCACCCAGGAAAGGATGGAACTCATCGATGAGTCAGAGCTGCAGAGGTCCTTTGAGATGAGGAGTCCAACCTTCTCCCTTTACAGAGGGGGACGCAGAGAGCCAAGCTTCCTCTCTGACCTCCTCTGAGTGAGCGCTGGCCTCTGTGCCCAGAGCTCTCTCTGCCTTATCTCAGGCCACCCTCACTGTAGTCCCATGAGAATGTGCTATTATCATTCCCGTTTTAGGCAAGAGACGATCGAGGGACAGTAAGGCGGAAGGCCACACAGATTTAGCAGAACCTCTGCTTCAACTAGTTTAATAAAAGGACATGTCCATTTCCTATCCCACGATATTCAGGGTCATAGAATCTGCTGTCTCATTTCCAAGGTATTCCAGAGTGAACCCTGGGGCTTCCCTGGTAGTCCCGTGGTTAAGAATCTGCCTTCCAATTCAGAGGATGCGAGTTCGATCCCTGGTAGGGAAATGAAGATCCCACATGCCATGGGGCAACTGAGCCCAAATGACTGCAAACTGCAGAGCCCACGCGCTCTGGAACTCGAGTACCACAACTAGAGAGAAGCCCATGTACCACAACGAAGACCTCGCATGCTGCAATCAAGACCTGACACAGCTAAAAACAAATAAATATATAAAAATTTATAAATAAAAAAATAAAATAAGAAAATTATAAACAAATTTAAATAAATATACTTTTAAAAGAGTGTGAACACTTTGTGGGCTCCTAGGCAGCCTATTTTATCTCCAGGAAGGACAATTCCCTGAGGCAGATTACTAGTACCCTGATTTAGAGAAGTGCAGGTGGAACCTCACAGAGGTTAGGTGTCTTACCCAAGGTCACCCGGCTATAAAGAGACAAGAGATGGAACTCAGTCCCCAGCCAGACGACACAGCTCAAGCTCTTCCCAGTTGAACTCCCTGCTTTGAAAGGCAGGGGCCAGGAGGCCAGGGTAAGCCATCAGAACGCACAGCCTCAGCAACTGCTCTTCCAAAACCCCGGTACTTGCTGGCACAAGTCCCAGGAGGCGTGCTTTGCTGCCTGAGGCTCTCCCTCGGTCTCTGAATCACCATCCTTCTCCCTCTCCAGGACCAGCAGGGAGACCAAGAGCATATAGGACTGGGGTCCCCCAGACCAAAGCCATCTCCACCCACTGTGGCCAGGAGCTGCCTTTAAAAACACACCTCTGCACTTCCCCGGCGGTACAGTGAATAAGAGTCCACCTGCCAATGCGAGGATACGGGTTTGATCCCTGGTCTGGGAAGATTCCACATGTTGTGGAGCAGCTAAGCCCATGCGCCACCATGACCGAATCCGCGTGCCTACTGCCTGTGTTCCACAAGAGAATCCACCTCAATGAGAAGCCCATGTGCTGCAACAAAGAGCAGCCCCCTGCTTCCCCCAACTAGAGAAAGCCTATGCAAAGCCACGAAGACCTAGTGCAACCAAAAATAATTTAAAAACCCCACATCTCTGGTCTCAGCCTGCTTCCCATCACTCACTACTCCCTGAAACTAGAGGAGAAAAGAGACTTCAACCATCAGAGCTGACCATCTCTACTTGGTCCAGATTTTGCAACTATTCTCAGATCCTTTCCCCTTGATCATTTATGTGATGCCTAGACTGTATCTTCTGTTTCCTTGGCAACCAGTCATTTCATTCTTCTGACTTCAGTATGCCCATCAGCAAATGGGTATAAAGACCGTCCCTATCTCATCGAGTTGGTATAAGGGCTGATAAGTCTTCAATATAGGTTAATTTCTTGGGTAATTTGTTCTTAACCTGTGTCATAAATTCCCTTAAACCTAACACAGGCCTTGGGGTGAGTAGAAGTTGGGATGGTGGATGGGGTTAGCAGTTGAATAAGCAGCTCAGAAGGTCTGGCATTTAGTCATCTAGTGACAATTCTTTACGGATGAAGGAAGATTTAGATTATTCCATCAGCTTCCGCATCCTGCATCTCCCAAATCCTACAGGGGGCACAACAGGGCATGCAAGGTAGAAGCTGTGGAGTTCTAGATCTGATGTGTGAATCCTCTTCTGTCCCCAGTATACAGGTGGCCGTGGATAAGCCAGATAGTAACAAGAGACAAGGTATGTAAAATGCTTAGTGTAGTGCCTGGCTTACAGCACACACCAAATAAAAAGGAAATCGTTCTTATTATTTTTTCCGGCAGAACCACACATTTTCCATATAAAGAAACTAAGACTTGAGGAGTTTATGGGTACAACTCTGATCACTAAAATCTCTAATCCAGGCAGAGATGGGAGCTGAAGTGACTTATCCGAACCTCAAGGCCACAGGGAGCACTTGCCTGGGCCAGGGCTGTCGGGTCATCAGCTCAGGGAACACCCTCAGACTGCCATGGGGTACCATGGTTATTCTGATTACTTTATAGTAGAGGCTCAGAGAAGGCAAGGGACTTTCTGGAAGTCACAAAGCAAGGCAGCAATGTCTGCCTGATCCCGGAGGTACTGGTCTTTCACCCCTCTATGCCAGATCTCAGAGTGGCTGCCATTTATGGGGTACTTAGGTCAAATTCGCCCAGCCACCCACCCCTGCAAAGGAGCAGAACCAGGGTCGTATGTTGCCCTCTGCCCCAATCCAGGGTCTTGAGAGCTGTTTGGCCTTAGTCTGTCCATCTGCAAAAGGGACTTGATTACCTGAGCCCCTATGTTGTCCAAAGGGGTATAAGGAACAAAGAGGGCCAGTGCTCTGACTCTGAAGCCGGCCCCTCCCCAGGAAGCCCTGAGCGTGCGGATGCAGCTGCTTCTGAGCGCAGGCCCCCGCAGAACCCAGCTCCCTCCGGTCTTCTCCATCACTGCTGCTAATAACGACATCAATCAGGTTGACCACGTTTCACACCATTACTCGCAGCTCAGCAGGAAGCAACATATTTCCCCCCCTCATCCACTACCTTCCAGAAAGCAAAGAGCTTTCCAGAAGGGAAAAGAATAAAATCGGTGGGTTTGTTTTTTTTTTTTTGAGTACCTACTATGTACATGGCAGTTGGCCAAGCCCTTTTTCCAACTCTGAGGGGTAAGGATAACTCTTTCTCTTGGACAGAGAAGGACACTGCGGCCCACAGGAAGGAATGCATACGTCCAAGGTCACCCGGAGCAGGGACAAGAACAACCATGGCAATGATGTATTACTGACCACTCACGGCTCACGGAGCCCGGCAGGTGCGTGATCCTACTGAAGTAGTACCATTTCAGTTTTCAGATAAGGGAACTGAGGCTTGACGCAGTGATGAGATCTGAGGCCACAGGCTGCTGAAGCATGAGTAGCAGAGTGACACAGGGCAGAGAGGGTGGCTCTCTGCTCAGGCCAAAGAGCGCATGAATCTTGGTTCCATCACTGACTAGCTTAGACCTCTCTGAGCCTCAGTTTCCTCATCAGAAAAAGGGGCTAATAAAAACCTCTATCACATTTTGTAGGGTAACAATAAGAAGGATAAAAGCTGTAAAATAGCTTACGTTTATTGATCGTTGAACACACACTAGGCACTCTGCCAAGTACGTGACATATGTAAGCTCATTGGGTTAAATGAGGTAATGCATATAAAGTGCTTAGCACAGGAGTCCAGAAAATGACGATGGTGAAGAAATTGATGATGATTCCCTTGGGTAAATCTCCTTGGTTCATCCTCTTACTGGAAGAATAGCATAGCCTGCAAGGTTTCAGGAAGGAGGTGAACCAGGAAAGAAGGGCAGGGGAGGTAAATGGGAAACACACAAAAATTAGGAATAACATTAATAATGTCAAGATGATACACCAGGAAAGGAGAAAGCAAGGGACCCAAGATGTTCCACATAGTGGAACCAGACTGAGACACACGGAAACCTCCAGGCCAGTCCAGACATCCTCCCAGTGTGCCAGATGGGCAGAACTAGCAGGACCCTAGAGACACAGATCAGTGGTTCTTCCCATTTTAAGATGAGGAAAAGCCAAGGCTTGCAGTAGGGAAAAGACTTGCCCAAGTTCACCGGATGTCAGTGAGGAAGGCTTGAATCCAGGCCTCCAGACTCTTAGCTTCGTGTCCAATTACGTGCTGCTTCCCACAAAGGAAGAGTGCAGGATGGCCCTTGGATATGTCTGGGTCACAATTCCGGGGAAGCATCTCAGGATATACATCATTAAGATAATAACAATACGGACTTCCCTGGTGTCCAGTGGTTAAGAATCTGCCTGCTGATGCAGGGGACACGGGTCCGATCCCTGTTTCCGGGAAGACCCCACATGCTGTGGAGCAGCTAAGCCTGTGGGCCACAACTACTGAAGCCTGCGTGCTTTAGAGCCTGTGCTCTGCAACAAGAGACGCCACTGCAGTAAGAAACCCACACACCACAGCTAGAGAGCACGCCCCGTTCTCCGCAACTAGAGAAAGTCCGAGTGCAGCAACAAAGACCCAGTGCAGTGAAAAAAATACATTAAAAAAATTTTTCTAAAAAGATAACAACAGCAAAAAGTTACAGTTTACTGAATGCTTACTCTGTGCCTGGCACAGTGCAAGCTATATGCATTTAACCCTCACAACACCTCTAAGGATTGGGCACTCTTTTCTTTTTTAAAAAATATTTATTTATTTTTGGCTGCACAGGGTCTTTGTCGCTGCTCGAGCTTTCTCTAGTTGCAGAGGGCGAAGGCTACTCTCTAGTTGAGGTGCACAGGCTTCTCATTGCGGTGGCTTCTCCAGTTTCCACAGGTCCCAGGGTGCAGGAGCCTCAGTAGTCACAGCACGTAGGCTCAGAAGGTATAGGCTCCAGAGTACAGGCTTACTTGCCTTGCAGCACGTGGGATCTTCCTGGACCAAGGATCAGACAGGTGTTCTGCATTGCAAGGCAGATTTTTAATCATTGGACAACCAGGGAAGTCCCTCGGGAACTGTTTCTATCATCTCCATTTAACAGATGACAAAACGTGACTCAGAGAGGCCAAACAACTTGCTTATGATCACACGGCTAGGAAGTGACAGAGCCAGGACTCAATCCCATGTCTGTCCTGTCAAACGCCAGAGGCTTGTCCCCTGTACTTGTCTACCTGAACAGTTTAGCCCTCACCCGCTTCTTCCACCTCTAGTGCACCATCACATCCTACTCCCTCACCCAAAGCAAGTCTAACCCAACTCCAGAAGTGTTTAGAACTGGGCTGTTTTATTGTAATCATCAAACCCCACATGAGAAAGAAAAATGATACAGTTCTTCTGCAAAAGTTTTTAGCTGAGAAACATTTAGCAGCCTCTTCCTTCTCTGCCCCTTTCCACTGGATGAGAAAACAGGCTCCCTTCTCCCTGGGATGGTCAGGTTGGTGAATTCTACCATCCAGGAGCACATTACCGAGGCTGCGAGGCAGCAGAGGCTCCTGGGGATTAGCGACAGCTGAAGGGACCCACTCTGCAATCGGCCCAGACAGAGCAACAGACCCAAGAGACCAATTTCCAAGTCCCTCCTTGGAGCACCTCCCCAGATTATCTCATGGAATGCTCACAAGCTGCCCAAAGGCATCCAGCTAAGACTCAGAAGGATCAGAATCCCACCCAGGTCTTGTTGGATTCCAGAGCCACTTATGCTGGGGAGCCCTCCAAGTGGAAAGGTGGGTTTAGCTGAGCTGGGGAGAGCTACGGAGGCAGGTAAGAGAGAAGCAGGGAGACTGCCTCGCCACCTTCATTTATCTACAGAGAAGTAAGCACCCCTCATCACAGCCAAAACTACTTATTTTCCAGTAAAGAAGGCAAGGGAGGATGCTGGTCAGCTGCCTGGCTTCATAGCCCCTAACTAGAGAACTCAGGACCAGTAAATTCATAGGATCGTTATGAGAATTAAATGAGTTAATACATGGAAAAGTGCTTACAAGGGCACCTAGTAACTGTTCCCTAAAGCTAAGGACTGTTATTATCATCAACAGAGAATACGGTGGGTCAAACTGTTAATACTGCTTATCTTTGGAGTATGGGACTGGGCATAGAAGGAAACGTCTTTATCTTCTGCTCTATTTGGTTATTTATTGATTTAATCATTTTATAAAATGTGTATGTTACTTTTCTTTCTTTTTCTTTTTTATTTGCAGCAAGTGGATCTTAAGTTGCAGTAAGCAGACTCTTAGATGCTGCATGTGGGATCTAGATCCCTGACCTGGGCTTGAACCCGGGCCCCCGACATTGGGAGTGAGGAGTCTTAGCCAGCGGACCACCAAGATGTCCCTGTATATTACTTCTTTAATAAGAAAAAGTCCTAGTTTAAAATTTTAAAATAAACTCAGAAAGAAAATTCCTTGGAAAGTTTCAGCACTTTTTGGAATTTTATGTTCTTGAAAGGAGATAAAGAAGGGTGTTTCTACCGGGAGCCAGGAGTTGCCAAATAACTGATTCACTCATTTACTTTACAAATATTAATGGAGTGTCAGGCACTGTTCCAGCTGCTGGGGATTTAGCAGGAACAAAACAGATAATCTCTGCTCTTCTGGAGTTTCCATTCTACCTGATCTTAATTAATCCCCCCTGCCAACCTCAAGGATGAGCAATTCACAGAGAGGCTCACCAAGATGTCACTTGCCCTGCAGCCCACAGCTGGGAGCAGGGCTCCAATCTTCAGGGCCCAGCTGTTTGGGCCACTGTCCAAGAGGGCAGGTCTGTGGATGGAGTGTTCGGGGCTGGGGTCCCCAAGAGGAAAGAAGAAAGATGAATGGGGTGTGTGTATCCACACTCAAAGCTTCCTTCTGCTTTACTGTATGTACACACCAGTGGTGGAGGAAGGGCAATGGATGCAGGCAAAAGTGGAACCCAGACCAGACCTCTTTACTGGTTAGATCTCAGCTCTAGCATAGGCAGGAGATCCTGGCCTCTCCTTAACCACTTTCCCAAACTCACTTGCCAGAGTCTGTATTGAGGGGCAGAGCTGGTCCCCTTCAGCCCCCAAATTCACTCCCCTCGCTTCCCTGAGACAAGAACCTGATTTCCCTGAGCTGAGATTATGTACAGTGTCCCCAGGTACTCCCACCCTCCCTGGGCACCCAAGTATCTCCACTCCCATCCTTGCCAGCCCTATCTCACCCCCTCCACCCACCCCCCACACCCCGCCCCTCTGGTGGAAAGACTGACAATGCCTATCGCTAAAGTGGTCACAGCCAAAGCAGGGAGGGCAGTCCCGCACCTGGTTGGTCAGCTGCCCCAGGACCTAGTAGCTCCTTGTGACCCTCTCCAGGGAGGGGCTCTTAGGCCTGCCCAGTCAGGAGGGTGGAGGCAGGCAGGAAGAGCACAAAAGAGTGAATGGTTCTTGGAGTCTAAGAGCCCCCCACACACAGATGAACATGGACCAGAAATGGTCAGAGATCTAGACACATACCAAGGAGAAACGCGGAGAGAGACACACACAGGAGCAGAGAGTTTGTGAGAAACGCTCAGTGGGGCGGAGACCAAAGGCAGAGACCCACGCAAACGAGTGATCTAGAGGAAAACACACGGCAGGAACCTCAAGGGATCCACACACCCGCCTCGGACACACCCCCAAGCCCCGTAGAGCCACACACCCACAACATCTCCCCAACAGGAGGCCACTCGTCCAGTGCGGGCCAGTCGCGTGGAGCCCCAGGCGCCGGGCGGGCCGGGGACTCGCGCACAGGACGCACTCGGGGAACGGGGAGCGCCGGGCGAGAGGCGCACACAAAGAGACAGCCGGGCCAGCAGGAGCAGGCTCCGCCCGTCCTCTCCGTGACTCCAGACCACCCCCAACCCGGGCGCTCGCCCCAGACCCACACCCAGACCCACACCCCACCCGCTCGCCCCGGGACCCCGCCCCGCCGCGCCCTACCCTACCCGGCCCGGCCGCCCGGGCGCGCGGCGCTCACCAGCTGCAGGCAGCAGAAGGCGACCAGCGTGCAGCGCCCGCTGCACTTGCCCATGGCTCCGGGGGTCGCGCGCGCCGACCGCCGCGGCGCCCCTCTGGTTCGGCGGCCGCCGCCTCCTCCGTGCCGCGCGGGCTCCGCGTCCTCCGCGCTGGGCGCCCCGGGCGGCGGGGCCGGGCGCCTTAGGGCCGGGCCCGGGAGCGCCGGGTCCTCAGGGCTGGGGCCGGCCGCTCGCGCTCGGAGTCCATGGTCCGTCCGCCCGCGCGCCGGCTCTGCCGCGCCTCCTTTGTCTGGACGCCCCACTGCCGGGCGCGCCTCCCGCCCCGGGGCGGTTGGCGGGGAGTGCGGAGAGGGGAGCGCAGGCACCGAGCGCGGCGCAGCGCAGAGCAGCACTGCCCAGCTGGGGCAGCCGCCAGGGTGCTCCGCGGCCGCGGTTTCCCGGCCCCACCACGTGGCTCGGCTGCCGCGGCTGCCGAGAGGGAGGGCAGGAGAGAGAGAGAGAGAGAGAGAGAAGGGAAAGAAGAGGAGGGGAGGGGAGAGGAGGGGAGGAGAGAGGTGGGGCGGGGCGGCCAAGGAAGCGGAGGGGTGGGGAGAAGGGGTAGGGAAACCGAGAGCAGAGCCGAAGAGGCAGGGAATGAAGTGAGCAGAGGGCAAGCTTGGGTCAAACCCAGACTTCGCAGCTCGCTCGCTGTGTGACCTTGGGCAAATCACGTCACCTCTCTGGGCCTCCGTTTTCTTAACAAAATAGAAGCAATAATGATTGCTGTCGTGTTGCCACAAAGATGAAATGCAGTTATGTGAATCAAGCGCTTAGTTCTGTGCCTGGTCTCCCGAGAGTGTGGAGCATGCCTCTGTCCACCTTGTCTCCAGGGCCTGGCGGCTCCAACCTCGGTCTCTATTTCCTTCCACTCCACTTCCCCCATCCCAGCCTCCCTCCAGAGTTCTTCCTTCTCTCATTTCCTCTACTGACATTTACTGAGCCCGACCTGACTGCATACACACCCCTGGGTCCCCTATGATCCAGAAATGAGCCCTGCAGCGCTGTTCCGGGACCCACTGAGCTTCCCAGGCTAGGGAACAGGCAGGCTCCCAAGGGCATGAGCACAGAGTTGCCTGATGGCAGAGGTCTGCCCAGGGGGCTGTAGTCCACGTATCCCAGGCAGCAGTGGGGAGGGAGTGAAGGACTTGTCAGTGGAAACTGCCTTCTCCAAGACACCCCCCTTGAAAAGCACTCAAACTCTCAAACACATCCCCAATCCATTTACTCATTCCAGCACCACTCCTAACTTCTTACAGTCGTCTTGAGGACCAGCATCACTCAAGTGGGTATCTCTGCATTATCCTCGGGGGCTTCTCTATCCCATCTGACCTGTCATTATATTCTATGAACTTACCTTCCAGCTGATATCTATGGAATACCTACTAGGTACCAGGATCTCCACTGGGGGATAAGGGGATAAACCGACCTCTGCATTCACTGAGAGAATGTCTAGAGACAGATTGTCATCAAAACCAGAAAACATACAAATACATAATGACAAATTCTGATAAGTGCCTTAAAAGATAAGGAAGAGTAAAAGAATAAGGAGGCTGTAATTCACGTTTGGAGACCAGGAAAGCCTCCTTTAGGACATGGCATTGATACCCAGATTTAGAAGGAAAGGCCAAGGTGAAGAATATTCTTTTTCTCTGGAAAAAGAAACAATGTGTTTTTTTTTTTTGATTTATGTATTTTTGGCTGCATCAGGTATTAGTTGGGGCACTGCAGGCTTAGTTGCCTGAGTGGCATGTGGGATCAATCCCCTTCCTTGCAAGGCAGATTCTTAACTATGAGACCACCAGGAAAGTCCCCAAGAATGAATGTTTCTTATTCTTTCACCCTTTCTCCAGTCTCACTAGCACTCTGGACACAGAAGGCACAATGACATAGACCTTATAAGACCTATGCTTCTGGACCCAAGCAGCCTGGGTTCCAGTTGCAGCTCTGCCACTTTTGTGCAGCTTACAGAGTGAAGGACAGGGAAGCCTGGCATGCTTGTCCACGGGGCTGCAAAGAGCTGGACACGACTGAGCGACTGAACAACAACACAGAGTGAGCACTCAAATGCATAAGTTCTCATATGACTGGTGAGATAATCTGTGGAGTCCAGTGCAAAATGAAAATGCAAGGCTCCTATGGCTCATTAGGAATGAAAACACAGCAGAGCAGGAAAACAAGCACAGGGTGTGTCCCACGTGATGCAGAGGATACATGCCCCCGAAGCCAGCCCTGTCTTCTTCCTGGATTATCAGAACGGTCCCCTCACTGGTCTCCCTCCTCTACCCACTTGTCAGCATGCCACTAGGTACTTTAATTTATTGTATTTTTTTTGCCACATAGTTGTGTTTTTTTTTAACTGCACTATACAGCATGTGGGACCCTAGTTACCCAACCAGGGATCGAATCTGTACTCCTTGCATTTGAAGGCAGAGTCTTAACCACTGGATCACCAGGGAAGTCCCAAAGTTAGAGTGTGAAGTCGCTCAGTTGTGTCCAACTCTTTGCGACCCCGTGGACTGTAGAGTACAAGGCTCCTCCGTCCATGAGATTCTCCAGGCAAGAATACTGGAGTGGATTGCAATTTCCTTCTCCAGGGGATCTTCCTGACCCAGGGATCGAACCCTGGTCTCCCGCATTGCAGGCAGACACTTTAACCTCTGAGCCACTAGGGAAGCCCCACTTGGGAAGTCCCAAGCACACAGCATTTAAGAGGGAGGGGATGTAGGTATGCAGCCTATGGCTGAGTCATGTTGATACTTGGCAGAAACCAACACAATACTGTAAAGCAATTATCCTTCATTTTAAAAATAAATAAATTTAATTATTTTTTTGAAAACCACACAGATTATTGGTAGATTTGAAATTATGTAGATGCGTGAATGAATTGGGAGATTTAGATAGACATACACACATTCCTGGTGGCTCAGACGGTAAAAGAGTCTGCCTGCAATGTGGGCGATCCAGATTCAATCCCTGGGTTGGGAAGATCCCCTGTAGAAGGAAATGGCAATCCACTCCAGTATTCTTGCCTGGAGAATCCCATGGACAAAGGAGCCTAGAAGGCTACAGCCCATAGGGTCACGAAGAGTCAGACATGACTGAATGACTTCACTTTCACTTCATGTATAAAATAACTAATGAGCACCTGCTGAATAGCACAGGGAACTTACTTAATGCTCTGTGGTGACCTAAATGGGAAGAAAATCTTAAAAAGAGTGAATATATGCATCAAGTTAAAATGTGAGTTGCTCAGTCGTGTCCAACTCTTTTCAAACCCATGGACTGTGGCTTGCCAGGTTCCTCTGTCCACAGTATTCTCCAGACAAGAATACTGGAGTGGGTAGCCATTTCCTTGTCCAGGAATCTTCCTGACCCAAGGATCGAACCTGGGTCTCCTGCATTGCAGGCAGTTTCTTTACCATCTGAGCCACCAGGGAAGGAGGAACAAATGTATACATATAATTGATTCACTTTGCTGCACAGTAGAAATTAATACAACACTGTAAAGCAACTACGTGTGTGTTCAGTCATGGCAGTTGTGTCTGACTCTTTGCAACTCTATGGACTCCAGACTCCTCTGTCCCTGGGGAGCTCCATGCAAGAATACTGGAGTGGGTTGCCATTCCCTTCTCTAGTCAAGTAACTATACTCCAACAAAAATTAATTGTAAAAAATAAAAAAAAAAAAAAGAAATTACGTGAGGTGAGGTTTTCACTTAGAATAATAAGATAAGAGTGGGTTCTTTTCTCAGCCATGCTTGGCAAATAACAGCTGTGTCCAACCAGTTTCCATGACTAAACAGGCCTCCAGGAGTCTGGGAAGTCCCTGAAATAATACACAAATCATCATCTGAACAGATGTGTCTTTTTCTTGGGAGAAGGTCCACAGGTTTCATCAGATTCTCCAGAGTCCATTTCCTATAAAAGAAAAAGAACCAGCCTGGCAAAGTCTTAGCCCAAATGTAACGGTTCTCTAGCAGATCCTCTCTGGAGCCCCTTCCACATACAGCATCTGCCAGTTCCCTCGTGACACTCAACAATGCAATTCAATAATAATAACAATAATAGCTTCCATTTATTGAGTGCTTGCTTTGACCAGGTACTTGACATACACTATCTCATTTACTCCTAATAACAGCGGATTCCACTGGGGCTGTGACCTGTGCTTGCCAGGCTCTTGGCTGTATCACATCATGCCTGTGACACCCTGCTCAAGGACAGGCTGACTTACTTTTAAATCTGTCCTGTGGGAACAGGACTGATGATCAGCAGAACTAGCCTCTGCCCCCGGGTCATTCCATTTAGACAAAGTCTTGCCCACACCACGCACATACCACGCCATCACTTACTTCCATGTTTTGCGTGTGTTGTTCTGTCTAGAATGCATTTCCCATCTGAATGCATCTCCCATCTGAATGCTCAGGCAGGAGGCGTCCTATTCAAATTTCAGCTCACCTGTTACTCCCCCCACCCAACCTAGACCTTCCTTAACAATACGGCCTCAAGGAAGCACCCTCCTTTGGGATGACCAGTGTTATCTCCATGAGAGTTTTTACTGGGATTTTCTGTCCTTGTTTGATTTTGTTTCCCCCCATAGACCGTGAGCTCTATGAGGACCATGTTCAGTTCAGTTCAGTTCAGTCGCTCAGTCACGTCCAACTCTTTGTGAACCCTGTACCACAGCACGCCAGGCCTCCCTGTCCATCATCAGCCCCCGGAGTTTACCCAAACTCATGTCCATTGTCCATCCAACAGTCTCATCCTCTGTCATCCCCTTCGCCTCCCGCCAGCATCAGGGTCTTTTCCAATGAGTCAGCTCTTCGCATCAGGTTGAGTTTCAGCTTCAACATCAGTCCTTCCAATGAACACCCAGGACTGATCTCCTTTAGGAGGGACTGGTTGGATCTCCTTGCAGTCCAAGGGATTCTCAAGAGTCTTCTCCAACACCACAGTTCAAAAGCATCAATTCTTCGGCGTACAGCTTTCTTTATAGTTCAACTCTCACATCCATACATGACTACTGGAAAAACCATAACCTTGATTAGACGGACCTTTGTTGACAAAGTAATGGCTCTGTTTTTTAATATGCTGTCTAGGTTGGTCATAACTTTCCTTCCAAGGAGTAAGCGTCTTTTAATTTCATGGCTGCAGTCACCATCTGCAGTGATTTTGGAGCCCAAAAAATAAAGTCTGTCACTGTTTCCACTGTTGCTCCATCTATTTACCATGAAGTGATGGGACCAGATGCCATGATCTTAGTTTTCTGAATGTTGAGCTTTAAGCCAACTTTTTCACTCTCCTCTTTCACTTTCATCAAGAGGCTCTTTAGTTCCTCTTCACTTTCTGCCATAAGGGTGGTGTTATCTGCATATCTGAGGTTATTGATATTTCTCCTGGCAATCTTGATTCCAGCTTGTGCTTCTTCCAGCCCAGCGTTTCTCATGATATACTCTGCATAGAAGTTAAATAAGCAGGGTGACAATATACAGCCTTGACGTATTCCTTTCCTGATTTGGAACCAGTCTGTTGTCCCATGTCTAGTTCTAACTGTTGCTTCCTGACTTGCATACAGGTTTCTCAAGAGGCAGGTCAGGTGGTCTGGTATTCCCATCTCTCAGAATTTTCCACAGTTTATTGTGATCCACACAGTCAAAAGTTTTGGTATAGTCAATAAAGCAGAAATATATGTTTTTCTGGAATTCTCTTGCTTTTTCCATGATCCAGCGCATGTTGGCAATTTGATCTCTGGTTCCTCTGCCTTTTCTAAAACCAGCTTGAACATCTGGAAGTTCATGGTTCACGTATTGCTGAAGCCTGGCTTGGAGAATTTTGAGCATTACTTTACTAGCGTGTGAGATGAGTGCAGTTGTGCAGTGGTTTGAGCATTCTTTGGCATTGCCTTTCTTTGGGATTGGAATGAAAACTGACCTTTTCCAGTTCTGTGGCCACTGCTGAGTTTTCCAAATGTGGTGGCATATTGAGTGCAGCATCATCTTTCAGGATTTGAAATAGCTCAACTGGAATTCCATCACCTCCAAGCTTTGTTAGTAGTGATGCTTCCTAAGGCCCACTTGACTTCACATTCCAGGATGTCTGGCTCTAGGTGAGTGATCACACCATTGTGATTATCTGGGTCATGAAGATCTGTTTTGTACAGTTATTCTGTTTATTCTTGCCACCTCTTCTTAATATCTACTGCTTCTGTTAGGTCCATACCACTTCTGTCCTTTCTTGAGCCCATCTTTGCTTGAAATGTTCCATTGGTATCTCTAATTTCCTTGAAGAGATCTCTGGTCTTTCCCATTCTATTATTTTCCTCCATTTCTTTGCACTGATCACCGAGGAGGGCTTTATTATCTCTCCTTGCTATTATTTGGAACCATGACTATGTCATAAATTATCTCTATATCCCACAGAGCTTGGATTGTGTCAGGAGTCAGCAAATACATGGTGAAAGAATATTTCTGCCTCGGGCTGTAGCATATCCATGCTCTTTACCACCTGGAAGTCCAGGATGTTAAGGGGGAAGGCAATCTAATTGTAGAGACAGAAACATCTTTGGCAAGAAGTTGAGGGTGTTAGGAGCTGAGGATGATGTCAGGAGAGGCTTGGAGTAGTTGACACAAAAGATGACTAACCCTTGGACTAGGGAAAGAATGTGGAGGAAATGAAGCAGGATTTAGAAATAAAGGACAGAGATGATTCAGAATATACCCACGCTTCCGAAGTGAGAAGGCAGGACCATGGTCAGCCTCAGAGAGAGATGAATCAGGAGCAGCTAATGTGAGGAAATTTCTGAGGTGTTACATTCTTCCCTTGACCTAAAACAAGCCTAGATGCTGTGTCTGAATCTTCCATCATTAGTCCCTCTGTGGGTTGAAACACTGAAGGTTTCTGAGAAAGTTCACTCACATGATAGAGGAAATGTTATTAATTTTTCCCTCCAAGTTAGAGGACTGAACATGCTTACCAATTACAGTTTCTGGGATGTTTTCTGACACCAACCAATTCTCCAACACCAGCTGATGGTCCAACAATTTAATCCTGACACTAACTACCCAGGTTGGCACAGACCTACAGCATCAAGGTTCAGTCCTCCAAGACTGCCTCTCCTTCAGACGCTAGTTGCAAATCTCTAGCCTCACTTACTTTTGACCAACCAACTATAGGGTGGTCCCCCCAGGACTTCCTTCTCAGGTTGGATAATTTGTCTATGAACAGTGCATAGAGTTCAGAAAGGCACTTTGCTTACTTTTACTGGTTTATTATAAAGGATCCTAATGAACAGCCAGATGAAGAGGTGTATAGTGTGAAGTCCAGAAGGGTCCTGGGCACTTCTGTCTTTGTGGAGCTGGAGTGCACAACCTTCTCAGATGATTCACCAACTTGGAAACTTCTCAGGATCTCAGTGTTCAAGAGTTGTTATCGAGCTTGGTCACTGACTACTGCCTCTCCTTCCTGGAGCTCAGTGAGAAAAGAAAATGAAGTCGCTCAGTTGTCTCCGACTCTTTGCAACCCCATGGACTGTAGCCTACCAGGCTCCTCCGTCCATGGAATTTTCCAGGCAAGAGTTCTGGAGCGGATTGTCATTTCCTGCTCCAGGGGATCTTCCTGACCTAGGGATCGAACCCAGGTCTCTCGCACTGTGGGCAGACACTTTACCATCCGAGCCACCAGGGAAGCCCTGGAGCTCAGTAGGAGGGGCTAAAATTTCAGTCTTTAGTCACTTGGTCTTTCTGGTCTGTCTATGGGTCTCATCCTAAGCCACCTCATTAGAATAAACTCAGGTGTGATCAAAAGGGACTTGTGAATAAGAAGAGACACTCCCTATCACAGCGGGCACTGCAAGAGTTTTAGAAGTTTTGTGCCAGGACTAGGGATGAAGACCTTAATATGACACAGTAACTAACACCTCTTAAGCATTCTGCGCAGGCACTGTTCAGAGCCACTTCCATGAATTAACTCATTAAACCTCACAGGAGCCCTTTGAAATGGGTACTGTTATCACCACCTGCAGTTTCTAGGAGAGGGAACTGAGGCTCAGAGAGGTTAGATCACTTGCATGATATAACAAGAAAGTGGAAGAATCAGGATTTGAATTCAGGCAGAACCTACTGCATTCCTTATGGTTTTCAAACTTTTTAGCAGCAGACTCTTCTCTTCAAAAGAAATCATACATTTCTAAAACTAAAAAAAAAGAAAAAAAAGAATGTGGGAGCCCTCTGGTTGTATGGAGAAAGAGGACTGGCAGCTTGCTGTCTCAGTTTGCTCTCTCATCTTGTGAAGGCCGCAGATCAGCACCTCGAGCCAAAGTCTGTCAGGAACCAAGTGAAAAATCCACTGGCTGAGATGATCTGCAAAATGCCTTTTCTGAAGAGGTAAGACATAAAGAAACGGAGATCCCTGGAATTCCCTCACAGTCCAGAGGTTAGGACCCTGAGCTTTCACTGCCTAGGCCCAGGTTTAAGCCCTGGTCAGGAAACTAAGATCCTGCATAGCCATATGGCTGGAAAAAAAAAAAAAAAGAAAGAAACAGAGAACCTGAAAGACAGAAGGGCAGAGAGGTTGAGTGAGTTTTTTTATGTCACACAGCACATTAGGGGAGAGTTGGATCTCAAGAACTCCAGGTCATTGCCGTTACAGTGTCAGGCACTGAGCTAGGAACTGTGGAATCAAAGATGAATCAGGCAGCCCTGATAATCCTTGGGCTAAAGTCTGGAGGGTTAGCACACTGGCCTACAGCACGACATCGTACAATACTTATTTCCCTAAACCCAGCAGCTTCACCCATTTGCCTTTCCTCTGGGCCCTGATGGCATCTGAGTTTGTGACTCTTGGGCCTGTGAGTGAGGCAGACAAATAAAGATTGTTACGAGCGATACACAGAATAGCAAAGTGCCAATGAAGTACAGAAAATTAATAGTGGAAAAAATGACGAACTCTGCTTGGGTACAGGCAGTGATGGAAAACTTCGAGAAAAGCTGATCCCTGAAATGTGGGCTGCTAGACAAAATAGAAGTCCCAGCACAGAAGTGTTCAACAGCAAGTTGTGTTTAGGAGATATGATCCCTTCTCTTTGATTTCTACACATACTTTTTACTGCCTGTTGCCTCCTTCCTATCACCACTCCTTTCCAACCAATTTCCTGAAAGGAAATTGGTTGGAGGAAAAAAGAAAAATCTCTGATAAGAAAGAATGGTTGAAAAGAAAGGAAGAGGAAGAACAGGGTGTATATGAACGGGCAGGGTCTAGGTCAGGAAACCCTAAACAGCTCTGATGGCAGTAAAGCTTATAGAAAGTTGACTTTCCTTGTCTGGGCCCAGAATCCTAGCACAGAATCTGCCAACAGCCAAGACTAATCTCCCTTTTCACTAGCCCTTAGAGGCCACATGGGCTTTCAGTTAAAATCTGCCCTCAGGCCAGCTGAGCTGGGGACATTGAGAGATGGCAGGAGGCTCTCTCCAGTCGGCCCCATAATTCCCTGGGCCTTTATTACGCTGTGCTTGGTTTGCCCAAGGGCCAACTGGGGATAGGGAAACAGACGGGGTCAGCTCAGGCCTGGCCCCTCCTGCAGGTCCCAAATGCTCTGATGGGATTCTCAATTCCTCATCATTTTCCATAAGCCTTCAACTAGACAACCTTTCACAGCAAACAATTCACTGAATTCTAAAATTACCATCTTAGGTAAACAGCATGTAAAATTATAGAACAGTGGAGTTGGAAAGGACCACAGTGGTCCTCTGATCGAGCGGCTTCCAAATGTTAGTGTGCAGACCACCTGCACCTAGATCAGGGCCCCACACCAGCTCAACTCCAACCAAATCTCTGCAGGTGGGACCTGGTTACAGGTATTTTCAGAATATATTCCCCAGGGATTCTGATGAGCAGCTCTAACTATCTCAATCAGTACAACACAGATATTCCTATCAAATGGTCACCCAGCTTCTACTTGTATACTCCAGAGCGGAGGACCTCTCCACTGTTCTGTGTGTGGATGGGTCTGAATCAGCTGCTTTCTTTGTTGAGTGTAAATCTGCATTCTTATAATCCACTTGTCTTGGCTCTGCATTTTGAGGCAACCTCAGGAGTGGCTGACCTCCTATGCAGAGAGTACCAAGAGACCTTTGCTGGTTTCCTTCCCATAAAATGAAGCCCAAAGCTGACAACCTGCTTTTTAGACTCTTTGCAATCTGACTCCAACACTTCTCAAGGTTTCTACTCATCTGTCACTCCCCAAATAAGCTGTTACCATCACCACGCGCTGTGTGTCATTTTTGATCACATCAGTTTGTTGTCTGCTGCCCGGACAGTACTTAATCCCCCTCTCAGATCTCTCCCCCTCAATCTCCCATCTTCCTTTAAGATTCACTTAAAGCATCATTTCCTCAGTAAAACCTTGCCTAAATTCTCCATAGCCACTGCCTCCTAGTTTGCAGGCATACCTCTGACAGTATGTATTAGACTGAATTTGAATTTCTTATTTGTCTCTAAAACCAGAACATGAGAAGACACAAAGCAGACATAAACGTGGCTCATCTTCCTGGGGCGCCGGTTTTACTCGCTTCCTCGTTTAACGTTCATTATTGTAAAACCAGCACAGCTATATTACGAAGCACATACAAAATCATATGCATTTAAGTAGTCAGTTTCACTGGGGGAAAAATATGGGGGACTGTTCTAGATTAAGAGACACTGGAGAGAGAGAATACCCCAAAGCATAAAACTTGATTGATTCTAGATTGAAAACTTAGCTATAAAAGATACTTTAATGGGGAAATTTTAATATGATCATTAGATGATATTATGGAATTGCTGTTAATTTTCTTAGATGTGGTAATTGTATTGTGGCTATGAAAGAGAATGTTTTCAGGAGATACCTACTGGAGTATTTAGGGATATTTGGGAATAAAGAATTATGATGACTGTATCTTATTTTCAATAGTCATTGAAAGTGTTTTTTGTTTGTTTAATTGGAGGATAATTGCTTTACAATGTTTTGGTTTCTGTGGTACAACAGCATGAAGCAGTCATAAGTGCACATATATCCCCTCTTGAGCCACGCCTTCCCTATTCTACCTCTCCAGGTTGTCACAGAGCACCAAGCTGAGCTCCCTGTGTTATTCAGCAACTTCCCACTAGCCGTCTATATTACACATGGCAGTATATATATTTCATAGCTACCAGAAGAGAGGATTGAATCTAGGTGGAACATATATATATATATAATACTGTGTTAATATTTCAATTTTTATGTTCAGAACATTTTTAAAAGTTGAGGGGGAAAATCATACATTTTTGTAGTTTCAAGGTGAAATTTCAAAGTTATTAATTTTAGGAGTTCTTCATTCCTGCTCCAGTTCATTCTCCTCTGCCATTAAGGCATTTATGTGGATAAGTTTGAGAAGCATGATTTTTGTTTCTCTCCCCACTGTTCTGCCCTGTGAGTCTTCAAAGATGAGGTTATGACTCGGTCATTTCTGTATTCTCCAGGCGCAGCACAGGGCCCACCACAGAGGCCTGTTGAATTAATGTTTCCTGAATGAGCAAAACCTCTAACTTAATTCGCATGTGACCTTGTGTAAAGGATATATTTTCAGTTTCTCCTTCTGCAAATGAGGTTGGATTAGATGACCTAAGTACCCGTAAGGTCCTTTCTGGCTCTAGTACTTTTGGATGCTATACTTTGAAGGAAAGTCACAGTCATTTTTCTGCACAAAGCCAATTTCTAATGGACTGTTTCTGCCCAATAGTCAATTAGACACAGATGACCACAGTGGATCAACTTCTGCTTCCTGGCCAAACTTGTAAGTTTCAGCTTACTTGGTCTCTGGTTCCTCTGCCTTTTCTAAATCCAGCTTGAATATCTGGAAGTTCTAGGTTTGTATACTATTCAAGTCTAGCTTGAAGATTTTGAGCATTACTTTGCTAGCATGTGAAATTAGTGCAATTGTGCAGTAGTTTGAACATTCTTTGGCATTGCCCTTTTTTGGGACTGGAATGAAAACTGACCTTTTCCAGTCCTGTGGCCACTGCTGAGTTTTCCAAATTTGCTGGCATATTGAGTGCAACACTTTCACAGCATCATCTTTTAGGATTTGAAAAAGCTCAGTATTGAAATTCCATCACCTCCACTAGGTTTTATCCTAGTGATGTTTCCTAAGGCCCACTTGACTTCACACTCCAGGATGTTCGGCTCTAGGTGAGTGATCACACAGTGATTATCCGGAATAGTAAGACCTTTTTTTGTATTCTTGCCACCTCTTCTTAATATTGTCTGCCTCTATTAGGTCCGCATTGTTTCTGTCCTTTATCAAGCCCATCTTTGCATGAAATGTTCCCTTGGTATCTCCAATTTCCTTGAAGAGATCTCTAGTCTCCCATTCTATTGTTTTCCTTTATTTCTTTGCACTGATCACTGAGGAAGACTTTCTTATCTCTCCTTGCTCTTCTATGGAACTTTGCGTTCAGATGGGTATATATTTCCTTTTGTCCTTTGTCTTTAGCTTCTCTTCTTTTCTCAGCTATTTGTAAGGCCTCCTCAGACAACCATTTTGCCTTTTTGCATTTCTTTTTTGTGGATGATTTTGATCACCACATCCTGTACAGTGTTACAATTTGATCACTGATCATTGCCACACAAATTGCCTCCATCCATAGTTCTTCAGGCACTCTATCTAATCCCTTGAATCTGTCACTTTCATTGTATAATCATAAGGGATGTGATTTAGGTCATACCTGAATGGCCTACTGGTTTTCCCTACTGTCTTCAATTTAAGTCTGAATTTTGCAATAATGAGTTCATTATCCCAGTCTTGTTTTTGCTGACTGTAGAGAGCTTCTCCATCTTTGGCTACAAAGAATATAATCAATCTGATTTTGGTATTGACCATCTGGGTTCCAAATAGGAAAAGGAGTTCGTCAAGGCTGTATATTGTCACCCTGTTAATTTAACTTATATGCAGAGTACATCATGAGAAATGCTGGACTGGAAGAAACTCAAGCTGGAATCAAGATTGCCGGGAGAAATATCAATAACCTCAGATATGCAGATGACACCACCCTTATGGCAGAAAGTGAAGAGGAACTCAAAAGCCTCTTGATGAAAGTGAAAGTGGAGAGTGAAAAAGTTGGCTTAAAGCTCAACATTCAGAAAACGAAGATCATGGCATCTGGCCCCATCACTTCATGGGAAATAGATGGGGAAACAGTGGAAACAGTGTCAGACTTTGTTTTTCCGGGCTCCAAAATCACTGCAGATGGTGACTGCAGCCATGAAATTAAAAGATGCTTACTCCTTGGAAGGAAAGTTATGACCAACCTAGATAGCATATTCAAAAGCAGAGACATTACTTTGCCAACAAAGGTTTGTCTAGTCAAGGCTATGGTTTTTCCTGTGGTCATGTATGGATGTGAGAGTTGGACTGTGAAGAAGGCTGAGCACCAAAGAATTGATGCTTTTGAACTGTGGTGTTGGAGAAGACTCTTGAGAGTCCCTTGGACTGCAAGGAGATCCAACCAGTCCATTCTGAAGATCAACCCTGGGATTTCTTTGGAAGGAATGATGCTAAAGCTGAAACTCCAGTACTTTGGCCACCTCATGCGAAGAGTTGACTCATTGGAAAAGACTCTGATGCTGGGAGGGATTGGGGGCAAGAGGAGAAGGGGCGACAGAGGATGAGATGGCTGGATGGCATCACTGACTCGATGGACGCGAGTCTGGGTGAACTCCGGGAGTTGGTGATGGACAGGGAGGCCTGGCGTGCTGCGATTCATGGGGTCGCAAAGAGTTGGACACGACTGAGCGACTGATCTGATCTGATCTGATCTGGTGATGTCCATGTGTAGGGTTGTCTCTTGTACTTTTGGAAGAGGGTGTTTGCTATGACCAGCACATTCTCTTGGGAAAACTCTGTTAGCCTTCACCCTGCTTCATTTTTGGCTTACCTCATAGCTCAGTTGATAGTCTGCCTGCAATGCAGGAGACCTGGGTTTGATTCCTGGGTCAGGAAGATCCCTGGAGAAGGAAATGGCAACCCACTCCAGTATTAATGCCTGGAGAATCCCATGGACAGAGGAGCCTGGCAGGCTACAGTCCATGGGGTCGCAAGAGTTAGACAACTTAGTGACTAAATCAACACCACCACTGCTTCATTTTGTACTCCAAGGCCAAATTTGCCTGTTACTCCAGGTATCTCTTGAGTTCTTACTTTCACATTCCAGTCCCCTCTGATGAAAGGGACATCTCTTTTTGGTGTTAGTTCTAGAAGGTCTTTTAGGTCCTCATAGAACAGTTCAGCTTCAGCTTCTCTGGCATTAGTAGTTGGGGCATAGATTTGGATTACTGTGGTATCAAATGTTTTGCCTTGGAAATGAATGAAGATCATTCTGTTGTTTTTGAGATTGCACCCAAGTACATTTTGGACTCTTTTGTTGACTATGAGGCCTACTCCTTTTCTTCTAAGGGATTCTTGTCCAGTTAGATATAATGGTCATCTGAACTAAATTCACTCATTCCCCACCCCTTATGACAGAAAGCAAAGAGGAATTAAAGAGCTTCTTGATGAAGGTGGAGAGTGAACAAGCTGGCTTAAAATTCAACATTCAAAAAACCAAGATCATGGCATCCAGTCCCATCACTTCATGGCAAGTAGATGGGGAAACAATGGAAACAGTGACAGACTTACTTTTTCTGGGCTCCAAAATCACTGCAGATGGTGACTGCAGCCATGAAACTAAAAGATGCTTGCTCCTTGGAAGAAAAGCAATGACAAACCTAGACAGTGTATTAAAAAGCAGAGACATTACTTTGCCGACAAAGGTCTGTACAATCACAGCTATGCTTTTTCCAGTAGTTGTGTATAGATGTGAGAGCTGGACAATAAGAAAGGCTGAGCGTCAAAGAATTGATGCCTTTGAACTGTGGTGCTGGAGAAGTCTCTTGAGAGTCCCTTGGACAGCAAGATCAAACCCATCAACCCTAAAGGAAATCAACTCTGAATATTCATTGGAAGGATTGATGCTGAAGCTGACTCTCCACTACTTTGGCTACCTGATGTGAAGAGCTGACTCATTGGAAAAGACCCTGATGCTGGGAAAGATTGAAGGCAGGAGAAGGGGACGACAGAGGATGAGATGGTTGGATGGCATCACCGACTCAACGGATATGAGTTTGAGCAAACTCCAGGAGATGGTGAAGGACAGGGAAGCCTGGTGTGCTGCAGTCCATGGGGTTGCAGAGTCAGACATGACTGAGCAACTGAACAACAGTTGCTTCTAATGTGCATTCAAGGTTAAAAGTCACCAAGCCCTACACTGTGGTGATAAGGTAAGATTTCCAGTTGGATTTATGTCTTGGCTTTGCCACTTATCAGCTGGTTGGTCTTAGTTATTACTCCTCCTCTTTGAAAGTTTTGTCCCAGATGTAACAAGTGAGATAAACCACGTAAGCCAAAGAGAACAGTTACATAGTCAAAGACAACTATCACTAAGTGAACAGAAGTCTTGATGGCTCTCCCAGGAAAGATGAAAACTTTCTGAGACTACAGTAGTGGTTCTCAGACTTGCATCAGAGTCAACGAGTGTGTGCACGCTAAGTCACTTCAGTCGTGTCCTACTCTTTGCAATCTTATGGAGTGTAGCCCGCCAAGCTCCTCTGTCCATGGGGATTCCTCAGGCAAGAATACTGGAGTGGGTTGCCATGCCCTCCTTCAGGGGATCTTCCTGACCCAGGGACAGAACTCTTGCCTTTTATGTCTTCTACATTGGCAGGAAGGTTCTTTACCACTAGAGACTCACCTGGAAAGTGAAAGTGAAGTCACTCAGTCGTGTCCGACTCTTTGTGACCCCATGCACTGTAGCCTACCAGGCTCCTCCATCCATGGGATTTTCTAGGCAAGAGTACTGGAATGGGTTGCCATTTCCTTCTCCAGAGGATAGTCCCAACCCAGGGACTGAACCTGGGTCTCCCACATTGAAGGGCAGACGCTTTACCATCTGAACCACCAGGGAAGTCACCTGGAAGACTTGCTAAATCAGATTGCTGAACACCTTCTTACCCTGAAGGTTCTGATTCTGTAGTCTGAGGCAGAGCTCTTGAGTTTGCATTTCTAGTACATTCTTAGGAGATGCTGATGTTAATGTTTGAGACCATAGTTTGAGAATCACGGCTCTGGAGCAGGGTTTCTCAACAGCATCACTAATAACATTTTGGAGCACCTACTTCTTTTTTTGGGCTTCCCTGGTGGCTCAGAGGTTAAAGTGTCTGCCTCCAATGCGGGAGACCTGGTTTCGATCCCTGGGTCAGGAAGATCCCCTGGAGAAGGAAATGGTAACCCACTCCAGTCTTTTTTCCTGGAGAATCCCATGGACGGAGAAGCCTGGTAGGCTACAGTTCACGGGGTCACAAAGAGTTGGACACGACTGAGCAACTTCACCTTCACTTCTTTTTTAAAAAAAATAAAAAACATTTACTTATTTATATACTTACATATTTATTTATGGCTGTGCTGGGTCTTCCTTGGACTTTCTCTAGTTTCAGCAAGTCAGGGCTACTCTTCTTTGCCCAGGCTTCTCATTGCAGTGGCTTCTCTTCTTGTGGAACTTGGGCTCTAGGCGCAAGGGCTCAGTAGTTGTGGTACACAGGTTTGTTACCCTGCAGCCTGTAGAATCTTCCCTGACCCAGTATCAAACCCGTGTTCCCTGCTTTGGCAGACGGGCTCTTAACCAGTGGACCACCAGGGAAGTCCCAGGCACCTACTTCTTTGAGCATCTCTGGCCTCTACTCACTAGATGTGCATAGTGTCCCTCCAGGTGTTGCCGGGAGCCAGCGTGAGGAGCTCCGCCTGTGGCAAAGGTCATGAGGAAGGAGGCTAGGCATACACAAAGGCGGGATCAAGCCTCAGGAATCCCCCTGGAAATTCTCGAATGTCTACCCCCAAAACCAGAGTCTGCCTACTTTCTGCTTTGTGCTCTCACCTACACCTCTGACTTTATGGGGGGCTGTCCCCCACTACCTCTCTCTGAAAAAAGAGTTAACTTACAGCTCCAGTTAATAATTCCTGGGTGTGATAGTGTTTTAACCTACAAACTCCTTTGGAAGTCCTCTAGCCTGCCTGAATAGGTTTTTCCGGCCACATGTGATTGTTCAGAGCCTCCCAACTGTGAGAGGCATGAGATGTTCTAAACTGTCTAAATACAGATTCCTTTGAGCAGTTAAAAGATTGATTATAAATTGTATTGGTGAAGGGTTTTTCACTTGTTGGGCCAATGTTTGCTGCTAAGTCTCCATATCCCTTACCTACTGTGTCCCTGGCAGTGTATTGATTAATATAATTGGTGTAAATAGTAGCTTTAATGTTTGTAACCTTGGACCCTTGAGTTAATTCTTTTTCTTGTTATAGCCCACCACACCTTTGCCCTATAGGAATGCAACTTTATCTAATGCTTTTGGAGGGTGGCGCCTGACTAATTACCTTTAGAGAAAAATAAGTTTTCTGGAGAAAGGGTCTTAAAGTGTTAACAGGCCTGCGGGCCAGAAGATGATGCAAATCACCTAAACTTTTGCATATGATAAGTTTACAGGAAGAAAGCCTGGCTTACTGCATGACTCTACCCCTTCCCCCATTATCCTCTATGCATAACTTAAGGTATAAAAACTACTTTAGAAAATAAAGTGTGGGCCTTGTTCACCGAAACTTGATCTCCCCATGTCATTCATTCTCTCACCTTCTGGATGAATTATTCAGCCTCTTTTCTCCACTAAATTTCCTCACTGAGCTATCCTTATTCTATTACTCTTTATATCCTTAATTAACATTTAATTAAACAATTGTTTCCTGATCCTTGCCAACACCGTCCCCACTTCAAATTCCCTAGATCCACCGGGGCTGGACCCCGGCAAGGTGTGATGGTTGAAAATGTCCCAAGACACTGAAAATGTCCCTTGGGTAGCAAAATTGTGCAGAGTTGAGAACTACTGCTCTAGAGGATATAAATTAGAGAAGAATCTAAGAGTGTAGGTGAGTTACGGAGGCAAGTGAAGAAAAGAAGTTGAAGCCTAGAAGAAAGGAGGAGTTTGAGATAGCTCAGGGTTGGTGTGGAGAGGCTGGATGCCCATCCAGGGCTATTTTTTTGAAGAAGGATCATTATGGGTCTGCAATTTAGAGACAATTGACCAGAGGGCAGAGGGTAGGCTCATCTGGTCCCACGGAATAGGGGCTATCTTTTAAGTCTGGCGCCTTCTGTCCTGGGATGCAGCTAAAATCTCTTCTAAGGCCAAATACTGTCCTAATTCAAATGGCCTGTCCCTAGGATTCAACTGCCTGCAGCCCTAAAGTGCTCAGGGCTCTCTCTTATCTCACTTTCCTATCCACACACCTTAAGATTATTAACAAGCAGCAGATTTTAGGTCTATCAGGAGAAACAAATAACTCTCTAGTTTTGTTGGGAAGAAGTAACTCTGTTAAGAGTCCTAACCTGTCCAAATCCACCTCCCGGACAATTCAGCTCACAAAATTTAACCATCCAGTGAAAAATAGATTTGGCTCCTTAAGTGCCAATGGTATTAAGTGCCAGAGACTGTTGAAGTCATAAAGGGAAATTAACTGAAAACCAGAGATGCCATTACTCATTTGGGAGCAATCTATCTCTCCCAAAGTGAGAATACAATTTGCACCCTCTAGGGATGTTTTACACTCAAAACTTTATTCCCCAGGCTAGGGCCTATTCCCCACAAATTGTAACTGGTGCTGCTGTTTCCTGCTAATGGCTTCTATCCAGCCTTTGAAGAAGGCTCTTGGGAGGAGTGAAGAGGCTAAGGTTAGAGGAAAGCCCTTGAAGTCTCCACAGCCTTGGTCTTTCCCAATCACTGCCAACTTCTCAAGGGATTGGTAGGTTTTTAAAAGAGCACTGTCAAGGTTCAAGTTTTATCCCAAGCCAAGAAAGATGAAGGTGGGTTGAGGGAACTAATTCTGAGGTATGTAGACTATGTATTTATAAGGGATTAGGGAATAACCTGTGATTGTGATAGAGGTGTGAGAAGTAGCTTGTAAACCATCTTTGGCCACATCTCTTCTGGCAAAAGGCAGAAGAGATATGATATTATTATCATATGTAATAACCATACATATGATTATTGCTTACATCTGAAATCTGAGTCACCGTTCCTTTTGACAATCCCTCTATACTTAATAAACGTTCTAAGCATTCCTGAAGTAAAGAAACCTGTTTCAGTTTATTTAACCAAGTGTTCGTGAAGTCATTTGAGCATGGCATCTTTATGCCCCAATGTTTCTAACATACCTGGGAAACAGTGTTCTGTGGAATACACTTAAGGAAACCCCAACCTGTAAGATCAATTACATGAAGTACAAGCTCTCCAGGATGTGGCTCCTACTTAATTTTGCAACTATCCACCGCTAACCATACTGAAGTTCTTTTGGTTCATAAAACACACCAATCTTTCAAACTTATGCCTGCTGTTTCTTAGAATGTACATGTTTTATGCCCACCTGGCAAAGTCCTACTACTCAGTCTCTAAGTCCCAACCTAAGCATAATCATATAATCTGTGAAATCCCCTTAATTCTCAGAAACAATAAAGTGGTTTCTGTTTCCAGTGTACTTTATTCTTTGTATTAGAAATAATTGGTTTGACAGGTTTATCACCCTGCTGGTTGCTTCATTAACGATTAAATCTTGAACATATGCTCAATTAAAACTATCCAAGAAAGAGGATACTATCCTCTTTCTTGGACTTGCCTGGTGGTTCAGTGGTTAAGACACTGTACTACCACTGTGGGGGGGCATGAGTTCAACCCCTGGTTGGGGAACTAAGATCCCAAAAAACCCCCATCCTCTTTCTAACTTTAATAGATGATTCAGTTTGTGAGCTAAAAGTGTAATACCAAACATGTTCAGAACAGCCTGGAGGTGTGAAGACCTCTATATTGAGACAGGAGATTCAGAAAAGAAGACTCCAGTCCCCAGTGCCAGATGGGCTTCATTAGTGCTGGTTTTTGTATGCTGGGCATAGTCACCCTGCAATCCAGAGACAGCAGTAACCTGCAGTGGGGGTAGAAGGTAACTAAGTCTTAGACAATGTCATGGCTCAGTAGCACAAATTTTTAAAAAAGATTTATTTGTTTTTGGCTGCACTGGGTCTGGTTGCTCCATGCAGGCTTTCTCTAGTTGCAGAGAGCGGACGCTACTCTCTGGTTGTGCACTGGCTTCTCACTGTGGTGGCTTCTCTTGTTGTGGAGAACGGGCTCTAAGAGTGTGGGCTTCAGTAGTTGTGGTGCATGGGCTTAGCTACTCCGTGGCAAGTGGGATCCTCCCAGACCAGGGATGGAATCAGTATCCCCTGCATTGCAAGACAAATTCTTAACCACTGGATCACCAGGGAGGTCCTCTCATATTCCTTTTGAATTGAGCCATTCCAGCCCATGCTATTGCTACCAGCTGAGAATGCTGCAAATCTGCCCACTTTAGGAAACCTGAGGGTAGGGACTGCTGCTCAGAAAAGTGCTTTTGACAGTGTAGACACAGACCATGTTCAGATTCTCTGAAGTTTAAGTGGATTGTATGTATCCCCTGGTCACACCATGCTCTCAGATTTATAGTGATCAAGCTTCAGAGAAAAGACAGCAATAAATTCAATCCACATGGCTCCTGTAAAAAGGCATCTAGTTGGCTTTTAATACAAAATGAGTCAGAGAAACAAAGAAAGAAAATATACAAGTTATTGAACTAAACAAAAACAAAAACCTGATAAATATATTTCAGTCACATTCCCTGTCTTCAGCCTAGATTAGGAAATAGGAAATGATGAACCAACCAATGTCTGTCCTTTTGAAGAAACCTTATTTAAAAAAAAAAAGAAAAAAAAAGGAGGAAAAAAATAAAACAATCCCTAAAATCTGGCAGGTGGTTTTAGAGGCCACTGGAAGCTTGCCTTAGTCATCGCGGTGACCTGGGACACTGGTGGTTTGGAACATGGCTACCTCCTCCTCATTTCTTGCTACTAACAATCTTCATCTGAAGGGAGGATGCTGGCTTGGACATCATTTGATGCCACTTATGCTGTCTGAGGTCTCAGGGTCAAGCAGTCTTGTGGAGTCTTCCATTCCATATCTTCACTGAATCTCCCCCATATATAGTCTCTTGTCACTGGATGCTGAGAGAACTGAGGTGAAGAGAACAGAGAAGGTAACTGGAAGTAATGAAGGCTCAAGGAGACTTGGTGTTCAAGGGCTCTTATGTCAACAGGCAATTTTGGTATAAAAGAGCAACTGGATTTAGCTTACATTCCCCTCCTCCTAATCACCATTCACAGGAAACTAGCTTGGCTTTTCAATCAGAATTCTTTCAAAACTATGAGGGTGGACCATGCTATGGGAAATACATTATCAAGGTCTAAATCTTGATTTTCCTTGTCAGTCAAGCCTTAAGAAAAAGATCTCAGTCATTCTAGGAGAGAAGAATCAATGTCTATGCTAGTCATTTTGTAAATGTGCTTCTGCTTATTATTCTTAGCCCTGGAAAAAGTTATATTTTCTCAGAAATTCAAGTCCCATTATTTAGCTGAGCTAGCCAATAAAAGGTAAGTTAAGTTCCGGTTTATATCTGAACATTAAGAAACATCATTCTTTTATCCAACTATATCACTGAATCATAGACCTGAAGCAAGTAAACTCCCAGTCAGGACAGACTTACTGATGGGTTCATCGGGGTGGAAAGCCACTTCATTGATGGAGCCAGCGTGGCCCGGTAGCTTATACAAAATCCTCCTGCTTGTGGTATCCCAGACGTAGACGAACCTGCAAACATCATGAAGATGGAACTTCTGGAACTAAGGGTAAGGAAGGAGTATGGCTTTTTAAGGGAAGTGGAAGCAACCTTTTATTTAGTGACTCCATACTTACTGAACTGTGCTCTGATGTTTAGAAACTAGGAATATAGATTACAAATAAGGCATGGATCCTGCCCATGAGCAACTGAGTGGAGAAACAGGAATAGCTAAATTATTGGTATTTTCTAATACAAGCTTCTGAAGTAGGAAAGATCACAGAGAAGACAGACAAATGGTTCTTCCTATAGCTCCCACACAGAAATCTTTAAAGAGCACCCAGGGACTTCCCTGGTGGTCCAGTGGTTAAGAATCCACCATCCAATGCCGGGACCATGGGTTCAATTCCTGGTCAGGCAGCTAAGATCCCATATGTTGCTGCTACTGAGCCTGAGCGCCACCACTAGAAAGGAGCCCACATGCCACAGTGAAAGATCCTGAGGGCCGCAACTAAGACCCGATGCAGACATAAATAAATAAATATTGTTAATAAAAAAGAGCACCCAATATAATTAGGGTGTAGTTAACTTCTTATATACCTAGGAATGTCTTAAACCCAAATATACACTCGATCCAGATCTTGCACTGAATTCATGGGCAGAAAAATACTTAATTCTAGCATGGGAAGGGGCCAACAGATATTAGCTAAACTTATTCTACAGAAAAGAAAACTAAGGTATAGTGACTTCTCCATGGTTACACAGTTCATCAGTGGCAGAATTAAAATTAAAATTCTTAATATATATTCCAGTATTCTCCTTTCTCTTACTACCTTCAAATGCCTTGCGTCCCTTGCCACCTCTCACTCCCTCTACCCCTGCCAAAAGAAGTTTCTTTGACCTTCAGCCTTGTTTGGGTCATTTTAAGCTGAAAGTAAAATAAATAGATATTATCTTCACATGACCATGCAAAGAAAATATGCTGGTACATTTAAAAGGCTGATGATTTTCAAATAGGTTATACCAATTATTCACATATTTGTTTTGTTCAATCAACACCTAAAGGGTATACTCAACAGTACATGATTATAAAATGCCTAGTTCTGAACATTACATTTTTAGTTTAAAATGAAGATAAAAAAAAAAAGAACTTCTTAATTACAGTGTAGCTCACAAGGTTTAGGCTCCATAAAGTGAAAGTGAAGTTGCTCAGTTGCTCAGTTTCATGTCCGACTCTTTGCGACTCCATGGACTGTAGCCTACCAGGCTCCTCTGTCTATGGGATTCTCCAGGCAAGAACACTGGAGTGGGTTACCATTTCCTTCTCCAGGGGGTCTTCCCGACACAGAGATCGAACCCAGGTCTCCCGAATTGGAGGCAGACACTTTAACCTCTGAGCCACCAAGGAAGCTCATAGGAACTAAATAAAAACTCCATGCAAGGTGGAAGAGAGGGAACTCCGTCTGTAGACTCCTTGGCTCTAATGCTCAGGTTTTCCCCAGTGTCTTGTCACACACAGTAACTGTCCTCATTAATCCAGCTAAGGCTATGTGGCATAGTGAAAAAGTGTGTTAAGTTCTGGGTTCAAGTCTCAATTCAACTATTTAATAGCTAAGTAGCCTTTAGACATTTACCTAACTTCTCTGAGGGCCTTATGATGGAGTAATGATGGAGACAATGCTGATCTCACAGCTTGGTTGAGAGAAATGAAATAATGAAATAATGTATGCAAAGTGCCCATCACGCAGAATTTATGATAGCTATTGTTATGATGATAAAGCGCCTGTCTGCAATGCGGGAGACCTGGGTTGGATCCCTGGGTCGGGAAGATCCCCTGGAGAAGGAAATGGCAATCCACTCCAGCACTCTTGTCTGGAAAATCCCATGGACAGAGGAGCCTGGTAGGCTACAGTCCATGGGGTCGCAAAGAGTCGGACACGACTGAGCGACTTCACTTTCACTATTGTTATGATGAATAAATAAATTGTTATCAAAACAGAATCACATGAAATCAATATGCTAAATAAATCACTCACAGCAGAGACTGACCAGTCATTTCATAGTCCTTGATAGGAACTCTTGAAACGTTTCAAATCTGAACAGGAGTAGCTAGGTGAATTGCAAGTAGGGAAGAGAAATTTGCCAAATTCAGGCCAAGCTGAAAAGCAGTTTTCTGAGAAGGATACATTATCCAGGCATATAAAAGCCAGCAGAAGTCCAGATCTCCAAGGGTTTACTTTAAGGCCTCACTTTCCATGGCTGCCAATTAGATGCTAAATTTAGAGGGGCCTTATCCTCTCCTTATTCTGGGATGGCAACATTCGGCAGGAATCAGGCTCCTTATGTAACACAGCGCTGTTGACTTGAGGCTAATTGGTGAGGTGGCCTGTGAAATGTGGCCAACCCTCAGCAGGTAGACAGACAGGCTTTTCCCTAGACCAGAGCCATGCTTCCACATGCAAGGTTTAAAGGAACAGTGGGGAGGGAAAGAGGGAAGAGAGGACACCAAAAGCTAGAAAAGAGCCAGTGTCAGAAACAAACTGCTCAGAATAGCTAGGTAGACATTATTTAAAAGCTTAATCACACAGGAAAGATACATCTCTACTGAAAATCATGTACAAATACTTAGAAAGGTTCTTACTCTGTCAGAATGTAAGACATCTGAACCGTGGACCTGTTTTTCACGGTCTTCTTTAGAAACCTGGCAACTGAAATCCTTTAGATTCCCTCTCCAAGGTAACCTGCTAAACCACCAGGACTCAAACCAGCAATGTGGCACAGTTTTACCTGGGTCCTTTCCCCTGCCATAAAATACTCAAATATTCACCCATTTTCCCCTGGCGTTAAACATGCCAAGGAAAAAAAAATGGATTCTGGAATCTTCTATTAAGAATTGTTCACAGGTCAGAAAGGTGTGCGACAGATCAAAGTGTGCTGAAAGCCCAAGCTAGCCTGGGAAAGGCTTACTGCTTATAAGATGATGCCTGTTTTCATTGAGTAGCAGGAAAATCTCTAAGTTGGGAGAAAGATGGGGTTAAGCAGAAGAGGGCTAACAACGTTTCCCAGTGGGAGCTAAACCCAGAGTCTACCATCTGAGTGCCTCGTCATTCTTTTTTTTTTTTTTTAAATAAAATAGTTATTCTTATTTGTTTGGCTGGGCCAGGTCTCAGTTGTGACATGAGGGATCTTTAGTTGTGGCATGTGGGGTCCAGTTCCCCAACCAGGGATCGAATCCCGGCCTCCTGCATTGGGAGCAGAGTCTTAGCCACTGAGCCTCCAGGTAAGTCCCCAGGGCCTCGCCATTATTTACCATCTCACACTGTGGCCCAAAAGCCTGGGCACTTGAACATCCCTATTCAACATGACTCCCTCCCAAATAAGGTCACCGTAGGCATACCAAATAAAAGCATCTCACTGAAGAATTCTCTACCTTCTCTGTTTCTCATTCATCACTTAATTCCTCAGGCAGTTTAAACTGATTCAGCTCCGGGTTGAAAAATATCTAGCTCGCATTCTGCCACATCCTCACCAAGTTATCTTGACACTTTTCTCACTGAACTCAGATCCAGCTCTGAATCATTCCCAACACAGTCAGGTATTATTAATAGCTGAGCTGATACGCAGGACAAAATCTGACCATCCTTGAGCTAGGAATTCATTCATGCAATATTGCTTAGAATTGGTCAAGCACTGCCCTGGATTCAGAGATGAGTAAGATTCATTCCCTGATCTCTAGGAGCAAATAATTTAGTAGGGGTTGCCCCACTATATTTGTCTTACTATAAGATGCAATCATGAGAAACGCTGGGCTGGAAGAAGCATAAGCTGGAATCAAGACTGCCAGGAGAAATATCAATAACCTCAGGTATGCAGATGACACCACCCTTATGGCAGAAAGTGAAGAGGAACTAAAAAGCCTCTTGATGAAAGTGAAAGTGGAGAGTGAAAAAGTTGGCTTAAAGCTCAACGTTCAGAAAACAAAGATCATGGCATCCGGTCCCATCACTTCATGGGAAATAGATGGGGAAACAGGGGAAACAGTGTCAGACTTTATCTTTTTGGGTTCCAAAATCACTGCAGATGGTGACTGCAGCCATGAAATTAAAAGACAAGCGTCTTGGAAGAAAAGTTATGACCAACCTAGATAGCATATTCAAAAGCAGAGACATTACTTTGCCAACAAAGGTCCATTTAGTCAAGGCTATGGTTTTTCCAGTGGTCATGTATGGATGCAAGAGTTGGACTGTGAAGAAAGCTGAGCACCGAAGAATTGATGCTTCTGAACTGTGGTGTTGGAGAAGACTCTTGAGAATCCCTTGGTCTGCAAGGAGATCCAACCAGTCCATTCTAAAGGAGATCAGCCCTGGGTGTTCTTTGGAAGGAATGATGCCAAAACTGAAACTCCAGTACTTTGGCCACCTCATGCAAAGAGTTGACTCATTGGAAAAGACTCTGATGCTGGGAGGGATTGGGGGCAGGAGGAGAAGGGGATGACAGAGGATGAGACGGCTGGATGGCATCACTGACTCGATGGATGTGAGTCTCAGTGAACTCCGGGAGCTGGTGATGGACAGGGAGGCCCGGTGTGCTGCGATTCATGGGGTTGCAAAGAGTCGGACACGACTGAGCGACTGAACTGAACTGAAGATGCAATGACTGCTAATAAAGATTAGGTGTATATAATGTGATTACAACCCAGAAAAAGAGCAATTAGTAATGCCCAATAGGTAAGGGAGAGAGAGGGCCAGGTAAGTGTATAGATACAATATAGGTAGATTACTAGGGAGATACAGGAGTTTGGATAATGGAGGCGGCGGAAGGGATGTAAGACCAGGAAAAGTTCCATGTGAGTGAAGCACTGTGGTGATTGACGGTGGGGGAGGAATATGTAATAAAACAACATGTATGTGAATGAACTGAAGCATGGCAGAAAAATCTCATGAAGAGAACTGGAGCCAGATTAGGAGTCTGAATTTTATTTCACTGGCAAAGGCAATCTAACAACCAAAAAAACGGTTTACCTTCCAGGTTTAAAATGTATCCAAAGAGGGTAGAAACGATGTATTTGTCCACACGATCTTTAAACCCTTCAGACTGCACTACATACAGCTTCATCTCTTGAGTACAGCTATAACTCAATGTTTGCTCTGGCTCAGTACTGGCACTTCATGTATTAAACAAGAGAAGATACCTGCATAGCTACATCATTCTTTACCTCATGTCCAGTAATCCTTACCTGTCAGCTGAGCCAGCTGCTATCTTGCTTCCATCAGGTGACCAAGAACATCTCAGAAGATTCTATAATGATGAATAGGCAGGAATCCAATGAATACAGTAATGTACCAAATGTATGTACCCCTCTTTATTAGACTATAGCATCACTAAGAGATTTTAAATGCTTAAGTACAGTTTTTTGTTTTCTGTTTTTTTTTTGGGCTGTGCTGCATGGCCTGCAGGATCTTAGTTCCTTGACCAGGGCATGAACCTGTGCTCCCCTCAGTGGAAGTGTGGAGTCTTAACCACTGGACTGCTAGAGAAATCGCCCTCTTGAGCAGAGTTTTAAGTATTCTCTGCAACATATAATCAACAATTGTCTAATATTCTGTGGCTCAAGACAGCCTATTTTGATATATTTCAAACCAAAACTGCTTAATTTACAGTAAATTAACAGTGGACCTGGCTGTAAAATTTTGTTCTGCCTACTAATGGGGGCTTCTTTTGCTCATTTATCTGGATCCTCATTAAAATTTTTATCTTGAAGAAAATAAAAATAAAATCAATTCTAACAAAAGATAAAATTTGAAAAAAAAAAAAAAAAGATAAAATTTGATTTATGTTTAAATAAAATTCTTTGATTTTGAAATCAAATAAAAGATTCAGTGAAACTGAACCTTAATGGGTTCTCAAAAGGAAAATATTAGTCTATATTAACAAACTGTCTGGAGGAAAAGCTGTTTTGAAGAGCTCATCTGAGAGTTTCGGCAAAATTTCAGTCTCTCAGAGCTTGGCCTGTGGTTCTTACTGAGGGAAGGGATGTATCTGAGGACTCTAAGAGCTGGTCACTGGGAGGGTGAGGGAGGTCATCTGGGTAGCAGCCACGGGAGTCTGAGTCCCATATGGAACACTGACCTGTGAGACTCAAAGTTCCCAAAGAATTAAGAAAACAGAAGCATCTTGTTGAAGTGGGAAGTCCTAAATTTGAGGACTCCATCACCATCTGCCTATGAGTGTCTCCTTGCCTATGCTGCTGTCAGTTTTATTTCTGGCAAGAGCAGTTTTGCTGGACAAAAGTGTTACTGGAATGCTGCTCCTTCTAAGTAGAGCTATTAATCTCTATATCCTTAGCATCATCTTAAATGTCTTTGAATCAAATGGACAGTAAAATTCCTCTGCCATGCAGAACTCACCTTTTCAAAGTTGTGCACATTTCCTTGAAATATCTTCACACACCGCTCTTTGGGAGCAAATGGCCGGACATCCCAGACCCGCACTGCAAATTCAAACAAAGAAAACAAAACAGTTATCAGACAGCAGTTTCCTGAGAACCCAGCTGAAATCAGTATCATGTCAATGACAGATGCTATTTAGTGGTTGGAGAAAGACCAACGTGGTACAATGCTATTTAATAAGCCTTTTTTCTTTTACTAACAGGAATGAAATGCATTGAAGTTCCTTAACAGGGACTAAAGACACAGAGGAAAACTGAGAAGGTAGGAAGGGAAAATGTCAAACACACTGCTGGTATTTGCAACAGAAAGTAGTTGAGTGCGATACTGATTTCAACAAAACATTTTGCCAATGATTCCTCTGCCAATCCTGAGTGCCATCTAGCAGCGTTCAACACGACAATCTAAACACCACTGACTACTGTGACAATCAGTCTATAAAAATCAAACTCGGGACTAAGCTCTTCCAATTATGCTCACAGGAAAATCTGACAGTTTAATTGTAAACAAGGCCAATATAGAAAAAGTGAACTTTGAATCCAGTTCTAGCTCTGCTATATATATGGGGAAAATATCAGGAAAATAGTGAGATTCTCTGTGCTTTGGGTGCCTTTGTAAAATGAGAATGCCACTTGATCTTTTTTTAAAAAATATTTTAAAGGTCAAATAAGATGATACATAAAAGGGCTTTAAGATTGGCAGCGATAAACAATAAAATGAATTTGTAATTTTTATTATATACCTATAATGAGAAATTCTTATTTCTATTTTAAAAACCATTTAGGGAATCTCACCCTTCCTTATAGTGACTTCCCTGGTGGCTCAGACGGTAAAGCGTCTGCCTACAATGAGGGAGACCCAGGTTCGATCCCTGGGTTGGGAAGATCCCCTGGAGAAGGAAATGGTAACCCACTCCAGTATTCTTGCCTGGAAAATCCCAAGGATGGAGGAGCCTGGTAGGCTACAGTCCAAAGGGTCACAAAGAGTCAGACACGACTGAGCGACTTCACTTTTTTTCTTTTTTTACCTTTCCTTTTAACAAACAATGCTAGAATTAGACAATCAAAAATCTACTGAAATAGGATATAAATACCCACAGTAAGCAGTGGCCACAGCCATTGTTAACTAAAGCTAAATGTACAGTGAAATTTGAGTGCTGTAATTTTACTTGAGTATGGGAAAAAAGCCAACAATCCTTGAAGTTAAACAGGCATAAAAAGGTGAAACTACACATGAAAGTTTGCTATTCAGCTGAGAATACAGCCAGAAGGCAAGGATGTTCATTCATTCAGCAAGTATTTATTGAGCACCCCTTGAGTGCTAGGCTTCCCTGATAGCTCAGTTGGAAAAGAATCTGCCTGCAAAGCAGGAGATCCTGGTTTGATTCCTGGGTTGGGAAGATCCCGTGCAGAAGGGATAGGCTACCCACTCCAGTATTACTGGGCTTCCCTTGTGGCTCAGCTGGTAAAGAATCTGCCTGCAGTGTGGGACACCTTGGTTCAATCCCTGGGTTGGGAAGATTCCTTGGAGAAGGGAAAGGCTACCCTCTCAAGCATTCTGGCCCAGAGAATTCCATGGACCATGGCCTGTACAGTACATGGGGTTGCAGAGTTGGACACGACTGAGCGACTTTCACTTCACCTTGAGGGTTAGGCACAGTTTTCATTACAAAATGTTAGTGAAAACATTTTAGTATACCAGAGGGGCATTTCCAAACTCTTCCAGTATTAAGCATACAATCCAAGATGTCATCTTCCTTTTCTGCTATGGAAAACACATCTTCCCACCCAACAACTCAAAAACAAGTGAAGAAAGGACAAGTGTGTTAGTGTAAATCGAGAAATCGAGGTGTTTTAATGAGGACCTCTCGTCACATCAATGCTTTTGGAGTAGGGAGGGAAGATATACTGGCAGAAAGAGTACAAGTGAGATATCAATAGGTCTGTTGATCATCTGAGCTTGGTACTCTCTACATTATCAGTATAGAAACTGATGCCCAGAAAGAACAAATGCTCTGTGTAAAGATGTTCAGGAATTAGATGGAAGATTTGGGACAATCATCCTGGCTTCTTGACCATCTCTTCTAAAGTTTTTTCTATTACAACCTGTTTTCCTAATTGCCCTGGTGGACACCTGCAAGCCATCCTGGGCTCTTTCCTTGGACTCTCTTTTACCCCAGCACATATTTCCAGCACCTAACGCCCATTTTATTTAGGGTCTACAGCAACTGACATGGAGAGCTTTCCTTTCCAAAGTTACCTGTATTGTCCATTGCATTGGACAAGAGATAAGAGCCTTCAGAACTTAAACTCAGGCCAGTCACTGAATCTGCATGACCTCTCATCGTGTAGGTCAGCTTATTTTGGCGCAGGTCCCAGACCTACAGAACAAAACAAGGTGACACTCCCAGAAATCAAACTGTGAACAGCAAAGAAACAGTTATTAAAGAGTCAACCTAGGAAAACTGGTATCCCTTCTTAATCTGCCTCTGGGCCAAGCACTACTTTACCACAAAATATAGAATTTCTATCAAAGAAGGAAAAACTCCTGTCTTTCTAAAAACAGAGTTAAAGTTACTAAGTTTGGCTAGAAAAATATAAACTAATGAATGTCAAAATATTAACAAAAAATAAGAGGATTTAAAGAGGTTATTTTCAATTCATGGAATTAAAAAAACAAAGTAGCTTTTAAAACACAATCTATGATTCTTTGTAACTAGAAACAAACTATTACAAACAACTATATAAAAAGTTAAATGACTTCATTTGAAAAAGGCATTTTGATTCCATGTAAAATGTACATAACACAGTAATATGCAAAAACAGAGGTTTAAAAACGTTCATTTAATGTCATAATACATATACACACATACGATGGAAAAGCATATTTATTAAAAGAAAAATAAATTTTAAGTTCACGGTTTTCTGGTTAGGAAAGGTAAGAGAAACAGTTCGGCTGAAAATAACCTAATGTCAAACAGAAAAAAATAAATGGTTTATTAAGTTATGGCTCATAAACACACTGTAACACTACAGGCGCTTATGCTAGACTTTGAAGACCAAAGTGGAATGCGTGAGGGTTTAGGGCCAGACTGAATCAGTCACTGCAACTTAATGAGTTATGTATTGTATCACTGGGCCACTAACCCTTCTGAGCCTGTTTCTGGCCTGTAAGATGGGGATAACATTGACTTTTTAGGGCTTTTGTGAGGATTACAGATAGAATGCCTGGTACACAGCAGGCCCTCTAATTGGTTGCTATTATTAAGCAAATCCTAAAAACACTCTGAAGATCAAATGTAAAAATGTTTATAAACAAACTATTATTAAGCAAATAAGAAAAATATAAAAGTTATTTATAATTACATAAAAGAAATACATTAAAGGCAACAGAAATGGTCTGGAATGTCATGTGGAAAAAGAACAGCAGTTCTGTTAAGGTCACTGTTGTTATACAAAATTTCATCCAAATTTGATTTAATATTGCCACAGTTTTTCTAACTTAAATTTCCCGCTGTCCCTTTAAGGCACTTTCCTCATCTAGAAATGAGTTTGTCAAAGCAATACATACGGCAGACAACTCCACTTTCCCCATCAATAACTCATTCATGTGTGGAACCCAGCACACTTTATACACAATCATTTTTGTGTCAGGATGTTTGCTGCCTCAATAATCAGGAAAGCTTGAAGTGGCTGACATTTTTTGTTCAAGCCATTGTTCCTTCTCTTCAGAGAAGGCATTGTTGAAACCTTTAGCTCTTTAGGAGAATGAAATTCATCATCCTTCACAGCACTTGGGAGCTATTTCCAGACTTTCCACTTTGGGGCCTGCACACGTTGTTTTGTATACCCAAAATGTATCCGGGATTTGCCAGAAGAAGAGTGAGTAGGGCAGTAATTTAAGCAAAATATTTTGCAGATGTCCTAATCAGCTGTTCAGTGATTGTGGCAGGCACTGTTGGAGATAAAAGAAATGTTGTTCTGTTCTCAAGGAGCTAAACAAGTGACGAGAGGCCTGCACAAGGGGCAACAGCCAAGAGGGCAGAGGGATTAATGTTGCCATGGTACACAGATGGGAGTGAGAAAGGGAAGGTTTCACAAAGAATAAAGCACTTGAGCAGGGCATGGAAAAAGAATTTACTGATTTATTCCCATGACACGCAGTTTGTGGAATCTTAGTTCCCTGATCAAGGACCGAACCCAGGTCCTTGGCAGTGAGAGCAGGGAATCCTAACCAGTGGGCTGCCAGGGAATTCCCAAGAAGTACTTCTTTATTTAGACAAAGTAGAAGGTTATTCCCAGGCAAAGATGATGCATAAAAGCAGAGGGGCAGGAAAAAATTGCTGGGTTGTAGGGAAATGGGCAGAGAGGAAGCAGACAATTCCTGAGTGATGGGCAGGCAAAGGCCAGCTCATGAAAGGTTTTGAATGACTGGCTTGGACTTTACCTCCCTCACTGGGGAGCCACAGAAGTGGAGTAGTGGAATGAGTTGATCAGATTCTAGAAAGAGCCTTCTGGTCCAAATAATTGGAAAGGATGAGAACACAGATGGGACTATGTTAAAAAAATAAATTAAAAAAATCACCAGCTGACCTCCCATTCTGACTAGAGCTCAAGATTACAAGAAATGCCAACCAGATCTTCAAGCCACCAAGCAGAAGCACATTTTCTTCTTTTATTCATTTTCCTCTGACTCCACAATCCTATACCCAGGAAGAAAATCTCAAGAGCCTAACAGGAACTGTGTGTTTGTTCACAAATATAATCAGAATTTGCTCACTCCAGATTTTAAGAGGGCCTTCCATTCCCTATTTGTTCCTCCTGTCCCAGAATAGGCAGTGCTCTCTGAGAGACTGAGAAGCAAACAAAAACCAGGCTCTTCAGGAGTACTTCCTAACGTAGTAAGGCAGTGCAGGGATTTGTCAAGCAAGCTCAAGAGTGGTAAGCCCCTGTCTGCTTAAAGGATACTTGTTAATTGAGTAGAAGCAATATGATAGAGTTGTAAGACTACTGGCCCTCTGGAGAGTCCTGGCTCTACCACAGACTATTTGATCTTGGCCAAATCACTTAACCTTTTAGGGCTTTGCTTTAGTCACCTGTACAATTAGAGAGATGATGAGATGTCTAAAGTCCCTTTCAGGTTTGACATTTTCTGAGTCTATTTCTGATGGAAAAGGAGCCTCCCTTTTGCATTTTAAAAAGAAACTTATGAGGGCCTGCGTACTATTCAGAGTCTTTCTGGGTCCAAGAACAGTTACTCATCCCTAAGCATGTCAGAACAGGATGCTGTTAAATAGGGAGAAGACTGAAATTCTATGGATGGTTTCACATTCCTCTAGCATACCCCTTAGTTATACAGGAGCAAAATAAAATAACTAAAGCAACCTAATTTCAAATACCATCTTTATTAACTGCTATCATCAAAAAACAATCTGACAACTGTATCCAAAACATGAACTATCCTTATATTTGCTAACACACTGATTTTCATCTAGAAATCTATTCTAAGAAGTAATTAAATATGGAAAGCTTCACACGCAGATATATTGGATATACTGCATACAGCAGCATCATTTGTGATAGTGATACATATGAAAAGCCTGTGCAGCAACGAAGATCCAGGACAGCCAAAAATACTAAATACATCGCCTGCCCATGCAGGGGACACAGGATGGATCCCTGGTCCAGGAAGATTCCATATACCATGGAGAAACTATGCCTGTGGGCCACAACACCTGAAGCCCATGCGCTCTAGAGCCTGTGCTCCACAACCAGAGAAGCCACTGCAATGAGAAACCTGGGCACCACAACAAACAGTAGCCCTGTTCGCCACAATTAGAGAAAACCCGAGCACAGCAACAAAGACCCAGGGCAGCTGGAAAAAAATTAAAAAGATATGTCTGAGCTCATATTTAAAGAAAACACTAAGCCAGTCATGGCAATATCCAATGTTCGGGATTCTAGGCAAAGGACTAGCCATATATATGTGTGTGTGTATATATCCCGTATGTGTGAAATCTAAACTATGCCACAAATAACCTTATTTACAAAACAGGCTCACAGAGATAGAAAACAAACTCATGGTTACCAAAGAAGAAAGGGAATGGGGAAGGTATAAATTAGGGGTTTGGGATTAGCAGATATAAGCTATTATATGCTTCCCTGGTAGCTCAGCTGGTAAAGAATCCACCTTTAATGCAGGAGACCCTGATTCGATTCCTGGATCGAAAGATTCCCAGAAGAAGGGCATGGCAACCCACTAGGCTATCCACTCCAGTACTCTTGGGCTTTCCTGGTGGCTCAGTTGGTAAAGAATCCACCTGCAATGCGGGAGACCTGGGTTTGAACCCTGGGTTGGGAAGATCCCCTGGAGGAGGGCATGGCAACCCAAAGGCTTCCCTAGTGGTTCAGACGGTAAAGAATCTGCAATGTGGGAGACTCGGGTTCAATTCTGGGTCAGAAAGATCCCCTGGAGAAGGAAATGGAAACCCACTTCAATATTCCTGCCTAGAGAACTCCATGGACAGAGGAGCCTGGTGGGCTACAGTCCATGGGATTGCACTAAGTTGGATATGACAGAGTGACTAACACACACATTATATAGAAAACAGATAAACAATGAGGTCTTACTGTATAGCACAGAGAACTATATTCAATATCTTGTAATATAACATAATGGGAAAGAATATGAGAAAGAATATATATGTATAACTGAACACTCTATTTTATACCAGAAACTAGCACAACATTGTAAATCAATTATACTTTAGCCAAAAAAAAAAAAGCCTACAAGGCTATGATGAAGAGTCATTAAGTGCTGTACTCATAGGACTCTATTTATATATTTCTCATATTTGAGATAAATTTGGATTTCAGAACAAAATTGGTATATATCAACAAAGACTGAGATTAGCTATGTGAGGAAAAAACTGATCCAAGAGAAGGTAACATATATGTATCTGAGAAGACATGGAAAACCTTCAAAACCTAAAAAGAAACTCAGTCCCTTCAGAACTAAAGTACAACTGAATATATTTGTTTATGAAAGTTAAAAGTGCTAATTACTCAGTTGTGTTCAACTCTTTGTGACCCAATGGACTGTAGCCCGCCAGGCTCCTCTGTCCATGGAATTCTTGTCCAGGCAAGAATACTGGAGTGGGTAGCCATTCCCTTCTCCAGGGGACCTTCTTGACCCAGGGACTGAAACCAGATCTCCTCCACTGCAGGCAGATTCTTTACTGTTTGAGCCACCAGGGAAGCATACTTGTTTATAGAAGGTCCCAAAACAGTTTAGACAAAGAGCCCAGAATAAGCCACACTATTTAAGAAGGACTTACTAGCACAAGATTATTATTCTTAGGCTTGTCTATCCCCACAGTTATGAAAAGATCAAATTCTCATAGTTTAAAAAGTCAGTCTCAGATGGTCATACATTGTATGATTGTATTCATATGATATTCTGGAATAGAAACTATAGGACAAGAAAGAGATCAACGGTTTGTAGGGATTAGGAATGAGTAGAGGGTTTGATGCAGAACAGTACTATAAAATTTTTTTGGGTGATGGAAATTGTTCTGTCCTGTCTTTGGTAGTTACATGAATCTGCATAAGCATTAAAATCCATAAAACCATATACTAAAAAGAGGTTAATATCATATGTGTTCCCAGTTGCTCAGTTGTGTCCAACCCTTTGCAACTCCATGGACTGTAGCCTGCCAGGCTCCTCTGTCCATGGAATTTCCCAGGCAAGAATACTGGAGCGGGTTATCATTTCCTACTCGAGGAGATCTTCCCGACCCAGGGATTGAACCTGTGTCTCTTGAGTCTGCTGCACTGGCAGGAGGATTCTTTACCACTGTGCCACCTGGGAAACCCAGGGGAAAGGCTGCCCTGACTGGGAATTGAACCCTGGCTACAGCAGGGAGTGCACCAAATCCTAACCACTAGACTACCGGGGAGCATCTAATTTCACGGTATGTACATTTTTATAATAATAATAACTTAAAAGTATGAAAATTACCATGGCTAGATGACACTAGTCCACCTCCAATGTATTAGAAGCTGTCTAGTGATTCTAATAATAGTGGGTTCCCAAACTTCACTCAGGGAAATAATGCATTTGCTGTTAAGGTGATCTAATTAAGCACCCACGTTCTGACTGTAGTCTCCAAAGAGACATAGGGTGGAAAAGGGACGTGAAGTTGAATTTTGGAAATGGTGAATTTTTAGGTACTCCAAATGGGGATGCTGAGTAGCTGGCTGTATATATGGGTCTGGATCTGAAGATGTGGGTTGAGAACATCGAGTTATCTGCATAGACATGACAATTAGAGTCACAGAATTAGATGGGAATTGCCCAGGGAAAGGAATATAATAAGAGCACTGAGGAAAGAACCTTGGGGAATAACAACATTTAAAAAATGCATAGACAGAATAGCTTGCAGAGGTATCTGATGGCTATGCCTGATGAAAAGGGTAGGAAAGTATACTGTCAGAGCAAGTTTAAAAAAAAACAAAGACTAAAAGGATCTACTAGATTTAGTAACAGGGAGATCACTGGTGACCTTGAAGAGAACAGTGTTAATAAAACAACAGAGGCAGAGCCAGACTGATGAGCAGTGGTCAGGAGACATGGAATTGAGAAATGAAAGGGAGATAAGGCATTAAGACAGTGAGTGTAGAAAATATTCAGGGGATTTCTCACAGGTAATAAGAGCAAGATTCTGGGCCCAAACTCTGGGTTTTGAATCATTGGTAAAATGGTATTGTGTGTGTGCTCAGTTGCTCAGTCCTATCCGACTCTTTGCGACCCTGGGAAGCCCATTAACAGCACTTATTTCATAGGTCCGTTGTGAGGCTTAAAAGAATTATAATGTAAAGCTCTAAGAACAACAGGTGGCACAATGGTAAGCAATTCACCTGCTGATGTAGGAGATGCATGAGATGCGGGTTTGATCTCAGGAAGATCCCCTGGAGTAGGAAATGGCAACCCACTCCAGCATTCTTGCCTGGAAAATTCCAAGGACGAGGAGCCTGGCAGGGTCCGCAAAAGAGTTGGACCCGACTTACGGACAAACACGCACAGCAAGCATTGAGAACAGTGCCTAACACACTTAAGTGTTAGAGGATGATGATAACAGTATTATTATTGTAACCACTATCACCATCTTTAAAGAAGTTTGGCTGTAAAGGGGAAGACTGAAAGGGCAATAACAAGACAATGTGGAACTGAAGGCAGACTCTTTCCCCAACAAGAGAAGACCTGAGCATGATGAAATGCTAATAAGAAGCAATACAGTTGGTTAAAAGAATAGGATTTGGGAAAACTGACAGCATAAGGTCCCAGAGACAGGAAAGAAAGGTTGAAATCTTTCCATTTAAGGGACTCCCTGTAGATAAAAAGACATTCCATCCATAGTAACAGCAAACGAGGCAAGGAGAGATGGGAGTACAGTACAATTTCTAGGTAGAAACAACATAAGAAGTTGAGTATTTACCCAATAATTACTACTCTCATGATAAAGCATAAGGTAAGTCAAAGTCTTTGAAATACCTAAGGAAGCCAATAAGTAAAAGCAAAGACAAACTGAGTCGCCGCCCCCTCCCCCTCCACATTTCATACTTACTGGCACCTGCTATGTCCAGAAACTCTACTCTACTGCTCTACTGCATTTGGCTCATTAATGCCCAAGACAACTCTACGCGATAGATATTGTTAACCCCTACTACACACATAAAACAGAAGTTGAAAGAAGTTAAAGAACTAGTGTGAAGTCACAAAAAATTAGAGAACAGTAGAACTGAGATTAGACCCCAAGTCAATTACTTGAAAGCTTGAGCTATATTATACTATCAAGAAGTCTATTGTCTCTTTTTGTCAACATCACTACCTTCTCACATTCTCAGCTATGGATCCCCCAAAACTTCCTTTCTACAGTTTCAAAAACAAAAACACACTGAAAGATTAGGGTACAGAATCACAAACTGATTTATTGCTATCTCAATGAAGGCAATACAGGTTAAAAAAAAAAGTTTCAAATGCTGTTACTCAGGGAATACACTCTTCATTTTTCAGAGTTCCCACACAGGGACTTCTCACTTCTTATAAACTGCCTGGTCCCTGATGGACAGGGACCATATAAGTTGTAATGCAACCCTGACACAGAAGTCAATAAAGACAAGACAGAAAGAAAACAAGTTCTAGTTTATCTTTCACTTAGGTGGTATAAAGTGCAAAGTTAATAAGTTGGAAAGACTTACCTCTGTAAATGGAAACAGGTGAAAAGTAAATATAACATAAACATCTAAAATACCTTGATATCATTGTCTATTCCACCAGAAATAATCTGATCACTTGTATCATTGAAAGTCACAGCTAAAACTTGGTAGGTGTTCTGAAATGTCTGGATGGCCGCTTTCTTGCGGATATCCCAAAGCTGAAAAAGAGGACAAGAGAGTCTACAATAACATCACTCTAAGAAACAACTGCACAGTACACCCATAAATCTAAGGACTGTGGAAGTGAAAACATCAGTAAAGGGACCCTGTTCAGAAATTTGTCTGATTATCCCATCAACATGGTGAGAACTGACTATAATTTTGCCAATATATCTGAACGCTGGTAGAATAAATCACTTTGGTTATATTTTCAGACTTCTTTGTTAAAAGTCTGAATACATGTGGTTAATTAAATGCCCTTAGAGTGGACATCTTCACCATGTTTATTAGTTCATTTGTTCTACACAAAGGATATTATACCAGTGTTTTGAAATTGTAGATCTTAATTCATTATTCAGCTACAACTTACATTAAAAAAATATATATATACATACATATGGAGAGGAGGTTACATCAGTGAAAATGGCAGAGTACTGAGTGCCCAAAGATTGTCCCTCTACAAAAGCAGAAAACTGGCAAAACTCTGTCAGAATCAACTGCATCAGAACTCTAGAAACTACAGTTTACAGCAACCAGGTAAATACTCACTGAGGATGAAAACCAGCTGGGTCCTAGTGAGAGGGCTTTCTAGCGCTTGAACTAACTTACCCTGGCTCCATCCTCACTCAGCAACAGCTTTGAAAACAACATGCACTGGCCTTTTAATACACTGACTGAAATTTCAAAACATCCTTGTAAGACATGTATATGACTGTCACTTTTAAGACGGAGAAACTGAAGATCAGAAAAGTGACCTAAAGTCACATAATTAAGTAAACACTAAGTCAAGAATCTAATTATTCTTGGATGGTGATCTACTTTATTCCAAGTGACAACGGTTCTACATGGTTGTAACAGTCTGTAGGATTCATAAAAAAAGAAAAAAACCTCAACTGCTTATTATCTGACATGTATTTTAAAGAGAGTCTGTTTTGGGAAATGTGTGATGAAACAAAGTTGTGGAGAGAAGGGTATAGCATAGGTGGGAAGACAAGGTAAGTTTCACATTTTGTCGCCTCAGAAACCCTCAACACAGAGACAGACAACACCCACCTTGACTGTACCGTCGTCACTGCCAGTGCAAACAAGCTGGGGGCCCCTCCTGGCTGGGTAACAGGAGTTCACAAACGAAGTATGCCCCTTCAGTCTTTTAACCCTCTCGCCTGTTTCACTATCCCACACCGCCACAGTTTTATCTGTGGATGCTGAGAAGAGCATACTAGAAAGCAAGAGGAAGAAAAAAAAAAAGTGAAGACAAGGAATAGCAATCTGTCTTCCTTACTTGTCAAAATGCACCCAAGTCTTCAAGATCACTAACATGCTGTGCTCTGACAGTTTGGCACCTGCTTCGGGAATGTCTCACTCAATGTACCAAAATCCTAATAGTAGTCTAGACCCAATTATAAGGTCTACTCTAATAAATGTAAAAAAAATTTTCCCTTTGTCAGTCCCCATGACATGTTGTACATCTAATACGGCAGTCTTCTCAATCTTTTCTTCCTCTGTGATATACTACACTTCACACATCCTTCCACTTGAAAATGTATAATCATTCCCTGCTGCAGAAGTAAGACAGATAGTAGCAATTTCTGGCTCAGTAAATCTAACTCTTTCTCTAAAAATCAAAGCTTTTATTTGCCTCTGAGAATGACTTCTAAGTTATGATTGATTTTATAATGATTTCTTTACTCAAACAGGAAAACCACACAAGGCTATGTACCTAGTTATTCAAGGAACCCTAAAATTTTTAGAGGTAAGAGCTGTAAGACAATAAATGTTTACTGAAATACTGAATGGGATTAATTAACTTTGTAGAATTACATTTTTTTTTTTTTTTTTTTTTGACTATGTGGCTTACAGGACCTTAGTTCCCCAACCAGGACTGAACCTGGGCCATGGCAGTGAAAGCGCTGAGTCCTGAACACTGGACTGCCAGGGAACTTACACAAGTAGTTCTAATACATACATAAAAATCAAACTGTTTTGAATAGGAAAAAATCTTGAGAAAAATATACCATAATATTAACAGTGATTATCTTTGGAATGATAAAAATGTAGTGGATTTTGTCATTTTCCTGCTTTTTTTTTTAGTTTTCTTGAAACAGATTGTTTCATTACTTTTATAATAAAAAATAATTAATTTCTACAGAAGGAAATTATATTTTATGTCTTAAGAAAGAAAAAATTTTCTGGCTGTTGAAATGTTAGATAGATATTATAAATACATACATGGAACAATGGGCTTCTCTGGTGGCTGTAGTGTATTTTGTCATTTTCCTGCCTTTTTTTTTTTTTTTTTTAGTTTTCTTGAAACAAATTGTTTCACTACTTTCATAATAAAAAATAATTAATTTCTACAGAAGGAAATTACATTTTATGTCTTAAAAACGAAAAAATTTTCTGGCTGTTGAAATGTTAGACATTATAAATACATACATGGAACAATGGGCTTCCCTGGTGGCTCAGACAGTAAAGAATCCATCTGCAATGCGGGAGACCTGGGTTTGATCTCTGGGCTGGGAAAATCCCCTAGAGAGGGGAATAGCTACCCACTCCAGTATTCTGGTTTGGAGAATTCCATGGACTGTATAGACCATGTGGTTGTGGATGTGACTGAGTGACTTTCATATGGAGCAATAAATACCTTACTTGGGGTGACAGTGATAGGATGATAAGGTGGTTGTTCAAAATGCAGTAATTTTTGATAGCACGATCTTCTAAGAGAAAACTCAGGGATGAAATATGAAAGGATGCCAAGAAGAATTAATATAAGCAGCAGCCGTCATCCACAATGCAGAATACTCACCTGCCGTCTGTGTTATAATGAAGCTCCATCACTGCTCCACTGTGTCCCTTCAATGTAGCGTAGTTATCACAGTCTCCATAGACATTCCACAACACTGTTAGGGAGACAGGGGCTCTGTGAACATTACTAGGCAAAAGAAAACTATTACTGGCCATGGAAAGGGTACTTAAGAATTCACTAGAACAACAGTTCTGAAATTACACTCCTTTGAAACACCATTAATTCTATCAACAATATCTTCTTTACATTAGAACAAAAATAATGCAGCATTTTCACATTTCATAAAATAAAAACATTTTAGATAATGGATATAATTTTTTAAATCTTAAGTTTTCTTCCATACTTTTAAAAAGTTGGCACTCACAGCTAGTTGTCTCCTATGAGTAGAAGCAGACTGCAAAATGATGGTACTTATGGGAAACTTTGGAAGCTGCAACTGACTTGAAGGTCACACGGCAATGACTTTATACTACATTTACTTAGTGTACATGTACTAAATACCTATTCCAAGTGCTGGGGTAAAATAAGGTAAATGAATAGAGACAGTTCCAATTCTTAGGGGGCTTGGTCCAACACAGAGTGAAGTTTGATAAGTATTATTAAGGAACACTATATACATAATAAGCTACTTAAGAGTTATTTTCCTGCTGATAAAACTGCTTCTAGTTTGTTTGATGAAATTAAGTATATCAGCAGTTAAAGTATGTTCAGCTAAGATCCCTAAGCCTTCTAGAGACTTGGCCACCAGTAAGTTTAAGGAACACAGAACTAGAAACTGAAATCAAAACAGACATCATTCACCCTGCTGCTGCTGCTAAGTCACATCAGTTGTGTCCGACTCTGTGTGACCCCATAGACGGCAGCCCACCAGGCTCCCGTCCCTGGGATTCTCCAGGCAAGAATACTGGAGTTGGTTGCCATTTCCTTCTCCAATGCATGAAAGTGAAAAATGCAAGTGAATTCACTCAGTCGTGTCCGACTCTTCGCGACCCCATGGACTGTAGCCTACCAGGCTCCTCTGTCCATGGGACTTCCCAGGCAAGAGCACTGGAGTGGGTTGCCATTGCCTTCTCCGTCATTCACCCTGAGGCACAGTTAAAAGAACGGAGTCAAAGGACCCATTTCATTTCACAATGTGGCAAATGATGCCAGAGGAAGCATCAGATGCTTCTGTTACCTTCTCTTTTGCTTTTTCTCATGACTTCTTCAATATGATTTCTACTTATTTTCCCCAAATGGGTGTTCCTGACTGGAAGCTGAGAATCTGATAGCAGATCCAAATAAGAGACAAATACATTATCCAAGTGAGTTGCCATGTTAGGATTTCCTCCTTCCTGAATGCTAAGATTCTGAGGCTATGGATCAAGAGAGCCTCATATCTTTGGGGAAAAAGTTCTCTCTCCTCATTACTCTCATTAGCCTTAAAGTGTAGATCTTAAAGTTTAGGCTTGCTAAATCGGCTTGAGATTTGCCTCCATGAAGAGGAAATTCCCAAACTAGAGCAACTCACTTTTCAGCAGGTGATATAACTCCTACTGTATTTACCACACGGACCCTAAGTTCTACATTCAAAATCATTCAGTATTTTCATGACTCTATTTTAGCTTATTAGCTACACAGTTTGTTATGTGACCAATTTAGATTGATACCTTTTATAGCACTGAAAGTTTTAAAAAATAATCAGTATTTGGCAGACAGCAATTACTCCAGATTCAAAAATTATGCCTTACATATCAGTCGGTCAAATCCTGCAGATGCTAAGGTGGATCCATTGGGGTGAAACTTGCAGCAGTACACTTCCCCTTCATGTCCCGAGAGAAGCATGATTGGGGCTTGAAGGGAGGAACATCTTGGAGGACCCTGAAAAAATGAGAAGTACAGTGTAGTCGTTACATACAAAGGAGACTGAAAAGTTGGGGAACCGGGAGTACAGGGAAAAGACAATGGAAACAATGATGGAGTGTATTTCTCCTGATTTAGAGAATAGCAACTCTTCTCATATAACTTATGCCTCCAATTTGATACTCTGTTGCTGAAGTTTCCAGTGTCTGTTACACTAACTCTCTTCCTTCACTTGCTCTCCCATAGCCAAATTTTAATCGCTCAAACATGTTAAACTTATTTCTGCCTCAGGATCTTTTGTTGCCCCTGACAGGAGGCTTCTTCCCTGAGATCTTTCTGTGTGTGGTTCCAGTGCTTTCTCTCATCTTTCCTGGAACACTCAAGTCCAAGCAGCACCCTACCTCTCTTTTGCATTTGATCAACACTACTGTTTTCCCTCAAATAACTTATCACTATCTGAAATAATGTTTCTTATGTATTTGTTTAGTTTGTCTCCCCTGCTCTGCCATGAGAAAGGCTCTGTAGTGCAGGAACCTTATCAGTGTAACATTACACTGTTTTCCCAGTCTCTAGTTCGTGTAATGAATGAATGATTGAACTAATGTTTCCAACAACCCTGCAGGGTACAGGTTATTGAAGAAAGTAGTTTTGATTATGGTCTTGGACATTAAGACCAGTCTCAGTAGTGGGCAATTCAAAGAAACCCGGGCTGATATTCTCGTCAGACAGAAGTACACTATTAATAATCCGCAAATCTCCTTAGCAGTTTCCAGCTTACTCATTTACTCAAGAAATACTGTGTCAGGTACTGTCCCAGGCACTTAGGAAACAGTATTAACGAGATAAAAAATGAAGCTTGTGTTCTAGTGGGAAGGACAGAAAAGAGGGAGGGTGAGCAGAAACAAGTAAAACATATAGACGGTGGCATGTGTTATGGAGAAAAACAAAGCAGCAATGTAGGTGAGCACAGGGTATGGCAATTTAAAATGGGCTGGTCAGGAAAGTGGAAAAGTGTTATCTGAGCAGAGATTGGGAAGAGCTGAGTGTGTAAACCATGTGGACACTTGGAAGAAGAGCATTTCAGTAGAGAGCACAGCAAATGCAAAGACTTTGTAGGAGGAGCGTGGAAGCCACTGTGACTGGAGAAAGGCGAGCAATGGAAAACTGGTAGATCAGAGACGTCAAGTGAAAGAGGGCAAAAGATTGTCAAGATTTCAGTTTTACTCTGACTGACGTGAAAAACCATGGAAAGTTTTCAGTAGGGGGTAATATGATCTTATGTTTAGAAGGATTCCTCTGGCTACTGGATTGAGAATAGACTGAGCGTCCATAAACAGAAACAGGAATACCATTAGGATCCTACAGCAATAATGCCAGATGAGACAAGTGAAGTGACAGTGAAAGTGAAGTTGCTCAGTCATATCCGACTCTTTGCGACCCTGTGGACTGTATCCTACCAGGCTTCTCTGTCCATGGGATTCTCCAAGCAAGAATACTGGAGTGGGTTACCATTTCCTTCTCCAGGGGATCTTCCAGACCCAGGGATAGAACCCGAGTCTCCCACATTGGAGGCAGGCGCTTTAACCTCTGAGCCACCAGGGAAGCCCTAATGTCTTAAATCAGGAGCTAGTGATGGAAGTGGTAGAAAGTGTTCGTCACTCACTCTAAGTCATGTCCAGCTCTTTGTGACCCCATGAACTGTCGCCTGCCAGGCTCCACTGTCTATGAGATTTCCTAGGCAAGAAAAAAGGAGTGGGTTGCCATTTCCTTCTCCAGGGTATCTTCCCAATCCAGGGACTGAACCTGGGTCTCCCCAATTGCAGACAGACTCTTTACTGTCTGAGCCACCATGGAAGCTGGGAGGTGGAAGAAGTGGTAGCAAGTCTGGATATAGTTTGAGGGTGGTGCCAACATTTGCTGACCAGCTGGTTGAGGAGTTGTGAGGGGCAGGAAGACATATATTTCCTTAGCTGAGCCTAACAGGATAGAGGCAGAGGTGTGATCACCACCTCAATTTTACAGGAAATGTAGTTAAGGGCATGGATTCTGAGTTTAAAAGCTGTTCCTGGCGGTTTAGTCACTAAGTCATGTCTGACTCTTGCGACCCCATTGACTGTAGCCTACCAGCCTCCTCTGTCCATGGGATTCTCCAGGCAAAAATACTGGAGTGGGTTGCCATTTCCTTCTCCAGGGATCTTCCTGACACAGGAATCAAACCCAGGTCTCCTGCATTGCAGGGAGACTCTTTACCAACTGAGCTATGAGTCGTCTACAAAATAGGATAATAATATTTCCTAACTCTTAGGAAGTTACCGAGATTAATAGAGTTTTCATTTACACAGCACAAGGGCTCAATGGATGGTAACTATTCTTTGGTTATTATTAATACCAGTGCAGAGAAACACAGGGAAAAGCAAGTTTCCCAAGTCCCCAAAACGAGCCAGCGGCATTCATTTCCCCCCTTCCCTCGTTCATTCATTCATTCATCCATCCAATCTTCCAAGTTTTCTGAACGTTTATCGTTTATTCTACACTGGATCCCTGGAACATTTAAGAAGTCAAAACCCTGGTCCCGGTTTTTAGCTCAAGATCCTTAATTCTTAATTCTAACACCTTCTCACAGGGCGGTCAAGACGCTGAAAACGAGCGTCAAATGGAGAAACGCAGGGAGAATCGCCGGGTGTACGCCGCTTTTACTGTGTTTTTCTGCTTTAACTCCAAGGAGAGAGAGTCCCGCTCCGCCCGGGAGTGCGGGATAAGGGCCGCGCAGGATCACCAGGTGCAAGCGCTGAGGAGAGAGAAAGATGAGCTGAGGGCCGAAGGCCGCCTGCTCCTTATACTCACCGCTTGCAGCAAAGCTCCCGGCGCCGCCTGCTGCTGCCCGGCTCCAGGGCCCGACCCTGCCGCTCCCAACAGTAGTTCATGTCGCTGCCGCTTGACTGGGACCAGTGGCAACTCTGGGCCCTTACGCTTCTGCTGTTCTATCATGGCGGCAGCCACTCTCCTCAGGCCGCCACTGACCGCGCCGACCCCCTCAAGTACCTCACGATTGGCTCGGACTTAGTCTTTCCCGTAGAACTTCCGGCCGATAGAACCCAATCGACTTCCAATATACCTCTCAGCACCGCCCCCTGAGAAGTTTCCTGTTATTGGCCAGTTCTTTCTGACATCACTGGAGTACGAATTCAGGATTGGTGGATGGAGCTGGAGTCCCGCCTAGGCGCGCTGTGTCTTGTGGGTGGAAGCTCACTGACTGGGTTTTGGTGTTTTCGCGCAATGCTGCGAGGGGAAGACCAGAAGCTGACAACGAGTAAGTGTAAGGAAGGTCGGGGGGCGGGTGGCTGTGGGATCTGGAGGCGGCGCCTCCGTTGTGTGGGCTGAGGCTGGCTCTTCTCAGCCGCAGGTTTGATTGCAAGGGGCAAAGGGGGGCCCCGTGTTCCTAGCTCTGGTGTGTAGTAGCCTGGGGTCCAAGCCTAAGAGACGCGGGTTCGATCCCTGGGTGGGGAAGATCCTCTGCGGAAGTGCATGGCAACCCACTCCAGTGTTTTTTGCCTGGAGAGTCCCACGGACAGAGGAGTCTGGCGGGCTACAGTCCACGGCGTCGCAGAGTCAGACACGACTGAAGCGACTTAGCACATAGCCTGGGTTCCCTTTCTAGCCTGGAGCAGAGTTTTGGAAGCCTCTGCACCAGCCTGGGGCCCTCAATGGCTGACTTCTTCAACAGTGCCTTCCGTGCAGAGCCCTGGCCCAGGCGGATCCCAGGGAGAAAAGGCCCATCTCCTGGCCTCCATCAGGGTCCTCTCTGACTGAAGAGGCGGACTTGTCACTGCCATGATTCCGCAGCCTTTACTAGCGCCTCCTCAGTGTCCCTCATAAAGATAGAGATGAAGGAAATGTCCGACTCTTGGCCTCCAGAGTACAATTTTGTTGAGAAATTCGGACTCAGACCTGTGAACTAGGCCTTCTTCTCAGTCGTCCAACTAATATTTATAATACAGAGCACTGGGGAGACATTGTGAACCAAACATGGTCCCTGACTTCAGAGCTTTAAGTCTGGGGTTGGGGGGAAATAGATGCTCACCAGTGATCTCACTAGGAAATGGGAAGTACGGAAGTGCGTGCTACCTAGGAGAGGTACGTGGTGTTATGGGTGCCTGAATAAACAGGAACGCTTCTCTGAGGAAAATATGCCTGAACTGATAGCCCCGGGGAAGAATTATAATTAGTTGGGTGAAGGGAGGAAGGCAGAATGTTCCATCTAGAACAGCATGTGCAGAAGTCCTGTGGCAAATGCGAGGAAAATGAGTAAAAGGCACAAAGAGGCCATTGTGGCCAGCACAGAGAGTGAAGGGGAGTGTGGTACAAGATGAAGCTGGAGGCGGGTAGAGGCCAGACTTTGTAGCTTTTACTTTAAGATTAATGGGCAATCGCAGGGTTGTGTGTGTGTGTTTTTTTGTTTTTTTGTTTTTTTTTTGCTGGGTGGAGGGAGTGGTGGCTTGGGGAAGGCAGCTTGATGCCTCAGGTTTAGTAGAATGAATAGATGCAGAAAGAGCACTTTGTTGAGAGTTGCTGGCAGTGAAGACTGGGGTATTGGTGGAACTGAGAGCCAGAGATTTCCTGGACTCCTTTGCACCTAAGATGAAAATTGAACTTAGAAGTGAGAGGAGGAGGGTGAAAGGTGTCCTGTTTTGCTGGTAAATAAAGTAGAGGCTTTTTGGTTTTGTGAGTTTCTGTAGTGAGAGCCATAACTTTCTTATCATTGTAAAAACTGTTGTTTTTTGGGTTAGGAGTTGTTCCTGGGAAGTTCTACCAATACTTCTTAAACCCCTTCCAGTGATTTTGTAGGTCACATAATACCTGGCAGTAAATCCCTTTCTGCTTAACCTAGTTAGAATGGGTTCTGATATCTGCTGCACTCCATCAGGGTAGAGGTGCTGCTGCTGGTTAGGTGAGTTATAAAGACAGAATTAAAGGGAAGTTAGGCTGTTGTTTGAATGATGGACTATAGAATCTAAGCTGGATAAGGAGGACAGAAGAAAAAGGAAAAGGCTGATAGATTGGAAGAAAATAGAGGTCAGTTTAGGAGGTTGGCTTCCTAAGTGGCTTAGCAATAAAGATTCTGCCTGCCAATGTAGGAGATGCAGGTTCCATCCCTGGATTGGGAAGATCCCCTTGAAGGAGGAAATGGCAACCCACTTTGGACTATATAGTCCATGGAGTTGCGAAGAGTCAGACACAACTGAGTGACTTTCACTTTCAGTATTCTTACTGGGATAATCCCATGGAAAGAGAAACCTGGTGGGCTGTAGTCCTTGGGGTTGCAGAGAGTTGAACACAACTGAGTATGCAGGCATGCATGCTTATGAGGTCAACAAACAGTATTCTCTGCTAGAGGACTTCCATTTATCACTAAAGGTCTACTCAGTTGTCACCATTTCAACTTTTAAACTTCCTTGTTTCCCCCAGGCCCTTCTTCTCTTTCTTGTTTTCTTAATAATTTGAACCTAATCACTTTTTTGAAGCACTGATCATACTGCATTGTAATTGTCACCATTATCCTTACATGACTAGGAAGTTTCTGAGGACAGAGATGGTGATGAAAAGGATGGTTTAGTAGCAAGTATGTGTGTCTCTTGGCATGGCCTAAGGTTTGTCTCTTTCAAGCTATGAATTTGGGGGCTTCCCTGGTGGTTCAGGTGGTAAAGAATCCACCTGCAATGCAGGAGACCTAGGTTAGATCCCTGGGTCGGGAAGATTCCCTAAAGAAGGAAATGGCAACACTCTCCAGTATTCTTGCATGGAGAATGCATTGACAGAGAACCCTGGCAGGCTACAGTTTACAGGGGTCACAAAGAGTCAAATAGGACTGAGTGACTAACGCTAGCTATGAATTTTGGACAAGTTACTTCATTCCCTTAAAACAGAGATACCTACTTTGTAGAATTGTTATAAGGATTGAAAGGAGGTTTATGAAGTGCCTAACACAGAGCCTGACATATAAACATCAATGAAGGTGCTGAATTGATAAATTAACTAACAATTTAAAATCAAGTAAAATTAAGTACTTCAGTAATTCAGTTGACAGTTAAGCCTTTCTATGTGCTCCATACTGTGGTAAGCACTGACGATTTGAAGGATATGATGATGTGCAAGACAAGGGCATGCTTAGAAGAATTTCACAGTCTAGGAAAAAAAAAGAAAAAAAAATTAGTAAATAGGATTTGAATCCTATCTCCATCAGTCACGGTTTTGTAATCTTGAGTCAGATCAGTAAGGCGACACATGAAATGAAGTTCCAAAGTGGCTATATAGTATCTTTCCAATTTAATATTCTATGAACTTCTTATTGCTTGAGAGATAGGAGAAGAGGATGTGGTAATTTTTTTCCCCAATTGCAGGCACATGGAAAAAAAGCCTGAAAAGTTAACAAAATTATGGAGGTACAGTACAAAAAACACTTTTTATTTTTATTTTTTTTTAATTTTATTTTATTTTTAAACTTTACAATATTGTATTAGTTTTGCCAAATATCGAAATGAATCCGCCACAGGTATACATGTGTTCCCCATCCTGAACCCTCCTCCCTCCTCCCTCCCCATACCATCCCTCTGGGCCATCCCAGTGCACCAGCCCCATGCATCCAGTATCGTGCATCGAACCTGGACTGGCAACTCGTTTCATACATGATATTATACATGTTTCAGTGCCATTCTCCCAAATCTTTCCACCCTCTCCCTCTCCCACAGAGTCCATAAGACTGTTCTATACATCAGTGTCTCTTTTGCTGTCTCGTACACAGGGTTATTGTTACCATCTTTCTAAAGTCCATATATATGCGTTAGTATACTGTATTGGTGTTTTTCTTTCTGGCTTACTTCAGTCTGTATAATTGGCTCCAGTTTCATCCACCTCATTAGAACTGATTCAAATGTATTCTTTTTAATGGCTGAGTAATACTCCATTGCGTATATGTACCACAGCTTTCTTATCCATTCATCTGCTGATGGACATCTAGGTTGCTTCCATGTCCTGGCTATTATAAACAGTGCTGTGATGAACATTGGGGTACACGTGTCTCTTTCCCTTCTGGTTTCCTCAGTGTGTATGCCCAGCAGTGGGATTGCTGGATCATAAGGCAGTTCTATTTCCAGTTTTTTAAGGAATCTCCACACTGTTCTCCATAGTGGCTGTACTAGTTTGCATTCCTACCAACAGTGTAAGAGGGTTCCCTTTTCTCCACACCCTCTCCAGCATTTATTGCTTGTAGACTTTTGGATCGCAGCCATTCTGACTGGCGTGAAATGGTACCTCAGAGTGGTTTTGATTTGCATTTCTCTGATAATGAGTGATGTTGAGCATCTTTTCATGTGAAAAAACACTTTTTAATGAATCACTTGCAAGTTAAGTTGCTGACTGTTGCCCCATCACCCATGAATTAGTTTTCCTACAGACAAGGACATTCTATTGTATAACTATAACATAACTTCTAAAATCAGAAAATTCGCCTTACATAACTACCTCTAACCCTCACGCCCTGCTCTTCCATCCTTGGGCACTGACTCCCCATTGGATTACCCCAATGTGCAGACATACTCATCATCCTGCTTCTCCCTGCACTGGGTTGCTCTTCTTTGCAAATTTCCTCTTCACCCAGCATAGGCTCTAACTTCACTCTGGGCTACTGTTCCCCTGCTACACCTTCCATTCCCATTTCCATTCCCACACTGTATTTTTCTTGCTGCCCTTTGTTTTGGGAAGGAGGTGGCGAATAACTGGGTCCCTATTGCTTCCCTATTTATTATAGTTGTTTAAAGCAGTCAATGAAACAATTAAGGGAGATTTTCTGTCTTTAGAACTATTGCAAGGCAACTCCAAATGGTATACCTCAATCCTTGTCAATTTACTAGCTCTTTTAAGTCCACAGATTTGGTCTTATTGAACTAGACTATATCTATCTCAATGTTTTATAAACTTTTTAAAAGCAACAGAACTGTTTTTTTCCAAATGAAATGTTACGTAAAAGCTTGATAGGTAAACCAGATCAAAGCAGAATATACTGTTAAAAGTAGTCCCCATCCTATAAACCGCCCCCCACCCCCATAACACATCCCAAAGCTGGGAGGGCAATAGGAATCAGCAATAATCGAGTGTTTAGGACTTCCCTGGTAGTCCACTGATTAAGAATTTGCCTGTTGATGCAGGGGACATGGGTTCTATCCCTGGTCTGGGAACTTAAATTCCCAAATGCTGTGGGGCAACTAAGCCTAGCACCCTAGAGCTGGTCTTCCACAATAGAAAAGCCACCACAGCGAGAAGCCTGTGCCACAGCTAAAGAAAGCTCGGGCCCAGCAGGGATGACCCAGTCATAAATTAAATAAATAAAACATTTTTTTGTTTTTTAAAAAAAGATGATCAACATCTACTTAGTTACTGGGGCGAGGCTCCTTGCTTCCCAACTGCTGGGGTGGAACCTCTCCTAACTCTGATTTTTTTTTTGCTTGTGCTCCCTCATCTTTAGTATGGAGACTCTCTTTTGGTTGGTTGGCCTAGGCCCTACTTTTTTGAGGCCCTTAGATATCTCAGAACAGACTTTTTAAAAATGAACTTGAGTTATTGAGAAGCTTCTCAGTAACTACCATGCCTCCTTAGGTAGATTTTTCCCTAGGTATTTTATTATTTTTGATGCAAGTGTAAAGGGAATTGTTTCCTTAATTTGTCTTTCCAATCGTTCATTGTTAGTGTATAGACATACAACAGATTTCTGTATATTACTTTGTATTTATATTAATTTTGTATCCTTCAACTTTACCAGATTCATTGATGAGCTCTAGTAAGTTTTCTGATAGTGTTTTCAGGATTTTCTATGTATAGTATCATGTCATCTGCAAACAGCGACAGATCTACTTCTTTTCCAGTTTGGATTCCTTTTGAATAACCATTATAAAACCCTAGGTTTCTGCAGAATATAATTTGAAAAAAATCTAAATGCCATTTTAAAAAATGGCAACCCTTTACAGTCTTGAAATTGTAAGCCTGTTACTGTTGTATAATAAGATTTCTCTCAAAAATGCATCCCAGTTTCCTGCTTGAAGAATTTCATAGGGTTTCTCAAGCTACTGTTCTAAAAAAGGAGCAAATAGGAGAGCTTTAAACTTAGCTGTTCATACTCTTAACACAGCAAAAATCTGTCAAAAATAACTTAAGATTGTATAGCTCTTTCTGTGACTTTTGTTTAGAGAAGAACAGTTGATAGAGTAGGTTGTTTGAATTTAATTTAGATGTCCTAGCTGCTGATGCCTGTATGGAGTCTGTACCTCAGTACTGCCCCAAGAGTTGAAGGGATAATTGAGGTGTCTTCATAGAGTCATTGGCCTCAGGTTAATAACTTTTGTTTTAGGATATGAGGTGAGGAAGCTGGGCAGAGGGAAGGGAAGGACTAGAGATGAGACTGCATAGCTTGGAAATTGGAAGAGGCAGGATCCAATCAGGCTGTGATGCTTAAATTTAAGCTGTTTATCAGCCATTTCTCAGGAACTGACAAATCAGTAATAAAACTCACCTCTGGCTGACCTAAACAAAAAAGGGCAAGTTTATTATAAAGGATATGAGTTGTCTTATGGAACTCAAGGACAGGCATGTTCCTGGGTATTGGAATGTTTTAGAACTAGGGTTTAGAAGGCTGACAGAATATTCTTTCATTTTTAAGTGAGACCGTTCAGTTAATGGATGGTCATTGTAAATCAGAAAGAGTTTCCAAAACAAGGACCTGAAGTAATCATCTGAAAGTATGGGGGTGTGCTCAGGGTTCAGGAGAAGATGAAGTATTTGCTTATGAAAACTCAAGGAAAATAGAGTTTCAGGTCTTAATGTATCAGTTCAGTTGCTCTGCTGCTGCTACTGCTAAGTCGCTTCAGTCGTGTCCGACTCTGCTGCTGCTACTGCTAAGTCGCTTCAGTCGTGTCCGACTCTGTGTGACCCTATAGACGGCAGCCCACCAGGCTCTGCCGTCCCTGGGATTCTCCAGGCAAGAACACTGGAGTGGGTTGCCATTTCCTTCTCCATTGCGTGAAAGTGAAAGTGAAGTTGCTCAGTCGCGACCAACTTGTAGCAACCCCATGGAATGCAGCCCACCAGGCTCCTCCATCCATGGGATTTTCTAGGCAAGAGTACTGGAGTGGCTTGCCATTGCCTTCTCTGGTTCAGTCGCTCAGTCGTGTCCAACTCTTTGCGACCCCATGAACCGCAGCATGCCAGGCCTCTCTGTCCATCACCAACTCCTGGAGTCCACCTCAACCCATGTCCATCGAGTCAGTGATGCCATCCAACCATCCCATCCTCCGTCGTCCCCTTCTCCTGCCCTCAATCTTTCCCAGCATCAGGGTCTTTTCAGATGAGTCAGCTCTTCGCATCAGGTGGCCAAAGTATTGGAGTTTCAGCTTCAACATCAGTCCTACCAATGAACACCCAGGACTGATCTCCTTTAGGATGGACTGGTTGGATCTCCTTGCAGTCCAAGGGACTCTCAGGAGTCTTCTCCAACACCACAGTTCTAAAGCATCAATTCTTTGGCGCTCAGCTTTCTTTATAGTCCAACTCTCACATCCATACATGATCACTGGAAAAACCATAGCCTTGACTAGACGGACCTTTGTTGACAAAGTAATGGCTCTGCTTTTTAATATGCTGTCTAGGTTGATCATAACTTTCCTTGCAAGGAGTAAGTGTCTTTTAATTTCATGGCCACAATCACCATCTGTAGTGATTTTGGAGCCCAGAAAAATAAAGTCAGCCACTGTTTCCACTGTTTCCCCATCTATTTCCCATGAAGTGATGGGACTGGATGCCATGATCTTAGTTCTCTCAATGTTGAGCTTTAAGCCAACTTTTTCACTCTCTTCTTTCACTTTCATCAAGAGCTCTTTAGTTCTTCTTTGCTTTCTGCCATAAGGGTAGTGTCATTTGCATAACTGAGGTTATTGATATTTCTCCCGGCAATCTTAATGTATAGGGGGTTACAAAGAGTCAAACACTCTTATGAGGCCAACAAACAGTATTCTCTGCTAGAGGACTTCCATTTATTCTTAAAGTTCTACTCATTTGTCACCTTTTAAACTTTTAAATGTCCTTGTTTCCCCCAGGCTGTCTTCTCTTTGTTTTCTTAATGAGTAAGTGAGTGAAATTACTCAGTCGTGTCCAAGTCTTTGTGGCCTCTTTGTTTTCTTAATACTTTGAACCTAATCACTTTGTTTTTTTTTTTTAAAGCACTGATCATACTGTATTGTGGGCTTCTTAGATGGTGCGAGTGGTGAAGAACCTCCTCGCCAATGCAGGAAACATAAGAGACGTGCATTCAATCCCTGGGTTGGGAATATCCCCAGGAGGAGTACATGGCAGTCCATTCTAGTATTCTTGCCTGGAGAATCCTATCGACAGAGGAGCCTGGTGGGCTATAGTCCATGGGGTCTCAGAGAGTCCGACTTACCACTGAAGCAACTTAGCACAGCACACGGCACAGCAGCGATTTATCCTGAAAGAGCCATGGTTAAGAGCCACTAGGTTGCTGGTTTCTTCTCTGTTTGAAACCAGAAAGCTGAGCAAGAGTACTTCTAAGGTCTCTTCCAACTTCAGAGTTCTGAGACTTGATACTCTGGCAACATCAGTATCACCCGGGAGCTCGTTAGAAATGCCCTTTCTTGGGCACCACCCTAGACCTACTGAATTGCAATCTGCGTTTTAACATGATTCATAAATAATTAAATAAGTTCAGTGCATCCAGCAATGGGATTATTATATAGGCATTTTAAAAAGATGTGTGTATTTGTGTATGAATTATTAAAATATAGAAGAAAATGGCTACTAATTAAGATTAATTAATGGTTTCATGATTCCATTAAAAAACCCACTTGTAGATATAAAAAGTCTGAAAGGATATAAATCAGGCTGAATTAAAGATGATTTTCTTTTCTTCATTATTAATACTTTTAAAATGAGCATGCATGTTTTTAATTTCATTAGGGAAAAAAAGTAAGCTACACTCTCTTTTTGAAGTCATTTCAGTGCCTAGTGTCATTTTTAAAAGGGCTCTCCAGGTGGTACCGTGGGAAGGAATCTGCCTGTCAATGCAAGAGACACAGGTTTGATCCCTGGGTCGAGAAGATCCCTTGGAGTAAGAAATGGCAACCTGCTCCAGTATTCTTGCCTGGAAAATTCCATGGGCAAGGAGCCTGGTGGGCTACAGCCCATGAGGTCACAAAGAGTCGGACACAACTGAATGACTGAGCACAGCACAGCATCATTGTTAAAAGCATGGACTGTGATGTCAGCCAAAATTTAACTCCACCATTTTCTGGGTTTTTGACATAGACCTATTAAGTTGACCTCTGGAAGCCTTGGTTATCTCATTCATGTATATGATAATTAATTGAACCTACATCTTGAAAATTTTGAGGATTAAATGAGATATTGGATGTGCACAGAGCCTGAACATAGTAAGTGCTTGATAAATGTTAGCTCTTATTACTATTATTATTCCTTTTTTTTTACAGGTCCATTCATTAATTCCCTCCCCCACCAAAAGCCTTCGCTTGGCAAAAGAATAGCAGTAATAACAATTAAAAAACAAAAAACAATAGGCTAATTGCCTTGGGTAAGTATCAAATTGAAAAGGAGTAAGATCAAGGTTTCCAAAACTCCTCATAATTACAGTGGACAAAAGAGGTTTGAATAAAAGTACATGGTGTTAACTCTAATGATATTATTCTGTAGGGAGAACATGTAGATCAGCAACACTTTTTTGTTTATACAGATATGTCTCTAATTGTTTCTTGTTTTATTTCTTTGTGACAGAACACTTCAATTAGCTTTAGCAGAAGAGAAATGGAGGAACCATAGAGCATTAAGGATGAATTCAGGAAGACCCGAGACCATGGAGAACTTGCCTGCTCTCTATACTATTTTCCAAGGAGAGGTATATTCTTTTGTCTTTGAAATCCTACCATTTACATTAAGCATAAATTAAGGGTGAAAAGCTGCGGGGTTTGGAGCTCCTGAATACTTGAGAATGCCTTGAATGTTACAGTTTAAATGGGGAGTGCTAGTAGAACATCTGACTCCCACATGTACCTCCTCTAAGCTCCAGACTTCTAACTGCAGACTTGACACATCTTCATTTGGATACCTCATAGCATCTCTAATTTAAGGGAATTTTTTTTTTTTTTTTATCATGCTTCATGGCTTGTGGAATCTCCGTTCCTCAACTAGGGATTGAACCTGGGCCACTGCAGTGAAAGCCTGGAATGCTAACCACTAGACTACCGGGAACTCCCTCTAATTTATGTTTTAAACTGAATTTTTTATTTTCTCAAGAAATCTGTTCTTTCATTTTTCCCATCTCAGCAAAAACACCCATTATTCATTCAGGTACCCATGCTAGAAATCCAGGCAACATCCTTGATTTCTTCACTTGATTTGATCTTTTTTTCCCTCTCTCTCCAGTCTATTAGCAAGTCCTATCTTTCTACCTCCCAAATATGTCTCTGGTGTCTATACGGACATCTTATGGCACCCCATTAGTTTAAGTTTTCCATCTCTACCTAGCCCTTCCTGGGTTCTCTACTTCTTTTGTACTTCCCTTCCAATCTGTTTTTCCACATTGTAACCAGAATAACGTTTTATTTATTTATTTGGCCACAATGCACAGCTTACAGGATCATAATTCCCTGACAAGGGATTGAACCTGAGCCCTTGGGAGTGAAAGCCTCGAGTCCTAACCACTGGACCACCAGGAAATTGCCCAGAATGTTATTTTAAAAACAGATTGGACGAAGCTGCTTTCTTTAAGCGCTTCTCGGTTGAATATATCCAAATTTGTTTTTATGACCCTTAGCCCACTTGGCTTCTGCTTACTCTGGCGGTGTCGTTTTGTTCTTCTCTATTCATTGTCTTGTTTTTGTTGTTGTTTAATCACTAAGTTGTATCCAACATTTTTGTGACCCCATGGACTGTAGTCCCCTAGGCTCTTCTGTCCATGGGATTTGAAACTCGGATTCAATCCCTGGGTTGGGAAGATACCCTGGAGAAGGAAATGGCAACCCACTCCAGTATTCTTGCCTGGGAAATCCCACGGACAGAGGAGCCTGGCTGGCTATAGTCCATGGGTTGCAAAAGAGTCAAGACATAAATTCGTGACTAAAACAACAACTCTTTGTCTAGTCACTCTGGTCTCCTTATAGCTTCAAATATTCTTAAAGCCTGCTTCCTTCTCAGGACTTTTGTACATGCAGTTGTCTCTAACCATCCTGCTTTCTCACCAACTCCTCATTTTTTAGGCCTCAGCCCAAATGTCATCTCTTCAGAGATCTTTTTCCCACCATAAATAAATGGCTCGCCTTATATTTATTTTGTACTTGTGTAAAGTCTGTCTTCATCCAGTTCAGTTCAGTTGCTCAGTCATGTCCGACTCTTTGCGACCCCATGAATCGCAGCACGCCAGGTCTCCCTGTCCATCACAACTCCCGGAGTCTATTCAAACTCGTGTCCATTGAGTCCGTGATGCCATCCAGCCATCTCATCTTCTGTTGTCCCCTTCTCCTCCTGCCCCCAATCCCTCCCAGCATCAGGGTCTTTTCCAATGAGTCAACTCTTTGCATGAGGTGGCCAAATTATTGGAGTTTCAGCTTTAGCATCAGTCCTTCCAATGAACACCCAGGACTGATCTCCTTTAGGATGGACTGGTTGGACCTCCTTGTAGTCCAAGGGACTCTCAAGAGTCTTTGCCAACACCACAGTTCAAAAGCATCAATTCTTCAGTGCTCAGCTTTCTTCACAGTCCAACTCTCACATCCATACAGGACCACTGGAAAAACCATAGCCTTGACTAGACGGACCTTTGTTGGCAAAGTAATGTCTCTGCTTTTTAACATGCTGTCTAGGTTGGTCATAACTTTCCTTCCAAGGAGTAAGCATCTTTTAGGGTTAGGGTTAGGGTTAGGGTTACATGGCTGCAGTCACCATCTGCAGTGATTTTGGAGCTCCCCCCAAAAATAAAGTCTGACACGGTTTCCACTGTTGCCCCATCTATTTCCCATGAAGTGATGGGACCAGATGCCATGATCTTAGTTTTCTGAATGTTGAGCTTTAAGCCAACTTTTTCACTGTCCTCTTTCACTTTCATCAAGAGGCTTTTTAGTTCCTCTTCACTTTCTGCCATAAGGGTGGTGTCATCTGCATATCTGAGGTTATTGATATTTCTCCTGGCAATCTTGATTCCAGCTTATGCTTCTTCCAGCCCAGCGTTTCTCATGATGTACTCTGCATATAAGTTAAATAAACAGGGTGACAATATACAGCCGTGACGTACTCCTTTTCCTATTTGGAACCAGTCTGTTGTTCCATGTCCAGTTCTAACTGTTGCTTCCTGACCTGCATACAGATTTCTCAAGAGGCAGGTCAGGTCAGGTGGTCTGGTATTTCCATCTCTTTAAGAATTTTCCACAGTTTATTGTGATCTACACAGTCCAAGGCTTTGGCATAGTCAATAAAGCAGAAATAGATGTTTTTCTGGAACTCTCTTGCTTTTTCCATGATCCAGTGCATGTTGGCAATTTGATCTCTGGTTCCTCTGCCTTTCTAAAACCAGCTTGAACATCAGGAAGTTCACGGTTCACGTATTGCTGAAGCCTGGCTTGGAGAATTTTTAGCATTACTTTCCTAGCATGTGAGATGAGTGCAATTGTGCGGTAGTTTGAGCATTCTTTGGCATTGCGTTTCTTTGGGATTGGAATAAAAACTGACCTTTTCCAGTCCTGTGGCCACTGCTGAGTTTTCCAAATTTGCTGGCATATTGAGTGCAGCACTTTCACAGCATCATCTTTCAGGATTTGAAATAGCTCAACTGGAATTCCATCACCTCCACTAGCTTTGTTAGTAGTGATGCTTTCTAAGGCCCACTTGACTTCACATTCCTTAGAGGATGCTAAGCTCCATGAAGTCAGGGCCCTGCTTGTTCTGTTCACTGTTGTGTAGTCTCAGGTAGGTGAGTAGAAAATGGAAGGTGCTCAATACACCTTGATGACTGAAAGAATGATCAGCCTTCGAGGGAGAAGGCATTGTATTTGTTTAGAGAGCAGAGGCTTTAGAACCATACAAAACCTGGATTCCAGTCCTAGCTCTTTTACTTACTATGTAATCTTTAAGGTTGTCACTTAATTTCTTTGAGCCTCAGTTTTCTCATTTGTTAGATGGAGATAAAAACAACCTTCATAGGATTGTGATGATGGTTAAATAAACTATCATGTATGAAAACACAATGCCTGAGATACAGCAATTCATTAATGTTATCTCCCTTTTTTTAAAGCAAATGAGATTGTTTTCAGTGTCTTATGAGTACCTATTTTAACTATGGCGTTCTTATGGCATTCATACTTTCTTTATGATAGTTGACAAAAGTTTTACCACCTAATAATGTGAGGCCTTTGAAGACAGACTTTGTGACTATTGGTTGATTATAGATAAATGTGGTTCTAGACTTCTATTAAGTGGATTCTAACTTGTAATGTACAAGTCAAGGGAGAAAGGATGATAACATTCTGATAAATAGCAAGCAACTGCTCTTCAGAATCTCTGTCCTCTTTCTTTAGGGCCTATGGCATCCCCAGAGGTCAGTGAGATACTAGAGCTCAAAAAGAAGAAATTGTAGCTCAGGAGATAAAACTGATTTTTCTGATCATGAAGGCCTCACTTGTGAGGTATTGCACAAAAGGGAGAAGAGCTCTTTCTACAGACTGACTCAGATTTGTAATAAAGTGGCTTCTAACCTTTATCTTTTTATATGAGACGAGGCTTGAATTAGTGTAGGTTTTATATTTTATTGGTCAAGGATGGATGGGCTAGAGTAGTGTTCAGAAAGAACTTGATAGTTGTAATTCTAGAACTATAGATCTAGTATTTCAGGAACACATTTTGAAAAATGCCTAAAAGTGACTGGAAAGAGAAAGAGCAATTTCATGATAAATTAAAAAGAAGAAACTTCAGAATATTCATCCAGCAAACATTTAGTTGAGTGCCTAATATTTATAAAGAAGTATTTACATTAAAATTCAAAAAAATTTTGTAAACCCGATGTATGTCAGCACTTTCACACATTATGTGTCATTGACTTTCTTCTTAGAAATTGTTAATCCCATTTTATGGATAATGAAACTTCTTAGAAATTAAATAATTGCCCTGATGGTTAATAAATGGCAAGTTCTAAATCAAGTTCTCTATGTCTGCAGCTGGGTTTGTTCAGTTGTTCATCAATGTGTGGTGGAACCAAAAGGTCCATAAGAGAACTCTTGACTGAATTGGGTGGTATAGGAGGAAGGTGGATGGTAAACTTAGTTGTTCTACCATCATTTGTTTGTACCTCTATCATCACATTTATAGTCTATCTTGTACTATGGTTTCTTGTGTATATGTCTGTCTTCTCCACAAGAATGTGTGTTACTGGAGAGCAGAGGCTATGTTTATCGCGTGTATCTTGGTAACTAATTCAAATTTTTTTAAAAATAGGCTGAGCATCTCTATTTTTTATGTTGTTTTTATTTCATAGTGCCTGATGTTGTATCTTGCATACAAGTGCTTGGTAAATAAATTTCTGAGTTAAATTTGAATCTAAGCATTTTAGGGTCAGTTCCCTTTGAAGAAACTGGTGGTGTGCCCCATATTCTAGCAGTTCTCTTTGCAGGCTCAGCATAGTTGGACCCAGTGACAAGATTGCTGACAAGCTAATATTCATCCTTCTCTTGTCCTCTGAGAGGCATCTTGCTGCCAGAGTCCATTAAGCATGGTAGTGGGTACAAGCATAGCAAAGAGATTTGGGATTTGGCTGAACCCAGCCATAGCCAAAGAAATGCTGAAGCGAGATTGGTGTTGGTAAATTGACTATAACATTGGACTAGAAATCAGAAAACTTCTGTACCTGGTCCTGATACTTTCTAACTTTGTTACTTTAGACAGATAACTTATGTCTCTGAGCCTCAGAGTCCTCGTTCACATTATGGGGATAACTACTTTTAAGGCTGATGCAACGTCTAATCTGAAGATGGTAAATTCATTTTACCCAAGCCCTGAGTTCAGTTGAGATAATTACTGAATTTTCTCCCCTGAGCTGTTTGATTAATTGTTCTTGGGACACCAGGCAGACTGTGTAATCATCTAAGGCAGGTGTCATTCTGTTAATTTCAAGTCTGAGTGCACCCTAAGAGACACAGTGATGGAAACACCTGGTGTTAGAAATGGGCAGGAATGTGTTTTCCTAAGTAAACAGTTGAGTGCATCCATTCTGGAGCACATTAACCTTCTCTTTTGGGATAGGCCAAATTAAGATCTGTTATGATATTTCCACAAAAGATCATAATGTGACAGTGAAGTTTCAGGACTGAAAGGTGATACTGTTTTTACAGCAGTAAGGTGATTTGGGCTTCAGTTTCCAGATGCTGCTTTTAAGTTGTTTAGATAATTATGCCCTTAAATAATGATGTTGCACAATATGAATCATTTCAGCCCTCTATCTAGAACCCTGGAGCAAAAGCCCGGGTGCCTTTTGTTGGTCCAGAAAGAAGAAGGGATTTTCTTTTATCATAGCTAAAAATATTAAGTTTTATCTTCTTTATCCATGCAGCCCTTTTTACAGAGAACAACTTGCTTTGTGAACTTGGATAAGTACTTCATGTCTCTGGTCTTCACTTTATTCATTTGAAAAATGGCAGGATTGGATCAGCTAATCTCTAAGGTCCACCTTGCCTTGATTTTAAGTACAGTATCTGCCTCATTGACCTGTTTCTTTTGGAATACCTGGTCTCTACCCCAACATAGTATATTCGTCATTTTAAAACAGGAGTTTAGAAATGTTGGTTCTTAACCCATTCTTAATGCTATATCTTGGAGAGTTAGTTTAAGTGCCCATTTAAGAATGAGGAGAGTGGAAGTTTTTATCTATTTCTATCCTAACATTGAAGTGAGTAGTGATAATATTTGGTGAACTATGAGGCACTGGATTATGAGTCAAAGGATCTAGGTTCTGTACCTACTGTATCTAAGGTAATTGTTTTGCGGTTCCAGTAGTCACTCACATTTTTGTGCTTCAGTGTTTTGGACTTTAAATTAATAGAAAGCTACAATTTATTGAATGTACTTTGGATGCCAGGTACTAGTACCTGATTTGTTATTTGCAGCAGCAAAGTGAGTGCAAATGGGAAAGCAAGTTGTGTTCAAGATTCCACAAGTAAGAAGTGGCAGAGCTGGGATTAGAAGCTACATCTTTCATTGCAAAGCCTGGGCTCTTCCTATATCTAAACTGTTTTGCCTCATCTGGAACATGGGGGCCCACTATATATACTCCTAAGATTGTTCCAGGAGCAGATAAGATAACGAATGTCACATTGCTTTTGGCTGTTAACAGTTTTATAGTTAAAGGGAACCCATGAGCAGCTGTAGTGTCATTAAGAACTCCCTGGATTCAAATTACAGCTCTGCTACTTATTAGCTTTGAACATTGTATATTTGAACACTTGGTCTCTCCATGCATCAGTTTTGTCATCCATCAAATGAGAGTAATAATAGTCCATCCAACATTATATGGTGTCATGAGAATTATGTAAAGCACTTTGAATAGTGTTTTGCATGTAGTGAGTATTTAGTATGTGTTAGTGAATAGAGGTGCAGCAAAAATCATCTTCCCCTTTCCCTTCTTCCTTCCCCTTGTTTTAGTTACGTTTAAGCGTAAACAGTGATTGCCCAAGATGAAACAACCAAGTTTAAAGTCACTGGAAAGAACAATGTTTATGTAACATTGTATTGAATATTTTATAAATAATAATGAATTAGTGATAAATACAGTATATAGTGGCAACTTTAATCCCAATCCACAATTGGAAGCAGGGGGTTAGAGGATAGAGGGGAGGAGAGCAGTAGAGGTAGAGTCTGAGATGATGATTTATTTGACAAGGCTTTTGGGCCTTATGTTTCTGTTACCTATGGCCTGCATATTACATAGATCCATCAAGCCTCTTTTGTTGTTGTTATTCAATCGCTAAGTTGTGTCTGACTCTTTGCTACCCCATGAACTGCACCACGCACCAGATTTCCCTGTCCTTCACTATCTCCCTGAGTTTGCTCAAACTCATGTCCACTGGGTGAGTGATGCCATCCAACCATCTCATTCTCTGTCGCCCCCTTCTCCTCTTGCCCCCAGTGTTTCCTAGCATCAGGGTCTTTGCTAATGAGTTGGCTGTTTAGCTTCAGCATCAGTCCTTCCAATGAATAATCAGGGTTGATTTCCTTTAGGATTGACTGGTTTGATCTCCCTGCTGTCTAAGGGACTCTCACAAGTCTTCTCCAGCACCACAGTTTGAAAGCATCAATTTTGGTGATAGACCATGGAGTCGCAAAGAGTGGAACATGACTGAGTGACTAACATCAAGCCTCTTCTCCATTTTAGGTCAACTCTGCAAATGACAACTCTTTCTCTGATTATATCTTTTCAAGTTCTGTCAGATGTTGTCTGTGTAATGACTTTTTCTTTAATTGTCTTGATAAAACCCAAGACCCCGGTTTGGAGTGAAATAGAGCACAGACTTGGACACGACTGAAGTGACTTAGCAGCAGCAGAGCAAGCTATATGGTCTTACTGGTTCAAAGTTTAGGAAAAAGAGATGCCTCACACGATCCATCCCAAATTATTAAACTTCTCTATTTGGATCGGGGACCTCTGTTCCAGAGAATATAAACTATAACTTTATACGGATGTGAGACTTGTACCATAAAGAAGGCTGAGAGTCAAAGAATTGATGCTTTCAAATTGTGGTGTTGGAGAAGACTCCTGAGAGTCTGTTGGAAAGCAAGGAGATCAAACCAGTCAATCCTAAAGGAAATCAACCATGAACCTTCACTGGAAGGACTGATTTTGAAGCTGAAGCCTCAATACTGATGCAATGAACCGACTCTCTGGAAAAAACCCTGATGCTGGGGAAGATTGAGGGCAGGAAGAAAAGGGGACGATAGAGGATGGGATGGTTGGATGGTATCACAAACTCAATGGACATGAATTTGAGCAAACTCAGGGAGATAGTGAAGGACAGAGAAGCCTCGCAAAGAGTTGGACATGACTTAGTGACTGAACAACAAGTACCATCATACCATCTGACATAACTCCAGTCTCACCAGTGTTTTTATTAGAATCATACATATCTGTCAGTTTAAATCTCAAAAAGAACAGAAAGAATGTTTGACAGAATATCACTTTTAGGCAGTTTTGCAACAGACACAGGCAGTCAGTACCAAGTGGAAATTCGAAGATATGAGGTTAAATTCTATAGGAGAGAGCTCATTTGTGTGACAAAGATTCTTTTTTTGTGTTTTTATAGGTTGCTATGGTCACGGACTATGGAGCCTTTATCAAAATCCCAGGCTGTCGGAAGCAAGGTGGGAACCAATAACTTGAAATTCAGCACTCTCATTTGGCTCTGTCTACTTTCACCTCTAATTATAAGCTCTAATTTTTTCAGATAGTAGTTTGTTTTTGTTTCTAGTGTAAAGATACAAATACAGACAATTGATTAAAGTTCACTTTTAGGAAGCCTTAACTCTGAAGAATGGTGTTTTCTGACTTCTGGGGAGGGTAGGGGGCATAACCGTTTGTGTTCACTTCTAGAAGTGACTCTTCCCTGAATTTCTCCTGTGATCCTGGTTGAGTCACTTGACCTCTTTGGACTTAGGATTTGGGGGAGAGCAAGCTACTTATTCTCTAAGACCAACATTGTGAGTTTTCTAGTATGTGGCATAGGGAAAGGAAATAGTATTGTAACCAGTACAAATTTATATACATAAATTTTCTTCATAATTGATAGATCTATTGAACACTTTTAGAGAATCCTTTTTGTATCTATAGTCTTATTTGTTTCTCCAAATAATTGTGTTAAGTAGATTCCATAGACTGGTGACCTGGTCAGAATGTTTGAGCTAGGTTATAGCATGATCAGGACTAGAACCCAGGCCTCCTGATGCAGATGTATTAAAGATCTTAATGTAAAAAATGTACATAGATATATTATTAAGAGAAAATATAGAAGAGTATTTGACTACATAAAAGTCAATCTAGAAGTATATTTGACTATATAAAAGTAAAAAACATAATTTCAAACATCATCATAAGCAAAGTTAAATGAGAAAAAAGAATTTGCAGTCCATATGACACAGGACTAATAGAAAAGAGGAAAGTAGGAATGGGACCAAGGATATGAAAGGATAATTCATAGGAGAAAAAACAGCAGTTGAACAATAAATATCTTAGAAGATGCTCATTCTCGATAGTGATTAAAAATATAATTGTGATATATCCATTCAATGGAATACTGCTCTGCAATACAAAGGAATGAGAATCAAGTATCAAAATACGCAATAATCTAGATTCATTTCCAAAGAATTATACTGAGTGAAAAAAACTAATCCCGAAAGATGACCGGTATTATGGTTCCATTTATATAAGATTTTTAACAGCTTTATTGAGATATAATTCACAGATGTACATTTCATTCAGAGCGCACAGTTGAGTAGTTTTTAGTATAGTCACAGAATTTTGCAACCATCACTACAATCTAGTTTGATACCATATTTGTCATACAAAAGAAACTCGGTACCTATTTTGGGCTTCCCAGGTGGTACCGTGGTAAGGAATCTGCCTGCAATGCAGGAGACCCAGGTTCAATCCCTGGGTTGGGAAGATCCCCTGAAGGAGAAAATGTCAACCCACTCCAGTAGTCTTGCCTGGGAAATCTCATAGACAGAGGAGCCTGGTGGGCTACAGTTCATGGGGTTGCAAAGAGTTGGACACGACTGAGCATCAGCATGCTTATGTGACAATAACCTATTATCAATCACTCCAAATTGCTTATCTCCCTCTCCCCCTTTTAAGGCATGTTCACATATGCCTATGGCTTCTGAGGTAACTCAGTGGTAAAGAATCCACCTGCTAATGCAAGCACTGTGTTCCATCCCTGGGTCAGGAAGATCCCCTGGAGGAGGAAATGTCAACCCACTCCAGTATTCTTGCCTGGAGAATCCCATGCACAGAGGAGCCTGCTGGACTAAGGTCCATGGGATCACAAAAGAGTCGGACACAACTTAGTGACTTACCGCCAGCAACATATACTTATGTATTTTAAATGTCATTGTGTATATTTAGAAGAAAGTCTGAAAGAATAGTCAACAAATTAGCCATGGTCACCACTGGGGAGCTTGGTTTGCTAAAGGAGAGATGGAAAGAGAGCTTTCACAGTTTGTGTACAGCAGAAATTAAACACAACTTTGTAAATCAACTATACTATAAAATTATTTTTTTTAAAGGAACTTTTGCTATTTGTAATTAAAAAAAATTTTTTTGTTGTTTTACAAGAGCTGATCTTGCCTTTAGCTTTGGAGACTACTCTGCTGCAAATTGCATCTTAGCTAATTAGAAATAGCTTACTGGTAGTTTCCAAGCTGCTGCTGCTAAGTCGCTTCAGTCGTGTCTGACTTTGTGTGACCCCATAGATGGCAGCCCACCAGGCTCACCAATCCGTCCCTGGGATTCTCCAGGCAAGAACAGGAGTGGGTTGCCATTTCCTTCTCCGATGCATGAAAGTGAAAAGGGAAAGTGAAGTCGCTCAGTCGTGTCCAACTCTTCACGACCCCATGGACTGCAGCCTACCAGGCTCCTCCATCAGAGTACTGGAGTGGGTTGCCATTGCCTTCTCCAGTTTCCAAGCTAGCAATCTGCAATCTGTAATAAAATTTCTCCTTTCATGTTGGCTAAGATTTAATGACATGAAACTAATCCTTATGCCTGTATGGTATGCACCTCTTTAGATCTGAAGACAGATTTTCTTGTCAGTGTACTTGCCATAGCCACCAGTACCTGAAAGTCCCATCCTTACTTGAGCATTTATGTGACACTTTGGTGACTGTGTGAGGATTAAAAGCCTGCCAGCTTCCAGCAGTTAGTCCTCAACTCACTTATATCCATACCCTGTCAGATGATGCCTCTGATTGTGGCTGCCAGTTTACAAGTGAATCTGTCAGTCTAACAACTGTGCTGAGATAAGCTTGAAGGGAGAGCTCAGGGAGCCAAATTGTTAGATGGAAACTCCACGAGTTCTAATCCTGGGCACTTCTGTAGGTTTATTGGTTAACTTGAGCAGTTGACTTTTCCACAGTGTACTTTAGCTTCTCTGCCCTTAAATGGAAGAAGATTATTAAGTCCAGTCCTGAGAGGGCTGAGTTATGAAATAAATGATCTCTAGATTTTAACATCTGTCAGGAAGGTAGACTCTAATTTGAGTTATTTTTCTCAGATTTCTGTTTTCAGAATTTTTAAATCAGTACTAAAGACTGGTTCCTAGTATTCAGATCTAAACTAGATTTTCTTTCCCCTCTTATAGTATTGTCTGATAGAACTTTCCACAATGATGGAAATGTTCTTTATCTGATGTGCTGTGTAACACCAGCCAGTTCTCCAGGCACCAACTGGTTGGGGAATTGAAACGTTTCTGGTCAATAATGTTTGGGTAACAAAAAACATATTAAATATGTCTCCAGTCAATACTTTGCTATGAATGAGGAGTTCTCTCGACTTCCCCTCTGTGAGTTTGATAATTTGCTAAAATGGCTCACAGATCTCAGGAAAACACTTTCCTTTTGTTTGCCAGTGTATTATAAAGGATGCAAGTAGGAACAGCCAAACGGAAGAGATGCACAGGGCAAGATACAGGAGTGGGGAGTACACAGAGCTTCCATGTCCTCTGGCATACCGCCCTCCAACAAGTTGATGTGTTCAACAACCCGTAAACTCTCTGGCTGTCATGCTTTAAGGGTTTTTATAGGGTTCAGTCTCCAGCCCCTCTCTCTCTTTCCTGGAGGTCAGTGGAACTGAAAGTTCCAATCCTTTCATCACTTGGTCTTTCTGGTGACAGCTCCATCCAGGAATTATCAAGGGTCCCCACAACAAAGTCCCCTCTTTAGCATAAACTCTAGTATGATCAAAAGAGGCTTATGAATTACAAAGACACCACTATCACTAGGGAAATTCCCTGTTCTGTGTAGGGAGCAGGGACAAAATCCAAATATATTTTTATATTGTACCACATCTGTTGTTTAATACAGAAGCCTACTGACTTTTAAATTTTGTTTGTTTTGATTAAATTCAAACTTTAAACATCTGTAGCTAGTGACTATTGTAGTGGACAGTGCAGCCCTATATGTTTATGAAGTTCTTTCTTTCTCTACTATCCTCTTCCCACCAGCACTGAACTACAAAATTTTGAGAGTAGAGATTATTCACTGTTGCACTTTTAAAGTGCCTTGCTTGTGGTAGAAGTGCAAATATTTTTAGCAGTGAATTCAGGTTTAACAAATGATTACTGAGTTCTGTGTTTTGGTCACTGTGTCACGTGGGAACAGAGATGAGAAAACATAGTCCCTGCTGCTCTCAGATTGTTCACAGTCTAGACGTGTAAACAAATTACAATGTAGTATAATAAAATGAGTGAAGTTTCAGTTAATCCACTGACCTGTGTAATAGTTAGGCTACTGGGATGAGTCAGGGCCTGCTACAGTGCCTGAGATATAATGGATGTTCAGTGAATTTTATTAAATGAAAAAAATAAATCCTAGTCCTAGCTCTACCACTTACTAGCTTCTTGACTATAGCAGGTTGCTTGAGCCTTGAACCTTGAGTCCTTGAGCCTTCGTTTCCTTATCTGTGAAATGGGACCATGTGTGTTATTTTTCGAGTTTCTTGACTTACAAGATCATGTCTTACTCATCCTTGGATCCATTTTTGCTTATAGTATAGTGGATGTTTAGTAAATGTCTGAATGAATCCCTAATACCACAAGATATAGGATGTGCAAGCACTTTAATTTATGTGCCTACATTATTGTTGTAAATCACTGATTGAAGATACTCAGTTAGCCAAAAAAGTTCATTCTGGGTTTTTCCGTAACAAAACCCAAATGAACTTTTTGACCAGCTCAGTAATTTAACTTGAAAAGTCTAGAGAGGAAATTCATATGTCCCAGAGGTAAAGGAGACCTTATTTTGATGTTTTTTGGCTGCAGCTGACCTCTAATTGTTTGTAATTTTTACGTTTTTCCTTTATTGTCAGTGAAGTTTGTAAAATTAATGGTGAACCTAAAACAGTTGGGGGAATATTTTTAAGGGAACTGTAATAGGCTAATTCTGTTTTTTTCATATGGCAGTTAAGATTCTAGCTCTTTCCAAGTTGTCAGAATTTTTCTTCTTTTACCAGCAGACACTCAGTTGGGAGTCATTCTGTTTAAGTATCATATTGGGTTTATTGAATATGGTGATGGACTTGATATGCCCTTTGGGCATTTATGACTTAATGTCAGAGATCCAGATACAGACTGCTTCCTCCATGTAACACAATGAGCAAAGCATTTGTGTTGATTTCTGTTTTAGAGCCTTTGCTAGAAAAGAATTAGATGTGTTTCTACTGTTGCGGATCGTCTTTCTCTTTTTAATTGAAAAGATAACAGATTGATAATATAGAAAATAATGGAGAAGTATCAATATGATGTCAAAGACATTTAAATTGCATTTCTTTATCAGCTCTGTCACTTTGGACAATTTACTTCTAGACTAGTTCCTCAGGTGAGTCTATGTCAAAGGGCTAATGTAAGGAAGGATTAAATGGATGCGTGGACATACTGTATCTAGTGAGGTATCCAGTATGAACTGAGGGAGCCTCATGTTTTATTTTGGTTTTCTACCATATATACTTAATTCAACTATTGGTGGTGTGTGTGGTTAACAGTGAAATACTTCCCAAGAATTCAGGCTGAGAATGAAACTAATGATGAATCCCCCATACAGAGTATAGGATTAGCCACAGATAGAAATATACCAGGTAATTGCCTGTAAATCTTTGACTGAAGAGATGGGAACATTCAAGACTTCAACAAGGTAATCTGAGTTTAATTCCAGGGAAAAAGAGTTGGAATGAAATTGCAGTTTAGTAGACTGAAATCTGATTGTATCTTTCTACTAGGAAGAGATTATATGAGTAGATATCAATCTCTGGAACATAGTAAAAGAAAGCCTGAGAGAGCCTGAAGTTGGCAGTGTTTATCTTACCTTATTAAGGAAGAAATGAATCTGATGATAGGAACTAGAGAGATGGATTCTCTTATGAGGAAGTCCATCAAACCTTCATGGACAGGAAACACCTCTCAAAACGTTTGTTTCCCTTTTGTTCTTATTCTGTGTTGAAGCAATTTCCAACCATTAATCTGATTTTTAGGCATATGATACTGGGGCCAGTGAGTAGTTTTCCCAGGTAAGGACTTGGAACCTTCCAGGTGTAAGAAAAGTATATCTTCCATTGTAAGTTAATAACTTGGTGAATTGTGTGTATCTCTGAACCAATCACTAAATTGATTAATGTATTTTGGTATATAAGCATCTGCACGCTGAAGACTCCTACACTGTGTTTTCAATTCATACCCCTCCTCTGATCTATGGACTTAGATATCCAACTGCCTACCTGACGTTTACATTCAAGACTATGGGCTCGACCATTTCTCTTGTTTCATTCACCCAATAAGCAAAGGAGATAAGCCATTAAGTTTCAACTATAAAAATCCTACACACCAGTATAACAATTTTTGTGTTCCCTTTTCATCTGTGTCCATGAGACATAGTTTTACAAAATTTCAATCATAGTGTACATATCATGTTTAGATTTTGTTTATAAATATATATATATTTGGTTTTTATAGTTAACATGTTTTATAGTTAAAAATATTCATGCTTATGGAATAATAAGAGAGAACCTACCAAAGCAAATGATCATTACTACCACACAGAGATAGGTGCTGTTAACATTTCAGTGTATTTCTTTATAGTCACATATGTACACAGAAATGAACATACGGAAATTAAGATTATATCCTGTGTATACATTTTGTAGCTTTTACACTTAATGAATGTTTAACATTTTTTTGTCTTTTAAAATACTTTTTGTAAACATTTAAATGGCATTAGTTTATCATTCACATGTATCACATAATCATTTTAAGTTGTTTATAATTTTTCATTATTAATGCTCTGCAAAATGCCATATTTAAGAGATGCTAGGGCCAAAATATATCCTACTTTGGAATCACATAGGAGAACAAATGGTTAACTCATTCTTTCTTTGTGGTACTCCAATAAATAGACCTGTTTCAGGAAAAAAATGTTCTCTCAAGTATATTAGGTTCAACATTAATTTCCTTCACAACTTCCATTTGCAGTTCAGGAAAAAAGTGAAGTTTAGAATTAGAGGACATTTGGAGCCAAAAAGATGTCAAAATGAAATGTTTCTCTTTCCTTTAGGGCATCTGAATTTCCTCTGGGTTTTCTAATTAGGTTACTCTGCTCATTACTTGATTAGGAAAAAGAAGAGAGCCCAGATCCATGAATTTTATCCAATTTAAAGATTATATGATGGTCTAAAATTTAAAACATGGGTTATATAATATATATAAAGCATTTTAGTTCTGGCAGTATTGGAATCTGTCAGCCTCCAGAATCAGCTGAAGTAGGTCTGAGAGACCCAATAACCACGAGCAGAGAAAGGAGTGGCTTCCAACAGGAGCTCCAGACACAGATGGCAGATACTTTGTTACAGGCATGTTCTGACAACCTTGTGTATGCCTGTGTGTGAGAGAGATTGAGAATAAAGGTTAGTAATTCTCTCAGGAAACTAAAGGGAGCACAAGTTTTTTGGACAGAAATCTTTGACTTATTACTTTTTCTTTAGATTCCAGGTTTATTTTCATTCAGAATAAGTGTTTATTATATTAATTTCCCTCAGAATAGAGTTTTCTCTATTATTAGAACATTTGAAAATAAAAAAAAATTAACCTGCAATCCTATACCCTGGTCTAACCATTGCTATAGCATTTTGGATTATTCCTTTCTAATTTTTGGAATCTGTTTTAAGCATTTTCATTATTTAAATGAGAAATGCTGTTTCCTACAGTGCATGGCACATAGTAGGCACTCAAATATTTGCAAAAGAATGAATTATTGATATATTTTTACATAATCTTTTGAACATTGTTTTTAATGGGCTGTCAAGTAGCCGTACCGTAGTTGACTTAGCCATTACCCTATTGCTGGATGTTTGGTTGTTTCTATTTTTTTCTCTGTCTTAAAAATACATTGAATATTTTTGATGTAAATCACTTTTCTAGGTACATATAGATTTTTCTAAGTATAAGATTTTTTTCTTAGTCTCAGAAGTGATTATGGGTCAAGTTCCTAGGGACAGAAATGCAGGAGAAACATTTTGCAAATTTCTGGCTAATTTCCCTGGGCAGTGTAAGATATTAATAAATCTAGCTTCCACCAGGGCTGGATCCAGTGCTTAGTTTATGCCTTCAGGGCTTTGTCTCTTGTTTATGCAGGCTCTTCTTTGCTTCCGTCTGGCTGACTCTTGCCACCTGGTGGTAAAGATGGGCATTGGTAACTTCTTGTAGTTTATAATCCTGACAAAAGTCTTGAGAAAGATTTGATTTAGCTAGTATCTTGTGTCTGTCCCTGAACCAGTCAGTTGCTGTGGCCTGGGGAATGAAGTACCTTGATTGACTATGCCCGTGTCATAACCCCACAGTTGGGGGTTAGATCAGCTCCAACCAAACTACAAGGACTGACCAGATTTTTTTAGAATGTAAGGAAGGTGGTTCTCCCAGAAAATGACCTTGGATAGACAAGGAAAAGGATGTCTATTAATTTTATTAAATATTTCTATCACTCTTGATAGCCATTGCTAAGTGACTTCTAAAAATTTATGTTAGCTTCAGCAGTATTTCTTATTTTACTATATTTATATCAATACCGGGTATTATTCTCTTCTAAATATTTTGCTAATTTAATAGCTTAAAAATGGTAACCTTGTTTATTTTTACTTTTTTCACTTAACATCATAATTATTTTTTATAACTAATTTAAATGGCTGCTTACTCTTTTACGAAAGATTTATCATAATTTATCAAGCTGTTTTCCAAGTATTGGTCATTTACATTTTGTAATAATTTTTATTTTTAACCTTTGTAGATAATAATACTGCAGGTATTTTTATATGCCATAAATTTTTGCCTCTGTTGAATTTTTCTTTTGGAAAAATTCAAGTGGTGTTTTTTGCATCAAAGGTATAAACATCTTAATGCCTTTTGTTTTCAAAGAATTGTACCAACTTGTATTTTTACCAGTATTATATAAATAGAGCTGTTGTATCACATCTCTACTCTATAATTAAGCATTATTTTAAAGAATATTTGTTAGTTGATTACATATAAAAAGTCATCTCAATTGTTTTAATTTTCAGTTTTAAATTAATGAAAACTTTTTCAGTGAATCCTCAACTCCCACTGTCTCTTTACTGTGTTATTTAGAGTATGCGTATGAGTATGCCCAGTGCGTTTTTTCTTCTTGTGCCCAGGTCTGGTCCATCGAACTCACATGTCATCCTGTCGCGTGGATAAGCCCTCTGAGATAGTAGATGTTGGAGACAAAGTGTGGGTGAAGCTTATTGGCCGAGAGGTAAAGTTCTGTACAACTTTAGCTGGTTAGAAACTATTAAGTAAAGCCGGGATTTTCTCAGTTTTTCATGGTGATATTTCACGAGTGTGTATATGTTGTTAACTATGGCTGATAATCTGACCTGAATTTAAACCTTTTGGCCATCTGTCTGTCATGCAAACTCAGAAGGACAGTGTGAACTGTAATTAGTGTGGTCCAATAATTACTTGTTTATAAGACTTCCCTCCCTGTAGTTCATCCAAATGATGGATGTGGAGGAAAAAAAAAAAAAGAACCAAAAAGAGAGAAGAAAACTTAAATCTATGAGCCTGTCTTTAGTAGAAAACTTCCAAATACACTTCAATTTGGACCAAAACAAAAAAGAACATAGAGTTTACAGTCATTTTTCATAATACCTGACACCATGCTATGTGAGGAAGAGTGAGAAAATGCTGGAGGACCCTGTTAACAGCAGCTCGCTTGAGGGTCTGGGGTTCTGTTCAGACCACCGGAGTGATGTGCATGCACACTGAGACCTGCTCTTCTTCCAGAGGATGGCAGAGGAGACAGTCCTGAAAGAGACATTCAACAATGTTTGAGTGCCTAATATATACTAGGTCTGAGGGACGCAAGAGTTAGTAAATCTGATATAACTGACTTCAGTGGTGATGGAACTTGTGTAGAATATATATATATTCTTGTGTAGAATATATACAAGAGGAGATAAATAAGAAGTAAGCAAACTAAAATAATTAAAAATAACTACAGATTACAGTAAGTGCTATATAGTAGGGTCAAACGATGTGGAGGTTGATTTGGATAAAATGGTCAGAAACAGACTTTTGGGGGGGTGGTGGTTGTATATGATCTGAGACCCAAAGGAAAAGGAGCCAGTCATGTGAAAAGTTGAGAAAAGCATATTGCAGGCAAAGAGAGTAGCTGATAAAGACCCCAAACTGTAGAGGCCTTCAAGTGCTGACAGAAGCAAAATTAGACCAATGTGGCTAACAACTGTCTTCACATTTAAAGACACTGTTAGTTGACTTCATGTTTAAGAAGCTTTTAGACAAAGTCCAAAAGGAGATCTAGTCCACTGGATTGTTCTGAAATCCATTCTATGCTCATGGATCTCTGAACCGATTATTACACTGAAATATATTAAAAAAAAATAGCTTTAATTTTTTGCCTGGTTACTTCCACAGGCCCCGGATTTCTGAGCAATCATTTTTGTCTTTCCCCTAAGGAGGGTCAAGAATGATAAGAAAACCATTTCCTGAAATGCCTTGCCATAGAATTTGCCTGTTATGCTTGTTAGTACCCAAAAGTTCCTAGCACAGGACCTTGACCATTAGAGGAATTCAGTGTTAAATACATGATAAAAACTTCCAATTCTTAGATAATTTTAGACCAGCAGTCCAAATGATGTACTTTGAGCTTTTGCCAATTTTCCTTTTGTGTTTTTCAGATGAAAAATGATAGGATAAAAGTATCCCTCTCCATGAAGGTTGTCAACCAAGGGACTGGAAAGGACCTTGATCCCAACAACGTTATCATTGAGTAGGTAAAAGGTTTAGAAAGGTTAAAATAACTTTTCAAACCACAGAATGATGTAGTGAATCAGGCCCACCTTTAAACGCCGCTGTTTGTAGACTGTGATATTGGTAAATTATGTGCTCTTTGGTTTTTAGAGGTAGAAAGTGTTATGTGTGTGTGTGTGTGTGTGTGTGTGCTTAGTTATTCAGTCGTGTCCGACTCTTTGTGACCCCATGGACTATAGCCCACCAGGCTTCTCTGTCCATGGGATTTTCCAGGCAAGAATACTGGGGTTTGGTAGCCATTCCCTTCTCCAGGGTATCTTCCTGACCCAGGGATCGAACCCATGTCTCCTGCATTGATGGCGACTTCTTTACCATCTGAGCCACCAAGGAAGCCCAGGAAGTGTTGTAGCGAACACTAAGATGAAATGCAAACATGCAGCTCCTAGCATAGAAGTGCTCTGTCAATGATTTAGTTTCCTTCTCCTTATTCTTTTTCTGCTTCTGCCCTTGAACCAGTTAGCCAAAAAGCATTCATCATGAGGTACTTGTTAATTGCCTTTCCCCTAGCTCTGGGACTGAAAAAAGGCAGAGACCATGTACGAGGGACAACTCCAGTGGGGTTTTAGACTCCTGCATCTTGGGATGTGCTGTGTCCTGAACACAACACCTTACTTTCACTAGCTCTTCTGACTTTTCATTTATGAATAGAAGATTTTCTGTGTAGGATACTGTCCAGTGATACACAGAATTTGCTGTCTCAGAAACTTTCTTGAATACAAGCTTAGCTCTGAGATCCTGTGGTTTCAGTTCCAGACCGCCACATAAAGCAAATGCCTTAATAAAGTGAGTCACATGAATTTTTTTATTTCCCAGTGCATACAAAAGTATACTGTAGTCTATTAAGTGTGCAATATCACAGTGTCTAAACAGCAATATATATACCTTAATTAAAAAATACTTTATTACTAAAAAGTGCTGAAATGATGACAATAGTAGCATCAGAGATCACTATAACAAATGAAGTAATAATGATGATGAAAAAGTTTGAAATACTGCCAAATTACCTCATTTGATACTGGACATAAAGTGAGCAAATACAGTTGGAAAAATAATGCCAACAGACTTTCTCAATTCAGGGTTGCCTTCAAATTGTAGAAAACACAGGATCTGTGAAGCTCAGTAAAATTAGGGTGTGCCAGAGAAGGCAATGGCACCCCACTCCAGTACTCTTGCCTGGAAAATCCCATGGACGGAGGAGCCTGGTGCACTGCAGTCCATGGGGTCACTAAGAGTTGGACACGACTGAGCGACTTCACTTTCACTTTTTACTTCATACATTGGAGAAGGAAATGGCAACCCACTCCAGTGTTCTTGCCTGGAGAATCCCAGGGACGGGGAAGCCTGGCGGGCTGCCGTCTTTGGGGTCGCACAGAGTCGGACACGACTGAAGTGATTTAGCAGCAGCAGCAGCAGTGATTTCTAGGGCTTCCCTGATAGCTCAATTGGTAAAGAGTCCGCCTGCAATGCAGGAGACCCCAGTTCGATTCCTGGGTCGGGAAGATCTGCTGGAAAAGGGATAGGCTACCCACTCCACTATTCTTGGGCTTCCCTTGTGGCTCAGCTAATAAAAGAGTCCGCCTGCAGTGTGGGAGACCTGGGTTTGATCCCTGGATTGGGAAGATCCCTTGGAGAAGGGAAAGGCTACCCACTCCAGTATTCTGGCCTGGAGAATTCCGTGGACTATATAGCCTATGGGGTCGCAAAGAGTTGGACACGACTGAGGGACTTTCACTTCACAAGTGGTTTCTAATTAGGGGTTCCTAGATCCTTAATATCCCTTGAAGGAGGCTGAGGGGTTTATGAACTGTTTTCAGTGTTTCAGAAAGCCAACTAAAATCATATGTTTATCCTCAGGTTAACCATGACATTATTTTGTTGCTTCTTACATAAAATATCACATTGTTTATTTCATGCTAATTTGGTGCTCTTAGTGGCCATCATGTTATTTAATTTTTTTAAATAAGAAAAAAAAGTGTTGTTTGAGTGGGGTCTTGGCAATGCAGTGTTTGGAAGCCCTTCTGAAAAAAAATAATTTTGAATATGAAGGAAGGGAAGTAATATTTATTGAATACATACTATATGTCAGACTTACGTAAGGTGATTCACACACATTAATGTGTCTAATTCTTATAACAACCTGCAAAGTGGGTGTTATTTCCATTTTACTTTATTTTCTTAGTTTCTAGCTTGATACTTGGTGATAACTTGCCGGTGATGGTGTAACAAGTTACGGTGGGTTGAATCCAGGTCTCTCTGATGTTAAAACTAATATTGTTTCCCCCACATGATGCTTCCAGGTGTTGCATGTGACTTACGGAGTTTTTCATATTATTGTAGTTTAGTCTCTAAATGTTGACAGGTTTGTAGGGCTGATTTTTTGTTTTTTGGTAGGGCTAATTATTGACACATACTTTACATTTGAAATTTTTTATAATTCTGAGCCCAGAAACGTTATGTGTGATTGCACTGTAATAGATTACTTCTGCTCCAAAGAATCCTGTCTATACAGACACATTAAAAAGCAGTGAAATTTCCTAAAGCCACTCTTATAAGGGTAAAAATACAAAACAAGATAAAAGAGCTGCATCTGTTTCTTACAACGAGGGAAGAAAATCGGAAGGAAGGGACCCCTTGGTTTTATGTTGTACATGTTTCTATGTATGGGCTATTTCTAGTAATGACCAAGTGGCTGAACAGGAACTTTTGTTGTAAACTATTTATAGACTGCATCTAGGAAAGAAGCATGGTGTAGTGGAATGATGACAGGTTTTAGAGTTAGACTCGAATCAGGAAGAGCCCTAGTTCTGCCCCAAGCTACTGTATGACCCTGAAGAGATTACCTAGCCTCTCTGAACCTCAGTGAAGGTATATCTTCACTGTACCAAGTGACTGGCACCTACATCTTGGTGTAATAGAAATGATGGTATGGTTTAAATTAAATCTTGTTTAGAAAGAACCTTAGCTTAGAAGGGAACGGAAAGGCTGCCCACTCTAGTATTCTGGCCTGGAGAATTCCATGGACTGTATAGTCCATGGGGTCACAAAGAGTCGGATATGAGTGAGAGACTTTCACTTTCAGCTTATTGTCTAATCTATAGTAGAAATTTAACATATAACAACTACTTGTAGTTGTTGTTTTAAAATATTTCTTCATTTTTCCTCTAGTATCTGAGATTATCATACCTTTTCTTTTGTTTTTTATTTTTTGGCCATTCTGCATGCCATGCAGGGATCTTAGTTCCCTGACCAGGAATTGAACTCATGCCTTGTGCCGTGAAAGCATGGAGTCTTAACCGCTGGACTACCTGGAAAGTCCCCCACACTCTTTCTTTTGAAAAATATATAAAAACCATGAGGCAGAGGCCACATCTTATCTTTCTTATCTCACATAATGCCTGATGTTTAGTAGTTGTTTAGTTAGTGTATCCATTTACTTATTATTTGACAAATATTTATTGGGCTCCTATTCTATTTGAAGTACAATGGCAATACCAAGGTTTCTGTCTAAGGACCTTACTGCCTAGTGTAATGAAGTAATTATGCAAATAACTTTGATACAAGGCAACATGTAATAAATATTAAAAGAGTGGTTTAAAGGAAGGATTCTAGGAAATATCTTGAAGAGGAAGAGTTGATATCAGGCCTTGATGGTCAAAGAAGAGGGGACAGTTGAGCTAAGTCTTGAAGAATAGGTAAGATTTTGTCAGGCAGTAGGGGAAAGAATAGTATTCCAGGCAGAAGGAACAGTTTGAGGAAAGGCATGAGGCAGGAAAGCATGTGGCACATTCAAGAGTCTTGTTTAAGGAAAGAAGAGGGTATGCTTAGGTACAAGAATGTAGGGCTTGAAAGATAGTTTGGAGTCAGATTGTGGGCAGCTTTGCATATCAGTCAAAGAATATGAATGTTTTTAAAGCCTTTGAGTGGGAGAGACTCTCCAGGTACCCCATTCTCTGGCTTCACCCTGTTAGGTTCAATATCTTGATGTTGTCTCCAGCTGCCCACAGCTTGACAACTACCTTTCATTCTCCATCAAAATCTAGTGGTCTTATATTTCATTCCCTCAGGCCCCAAAGTATTGAATATTAACAAGGTCATCTAATAAGTGAATCTGCAAACGGAAAAGGGCTAAATACAGTTTCCAGTTGGGTTTAACCAGCATAGTATAGTCTTTAGAAAGAGCGTTTATGTATGACCACGCTGTAATTATCCGTTTATATATCTCTTTCTACCATGTCCTATCACTTTACTATACTCCTCACATCATTAGTACTAGTGTTTGCTTCTTATTAGTTAAACTTAAAAATGAAAGATTAATCTAACTGTGTGTGCTGGAGACCAGTAAATGAATTATTACTGTTTAAGTGAAATGTACTGAAGCCTAAACTAGCTTGATGGCAATAAGGACAGAAAGGGAGTGAGTGCCATATTTGTTGACTTGAGTGTTAGGTGGGAGGTATGATTTGGCTTATGGTGTGTTTGAATCCACAGAGGATTGGAATTGATTATAATGAGGGTTTGCTTAGGCTGCAACTCATAGCCACTTGAAACTGAGCTCTACAAATGACATCTGAAAGCAATGGAGTTTTTGTGACTGTTTAAGTTATGTCCCCAAGAACCTGCCTTGTTTTCTTAAATTTAATTTTATTGCAGCGAGAACATTTAACATGAGATCTACCCTCTTAACAAATATTGAAGTGTATAATACAGTATTGTTGACTATAGGTACAGTGCTGTGCATTAGATCGCTAGAACTTACTCACCTTCCTTAGTTGAAACTTTATACCCTAGGTAAGTAACTCACTATTTACTTCTTCACGCTCCTCACCTTGGTGTTTGTTCCTCAAGCTTCACTCTTTGAATGGACCCTCTCCTGTGACCCATACCAGATAGCTGACCTTCTATCATTTGAGTAAGATTCTTCTAGGGCACAAGCTAGGGATATTAACAGACTTTAGAACTTAAACCATATGCTTGTGTGGTCTGTCCCAGCTGGGAAGCCACTAGTCACATAGGCGATTTAAATGTGAATTATTTGAAAGTAAATAAAGTTTACCATCTAATTCCTCAATCACAAACCACATTTGAAGTGCTCATTAGCCATAGACACACAGTCAGACGTAGTCAGCAGTACAGACATATTCTAGAACTTTACATCTTTGCTTTTTTTTTTTGACAACAGTATGCTAGATGGTGTGCTGTCTGCTCAGATATAGAAAAGAATTTAACATAGACTTTACTTTTCAAGTCCTGGTTGTGATAAAGTTGTTGTTTAGGTGCTAAGTTGTGTCCAACTCTTTGTGACCCCTTGGGCTACAGCACTCTAGGCTTCCCTGTCCTTCGCTATCTCCCGGAGTTTGCTCAAATTCATGTCCATTGAGTTGGTGATGCTATCTAACCATCTCATCCTCTGCAGCTCCCTTCTTTTGCCTTCCATCTTTCCCAGCATCAGGGTCTTTTCCCATGAGTTGGCTTTTTGCATCAGGTGTGGAATAAAGGGTGAGGCAAAATATAAACAAATTAGTAAAATAAAGTGAGTATTAACTTTGCCTGTGGTAACAGGGAGCATTTTATAGAAGATGCAATATTTGAGCTGAACTTTGAAGAATGAATGGGACAGAATATGGAGTATCTTGATCCTCTTTGTTTCCTGTCTTGAGCCCACATAGCCCATAAAACTTGACTAGAATCTGTGAAGTGAGTAGCTTTGTTCTGCTTTGATTAACCTGCATTGCTTTGGGTAATGTGGCTCTTTTGGCACAATATTTCTCTACTTTTGCTGGACTCTGGAGAGACCCGCTAGTGAACAGTTGGAAAAGCCTAGGTGAAGTCAGAGTTCAAAGTTAAAGACATTCAGGTAAAGAAAAATATTTTGGATAAAGAGCAAAGAAATTTCAGCAAGCATCCATTGATGTGTTGCTTGCCAAGCCTTGGGCTGAGGTGCCAGGGAAACAAAGACAAGTAAGATATTTTTAAACAGGCCCGAATCTAGAAAGAAATAACTATGTGGTGTGATATGTGCTAGGATTGAAGTGTATATAGGATGCAGTTTGAGTCTGAAAGGAAGAGTGATCAGGGGTGATACTCTTCAATTAAACATTGTCTAAGAATACTCTGTGTAGGTGCTGTGTATTATAGTAAAGGTGTAGTAAAAGCTGAGACAGCTGGGGCACTTCGGCTCTGCTGGTAGCTGCCATTGGTAAACACACTGTATGGCAGTGTCTACTGAGACAGATGCCCTATAACTCAGTAGTTACAGTCCTACCTGGAATTAGGCATTTCACAAAAGAAACACATGTACGTATACAAGTTCACCAAAAGACATGTGCTAGAAAGTTCACAGAAGCACTCTCATAGTAGAAATTACTCAAATATTCATCAACAGAAAAATGCTTTACAGCAATGAGAATGAATGATCCACAGCCACACACAACACAGATGGATCTCACAAAGCAGTGAAAGAAGCCAGATACAGAAGGGTCCATACTCTGATTCTCTTGATATAACTTAGAAAAATATGTAAAACTAATCTATTCTGTTAGGAACTAGAATAGTGGTTGTTCTTGGAGGAGGCACAGTGGCTAGAGGGGCTTCTGTGGTGTTGGTGATGTTCTGTTTCTCTGAGGAATGATTATGTGGATATTTCAAATTGTGAAAAATCAGTCAAGCTGTATACTTGTGAGTACTTTTCTGTGTGTATTTTATTATTTGGTCATATATTTAGAATTTTTTAAAAGTGTTATGGGACTATGAACAAAGAGATTAATTCTGGCTGAGGGACTTAGGGAGGAGAGTTTGATAAAAGGAGGAGCAATAACTGAGCCGAGCCTTGAAATGTTTGGGTGTAGTTAGGCGGTGAGGTGGGAGTAAAGAGGGGAAGCAAAGCATTTCAGGAAGAGGGAGGGGCCTAAGCAAAAGCAGTGAACCATCTGGGGAAGGTAAAATAGTGTGGTTTGGCTCGAGCATATTGTACAAGTGAAGGTGAGGCCAGAAAAGTAGGTTAGAGACAGGCTATGAGAGGCCTTGAATACCAGCATAAGAAATTTGGACTTGATTTTTTAAGAAATCTTTGATGGTCACCAGGAGTGACCTTGTAAGGGTTGTAGGGGACCTAGCAAGGTGAGTAATTGTATCTTTATCCCCTGTGCATGAGTAAGATGAAATCTAGTCTTATTCATAGTAATTAATTCAGAGCCTTGTCCTGAATGAAAAAATTGTCTAGTTCATGTCGTTGCTTTCACTGCCTATCTCCTTAGGCCCAGTGCTTTTCCTTTCTCCCTTCTACCTGCCAAAAACAAAACAAAAAACCAACATAGAGTATTAGCTAGTAGTATCTCTGGCCACATCTCTTAAGAGGGCCAACAGTCAGTATCATTTCATTACAGGCAAGAAGAGAGGCGGAGGCGGTCCTTCCAGGATTACACTGGGCAGAAGATCACCCTCGAGGCTGTCCTGAACACCACCTGCAAGAAGTGTGGCTGTAAAGGTAAGGTGAAGCCTCTGCCCTTTCAATTTTATTCTCCTTGTGGATGAACCCTTTACAGGATGAGGGAGGCCACCTAGTGTGCCTTTAGATCACCCTGGGTTTTAGCCAAGTGTTGGCCTCACCTGCTTATCTGCTGTTCCTCCTAGACTCACATCAGACTTCATGACTTGTTGCTTTTTCTGTTTCCTTTTCTGAATGCTGGCCCTGCCGGGTACTACACTACCACCACTACTCCCCTCCCTCACAGGCGATGCCTCCCTGGGCAGGGCCCCCATGTACTATGACAGGAGGGGTAAGAGTGTTGGATTATTAACAATCTAAATTTCATCTCTAAGGACCATTATTGTTTTGTTGCAAAAATTAAGTGACTTGGAAATATATTCCTTAAGGATCCAAGTCAATCCTTTCTTGCTTATTTTACCTTTCTCTCTCTAACTTCTGAGTTCTGAATACAATATTTTTTTCATAGTAAAGAATAGTCTAGTCACTTCCTTTTAGCTTTGTTTCCTCAAGTTTCCTCCAGTCCTACTCAAATATTAAAGAGCTCTTTTAGCCTGACTTCCCTTGTTGGAGCTATAATAGGAGGGATTGCCATCTTCTCATTTTCAGAGTGACCTCAATTTGTCACCAGGTCTCCCTAGCCTTTCATCTACCTTGCTCTCTTGACTTTTCTACGAGTGGTAGCAGATTTGTGTCCTGGTTGAGGTTGTGGGGTTTAAGTCCTGATTTATCATTAATGTAGAGGGAGGAAGGGAAAAATGAAATTGAGAGAACAAATACTTCCTTGCAGATATTGTGGGATTGTTCCAGATATTTGGAAAACTTTATGCTGTATTCTCCTTCCAGGCACTATTCAGGTTCTGGACTCTTGAGTTGCAAAGTCTTATAGTTTACACATAGCTTTTTGATGATCTCATCAAATTCTTTGTGCCCCTAAGGCAGGGCCTACAAAAAGCTCACATAAAACCAGCTGTGTAGCATCTGTTAAAGGGCCCCTTAATAGTAATGTAGGCGCAGGGAGAGTGAGGTTCTCTTATCTTCAACTTGTTTCCACCAGGTGTTACATGAGGCAGAAAAGAATAATGAAAGATGGAGTTTGGCCCAGGCAGGCCAAAGGTGGTTGGTTTGGGTGCAACAGAACAGGGCAGGGAGACATGAGACCCAGGGTAAGTTTTAGTTCTGCTGTCTGTGTGACCTTGAGGTACTTCTTTACTCTGGGCCTTCATATCTTCTGCAAATGCAGTGTTGGATTTGATGTTCTCTCAGGCCTTGCCGGACCTGACAGACTGTGAATGTTGACTTTCCCTAGGTGACTTTGCTGTCTCTCTATGTGTTAGCTTGAATTTGAGTGCTGTGTTCTTGCCTGCTGCCTAAGAGCTATCTTCCTTTAGGGCTTCTTTGCCTGCCACTTAGCTCCCTCTGGTAAATATTCTGCTCTCTGGAGCAGCCTTTCATTGTCAGAAATAAGTTCCAGATAGACCTTTAAAACCAATGCAGAATACGTGGGTTCAATCCCTGGGTTGGGAAGATCCCCTGGAGAAGGAAATGGCAACCGATTCCAGTATTCTTGTATGGGAAATCCCACAGACAGAGGAGCCTGGCGGGCTACAGTCCATAGCTATGGTTGCAAAAGAATCAGACATGACTTAGCAGCTAAACAACAACAACAAGACCTTTAAAAATTACTCAACCCAGTTGCAAATGAGGGCAGCACAAGCCTATATCCTCACATTCTTTGCCATTTCCAAAGCAGTGCCAGCGTTTCCCACAGCTCTAGGACCAGCTGCCTGTCTAGCTCTGGTTGAGTGAGCAATGCCGTCAAGCTGCTCTGAATGCAACAGCTGCTGTGAATGAACTTAGTAGTACCTCCTGAACCAGCCAGCCCTTCAGGAGCTTCTGGAGAAAAGATCCACCTGCTAAGGGGAGAGATCGCTTCTTCCCTCCCTACTTTTTCTACTTTTTTTCTGCAGGCCACTTTGCAAAGGATTGTTTCATGCAACCAGGTGGGACCAAGTATTCTCTGATACCTGATGAGGAAGAGGAGAAAGAAGAGGCAAAGTCAGCAGAGCTTGAAAAGCCTGACACCACGAGAAATTCTTCTAGAAAAAGAAAGAAGGTGAGTGCTATCTTGCTTTTATTTATCATATTTTTTTGAGTTTTAAAATAAAAATATACTTTTTGCAGAAATTTTAGAAATACTGAGAAACGTAAAGAATGTTAGGATCTCTTGTAATCTTTCCACCCAGTGAGACTCTTAATATTCCTATATTTTTCTAGGTAAATATATACATAGATAAATATATAATGTTCTATGTAATTGTATATATATGATATGATTTGTATATCATATCACGTATATATATATGATTTTCACATATATATATGTGTTTACACATAAACGCACAATCATCATCTTGCTAGGTATAGTTTGTATCCTACTTTTTTCATATTTATCAAAAGCATTTTCTAGTATCCTAAAGTGTTCTTGCGCGTGTTAGTTGCTCAGTTGTGTCCGACTTTTTGTAACCCCATGGACTGTAGCCTGCCTGGCTCCTCTGTCCATGGGATTCTCCAGGCAAGAATACTGGAGTGGTAGTCATTCCCTTCTCCAGGGGATCATCCCAACCTAGGGATCGAACCCAGGTCTCCTGCATTGCAGGCAGGTTCTTTACCATCTGAGCCACCAGGGAAGCCCCAAGTATTCTTAAAAACTTGATTAAAGAGCACCATACGATACTCTACCCTATGGCTAAATGATGGTTTATTTAATTGTATTTTTTGTGGGATATTTTTGAAGACTTCAACCTAGTCTTTGGCCAAGTCTCTTATTTCTTTCTTTAGATAAATTCCTAAGTAAGATTGCTGGATAAGGGCTTTAAGACTCTTTATACATCTTATCAAATTGTCTTTCTAAAAAGTACTTATTTTGCACCCAGCAGTGGATAAGAGTGCCTGTCTCACTGCGTTGTATCTTCCATCTGTACAATTCATAAAACAGACATTATTGTAGTGCAGGAAAAAACCCAGTGCATTTGTAGCATACAGCACAGAGAGGAAATGGGAAGAAAAAAAAAAAACAACTATGCTATAATTAGGTCAGAAATAGTTGTTCTCATATAGTGTAGTGTTTTTTTTAGTTGTGGCCAGTTATTAAGTTTTGGAGTTTTCTTTGGTTTTGTTTTGTTTTAAAGCTTTAGCAAACTTTTAAAGTGGTCATTTTGTTCCAGGCATTGCAAACCTAGGAACATAAAAACTCTGATGTCCTTGCCCTCAGTGGGCATTATTTAAAAATTTAAGTATTTTCTTCATTTTTTGGACAAGGAAAAAGGCCCATTGTACCATTATTAAGAATTAGCCCAATATATGGGTGATAATTTATCAATCTGTATATTCTTTCCCTGGGTGATCACATCCCTTCTAAGACTTCAGCTGCCCTGACAACTTTGACGTCACTAAGTAATATCCCAGTGGTACCTCAAACTCTGGCTTGGAGCCAGTCAGACACAGTATAAGACCTTTCTGTGCTATTTGCTAACATCAGTAACTGGCAAAGTAGGATTGTTGTGGATCTTTGATAATTGTGCTCCTTGCAGAGTGATGCCCAGCTCCTCAAATTAGATATAAAGCACTGACAAGTACGTTTTTAATTAATGTTACCTGTCACGACTATCATTAGCTCTTCTTTGGCCCTCCTCCCTATACACACACTTCTACCCCAAGCCCCATAAAAACACAACCACCAAAACCCTTGTTTCTTGTATTTCTAGTTTTAATGACAGCAGTAACCTTCCAGTCTCCAAGAAAGAAACAGTGTGCAATTAATTTTTTTCTCCTTTCTATCCTGTACATAGTCAGTCACCAAGTCCTGTCTGTGGTGCCTTATAATATCAATTCTCTTCCTTCCTCCCCCTCCCACTACTACTGTGCATTTTTGCTCCTTACCTCTCTCACTTATATTCAGACTACTGAACTAGCCCAAGGAGATTTAAAAAAAAATTTTTTTTTTTAATATTTGGTTTCCCTGGGTCTTCCTTGCTGCATGCAGGTTTTCTGTAGTTGCAGTGAGTGGGGCTACTCTTGGTTTGCAGTGTGCAGGCTTCTCCTGTTGCTGAGCATAGGCTCTAGGTGTGTGGGCTTCAGTAGTTGTGGCACAGGGGCTCATTAGTTGTGGCTCGTGGGCCCTAAAGCACAGGCTCAATATTTGTGGCGCATGGGCCTTAGTTGCCTGCGGCATGTGGAATCTTCCCAGACCAGGAATCGAACCCGAGTCCCCTGCATTGGCAGGCAGATTCTTGTCCACTGTACCACCAGGGAAGTCCCAGCCCATGGAGATTTTTAAAATACATGTTTCCCTTCTACCTCTTGAGTACCAAGTTCACAGGGCCTGGATCTGGACATCTGATTTTTTTGAAAAACAAACAAACAAACAAACCCTTATCTCACTGCTTGACTCTCTGTTGCCCTCTGCTTAAACTCTGAATGTGGACTGCTCTGAGGCTGTGGCTGTTGTATTTCTCCCTTCTCTTCTGTAACTGTTGTTGTTCAGTGGCTAAATCTTGTCCAACTCTTTGCAACCCCATGGACTGCAGCATGCCAGACTTTCCTGTCTTTCATTATCTCTTGGACTTTGGTCAAATTCATGTCCATTGAGTTGGTGATGTTGTATCTCATCTGTCATCTCATCTTCTGTCGTCCCCGTCTCATGTCATCCTCTATCATCCGCTTCTCCTTTTGCCTTCAGTCTTTCCCAGCATCCAGATCTTTTCCAGTGAGTCGGCTCTTTGCATTAGGTAGCCAAAGTATTGGAGCTTCAGCTTCAGCGTCAGTCCTTAAAACAAATATTCAGGGTTGATTTCCTTTAGAATTGAATAGTTTGATCTCATTGCTGTCCAAGGGACTCTCAGGAGTTTTCTCCCGCACCACAGTTCGAAAACATCAATTCTTCAGTACTCAGCCTTCTTTATGGTCCAACTCTCACATCCATACATGACAACTGGAAAAACCATAGCTTTGACTATGCAGACCTACAGACCTTTGTTGGCAAAGTGATGTCTCTGCTTTTTAATTTCTGCTCTCTAGGTTTGTCATAGCTTTCTTTCCAAGGAGCAAGTATCTTTTAATTTCATGGCTGCAGTCACTGTCCATAGTGATTTTGGAGCCCAAGAAAATCAAATCTATCACTGCTACTTTTTCGCCTTCTATTTGCCAGGGAATAATTTCTTTCTGCATTGCTTTGTAGTTTTCATTGTAGAATTATTAATATTTTTGCCTCCCTAGCTAAGTTTATTCCTAAGTATTTTATTCTTTTTGATCCTATTATAAATGGAATTGTTTTCTTAATTCCTTTTCAGATTGCTAGTTGTTAGTGTATAGAAATGAAACTGATTCTGTATGTTGATTTTGTATCCTGCAACTTTTCTGAATTCATCGATTAGTTCTAATAGTTTTTTGTGGACTCTTTAAAGATTTTTTACATAAAGATTATATCTATAGACAGATAATTTTACTTCTTTAGTAGAGCTTGATTTTAAACTGAATTCTATTTATATGTTGCAGGGATTTTTTTCATTCTCTTTTAACCTTTTAGAATTTGAATGGTGTTTGTCAGATTCCTAAAATGGTTCTGTGGTTTTCTCACTGCTGTGGGTCTTTGGGTGTTTTTGTGTTGCTTAATACAGCTGGTACAATTAGTTATTGCTTTGTTTCTAAAGCTGCTTTGAGATGTGTGTTTTAGTTCTCCAAGATAATTATTAAGGATCTGCTAGGTATGAGGCTCTTTATGACCTGCTTAGTCAACCCATTATCCAACCTTCTGTTGCTCTTCACTTAGTAGAGAAATAGTCTGATGAACAGTGGCAGTAACAGTCATCATACCTACTACTTTTTAAAGTACCTTTGTGTATATGAACTTCTGACTCATGAGTCCTCTTTGATTAAAAGGTGCTCTAAGGGAATTGACATGTAAAATCTCCCCCCTTGGTGCCCATTGTTTCTACCAAGAAAGCAGCTAGCACCATTGTCTTCACACCTTGTCGTTAATCCCTTCATTATCTTTTATGCCTTACATTTGTTTAGTATTTACAATTTATAAAATAACTTAATTTTTTTTCCTTTTCCTTTCTGGGGGCACTCTGCATGCCATGTGGGATCTTAGTTAACCAACCGGGAATCAAACCTGTGCCCTCTGTAGTGAAAGTGCTGAGTCTTAACCACTGGACCACCAGGGAAGCCTTGTACAAAAATCTAGTATGCATTGGTTTAATTCAGTGCTATACCTGTTCATTACATGACAGTTTTCATCCCAGTGTCTGAAAATTGCAAGTCATTTTTTTGGCTGTAATTAGAACAAGAGGAACCTCTGTGTTGCAAATAGAAATGGGCCATGAAGAGGCTAGTAAAATAGGTATAGAGGCTTTTATAGTGAAGCCCTGGATACTCTTTCCATGAACCTGTTGTCTGTGCTTTGCTAGCCTCTTTCACTTATCATATGCCATCATGGGTCTTTCTAAATCAGGCTCTATTATGAGGAGGCATCTACCTTGGGGTTAGGCTGCCTGCTTATTATAGTGAAGTTTAGCTATATATTTGATCCAGAATATAATTTTCATCTTTTGATTCGGCTACTATAATTACTCTCTGCTGTACTATATATAGAAAACAGAACTAGAAAGCCATCCCTTGGCTGCAGTGCTGGCTCTGTTCTGTTATCCAGAGAATTTCTGGTGCCTACCTTCGAGAGAGGTTGCCAGTCCTGGGCCCGATCTGCTGGAGCACAGAGGGTCATCCAGTGTAGTCCGCTCAAAAGCCTTCTATGATTCCCCTTTTTCTATGGAAAAGTCTGAGTTCCTTTAAGACTTTTCATGATTTGTCCAACATCACAATATCATCTCTTTACCAGTCCCTTCTGTCACACACTCTACTCCAACCTCATTCATTAAAAGAATTTCTATTATATGCCAAGCTCTGTTCTAGTCATTGCAGGTACAATAGTGACCAAACAGGTAAAATTCATGGCACTTTCTTTCTAATGAGGGTTACAGACAATGAACTTAGTAAGTAAATACTAACATTTCAAGTACTGATAAGTCCTGTGTGTTGTGCATTAATCTGCTCAGTTGTGTTTGACTCTTTGCGACCTCATGGACTGTATCCCGCCAGGCTCCTCTGTCCATGGGATTCTCCAGGCAGAATACTGGAGTGGGTAGCTAGTCCTTTATCCAGGAGATCTTCCCAACCCAGGGATCAAACTTGAGTCTCTTGCACTGCAGGCAGGTTCTTTGCTGTCTGAGCCACCACGGAAGCCCGATAGGTGCTATGGATAAAATTAATTTGGTTATGAGAGGTAGGGAATGGTAGAATGGGGTAAGGGAATAGGTGACTTCCCATTCTAGACAGGATGGTAAGGGCAGGCTTTTCTCAGAAAGCATCATTTGAGTTGATCTTTGAAGGAAGTGAGAAAGCAAGCTACTCAGAGAAGTGGTGAGTGAGCCCTTCAACAGGTACGCTAGCTAGGTATTGGGAATGAACTTGGCCTTTTTAAGGAACAGCAAGGAGGCCAGTATAGGAAGTGAATGAGTTAAAGGAAACCAGGACCTTATATGAGAATATGAGGACCTCAACTTTCACTTAGAATGAGATGGTTGTCATTAGGGGTTTTGAGTAGAGGGATGACATGATCTCGGAGAAGGCAATGGCACCCCACTCCAGTACTCTGGCCTGGAAAATCCCATGGACGGAGGAGCCTGGTGCACTGCAATCCACGGGGTCGCTAAGAGTTGGACACAACTGAGCGACTTCACTTTCACTTTCATGCATTGGAGAAGGAACTGGCAACCCACTCCAGTGTTCTTGCCTGGAGAATCCCAGGGATGGGGGAGCCTGGTGGGCTGCCGTCTCTGGGGTCGCACAGAGTTGGACATGACTGAAGCGACTTAGCAGCAGCAGCATGACATGATCTGACTTCTCTTTTAAGTGAATTATTCTGGCTACTGTATGGAAATTAGATGGTCAAAAGGCAAAGGTGGAAGTAGCAAGCTAGTTAATAGTATTAATAATCCACATGAGAGATGATGGAGGCTTGTACTAGAATGATAGTAGTGGAGGTGGTGAGAAGGGAGTTGAAGCGTGGATATATTTTGAAGGCAGAGCTGACAGAATTTGTTGAGTGATCAGATGTAAGATAAGGAAGAGAACAATTGAATATGACTGCAAGGTTTTGGGTTAACTGAGCTAAGAAAAGGAATGCAGAAGTAGGTTTGGGAATGGAGAGCAGTTGGGTTTAGTTTGAGTTGTCATCAATGAAAATGGGAGAGAAAACTGGAGGGGCAGGAGAGTAGGTTTGGGAGGGGGTGAGGCATAGAAGCCTATCAGGTACACACATGGATGTGTAGAGAGAGCAGTTAGATGTGTAGTTTTGGAGGTCAAAGGAAAGGCTCAGGTGAGATATAAATTTGGGAGCCATCTATAGATAGATGGTATTTGAGTTCATATATGAGATTGCCTGGAGACTAAATATAGGGAAGAGAACAGGTTTGAGGACTTGAGCCCCAGAGTGTTTCAATTTTTAGAGGTTATGGAGCAAGGGAGTCTGAAAAAGAACAGCTAGGGAAGTTGGTGGAGAGTGAGAAAATGTGGCGGACGTTAAGTGAGGAGTGTATTTTACGGAAAATAGACTGGGTCAAATGCAGCTGATCGACCAAGTAAATGAGGCCTAAGGATTAACTATGAATTTGGCCGTGTGGAGATCATTGGTAACTTTGACAAGACCGGTTTCAGTATAGTGGTGTTAACCAGGTTAACAATTTTAACCTGGTTAAAATTGCTTAGGAGGGTTTTGTTTTTTTCTTTAATGGGAACTATAAGAGCACATTTGTTTACTGTTGGGAGCCACTAAAGAAGGAAAATTTGATGCAGAAAAGAGGGGACAATTCTTGGACTGATGTCTTTGAGTAAGAAAGAAGTGATGGGACCCAGTACACGGTAAATAAGCCACACGGGAGCTTTCAAGCATTTACCTTATCTGTCTTCCCTCTGTCTGGAAGACCCTCACTTCCCTTCTTCCATCAGCATTACCACCATACTCCACCTGCCAAAGCCATATTCATCTTTTAGAAGTACAACACATTACCTATCCTTCATGAGACCATTCCAAATTCCTCAGATATAATTGATTTCTTTCCCTTATGTGTCTGTGGTATGTTGCTTGTACTTTTCTTACATCACTTCCATGGACTGCCTAGTATCTTAATTAGTGTTTCTCCTTGATTAGTGTGTACCTTGAAGGCTTCTGATCCCTGATTTCTAATGTCATTCAAGTATTACAAGAGACAAATTAGTAGATATTCCTGGCTTATAGAAGGTACTCAACAAATATTTGTTGAATGAGTGTACTGTATGGTTATAGGGAGTCATTCTTTCCCTTGTTTGACGAGGTTAGCTTAGGTTTGGAGGAATGGTGCCAGTCACTACTACTGAGCTACTAAATGTGTTTACTTTGCATCTGCTACTATGGCTTTAGTAGGTACTCTGTTTGTCTGAATTATATTAAAAATCTGTGTATTCTTATCTCCTAAGCAACATTTCATGTAACTATGGCTTTCTAAAATGCTTTGTAGGTAGTAAAGTTCAGTAAATATTTGTGAGTTGATTAATAAACCTTTTCCTTCCAGTCTTACCCTTTCCAAGCTTTGATAAAGTGGGTCTTATAGGCAGATTCTAACCAGGAATCACCTTCCATCCTACTGTACAGAAATTCACCCTGGAGAATCAGTTTGAGAATCAAATTTTCTCTTGAGAATCAATCATTTCTCAAGAATAAGAAAATAAATAACCAGTGCTTTCTCAAGAGTGGTTCTTAAGAATAAATAGAAAAAGACTTCCCTGGTGACACAGTGGATAGGAATCTGCCTGCCAGTGCAGGGGACATGGGTTTGATCCCTGGTCTGAGAAGTTTCCACATGCTGTGGGCAGCTAAGCCAAGGTGCCACAACTACCGAGCCTTCGCTCTAGAGGCTGCAAGCTGCAGCTACTGGAGCCCACACACTCTAGGGCCCACAGACCACAACTAACAAGGCTCTGTGCTGCAACTACTCAAGCCTGTGCTGGCAACAGGAGAAGCCACCACAATGAGAAGCCTGCACACTGCAACAAAGAGCAGATCCTGTTGATTGCAACTCGAGAAAGCCTGGGTGCAGAAACAAAGACCCAGTGCAACCAAAAAGAGAAAAGAATAAAAAAGAATATATGTTTGCTTGCTTGATTTCTGGCCAATCAGTGCCTTTGGGTTAAAAAATGCTAATTTAGGTGCTGCCTTTAATATACTGCTACTGCTAAGTCACTTCAGTTGTGTCCGACTCTGTGCGACCCCAAAGACGGCAGCCCACCAGGCTCCTCCATCCATGGGATTTTCCAGGCAAGAGTACTGGAGTGGGGTGCCATTGCCTTCTCCACCTTTAATATACACGGAGCTATAAAAAACATCTGATTTGCTCAGTTGTGTCTGACTCTGCAACCCCATGGTCTGTAGCATCCTAGGCTCTTCTGTCCATGGGATTCTCCAGGTAACAATACTGGAGTGGGTTGCCATTTCCTCCTCCAGGGGATCCTCCCGATCCAGGGATCGAACCCGTGTCTCCAACATCTCCTGCGTTGGTAGGCAGATTCTTTACCACCGAGTCATCTGGGAAGCCCATGTGAAGAACATCTGATTTGGGGCCCAGCCTGAGTTGAATCCAGGTTCTACCACTTGGGCAAGGCACTGTATCTCAATAAACCTTTCTGAAGTTATAATTTTCTTTCCTGAAAATATAGAGATGATTATACCCACTTAATAGGTTTGTTGTGAAGGTCATGAGGTATGTACGCTAAGTGCCCAGCCCAATATCTAGAAAACTAGGTACTCAGTAAGTGTTAACTGCTGTTATTTCCCCTTTCTCAGCTTTTGTTTTTATCTCACGCTAGTTTACTGCTATCCTTTTTCAGAACTATAGAGACTGTGGATGGACTAACTGCTGTAGCACAGGATATGTGCTTTTCCGAGAGAATGGTTTTGAAGAGTGGCTTCTTTCCCCTGTCCTTCTGGCCTGTCTGCCATGAGCTCATACCCCTGGTTCACTACCCTTTACCTTATGCTCTTTCCCATTGAATGCAGTTGAGGAACCAGAAGCTAGTTTTACCTCTGACTTTCCATCTTCGCCTCTACCCCAACTCCCAACTTTCCTCTTGAACTACAACATATGAAGTAATTTTTGTTCCCCAGTTCAAGATTATAGACACACAATGAAAACGGTGCCAACCTACTGGAGGACTAGATTTTCTTTGTTCAGGGTGCAAAAGAGCTTCTATGTCAAGACTGAGGTCTAGAAGACCATTTTCCTGAGTCCTGCTTGCTAGCTAGAGGCCACATTCTATCATGCCAGGGTTCTCTAGTGATTTGTTCTTCTCTGTCCTCCTTTTGAGCATTCATCATTGAGAGAGAGCAAAGTACAAATAATGCCAAACTCTGGATTAGAAAGTTTAATGTTCTTGTCTTTGCTGTGTGTGCTGTGCTTAGTCGCTCAGTCATGTCCGACTCTTTGCGACCCCATAGACTGCAGCTTGCCAGACTCCTCCATCCATGGGTATTCTCCAGGCAAGAATACTGGAGTGAGTTGCGATGCCCTACTCTAGGGGATCTTTCCAACCCAGGGATCAAACCCAGGTCTGCAGCATTGCAGGCAGATTCTTTACTGTCTGAGCCACCAAGGAAGCCCAAGAATACTGGAGTGAGTAGGCTATCCCTTCTCTAGGGGATCTTCCTGACCCAGAATTGAACCAGAGTCTCCTGCACTGCAGACAGATTCTTTACCAGCTGAGTTACCAGGGAAGCCCTGTTCTTGTCTTTGGTGTAGCTTAATGCACTTCTTTCAGTTGTTTTCACCTCTGTAAAATGGCAATAATAATTCCTGAATTTTGACCTTACCAGATTACTATTACTAGATATGAGATGTGGAAAGCTAGATAAACTAAAGTATTCGGTTGTAAAGTAGTATTGTTACTCTCCTTTCTCATTTATTTATCAAGGGTGGGCCAGGCTTGGGGGAATTGGTGCCAGACTCTGCACTTGCTTATTTACTTTTCCAGGACTCTGTCCTACCTGAGGGGCAAAAACTGACAAGGCTGCCAAGCCCAGATAGCCTGTGATTGGTGTCCATGATCTTGCCATCCAGGAGATTGCAACACCATAAGCCAAATCATGGATCTGTCGATTCTCAGCTTCTCCCTGCCATGGTTCCTACAGCTTGGTAACATGGGCTTGGCAAGCTTCCCTGCTTTCTGCTCCACTGGAGACTCCCAAGAAAGAATTTTGGTTTAATTTTCTCTTAGAACTTTGACTTATCTGCTGTAGATACTTGGCCAGACTGTCCAAACATCCTGGGAATTCTCTAATAGTGTGATACTTCTGGCTATCACTGAGTACTTACTTAGCACTATAGTTAATGACAGTTCTTACTATGTTTAATCCTCATAGCATCTTTTGAAGTGGGTATTTATTATTTGTAGTTTACTGAAAAGAAAACTTAAGTTCAAAAAAGTTAAGTCTTGTTCTAAGTCACATAGTAAGTGGCAGAGTTGAAATTTGAGCCTAATTCCGTCTTGTTCCAAAATTCTTGTTCTGACCACCATTTACCATGAGGCCTCCATCACTGTTCAGGAAGAGGGGCCATGTGCTACAGAGAAAAATTCAGATTTCCAGTCAAATGATCTATATGCATATCCCAACCCTACCTGTGTGATCAGGGGCAAGTGATCAGCTTCTCCAGCCATAGATGCTGTCTCTTTAAATCTTCATCATGGCCGTATGACATAGGTGCTGGTCTTATCTCTGTTTTACGTTTGAGGAGACTAGGCCACCCTGAGGTAAAATGACTTGCCCAAGGTTACATGAGAGTAATATAAGTGGCAAAGCCAGAATTCAAGTCTCGGTGTAACACCTGGTTCTGTGTTTGGTCCACTGTTTTCTCACAGCCAGCTCCCAAGACCTGGTCTGTCAGGCAGACTTAACAGCTCTCAGAATGCTGACTGGAAGCCTATGGGAGAAGCAGCAGCCTTGTCCTCATCTACTCTTTTTTCCTCCCATAATCTCTTAGAAACCTTACCAAGGCAACATACACATTTGCAGTCCAAGGAAAAGGTTTATGCAATGCTTAAAAATTGCTCTGAGTACCCTACAGAAGCCCACGGGTCTGTGTCTCATTCTTTGTGTGCATTTGTGCTGTTAATTTGGCAGCACGGTGGGGTGGGTCTGGAGTGTTGAGAAAGTTCTATATCAGTTTACTCTTGTAAGGTTGGTTGTGAAAGTTAGAGATGATAAATATTCAAGGGCAGCAGGTAGGGCCTTATTAATTGATGGCTGTTATTTCCCCAGGCAGCTGGGTCTGATAGAAACCAGCCTGGGAGTCAGGAGTTCTCAATCTATTGTTCTCTTATTCTCAGACATGTGAGGTACTGTCTCTTGAGAGACCAGGTGATCTCTAAGGACTTGACTTTCAGCATTAATATCTTGTGCTTTTTAAAAATGAAAGTAGTAAATGCTTATTTTAAAAAAATGAAAAAGGACAGTGAAGGGCCCCAGCTTCCCTGTATTCAGTTCATTCCTGAGCTAACAGTTGTTGCCTGTTTGTGTCGTTTTCACTGTTTTCTGTGATTTTAAGTATATTCAAGTATGTTAAATATGTGTATTATAATTTACTGTGCAAAATATTATAATTTATATATGTAAATGTATATTACATATGGTATGTATATATGTTATATACCTTGGAACTTAGAATACCTACTGCATTATGACTTGATCCTTTTCCATTTGTTTTGAGCACTTTTTCTTGTTAGTACTTAAAGATGTAGTTTATTTTATTATGAATGTTTTCTAATTTATTGTTATCCCCTAATGATTACATGCCATGTTTTTTTAAAGCAAATACACACATATAATGTTGAGTTCTTAATTTTTTTTTTTTTTTTTTTTTTTCAGGAAAAGAAGAAAAAGAAACATAGAGACAGGAAGTCATCTGACTCCGACAGCTCAGACTCTGAGAGTGATACAGGCAAGAGGCCAAGACACACGTCAAAGGACAGCAAGGCAGCAAAGAAGAAAAAAAAGAAGAAGAAGCACAAGAAGAAGCACAAGGAGTGAGAACGGAGCGTAGAGGGTGGTTGAGAGAAGGAATCTGGAGCCTGTGCTTTGAAGCCCTGGCTCCTAGAAAGACTCAGTAGTAAGAATATGGCCTCCCACCCTCTTCTCTCCCATGGGAGATGGCGTCCCCTTGTGTCACAGGCAAGTCTGGAAGTTAGGTATCAAAAGCATCTGCCTGAATGAGTTGTTCCCTTATCACTCTTGGGCCCTTTGCAAGTGACCCCTGCAGCTCTCCCATTCATTCACCCAACTTCATTCAGCAGGAGGTCGTATTACCCTCTCCAGCTGCCACTGCCAGAGCCAGATTCCTGTACAGGAGTCCAGGCTAGAGCCACAGGAACTGCTGTGCGGGGGAGTCTGGCTGTAGTTGAACAGCGTAATTGGCCCCTGCCTATTGGCCTACCTACCCTGGCCTGACTGGTGGATGGTCTCTGTGACATCCAGCACACGGGCAGAGGGAGACTGGCAGCATGAGGGAGAACACAGTAAGAAGTGGTGCTCACTTTCTCCATCCCCCCAACATGATTCTGCTATGTTAGAAGTGACAGCCAGTGGTCACAGCCAGAAAAACATTGTTTGCAGTGACTTAGCTTGCTTGTGACATTCCAGCAGACCACTGAACCAGACAGCTCAAGCCGAAATCATTGCTTTACTTTGTATTTACTACAGTGTGAGTCAATTGGTTCCATTTCAGGTTTCTGCTTAAATTCCTGGTACTAAATGGAAGTGTGTCTGGTTTTAAACTTACTGAGAGTCCTTATTAGTATAATCGCTCTTCCTGTAAACTTACAGACTTAAAAGTCATTGAGGCTGCATTAGGTGACAGGAAAACATTTAATATGTCACTTTAGACCTTGGAGAGCGGCCCAGCTAAGGTACAGAGCCAGAGGCACTAGCAGGTCACAGCCTTCTTAGGAGATCACTTATAAGCCCTCACTTCTGTAATGATCAGATGACCTCTCCCCCAGGGCTGACTGGAGAACCAGTAAGAATTTGTAACCATGAGTAATGGCCTGGCACATGTGCAGAAGCTCAGCAGTCATCTTGGCCAGTGGGCATTTTCTCCCACCACCACTGGCACAAGCCTGAAGAGAGACCACAGCATTCCACAGAGAAGAGCAGCTGTCTAGACCCCCTGGCATTCAGTGCAGGGTGGGCCAGGGGTGATGGTTCAGAAGTCCTGTCACTGAGTGATTATTCCAGGTTGGCCTAGCTCATTTGGACTTAGGGAGGGGGCACTGTGAAGGCAGGGTGTAGGTACAGCTACACCTACTGTATTTTTTGTACATGTAAGGTGATCAGCTGTCACTGTCCCTGAGACTGTCCATTTCAATCTCATCCAGTGCTGCTTCCTGAGTAGCAGTCTTTTCTGCCTACTCTCTGACACACACAGAAACTGAGAATCCCAGAATCATGTCACCAAAGGCAGAAAGGCAACTGGGTGGCCTTGGCTCTGCTTTATTGACCTCAGAGCACCCTTTGGATGCAGTTAAAAAAACAAACAGACACAATGAGAACGGAACTGGATCCAGGCCGGTGCCACCTGACTCCAGGAGAACTTCCCCAGTCAAGGTGGATTTATACAAAATGCCAGAGGAGAAAAATGAGGCAATCTGGTGCCGAGTCCAGGAGTAGCCAACTGGCAGAAGAGCAGTCAGTGGAAGGAGAGGGCAGGTCATGCCTGTTTCTCGTAAGTACGAGTGCAAACTGCAGTGCCATGGGTGAGTGTCTGGAAAAAAGACAGTCAGATTAGGGCAAGGGCGTGGGCATGGAAGGTATTGGGAACGCTCTATTCTGATGGGGAGAGCCCTCTACTACTTCATGATAATAATTTTCATTTACTGCCTACCTACTATGTGCCAGGTTCTTGACAGATTTTTTTTTCCTAATGCTTATACCAAGTCTTTTTTTTTTTTTTTGGCTGTGCCATGTGGCTTGCAGGATCTTAGTTCCATACCAGGGATTGAACCTGGACCACGGCAGTGAAAGTGCTGAGTCCTAAGCACTGGACTGCCAGGGAATCCACCCAAGTCTTTAAGTTAGGGATTGTAATTCCTCTTGCAGAGATTTTGGAAAATGAGCTTTCAGGGAGGAAGCAACTTGGTCAAGATCCCAGAGTGTTTCTCTTTCCCTTGTACCATTCCTTTCCATCCTTAGTGCCTAAGAAGGTGCCTGGCACATAGTAGATAAAAAGGTGAATAAAAATGTCCAGAGACTCTTGGGAAAGGACTATCTTAGGCCACCAATTCTCCATTCTTTCCCTAACTTAGGGTGGTGCCAGGGCCAGAGGCCAAAGCCCCCATCATCCTTCCAGGCATCATACAGCCAGGCCCATGGTTTCACCATAGCCTGATTGCCCAGCAAGTATTTAGTCCTGTATATCACATTCCCACCAGAGCCAGGTACCTCATTCTAAACTGCAGGGACCCCTGCCCTGTGTGAGTGCAAGAATGCAGTGAGCAGGTTACACTGACCCAAAAAGGTCTGCAATGAAGATGCTGAGGTGAAAACCTAAGACCCTACAGAATAAGGAGGCAGAGACCACAAGTGACTGCTGTCTCTACCCCTGGGGGGTATTCAGTCAAGGCTACATTCTTTGAGTGAGGTCCTTAGACAGATCCAACAGCCTGGTTGTTGCTTTCAACCCAGGCCTTAGTCAGGTACTTGCAATAGGCCAGGCATGGAAAGCAGTGAGAGGAGGTGAGTGAGCCTGGAATGAAGTAGAAAGGACTGCGCTGTCAGGGCCCAACCCATCACCAGCCTGTCCCTGCCCAAAGGGTTAGGAGATGGGAGCCTTTCCTACAGGGCACGAATCACATTTGGCTGTGCTTTCTACTCCCTGGGCAAGGCAATGGGCCCATGCGGAGGATGAAACGAAGGCTGTAGAGTGTGCCTACTGTAGTCCTCCCACACCAGCAAGGCTTTGTGCTCTGCAACCATTCTCTCCTTCAGACTTCCCAGCAGTCCTACAAGGTTGTCATTATTAGTACCCACTTTACAGTTGGAGAAGGTGACTTGTCCAAAGTCATGCACCCTATAAGCTGAGATTTATGCAGAGGCATGTACAAAGCCCAAAGCCACAGTATTACGAGTCCTAATACCACCCAGGCCTGCCTCCGCCCTCCGTTGGTCACAGGGCATGACCTTGGCTTTGCACAATAGGCTTGGCTGAAGGAACAATAGAAACCAATTGGGTAAGGTGTCAAAGTTAATCCATCTTACCAGAATGAGTTTCCCGTCAACCATCTCCCGCACAAGTGATGTCTCTTGTCCATTCCACTTTTGCACGTGGACAAGTTTGCCGCCATCCAGCGTAACGATGGACTGTGGAAAGAGGGTAGAGGCCTGAGCTGAGATCTGAGCTAGGATTGAGGGGCAAGAAGAGGTCTGGTCACCGGGGCCACAAAGGACTTAGTTTCTAACCCAAACTATTGATGGTGTGAGAACCAGAGCTCAGCCAGCCCACCTCCAACCTAGTCCCATGAGACATCTAGTTCACCACTGCTGCTTGGCTGGAAGAGGGGCCTTCAGCTGTTGGGCAAGAAGGGAGAAGCAGGCAGTACAGTGAAGTCAGACAGCCTGGCTCTGAGAAGTGCCACCAGCCTTCAAGATGGGCACTTATCCCATACCCTGGGTGATGCCCACAGCCCCAGTCCCTCTAAGATATAGGAGCGGGGTACCAGCCTAATCCTGGGAAAGACCGGTGAGGAGGAATAATCCTGAGACTCCTGGTGGTGATCACACATAGTGTCTAAAAGAACCTTGGGGATGCAAGGTGTTGGAAGATTAGACTGTCTCATCCGTATTCCTGTGCCCCCTGGTCCATATCCTATGGCTTCTCCCCTCCAGCTGATAAGTGAGCATCAACTGCCAGGTACTGGGACTGGGTGTCCTTGGGGTGTTCCATAGCCCTGGTCAAATGTCCACTTTGTCTTTCTGGGTGCTGCCAGCCTACATCAGCTGGCTCTCATCTGGCAACTCTTCTCAGGTCTCTCTAGAAATCTGGGGGCTTTAAGCCAGGCTGGGGGACCCTGATGGACCAGCAGATCTAAAGAGGCTGTGTGTATGTGTTTGGGGCTAGAGGGGTGGTAGGTGTGCACCCTTACCACCCCCTTCCTCCTCATTCCCATTCCTCTAGTTTTTGGTCCATTCAGCAAGTTATTTTTAGCCGAGGCATCCCAAAGAGCTACTATTGTGTTTAATTGGGGTTCTTGCCCTTCAAGAAGATAGGCTAGCTCAAGGAGGTGAAGGTTTATGGTAGGGTAAGCACTTCTTTCCAAGGTGGGCTGTGATTTGGGGGTACCATCCCCTCTATGCTGCCAGCTTCCCGTGTGATCCTGGGCTGGGCTCCAGCTTCCTCCACAGGGAGGATACTAGACCCTCTCCTGTCATCGGGGGCATCTGTGAGGAAGAAGAGATAGGGTCTAGTGGAAAGGTGCTGCTAGAGGAACACCTTGTCGAGGGCAAAACCCCTTTGTTCTCTCTCTCCCATGCCTGGCTCGGGCCAGGAAGCCTGAGGCAAGCAGCCAAGACAGCCACCTGCAGACAAGCTGCCAAGAAGTCCTGAGACTGGACGCAGATGTCCTCTTCCTCCCTGGAAGGAGAGGGGCGGAGGCTTGGCAAAAAGACACTACAAACACACCAAAGACAATGCTCCATCCAGAAGATAACTTTTCTTCCCTGTAGGCTGGCAGCACTAGAAATGGTTTCTCAGGGTCACTGACCAAACCCAGGAGGTGGAGGCTGAAGAAGCATCTGAGTAGGTCTCCACCTCTTGTCCTTCAGCTGTCTCCTCGGCTCCTGGCGGCCGGGATCACCTGTTCAGTTGAGGACCCTGACTTCTGGGCATTGTTCCTAAAGTACTCGAGGTCACAGCCATGTCCACATAACTTCCCCGCCATCTATGGAAGGGGAAGGAATGCCAGAGCTGTTGCATGCCATGTGCAAGGTCACCCAACTGGAGCTGGTGTAGACACTGAGGTCAGAATATCCTGGCTCTGTGCAGTCCAGTCCCACAGGCAACAGGTAGATGCTTCCCAAGAAGACAGGGAAGAGAACAAGAGGACAGGACTCATGCCTTTAGCACTTGGGACATCCCAGCACCCCACAGGCTGGCTTCAATCCCCCACAACAGCCCACCCCTCAAGGTGCAACAATAGGGTGACACCCTATTCCCCTTCAGGGCCTTCCATCCCTCATGGCCCCTTCCTCAACTCACCTTGACCTTCCTGTCATCTGCTGTGGTCTCATCGAACTCGACTCCCAGCTTAAAGCTGATCTCTGTGTTCTTGAAGGTGCTTTGTGTTTTTATGATGACTGTGTCCCCATTCACTTCGATGATTGTGGTAGGCTTGGTCATATTGCCCACCTGCCTGGTAGCAAAACCGACACCTGAGGGCAGAGGGAAGGGTATGAGCATGAGCTGGAGCGAGAGGCGAAGTACAAGGGGCTCAGTGACCAACTCAGACCAGAATGTGGGGGAGGGAGAAGAGGCGGGTGAGAACCTTCAAAGACGTTTCATGGCTTTTTGTAATTCAGTTTTTCCCATTAGCTCTGTGCAGTAAAGAGACATTACTGATTCCATGAGACATGAGAAACTTAACGGACAAGCGTGCCTCACAGTAAGTTAGTGGCAGAGCTGAGAGTAGAATAAGCTACTATTAAGTGCCTCCTGTGTGGTAAAAACCACACGTTTAAGTCTCTCTCAGTTCTTCCGGTCTCCCTGCAGGATTGATGCTAGTATCTCTACAGATGCAAAAACTGAGAGTGAGGTGAAGCCCAGGGTCACAAATCTGGGATTCAAATCCAGAATGTTTGACTGCAGAGCTCACTTTACTGCTCAGCTAAAAAAGGCTGGAGCCCAAGGCTCTCGTCCAGGCCACCTGAGCAGCTTTCCAAGCACAGGCTGAGGAAGAAAGAAAAGAAATGTGGACTTTGCCTTCTGGAACCTATGGACAAGGATTTTCCACTCCTGAAAGTTTTTGCTCTGAGATGCACTGGTGCTCATCCCCCATAAATGATAACAAAGACATTTTCAAAACCTCTTATCCATAATCTAGGAGGTAGGCAGGAGGGGGTGTTGGTGTCAGCGTTCAGTTTTAGGAGAGGCCTGAAGTGGTAGGCAGTCAGACCTCCAGTCCAGGTCTCCTGTGGGGACTCCCCTCTGGGCCTCAGCAAGTCTTCCCCAATGCTGCAAGAGAGTGTGGAACAAAGAGCCCTGCAGGTCATGGTTTCCCTGATATCTGGCCTTTCGCCTCCAACTTCCCCTTCGAACAGTCTCTGCTGAGCTGTTCTCCAAGGGCAGAGGCTTTGGTGAGGTGGTGGGTGGAAAGTCCCTGGATATGCCTGGCTACACGGGTGGTTTTACTTAATGTTTATAAAAGCTCTGAACAGTTGGCTTTATTATCCCCAATTTACAAACGAGGCTTTGAGAGTGAAGTATTGTCCAAAGTGAAAGGATGAGTGGTTTATCTAAATTTGAATTTAGGCTCCAAAACTGTTCACTGTTCCTCCTGGGCCATCCTGTCCCCCAGCATGCACTTCATCTAGGTCTGAGGCCGCGAAGTGTGCCTGAGATCACTGACACTAACTAGGCTGGGCCTCTTCGTCCTCTGAGAACTTTTGGTTTAACATAAAAGAGGCTCAGGCACCCTTTGCAGCTGTGCTGCTGCTGGCCCACCCTGCCTGGCCACTGAGGGATTTGGCCTCGCCCCCTGTTATCAGGGGCTTCCCAGGTGACGCATGGTAAACAATTTGCCTGCTAATGCAGAAGATGCAAGACATGCAGGTTCAATCCCCGGGTCAGGAAGATCCCCTGGAAAAGGAAATGGCAATCCACTCCAGTATTCTTGCCTGGAAAATCCCAAAGACAGAGGAGTCTGGTGGGCTACAGTCCATGGGGTCGCAGAGTTGGACACAACTGATCACGCACCTGTTATCAGAGTAAGTTAGGCTAATCCCACTCCCCAGCACACAGCAGGACCTTGTCACTGTGCAAGGAGCTCTGTTTACTTAGGACCTACCCAGAGGTGTAGAGTGTTTGAGGAAGGAAGGCACTGTGGAGTCAGTGAGGGACTGAGCTAAGAACAAGTTACAGAATTAGGAGACCCAGGAAGAGACAGATTCCACTTAGAAATGAAGCTGAAGCTATTTACTGAGAGCTGAGGAGGGTCTTTTCTTCCCTTTGGCCTCTCATTTTTTCCATCTGTACAAACAGGATGGGTGGATTCTTAGACTTAATCCAAGTTGGGGCAAAATAAGGGAGCAAGGGTGGTAAGGATGGTGCAACTCACTTCAGGGACCTAGGTCTTCAGTTCTAATGTCTGCTAGGAGAGACTTTGGGGATTGGGGGTGTGGAGCTAGCTCTGGGCATCCCATCTTCCCTAAGAACTGCCCTGGGCCTCCTACTTCTCTCAAGAATTATTGCCTTCCTGGAGTCATTGGGTATAGTGCTTAGCATAGAGGGGCAGTTGAGCACTTTGGCCTCAAAAGTCAACACTTGTCCTTATTTCAGGGGTCAGGAACAGGTGGGAAGTGCCTGGGGTCGAGCCCCCAGCCCCTCCCTCCTTGGTTAACTGCTGTAATCCAGCCATCCCCTGGGAGGAAGGCATGGAGCCTAGCTCAACCATCCAGTTTTCCCCATCCCAGCTTGGGGAACTGGGATCATCTCATAGTTGGAGATTCCAGAGAAGGGATATGACCTTCTCCCTCTAGCTGAGGTCAATGATGAATTAAGCAGTTCTTACTACTCCCACCCCCAGGGCCTGTAGTGGGAACTGCTCTGAGTTGGGATTTAGAAATCTAGATATTCACATCAGCTCTGCTGTGGAACTGATTTGACAAGTTTCTACTCTTTCTGGATCTTGGCTTCTCCATCTGTTGAACCAAGGCATGGGGATCTCTGGAGTCCTACTCTGCAAGATTCTTTGAATCTTCATTCTCCTCCATCCTGGCACCACACCCTCCTAGGCCAAAGACCCTCCCTGCTGTTACTAGGTCTTGGCTTTGCTTCAGGCCTCTTTGCTGCACCCCCTAACCAGATACTTCTCCAATGAGCAGTTATCCTTAGGCTGCAGCTGATGATGGGGCCTCTTGCCCTACCCTACCACTAGGCTGGTTGGTGAGAAAGGGCAACCTCCAGCAACAATCCTTTACCCTAACTAACCCAACAAAGAGGAGCAGGGGTTCTTGCTAACTCTGCAGGCCCATCTTACCTCCTCCTCTTGTTCACAGCTGTTCCCCCTTCCATCTTTCTCCTGGGGACTTAGCTACTTTAGACCTTAGGACACTTCCCATCCATTCTATTCCCTTTCACGGTTCAGTTTCCAGTTCCTAAACTGCCCATGCTTCTTTTCCTCCCTCCTCACCTTCAATCAGTGCTCCTCTTTTACCCACAACCCCTACCTCCAGATCATAAGCCCTACTTCCTCGAAAGTGCCTCCCTGCCCTCCCCCCACATCAACCGACACAGCTGCCCCCTGGCGCCTCCTTGCCTGCGAATTTCTCTGACCAAGTTCAGATCGTTAAAGTCCCCTCCCAGCATTCCCTGGCGGTCCAGTGGTTGGGACTCCGCGCTTCCACTGCAGCGGGGCAACGTTCATCCTGGGTTGGGGAACCAAGATCCCACATGCGCCACGGGGAGGCAAAAAAAAAAAAAAAAGCCCCCTCCCAGCAGGCCTCGCATGCCCTAGCCCAGGCTGCCACCTTCTCCGCGTCCCCTGGCTCCCCAACGTTGACCAGGAGGGATGCAGCAGGCATGCAGGATCTAGCCAGGGCTAGAGAACTGCTCCGATCGGGCACGCGGCCAGCCCTCCCCAGCAGAGCATCCATCCCAAGCCCAGCATCCCGAGCCGTCCTCACCGAGTGACTTCATGTAGTCATCGAAATTCTTGCTGTCCACTAACTTCCAGGTACCCACGAAGGCGTCCACCATGGTGAAGCTGGGCTAGGTTGAGAAAGACGACCGAGAACGCGTTCAAGGACTCTGGGACCAGCAGCTCCCAGCCCGCGCTGCCGCTTTAAAAGGCCCCTGTGTCACGTGACGGGGCGTGGCCCACACCCCCGCGCCCGAAATAGGAAGCCCCAAGCGGGCCCTTTCTCGCCCGGGGCTGGTCGCCCATCCCCCAATGCTCCCAGGGGCGAAGGGGCCCCGGTGGCACCCAGTTTGCCTACGTCAGCGCGGGTCCCGGGCTCCGAGTCCCTGCCCCGGGCTGGTAAGCTCTGCTCCCTTCCCTGGTCTCAAGGCGCTCTTCGGAATCTGAGAAGGAAGCAGTTGGGGGCACGGTGCCCGAGAGCTGGGGCGCAGGCCACCGACATCTGTACCCTGGTCCCTCCCGGAGCTTGGGGTCAGAACAGAGATGAGAGACCAGAGGAGAAAGGAAACTCCCCCTTGGGCACGCCAGGAAAGCGCTGGCCGACTCTTGGCGGCGCAAGCATCATCTCGATCTTCATTTTACAGGTGAGGGGAGCCGATACTCAGCGTAGGGCTGACAAGTTCGCAGGAAATAAGGAGACGGTGAGTGGAGAGTCCAGATGGCGAGCCTGGTCTAGCTGGTCCCAGAGCCCGTGCTCTCCCACCGCTCCCCACTCTGCCCGATGCGGGGAGAGGCACGGGGGGCAGCGTGTGCCCCTCTGCTCGCCCCCGGCAAAAGCGTGACCCTGTCCGACGCGCCGCGTCTGCCCTACACGTGCTCGCCCCTCCCTGCGGAATGTCTACCGCGCGCCTTTCCGCCCAGCTGTCCAGCTCCCCCTCCACCCTGCCCGTGCGCCAGGCTTTTCTGACCTCTGCGCACAGCTCCGAGCCTTTTGCTCCTGTCGGCCCGTTGCCTCCTCTCTTTCCGAAATTCCGTCCTTTCAGCCGGCTCTTCAAGACTCAAGGACAGGTCCGTTCTGCCTGACTGCCACTGGCCCCCAGCTGCCGTCCTTTCTCTGACCTTCCACCGGCAGGCAGCCTGCACTTTCAGAGACTGGCCTTAATCTACCTTGTTCGACACCACAGTTTCCAAAGCACTTTTAATGATAAGATCCACCTTGTGTTGTTGTTTATTGCATGCTGGGGGCTTTAAGTGCATTGTCTGATTGAACTTTTAAAACCAAGTTCCTGAAGTAGGTGTTATTATTATCCTTTTTACAGAGGAGCAGACTTGAGGTTTAGAGGAACCCTTCCTTTTTTAAATCCAACAGTTATTAAAGCACCTACTTTGTGCCAGGCCCTGGGCTAGGCTCTGGAGAGACAACTGGGAACATGACACACACTTATGAAGGAAAACGCAAAACAGAAGGGAATGGTGCCCAACTGCACTTGAGCCAGCAGAGATCCGCAGGGTGGGGCCCAGGAGCCCTGGGATCCCTCCAACTCTGCCACACACATACAATGTGGCGGGCCACCTCCCTGGACCTCTGCTTCTGTATGTGGAAGTGGAGAACATCTGCCTCCCTTCCCCTAACGTTCTGGGAAGCAGGCCAGGGAGGAAGAGCCCTTTCTCCCCCAAGTTCTTGGTTCTGTTGGATAGGTCCACTTGCCAGAACTGAGCAGGCCTATTTCTGCCAAAGCTGCAGGGACAGGCCTCAGGCCTGGGCACAGAGCCCCAGTGACCTCACTGCCGGAGCAGGTGTAGGAGGAGGAGGGGATTGAGCTGGTTTCCAACTAAAGGTCACAACCTTTAGACACAGGGCCACCTCCTCTCTCAGAAACAGAGTGGCTGGAGAGCCAGGGACCAGAGCGCTCTCCCTATATGGTCCTTATGAAGCAGTGCTGGAGATCTGGGGTGGGTGAGCAGCTCCTGGCAGATAGATCTGGGTTCCAGTTCTGATTTCAGTGGGTGCTAAGTGTGTGGATGTGGGCAATTCACTTAAGCCACACTGAGTCTCAGCTTCCTCTCAAAAATGGGAGAAATGACAGTGTTTACCACACAGAGGTGTTGGAGGCTCTTAAATGCTAAGCAGGGTAGACTGAATCAGTGTTCAATGCTGCTGCTGTTATTATCATTATAGGATAATGATTATCTCCATGGTTAGTGCTGAACTGGTCTTCTGAGACCTGCTCTCAGCTCTGCTCCTGACCTGCCGGGCCACACAAGGCAGATTGCTTTGCTTCTCTGATCCTCAGTTTTCTTATTTATGAGACAGGATTAAAAACTGCTGTAGCTGTGAGGAGGGGGCTCTAGAGATCTTCAGAAGTCTTTTGCATCCTCTCGTGGGCCCTGTCTAAGCTGAGCAGCACGGTGCTTTGAGAAACTAGACAAGCCCCAGACCCGTTTATTCTCGCAGCTCTACCCCCATCTTCACCCGCCCCATGCCCCACCGTCAGACCTGGCTCACTGGAATTGACTCCCAAGCCACACCCTGTCTCCTTACTTTTATCCTCCCTCCTAGGTATGTGCAGCCTTCTCCTCATCCCTCAGATTACCTGCATCCTCCCCGCCCTCTTGTGCTCACTACACAGGAAAAGCGGGGAAAAGCGGGACAAGGGGAGGGAATGTGTGAGCTCTGTCCCTCTTCCTGTCCCCCCGTTTTGTCACCCTTGGTAAATCCAGATGTGGATTTAACATCTAGCAGGCAGCAGGAACCAGTCCCTGCCAAGAGCAGCGTCACCCCAGCCCTCGCCCTATAGTGATGTCACTGTTCTGTGTTTCCACAGCAACCACAGGCTGGAAAGATGAAGAAGAGGAGAGATGAGTAACCAGGAGAGAGCCAATGAGATGGGCCGGCAGCCCCGGATGATCCGTGGGGCCATGGGAAGGCGGGCGACGGAGGCCTACTCAGCATCTTCAGCTGTTCCCTGGCCCTCCCTGCCATCTGGACGCCTCCGCTAGGGGATGTGCTGCTGGCACAGGAGAGATGCGAGAGGTAGAGGCCAAAGAAGCTGAGCTCGGAGGCTCCAGTGACCCAGGGATTTGGAGACCCTCCCTTTACCCCTTCAGGGCCTAAGTCTGTGGATGCTGACCACCCTCAGCCCACCCCCAATAACTGGGAATTTTCCTCTTTGGCTAGTTATGGTGGTGGGGTTCTCTGCCTCTGCCTGCCATGAAATCAAGTCTTAGACAACCTTTCCCTCCACACCCTCATACCCCTCCTTTGGTCCATGGTCTGTTGAGAAGCAGTATCTTTGGGAAGAGGCCTGGCTTCTAAATCCCAAGCCTGCCACTTACTAGCTAGAGACCCAGAACTAGTGCCTTCCCCCTCTTGAGTCTCCTTTCCTCCCAAATGGAGGGAGGCCGTCTACTTTTCTGAATTGTCATGAGGATGGAAAGAAATAACAGATGGTAAGCCTCACACACAATGAATGGTGACCCCTCACCCCTTCTCCTTTCTGGGTCTCCTCCCGAGGGCAGTTGACCCAGCAGTGCTCAAGAATAAACCAAGGCTCTTTGAGACCCATAGGAGAGGATCCAAATATATCTATTTCTCTTCTCTGATGTCACTGGGTGCCTTCAGATGCTGCAGAGGAGTTTCCTCATCTCTCCCTTTCTGTCTCTCTCTAAATAAATTGATCATTGCCTGTGCCCAGCACTGTGCTGGGCTCAGTGGGGACCCAGGGGGAACAGGAGAGCCACAGCTCTGCACTCCCTGAACTTACAGTGTGAGAGGGACAGCTGCCACAGTGGGAGGAATGGAGTGTTCTTTCTGTCACTAGGAAATCGCTTCCTCGTTCCCCTAGAGTTCTAGATACTGTGGGTCTGAGAGAACAAATGATGGCAGAAGACAGAGATTTACTCAACACTGCTTTGCTTTTGAGAAACTGCTGCCTGTGGCAGAGTGCTCCCTGGAAGGAGAACAATGGGTTTTCTTGTGGGAGGTTGGGTGGGGTGGGGTGGATGGGCTGCAGCTCCTGGTGGAGGGCAGTCACTCTTCCTTCTCAGAAACTGGCCATCCTCCCTGTTGCTGGTAGAATCAGCCCAAACTCTTTTAGCCTTATCTCATTTGTCTCATAAGTCTAATTTATTACTTAAGTGCTGCTCTAGGGGGGATGCCTGGCAAATAGTAGGCGTGAATGAATGACTACTGAACACTGAGGGAGTGAGCGTATGAATGCATGAGTGAGTGAGTGAATCTGTTTGCCTCCCCAGCTTTAGGGTCTCAGGAGTGAGACTCGCTTGCATTCCTCTCCTGCCCTTGTTATTTATCTACTAACCGTGGCCTCAGATCACCATCTCTCTGGGTCTCTTTCCCCATCTGCAAAAAGCAAGCCCCACCCAGCTGACCTCCCAAGGACTCTGGGAAGATAAGGTAGATTTGGGAATGCAATTACAAAGGTTAATTATTTCTCTTCTCAGCCTGCTTGGAGAGGCAGGCCCCACAGCGCCCATGCTGTGGCCCCTACACAGCAGCCAGTCTGCCCTTTTTGTGCCTTGAAGGGGCGCCATGTTTCTCGCTTGCTATCTGCCTCGAATACTCTTCCATCCAGGCCCTGCACTTTTTTATTTTATTTCCTAAGTTTTATTTATTTGGCTGCACCCAGTCATGCATTGGAGAAGGAAATGGCAACCCACTCCAGTGTTCTTGCCTAGAGAATCCCAAGGATGGGGGAGCCTGGTGGGCTGCCATCTATGGGGTCGCACAGAGTCGGACACGACTGAAGCGACTTAGCAGCAGTCTTAGTTGCGGCATTACAAAATCTTCAGTCTTCATTGTGGCCTGTGGGATCTTTTTTTTTTTTTTTAGTTGCGGCATGTAGGATCTAGTTCCCTGACCAGGAATTAAACCCAGGCCCCTGCATTGGGAGTGTGGAATCTCAGCCACTGGGCCACCAAGGGAGTCCCAGGCTCTGCTTTTTTAGTTAATTCCTGTTCGCTTTTAAGCTTAATTCTCTTTGCCTCTAGGAAGCCCTAAAGCTCCCTGTCATAGCACTTAACCTACTTTCATGGGATCCTTTTGCTTCAGAACCTGTCTTCCTCTTGGGGCTTTCCAGGTGGCGCTAGTGGTAAAGAACCCACCTGCCAATGCCAGAGACATGAGAGACTCGGGTTCGATCCCTGGATCAGGAAGATCCCTTGGAGGAGGGCACGGCAACCCACTCCACCTAGAGAATCCCATGGACAGAGAAGTCTGACGGGATACAGTTCATATGGTCACAACGAGTTGGACAGGACTGAAGCAACGTAGCATGCACACACACTGTCTTCCTATTAAGCCAGAAACCCTGTGAAGGCTCCCCACTGTGCCCACAGGGCCTGGTGCAGGGATGGGCAGGGCTTTATAGAGTAGACAAACGATCTCTCTCCAGCAAAGAAAGCCACTTGTCCCTGTCAGTGTTCTCTGTTTGAAAAGCCCCCCTCCTACCCCCACCTCGTCTACTGCTCTCAGCTTTCTTCCTGCCAAAGTATCCCATCTCCTCTCCTCTTTCTTTTCTCATTCCATTCCTGAGGGCCATTTCCGGTGGAGAGTAGGGCCCCAAGTCTTCTCAGGGGAGAAGTGCCCTTTTGGACACATAGGTGTAGCCTGAGTCTCTTTGGGGACAGGGAGGCTCCCAGGAAATAAACCAGATCCTGGCTCCTTCCCCAGATTACTCCTCTATCAGATGAAAAATGTGCCTCTGAAAAATTACAGATGATTAAGATTGGATTAAGTAAAGTACAATTAGGTAAGCCTAGTGCTTAAAAACAGCACCTCACACCACCCTAAGTTCTGGGTCATGTCCGAGCGCCATGTGACCTGGCACCAAACAGGTGGTTCAATGGTCACTCCCTCGAGTGCACTTCATTTAGGAGTAGCTTGCCCAAGATTCTGGGAAGTTTCAGCAGCTCCAGGAGGCCCAGGGAACCTGGGTGGTGCAGACGTGTGACCACTGTATTGCGTCCTTAGGTGAGGAGATCTGGCAGGCCATGGCAGGGGGCCTGGCAGGGAGTTGCTGTTGGCCTCGGGAGTCTGGGGCCAGGCGTGTTACAGGAAGCAGATACAGAGCCAAGGCTGTCAGCCTGGCTGGGCCTTTTTTTAGGGGCCTGGGATCCTGGGGTTGGCTGGGGGTCAGTGAAGGGCAGCACCCCTGGGCTCTGTAGTGAACAGAGACACTAGAGAGGAAAAGGAGAGAGCCTTTTGTCGGAAGGGCTGGGTTGCCTGGGGGACTACCAGGACCAGAGCCCGCAGTGAGAGGTTTCCCATTCTGGGGCGGGTGGTGGCAAGACTAAGAATTAGAAAGTTGGGATCAGAGGCAGGAGGGATGTCAGATGAGCACGTTAGTCTTCCCTGCACATCCAGTGCAGGGGTAAGACGAGCCCAGGGAGGCGTCAGGAGCCAAGGGCCGGCTCTCCATGTCACCGTCTCTATTTGATGAACCAGTGTATGAACTGCCAGAGGCAGGGGGCTGGGTATGGAAAGACCACTGGTGGGCAGTTGAGACATATCAGCTGTGTGAACTTGGCCAGTCAGTGTCTGTGCCTGATTCCTTCTCTGTGTGATGGGGCTCATAATACCTACCTTTCAGGGTTGCCGAAAGGAGCAAATAAGACTGTGGGTGTTGAGAAGCTTTGTATGCTGTAAAGTGTGGTGCAGAAGATGACCGCTAAAGTCAGTGCAGCCTTACTAAGTGCTGAGCACTGGACTTAACAACTTTCTATCTTTCAGCTCTTACAACTCTAACGATGATTCAGGGATGTAGGTGCATTGTCTCCATCACCCGTTTACACCTGAGAGTGAGGATGTGGACCCAGGCATACTTTCTTTGGAGTTTGTATATTGTTGTTTGGTCACTCGGTAGTGTCCGACTCTGCGACCCCATCAACTGCAGCACGCCAGGCTTCCCCGTCCTTCACCATCTCTCGGAGTTTGCTCAAACTCATGTCCATTGATTTGCTGATACCATTCAACCCAACCGTCTCATCCTCTGTTGCTCCCTTCTCCTCCTGCCTTCAGTCTTTTGCAGCATCAGGGTCTTTTCCAGTGAGTCAGCTCTTCGCATCAGGTGGCCAAAGTATTGGAGCCTCAGCATCAGAGTTTGTATGACTTAACTGCTATTCCACATCACCTTTCCCTGTGGCCATCTTTGCCCTGTCTCGCTCTGCAGCCTTGGGCTAGGCTTTTCCTTTCAGTGTCCCCAACTCCATGGCAGGACTTGGGCCAGGTGATCTCTTTAATCCTTCAACCTTTGGCAGTCAGTAGTTCAGGAAGGGAACTTCCAAGTGGGGAAGAGGGTGAGGTGGGGCTAGAGGGATGAAGGGACAAACTTTTCCAGCATTTGCCCCAACTCTGCCCCTCCTTAGTGGATGGACTGGTAGATTCCCCTTTGCCCTACAAGTTGTGGGGCCAAGGGAGCAAGTGATGTTTAGCCCCAGCCTGAAATACTCGCTGGTCATTGAAGGGGCGGTCACTGAAATCCAAGTGCCAGGACACCTGACAACAGGCAGGCAGGGCCCATCTGCCTCGGCTTGCAGACTCTAGAGGACAGCAGGGCCACAGCCCACTGGAGCCACACCTCTCCACCCACCTCTCCTGGGCCCCTGCCTCCTTACTCAGGGTCAGCCTATCTGGGCACCAGGCCTGGCCTGGGGCTTAGGATAGGGCTATTTCTAGGCGTCCTCTTTGTCTCCTTGGCCTGGGCCTTCAGCCAGCTCAGGGCACCCACATACACCACACACACACACACACTCACACCCTGTATCCTTCTCTCTCGCACTCATTGAACTTGACTGCCACTGGCATGATGCCTGGGCCTGTGCAGGTCACTGACAACCAACAGATATCCCAGACGTAACTCTCATTCTTGAGAGATGGGAGAGGTGGATGCATCTACAGATTATGACAATACAGAAAGACTGTCACTATTCCTGCGGGCTGTACACAGACCATGAGAGACCACAGCAGGGAGCCGCTCATTCTGCCAGTAGGGCCAGGGGAGGCTTCACATAGATGATACCCCATGATACCCTTTGGGCTGGGTCTTGATGAATACATCAGAGTCATCCGGGTGGGGAGAGGAATTGGGAAAGCAGGGGACATGGGGAGAGTTAAACAAGGGTGAGATTTTCCTGCTGATTGATCTGGGAAGGGAGGATAGCTTAGGGCTAGGCAGGAGAAGGCCTTGCCCATCATGGAGGAAGTGGCTTTTCTTCTGAAGGAATGGGAAGCCATTGAAGGTTTGGGAGCAGGGCAGCACGACGATCTGATTCATCTTAAGGGAGGAGTTTTCCGGCACTCATGTGAGGCTGTGGCAGCCATCAGTCTGCTCACCCACGCCGGCAGACAGACAGAAGGGGAGAAGCAGAGTGGACACACCTCTCCTAATTAACGGTGCGACCTGACAGCTACACCATCTCCTCTCTCTGGGTTAGATGTTAGCCACGCATCCACGTGCAAGCGAGACTGAGAAACGTGGTCGTTATTCTGGACTGCCTGTTAGTCTAGAAACAGGAGAGAATGGGTATCTGGGGGCCAGAGGTCTCTGACACAGTGGTTAACAGTCTTTCTCTGAAATTAGACTTCCTGAGTTTTTAGTCCTGCTTTGCCACTCACTGGCCATGTGGGCAGGTCACTTGCCTTCTCTGTGCCTCACCTGAGGTTTCAGTGAGCTAACTGTCTTGGAGCAGAGCCTGGTACATAGGCCCCAGAGCTGTCTTTGGCTTCTGAGAGAAGTGAGTGTTTGGGGGACAGGTGCTGCCTGAGTCCCCTGGCAGAGCTGAGATCCCCCTGAGGGCTGATGTATAGCTGGGGCACCCAGGACTATTTAGCCACTTTAAACTCCATGGTTTAGCTGAGGCAGAGGATGCTGGGAGCAGGACAGGGGGGTCCTGGGAAAAGAAAGGTCAGTCTTGGAAGGAATTCAAGAATACGTACCCTTCAAGAAATTCAAGAAAAAGTACCCCTGGACCCAGGAGCTCCAGAGGCAGCCCAGCATGGAGTCCCACTCGCAGGAGTAGATCTGCCAGGACCGGGAGGAGGTAGGTAGTTTTGAGTCCAGGGCACTTGAAGCAGGGCTCATGGACTCCGCCTCATACCTGCTCTGTCACTCCAGGTTTCCAGCCATCTTTACCCTTCTCTGGACCTGGGTCTTTCCATTTGGAAGCTGGGGATCACTTTTCTCTGCCTTCCTGCCGCGTGACTGTGAAGATGTCGGTCCTGGCTCTGGAATCTGGGTTGCACCTCCAGGGCTGAGCTCCTGGAGGGATGGGTGGCTGTGCATGACAGTGCGCCCCCTCCTGGGAAGGGGGGGCGTTGCAGTCCGGTCCTGCTGGGCCACTTGCCTGTCCTACCTCTTCCCTTGTTTGGCCTGTGCTCCTTTTCCCAGGCTACTGGCTGTGAAACAGGGTGGGATAAACGCTGATGTGGGAGGGAGAGGAGAAGAGCCTAGAAAGATTGGAGTGGGAGGGAGGAAGATACAGCAACTTCAGGAAAAAGGCAGAGTGGTAAGATTGAGGGCTCCTGGGCGGGGATGAGAAGCTTAGTGTGAGTGGGGAGGTGTCTAGAGTTAGCTTTGGAGATACTCCTGTTCCCCATATTCAGGCCCAGATGCAGAGCTTGCTGAGGGCAGGCGCTGTGCCTCTCTGATCCCTCTGTCCTCTTCCAGGGCACCGATAGTCCCCCACAAAAAACAGGTCTGCTGTCAGAGTTCGTTGGTTGACTCAGCACCCACCCTTGGCCGTCATGAAGCCCTCTATGCGCCCCCCCAACCCCTGCTGCCCCAAACACACACACACACGCTTCCAGACTCTGCTTAGGGGAAAATCTGAAAGGCAGCCCTGGGAGGAAAGAATGCCCTGGAAGGCAGGAGATGGGGTCCCAGACAAGGCACCCTCTGCTCTGTGACCTGGGACAAACCACTTGCCTTCTGGAGTGGTCTCCCCATCTGAATAGCATGAGGAGGCAATGTGGTTTAAGAGCCATTTTACAACAGAGAACACCACAAACACATTTTTAGGTAGAAGTCCAGGAGATGAAACAAGTAAAAGGGACCTGAACTGGTGGAAGCCGGGAAGGGGCCTGGTATGTACTTGTGTTGTCCAGGGGGCTGGCGAGGCTGATGTAAAGAGTGCCAGGGTGGACACTTGGATCTCTGGGCCTGGCAGGGCTGGCTGCCCCACTCCTGCCTGTTCTTCCTGCAGCCTGGAGGTGGGGGCGGGGATGGTGGTGGGGAGGTGGGTGTCTAAGGAGTTTTGGCAAAGAAGAGGCAGAGCCCATCCCAGGTTACCTTTCTGTCCCAGCCCCACTCCCAAAGATAGAGTGTTCCCTGCCCCCCCCCCCCCCCCCACCCCGGAGTTCCTGTGCTGGAGGGAGGGATTTGGATTCCAGGGTCTCTGGATGCTTAACTGGGTTTAGAGTCCCACGTAAGAGGATGAGAGGAGAAATGAAGGGGAGCCACACGATTTGGTATCAGGAGGCTCCTGGTACTCCCAGTGGTGATCTGGAGCAGCCACTGCCCCTCTCTGAGTCTCATTTTTCCCATCTGTACAATGGATGAATGCAGTGATGTCCTTAAACCCTCCGTGACTGGAGGAAAGATGGGGGTGGGGCTGGAGATGGTGCTGTTGGCGCTGGGTTTCCCAAGAGAGATGGAATCCTGCTTGGAATTCAGAGGCAGGGATGGTGGGTGTGGCATCAGAGGCTTGGAGAGGGTGGGGTGGGGTGAGGTGGTCTGGCAGGAAGATTTACCCTGATCCTGGGCTCTGCAACTAAACTGGTGTGTTTTATTTCTTCTCATGGGGCTTCCCTCATGGCCCAGTGGTAAAGAATCTACCTGCCATGCAAGAGACGTGGGTTCGATCCCTGGGTCAGAAAGATGCCCTGGAGAAGGAAATGGTAACCCACTCCAGTATTCTTGCCTGGGAAATCCCATAGACAGAGAAGCCTAATGGGCTACAGTCCACAGGGTTACAAGAGTCTGACACAAGTTAGCAACTAAGCCACTGCCACCATATTCCCTCTCGGGACCACACTTTCCCAGTCTAAGGGGACCAGGTGCTGTCAGATCCAGGAGTCAGTGACTATCTAGGTCAGACTGGGCAGGGATTTGGAGCTGGCCTGGGGTCAGGGTCCCACTGTGCAGAGCTGAGAGTGGCCGTCACAGGCCATGGGAACCCAAGAGGTAAGATGCAACTGCTGGAGAGAATTTCAGGGTTATAACATCAACTTTTTGGGGTTTCCAGAAGGGCAACCAGGGTCCCAGAATGAGTTGGGGACGAAGCCAGGCCCCAAACAGGGACTCCTGATCACCTGTTTCAGCTTCTCTCCATAAGAAGCCCTGATCAAGAGGTACAGAGCAACCTGGGAAGTGGGGAGACGGGCCCTTCCCTGATCTCCGGGGCTGGAGAGATGAGAAGAACAGAGATGACACATCTGGAGATGATGGCGCGTAATGTTAGCCCAGCCGGCATGGCTTCCGCTTCTCTCTCCCTGGGACTGGTGATCTAAGGTCCATTGCCCTTCCTATCTTCCCGCAGGGGTGGGAGGAGGGGTGCTGTGGGACACTGGAGTTTTGCAGAGACAGAGGTGGGGGTGAGTCTGGCCTGGGGGGTGTAGGGAGGAACTGGAGACAGGCTATTCCCTGTGTCTGGGCTGGGGTGGTTACCTCCTTGTTCAGTTCGGTGCAGTTTCGTTGCTCAGTTGTGTCCGACTTTTTGCGACCCCATGGATTGCAACATGCCAGGCTCCCTGTCTGTTGAGGTCCTTTAATGGACCGGAACCTGGTGGTCCGGAGTCGACGATAGGAAAGTAAAGGAGAGAAAGAGGCTGATATTCCTTGGTTTATGCAGAAAGCCAATAAAGCCCCTGGCACGGGGCTTGCTCTGTTCATGAAGGCCTCAGGCGCCCTCTTGATGGGGTGAAGGCGTAGAGCGCCTTCTCGAGAGGGTCTTAGAAGCCCGGGCAGGAAAGTGAACTCAGGGATCAGCCTGCAAGAGAGAGAGACACACACACACACACACACACACACACACACACACACGGGGACCAGTGCTCTGATGGAGCAAAGGTCTTTTAATCAACATGGTGTGGGCATATATACCGTCAAAGATAAAGATTAAAATTCCAGACTTACAAAACATAGGCAATCCATATTAAAGAGAGAGATTTGTGAACAATCACTTTTACTGTATGGTTCACAAGAAGGAGGAGGGTACTTATCACCATATAGAAACGCTAATGAAGGAAATGCCTGGATTCTTCAGTCCTGGGAGAGGCTTCAGGAATTAATAAGGAGCAGAGAATTCCTGACAGACCCAAAACAGCACACAGGAAGCCTCCTGTTAAATGCTTCCTGACACCTGTCCATCACTAACTCCTGGAGTTTACTCAAACTCATGTCCATTGAGTCAGTGATGCCATCCAACCATCTCATCCTCTGTCGTCTCCTTCTCCTCCTGCCTTCAATCTTTCCCAGCATCAGGGTCTTTTCCAATGAGTCAGTTCTTCACATCAGGTGGCCAAAGTATTGGAGTTTCAGCTTCAGCATCAGTCCTTCCAATGATTATTCAGGACCGATTTCCTTTAGGGTGGACTGGTTGGATCTCCTTGCAGTCCAAGGGACTCTCAAGAGTCTTCTTCAACACCACAGTTCAAAAGCATCAATTCTTCAGCTCTCAGCTTTCTTTATAGTCCAACTCTCACATCCATACATGACTATTGGGAAAACCATAGCTTTGACTAGAAGGACCCTTGTTGGCAAAGTAATGTCTCTGCTTTTTAATAGCTGTCTAGGTTGGTCATAACTTTCCTTCCAAGGAGTAAGTGTCTTTTAATTTCATGGCTGCAGTCACCATCTGCAGTGATTTTGGAGCCCAAAAAAATGAAGTCTGTCACTGTTTCCACTGTTTCCCCATCTATTTCCCATGAAGTGATGGGACCAGATGCCATGATCTTAGTTTTCTGACTGTTGAGATTTGAGCCAACTATTTCACTCTCCTCTTTCACTTTCATCAAGAGGCTCTTTAGTTCTTCTTCACTTTCTGCCATAAGGGTGGTGTTATCTGCATATCTGAGGTTATTGATATTTCTCCCAGCAATCTTGATTCCAGCTTGTGCTTCATCCAGCCCAGTGTTTCTCATGATGTACTCTGCATATAAGTTAAAGAAGCAGAGCGACAGTATACAGCCTTGACGTACTTCTTTCCCTATTTGGAACCAGCCTGTTGTTCCACATCCAGTTCTAACTGTTGCTTCCTGACCTGCATACAGAATTCTCAAGAGGCAGGTCAGGTGGTCTGGTATTCCTATCTCTTTAAGAATTTTCCACAGTTTGTGGTGATCCACACAGTCAAAGGCTTTGGCATAGTCAATAAAGCAGATGTTTTTCTGGAACTCTCTTGCTTTTTCAATGATCCAGCAGGTGTTGGCAATTTGATCTCTGGTCCTCTGCCTTTTTTATGCATGAGCATCTGGAAGCTCACAGTTCATGTATTGTTGAGGCCTGGCTGGAGAATTTTGAGCATTACTTTACTAGCGTGTGAGATGAGTGCAATTGTGAGGTACTTTGAGCATTCTTTGGCATTGCCTTTCTTAGCGATTGAAATGAAAACTGACCTTTTCCAGTTCTGTGGTCACTGATGAGTTTTCCAAATTTGCTGACATATTGAGTGCAGCACTTTCACAGCATCATCTTTTAGGATTTGGAATAGCTCAACTGGAATTCCATCACCTCCACTAGCTTTGTTCATAGCGATGCTTCCTAAGGCCCACTTGACTTCACATTTCAGGATGCCTGGCTCTAGGTGAGTGATCACACCATCATGATTATCTGGGTCATGAAGATCTTTTTTGTAGTTCTTCTGTGTATTTCTGAAATTCTCACAAAGACCACCATTCTAGTCCCCAAGTCCAGAGGAAGAGACACCTCAGACACACACTGCTGGGACCAGGGACCTGAGACCCTTTGTTGCAGTGCTTATACCTGGACAAATGTCTCCTCAAGCGACAAAATACAAACTATAAGAGACTAAAAATAACTGTGTACATGCACAGTTGGGGCAAATTATGAAAAACAAGATACAAAAATGCCAGAAACCCAGCTGCTACATCTGAGGTGTCAAGAGCAAAAATCAGGGTATTGTGCATGGTCCCTGCACACAGCACCACCGAGGGGGGTGAGCAGACCACCCAAGCCACCCCTCTGACCTGACCCATGAACCTACCCCTACCCTCACCCCATTTAAGGGACCAGCTTGCCCTCCTTCAGGGAGTGAGCAAGGGAACCTGTTTCTTGTTTTTGCTCCCTCTTGTTGCAGCACAAGTCCCAGTAAAACTTTGCCTGAATTTCTCATCTGGCCTCTTTATCAGTTGCTATAGATTACACAGTCCAGGAACCCGTCAGTAACTCAGCTGCATGTGACCTCACATACATACCCAGATGCCTGCTCACATATCCCCAACCCTTGACTGGTGACATAATTGGTGGGGCCCAATGCAAAGTGGAGCCTGGTGGGCTGCAGTCCATGGGGTCGCGAAGAGTCGGACACGACTGAGCGACTTCACTTCCACTTTTCACTTTCATGCATTGGAGAAGGAAATGGCAACCCACTCCAATGTTCTTGCCTGGAGAATCCCAGGGACAGTGGAGCCTGGTGGGCTGCCGTCCATGGGGTCGCACAGAGTCAGACATGACTGAAGCAACTTAGCAGCAGCAGTAGCAATGCAAACTGGCCCCATTGTTTAAAAAGTTACTAAGAAAATTTAAAAAGAAAAATAAAATTAGTAAGAATTCCAAGCATTAAACCACAAGGGAGGCCCTTCTGAGTGCAGGGCCCTGTTGGGCTGCATAGGTCTCACACCTGGGAAGCTGGCTGCATGCCTAGACCCACCACCACCGAGGCGCACACACCTCTCCCTCCAGAAACACACAAGAGCACCGGCCCCTGGGTTGTTGAGCTTCACACTGAGCCAGCGCCCCTCCCAGCTGGGTAGGTCCAGCCGCCCTTCATCTAGGCTGCATAATCTCTCCTACCCTTCCTACTCCACACAACTCCCCCCTGCACTTACCACTCTGCCTGCGGGCTTGGGGGTGAATGATAGGAGGGCAAAGCCAGCTCCTTTACCCATGCTGTGTGCCGGCCTGCAAGGGCACAGCTGAGGTTGAAATGCCAGTAACAATAATACCTAACACTTGTTAAACATTTACCATGTGCTAGGCACTTCTAACACTTTATATTCATTCATTTAGTCCTCACAATTTGACGAGAGGTATGGTCATGTATCACCATTTTACATATAAGGCAATTCAGGCACAGAAAAGTTGAGTCACCTGTCTGAGATCACTCAGCTAGTAAGGGTGCTGAGATTTTAGCCCAGGCTGTCTGCTCCAGAGAGCCTTGTCTGTCAGTGGTTGCCATGGTGCTGGACCAGGAATGTACCAGGCACTGTGGACCCAGGGCTCTTGGGGCCTCTTGTGAAATGAAGAAAAAAGATGATTATGATGTAGCATCACCTTGACTGGGATCCATGGACAACCCCGGAAGCCCCGTGATGGTCACCAGGTTGCAGACACATAGAGATGACTGTCTTTATTCCAAGCTCACTATATAGAAGATGCCTGAGCTAGAGACTTAACTCCTTTTCAAAATCTTGTTGCAAAGAAAAACATCATATATGTAATGAAGGCATTTTCACCGACAATGGTGTCAGTTACATGCTTGGATCGTAGACCCCACGTGGCGGCCAATTAATCTAGAAGACTTTCTCACGAACTGGAATGAAGGGAAACCGGCCCTGCCAGTGAGTCCTGGGCCTCCAACTGGCCTCCTTAAATATCACTTAAGAGTCTGCACAGCCCCAGCTCACACTCCCCACTCAGTGTGGCCCTTGAGGCCTGGTCTGAAGCCTTGGCCCCGCCCACCCGTACCCCTGGCCTTGACTGATTGGTCCAGGAATGCCTACACGCTCCAAGCCACCCAATCAGATCCTTTGAGAATTGTGGACCCGCCTGTCAACCCACTCAGGATGATCTCGGACCTAAGAACAGGTAAACTTGTAGACTACACCAGCTGCCTTCACCTTCACTGCTGTTTGCACAAAAGAAAAGATGCAGGAAGCTGTGTACAGGGGCAGAGAGGGATGAAGTAGCCTCCAAGGGATGAGTGGAGGGAAAGGGGAGCTGCCCCTTCCTCTAGTGACCATCATTTCTCTTCCTCCCCTACGTTCATCCTTAGGATGACTCTTGCTGTCGTGTGAGTTAGCTTGAGAAATGGCTGTTACGTGCAGCCAAATAGCCTTATTTAAGTTTAAACTGGAAAACGGCAAAGTACCACAAAGCCCCTGAACGTGTTGGTCTTACAGTCGTTGTTGAAGAGGACAGATCCCAAAGCCACAGAGCTACCCTATGTCCTGGGAGTGTCCCCAGTGGAAGCATGAAGTCATCTGTCTTTTGTCTTGAAAATGCTTCCCATTGTGGAGAGGGCTTCCCCAAGTGGAAATGAAGCCGAGTTCCTTTATCGAGTTTATGATTAATCTCTCTGTCCAAAACTTTATTCCCTTTCTTGTTCCCTCCGACCTCAATCCTGTGCTAATTGAACACTCATCAACCAGAGTCAGATGACTAAAGCTGCTGTAGTCGATAGCATTTTGTTAATGTACTACAGTTGTGATTACAAGATATGCTCATTAATGTACAAATTTAGGTTGTTTTTCCAGGGTAAGATGAGTCAACTGACCCCTACCTCCACCCCAGCTGTGGACCACCTGGTCAAATAATCATAAACTAGAGACATCTTGACTTCCGAAACTACAATTAAGAAATGCTACAGAACCGTCACTGAAAGTGAAAGTCGCTCAGTCATGTCCGACTCTGCGATCTCATGGACTATACAGTCTATGGAATTCTCCAGGCTAGAATAGTGGAGTGGGTAGCCTTTCCCTTCTACAGAGGATCGTCCCAACCCAGAAATCCAATCCAGGTCTCCCACATTGGAGGTGGATTCTTGACCAGCTGAGGCACAAAGAACCTTCACTAGGCAATGATTAATCCCAGCCTCTTTGTTCTTCCGCTTTAAAAAGAATCCCTAACTCAAAGACCATGTTGGGTGGATCTGAGTCTTGTCTCTTCCTCCTTCTTGATGCCCTGAAATAAACCCTTACTTTGCTGCAAACTTCCTCTGTCAGAGTTTGTCTTTCTGCATTGCTAGCACACCAGCCCTTTGCTCAGTTTCAGAAATGAGCTTTGCAAAGGATTTTATTAAACTTGGGCTGTCCAAGGGTGTGCCAGCAAATAGTTGACAACTGGTTCTTTAGAAATCCAGGTGTATACATTATATACATATACACATATGTTTGTTATAAATTTTACTGATAAAATGGATGAGCAGAACAAAATGTACAAATAGCACAATGTAGGAACTCTTGATTGTAAATTCCATGTAGTCAATTGATTCTCCAGGTTTTAATTTTTGCTGAACTTTTTTTTTTAACCTTACAATATTGTATTGGTTTTGCCATATATCAACATGAATCCGCCACAGGTATACACGTGTTCCCCATCCTGAACCCTCCTCCTTCCTCCCTCCCCGTACCATCCCTCTGGGTTGTCCCAGTGCACCAGCCCCAAGCATCCAGTATCATGCATCGAACCTGGACTGGCAACTCGTTTCATATATGATATTATACATGTTTCAATGCCATTCTCCCAAATCATCCCACCCTCTCCCTCTCCCACAGAGTCCGAAAGACTGTTCTATACATCAGTGTCTCTTTTGCTGTCTCGTATACAGGGTTATTGTTACCATCTTTCTAAATTCCATATATATGCATTAGTATACTGTATTGGTGTTTTTTTTTCTGGCTTACTTCACTCTGTATAATAGGCTCCAGTTTCATCCACCTCATTAGAACTGATTCAAATGTATTCTTTTTAATGGCTGAGTAATACCCCATTGTGTATATGTACCACAGCTTTCTTATCCATTCATCTGTTGATGGACATCTAGGTTGCTTCCATCCGGGTTGGTCCTAATTCTCCTCCAGTTTGAACTAAGGGACATACTCGAGCTGGCTTTTGTGGAGGGGGGTGCTCCTGGATATGGGGGCACATTTGGGTATGAGGAAGGAGCACTAGGCAACTCAGGAGCTGTGGGAAGTGAGCCTTCACGAGGGGGTTCCTTTTCTTGGTTGCCTGTGCCTAACACCATTTGCCTAGTGGGCTCACTTTTAGGGCGTACAACAATCCCATACTTAAGACAGAGTTCCTTCATATCTCTTAGTCCGAAGAAAATTTGGACATAGGGGATCTCTGTCCATTTCCCTTGTCTTTTGCAGAATAATTCTAATTGCAGGATGGTATTGTAATTTAAAGTTCCATCCTCAGGCCAGTGTTCCTTGTCCCCCAGTGGATACTGTGGCCACACAGTGGCACAAAAGAATTTCAAACAACTTCTCCTTAGAGCTAGAGCCTCAAACAGCTTCCAGTTATCAAGGATGAATCTCAAGGGCGTCTACTGGGAAGTGGATTGGTTATTTCCCATCTTTACCAGAGGTCTTCTGGAATCTGAGACTGGGCCATGTGAGCTTTCTGCTGAGTTCGTTTTTCGCTGTCCTGGTTTCCAGCACGATGGGCCTTCCCCTGTGCTGGGTTTCTTCGCCTTCTGCTTCTAGTGCGGGAGCTTACTGAGTTGGGCTCCTGCTGTGCTTGGCCTCTTCCGTGCAGAGGTTGTTTCAGCCAGGTTAAATCTGAGTCACGGCACCATAGATGTCATGCGAGTGTACGTTCCTCGGTTCTTTGTCTCGTCACAACAAAGAATTGGAGCGACAGACATTAAAGTCCTCGGCACGTCACAGCTCTCGGGTCTTGGACAAACCGTGTTATAGCTCTTAGGCAAATCAGTGTTACAGCTCTATTTTATTTAGAAGATAGCAGGAGAATCCATTCTTGAAGTGTGAGGGCATGCCAACCCAAAGACTTGAAGAGAAGAGAGTGGAGGAGTGTGCAGGGAGGGAGAGAGAGAGAGAGAGAACGTGCACACACGCACGCGGGAGAGAGAGCTGAACTCTTGTATGTCTAGTTAATCTGTGGTTGCAATTCAACCACAGTTTGAAATGGAGTTGCATTTTAGTCTGTGAGGCTAACTCTCCTCCCAATAAATTTATTGTCATTAAATCTGATATGTGATCTACTGTTACACTACTCTCTCTCAGTCCCCTCTAAATACATTCATTAAACCGAGACCTCTTTCAGCTTCAGCACTTTTGTTAATATTTTGCCCATCACTTTAATCCAGAAAGTCAACAAAACGGCAAATCAAGTCCCAGTTTATAACATTTGCCAGTTCCTAGTGTGGCCAACTTCAAGTTACCAATGTAATGAATCACCAAGCTGACTTGGAAAGAGGTGTGCGGAAGTACATCTTTATGCCAGAATTCCGCTATTTAGCTACAGTGGATGCAGATAACCTTAAAAGAATAGTAAAGTGTAGTAAAATCATTAGGTAGTCATGAGTTTTGAGTATTACCTTTATTTTAACATTTCTTCTTTTTAACTGAATTGTAGTTGATTTACCATGTGTTAATTTCTTCCATGCTGCAAAGTGATTCAATTATATATATTCTTTTTCATTCTGGTTTATCCCAGGATATTGAATATAGCTCCCTTTGCTATACATTAGGACCTTGTTGTTTATCTGTATTTTAATATCTCTTAATTGTAAATTCATATCATTTAATTTTTTAAGACAATGACTCTTCAACAACCTGAAATTGCAGAATTCCCAAAACTCTAGCAGCTGACTCCTGTGAGCTGGTGTGAGCCAGCTGGGTGTGCTGCTTTTCTTGTCGCATCCAAACACATCCCATGGGACATTGCCAATAAAAGAGGCCCCATGACTAGAGAGACTGTGGTGAAGCTGTTTACCCTGGAAAATCTGAGCTGGCCTGTGCCTTGGAGCAGAGGAAGAAACTTGAAGCAATGACTCTGTCAAATTCAAGGCCACATAGACACAGCCAGTTTGGCTTGGCCATTTTGAGTCCTTCATATCAAAATATGAGGTTTCTCTTTTATTATTAAGGCTCACCAGACATCTCTGACCCTTGACCTCAGCCCCTCTCTGCATCCCACTCTGTGTCTGAGACTCACTTCATTTGTCACAGTCTGTTGATATCTATTTTCAACTTAGGCACCCAGAGAAGAAGCCCTTTTTGTTACATTTTTCTGTCTCCATCAACAACTTGCTTGTCCCTCTTTCCCAGGTAAAAGCAGAATTTTCACTAAGATCACTATCTTTGCACAAGCCAATGTGACAGGAAAAATTGTTTAATTTTAGAAGAATTCAGCACCTGTTTTACTCATCCTCACCATTCAAAACCCTACTCACATGTTACCTCCCTTCTGATGTTTCATTTTCCAACACTGCTATGGCTATGACTTGTCCATAATCTTATCATCCCTGTTCAGACAAGAGTGTGAATGTTTGTTTACTAATCAGTGCCCCTGACTTGGCTGTGAATTTTTCCTCAAGCACAAGGATTGTGTCTGTTTTGTATGCTATCGTATGACCAGTGACCAGTACAGGGTCTGGTCCTAGGTGTGGGTTTTTTCAGTAAATATGTCAGATTAAAAAACCTGAATATATATTCAATGCCATGTGACCCTCTATAAGCCCTGGGAGATAATTTTGACCTAGTCCTTCCTTCAAGGAAGCTCTCCTTGCGGCCCCTTGCACCTCCTCTTAATCTCCCTAAACACATATTTCCCACTTAGATCCCTAAATGTCAGAGCCAGAGAGGTCCTGAGACCATGTGGTCCCATCAGCTTGTTGTGCAGATGGGGAAACTGAAACCCAGGGAAGTGCAGGCAATTGCCTGAGCTCACATGGCTCATTAAGAGTTTCCCAGGTGGTGCTGGTGCTAAAGAACCCGCCTGCCAATGCAGGAGACATAAGAGAAACGGGTTCAATAGAGTTCAATCCCTGGGTGAGGAAAACCCCCTGGAAGAGGGCATGGCAACCCACAGCAGTATTCTAGCTTGGAGAATCCCAGGGACAGAGGAGCCTGGTGGGCTATGGTCCATAGGGTCGCAAAGAGTCAAACACGACTGAAGCGACTTAGCACACACACACACAGCTCCTTAGAAGGATGGAAACCAAGCCTTATGCTTCCCAGATCAGGCTTCATCCTGTAACTCTCGTCCTTAGAGAAGCAGGCTTAGAGAGAGGAAGGTGAGTACAAGCTCACACAGCGATTGAGGAGCAGAACCAGGGCGTGGGAATTCTCCTGCCCCATCCAGATCTCCTTTGGACCTTTCCCTTCCTCTGAGGCTTGACAGTGAGACTTGTGGGTGCCGCCTCTACCTACTCAAGGTCAGGGATCAAGACTGGGGAGGGGCGATTCTGCAGGTTCTCACCTGGGAACTGATGGAAGCATGCATCAGTTTGTCCACTAGGGGGCAATAGAGAGCCCAACTAGAATAGCTGTCAGCTCTCTGAGCCTCCAGCCAAGGTTCTTGTGTACTTGGGCCCAGTGGGAAAACTGAGGCCCTGGGCGGAGAGAGACTTGCAGAGGTCACTCTGAGCGCCAGAGGCAGAGCTGGCACTTGATCCGGGCTTCCTGAGACCAGTCAGGTGCCTTCCCTGGGCAGCTGACTGGGGCCTGGAGGGGGCGAGGCTTCTCTGCCCTTTTGCTGACCACTCAGACCAGGCTGTGCGGCGCCACACCCCCCAAGTGGCATGACATTGCACATCTCCCTGCAACACACTGGCCAGGGCTGAGTCACACTCTGCTTCTTTCCTGTTCTGTACGGCCCGCGGCCCTCCCCCTTCTCTGCCCCGCCCCACTGCCCCCTGTCACTAGCACAGGTCTGTGTGCTTTAGAAAACATTGTCACGCTCTGCTTACCCAGGGTGGGCCTGGGGTTAGGTGAAGTGGATTCCGGTCAGACCAGCCACTCAACCCCAGACCAGGTTTGTTTTGTTGCAAGTCTTTTGGGGCCTTAGTTTCCTTATCTGTCAGGCAGAGAATATAGTAGTTCTGATCTCTCAGGGGTTTTAAGAGGCTTAGATGAGATAGCACATAAAGTTTTGCCAGGCTTTTTATCAAGCCTGAAAACTGAGTAGCATCTGGGAGAAACTGCCCCCCCTTACAGATGACAGGCTGAGACCCAGAGAGCTCAGTGAGCCACAATGATGCAACTTCCTAGCTGAGGGCCAGGTATGGTTGCCAGGCCAGGACTCAAGGGTGTGAGAAGTAGAACTTTCTCTCTCGTTAGCCCACGGGTGTGTCTGAGTTGGTGTCAGGGAGAGGAATGTACATAGAGCTAAGGCTTGGGTAGGCCTGTGGGTCTTCCAGCCATGAGTCTGCATGGGTCGCCTTGGTGCTTTTGGGGGCCAACACCCCTCTCCACTTCTTCTGTGGAGGGTACAGAATCATTCTGCTGAGTTGGGGTCACACTGTGGTCTGGGGGTCCTTCTGGTAGGTCCTCCTTTGGGCTCCGGCTGCCACCTGCAGGGGCCTCTCTGCACCCACGATGTCTCTGCTCTCATCACTCTGTCCATCCTTCCTCTCATTCTAGCCTTGGGAGGCCTTTAGTCCGCTTAACAGCCTCTCTTGCATGGGGAGTGGGGAGAATAGGAAAAGGGGAAAATATTAAGAGAGAAACAAAGAGATCAGTTACATCAAAACCTATTGCTGAAATGGCTTTTCTGTACAAAGCACGGTTCTGGGCCCTGGGGTTGCAGCTATGAGCAAGCCAGACACAGGCTCTCCTCTCAGGGGGAGTTGGGGCGGGCAGACGGTAATGGTCACAAGGGCTACCATTTATGGAATCCTGCTGTGTGCCTGTGCCATCTCACTCCTCCCAACAACATAATGACATAAGTGTTACTATTATCTGCATTTTATAGGTGAGGAAATAGAAGCAGAGAGGTTCAGAAACTTGCCCCAGCTAGTAAATAATAGGGGGGAGGATTCTGAGCCTGGCAGTCTGAAAATTAAACAAGGTCATGGAGTGGAGAAGGGCTGGTCATGGGTCCAGCTGGAGTGGACCCTTCCAACGTTCCAGAGTGAGGAGGTGGAGTTTGAGGCAAGACCCCACTAATGATAAGAAGCAGGCAAGCCTGGATCTAGGGGATGAACGTTCCAGGCAGAGAGAACAGCAAGTCCAAAGGCTCTGAGGCAAGAATGAACTTGACTCATCAAGGGCCGGAAAGAAAGTCACTGTGGCTGGGAGGTCAGGAGGGGAGGGGAGGAGTAGACGGACCCAGATTAGCAATATTAAACCCTCTGGGGCGGAGGCGGGTTGCAGCTATCTGGGCCTCTTCTCTTGAGCTTGGCAGGGCCAAGTCCTATGCCCATAAACCCCAAGAGGTCATTATCTCCTGTCCCTGCAGGCAGCTGGGACTCCCCTGCCAAGGCTTCTTCTGACCTCTCACTAGTCCTGGAACCCTGAGAACTATCTAGCTGCCAAGGTGGGCTGGAGTGGGGGGCCTGGGGCCCCGAGAAGCCTTGTTGCTGCTAGAGCACCAGGCAGGAGGTGCAGAGCCCTGAGTCAAAGCCCTGACGTCTGTCCCAGTGGTGGCAAAGGCGTTTCAATTGGAGTCACTAAGATCACTGAGCCTTGATGGCCTAGATTTGAGCCACGCTGTCCCCACCGGCTCCCCTCGACTTCCTGGCCTGACCTCTCCAACCACCCATGACAGGAGAGGCCCCTCTGGAGGCACTATTTAGCACCCCTCTTCTGGATTCCAGGGCTTTCTCCCTGCCCCCAGTCAGGGAAAGAGCTTCTTTCAGAGAGCAGCCATTGCCTCCCTCTCTTCCCCCTGGAATCCTGGGGTTCAGCTGAGACCAGTGCAACCACGTTTCCCGGGGCCTCCTGGTCCTTCCTGCCCTCTGGAAATTTTCACCCATGGCTGCCTTTGCCTACGCTGTCCCCTCGCTTGGAATGTTCTTTCGACTTCTGTTTTCACTGAAAATTCCTCCTACCTTATTCCTCAAGGTATAATAGGTGAATTTCTTTCTTTCTTCATTCGTTCGTTCCTTCCTTTCATTCTTTCTCTCTCCTCCTTTTCTTTCCCCCTTCCTTCCTTTCTTCCTGTGATTCATCCATTTTATTCATGCATTTGAGTAGTCATTCATTCAGCTTCCACCAGGCAGTAGGGCACGGAGAGGGTAGGACAGATTCTGAGGTCAAGGAGTGTATTAACCTGTGTGAGAGGCGGAAGGTAAACAAGAAAGAGACTACATAATGGACAGGTCCCAGTGCAAAATAAACATGTGAGGCCCTTTGTTAAAAAAATCATTCAGAATTTCAAAGTGGTGACAGCAGAGAATTAAACCAATTGAGGGGCCCTTCCTAACCAGGGGTTCTTCTTCAGAGGTCGTGTGCCCAGGAAGGCGACCAAGAACCAGTGATTCCATCAGACTGTGATGGAATTCACAGATTCCATCCCTGAATCCATCAGTGATTCCATGCAGTGGGCAGGTGAGCCTGAGCGTTGTCCAGGAGGAGGTGGTGTCCACAAATGGCCAAAAGCAGCAGAGAAATGGAAGGACTCTTGGGTACAAGATATCTTTTTGGGGTGCTGAAAATGTTCTGGGGTTAGATAGTGGTGGTGATTGTACAACCTTATGATTGTACTAAACCCACTGATTTGTCACTTTAAAACAAGTGGATTTTACGGTATGTGGGATATATCTCAATAAAGCTGTTTGTTTTTTTTTTTAAATCATGAAGATAATAGGGTGAAGAATTAGGGTGACCAGCTGTCCCAGTTTGCCCAGAACTAAAGGTTTTCCTGGGATATGAGACTTTCAGTGGGAAAACCAGAAAAGTCCCAAGCAAAACAGGACAAGTTGGTCACTCTGCATAGAATACAAACTTTACATTTATTTGAAAGATCAAATGCAAGAATTTAAAGAAATTTCCTGAGAGGTAAATCAGGGGAAAGTTTAAGGTGCACTGACCTAAACGTCTAACAACAGGAGGTAAATTCATCCATTCATCCAGTTCATTCATCCTTTCATTCATTCATTCCCCAGTGACGTGTAAAGGTTTTTGTCTTTTCATTCACTGCTGGGCTCTGAGGAACCAGGACTTTCTGGCACACAGTCCATGAATATTTGGTAAGGGGAGCTGTATGCTAGGTGCCAGTGGTCCATTCGTTCCTCTTGTCCTAGGGCTTAAACTGCCTCATGGCTAGTTTTATAAGCAGGCAAATAAGACACAAGTGAAGGGGACTTCCCTGGTGGTCCAGTGGCTAAGACTCCAAGCTCCCAATGTAGGGGGCCTGGGTTTGATCCCTGGTCAGGGAACTAGGTCCCATATGCTGCAACTACGACCAGGTGCAAACAAATAGATAGATAGATACATTAAATGCATTTTAAAAGGACACTAGTGAGCAGATAAGGGAATAAGATAATTTCAGATAGTAACACACGTCATGAAGAAAATAAGGTGATTGAGTAAAGGGCCACTTTAAGCTGAGTGGTCCTAGGAGCCTTGCTGAGAAGGCGGCTTCTGAGTGAAGGACACCCACTGACAGGGCCACTCTCAGTGCTGTTAAGAAAACATCCTTTCTTTGAAAAAACAACAACAACAACAATGAATCAACTTTTTATTTCACTGACCAGAACTTCCGATTCTCTCTGATGCTGCATTTAAAAATCTTCAGAGTCCCCCCAAATAGCATCCAGGCTTCCTGTATCCAGAGGCAGGGGCCCAGGGGCAAAGCGGGTCAGGGCCCAGGCAGCGGCCGACATTCCTGAGCACGTCTGTGTCATTTTTAACTGAAATGCCCTTAAGCTCTCCATCCTGAAACTTTTCTCAATGGCATCTGTGGCAGAAATACACTCATCTCTTTTGAGGGTATACACAGCTCCATGGGAGTAAGGGGTGGCCATTACACAGGTGCCAGCCAAACTTCTTATTCAGCCAGAAACTAGGCTTCTGGCTCAGTTTCATAGCAGGGAGATGAGCACAACTGTGGTGAGCGTCCTGGCTCTTCTACAAGGTGAGCTGGGCTGAATGTGAGCACTGCCTGTGATAGAGCTGAATTCGACTCTATAAAAAAAAATAAAGTTGCTCCTATCTCTATGAGTAGTCTATGAGCTGCTTCCAAGAACCCAGGGGTGCCCACATCTCATACCCCATCCAGACATGGCCAGTTCCTCATGTATAGCTACATGTGAAGCAAAGAAACCTTCTGTTGAGACTTCCCTGGTGCTCCAGTGGTTGAGATTCTGTGCTTCCAACACGAGGTGCATGGGTTCAATTCCTGGGCCGGGGGCTGAGATCCCACATGCTGCGCAGTGTGGCCAGAACAAACAAGCAAAAAAAGTCTGGCTTAAAAAAAAAATCTTTTTATTTAAAAAAACAAAACACCTTTTGCTGACTTTGGGGGGTGGGAATTGGGCCTGGGAGAGATGCGGGATGGGTTTTTTATTTCCCCTGCAAAAAAAAAAAAAAAAAACCAAACCAACAACTTATGTATATACCCATACACATACATATCCATGTTCAAGGATGTTTTTCTTCCATGACTACAGGACCCCAGAATCCAGCCCTCCCCCAGTCTGAGAGATGATGCCTATTAACTGCACAGATCTGGCACATGAACCTATTGTACAGGGCTTCCCTGGTGGCTCAGTGGTAAAGAATCCGCCTGCTAGGGCAGGGGACACAGGTTCAATCCCTGGTCCAGGAAGATCCCACATGTGGCAGGGTAACTAAACCCATGAACCACAACTACTGAGCCTGTGCTCTAGAGCTGGGAGCCGCAACTACTGAGCCCACATGCCACAACTGCTGGAGCCAGTGTGCCAAGAGCCTGTGCTCTGAAGCAAAAGAGATCTCTGCAATGAGAAGCCTGTGCACTGAAACTGGTGAGCAGCTCACAGCACCTGGAGAAGGCCCACACACAGCAATGAAGGCCCAGCACAGCCACGAACAAATAAATCATAAAACAAAAACAAAACCCACATACTACATGAGGCTCTTGTGTTGTCTCACAAGCTGAGAGGACAGGAGAAAAGGGAGTGGATACTCATGGGGGATTTGCTTTCTGTCTAAAATCCAGTCTACCTGGCAACACTCTTACGAGAGGTTCTGTGGGCAGGATATGGTGAGTGACCTGGTGGTCCCAGCCCCCTGCAGTAAGAAGGGAGTGACTGAGCAGGGACCAAGTAGCATTGCTCACAAAGTCTCTGTGGGCTCAGCTTCTAAACACCTTGGAAACGCCTGGGTGAGCAGACTTCACTGACAGAGGCCAGGAAGGGGGCCCTATGTGGGGAGAACACTAGCCCAGTGACGCCCTGGGAGTGTGCAGCTGTGTTGGGGACACGGCTTGCACTCTTGGTGTCCACAAGGGAAACAATCGCTTCTCATCACCAGAGACAAAGACTTCCATCTGCTGAGGATGCCAAGCCAGGGAGGTAGGAAGGTGGGCAGAGACACTGCAGCCGATCTGTGATGCTGGCTTGGGACGGGGGGATCCCACAGTAAAAGTCTGCTGTCCTCACTGCATGAACACAGACTCCCTCGCTAGATTAACGGGAAATACAAAAGTTACCAAGTATCATGACTACATTGAGCTTTCTTTTTGTAATAGCTCAAAACTGACCTTTGGCCAAAATTAAACCACAGTGAGCACATCATAAATCTCAACTATTACTGGGTTGGCTTCTAACACTGCTTGAAGCAAGGCTTCAAATGCTATTCAGAATGATGTGAGTTACCAATAAATGAAAAATAGTTAAAAGAAAAGAAACATGGAGTCCTTGTGGGGAGAGGCAGCAATACAGGTGACCCGTCCAGAGTGAGATCGGTCTGGATTCAGAACCACCTGCTGAGCAAGGTCCCGGATCTTGATGCAGAAGTCTTTGTTCCCTCTGACAGCTTTTGTGCCACAGCCCAGGACCCTGTAACACAACGTCATCTGCTCGTACTTGTAGAACTTGCTGCCAACGAGGGTCTCATTCTCAGCCAGTGCCCACAGGTCAACAGCACCTGGGCTGGAAGCCACTAGGATACCTCTGGCTCTGATGGTATCAAGTAAGGTCAGCCTCTCTGGCCTCTGTCTGGACTCCAGTGGAGTAGAAACCTTCCTTGGGGGCAGCACAAAGGTCCATAAATGGCCAGAGGGAGCCAGCCCAGCAGCTGGCTGCTCAAGCTGAAAACTCAAGCTGCAAATTAGAGCAGGAACACCCGATCTGACCAGTACCTCACAGCCTCCAATGGATGCCCCATACAGGTGGACACATTAAGGGGAAGATTCCACTCCCAGGCCGCCAGGGCACAAGGCTGGGTAAAGTTTCCTTCAGCAACTCCATATTTCCAACCTAGCCCCCAACTGGAGGACTGCCAGAAATTCAGCTCCGCCGGACCCCACGTGGTCCCTCACCAAGAAAACATCTTAATGACCAGGAAAATGCTCATGGTGAAATGGTACATGAAAAAGTCAGGACACAAAACTATTCATGTAGTGAGTGCTGATCTTTTTTTTAAATTGTGTTTAAGTGTTATTAGCGCTTAGAATAAGATATATTATCTTCAAACAGACACTTGCACCCTTATGTTCAATGCGGCACTATTCACAATAGCCAAGACAGGGAAACAACCTCAATGCCCATCCACAGATGAATGGATAAAGAAGAGGTGGTGCACATATACAATAGAATACTACTCAGCCATAAAAAGGGTGAAATGATGCCATCTGCAGCAACATGGATTCAGCTAGAGGGTATCATACTAAGCAAAGTCAGTCAGAAAGAGAAAGACAAATATCATATGATATCACTCATCTGTGGACTCTAAAATATAACACAACTGAATTTACCTATGAAACAGAAATAGACTCGCAGACACGCAGAATGGACTCATTGCCAAGGAGGAAGGGGATGGGAGAGGAAGGCATCGGGAGTTCGGGATTAGCAGATGCAACCTAGTATATACAGAGTGGATAAGAAACAAGATCCTACTGTATAGAACAGCTCCTCTGTCCATGGGATTCTCCAGCCAAGAGCACTGGAGTGGGTTGCCATACCCTCCTCTAGGAGATCTTCCCCACCCAGGGAGCGAACTCGTATCTCTTAAGTCTCGTGAATTGACAGGCAGGTTCTTTACCACTAGCTCCACCTGGGAAGCCTGTATAGTATCGGGAACTATATTCAGTATCCTGTGATAAACCATAATGGAAAAGAACGTGAAAAAGAATGTGTATGTATATGTATAACTGGATCACTTTGCTGTGCAGCAGAAATTAACACGACACTGTAAATCAACTATACTTCAATAAGATACATTTAAAGAAAGAATAAGATACATTAAAGCATGTTGAAGGTGGGAGACCACAGGTGATTTGTTTTTTTTCAAGTATTCCTGTATTTTCCAAATTTTCTAAAATTCATGTATTCAGCCTGGGTCATGCCCTGCCTGACACAAATCTGGGAGATGGGATCCTGGGGTGAAACAAACAGATGAGGTCCCTCTTTGCTATGGGACAGGGATATTTTATAACTGGGAGGAAAAAGCCTGGAGTGAAGGAGGAAAGTTATTTTTTCAAAAAATGGAAGAAATTGCACTGGAAGGGGTGCCAAAGAGCCAGCTGGAAGCTGGAGTCAGGTTTAGGAGGTGGAATGGGCAGCTGGGGGTGGGGTGGGGGTGAGAGTGGGGCTTGCCTGGGAGGGAGCAGAAAGTCAGGGGGCATCTCTCAACACCCACCCATTGAGTGCACGTGTGTAAGTTCCTTCCACATCTCAGCCTTGGTTCCCCCACTTGTTAAATAAGAGCAGACACCAGAAGTGTTTTTTTGTTTGTTTTAAGTAACTCTTCATTGCACTCTCTCCCCAGCCCCTGGAAGCTCTCATTTTATGTCTTTATGACTTTGACTACTCTAGGGACCGCATGTAAGTGGAATCATATACCATTTGTCCTCTGTGTCTATTTCATTTAGCACAATGTCCTCAAGGTTCATCCATGTTGCGGCATGTGTCAGAATTTCCTTCCTTTCAGAGACTGAATAATATTCCACTGTATGTATTTCTATATGTTAGGTGGTTCTGAGTTTCCTTCAGCTCCAACATCGCAGGATTCCCAGTTCCAAGCACCTGTCCTTGCCGGAGCTGATGGCTGCCTGTGGGTGAGGCCCTTGGCTTCAGGCAGACTTTCCCTCTTGCCTGTGTCACTAGGCAGCTGGGGGGTGGCCCTGAGAATGAAAGGCTTTGATTAAATACCTGTTGCCTTCTCTCTGGGGTTTCAGGAGCCGGGTCAGGGCCTGGGGCAAGGCAGGGGAGCTAATGATGGCCTACCGGAGGCTTGGTTGTCCGGATGAACCAGACCCTGCGCCATGGCCTGTCCTGATTACAGGGCGCCCTCCGCTTCCCCTCCCCAGGGCCAGACCTGGCCTCAAAGCAGCTTCTGCATGCCCAGCTGTTCCGGAGCAGCTGCAGAGACGGGCAGGCTGAGGAATCTAGGGTAGCAGCTGCCAGAATGCGCTGGCTTTGGGGCCAGAACAACAGATACAAGTCACGGTGAAGCCAGCTGGCTTATGCATAGTTCTCATCTGGTGTGACTAGTAGTAACAGCCTCTGTTGCCTGAAGGGGTGTGTGTGTGTGTGTGTGTGTGTGTGATTTTGGCTGCAGTAGGTCCTCACTGCAGCGCACAGGCTCTTCGTTGTGACACGCAGGGGCTTCTTTAGTTGTGGCGTGCAGGATTTAGAACATGTGGGCTTAGTTGCCCCATGGCATGCGGGATCTTAGTTCCCCAACCAGGGATTGAACCCACATCCCCTGCCTTGGAAGGCGGATTCTTAACCACTGGACCATCATCTTTCTACTCCTCCACCCATCCATCTGAAGTCCCTGCCTGAAGTTTTAATCTGTTCATCACGTGTCAAGCGCTGGCCATGACTTATTTCATTTAACCTCACACAGCCCTAGGAGGTTGATACCGTTAACTCCCTTTTACAGAGGAGCAAGCTGAGGCTTGCAGAGTCAAGCACAGCTGGTAAGTGGTCCAGCCTTGTTCTATGCTGGAGCCTGATCTCGTAACCCCTGGTTCTGCGATTGGGTGGGACGTCCTTTAGTTCCTTGGTGGAGGGGAAATGAAGGGGTCCATTGGCTGGATACCTATTTGCCATCCTTGCATGTTGATTGGGGCAGCAACTCTCGTTGCTGCTTGAGGTTCTGCTTCCAAACAAGTGAAAGCCACTGCGGTAGTTCACCTAGATCCATTTACAGGTGGAGAAACCGAGGCCCTGGCAGGGGCAGAGAGCTGTCCAAGGCCATTGCGACAGGGTCTATGGCACAGCTGGGATTAGAACGCAGGTCCAGCCTCCCAGCCAGGCTGTCTCTGGTACCCACGCGGCCTCCTGGATCTTGTATGTGATCCACACAGGCAGAGGGGCATTCTAGGACCTTCCATGCTCAGTCTGCTGGGCCTGGACCCTCACCTACAGTGACTGCCCCTCCCACCTCCCCCTACGGAAGGTGGGACACTCGAAGGTGACCCGCAGTGGCGCAGAGAACAAAACACAAGCTGGAGCTCAGTTCTGACTCTGCTGCTACCTTGCTATGTGGCCTGGGCAGCTCTGCTCCCTCCAGGCCTCAATTTCCCCTTCTGTACAATGGGAGTTGCTGACCATTTGAGCCTACAGGCACTGGGCAAAGGAGGAAGAGCAGTTAGACAGGAGGCAACAAGAGTGTAGGGAGGAAGGGAGGTGCCCTGGGGCTGAAGGACACCCAGCCTTGCCCCTCTCTCCTGGGGAAATGCCTCAGCTTCTGCCGCCCACACTTCCACTACTGGCCAGGGGACGCCGCTTGGCCTGAGCGTTTCCAAGCCTTAGATGACAGAGTTCTCGGTCCCCAAGGCTGCCCTGGGGCTGGTGGTTGCCCTTCCCTTCTCCTGGAACAGTGTTGGCTTCATGGGGGTTTCGAGGAGGCCGAGCTCCTGGGTGGGCGCTCCTGTGGGCGTTAGCCTCACCTGCCCATGTGCACTCACACCCTTACATGTGCTTGTATGCACATGCACACACAAGCCCACACACACACGCCGCACAGCAGGGACTCTCACAGGCTAAGAGAGGCCCGAACCAGTCCTGACTTTTGGGGCTCTTTGTTAGTTAAAAATGAAGATATGCTGAAACAGGTTGGCCACAGTTGTGGTGTGCTACACACGTTTTTACTTAATAAATTAATATCTTTAACATGCACATACACTCACAAATCCAATGCAACTGAGAGAGTCATAAGATAATTGCAGAATTATAAAAGATGAGCTCACAGTGCTGTGTGGTCTGGCGATGGGATACAGTTTTAAATCGTACGATTAGAGTCCTCTTCTTTGCATCTTATCCAGGAGACCCTGGAGCTCGACATCCAGCCTTCTTGGTGTGTACATTGTTTTCTAACATTCTATTATGAAAAATTTCAAGCATCTAGAAAGATTGAAACAATCGTACAGTGAAGACTGACATCCTCATCTTCTGAAATCGACAATGAACATTTTGCAGTCTTTGCTTTATCACATATCTATCTCTCTTTCCATTCACCCATCAGTCCATCTGAATCCACCCATCCATCTATCCATCATCTCTCTACCCCTCCACCCATCCGTCTGTCTTTTGATGTATTTTTGAGGCTCATGAATGTGAGGCCTGGGTCGAATGATGCTCTTTTCCCTCCTCCTTTTCCCTGACGGTAACACAGTCTTGCTGTCCACATACTCACACACACTCACACACACACCTCTACATGCGAAACCCATATACACACACCACACATGATTCTCCCATGTTCTCTAATTCAAGCATGTCCTCTCCTTATTGACATGAACGCGCATATACAAATATCACACATAACCACCTGTGTGCATGCACGCGCACACACACACACACACACACACACGCACACAGAGCTTCCATGTGCATTTGTGGCGGACTTTTGACATCTGTGAGGGAAGCATCCAGAGACCTTCCAGACCTGCAACCCTTGGAGAGTCCCTTGCCTCTGGCAAGTGTCAGGGGGTTCCCAGTAGCTCCTGCATGTCCCACTTTTCTGCTCTCCCCACAGTCTTGTCCCTTACCTTCCAGCCGCATCCCACAAAAAAGACCTCCCAAACGAAGAAGACCTCCCACAAAGGCTCCTTCTGCGGTGTTGCCACATTTGGGTACAAAGCCACCACACTGTCGCTCCAGGAGGGCACGGATGGTGTTGACCTTTTCACACCACATGCCCTGACCTGGCACCCAGCAGGCCCCCTGGTCAACTGGAAAAGGAACAGTGGCAGAACAGTGCATCTCTGGGCAACCTCAGGGGCATCTGTGTCACACACACTCACTGCCAGGCACATACAACACACTCTACCTGTATTAACACACTCTAGACTCACAGTGCACCGTGTGTGTGTGTGTGTGTGTGAATACACGCTGTGTCTCATGCCTGTCTGCTTGTCTTCCCATTATCCAGATGGAGTCACTTCCAGCACCTGAGCCCTTTCCTAAAGCCTTGGTCATTGAAGACCACTGTGAGCACATTTGCTGGAATGGGAGGTCCAGGTGTGGCCCCATGCACATGGGGGGCACAAGCTAACAGTACCAGTTCTGGAGTCTGACAAAACCTGGATTCCATCCTTGCTCTGCACGTAATCACTGTGCAGGTTTCACATATGACTGATGTGAGTGTTACTTCTTGGAGCATCGATTTCCTTATCTGTTAAATGGGAAAACAGTTCCCATCTGAAAAGCATCTTACAGGAGATGCTCTTAGTAGGGTGCCTCGTATGTTGTAAGCACTTAAAAATTGTTGCTGTGCATATTATTATTGCGGTTACTTCAACCTTTGCCTCAAACTCCCGAGCACCCTTTGGGAGGGAGGGCAGCCTTGACAGGGGGCTGTGTGTGGGGACAGTAGGTGGATGGTGTCTCGTTAATGCCTCTTCCCAGATGCTCCCCCAATCCCAAGCCCTCATTACCTACGTGAATATTCATAAGGGATAGCTTCAGTCCTGCTCTGTAAATGGGTCAGAAGCAGGAAGTGGAGGCCAGTGCAGAGAGCGAAGGCAAGGGGACAGGAGGCTCAAAGCCAGAGTGCATCTGAGTCCCCATGGACGGGAGGATGGTGAGAGAGACGGGCAAGGATGGTTGGGAGATACTAGGGGGCACCAGGGGCTTGATCAGGGGATTATTCCCATATTGCACATTTGAAAACTGAGCCCCAATGAGATCAGATAAGAGAACTCTTGGGGTGAGTGGCCCAAGAAGCCAGAGCTTGCTTCCTTGAGATCTGGAGAGTTTAGCATCTGTCTCGGCTGGGTGATGGGCAGAGTGGGATGGACCAAATGATCACTGCAGTTTTCTCTCAATGGACATAGTTTACATGGCATTATATGGTTGGAAGAGCTGTGGTGATCCTGAACCCCAACCCTCCAGTGAGGCTCCAAGAGAATGGGCGATTTGCCAGAATCACACAGCTGCTGACTCCAATCTTGCCCTTGGAGGTGTGAAAGACAGAGTGATTCTGGTCCCTTGCAAGAGATTTAAGACTGGGAGAAAGGTGGGTGGGTTGGTCAGGATACCGAGGAATGAAGCCTCTGTATCCACCTCCTCACTGGTCCCCTGAGATAACTGCAGCAGAAACAATTATCTCCATTTTACAGATGAGAAGGATGAGGCTGAAAGAGGAGGAGGCACCAGGACCAGGCAACACAGTGAGTTTATTGCATGGGGTGGGGAGGGGTCTGCCCCTCTGTCCAGGGCAACGTAGGAATGTGAAAGCCCAGTTTGCCATCGTGGGTAGGGTGAGGGCACAACCTCTGTTTTTCCTGTTCTGGAAAGCTTCAGTCTAAAAAAGTCAGAAGGGGCTGTCTCTCTACACTTGCAAGCATATTAATCCCTCCCTCTTTTCAGATGACTGCCTATTTCTTAAAATGCTTTCCAGACACTCACAACTGTTCTGTGAGGTTAAGTAGGATAATCACGCCCAATTCAGAGGAGAAGTGACCTCCATGATGGCAGAGGGTATGAGAGGCGGGGACAGAACCAGGGTGTCAGGTGTTGCTTGTTGAGGTCTTGGGCGATTTCTTTTATATTTATTTATTTTTGGCTGTGCTGGGTCTTTAGTGCTGCACTAGCTTTTCTCTAGTTGCAGCCAGCCGGGGCTACTCTTTGTGGCAGTGAGCAGGATTCTCTGCAAGGCGGCTTCTCTTGTTGCAGTTCCCAGGCTCTAGAGCACAGACTCAATAGTTATGGCCCCCGGGCTTTGCTGCTCTGAGGTCTGTGGGATCTTCTCAGATCAGGGATTGAACCTGTGTCTCCTGCATTGGCAGGCGGACTCTAGCACTGAGCCACCAGGGAAGCCCTTCTTTTTCTTTTTTTAGAGAATATTTTTATTTATTTATTTGGCTGTGCTGAGTCTTAGTTGCCGGAGAAGGCAATGGCAACCCACTCCAGTACTCTTGCCTGGAAAATCCCATGGATGGAGGGGCCTGGTAGGCTGCAGTCCATGGGGTCGCTAGGAGTCGGATACCACTGAGCGGCTTCACTTTCACTTTTCACTTTCATGCATTGGAGAAGGAAATGGCAACCCACTCCAGTGTTCTTGCCTGGAGAATCCCAGGGACGGGGAGCTTGGTGGGCTGCCATCTATGGGGTCGCACAGAGTCGGATATGACTGAAGCGACTTAGCAGCAGCAGCAGTCTTAGTTGCGGCACGTGGGATCTTTTCATTGTGGCATGCAGGATTTTTAGCTGCAGCTTGCAGGATCTAGTTCCCCAACCAGGGATCAAACCGGTGCCCCCTGCATTGAGAGCATGGAATCTTAGCCACTGGACCACTAGCCATTTTCTACTAGACCAGGTCTTGGAAAGGGAGAGGTTGAGGGATGGAAAATTTGATGCTTGGGGCAGAAATGTCAAAAGATGACCCTGGGGAGGGTGGCCATGAGAAGGATTCACTTCAGACTGCTGAGTGGCAGAATGAGGACACTGGGCTTTTGGGAAACATTCAGGAGTTCATTCATTTGGGGCACTTTCACTGCCTTACTGTGCCAAGCCCTGTGCTGTGCCCAGGTCAGGGGAGGGACACACCAGAGGTGAATCAAATAGTCCTTGGGTGGCTCAAAGTCGCTTAAGGGTCTCAGACTAGGGCTGAAGACATGATTGGACAGAAAAAGAGGCACAGTGGGTATTGTCACATCTGCTTTCACCCAGAGGCAATAGGATGTCGGAGACAGGCCTTGGGTTCTGAGACTGGGGCCAGACTGGGCGGTCTTCTAGTCGGCCCTTCTGAGCTGTGTGGCTTTGAGCAGCAATAGTAGCAACCACAATAGTCATAGCTGATTTGTATTAAGTGCTCAGTTTACATCTAGCACGTCACTTTACTTCTTTGAACCTGTTTCCTCATCTGTAAAATGGGATGAAGTGGGAGTTAATCTACTTCTCAGGGTTACTGTAGCGCCTGAATGGGACCACGTAGGTGGAAGAGTTTGGGGCTTCCAGGTGGCTCAGTGGTAAAGATTCCGCCTGCTGATGCAGGAGCCGCAGGAGACACAGGTTTGATCCCTGGGTCTGGAACATCCCCTGGAGGAGGAAATGGCAACCCACTCCAGTATTCTTGCCGGGATAATCCCATGGACAGAGCAGCTGGTGGGCTACAGTCCATAGGGTCACAAAGAGTCAGACATGACTGAGCACGCATCACGCAGGTGGAAGAGTTTGGTATGAGCTTAGCTGTGTGGTAACTTTAGTTATCTGTGAGGCCATAAAGGAGTCCCATGTTTTAGAAACACAGAGATGCAGGAGGCTAGTTATCCCTACTGGGGCCAGGTAATGGTTTCAGGGCAGTGGCTGCTCTCTTCACTGAGAAGACACGGGATAGGACCAAGAGTTTGAAGGGCTGAGAGGAGGATAAAAAGGACTTTTCAGGGGGAGGGTAACCTGTGAACGAAAGTGTGGAGGAGGGAAAGTGTAGGGTTTGTTTGCAACACAATGAATGGCTCAGGCTGGCGCCCGCTGACTCATCAAGGATGTAGGCAGGCCCAGATCTCTGACCCTGGGGCCAGCTTCGAGGCACACAGATTTCTTCCCTAACATTATCCCACCTGTGGTTGGGTGAGGAGAGAGGGCTGGAGGGTAAAGCGAGTGTAATTACAGAGCCCTGCTTCTGGGTTTCTCCCACCTCTCTGCGGGATGGTCTGGCAGGAATGTGACCCACCCATCCCTCTGAGCTCCTTAGCTGGGGGCCAGGTTTGGGTGTTTCTGGGGAGTGATGAATCACCAAGCGCAACGGGCTCTGGGGAGCATGTGGTCCAAGCCGGGAGTCAGTCGAGCTTGAAGAACAGGTGGATGGAGGGGAGGACAGGTGCAAGGCTGTGTCCTAGAAGGCAATGGCAATCCACTCCAGTGTTCTTGCCTGGAGAATCCTGGGGACGGGGGAGCCTGGTGGGCTGCCGTCTATGGGGTCGCACAGAGTCGGACACGACTGAAGCGACTTAGCAGCAGCAGCAGCAGGGTTCGATTCCCGGCGAGGCCACAACACGACCTCAACACTTCTCCCTACCCCAACTCTTAGCGACCCCATGGACTGCAGCCTAGCAGGCTCCTCCATCCATGGGATGAATACTTCCAGGCAAGAGTACTGGAGTAGGGTGCCATTGCCTTCTCCGGGAATCGAACCCAGGTCTCCCTATTTCCAAACCATCACTTTGTATCCGGACGTGAGTCCAGTTGCGTGGCTTGCGCGGCAGCTGGAATCCCCGGTACCCCCACTTTCCTTACGGTCCCGCCCAGCGCACCTGCCCCAGGTGAGTCCCGGGAGGGCCCGAACACCGCCGGAAAGCGGCGAGCGGTTTCGGCAGGTGGGGCGGAGCCGGGCCGGGGCGGGGCCGGGGGGCGGGGCCAGTCCCGGGCGCCTGGAGCCGGACAGGAGCCGGCGCCCCTCGGCCCGCACCCCGCGACCCGCGCCGCCGCAAACATGGGGGCCTGTCTGGGCGCCTGCTCCCTGCTCAGCTGCGTGAGTCCTGACCCCGTCGCCTGCCCGCGCCGCCTGCCCCTTCTTCGGGCTCGCACTTTTGTCTTGTCTTCTTCCTCCAAATAGTTTCTTCTTTTTCCTTCCTCCAAACTTGTCTTTCTGGGCCCGCACCCCGCCTCCTCGCTCCTCGGGTACCCCGGCTCATCGAGTCCCCCCACCCCCATCCCGGGCCCACGGGCGCCGGAGACGGCTGGTGTCCGGCGATCGGGTTACCGCGGGGGAAGGGGTGGGGCGCCCTGGGTCGGGGGGAAGGGAGTGTCCTGGGCGGGCGCCCCTCCAGGGAACTGGGGAGACTGAGGCCCAGAGCTCGGGGCGGGGATGGGCGCTGCAGCCCGAGTTGGCCCAACTTGGAGTAGTCCTGGCAGTGCGCCTCTCGTCTGCCTCCCGGACGCTCTCTTTGTGTGCCTGCCTGTCCCTGCCCCTCTCTGCCGGGTGTCCTCTGTTTCTCTGTGTGTCAGTCAGGCTGTCTGTCCCTGCCCGTCTGCCTCAGTTTGTCCCTTTGTATGTGTCTCATATCTGTCCGTTCGTTCGTCCGACTGTCTTTGTCCGTCCGAAGCCTCTTGACATCTGTCATTGTCTGTCTTTATGGTTCCGTGTCTGTCCGGGCTATCAGTTTCTCTGTGCCTTGTCCCTTTTTTTCAGTCTGGCTCAGGCCAGACTCCTGGGCACTTTTCCAGTGAACCCCAGACCTTTCCCTCCTAGGCCCCAGGGCCGAAGTAGGGGGTGGGGAGGAAGATCCTCTCTGCCTTTCTAAGCCGATCTTGAGCGAGCTTGAGTCCGTCTTACGGGTTACGCCAACACCGGCCCAACTCTGGGTGGGGAAACCCAGGACCTGAGGGAGGTTGGGGTGTGTGGGGGCGGGGAGGGACTACCTGGTCGTCTGCTCGGGGACCTGGGGAGCAGCCAGCTTCTGTTGGCGCTGCTGCCAGCAGAGGGGAGGAGTGTCAGCCAGACCCCGGAGGGGAGGCCCTTTCTCCTTTCCCCAGCCCCCTTTCCTTTCCCTCTTCCCTTCATTAAATCTGAGGTTCATTCAGGCAGCCCCCTCCCCCTCTGCCCTACACAAAGAGGAGCCGAGAGGAAGGGGGAGGGGGTTCTGGTGGCTGCTGAATCCCAGACTTAACTTTCCTTTGTCCCCGATGTGTGTGAATGATACGATGGGGGTGTTGGGGCCCACAGCTGGGGATCTAGAGAGATGTACTTTACAGCTGTTTTCTGAGAAGGGTGTCTGCACAGAGAGGCTATAGAGTGGGTCCCTGGACCCTTGTCCCCTCTGGGCCTCCATGTTCCCATCTGTGAAGGGTGTGTGTGTGTGTGTGTGCACGCACGTGTGCATGTGCAGGAGCTGATTCCTGAGGTCTCTTCCTGCCCAGTGACACCAAGGTTTGGGTTGGAGCTCTGGCCCGAAAGGGTTTGCTTCCTGGTTGGGGAGGGAGAGTTTCCTTGGAGTTGACTAGAATTCCTTCTATCTGGGCTAGCCTGGGGGTGGGGGAGGTTGTTGAAAGGAAACCTGCCACTTCCGGGTGCCTCTGTCTCTCCATCTGCCTCCCTCAAGATTTAAAAGTGCCCCGCCTTGTTCTTGGCACACAGTAAGCTCTCCAAACAGGAGCTATTGTTATTATCGTTTTAAAAGGTGGGTGGAGAATTCCCTCTGGAACCAGTTGCTGGTCTCTGAGTCAGGCTCCTGCAATGCTGAATCAGAAGGCACCAGACAGGTCTGCGCCAACCCATGGGTTATAGATGAGGAGGCTGCAGCCCAGAGAGTTTAGCCGACTTGCTTAAGGTTGCACAGTGAAAGGAGGAAGATCTGCACAGTCAGGATTAATATCTGATCCCTAGTCTAGGCTTCTGCCCACGTCTCCCCTCCCTTCATATTCTGGGTGTTGAGGGGCAGGGTTGGCCCAGAGTAGAATCAGGAGGTTCCGGAGATTGCAGGTGTCTAATGTCTGCAAGGGACCTGCCCCTCCTGTTAGGAGCCTCCCCTTGGCATTCTGATGTTTACCGGGTACTTACTGCATGCCAAGTGCTGTGCTGAGCCCTTCACCGGTGCCATTTACCCACCCATCCCACTCCCCCACCACTGTGACAGAGTTAACTTATTTTGCAGATTGTGATACTGATGATAGCCGCCATTGACTAGGTCCTTACTGTAGGCCCAGAATTCAGAGCCCAGCGGTGTAGTGAGCATTCTGTATATATCCTTTCATTTAGTCCTCACAGCAACCCCAGTGAGGAAGTTAACATTATTCACAGCTGAGGAAGCTGGATCAGAGAGAGAAGATGATTTTCCCACAGCCACGTAGTATTAAGTGGTGCTGTTGGGCACTGCTGGATAACCAATAACAGTGTTTCAATGGACACTTGCCTGAGAGGACTGAAGTTCTAATGAGGGGTTGTCAGGCATCTTTAGGGGCAACATTTTGGCATACGTGGGTCCCCTTGGTCAGATGCAAATCTGTCACAGCAAGTAGGGAATGCAAGTGGCTCTTTTATAAAAAAAAAAAAAAGAGTTTTATGTATGTACCTATTTTTGGCTCTGCTGGGTCTTCATTGCTGAATTGCAACTTCATTTCTCTAGTTGCAGAGAGTCAGGCTACTCTCTAGTCACCAAGTAAGGGCTTCTCATTGTGGTGGCTTCTCTTGTTGCTGACGGGTTCTAGGCAAGCGGTCTTCAGTGGTTGCAGCTCATGGGCTCTCGAACGCCGGCTCAGTAGTTTTGGCACATGGGCTTCGTTGCTCCGTGGCATGTGGAATCTTCCCAGACCAGGAATCAAACCCGTGTCCCCTTCATTGGTGGGTGGATTCTTATCCACTGCACAACCAGGGAAGTCCACAAGTGGCTCTCTTGGTCAGTGTTTGTGCTGGACTGAAGGTGAGTCCTGCCTGGCCAGGAGGAGATAAGATAGACCCACTGGGGATGTGAGTCACCAAGCAGGTCAGCACAGGGTGAGTTGGACAGTCAGCAGATACTTAGGTATGGCCTTCTACAGGTGAGGGAGTATGAAAGACCTTCACATCAGACTGGTTGGTCTGGATCCTGGCTTGGTCTATTCTCAGCTGTGTGACTTAGAACCTCTCTCCTTGTCTGTAAAGTGGGGTGCACAGTGGTACCACCTCTCAGCATGTCGGGAGGGTTCTGTGGGACTTAGCCTGCAGCTGGTGTGCAACGGCTGTTCTGTAAGCGCCCGCCAGTAGTAAAGCACCGGACACCACATTTGAGGAAGTGGGGAAGCTGCTGAAACCCATGGCTGTCTGATGGGCTCCAAGCTGCTTCACTGCCCTGCCTGGAAGCCCATTTTATGGCTGAGGAAACTGAGTCCCACAGGGGAGAAAAAAGACTTGTCTAAAGTCATCCTGCCAGCTGGTGGCAGGGGCATGACAGGGCCTTCTCCTCTTCACACTGTGTCGGGGAAAGAAGTGTGCTTGAAATAGTCTTGGGCTGCCCTCTTCTCTCCTGTGTTTTGTCTTGGGAGAAGGCAATGGCATCCCACTCCAGTACTGTTGCCTGGAAAATCCCATGGACGGAGGAGCCTGGTGGGCTGCGGTCCATGGGGTCGCGAAGAGTCGGACATGACTGAGCGACTTCCCTTTCAGTTTTCACTTTCATGCATTGGAGAAGGAAATGGCAACCCACTCCAGTGTTCTTGCCTGGAGAATCCCAGGGACGGGGGAGCCTGGTGGGCTGCCGTCTATAGGGTCACACAGAGTCGGACATGACTGAAGTGACTTAGCAGCAGTAGCAGGGTGGCTCAGTTAGTTCGGGGGTGCCACGGAACCTTGCAGCTTATAGATGCTCCGGCCCTGGGTTTCCTGAGTTCTGAGTTCTCCTTTCTGAGAATCTGGCTGGTGCTATAATTCCACCAGTCTAAGTTCTGGTGCTTCTCCATCGCTGCCTTTCCCCTAGGTGCATTTGGGGAGGGCTATATTGTAATCTGAGTGTAGGAACAGTGTAATAGTCTGCCTTGGCCTTTCACGTTGCATCCCAAGCATAGCCTGTGTTGCTGTCAATCTAGAGATTTTCATCTTTCCTGCTTCTGTACCATTCCATGGGGTCAGTAATCCACCACTGTCTGCTGGTGTGGGGCAAAGAGGTCATTTGCAGTTTCTTGATATTCTGATAAGTTCATGCAACCTAAAGCTTCGTGCCTATTTTAGTTTTTTTTTCTTAATTTAAAATTTTTGTTTTTTTTTTAATAATAAAATCAACTTTATTGGGTATACTTTACATTTAACTATATTTAGTTTCATATACCTATTTAAGTGTTACCAGCACATCTGCTCCATCCAGTAGAGAGATCCCTCTAAGAGGGGAGTATCATGGTGCAGTGATGGGCATTTAGTTATTTTCAGCTTCCCCCTATTGTTTTCCTCATGTGAACAGTGTCACTGTGAACATCCGTGTGTATATGTGTGTGCGGGTGTCTGCTTTTACTCCGTGGACTGATATTTGTGTAGGAAGAAGTTGTGTCGGAGTGATCCCCAGAGGTGGGGAGTGGAGATCAGCATGTATGAACAACTGCAAGGATGCTCCAGAAGCAGCCAGGGTGGGAGGAAGGGGCTGTGTGTATTTCTGTCTCCCAAACCTGGTCTCTCTGGCTACCAGCCAGGTCCTTGGAAACCTGAGATTTCAGGTATCAGAAATACCTGGATTTTGATCTCTAAGAACCAGAGTAAATTGAAAGGCCAGCCTCCCTGACTGCAGTGTGGCAGTTTTTCTTGTGTCTCAAACGTCTCAGATGAAAATGGTAACAAGCCAGAGCCCGGCTTGACCTGGATACTTGGCTACTTGGTTCCTGAGATCAGTGCCTGTTGTTCAGTCGCTCAGTCAAGTCCGACTGCAGCATGCCAGGTTTCCCTGTCCTTCACCATCTCCCAGAGCTTGCTCAAATTCATGTCCATCGAGTTGGTGATGCCATCCAGCCATAACATCCTCTGTCATTCCCTTCTCCTCCTGCCTTCAATCTTTCCCAGCATCAGGGTCTTTTCTAATGAGTCAGCTCTTTGCATCTGGTGGCCAAAGTTTTGGAGCTTCAGCTTCAGCATCAGTCCTTCCAATGAATATTCAGGGTCAATTTCCTTTAGGATTGACTAGTTTGATCTTCTTGCAGTCCAAGGGACTCTCAAGGGTCTTCTCCAACACCACAGTTCAAAAACATCAATTCTTCAGCACTCTGCCTTCTTTATGGTCCAGCTTTCACATCCATACATTATTACTAGAAAAACCATAGCTTTGACTATACGACCTTTGTTGGCAAAATAATGTCTGCTTTTTAACCCCATGAACAGTACCTGTTGGCCTCCCTTGGTTCTCTTGGGCACTGAAGGGACTATTTTCATTGCTGGAGTGTTTTGAAATTGAACGAGACTGCCATCGATGACTTAGCAGACCCTGGTGCAGACAGACTTGATCTCAAACCCCAGCTCCTTGGCTTACTTGCAACGTGACCTTGGTCGTGCCATCTCCCTGAGTTTCAGTTTCCCCGTTTATAAATGGGAGGTTACAACATACTTCATAGTGTCAGTGTGGCTTAGTCTAGACAAAGTGCTCACCAGTGTCTGGGACAGAGTACTACTACTACTACTAAGTCGCTTCAGTCGTGTCCGACTCTCTGCGACCCCATGGACTGCAGCCTACCAGGCTTCTCCATCCCTGGGATTCTCCAGGCAAGAACACTGGAGTGGGTTGCCATTTCCTTCTCCAATGCATGAAAGTGGAAAGTGAAAGCGAAGTCACTCAGTCGTGTCCGACTCTGTGCGACCCCATGGACTGCAGCCTACCAGGCTCCTCCATCCATGGGATTTTCCAGGCAACAGTACTGGAGTGGGGTGCCACTGCCTTCTCCCCTGGGACAGAGTAACTCATCATAAAGGGAAGCCATCACTATTATTACTGCCATCCACTTGCTGTGTGATTTCTGGCAAGTCTATTAATCTCTCTGATCTCTTTATGCTTATAAAACACTATTTCTGTCATTTGCTTATCTTCTCACCACCCCACCCCCCAGGTAGCCATGGATAGGAGTCAGGGCTATGGGCGGGGTTTGCAAGATACAACCAGAAATTGATGGATGGGTGGATTGTTATGATTTGGACCCTGAGGGAGAATTTCATTCTGCAGGCATTTCATTTAGCATCCATGCTGTGCTTGGCTTGTGGGTGAGAGAGATAGGTTACAAGGGGCATTCCCAGGGGCCTTTCCAGTCTGAGGGGAGGAGGGAGGAGACGGGAAGGCAGCTGCACCGCAAGCAGAATGTGCAGTGCCCTGTGGCCAGTCCAGAAAGCGGGGGACAGGGTCTCAGGAGCAAGGGACCCTTTCAGCCTCTCTCCACAAAGCTGGTCACTTAGTAGAAGGCTGTTCCTGTCCCTCTCCTCCTTGGGAGGTGGTGCCCAATGGCCATGGAGGCCCGTTGCTCATAGGAAGAACACCAGGGTCCTGTACGTGGCTGCCAGGCCCCACCAGCCTGGCTGACCTCACTACCCACTTGCTCTCAAAGCTTTGGCCACAAGGCCTTCTTTTCCTTCCTCCACACTCAGCTCCTGCCCACCCCCAGAGTCACTGCAGGCTCTCTTCCTTTTGTCTGGAACACTCTTCGTCTTGGCCAGGAGAGTGAGTCCTCACTGTTCAGCTCTCAGCTTTAATGGCATCCCTTCAGGGCAGTGACTTGCCACCTCCCATCTAAACTAGGTCCCCACCGGTCACTCTCATGACAGCACTTACCATGACAGGTGTAAGGATGTGGTGAGTCACTTTCCTACCCTTGAAAACTCCAGGAGGGTGGAACCTGTGTCTCTTGCCCTCCCAACTCTCACATACCTGAATGAGGAGTCAGAGCTGTTTGGAGGAAGAGAAACAGTGACCCACAGATATCTGGATGTGGGCCCGTTTCCTCCAAGGCTGGGCTGTGGAACTGGCTTCTGTGGGGTGAGGCTACAGCTATGAATGGAGTGGCATCACCAGCCCCTAAGCGATTTCAGCCAACCCCTGGAAGGGAGGGGCTGACAGAGGGCAGAGGTGCCTGAGACGTCTCTGCTGTCCAAACTGGTGCAGCCCCAGGGCGGGAATCCCAACCTCTCATATCCTTCATTCCGTTCATTCAGCAGATGTTGAGTGATCAGCACCTGCTGTTTCTTGAGGTCTTAACATATGTCTGGTACCATGCCAGACACTTTACTCTCATTCAACAGATAGTCCCTGAACTCCCCATGATGTGTCAGGCCTGGTTCCCATTTCTGGCACCTCCCTGGTGAACAAAACAGATAAACCCCCCTGCCCTGGTGGAGCTCACAGGTTAACAGTGAGAGGCAGACACCATGAGTCAATGTGAAGCCAATCAGGTGGTTGTCTAAGTCTTTTGGAGAAAAGCAGGGAAGGAGGACAGGGAGCCTGAGGGAGTTAGAATTTAAAATCCTGATTTTATTTTTAAAACTGCCATGTGAGAACCAGGTACCCTCTGATTTCCATTTTATGAAAGAGGAACCTGAGGTTACGAGAGAGTAAGTGAACTGTATAAGGTTACATGGCTAACTAGCGACAGACTTGGCCTTTTGGATTTTTTTTTTCCACTCTGCTTCATCTGAAATAAGAAACAGTGTGACCTCAGCTCTCTCTCTCCGAAGCCACAGTAACCCCTGAGGATAGATCCAGGTTTGAATCTGCGTTCTGTTGCTTGCTGGCTGTGTGTCCTTGGGCGACCCAGCCTCTTTCCAGCCTTGGTCTGCTTGGCCTCTTCCCTTGGGCTTGAAAGTTAAATGGGGTGACATTGGGGGAATAGGTATCCTTCCGTAGCGTGGCATGGGAGGGCTCTGCGTAGGTTTGGAGATACTGACTGACCAGGCAGCAGGCAGTGGGCCCCAGGAGGATGCTGCGTGCTTGGGCGGGGAAAGGGAGAGGAGGCAGAGAGTAAGGTGCCGTCCCCGCCCTCCCGGCAGGCGTCCTGCCTCTGCGGCTCTGCCCCCTGCATCCTGTGCAGCTGCTGCCCCTGTAGCCACAACTCCACGCTGAGCCGCCTCTTCTTCACGGTCTTCCTCTTCCTCGGGGTGCTGGTGTGCATCATCATGCTGAGTCCTGGCGTGGAAAGCCAGCTCTACAAGGTGAGCTGCCCGCGGGACCTGGCCTCTGGCGAAGGCTCAGCTACCAGGGGGCCCAGCTGATCAAGAGGTGGGCAGGACAGGGAGGGTTTGGAGTGAATCACAAATGAAAACCGGTGGACCGCTGAGGATGAAACCCCCTCCATGTTCCCCAAAGCCTACCTCCCCCTTAGCACCATTTGCACACCCCACCCCCGTCCTGGCACCATCCTTGGCTGTTAGCCCCCCCCCGTCCATAAAGGAACACGATTGTCAATTACCAGGGAACCTGGAGATTCATTTTAGCCAGACGCCCAGTTTTCAAGAAACACCAGTTTGATGTTTGGTGGAACATGTTAGCCTTGAGCCCACGGTGCAACTGCTTATAAAAAAGCCAAAAAGTTAAAAAAAAAAAAAAGAGATGGGCAGGAGTGTCCAGCACACCAATGATCCAAGCTTGACATTAGGGGGTTGTTTCTTCACACTGGGAGGAGGGTTTGATCCTCCTCATTTCTCATAAGCCATGGTCCCCTTGGGGAGTCTCATGAATTGTTACTGCCCCCGTGCCAGACAGTGGCCCAGGGCAGGCTCTCCTCACTTTGATGCATAAGCCCAGTTTTGAGGGTCTTGTCTTCCCTCCATCTCAATATTTCATAGCCAGTGACACAATGAGGCCAGAGGTTCTGACATGGTAGTGTGCACAGAGGCATGAATCCCCTGGGGAGTGTGCTAGAAATGCAGAATCTCAAACTCCACCTTAGAGACTCTAGTTCCATAGGACAGGGGACCTCAGCGGATTCTGATGTAAGTGGTAACAGGAGAGCGCTTTGGAAAATCCTGCCATGGACAGTGTGGTATAGTCCTGAGGTTGTGAGATGATAGTAGGGAAATTAACAAGATCTAACTGGATGTCTGTCCCTGGGGGGCTCACTCACGGGACTTGAGCGGCAAAGGTGGGTGGGAATGGAGATGGGTGGTGGATGGAAGTGGGAGGGACAGACTGCCGTCTAGCCCAGGCCTCCTGGGAGAACCTCTTGCCTTGGTGTGGGGAGGCCTGGGCAGAGTCACCTTGGGTTCTGGGTGGGGTGGGGTGTTCCAGCTGCTCTGTCTGTCTCCACAGCTGCCCTGGGTGTGTAACGAGGGGACCGGATCCCACGTCGTCCTGCAGGGCCACATCGACTGTGGCTCCCTGCTCGGCCACCGCGCCGTCTACCGCATGTGTTTCGCTATGGCGGCCTTCTTCTTCCTTTTCTCTTTGCTCATGGTCTGTGTGCGCAGCAGTCGAGACCCCAGGGCTGCCATCCAGAACGGGTGAGGAGGGGGCCCCACCTGCACCCTGAGGCCCTCCCGCAATGGATTTCCCCATCCTCGGCCTGTCTCCAGATCCCACCTTCAGACTGAGAAGCTGCTGAAGGCAGGAGGACACAGCACAGAGATCAGTTCATTGAGCAATACCCATTTCTCAGATGAGGAAATAAAGCCCAGGAAAGACAATACATGCCTACGGTTTCACAACAGTTTAGTGCCACAGAATCCCGGGTGGCCATCCTCACCCCTAATTGGTCCTTCCCTCTGCCCCTTGGGACTTTTTTTAAGGCCAGGACAGACTCTCTGTTTCCATCAGATCATCAGAAAGTCCCTGCCATCTCTCCCAGTACCTGTCCTGTGGGGGTGGGATTCTGGGGGGCCAGCTTTTCCTCTCCCCCTATTCAGCTCTAGTCTGACCTACCCATTTCTGCACCGTAGGTTTTGGTTCTTTAAGTTCCTGATTTTCGTGGGCATCACCGTGGGCGCCTTCTACATCCCCGATGGCTCCTTCTCCAACAGTAGGTGGCCTTGGTGGGAAGGGATGGGGGCTACCAAGAGGAACAAGCACTGGTGGGTACTGCTGTTTGCACCCAGGAGACAGGACTCTGGTGCTTGGCCATGTGGCCTTTGGGCAATTCTGGGGGTTAAGGGGACCTGCCTTGATACCCAACCCTAACCCTGCTACAAAGCATCTCTGTGTGTGGCCTGGGGCTCCCTGAGGGAGGGGACATCAATACGGGGTGTGGCATGAATGACTGTTGAATGTATGAAAGTGAGCGTGAGAAGAGACCCTGCAGGGTGCCTGCCCTAGGCTGCTGCCCCACGGCCGGACCCCCTTGCTTCCCTCCCCTCTCCCCACCCAGTCTGGTTCTACTTCGGTGTCGTGGGCTCCTTCATCTTCCTCCTCATCCAGCTACTGCTGCTCATCGACTTTGCGCACTCCTGGAACCAGCGGTGGCTGTGCAAGGCCGAGGAGTGTGACTCCCGCGCCTGGTACGCAGGTCAGTGTTACCCCGTGGCCTCGTGCAGGCGCTGAGCTAACTGAGGAGGGGGTCCCTGAAGGACGGCGACCTGGAGGGCATCTCAGGCTGCCTCCTGCCTTAGGACAGGAACGGAGCCGTCCATGGCAGATGGAGAGAAGGGTATGTGTGGGCAGGGCGGCTGATCCGGGCGGCTGAGGTGGGTCAGATGAGAGCTGCGCTGGAGGGCCCTGGAGGGGGCCGGTGGGGCAAGCCCTGCAGAATTGACCACACCCAGCCAGACCAGACTTCAAATCACCCCTGGTTATTGAATCCCCAGTAGCAGAATGGGTCCTTTTTCAGATCGATTTTCTGAATCGGTCGAGAAGAAAGGCTCACTTGGGGTTGGTTTGGTTGTCACACCTCCCTGATCACCACGCATCTAGTTCACGCTTTGAAAGACTGTTCTCTATTCATTGTCTTTATATTTATGGTGACCTTATTTGTGGCACGTGAATCATTTTAGTTCAGGGTAGGGTGGGTGCTCAGGAAGACTGGATGAGGATGGAAGTTTAGCAGGCACTCCTTGGAGGAGGAAGCTGGGACCCGAGACCAGATGACTGCCCGACGAGGGATGGGGGTCCTTGTGCCTCCAGACCCACCTGCTGCTGCCCCTCCCTCCCAGGCCTCTTCTTCTTCACCCTGCTCTTCTACGCGCTGTCAATCACGGCTGTGGCGCTGCTGTTCGTCTACTACACCCAGCCCGGTGCCTGCTACGAGGGCAAGGTTTTCATTGGCCTCAACCTCACTCTTTGTGTCTGTGTCTCAATCGTTGCTGTTCTGCCCAAGATCCAGGTGAGAGCCCTGCCTGTCTCTGCCTAACCTGAAACCAGGCCCCTCGGTGTGTGGGATTTCTTGTAGGAACCTTGGGGGCTGGGAGCCGGGTCTCTCCATCACAGAGGCTGGGGCCAAGAGCGTGGGCTCCCAGGTCAGCCTCCCTGGGTGAGAGTCTCGACTCTTGCATTTAGATGCTGACTGTCTTTGGGAAAGTGCCTTAACCTCCCTGTGCCTCTCTCATCTCAGATGTTAAATGGGGACAATAACACTTTTTGGAGTTATTCTCAAATGGAGACCATGTTTGTGAACACAAAACAGTGCCTGGCTTATTGATATCCATCAGGCATTGGCTGCTGTTGTCATTATTTCAGTGTTATCAGTTTTTATGCAAATCAGGAGAATATTAGGAAAGGTCACTAAGTGACCTCAAGAAGTGGTGGTAGAAGGTGCACTTCCAGTTTCCAGTCTCAGACTGTCTGGGATAATGGGTGGGGGCTGCCAACGCCATCTTTTGTTCTTCAGAAAGGAGATCTTCTGAGTCCAGTGGTATTTCATTTTGGGATATCAGCCCATCAGTGGTTTCAGAGGTAGCTTAGATAGTCTTTGAGGGTCCTCAGCAGAAAGGTTGGGAACCTTCCTTTGGGCCAGAGCTTCCTTTTGCCAGTGAGAAATTGGAAGCCCAGAGAGGGTGATGCATCTGTTCCAGGTCACACAGCAATCAGTACTCATTCAGCAAATACCTCTTGGGCACCCACTGTGTGCCAGGCACTCTTCTAGATGTTGGGAATACAGCTGTGAGTAAGAGGAGGAATGATAATAGCTGACAGTTAACAGCATCTATTATGTCATTCAGTCCTCGCACCATCATCATCCCCACTTTCCAGATGAAGAAATAGAGGCTTAAAGGAGGAAAGGGACCTTGTCTAAGGTCACATGGCTAGTAAGGGGTGGAACTGGGGTTTGAACCCAGGCAGACTGGCTCCAGAGCCTGTGCTATTAATCGTAGAGTTCAGATTCATATTTTCAAGTGTGAGTGTGTGTGTGTGTGTGTGTATGTGTGTGTGTATGTATGGTGGGGACTGGGAAGGAACAAGCCAGGTGAGGAAATGAGGCCAGGTGAGATAACTTTGGGTAGTAAGTGCTATGTAAAGAAATAAATGGAATGGGGGCTGAAAGGGAGGTGGGCTGGCAGGGCCAGGGCTTCTGCAGTCAGGGTTTTCAGGGCCTTCTGGGGGTTCTTGTTTAAGCGGAAGCCTGAATTCTAGAGCGGCTGCCAGTGCAGAGATGTGAGGGAGTAGCATGTTGGGAGGAGGGCATGGTGAGTGCAAAGGCCCTGAGGTTGGCAAGGACTAGGTGGAGGCTGAGACAGAGAGGTGGCCGCTGTGGCTGAGGAGCAGTCAGCAGGGAGGAGGTGGCGGGGACGGGGCGGGGCAGGGGGGGTGGCCAGGTGAGGACAGAGGTGGGGTAAAGGGAGGAGAGCTTTATCTCGAAGTGTGAAGAGATGCTGCCCTTGAAGGGTTTTCTCGGTGGGGGAACAAGTCAGTTAATTGGTTAAGAGAAAAAATTAGGGCTTCACCTTTGGATGGGCAAGGTTGGGCAGTAGGTGGCCCAGATGGTATGTTCTCCCAAAGGGTGTGGGGTGGGATGGTGCCAGGGTGGTGGGGGTTTCTGAGGTCCCCCACTTGGGTGTGAGTGGGCTAGGTGGGGGTGGGGTGGGGTGTACCGGGTTTGGCAGGAGTCACACTGATGGGCCGCTCTCACCAGGATGCCCAGCCCAACTCGGGTCTGCTGCAGGCCTCGGTCATCACTCTCTACACCATGTTTGTCACCTGGTTGGCCTTGTCCAACGTCCCCGGTGAGTAGACGCCTGGGTTCCGGGAGGCCTGGTCTTCTTCCTAGGCTGGGGACCTTCAAAGATGTCAGGGACCCCAGCCCCCACCCATTCCAAGACTCAGTCCTTCTGGGAGGGGGGAGGACCCCATCATTCCTGGAGCTGTCTCTGTTGTTTTGTCTAAGTGCTGTCGCCAGGACTTGGACGGTTGGTTGTGTGCCTGTCTGTCCATCTGAGCCCATCTTCTGGGCTCCCTGGCTGCTCAGACCTGGTCTGCGTGGGCTGAGGGTGACCATGCTCCCATCCCCAGATCAGAAATGCAACCCTCACCTGCTGACCCACTTTGGCAACGGGACGGTCCTGGCAGGCCCCGAGGGCTACGAGACCCACTGGTGGGACGCGCCGAGCATCGTGGGTCTCGTCGTCTTCATCCTGTGCACTGTCTTCATCAGGTAAGCAGAGGGTGGGGGTAGGGGCTGGTCTCTGGGAAGGAATCATGATTGGGAGCCCTGAGCCACAAGTGACGGGAGGGTGTGGGAGCCAGGACACCAAGCTCAGCAGGCAGTGCTTTCTCAATGTGATGGAATGGGCTGGAATCCAGGTCTTCATTCACTTTTTTTCAAGATATGTGTTGAGTCTTCAAAATTGTATATGTGTCTCAAACTATTCAATATAGTTAAAAATGTCAAGACCTCATTATAGAAAAGCAATGATAAAAAATCATCACTGTTATTTTTATTATGAAAAGGAGGCAATAGTTAACCCTACTTACTTAAAATGAATAAAAGGAAACCAAATGTAACAGCAGGTGAGCATTACTGCAAACACTATATAATACGTGGGATGAGCCTTTGCAGTACTAGATTCTCCATACATGCTTACCGAAATGGCAGATAAACAATCAGAATAACAGGGGCCGTTTATTTGGTGTGTACTCTGCAAGACACAGTGCTAGGAGGTCACAGTGATATTCCATTTAATCCTTACCAGCCCTGTAAGGGAGGTACTGTTACCTCTGATTTTATAGACAAGGAATCAGGGGCTCAGAGAGGTTAAGTGTCTTGCCCAAGGTCACACAGGAAGTAGGGGAGAGTCAAGGCAATTTGTTAACTCCAGGGCTGAGGGCCTAACCACCAGGTCACCGGCTCCCAAGGCTCAGGGACCCTGGTGCCCATGGTCACTGAGACCAGTGCCATGGTGTGTGAGGCCCCCTGGCACTGCCCAGTTGCTCACCTTGGTGGTGATGGTCCAGCAGCTGTGCCCACATTCTCCCCCCACCTCCCATAGTCTGCGCTCCTCAGACCACCGGCAGGTGAACAGCCTGATGCAGACGGAGGAGTGCCCGCCTGTGCTGGACGCCACGCAGCAGCAGCAGCAGGTGGTGGTCTCCGAGGGCCGGGCCTTTGACAACGAGCAGGACGGTGTCACCTACAGCTACTCCTTCTTCCACTTGTGCCTGGTACTCGCTTCTGTCCACATCATGATGACACTCACCAACTGGTACAGGTGTGTGGACGGAGCCTCCCTGCCCACAGCGTGTGTGCCACATGCCTTCCCTCCGGCCCTGTGCTGGGGCTTTCCTGGCCCCTGCTCAAGACTTGGGCAAGGAGGTGTCTCTCTAGGACCCTCCAGGGAGCCTGCCCCATCTCTGCCTCAGTTTCCCTGCCAGTGCCTGGTCTGCTCAGTAGCTGGTACCTTCGCTGAGTGCCTGAGAAGTGGGGCTCACGGGAGGTGAGGCTAGGCCTGGGCAGGGCAGACCAAGTTTGCAGATCAGGCGTAGTGTTTGGGGTTGTGGGATCACATTTGGGATTCATGGTTGGAGGGTTAGGAGCAGGGTGTGGGGTCAGAATCAAAGTCACAGGGTCAAGAACAGGGTCATGAAGTTGAGAGTTGGGACTGGGGCCATATAAAGTCACAGATTTGGTCATTTGGTTAAAATTGGAGTTTCAAGGCCAGAAAGCCAGGACTGAAGCAGCCAAGTCAGAGAGCGAAGATCAGAGTAACAAGGTTAGAGGCCAGGACTCCGGGGACAGGGCCAAGGGTCAGAATTGAGGTCAGAGACACCAGAACCGTAGTCATAAACTCAGGCTTGGGATTATGGGATTGAGGTTCAGAGTCAAGACTAAAGTCAGGTGCTTCAGGGTCCCAGAGTCAGGGACCAGGGACGAGGCCACAGAATCAGGATCACAGGGTTAGTGACCAGAGTCAGGTCACAATATTACACCAGGACTAGGGTCAGGGTTGAAACTGAAGTCAGGGTCAGGTCTACAGTACAAGGTCAAGAACTGTATTTGGGGTCTTAAGGCCTGAAGCTGAAGCTCCAGTTCTTTGGCCACCTGATGCAAAGAGCCTACTCACTGGAAAAGACCCTGATGCTGGGAAAGACTGAAGGCAAAAGGAAAAGGGGGCTGCAGAGGATGAGATGGTCTGACTCAACGGACGTGAATTTGAGCAAACTCTGGGAGATAGTGGAGGACAGAGGAGGCCTGGCATGCTGCGGTCCCTGGGTTTGCAGAGTCAGACTTAGCAACTGAACGGCAACCACAACAAGGCCAAGTGTCAAATATATCAGAGATAGGACTAGAGCTACAGGGTAAGAGCCAGAGGTGAAGTCAGGGGTCACAACTGGATCCTAAGGTCGGGGCCAGGCTCACTGGGATGATGGTGTGTTCCAGACCTGGTGAGACCCGGAAGATGATCAGCACATGGACTGCCGTGTGGGTGAAGATCTGCGCCAGCTGGACGGGGCTACTCCTCTATCTGTGGACCCTGGTAGCCCCCCTCCTCCTGCCCAACCGCGACTTCAGCTGAGGCAGCCCCCTGCAGCCAGTCCAACCTGGTGCCTTGGGGCTGGTGATGGCAGGCTGAGCCCCCACCCGCCTCCAGGGCTTGCCCCTGAGCTGGGCCCCTCTGTTCTTAGTGCCTTCAGGGAGGACGAGCATCAGATCCCTCCCTGCCACTGTCCCCAGCTCTCCACTTGAGCTGCCGCCTCCTTCCCCTTGCCCCTACTTGCCTACATTCACCCTCTTGCGAAAAAAGGGCCCCTTGTTCTAAGGCTCCCCAGGAGAGGGTCTTGAAGGAGAGAAACACTGAGAGCTGCTCAGAGCGGAAGTGCTCACTGCGATGGGGTGCCTGGCACTGAGGCCCCGGTCTTCCTGACCACGCACCCCGGGACGGCCCATCCCCTTCCTGGACTCCGTGCCTTACTGAGTCTCGCAGACTCCGCCAATAAAGAAGCCAGTGCGTGTGCCTCCCGTGTCTTTGCCCTTTCCCCCTCTAGGTGGGCCCCTTCCTGATTGGGGACCACTCTGGCGGCTGGGAACAATGTCAGGGCAGAGGGGGCTGAGGAGCCAGACCATGGGGGACCTCAAAGGTCAGACAGAAGGGTCCTGGCTCTGCGACTCGGTCATGGAGAGCCTGAGGGTGGGGTTATAGAGGAAGGAGGGGCTTTGGGGAAAGGGAGCCTTGGGGGGTCAGAAAAGGGGGCCCTGGAGCGGTGTTAAGTGATGAGGCCAGAGTCAAGTTGTGGGGGAGGGGGTCATGTGGGTGGCTGAGAGGCTGCCTCTCATCTTACCAGCGCCCACCCGAGGTCTTCCAGGCTCTGCTGGAGCACTTGTAACCACGCTCCACTTGTTGCTGTAGACTTGGCACCTGCTCTGGGCCCCAGGGTGCAGTGGGGAAGAGTATGTCCTCTAACGTTGGCCAAGCTGGCCCGGATCTGCTGAACTGCAGAAGCCATTGGGGCTCCTGTGGGCTTGGGCAAGTCATTCCCCTATAGGCCCTGGCTCCTCATTCAGCAGATGGAAAAGGCAGCTGTCGGGCTCAGATGAAACAGCCTGCTCATCTCTGAAGGCACACGACCAAGTGCAGGGGGATGAAGAAGCTCCTGGCTGGGGGCCCCTGAGTCTGGTTCTTGCCCTCGTGATGTCCATCGCCAGGTCATTGGCCCCTTCCATTTGTGGGGATAACAGATAGATACTGATGTGTTGGGGTAGTTCACTGGGGGCTGGGATGTGGTTGGCCAGGGACACGGGCCAATTCTAAGGAGCTCTAAGTCTGGGGGGGCAGCATCAGTGCATGCGGGCCCCAAGCAGGTGAAGCCAAGGCACCTGTCAGTGGGAGTCGGCTGGATCAGGAGTGAAAATGCCCACGAGAGAGAGGACATGGTGTGTGAGCCAGAAAAGGAGAGCAAGGTGTTCAAAGACCAGTGAGAAAGTAGGGAGGCTGGTGTGCCCAGAGTGTGTGAGGGTCAGGAGCGGGTGTGGGCTTTGGAGAGATGGGCTGGGCCTGAGTCGCACAGGAGACCAGATAATGTTCTCAGGGTAGAGGGGAGCCATGGAGGGTTTCTGAGCAGGGGAGAGGTGGTGAAGGTGTGAGTTGTTACAGAGGTGGTGCCAGAGGGTACAGAGCAGAGCAGTGACATGGTCAGATGGTTATTCTGGGAAGATTTTCTGGGATGAAATGGAGAGTGCAGCCGCTGGCGGCAGGTACCAAGACCCGGGGCAGAGGCGGTGGGAGCCTGGAGTTGGGCAGGGGTCTGAGGAAGCCTCCTCTCACCCCTGAGACACGCCTTAATGGATGCTTTTGTCTCTGGTAGCTTTCAGCTGAAGGAGACCCCTCTCCATGGAGCAGCCTAGCCTTCCTCCCCACAACACAAAAGATTTCATTTCTTTCCGTATTTCAACTTAGGGAGAAAAAGCCCACATTGTGCTCCTGATAACCTTTTTCAAGCGTTTGTCGAAGTGGGCACTTTTATTCTTTTTATCTCTGTTGCTCAGTTATTCATTCAACAAACACATACTGAGCATGAGTTGTCCTGGGGTCTGGGCTGGGCTGGACCTGGCAGGGAAGGAGGCAGGAGTGAAGAGCCTGAATGTTGGTAAAGGAGCTCCAGGCCCCAGTTTGGCTCTGAGAAGCCACTTCTGATCCCCCCGGGTGGGGAGGGCTTTTCCTCCATGTTCGCTCTGCCCCTGTTCTCTCTGAGGAGACGGTGGTCATCCTCCACCAGCTGGTGGTCAGTGTGGTGTCAGGTCTGAGCCACTGCCTGCCCAGGGCTTGGAAGTCCACTCGGCCTTTTGGCCCGTTTTCTGTATCCCCCTCATCCCCTGCTGCAGCACCGTGGCTTTCTCCCATCCTCCCCCACCTTTCCTAATTCTCCATCACCTCCTTCCTCAGGTCCTTCCTATTTTTCTTCATATCCTCTCTCCCCTCTCTCCCCTCTCACTCTCCTTTGTCACTTTCTTGGTCTGTGGGGCTGGGCTGGGCTTCCCTGCTGGACTGCTCATGAGGAAGTGGCTGATCCCAACCCCCAGGGCCTATGCTCCGTCCCTGGACACTTGTTGCCCAACACCTGGGCTGCGGTCCCTGCAGAGATACCAGCCGCAGCCTCAGCCAGCCTGCCCTGGAGCAACCTTGGACCCAGTTTTGGAACAAATATCTGGGCAGAGTGAAGGCAGAGCTCACAGATCACATGGGGAAACAGGCAGGGTGGTAGGCTGGGAAGGGCTCTGACTCCAGTTCTGTCTCCACAGCTATCTCGTCACTATCTCACCGCCTGAACTTAGGCAACACGGTTGTTCTCTGTGGTCCTCCATTGCAGCTTCCGTAAAACGGCAGTAGTAGCTGGTTTGTAAACCACAAAACATGGTGCTTTCATGAGCCAAACACTGTGGTTAACCAACAGACATTCCCAAAACCCTCTTCCTTTCCTGCCTCCTCACAAAGGTGAGGAAAGTCAACTGTCACTTTGCAGCTTCCCTGAGAGTTAGGAGTGGGTACCTGAAAATACTGGGCTTCCCAGGTGGTGCTAGCGGTAAAGAACCTGCCTGCCAATGCAGGACATGTAGGAGACGCGGGTTTGATCCCTGGGTGGGGAAGATCTCAAGGAGGACATAGCAACCCACTCCAGTATTCTTGCCTGAAGAATCCCATGGACAGAAGAGCCTGGTGGGCTACAGTCCATGAGGTCTCAGAGTCAGACATGACTGAAGCGACTGAGCATGCACACACGTACCTGAAAATATTCTGGCTAATTAGACCCAAGCTCGGTTTAGGCCAATGCCTCAACTTGCAGTGTGGAGGACAAAACTTAGGGGAGGACGCAACTCCTCTGGCTTTGCTTTTCCCATCAGCAATATAAGGAAGTAAGACTAAACTACTGGACAGTTAAAGCCTGTTCTCCTACTTTGGAGGAATGGCCCTCAGAAGCTCTGGTCCAGGTCCTCACAGAATAAATGCCTGTGATGGCTTCTTTGCTAATGCCTCCTCCTTCTGGTCTTGAGGGCCTGTTACTTCTCCAGTTGTGTGTGGCCCATCACACGTGCACACGTGCACACATGCACACAAGCATGTACACACGTACACATGTAACCGACAGGCACAAATGCACACATATGTAAACATATACACAGCACACATACATGCACGGACACATGCATGCACGCAATCATGCATACAATGGACTGTCACTCGTATCCATTCACCCCTCCTCTCTGGACCTGCTCTAGTGCGGGAGCTAGAAAGCTGAAAACACGTTTCCCAGACTCCCTTTCACTTAAAACTAGAGTTCTGGGTGTGACTTAGCTTCAGCCAATTGGAAGCGCGTACATGACCTTTGGAAGGTGGAAGTGAGTTTCTGCAGGCAAGCATTGTCTACAGATGTTTGTTTTTTTCTTTGGCTGTTTCCAGCTTGTGGGCACCAGGTTTCGAGACAGGGCTGGGCAGTGCTGTTGGCAGTGGGTCAACTGGTGGTGCCAATCCATGGTGACAGGCATGGCGTGACTCTGCAGTGGTGACCGCAGGGGCTCCCTGATCCTGGTGGCTTCAGCAGGGGTACACAGCGAGGGCAGCTATCTTGGTAACCTGGTTCCATGGTGTGATTTTGGGAGTCAGTCCTGAAAGCTCAGTCTGAAATTTGTTTATTTCAGGTCTTTTATTTAGGGCTTCTCTTGGGGCTCAGATGGTGAAGAATCTGCTGGCAATGAAGGAGACTTGGGTTTAATCACTGGATGGGGAAGATCCCTTGGAGAAGGGAATGGGAACCTACTCCAGCATTCTTGCCTGGAGAATTCAATGGACAGAGGAGCCTGGCAGGTTACAGTTCATGGGTCGCCAAGAGTCAGACATGACTGAGCAAGTTGCTCAGTCATGTCCGACTCTTGGCGACCCATTGAGGGCAGGAGGAGAAGGGGACGACAGAGGATGAGATGGTTGGATGGCATCACCGACTCATTGGACACAGGTTTGGGTAGACTCCGGCAGTTGGTGAGGGACAGGGAGGCCTGGCATGCTGCGGTTGGTTCATGGGGTCACGAAGAGTTGGACATGACTGAGTGACTGAACTGAACTGAACTAAACACCCTGTAATAGATTCTTTTCAGTTTAAACTAGCTACAATATTTACTTTCTGATCTCTGTACCTAAATCTTTCAGGTCTTGCCTCAAATGTCCTGACCCTCAAGTTAGACTGAGTCCTCTGTTAAGTGCTTCTCATTCTCCAGTGACACTTGACATCTGACCAATGTCTGTTCTCTCAGAGCCTGGACAAGTCCACTTCCTCTCAACAGATTTAATTGCTCTGTTCTTGGTGCTGGAGATAACAGCCCTTCACACTGTGGAAATGAATAAAGGTAACCTCACGGCTTGGAGGGCTTCCCTGGTGGCTCAGCAGTCAAGAATCCACCTGCAATGCAGGAGGCACAGGAGCTGCATGTTCAGTCCCTGGGTCAGAAAGATCCCCTGGAGGAGAGCATGGCAACCCACTCCAGTATTCTTGCCTGGAGAATCCCATGGACAAAGGAGCCTGGAAGGCTGCAGTCCATAGGGTCGCACAGAGTTGGACATGACTGAAGTGACTTAGCACAGCACAGCACAGCTTGGAGTTGGGAGGCCAGAAGAGGGAGCTCTAGCAGTACCATTCCAGGTCAATTACAGAACACTCTTCAATGGGGAAGAATCATCAATTACAGGCCCCAACAGGAAAAGATGTACATTGCATCTCCTAGAATAGTGGTCCCCAAACTTGTTGGCACCAGGCACTGGTTTCAGAGGACAATTTTCCCATGGACGAGGTGAGGGTGGGGTGGGGTGGTTTGGACGTTAATGCAAATAATGGGGAGCAGCAGTGGAAGGTCCCCTCGCTTGCTGTATGTGGGGTTTCCAACAGGCCTTGGAGGGTTATGTCTGTAGCCTGAGGCCTGGGAACTGACTCTTGTCCTAGAAGAAATCAACTATGGGGACTTCCCCTGGCAGTTCAGTAGTTATGACTCCATGCTTCCAGTGCAGGGGGCACAGGTTCGACCTCTAGTTAGGGAAATAAGATTCCGCATGCTCTGTGGCCAAAAAAAAAAAAAAAAAAAAAAAAAGAAATCAACTACTCCAGCAACTCAGCCAATGAGAAACCATCATCACCATAACTCTCACTTTTTTCCAGTGTACTTTGGTTCAAAACAACCCCACCTAGTTTTCTTCTTTATCTCTGTAAGGTAAAGCTCCTTTCCTTTGTTGGATTTGCCTGTGCTTTTTGCTGTGGCTTGCTTATCCGGAATTGCAGTTCTCTGTTCTTCCCACATAAACCCACCATTGCTGATAAAATAGCTGAATGTTTGACTTTTAAGTTCAATAATGTGATGACACAAAGTAGGGGCTCAGTAAACATTAAGGAAACACACGAGCAGGTCAACAGATTCCCAGGTGGGGCTGGTGGTAAAAAAGCCGCCTGTCAATGCAGGAGACTTAAAAGATGTGGGTACAATCCCTGGGTGGGGAAGATCCCCTGAGGAGGGCATGGCAATCCACTCCAGTATTCTCGCCTGGAGAATCTCATGGGCAGAGCAGCCTGGTGGAATAGAGTCCATAGGGTCGCAAAGAGTTGGACACGACTGAAGCAACTTAGCACACACACAGGCAACTTCAGATAATGAAAAGCATTCTGAAAATAGAACGGAGGAAAGGAACGGATGGAGAGCTGGAAAACTGTCTTCCTGAGCCAGGGTTAGGAAGGAGTTGGAGGAAACCTCTTTGAGGGAGTGACATTTGAGTTGAAACCTGAAGGAGAAGAAGGCAGGTAGAGGAGGGAGGGCCTGGGGGAGAGAATTCCAGGCAAGTGTACGGGCCCTGAGGCTGGAAGGAGCTTGGAGTGTTTGAGGAACAGCTGTCAGGACAGGGTGGGCTGGAGAGGAGTGGGCGAGAGGGGAGGGGATGACATAGGATTGGTTGCATCAGATGGGGCCTTGGAGATCATGCTAAAGTATGAAAATAAAATCACATTTAAATGATTTAATTCATATATTTAATCACATTTCTGTATCTAAAATCAGAAGCCCTTAAGCAGGGTATTATGTGACTAGTTTGTTTTATTTTTAAAAATATTTATTTTTATTTATTTATTTGGCCGCACCAGGTCTCAGTTGAGGCACATGGGATCTTTAGTTGTGGCATGCAAACTCTTAGTTGCGGCATGTGGGATCTAGTTCCCTGACCAGGGATTGAACCCAGGCCCCCTGCACTGGGAGTACAGAGTCTTAGTTACTGGACCACCAGGGAAGTTCCTGGTTTATGTTTTAAAAGACAGCAGGATTTAAGGGGTGGAAGAAGGTCAGAGTCAGAGCAGGGTGGCCATCTGGGAGATGACCAGAGTAGTCAGGGAATACATGCATGCCTACATGCTAAGTCGCTTCAGTCGTGTCCAACTCTGTGCGACCCTATGGACAGCAGCCCACCAGGCTCCTCTGTCCACAGGATTCTGTAGGCAAGAATACTGGAGCGGGTTGCCATTTCCTTCTCCAAGTCAGGGAAGGAGGTGGCTAACTAGGGTGACAGCAAAGGAGATGGTGTAACGTGAGCTGAGCTGGGCAATGTTTTGGAGGAAAAGTCAATAGAAATTGCTGATAGGTTAGACAAGGGGGTGTGAATAAAAAGAGAAGAATCAAAGATGAGTCCCGGCTTTTGACCTGACCAGCCGGGTGAATGTCATCTATCGCAGTGTGGACGACTGGAGTTGGATTCAGAGAGGAGAGGGGACATCACGTTTCCGTGTGGGATGTTAGAACATCCAAGGGGAAATGTTGAGAGACTGAGTAGTTCAGGCGTTGGGAGCAAGGGCTCCGGAGCCAGCCTGGCTGGGTTGGGTCTCTGACCATTTAATAACTGTATGGCCAAGTTACTTTAGTCTACTTTAAAACAATCCCTTACTTTTATCATCTGTAAAACGAGAGTAATTACGGTACTCATTTCATAGGATTAATGAGGTCTGAAATGAGTGAATTTATGTGCAGTGCTTGGGACAAGTATGTATTATATGTGTTATTGTTATGATGATGAGGCCAAGCCAGCAGTTATTAATAGATGTGAGTCTTAAGCTTAGGAGAGAGGCCAGGGCTGAAGCCAATGACTTATGAAAGATACATGTGTGGTTGCTAGACTGGATGATTCTTCCTGGGGGTGAATAGAGAAAAGCACATGGACATGCATGCTGTTGTGTTCACCACTGTGTCCCCAGTACCTCACACAGTCTGTATATAGTAGATGTTCCATGAATATCTGTTGAGCGGATGAATTTCCTTCGACAGAAGACTCCTCTGCTGGCTAGACTGACAATGCCTGACCATGTCAGTCTCCCAGAGGGAGTCCCCCCTTCCCTTGGCCACAGAACATGGAACCTTTTCAGGCACTTGGGCCCTTTCACCGCTATACTCCCAGGGCTCAGCACAGGGCCTGGCACACAGTAGGCCCTCAGTGAATCCCAGCAGTAGTTGAAAGAGTAAAAGGATACTTACTGATGTGCCTATCTCAGGGGTGGTCACAGAGTGAGCCTGGCCTTGGAATCTGTGCGTGAACTTGACTGTTGGCACCTGGCAGCCACACCACCCCATTCTGTGCTCTTGCTGGGTTCCTGGTCTCTAAGCTCAGGAGCTAGACGTTCCAGATTCTTCTACCGGCAAGATTATGAGTACAATTCAGAGTGTTTGAAGAAATATGCTCACATGATATTTGGAAGGTGGAAAAGGGTGGAATCCGTCCTTCTTCCATTGGTAGCCAGGATAGATGTCTGAGTTTCTGCAGGTGAGTTTTCACAGCGACTGGATGACTCCATCTCCCTATCAGTCTCCCACCTCGGGTCAGCAGGGGCAGTGCTGACTGCATCGTGGGCCAGGATGTCCTGTAGTTCTTGACTCCAGGTACCAGCACCAACATTCTAACTCTTTATATCTAGCTATGCAGTGACTCTTGACCTTAGAAGCTGGTGGCATCTCCTATCTTTACTCCTGATTCCCTCTTTGCAAACACCTAATTCTCTATGTTAAATTCCTTTCTGCTTGAAATTCCTAGAGTGGCTTTTGTTTTCTGGATGGAACTTTGGTTGCTATAGCAACCTTCAGGGAGTCACAGGTTTGTGTTACAGAAAGACCTGGGACTCTGGAGCCAGGCAAGACTGGATTTTCATCCAGGCTTGTCCATTTTTTAGCTGTGTCAAGTTTGGGGAAGTCACCTCATCATTCTTTGCTTCAGTCTCTCCATCTCTAAAATGGCTAGAAAATTAAGTAGTTAATAATAATAATCACTTATTGAGTATATAATATAAAATGAGGACTTTTCTAAATGCTTTGAATATATTAATTCATTGCATGTTCCTTAATAACGGCCATGGTCGGATTTTAGATACTTAAAATTTTTAAATTGAGGTAAAATTCATATAACAGGAAATAAACAATTTTAAGGTATATGTTTCAGTGACATTTCATACATCCACAAGGTTGTGCAATCATCACCTTTATTTAGTTCCAAAATACTTTCATTTTCCCCAAAGGAAATCCTATCTCCATTAATCAGTCACTCCCTATTCCCTCCTCCCCTCAGCCCTTGGTAACCACTAATCAGCTCTTTGTCTCTATGAATTTATCTATTCTGGACAATTTGTAGAAATAAAATATGCAACCTTTTGTGTCTAGCTTCTTTCACTTTAGCATAATGTTGTTGAGGTTCATCCATGATGTGGCATATATCAGTACCTCACTTCTCTTTACAGCTGAATGATAGATATTCCAGTGTATGGATATACCACATTTTATTTATGAATATTTGGATTGTTTCCACTTTTAAACTATTATGAGTAATTTTGCTATGAGTATTCATGTACAGTATTGTTTAAATATTTGTTTTCATATTTCTTGGGTATATACACATGTGGGAGCAGGTACTAAAATTGTGTTTGTAAATGTGTGAATGTCCCCCTCTGATACGAGGCTACGCCATGCCACTGGCTGTCCAGAGAAAGAGGGAAGGACTCCATGGCCTCAAGTACCACCTCTCCTCAGGCAGTAAGCCAGAATGTATGCGGAGTAAGTCTCCTCTCTGAGTTGAATCCTAAGATCTTAACTAATGCCTGGAGACAGGCCTGCCTGAGCCCTGACCTCATCTTACTGTACTGTTCAGACTTTTCTAAGAATGCTTAAGATCACCGATCACAGTCTGAGTAAGATGCCTCCACCCAGCTAAGAGTCTTCAGGACATTCAATAATGAGGCAGGACAACTGATCCACTCTCTGGGAGGACATGAACCTGAGGTGTGTAATGTGTACAGGTGAGTAAGGTGATTTTAGACACATTTCTTGAAGAACTGGAGACACAGTTTCTCACCTGAAAAATGGCAATGATAGTGCCTTCCTTATTCATTCACTCACTCACTCCATTCATTCATTCACCAACTCTGTATTGTGCGCCTATCCTGTGCCTGCTGGCCTTGTTCCAGGCGCCAAGGACACACTGGTCAGCAGCAGACCTCATGCCTACAGTGATGTCTGATAATTATTATCCCTGATAATCCAGTGGAGGAGAAGGACATAAACCCAACAGCCACAAACACATAGACGGTAAAGCATCTGCCTGCAATGCAAGAGACCCGGGTTTGATCCCTGGGTTGGGAAGATCCCCTGGAGAAAGAAGTGGCAACCCATTCCAGTACTCTTGCCTGTAAAATCCCATGGACAGAGGAGCCTGGTAGGTTACAGTCCATGGGCTCGCAAAGAGTCGGACGCGACTGAGCGGCTTGGTCAATTGATTAATATATGAATGAACGAATGAATTGCATGTTGTACACTCCTGCATAGTAATTCTGCAAATACCATGTGCTTAACTTTGTCACATGTTCTGCGGTGTTTTAGTCCCCTTTAAAAATCAGCAGCTTTCTGACTGGTCAATCCCTGGGTCCAGTTCTGAGCATCCCCCACCGTCTTCTGTCAGCACAGTGAAATCAAAGGAGGTGTGTATGGAGATGAACAGTCTAGCTTAGGCTGCAGTAGCAATCCTCAAACCTCAGTACTTAAAGGATAAGGTTGCTTTCTCCTCACACTGTCTGTCCAGGAAGGGCTGGCTGGGGTCCCCGTTCTGCACAGTCCTCACTTTGGCACCTAGGCTGTGGAGTAGTCTCCATCTGCTAATTGCTCAAACAGAAGAAAAGATGGTGATTTGTACTGGCTCTTAAAGCCAGTAGCATATCACTTTAGCTCACATGTCATTGCTGCTGCTGCTGCTAAGTCGCTTCAGTCGTGTCCGACTCTGTGTGACCCCATAGACGGCAGCCCGCCAGGCCCCACCGTCTCTGGGATTCTCCAGGCAAGAACACTGGAGTGGGTTGCCATTTCCTCCTCCAATGCATGAAAGTGAAAAGTGAAAAGTGAGAGTGAAGTCGCTCAGTCGTGTCCGACTCTTAGCGACCCCATGGACTGCAGCCCACTAGGCTCCTCCATCCATGGGATTTTCCAGGCAAGAGTACTGGAGTGGGGTGCCATTGCCTTCTCTGTCACATGTCATTAGCCAAAGCAAATCACATGGCCTAATTTCAAAGCAATAGAGGCTGTGATGGACTGCATTATTGACAAGATATTTGCTGTCTTGCTCTGTGGAAGGATCGGGATCTTCTCCCCACTGACATCCAGCTTAACCGTGGGATTTGTTTTGGCTACTGATCTTTGAGTAGAAACGTGCCTGCTCCTTCAGCCTGAATCCTGGATTGATGGGACAGAGCCAGAGCTGACCCATGATGGGAACATAAGATGAACAAGAAAAAAATCTTTATGTTTATGAACTTGTATGATTTGGGGATGGTTTTTTATTGTGGCGCAACTTAGCTTAAATGGATTGATTCTGTGGGGAAGTATAATTTCACCAATTATAAGAGGAGAATTGGGAATGGCTGATGGATCACTCTAATGACTACCACCCAGAGCCATGTGAGTTGGACACTGGAGATGAACATTAGCTTAGGAGGCTGGAGGGGAAGGGTTTCAGGCAGCAGGAAACTTCTGCAAAGGTTTGGAACAGAGAAGGATATGATAAGTGGGCTGAGTGGGGCTGGAGAGTCTTGTGCAGTCAGGTGGGTATTGGGAAGGAGAGACTGGCAAGGACAGAATGCCATTTTAGTCCCCCAAGATTGACTATTTGCCCTGATCTTCATCAGACCCAGATCTGAGGTTGTCCTTGAGATGACTTCTGTGAGTTCTGGAAGCCAGGTGGGTGAGGGCCTGCTCCTCTCTGACCTTCAGGCTTCCATCTGTAAAGCCAACATCATAATTTTCACTCTGCAATGTTGTGACTATTCAGTGAGTTAACTAATAGTGGGAAATGCCTGGGCTCTGGAAGCAGACAGACCCATGTTTGAATCGTGCCACTTCTGAGAAACTTGGGAACTGAAAAAAAAATACACACACACATATATATACATATATTTGAGAGCCTCTGATTCTTCATCTGTACAATACAGATGGTAATCAGTGCTTCATAGAGTTGTTACAAGGACTATAAGAAATAGTGAAACTATGTTGAGAAAGATACATGCAGCCCTATGTTCACAGCAGCACTCGTCACAACAGCCAAGACATGGAAGAAATCTAAATGTCCATCAGCAGATGAATGGATACAGAAGATTCGGTACATATATATGGAATACTACTCAGCCATAAAAAGAATGAAATAATGCCATTTGCAGCAACAAGGATGCAACTAGAGATGATCATACTAAAAAAGAGTGAGTCAGAAAGACAAAGACAAATACCACACGCTATCACTTATATGTGGAATCTAAAATCTAAAAGAGGGCACAAATGAACCAAGCGACAAAACAGAAGCAGACTCACAGACACAGAGATCAAACTCGTGGTTGCCAAGGCAGGGTGTGGGGAGGGATGCACTGGGAGTTTGGGCTTGGTAGATGCAAACCATTACATTTAGAATGGATGAACAACGAGGTCCTACTGTAGAGCACTGGGAACTGCATCCAACCTCCCAGGGTAAACCATAATGGGAAAAGAATGTGTAAATATGTATAACTAAGTCACTTTGCTGTACAGCACAGATTGGTACAACATTGTAAATCAACTGTACTTCAATTAAAAAAAAAATAAGTCATTTAGCTTTCTTTCTCAGGGATGTCTGAGTCATACTAGCATTGGTAGGATAATCATTCTTGTTTCCATAAATATTCATGACCCCCTCTGTGGGAATCATAGAAACATTGGGTCTGACTTATCTTTCTTTGATTCTAGACTTGCTACAAACCAGATGGCTTTGGTGTATTTAAGGCAATAAGCTTCATGAAGCTTCATGACCTTTAACAAAGACCATCTGAAGTATCTTGGCATATATCCACATGGCCACTCCAGGATCTAACAGGACCTAACCCCAGTAATTCCCCTTATATTCCAATTCCATTCTGAGTTCAGAGTACCAGACTTGTTCCTTTGTCCACAGTGATGTTCCAGAAAAAATACGCAGATGGTCAGGCAGGCTGTGTGGAGGGTCATGTATTCACCTGACCTCTGCACACACAGGTCCCAGCCCACAGAGGAAGGCAGGGCAGTCAGAGCCATCTGCAGAGGACCTGCTTATACTAAGGTAAGGTGTGCATCAGCCTTTAGAGGCCAGGTTATGCCCCAGAAATGGTCCTCAAATCCCAGTAATTTAAACCAACAGGTTTAAGTTAAGAGCTTGATTTGGATTGTCTCATTTAATCCTCAAAACAGCCCTAGGGTCCTATCCTAATAATATTTCCATTTTACAGATGAGAAAATAGAGGATCCGAGAGGTAAAGTAATTTGACCAGAGATGGAATTCAATCCATCTTAATCTTTGCATTATACTGCTTCTTGGGTTTTACAGTTGACTCTAAACCTGAGAGGGCAGACTCATTCAAGTCACATTGCCATGTTAGCTAATCTTCACGTCAGTACCCCTTCACAGGTCTCTCAATTCCTAGAAAGAACGAGTTCTGAGTTTATGAGTGTACATAATTTATAAATCAGATGCCATCAAATCTGAATGTTCACACTATGATCTCTTTTGTCACATCCAAACTTAAAGCATCACCTTCCCTCAAATATATGACACTTAATTGACTCTATATTTTTAATACACTTTATGGATTGTTTAAAAACATATATTTGACTCTTTAAATCATGTTGCATTTGTATTGGTTAGAAGTGAGGTTATAAATACATTTTATTTTCCATATTGCTATCTGCTGTCTCGATACCAGCTGTTCTACAAAAACTTGATTTTCAGGGCTTGGTGGTATGTGAAATGTTTTTTTCTGAGTTTTGTTTCTGGGCTGTCAGTTCTGTCCTATTGATTTTTCTCTTCTGGATCCCAAACAGGTTGTAGAGCAGACAGACTTTGATCTATATCCTAGATCTCACATATCTTAGCTATGGCATCCTTTACTTACTTATTCTACAAATACTCCCTGAAGCAAATTCTGTGCCAAGTCTTACCCTAGAGGGCATTACCAGAGACCCAGAAATGCAGAATATGCGGTCCCTGTCTTCCAGCCATCATAATCTGGTGAAGACAGCTCATAGGGACAGAAAGGCAAACACAAACGCCAACAGCAATCATGAAGCACTTATGTACATTATCTCACTTGGTCCTCATCGTTGCCCCTTGAGGTCACTGCCCCTCATTTTTCAGATGAGCAAACTGAGACTCAGAGCTGTCAGGTAATTCGCCCACAGCGCCACAGGTAGTGAGCAATAAACCAGGGGGATTTCAAGCCCATGAGATTAACTCCTCTGCTATACCAGGCCACTTGGCAGCAAGAGGAAAGGGAGAATACTGTCCAGGTCACACAGCGAGTTATTTTCTGGGTGGAGATCAATTTCTTTGCCACCAAGATGTAGGAGACTTGCCATCTCTGCTATCCTTGGGTCCTTGCCACCCCCTGCCCAGGCAGGGCTAGCAGAAGCATCAGAGAAGGAGCAGGCTCCTGGCTGAATTGCTTTCCTGGAACAGGCAGGAGAGGCTCTGGTCAGAGCACAGAGGTGGGATGTAAGCCCGCAGGAGGGCTGACATCCCAGGGGCAATGCAGTCCCAAGGTTGTGGCTTTAGCCTGGGAGGGCCAGCAGGTCACAGAGACCTCAGCAGTCCACATGGAGCGGGGGGCGGGTGGCGCCAGGGAGGGAGGATGTGACCTGAACACTGAGTGACGAAGATAGGCTCATTCTTTCCATCTATCAGGGTTACTAAAGACACCCTTTTTGCAGCTCAGCAACTTTTTGTCATCAAGGGCTAAGCTCCCCCAAGAAAGCCAGAAAGGCTTGCAGCCTCTTTTTACCTTGGCCACATACCTTCCTGAGGGCATAAATTACAGAAATAGCCACTGGCATCAATGAGGAGAGAAGCGGGGGAAAAAAATAGACAACATCTCAAAATAGATTGATGTACAGGTCTCAGCTGAAGACGTTTATTCTTGGGATTGAGTCTCCACTGTGCTGCTCCCCGGCAGTGAGAACTTGGGGAAAGTACACCAGCCCTCAGAGCCTCAGTGGCTGCATCTGCAAAATGGGAATAATTTCTACAGTACTTCTGCCCCCTGGCACCGTGCCTGAGCACACGTTGCATGAGTTCATACCTGCCTGTCTCGGGTTCAGCTAGTAGAAGCTTCACAGGGCGGGGATTTTGGTTTGTACTCTTCACTGCTGTTTCCTCAGCAGCCAAACTAGAGCCTGGCACAGAGTAGGTGCTGGGAAATCTTTGTTGAACGATTGTAGAATAAGTAGCCTAGAGCCTTTCCCTGGCTTGAGAGATCTCCCCTTCCTACGAAGGAGGGAAAAGTGGTTAAAAGCAAGTCCCTGGACTTGGAAACCTGGACTCAAATTCTGTCCTTGCCATGTACTTGCTATGTGACTTGGAGCAGTGACTGCCTCTTTCTGGCCTTTGTTTCTCCATCTTTAAGGTAGGTTGTACCTCACAGAGGTACGTGAGGATTAGGTGAGACAACCCACTAACCAGCTTCTCTCCCTCTTTCCGTGTCCTGGCGGGACCGCCGAGACGCCTTCACGGTGGCCGACCTGGGCGTGCTGGTACTGCGTGCCCAGTACTTTTTTCCCAAGTACTGCTGCGGGTCTCACCCGTCAATGCGGTGAAGTGCAGCAGCAGCCTCTGGGTGCCACGTGACTTGGCCATCCTGGGCACCAGTTTCGACTGTACCAGCCAGGTGAGCCTGGGCCTGCTGAAGGTCAGATTTGAGCAGCCAGGCGGAGACTAAATCCCACTGAGCACAAACTTCCCCTTGCCCCATCGAGCACTTTATGTGCCCCACGCTGGGTACAGGGCCTTCATGGATGGCTCTCCTCCATCCTCCCAACAGCTCCACACGGTGCCAGGGGCATCCCCACTTCATGGAGGGGGAAATGAGCTCAGGCGGGTGACTGAGCCTGACCCAAAGGCTGTGCTCTTTCCTTACACCGGGGAGTAGAACATTCTGGAGTTTTCTTAGCAAAAGGGGATTCAGGATGTTGAGACTGGTTGGTGCAGAAGCCCAGTTGGTGGGAATGATATCTCTGGAGATGGGGATATTTTACCAAGCCTCCCTTCCCCCATTTCTGAGAAGCCGTTGGCTAAGCAGGATTAAATGCACCAGCTGCCTCCAGGCGGCTACCCTGATTTCTTCTCCCAACGGAGTTTATTAGAGGGGGCTCTGAGCTAGAGCTATCAGCACCTGGAACAACGCCTGGCGCACTGCAGGGACTCACGGGCACCTCAGGGCCCCATCCAGGCTTCTTGCCTGAAACTGGGAGCAGGGGAGTGGCTCACAGTTCGGGCTCTTGTCCATGCCAGAGGGAGCTGGAGTAGGTGCTGGGCCTCTTGGCTAAGAGATGGTCCCCCACTCCTAGACACCCTGTGCCTCCCTAACTGGGAAGAAGTGAGTGTGCTGGACCCCGGAGACTGGGACGTCCTTGCTAATTAGTGAGCCTGTGGGCACACACACGTGCACACAGCTTGGAGCATTTGCAGCAGCTGGTGATATGGGCCTAGTGAGGCAAGGTGGATGGTCACCAGCATGCACCAGTGGGCCTGTTTTCTGGAATATTAAGATTCTTCTCCATTGGTTGTTAAATAGCTTTTCTCGGTCTGGGTCCCATGATCCAGAAGCCAGAACCCCAATATCTGACCCAGTGGGGCCTCTGAGACCCTCCTTCAGCTGAAGGTAGCTGTCCCTTCTGATGGGATGACACTCAGGGCACAGTGTTTGTAAATATTTTGACTTTCACTCCTGGCCAATGAATGCGTTAGTGTGTGCACAAATTTGCTTGTGTATACGTGTGTGTGTGTGTGTGTGTGTGTGTGTGTGTCTCTGGACATGTGTCTTTGTGTGTGTATTTGCCTCTCTTCCCACTGAGCTCACGTCCTGAAAATAGAGGTGCCTTATGAGCAGAGGTTACAAACAGGAGATCTCTGGATTTGTTTGGGTCCCACAATGGTTATAAATATATAATTGCCAATATATATATTTTAAATAGACATATTTCACAAATGCCTGGATTTCTCAGGCCCTCTCAAAAATTTGAGGGATCTGACGATGTAGAACTGCGATCCATCATGGCAACAAGTAAATCAAATTTATAGCACGTGTCCAGCATCCAACAGATCCACGAGACCAAAAGAGAAGCTGCCCTCCCTGCAGAGGCATTGACTTTTCCAGTTTGTTGTAAGACTAAGCTGGCCCATTTTCTCATTTATGTTACCTGCTTGGCCCCTTAGGTAACTGAGTTTTCAACCTCTGCCTTACAGCAATAGCTGGAGCCGACAGCTTCGTATTATACAGATGAGTCCCTGAAGCCTTGTGTGCAGGCCAGCCCGACTCCACCAGGCCGTGCAAGAGGAGTGAGTTCCAGCCACGCACACACCTATGCCTCTGAAGGCTTCTGGGTGAGAGGGTGAAGGGGAATGAGACTTTTTGTCTTCCACCCCTTTCTTCCCCTCCCCTGTGTCCCTGCAGGAGCTTTGTTCCAAGCCACCCCTCTTCCCCAAGTCACCCTTCTTCCCCTGCAACCTCAAAGGCCACACTTGTGATGCCTTTGACAAGCTCTTCTTGGAGGAGGTCCTGCTGGACGTGGGCGGCCAGCTGGTCTTCCCCTTCACGGGCGCCTGCCTGGCCTCCATGAGCTCCACCTTCAGCTGCTTGCCTCCAGCCTCCATCGAGGTGGGAGGCCATCCATCTGAGGCCGTGGGACCTGAGCTCGGGTGACTGAAGCTTAGACCACACTGGTTAGAGCTTGGGGTGAGGAACTGAGGGAGTCCCCTCCCGCTGGTGACTTGCCAAAGTCAGTGTGCATCTGGCCTTGACTCTGACCTGCCTCTGGGCCCGGTCCCGGGGAGGAGACTGAAGGCTGAAGCTCTATGGCAGCAAAGGAGGGAGCAGAGGGTCCCAGGCCCTCTAGCCACCTGGCTGCTCCCGCTCCTGCTTTGGGCCCCCCTGGACACCCCACCCTGCTGTGCTCTGCCTCCAGGGCCCGGCTCCCTGCTCTCTGCGTGCAGCATCAGGCTGTGGAGGAAGGGGCATTCAGACCCCCTGGTCATCCTTCCTATAGGAGCCTTCTGGAGAACCATCTTCTATAGGAGACGGTGGTGCTAAACCCAGAGCCTGACAGGGCTTGGAGGGCCTGTGATATGTAGTCCTCAGGGGGACTGTTTTGAGACAGGAAGACAGGGAGGAAGGGGAAAGTGAAAGTCGCTTAGTCTTATCTGACTCTTTGTGACCCAGGCCAGAATACTGGATTGAGTAGCCTTTCCCTTCTCCAAGGGATCTTCCCAACCCAGGGATCGAAACCAGGTCTCTCGCGTTGCAGTCAGATTCTTTACCAGCTGAGCCACAAGGGAAGTCCAAGAATACTGGAGTGGGTAGCCTTTCTCTTCTCCAGGGGATTTTCCTGACCCAGGTATCGAACTGGGGCCTCCTGCATTGCAGGCAGATTCTTTACCAACTGAGCTAAGAGGGAAGCCTGGAGGAAGGGGAGGTTTGAGTAAAACTCCAATTGTATGTGGAACTTCCACAAATATCTGTGCTCACATTGGAACTCAATTCTTACACTAATTTTTCTCTGCACTGTTCTGCCCTGCCCACGCCCCTGCCCCTTCCATCCCACCTCGCCTTTCCCACCCACAGGAGGGGTGGTTGAAGGGGACACAATAGTAGCTACTTCTAACAACAAATAAATGGGCAACTGGTCTTTTATATTAAGTGATGCATCTACGTGCCTGCTCGATTTCTCCCCTAAATGATTAGCATTTGGCATTGATATACATTTCTAAATTCACCTATCCTCTCCTCCTTTTTCTCTCCTCTTCATTTACTCAGGCCCTGCCTTGTTCAAGAAAAAGTGTGTATGAGACGTACGACATACCATAATGGTTAGAAGCCAGGTGTTGGGGCGAGGCAGGCCTGGCTTCACCTCCAGACACCACTGCTTGCTAGCTCTGAACTTGGACAAGCTAACTAACTTATTTGAACCCTAGTTTCTCTTTTGTGAAGTAGAGCTAACTTTCCAGTGGGCTTGTTGGGAGCATGGAAACGTAAGGAATGTTATCATTAAGGGTCAGCTTTCCCTTAGGCCTACTCTGTTCTTGCTGGCTCTCATTCTGGAGTCTAGATATGCCTAGAAATAGGAAGGAGGTCTGTGAGGCTGGAGTTCACTTCTTAGATCAAGACTATCTGCCTCCTGACTCCCTCCTTCAGGAATCACCCGTCTGCTGTCTTCCGGAGCCGGAGGCTCCCGCCTCAATCCTTGGATGGGCCTCAAGGGGGCAGCAGTGTACAGAGAATGCCCAGCATTGCGGCTGCCTGCCCAGCCAAGGCCTTCTTCCTCAAGGACTCTGCTTCCTGCAGCTTCCAGACCAGAAGCAGATTTATCATAGAGTGAATGAAAGTTAAACCTCAAGGTCCTTCACTCTGTTAAGCCACTTGCAAGGCCTGAGAATGGGACTCACGGCAATTTTGTACTAATAATTTTACATTTTCTTCCTTAAATCTTAAAGAGGATCCCAATCTGTCTAGCTTCAGATCCCACCAAATCTCCCAGGGCTCCAGGGGATTCTGAGGGAAGGGAGGTCCCTATGGGTCTGCAGTTGAGCCAGTGAAGGCCTGAGGGCTTCCTGGTGGGTGAAGACACTGGCCACAGGTAGTGCCAACCAGCCAGCATCAGCCTCTGATCTCTAGGCCCCCACGCTGAGGGCCCTTCTCATTCCCAACGTGGCTCTGCTCCCAGTGGGCTCTTGGTCCTCAGCAAGGCACTTTCCTGTCTGGGTCTCGCTTTCCACTTCAAAGTGAAGCCGGAGTGAGGACACCAATGCGAGAAGTGGCCACCTCAGCTCCTGACAGTTTCCCACTTCCCGGTTCTGTCTTTCCTGGGGTCTCCCTTTCCTGCCAAGAAATCCCCTTTGAGGAGAGAATGGGTACATGTATATGTATGGCTGAGTCCCCTTGCTGTCCACCTGAAACTATCACCTCACTGTTAATCAGCTATACTCCAATACAAAATTAAAAGTGTTTTTTTTTTTAAGAAATCTTTTAAAAAGAAAGAAATCGAGTCAGTGAATGCGAAGATGGTTTTCCTGTAACCCAAAGAACTAAGAAGGAACACGAGATCTGCTGTATCTCTTCGCAGGTTTTTGCCGCCACAGAACGCACTGAACAGAGTGCGCATGCGTTAGGCTGCCCAGCGCTCAGACACTGGGAAGGTGCTGATTGCTCAGTGTGTGCTCTTCAGAAACCACGAGGAGGCTTGTCGACAAAAAAAAAAAAAATTGCACAACCTAAAAGTTGAGAGTTAGGTTTTCTTTGGTGGACATGCTAGGGACTTCAAGCCCTGGACACAGCATCTCAGATAACACTGAGAAACTGATTCGAAAAAGCAAGGGCTGGGGGTGGGGGTGGGGGGTGTGGCAGGGCGTTGTACCAGGATATACAGGAGTTTTTGCAACAAAAGATCAGGTAGTTGGAACGTCAAAAGACTACTGTTAAGAAAAGAAAAACAGAAGTCTCGAGTCAAAAAATTTAGCCGTTTTTCTGTGTATGGGAAAAGGCAAGAGTTTGGGCTCACTGATACCCTTCCTTTAATATGCACCTCAGCTATCTGATTCTTTACCAACTGAGCTATCAGGGAAGTCCATCCCTGGTGGCTCAGATGATAAAGCGTCTGCCCGCAATGCGGGAGATCCGGGTTCAATCCCCGGGTTGGGAAGATCCCCTGGAGAGGGAAAGGGTAACCCACTCCAGTACTCTTGCCTAGAAAATTCTATGGATGGAGGAGCCTGGTGGGCTACAGTCTATGGGGTCGCAAAGAGTCGGACACGACTGAGTGACTTCACTTCACTTCAGCTATCTGGGGCCAGCATCCTGTGCTTTCTCACCCTGAGTCTCCTCAGGGTGCACCGTTGTCCATTCAGTTCAGTTGCTCAGGTGTGTCCAACTCTTTGTGACCCCATGGACTGCAGCACGCCAGGCTTCCCTGTCCATCACCAACTTCAAGAGTTTGCTCAAACTCATGTCCATCGAGTCAGTGATGCCCTCCAACAATTTCTTCCTCAGTCGACCCCTTCTCCTCCCGCCTTCAATCTTTCCCAGCATCAGGGTTTTTTCAAATGAGTCAGCTCTTTGCATCATGGGGCCAAAGTATTGGAGTTTCAGCTTCAGCATTCATCCTTCCAATGAGTATTCAGGACCGATTTCCTTTAGGATTGGCTGGTTTGATCTCCTTGCAGTCCAAGGGACTCTCAAGAGTCTTCTCCAACACCACAGTTCAAAATCATCAATTCTTTGGCTCTCAGCTTTCTTTACGGGTGGCTGCAGTAACTGACTGCTAGATGGTAGGCATCCTTTTTCTATCCTGAATTCCCTGGGAGCTTACCATCTAGGAGGCCGAAACACGATGGCTTGATGGTGGCAACATCCTTTGATTCCTGATATGGCTGGCAATATTTTGCTTACACGCTGAAGAAAGCTGGAAAGGATTTGCAAGCTTGGACTGACTCTTTCCACTTTGAATTGGTTTGGGCCATTTTGAGCTGGTTTAATTTGATTGGACCCCATTCCATACAGATTCATCAGGCAGAGGTGAGTCTTGGCAGGTTTAGACCAATTTTTGCCATTTGAGCTGACGTAGGCTGGTTTGAGCCAGCTGTTCATCCATCACATTGGCAAAAAACGTTTCAAGTAAGAACCTTTGGGGAGGGATACAATTTGGCAACCTCTATGTGCCAAACCAATTTGGCAATAGTTATAAAATTAAAACTGCAGACTTTCTGCCTAGCAACCCCCCTCCTGGAATCCGTATCACAGAAATGAGAATGTAAGCATAGAAGGGCTTATGCACAAAATATTTTTGTTGGCAGCATTTTTTTGTGATAATAAACCTGGAAACAAAATGCATGCTCATCTAGGGAGGAAGAGTTAATAGTTAAATAAATTGTAGTACCTCTTTACCATGGAATATTATGCAGCCATTAAAAACAATGAGTTAGAACTTGATCTATTGACAGGAGGGATTTTCATGCTCTTTTGTGAGACTAGTAAGACATGGAGAAATGTATACTTATAAATTTTTTTATTAAACGAAAGAGCCAAGCTATATATGTATGTATGCATGACATGGAACAACAGACTGGTTCCAAATAGGAGAAGGAGTACGTCAAGGCTGTATTTTGTCACCCTGCTTATTTAACTTCTATGCAGAGTACATCATAAGAAACGCTGGGCTGGAAGAAGCACAAGCTGGAATCAGGATTGCCGGGAGAAATATCAATAACCTCAGATATGCAGATGACACCACCCTTATGGCAGAAAGTGGAGAAGAACTAAAGAGCCTCTTGATGAAAGTGAAAGAGGAGAGTGAAAAAGTTGGCTTAAAGCCCAACATTCAGAAAACAAAGATCATGGCATCCGGCTCCATCATTTCATGGCAAATAGATGGAGAAACAGTGGAAATAGTGACAGACTTTATTTTTTGGGGCTCCAAAATCACTGCAGATAGTGACTGCAGCCATGAAATTAAAAGACGCTTACTCCTTGGGAGGAAAGTTATGACCAACCTAGACAGAATACTAAAAAGCAGAGACATTACTTTGCCAACAAAGGTCCATCTAGTCAAAGCTATGGTTTTTCTAGAAGTCATGCACGGGTGCGAGAGCTGAACTATAAAGAAAGCTGAGCACCAAAGAATTGATGCTTTTGAACTGTGGTGTTGGAGAAGACTCTTGAGAGTCCCTTGGACTGCAAGGAGATCCAACCAGTCCATTCTAAAGATCAGTGCTGAGTGTTCATTGGAAGGACTGATGTTGAAGCTGAAGAAATGGCAACCCACTCCAGTGTTCTTGCTTGGAGAATCCCAGAGACGGGGGAGCCTGGCAGACGCGGGCTGCCGTCTATGGGGTCGCACAGAGTCAGACACGACTGAAGTGACTTAATAGTAGTAATATTCCATTGGATCTACGTAGCACATCTTCTTTATCCATTCATCAGTCAATAAAGGACATTTAGGTTGCTTCCACGTCCTGGCTATTGTAAACAGCGGCACGCAGACTTGAGTCTCCTTGACCCAGCCCTCTTCCTTCCTCTCCACCTGATGCTGCACCCCTGAACCTGGCTCAGAGTTGGACTATCTTGTCTTTGTTCCTATTGCAGTATGCAATCACACACCCCAGAAAGACAAGGACACGTAGGTACTAGTGTCAGGCTTGGCTGCAGATCTCCACAGTATCAGCAGTGTGCCTTGAACAAGTCATTTATCCCCTTAACCTCAATTTCTTCATCTACGAAATGGGGACAGTAATCTCCCCTCTGCCACATTGAATGTGTTCATGGAAGTACAATTTGCTGCTTACTGACACATGTAGGAACATGCCCCAGAGAAGTGCTGAACAGAAGTCCAGAACAAAAGTGCTGCCTGGGATGGGGCTGGGTGGTGGGATCAGCTCCCAAGGGGTGTTCTCAGGCAGGAGTGAGTGTGGCATGATCTCTCAGGGATGACTCTGTCCAGCCTCCCTACAGGGTCACCCAGGGACCTGAGTCACAGGACCGGGGGACTCATGGGCCGTGAACTGAGAGGCTTCTATTCAGCTGTCTGTCAAAGGAACCCCACATGTCACCCTGGACTGTGACATCTACTCTCTTTGTGGCCTTAGGCAGGTTATATAACTTCCCAGAGGGGACAGAGGAGGGCAGGCCAGTGGGAAATGGGGGCATTTGGCCAGGGAAGAGCTACCAGGGGTGACAGGAGCCCTGTCTGCTGATGGCTGAAGGTCTTCATGGGGAAGGCGGTTTGTGAAGATTATGTAGCACTGCAAGACATATTTTTTCAACACTTTAATTTTTCAAAGATTTCAAATCTGACACCTGGCAGAGACTCCTGAGCACACCTCCCCTCTTTCTGGTTTTGCCCCCAGAGGCTTTGCTTTGAACACTGTTGGGCATTTTTTCTGGTATTGACTTCAGCATTTCCAGAACAAACTTGTGATGCTATATTATGATTTAATGCGTTAAGCATCACATACTTAGCTTTTAAATGAGGTTCTATATCTCCTCACTTCTCATCACTCTTCCCAAGATCAGTTCAGTTCAGTTCACTCCAGTCGCTCAGTTGTGTCCAGCTCTTTGTGACCCCATGGACTGCAGCACTCCAGGCCTCCCTGTCCATCACCAACTTCCGGAGTTTACTCAAACACATGTCCATTGAGTCAGTGATGCCATCCAACCATCTCTTCCTCTGTCGACCCCTTCTCCTCCCGCCTTCAATCTTTCCCAGCATCAGGGTCTTTTCAAATGAGTCAGCTCTGTGCATCAGGTGGCCAAAGTATTGGAGTTTCAGCTTCAACATCAGTCCTTCAAATGAACACCCAGGACTGATCTCCTTTAGGATGGACTGGTTGGATCTCCTTGTAATCCAAGTGACTCTCAAGAGTCTTCTCCAACACCGCAGTTCAAAAGCATCAGTTCTTTGGCACTCAGCTTTATTTATATCCATACATGATTACTGGAAAAACCATAGCCTTGACTAGACTGACCTTTGTTGGCAAAATAACGTCTCTGCTTTTTAATATGCTGTCTAGGTTGGTCATAACTTTTCTGCCAATGAGTAAGCGTCTTTTAATTTCATTGCCACAATCACCATCTGCAGTGATTTTGGAGCCCCCAAAAATAAAGTCAGCCACTGTTTCCACTGTTTCTCCATTTATTTGCCATGAAGTGAATATATTCCCAAGATATTTTATCACGATTTTACTTAAATCAATCATTCCTTCCTTTATCATGACTCTTTCATCTATTATCTTTGAAATTATTGGGAATACCTAGAGTTTCTTTTTTAATTAAACAGATCAAAGGGGATCTCAGTAGTCTGAACACCTATTTTTGTCCTGCAGAACCCATGATTAGCTGGCTGTAGCAAGGATTCCTGCAGACCCAACAGTTCTGACCCCACTAGAGCCCTGCTGTCCATGACGGTAACTGTGTTGCTTCAGAGGTCAAGTGTTGCTACTTGACCTGTACCATCTTCCAGGTCCCCCCCGCCCCATCTCATCTTTCCCTTTGAAATCAGAAAGTCCATTTCCACTGCGGAATTTCCTTCCTTTTTCTCTGGCTTAGAGAGTGGTTTTCAAAGATGCTGCTGCTGCTAAGTCACTTCAGTCGTGTCCGACTCTTTGTGACCCCATAGATGGCAGCCCACCAGGCTCCCCCGTCCCTGGGATTCTCCAGGCAAGAACACTGGAGTGGGTTGCCATTTCCTTCTCCAATGCATGAAAGTGAAAACTGAAAGTGAGGTTGCTCAGTCATGTCCGACCCTCAGCGACCCCGTGGACTGCAGCCTACCAGGCTCCTCCGTCCATGGGATTTTCCAGGCAGGAGTACTGGAGTGGGGTGCCATTGCCTTCTCCTTCAAAGATGCTAGTATTCCCTTTGCTGATGTGATTCTCAATGCATTTCTCAGTCCTTGGGGAAGGTGTGGTCTTCTGAACCTCTATAAGAAACATAGTTAAGTTTTGGCTCAGCAGCTTGTGTGCTCTCCCTAAATCTTTGGATTCCTTCCTCTGTATGAATTTGTGGCATTCAGCCTCATTTACCCCAGGCCACCGCAGAGTTCAGGTTCATCTAATCAACAGAGCAAACATTTAGAACCACTCCCAGAGGTAGAGCAAGCATCTTGATGGTTATTGTGGGTAAAGTAAACCCATATGGATAAAGTGTGTGTGTGTGTGTGTTAGTCTCTCAGTCATGCCTGACTCCTTGTGACCCCATGGACTGTAGCCTGCCAGGCTCCTCCGTCCATGGAATTTTCCATGCAAGAATACTGGAGTGGGTTGCCATTCCCTTCTCAAGGGGATCTTCCCGACCCAGGGATTGAACCCAGGTCTCCTGCATTGCAGGCAGATTCTTTATCATCTGAGCCAGCAGGGAAGCCCATGGATAAACCGGTCTGATCTAAAATTATGTTTCTCCCTTCTTGGTCTAATTCCCGCACAGATTCTACTGGTTTTTGTGACTGTAAATTGGGTGAAAACTTTAGATTATTTTGGCCTGGCACTGTACCCCTTAAGGGTTTGACATTACTGGGGTGCCCTTGGGATGTGCTGTTAAAGAATCTGAAGCAATGGGAAGGGTGCATGAAGAGATTGCTATCACTTACAAGCCTCCTGCGAGGTTATAACAGGGATCTTTAGAGAGTCAGAAACAGCCTGATCAGTGCCAGGGAAATGGGTTAACTGCGCTGACAAGGGAGGCTTGATATACTCTGTGGGGTTGGGGCACTTTGAGACATCTAACTCTCTGATATATCCTGATTACAATTCTTAGGGTGCATGCTTTCCAAGTCAATTCTTCAGCTTTTATATAAGACACCAGAGGCCTGATACAGCTATGAAAATTTTAATCTTAAGTGTACAACTGAATGAAGTCTTCCCAAGTGGCTCAGTGGTAAAGAATCTGCCTGCCTATGCAGAAGAAGTGAGTTCAATCCCTGGGTCCAGAAGATTCCCTGAAGAAGGAAATGGCAACCCATTCCAGTATTCTTGCCTGGGAAATGCCATGGACAGTGGAGCCTGGTGGGGCTACAGTCCATGGGGGTCACGAAAGAGTCAGACGTGACTTAGCAACTAAACAACAACTGAATGAATATATATACGTATACATAAATACACAGAATATGTACATGAATATATATGTACACATATATGCATATAAAGTAAAAGTGAAGTAAAAAGTCACTCAGTTGTGTCCGACTCTTTGCGACCCCGTGGACTATAGCCTATCAGGCTCCCCCGTCCCTGGGATTCTCCAGGCAAGAACACTGGAGTGGGTTGCCATTTCCTTCTCCAATGCATGAAAGTGGAAAGTGAAAGTGAAGTCGCTCAGTTGTGTCCGACTCTTAGCGACCCCATGGACTGCAGCCTACTAGGCTCCTCCATCCATGGGATTTTCCAGGCAAGAGTACTGGAGTGGGGTGCCATTGCCTTCTCCAATGTGCAGACGATCCACAGCTTGAGATGGTTTGACTTAAAAACTTCTGACTTCATGGTGTGTGGAAGTGATACACATTCAATAGAAACCACACTTTGGATTTTGCATTTTGATCTTTGCCTGGACCAGTATATTCAGTACCACACTGTCTTGTGATGCTGAGCATGGCGGCCACTGCAGCTCCTGCTCAGCCATCAGTCACAAGGATAAACAACTGATATATTTACAGCCATTCTGTACCCACATAACCGTTCTGCTTTTCACTTGCAGTACAATACTCAATATGTTACATGAGGTATTCAACACTTCATTATAAAGTAGGCTGCGATATATGATTTTGCCCAACTGTGGGCTAATGTTAGTGCTCTGAGCGTATTTTAAGGTGAAAAAGTGAAAATGAAAGTCGCTCAGTCATGTCTGACTATTTGTGACCCCAAGGACTATACAGTCCCTGCTGGAGTGTGTAGTCTTTCCCTTCTCCAGGGGATCTTCCCAACCCAGGGATTGATCCCAGGTTTCCCGCACTGCAGGCAGATTCTTTACCAGCTGAACCACAGGGGAAGCCCAAGAATACTAGAGTGGGTAGCCTATCCCTTCTCCAGGAATCTTCCCGACCCAGGAATCCAACCAGGGTCTCCTGCATTGCAGACAAATTCTTTACCAACTGAGCTATCAGGGGAGCTGATTTTAAGGTAGGCTGGGCTAAACTCTGTTGTTCAGTAGGTTAGTGTATTAGACGCATTTTCAACTTGTGATGGGTTTATTGGGACATAATCCCATTGTTAGTTAAGGGAGATCTATATGTATATTCTGTATCACCACTGCTATAAGATATAAGACATTCCTAGGGGGACAGAAGGCTCTCTCATACCCTCTCCCTGCCCATAGCTCCCTACTCAGAGGTAATGACTTATCTGACTACTGTCAGCATAGATTAATTTTGCATGTTTTTGAACTTCATATAAATAAAACCATAAAGTATGTATATATTGTTATTTGGGGCTTGTCTTTTCTTTTCTCTGCATTATGTCTGTGAGGGTCACTCATATTTTTACAATTAACATGTTTGTTCTTTTCCATACTGTGCAGTGTTTCATGGAATATATATGAATTTATTGATCAGTTCTATGGTTGATTGTCTTTTAGGTTGTTTCCAGTTCGGAGATATTATAAATAAACTTATGAACAAACATTGTGTTCATGTCTTTTCGTGGACATATTTCTATTGAGTATTTCTCATTTCTTCTGGGTATATACTCAGAATTAGAACTGCTGGGTTATTGGATAGGTGCATATTTAGTTAGTGGTTGTGTGTGTGCGTGGGGTGGGGGGGTGAGGTAAGGCTGTAAATTTAACTGATGCTATAATATGGCAACTTGCATCCTCAAACTTTTATATCCATTATTGGTTCCTTTATTGCTTCAGCAGCAAGAGGTAAGAGATTCATCACAGTTTAGTTTATAAAGTTCCTGATTCTCTGGCCATGCCTGCACCAATAATGTCTCTGAGCTTGCCATATTATTTCCCTAAATTCTCCAGGACAGGTAGAAGTTACTCCACCCCCAATCCTTGTAATCCCCCTGCCTCTTTTTTGCCCCCATCCCTTTTTTTTTGCACTAGACATGTGGTCCCTAAAGACTTACTTTCAATGGGAACTTCATTCCAGTTGACAACAGGCAATAATTTAATTGGCCACTACTTCATCACTACACACTGTGGCTGCTTGAGTCACTTTGGTAACACTTGCCAGTCCTCATTGCCTTCAGTTCAGTCTGACAGGGCCCAGGACAGATTTCACACATTCTGGCTGTAAGGGGCCCTGGGAAAGTTGGTTTCTTGCTTCGACAGTGGAGAGATGGGACTTCCAGAAAGGATGCTCAAAGTTGGTGGGCATCCACAAGACAAGAGAAATATCCACTTTAGGATTCATATTTAATTTTTAAGACAGAATGTTTAAAATCTCTGGTTCAGATGATCTCTAAGGCCCTTATCACGCCAACATTATTATCAGGATCATAAACTACAGTTTGAGGACTTAACCAGTGTCAGGGAGGCACTATTCTGGGCTTCACATGCATTACCTCATTTGTTCTCCATGATCCTATTAAGTAGATTTATTATTATTCTGCCTCTCCCTGTCTTGGTTTCATTATCTATAAAATGGGGATAATAATTATAGCTACATCCATAAGATGTTTTAAGTATCAAATGATCTGATACCTGGCAGGTTGCTTGGCAGTCAGCACTAGATAAATAATGACATTATCTGTACCTCCCCCATCACCATCATCTCCATTTGGCACATTAAATTCTACATGTTTCATCACTGAATTATGCTGCCTTTCATTCCTGGGAACAAAGGCTCTAAGTTCAGCAGAACTGGGTTCAAATTCCTGCTCAGTCTTACCAGCTGTATGGCCCTGAGCAAGTCTCTTCACCTCTTTTAGTCTAAATACAATGGGATTTTTTTGATGATGGTCATTCTGACTGGTGTTAAGTGATACCTCATTGTAGTTTTGATTCACATTTCTCTCATAATTAATGATGCTGTGTGTCTTTTCATATGCCTCTTGGCCATCTGTATATTTTCTTTAGAGAGATGTCTATTTAGATCTTTCACCCTGAAAATCTTTAGATTTTCTGATTATTTTTTGATATTGAACTCCACGTGCTGTTTGTATATTTTAGAGACTAATTCTTTGTCCTTTGCTTCATTTGCAAGTATTTTCTTCCATTCTAGTGGGTTATCTTTTTGTCTGATTTATAGTTTCCTTTGCTGTGCAAAAGCTTTTAAGTTTAATTAGGCCCTATTTGTTTGTTTTTGTTTTTATTTTAATTATTCAAGGAGGTGGGTCAAAAAAGATTCTACTGTGGTTTATGTCAGAGTGTTTTTCCCATAAGAGTTTTTATAGAGTCTGGGCTTACCTTTAAGTCTTTAAAGCAACTATACTCAGATTTAAACAACAATGGAAATACTAAGTCCTCCATTCTGGTCTCTGATTGTCTACATATTCGTAGCTCCCACAACACTGGGGACTACTTGTGAAAAGAGAGCCTGTTTCTCCATCTTTCTGCTCTTCCTGGGACTGGCATAGGCTTTTCTGGTGGCTCAGACGGTAAAGAATCTGCCTGCCATGCAGGAGACCTGGGTTCAATCCCTGGGTTGGGAAAATCCCCTGGAGAAGGGAATGATAACCCATTCCAGTACTCTTGCCTGAAGAATTCCATGGACAGAGAATCCTGGTGGGCCATAGTCCATGGGGTCGCAAAGAGTCAGACATGACTGAGCGATTAACCCTTGGGACTGGCATAATTGTTGGATGTTGGTGGATTATTTCAGTCATGCCTCAGAGAGACTCAGGACACAAACCAGATCAGGGAGGCCAAATGAGTTGGAGGCTCAGCCTGGTGAAGGGTATTTGATGCTGCATGCTGTGTTAGTCTAGATGCCTCTCTGACCAATCCTGTACTCATCCCCAAACTAAGAGCCAACATACAAAACCTAGTCAGAATCCCAGAGAAGAGCCAGGGCTGACATATTCTGCCATCTCTCATAGGAGCTCTGGGTAGATAGGCTGGGTCCCCTAACTCCCCACGTGATCTCTCACTTCCTGGGTTACCTGCAGTGAATCTCTCTGGACCTTTGCTTCTGCCCTGGGAAAACCACAGTGTCAGACTAGAAAGAAATCAGAGTAAGAGTGTCTGATCCAGAAAAGGACAGACTCAGGGACATATTAATACAAATTTCAGGTCACTGAAGGGGTTCTGTAGCCCGAAAGGGAGGATATAGGACCCATAAGTGTCAACCAGGAGAAGACCGTGTTGAAAGAAAGGCCTTGTCATCAATCAGAGTTGCTCAAGAGCAAAGCTGGCTCTCTCAGGAAGGGGGTGAGCCCCCTGTCCTGGGGGGTATGTAAAACAATCCAGTGGGATGGCCACTTATTTAGGAAGTTGAAAAAAGGATTTCTATACCGAGAGACAGAGAGGTTTGACTACATATCTTTTCAGGTCTGATGTTTGGTTCAAAGATTCTGGCAATCTAAGAGTCTGTGCATTTAAAGGACTTTCCTGATGGCTTAGTGGTGAAGAATCCAGCTGCCAATGCAGAGGACACAGGTTCGATCCCTGGTCTGGGATGATTCCACAAGGCCGTGTGCCACAACTGCCGAAGTTGGCGCACCCTAGAGCCTGTGATCCACAACCAGAGAAGCCAGCTAGCTGCAATGAGAAGCTCATGAACTGCAACTAGAGAAAGCCTATGCACAGCAATGAAGACCCTGTGCAGTTATTACAAAAAAAAGAATCTGTGTATTTAAGAATCTACCTTATAGATGCTTCTTAACATACCCTTTCTTTAGATGAGAATCCTGAGGCTTATAGGAGATAAATAGCTTTCTAGGTTTCTGGATTTGATTCAAACTCAGACTGGCAGGTTTCGAGATCTATGTTCTGTCTGCTTCACCCAGGGTGGGACTGAGACCCACTTTGTAGGTTAGTGATATTGTGGTGTCTCTGTAAGTGAAGATTCTTCTCTAAAATCTATTTTGAAATATGCACATACCACACATTTCACCCATGTAAAGTGTACAGGTCAATGTTGTTTTTTTTTTGTATCTTCAGTGAGTTGTGTAACCACTGCTGCAGTCTAACATTTAAATGTTTTTTCACCCCCAAATGAAACCCTGTGTTCATTAACAGTTTCTCCCCTTATTTAAGAAACCATTGCCTAATCCAAGGTCATGAACGTACTCTTGTCTTCTAAGAGTTTTATAGTTTTAGCTCTTCTACTTGGGTCTCTTATCCATTTTGAGTTAACATTTACGTATGGTATGAAGTAGAAGTCCACTTCATCCTTTTACGTGTGGATACCCTGTGTCCAGCATTAAATAAATGTTCCTTAAATATCTGTTTAACATTCAGAAGAAGAAGTTGTACAGAGGAAGGGCAGAAGCATGAACCTGCTGCTCCTGAAGCCAAGGTGATCACGGGTAGTCACTGCACGAGCATCGCATCAACCCTGTGATCTACCAAAGGTTGAATTTCAATCTCATACTGAGGTTTGGTGACACTCAGTTTTCTTCTCTGGCTTTGATTCTTTCATTTCCTGGCTGTTTTGGCGCCTCAGCAGCTGAGCTGACCCACTCTTGAAACTGACCCCAACCAAACGATTTCTTAAGCAAAGGAAAGCATGCTCTAAACACGTGATGGAAGAGTGTTCCCAGCAAAGAGAGCATACATGCTAAGAAAGCAAGCACGGCAGCTGTGGAGAGAGTGGGCAGGACATAACCTGGGTAGTGTATGTAGCTGGAGAGGTTGGGAAATGGACAAAAGACATCCTTGGAGTTGTGTACTGAGCAAGGCTAAGTCGCCTCAGTCGTGTCTGACTCTGCAAGCCTATGAACTGTAGTCTGTCAAGCTCCTCTGTCCATGGGGTTCTCCAGGTAAGAATATTGGAGTGGGTTGCCATACCCTCCTCCAGGGAATCTTCCTGACCCAAGGATCGAGCCTGCATCTCTTATTTCTCCTGCATTGGCAGGCAGGTTCTTTACCACTAGCGCCACCTGGCAAGCCCTTGGAATTGTGCATGTTGGGGGAAAGGGGAAGCTGGTACAGAACAGAGGGCCGCTCCATCTCCAAGTGTCTAGCTTGCTCGAGATCAGATCCAGATTTGAGATCATTCTGCTAGAAGGATTCTTGGTACTCTGGCTGTCATGCTTTGTACCCCCTTCCCCACCATTTTCATATCTGTGATATCAGGCTAATACTTGACCTCTACTATACATCAGCTTTGAAGTCAGCAAATTTCCACCTTCTTTCTTCCACCATTGCATTCCTTTCTATACCTGGGGCCCAGGCTTGTTCCCATCTCTGAGCCTTTGCACCAGATGTTACCAACACCTAGAATACTCATCCCAGTATTGGCCTGGCTGGTACTTTCTCACCCTCGAGGGCTCAGGTAAATGTCTCTACCTCTGGAAGACTCCGATCACCTGTGTTCATCCAGGCTCTGCCCACCCCACTCCCCACCTGTCCCTCCCTGACTCTGTCCCGTCTTCCAGAGCGGGCTGGCTTCTGGCAGGGGTCAGCCACTGGGGCCGCTGGCAGGAGGCTAGGAGGTCGCCGGAGAAACCAGGCCATGTGTCCCCCACCTCTGTCCCAGCTAGTTTCCTAGGCAGGGGCTGTGGCTCCACAGCTCCAGCTTCCACCGAGGGACCTCAGCCTGCAGTTTGGGAAACATCACTTTTCCCTTTGCCCCTCCAGTCGGGGCATGGGAACAACTTCCTGCCGGGATCCAGGGTGCTTCACTGTTTCCTGTTTGGCCCTCAGCTGCTCCATAACCTGTGGATACAATCCTTACATTAAACTGTCTCTGTTGTGAAGAGCTGAAGTGGTTTGATTTTCCTGGTGAGACCCTAACTGATCTCCCTCCCAAGTGAAATTGTGTCCCCTTCAATTCAAGGGACGCAGCACCTCCCTCCTCAAGCTGCCCCAGGGGTAGGACCCCAGGAAGGCCCAGATTCTGTATCCCTGAGGTCTTTAGTGCCTCCCCTAACCAGGCATGCACTAAGCAGCCATCAAGAGAGGCCCAGGGACCACACAGGGTGGGTCCAGGCTGAAGGAGGAGGTGGGTCCAGGCTGAAGGAGGACGTGAGTCCAGGCTGAAGGAGGAGGGGCTGCCCGAGTTGGTGGAGGCAGGTGGGAGGATGGAGTGATGGAGTGAGCCCTGGCTGCCTGCACAAGGTAGAGAGACAAGGAGAGGAGGGAACCAGGTGGCAGGGGGCAGAGGAGGGGATGAGTAGGAGGATCCACCCAGGATCTACAGCGTGGGCTGGTGGCCTGAAGAGACCTTCAGGTCTCTTAGCTTTCCCACCTATAGGATGGAAGAAGAGGTTGCACAGCCTCCTTGTTCTGACATGTCTCTGATGGTCACACGTTAGCAGGAGTCTGAGCTTCACCCATGTACCTGTCATTGTGGGCAGACCAGGGTTTGAGAGTTACCTTGGCTTGGCAAGGACAAGGGTTTTCAATTGTACTTTCCTGCTTCTTGGGGATCTGAGCTGGGCCCATAGGGATTTGCCTGGAGCCAGGGGTCAGGCATGTGGCCTCACAGGTCTCAGCGCAGGGCAAGGGGGCAGCTGTCCCCACCCCAGGCTGGCAACGCCCTGTGCATTGGGCAGGCCACTCATCAGGAGCTTCTTATCCACCATTAATCCAGGTACTGAGCCTGTCCTGGTGCTGAGGTTGACACCCACTGGGGCTTGCCCATCCGACATAGACTGTATATCTGGCTCTGGGTGGAACTTGCCTCATGAGCTCCATGACTTACCACATAAAGTACTTAGCATAATGCCTGACACTTACCTAGGGCTGAGTAATATTGGCTGTTCTTGGAGTTATTATCATGATCATTGCTATATGCTAGCACTTGGCTAAACTCTTTGTAGGTGTTACCCCATTTCATTGCATTTAATCCTCACGAGCACCCTGTCGGCCCATGTGGATGTTATCCTCACCTTGAGGCCCCCAGACGTGAGATCTTTACAATGTCCATGAAGTAGAGTTGGAAGTCAGTTCTACCTGAATTAGTCTGGGGTGAGGGTAGGTGGGGATCTCTATAAAAGCTTGAACTTTATTATCTTTTTCCTTTTTTTAAAAAAATTTATTTTATTTTTAAACTTTACATAATTGTATTAGTTTTGCCAAATATCAAAATGAATCCGCCACAGGTATACATGTGTTCCCCATCCTGAACCCTCCTCCCTCCTCCCTCCCCATTCCATCCCTCTGGGTCGTCCCAGTGCACCAGCCCCAAGCATCCAGTATCGTGCATCGAACCTGGACTGGCAACTCGTTTCATACATGATATTTTACATGTTTCAATGCCATTCTCCCAAATCTTCCCACCCTCTCCCTCTCTCACAGAGTCCAAAGGACTGTTCTATACATCAGTGTCTCTTTTGCTGTCTCGTACACAGGGTTATTGTTACCATCTACCTAAAGAAACTAAAGACCTATATATAGAAAACTATAAAACACTGGTGAAAGAAATCAAAGAGGACACTAACAGATGGAGAAATATACCATGTTCATGGATTGGAAGAATCAATATAGTGAAAATGAGTATACTACCCAAAGCAATCTATAGATTCAATGCAATCCCTATCAAGCTACCAACAGCATTCTTCACAGAGCTAGAACAAATAATTTCACAATTTGTATGGAAATACAAAAAACCTCGACTAGCCAAAGCGATCTTGAGAAAGAAGAATGGAACTGGAGGAATCAACCTACCTGACTTCAGGCTCTACTACAAAGCCACAGTTATCAAGACAGTATGGTACTGGCACAAAGACAGAAATATAGATCAATGGAACAAAATAGAAAGCCCAGAGATAAATCCACGCACATATGGACACCTTATCTTTGACAAAGGAGGCAAGAATTTACAATGGATTAAAGACAATCTCTTTAACAAGTGGTGCTGGGAAATCTGGTCAACCACTTGTAAAAGAATGAAACTAGAACACTTTCTAACACCTTACACAAAAGTAAACTCAAAATGGATTAAAGATCTAAACGTAAGACCAGAAACTATAAAACTCCTAGAGGAGAACATAGGCAAAACACTCTCTGACATACATCACAGCAGGATCCTCTATGACCCACCTCCCAGAATATTGGAAATAAAAGCAAAAATAAACAAATGGGACCTAATTAACCTTAAAAGCTTCTGCACATCAAAGGAAACTATTAGCAAGGTGAAAAGACAGCCTTCAGAATGGGAGAAGATAATAGCAAATGAAGCAACTGACAAAGAACTAATCTCGAGAATATACAAGCAACTCCTACAGCTCAACTCCAGAAAAATAAATGACCCAATCAAAAAATGGGCCAAAGAACTAAACAGACATCTCTCCAAAGAAGACATATAGATGGCTAGCAAACACATGAAAAGGTGCTCAACATCACTCATTATCAGAGAAATGCAAATCAAAACCACTATGAGGTACCATTTCACACCAGTCAGAATGGCTGCGATCCAAAAGTCTACAAGTAATAAATGCTGGAGAGGGTGTGGAGAAAAGGGAACCCTCTTACACTGTTGGTGGGAATGCAAACTAGTACAGCCACTCTGGAGAACAGTGTGGAGATTCCTTAAAAAACTGGAAATAGAACTGCCTTATGATCCAGCAATCCCACTGCTGGGCATACACACTGAGGAAACCAGAAGGGAAAGAGACACGTGTACCCCAATGTTCATCGCAGCACTGTTTATAATAGCCAGGACATGGAAGCAACCTAGATGTCCATCAGCAGATGAATGGATAAGAAAGCTGTGGTACATATACACAATGGAGTATTACTCAGCCATTAAAAAGAATACATTTGAATCAGTTCTAATGAGGTGGATGAAACTGGAGCGTATTATACAGAGTGAAGTAAGCCAGAAAGAAAAACACCAATACAGTATACTAATGCATATATATCTTTTTCTTTTTAATTTTTAAAATTAATTGATTGACTTTTGGCTGTGCTGGGTCTTTGTTGCTGCACCTGGGCTTTCTCTAGCTGCAGTGAGCAGGGACTACTCGCTAGTCTCGAGGGCGTGCAGCCTTCGCTAGTTGCGGCACACGGGTTTGGTTGCTCTGAGGCGTGTGGAATCTTCCTGGACCAGAGATGAAACCTGTGTCCCCTAAACTGGCCGGTGCATTCTTAACCACTGGACCACCAGGGAAGTCCTGGACTTTATTATCTTTTTTGGAATCACAGATGGAATTAACGAGATTTGCTACAGAGAGTCCCTCCCTCCAATCCAGGCTCTACCTGTTGCCCCTTCCTAGATGTTTAAGCCCCCAGAGCCTGAAGATGGTGGGGGTTCGGGGGCACTGACCCCTGGTGGGAGGGAATAAGGTTGGAGGCCTCAGGTGAGCAGAAGGTCAAGCAAGGCCGGCAGAAGAGAAGAATTAGGTCAGAAGCAGGCTGTCGGCTGTACTTCTTTGCTGGAACAGGCACAGGAGGCTCTGGTCAGAACACAGAGGTGAGATTAAGTGCAGCAAGTGACAGCTCACATCCTAGAGGCAAGGCAGCTCCAGGGTGACAGCTTTAGCCTGGGAGGGCCCACAGGTCAGAGACCTCAGCAGCCCATGGAGGGGTGGTGGGGCCAGGGAGGGAGAAGGTGACTGGACCTGAGTGACGAACAGCTTCACTTTTCCGTTCAGAGAAACTTCCAGCAAGGTATTTAAATCTGCCGTGGAGGGCAGAGAGGCAGCACTGGGAGAGACCAGCTCTCGCTCCGAGGCAGTGGAACCCACCTGTGGTTAGAGTCAGGTCCTGATTCTGCTCCCAGACCTCCCCCAGGTTTGCTGAGTCCACTGGAGACCTCTGGGCCCCTCGGTGTTTCCATCTATGAAGTGGGAAGGGTGGATGCAGGGTTCCCAGGGTCCCTTGACTCTGATTGTCACTGACATTCCCTTATAACTGGAGTCTAACTTCACCATGGGCTTCCCTGATAGCTCAGTTGGTAAAGAATCCGCCTGCAATGCAGGAGACCCTGGCTCGATTCCTGGGTTGGGAAGATCTGCTGGAGAAGGGAAAGGCTACCCACTCAAATATTCTGGCCTAGAGAATCCCATGGACTGTATAGGCCATGGGGTTGCAAAGAGTCCATGTGATCCTGTTGTATGGGTGACAAAAGAGGGTTAGTTCTCAGGGCCTGGGAGGTCTGGGCTGAGTAGGCAGGGCCGGCCGGATGAGGTCTGGAGGGACAGTCTGGGGTGGTACTTGCCCTGGTCCCTGTGATCTGGGCTGAGTTCTGCTCTTCCCGTGGGATTTACCCCAAGCCCAGACACCACAGATCCCAGCTCCCTAGTTTGAGCCTGAGAAAGCTGGTCACCATAGGCAGCAGGTGAGTCTGTGTGTGGTGTGGGGGGTTCAGGTCAAGTCCCAGCTGCCAGAACAGAAGGCCCCTGGCTGCAGGCCACCCTCACTTTGGTCTCAGGGATGCCTGGCTGGCAGCAGGTCCATTTCTGGTCTAGAGACCCCAGGTGCCAGTCCCAGCTCTGCCACTGACCATTTGGTGACCTCAATCAAGTCCCTTCCTCTCCCTGGGCCTCTCATTCCTGTGTGTAGAATGGGGACCCTGAACCTGGATCATTTCCTGGGCCCTGGCTCTGAACCCTACAATCTGAAGATCCTGAAACTCTGCACTTATCCTTCCCGGCCTCAGCCTCAGTTTTCACATCTGTGAATGGGAACATCTGTGTGGAGGAGCCCCGAGGAGGATGCCAAGCCTCTATTCCTTGTGTACAGCCTGCGTGTCTTGCTTGGTCCCTTACTAGGTCTCTGAAGCAGACTGGGCCTGACCAGTGGCCCATTTTACAGATGGGAAAATTCACGAGGGCTCCATGGAGCTGTGGTAGCTGAATGGGAGGGCTGAGAAGTTACAGCGTGAGAACTCTGGCTCTGGGGCCAGTGGGGAGCTGGGAGGAGGGAAGAGGTCCCATCTCAGTGCCAGCCCTTTTTATGATGTCGAAACTGCACCTGGCCAAGGGTTTGGTTGGAGTGTTGGGAGTCAGCATTCCCATCGGGAACTCAAAGGAGAGTAAAGAAAGCCCTGGAAGCACATGGCCAAAGGATATCATTGCCCTGGAGCCTGGAGAAACTGCCTGGGATGTGGTCCTGAAGAAGATCAAGGAGCTCTCGGATTCAGTAGAGAAGGAGGGAGAGGGGAGGGGGCAGTAAGGAAGGATGAGGGTGTCTCAGTCCCTGCTTTGGGGGGCAAGAAATAAGACTTTCTGTTTTCTGGTTTTAGGTCAGTTTCCTAGGTCTTATTTCAAAGCTCTGCTCTGCTGGGGGTGATAGAGTCGTTCTGTCCCCTTCTAGCTCCCTCCCCATGCCACCGCTTGGGGGTTTTACCCAGTGCCAAGCTGCCTGGTTGAGGGTTGAAGCTGTCTTTCCCCTTTCTTGATCTACAAAGATTGTTTCCCTCTTGTCCCCCTATTTTAAGAGTTAGAAGTTGTGGTTGTTCAGTTGCTAAGTCATGTCCAATTCATGTCCATGGACAGTAGCACACCGGGCTTCCTTGTCCTTCACTGGCTCCCAGAGTTCGCTCAGATTCGTGTCCATTGAGCTGGTGATGCTATCCAACCATCTTGTTCTCTGCCACCACCTTCTCCTTTGGCTTTCAATCTTTCCCAGCATCAGGGTCCTTCCCAGTGAGTTGGCTCTTCGCGTCAGGTAGCCAAAGTATTAGGGCTTCAGCATCAGTCCTTCCAATGAATATTCAGGGTTGATTTCCTTTAGGATTAACTGCTTTAATCTCCTTGCAGTTCAAGGGACTCTCAAGAGTATTCTCCAGCACCACAAAAGTATCAGTTCTTTGGCTCTCAGCCTTCTTTATGGTCCAACTCTTACATCCATACATGACTACTGGAAAAAAGAGTTAGAAGATCTGGTATCAAACTCTATCCTAGCCAGTACTTTCTCTGTGGCCTTGAGCCAGTGACTTCTTTCTGAACCTTTTTCCCCCATATCTGAAATCACAGCAGCAATAGCCCTTACTGCATAGTGTTGTTTTGAGGATCAGGTGAGATAACCCACTACCCAGCCTTCTCTTTCTCTTTCACTGTCCTGGCAGGACTGCCGAGATGCTTTCACGGTGGCTGACCTGGGCGTGCTGGTCAGCCGCCACCAGGTCTTCCACCAGGCCCTGCCGCGGGTCTCACCCTTCTACGTGGTGAAGTACAACAGCAGCCCCTGGATGCTGCGTGTCCTGGCCGCCCTGGGCACCAGCTTCGACTGTGCCATCCAGGTGAGCCTGGGCCAGCTGACTCATTCACAAGCCCAACACTTCCTGGGGAAAAAAGGCCAGTTGCCGGGGGTCCTGGAGTGGAGACTGCAGCTCCTCAACAGGGGCGGACACTCCCAGTCCTCAATTGTTTGGGAAAGAATAAATGAATGCCCTACGGGGGATCAGTCTCCCACTGGTCCCTGTGACTAAGGCAGACAGCTTAAGCGAATGAGGGGAAGCGCAAGCTTGAAGACACAGCTGCTGTTCCTGTCCTAACACAGCCTTATCACTTGGAAGATTCTAGAAGCCAAAAGGGCACAGTCATGTTCAGCACACTGCACAATAGGGGTTCAGTCAAGGGCAGTCCCTTTTGCTCATGCCCAGGGTTCCCATCCCCAAAGAATAGAGGGGCATCAGGGCAGCTCCCCACTCTGGCTCTCACCCATGCCAGGGCGAGCTGGAGCAGGTGCTGGACCTGGGCGTGGCTCCCTCATGCATCATCTACGCCAACCCCTGCAAGCCTGTCTCTCACATCCGCTTTGCTGCCCCCCATGGGGTGAAGCTCCTGGTGTTCGGCAGCGAGGAGGAGCTAATCAAGGTGGCCCAACATCATCCTGGGGCCAGGTGAGACCAGCAGGGAGTGGGTGCGAACAAGTAGAGACAGGTGGAAAAAGAGACCTTAAACCTGGGACCCTGGCTGTTGGAACTGGCTGCAGGAATCAGATGAAGGAAGACTCATGTGGTCACTGGCACAGGCCAAAGCAGCAAAGTACAAGAATTTGGGTCGGTGGCCTGATGCCTTCGCTGGTGCCCATTGATGCCAAATAAACAATGCCTGTGTCCTCATAGACACTGGGAAGAGCTTAGCACTAGGTGGTATGGCGTTAGCTGACCTTATGGAAAAGACACTCGTATCGGAGTCAGGGAGGCCAGGGATCACATTTCAGATTCATTTGTCACATGCTGTGTGATCTTAGGAAAGTTATTTAACATCTCTGATCCTGTAATGTGGAGGCCTATGGAAGGTGTATTTATAATTTTATCCTTTTCCTGCTTTTTCTTGCCTGTAGGTAGTGAGTGTGTTCACTCTTTGGGTCTCCATAGCTGGACAGTCCAGAGGAGCTAGGCAGAAGTGGGTGGGAAGCTGGAGGGAGGTAGGTTGGGGGGCCTCGGGGCTCATGTGCCTAAGAAATTCTGATACCCTTTGCACCCCTCTCCCAGGCTGGTCCTCCGGTGGACCCAGGACAGTGACAGCATCTTCCCCCTGAGCTCTCAGTTTGGGGCCAGGCTGGAGGTGTGTGAACATCTGCTCGAGTCTGCCAGGGACCTGGGGTTGGCTGTGGTTGGAACCAGGTGAGTGCACTGCCTTTCCCTGCTTGGAAAGGAGGAGCCAGGAGTCTTGGTTTCCACTGTCCGTCGTTGTTGTTATTCAGTCGCTAAGTCATGTCTGACTCTTTGTGACCCCGTGGACTGAGCACACCAGGCTTCCCTGCCCATCGCTATCTCCTGGAGTTTGCTCAAATTCATGTCCATTGAGCCAGTTGTCATCCAACCGTTTCATCAGGTCGCCTCCTTCTCCTGCCTTTGATCTTTCCCAGTATCAGTGTCTTTTCTAAGGAGTCAGCTCTTCACATCTGGTGGCCAAAGTATTGGAGTTTCAGCTCAGCATCAGTCCTTCCAATGAAAATTCAGGGTTTATTTTCTTTAGGATTGACTGGTTTGATATCCTTGTAGTCCAAGGGACTCTTAAGAGTCTTCTCAAGCACCACAATTTGAAAGCATCAATTCTTTAGCTTTCTTTATGGTCCAGCTCTCACATCCACACATGACTACTGGAAAAACCATAGCTTTGACTAGTCATACAGACCTTTGTCGGCAAAGTGATGTCTCTGCTTTTTAATACACTGTCTAGGTTTGTCATAGCTTTTCTTCCCAGGAGCAAGCGCCTTTTAATTTCAAGGCTGCAGTCACCATTTGAAGTGATTTTGGAGCCCAAGAAAATAATGTCTGTCACTGCTTCCACTTTTTCCCCTTCTATTTGCCATGAAGTGATGGGACTGGATACCATGATCTTAGTTTTTTGAAAGTTGAATTTTAAGCCAGCTTTTTCACTCTCCCTTTTCACCCTCATCAAGAGGCTCTTTAGTTCCTCTTCCCTTACTGCCAATAAATGGTATCATCTACATATCTGAGGTTGCTGATATTTCTCCTGGCAATCTTGATTTCAGCTTGTGATACATCCAGTCCAACATTTCAAATGATGTATTCTGCATATAAGTTAAATAAACAGTGTGACAATATACAACCTTGTCATACTCCTTTCCCAATTTTGAACCAGTCAAATTTTCCATGTCCTGTTCTAACTGTTGCTTCTTAACCTGCATACAGGTTTCTCAGGAGGCAGGTGAGGTGGTCTGGTATTCTCATCTCTTTCAGAATTTTCCAGTTTGTTGTGATCCACACAGCCAAAGGCTTTAAAAAAGTCAATGAAGCAGATGTAGATGCTTTCCTTGAATTCCCTTGCTTTCTCTATGATCCAACGGATGTCGACAATTTGATCTCTTATTCCTATGCCTTTTCTAAACCCAGCTTGTACATCTGGAAGTTCTTGGCTCACGTACTGCTGAAGCCTACCTTGAAGGATTTTGAGCACAGCCTTGCTAGCATGTGAAATGAGTGCAATTGTGCAGTAGTTTGAACATTCTTTGGCATTGCCCTTCTTTGCGATTGAAATGAAAACAGACCTTTTGCAGTCCTGTGGCCACTGCTGAATTTTCCAAATTTACTGGCATATTGAGTGCAGAACTTTAATAACATCATCTTTTATGATTTGAAATAGCTCAGCTGGAATTCCATCAACTCCACTAGCTTTGTTCATAGTAATGCTTCTTAAGGCCCGCTTAACTTCACCTTCCAGGATGTCTGGCTCTGGATAAGTGACCACACCATCGTGGCTATCTGGGGCACTAAGACATTTTTGGTATAGCTCTTCTGTGTGTTCTTGCCACCTCTTAATCTCTTCTGCTTCTGTTAGGTCCTAACTATTTCTGTCCTTTATCATGCCCATCCTTGTACGAAATGTTCCCTTGATGTCTCCAATTTTCTTGAAGAGATTTCTAGTGTTTCCCATTCTATTGTTTTCCTCTGTTTCCTTGCATTGTTCACTTAGAAAGGCTTTCTTTTCTTTCCTTGCTACGCTCTGGAACTCTGCATTCAGTTGGGTACATCTTTCCTTTTCTGCCTTGCTTTTCGCTTCTCTTTTTACCTCAACTATTTGCAAGGCCTCCTCAGACAATCACTTTGCCTTTTTGTATTTCTTTTTCTTGTTTTCTAAGAAGAGGCAGTCTTCTTACTGCCTCCTGTATGTTGTCACAAACCTCCGTCCATAGTTCTTCAGGCACTCTGTCTATCAGATCTAATCCCTTGAATCTATTTGTCACTTCTACGTATAATCATCAAGGATTTGATTTAGGTCATACCTGAATGGCCTAGTGGTTTTCCCTACTTTCTTCAGTTTAAGCCTGAATTTTTCTATAAGCTCATGATCTGAGCCACAGCCAGGTCCAGGTCTTGCTTTTGCTGAACATATAGAGCTTCTCCATTTTCAGCTGCAGAAAATGTAATCAATCTGATTTCAGTATTGACTATCTGGTGATATCCATGTGTAGCATCATCTCATGTTGTTGGAAGAGAGTGTTTGCTATGACCAGTGTGTTCTCTTGACAAAATTTCCACTGTCTACCTCCAGCCTTTGGCTTCCTGGGTATGCTCTGGTCAGCTGAAGCCCCTCTGGGCCTCAAGATGCTTCTCTGTTCTCAGCGAAGAAGCTGGATGTTATCTGGGATTAGGGTGGGGCAAAGGAGGCAAAGGCCTTGGGTGCAAAATTTAAGGGGATGTTAAAAAAGTTAGTACTCTAGCTAAATAATATTTTAGCGACTGAAATGAACTGAATACAATATTTGAAAAAATGAAAAATAATGCAAAACAATCATGATGAGAAAAATATTAAAACTTTAACTAAAGACAGGATTGGCATTTCTCATTTTTCCTTTTGCTTCAGGGTTCAACTACTGTTACCACTTTTGTATATATAAAGTGCCTTTATTATTTTTAAGTGTTTATGTAATTTGGCTTTGTTGGGCCTTAGTTGTGTCACGTGGGATCTTTGGTTTCAGAGCGCAGACTCTCTAGCTGTGGCGTGTGGACTCAGTGGTTGCAGCACACGGGCTTAGTTGCTCCATGGCATGTGGAATCTTAGTTCCCCATCAGGGATCGAACCTGTATCCCTTGTATTGCAAGGTGGATTCTTAACCACCGGACCACCAGGGAAGTCCCTACTGTTACTAATCTTGTCTTTATTTACATTTTAGTATTTTCGTCATTGTAGATGTTTCTAAATCAGTTTTGCTCTTTACAACGATTACATTAAATGTTCTTTATCTTGATAATTTAGTACTGTGGCACCCCCTTGAACTTTTGCACTGGCCTCACCCAACCTGGCCCTCCTCACAGGCATGGGGATTCGGGTTCTGAGCACACGCCTTCCAAGGGGGAGAAAAAGGGAAGCCCCTGCAATGAGGCACTTGGAAGGGGCTGTTAAGAGAGGTGACCACCACACAGTCTTGAGTGCTCCAACTCAAGCATGACCATGCTTCGGTATTTCTGGCCATGTCTGTCCTCCTACTGACCTTTGCTTTTTCACGGGTGCTTCTCTACATGTCACTTGATGTGTGTTCAGCTTCCATGTGGGCTCAAGATGCCAGACACCCCATAACTTCATGAAGGTCATCGTCGACTGCTGGCACGTGTTTGAGATGGGCAGCAGGATTGGGCATGACATGAGCCTCCTGGACATCGGAGGGGGCTTCCCCGGAGAGGAAGGCTCCAACCCTGAGTTTGAGGAGGTGATGGGGAGGATGAGAGGGAGCCGGGTGCTCCAGCTTGGGTTCAGGGGACCAAGTGTGTTTGTTTGTGTACGAGGAGGTCATATGAGATTGTGTACGAGGAGGTCATATGAACTGTGAGTCACATGAGATTTGTCTTTGTTGAGAGTCTTTGTCTGACTACAGTTGCATGGCCTGTGTGCATATATGAGCATGTGTGTATCTGGCTCCGTGTCTTTCTTTAGAGGTGTTAGTTGCTATCCCCCCTTAAGCTACAGTCAGGTAGAAGTTTGTTATTCTTGTGACCTGGGGAACATTTTGTCTTTGCTGACTGTGTATTAATTTAAGTGGTCCCAAATTCAGACATCTCAGGGTGCTATGTGCCCTTGGACAAGTTACTTCCCCACCGTGGGCCACAGCATCTACCTGTTTCCTCCCTAGTAAAATGGAGATAACGACTCCCCACATAGCTGTCAAGGGAATGAAGGGAGAGTGTGCAGGTAAAGCCCCCTCAGATGGACTGGCCATGTTAAAGTCTGGGTCTGTCCCTGCAGGTGGCAGGAGTGATCAATGCTGCCCTGGCCCAGGACTTCCCCAAGGGGAGTGGCATCGAGGTCATCGCAGAGCCTGGACGCTTCTATGCAACATCTGTCTGCACGACCGCTGTCAACATCATTGCCAAGAAGGCTGTGCTGGAGCCCGGTGGGTGGGCAGGCCACTGTCCAGGAGCAGAGGATGGATAGGGGGTCTGGGCTCCACCCCCAAATGCCTAATTAGCAGGAAACAAGCTTTGAATTGGGTATGAGGATGAACCTGTTAGTATCACTATTTTATTATTCTCAGACTGGGAGGTGAGAAGCAAGATGAAGAGTCTTCATTTTTCCTAAGTAGCCAATGGATTTATATGGCGTTTATAGCCCATGTGGTTCATGGACAAAATCGTGCTGCTGTGCACTTTAAATTCATTCAGCAAGCATTATCTAACAGGGGCTGATTCCGATGCCAAAAATACAGTGAGTAAATGCAAATTCTTACAATACATATAAGAAGGCACCCTTGTCGTCATGGCCTGAAGGTTAAGGGTGACATCTGTAGGGTAATGGTAAACCTTCGACAGTCGAGGTCAACCACCGCAGGAGCTCTTTTACATTGTTATTTTTGCAGCATTTGGTTTTCACACAAAGTGAGCTAACCAGAAACTCCATTGCATGATAAGATGGAGAACATGAATAGATTTTCCCCACTGGCTTAGTGCTCTTATTCTTTGCTGCTTTATGATAACCGACATATAAATATTTATAAGCTGCTTTAATCTCCTCCCTTATCCTTTTGACAAATGATTGGCCCACAGGTTTGTAATCCCAAGGCACTTGTGTCAGCTGATGGCATTTATTCACAAAACGTCTGATTAAAGGATATTGTGATAGGAAGCCTATGATTTCAAGTCATCATTTAACAAAACTCTAAGTATTAAGGGCTTCTTTTTAAAATTTGTATCTTTATTATGGCAAGGGGTAATTTTTGTATGTGTATTTTTTTTTTGGCCACCCCACGGGGCATGTGGTATTTCAGTTCTCTGACCAGGGGTTGAACCCATGCCCCCTTCAGTGGAAGCAGCACAGTATTAATCTTTGGACCACCAGGGAAGTCCCTAGGGACTCATTTTTATTTCCATAAAAACAAGAGTTGCCAATTATTAAATATCTATCATGTGTGAAATATGTATTTTCTCTCATTTCTGCTCAACAACCCTATGAAGTAATTTGGGGTCATTCCCATTTTACAGGCAGAGATAGTGAGGCTCAGAAAGAGGAAGGGACTTGTCTGAGGCATCGCAGCTCATCAGTGATACACTGGACCTGGTCTGCCTGTCTCAAATACCACGTGCCAGGCAGACCTGAGCTCTTGACCTTAGGGGTGTCTTGACTACCTCTCACAACTAAGTAGTTTAGGGACAACTGGGGCTATGGCTTCAGTGATGGCAACTAAGAAAGAGGGGGGAGGATGGTAGGAAGTATATCGGGGTCAGCGGGGAGGGCAGAAAATCAGTATTCAGAAGGATCTGGGCATCTAAATGCCCAAATATTATGAAATGCTTCAAATGCTAACAGAAATCAGCACAAAATCTTGAGTTTCGATTCCAGAAAGCAATATTCTAAGAACAGATGAAGAGTGGTTGTGAAGACACTGCCTTGGTAGTAGGTCCTGTCCAAAGGATCTGGGGGGTCATAGATGACCACTAGTTCAATATGCATCAGAAGTATGACGGTGCTGGAGAGAAAGTATCACACGCTTACACTGGCAACATCAATAGAGGCAGAGCGTTTACATGCTGTACCCCATGCTTTTCAGAGTAGGGCAATGTTTTTAAATGTACTTTGTTGTTGTTTAGTTGCTAAGGTGTGTCTGATTTTGCGATCCCATGGATCGCAGCACACCAGGCTTTCCTGTCCTTCACTATCTCCCAGAGCTTGCTCAAACTTATGTTCATTGAGTCAATGATGCTATTCAACTATCTGATTCTCTGTCGCTGCCTTTTCTCCTCCTGCCCTCAGTTTTTCCCAGCATCAGGGTCTTTTCCAAGGAGTTGGCTCTTCCCATCAGGTGGCCAAAGTATTGCAGCTTCAGCTTCAGTCCTTCCAATGAATATTCAGGGTTGATCGCCTTTAGGATTGACTGGTTTGATCTCCTTGCCGTCCAAGAGACTCTCAAGAGTCTTCTCCATACATGATATTTTACATGTTTCAATGCCATTCTCCCAAATCTTCCCACCCTCTCCCTCTCCCACAGAGTCCATAAGACTGTTCTATACATCAGTGTCTCTTTGAAATGAGTTGCCAGTCCAGGTTCAATGCACGATACTGGATGCTTGGGGCTGGTGCACTGGGACGACCCAGAGGGATGGAATAGGGAGGGAGGAGGGAGGAGGGTTCAGGATGGGGAACACATGTATACCTGTGGCGGATTCATTTTGATATTTGGCAAAACTAATACAGTTATGTAAAGTTTAAAAATAAAATAAAATCAAAAAAAAAAAAAAAAAAAAGAGTCTTCTCCAGCACCACAGTTGGAAAGCATCAATTCGTTGGTGGTCAGCCTTCTTTATGGTCCCACTCTCACATCTGCACATGACTACTGGAAAAACCACAGCTTTGACTCTATGGACCTTGGTTGGCAAAGTGATGTCTCTTCTTTTTAGTACGCTGTCTAGGTTTGTCATAGCTTTTCTTCCAGGGAGCAAGCATCTTATAATTTCATGGCTGCAGTCACCATCCGCAGTGATTTTGGAGCCCTGAGAAAATAAAATCTGTCACTGTTTCCACTTTTCCCCCATCTATTTGCCATGAAGAGATGGGACCATCTTTATCTTTTGAATGTTGAGCTTTATTTTTTAAATTGAAGGATAACTGCTTTATAGAATTGTATTTGTTTCTGCCAAACATCAACACGAATCAGTCATGTTGTGTTAGTCGCTCAGTTGTGCCCGACTGACTCTTTACAACCCCCTGGACTGTAGCCCACCAGGCTCCTCTGTCCATGGGATTTTTCAAGCAAGGATACTGGAGTGGATTGCCATTTCCTTCTCCAGGGGATCTTCCCAGCCCAGGGATTGAACCCTGGTCTCTTGCACTACAGGCAGATTCTTTACTGATTGAGCTACCAAGGAAGCCAGTAGTGAAGTATATGTCCCCTCCCTCTTGAACCTGCCTATCACCTCCCTCCCTAGAATGTTGAGTTCCAAGACAGCTTTTTCACTTTCCTCTCTCACCCTCATCAAGAGGCTCTTTAGTTCCTCTTCATTTTCTGCCATTAGAGTGGTATCATCTATATATCTGAGGTTGTTGATATTTCTCCTAGTAATGTTGATTCCAGCTTGACCTTCATTTAGCCCAGCATCTCACATGATGTACTCTGCATATAAGTTAAATAAGCAGGGTGATAATACCTGGAATGTGTTTTAATCAGTTCGTGTAAGACCTGGAAATAACTGCCATAAAGCTTCCTCTGGAGAACTCAGAGGTGAGGCAGGCCACTCAGGGCCACAAGGGGAAGGACAGGATGGGTCAGGAAGCAGAAGGACACGAGGGAAGACTGGTCAGAGCCTCTGTTGTGGTTTTCGAGGAACAGAATGGGTGAAGCAGGGTGAGTTGGACTGGCAGGTTTGGGATTGGCTAGTTTGAGTAATTTCACTGGGTTGTGGGGGGTAAGGACTGCCCTAGGAGGATTAGGCCAGAGGTAGTGCTTCAGGTTCCGTGAGTTCCATCCAGGAGGTGGTTTGCAGTATGGACACTGGATCGGTTGGCTTGCACGGGCAAGGCATACTTGCAAGGCAGTCATTTGCTGTCTCTAGAAATTAACCAGCCTGGGGAGGAGCAGTCTCGCTAGGGTCAGCAAGGCCCCAGATGCTGGAGCATCAAGAATATAGGGGAAAAAAAAGAATATAGAAAATAAGAAAATGTAGTTTAGACAGGCACCCCTTTGAGGAAGGAAATTGATAAATTAGCACATCACTAAGGACCAACCATGATGGAATCAAGTCATGAAAAGACCGTTTGCTCCCAGTTTGACTCATGCAGCAGGTGCTCAGGGCACCTGGTCTAAGGGGAGGGCAGAGAACATGAGACCTGCGAGCTGGGGGCGAATCCCAGCCCCGCCACAGTCTCCTACATGACTGCTGACAAGACTGTTTTCTCAACCGTAAAGTAGGGCTCACTGAACCCACTCAGAGTGTAGTTAGGAGGATTAAATAGTTGAATACATGTAGGGAACTTACAACAATGCCTGAGTTATATGGTGTGTTAGTTAGATTATTCTTTTGTTTATTTACTGGCTGTGCTGGGTCTTCGTTGCTGCATGCAGGCTTTCTCTAGTTTTGGCGTGTGGGGGCTGTTCTTTAGTTGTGGTGCACCAGCTTCTCACTGCGGGGACCTCTCTAGCTCCGGAGCACGGGCTGTAGGCAAGGGCTTCTGTTGCTGCGGCTCACAGGCCCTAGCCCGGGCTCAGTAGTCATGGCGCACAGGCCTAGTTGCTCCACGGCACGTGGGTTCTTCCCAGACCAGGGATCGAACCTGTATTCCCTGAATCGGCAGGTGGATTCTTAACCATTGGACCACTAAGGAAGTCTAGTTAGATTATTCTTATTTGGAAGAGGAAGATGAAGAGGAGAAGGGAGGAACACTGAAAGGTGGGGGGCAGAGGCGGAGGGGCAATGGGAGTGCAGAGGGCAGGCCCCAACTGTACATGGGCTCAGAGAAGACTCCTGGAGCAGGGAACAGGGGTTATCCAGTGCTGGGCAGAGGGTGAGGGCTCCCCCACAGGTGCTGAGCTCAGTACTGCCCTCTGTCCGCCCTCAGGAGGCCGCCGGAAGCTGCTGTACTATCTCAATGATGGCCACTATGGCACATTCCGCATCTTTCCCAGGGAGTCTGAACCCAGGATGCCCATTGTGGTGAAGGTAAGGAGAAGGTTTCATGGCTCTGGCACCTCCTAGACCTTAAGACTACCTGGTCCAGCCCACCTTGGGCAGGATTCCCTGCTACCAGTGGGAGAGGCGAAGGATCTCAGATTATTGGGGCCTTAGTGGATTGTCACACCTTCTGCATGTGCTAGGATGTGCAAGTGTGTCTGTGCGTATTGGCATGTGCACGTCTGTGTGGGCCTGGCGATTCACACCTATGCGGGAAGACAGGTGTCTAGGTCCATGGGTCTGTGGGGGGGGTATATGCTTCTCTTTGGCTGTCTGTCTTTCTGTCTGTCTGTTGTTCTGGAGTCCTTGAATCTTGGAGATGCAGGAGACTTAGGAAGTAGAGATTCTCAAACTTTGCTTCACATTAGAATCACCTGGGAAGTTTTAATACTTCTCTGCCCGGACCAGGCCCCAGACCACTGATATTGGAATTTCTCATGGGTTGGGACCCTGGCATGATCCTTCGTGAAAACTCCTCAAGCACTTTCAATGAAGCTAGGTTTGAGGCCCAGTATTTTGAGTGATTACTAAATAAAATCTTCCCACTTTATAGATGGGAAAGCTGAGGTCCCATCTGTGTCTGCACTTGTGAATTGGCAAGGCTGAAGTCAGTCTCTAGAACATAAGCTCCATGAGGCCGGGTTAAGAGCAATGCCTGGCACACAGGGACCATTCAGGAATTGGTCAGTGTGGGTGGATGACAGAGTCCTTTCTGCTGGTGCCCTGGGGCATGCCCTGCTTGATGAGGAGTGGGTAGGGGTGTGTGTGGGGGGTCTTCTCTGATTTCCTATCCCCATGTCCCTGCAGGAGCTCAGCCCCAAGCTGCCCCTCTTCCCCTGCACCCTCTTTGGCCCCACGTGTGATGCCTTTGACAAGCTCTTCTTGAAGGAGGTGCAGCTGCCAGAGCTGGATGTGGGTGACTGGCTGGTCTTCCCGTTCATGGGCGCCTACACGTCAGTCATGAGCTCCACCTTCAATGGCTTCTCTCCCACCTCCATCTGCTATGCCATGGGACCTGAGCTCATGTGTCTGGGGGAGGAGGAAAGGGGGTGGGCAATGAGCAGGTCTCACCAAGATCTGAACTTGTTAAGGGGAGTTGGTGGCTGAGCCCTGGGGTCCCAGGCCCTGGAAATACCCTAGTCCCCCCACTGGCCCCAGCAAAGCCCAAGATGTCTGGCTGACCTTTGACACTGGCCTCTGCCTATGGGGTTGACCCTGTTACAACCTCTCCTCAGGTAAGTCCAAGGTAGCCCACCTGGGCAGCTCTGAGAGCCCGGACATGTGCCATTGTGGGCAGAATCAGGCAGCCCTGTGGCTCCAGCTGACCCTCAGCTCCATGGCCAAGGTCCCCCCCCCATCAGGCCCCACTCTTCTCTGACCATTTGCAGCTGCCTCCCAGTTCCTTCCTCAGATATCCCTTCCCCATCAACTCCAGGCTCCCTCACAGCTCCTGACCCAGGATCTCCTCTGGGTCCAACCTGGGGTTTGCCTCCTGAGGTAGTGGAGGGGGCTCTGGAACACCCCTTTACTGGCGCATTCCTTCCACAGGAGCCTGCTGGAGACCACACCGTAGGCCAGACATGGTCAGAATGGAGGGGCTTCGTCACCTTGATGCGCTCGTGAGGGATGCTTGGGGGCAGGGATTGGTGGGGAGGAGTAGCGTGGAGGAAACAGAGGTTAGGGCAGGGGCCCCCAACCCCGGCCATGGACCAGTACCAGTCCGTGGCCTGTTAGGACCCTGGCCGCAGAACAGGAGGTGAGAGGGGGGCGAGTGAGAGAAACTTTAACTATATTTACAGCCAGTTCCCATCGCTCACGTTACTGCCTCAGCCCCGCCTCCTGTCAGATCAGCGGTGGGATTAGATTCTCATAGCTGGAACCCTGTGCTGACCATGAACCTCGCATGCGCTCTCCTTTTACGATTCTAACGCCTGCTGTTCTGAGATGGAGCTGACTGAGGTGGTGATGTGATCAATGTAATGTGCTTGAATCATCTGAAACCATTCCCCCCACTCCCGGTCCGAGGAAGAATTGTCTTCCAGGAAACCAGTCCTTAGTGCCAAAAATGTTGGGGGACTGCCGGGTTAGGGTGCCTCTGAAATGAGGCAACATCTAAGGTTCAAAACTGTCCTCTGTGGAGAAGGAAATGGCAACCCACTCCAGTACTGTTGCCTGTAAAATCACATGGACAGAGAAGCCTGGTGGGCTTCCGTTCATGGGGTCTCAAAAGAGCCCGATACGACTTAGCGACTAAACAACAGCAATCACGAGCTAGGTTTAACACCGTTTTCTCTGCTACTCTGCCAATGACTGAACAAATGAAGATAAAACATGACTGCCCAGAACTCTAAAGCGTTCTGCTCCTGGTTTTCTAAAATCTATAAACAAACACTCTTTCTGAGTAATTAAAAAAACAAAGCAAACAAAACTGTCCTTTGTCTCCAGTGGGCCTGAAGCCTCAATTAGCTCTTCCTGGCAGCCTACCCTGCCCCCTCTTGACCCTGGAGTGAGGCAGTATAAGGAACCTGCACCATTACAAGAGAGCCCCCTGGAGGTCATGCCCTGGAATATGCAGCAACGTGCATTGACCAGAACCTTGAGATGATTTTGTCCTTCCTTTCAATCTGTTAGCGATCCCTGCCCGTTGTTCCAGAAACATATGTGTGAACCACAGGCGCCTGATGGAGAGAGCGCTGGTATTGTAGTCAGACACGCCTGGAGGGGATCCAGGCTCCGCCACATCCTGGCAGTGTGGTCAGAGCTTCAGTTTTCTCAACTGTGAAGTGAGGGTGCTCTTAGTATTCCCCTTGCAGGATTGTTGAGAGGATTAAGTGAGATAATGCAAATTCTCGTTCAAGGCCAGTTCACGCCCACCTGCTTCTGGCTGGGCCTGATCCTGAGTCTGATCACCCTTGCCCCCACGGTCTGGGTATCCTCAGCGAATATGTACAGCATCTAGCCACATAGCTAATGGACCGTGTGGGTGCCTCAGACCTGGCTTTGGCCTTAAGAAACACCCAGGTTTGGAGCTTGAATGGACCAGGTGTGAATACAGCCAACTCAGAAACAGAGCAAATGCTACTGCATGTTCCCTGGGCAGGCTAACACTTGAAAAACAACATTTGAGGAGTTTTGAGCTCAAAAAAAGAATGCATCCTGCAGGGAAGGAAGATGATAGAGAGAGTCACTTCAGAATTACTGGTCACATTCCTGCAGGAAGGGAAGGGAGAGAAGACCCCAGAAGCCAAAGTCACTCATGTCCTGTGTCCTTTTAAAGCTTCGCCTGATAAAACAAGACAGTCTCTGATCTCCAGCTTCTGCAGAGGGTCCTCCCCACCCGCCAGAATCAGCCTTATCAATCTTGCTGCAGCCTCCCCAGCTCAACCAAGACCAGAGTAATCCCCTAGAACCCTTGGGCTACAGAGATTTCTCCTGCAAACATCTCAGGTGGAGGGAATGAATCTGCGGATGTCACCCAAGGAAGGTAGCACGTTCAGACAGCCTTTGGATAGTGTGTCTCCTCCCAGAGACTGAAATTCTGAGTGGAAACATCTATCCTTACCTCCCCAGTGGTGTCTGGAAGTACAAATGTGAATGGGCTTTAGGGTAAAAATAAAGTTTTACTCAGATGCAAGAGATTTTGATGTGTTCTGTGTTTTGCCCTTTGGGCATTTTACTGTGTGATTGTGGATATCCATCCATCTATCCATCCATCCACCCATCTAGCCACCCATCTACCCATCTATCCATCCATCCACCCATCCATCCATCTATCCATCCACTCATCATTCATTCATCTATCCATCCACCCACCCATCTATCCATCCATCCATCCACCCATCTATCCATCCATCCATGCATCCTTCCATCCACCCATCTATCCATTCATCTATCCATCCATCCATCCACCTATCTATTCATCCTTCCACCCATCCATCCACCCATCTATCCATCCACCTATCCACCCATCTATCCATCCACCTATCTATCCATCCATCTACCCATCCATCCATCCATCTCTCTATCCACCCTTCCACCAATCCATCTGTCCATCCATCCATTCACCCATTGATCTATCTACTCATTCATCCATCCATAAGATAAAATGTAAGAGCCTAGACTGTTCCTGGCACTGTTCTAGGTACAGGTGACACATGATGAACAAAATGGACAAGAATCTAAGCTCATGGAACTAACTTTCTAGTTGGAAAAACAGCATAAACAAAGCCCTAAATCTAATAAAATGAAGTGGAAGCAATAAGGGCTGTGAAGAAAAATAAAGCAAGCAAGGGGCCAATGAGTGATAGAAGACAGTGCTGTTTTAGATAGTGGGGTCTGGGGAGGCTTCTCTGAGGACATAGCAGGTGAGCAGAGATCTGAAGGGAGCTTGTGCTTACCTGAGTCAGAGAGTTCCAGGCACTGGAGACAGCAAGTCCAAGGCCAGGGACGGACAGTGTTCCCTCACAGGCAAGAAGTCCGTGTGGGTGAGCAGAGTGAGTGAGAGGAGGTGTTGGCAGTTGAGGCAGGAGGAGGATTGGGGGCTGATCTCAAGCTTCAGGTGAGTCAGGGATCTGACTTTGCTCTGAGGTGGAGAAGGTGGGGAGGGGCTGGGGAGGCCCTGGCAGGTTTGGGCAGGTGAATAGTGTGACAGGATGCAGAGAGAAGTTGAGGGGCGCCTGCCAGTCCTGGGAAGTGACAGTGGTCACAGTACAGGTGGTGAGCTGCACCAGGTTCAGCGCGGACTGCAAAGGTCAAGAGGGGAGAACTTTCTGAAGGGGTCAGAGGTGGGGTAAGAGGCAAAGAGAGGAGTCCAGGACAACTCCAGGGCTTTGGGCTGTGGCTGCGGTACACAGATGGGGATGCAGGGAGGGAGGAGAAGCAGGTTCAGTTCAGTTCAGTCACTCAGTCGTGTCCGACTCCTTGCGACTCCATGAATCGCAGCACGCCAGGCCTCCCTGTCCATCACCAACTCCCGGAGTTCACTCAGACTCATGTCCATAGAGTCAGTGATGCCATCCAGCCATCTCATCCTCTGTCGTCCCCTTCTCCTCCTGCCCCCAATCCCTCCCAGCATCAGAGTCTTTTCCAATGAGTCAACTCTTCGCATGAGGTGGCCAAAGTACTGGAGTTTCAGCTTTAGCATCATTCCTTCCAAAGAAATCCTAGGGCTGATCTCCTTCAGAATGGACTGGTTGGATCTCCTTGCAGTCCAAGGGACTCTCAAGAGTCTTCTCCAACACCACAGTTCAAAAGCATCAATTCTTCGGCGCTCAGCCTTCTTCACAGTCCAACTCTGACATCCATACATGACCACAGGAAAAACCATAGCCTTGACTAGACGGACCTTTGATGGCAAAGTAATGTCTCTGCTTTTGAATATGCTATCTAGGTTGGTCATAACTTTCCTTCCAAGGAGTAAGCGTCTTTTAATTTCACGGCTGCAGTCACCATCTGTAGTGATTTTGGAGCCCCAAAAAATAAACTCTGACACTGTTTCCACTGTTTCCCCATCTATTTCCCATGAAGTGATGGGATCGGATACCATGATCTTCGTTTTCTGAATGTTGAGCTTTAAGCCAACTTTTTCACTCTCCACTTTCACTTTCATCAAGAGGCTTTCGAGTTCCTCTTCACTTTCTGCCATAAGGGTGGTGTCATCTGCATATCTGAGGTTATTGATATTTCTCCTGGCAATCTTGATTCCAGCTTGTGTTTCTTCCAGTCCAGCGTTTCTCATGATGTACTCTGCATAGAAGTTAAATAAGCAGGGTGACAATATACAGCCTTGACGAACTCCTTTTCCTATTTGGAACCAGTCTGTTATTCCATGTCCAGTTCTAACTGTTGCTTCCTGACCTGCATACAAATTTCTCAAGAGGCAGGTCAGGTGGTCTGGTATTCCCATCTCTTTCAGAATTTTCCACAGTTTATTGTGATCCACACAGTCAAAGACTTTGGCATAGTCAATAAGGAAGAAATACAAGAACTCTCTTGTTTTTTTGATGATCCAGCGGATGTTGGCAATTTGATCTCTGGTTCCTCTGCCTTTTCTAAAACCAGCTTGAACATTTGGAAGTTCACGGTTCACGTATTGCTGAAGCCTGGCTTGGAGAATTTTGAGCATTACTTTACTAGCGTGTGAGATGAGTGCAATTGTGCGGTAGTTTGAGCATTCTTTGGCATTGCCTTTCTTTGAGAAGCGGGTTAGGAGGGATTAAAATGGAGAGTTCCCTTTTGGAAAAGTTACGTATGAGAAGCCGATTCAACTTCCAGATACAAGCATCAGGTTTCAGGGCAGAGGTCGGGAGGGCAGATATGACTGTCCATGGGGCGTGGTCCACACTGGTTGGACTTTCCATCCCTGGGGCTTGCCAGCTCAGCCAGGAAGTAAATATGCAGAGAGATGACACAAGTCCTGGGAACTGAGAGGAGAAACGTTCCCAGACGGCAGCCCTCAGCTCTGTGCCCAGGACTCCCCAGAGTGGGTGAGGTGAGGGCTGAGAACGACATTGGAGAGACGGAGGTCATCGCTGATCTTAACCAGCGGGTTTTAACGCCTAGGAAGGTTGGTGGAAGTGGGGTCCGGAGAGGATGGGGTGTGGGCACCTCTTCCAGGAAGTTAGTTGTGCTGTAAGAGGAGCAGGAAATGGGAGGGTTGCTGGAAGAGGTGCCTGTAGGTCAAGGAAGGTTTAAGATGAGAGATATTACAGCTTGTTTGTAGGCTCACAGGGATGACTGACAGAAGGCAAGATAATTAAGACGCAGAAAGACAGGCGACAGTGGCAAAGCAACATCCTTGGGTGGGTGGGAGGGATTAGTGTCCTGTGCTCTGGGGCAGGGTGGGGGAACTGAGGCGGGGTGCGCCTAGATGGGAACTCCTTCAGTGCCTCCACGGGGACAGGCAGGTCACTGGGAGAACATGAAACTCTACTGGTGGTTTCTTTCTTAGCGGAATAAGAAGCAAGAACATGGTGGGAGCAAGGAGGCAGGAGAGGGTCCTGGTGTTCTCAGGAGAGGGGCGGAGTGGAAAAGGGACCAGAAGCGTGGAAGGATGAATGGACCTGTGAAATGGGTGGCAGTGCCAGCGCAGGTGCCCACTCGAGGTTTGTGGGGGTCCATGTAGAGTGAGGCCCGCCGTGCAGTGTGTTTTGTCTTCAGCACGTGGGCACCTGCTCTGTGGGTGCAGAATGAGTGGGGGTCATTGGGGAGGAAGAGAGCTAGGCAGGTGGAGACAGCTTAGAGAATGAGGTGCTCCTTGTTGGGGGGGGGGCGGTCTCTGCAGGTCCAGGCTCCACCTGCAGTCTTCAAAGCCTTTTCCTGAGCCCACGTGCTGCCTTCCACAGCCTTTACCTGCTGGAGACTCATAATGACCCAGTGAGCAAATAATACCCCCTCTTTAGAGAAGTGAACCCTGGGGCCACCTAGCTGGTAAATGACAGAACTGGGATTTGACTTCAAAAGCGGTTCAGTGTTTTTCCTTTAGGGCTACAGGGGTGAGCACACTATGTTTAAGGAAGTCTTGCTTCTCAAATATACATATATATATATATATATGTATGTATGTATATGTATATATATATGCTTCTCAAATATACACACATACATATATGTATGTATTATATATATAATAAGCTTGGCTGTTGGGAGATTAAATGTCAGGTGTTGTGAGCACCGAGTGGCCCAGGCTTCGTCGTGGTTCAGCCATGGTGATTTGCTTCCACCCACTGGCCACAGTCGGTGTTGCATCCAACCAGAAACATGCAAGGGGTTTGCTCAGCTAAGGATTCGGTTCATGGGAATAACATGCCTTTTTGAAAAGGGCTGCAGAGGAGTTCCCTTCCCCCTTTGACAAACAAGGAGAGAGAAGTCCAAAGAGGTGGCTTTAAAAAGCTGTCTGAACCTGCCTACTCCATGGAGTCAATAAGTAGTCACTGAACACCTCTTCTGTGCCAGGCACTGTTCTAGATTCTGGGAATTGAGCAGACATCATTGCTCTTGTAGACCTGACATTCCATGGAGGGTGTAGGTGAGGAAGGGGGAGGACAGGAACCAACCAAATAAATAAACCAATGCTAGACTCTGGAGGATGGTGAGAAGGAATTAAAGGACAGTGACTGGAGAGGGTGGTGGGGGGTGACGTTTGAAGAGAGACCTGTTGACTGGGGTGGTTCAGCTCCAGGAAGAAGGAACAGCTCTACAAAGGCTCGGAGGCTGTGAAAGGTGTGGGCGGTCCAGAACAGGTGGAGCTCACCAACGCCCCAGCCCACAGCTATCTGTGTAGAAAGTCTAGAGGTCATAGCAGGACTTTCTAGCAGGGAGGGGCATGCCACTGACCTTCTCTCAGGCAGTTCACAGCCTTGATCAGCACCCATCCAACTCACACGGCTGTCCCCTCCCTCCTGGAAACTCTCTCCTCTCTTGGATTGTATGATACTAATCTCTGGTGGTAGGAAAAGCTATGAATATTCTCCTGTGGAAATCAAAGCTTAGCAATCAACATACAGAAGTTTCTGGTTTGAAGGAACCCACTGACATGTCAGACTTCCCTGGTGGCTCAAAGGGTAAAGCATCTGCCTCCAATGCGGGAGACCCGGGTTCAATCTCTGGGTTGGGAAGATCTCCTGGAGAAGGAAATGGCCACCCACTCCAATATTCTTGCCTAGAAAATCCCATGGATGGAGGAGCCTGGTAGGCTATAGTCCCTGGGGTTGCAAAGAGTCGGACATGACTGAGCGACCTCACGTTCACTAACATGTTAAAAGTTAGAGCAGGGAATATTGACACTCAGAGTCAAAGGTCAAGATCAACATTTCTGGGATCTGGAACAGGAGCACGTGGGAGAGAATTGGAGATGTCATCAGTTTTGCGAGTAGCTTTTGCCATGTTATAAGTATGTGTTTGTGGACCTGTCTGCTGCTAATCTGTGAGCCATTCTTGCAAATAAAATGAATATTTATGTTTTTAAATATATTATATGAGTAAGCCTTATTCAAATCCTATGATTAGTGTTCCAAGAAATAATAAGTTTTGGAAGTAAAATGAAGTGAAAGTTATTCAGTCGTGTCCAACTCTTTGCGACCCCATGGACTTTATCTCCAGGCCAGAGTACTGGAGTGGGTAGCCTATCTCTTCTCCGGCAGATCTTCCCAACCCAGGAATCAAACTGGGGTCTCCTGAATTGCAAGCTGATTCTTTACCTACTGAGCTATCTGGGAACAAGTCCCTAATTTGGTAATTTTGCCATGTTACTCTGCTGCTAAGTCGCTTCAGTCGTGTCCGACTCTGTGCGACCCCATAGATGGAAGCCCACCAGGCTCCCCCGTCCCTGGGATTCTCCAGGCAAGGACACTGGAGTGGGTTGCCATTTCCTTCTCCAATGCATGAGAGTGAAAAGTGAAAGTGAAGTTGCTCAGTCGTGTCCGACTCTTAGCGACCCCATGGACTGTAGCCCACCAGCCTCCTCCATCCATGGGATTTTCCAGGCAAGAGTACTGGAGTGGGGTGCCATTACATGTTACTCTAATACTACCCAATTATGGGGTTACAAAGAGTCGGACAAGAGTGACCGACTGAACTGAACTGAACCCAATTATGTCAGCTGGTATTTTCCAGTGTTTGAATATTTGCTCTAGGTTATAGTTCTTTGTAAAGCAAAATAGTGCATCCTTAAAAAGAGGAAAGTTATAGGAAGCAACGTGTACCTAATACCCAACATGAGGCAAGACACTCAATTCAACCAACATCAGTGCAAATAAAATCAGTTCTTCCATACCAGAAATATTTATCATAAAAACAAAGATCAAGGGCAATTAATACTGCATTTTAAATTTTTAAGACTCTTCTATTTTTTGTCTTTTATTTATTTTTACTTATTTATTTAAGTACAGAGTATTTACAATGTTCTGGTGTACAGCAAAGTGATTCAGTTGTACATATATATATTATTTTTCATTATATTATATTGAATACAGTTCCCTGTGCTATGCAGTAGGACCTTATTGTTTATCTATTTATTATTTTTTTTAATTAATTTACTTACTTTATTGGGGGATAATTACAATACTGTGATGGTTTTTGCCATAAATCAACATAAACATTTGTGATATCACTCAATTTTTAAAATGACCTTTATTTGGCATTTATGTTGGGTTAATGTTTCCCCCTTTTTAATGTTTTTTTAAATGATCAAGTGTCTATATGTGGTAGAGGTCATTGTTACATGTTTTTGAATACAGTAGTCTCCCTTATCCAAGGGGGTGATAGGTTTGAAGACCCCCAGTGGATGCCTGAAACTACAGAGGGTACTGTGTTTTTCCATATACATACCTACCTATGCTAAAGTTTATTTTATAAAATAAGCGCAGTAGATTAACACCAACTAAATAAAACAATTATAATTACATACTGTAATGAAAGTTATGTGAATGTGGTCTCTCTTTCTCAAAACATCTTATTGCTCAAATTTAATGCCTTTTCCATCTTAACTTACCTTGCACTGTGGCTGTAACTTTTGCACTTGGAGGCAAGACAGCAATACTAGCGTGAATTTCTTTTTTCTTCCTCATCATTTCATGAAGAGAGAATTTGTTCTTACCATAGATCTTAGCAGCCTCCGCATTTTTTCTATAAGTTTAGAACTTAAAGGAAGCACTTGATGGCTTCTGTTTGGTATATTTGAATTGCCAGCATCACTACTCTTGGGCTTTGTGGCCCTTATTAAACAAAATAAAGGTTATCTGAACACAAACACCCAGATACCAAGACCGTCAGTCTGGTAACTGATGGCTACTGAATGACTCACAGGCAGATTATGCTGACAGAGGGATGATTCATGTCTCTGTTGGGATGGAGTTGGATGGCTAGAGATTTCATCACACTTCTCAGACTGGCACTCAATTTAAAACATAAAACATTGGACTTCCCTGGTGGCCCAGTGCTTAAGAGTCTATGCTGCCAATACAGGGGACATGGGTTTGATCCTGGCCAGGGAACTAAGGTCCTACATGCCATGTGGTGAAGCCAAAAATTAATTAAATACATAAATGCATGTAATAGTTTAGAAACTTATGAACTGTTTCTGATATTTTCCATTTAATATTTTTGGACCATGGTTGACTATGGGTAACTGAGACTGTGGAAAGCAAAACCATAGATAAGGGAGGAGGGGGATTACTATATACCATCCTGTCATACACTGGCTCATAATAATAATAATAAGCCATGCATCTGTAATCATGATTTTTTAAACAGAAAATCTCTGAATTTTAATTTTTGGCTGCTATGCCAGGCTTGTGGGAATCTTAGTTCTTTGACCAGGGGTTGAACCCAAACCCTCAGCCCCCAGCCCTCAGCCCTCAGCAGTTAAGGCACAATGTCCTAACCACTGCACTGCCAGGGATTTTCCTGAAATGTTTAGTATAACAATCTCTCAAGAAAATTTTCACTATTTTTTATTATGGTCAATCATTATTCTTCCAAAACACATGAAGTGTTGAGGAAAATACAGAATAATGTATGACTCCTGGAATTCCTGAGAATTACCTGGGATTCTAGAAAAAGTCAGTTTCATTCCAATCCCAAAGAAGGACAGTGCCAAAGAATAGTCACACTACCACACAACTGCAATCATTCCATGCTAGCAAAGTAATACTCAAAATTCTCCAAGCCAGGTTTCAGCAGTACCTGAACCGAGAACTTCCAGATGTTTAAGCTGGATTCAGAAAGGGCAAAGGAACCAGGAACCAAATTGTCAACATCTGTTAAATCATAGAAATAGCAAGAGAATTCCAGAAAAATGCCTACTTCTGCTTCACTGACTACTCTAAAGCCTTTGACTGTGGATCACAACAAACTGTGGAAAATTCTTAAAGAGATGGGAATACCAGACCACCTTAGATACCACACCTTCTGAGAAATCTGTATGCAGGTCAAGAAGAAACAGAACCAGACATGGAACAACAAAATAGTTCAAAATTGGGAACCATATACATCAAGGCTATATATTGTCACCCTGCTTATTTAACTTATATGCAGAGTACATCATGTGAAATGCCAGGCTGGATGAATTACAAGCTGGAATCAAGACTGCCAGAAGAACTATCAACAGCCTCAGATATGCAGATGATACCACCCTCATAGCAGAAAGCAAAGAGGAACCTCTTGATGAGCCTCTTGATGAAAGTGATAGAGGAGAATGAAAAAGCTGGCTTAAAACTCAACATTCAAAAAACTAAGATTATAGCATCTGATCCTATCACTTCATGACAAATAGATGGGGAAAAAATGGAAACAGTGGCAGATTTAATTTTCTTGGGCTCCCAAATCACTGCAGATGGTGACTGCAGCCATGAAGTTAGAAGACGTTTGCTCCTTGGAAGAAAAGCTATGACAAAGCTAGACAGCAGAGATTAAAAAGCAGAGACATCACTTTGCCAACAAAGGTCCGTATAGTCAAAGCTATGGTTTTTCCAGTAGTCATGTATGTGAGAGTTGGACCATTAAGAAAGCTGAGCACCAAAGAATTGATGCTTTTGAACTGTGGTGCTGGAGAAGACTCTTGAGAGACTCTTGGGCAGCAAGGAGATCCAACCAGTCAATCCTAAAGAAGATCAGTCCTGAATATCCATTGGAAGATGTTGAAGCTGAAACTCCAATGCTTTGGCCACCTGATGCGAAGAGCTGGTTCATTGGAAAAGATCCTGATGCTGGGAAAGATTGAAGACAGGAGGAGAAGGGGAGAACAGAGGATGAGATGGTTGGATGGCATCACCAACTCAGTGGACATGAATTTGAGCAAGCTCTGGGAGTTGGTGATGGACAGGGAGGCCTGGTGTGCTGCGGTTCATGGGGTCTCAAAGAGTGGGACACGACTGAGTGGCTGAACTGAAGAATTTGGAAATGCTTTTTGAAGTTCTGCCTCTGTAACATTTCTCAACTCTACATCCAGTCCCATCTCCAAAGGCCATTGCTCTGATTGCCAGAACTTTGCCATCACTTCCGACCTTGTGAGTCAGACTCCAGACTCCTCCAGCCCATACTCCATGTGGTGGAGGGATCTTTCTAAAGCAAAAACTCAGCCTATTCTGCTGTGAAATCTGTCCCTGGCTCCCCAGTTCCTTCACCAATGTTCCTTAAAATGCATCTTGGAATGCTGGTTACATAAAAACATCTGAAGCTTTCTAATAGGTGGTGGTTTAGGAAGCTTCATTCAGAGATTCAGAATCTCTGGGAGCTGAAGCCTAAAAACCTGCACCCACATCTCCTGAATGATTTTCTTAAACCTTTTTTTTTAATGGCAAAATACAACATGAATACAAAAAACCACATAAAACAAATGTACAGATTAATGAACCATAATTAGGCAAACTCCTGTATGACCACCACACCTGTCTGAAGGCAAAATTTTGCCCCCCACCCCAGAACTCTCCACACATCCCCTCCCTATCACTTCCCATCTCCACCCCCAGCAGCCTTTCACTTTGCCTGGTTTTTATTTTAATGTGTCATTAATTTTTTTAATCCTTGGTTCTCTTTCCATCTTTTTCTTCTTCCTGCGATTCATTTACTAATGAAACCAGAGTATTTGTCTTATAGAGTTTCCCGCTATCATTGCTAATTACATCTCCATGGTGGAGGTAGCACATTCCTCTTTTCTTGGAATTTCCTGTTAATTGGTCATTGGATCCAGAAACTAATCAGATTTGCATTTCTATTTCTGACAAGCCTGCTTTTACAGGGGATGTGTATTCATCATCAGGGGCTCATGACTATGTTTCTCTCATCTTGTACATTTCCCACCCTAGATCTGAAATCAGCCCCGATATCTTGGGTAACTATTAATAGCTGGGATTTTCTAAGAAGTTATTAAGCAGTCTTCTGAAGTGGTGAACTTATTTATACTCTCCTCAGCAATGTATGAAAGTTCTAGTTGCTCTGAATCCTCAGCAGGATTTAGTATGTTGATCTTATTTTAGCTCTTCAAGTGGTATAAAATGCTGTTTCACTGTGGTTTCAATTTGGAGTTTCCTAACAATGATGTTGAACACATTTTCATGTGCTCTTTGGCCATTGGTATATCTTCTTTCATGAAATGTGTTCTGCATATATATTCTATGTCTCAACTGAATCAAACTGGTGAACTACTTTGAATCATCTGTACCATTGCTGATTTTTTTTTTTTTGATTGAGCTTCTGAAAAAAAGTATTTTGAAATCTCCAGCTGTGGTTGTATGTTTGTCTAGTTCTCTTTTAGTCTCAACAATTTTTATGTATTTTTCTAACTAATTAATTTGGCTGCACCAGGTCTTAGTTACAGCGTTTGGGATCTCTGATCTTCATTGCGGCATGCGGAATCTTCTAGTTGCAGCCTGGGGGATCTAGTTCCCTGACCAGGGATAGAATCCAGGCCCCCTGCATTCGGAGCTCAGAGTCTTAGCCACTGGACCACCAGGGAAGTCTCTGCTTTATATATTTTTAACCTGTGTTATTTGGTGCATACAAATTTAGAATTGTTATATCTTCCTATTGAATTGGACTTTTAAAAATAATTTTCTTTATTTATCTATTTACTTATGGCTGTGCTGGGTCTTTGCTGCTGCTCATGCAGGCTTTCCTCTAGCTGCAGCTAGCGGGGGCTACTCCTTAGCTGCAGTGCACAGGCTTCTCATTGCAGTGGCTTTTGTTGTGGAGCACAGGCTCTAGGAAGTGTGGGCTTCAGCAGTTGCAGCACAAGGACTCAGTAGCTGCAGCTCCAGAGCCCAGGCTGAATAGCTGTGGTGTATTGGCAGGCGAATTCTTTACCACTGAACCACCAGGGAAGCCTCTAATTGGACTTTTATTGTTATAAAACATCTGTCTTTATCTCTAGTAATACCTTTTGTCTTAAGCTTATTTTATCTGGTATTAATATAGTGATACTACTTTTTTAAAAAGTAGTGTTTGAATCAGAGAAGGCGATAGCACCCCAGTCCAGTACTCTTGCCTGGAAAATCCCACGGACGGAGGAGCCTGGTAGACTGCAGTCCATGGGGTCGCGAAGAGTCGGACACGACTGAGCGACTTCACTTTGACTTTTCACTTGCATGCATTGGAGAAGGAAATGGCAACCCCCTCCAGTGTTCTTGCCTGGAGAATCCCAGGGACGGGGGAGCCTGGTGGGCTGCCGTCTATGGGGTCACACAGAGTCGGACACGACTGAAGCGACTTAGCAGCAGCAGTGTTTGAATGGTATATCTTTTTTGACCCTCTTGTTTCTGTGTTTTTATATTTTAAAAGTGTCTCTTATAAATGAAACACAATTGGGCTTTTAAAAAATCCACTCTAGTGTTACATGTCTTTTAGTCAGTTTGTTTTAACCCTGTATATTTAATGTAATTACTGATATAGTTGGATTTAGGTCAACCATTTGCTGTTCATTTTCTATCTCATCTGTTCCTTGTTCATGTACTCACCCACTATTTTCTTCTTTTGGATAATCATCTAGCTTTTATTATTTCATGCTTTTCCTTTATTAGGTTCTAGCTACACAGTTTTACAAAATCCTTGCAGTGGTTACTTTAGAGATTTAAATATGCATCTTTGACATATTATTATATGCCTTAGTTCAAGCTACTGTAACAAAATACCATAAACAGATGGACGTAAACAATAGAAATGTATTTCTCACAGTTCGGGTGGCTGGAAAGTCCAGGGTCAGGACCCCAGATGATTAGGGTCTGGTGAGAGTCCTTTTCCGGGTTTGCACATGGCAGTCTTCCTGCTTTGTCTTAACACGGCAGAGAGAGGAAGCAAGCTCTCTCACCCTCTTCTCATAAGGGCACTAATCCCACGAGGACTCTATCCTCATAACCCAACTACTTCCTAAAGGCCACATCTCCAATTAAAGTTTAAAGAGATTAAAGTTTCATTGTATGAATGGGAGGAGGTGGGGAGGGAGAGACACAAACATTCAGCCCATATCACAATATTGCTGGCACATTGGAGTATTAAATTAATATATTTACCGCTGTTTTAACAATGCAAGAAACTTACAACAGCTCAGCTCCTTTAACTCCCTTCCAGCTTTTGTGCTATGTTGTATATTTTGCTTCTGTAAACACTACAAGCCCTCCAAGACATTTCTATCACTGTTTCGTCCATTTGTGAATGTTTACCCACACATTTCTCCTTGCCAGTGCTCTGCATTACTTTCTGAAGGTCTGCTCTTTCATCTGGAGTCATTTTACTTCAGCCTGAAATTTTTCTTTTAATATTTCTTGTGGTACAATTTGGTCAGCAGCGCATTTTCTCAACTTTTCTTTGTACAAATGTCTTTGGTTCCTGTTAATTCTTAAAAAAAAATTATCCCTCCTTGGTATAGAATTCTAGATTAGCAGTGTTGGTTTTATTATTATTATTCCATTTCTGACCTTTTAAAATGTCATTCCACTTTCTTCTAGATTTATAGTTTCTGTTGAAATGTAGGCACCAATACTGTCTTCTATTTAGCTGCTTTTGCAATGTTTCTTTGTCTCAGTTTTTAGCTGTTGAACACGTCTAAGTGTGGCTTTCTTTAGTGAAAGAAAGGGTTTTACTAAGCTTCTTGGATTTGTGGGTTGATGTCTTTCAACAGTTTTGGAAAAATAATAAGTCATTTGAAGTATCTTCAAATATTGCTTCTGTCCCAAATCTCTTTTCTTCTGTTCTGGGATTCTAATTATACAAATATTAGAATTTGTTATGCTGTGTTCCTGTTTTTGTTTTTCTGTTTCAGCTTGGATGTTTTCTATTGAATTGTTTTCAAGTTTTCTAATCTTGTCTTTTATCCTTAAGCTGTACTCTTTTTTGTTGTTGTTAAATATATCAAATAAATTCTTAACTTCATGTGTTGTGTATCTGTTTTAGAATATTTAGTTTTTAAAAATACATTCTACTTCTCTATTGACAATCTTTATTGTATATTCACTTTTTCAATCTTTTTTTCTTCATGTTATCTAGCATATTATCAAAGTTATTTTAAAGTTTTTGTTTATTAACTCTGGTATATGGATCATTGTGGTTCTGACACTATTTTCTATTTTTTCTCTTGACTACCAGTCATATTTTCCTGCCTCTGTATATCTAGTAATCTCCAATAGATGATATTGTTCAAATTGTAACTTATCCCAATATGATATTATCCCATTATGATAAGTGTGTAGTAGCATCTTATTGTGGTCTTAATTTGCATTTTAAAATTATGTGTAAGGATGAGCACTTTTTAATATTATCAATGATTTGGTTTTCCTCTTTTGTGGAATGCCTGTTCAATTTATTATTTATTATTTGTACAGTGGACCCCTCTATTCTTAATAGTATGTCTTTTTTTTCTTTTTAATTGAAGTACAGTTGATTTACAATGTGTTAGTTTCAGGTGTATAGCACAATGATTCAGATATGTTCTTTTATATTCAGATATATTCTTTTTTTCAGATTCTTATGCCTTATAGGTTATTTAAAGCATCGAGTATAGTTCTCTGTGCTGTACAGTAGATCCTTATTGGTTATCTATTTTATATACAATAGTGCACGCATGCTCGGTTGCTCAGCTGTGTCTGACTCTTTGCAACCCCATGGACTGTAGCTCCTCTGTCCATGGAATTTTCCAGGCAAGAATACTGGAGTAGGTTGCCATTTCCTACTCCAGGGGATCTTCCCAGCCCAAGGATCAAACTCATGTCTATTGCATCTGTATGTCAGTAGGTCTATTTCTATTTTATAAATAAGTTCATTTGTATTTTTTAGATTTCATGAATAAGTGATATCATATGATATTTGTCTTTCTCTGTCTGGCATACTTCACTTAATATGGTAATCTCCAGGTCCATCTGTGTTGCTGCAAATGGCATTATTTCACTCTTTTTATGGCTGAGTAATATTCCATTGTAGATGGAATCTACCACATCTTCTTTATCCATTCATCTGTCAATGGGCATTTTGGTTGCCTCCACGTCTTGGCTATTTTAAGTAGTGCTGCAATGAACATTAGGATGCATGTATCTTTTCAAATTATAGTTTTCTCTGGGTATATGCCCAGGAGTGGAAATGGAGGATCATATGGCAACTCTTAGGCTTCCCTTGTGGCTCAGCTGGTAAAGGATCCTCCTGAAATGCAGGAGACCCCAGTTCGATTCCTGGGTCAGGAAGATCCACTGGAGAAGGGATAGTTACTCACACCAGTATTCTTGAACTTCCCTTGTGGCTCAGCTGGTAAAGACTCTGCCTGCAATGTGGGAGACCTGGGTTTGATCCCTAGGTTGGGAAGATCCCCTGGAGAAGGGAAAAGCTACGCATTCCAGTATTCTGGCCTGGAGAATTGCATGGACTGTATAGTCCATGGGGTCACAAAGAGTTGAACATGACTGAGCAACTTTCACGGCAACTTTATTTTTAGTTTTTTAAGGAAATTCCATACTGTTTTCCATAATGGCTGTACCAATTTACATTCCCACCAATAGCGTAGGAGAGTTCCTTTCTCTCCACACCTTATCCAGCATTTATTATTTATAGATTTAAAAAATAATTTTATTTACTTTTTTATTAATTTTTGGCTGTGCTGCGTCTTTGTTGCTGCACGGGCTTTTCTCTAGTTGTGGTGAGCGAGGGCTACTCTCTAGGTGCGGTACATGGGCAGCTCATTGTGATGGCTTCTCTTGTTGTGGAGCCTGGGATCTAGGTCTTGTGGGCTTCCATAGCTGTGGCTCCCGGGCTCTAGAGCACAGGCTCAGTAGTTGTGGAACACAGGCTTAGTTGCTCTGTGACATGTGGGATCCTTCTGGGCCGGGGATTGAACTTGTGTCTCCTGCACTGGAAAGCATACTCTTCACAATTTAGCCACCAGGGAAGCCCATTATTTGTAGACTTTCTGATGAAAGCCATTCTGACTGATGTGAAGTGATACCTCATTGTAGTTTTGATTTGCGTTTCTCTAATAATTAGCGATGTTGGGCATGTTTTCATGTTCCTGTTAGCCACCTGTGTGTCTTCTTTGGAGAAATGTCTGTTTATATCTTCTGCCCATTTTTTTTTTGATTGGGTTGTTTGTTTGTTTGTTTGTTTTGATATTGAGTTGTATCCTAATAGTACTTCTTGCCTTAAAGCCCACACTCTGTCTGCTGTTAATCTGCATAGGTATTTGGTTAGTAGACCTGCACCCAGAGGGGACTTCCACTTCCCTAAACTGACCTGGAAATTGTACTGTCTTTATTGTTTTACTGTTTATCCTAGAGGTTATAATCTACACACTTAACTCCTTCAAGTCTAGATTTAATCAACCCTCCCTCCAAAGAAGATCTTCACTTGTTTTTTCGGGGGGCTGGAATCACAGTCTGGGGATACCTCAATCTACGTTCAAGACTTGAGGTGTCAGATCATCCAACACATATAAGCTGCGGCTGAAAGGCCACACTAGGGCTGACTTCCTTCTAGGAGCGTGGCTTTGGGGATTCCCAGCTTGTTGTGGGGAAGGTTTTCTATATGATCTTTCACTATGTACTTTATTTGTGCCCCTGGCCCAAGAGAGTCGGCAAAACAACAGCCCAGACTGGCCAGAATCAGGAAAAAAGACTTTCCTGTTTGGTTTCTCTGTCAAAGTTTTTGTTTTCCCTTCAATGATTTTTTTCTGGTAACTCTGTAACCCTCTGGTTACACTAATTTACCAGCATTTTTCATTATTTCCAAGGGAAGAGTTGACCTGAGTGACTTAGCCTGACATGACCATAAAAGGGAATTCTGCCAGGCCCCAGACTCCATTTGACAGAGACGGAAACTGTGGGTCAGTGGGGTAGGGCCACTTTCCTGGGACCTGACAACCAGTTAGAAGTGGTCCTGCAGACTTATACCAAGTCTGGTAATCTCTCCACCCACGACCTAGCAGTACTCTCTTGGATACTTGGTTTCTCTGTATGTAATGAAGAAGTCAGACCAGATGGTCTCTGAGAGCCTACTGGACTCAGAACAGAATCCCATAGTTTTTCAATCCTCTGAGACCCACTCAGCCGCCTCTCCACCCTCAGTTAGTGAATTGGCACCGCGTAGATCGGACACCGGAGGCTAGTCACGGAGAGTTCCCAGATCAGCCACAAGGGGGCAGTTGTGTGCAGAGAGCGCTCAGGTTCTGAGATGACATCATGGCCAAGGGTTTCTTCTTGGAGGTCTTTGCTTCTCACTATCAAAAGGGAAAATGATTTTGCTTGGGATCCAAAGCCCTGTGTCCCTTCTGCTTCGTTTCATTTGACAAACTCTGGCTGGTGCACAGAGATAAGTCATCCCCTGCCTCTACCCTGGAGGACTTCATGGTTCACTAAATCATCCTCTCCAGGCTGGATTTCAGGCTGATTTTTCCACTTTCCTGTTTGGCTCCTGCTGTTCTCCTTTCCCCAATCCTGCCATTTCTCCTCATTTTTAATGCTCAACTCAGATGCCAACTCTTCCCTGGAGCCTCCTAAACACTCCCACCAGAATCCCCCTCTCCCTCCCCTGAGCCCACAGCCTTGGTTCTGTATCTTGAATCCTGGTCTGGCCGTGTGCTCATCTCACTTCTCAGACAGGGCAGGGGCCGCCTCAACTCTGGGCCCCCTGTGCCAGCCCAGGACACAGGCGCGCTGGAGGGAGGAAGGCGGAGGCTCTGCTGGCTGAGACTTCTGGCAGAGCTGAAGGGGATCGGAGCCCAGCACCTAGAGGGCTCCATCGGCAGCTCGTCTCTACCCAGACCCCAAGCCTTTCAGGATCCAGCTAGGTGCTCACCACTGAGAAAATGACAAGAAAAGCTTCCAGTTCCATGAACCAGTGGATACATTATGAAACCATAAAAACGGCAGAAGAAAACATAGAAGGGTTTCTGATTAACTTTGGAGTTTGAAAGACCTTTATATGACGCAAAACCAGAAGCCATTAGCAAATAAGAAACGTAAATGACTTTTAAGCTTTTGAAGAAATCCTCAACCTTATTCATGCGAAGTCTACCAGAGATTAAAAATACCCTGAGATTCCATTTTCACCCATCAGATTGGCAGAAATCCCCAAGTTTGATATCATTGTTTAGGTGACACTGTGGAAAAGCAGGCATGCTCATCATTGCTGGGGGAGGGGACATCCCTTGGGGGACAAGATGGCATTATCTATCCAATTTTGCAAATACCCTGGTGTTAGATTGGATTCTAAGGTGATCCTTCTCGGCTTTCAACTTTGTGTGATCCTTTGCATGTGAGCAGAATCTGTAAATATGATGAAAATATGGACTCAATGATTACGTTCCTTTATATGGCAAAAGAGATTTTTCAGGGACTTTCCTGACATCCAGTGGTTAAGACTTTGCCTTCCAGTGGAGAGGGGTGGGTTCAGGGAGCCAAGCTCCCACATGCCGGATTACCCAAAAACCAAAACATAAAACAGAAGCAATATTGTAGCAAATTCAATAAAGACCTTTAAAAACATGGTCCACATTCTTAAAACTCTTTAAAAAATAAATATAGATTTTTTTAAAACAGAGATTTTGCAGATGTAAGTAAGGTCCCAAGTCAGTGGAGGGGGCTCAGGATGGAATCAAGGTATTGGTAAGGCTTAGCTCTCATTTGGAGCCTCAGGGGGCAAATCAACTTTCTCGCTCACTCCTGTCATTGGCAGAACTTTCTCCCTAGGGGGCTGGACCTGATCAGCTGAACCTGTTAAGTGCAGAAAGTTTTCTCCAGCTGGTCTCAGAAGCAGAAGTCCGAGATTTGAAGCATGAGAAGGATGCACTGTGCCATTCGGAGAAAGCCACGTGGCAGAGTATGTAGGTGTCCTCTAGGAGCTGAGGAGCACCCTCCGCTGTTTGCTGGCGATAAACCAGAGACCACAAGGAAGCAAGTCATTCTGCTAATGACTGGGGTGAGCGTGGAAGCGGGTCTGCCCCCTGAGGCTCCAAATGAGAACTAAGCCTTGCCAACACCTTGACTCCATCCTGAGCAGGAGACCCAGCTACATCATGCAGGACTGCCCTACAGATTCTCAGAGTGTTATTTTAAGCTGCTGAGTTTGTGATACTTTGGTACATGGCCACAGAAAATGAATACAGTACCTTCAACCTAGCCATCCACTGCTGGGAATTAATTCTGCAAATATACTTGTACATATATTGAACAAAGTATGTACATGATTATTTATTGCAGCATTATCGTAATACCAAAAAGAGAGAGAGAAATTAGAAAGGACTCAAATTGATTAAATGGATTATTTCAATCTACAGTAGAGTATCAGACAGTGATAAAAAGAACAGGGGAGCTCTACTGGCTGATTAAAATTAATATCTCCCAGCATATGTAGTTTGTTATGTTTTATGCAGAAAGGGTGTTATGAACAAATATTCATTTTTGTAGGTGCATAAAGTAACTGTGCTGGAGTGGGAAATGGCAACCCCACTCCAGTATTCTTGCCTGGAGAATCCCATGGACAGAGGAGCCTGGCCAGCTACGTTCCATGGGGTCGCAGAGTTGGACATGACTAAAGTGACTTAACACAGCACAACAAAGTAACTCTGCAAGGAAACCTCAGATACTAATAAAAAGTAGTGATCTGTAGGGGTGGGGACGAGGAATCAGAACAGGGCAAAGGAGGCACATGTGTCCAAGGGAGACTTTTGTTAGTGATAAAACATTTGTTTATTTTAAAATTATTTATTTATTTCTATTTGGCCGCACCGAGTAGCATGTGGGATCTGAGGTCCCCAACCAGGGATCAAACTGTTGCCCACCTCACATTGGAAGTGTGAAGTACTAACCATTGGATCACCAGGGAAGTCCCCAAGTGAGACTTTTTACTGTATGCTTTTTATACACATTTTTGGAACCATGAGGATGTATTAATGAAAAATCAAATAAAACTAATTGCTTTAAAATGAGCCAGAGAGGGAATTACCTGGCTGTCCAGTGGTTAGAACTCTACGCACTCACTGCCGAGGGCCCAGGCTCAGTCCCTGATCAGGGAATTAAGATCCCACAAGCTGCACAGTGTGGCCAAATAAATAAATAAAATGAGTCAGTAGGGTGCTACCCTCCCCCCAGCTTCTTTGTGGGCCTGAGCCTGCTCCCTTGCTTTGCCCCCAAAAGTTGATTCTGGGGCATGTCCTCCACAACACCCTTGACCTCTGACATAGGGTCCTCATTCTCCCTTCTACCCTAGGGGAACTAGAGACAGGGATTCAAATAACTGTGTCTGAGCAAGTCATGTTTCTGGGATTCAGTTTTCCCATCTGTAAAGTGGGGATGATCATACCTCGGAGGGTTGTTGGAGGATTATATAAAATAAACCACGTCAAGTGACCCTCACCCCCCACCCCGCACTCCCGCCCCTTAGAAGGTGCTCTTGGCAGTCGTGCTGGCTGGAAAGGGCATTCCTTGCAGAAGGAGTTTATCGAGCACATAGTGAGTAGACCCGCTCACTCACCGTGTAGCTGTGGCTCAATTCCTCCGTCTAGTCTCCATATATTCAGTTGCAAGTGGAAAGTTTGGACTGAATGCATCCTCTCTCTTTTTTGCACGAGTTTAGGGACCTCAGTCACTATGGAGGGTTCTCTCTCATTTTAGGTACGGGTTAGTAAGTCCCAGACAGAGTGGTGACTTGTTCAAGGTCACAGAGCATATGTCAGAGGCAGAACCAGGACTGGGACCGAAGGCCCCTGACTCCCACCCGCACCCTTGAGCTCTCTCTGCCCCAGCCCTTCTGTGTCCAAGCAGCCATGTCATCCCATGGAGCCTTCTTGGGGTCTCTCCTTATCTCCTCTGCTTGTTACTACAGAAGGGCTGCTGCTCACCCAGCCTTGAGTTTCGAGGCTCCAGCTCCCCAGATCCCCATCCAGGAGTCTCCCCAACATCTGCCCCCTCCAGCAGGAGACACTGACAAGCAAGACAGAGCACCCCTGGGGTGGCGCGGAGCCAGCGAAGGCCCCTGTGACCACAGCGTGAGGAACCACAAAGGCCTTGAATCTTTGATCTCTCACCTGAAACTCTCTTCCTCCCCAGGGTCTCCCGCCCTCATCCTGCGGCTCACTAGGCCTTGAGGGAGTTACCTCTCCTTCCTGAGCCAGGGAGAGAGAGGCCTTGGGTTCTGACAACCTTCTAGATCCTCATGGACTCTGACTATACTTCTTGTCCTGGGGTTTCCCTAGGGATCCGGGGGCAAGCTATCCGGTCTTTTGTCTAAATAGCATGAGGTTGGTTCCTAACATCTGAGGCTTGGCCTCTGAGAAGTCACGTGAGTGTTTCTTTCAGCACATGTTGGTCGCGCTTCCGACAGGGAACTGTGTCTTGGTGTCTCTCAGATAGTCTCTGCCTGAGCATCACTCTCATGCGTGGGGCTGTTGGCCACCGTCTAAGCTGACGCACAGAACAGAGACCCCCTCACGTACGCAAACACGTGTGCAGATTTCAGACCACTCTAATCCGGTTTGACTCCTTTTATCTAGTTTTCCTATGGCTTGACCCAAGAGGCCGGAGCAGGTTTACGGTAGTTTCAGCTAGTTTTAGCTGGTTTGACTCACTTTACATCAGCATAAGCATCTTTGCATCTATTTGTCTGTTCTGAGCTCATCTGTGGCTGTTTTGATTTGGGTTATCATAATAATAGCAGACACTCTTCTCACACTTGTGATATGTCAGCACGGTCAATTAAAAGGGCTTTACATGAAGTCGTAATTCTCACAACTACTGCGCAGGTGGGGGACTATCATTAGTGTTCTTCTTTCTTTTTCTGGAACACATTTGCTTCTTTATTTTTATTTTTGCTGCACTGGGTCTTCGTTGCTGCCTGCAGGCTTTTTCTCTAGTTGTAGCACCCAGGCTCTCTAGTTGCGGTGTGTGGGCTTAGTTGCCCCGAGGCATGTTCCCAAACCAGGGATCAAACTCACGTCCCCTGCACTGAAGGGGAATTCTTAACCTCTGGTTCACCAGGAAAGTCCCCAGTGTCCTCATGTCACACGTGGAGAAACTGAGGCACAGAGAACTTCAGAAACCTGCCCCAGGTTTCCAGCTCACTGGGAGGCAGATTCAGGATTTGAACCTACTCCATCTGGCCGCTGAGTCTGTGCTCTGAACCTTGACGTTACGTTCTATCACTGCCGATGAGCGTTTGAGCCATTTCTCGATAAACGTCGATGCCGTCTGAGCCAGTTTGTTCTGCTTTTGCCAACACAAGCTGCTTGGTGCTGGCTCCATCTGCAAACAGCCCTGAATTTGGCACGTTCAGGTTGACACACCATCTCAGGCCTCACAGAGCCTAGACCACTGTATTAGTTTCCTAAGGCTGCTGGCGCAAACTGCCGCAGATTTGACTGCTTAAAACAGAAATGCAATTTCTCACAGTCTGGAGGCCAGAAGTTCAAAATCAAGGTTTTGGCTGAGCTAGTCTCTCTCTGAAGGCTCAAGGGGAGAATATGCTTCTTGCCTCTTCCAGCTTCTGGATACTTTTGAACTGTGGTGTTGGAGAAGACTAGTTAGTGATGGACAGGGAAGCTTGGCGTGCTGCAGTCCATGGGGTCACAAAGAGTCGGACACAACTGAGAGACTGAACTGAACTGAGCTTCTGGGGGCTCCAGGTGTCTCTTGACTTGTGGCCCCATCACTCCAACTTCTGCATCCATGGTCACATTACTTCCTCCTCTTCTTCTGTGTGTTTCTTATAAGGAAATTGTCAGTGGATTTAGCACACCCCAACCCCTCTAGACATTCAGGATTATCTATCTCAAGATCTTTAATTTATCTGAAAAGACTTTTTTCAAGTAAGTTTCCAGCCACAGGTTTCAGGGTTTAGGATTTGGGCATATCTTTGTGGGTGGGGGGCTCCATTCAACCCGTTACAACCACTAGGGTCACATCACAGTATTTCCCCCTGAGAACCTAGCTCTTAAGAGGGACTCTAACAGATTGGTTTTTAACTCAGACTTTAGGATTTTATTACTTTCTGCTGAGGAATTAAAAGATAAAAGTATTCAATGTGCTTGCAGCCACAGAAGAACCTCTTGTACTTTTCAAGACTCTTTTGTTGCTCTTCCTGGCTGGGAAGATCAGGAATTCCTGGAAACACCAAGCAAGGTGTGGGAATGTTTCCGTAAATAGGCACCGGAAGACAGAACCTGCTTTCTAAGATGTTTGCTGGTGATAACACCAAGTTTACCGTTCCCCAGGGAGCTCTCTTTAGTGAAAGTAATGCTGAATTGAAGGAGGGCAGATGATTAGCAGATGAGGGGTTGGAGCAGTTAGCCCCAAATATCTCTGCACTCCTGGCCCAGAGTTGAAAGAAGCTTGTCATTTAGATAGAGAGAGAGGTGACGAAATGGTGTCCTTACTCAGCAGGAAGCAGCACTCGGGGCCCTTTGTACTCAACTGACCGCAAGCGCCAATTCACAGAAATATTACAGAAAAGGGAAAGCTGTTTGTCTTTTCTGCATTTCCCCACTTGCACCCACAAGTGATGACTATGAACACCACCGGATGTGAGGGTCAGCTTAGTCCTTAGACCATTTTGGCCTCTGCAGAGGCTTCAGGGATTGGGCTCAAGGTCCTGCTCTGCCCCTACCAGCTGAGTGACCTTGGGCAAGCCAGAAAGGCTTTCTGAGTCTTGATTTTCCCATCTGCCAGTTGATTTAATAGGATTGCCTGGGAAAAGGCCCACGTTTGGCACATGCCGTGTGTGGCAGAACACATGCTAGCAAACAGACTGGCTGGCTGGAGTCAGTACAAATTCATGGTCAGCAACTTCGAATGGTCACTCCGCACTGCCGGAAATCCTACTCTATGTGTCTTGTGGGCTTGATTGTGAGAACTATTTCACATCTAATCCTTAACCGTCCCAGCCTCTTTTCCAGTCTCGCTTTGGCTGCAACTTGCTTGCACCCCTTTGGCAAACCATCAGAGGAGGGTCCTTCGGCTTCGCATGGCTGACTGTACAAATCCACTTCCTCTTCTTCTGCCTCTCAGACGACTGTCCCTGCTCCTAAGTTCTGTCCTCTTGGGCTACGGGTGTCCTCTCTCTTACTTTAGCAAGGACTCTGATCCTGGGTAATCCCCTCTCTCTGGAACACCAGTTCCTCCCCAATTCCTTGCCATCAGCACAGAGACACGGTATTATAGTCTCCATATTTGGACAGAACTCTCCCTTCACCCTCCCTATTTTCTTCCAGCCAAAGCCCCATTTCTCAACTTCCCTTTGCAGTAAAACATTCTAAAAAGTTGCCAGTGGTGGTTCTCTTCGGTTCATTTACTCCTATTTGCTGTTCCACTCCTGCCAGTCGGCTTTCACTGAGATTGCTCCATCAAGGTCGCCCTGGCGTCCTTGCTGTGGACACATCTCTGTCCTCAGCCTACTCAACCTTCCTGGGGAGCTCCCACTCCTAGGTCTTGAAACACCCTCTGCCCTCGGCTTCCTCACCTTGGCCCTCCTCTTCCTCCCTGACAGCTTCTGCTCAGTCCACTGAACTCTTCTCTTCTCTGCCCAGCTTCTGCCTAGGAGTATCCTTGGACTCTGTCTTCCTCCCCTTTTCCAGTCTGAGCTGGAAACCAGCCTAGGTCACGCAGTCTCTGTGGGTCCAAGCCGTCCCCCAGCCTTCCCAGACTCCCAGGACGGGAACAGTAGAGAAACTGCCCACTAGGCTAGGAACCCAGAAGTCCTTCTCAATTCCTCCTCTCTCACCCATTTCATCTGACCCTCCAGCAAGTTCTGCCACCCCCATCTCCAGAAGAGGTCTCCAACATGCCCTCTTCTCAGGATCTCCATACCCACCAGCCTCATTCAAGCCTTAGCATCTCTAGCCTGGGCCACACCATCGCCTCTTCTTTGGCCCCCCTGATTCCACTCTTACCTTGTGCTCATCTCTTCTCTAAAGAGCAGGCGGAGTGGGGTTTTGCATGTGTGAATCAGATTATTTCACTGCCCCGTTGAGATCTCTTTAGTGCTCAGAAGACAATTCAAGCTCCCTACTGCAGCCTGAGGGTCCTAGGTGATCGGCCGTGCACACCACCTCCCAGCCTCATCTTGTTCCTCTGCCCCAGTCTTCACTATAGCACGGCCACTCTGGGCTTCCTTCTGTGTCTCAAACAGACTCACTTGTGCCAGCTTCAGGACTGCTGCTCATGCTGGTCTGGCTTCCTGGAACACCCTCCCCTGGGTTCCAGGACTCGCTGCCTCCTTCTCATCCTTCAGTCTCAGATCAAATGCCATCTCCTTTCTGACACTCTCAACAATCACAACACTCAAGGTCCCATGTCATGGGCACAATTTCATAGACCTTTACATGGTAGAATGAATATATATATATGTGTGTGTGTGTGTGTGTGTGTGTCTGCGTGTTTACTTGTTTCTCTCTTTTCCCATTAGCTTGAAGACTTCGCAACAGTAGAACATTTGGTTCAATCCTGAACACTCAGCATCTAGCACAGAGCCTGGCACATAGTAGATACTCAACAAACATTTGTGGAATGAATGAGAACATCAAACAGGAACGCCTTCCTCTGCTTAGCGCCACACACTTCCTTGTGGCCCTGAATCTTATCTCCCACAAGCCTCAGCATGCCGTGACAGCCTTCTGCCACATAGGCCCGTGAACAATGCTCCAATAACACATTCCAGCAGGCCTCAAGAAGCCCAGCACGTTCAGGACAAGACCCAGCGTGGACCGTATTAGGCCTGCCCTGCATCTCAGACACTGCTCCAGGCTCTGGGCCTGCCCAGCTGACCATAGGGGTTCCCAAGGGACCTCCCAGCCCTAGATGCAGTGCCATTTGGGATCCATACAGCTGAGCTCCCAGGCCTCAAGTACTGGGCCCTCAGCCACAGACCTGGGTTGAGCACAGCACGATGGGTCGTTGTCTTCCCAGGAGGCCCCGCTCAACCTCCAGAGGAGAATGGCCCCTGCTGAGCACCCTGAGCAGCTGGGGAACCGGAAAGGGGAGGGGGTAGTGGTGGATTCTGGGGAGAGGAAAGGAGGCCCGGGCCTCTGCTCTGCTGTGCGACCTTAGGTGGGTCACTGCCTCTTTTTAGCCTCACCTCCCTTTGCAGAAGGGCTTCCAGGTGGCGTAGTGGTAAAGAATCTGCCTGCCAATGCAGGAGGCACAAGAGATGTAGGTTTGATCCCGAGGTTGGGGTAGGAAATGGCAACCCACTCCAGTATTCTTGCCTGCAAAATCCCATGGACAGAGGAGCCTAGTGGGCTTTAAGTTTCATGGGGTCACAAAAGAGTGGGACATGAGTGCGCATGCACACACACACACACCCTTTGTAGAAAGAAAAGAGCATCTAAGAGCCTCTAGGGAGTATCAAGGTACAGATGGGAAACCAAAACCCCAAGAGGGGCAGGATCTGCCAGGGAAGTGAGGAAGGACAGAATCACTGCGGAGCCCCAGGCCACCTGCCTCCCGGGAGGCCACAGGGCTCAGAGGGCAAAGCCTGCTGCCATCTCCTCACCTGTTGCTCTGCCCTAGGCCGTTGGACAAGAATAAAGGCAGAGAGCGAGTCACCAGGAAGGAAAGGAGCTGCGGAAAAGGAAAGTGGGGTTCCAGCCCCTCCCCCAGAGCCCTGCCCTTTTCCTCTCCTCCCTGGCCAAGGAACCAAATGAGTCACAAGATTCCACTGGGGCGGACTCAGTGCCAAGCTCGGTGATGACGAGGGACCTCAGAGCCATGCTTTTGGCCCCGGTCTCTTTCCTTGCTCTGCGTTCCTGTCTCCTGTGCATGGGCAGACAGGCAGGCAAGAACAGGCAGATAGCTAAAACCCCTGAACAGACACAAACAGACACCTACCCAGATACACAGACACCTCGTAGACAGGCAGACACTATACACACCAACACACAAGCCAACAAGCACACAAATACAAGCAACCAGTACACTGACATGCGGACAGACCCATGACCACACAGAGGCAACAGCCAGACACGCGGGCACATGACAGATGCGTAACAGAGATACAGGCAGACTCAGACACACTCAGACCGAAACACCTCACAACCCAGATACGCACATGACACAGACTCACATGGAAGGCCTGCAGGGGGGGGATCTGGTGCAAAGGACAGGCCAGATGCCCCTGGGCCAGCCCCAGCCCCAGAACCACACCGAAATGGATTCATGAAAGTGGATTCTCTGGGCCCGAGCTCTTCTGAAGGCAGCCTCTACCTCCTTCCCAGTACGAGGGGCCCGCTTTGCAGTAAGACAAATGGAGGTTGGACATAGAAAGGGACTTCCCTACAGGGAGGGTGTTGAGACCTGCTAAGTGGGTGACTAAGGATGGCTGGAGGAAAGGAGTGGAGTGTTGGCAGGTAGCAAGCCTGCCTTTTGGCTGTGTGACCTTGGGTAAGTCTGTTCTGAGCCTTATGGGGCTCATCTGGTTCTGTCCTCCCAGATTCCTGCAAGGAGCAGATGGCCAGCTCCTGTGAGTGTTCACGCCAATGCTGGGGCTCCAGGACCTTACTCCTCTAACCCCCACACCCCTACTCAGGGCAGGATGCCCTTCTTGACTCCCTGCCCAGTACCCCCTGGCAGGGGGTAACTCAGTCAACTCAATCACAGATGCCTGTAGTCTGGGCCCCTCCCCTCCCCCAGGGGCCAGCCAGCTGAGATGCCCCAAGTCTGGAGGAGGGTTGCAGGGAGGTCAGAGCAAGGGCAAAGGGATTTCCCAGTGCTTGCATTTTCCATCCAGGGGCATCTGTGAGGCTCAGGCCCAGGATGGGGGGTGGTCTGTCCAGGTGGTGTCTCTTTCATCCTCCCGCTGTTAAGAGTCCTCTGGCCCCCGGCCCAACCTTTGGAAGACAGGGGATTGCGCAATGGGGAGGTAAAAGGTGATGGCGGGCCTGGCGGGACAGAAGCCCCATTGTTTGGGGCCCAGGCCAGCCTGGGCAAAGGAAGGGTTTAAGCCTGGGGCAGGAAGGAGGGGGGCTCTGCAGGGGGTGCCAGCTGGCAGGGCTCTTGCCTTGGGACCCTGGAGGGGCGCAGGTGCCGAGCAGGATCACCCCCACCCCACCAGGGGGTGGATTTGATAGAAGGGGCTGTGTTGAGTGAGATGCCTGGGCTGATGGGGAGGGCAGACCCAAAGAGGGGTCTTAAGGCAGGGAGGCAGCTCCCCCCCACCACCACCACACCCACTCCATCCTCCCCGCAATCCCCGCGGGAAGGATGAGTCTCCCAAGGCATCTGCAGGGTCCTAAACTATCCTCCTCCAGATTCCAGTCATTCCTGGAAACCAAGACGGCTTGGGGCAGCTCCAAGGCTTGGGAGGAGGGGGGCGGTGCCCAGTGAAGAGGGGCGCGCAAGACTGTATTTATTACTGAGGGGTCGCAGGGGGGCTTAGTCATTTTTGCCGCCCACACTCTCCGCATCATTTGTCTTACTTAGGTCCCAAACTCGGAACTCCGCCGCCTCCTAATCTTCCTTTGTCGCAAGCCCCTCGGCCCCACCGCGAAGCCCACCGGGCAGTCCTTCCCAGGGTCAGCAGACCACTAAACGTTTCTGCCTCGGTTGGAGCTGGTGCCCTAAGGGAACGGCTTCCACCCGAGACCCGGCAAGGTGAGTCGCGTGCTCACGATCCCTTTCCCCAAGTCCCGGCTTCGGGGGTTAAGGCGGGGCGATTCCAGGTGCGAACCCGCTGGGGCCCCTCCCTTCCTCCGCCGGCCGGGGCGGCGCGCCCCGCGGGGCGGTACAAAAAGCGATCCCGCCCAGCCCAGCTTTCATCACTTGACTTTGAGTGTCCCGCGGCGGTCGCGGGGAGCGGGGAGGCGGAGGCGAGAGAGGCAGCGGGGCTCAGCCCACACCCCTCACCAGGTAGGGCCTCTCCCCTGCTCGGAGGGGGAGAGAGAGTTGTAGACAGAAGGAGCAGAGAGGAGGAGGGGCAGGCGGAGGGGCCGAGACAGGTGGCAGAGAGGGAAAGTAGAGGGGGGCAGAGGGGCACAGCGCGAGGGACACATGAGGGCACAAAGTCAGGGGCCCCCATCAAGGACCGAGGCTGGGCAGGGATCCAGGATTGAAGGAGACCTGGGGTTCGAGGCCTGGGTGTGGCCTTGGGGGGGCACCAAGAATGCCACCGTCCCCACCTCCCATTCTCTGAGGTCCCCTGGCAGGTCAGAGAGGGGCTCCACTTCTTGCCCAAGCTCCCTCCCCGTCCTGTAAACCAGGGCACATAGACTGTGGCTCCTCGCCCCTGTCCTGCCAGGGGACTCAGAAGTCAGGGTCCCTGTTGGATCCCCGCAGACTTGCAGCCCCAGGAAGCAGGGGCGAGCGGTTCCCGGGGGTGCCAGGGAATCTCTGCTGCCCGCCACTTCTGACCCCTGACCTCTGCCCTCCCTGGGCCCAGGAGGCACCATGTGGCGCCGTCCACTGGGGCTGCTGCTGCTGCTGTTGCTGCTGCTGGCCGGCGAGTTGGGCGTGGGCGCCAGGCGGGGTCGTAGGCGCCGGGAGCTAGCACCCGCTCTGCACCAGCGTGGCATCCGGGACGCGGGGGGCCGGTACTGCCAGGAGCAGGACCTCTGCTGCCGCGGCCGCGCGGATGACTGCGCCCTGCCCTACCTGGGTGTGACCTGTTACTGTGACCTCTTCTGCAACCGCACCGTCTCCGACTGCTGCCCTGACTTCTGGGACTTCTGCCTTGGCGTGCCACCCCCCTTCCCCCCCATCCAAGGTGGGCACCAGACGGCCAGGGGTGGGTCACGTTGTCAAGCCCAAAACTCAGCAAGGCTCAGGAGCAAGGCTGATGCACTGACGTTTCCAGGGGCGGCTTTGGGGTAGCATCTGGAAAGAGACCCGGCCCCTCTCTCTTTACTTCTGCGAAGCACTCACTCTGATCTAACTTGAATCTCTTCCTGTAAGATTGAAAAAGCGCCTCGGTCAGTGGGATTTTCATTTGCCCCAGGAGAAGGGCAGCCACCTGCCATTTCTCCCAGTCCTTCCTGTCTCCGTATTCTGGACTGAGAAGGTGCTGGCCCCACCTGCTGACTCACTCTCAGATGATAAAGCACACGAGCTTTGGTCAGCGTCATTTTAGCAGTTCCTCTGCTTTTGCTCAGGATTCCTTATCCCTGAGATGGCTGGTCACACCTGGGAGGTGGGTCAAGTCTGTTCCTACCTTCAGCCCTTACCACCATCCACCCATCCCAATCCAAGAGGAGAATCACTTGACTTCCTTCCTACAATTCCACAGGGCTGCAGGTGTGCCTGGGTTGTCATCCCAAAGTGCCGTGTTATCTCAAGGCAGTCATGTACCTTCTTTGGGCTTTGGCTTTCCCATATTCATCCCACTCCCCATCTCCAAACCCCAGCTCATTTAACTGGCATAGGATCTAAGGAATGTTGTGGCTGGCATCCAAGTGAAGCAAGAGGGATTTGGGTTAGAGTCAGTAAAGAACTTCCAAGTAGTGGGAAGTTGATATGTGATTCTCAGGAGATGTCTTACGTTATAGCTTGGCTTTGCTTTCAGTGAGGGCTGGTGTGTGTGTGTCTGGGAGGATTCAGGACACCAGACCTCTGAGGATCTGGCCATCTCAGCCCATCGTCCCTGGTCTTGGTTCCACTTCTCTTCCTGTCTTCCCTCCCACTAGGATGTATGCACAAGGATCGCATCTATCCAGTCTTGGGAACATACTGGGACAACTGTAACCGTTGGTGAGTATTTGGGACTTGGAGGGGGCTTGCCTGGTGGGCTTTGTGGCAACAGACTTGTTTCGCATCCTATCCCTGTCACTCATTTGCTGGTGGCAAGGCCTCAGTTTCCTCATCTGTAACATGGGAATTTTTACCCGGACCACATCAGCTTCTACACCAGCATTCCAACAGCAGTCCCCAGGAGTAGTCAACCCTGGATGCCCGGCTTCAGGTGCAGCTCCTCCTGCCTGGGGCCGGGCTACTTCCCCTCCCAGCCTTTCTCGCTGTCACTGGAGAGTCCAAGATGGGGGCGCCAGGAAGGAAACCTCTGACTGCAGCATCCGCTGACCCGGACCGGATGAGGGTCAGGGATGGCTGAACTGGCAGCCAGCCAGAGTGTAGCAGGGCCTTCCCTGGAATGTGGCCCCTCCTCCCTCCCCCACCCCTCCCCACACTTCCCAGCAAGAGGATGAAGGGGTTGGGGTATGTACCCTAATCGAATGCCTGAGATGCGAGGGGAGAAGCCTTGAGTGCTTTAATGAAAATAAGGGGGACCCTAAGACTTAGAGCAGGAGGCCCTGCACCCACTCCACCCCCTGCTCTGGGACTGAGAGGGCCTCTGGGAGGAGGGAATGCGTGATGTATAAGTGATTTCCATTGCCTCACTGGTGTGAGGGGTGCCTGGGTCACAGTGAGAGTAAGGATTTCAGCATGTCTCAGGGTGAGAGTGTACGTGCACTCACGTGTGCACACTTTGACGGTATGTGACCTGTGTGTGTGTTCAAAAGATGGAGCACGCCTGCATGATTCTGCTGGTACTGATAGGATGGACATGAAGGGGTTAACACACTCTGTCCCTTCTCGGCCTGGCCACCCGGGGCCCCTCTGGAATGCTGGTACCTGCTGCCACCAGCCCTGCCTAGACCTGCTTGGACAGCCCTGGGGGCAAAAAGGGAGGCGGCAGGAGAGGACTGACCAAGCCACTTCCCTCCCAGTCCAGCTCTGGCTGTGTTCCCTGCACTTGACACCTGAGGGAGGGTGTGGGGCAGTATCTGGGGGCCTCCCAGACTCTGGGAGCCCTCCAGGGATGTTTTGAGAGCCAGAGGGGGAGGGGGAGGACAAGAGCCTTCCTGAACATGCCCACAGCTCCTGGGGCTGGAGAGCCGAGCCATACTGGGTCTTGTCCCCTTGAGGCTCCTTAAAAGGCAACATTGGAGGCGGGAGCCTCGGGCAGGCTCAGAAGGACAAAGTTCAGCATCTTGTCATAGCAGAGTTATGAGCTTGGAAAACCATTGTAGAATTCACAGGATTCAGCTGTTCAGTTGACACCTATTAGAGACCTACTATGTGCCCAGCGTGGTGCTGGTTCAAGGAGATGCAGCCAGTATGCGGCACACAGTCCTTGTCCCTGCACGGGAGCCTAGGTGACACAAATCATAAACCTGTCATTACAACCTGTTCCAGGTGTGATGGGGGGACAGAGGCCAACAGGGGATCCTAGTTCTGAGTGGGGTGGGGGTGAGGGAAGGTCACTCAGGAAGGGACGTTTATGCAGATACCAGGGAGATGAGAGCATGAGTGGCCCAGGCCCAGGAGGAGGGAACAAGGGGGGTGATGGCTGGTGGAAAGGCCAGGAGGTGGGACCAAGCTCATTGCAGCTGGAGCTGTGAAATGGGGAGAGACGCCTGGGGAGGTGCAGGCCACATCCCCTGGGTCTCATAAACTGTGCCTAGGATGTTGCATTTTGTTCTAAGTGTCGTGGGAAGCCACTTAGGGAGCACACACTGATGTGTGTTGCTCAAAGATCTCATTGGCTTTAAGAGCGAGATGTGTGTACTGGGGGAAGGGAATTATAAAGTGTTAGAGAGCCTGGTAAGGAAGCCACTGCTGTGGTCCAGGGACCAGAGTAGGGTGATGGTGGTGGAGGGTTAAGAGGCAAGTGGATTCCGAGTCTTTCATGATGCTGGGTCTGCTAATAGGGGAGGCATGTGGCAGAAAGTAATCTTCAACATGATGTGGGTGGTGGGGACAGGGGTGAGTAACGGTGGAGACATCATGGACCACACGGAGTTCTGGCTTGAACAGCACAGTAGATAAGGTGTTGTTGTCTGAGTTGAGGATGTTGTTAGGGGGAGGAACAGGTTTGGGGGAGATAATTTAGCCATTTTGAGACGCCATTCACATACCCAGAGGAGATGTCCGGAGGCCAGTTGGATCTGAGTCTGAAACTCAAGGGGGCGGGGAGTCGGGGTTCCTGCACTGAGAACAAGAATAGAAGATGACAATTTCTGAGCACATAACATGGGCCAGGCCTTGGGCTTTGCAAGCTTGCCTTTTAATCCCTGGAAGTTGGCACTATTATTATCCTCATTTTACAGATGACATTGAGGGAGAGTTTTAAAAAACTTACCTAAGGTCACACGGGCTTCCCTGGTGACTCAGTGGTAAAGAATCTGCCTGCCAATGCAGGAGATGCAGGTTCGATCCCTGGGTCAGGAAGATCCCCTACAGAAGGAAATGGCAACCCACTCCAGTATTCTTACCTGGAAATCCCATGAACAGAGGAGCCTGATGGACTACAGTCTGCTGCTGCGTAGCTGCTTCAGTCATCTCTGACTCTGTGCGACCCTATAGACTGTAGCCCACCAGGTTCCTCTGTCCATGGGATTCTCCAGACAAGGGTCCTGGAGCAGGTTGCCATGTCCTCCCCCAGGGGATCTTCCCAACCCAGGGATTGAACCCAGGTCTCCCACATTGCAGGGGGATATTTTTTTTTACCACTGAGCCATCAGGGAAGCTCCGGGCTAGTGTATGGGATCACAAAAGAGTCAGATACGATGCAGCAACTAAACAGATAACAGAAAGGTCACTAGTCAGCTAAAATCGAACCCTCGATTCAATTCGGAATCCGTGGTCTTAATCATTTCACTATATTGCCCCGTTCATTCATTCATTCATTCAACAAATATTTATTAGGTCCCTACTACGTGTTAGATTTTGTTTGGGGGCACTGATGATATCAAACAATACCTGCCCTTGAAGATATTCGATCCTATGAGGAAATAGGTATAAACAGTATAAATAACTGAAGCTATAATACATCAGATGTGATGACAGGCTGAGGAGAAAATAAAGCAGGAAAGCAGGGTGGGAAGGGTGGTGGATGCTGAGACAGGGTGTTCAGGGCAAGCCACCCTGACAAGGTGACATTTGAATAAGGACTTGGGAGAAGTGAGAGGGGGCCATGAGGATGCTTCCTCCCAGGAAGAAGAGCTCAAAGGCCCAGAGGCAGGAGCATGACTTGTGTCAACCATCAGGGGACCAGCCTGGCTGGGGCCTTAGGAACCAGGTCTTGGAGGAGGGGGCCAGAGAGAAGATAGATCGTGTGGGGGCCTTGTTGGCATGGAAGGACTTTGGCTCTTATCCTGTCATGTGAAGCCAATGGCGAGTTTTGGGCAGGGTAATAGCATGATATGATTTGGGTTTAACAGGATCACTGTGTTAAAAATATACCGAAGGGGTGGGGCCCAGGGCCTGAACAGCGGAGAACAGTTAGGAGGCTGCAGCCTAATCCAGGTGAAAGGTGATTGGACTATTGTGGCTGCAGGAGAGAATGAGACGCGGTTTGGATTCTGGATGTGTTTTTAAGGTAAAGTCAACAGATCTGCCAATGAATCAGGTCAGCACGTGAGAGAAAGAGTCAAGGGTGCCTCCCAGGCTTTTGGCCTGCGCTCCAGGAAGGATGGAGTGGCTGTTTTCGAGGACTGTGGCAGGTGCAGTCCTGGGAGTAGGGGAGAGCAGTTCAGTTTGAGATGTGAGGAGTGTAACCTGTTAGACACCCCGGAGGTGAGGCTGTGTAGCAGTTGAGATCCTGGAATCTGGAGTTCAGAGAGAGATCTGAGAAGCAGATGTAAACTTGAGAATCATGAACTTGAAACTGACGTTTAAAGCCACCAGGCTGCATGGGATCACCTGGGGGGTCCTTTCGCAGCTGCTGATGTGGAATTTCAGGTCCACATGTTGACCTCCAAGGCCTCCTCCCTTCCAAGGATACCCAGCCTTACCTCACTTCTTCCTTCCCTCCCGTTTTTCCAGTACCTGCCATGAGAAAGAGCGGTGGGAGTGTGACCAGGAACCATGCCTAGTGGACGAAGGCATGATCAAGGCCATCAACCAAGGCGACTATGGGTGAGAGGCCCGCAGCATGACCCCAGTGGGCACACGTGCACGCACATACAGATGCACTTTCTGCCCGAGAGGCGCGTCCTGCCAGGGGCACCCACACTCAGATCTTATTCATGGGTACACTCAGCCAGTAGGCGTCTCTCCCACTCACATGCACATTCTTCCAGGGCCCCCAGCTTTGGCAGGCCTGTGACCTCCACCCCCTTTCTTTCAGCTGGCGGGCTGGGAACCACAGTGCCTTCTGGGGCATGACCCTGGATGAAGGCATTCGCTACCGCCTAGGCACTGTCCGCCCATCTTCCTCCGTCACCAATATGAATGAGATTCACGTAAGTCCACCCCTGCCTACAATCCTGCCATCTCCCTTTGGCCTATGACCCCAGGGACCCTGGCATCTTGTGCCCTATTTCTCCAAGGGCCCAGGCCCACTGATAGGCTGTGTGTTGTGGCCAAGTGACTCGCCTTCTCTGGGCCTTAAGTTTCTGCCTATAACTTGATAAACTGCGCTATAAGAACTGGTGCTCAGATTCAGAGTTTTGTGGTCCCGGCATCTCACCCTCCCTGGCTTCTTGAGTCTCCGCAGCTTGGGAAAAAATGTCATTGGTCCCAGTATGGCGGGGTCAGGGCCCCAAAGGGCCAGGAGGTCACCTTGGTATTTTGGGAAGGAAGGGACAGGCACTCCCCCAGTTTTGGCCAGAGAGCAGCAATTCTCGGAAACAAATGCCATCTCAGCAGAACTTCAAGGGAGTTGGGGGTTTCTCCCTTCCCACCAGTGGGACCCTCTAGAGGGAGAAATAGGAACCAGACCCAGGACAGTTCCAAGGGTGAGGAAGGGGCGCTTCAGCAGGACAGGGCTGGGCCACATGCCGAAGGCTCTGTCTGTCAATGGTGGGCAAGGAGGGGCTGGTGTCTGGCTGGAGTGGCCGGCCCTGCAGAGGGAGTTCAGCTCAAGGCTGGGGTGACCAGACCCTGCCCCTGCCCTTACTCCCTGGGGCCTCTGGCTATTTTCTGCCTCCTGCTGTTTGCTTTGGCAGCCTGCCCAGTCACGGGACCTTACTGCTTCTTCCCTCCCCTGCCCTTTGGGGCCTGAATCCCAAGGTTCTGGTGGAAAGAAGGATGTAAGTGGATCAGAAGGTGCAGAGCAGGAAAGAAGCTGGAATGGAAAGTGGCCCAGTCACTTACCTGTTCCTGGCTTCAACTGCCTCACCTGTAAACAGGACTAGACACTCCCCAGCTGACGCTAGGGAGGCACTAAATGGTGCCTGCCTCTCCCTCTGGGTCAAGGTGGAGGTTGCTGGAATCTCTCAAATCAAATCTCTCAAATCTTGGAGGGCTCAAGATCAAATTGCCGAAGGTTCTGGACTCTTGGGAGACCTCCCATGCCTAGGGTCCTGGAGGGTCAGGCTGGGGCAGAGGCAGGAGACAGACAAGAGTGGCCTTTGCCTTGCAGACAGTGCTGGGTCCAGGGGAGGTGCTGCCCAGAACCTTCGAGGCCTCTGAGAAGTGGCCCAACCTGATCCACGACCCTCTAGACCAGGGCAACTGTGCAGGCTCCTGGGCCTTCTCCACGGCAGGTAGGTTCAAGGGCAGGGACTGGCCAGGTGGGAAAGGGGGGCCCAGGCCTGACCCCCTGACAGCCCTCTACCTCCCTTTGCAGCTGTGGCATCCGATCGAGTCTCAATCCATTCTCTGGGGCACATGTCACCTGTCCTGTCGCCCCAGAACCTGCTGTCCTGTGATACGCACAACCAGCAGGGTTGCCGTGGTGGGCGACTGGATGGTGCCTGGTGGTTCCTGCGCCGTCGAGGGTGAGCAGCAGGGGGCACGGACAGGGAAGAGGGCATAAGCAGGGGTCTCAGGAAGCAAAAGCCTGCAGGAAGGGCCTGGGCCAGGCTGCCCCATGCTCACTCTGTCCCTGCTCCCTCCTGCTGCCCCTGCAGGGTTGTGTCTGACCACTGCTACCCGTTCTCCGGCCATGGGCAGGACGAGGCTGTCCCCGCACCCCCCTGCATGATGCACAGTCGGGCCATGGGTCGGGGCAAACGCCAGGCCACTGCGCGCTGCCCCAATAGCTATGTCCATGCCAATGACATCTACCAGGTCACTCCTGCCTACCGCCTCGGCTCCAATGTAAGTCGCACTTGAGTGAGGGGCAAAGGCAGGAGAGAGCTGGAAGCCTGAACAAAGGCTGGAGCCTCATGCCTGATGCATCCTCTCCTCCCCACCCTCTCACCCTCCAGGAGAAGGAGATCATGAAGGAGCTGATGGAGAATGGCCCTGTCCAAGGTAAATGCCCCACATCCTGCCCTGTGATACCAGAAGCTTGTGCCTGCTTGAGACTGGGCACCGCGGCATAGGTGGTCCCTACAGCCCTGAGCAGCGAGTCCACTGGGGCCAGGAGTGGGGGACTATGTCCCCTCCTCAGGGGTGGCACCTGGAGGGGGCACTTAGAGCCTTGGTACCAGAGGCTCTGGGACCTAGGCATGTATCTCCAGGCTTGGGCATCAGTGCCTGTGCTGATGGGCTGAGCTACCTCCCCTGACCTCTGCCCACAGCCCTCATGGAGGTGCATGAGGACTTCTTCCTATATCAGAGCGGTATCTACAGCCACACACCAGTGAGCCTCGGGAGGCCAGAGCGATACCGCCGGCATGGAACCCATTCGGTTAAGATCACAGGGTAAGGGGCTTGGTGGGGAGGGGGGCTGGGGGCAGCTGGGGGCTCTAAACCTCCCTTGAATCCTTGCCACCTCTCTGCAAAGCTCCATTTCAAAGAGGAGGAAACTGAGACTCAGAAAGAGGAGGTACTTGCCTCAGGGCACACCAAGAGTTAGGGGCCTTTCAAAGTGTTCTAGAACAGTTCCTTACACAACAGGAGAAATCACTCCAAATCAAATACAGACAAGGATTCAAGGGTTGCTCCAGCTCTCCACAGCTCAGCACCTGTCCCAGCTTTGCCTGACTCACTGACTCATACCTCCAGCCCTCAGTTCCCCCACTGATGTAACAAGAGATGCTAGAGTCATTGATTTCAATAGTTCAACCCATAGGATGTACTTTGTACCCACTTCCACCCCCCCAACCAGCCAGGTAAGGATGGAGAGCAGGCAGATGTGTGCCCTTCTCCCCGCTGTGGGTCTCTGGAAGGTGTAGGCGTTTCTGCTCCCCCTTGCAGACATCCCTTTGTGCCTCATGGGGGACTTGGAGATGTGGGGACTGGGGGAGGTGCAGAGAGGGACAGCGGTGTGCCGTCCTAAGTCGCTTCAGTCTTTTCCGACTCTTTGTGACGCTATGGACGGTCGCCCACTAGGTTCCTCTGTCCCTGAGATTCCCCAGGCAAGACTACTGGAGTGGGTAGCCATCCCCTTCTCCTGGGGGTCTTCCCCACCCAGGGATTCTTTACCACTCGCGCCACCTGGGAAGCCTGGTGGGGCTTGGGCAAAGAGGGACAGAGAACTGCCCAAGTCCTGAGGGGGCACCAAGTCACCAAAGGCAACAGGGGCCTGGCTAGGGAAGGACGCAGAGGGGCGGGAGCCCCTGAAAGTAGGTGAATCAGCGCCCTTGTGGCTCTGGCTCTGCCCGGCAGGTGGGGCGAGGAGACGCTGCCTGACGGGAAGACCATCAAGTACTGGGTGAGTCCTGGCACTGCGCGCCCTGCGGCTGCTATCACCTTCCCCTGGCCCTCCTGCCCTTCTCCCCCACCGCGATTCCCCTCCTCACAGCCCCCTCTGCGTTCCCAGACGGCAGCCAACTCGTGGGGCCCGGCCTGGGGCGAGAGGGGCCACTTTCGCATCGTGCGCGGCGCCAACGAGTGCGACATCGAGAGCTTCGTGCTGGGCGTCTGGGGCCGCGTGGGAATGGAGGACATGGGACACCACTGAAGCCGCGGGCACCACACCGGGAAGAGCCCCCCTCGTGGGGCGGCAGCCCCCAGCCCCGCCCGCCCGTCCGCCCGACGGGACTCCAGGCGCCAGAGGTCTAATCCCTGCGCGGTTCCGCTGACGCAGCGCCGGGCCTGGGAGCCGCGGGCTGGCCGGAGCCCCCAGACCTCCCAGCGGGGCGGGCAGGGGCTGGCCGGGGAGGACGGAGACCCCCACGCAAGATCAATGAAGCCAGGACAGCGGCCCCCTCCAACCCCCCGCCCCAGTCTCCAGCCCATGACCTCACCCCACCCTTGTACTTTTATTCAATGATATTTATTTTTCTTTTCACTGTTTTAAAATAAAAGATACAAAGTATTGACAACTATGGTATCTTGAAACTTCTGGGCATGGAAATCCAGGCCAGAGTTGGAGTGGCATATGGGGGGACAGCAGAAAGGACTGCCTGAGGCTTCGCTGGTTGGCAGGGGTGGGGGTCAGGGGACCAGCAATCTTAGCCCCCATTCAGCCTGAATTGTCAGTGACCTTGGACACTGATCCACTGGGGGTGGGACATGGATGGCGTGGCCTTTGGCCCCCATAGAGATGTGGGCCCGTGGGAATCACCTCTCAGACGCTGAGTCAGCGCTGCCTGGGGTGGGGGGCAGTCCAACCCACCAATCAGCAGAGCTGGCGCCAGTGCCCAGCAGGCAAGGGGGGCATAGCCCCATAGAAGCTGGAGCCTCTGTCTCTGCAGATCAGCTTCTCCAAGCCACCCAGGCGAAGGGACAGCCCCCCGCACCCCTACCCCTAGGCCAGGTTGGGCCTACCTCTGTAAGCCCTCTCTCTAGCCCATGTCCCCAGGCTCTCAGTGCCAGCGGAATTAAGTCCAGGCCTCACTCGCATTCAAGGCCATCAGGACCCACCCCACCAGCTTCCTCACCAGCTTCTTCACCCAGTGCCCAGGTGGCTCCAGAGTCCGCCCTGCTCCCTAATGTCCAGCACACATGCAGACCACTGGGCATTTGCACATGCTGTTTTCTCTCAGTGCAGATGCCCTTCCATTCCACCTTCCCCTGTCGCACTGCTGTTCCCAGCCCAGCTCCAAGGTTTCTTCACTCAGACAGTACTAGGGGAGAGTAATGGATGTCCCAGCTGCTGTGCAAGGGAGCCATGGTTCCCCAAACCACCCCAACCCCCTTAGCATAGCTTAGACACCCCCTCCCTGAACTCAACTGCATCCTGCCCTTTCACTGGTATTTCACTATCTTCCTTATGCTGGAAGTTCCTTGAGAAACAGAGACTGGGTCTGGTTCACTAATGAGTCCTGGTACCCATACCTGTACCCTGGATAAAGTGGCGTTGCAGTTTGTGGGATGGTTGAATAACACGACCCATTCTTTCCTTTCCATTCCCTTCCCAAGCCCCTAGGCACAGAAGTCAGTATGGAACCCTGCCTTTCCAGAAGCTCAGGGAGGCTGTGCCTGGGGATGGTCCTCCCCTGGCAGCCGTCTTCCTTGCCCCTCAGCTAGTCACTGGAGGAGGCAGTAGGGAGGTGTATCCCCTGGAGGGCAGCCCCTCAGGGCCAGCCACGTCCCCCAGGCCGCCTGGGCATCACCTGAAAGGAATGTGGGGCGACCGATAAGCGGCTGCCTTTGTTTCATTTCCTGTTTGCTAGGACATCCCGAGCCCGGCTCCCCTGGCCGGCCTGCTTGTCCCCAAGGAGCCAAGGACAGCCAGAACCCTGGGGACAACGACGGGAAGGGAGTCCTGAGCAGGGCTGCCCGATTACTACCCCCTCTGCGGCCGCCAGACACGCCTCACAACTCCCACCCCACTGGAAAAACCCCGGTCCAGGGGCGCGGCTGGAATTTTTCTACAAGGACCTTTGGCGGAAGCGGTGGGGCTGGGAAAGGGAGGGGAGCAGGGGCGTGGCTGAGTCTCCAGGCTCTAGCTCTGTCTGCCGGGCTGGGAGGCCTGACTCTGTGCGCCCAAGTAGGGTCAGCCCAGCCCTTCCCTAGCTTCATGGACCAAGGAGCCCAGGCCTGAGAGCCTCCCCCCCAACACCCCCCAAGAGTGCAAATGGGGCTGGGCAGGGCTTAGTGGGTCTCTTAGTAACCTCCACCAGCTACCTCTAGTTCTCTGATATTGGCAATGGACTTGTAGGTGTTGTGTTTTAAATCTTCTCCACTGGCAGCTCTCAGGACTCAGACACTGGATTTGTATTTATTTTATATTTGTATTTATTTTTTTAATCTGGGTGCACCACAATGCATGTGGGATCTTAATTCCCTGACCAGGGATAGCACCTGCAGCGCCTACATTGGAGGTGTGGAGCCTTAACCACCGGACCACCCGGGAAGTCCATGGACATGTGGTTGTAAAGAAAGAGACAAACCAAGGACTTAACCAGATTACTGCCCTTGAGTCTGTCCATAAAGAAATCCTGGCAGCCCAGCACCCTGCTCTGTGTTCTGAGGCTAGTCCCTTACCCTCTCTGGGCCACGGGCATGAGTCCCTAGACAAACCTGGGTTTGAACCCCTGCTCTGCTTGTTCTGCACTGGCTGTGTAATCTTGACCTTTCACAGGCTCTGTTTTTCTATCTTTTGTTGTTGTTCAGTCACTTAGTCGTGTCCGACTCTTTGTGACCCCGTGGACTGCAGCACGCCAGGCTTCCCTGTCTTTCACTATCTCCCGGTGTTTGCTCAAACTCATGTCCACTGAGTCGATGATGCCATCCAACCAACTCATCCTCTGTTGCCCCTTTCTCCTCCTGCCTTTAGTCTTTCCGGTATCAGGGTCTTTCCAATGAGTTGGCTCTTCACATCAGGTGGCCAAAGTGTTGGAGCTTGAGCATCAGTCCTCCCAAGGAATATTCAGGGTTGATTTCCTTTAGGATTGATTGGTTTGATCTCCTTGCTGTCCAAGAGACTCTCAAGAGTCTTCTCCAGCACCACAGTTCGAAAGCATCAATTCTTCAGTGCTCAGCCTTCTTTATGGTCCAACTCTCATAACCATACATGACTATTGGAAAATCCATAGCTTTGACTATATGGAACTTTGTTGGCAGAGTGATGTCTCTGCTTTTTAATGTGCTGTCTTGGTTTCTATCTTTAATGGGGATAATAGTACTCACTTCCTGGAGTTGTTGGGAGGATTAAAAGAGACAAAACATGCTAAACATTTAACAGCATACTTGGAAAGTATTAAATGGTAACAGCTCTAATCTTTTAAAGGGGGTTGGACTTGATAATGTAAAAGCTTTTTGTAATGAGCTAAACATTTTTTAGTGCTTAACCATAGCCTCTGACAGCATGTTGTTCTGAGTGTTTTGCATGTATTATCTCATTTAAAAGACAGGAAAGCCTGACAGGCTACAGTCCATGGGGTTGCAAAGAGTCGGATACAACTTAGCAACTGAACAATAATGATGACAACATCTCATTTAATACTAAAAATAAACTTCTACTTCCTTTTTTTGCAGATAGTTGAGGAAGGATTAAACTCAGGCTGTCTAAATTCTCATACTAATCAGCTTTGTACTAAAAGTGGTTGTTTGGTAGTGTTAATCCCATTTCCCTAAGTCCTTTCCCTGCATGACAAACTCTTAGTCATCCTTCAAAACCCAGCTCAAACATCCCTCCTCTGAAAGCTTTTCGTAGTACCCATCTTCTACACCTCCAGAGACTCTAGCATACATGCCTGGTGCATGTGTGTGTCTCAGTTGCTCAGTCGTGTTTGACTCTTCACGACCCCATGGACTGTAGCCCGTCAAGCTCCTTTGTCTGTGGGATTTTCTGGGCAAGAATACTAGAGTGTGTTGGCATTTCCTCCTCCAGGGAATCTTCCTGACCCTGGGATTGAGCCCATGTCACCTGTGTCTCCTGCATTAGCAGGTGGATTCTTTACCACTGAGCTGCCTGGAAAGCCCAAATTCCTAGTACAGAGGGGCAATTTTTCCTCCCACAAATCATTGCAGCAGGAGCTTTTTTTCCTTAGTCCCACCTTTCCTAAGCACCAAATGTTCCTCTTGGGAACTCATTCTGGTCTCCTGTGGAGCTCCGTGGGGTCCCCAGGCACCTGACTTTCATTTTCTGTGAGCTGCTGAGCTACATCCCTTCACTAGTGCTGATGCCTCACATCTTCCTGGTATCTTGCCAAACCCCATCCTTGCCTGGTGCCCATTAAGGGAAAGGAATCCATGCCCCCTGAGCCTGCAGTGCGCCAGACCTCGGGCTGAGCGCTGCGTACACTTCAGCTCATTTGATCCTACACACAACCCTGTGAGAAAGATATCTTTAGAAACCAAAGCCAACCAGTGAGGCAACTCTGGGAATCTAAGAGAGGAGTGAACTTCCAGATTGTGAGCAGGGCTAGTGGGCCCAAGCACAGCCAGAACTAGGAATCTAAACCTCGCCAGGACTCACATTCTCTCTCTCCCTCTCTAGACTAACTCTGCTATTAGGAAGGACATTTGACCACTGAAAACTCCTGAGCCTTTCACATTTTCACAGCTGTCTTCTCAGTTCTGACTCGAAACAGAACGGAACAGGGAAGGCTTCTGATTGGCCCAGCTCTAATCTTTAGCCAAAGGACAGGATCATAGATGCCATGACCACCCTGGATGAACCAGTGTTTGGAGGAGGAAACCCTAAAGAAGGGGAAGACTGCTGTTCCAGGGGAAAGAAGAGATGCTGACCAGATGACCAAAACAGTCCACAACAGCCAGGGGTTACTGTTACCGTCATTGGACAGATAAGGAGATAGAGGCTCAGGGGAATGTGGGATTAGTCAGGTCACTTAGCTGTTCAGTGGTGCCGCTGGATACAACCCACATTGCCTACCACTCGATTTATAGATCAACCCAAAGAGATGACTTTGTAGGTCAAAGAGTGAGAGATTCCTTCCCAGCTTCTCCCTGAGGACTCATTCCTGAGCCCTGGGAGATAACTTGTCTAGAATTCCATCCATTTTATGAGAATTCTGTGGCTCTGACACTAACACCCAGGGTAGTTTTCCCAAAGTAAAGCAAGACTAAGTCTGAGCAGGGCTTCCAGGAGAGCATCCTGCTTTCTGATCCCAGGGGAAGAGCATGGTCCCCATCATGGGATATGATGAGATGGTTGAATGGGAGCTGTTTGCTGGGAGACCAGAGGTATGAGTGAATGAATGGATGCACACAGGCAGGGCCCAGGGGCATGGTCAGTTGACAGCAGGGCCCCCTGCTGGCTGAATCCGCACCCACCACAACCTGGAAAAGTGAAGAGCATGGATCTGGGTGACTCTCAGAACCGAGCAGGCCCACTTGCACGTTTCACAGACATTCCCCGGGGTGACTCCTCATAACTTTGTGAAGCCTGGAGACCAGCCTGAGGAGACAAAGAGATGGGGGCAGAAGAGGGAATGTGTCTTAGTCTGCTGGAATCCAGGGCCCCGTCAGTCTGTGCCTCTCACCCAGATGTCATGAGCCAGTCTGGTCAGGATAAGGCTTTGAGGTTCATCTGGGGCTCTGTCCTCCACTCAGGTTCCCTTTCCTCACCTCAATACAAACAACTTCCCTTGGAAAACCTCTAATCCAGAGCTCAACAGAACCAGGCTCAAAGCCCAGCTCCATTGTACTCCTCAAAGATCGCTTTCCACTCTGAACCTTGGTTTCCTAGTCTGTAAAATGGGAACAGTGATCTCTACTGTCTTGGTGTGGGAGCTGGCCAAGGCTGAATGTTTCCCTGAAAATGAGGAAATGAGGGAAACAAGTTGGGCCCACTGAGAGTCAGACTGGAGAAATTGGTACTTATGTGCGGAGTACATCATGAGAAATGCTGGGCTGGAAGAAGCACAAGCTGGAATCAAGATTGCCGGGAGAAATATCAATAACCTCAGATATGCAGATGCTGCTGCTGCTGCTTCTAAATTGTTTCAGTCGTGTCCGACTCTGTGCAACCCCATAGACGGCAGCCCACCAGGCTCTGCCGTCCCTGGGATTCTCCAGGCAAGAACACTGGCGTGGGTTGCCATTTCCTTCTCCAATGCATGAAAGTGAAAAGTCAAAGTGAAGTCGCTCAGTCATGTCCCACTCTTAGCAACCCCATGGACCACAGCCCACCAAGCCCCTCCGCCCATGGGATTTTCCAGGCAGATGACACCACCCTTATGGCAGAAAGTGAAGAGGAACTAAAAAGCCTCTTGATGAAAGTGAAAGAGGAGAGTGAAAAAGTTGGCTTAAAGCTCAACATTCAGAAAACTAATATCATGGCATCTGGTCCCATCACTTCATGGGAAATAGATAGGGAAACAGTGGAAACAGTATCAGACTTTTTTGGGGGGGCTCCAAAATCACTGCAGATGGTGATTGCAGCCACGAAATTAAAAGACACTTACTCCTTGGAAGGAAAGTTATGACCAACCTAGATAGCATATTCAAAAGCAGAGACACTACTTTGCCAACAAAGGTCCGTCTAGTCAAGGCTATGGTTTTTCCAGTGGTCATGTATAGATGTGAAAGTTGGACTGTGAAGAAAGCTGAGCGCTGAAGAATTGATGCTTTGGTGTTGGAGAAGACTCTTGAGAGTCCCTTGGACTGCAAGGAGATCCAACCAGTCCATTCTGAAGGAGATCAGTCCTGGGTGTTCTTTGGAAGGACTGATGCTAAAGCTGAAACTCCAATATTTTGGCCACCTCATGCAAATAGTTGACTCATTGGAAAAGACTCTGATGCTGGGAGGGATTGGAGGCAAGAGGAGAAGGGGACGACAAGGGATGAGGATGGCTGGATGGCATCACTGACTCGATGGACGTGAGTCTCAGTGAACCCCGGGAGTCGGTGATAGACAGGGAGGCCTGGTGTGCTGCAGTTCAGGGGGTCACAAAGAGTCGGACACAATTGAGTGACTAAACTTAACTGAACTGAATGAATCAGAGCAGAGATGTACAAAGTCACCATAAAGGGGCAGGCTGGCTCTGGGTCCTGCAAAATCTGACAGTCACTTGGCAAAGTATTGACCCCTCTAAAGTAGAAAAGCATCCTCAGACAAAGGTGAGTCCCTGTGATTCTGAGATGCTGAGACTGTCCAAGAAGAGGCCACTCTGGCCATCAAACCAGTGGCCACACTGAGCCTGTGTTAAGACAGATAAGGAGGGTGTTATTGATGGGTTTTGAGTAGTTCCTTCCCCAGAGACATGGTGGTACTTTGGAGATGTGGATGTAGGGGTGGTCTTAGACAGGGGCCAGTAACCCAAGGTCTCCGCCTCAAATGCCTTTGGGTCTAAGCAGTTACACGAGTGAGCTACGAGTGTCAGAACAGGGAGTCATGGGGCCTGTGTCCAGCATGTATTAGAGAGTTCACGCTTGCCTAAAGGCGTTCAGAATCAATGACTTCTAAACACATGATGCCAGTCTGCATTGCTCAGGGTCCCAACAGGAAACAGATGGCATGCTCTAATTAAGAGAATTTGGGCAGAGTTTATTTTCAAAAGGACTCATGACAAAGTAGGGTGTAGGGGAGTCATAAGAGAAATTGCAGGGCTCTGAGGCTAGCGATAGCATAGTTTTCATTCCCCTAGGTCAGCAGGGTCAAAGGGAAGAAGTGACCGGTTCTGATAGAGAGTTATGTAGAGCAGAGGTGACCTCACAGTGAGGAGGCAGGGGAACAAACGTCAGCCTCATGCTTTCTGCTCCCTCCTCTCCTGCTGGCTTCTCATTCACCAAACCCCACAGGAACTGTGGCTGTGGACTTTCACGTGGACAAGCAATACACTTCTGTCTTATTTAAACCACTGTTTTTAGGGTCGTCTGTAGCAGCAGTCTAGCCCTAACCAACATACACATAAAAGGAAACATCTGCCAAGAAGATCTAATAATCATGAACTTACATGGATCATAAACTTATATTTATTTTGGTGAAACATATAAAGAAATCTGGCAGAACCACAAGGAGAAAGCCAGGAACCTATAAACAAAGTGGGAAATTTTCTGTTTCAAAGTGGGAAATTCTAAACTTTCTTAAAACCAGAAGATCAAATAGAAAAACTTTAGGAAGGATACAGAAATTAGGACAATGTAATTAAGAACTTCATCTGCTGGATAAACATAAACTTTACTCCTCCTTACACAAAGAATACCCATTGTTTTCAAGCTCACATGGAACATTTTTAAAAATACCACATTTGTGGCCATAAAGGAAGTCGAAAATTTCTTTTCAAGAATCGGTATCAGTCACGTTCTGTAGCCCCAATATGATAAAATTAGAAACCAACAACAAAATGTTGACCAAGGAAATACAATATATTTGTTAACTTAAAAGCATATTTTAAATAATAATCTCTATATGCAATGATAACATTATAATGAAAATTACAAGATATTTAAAACTGAGCAACAATAAGTAAAGTGAAACTTGGGAGGAAAATTATAGCTTTAAATTCATTTATTAAAAACAGAAAAGATTGGCAACAAATGAATTAAACATCCAACTCAAGATTTTAGGACAGACCATCAGAAAACTCAAAAAGAATGGAAAAAAGGGTGTAATAAAGCAGGAATTAATAATATGGAAAACAACAAAAAGTTGAACTATTTCTTTAAAAGCCTTAATAAAATAAATTATTAGCACAAAATTCACAATATTGGGAATGAAAACAAGGCTATGACCAGAGATGCAATGAAGGTTTAAAAAAAAAAATCACTAAAAAACACCATGAGGACATAGTGTTCTGGCATGATAACACATCAAGATAATATGAAAAATCCAGGAAGTAAACTCAAAAGGATGAAGTGGATTACAAAAGATGGGGAGCAAAAGCCCAAAAAAGATTAAATGTGGGAAACACAAACAAGCAGGGACTTAATAAAAATGATTTTATTTTTGATTAATCAAAAATAATTTTAGCTGATTTGTGGGATAAAATAAACAAGATAGGCTAAAAACTGGAAAACAATCAAATTATAGACAGGGAGCTAAGATCAGAGTTCTAAAGCATTCTAAGGTCCTTTGGCTTAGTCGCCCAGTCGTGTCCGACTCTTTGCAACCTGATGCACTGTAGCCCACCAGGCTCCTCTGTCCATGGGGATTCTCCAGGCGAGAATACTGGAGTGGGTTGCCATGCCCTCCTTCAGAGGATCTTCCCAACCCAGGGATCAAACCCAGGTCTCCCACATTACAGGCAGATTTTTTACCATCTGAGCCACCAGGGAAGCCCATGAATACTGGAGTGGGTAGCCTATCCCTTCTCCAGGGGATCTTCCCTATCCAGGAATCAAACCAGGGTCTCCTGCACTGCGGGTGGATTCTTTACCAGCTGAGCGACCAAGGAAGGCCTGATTGTTCTAAAAGAATTGATTAACTGTAGACTTTGTTAACTGAGGTATGCATGTTTAAAATTTAAGGATGACTAATGAAAGACCAGAAATAGAACATATTCTAACCAGTAGAGAGGACAAAGGGAATACGGACAGTCCAGTCAGTCCACCTCCAGGCAGGAAATGACAAATAGGAGAAGCAAAGTTTGTCAGTTTCCAAGATGACCCTTGTGATATCTGCCTCTTGGGACCCTTGTGTAATTCTCTCCCATAATGTGTGGGTTGGACTTAATGACTAGTTTCTGTTCAGTAGAATGTGGTGAAAGTGATGGTATGTCACTTCCAAACAGGGCTGGCTTTCTGTGAATACAGCCTGTACTCTCACATAGGGTAACCTTCTCAGAAGAGCTCCATGCTTGGTTTAATGATCTGCTCTTGCTGATTTGAAATTCCTAACAATTTTAAAAATAAGGGGCCCCACAAATTACGTAGCCAGTTTTGCTTCCAAGGTCAGATTATAAATAGGGTTGCCACATAAAATTCAGGAATCCGGTCAAATCTGAATTTTGAATAAGCATGAATGATTATTTTTAGTATAAGTACATCCCATGCAGATATTGAAATTATTATCTGAAATTTACATTTAACTGGGTACCTTGTATTTTTATAGGTGGTTTCCCTGGTGGCTCAGGTGGTGAAGAGTCTGCCTGCAACGTGGGAGACGCCGGTTTGATCCCTGGCTTGGGAAGATCCCCTGGAGAAGGAAATGGCAACCTGCTCCAGTATTGTTGCCTGGAAAATCCTATGGATGGAGGAGCCTGGTGGGCTACAGTCTGTGGGGTCGCAAAGAGTTGGATGTAACTGAGCAGCTGAACGGCTAACACTATTTTTATTGGATAAATTGTTTCAGCCACCGTAGTTGGGATTTGTTATTTGCAGCTAAATGCATTCCTAACAGGCACATTGGGTGACTACTAAGCCAAAAGAAGCTGGTGTAGCTTTAGAAGTATCAGATGAAATGCACTTTAAGTCAAAAGGCATGATTTTTGAGGATGAGAGAATCATTATATAATGGTTAACAAAGAAATTGTTATCAGGGAGATATAATTCTGAACTTGTTTGAATCTAATAGCATAGTCCTCATATTATATTTTTCCTATAAAAGGAGAAGAGGGCAACAGAGGATGAGATGGTTGGATGGCATCACTAATTCAATGAACATGAACTTGCACAAACTGAGAGATGATGAGGGACAGGGAGGCCTGGCATGCTGCAGTACATGTGATCACAAAGTGTCAGACACAACTTGGCTACTGAACAACAGCAGCAACATAAAAGGACGGATAGTGAAAACTTTTAGACTTTGCAGGTAATATAGTCTCTATCTCAACCGCTCATCTTAGCCGTTGTAATGATAACACAATTATAGATAACACATAAGAAAAAGAACATGGCCACGTTCCAACTAAACTTCATTTACTAAAACAAGGAGTGGGCCAAGTGTGGTCCATTTACCGTAGTTTGATGACTCCTGACATAAAGCAAAAGTTGAGACAGTTTTGAAGATGAATGGATTCACAATTCATCCGAAGGACTAAATCGAGCAGCCCTAAGATTAATAGATATGCAGAAAATGTGAATAACATAATTAAGAAGCTTGTTCAAACAGTCAGAAAACTGACATTCTTCTCATACAATAAGGGAAATTTTATAACAATTGATTACACACTAGGTCATGAAGCAAGTCTGCCCACAGAGTGAAGAACTGATATTGTTTAGGTCATCTTCTATGATTACAATAAAATGAAATGAGAAAACCTTTACAAAAAGATAACACTAAGTTTGAAAAGAAAGATCTTACCTCCAAATACTTAACAGGATAAAGAAAAAATACAAAATTAGGAATTGGCTGACAATGAAAGCATTACATTTTTTTAATTTAATAATTAAATTAATTAATTTGTCTTTATTTTGAACTGTTCTGGGTCTTCACTGCTGTGCGGGCTTTCCTCTAGCTGTGGTGAGCAGGGGCTCTCGTTGCAGTGTGAAGGCTTTTCTCATTGCAGTGGCTTCTCTAGGTGCAGAGCACAGGATCTTGGGCACGTGGACCCGGTACTTGTGGTCCCTGGGCTCTAGAGCACAGGCTCAGTAGTTGTGGGGCACAAACTTAGTTGCTCGGTGGCATGTGGGATCCTCCCTGACCAGGAAATGAACCCGTGTCTCCAGGATTGGCAGGCGGATTCTTTACCACTGAGCCACCAGAGAAGTCCCAAAGCATTACATTTTGAAATTTGAATACAACTAAAGCAATCCTAAGGGGCATGCTTATTCTTAAATAAATTAATTAAGGAGTTCACATTAATAAAGATTTCATATTAATGAGTTGAGCATCCAACTTAAGAAATCAGAAAGAAAACAACAACATGATAACACCCTTCTCAAATAGCAGAAAACACTAAAGATGAGAGAAAAATCAATATCAAGAATGGAAAGAAACAATACAGATCAGTTTAAAAAGTGTCTTATAAAATAGATACATTTCTCACAAGGCTGACTAAAGAAGGCCCAAATAAATAATGAATAGAGGGAATTAACTATAGAAAGATTTTTTTAAACCATAATAAACAACTTTCTGCAAAAAAATTTAAAATGTAGATATAATAGATGTGTCTTTAAAATATAACTTCAAAACTGATTTAAGAAATGGAAATGAGGAATAAACGATAACATTAAAGAAATGGTTGTTCAGATTGCTTTTTTTTTATCTTTTAAATCACTCCTGCATGTGTGTTTATCATATCCTTTCCATTCTTAATATTTATTTATTTTTGCCTTTCCTTTTAAAACATAAATCAGCCTAAGAGGTTTGACTATTTTATCGATATTTTCAGAAAAACCAACGTTGGGTTTCGTTAATCCTCTCAATTGTGTCTTTTTTTTTTCTATTTTAGTAAGTTTTGGTCTTATATTCATTATTTCCTTTGTCCTACTTTCACTGGGTTTATTCTATTGTTTTTTTTTTTTCCTTAAGCTAAAACAAGATAGAATTTTCAACATCTCAGTCAGTAATCACCCCCAACATCCTAGAGGTAAAACTATTCTAACTTCTACCAGAATTGATTTTGCTTTTGGACTTTATGCAAATGGAACTACAGAGTATTTACTCTTTCTGACCTCTTTCATTCAACATTCTGTGAGGTTTGTTCATGTCATTGCCTGTTAAATAGTGAGTTGTGTGTGATTTATTTGGGGGTGTAGCATCCCACTCGGAGAAGACAATGGCACCCCACTCCAGTACTCTTGCCTGGAAAATCCCATGGACGGAGGAGCCTGGTAGGCTGCAGTCCATGGGGTCACAAAGAGTTGGGCACAACAGAGCGACTTCACTTTCCCTTTTCACTCTCATGCGTTGGAGAAGGAAATGGCAACCCACTCCAGTGTTCTTGCCTGGAGAATCCCAGGGACGGGGGAGCCTGGTGGCCTGCCGTCTGTGGGGTCGCACAGAATTGGACATGGCTGAAGCGACTTAGCAGCAGCAGCAGCATCCCACTGTGGGCTTCCCTGGTAGCTCAGCTGGTAAAGAATCTGCCTGCAGTGCAGGAGACCCCAGTTGGATTCCTGGGTTGGGAAGATCCCCTGGAGAAGGGGTAGGCTATCCACTCCAGTATTCATGGGCTTCCATGGTGGCTCAGATAGTAAAGAATCCACCTGAAATGTGGGAGACCTGGGTTCGATCCTTGGGTTGGAAAGATCCCATGGAGGAGGGCATGGCAACCTACTCCAGGATTCTTGCCTGGTGAATTCCCATGGACAGACGGGCCTGGCAGGCTACAGTCCATGAGGTTGTAAACAGTCACACATGGCTGAGTGACTGAGCACAGTACAGCATCCCATTGTATGAATATAATACAACTTATTTGTCTATTCAACTGTTGATGAACATCTGGGTTGTTTCCAGAAATGTGTTTTAAAATTTCCAAGCATGTGGGAATTGTTTATCATTATCAATCATTAACTTAATTGCATTTTGGTCAGAGAATATGGTGCATATGACTGATTTTTGACAATAAGACTTGCTTTATGGCCTAGTATGTGGTCAGTGTTTGCAAATGTTTTATGCATGCTTGGTAAAAGTTTTGGGTGTTGGAGTCACTTTGGGTCAATAAATCAAGCTAGTTAGTTGTGTTGCTTATATCTTCCATTACTTTACCAATTTTTTTCTGATTGGAAATGTCAGTCAATAATGGAGAAAAGTGTTTTGAACTATCCCACTTCGAACTGTGTGCTGTTAATTAACTATTATTACTAACGTATTTGACTTGTCTCTACAATTTTACCATTTGATTTTTATTTACCCCACTTTTGCTCTATTTGTGTTTGTTTTTTGCTTGTTCTCTGTTCTTATCTTTTTAAGAGTAGACTGAATTTCTGTTTTCTGCATCTCTACTCACCCCTTTACTGTTTTGGGCATCATATTTTACATCTTTTTGTCTTGTATATCCCTTAACTGCTTGTTGTGAATATAGACAGTTTTACTATTTTTGTCTTTTAACTTTCCTACTAGCTTTAAAAATAGTTGATCTACTACCTTTTACTGTATGATTGCCTTTACCAATGAAATTTTTCCTTTTGTAACTTTCATATTTCTAGTTGTGGTCTTTTCTTTTTTACTTAGAGAAGTCCCTGTAACATTTCTTATAAAGCCAATTTTACACATGGTGTTGAACTCTTAGCTTTTGCTTTGTCTATAAAACTCTTTAACTCTCTTTCATATCTGAATGAAAGATTTTCTGGGTATAATATTCTTGCTTTCACCATTTTAAATATTTCACCATTCCATTCCCTCTGCCCTGCAAAGTTTCTGCTGAAAAGTCAACTGATAGCCTATGGGAGTTCCCTAGCTGCTTTTAAAATTCTCCCTTTGTCTTTAATTTCTTCCATTTTAATGACAATGTGTCTTGGTGTGAATTTCTTTGGGTTCAACTTGTTTGTGACTCTGTGCTCCCTGGACCTGGACGTCTGTTCTCTTTTCCAGGTTAGAAAACTTTCAGCTATTATTTCTTCAGATAAGTTCTTGTCTCTTTCTCTTTTCCATCTGGGACCCTTGCGATGCAAATATTCACATACTTGATGTTGTCTCAGAGTTCCTTTAAATTATCCTCATCAAAGATTTCTTTTTTCCATTTGGCTTCAGTGATTCCCACTACTGCGCTTTAGTTCATTGATCTATTCTTCTGCATCATCTAATCTACAGTTGATTCCTTCCATTGTAGTTTTCATTTCAGTTATTGTATTCTTCAGCTCTGTTTAGTTCTTTTCTATATCTTTAAACTCTTGTTAAAATTCTCACTGTGTTCATCCATTCTTCCCCTGAATTTATTGAACATCTTTATGATCATTATCTTGAACTCTTTATTGGGTAGATTGCTTATCATCCCTTTGCCTAGTTCTTCTCTGGGGCTTTATCTTGTTCTTTCCTTTGGAATATATTCCTCTGTTGCCTAATTTTTTGCCTGATTCTCTATATTTATTTCTGTGTATTTAGTAGTTCAGTTACATTTCTTGATTTTGGAGAAATGGCCTTATGTAGAAAGCATCCTACGGGGCCCAGTAACACATTTCCCCTTGGTCATTCAAGCTATGTGCTCTAAATGGGCACTTCTGTGGGACGGATTACTGTGGGCACACTGGTAGTTGACCCTGGCCCAGCTGGCTTCCAGGCCCTAGTGTGAAGGTTGCTGGTCCACCAGCGGGCGGAGTTGCATCCTGGTGATAATAAACTAGAGGGAGGATTCTAAAATGGTGCTTGCCAGCACCAGTGTCCTGGTGGTACAACAAGCTGCCCAAAATGACTGCTGCCAGTGTCCACGTACTCAAGGGGGGCCCTAGCTGCCTCCTGTCTCTCCAGGAGGCTCTCCAAGATCAGCAAGTGGGTCCAATCCAGGTTCCTTTCAAATTCCTGCCTCTGTCCTGGGTCTCAGGCATGTGAGATTTTGTGTGAACCCTTTAAGAGTGCTTCCCTGGTGGCTGAGACAATATGGGGGACCCAGGTTCAATCCCTGGATTGGGAAGATCCCCTGGAGAAGGAAATGGCAATCCACTACAGTATTCTTGCCTGGGAAATCCCATGGACAGAGGAGCCTGGCGGGCCTCAGTCCATAGGGTTGCAAAGAGTCAGACTGAGCAACTAACACTTTTAGAGGGTAGTTTCTATTTCCTATAAGCTCTCCTGTACACAAGACCCACTAGCCTTCAAAGTCAGATGTTCTAGGGACTCATCTTCCTGGTGAGAACACTGGGCTAGGGAGCCCAACCTGGGGCTTGAACCACTTGCTTCTTGGGAAAACCTCTGCAGTTGTGATCGGCCTCCTGTTTGTGGGTTGCCTAACCAGAAGTGGGGCGGAGGGTCTTGACTGTACGTTGTGTCCACCCTTCCTGTTGCTCCTTCTTAACATCCTTAGGTGTGGAAAATCTTTTCTGCTAGTTTTCAGGTTGTTCTCATAGACAGTTGCTCTGTACAGAGTTACAATTTGGGTGTGCCCATGGAAGGAAGTGAGCTCAGGGTCTTCCTCCTCCACCATCTTGGCCATGCCCTGAATTTCTGTTTCCTTACTCCACATTTTCCGTCTACTGGCCTGAAAATTAACTCATTTCTTTGAAGTCATTGACTCTATTTCTATTCTTAGAGTAGTTATTTTTAAAATTTTACCTTGCACATTTAACAGAGCCTGAGTTTAATATTCCAACTCTCTTTCCAAACAATGCAAGAACCTTGGAACACTCTAATTCCAATGACTTCACCCTTCTTCCTAGCAATCAAGTTTCATTTCTATCCTCTTTTTCTTTTAGCCCATGAATTTGCCATCAAACTCTTTATATTATACAACATTTGTTTACATTTATCTACATTTATCATTTTTTCCCTCAACAATCCTCCTTGTGTCTCAGGTTTGTCTTCTTCCATCATTTTTCTTTTTCCTAAAGTACATACATAGGGAATTCCCTGGTGGTCCAGTAGTTAGGGCTCAGTGCTTTCACTGCTGTGGACCCAGGTTTGATGCCTGGTTGGGGAACTAAGATCCTGCAAGCTATGTAGTATGGCCAAAAAAAAAAGTACATACTTGGGCATTCATATGTTTAATGCAGGTCTGTTGGTGATGATTTTTTTTAAGCTGTTTATTGTGAGATAATTATATCTGGGAGCTAGGGAGAGCTGCTGATCTGTAATCACTTTACTATACTTCTGGGTCCCTGTTCTAGCTGGAATCTCAGATTCAGATCCTCAGGTGCTACTGGCCTCATCTGTGCTCCTAACTATGGTGCTAAGTAGGCATTTACTCTTATGCGTCATCTTCCCTAAATGTGCACCCCTCATAGATCACAATTGTGTTTTGTTTCATCTCCTTAGAGATTTCACTTCCTGGGAAACCAGTAATAAGATATAAAGTTATTGGGGTTGTTTTTTTTTCAACATCTAGTTCTTCTCGAGAGGGAAGACCTTTCAGAGTACCTAATTCACCAAACTTCCTCAGTGATCAATGCAAAGAAATAGAGGAAAACAATAGAATGGGGAAGACTAGAGATCTCTTCAAGAAAATTAGAGATATCAAGGGAACATTTCATGCAAAGATGGGTACAATAAAGGACAGAAATGGTACAGACCTAATAGAAACAAGATATTAAGAAGAGGTGGCAAGAATACACAGAAGAACTATACAAAAAAGATCTTCATGACCCAGATAATCATGATGGTATGATCACTCACCTAGAGCCAGACATCCTGGAATGTGAAGTCAAGCGGGCCTTAGGAAGCATCACTACAAACAAAGCTAGTGGAGGTAATGGAATTCCAGTTGAGCTATTTCAAATCCTAAAAGATAATGTTGTGAAAGTGCTGCACTCAATATGCCAGCAAATTTGGAAAACTCAGCAGTGGTCACAGGACTGGAAAAGGTCAGTTTTCATTCCAATCCCAAAGAAAGGCAATGCCAAAGAATGCTCAAACTACCACACAATTGCACTCATCTCACACACTTGTAAAGTAATGCTCAAAATTATCTAAGCCAGGCCTCAACAATACGTGAACCGTGAACTTCCAGATGTTCAAGCTGGATTTAGAAAAGGCAGAGGAACCAAAAATCAAATTGCCAACATCCACTAGATCATCAAAAAGCAAGAGAGTTCCAGAAAAACATCTATTTCTGCTTTATTGACTATGCCAAAGCCTTTGACTGTGTGGATCACAACAAACTGTGGAAAATGCTTAAAGAGATGGGAATACCAGACCACCTGCCCTGCCTCTTGAGAAATCTGTATGCAGGTCAGGAAGCAACAGTTAGAACTGGACATGGAACAACAGACTGGTTCCAAATAGGGAAAGGAGTACGTCAAGGCTATATATTGTCACCCTGCTTATTTAACTTCTATGCAGAGTACATCATGAGAAACGCTGGGCTGGGTGAAGCACAAGCTGGAATCAAGATTGCTGGGAGAAATATCAATAACCTGAGATATGCAGATGATACCAACCTTAAGGTCGGAAGTAAAGAAGAACTAAAGAGCCTCTTGATGAAAGTGAAAGAGGAGAGTGAAAAAGCTGTCTTAAAACTCAGCATTCAGAAAACTAAGATCATGGCATCTGATCCCATCACTTCATGGGAAATAGATGGGGAAACAATGGAAACGGTGACAGACTTTCTGTTTTTGGGCTCCAAAATCACTGCAGATGGTGATTGCAGCCATGAAATTAAAAAATGCTTACTCCTTGGAAGGAAAGTTATGACCAATCTAGATAGCATATTAAAAAGCAGAGACATTATTTTGCCAACAAAGGTTCATCTAGTCAAAGCTATGGTTTTTCCAGTAGTCAGGTATGGATGTGAGAGTTGGACTACGAAGAAAGCTGAGCGCTAAAGAATTGATGCTTTTGAACTGTGGTGTTGGAGAAGACTCTTGAGAGTTCGTTGGACTGCAAGGAGATCCAACCAGTCAATCCTAAAGGACTGATGCTGAAGCTGAAACTCCAATACTTTGGCCACTTGATATGAAGAACTGACTCATTGGAAAAGACCCTGATACTGGGAAAGATTGAAGGTGGGAGGAGAAGGGGACGACAGAGGATGAGATGGTTGGACGGCATCACCGACTCAATGGACATGAGTTTGAATAAACTCCAGGAGTTGGTGATGACAGGGAGGCCTGGCATGCTGCGGTTCATGGGGCCGCAAAGGGTGGGACACAACTGAGCGACTGAACTGAACTGAATTCACCAAACTGCCAGAAGTAGATGTCCTTCCCATTCAAATTTTTATTCTTTTGCTCCTCTTCTTGTATCCTTGAGCAGTTGATAGTATTGTTTTGCTTATTCTAAAAAATATTTATTTGTTTGTGCAGCACTCAGTATCTTTGTTGCATCATTGCAGGAGGCGGGCTCTCTAGTTGTGGCTCACGGGCTTAGTTGCTCTGTGGCATGTGGGATCTCCTCACACCAGGGATCAAACCTGCATCCTCCTGGATTGCAAGGCAGATTCTTAACCACTGGACCACCAGGGAGGTCCCTGTTTTGCTTATTTTTAAGCTTCGTATGAAGTTTTCATTTGGTACATATAGTTCTACCTTGTATGTTCAGTATTATAGGTGAGATTTGTCGATGTTAACACATAACACCTCCCTTAGCTTCATGCCCTCCTCTATGGGTTAGAGTGCCAAGGATCACCCAGGACCATTCGCTTGCTCTTCTAACCACGTCTGGGTACACAGGATCCTGGAACTCCCTTGACTCAAAGGCCTGGAACGTGTTTCCAAGGCCAGAGCAGTCATTTTGCTACTTTTTGTCCTGAGATTAACCATGAAGCCATGCACGCCCCAAGCCCAGGGGGTGTCCAGAGTGGCTGTTTTGGGGGGATGGCTCTGGTGGACAGAATTAAGACAAACTGGCTGATGTGTGAGGTCCTTCACTGTGTGGGATGGAGCCAGAGTAGGAAGAGACGAGGCATGGGCTCTGAGCCTCCAGATTACTCTTGCCCTGGGTCTCACAAATGTTAGGCACAGGCCTGTCAATAAATACGTGTATAGACCTTCAGTGTATTCATCTTCATCTTTTTTTAAGCTCTAACATGATTTATTTATGCATTATTCTATTGTCTTCAATCTTTCACTACACACAGTGTTGTAATGAACATTTTTTTACTTATCAAGAGTTAGAGTTTATTTCAAGGAGTTAATTGCTAGGTTAGAGGGTATCCATGTGTTGAAATTTACTAGATTTTGCCATATTGTTTTTCAAAGTGGTTATAGTTTAAACCCTCTTTAGCATTAACAGGAATGCCCATGGTTCCACACGTACTCACCCACACTTGTTAATAATATACTCAGCCTGAAAATTTTTCCAATCTTTTCCAATTTGAGGCATAAAATTATACTGCATTTTGCTTTGATTTGTATTCCAATAATTTCAAGTGAAGTTAAACATCATTTTATGTATTTGTATGGTTTGCCTCTTTATATCTTTTACTTGCTTTTCTCTTTCTCTCTCTCTTTTCCTTACTTTTTGGCTCTGTGCTATAGCATATGGGATCTTAGTTCCCTAACCAGGGATTGAACTTGCCCTTCCTGCATTGTGAGTGCAGAGTCTTAACCACTGGACCACCAGGGAAGTCCCCTTTTCTCTCAAGTTGTTTATAATTTTTGTATTGATCTGTAGTTCTTTTTAAAAATATGTATTTATTTATTATTTTGGCTGTGTTGGGTCTTAGTTGCATCCTGCAGGATCTTTTTATTGCAGCGCAGGGATTCTGTAGTTGTGGTACACAGGCTCAGTGGTTGTAGCACGCAGACTTAGTTGCTCTGAGGTATGTGGGATCTTCCTTGACCCAGAAACAAACCCACATCCCTTGCATTAGAAGGCAGATTCTTAACCACTGGACACCCAGGGAAGTCCTTGATCTGTAGCTCTCTGTGTAGCCTGGATACTGATGCTTTGTCTGTCATGTGCATTTTATATCAATACATATCATCTCCCAGCCATGTGGTTTGGCTTTAAATTTTGTTTATATTTTTACTACACAATACTTTGGAATTTGAATGTAGTTAAATCTATCTGTATTTTCTATATTATTTATGCTTCTTGTTGCTTGAAATCTTTACATCATGATATCTAGAAAAGATTTTCATTTAAGAGTTTCAAGTTTTCTTTTTTCGCCTTTAGCATCCCTCTGCATTGACTTTGGTGATCAGAGTGATAGAGAGGTGCAGTTCTCTTTTTTCCCACATGGAAAACAAATTTCCCACCAGTTATTTGAAGGAATGGATTTAAATACCACCTCTGACATATGCTGAACCTCCAACCTGCATGTCTCTGTCTCTGAGCTCTCAGTTCTGCTCCGTTTATTTATTTGTATATCCTTCTGCCAAACTCTCCTTGTCTTTGCTACTTCACTTGTATAATAAGTCTTACCTGGAGGATCATTCTCACCTTGTTCAATATCTTCAAAGTTGTCTTGACGACTCTTGATTGTTCTTTCATATGACTTTAGGAAAAGCTTGACATGTTTCTGAAAACTTCTTTTCCCCCTGAAAACAATAATTTTTTAAAAAACCTTTTTTAGCCCTCTGAAACTGAAATAGATTTATAGATTAATTGGATAACTGACATGTTTACAGTTGAGTCTTTCCTTCTACAAGAAATGTATACTCTCTATGTACCTATGTCTCTTGAATGACCATCAATCAAGTTTTCTAATTTTCTTCATAAAATCTTACACATCCCTTAGATTTATCCCTCGGCACTTAAGAGTTTTATGTGCTTTTATGAAAGTTATCCTTTATAAATAGCATTTTCTATTTATTGCAAATATTTAGAAATGAGATGGCAGAATTGCCAAGAATGTGAAGAGCCTGGGATTTTGCCCTACTCAGACCCTTAGCTGTCAGAGTGTCCTGGATGATGACACTCCTGGGTCAGAGACAAAGAACTTCATTACTGGTGGCTCAGCAAGCAGCATGAGCTTCCTGTTTGAGTCAGTGGTTCCGCTTGCCCTTCAAGTCTCAAGGGCTGCTGCCCATGCACTGAGTGAGTTGGCCTAATTGCTGAGGAACCCTGCATTGAGGGGACCCGAATGCCTGATCTTGGCTGCAGATGGAGACATTATCTTCATTATATTGGACAGTAAGCAAGTCTGCCCTCTGCTCTGGAGGAAGATGCTTACTCTATATTCCAAAGATGGTTGACATGCAGATATTCTTGAAGAGAGTGTCAAGGAAAAGTCCAAAGGTCATTTAATGCCTCTGATTGCAGGTCATCCAGGAATGCAACAGACCTATGGGAAATTGCCTCTCACTATGAATCCTCTTAATAGTTTTAAGAATTTGTCTGTGGAATCTCTTAGAATTTCTGGGTAGACAATCACTTAATCTACAAATATATAACCACCATTTTGTTTCTTCCTTTTCAATGGTTTATATAATTTCTCCCCCTTTTTCTCACTGTACAAGCTGCAAAATCTAGTACAGCTTTGAACAGAGAGATAGTGAACACCCATTTTTTAGGTTTCTGACTTTGAAATGAATGCTTTTTAAGCTCTTATCATTGTTATGTTTACTGTAGGTTTTAGAAAGATCCTTTACAATTTTCACACTAAGGGAATTACCTCCTGCAAGTTACCTGGTGGCCTGGTTAGGATTCGATGCTTTTATTGCTGTATCCTGGGTTCAATCCTTGGTCAGGGAACTGAGATTCCCTAAGTCAAAAATAAATTAAAAAAAAAAAAAGTACATTGAGAAAACAAACAAAAATAGCCCTTAGAAATTAAAAATATAATATAAAAAAATGCCTCAGTGTAAGAATTTCCAGTTTTTAATAGGGCTGGGTTATTTGGGTCAGCTGTCACTATTCCCCTGGATAAAAACTTTACAATAAGGATAAAACATATTTCAAAAATTAAAAAAGGAAGCCCCTCCTGTCCCTAGTTTGCCAAGAGTTTGAATAAGTTGCTTTTTCTTTATTTATTTTATACGATCATAGGATTTTTGTATCTTTTAACCTGTTAATGCTGCAACTTAACATGACAATTTTCAAATGTTAAAATAGCCTTGCATTCTTGGAATAAACCCAACTTGGTCATTATGTATTTTTAAATATATTGCTGTATTTAGTTTGATAATATTGTGTTTAGTGTATTTGTATCCATATCCATTATTGAGATTGACTTTCCTGTCTCAAACTGTCCTTGCCTGGGTTGAGTACCAAGGTTCTACTAGCCACATAAAGTATAAAGGATTGTTTGTGTTTCTGTTTTATTTTTTGAAGCCATTGGTATAAGTTATGGACTCTTTGTTTTCTGAGTATGTCCCTGAGCTCAAGATACTTGACCGTCATGGTCACTAAGAGTGAAAGAGAGCAGCTGAACTGAGATTCTGAGCCCATGACACGTGAAACGGAGGTCCAATCATTTCCCCAGGCAGATGCTGCGAGCGGGGCTCGGTTAGCCCTCACCTCAGTGAATTCAGAAGATATCAAGAGGAGGTGGCAAGAATACACAGAAACTGTACAAAAAAGATCTTCATGACCCAGGTAATCACGATGGTATGATCACTCACCTAGAGCCAGACATCCTGGATGTGAAGTCAAGTGGGCCTTAGGAAGCATCACTACGAACAAAGCTAGTGGAGGTGATGGAATTCCAGTGGAGCTATTCCAAATCCTGAAAGATTATGCTTTGAAAGTGCTGCACTCAATATGCCAGCAAATTTGGAAAACTCAACAGCGGCCACAGGACTGGAAAAGGTCAGTTTTCCTTCCAATCCCAAAGAAAGGCAATGCCAAAGAATGCTCAAACTACTGCACAATTGCACTCATCTCACATGCTAGTAAAGTAATGCTCAAAATTCTCCAAGCCAGGCTTCAGCAATACATGAACCGTGAACTTCCTGATGTTCAAGCTGGTTTTAGAAAAGGCAGAGGAACCAGAGGTCAAATTGACAACATCCGCTGGATCATGGAAAAAGCAAGAGAGTTCCAGAAAAACATCTATTTCTGCTTTATTGACTATGCCAAAGTCTTTGACTGTGTGGATCACAATAAACTGTGGAAAATTCTGAAAGAGATGGGAATACCAGACCACCTGACCTGCCTCTTGAGAAATCTGTGTGCACGTCAGGAAGCAACAGTTAGAACTGGGCATGGAACAACAGACTGGTTCCAAATAGGAAAAGGAGTACATCAAGGCTGTATATTGTCACCCTGCTTATTTAACTTATATGCAGAGTACATCACGAGAAACGCTGGACTGGAAGAAACACAAGCTGGAATCAAGATTGCCGGGAGAAATATCAATAACCTCAGATATGCAGATGACACCACCCTTATGGCAGAAAGTGAAGAGGAACTCAAAAGCCTCTTGATGAAAGTGAAAGTGGAGAGTGAAAAAGTTGGCTTAAAGCTCAACATTCAGAAAACGAAGATCATGGCATTCGGTCCCGTCACTTCATGGGAAATAGATGGGGAAACAGGGGAAACAGTGTCAGACTTTATTTTTTGGGCTCCAAAATCACTGCAGATGGTGACTGCAGCCATGAAAGTAAAAGACGCTTACTCCTTGGAAGGAAAGTTATGTCCAACCTAGATAGCATATTCAAAAGCAGAGACATTACTTTGCCAACAAAGGTCCGTCTAGTCAAGGCATTGGGAGTACAGAGTCTTAGCCACTGGACCACCAGGGAAGTCCCTAGTCAAGGCTATGGTTTTTCCTGTGGTCATGTATGGATGTCAGAGTCGGACTGTGAAGAAGGCTGAGCGCTGAAGAATTGATGCTTTTGAACTGTGGTGTTGGAGAAGACTCTTGAGAGTCCCTTTTACTGCAAGGAGATCCAACCAGTCCATTCTGAAGGAGATCAGTCCTGAGTGTTCTTTGGAAGGAATGATGCTAAAGCTGAAACTCCAGTACTTTGGCCACCTCATGCGAAGAGTTGACTCATTGGAAAAGACTCTGATGCTGGGAGGGATTGGGGGCAGGAGGAGAAGGGCACAACAGAGGATGAGATGGCTGGATGGCATCACTGACTCTATGGACGCGAGTCTGAGTGAACTCCGGGAGTTGGTGATGGACAGGGAGGCCTGGCGTGCTGCGATTCATGGGGTCGAAAGGAGTCAGACACGACTGAGCGACTGAACTGAACTGAACTGAACTGAACAGTGAGTTCATCCTAAGCTGAGGTCCCACATTTTACATCATCAGCAATGAAAGTGATATTTTGTCTCCTATATTTACTCTTGTATTTTATTTCCCAGCATGCCAGAATAAAGACCAAGGAAGAGAAAGGACACCCCCCACACACCCCCCCGCAGATTTGATCCCTGATTGGGGAACTAAGATCCTTCCTGCCACGAAGCTTAAAAAAAATATATTTCCCAAAGTATAGTATATGAACCACTGCTGTGGATAATATTTAGTGGTAAATAAATAAAACTTTGTTATCTTTTATTTAGCTTTTATTTTTCATTTTTGATGTGGACCATTTTTAAAGCGTTTATTGAGTTTATTACAATATTGCTTGTTTCACATTTTTGGTTTTTTGGCCCTGAGGCATGTGGGATCATGGCTCCCAAACCAGGGATTGAACCCATCCCCTTGCTGTGTTGGAAGGCAAAGCCTTGACCACTGGGCTGCCAGGGAAGTCCCTACTCTTACTTAGTCAAGTATAGTTGGTTTACAATGTTGTGTTAGTTTCTGGTATACAGAAAAGTGATTCAGTTTTTTATATATTTATTCTTGTTCATATTATTTTACATTAAGTAAACCTCTGCTGTCTTAAGAGTTTTGTGTTTGTTTTCACATAGATTATAAGATATAACTGTATAATTACAAATAATAAGAGATATAATTTTAACAACACACTTGTAATTTTATATGTATAATGTAGGACTGGAGACGGCACTGCAACCCACTCCAGTACTCTTGCCTGGAAAATCCCATGGACAGAGGAGCCTGGTGGGCTGCAGTCCATGGGGTCACTAAGAGTCGGACACGACTGAGCGACTTCACTTTCACGCATTGGAGAAGGAAATGGCAACCCACTCCAGTGTTCTTGCCTGGAGAAGCCCAGGAACGGGGGAGCCTGGTGGGCTGCCGTCTGTGGGGTCGCACAGAGTCAGACAGGACTGAAGCGACTTAGCAGCAGCAGCAGCAACAGCCATGTAGGACTAGGACAGTCAATTCAAAGAAAAATAATACCATGAGTAAACAGTAATGCAGGTAGTAAGAAGATATGGCAAAAAATTAAATAGTGGTATGTGAATAACCAAAGTTTAGAAAATATTCAAGAAAAGGCCACTTTAGTGAATAACAAGCCAGTATCGGCCACCAACTCTCCCTTACAGAGACACTCACATCAGGAACATACACAGAGACAGGTTAAAAAGTAAGAGAGAAAGAAGACACACAGATGGCCAACAGGCACATGAAAAGATCTTCAACGTCATTTATCATGAAAGAAATACAAATTAAAACCACAGTGAGATATTACCTCACACCTATTAGGAAGGCTATCATAAGAAAGACCATGAATAACAAATGTCGGCGAGGACATGGAGGAAGCTGAACCCTTGTACATTGTTGGTGGGAATGTAAATTGGTGCAGCCACTGAGGAAAATAACATAGTGGATTCTCAAAAACTAAAAATAGAACTACCATAAGACCCAGCAATTCCACTTCTGGGTATATATCCAAAAAAAAAAAAAAAAAAAAAAGAGAGAAGAAAATACTAATTCAAAAAGATAACTCTCCTCAATGTTCATAGCAGTGTTTACAATTGCTAAGACATGGAAGCAACCTGTGTCCATCAACAGAAGAATGGATAAGATGTTATTATTATTCAGCCATTTAACAAAGAATGAAAAATTTCCACTTACAACAACATGAATGGATTTGGAGGGTATTGTGTTCAGTGAAATAAGACAGAGAAAAACAAATACTGTGCAGTATCATTTATATGTGGAATCTAAAACAAGCAAAACTAATGAACATAACAAAAAAGCAGATTCACAGATACAGAGAACAAACTAGTGGTTTCCAGTGGGGAGAGGGAAGGGGTGAGACAGGAGTAGGGGTTAAAAGGCACAAACTATTATGTATAAAATAAATAAGCCACAAGGATACATTATATAACAGAATATAGCCAATATTTTATCATAGCTACAAGTAGAATAGAATCTTTAAAAATTGTGAATCACTACGCTGTGCCCTGGTAACTTGTAACACTGTACAGTGGCTGTGAGCTGTGCTAGTCACTCCGTCGTGTCTGACTCTTTGCGACCCCATGGACTGTAGCCTGCCAGCCTCCTCTGTCCACGAGAACTGTCCAGGCAAGAATACTGGAGTGGGTTGCCATGCCCTCCTCCAGGGGATCTTCCCAATCCAGGGAAACCAAGTCTCCCTCAGTGCAGGTGGATTCTTTACCAGCTAAGCTAACAGGGAAGCCTGTACATCGACTATATCTCAATTTTTCAAAAGTAAAAATATTTTAAAAAAGAAAAAAATGAGAAAGAAGTACTTTCTAAAAAAACTGAGTAATTATTTTCAAAAGGACCAGGGTTCCTACTCAGAGTGCTGGGGTCTAGAGTAGATCGCTTCTTATTTGACCCAGGGTGGGCACTCGTCTGATTGCCTATCAGTCCCCCTTTCCACATCCCATAAAGTGAAGCTTGCTGGTTGACCTCCTGACTCAGTAAGCGTACGACAAATTAAAGTCATTTTCAGACATGCAATGAAGCTTTTCTCCCATGCACTTCTTTTTAAAATGTCATTTGAAGATGCATTTCAGCAAAACAGAGGCAAAACTCCAGAAAGATAAAGTTAAGAGATTCACGAAAGAGTGGAATTAACCCAGGAGTACAATGAATAGAAATACCAGAGGTCTATAAAACCATCAGTCAAAATTAGAACAGGAAGTCAGAGGGTTTGGAGAAGAATGTCCTTAAGAAAAAAATGGGCTTCATTCAAAAAATAATGTAATTAAGAAGCTGGAAGATTCTAATGACCTGATTTAAAAGGCATATGTTTCTTTTCTCAAGAAGAGAAGAGAAAAGCAATGAAAAACTCCCAGAGAACAAAAAGTTGTATAAGAGAGTCGTGGCCCAAATACGAAGTGAATTAAAATGTAACATGACTTTGAGTATCTAAAGGAATGTAAAAAAATATATTTGAACTTGGAGCCTGGAGCATTTCCTCTTCAAGAACATTTAAACTATAAGATCATAGTTCCTTCTTTAGAGGTCCCAGAATGCTAGTTAGTTCTACAAGGAATGATGTTTGCATAGTCATAAAGTTTTTTAGACATTTTATTGATTTTTCAGTTTTGAAGTTCAGAGATACACAACACACAAAACCAGAGCATTTTAATTGTGGGTACAGAACCAGATGCAAAAGTAATGGTTTAGCAGGAGGAGGGAGGCCAAGAGTGATCAAGGAGGGTGTCTCATCTTAAAGTCAAGAGATGTTACATAAAATTAGGGGCACAAGGAAAAGAAGCTGGAAAGTGTGTCTCTAACCGAACTCTGGGGGCAAAGTACCTTTGCTAAACTTCTTGTCTTTAATAGCAGGACACCGTTAGCTCCTCAACAGCCACCTCCTCTCCTTCCTTTAGAACCCATATATCTCAGGTAGGCACATGGGCTACTCAGAAAAACATTATATCCCTCAGCTTCCCTTGCAGTTACGTGTGACCAGGTGACCAAATTCAGGTTAACTGGATGTAACAGAAGAGATGTGCCTCCTGCTAACTGGAATATGGGTGGAGCTGGCCACCTCTGACCCAGGACAAGAGTTTTAGCTAAGACTTATATGTAAGCTATGTGTCAGGTAATTTTCTAAGTGCTTTGAATGTATCAAGTCATTTTAACCTAACGAGGGTGTGTATTTCCTATTGCTGCTATAAAAAATTATGGCGCTGATTTTTAAAAAATTATTATTATCGATTTTGGATGTCCTGGCTCTTTGTGGCGGCACACGGCTTTTACGTTGCAGGGCACGGGCTCTAGAGTGAGAGCCCTCGGTAGCTGTGGCTTTCGGGCTTAGTTGCTCTGCAGCGTGTGGGATCTTAGTTCCTTGAGCAGGGAGTAAACCCGCCTCCCCTGCGTTGCAAGTTGGATTCTCAACCACTGGACCCCCAGGGAAGTCCCTACAGCAGTGATTAAAAAAAAAAAAAAAGTTCTCTTACCATTCTGGAGGTCAGAAGTCTAAAAACAGTGTGCCAGCTGGGCTTCTCCCTTTTGGAGACTCAGGGAAGAATCCACCACTTTGCCTTTTTCAGCTCCGAGTGGCCACCTCTAATTCCTCAGTTCACGATCCTGTCATCATATCACTACAGTTTCTTGCTTCCATCATTACATCTCCTATTTTTATTTTGATTTCTTGCCTCCCTCTTATAAGGGCCCTGGTGATTACATTGGACCAACCTGGGCCACTCAGGATAACATCTCAAGATTCTTAACATAACCATTTCTGCAAAGTCCCCCTTTTTTTGCCATATAAGGTTATATTCACAGTTTCTAGGGGTTAGGACATAGATATCTTTAGAAAGTAAGAGTCGTTCAGTTGTGTCCAACTATGCGACCCCATGGCGCACCAGACTAACATCTTTGGGGGAACATTCTTCTTCCTATCTTAGGCTGGAACTATATCACGCCCATTTAACAGATGATGAAATTCAAGCACAGAGAAGTTAAGTAGTATGCTCACAGACACATAGCTCATAAGTGGCAGATCCATGATTTAAACCTGGACAATCTGGCTCCAGAACCGGTGCTCAAAACAGGTACTTTTCTGTCCCAGCAGAGTTCTGGCTTTCTGATGATCGTTGAGCCACCTCACCAGCCCTGGATGTCCTGGCGAGAAAAATCAACATCCATCTTTCTAAGTCACTCTGACTGGGAGAATCTTTGTAAGAGTAGCTTCTTATACGGAAATCAATAGCTACTCTACATAATTAAAAATAATGATTTTATGTTGTTTTATTCTGAATGTTTGGAATCTTTCACAAGGAAAATGTACTCTTTATTCATGTCAAATGTGTTTCAGAGGGTATGGCTGCCAATCAGTCTACATCACACCCTCACTTACACCCTTCAGGAACTCTACTGCCTCTTGGATGGAGCCCAAGCTCCTCAGCCTAGACTCAAGGCCAGCCCTTCATCCATCTTTCTATTTCTCATTGCTTCCCTCTGTGGGAGCACCCTCAGGCCAAACTAGCATTTCCTGGGGCCCAAGAACAGACCCGTGGCCATGCCCACCCCTCATGCTGTCCCCTCTGCCTGAAATCCTGCCCCCTTTTCCTCTCTCCCTTCTGCCCAGCATGTTTCACTCAAAGCCCGTCTGAGAACTTCTATTCATCCCTCAAGACCTAGCCCCAGTTGCCCCTGGAGCTTTTTTGTTTATCTTGGTTTTTTCTCTGTCCTGTTAAAAGATATTCCTCATATGAATGGTGATCCAAGTCATAGCGAACTCGCTCTTCACCTCTAGTCCACACACACACACACACAGACTCACACACACCCCTCCCAGGAAGATCAGGCCTCTCCTTCTTTTGCTTCCCCGCATATGTTCCTATGTCAAAATAGCCAAACCAGTACATGTTTCCTATGATCATTGTTTACTACTAATATTACTTATTATTTTAGGATCTGGATCTTTAACAGCCTTCAGCACCAATACATGACAAGAAACAAAAACATTACTAGGGATTCACTGGTGATCCAGTGGTGAAGACTTTCCCTTCTAATGCAGAGGTTCAGTCCCTGGTCAGGGAGCTAAGATCCTATATGCCTCGTGGCCAAAAAAAAAAAAAAAAAAAAAAAAGAATAAAACATAAAACAGAAGCAATATTATAACAAAGTCAATGAAGACTTTAAAAATGGTCCACATCAAAAACAAACAACAAAACAAAACAAACGACAGGTAAGCCTAAGGATATCTGGCAAAGTCTGGCTCCTTCCCATGCGGATCACTCTGATCTTTATAAATACCATGAGAATGAACGTGTGGTTGTCTGTCTTTCTGGTGCCCAGCGCTTGCGGCTCTGCACACCTGCTCCGTTCACAGTGAATACCCAACAATGCGCTGAAGGTGCCTGTTGGTCTCCTAACCAGTGAACTGAGACACAGAGAGGTTGTATTATTTCCTATTGCGTTGTAACATATTACCACTAACTAAGTGACTTAAAAGCACACAAAATTTTCTTTCTTATGTTTCTGGAGTTTAGAAGTCCAAATGTGTCTTATGAGGCTAAAAATCAAGGAACTGGCAGGGCTGCATTTCCTCTGGAGACTTCAGGAAAGATTATGTTGCTCATCTTTTCCAGCTTCTAGAGGCTGCTATCATGCCTTGGTCCGTTGTCCCTTCCAGGGCTGGCATCGCTCTAACCTCTGCTTCTGTCCTCACATCTCCTCTTTCTCACCCACCTGCCTCCTTATGAGGACCTGTCCTCATTACACCATATTGGGCCCACCTTGTTAACTTAGGCTGCTCCACCTCAAGACCTTTCACTTAGTCCCATCTGCAAAGCCTCTTTGGCCTTGTAACTTATTTCCAGATTCTGGGGATTAGGACATAGACATGTTTGATGGCCATGACCCAGTCCATCAGAGAGGTTTAGTGACTGGTCCAAGATCACACAGTAGTAAGCGACAGAGCCACTTCTCTAACCCAGGCCTCTCTGGCCCCAGAGCCCGTACTCCTCACCTCCTTTCAACACCAGAATTAACAAGCTGAGGGGTTTAGTTTGTGTTCCTTCGGATCCACATGCACTACCCATTGTTGGTCCGGCCCCATCCCACCCCCAGGCCTGACTCCGCAGCTCCCACCCTAATGCGTTTGATACCCACTCCACCCATGTTTACATGGGGCCTCCACAGCCTAAGCAGGAGGACCCCCCAGCTCTGCAGCCTACCTCCCACCAGTGTCTGTTGAGTGGGTCTATGAGTCAGTGAGCAGACAGAAGACTGCTGTCTCCAGCCCCTTCTCTCTAGCTCCAGCCATGGCGTGAAGATGCTCCCTACCTGGTGAAGCCACTGAGGATGCCTGACTTTGGACCCTGGGCCCCTGGTTCTCCTGGTGGATGGTGGGTCCTTTCCAATCACTCAAACCCTGGAAAAAGACTGGCCTTCCCCAAAGAGAGGGGCACAAAACCTGAGCGCCTGGCCTGGAGATGGAGGACCTGAGGTCCCTCGGTCCCTCCTGTGGGTATGACGCTTTGTCAGGAACTTCCAGGGGTCAGTACTTTTGGGCCCAAGGACCACAGCACCCTGGCCACCTCCATGGCCTGTCTGGACTCAGCCCTCTGAAAGAATTCCCCTTTCCCAGGCCCACAGCCCACTCACTGCTGGCCTTCCCCTGGCCCCACCCTACACGTCTGCTTGTTTTCTGATCTCTGGTCTTCTGACAAGCACCTCTGCCGTCCCCACCCAGAGTGTTTCCATCCCATCCTGGGCCCGTGGCAGCACTAGTGAGTTGAAAATGCAATTACATTTTGATTATTCTAGTCCCAGCCAGACAGAGGTTACTGTAAGTCACGCTGGAGGGAGGGGGAGGTAGCACCTGGGGGCAGTGCCCAGGCTGACACTTGAAGACGGATATGACCTGGCCCTGTGGCTTAGAGGCTCAGGATTAGATCAACAAGGCTGGAGCTGGCTGGTTCCAGGAAAGAGGTCGTGTGGCCAAAGGTTGACTGACAGCTTGGGCAAAGCAAAGGCTTCAGGCTGGCCCTCCCTGGGAGGAGGAGGCATCAGGTTGAGTGCCCAGCCTGGAGATGGAGGATATGAGGTCCCTGGGGCCCTCCTCTGGACACAGGTGCTTTGCCAGAAGCCAAGGTCTCCCAGAGGACTTCCCAGGGGGCACTAGTGGTAAAGAACCTGCCTGCCAATGCAGGAGACTTGGGTTCAATACCTGGGTCAGGAAGATCCCCTGGAGGAGGTTTTGGCAACCCACTCCAGTATTCTTGCCTGGAGAATCCCATGGACAGAGGAGCCTGACAGGCTACTGTCCATAGGACTGCAAAGAGTCAGACACAAGTGGCTTAGCATGCTCGCCCAGAGGACAGTGCTGTTGAGCCCAAGGACCAAACCACTGCAGCTCCTGGTGGGTCTCCTAGAGCATCAGTGGCCCCCTTGGGGGCCCCAGGATTTTCTCTGAGCAAGACACCCCAGGGTCTCTACTCAATGCCCACAGAGGCCAAATAACTGGCCTCTCCATCTTCAAGCCGTGGCTAAGGGAGCCAGACTCCAGGCTAGACGGACCTGGGGACCCAGAGCCTCCTCCCTGGCCAGGGTCTGGTAGGGGAGAAAGAAAGATCTGCTGCTTCAGGTTAGAAGGAATCACCCAAGATCCTTGTCCCGGGGAGCAGCCTCTGGGGTCCCCAGGAATGAAGAAGGATCCCTCTCAAGGGGAAATGGGACAGGCTCTGTGAAACTGGATATTGTGGGTGTGGGGTGGATTCTCAGGCTGACTCTTCTCCATATAGACACCTGCATCCCCAGTACAATGATTTGGGAGACCTGGGAAGCTCCTTGTTCACTCCAACCCAGGGTGTCTGGGAGGCCCTGACTCATGGCATTCTGAGCTGTGCTGAGCTGTGCGTTGGGTTTGTAGCTGTGCTGTGCTCAGCCGGTGCCCATCGCCCACGCAGGCACAGAGGGGTCTGTCCCTTTCACATCACCGCCTGTGCCTTGTTTGCTGCGGCTGTCATCTGAGCATCCGCGGGCGATCTGCCTCCCAGCCCCGCGTGTGCCGCAGCCCACTCCCCAGCCCCTACCTAGCAAACAGTCACAGCTCTAGATGGGCGGGGGACAGGGGGGATTCACTTGGGAGATTAGATGAGTCATCGCTGTGGGGGCAGACGTACCCAGTTCCATGCACGCACACTTGAAGAGCCATGGACACAAAGGCACACCACGCTCACATTCCCACACTCACAGGGGAATGAACTGGGAGGCCATGCTAGTCAAAGCTACAACCACACATCCAGACACACTGAGAGACAGACACCCCCAAGACACACACACACACACACACACACACACACACACCCTTCATAGACACAGACACCAGTATGCATAGAGACAAATCAAGAGACACGTCATACAGACACATCCCACCCTGGGTGACTCCAGTCATCAACCCAGAGCCTGTCCCCTACCCACATGCATGCTCAGACACGCACACACACACACAGAGCCACACACTGGATTCCCCAAACATGCAGTCACAACCCTTACTTCTAAATACAGACACTCTCTCTTCCCCCTGCCCCACCACACACACACACACACACACACACACACGTCCCCTCATCCATTCCCTATGGCAGGCAGGCACCTCGGGCAGCTCTAGATGGGCGGGGCTGGTTCAGAGCCTTGGAACCTCATGGATGCTCTGAATGATCACTTACTGTGCAGTTGCCGCCCAGGGACAGAGTGCTACGTAAGCACCAGCCTCGGTCCTCCTTCCTGCCCTGGACAGGTGAAGCAGGTCCCTGACCTGCCCCCAGCTTCCCTCCCACACATTCTATGCCTAATGTGCATCTCTAGCTCCTTTGGAAAAAAGCCTTTGGCTGCAACAGGGAAGATGGAAGTTCCAGCTCAGGAATCCCCTCCCAGGAGGGAAGGGGTGTGAGTCTCTGAGTGTCAGAGAGGAGGGTGAATCTGACGGGTTAGGAAGGTTCTGTCCGGACACAGAGGAAGGTCAAGGTGACGGCTCGATGCCTGAGAGGTCATCCTTCACTGGCTTGTGACTCCAGGAAGGCCCAACCCCCATACTTCTGTCCCTGTTTTTTCTTCTGCCTTGAGTCCACCACCCCTGCCCCCCACCCCCACCGCAGGGCTTCCTTCTCATTAAGTCTCTACGTCCCTGCTCTTGGAGACTGTCCTGACATCCTGGTTGAATCAATCTGTCCTTCTGTGCTCCAGCAGCTCTGTCACACTGTAGAGGACTTGCCTGGCTGTGAGTCCACCTGCCTCCAGCCAGCCTGGGCACCTCTGTCTGGCAGAGGAGGATAGACCTGGAGAACTGGGCAGGTTTGAATTCCAGCTCGGCCTCTGCTGTGTGACCCTGGACAAGTCACTGAACCACGTGAGTCCACGGTCCTTATCTGTGCAATGGGGTGGTGAACAGCCACCTCACTGGGTTGATGTGAAGATTAAATGGGATCATGCATGGCGGGGACTGAGCAAATGGCAGCTGTAATATTCTAGCTCATTGCCTGACACACAGCTGAGAAAACGTTTGTTGAATTCATCAGCCCCTCTGCTCCCCTGAGTGCTGCCCCCATCTATCCTTCCTGTCTTGGGAGGGGTGAAGCAGTCATGAACAGAAAGGACTGGAGGGCAGATAGAATCAGAGGCTGGGAGATGGGCGAGCAGGGTCTCCAGGCATCTCTGGGAGCCCACTGCTCCAGCAACAGCTGGAGCCTGGCAGGAGACCGTGCAGGCGACGCTCTCGCACCCTGGTCACCCCCCTGTGCCATCATCCTCGTCAGCTAGGTGAGGCAGCGGGCAGAGGTGGAGCTGGGACCCACCTCCAGCACTGTGGCTCTCCGAAGCTGCCCGAGGGCCCGCCGGCACACAGTAAGTGCCCTCTGAATGCAGCGTAGGCGGAGGCAGGAATGTTGAATGCATGCGAACGTAATGAATGAACGGGTGGACACATGAATGAAGGTGGGATGGACGCGTGAAGTCGTGAGCTGGAAGGGACGAGCCTCTCCCTCCGCCCTCTGAGACTCGGGGGTTGGGAGACCTGCAGCCGAGACAGGCTGGGGCCCCCCCTCCCCGCCCTGCCCCTCCCGCCCCGGCCCCCCCTCCCCGCGGCGCGCAGCTCCGCGGAGCCCGAGCCCAGCCACAGCCCGCGTCTGAGCCGGCGCTCGCGCCCAGACGAGCGAGCCCAGACAGCGCAGCCTAGGGAGGGGGCTGCCCCAGCCCGGTGCTCTCCCCCCAGCCCCGGGCCCCGGAGACCGGCCTTCCGGGAGGGGAGGCGAAGTCCCGTTGCACGATCGGGGGATCAGCAGCCGAGGACGCCCAGGTCCCAGAGCCAACAGGTGCGGGGCTTGGGGGACCCCTGGGCCTGGGGTGGCGGTTCCAGAGGACCCTCGGGGGAAGCCAGGGGTCTCGGGAGCTATGACCTAGGTGCTGGGAGGTTGGTCCCCAGCAGGCTCTGACCTCTTTCCGTCAGGTTCCTAAAGAACCCTTCGCGCCCTCGCTCCCCCGACCGCCGCCCCACAGCCTCCAAGATGCAGTGAGGTCCCGCTGGGGAAGCAGGTCCGTCGGCGCCCGGTGGGGAATCTAAACGAGACCCCTCATGCTCTTCCGGGGGTCTCCAGGGATCCGCAACCCTCCTACACACATCCGGGGTCGTCCCGGCTCAGCTTGAGGGGAGGAGGGGTCTGAGCGAGGGAGGAGCAGCGGGGTGCGAGGCCGGATTTATGAATGAAGAGGGCGGCCGGCGCGCCGGTCCAGCGACCCCTGGCGGCCGCCGGGGCTCATCGCGGTCGAGGGATTCAAAGCGAGGACTACCTGGGGCCGGGGGTGCTGACCCGCTCAGCCCCCGGGCCTGGGGCTCTCCCCTCGCTTTCAGGGAGGCTGTCAGCTCCCCCCTGCACCTCCACCCACACCGTGTGTGTGCGTGGGTGTGTGTCCACCTGGGAGGGTCTGGCAGGTCTGGTGGGCGGGGCCTGGGTCTCTGAAAGCCTCCTTTGATCATTTTTTTTACAACCCCAAAATTCAGGCCCGTGAACTGACTCAGGAGAGAAGGTGTTTGCAACCAGGATGGCTTCTCCTTCCTAAGCTGTGGTATTTGGTGGACTCAGACAGACCATAGTGGCCTTTTGACTTGAGCAAGGGGCTCAACCTCTCTGAGCTTCTGTCTCTTCTGCAAAGCGGAGCTCTTAATAGTGGTAACCCGCAATGGCAAGGAAGCCAGCCAGTTTCTGGGCAAAACCCTTGGCATTCATTAGAGCTGATTTCTCCTTACTGGCCCTGTGAAGCAGGTTCAGTTATTACTCTACGAGATAGATGGGGAAACCAAGGCTGAGAGGTGAGTTGACCAGTTGGTATGAAGTGGGGATGCAAGGCTTTCTCGAACCATTTCAGGCTCATCCTAACCCACGATTGTGAGAATTGAGAGGGCTTATCTGCACGTAACCCAGCACACTCCCTAATATTCCCTTTCTTCCTTCCTTTCTTCAGAAGGTTTGGGGCTGGGACCCTAAACACCTGAGTGCAAGACTGGCCCCCCTCCACCAAGGGAAGTGGGCTGAAGCCTGGCCAGGTGCACCCCTCCCTGGGGAGAGCCTGGGATGCCCGTCAGCCTTAGTGGCTCCTGAGCTCATGGAACCCCCAGCCACCCCAGGGCCCCAGATGGGGGTCCCCACTGAGGGCAGGGAACGGTCCCTGGAGCCTCCAGACTATGAAGACGAGTTTCTCCGCTATCTGTGGCGTGATTATCTGTACCCGAAGCAGTACGAGTGGGTCCTCATCGCAGCCTACGTGGCTGTGTTCTTCGTAGCCCTGGTGGGCAACACGCTAGGTAGGTCTCCAGATCTCTGGGGGTGCTGCGGGGTCCCCCTGGGGACTGGGAGGGGTCCTGGGCCTCATTTCTCTCCCCAGTCCCTCCCGGGTAGTGTGGGGAAGGGTCTCGCTGCAGGGGCCCAGCTGGACTGGGCGTGGCTCTGCCTCCAGCCTCATCTCTTCCCCTGCTCACCCTGCAGTGTGCCTGGCTGTGTGGCGCAACCACCACATGAGGACGGTCACCAACTACTTCATCGTCAACCTGTCCCTGGCCGACGTGCTGGTGACGGCCATCTGCCTGCCAGCTAGCTTGTTAGTAGACATCACTGAATCCTGGCTCTTCGGCCATGCCCTCTGCAAGGTCATCCCCTATCTACAGGTGAGCTCCGCCTGGGTGACCCTCGTGATCCCTCTGACACACCAAACACAACAACCATGGCCTTGCTAGATCTCAGGGACCCTTAGTCTTGACTTTCAGATGGTGGCTCAGTACCTCGACAGGGTTATGCTCTGCTGTCAGCAAGGGCAGGCTACCAGGCCTGACACTTAAGGACACAGACACAGCCCCAAGTACGGATACAGAGATCCCCTCCAGGTCACACCCGCAGACATACACACAGTCATTTGGGGACACATGTGCAGTCACCTCCAGGCACACGGGCACACCGTGGAGGCGACAGGCACAATTTGCTGTGACAGAGCGCTGGGCCTGCTCCCTGATCCGGAGGTAGGGCAGATTTGAGGGTGCCTGCTGGAGTCTCCTCCCCTTCCCTCCCCTCCCACCCCTGGCCAGGGCCTTCCCTTTCCCAGGGGTGGGAATCAGGATACCCAGTGGGGTTGGCGGGGTGGAAGGAGGATTGGCCAGAGGCCAGGGTTTCATCCCTTGCCTCACCTCCCTATACCCCAGGAGGCAGGGGGCACTCCTGGAGCCAGTGCCCACCTGCATCTCTGCCTCCCAGAATGAGGACTCTTTTCCCTTACAGCCTGGGGAAAGGGATGAAATCCCAGGGCAGAGAGAATGCCTCTTGATTTTCCCATTATATTGAAGTTTTTCCAGTCAATTGATTAACTCCGGCCACCCTGAAAATAAAGACAGGCAGGTGAGGAAATTCACCTAAGGCAAGGTATTTAACCTTTCTGTTCTTCAGTTTCCTCATCTGTACCTTGGATGTAAGAGTGCTCACTCATGGGTCATTGTGAGGATCCTGAGAACAGTGTCTGGCACGTAGTTATTTCCAGAAGTGTAAGTTATTACACCTGGTATGTGCCAGGTCTCAGGCTGGATGTTCTCCACCCAAAATTTCATTTATTCTAAAAAGAATCCTGCCAGGATGATATATTCTAATTCTGCAGATGAGGCTCAGAGAGGGTAAGTGATTTGACCAAATCTACCCTGGCAGTAAGGCTTCCCTTGTGGTTCAGATGCCAAAGAATCTGCCTGAGACCTGGGTTCGATCCTTGGGCTGGGAAGATCCCCTGGAGGAGGGCATGGCATTCACCGGAGTATTCTTGCCATGGAGAATCCCATGGACAGAGGAGCCTGGCAGGCCACAGTCCATGGGATCACAAAGATTCGGACATGACTGAGTAACTAAGCACAGCACAGCACCCAGGCATAAGTGTTGGAGTCAGGATCAGCATTGCACCTGGATGCCTGGTATTTCTGGGCTCCGAGCTCCATCACTCACCCCATGTCTCCGGGTGGCCCCAAAAACGACTGACATTGTGTCCCCATGGGGCAGGCCGTGTCTGTGTCCGTGGCAGTGCTGACCCTCAGCTTCATCGCCTTGGACCGCTGGTATGCCATCTGCCACCCTCTGCTGTTCAAGAGCACTGCCCGGCGTGCCCGGGGCTCCATCCTGGGTATCTGGGCTGTGTCGCTGGCCGTCATGGTGCCCCAGGCTGCGGTCATGGAATGCAGCAGTGTGCTGCCCGAGCTAGCCAACCGCACCCGGCTCTTCTCCGTCTGTGATGAACGCTGGGCTGGTAAGAGTGGGAGCCTTGGGAGGGCACCTGAGGTGGGCACCTCTGGGATACATACTCAGTGGTAGACATCTCTCAGGGCACTTTTGCAGTGGGCACCCCCGGGTGTGGCTCTCTCAGGAGGACACTCTAGAGCAGGCATCTACCAGGGTTACCTCCAGGTTGGGTACCTCCTCTAGGGTTGACATCTGTGCCAGAGTTCCTCCAGGATGGACACCCATGGGCTGGGTAACTCCAGGGTCTCTCTGCCAGGGCTCTGCATGGGGCTGAGCTGCTGGCTTTGGCTCTAGTCGGGGCAGGGTGGTATTGCTAAGCGGGGCAGGCTGGGGGCCCAACCCTTCTATGTCTTGGCCCCTGCAGATGATCTCTATCCCAAGATCTACCACAGTTGCTTCTTCATCGTCACCTACCTGGCCCCGCTGGGCCTCATGGCCATGGCCTATTTCCAGATCTTCCGCAAGCTCTGGGGCCGCCAGGTGAGGCCCACTCTGGTGTCACTGTCTGGCCTGGGAGGGCACAAGGGTCCTCATCTGAGGGAGTACACAGTTCTCTGCCTTCAGAACATGCCGTTCTGGCTGCAACCAGAGAGGCAAGGCCTAGGGACACACTGCAGGCCAGAAGTGCGAGTGCCGGCCCTGGAGCCAAAGTGATTGACACTGTCGTAGTGTCAGTAGTTATCACGCCGGGCACTCCCGGCCAGTCTTGTATCCTCTCCACCACCAAACATTATCCCCAACTCCATATATGAGAGAACTGAGACCTAGAGAGGCAAAGCAACTTCTCCCAAATCCTTCACAGTGAGTGGAAGATCAGGGACTAAAACCCAGGTCTGGGGGTTCCAGTGCTTGGTGCAGGGCCTCAGCAACAAGAATTGTACCTCTGTGCTGCTTCCCAGTTACGCACTTGGCTTGCAGTGTCTTCACAACGATTAATATTTAACCGAAGAAGCAATATTACCCACAATACAAACGCTGAGTAAGGGCAACCAGTTTGCCACAGCCAATGAGTAACAGCCTTCCTGGTTCCAGAGCCTTCCTTCTCTCCTCTATTACGAGCTGACCAACAGCAAGTTCCATGGGGTGGGGTGTGGGGGTGGCGTTTGCCAAGGGAGGGGGTGCTCCGTGGCAGTGGCACTTGTGGGAGTGAGTCCTGGATCAGTGCCTGGACAGGGAGAGGATAGCCTGAACACAAGCAGGCTTGCGGTCCACCAACACTTTCCATCTGCTCCTCACAGTCCCCCAGTCAACAGGAAAAAGTGCAGAGTGAGACAAAGTCACTCAGTTGTGTTCGACTCTTTGTGACCCCATGGACTGTACAGTCCCTGGAATTCTCCAGGCCAGAATACTGGAGTGGGTAGCCTTTCCCTTCTCCAGTTCTGATATAGATTCTCAAACATTGTGCAAAGTGAAAGTTGCTCAGTCCTGTCTGACCAACAGGAAAAACCAAGGCTCAGAAAAGAAAAGTGAGTCACATACCAAGGTCACACAGCTCATGAATGGCTGAGCTGGCCCTAGACCCCAGGTTTCCTGAACTCTAGCCCCATGCCCTTCTGCTGTAGGGTGATTCAGGTGTCTAGTGTGGGAGAGGCCGTGAAGGTATCTGTGCTGCTCCAGGAGCCCAGAATCATCAGAGGCCTACAGGCACCAACCTAGGCTGGGACCTGTGCTCTGAGGCCCAGGCCATTCCATGCTGCCCACCTGCTCAGCCATTGTTCAGGCCTCCTAGAGTCAGGCACGGGCCAGGGGAAGGCACAACTCACCACTGAGGAAGATGGATGGGTAGCTAGGAGGATGTTCAGGCCCCAGGCTGTGACCTGGGGACTTGTCGAGGGTCCCCTACCTCATCTATAACTAAAGGCCAATAACATGTTCCCAAGAGGTATATTGTGGGAGGGCTCACAATGAGCTAATGGAAAAACGGAAGTATACTCAAGTCCAGAATATTGGTCTTTATCATGATTATTAGTTCCTTCCTACTGCAAGGGTTTGGTCCCTTGCTCGCTTCTGCCCTGCCCCAGAGTCCAGCCCAGCAAAGCAGAACACCCCTCCCAAGGGGCTGTACCCACAACTGCTGTGTGCTGGACAGATCCCTGGCACCACGTCAGCCCTGGTCAGGAACTGGAAGCGGCCCTCAGTCCAGCTGGAGGACCAGGGGCAAGGCCTGGGTGCAGAGCCCCAGCCTCGGGCCCGCGCCTTCCTGGCCGAGGTGAAGCAGATGCGAGCTCGGAGGAAGACAGCCAAGATGCTGATGGTGGTGCTGCTGGTCTTTGCCCTCTGCTACCTGCCCATCAGTGTCCTCAACGTCCTCAAGAGGTGAGAGCACATGGGGAGCGGCTGGGGTGGGGAGAGGTGGTGGAGTCAAGGGAAAGGAGAGTTCTCGGCTTTAGAGAAAGAACGGGCCCACCGCTCACTCACTGTGTGACCTTGGGGCAGTTGTTTCTCTTTTTTGAGCCTCAATCTCCTCATCTGTAAAATGGGAAGAATAACCCGCCTGCCTCCTAAGGCTATCATGAAAATCCTCTCATCTGTTCACTCAGTCACCAGGTTGTAGGGGCTGGGAACAGAGTGAACAGGTGCAGGGTACAATGTCCTGCCTTGGTGGAAATGACATCTGGTGGACAAAAATGGACATATTAATATATTACAATGTCAGCCAGCAATAACTGCTAGGAAGAAAAAAATAGGGAAAGGGGATAAAAAGTGACAAAGACCGAGATTGGTGGCGGTTTTTAAAAATCTTTTTTTTTTTTTTTAAGATGTAATGGTTTTTTAAAAAGGCCTGAGAAAGTGACATTTGGCAGAGACTTGAAGGGAGGGACCACGCCCACAGGTGTCTGGAAGAGCAGAGGCCATGGTGGGGTGGGGGTGGGGAGGGCCAAACACCGGGCTGTTCCACAACGTGAGACAATCTGAGCGAGAGTTTGTGCTCCGCCACTTCCCGGCTGTGTGATCTTGGGCACATCACTTTGCTTCTCCGAATCTGTTTCTCTATTTGAAAATCGGATGATGTCTATGACTCACCATGCTGCTGTGAAGACAGATGATAAAGGGGAAGGGGAGCCCCAGGGGATCGGACGGCTGGTGACGGAGCAGAGGTGCCCTGGCTCCTGCCCCTAGGCCCACTTCGGCCATACACTCTGTGTTCAAGAACCCCAAACTGTGGTCAGGACCCTAGACCCAGAGGCCCAGGAAAAGGCCATCTGGTGAAGGGACCGTGGGACTCCTGTACTTTACAGCCATTCATGAGCTGTGTGACCTTGGACAACTCATTTTCCTTTTCTGAGTCTTGGTTTTCCTGTATGCTAGATGAGGATGGTGACTCCTGCCCGACAAAACACACACACACACACACACACGCCCCGTTTCTGAGTGTCCTGCCCCCCTGGTCCTAGGGTGTTTGGAATGTTCCGCCAAGCCAACGACCGGGAAGCTGTCTATGCCTGCTTCACTTTCTCCCACTGGCTGGTGTATGCCAACAGCGCTGCCAACCCCATCATCTACAACTTCCTCAGTGGTGAGTGGACTGGAGACGCAGAGTAACAGAGGGTGGCAACAGTCCCCAGGACAGCAGTCTCTGCATCTCCAATCCAGGCTGAATAAAGCCTGGGAGGATACACCTGCTCCCTCCTGGGGACTGTGACCCTGCTCTGGGCACCCCCACTCAGGGGGAACACCTGGCCCCACCTAGGAGCCCTGGTTTGAGTGGGAGACAGGCCACACTCCCAGTAGTGGCCGAAGGTGTCCAGCACTTGGATCCAGTTTTGCAGATGATGCAGACCAGTGGGTGGGTGGGAGTGCTGCGGGAGGGCCAGCTCACCTCCACCCCTGCCTGACACATGCAGAGCAGGACCACGGATCAGCCAGTCTGGTTGACACAGGCTCAGATGGAGCCCCTGTCTGAAAAGGTGACTGCATAATCAAGGCATGGGAGGAAGGGAGGGCCACCAGCAGAGACAGCCCAGAGCCAGGAAGTGGCCTCCCCATGCCCAGCTAGACACATACTGGCAGTATGGCCAGGATCTGGAGGGGCTACACCTGAATCCACCTGCCTCCAGCACCAGCCCTGTCACTCTCCAGGCATCTGCGGTCCCCTCTCCCTGCAGGTCTCCTCTCCCAGCTGTCCCACAGCCCCCACCCGCCTCCACTACCTCCCAGCCTCAGAGTGGAAAGGCCCCACCCCAGCCCCCGCCTGGGCTCAGCAGAGTGTGACTCACCAGACCTCTGACTTGGACCAGGCCTGAGAACCAGATGACTCTTCAAGCCTGGACACAAAACGATTTTTGCGAAAACGTTGAAAAGTTAAAGAAGGGGCCAGGGTCAGTATCTTAGCCTTCACCGAGACTAAAGAATTACTTAACAAAGGCTAGCCACTGGTTTCCGGCTCAGAGAACAGAAATGAGCATGTGCTGGCGAGCATTCCTTAACTGACTCTACATTTACTGAGCGCCTACTCTGTGTTGGGGGCTTCCCTGGTGGCTCAGACGGTAAAAAAATCTGCCTGCGATGCAGGAGACCTGGGTTTGATCCCTGAGTTGGGACAGTCCCCTGGAGTAGGGCATGGCAACCCACTCCATTATTCTTGCCTGGAGAATCCCCATGGACAGAGGAGTCTGGCAGGCTACAATCTATGGGGTCGCAAAGAGTCAGACACAGCTGCATGTCTAAGCACAGCACTGTGCGCTCAGCCCTCTGCTGGGCACCAGTGTGGCTTGCCAGTGATGAAACGTGGTTGTTCAGTTACAGCAGTCTATTGCCTGGGGTCCTCTGGCTGAACAGGTGGCCGTGGTGGTCCCTCCTTCCCCACTGTCCCTCCACTCTCAACTTTAAGTGAAGGGCTTTAGAATTAGAACGGGGTCCAAATTCTGCATGGTGACAGGCCAGCAGACCTGGGTGTCTCATCAGTGGAGTGAGGAGGATGAAGGACTCGGGCCCCTCAGGGTGCTGGGGTGAGCTGGATGATGAGCCCAGGCACCAGGCACAGCGCCTCGTTTGAGGGCCACTGCTGTGGTCATCTTCACCACTGCGGGGCAGAGGTGGGCAAAGCCTAGCTGCAGATGGTGAGCCCTGATCCCCTTCACCTACACGCCGGCCTGGGCAGAGGTGACCTGAGGTCCCTGAGCCAGACGCCACGTTTTGAGCCAGGCTCAGAGCCAGGGCGCTGTCAAGGAATCAGATGAAAATTGCATTTCTCCTTGGGAATCTGCTCCAGGGCCTATCCTCTCTCTACCTGGCAGGGGCGAGGTCGCCTTGGGGCTGTCTCCTGCCTGGAGCTACCCTTCCTCCCCCCACCCCTTGCCCCCGTTCACAGGCAGCTTGGCTTGAGCTATGTCGGTGTTCCTGGGCCGAAGGCCATCTCTGTCTGCTTATGGCTGTGTCTTCTGTCTCTCAACCAAGGCAAATTCCGGGAGCAGTTTAAGGCTGCCTTCTCCTGCTGCCTGCCCGGCCTGGGTCCCTGCGTCTCTCTGAAGGTCCCCAGCCCTCGCTCCTCTGCCAGCCACAAGTCCTTGTCCTTGCAGAGCCGGTACTCCGTCTCCAAAGTCTCGGAGCACGTGCTGCTCACCAGCGTCACCACGGTGCTGCCCTGAGCGAGCGTTAGGCTGGTGGCTCTAGGGGGGCGTGCAACCTGTCCTCTGCCTGGGCTGCTTCTCTGGCTCTTGGGGGCCCGCCCCCACGACTCGTGGAAAGACTGCTGGTTGCAGTGTGAGGCCGCCTGGGGCTCCACTCCTGGTTTTCTGCCTGTTTGCCTCCGGGCAGTGTCACTTCCCTTCTCTCAACTGTGTGCCCTAAGAGGGACACAGGATGCGAGGATTAAGCACGCTCAGGATAAATGGAAAGCTCTCTGTAAACTGCAAAGCATTACAGACAAGATTATCATCTTGCTCCTTTCACTTAGCCATACCCCATGGTACCATCCATCGCCATCATCCTTCCAGAGCTTGGCCCGCCTCCCAAAGACCTTCTCCTACCCAATTACAGGTCTTCCCTGGAGTCTGCTTTAAGGGTCCCAGCAGGCATTTCCATCTGGTCCAGGGGCTCCCTAAAGCCCAGACTGCACTTGGCAGCTGCTCCTTGAGGCCTGTGTGAACTAATCTGAGCAGAGTCCCTCTCTGGTGGGAAAACCGCCCCCCCACCCCCCATCAGGTGCCAAGTGCACACACCACAGACTGGACCCCGCTGACTGGTGGTGTCACAGAACACTCTCCATGTGGCCATTTGGCAGGGAGGCTAGCAGCCTGAAGCAACTGTCATTAAAAGCCTGGCACTGACTGTTCTCCTTCCTTGTCATTGCACATCTGGGCTTCTTAGGTTAGGAGGGAGAAGGTAGGGAGTGAGAAGCTGGGGAGGCTGGGGGAGGAGGGGGCGGTCAAGGCAGCGCTGGAAGGCAGCTCTCTGCTGACCCCTCTTGCCCCCGACACACTGAATCCCAGGTGGCTCTGGCCAGGCCTCGGGGCTCACAGGCTGCTGCCCCCTCATGCAGTGCTGATCCTGGTGCCAGGACCTCAGTCGTGGCCACATCTGTCAGCTCCTGGGCCCAGGAGCCTGTGGAAGGTGAGAGGGTGGGCAGACAGCAGGGTTAACTGGTTTACTGTTATCTTCACTTTCTTGGAGATCAGGGCTTGCATTTCTTTTCCGTGAACTTACCAAATAAAAAGAGAAAGCCAGGGACTGGGCTCGACAGGCTCCATCTGCTACCAGACGATTAGAGGGCGGCTGGAGGCCCTGATCCTCACGGGCGGAGCAGGAGGTGGGATGCCTTCTGAAGGGCTCTCTGCTGGGAGGAGCGGCAGACAGCTGGCAGAGGCTGGCTCGGCCCTGTGCACCGCCGGCTCTGCTTAACCTGATTAATAACCTCGCCCATCAGAAAATGGGGCAAAATGCAGCTCCTGCCAGGGATCCAGCCCAGGAACCCCTCCTCGTGGGCAGAGCAGGTGGAAGGAGTGGTCTGCGCCTGTCATCCCTCTCTCCAGAGGACTCGCCAGCCCAGCTCCTGAGAGTCATTGCCAGGCGGGATGGGGTGTCCCACCCATTCTCCACTCCCCTCCCTCTGGCCTTGGGATCCAAACTTGTTTGTCAAGTTTGTAGCCAGGCTTGGGGGGGCAGTGTGGTAGAATGAGGTGTGACGGCTGGCCCCCAAGCCTAGAACCAGCCATGACCGTAAGGACGAAGCCAGGTCCTGGGCTCCTCAGTCCCGGCTGAGCGTCAGGGTGACAGCACGTGACTGGCACTGTTCTACACGTGGGTTTCAGTAGACACGTGGCTCAGTGGAGCAAAGGAACAACAGAAGCTTCCCCTAATGTCTGCATTTCTACCCGACTCTCTGCTGGTTGAGCCCAGCATCGTGGTGGGCCTCGGGCCTCCGTTTTGGAGGACTTGGATAATTCAGAGGTCACCAGGGATAGAGCTCAGTGAAGAGCTTCTGAGGAGCCCAGGACTATGTGACCTAGGGAAGGGAGGCCCTGGGGGGAAACGCAGTGACAGGTTTCAGCTACCTAGGGGGCTGGCACGCTGAGAGGGGGAAACAGGTTCTGGGTGGCCTGAGAGAGAAAACCATAGCCAATGGGTGATGTTTCCAACGTGGTGGGATTTGGGATCCACATCAGGAAGAAGTCCCTATTAGTCAAGCAGGAAATGGGCTGCCTGGAAAGGCACTGAATTGTCACTGGAGGTTGGCAAGCAGAGGCCAGACTGACAGTGGAGTAAATGGAGGGGGTTCTAGCTCCAGGTGGGGACTGGCCTCTGGGAACTGGACTCCATCTAACTTGAGGATTCTAGCACAACAGCAGCCAGAAGAGAATGGGACTGAACTGGCTCAGCCTGACATACCTGCCGGCCTCACTGAGCCGTTTCCCCAACCAAGCATGGAGGAGAGCCTGGATTGCTTATCTTCAGCCCCTAGAGTGAAAGGATTAACTTGCCACTACCCATCATCAAGTCTCCCTGGCAAGCCAGAATGTCTGGTGCCTTGGCTTTTGATTGAGATTTTGTCAGATCACTACAGACATTTGGCGTAGGCTGATTATCATGCTGAAGATCCAGCTGGTAAGTACAGATGTTTGTGCTTAATAAAAATGGGAGGAAAGTTATGACTTCATAAATGCAATTTGTCTGGAAGATAAAACTAGGGCTTGAGATGATAAAAGGCCATGCTGTGAGAAGTCTGGGGTGGCGGCTTCTAGCCCAGAATGCCGGCCCTAAAACTGTTATAAAACACACAGTCAGCCCCTTGGACTGAACCAGGCAGGCCCCGACACTTAACTTCACCCAGGTAAGTGACAGCTGCCCCATGAAGGCCATGCCCTTTGAGTTGTTTCTTTCTGCATAGCATGGTACACAGCAGGGGTCCCCAAGCTCCAGGATCTAATGCCTGATGATCTGAGGTGGAGCTGATGGAATAACAATAAGAAAGTCAAAGTGAAGTTGCTCAGTCATGTCTGACTCTTTGCGACCCTGTAGACTGTAGCCTACTAGGCTCCTCTGTCCATGGGATTCTCCAGTCAAGAATACTGGAGTGGGTTGCCATTTCCTTCTCTAGGGAATCTTCCCAACTGAGGGATGGAACCTGGGTCTCCTGCATTGCAGGCAGATGCTTTACCCTCTGAGTCACCAGAGAAACCCAATAATAATAAAGTGCACAATAAATGCAATGCACTTTAATCGTCCTGAAACCATTCCCTCCCCACTCCCCCATCCATGAGAAAATTGTCTTCCACGAGACCAGTCTCTGGTGCCAAAAAGGCTAGGGACCACTGGATATCATATGTACTTAAATATTCGTTGAGTGAAGTAACTAAATGGATACACGCATGGACCTTTAACTGGGAAGGTGTGGTGAAAAACACGGAACTCCAGAATTTTATTCTTATATTGAAGCTTACGGTGTCACTGAACTTTTTGGCCCCAGATGAAAAAAAAACAAAACCACAAATAAAAAAGCATTGGCAGTGGGAGGTGGCAACTTGTTCCCTGGGGACTGAAGCCAAGCAGAAGACGCAGGCAAGTGAGGGGTCCGAGCTGCAGAGGGGTCGCCTGGCCAAAGGTGCCCAGAGAGCAGACGGCCCAAGCTCCCTGAGCAGGGACAACCCCTGGGCAGCTAGAAGTCAACCACATACGGCCTTGTGGGGGTGGAATCCAAGCCACTGGTCCCATGGGCAGATCTCTCACCCCTACCCCGGTCAGGTTCTGCATTGGAGAAATGGGGTCGGTTTGACAAGACAGCACGGGCAAGGGAATGCAGGCGCTAATGGGAAGAAGCTGACGAATACTTACCACTGGCGTCAGGGTACAGAAGGAAAAGCTAGAGGCTGGAGCCAGCCAACTGGGCACTAACTCCACAGCTGTGACTCGCATGTCTTGCAACTGGCGCAAGGATGTGCCATTTAAATGCTCAGGGATATAAGGACATTCAACTTCCAGTCCTCTCCTCGGTCAGGCCCCTACCTGTGTGGCCTCAGCCAAGGCCCCCACTACTTGGTGGCCATGACACAGACTCCCAGCACTCTTTGGGAACACTGCTGCATCATGCAAGGGAGACTTCTTTTTCTAGAAGGGGCAGGAAAGGAAGAGAGGCCCACATGCTTCTCCCACCCCAGGAGCTAGGAAACGTCGTCGCCTGGCGCGCTCCCCACTCTGCGGATGGGCTGGTCATAGCATCCGAGAGGCTGTCATGGTGACGAAGTCCTCGAAGCTGAGCCGAATGCTGCCCTGCACAGCTGTGTCCTTCTCCCGGAAGGCCTCGGTCAGCACCTGCAGCTGGGTGCAGACCTGAATGAAGCGATCCAGCTGCATGGCAGGATTGGCGGAGCGCGGGCAGTAACGGGAGACCAGGAGCTGGGTGAACTGGGGGCTCAGGTTGTAGCCCATCTGGGACAGAGCTGGAGAGGAGGGGCACACAGAGCAGACACAAAAACATGCGTGAGCACTGCCACCAACCAGCCCCACAGAGCACAGCAGTTCAGGGGCCTCAAGGGGACTGGCACCAAGGCGAAAACGGGACAGACGCCCAAGATGGCAGGAGCACAACAGGAGCTCTGGGTGCTCCCCTGAGCTGGAAGGCCCCCATCACTTGCTCTCAAGGTCTCTACTGTGTTTAGCTAAGGGCCCGCAGGGGCCCATAGTGACACCAGTCTGTACATGCTCATCTCTGACTTGTCTGTATTACAGACGGAAGCCTGAGCCCCCCTGCTCCAAGCCGACAGACATCGGAGGCAGCTCAGCTGAGGCTATGAGGGCCTGCTCCGGAGTTAAGACAGCCCCTCTGCAAGTAGTTTATTAACCTTGCTAATCCTCTGTCTTACCATCTCTAAAATAGGGATAATACTTACCTTGTAGGTTCTAGTAAGGATTAAAGGAGGTGATCATGCAAAGGACTTGGCATACTGCCTGGTACATAATAAACACTCAGAGTAAGTGTTATTTGTTAAAAGTAATAAAATCATCCCATCTCCCCCAGGTGAGGCTGCAGGGCAGTTCCCAGGTCGCAGCCTCCACACTGCTCCCCACGTCCCCCCATCCCAGCTGGGATGCTCCCTTCCTCCTCTCCGTATAATCTACCCGCTCAGGCTACTATCTCGGCTCCCCTTTTGCCATGTGGCCCTTGGGCAAGTTTCCTAGACTAAGCCTCAGTTTGCTCATCTGTAAAAGGGTAATAATAAGAGATCCTTCATCTAAGGGTGGGGAATAAGAAACAGTACCTATCACATGCAGAGACAGAATGATGTAACACAGGAGAAAAACTTATTCCAGTGCTTGGCCCATAGCAAAGATTCAATAAGTACTAGCTTTCCTGTGATGATATCACCCTTACAAACATCCATCACCAGATCATCACCTGGCAACAGGGTAGGTGCTCAAGACAAATCTCCTTTCTCTTCCACCAGGACACTCCCCTCTCCCCCTGCCTCCAAGCTCCTCCGTCTGAGTGAAATCCATGGCCAGGGCAATGGGCTGGGTTCTCTGGGGAACGCTTTCTCCCTCTCTGCCAGCAAAGCTCCCTGTCCAGTTCCCATCAACCACACTAACCAACTGTCCTCTAGAGTCAGACCTGGAACCAGACCTGGAGCTGTGACCTCATCATCTTACCCAACTACGTTTAGAGTACTCTGGGAAGGAAACTGCCTTCCAACAGAGCCAGCAACAGAAGCCATCTTTCTGAGCCCCTCTACAGGGCTCTTTCCATTCTGCATGCTAGAAACTCAAGAGGAAAGAGCCATACAAGCCACACGTACCAGCCTTACAGTGCCCTGGGCTGCTGAGTTTCCATCCCCAAGGCTCCCTGCCGGCTGGATCTGTCCGACCCAGCGCTGCCAGGAATTTCATTGTCAGAGTCCAGCCCTGCTCATGTCCTTGCCCGGGATTTGGCTCGCTGTCCAGCCAGGTCACAGACGGGGTGGGGAGGGGGCCTGTGCTGAGGGCAGCGTTTTGGAGTGCAGTTGGACATGAGGTGGTCAGAAGGCAGACAGCACCCCCTGCTCTGTCCTAGGGAGTAAAGAGAAAGGTCCGCTGTGCCTGTGCACCGAGTTGCCGCCAGGCCCTCACCTTGCTGCAGCTCTGTGTAGCTAATGGAGCCCGAGCAGTCCCGGTCATACTGCTGGAAGAGGTTCTTCCACTGCTGGATGAACTTCCACAGGGCGGAGAAACCGTAGACGTCGATGCGGCCTGACTTGGTCTTGTCAAACATGTCTTGGGGGGACAGGGAAAGAAGGCTTCAAGACTAAGGGCCCAGGGTCCTCAGGTACCACTCAGGCAGCCCGTCCCCCCAGGCTGGGGTAGGAGACTCCACAGAACCACAGGCCCGAGGCCCAGATGCCAGCACCCAAGATGCACCTTATCAAGCGCTGTACCAGCCCCATCCCTGCCAGAACCGCATCGTCTCCACAGGCTTGGGGGCTGACCCCCTCCCTGCCATCACCCACCAGGACAAGTAGTCCCATCCTGCAGAACGAGAAACTGAGATGGCCTATGACTCAGCCATGTCTAGAACTTGAGAAAAGATCTAAGGAAAAGAGCTCTCAGTTTAAGGGATATCTCATCGTGAACCCAGTTTCCTGCTTGAAATCCTCCCTGGCTGAAATAATTCTCCTCAGAATGGCCTTCCATTTGCCTCCCATCAGACAGGAGGTGGCTCGACCCCAGCTCAAGCCCATGGGGAAGGGCTAGGACTCACTTATCATCATAAGGCACGTCTCATCATTGAACGAGGACCAGTTGGAGTTGACCAGGGCCTGCTTCAGCTCCTTGATGGAGATGTAGCCACTGTGATCAGAGTCCACTGACTGGAACCAGGAGTAAGCCTCGGGATCCACGTTGGGAGGAATGCCACCTGCAGGAAGGGGTGCCAACCAGGACAGTCAGACGCAGGTCTCAAGACCAATCTGCAGAAATGCTGGTAAGGGCCAGCCTCAGCACCTCCCTGGCTACAGGTTGTCCCTTCTCTGAAAGCCTTACAGGTCTGTCTGCCCCCTCCCTATCTTCCATCAAGACAACACCCTTCCTCTAATGGAAGAGAGGACCTTCTGTGTAAATGCGTTGAATTCTACTCCACAAATCCTTCAGGCTTTTCCTATAGTGCTCCAGCCACTCTTCAATTTGATTTTAAGTTTCTAAGAAACAGGGACTCATCTGTCAGATTAAGAATCTTCTGAGAAGGGGGACCCAAAACTGTTTGCTGAGCACCTAACATGCATGGCCCAGAGACAAGCATCTTGAGCATCAGGCAGCAGGGAGTTCTCTGTGGTGGGAACCAGGTCTGGTCCATCTCTGACTGCCCTGGCACCATGAGGGCAGGCGTATCCTACCCGGGCCTACCAGAGTGTGGGTGGCTGTTGTTCCTCCCTCCCCATGGCCTCCAGAGGTCCTCATCTGTGAACCTCCCCGCGGACATCTCCGACACCTCACCCCACACATCCGAAGAGCTGCCCAAAGCTGGCAGTTCCACACACAGCTATCAACTCTTCCCTGTTCCTACTGCACCTGCCCTGATTCAGACCCCTCTCACCTGACTGTGAAACCGAATCCCCCATATGGCAACTCTCCACCACCCAGCACTTGTAACTGAGCAACCTTTGTAAAATCCCACTCTGTTCTCACCAGTTTCCCCCTCCCTCAACTCAAAACTCCTCCGAGGCGCCTCACTGCCTACAATGAAGTCCAGCGCCCCTAAAACAGCATTCCAGTCTCCCCACCACGTGGTCCACCCCTGTCTACCTGTCAGTCTGTCTCCCCACCCTGTGGTGCCAGCCTAGCTGCAGTAAGGCCCTTGCTCCTCCCCAGAGCTGCCCAGCCCCTCCACGGAGCTCTGACACGCTGGGTTCTCTCTGCTTCGCGTCCCCTTCTCCCTCATCTCTTTGCATCCGTTTCCCATGCACACTTCAAAACTCAAAAGAAAATGCTGCTCTTTCCATAAAGCCTTTCTTCTTCTTCCATTCCTGGACGGACCTCCTTCCTCTCTCCTTTGTACCCCTTCACCCTATAGCCCTGATCACTCTTCTGTGTACATGTTTTTCCCGACTTCTTCCAGGTTATACTTGGACCAACTTGTGGGCAGGATCCAAGCCTAACTCATCTCTGAATCCCCAGGGGCACGGCAGGACACAGAAGAGGGAGGTGCTCAGCCCCCGCCAGAGGCGGCTCCTGGTCAAGCCTCAGCTCTCCCGGGTGCAGTCTCGGCTAAGCTCTTAACGTTCTCTGTGTCTCGGTTTCTTATCTGTGAAATGAGGACACAACAGCATCTACTTCATAAGGTTACTGTGAAGATATAATGAATCCACGAAAGCCCTTGGATCAGCACCTGGCACCGTCTAAGTCCTGTGTAACTGCTGATTATTAGTGTTGCTGTTGGGGTTCAAACGGCTTTGGGTGTCTGCGAGCTTTGTGCGTATGTCAGAAGATGCAAGAAAGGATCATTCATTTGGAAAGGAGACTGCAGGGTGGGCTGGGGGTGAGGGGAGAGGGTGGCAGATGAAAGCGGAGAAGCACAGAAGACTGTCTTGGGAAAGAGCCAGAGTGTTGGTAACCCTGCTGAGTTGACTGGCCACAAAAAGGGCTCCTTGGCACAAGGCGGTATCAGAGACTGCGCAGAAACCACCGCCCAGGCCCCAGGGCGAGGCTGGAAGGGAAAGATTGGCCTGACTGAGGGGCTAGGCTGACTTCCTCGGGTGGGAAATCCCGACGGGCCCCACCCTCTTTCCTAAAAACACAGCTGCTGTGCCAGACGCGGAGGAGGCCACAGGCAGGGGCGAAGAGTCTCTGGAACATGCGGTCTCTGCAATCAGCAGAGAAGAGCTCAGCCTCTGGAAGCAAAGAGCTCTGATCCTTACTAGCTTGTGTGACTTTAGAGAAACCGTTCCATTCTCTCAGTACTAATTCCTCCATTTCTAAATTGGACCTACTTCCCAGGCTTTCTCTGATGACTAAGTGACGTAATGGCAAAATAAAATTTTTGCAATGGGCCTGGAATGTGTGCAGTCACATTTTAACAGAGGAAGGGCTTTTAAAATTGGGTCTGAAAGGGTGACCAAAGAGTTGCAATGGGGAAAAGAAAAGCCATGTGGCAAAGGCACAGAGTGTGTTCAGAGCACTCCACGGGGTCTTGGGTTGGTGGGAGGGAGGGGTAATGGCAGGTGAGGAGCTGGAGAGGCCCTTTGGGAGTCGAGTGCCCCTAGGATCTCCCTTGTGGGCAGTGGGGGCAATGTTAAGGGCCAAACCTCTCTGGCAGGGCACGGTGCTCAACTTTTAGACCCTGGATTCAGCAGGGCTAAGGCAGGCCCTCAGGTGACTCCAGTGCATGTGATATAAGGATCATGCTTCAAGAAGCACTGCTCCAGGGGTTCACGGGTGGCACTGGGGGGGACGTGATGGTGGTTGGGAGACAGGCAGCTGCAGAGGGTGAGCAGTTAATAGTCTGAAGCACATTTCTCCTCTCCTCTGCAGCCCCAGAAAGTATCTCTGGCCTCAGGCCCTGGAGGAGTGAGCTTCACAGCCAGGGGTTCCATTCCCCTGCTGAGACCTCATGCAGGCTCAGAAACAAAATTTTAGAAGAAGGAGTAAATCCACCAGGAAGCTGCTGAGCTGAAAGCAAATAGCCAGCAGCTCCAGCTCTGACAAGATAAATGCCACTGGCTCCCAGTGTTTAGAACCCCCAAGGTCTGAGCCTCTCCCTCGGCCACTTGCCGGTCGGTATACTAAGATGCTGCAGTTTCCCTGCAGCACTGCTCCCTGGAGGCCCTTCAGGTGCAGCAGAGTGGTTCCAGGCTGCCTCACTGCCAGGGCGGACTCCTTGGAACAAGTATGCTGTGAACAGGCTCACTGGATGAGTTTGGGAGGGCGCAGGGGTCTGGGCACTCACCTTTCCTGACAGCCGGTCTGAGACCACTCAGGAGTCTTCACTGAGCCTGAAGACCCCACCTAAGCTTCTCCACATCCACTGAGTTGCCAAGCCCCCTCCCCAGGCCCCATTTGTCCAGCAGCTCACCTTCACTGCCTCTGCACTTTATCCTTCCCCATCTCATCTCATCACCCCCCTGCCTGTCTTGGCATCCTGCAGTGAGACAGCCCTTGTCACGTCTGCTGTCACAGTAAATGCTCAATACCTCTTTGCTGAGAATGTTCCAGAACAAGCCCTCTAACAGAACACTGTTTAGTAAGCCTCTCCATGTGCCAGACACTGTGCCCAGTGTTTACCTGCAACTTCTCACTTAATCCTTATTAACCATCCTGTGAAGCAGTGATATTTACCCATTTTACAGATGTGGCTACTGAGGCTTAAAGAGATAAAGTAATGTGGTCAGATCAGTAAGTGATCTTATCTCAAAAGCCCAAGCTTTCAGCAATTAGGCTACCGTGCCTTTCTGCGTATAAGCAGTCAGTCTCCCTTACACAGAAAAGGGGTTCCTTCCCACAGCAGATGGTAGTGCTGTCTCCAATGACTGGCTAATCTACTCCTTCCCCCACTTCTGGCAAGAGCATGGTACATCCTCTCCACTGCCCAGGGGCTGCAGAGCCCCCTCTAATGAGAGAAGGATCCACTTCCATCCGACTGATGTCAGGCTTGAACCAGGGGATGTGATAAACCTGAGTGGAAGAGATATAACGTCCTTCAGAGCAGAAGCTTTAGGAGGCACTGTGCATTTCTCCTAGCTCTCCTGCTCTTTTCGCCTGTCACAGAAACAGCATACCCCAAACGGGGGCTGTGCCTCCAGCCGAGATCCTGGAAAGAAAAGACACGTGGAGCAGAACCTCAGCAGCCAAGCCTGCAGCTGCCGACGTGTAAGCAAGAGTAAATAAGCGTGAGCAAGGAACAGAAATAAATGCTTGCTGCTGTAAGCCAGAGACTCCAGAATTGTTGCCACCACAGCAAAGCTAATTAACAGACTTCTCATTGTCTAATGCAAGCAAAGCTAGAGACAAGATGCCTAGAAGCCAGGGAGCAGGCTGCCTGTGCATCCACAAGAAGGGCACACAGGGCCCTGGATAACTCGGAACCAGGCTCAAGGCAGCTGGAGTCCAAGACCCCTACTTACCTGGAGGAGGTGGTCCCTGTCCATAAGGTCCGGCACCGAAGGAATTTGGAGGTGGTGTACCATAGGGGCCCCCTGGGGCTGCGCCACCATAGGGTCCTCCTGGAGTTCCAGAAGGGAGCCCCCCAGGGTGGGGGTGTCCATAGGGTCCTCCACCAGCTGGTGGTCCGTAAGGCCCTCCAGGGGCAGGACCTCCCCCATATACGCCACCAGGGGGTACCCCGCTCCCATACTGCCCTCCACCGTGGGGGGGTCCGGGGTAGTAGCTACCCGGAGGGGCTCCAGGTGCTTGTCCCCCAGCTCCTGGGCAGCCCTGCAAGAAGAGAAGACATCAGTCAGAAGGACAGGGCCAGAAACTAGCCATGGCACGGCACACTACAGTTACAAAGCCCTGCCACAGCCTTTCTTTCAACTGATCCTACAGGCTGGGCTGGACTCATGATCCCATGGTTCAGATGGGGAACCTGCGGCGTCCAGAAGACATTCAGCTTACCCAGTCACACTGCCCATGACCTGCAGAGGCAGGGCTGGAAACCTGCTCTCCTGGCTGCCCTGGAAACCTGCCCTTCCCTGCCCACCAAGGGGCTCCACAAGGGCTGGTATCCTGACTGGTTTGCCACTTTATCCCCACCCCCAGGGCAGAATGGATGCCCCGTGAATACTGACTGTATCAGTGAGCAGGCAAATGAATCAAACTGAATTCAAAATCCACACTCCACAGTACCCCCACCTCTACTTGCAGAATTCCCAGCCAAACGCGATCTCCAGTAATGCCCCTGACCCTCCCAGTCACCAACGGTGCATGCTGCATGGATTCACCCAGAGCACGTCTTCCTTACTGGGCTCTAGCTTATGATGCAAACACATTTCCCCGGACTCACCCACGGCTCTGTGAGACAGGGAGGCAAGACCCTATTCCTAAAGCAATACAGGACAACGGTTAGGAGTGAAAAAGACCAGCTCAAGTTGGGGTTTTGCCATTTACTCACTGGTCCAATGACTTAGCCTCTCTAAACCTCAATATTCTTTGCTTTTCAAGTGCCGGCCTACCAATTAGTATGAGAATGAAACGAGGCCTATCACGTGAAGAGTTCCTTCAGAGATCCTGGTACAAAGCACTCAATACACATGAACTGTTAGTATTAGCGCTCCCCTATGGAAAAGGAAACTCAAGTCCAGAAAAATCACACAAAACCACGTGGAAGGGCTGGGGCCAGAATGCAGGTTTCCTGGCTGCTAAGCCCGGGCCATGGGTACAGTAGAGCCTGCATGGGAGCACTCCCGCTCTTGTTCGTGTCCCCACGCCACTAGCCAGGGATCCCTGAGACTCAGAGCGTTAGGCTCCATCTCCCTAACAGGCCGGCCAAAGGCCAAGTGGAGGACGGCCAAAGGCTGAGTGGAGGACGGCCAAGGCCTCGGCAGGTGGGCTGAGGTCAAGGGCACAGAGGGCAACTGGGCCCAGCTCCAAAAATTGAGGATGCTGCCATCCAGACGAGTCCTAGACCAACCACCAGCGTGAACCTGGACTTTCTCTTTTAATTGTGTTTGATGGCTTCCTGGACACTTACCTTCAAGGCCAAGGCCAAATTCACACTTGATCTAAAGAGGGACTGCCTGCTCAAGGAAGAGAAGCTTCTTGAGGGAGGGTGGGTGGCAGGCCCTTCCCCACTCAGCATCGTGGACGCTCTTCTGCCCTGAAAGCTGCCCAGAGCTCATGGCAAGCCTCCTTCACAGATAATGAAGCCACAGGCCAATCTCAGTTCCATACTCTGCTCCCATCAGCTGACTCCACGACCATGTGCCAGTGGCTTAATCTCTCTAAGCCTGTTCTCTCACAAGCAAAATACATAATAATCCCTTCCTCACTGAATTGTTCCGCAGATTACAAGAAATGTATACAGCTTTTGTTACATTTTAGCTAAAGAACCTTTTGATAAATACAAATCCAAAAACTCACAAGAGAAAGCTGCTGTGGTTGGAGGTGGCGATTCTGGAGCCTCAATCAGGCAGGCTCGCAAGCCCTCCCTCGCAAGCTTGTGAGTGAGCCCTGCAGAACCCTCCCAGTGATTCAAAAGGCAGTTTGAAAAGCACTAATACAAGACAAACAGTTCTTACAACACTGTCTGGCATAAATCATAGTTGCTATTGTTATATTAATTATTATTATTACTATCAGCAAAGCCCTGAACCAGGTAAACTCTGGCGCGGGAGGCGGGGGGCGCAAGGGGGTGCAGGGGGCGCGGTGCAGTGTATAAAGGAGAGGGAAATGTTCGAAGGAGGAGAGGGAAATGTTCGAAGGAGCACGGAAACACTCTCTGTAACATTTAACAAAGCAGCATAAGGAAAGAGCTGTTTAAAATGGACACATAAGCCAGGTGCCATGGGACCAACGAAGAATAAAAAAAGGGGGATTTCCCTAGTGGTCCAGTGGTTTAGAATCTGCCTGCCAATACAAGCGACCCAGCTTCGATCCCTGGTCCTGGAAGATTCCACGTGCCTCAGGGCAACTAAGCCTGTGCACCACAGCTACTGAAGCCCATGCGTCCTTGAGCTCGTGTTCTGCAAAAGAAGCCGCCTCAGTGGGAAACCTGCGCACCGCGAGAAGAGTAGCTCCCATTATCCACAACTAGAGAAAGCCCATGTGCAGCTACAAACACCTAGCACAACCAAAAATAAACAGATAAAATTTTTAAAAGATTCCCAATGGAGTTGGACAGATGCACAAGGAACCTCTTCAATCCATCCCCTCCAGTTCACAGACAAGAAACCAAGGCCAGGTGAGGGGAAGGGACTGGCTCAAGAAACACTGACGTGGAGGAGCATGGACCTCCTCCAAGAAACACAAGACCACTCCTTGTTCACACCCTAGCCCAGTGACTCCCACTACCTCCTGCGACAGTGCTCGTTCCTTAAGCAATAGGGCACAGGATTCCAGGGTAGGCTAGAAGAGGGGACAGGACTCTGCAGAGGCTGCGCAAACCAAAGAACAGGCTGGACAAGAAGCCCGGGTGTCGCTGCTCCCAAGAACTCCTGTGAGCAAAGCCGTAAACTGTTCCTGGCTGAGGACACCTGAGGCGTAGTCCTTACAATCAAGCGAGGGCTGTCCCAGCAGGGCTTCTGACCTGGCCCTATCACAATCCAGGGGGCTGATGGCAACTAAACTCTTTGCTTTCTGCCCTGCATTAAAGCCCTCAGGTGTACAGTTTACAAAGCACTTTCACATACGCACATAAACACTACTGGCAAAATCCCACCAACAATCCTTTAACAGAAAAAAAGGAAGGTGTTAGAAGGCCTATTTTCAGAAACTGATGGGGACAACTGTTAAAAGACTTCATTCATTCAGAGCAGTGATGTTGTGTTAGCTTGTGCTAGACAAAACAGGGCCTGGCCTTGCGGAGCGCGGGGTAACTGTGATACAATCCAATCAATGACATCAGAAAAATCGACTTAAATGCTATTCAGAGGCATGAGTAGAGGAATTGGTTCCATTTGTCAAACGATAAATAAGCAATCAAAGGAACACATGCAGGCAGGGGCTCAAGGAAGGCTTCCTGGAGGAGGCAGAGTCTGGCACACAGGAATTCTCCAAAAGGAAACTGGAAATCCCAGACAGAAGCGAGAAGAAAGACAAAGGCACAGGCCTGAGGGCGAGCATGGAGTGGTCAGGGAGTGGGCTAACAACCAGGGGGCAGGGCCAAGAAAGCAGCGTGAACTCAGAAAGGCAGGCTCTTTCTGTGCTCCTCGTCCCAGCACCTGTCCTGCTGCGTTTCGGTAGCTGGTGCGGGGCCGCATCTTAGAAGAATTTCTCTCTGTCACACAACAGTGAGCTCCCTGGGGGCACACACTGGGCCTCATTCATCACAGCACCCTAGTGTCCAGCACAGTGCCTGGCACCCACGGGCAAGCCTCCGTAAAAACGTGAACAAAAGAATATCACTCAGAAGATGTGGAGCTTTATGCCAGGGGAAACGGAGTGCCATAGGAGGGTTTCCAACAGGGAAGAAACGTTATCAGAGCCTTGTTTAGAGAACTAAGCAGCAGAGGGTGTGGAGGATGAGCTTGCGGGGGAGGAAGCAGCCAAGGTGCCGGACAAGCAGAACCCGAACCAGACAGCAGACTCAGAACAGGATGGATTCTGCAGCTATTTCAGAGAGAGACTAGACATGACTTGGCAACTAATTAGATTAGGGAAGCGATGGAAGGAGGAGTGAAGAAGGGGAAGTGTTCAGGATGACTCAGGTTTCTAGTCTGCACCATAAGATGAAGAAAGTAAAACCACCAGAATCCAGGCTGGCAAAGACGGTTCCCAGGGTCACTGAGTTATTAGTAAAGGTCAGAACCAGAAATGAAACAGGAGTGAGAGTCCTTGACTCCATGTTCTTTTATACTACTCCGTGCTACTTGCCAGCCCCTTTAAGAGGTTTTTCCAAGAGCATTTCATGCTGATAATAAACACGAGATTATTTAAAAAAAAAAAAAGACAGGAAAAGTTCAGTAACCACGGTTTCCAAAACATTACAGAAAACTAACCCTTTGTCGTCATTATTATTTTTCAGTTGCTAAGTCATGTCCAACTCTTTGTGACCCCAGGGACTGCAGTGTACCAGGCCTCCCTGTCCTTCACTGTCCCCTGGAGCTTGCTCAAACTCATGTCCATTGAGTCCTCTGTTGCCCCCTTTTCCTCCTGCCCTCAATCTTTCCCAGCATCAAGGTCTTTTCCAAACTAATCTTATCTCTTTACTGATTGCAAGTAAAATACATTTGATAAATTTGTATGGGGGCAGGGAGCAATTAACATTTTATTAAGGCTCTCACTGATCCTCTGTCCTATGAGGTAAGGGCTATGATCCCTATTTCACAGATGAGAAAATTAAGGACCAGAAAGTTTAATCATGTGCCTGGGAGGGCACAGCTAGAAATAGTGAAATTTAAAACAGGGTCTGCATGACTCCACCCACTCGACCCTCTTCTAAGTGTTCACGATAAATGGGTGAGAGTCTACTACACGCCAGTGGCAGGGACTGTCCAAAGTATATTGGTCAAATATAACGGGTCTCTACAGTGGGCAGGGTTGAAGGGGGAAAGGTTGGATTAGGTGATCTTTCAGAGGCTTCAAGCCCAGAAATCAGGGAGACTCGGAAGAATTTTATCCTGTTTTCACTCCAGCACTTAGACCCAATTCAAGAGCCACAGTATTCTAAGAGACCCCAGAGCCCTTCTGGTCCAACCTTTCAATCAATGATGGAATCTATGTAGCACCATCTGGAATCTCTGCTTACATTCCTGTAAGTGGTGGGGAGCTCACACATGCAAAGTCACTTCAGTTGTGTTCGACTCTTCATGACCCTATGGACTGTAACATGCCAGGCTCCTCTGTCCATGCAATTCTCCAGGCAAGGATACTGGAGTGGGTTGCCATGCCCTCCTCCAGGGGATCTTCTCAATCCAGGGATCAAACCCACGTCTCCTGCATCACAGGTAGATTCTTTACCATTGAGTCATCAAAGAAGCCCCAATGGGGAGCTCACCCTCTCTTAAATAACCCACTCAGAAAGTCCTACACTTTGCTTTGGCTTTGAGAGCTCATTCTTCTACCCTGAAGATGCTAGTAAAGCTCAGAGGTGTCAAAGGTTGGTCCATGCTGAAGCTGATGAGGAAGAGTCAGCTGTGTTGCAAAGACAAGCCTGTGCTCTGGAGCTTCCCCCAGCCTGCTGCAGGAGGCTAGAGCCCATTCTAAGGGGTTAAACAGTCACAAGATTACAGAAGGAGTGGTTTGGGCATTCACCAGCAGAACGTCCTAAAATATTTAAAGGCTAGCAGCCTGCAGCCAATAAACAGTGAGCCAAGAATTGTCCCAAGACTTCAATTACCACCTCTGTGCTGACACTCTAAAATCTTTCTCTCCAGCTTCATCTCTTGTGAGCTGCAGACTTTCATATCCAACAGCCTCCTGACATTCCATCCAAATCTGCTCCTCCCTGTGTGCCCATGGCAGTGAAGGGGCATGCTGGTGCACCCCTGAGGCCTCCTCTTTCTTCTCTGTCACCTCAATTAGGTGCCAAGTTTCCTCACTTCTGCCTCCCAGCTCCATGTTCACCAGGCCACTGTTCTCTCACCTAGATAACTTTTTTTTTGGACAGGAAAGTAGGATTTATTGGTGGGCGTGAATAAGGAGGGGTCAGCGCCAAGGCTCTCATGAATGCAGGGCACATCACCTGTCCAGAGGACCACAATTAGGGACGTATCTGACCCCACAGCCATCTGGATGAGCCACTTTTCTGTCACTATGTTTTCAAATTCATCCTCATTAAACTTAAGTAAATGCCCACTTCTTGGAGATGGGGACCTTCTGGTGGCCAGAGAACTTGAACTTGGCCCTGCGGAGGGCTTCAATCACATGCTCCTTGTTCTACAGCTTGGTGCGGATGGACAGTATGACTTGGCCAGTGTACCTGGCCACTCTCCCCTGGCGCTTTCTAAAGGCACTGCACATAACCTGCTTGGAGTCTAGATTAGGGACAGCATGCCAGTCAAGAATGTCCACTGGAAAAGGCTGTCTCCAAGGTCCCTTAAGGCAACAGGCTGTATATACCTCAGAGGAGGCTGCTGTTTGGGGCCACGGCACACTGGGCCCCCACAGTGGAAAGAGCACAGTTGGCTTAATCTGATGCAAATCATCTAGATTACTTCAATAGCTTTGAAACTGGTCTCCCTGCTTCAACCCATCCTGACAGTGCCCCCCAGGAACAGCTTCAAAACACAAATGGGATAAAACTCTTTAGGAGATCCCTCACAAGTCCACCCTCCTCAGAAAGGAACATAAGGCCCTTTAAGATCTAGTCCTTGCTTAGCTTTCTGGTCTCATTTCTTACCATTTCCCCCTCCTCTTCACTACAACTAGACTGATCTCCTTACATTCTTCCACAATACTGGGCTCTTGCTTCCTGGTCTTTGTGAACACTATTCTCTCCACAGGAATACTTTCTTCATGCAGCCAACTCCTACTGGATATTCGGTTTTTGGCTTAAATGTCACCTCCTTTAAGAAGCCTTCCTTCCCTCAAGACTGAGTTAGGGATCTTTCCTGTGCAGGCCTGATTCTTACTCCCATTTAATACTCATCACGCTGATTCTACAATTTACGTGTCTGTATCACTCTTTCACCTGGAGTATTTACTACATGCCAAAACACTGTATCACTCACTTAACGTGGCTTATCTCATTTAATTTTTACAGTAACTCTTGAGGTAGGTATGCCTATGATCCCATTTATAAAAAGGGGGATATCAAGCCTCAGACTTTGGTGGGAAATTTCTGCAAGGAAATGGCAGTGGAGGGGTTTGAAGCCAAATCTTTCTGGTCTCAGAGACCAAGCTCTTATGCGCTGAAATCCATTAGGCTGGCTCCCTGACACAACCAAAGGGTACTTGAGTTTTACTTCTCCGACACTCAGTCCATGCTTGAGGACCCCCCAGGCAGGAGGCAGTGGAAAGTTACAGGAATTCTGATTTCTAACACGAGGCTGGAATCCTCCAGGGCTACATACTGGGTGGAGGACAGGCAGTACTAATTTTTTGGATGCTTTCAAACAACCCACTTCCTTTCTTGCAACACTGTGGACCAGGAGTTGGATAGGAGGAAGAAAGGTATGGTGAGGGAAAAGCATCTCTTCTTCTACTGGAGGCACATTTCTCTCTGCGCTCCTCCTCACTGTCTCACTGAGCATAAGGCTGGGCAGCACGGCATGGTAACCGCGATCACAGCAGCAAGGGCGATCCCACCACACGCGGCACACACTGCACGTTAGCAATGCACCCAGTGCCCACAGGCTTCACCATATTTCATCCTCTTTTCAGGCCTATCAAGTGTTATTCCTCCCTATTTACAAGTAAGGAAACCGAGACTCAGAGTCCTTAGATGATTTGTCCAAAGGCGTATAAATATTAAATAGCAGAATTAGGATTCTAGCCCAATTCGGTCTAACCTGGGGCCCCTAATTTCTATGTCACTGCTTCTAGGATGCATACCAATGATCTCCAAAAGCTTATTAAAATGCAGACGCTTGGGCCTTTTCTGGGTACAGAACAGGTCTGAGGTGGAAATCTAAACAGTGCTTTCTTAACAAGCTCCTAGGGGATTCTGATGCAGGCCACCCACTGAGAAACAATGCACCACGGCCATGTTTTCCCAAACTATATTCCTCAAGAATAATACTAGTGTCACCAAAAAAATGACCAGACTCAAAACAGGGGAGGGGGAGTTTCCCATGGTTAAGTAAGTTTAAGAAACATGTTGATGTATGGCAAAACCAATACAATATTGTAAAGTAATTAGCCTCTGCTGCTGCTGCTAAGTCGCTTCAGTCGTGTCCGACCCTGTGCGACCCCATAGACGGCAGCCCACCAGGCTCCCCCGTCCCTGGGATTCTCCAGGCAGAACACTGGAGTGGGTTGCCATTTCCTTCTCCAATGCATGAAAGTGAAAAGTGAGAGTGAAGTCGCTCAGTTGTGTCCAACTCTTCATGACTCCATGGACTGCAGCCTACCAGGCTCCTCCGTCCATGGGATTTTCCAGGCAAGAGTACTGGAGTGGGTTGCCATTGCCTTCTCCGAATTAGCCTCTAATTAAAATTTAAAAAAAAGAAACACTGCATACTCTGTCCCTCTCTGGCAAATATACAAAGTTTATTAACAAATTAAGAATTCTGAGATGCTTTGTGATGAAACATGTACTATATTTAACAGAGTATTTCCCAAACTTATTTATCCATACCCCCTTATTAGCAATACTTATTAACATCTCACAAGCCTCAGCAAATGGAACCGAGTTTGGTTATACTTCCTCCTAACCTCAGTCCCAGTGGGCCTCTCTTTCCTACCTCTGCTAAGTATGCAACAAACGTTCTAAGTTCTAGCATAGATGCTCCCTCACTTGCTATGTGCAACCATGGGCAAGCCACTTAACCTCTTTGGGCTCTTTCCGGAGTTATAAGTTGAATCAATTATTCCTGCAAGCCTGCTTACAGTGCCTTCACGATTGAGAATATGGATGTCCAAATACTGTGTACAGGGCCGCACTGCCTAAGAGGGCTCTTGCCACATCTTTTGGTATGTGATTACACACAGCGCTTAGTAATAGCCCATGTGACTCTGTTTGCCAATTTTTCCTGCATGGGTTTGATCTCCTAAATTAGTGTGATCTTGGGCAACTCAGGAGCCCTCTCTGAGCTTCAGTTTCCTCCTATAAAAATGAAGGAAGTTGGTACTTCTCAGGTGGCCCACCAGTTAGGACTCTGCCCTCCCAACGCAGGGGGACCAGGTTCCATCCTTAGTTGGAGAACTTGATCCCACATGCGGGAACTAAGACCTGAGGCAGCCAAATAAATGACATTTAAAAGTAAATTAATAAAACGAAGGAACTCTTTTGAGGGCTCTTCCAGCACTGACCTAGGAATCTAGGAAAAATCAAAATACTAAAAAAGGTAACACCCGTTACACTCTTAGTTGTACCAAAGGTTTTACGAGCTTCATTATCACTTCATTATTCTTCATAACAGCTCTATGAAATAGACCCTATTATGTGGCCCTATTTTACTGAGGAGGAAACTTCAACTCAGAAAGGCAAAAGTACCTTGTTTAAGGGCTCTAAACTAAGTGATGGAGCCAAGATGTGAACCTTCTTCTGACACCAAACTGCACTTGATCACTCAACCATTCTGTCATCCAACAACGTATTCTGGCCACAGAATCACTTTGCTGTGGCGTTCTCGGCTGGATCAAGGTGCGCTGGGGAAGAGGCATTTGCTGACAGCTCCGGGTTCTGCTGCCTAACGACTTCAAATAAATTCCATGTCTTCTTGGGTTTTACTTTTTCTATGTGTGAAACGAAGGTACTGGACTAAATCAGTGGCCAGACAAGCTCACTTGTGCAGTCTGCTAACACCACAGATTCTCCTGATTTTCAGATGCAGTACGTCAGAGGTGTATTTTTATCGACTCCCCAAAAGATACCTACAGAACCAGTGCTCTAAACGTTCTGCTGGCGTTGATGACCCCGCTTGCGGGCCCCAGTGGAGTCCTGGGAGAGTTGTGGGGCCCAGGCCAAGCGCAGTCTGACTCTGGGGTTCAAGAGCCCCAAATCTTCCCATGCACAACGTCAAAGGGGCCGCGACACGACCTCCCAGACGTGCATGCCTACGTGACGTGAGCCAGGCGCGACCGACCATCCCTTTTCCCTTCGCTCCTGCGCAACCTCGCGGAAGACAACCTCAGCTTGGGAAAGGCGAGGAGGAGGCGGGGATAAAGCGAAGCAGGGGGTTTCGGGCAGGACTTAGCGAGGGCCCTACTTGAATTCGCCCGCCCCTCACACTCACCTGCCCGTAAGGATAGCTGGCCATGGCGACTCTGACGTCACACGTCCGCGAGGGGCGGAGCTTCCAAGCGTCAAACCTGCCTCCTCTTGGGCTTGGGGGCGGGCCCTATTCTGATTGGATGTATGAGACTGTCCATCCTGGACGCATGGGTCGACGGAACTGACGCTCTAGGGCGGAGGTTTGGTGCCTCCTAGAGAGAGGCCAAAGGAGCTAAGGGTCAGGAGACCGATTCCGGAAAACTTAATTGCTGTGCTGGCGCAGCTGTTCCTCCCTTTCTTGCTCTAGAGTAGGTCCCGGGGCTGGTCGGCCTGGGTATTTAGAGAAAAACTTGGGTAGAGTGTTGCAGCGGTGGCCATATTTTAACCTGGCAAAAAGGACGCATGAAAGTGGCGTAGTTGCTGTCCTCAGTCCAGGTTTCCACCAGGGCGAGGCCCAGGCGGTTACCCTGACAACGGGGTACAGAGGCATCCTGGGAAGGACAGAGGCTAGGGCTAGAAGTACTTCGTTCTAACGTCAGGATGCCATATGTCAGTAACTTTGGAGTTGGATCTACGGTATTTGGACAGGAAAATTCCAAGTCATCAGAATGGGAGGGAAATTGGATCGTCTAGGGTCTCTTCGCGGAGAAGGCAATGGCATCCCACTCCAGTACTCTTGCTTGAAAAATCCATGGACGGAGGAGCCTAGTAGGCTGCAGTCCATGGGGTCGCTAGGAGTCGGACACGACTGAGCGACTTCACTTTGACTTTTCACTTTCATGCATTGGAGAAGGAAATGGCAACCCGCTCCAGTGTTCTTCTCTTGAGAATCCCAGGGACAGGGGAGCCTGGTGGGCTGCCATCTATGGGGTCGCACAGAGTCGGACACGACTGAAGCGACTTAGCAGCAGCAGCAGCAGGGTCTCTTGGGGCTTTACTTTAACCACCAGACACATCCACAGCTGAGCCTTGTTTCTACTTTGGCCCAGCCTTTTCATTCGTTCAGGCCCTCCTGGTGGCTTAAAGGGTTGAGAATCTGCCTGCAATGCAGGAGACACGGGTTCGACCCCTGGGTAAGGAAATGTCTACCCATTCCAGTGTTCTTGCCTGGAGAATCCCATGGACAGAGGAGCCTGGTGGGCTACAGTCCTTAGGGTTGCAAAGAGTCCAATATGACTGAGCAACACTTTCTTTCATTTCTTCTGGAGTTATTTCTCCTCTCTTCCCCAGTAGGATACTGGACATCTATCTGCCTGGGGGCTTATCTTTCGGTATCCTATCTTTTTGCTTTTTCATACTGTTCATGGGGTTCTTGAGGCAGAAATACTGAAGTGATTGCCATTCCCTTCTCCAGTCGATCATGTTTTGTCAGAACATTGCACTGTGACCCATCTGTTTTGGATGGCCCTGCATGGTATGGCTCGTAGTTTCATTGAGTTACAAAAGGCTGACTTGTTTCATAAATGGAGAACTAGGTCCAGTGACCTGCCCTAGTTCACTATGGCTTAGGGGCAGAGTGTAGCCTAGAACTGGGGTCAGTGGATGCCCCAGGTTTCATCAGGGAAGTGTTGAGGACTGATCCCCAGTGTAAGTAAAATCCTGGTTATTAAGAGATGTCAACTACAAATTAGCTCTTGCCAAGAGCTTTTGCCAGTGCCTGAACTGCACCAACAAGGGCCCTTGCTTTCTGCCTGTGCTGCGGCAGCTGCTGACCTGCAACACTCCCCAGAGGGAATTCGGGGTGGAGAGGGAGGCACTCTGTGCTCCAGGGAAACTGATGAAACGGGTCTTTAGACAGTTAGATATTTTAAGGAACTGATTTTATGATCCCAATCCTTGCATCTCCTCATATCTAGAAAGGCTCTAAATCCCTTGATGGTGACATCATTTCCTTGTGATTAGCAGAAAACCTTATGTGAAGTAAGCTCACAAGTGCATTGAACTCCCCCTTTACCACAATCTTATGTATTGACCTTCCCCCACTGCCTCTTTGGAGCAGTCTTTCAGAGCTATCTGAGGTGCTCTCTCCTAGGCTGCAGTCCTCATTTTGCCCCCAAATAAAACTTGACTCACAACTCTAAGCATTTTTTTAGTTGACAAAGACCTCACAGTCATGTATTTGCTTCTTTGTGGTTTAGGCTCGCCACTTGTTTGCATGCTTATTTGATTAATTTGTTAGTCCTGTATGGCACAGCTTGTGTCTGATTTTGCTTGCCATTGTATCTCCAGAACCTGTATTTTTAAAAATAATTAATAGTGTTACGAGGTGTTGTCGCTTTTGGCCATCGAGCCGCTGTCACCTGCAAATTGGCACTTGCCGTCTATCTCTACAAAGGATCAAATTATGAGCCATTGTTGCTGCTGACCTTCAACACCCCCTGAAAGGATTTAAACGTGGAGATTTGTAATGAGGCATTCTGTGCTCTGGGGAAAACTGGCAGAATAGGTCTTCAGTTAGTTAGGTATTTTCAGGAGACAATGTTATGAGCCCCATTCTTGCATCGCCTCGTACCTATAAAAGAACTGAAATCCTCCATGGTGACATCTGCCTCTTGTCACTGGCAGACATGTTCTGCAAAATATATGGGCTTGATTACATGTATTCCCCTTTCACCAAAATCACATATATACTGACCTGCCTCCTACCACTTCCGAGCAGTTTCTCAGAAATATCTGAAATGCTTTCTCCCAGACTATTGTCCTCATTTTGCCCCAAATAAAACAACTCACAGCGCTCATGTTTTGCTTTTTTTTTTTCAGTCGACAGCCAGCACTTTCCAAAATCACAGTGCTGATCATGCTCCTAGCCCACTGGAGAACGTACAATGGCTTGTCTTCATCTCCATCTACAAAATAAGGTCCAGCGTGTTCATCGCAGCACACTGGACCCTTCACAGTTTGACCCAGCCTCACCGTTACACCTTATGTCTTTCAGCCCCCGTTTGTCTGCTGTTCTGTACTCCTGTGTTCAGTTCCACCATTCAGCCCCCTTTCTTTGGAATGGGGAATCTTGATTTTACCACTTTCTAACTCTATGACCTCAGGCAAGTCATTTAATTTCTGAGTCTCAGTTTCCTCTGTTGTCAGAAACGAGTATATAAAGAGATCTGAAATAATGAGTTTATGGCACCTATTCATGCCCAGACATGTGTTCAGACAAGACTTGTGTTCAGACCACTCCTTTCACCCAACCAGCAGCCCTCCCAAGTCCAGTCCTTCAAAGGTCAGTTCCAGAGACTTCCCTGGTGGTCCAGTGGTTAAGAATCTACCTTCCGATGCAGGAGACACAGGTTCTATCCCTGGTCGGGAAACTAAGGTTCCCCCATACCTCGTGGGGTAACTGAGGCAGCGTGCGGCGACTACTGAGCCTGCATGCCACAACTAAGACCTGACGCAGTTAATTAAATTAAAAAAAAACAACTCAATTCCAGTCCCATCCTTCATGTAACCCTCCCACATCCCCACCAGCTCCAGAGTTACGCACGCTCTTGCCTGCCTCCCTTTGCACTTGGTACTGTCACTGTGCTGTATCCTAGCCTTCCTGCTTCAGAGTTCTCTTTGATAATTTTCCCCAAACTCATTCCTCCCCCTGAAAATCCACCCGGTCTCTCAGGCCTGAAACCGAGGATCACCCTTGTGCGACCTCTGTTTCTCCACACCCCCTCCCACTTCCATGTGCTGTAGCTCAAAAGTAGACCAAGTTGGCACATTCACCCTCGTCTGAGACACCATCGTCTGTGGCCTGGACCATGACCATAGCTTCCTGATCAGTGTCCCTGCTTTCACTCCTTCCCCCACATTCTGTTTTTCACAGGGCAGCCGGAATGATTGTCTTAAATGCAAATAAGATCATGTCATTCCTGGGCTTAAACTTCTCCAGAGGCTTCCAATAACTCTTACAGGAACATCTGTACTGTACTCATCCTGATAGCATTTCTGGCTCTCGGTAACCAAGACCCTGCCTGTGTCTTCAACCCCTCTTCCCACCACTGTGGTCCTCAGGTCACTCCCAATTGTCCTGGCCTGGTCTCCACCCCTGGAATGTAGAGAGCTCATTCCCACCTCTAGATTTTGGATTAGCAGTTCCTTCTGCCTGGAATGCTCTTCCACTGGCTCGTCACTGGCTAGCTTCTCCTTGCCATCTGGGTCTCAGTTCAAATCTCACTTCTTTGGGTGGTGGGGGTGGGGACATGGACACCAGATCTAAAGTAGCATTGGGGCTTCTCTGGTGGTCCAGTGGTTAAGAATCTGCCTGCCAATGCGGGGGACATGGGTTCGATTCCCCAGTCTGGGAAGATACCACGTGCTGCGGAGAAACTAAGCCCGTGTGCCACAACTGCTGAGCCAGCCCTCCAGAGCCCAGGAGCCACAACTACCGAAGCCCACATGCCTAGAAGCTGTGCTCCGCAACAGAAGCCCCTGCAATGAGAAGCCTGTGCACCCCAACTGGAGAGTAGCCCCCACTCACTGCAACTAGAGAAAGCCCGCGTACAGCAATGAAGACCCAGCACAGCCAATAGATAAGTCTTAAAAAGAGTAACATTGCCCCCCCACACCCATTCTACTCATCTATAATACCACAATGTCTTATTTTTTCATAACACTTGTCACTCCTTGACTTGTCCTCTTTAAAGTTTACATGTATGCTGTAGGATTGTCCTTTTCCTTATTCACACTTCTATCCCTAGTGCCTTGGACGAGTTCAATGTCTATTAATAGTTATCAGTAGTAATAGTATCCTGTAAGGAATGCTTGCTACATGTCAAACTTTGTGCTAAGTACAATATATTGCCTCAATTTTCACCACAATCCTTTGACATACCGTTACCTTTCTATAATGAGGAGCTGAGGCTGAGAGCAGCTAAGTTACTTCCCAACTATCAAAAGGAAATAGATAAGGCAGATTTGAAGCCAGGTCTGCAAACTTAACTCATCGGTACTTAGTAGTTAGTTGGTCTTCTTCGCCTTTGTAAATCACCACTGCCCCCTACATGCACAGTCCAAAACAATTAGTGGAGTCGAACTGCAAAATCTCCCAAAGAAGGAAGGCCTGCAGTCTGGGCTGAAGGTGAAGGGAGCGAGAATAGTGACACCTGGCCTGCAAACTGGGGCAGTGTGAGACACACTCATTTTGTTCCACAAGCATAACAACCTGTTGCACTCCCACCACTTGTCAGGCTGTGTTCTAGGCGCTGAGGATTAAGCTATGAGAATTTCACACCCCAGCTCCCTCTGCCCAGCAAAAGGCTCATAGAAGGATGTTCTTTGGATGTCTGCGCTATCTGGGGGCAAGGGTATCCAAATCATCTCTCAGGCAGTCGGAGACCAGCCAAAGCCAAGTCCAGGGCTGAGCCTCTGCGGACCTGCAGCAGGCCCAGGGGTGTTTATTTTGGAGAGGGCTGGGTAAAATGGAGGTCAGGAGCTTCCAAAGACTGAAAAACAATCAACTCGTTTCCAAAACCTCAGCTACCTGAGGCAGACAGAGGTGGGTGGAGAAGTTCCTGTTTTTGTTTCAGCTTTAGCCAAAGGGGGAGACTTGGATTCCAGCCCTTTTTTGGAGCACAGAGTACTTTCCTGAGTTCATAGGAGCCCCATGATTGACCCATGAGAGGTGAGGCAGAGCTTAGTAATGGAAGGACCATCCATGAAAATATCACCACCCCTAGAGACACATCATTCCCTCTAGGCATCCTGGTTCAACACCAAGCTCCAGTATTGCTTACTGAGAAGGAATACCGATACCCACTTAATTATTATGGAATTAATTCTCTTTGATTCTGACTAGATCCAGTTCTAAAATTTAAATTCCAGTTGCATGCCTTGGAGCAGAGGGTGATTTGTAGCTTTCCACAGAACCAACAGAAAAATGAGAACGGCAGACATGGCAATTTGGCCACACACCCCTTTCATTATGAGATCATATGGAAGCTACATTGATACGTTCTAGTCCCATAAACTATTCAGGACAATGACAAAAAGATTTCATCTCCGAGGGGGTTAATGGACCACATGTGAAGAGTCTAAACAGATTCTGTTAAATTCGGGTGACAATGGAAAATATTATGACAGAAAAGATTTCAGTTCCAGAAGACATCAGATTTGGGGATTTTTCTCTGCAGAATAAATAGGCAGCAGCCTTTTCTCCCTCTCACTCAAATTTGAGAGGGGTTCTCAAATTAAGGATTCCCTGTTATGCAAAGCTGACTCGACACAGCTTCATATGAAACCCTGGCTTCCCATCGTCTCCCTCCCTCCATCACACTCCACATTCCAACCACACTCCCTGTCTCTCATCACTCAGTGTGCTGCCCCCAGTCATCTCTGGACCTTGGCACATGGCGTTCCCTCTGCCTACATCGATCTCTGTCTAGACAGGGTTAGGTCTCTCAGCTCTGTGCTCCCCTGGTGCCTGGTACTGCCTCATCACCCCATGTTACTGTAGCTGTTTAACTCTGTTGTCCCCCCAGACACTCTGTGGGTGTGGCCCTATCTGTCTAGGTTGCCTCTGAATCCCCATAGCCTGATACTGCTCCTGGCACAAAATAGAAAGTGGAAATGGACTCATCAATTGCCAATCCGAATGATCTGTGTGTTGCCTTCAAAACCTGAAATAAATACGCTAAGAAGTGAAGACAGGCAGGAATGTGAGCGAGCTCCCTGAAAGAAGGGGAAGGTGCACACCGCTCCTGCCTTTCCCTAACAGCTTGCCCAGCTCTTGCTGCTGCTGCTGCTAAGTCACTTCAGTCGTGTCTGACTCCATGCAACCCCATAGACAGCAGCCCACCAGGCTCCCCCGTCCCTGGGATCCTCCAGGCAAGAACACTGGAGTGGGTTGCCATTTCCTTCTCCAATGCATGAAAGTGAAAAGTGAAAGTAAAGTCGCTCAGTGGTGTCTGACTCGTAGCGACCCCATGGACTGCAGCCTACCAGGCTCCTCTGTCCATGGGATTTTCCAGGCAAGAGTACTGGAGTGGGTTGCCAGTGCCTTCACCGTACCCAGCTCCTACTTATGAGCAAAATCCATGATTTTTTTTTTTTTTTTTTTTTTTTTTTGCTGACCACAGTAACAGAAGAGACTATAAAATTCAGCTTCCCATCTGGTTCTTCATGGTCCAAGAAAATACAGCAATTTCCAACTCCAGGGAGATAAGCACTCAAATCATGAAGGCTTAAACCTAGCCTGTTGTAGGATCCCCTGAAGAGTAGTATGATTTGACTCGAGGAGAAAAGAGAAGAAAGCATCATTTACTCTGTAAGGATCGATTCCCTGGTGGTCCTCAGAGGGGATGGGTTTGATGTTTCCTCATAGCGGTTTCCCCCCTCTGGCCTTCAAAGCCAACCTGCTCAGTTCAACAGCTGGTCCTTGCTTCTCTTTCTTTCTACTCATGCCAACACGCTTTTTATTGTGAAGCTCATCATCAGTTAGTGCTTCACAGATTGGGTTGAAAAGAAGCTGGCCTTCTGATGGGAGCACTTTAACATCTGTCCTTGTCCACTGTCAAAAACTGGCTGCTACTTCCATGCGAAGAGGATGAGTTTGCTTTTTCATGTTTTATGTTGGAATCAGGGTTAACTGAGAATTGCTGGTGAGAGATCAAATAAGAACTGGCTCCTCCTTTATCTAAAAGTATCATGTGAGACACTTGGCAGCCTCAAGAGTTTGCCTTGTTTCATTTCTCTCGTCACTGGCACACCTTTCTGCTCCCGGCAGGAAAAAAATAGGTCAAAGGTTCTGAAAAGCTCTTGGCATTTGGGGCTCGACAGGGGAAGAGCATTTTCAAAACCGTGCTGGAAATGCCAGCTCTGGAGAGGTTTGACAGCCAGTTTGAAAGCTTCAGGCAGTTTGGATAAGCATCTGGACTTCGGGTACATTTCTCAGCCTGCTTTGTGATCCCTTTGAAGTTTATCCAACTTGAATAAACCGTCCAGAAAGCTGAAGCCAGTAAAAAGGCTTTCTCTGGAAGTCCCCCTGGATGTGCCCTATCGCTTTCTCACAAGGTAGGCATCCCATCAGGATCAAGAGATCTGAAAAGCAGAAAAGGAAGAAGTCTGAGATAGAATGTTTCTATAATATTCATCTTTCTTTTTTTCTTCTTCTTCTGAGCCTTTTTACAAATGGAGAAGGAGGCAGCAGATGGATCACCAGAGTCCCAGTGGACTTGGAGGCCCATGAACTCAGATCTTATTGTGGCGTGCTCGTGATCCCTTTGCACTGATGTAACCTCTTTCTGAAGGCCTAGGGCTAAAGATGTACAGAAAAATCACTCCACGTGCTAGATTAACAAAGAATAACAAAAGGATGCCATGTGGAGTCCAGGAGGGCGGGTGAGAGGGCCCTCCATCGGTACAGGAAGGAATTTTCATGTCATTTCCCGGAGAAGCACTCCCTGCTTCCCTGGGCCCAGGGCTGCCACCTTATCGTTCCTCCTGTTCGCACAGACTTTTCTAATCATGGAATTACTGGAGCGGCAAGAAGAGAGTGTGCTTGCTTGGAAGAGCTGTCAGGCAGATAGATGAATGTACCTTAGCACCAAGTGGTAATTCTCAAGGTGCATCCTGGATGGGGCTTTGGGTCACACCCCAGAGGGTGGGTGGGGGTACCAGACACCCATCTCTTTTAAGGAAGAAAATAGGGAGTGGTCTTTATGAGCTGGAAAGAGGTCTTCAAACTGCTTTTGGTTCATTCATGAGAAGGGGTGAGCAATGCCCTCTCTCTGACTTGGAGAAGTGTGCCATGAAGGATAGAACATGTGGTTCAGAGGACCAAAGGATGACTCAGAAGTATCGGAGAGGAGAGCTGAGCTGGGGACCCTCTCTACAGCAGCATTCCACAGCTTTACTGGTTGACCACAGGCAATGAAGGAGATGCCCCCTTTTGATCCTGGGACCGAATGGTAAGAAGAAGATGACAGAGATGCAGCTGCAGCCCCAGAGAAACCCCAGCGGCACTGAGATTGCAGATAGTTTTATTTCTTTATTTATTGATAAAAAAATATTAATAGCAATTAAAAAAATCCCAAACATTCACAACCCGTCCAGAGTCCTATAAAGTTGGAGCCATTTGTTCCCAATGGAGCCCTTCATCCGATGGAAATGGTGATTTCAGCCGAAAGGTCCCTTCACGTTTTTCACGGGTGGGTACAGTTGCTCCATCGGCATGGCCCCAAAGCAGTCAGAGGGGCTACAGTGGCCGGTCTTGCCTGGCGGGCCCATGGGGCCGGGGGGACCGGGGATGCCAGGAATGCCTTGCTGGCCCATCGGCCCAGTCGCGCCCATCTTGCCATACCCTGGAGGACCCTGGGGACCTAAGGCAGGAAGGAGTCAGAGAAGGGGGATCAGGAAACCCAGGTCATAAGAAAAGAAGAAGTAACAGTCATGGTAAATAATAGCAATACCTTACATCTGATGACTATTTCTCCAGCTACACCATATTTTCATGAAGACTTGATCTGATCCTGACATTAACTGAACAGTGACAATAATACCACTGGCCGATTTTATTCAGAGTTTCCACCTGCCAAGCAGAAGCCAAGTGCTTTCTCTGCATTATTCATTGAATCATTGCAGCGATTCCATGAGAAAGAAACTATTATCTCGTTTTGGAGATGAGGACATGGGCTCAGGGAGGTCACACACCCGCCATGTGGTGAAGCTACATCTCAGAACCAGGCTATCAAACTTCAGTCATTTCTCTCTTAGTCTTGTCCACGTAAAATAGCCAGTAAGATGATGAGCGGGACCTAAGCTTGCATTCCCTGGCCCCACCACATCCGACTCTCTTCCGCTCTGTCACGCTCGGCCACGTGAGGACTTGAGAACAGGCACGGGATGTCCCACCTAACCCTCAACACTCCTGCCCCACCAACACACACACACGTACACACCCATACCCTAGTAGAGTCTCCTGTACTCAGTGTCATTACTATAAATGCTGGTTGATAGGCCTATGGTTATTGGAGACGCTACACAACAAGAACATCAAGAAAGGAGCTCTCAGCTGTTCCAGATTCACAGTCTCCAAGACTGACTTTTCCTACCTGGGGGGCCGGGGAGACCAATTTCTCCTGCAATGCCAACACCAATGTCTCCCTTTTCACCTTTGGTACCAGGCAATCCTGAAACAAAAGAAATAAGATAAGACGTCCCATCCTGGAGTAGAAAAATGATCTACCTGGTCAGATTATTTGAAACACACACATACACGCAAACACTTGATTCACAGACCTCGTGCAATGCTTCTGTACGCCCCCAAGAACCAGGCACGTAACCGGAGGGCAGACCTACCTCTCACCCCGGGCAAGCCCTGCCGTCCTTCTCTGCCAATCTGACCGGGGAGTCCCGGTGATCCCGGGGAGCCCGGCCGGCCTGGGGGACCGTCCTTCCCTGGGGGCCCTGGTCGCCCTGGAGCTGCTGCCATCTCCATGGGAAACTGCATCCTGGAGGTGTAGTAAGCCATCCTCTCTGTAAGAAAGGACAGGGACAGGTCACAGGGCACCCTGGGCACTCAGAACGACAGGCTGCCAGCATAGAGTCCAAGACAGCCTTTCTTCAGAGGGGCGTCAGAGCAAGGAACACACAGGTGGATCTCTTAAATGGTCGCCTGTGCCCTCTCCCCCACATCGCTCCCCACAGTGATCTTCCTGAAGCCCAGATCTGATTCCAGCATCTCTTTTCTCCGGCAGCCTTCATTAGTCCATCACCGGCTTCAGAATAAAGTCCAGACTCCTTGCTTGGCATTCAAGGTCTGCTTCCCAAGCAAGATGCCTAGCCCCCTTCTGGAAGGGTCCATATTTTCCCCAGTCCCTAGCTTATTGATGTTGGATGAACAAATCAACAGGAGAAAGAGCTGAAAATGAAACCACATCAGCCATCTTAAGGCTGCTGCGTGCCCCTCTATTTAGACTCTCTGCAGACTCATTTGGTATCAGTTTTCTTGTCTGTCTCCTCTGCTTCAGTGGGGGCTTGGGGCGGGGGGCAGAAGGGAATCATTTTGTCTCTGAACAGAGCAGGTGAGAGGAAAGGCTGAAGTCTAATTGAACAGATGCCTGTAAGTGGGGGAGCAAGGTAAGTAGGGGGGTGGATACTTTAAGGGAAAGGAGGCTGGGGTGGGGTGGAGAAGCAGCTGGGAAGGGCAAACAGCACCCACTGCTAGCCAGTTCAGCTGCCAATTACCATCAAACATTTTAATGATCTCTTGTCTGATGAACCTCTTGATTTCATCATAATTCACCATGTCTCCCTGAGGAAAGAGAAGAAACCTGCCTCAATCACACTTTCAAGTCTGGGGCTTATCTCTCCTGGGAATAGATTTCATGGGAATAAAGGATGGGGGGTGGCTGCAGAACAAAGGTCCCAGAAGCCTCCCACAGACACTGAAGACAATGTCCTAGCCCCCCTAAAGTGGAAGAAAACATTTTGTGCATCTTCCTAGGGAAAGGGTCTCCCCCCTTCTCCATTCTCCCACACAGTTAAGAACCACCCATATGGGGTCACGCTCTTCTTCTGTAGAGCATCAATAGGAGCTTCTAAAATGGTCTGCGCTCTATCTCGCACACCTGCTCTGTGGGACCAGTGCCCCTGGTGGCCAGCCTCCTCCTTACCATGGAGCCAGGCACCCCGGGCAATCCGGGGCTCCCCGCAGGCCCCGGAGATCCAGGGTGGCCTCTCTCTCCTGCAGGACCCGGTGGCCCCACAGGTCCCATGGAGCCACTCTTGCCAGGCCCGCCAGGCATGCCAGCTCTTCCCTTCTCTCCTGCCTGGCCCTTCTGTCCTGAAGGTCCCGGGTCACCCTACAAGGACAGGAAGTCACACAGTCCAGCATTGCCAAGTGCTGTCAAGTTTATCTTACAGTGTCTCAAGGGTCTGCCCCTGGCTTCAGTGCCACACGCAGCCCCCAGCATCTCCCTCTGGATCACAGCATCTTGACAGGCTGCCCCATGTCTCTGCCCCCAAAGCAGTCCTTTTAAAGGATGGTTTTCATGTTCTTACTCCCTGCTGAGAAATTTCCATGCCTCCCAGTTGCCCTCAGCATAAAGGTTCAATTCCTCGGCCGGGCATTCCAGGCCATCATGATGGGGTCCTGACTATGTCTTCTCCAGCCTCGTTTTCCTGCCCGGGGGCTTCCAGCCACGCCTTGCTGGTTATAGTTCTGACTCAGCCATGTGTCTTCGTCCTCCCTGCCTGGAATGCCTTCCCTCTCCCCAGTGTCCTCCTCCTACTTGGCTGTAAGGTCCCTGTTCTCTGTGCAACCTCCCTGACGCCCCAGGCTGAGTGGATCGCTCCCTCCCTCTGATTCCACAGCACTGCATCTAAAACCCAACAGGCTCCAGTGTAAGTGTGACTGGACTAAGTGGGCACTGGGCCCAAGGCTAGGACAGAGGGCCTGGCAGGTGAGTAAAGCCAAGCAGATGCTCGCAGAATGAATGCATGAATCAATCAAGAGTGAATGAACACGAGGGTTCCATTCTTCCCACCATAGCTAAGAACCTTGGAACAGCCCCACGTGAGAAGTGTTCAGAGACAAGGTTGCTCCAAGTTCCGCCCACTTCTCTTCCCTGCCCACTGGCCTTGCTGTGTCTCCTCTCCATGGCTAAAGTCAGAGCTTCGGGCTGGGCTTCATCAACTCATGAGCTGCTCCTCTCAAACCCAGCCAGTGCCCAACTCACCTTTGGACCTGGGGGTCCATAGAGTCCCTGTTTTCCAGGGGGTCCCTAGAAGAAAGCAGAAGTCAGGGGTGAAGTCTGGGCAGCATCTCCAAACCATCCAGGGGAAACAGATGTCATGAAAGGACCTTCCAAAGTGTTAGGCCCCCAAACCTTGTCCTACTAAGTTCTGTGCGAGAAAGGACGAGAACCTCCCTGCCAAGAGCGTGGACAGCGGGAAGGGAGAATTATGTTTCCAGGACATGGCCTCATATGATTGTGCTAGGTGGGTCCCTTGTCACAGAGAGAGGTGAGAAGTCAGAATGAAAGGGAGGGCCTGACAAGAGCTGGCCCCCAGGAGATGTTTATTGGACTTCATTATTATCATTGGTTTTTTTGGACCAGATATATGGTTTAAAAAAAAGAAGAGTGAAAAACAAGGCTCACTCTCATCCTTCTTCCTAGTCCCCAGCTCCTCTCCTGTAATAACAAGGGCACCAGTTGCCTGTATATCCGTCCAGAGACCGTCTGTACATACAGGGAGCATTTACCGAGTGAATGCAGAGGGGTCAGGGCAAAGCCAGGAGCTAAAAGCAGCATCCCCGAGAGAAAATGAGAAGCCCAGCACAACGGTACCTCTTTGCCAGCTGCGCCATCCATGCCGGGTTCACCCTGGGGAGCAGAGAGCAACGGAGCTTGTGATGAGCCCCAACCCAGCTTGGCATTTCATGCCTCACCTCGCCCACTAGGCGTGGCCAGCCCCCATTCCACCTAGGAACCACAATTCTCCCCACCTCCCCCCGACACTCTAGGCACAGGCTGTGGACACTCAGACCCCATGCCATGCTCCAGCCTGGCCCCAGCCACCCCCCATTGCATTTGCCCTGCTCTTTGCTTGAGATCTTGGCATCTCGCACATTTCCTGGCTCTGAGTGTATGTTCAGTGTTGGCTGAATGAAGGTTGTGAACCTGTGAACCTCTGACCTTGATGAAGTCCCAGAGTTTGGCCAAGGGAGCCTCAGTGTCCACTCCTTCCCCAAGACAGGAGAGGCTGCCCCCTGGGACCTGCTCACTTCTAGTGAAGCACTGGGGAAGAGGAATCTATGCTTGCAAGGCAACTGGCAAACTCATCAGGGGACTCTGGAGGTTCTTAGCCTGTAGGTAGGAGGGACGGAGGACTGATGGGACCTGCCTGCCCAGGGCCCATGGCAGGAATCAGAGGAGTGGGCGGCAAGACTCAAGCCTCTTGGCAGATTGGCTGGAGTCATCCACTCCATTTCAGGGCACCAGCCCCATGGCATTGCTCTTGTCCCCACAGAAGGAAGTCTGCTTGGGTGGAAAGCACCCCAGCCTGAGGGCTAGGAGACCTGGGTCCCTGCCTCAGTCCCCTGGGAGATTTTTCATCCCTGAGCCTGGCAGTCAGTTCCACCTGATGTGGTCCACCTGATGTGGTCCACCTGTTTGGAACCTCTGAAAGAGGGAGTATCGCAGAGTGGCTCTGGACCCAAGTTCTGGAGTCAGGCAGCCTCTTAATACTTTATAGCTGTTGTGACTCTGGGCAACCTACTCAACCTTGCTGAGCCTTGGTTCCTTCGTCTGTAAAACAGGGACAATCAGACCTATTAAATAGGGTTGCAGTACAGACTGAACGACAACATGTCAGGCATGTAGGTCACCATCGAGCCCAGTGTCAGGGACCAGTGTATCACAGCTCTGGATATACACGCTAACTGGCACTGAGGAGTGGTTTCAGAGTTGCTGGGAGAGCTCTAGCAATAACACTGCGTTTGGGTGCCTGACGTTTACAGGTTTTCTATGCGACCAACCAGCTCCCCTGGGGAGGGGACAGGGTGGAACAGGGAGCAGTTTCCCCTTCCGACACCTCTAGGAGGGATGTGCACGTGAGTGCTAGGTCAGAGGCAGCCGTCTGCTGCGTGGCTGGCCCAGTGCTGGCTTGTACAGCTTGTCCTTTATTCCAAATAGGATGCGATCCTCGGGCACAAGCTCCAAGCTGCCATCGTGGTGCTGAACACCCCTCCTTCCCCAGAGACCTCCGAAGTGGAGGACTGTGTGCAACTGACAAGGTTCACTGGCCCTTTCCCCCGGGGCTGAGCCCTAAGAGGTGGGGTCTTACCGGGGGACCAGGGTGTCCAGGGGGGCCAGGTTGGCCTGGAAGACCTAAAAGGCCCCTTTCTCCAGTGGCTCCACGGTCTCCTTTCGGGCCCTAGAGAAAAAGATGGAGATGGTGGGAGGGAAGAGTGAACCCCACAGAGCCAGAGGCAGACACTGAGCACAAGGGACCCTGTCCCCAATTCCAAGGCCCCAGCAGGGGAGGTGGCGCTGCCTGAACTTGGGGAAGGACCCCGGGGTAGCCTCCGGGCTTCTCCGGAGGTCTTCACCCCAAGCCAGTTAGGGAGATTGACTGGAGGCAGGAGAGGCTTACAAGAAGAAAGGAGGGGGGACGGGGACATGCGGGGACAAACACCGGGGAGGGAGGGACGCAAGGAGGAGCACGGCACTCACCACTGCAGAGATCCCAGCTGGGCCTGGCTGGCCTGGAGGCCCCGGAGGCCCCTAAAGGGAGACAAAGTCAGTGGATTGGACAGAGACTCCGGTAACGAGGCCCCGGGAGGTGGCGAGGGACCAACCGCAGGAACAAGCCCTGAACTTGGTTACGGCAGCTCCATTCTCTTCCCTGGGCCTTTCTTCCATCTACTCTTGCATTTGATCTGTGCCTGGGGATCCCTGGGCACACAGGATGCTCACACCTGCGGCTTGCTGAGTGGTACAGCTGGGGCCTGCACAGAGGGAATGATCTGGGAGCCAGAGCCAAGCGCAAGGGTGTGAAGTACATGGCACCTGGGCCTGGATGTCTTCTGAGGACCCCCAACAGCCCCCACCCTGCCGCCTTCCTTCTGTTGTGTGGGGGGAGCAGAGACCAGGAGCTTGTCTCTGTGCGGAGGCAGGTGAGGCAGAGGGCCTCAGCTCCAACCCCAACATCCTCGCAGATAAGCCCCAAGCTCCCTGGTCTCCTGCCGCTCACCCATCACTGGGGGGTGACGAACCTCAACTGCACAGGAGGGCTCCCACCTGCCCCATCTCTCCACATCCCGCCCTGGAGGCCCAGCTCACACGTCACCTCCCTGGTCAGAGCGACACTTCCTCTGAACCAACGGGGGCACACGGGTCTCTCTCGGAGCACCTTCCTCTGTACTCACAGATGGAATGTTCTGGAGGCACGGGCTCTGTTCTACTCATCTGAAGCCTCCCAGGGCAGGAGTGGCCAGCCCTCAGCAGGGGGCTGAGCTGGATGGACGGAGGTGGGAAGAGGAGCCCTGCACACCCCAGCCCCCTAGTGAGTCTCCACAATTCAGAGTGTGTGACTCTTTCTTTCATCTCTGATGTGGAACCGGGGCAGACAGGGCTAGACCTGGGGTCCCCAATGCAAGGTATGTGGATCCCCTGAGAGCCATAAAAACAGTAATGAGGCCCCAAGAGTTCTTGTTGTGGGGTCCTGATCTATTTTTAACATTTCCAAAAGCCTTCTGGAAAGCGGACGGCTAGTATATTCCCTTCTCTCTGGAACCCCACCAGCTCAGAGCCGTCACACTGATCAAAGGCACCCATTGGCAGACATCTGCGTTACAGATGCATCAAGGAGAAGGGAAAGCCATTATTTCATAAACCTCCTCTCCAAGTCACCCTTTGTCAGTAAACACACCACCCACTCACCCGGCTGCCCGAGCCAAACAGGAGTCATCCTCGATCCCTCTCCTGCCGCCTCCTGCCCCTTTGCCATCTGGGTCATTAGCAAGTCCTCTACCTCCAAACACTTGCGGGATGGGTCCACTGCCACCCGCTCCACCGCTACCCCCCGTCCACTGACATCTCTGCTTCCACTTGCATGTCCTCCCCCTCCTGCCCTGAGGTCTTCCACCATCTGCACCACAACCTCTCCCAGCTCAGCCTTCCCATCTCCACTCACGCCCTCCTCAAACTCCACTCCCCCGTGCCCTGCCTGTCTCAGGCTCTCTGCAGCAGCTACACCCCTGCCTGGACACTCCTCCCCCAATCGGCTCAATAGCTGGCTCCTGCATGTTATTTGGGCCCCTGCTCAAAGACCACTTCTTCAGGGAAGTCGCCTCCCGGCCCTCCCCAGGACATCACATCACCACCTGGTCCCTCTGCACCCATCAACATGTTGTGCCCGTGTGGAAGTTCTGGGATCGGGGGACCTTTCTACCTTACTCACTGCCATAGCCCAGGGCTTGGAACAGTGCCTGGCATGGAGCAGGTGTTCAATAATTATTTGTTGAATAACCAAATGATGTTTGTTTGATAAGCAAACTCGAATGTGCCCAGAAAATACGAAAATGGCACAGAGCCGGGGAACTGCTGGACGGGGTGAGCCCAGAGCCCCTTCTGGTTCTGTGTGGCTGGTGCTGCTCCTGCAGTCAGTTCTTTCAAGTCATCATCAGCTTGCCCACCACCACCGCCACCCAGCCCAATGCAATCCAAACTTTTAGAGAGACAGAGACTAAAACAGGTCAACTCACAACATGGCCAGGGGGGCCGGGTCTTCCCTGGGGTCCCATGGCACCAGGCTCACCCTGCAGGAGCCAGAAAGAGGAAGAAATGACACAGATACAGACTCAGACACATGGGCTGTTAGGCAGGAGAGGGTGGAGCAGAGCAGATGGGACACACCAACGGCCAGAGGAACCACGCTGAGCCCTGGCCTCTAGGTCTAAGCCCTAGGGGACCAGCCCTACCCGTGAGTATGGTTGGAGGGGGAAGCAGAGACCAGGCCTTTGTAGGTTAGCAGCCCATAGGGGCAGGAGCCAGTTATAAGCCTTTAGAGGGGAAGGTCAAGATGTGCAGAGTTGGGGAAAACCTCCCCCAGAAGGCCAAGCAGAGGAGGCGGCCACCTTGCCAGGGAGGAGGGAGGAAGGGGCAGCATTCAGGACTCAGCAGAACCCAGGGCTGTCTAAAGGCAGCATGCATAGACCCCGGGCCCTTACCTCTGCTCCGGGCCGGCCACTGCTGCCCGGGGGGCCTGGCTTTCCACAGTCGCCCTGGAGGAGAGAGGGGCATCTGGGGCTCACCAGTTTGCCACTTGGCTCTGCTGCCCCAACTGATCCCACATCAGAGGGATCCTGCCACATGCCGGTGGCCCCCTGATGCCCTTAGGCTGGCAGATGGCAAAGCCCTGACCCAGTCTGCCAGGCACCGGCGGCCTCAGAAGGCCTGGATGCTGGAATGGCATCTCAGTCAAGGGTCAGGTGGCCTGTCCACTCCAGCTAGGCTGACCCATCTGCCCGGGGTCGAGCCTTGAGAAGAGCTGAGAAAACCTGATGGGCAGAAGTCACCAGGTCCTTACCTTCAGTCCTGGGAGGCCAGGATGGCCGGGTTTTCCCTTGAAGCCCTGGAAGACAAAGCAGGAGCTGCCACGTCCCTCGGCTCAAACAGAGGCCACTTCTCACTCTTCCCTCCCCAGGTCAAACAAGTCAAACCCACCCAAAGTCGTAACTCAGTCCCCAGGGTACATAGATGCAAGCTGCCCCACCCACCAAGGCACCTACCCAGCTTTGGAACCTCTCAGTTCCCAGCCCCTCCCCGCAGCTCAGCTTACCGGGGGTCCCATGAGTCCGGGAGGGCCAGCAGGACCGGGGTCCCCCTAGGGAAAGAGACCAGGGGCACAGAGACAGGAGCTTTGTCCAGCTTGTGCCCACTCATTCACCACTGTCTCCGCCTTTCTTCAGCCCCTCCCCCAGCTCTCCCAGGATGGAGGGTCTGACTTGGCTGTGCATCCTGAGTGAATCCTGGCCCTTCTCTGAACCTGTTTTCCTTCTTTTGGGTACAGAAGGCAGTTGACCTTGATGTTCTGCCCTTTGCCATGGCCCCCTCCTTTTCAGATACCCCAGTAAAACCAGGCACAAGGAGCCAGGGCTGCTCAGGTCCCTCCATGTGTGCAGCCTGTTCTTTCTGATGCCCAGCCTAGTTTCTTAGTTGATTGAGCTTCTGGGTGTAAATTTACTGCCTTCACGGCCTGCCAGCACATCCAACCTGGTTAAGGCCAACCGGAAGAATGGAGAAACGAGGGGGCTCTGGGGCCTTCAGAGAAGTGGGGTGCAGTGAGATGCAGACTGAGGGAAGGTGGGGGCACCTCCTGAAAGCGGTGTGGGGGATGAGATTCAACTCCCTTCATCAGGGTTCCCTTGGCCTTGGCTTTTGGGGAAGGAAGGAGAAGGAAAAGGGTGCCCTCCTGGGCCCACGTCTTACCCTCAAGCCAGGTTTGCCATCCTTCCCATCCAGACCATCCAGACCGGCAGGGCCCTGGAAACGAGGAAAAGGCACTTCTGCATGTTGCTCTGGAGCCCTCGGAGGCGGGAGCCTGACCAGCCCTGCCACCCTCTCCACCCCATCCACCCCTCATCCCACTCCCGCCCCTAAACACACACACATACACACCCACACATACACACCCACACCCCATCTGTCAGGCTATGACACACTCACCTGAATCCCGGGAGATCCTGGTGGTCCAGGGGGACCAGGCAGACCTGATGGGCCTCGAATCCCTTCACTGCCCTGGAAACGAGCCCCCCAACAAAGTCAGCAGGACCTTGTCCCTCTCCCTCCCCTGGACACACCAGCATGAGAAGGGACCCTGGGCCACAGGGGCTGGTGGCTACTGGAAGTCAGGACAGCTGGCTTCAAATCCCAGTTCGGTTCTGGTCTAACTGGCTGTATCCCACATATCACTTGCCCAAGATCTACAGAGCATCCCCTTTCTGCACTGCTCCACGAGGAAGGGACAGAGCCTGCTCAGTCCAGCACCTTCCCCAGAGCTGACCGACTGGCCTGCCAGGTGCTCGGTAATGCAGGCTGGGCCTCTGGTCCCCCAGATGGAACAAGGGTGGCTCCTGTCCCCGAGGAGCTCAGAGTCCAGTGAGGATCACAGACCCACGACAACGAAGGGCAGTGTAACAGTCCCTGTGCTCTGGGAGTCAGGGGCCCTGGGCGTTCCGAGGGGAACTGGGCGTCCAGAAGAGGGCGCAGCTCACTCTGCTGGGGAGGGGCAGGGTTGGGGGGTGGTCGGCGGTCAGGTAAAGTGTCACAGAGGAGTCCGCAGACACTGGGCTCTGAAGGGTGGCTGGGATTTGGGCAGTTGGAGAAGGGGGAAAGGGTGTGCCACTGGGGACTTCAGAGAAGGATAAAGATTTGGAGGGGGTGACATGCCTGGTCTAGCCTGTATGATGGCAGGGGTGGGGAGGAGGCTGGAAGAGTTAGATTGGGGGAGGACACTGAACTCTATACTAGACTTTATCAAATGGACTGCTGCTGCTGCTAAGTCGCTTCAGTCGTGTCCGACTCTGTGCGACCCCATAGATGGCAGCCCACCAGGCTCCCCCCGTCCCTGGGATTTCCCCAGGCAAGAACACTGGTGTGGGTTGCCATTTCCTTCTCCAATGCATGAGAGTGAAAAGTGAAAGTGAAGTCGCTCAGTCGTGTCTGACTCTTAGCGACCTCATGGACTGCAGCCTACCAGGCTCCTCCGTCTATGGGATTTGCCAGGCAGGAGTACTGGAGTGAGGTGCCATTGCCTTCTCTGTCAAATGGACTAGTGGCTTTCAAACTATTTCTCAGAGCCTGGGGGCTCCTGGAGGACTCTGGAGGGGCTGGGGGCACAAAGTGGAGACCCAGGGGTGGGACTCCAGAGCCCCACCCCTTGCTTAGCCAGAGAAGCTCCACTTGCATATTTGTTTGTTTATTAAGATTTTTTTTAATATGGACCATTTTTAAAGTCTTTATTGAATTTGTTACCATATTGCTTCTGCTTTATTTTTTTGGTTTTTTGGGGCCCAAGGCACCTGGGATCTTAGCTCTGCCACCAGGAATCGAACCCACACCCCCTGCATCAGAAGGCGAAGTCTTAACCATTGGACTGCCGGGCAAGTCTGCTTTATAGATTGAGCATTCACACGAGATTCTGTGGAAAAGCCTTGTGATGGTGGTTTAGTCGCTAAGTCGTGTCCAACTCTTGTGACCCCCATGGACTGTAGCCTGCCAGGCTCCTCTGTCCATGAGATTCTCCAGGCAACAGTACTGGAGAAGGCTGCCGTTTCCTTCTCCGGGGGATCTTTCCCACCCAGGAATCGAACGCAGGCCTCCTGCATTGAAGGCAGATTCTTTATCCACTGAGCTATGAGGGGAAAGCCTTGGGAACTACAAAATGAAGCCTGAAAAACGCCGCTACAGGCACGGGGGCGCCACTGACAGTTCAGAGCGGGGGAAAAGGTGGGGAGAATGTGTGAATTAGAATGTTTATCGGAGAAGGGAGGGCGAGGCAGGCAGCTTAGTAGGGCAGGTGGCAGCATTTCCCCAGGGGCAAGAGGCTGGCTGCCCTGGAGCAGTCAGTGGCTGCGGGGCTCGCCAAGGGGAAGGGCTCCAGACAGAGACCCCGTGGGAGGGGTCAGGGGGAGACAGCTTCGGGTGGTACTGCAATGCCACCAGCTACCAGGAGGGGTCAGCACAACCCCAGGAAATGGCGGCCCCGCAGGGAGTCAAGCTGGAGAACCGCTGCCCAGAAGTTTGGGAGTAGGCAATGACTGGCCTAAGTAGAGTAGGCAGCCCTGGATACAGAGCCAGCACGGAAGACTCTGGCAGGGGCTGCCACCCAGGTAAAGGGAGATGGCACCCGCCACTGCCTCAATCATGGCTGATCGGGGAGGCAGCAAAGGGTGTGGGGGTTCTCCTGAGTGGGGTTGGGGATGGGGGGACAAATCTTAGCTCTTTTGCTATCTTGCTGTGTGTCCTGGAATGCCACCAGCATTCCAGGGCCTTCCAGCATTCTCTGGGTCTCATTTCTTCACCTGAACCTAGACCAAGGTGGCCCCTTCTAGGAGTCCTTTCCCACTTTCAGAGGAAAGAGGCTCCCCATGAGGCTACAGACCTCCTGCCCCTCCCTCTGGGCCGTGATCCTCCCACTCCAAGCTCACAGGTCAGACTACGGGCCTCCTGACACCTGACACTGCCCGCCTGTCACATCTGGAGAAGCCCAGAGGGCGGGCTGAGTCAGGGATGTCAGCCTCCAGACCAAAGCAGCGGTGGTTTAGATGCTAAGTTGTGTCCGATTCTTGCAACCCCATGGACTGCAGCCTGCCAGGCTCCTCTGTCCATGGGATTCTCCATGGCAAGAATACTGGAGTGGGTTGCCATTTCCTTCACCAGAGGATCTTCCCAACCCGGGGATCAAACCCGAGTCTCCTGCATTGCAGGCAGGTTCTTTACCCACTTAGCTACGAGCGAAGCCCTAAAGACCAGAACCAAAAGCAGAGCTAGTCCCAAAGCCAAACCCAGGGATGGCCAGTGTGGGCGCTTCCCAACTGCTGCTCCTTCCCACCCTTGTCACCAGGTCACAGGCCATGCCTGCCCTCTTTGGCCCTTGGGGACACCCTGAGCCTGGCTCCCCAGGAGGCCCATTCCCCTTTCCTGCTGTTGTCAGACCCAGAAGGCAAACGCCCAGAGCTCCTCTAGCTGCTAAACGGGGGGTTCCCAGTCTTGGATGTGCTTCTCTCAACTCCTTGCCCTGTCCTGGAGGAGCTGCAAGCTGGCCCGGGCCACCTTGTCACATTCTAGTGGGCCACCTCTCACTACACCCCTCTGCCTTTTCCCCAGCCACCCTCTCCTACTGGGGGAGGTGCAGAGCTTGGTGGCACCGAGGCCAGGAGGCATCCTGGACCCAGCGCTGGTGGCCCACTGGTCTGCCCCGGCCCTGTTGCCCTACAGAAGTTGCTGGGCCCATTCTCGAGTCTCTTTGCCCATCCTTGCTATAACTGAGTCAGTCCTTGAATTTCTGAAGGCCTGATACTAGGTGTGTGGAGGGGGTGGGGGTGGGAGGGGGCAGACAGGGGCTAGGAGCTGCATGGCTCAGATCTGTGAGTGTGGCCAACTTGGGGGTGCTGCTCACCTTCTCCGCTGGGGGGCCGGGTGGGCCAGGTGCTCCAGCTTTGCCTGGGAATCCAGGGGGACCCTAAACCAACAAAGGAGCAGGCAGGGATGAACGTGGGGCTGGAAAAGAGCTCCACTTCCTTCTTCCTCTTGGGTGTCCTTTGCGTTGTGTTAACATGATGCGTTTTTTTTGACTTCCGGGCTGCTGGGCTGCTGGGGCCCACCCAGGAGGCCTTGCTCTCCGGGTCTCTGTTCCTGGAATCCGGCCTGACCACCCAGGCCGTTCCTCCTCCCGGGCCTTCCTCCCTCCCCTCCCCAGGCCCACCCTCATGCGGCCTGGCCTCAGCAGGCCTGCCCGACAGACTGGGAGCATCCCGACAGAGCTGGCTTTGTGTCTGCACTCACCGGGGGGCCTGGAAAGCCGGGTTGCCCTTGGAATCCCTAGGGGAAGAAAGCAAGGGGCAGTGTGCTGCGCCACCCTCTCTCCAGCCTGGCTGCCCAGGTGGAAAGAGTGACACAGTGAGGCTGCTTCGAGTCATGGGGCCTTGCCCTCCACTCTGCCCCCGAAGGCTGGCAGGTGAGGCTCTGGGCAGAAGGTGAGGTTACAGCTCAAGGATGGTGGAGGCTGGGAGGCTACAGCTGGTCCCCACTCCCATACATAAGAGTGACCACCAGGGAGAGGCCCCCTTCCCTGCCTCCCCCCAGTCCTTCACAGTGGTCAGAACAACCAGCTAGGTCCCTGTCACCACTCACCTGGTCTCCTTTCTCACCCGAGCTTCCTTGGGGTCCTCGCTCTCCTCGGGGACCCTGTCACCACAGAGAACAATGCATCTGGAACCCCCAGATGCAACCCCCCATGCAACTGTCCTGTCCCCCAGACTCCAAGGCAGGATCAGGGATTCTCATGTCCACATCTCCCTGTCCCCTTCCTCACTCACCGCTGGGCCTGGGGGGCCTGGGAGGCCTTCAGATCCTGGTGGGCCCTGGTGGCACAAAGGAGCAGAATCAGTCCCTCTGGCTGGGGGAGGGGGGAGATCAGGGCTTAGGGCAGGGGATGGGCTCAGAGCAGAGGCAGGGATGTGGCGGAGGCACTTCCAGGCTGCAGGACTCCTCTCCCTGGTGTTTGGCCGCCCTTTCCCTTGCCTGAGCTACTGAACCAGCCTCTTAACTAGTTCCGCCACTTCTGAGTTCACTCTAAGTGCCAGCTCCTCTTCTTCAACACAGCTCTGATTATAACACCCTCTTGCTCCAACACCCTCCATGGCTCCCCTCCGCCAACCGAATGCTGAGTTTTGAGGCACCCTGTGATCTGATACCAACCACCCTTTCCTGCTTCACTTCCCTCTCCTTTTCTTATCTTCTGCCTGGTTTGGTCCGACAGCTGTTCCCTGAATACCATACATTCACACCACTGACTGTCCCCTCTACCTAGAATGTCTGCCATCCCTTATCCTTTCCAGGTCTCTTGAAACCTTATCAAACCATCGATGGCACCAATCTGTTCCAGGGGTGCCCCCACCCATGGCCTCTCCCTCTGGGATTCCCCAGCATGGACAACCAAATGTCCTTCCCCACCCTCGACCCTGAAGCTCCATTCAAGGCTCAGCTCCAATGCCACCCCCTTAGAGAGGCCTCCCTAACCCTCTGTCTACAGCATCCTGTTCATGGCTCCAGCTTGATTTTTTCCACCAGTCCCATCTCTCCTAATTTATGTGTATCTGTTTATTCATCTGTTATCTGCTTGTCCCACTGGAACTTATCTCCCTGAAGGCCAGGGGCCCAACTGCCTGTTTTATCCATCAAGGCATCTTCAGAACAGAGCCTGGCACCTAGAAGGCCCCTGAGAAAGATGTGCTATTGAATAAAGGCACAACCGGGGTTTACAGCATCCTACCTGGCCTCACCAGCGGCTGTGGGTGGGCGGCATGAGAGATGGGGAAGGGAAGACAAAGGTTTGGGGAGGCTGAAAACAAACAGGGATGGGTTCAAGTCCAGCCTCCACCCTAATTCACTAACTAGCTGCAGGACCCGGGGTGAGCCCAGTCACCGGAGGCTCCCACTGATGACCTGAGCTCAGGGTGGGTCTGGCACACTGGCTGTGCCACCATTGGGTCTGGGTGGCCTGAGACAGGCTTGGAGGCAGCGGGGTCCAGAGCATCGGGCTGGCTCTCCAGCTTGTGGGCGTGGGGTGGGAGGAGGTCCCCTCTTCCAGGCAGCCCCTCCAAGCCATCTCTACTAAACCCGGCGGATCCTCCTCGCAGCTGCCGCCCCCGCAGCAACCAGCCGGCAGCGCCGACTGCTTGAGACGCAGCTGGAGGATTCAGGGGGTTGGGAAGCTGGGGTCACGTCTCGCGTTCACGGGGCAGCTGGGAAGCTCTCCAGGCAGCGGCAGCGGAGGAAGAGGTGGGCGGGCAGGGACCAGCCATTTGAAGCCCTTCCTCCCGCCCCCGCGCGGGAGCAGCACTCAGGCACTCACCGATTCTCCCTTCTCTCCCGGGGAACCCGCGTAGCCTCGCTCCCCCTTGATGCCCTGACAGGCAGCAAAGAGAGAGGGAATTAGCCCCGCGGCCTGCCTGGCGCGGCGCGATGAGAGGGGTGGAGACTGCAGCTGGCACCCAGACTGGCACTTGGGCTCAGATGGCGCCCAGGAAGAGGCTGGGAACCAGTGGGGTGGGGTGCTCTCTGAGCGGGAGTGCGGCTCCGAGTCTCCCACCACCATTCGGTGGAAAGGAGAAGGGTAGTCATGTCTACCGAACTCGGGCCTCCGCGGGGTCTCCCCAACTTTCCCTCCCCCTCCCCACCAGACAGCCTTCAGTCCTCTCCCTGGGAGGCTCCGGCTGCTCTGAGCCTCTGGCCCCTAATGTGTAGCGACTGCTGTGGGCTCCCCTCAAAGCAGAGAGGTGGGCCAAGTCCCACTCCCAAGGGGGCTTATATGGCTGGGGGAGGGGAGGGGAGGTTGGTCTCTGAATGGACAGCCTGGCAGAAAACACCAGCTGAAATGCTTATAAAGGAGGAAGCCCACTGAGGCTGCTCAAGCCTGGTCCTGTTCTGACCACCACCCCTGGGCACCGGGACCCCCCCCCACCCCGCCTCCCCGGCACCCCCCACCCCATCCCCGACCTGGGCCTGCTTACTCACAGGCAGTCCTGGGGGGCCCATGGCACCTGGGTAGCCAGGTTGCCCTGGAGGACCCTGCAAAGAAAGGGAGACGTGATGGGCCAGCCCTTCAATGTTTCTGTCACCCTCCCTGGGTAAGAGGGTGGCCAAGGCCAGCCGGCCTGCAGCTGCCCCTCAGCAGGTGCCAGTCCACCCCGGGGACAGCCACCAGTCCACCCTCCAGGACAGCCACCACCTCAGGCCGTGTCCCCTAGGCCAGCTTCCCTCAGTGGAGACCACCACCAGAGGCCTGGACCTTGGGGGGCCGAGCCAAAGGAGGAGACCCCCCAGGCGGGGGATGATGAGGACCGTGGTTGGGGAGTGAAAGGGGCAGGCCAAACGCTGCAGGAAGAGGGAGCGAGGAAGCCCCCGGGGATGGGGGTGTCTGCCCCTAACAGGAGTGAGGGCACCTGGAGATCAGCTTCCTTGGATCCTGAGGGCTTGTGAAGATCCCAGTGCTGAGGGAATCAGGGCTGAGGGGCAAAGAGTTTCACCTCCCGTCTTCCACTTGACAACCATCCCAGGGGGCCCAACCCATCTCCCCAGGGCTCTTCATGTATCACCACCCCCTGCCACCCCCTCTTACCGGCTCCCCCTTCTCTCCTGTCAGGCCCCTGAGGCCTCGCTCTCCTTGAAGACCCTTGGAGAGAAAAATCATGAGAAACTGCAGAGGAGGGCAGCCCCCACCCAGCCCCTGCCTCCTCCCCACGGCCTCGCAGCCCTCTGTTCCCATTCTAGGCAAAGGTGGGGGGGGGTGGCTGCTGGTGGCCCCCAGAGTGTCCCCGGGAAAGTGACCATAGGGGGTGGACCCAAAAGGGCAACACTGTCAGAGGTATAAATTCCCACATACGGGTGCCTCTCAGGAGCGAGGGCCCCCACGATGGGCCACCAGAGAGATACACTGCCCAGGTGGCTGACTGTCACTGGTGGGCCCTACTGTGACCACTGTCTGGGGCGCACCTTTAGGAGAGTGACACATGTGCTCCCTCCGAGGGGCAACTGTCAGCAGAGGTGTCCCTAGAGTGCTCCCCACCAAGATGTATTACCCGATGCCCGACACTTACCTGTCCAAGCCCCCCACCCCCACCCCAGGCAAAAATCAACTTCCTTTAGGGATGCTGGGGAAGGACTCAAGAAGGCTCCCTCCAGAGCAGTCCCTGTCTCTTTGGGGATATCTGTTGCAAAGTAGAGTCTCCATCCCTCATCCTCAACCTGGACTTCATAGATGCAACACACACCGTTAAGGGGCCGTGTCTGCCCCTTCTCCCTCATGCCTTCCAGAGACGCGGTGCCCAAACCTTTCCACGACACAAGACAGATGGCTAGACGGACAGATGGCCCCTCCACCCAAGCAAGCAGAAACAGACAAGGTCCGGCCAGGATGAGGACGTGGGGACAGATGGAGCTGTGACAAGGAGGGGCCCTGCTCCCTGAGCCGCCATCACCAGCCCTGGGAGGAGAGGAGCCGACCCCGGGAACATGAAGTCCCACAAAACAGGAGGTTAGTTTCCATGACCCAGGAGGGAGCAACAGTGAGGATGAGAATGACTTAAACGTACTTGTGATGATGACGAAGGCAGAGCAATTAACGACACCGGGCAGAAGGAGGTGGCCAAGACACTGGGCAGGAGGGGCAGGGCCCCGTGACCCCCGGAAACCCTACTGCTGGCACCACATGCCCAGCCTCAGAGCAGACTTGGCCTGGAGCCAAAGAAGAAGAAGGGAAGAGGAGGAAGCTTCCCCTAGGATGATGGGAAAGGTTGCAAGCGTGGCCGCCTTGAAATCCCCGGGGCGCCTCTGGACCAGCCCCGCCAAGCAGCAGGGCAGCGAACCCGCGCCAGCCTGCAGTGTGAAGCCCTAAAGCTTTGGCATCTCTGCCGGGCTCTGTGCCAGGCACCTGGCAGGGCCCCAAGAACTACTTTCAGCAAATCTTCAGTCAACACCAAAGGTGGGAGAAGCAGGAGGCAGAGTGAGAAGGGAGGGAATAAAGAGGCCCCTAGAGGCACCAGCTTAAAATAAGAAGGTAAAATAGCTCCGGAGGATTTAGGGGGGAGTGATGTGTGATTGTGGGAGAGAAAAAAGGGAAACGGAAGGGGGGGAGAAGACAGACGATGAGAGAAAGAGAGAGAGCAGGAGAAGAGGGAGAAGGGAAAAATGGAAAGAGAGTCAGAGACTGGGAGGCTGTCCAAGCTGCTGGGACCTCAGGGAACCTGTGTCGTTAGCTACCGAGCCTGCGGGGGTATGACGACGACGACACACACACGCACACACACGGGGGAGGGAGGCCAGGGCATGGCAGGAAGGGAGACGAGCAAGAGCCACAGAGACCTGGCTGGCAGGGGAGGGGAGGTCGAGCAGCGCTAGGTTCTTACAGGCAATCCGGGGGAGCCAACAGCACCAGGAAAACCTGGGGGGCCCTGGTGGGAGAAACAGGCAGGTCACATCTCACAAGCACAGTAACCCTGGGTCACGATCTGGGGCTGAGGGCTCACGGGGAAAGGAAGTCACGGGGGTATTATCAAGGCAGCTAGAAAAGAGACTCATCCCGGGTCTTGGCCCAGAAGCCACCTGCTCCTCGCCTCGGCTCCAGGAAGAATGAATGGCTCTGTTGACGGCGGAGACGCGCAACAGCCCCGCAGTCAGACCACCGGCCCACGTCTTCCCACATCCAGGTGAACCCCAGTGCCAGAGTGGAAGCCTATGGTGCCTGTTACCTGTTACCTGACCTCCACGGGCCCCTGGGTCGGGGCTCCCTGGTTCTAAGATGGCTCCCACCAGCCAATTTTTTTTTTTTTTTTTCCTCCAAAGGAAGCGTTTTCAGTTCTTCCAGGTTTTCCTAGTCACTTCTACGTCCCTGCCATGTCAACACCAGGGGAGACGCTCCTAGGCTGGCCTCTGCAGGCTTGTCCTAGAGACTGGCCCTACAGAGCCATGGAGGGTGGCTCCATCTTAGCTTCTGGCCCCTGCCTGCAGGTTGCCACACGCTTTCCTGGCAATCCAGACCGTGAGCCGTCGTGCAGAACACAGCAGGGATGGGGGTGGGGGGAGTGGGAAACACGGATATGCCCCGAGGCCTCCTCTAAGCAGGACCACAGGCACAACGGGGCGGAGCGGGCCAGCTCTGGGGGATTCGGAGGTGGGAGACCACAGTCCCCACAGATGCTGTGATGAGGGAAAGGCAGAAGACGTTCCCCTTTCTGTCCTGCCCAGCTTCCTGGGACAAGGCAGCAGAATGGTGTCTGGGTTTTACGTCTCCTTTGAGAGCCTCTCAAGCAGCCCAGAAGACCACGGATACTCACAATAGGGCCTGGAGGACCCGGGGAGCCCCTCATACCAGGTGGACCCTGCGAAGGAAGCCACGGGAAATAAATGAACAGGCTCAGAGCTCGCAGCGCCCCGGGGGGGTCTCCACAGCCCTCCCCCGCAGCCTGCCACAGAGTCAAGAGGCAGCTGCTATCAGCGCTGGTTGGTAAAGCCTTCATTCGGTCCGTTCAATCATCCAGCAAACATTTATCTAGCAACCGTTAAGTACTGAGCACCAACCCAGGTGCTGAAGACACAACAGTAATCAGGAAGTTAAAATCCCTGCCTGTGGCCGTTACGTTCTGGGAAGAGGTGGACAGGAAAGAATCGAACAGGGGCTGGTGAGTGCTCAGCCGATGCCTGCAGTGTGTTCCCGAGGGAAGGGAACACAGGACGCCAGAGGGCGAGGCGCACGGGGCAGGGAGCGGGCCTGGGGCTCGAGGGATGTGGGGTGTGTGGGGGGCTCCCTTCTAGAGGATGGTCAGGGAAGGTCTCTGGGAGATGGGGAGGGACAGGGAAGCCTGGCGTGCCGTGGTCCAGCAAAGAGTCGGACGTGACTTAGTGATTGAACAACAAGGAATATCTCACTGAGAAGGTGATCTTTGAAAAAAAAAAAAAAGGAGGGGGAGCTGAAGGGATGAGGGAGCAGGCCCTGGAGAAGAAAGAGCTGCAGGCCGAGGGAGGAAGAGTGACCGGGGGCCCAGCACTGCGAGGAGGCCCCGGGCGCCAGGCAGGCAGATGAAGCCAGCACAGTGAGGGGTGTGGGGTGGCCTGACGCCTTACGGCCCCTGAAGGACTCCCGGGGGAGACGAGAAGCCACCAGAAGGTCCAAGGAGACTGCTGGCAGGAATGAGACTGCCCTCAGGAACCAAGGGTCATTGAGATGCAGACTCCAGCCACCTCGGGGCCCAGCCCAGGCTCTTACCTCTTCTCCTCTCTGGCCAGGCAGTCCCGGAGGTCCCGGCAGCCCAGGGCTCCCTGCACAGCCCGGGTCTCCCTCGTGGTTGTCCCCCTGGAGCGGGATGGACAGTGAGTGTGAGCAGCCCCATGGGACACGAGGCAGGAGGCGAGGAGAAGACGGAGGCCCACTCACCCGGGCCTCCTCGGCTCTCGGGCGCTCCCGCTCCATGAAGCACTGCAGATGACAGCCAGAGGCCCAGTCAGCGTCAGGGGGTCAGCCAGGGAGCTCGCCCCACCACCAGGGCCACCCCGAGCCCCCCACCCTCTGCCCCCACCTCCTACCTGGGTGCAACTGTCGAGGCCTGGCACGCCGGGGATGCCCTGGTCTCCCTTCTCTCCGCTTTCCATGAGGGCCACCTTGTGAGCCATCTTGCCCTGGATACAGTCCCCACAGATGCTCTGATGAGAAAGGGAGGGTGGTGGGGCCAGGGCCGGAGAAGGGCCAGGATGGGCTGGATGGGGGGAATCCCTGCTCTGAACCCAGCCCGGGGTGCCCTGCAGACTGGGCCCCCACCCACACTCTTAAGACCTCTCCAGCCATCATTCTCTTCCTCCCCAGCCACATCCCTGCAGCCACTCGGCTGCCTCCTCAGGGGACCCAGTCCCAACACTGGCTTTGAGTTCCCTCCAGGAAGAAGCTCGGGCGGGGCCAAGCCAACGCCACTTTGCAGAGAGCCGTGTGGGAGGAGGCAGAGGGGCCTGCCGGTGGGTGGGGGGGTGACCATCTGTCCCGGCTGTTCTTGCAACCTGCACCCACTGTGAGGACATGCCACCAGGATTCAGCCTGAAAAGGCCAGCTCCACACAGCAGCTCCTCTGCCCATGGGAGCCAAGGAAACAGCTGCCGGCCCTTTGCAGCCTTGGGGATGGGACGGCAGGTCCCGGCTGTCACGGGCTCCCCAGTGTGCGGGCCTGAAGTCTTCCTGTGACAAGAAAGGTCCTCCTCTTTCCTGGAGGCTTTAACCTCTCGGGGTCACAGACCTCTCTGAGAGTCTGATGGAGGCTATGAGTCCTTGCTCCCCTTCAAAATGAAACCTACTAGTGAAAACTAGACTACAGTTTCAGAGGACTCAGGAGCCGGGCGTCTATCCACGGCCTGGTGGGGTGGGGAGGCGTCCGCGGGCCTCTAGAGGAGCTGCCGCTCCATCGCCACTGTTCGCTGTGAAACTCAATGATAATGGTTGTCATTGACTCAGCACTCGTGACACCAGCCGTGGTGACAGGCCTCTGCACATGATCGCATTCAACCCAGACAGTGCAATGAGGCGGGTCATCTTACAAGCACTCTGGAGATGAGAAAGCCAAGGCTGAAAGAGACAGCCTGACTTATCTAAAGTTAAGTGGGATCCTGGATTGGAGTTTGATCGGAGGGTGTAACGAGCGCTCTGTCCAGAGACTCAGGCTTCCCCTGGGCTGTGGAGGCCTGTGGGAGTCAGCACCCCCTGGGGCACCATTGGACCCCTTCTCCAGACCACACTCAGTTCCTGTCGGGGGCCCTCCATGGAGCGCTTGATCACGGAGCTGTCAGATGACATGTTACACAGAGACTGTTGAATGCTACCTGTGGAGTCATACCATCACTTGCCCAGGGGCAGACCTTGGGGAACCTCGGCTTGCCAGAGGCCTAGGGCGGAAGAGCTGGGGTTCACTGCCACAGCCTCACCATGATCCAACCTATAACTGTCGGCAGGAGGTTAACCCAACCTCAAGCTACTTCTGACAACGACTGCTGTCCACAGCAGGGTGGGGCACCCCATGCTCTGTTCTGAGCAGAACCGCTGGACTCATGGGAGGTCCAGAGCACTTACCAGCCAGTGCTAGATGGGGGTGACCAGGACGGGGCGGGGCTCTGGAGGCCAGGGCCTGGGAGGGACCCCTAGGGATGCTGAGCTGGAGGAGGAAGAGTCCTGATCTGGTCTTTAGAGGTGATTGAGCAATGAAAGGCTGTGTCACCCATGGTGCCCAGCGTGGGAGATCAGACCAGACCACGGCCCTGGGGTGTGGACTTAATGCTGCTGACAGCCCTGGCCCAGGCCAGCTCTCCCACCAGGCCCCAGCTCCTGGTTCTTGCACCACTAGAATTGCCTCAAACCCCGCTCCTTCCTGGATTCTTTCTGAATTGACCAGGGGACAGCGGAGGCTTCTTCCAGGCCCTCACCCAGTCAACCATAGTGCATAACCCTCACAGGCCCCTCCCTGCCTGGCAGCCGGAAGAGTGCACCTTCCCCCGCCCCGCTCCACCCATGTGACCTCACCAGCGGCAGCTGTGGGCAGGTTTCACAGGTGCAGTGGGCAAGAGCACCCATGGCCACATGGGTGCCTTTGCAGGATTCCTTCAAACGCTCATTCAGCAAACACTGACTGGGGGGTCTGTTCTGAGCCGGCACTGTGTTAGGCCCCCTTATACAGATGTGTGGCATGCCTGGTCCCCACAAACAGCTTCATCTGCAGCTCTCTGTGAGCGGCGCCATGCAGCTGAGCGCTGACTATGACGATCCCCTTAGGGGAAGCCCTGCCAGTTCCCATGCCCTTCCTCTGATGCTCTTACCTTCAGGAGGTGCTGTTCAATGGGCAAGGATCCCTGCAAGAGACAGACATGAGGGCTCAGAAGGGGTATGGGGACTTAGGGCACCAGGTGAAGCCTTGGGAAGCCACGTGGCATCCAGGCTTCTCCCAGCCTGGGAAGAGGGAGGGAAGAGGGACCCCCACTGAGGCTAAGGGTGCTGGCGTGGCAAACTCAGCCCCGAGAAGAGTAGGGGAGGCGGCGGGCAATGAGATCTGGCCAGTACCTACCAGTTCTGCAGTTAGCCCGGGCTGTCCTGGCAAACCATCGTGCCCAGGCACCCCCTGCAGCCAAGAAGAGACATGGGTGAGTGGACACCTCTCTCTAGCCTGCAGGTCCCTCTGATTCATTCTCACCATCACTGCCCCTTCCATTCATCCTGCAGAGCTGAGAGCCTGGGCTGGCACAAAGCTGATGTCTATTCTCAGCTCGAAAGTCTCCAGATGGTTTGTAGGGGTAGCTGAGGTAGGCCCAGAGGGGGGACCCCCCCCCAATAAAACAGTCCAAAAGAGTTCTTCCCCTACACGTTAGGGGCAGAGGGTCTTCTGTGTAGTAAATAACTATGGTTTCTTTCTGTGCTAAGTACTTTTCCTATATTTTCTCACTGTATTTTCTCATTTAGTCACCACAATTGTTTCAGTGTGTTGGATGTTATCTCCAGCTTAAAAACAAGATGAAGAACTCGGAGAGGCAAGTAACTTGCTAAAGGTCACAGGACGAGCAAGGCACAGGGCGAGATGCAGACTGAGGACCATTGACTTCAACCGCCCTCTTAACGACTATTTCAGCATCATTCCTCAAAAAGCATCTCCCAGCACGCTCATGCGCACACAGGGTGGAGGCCGGGAGTCAGGCCCATCCAGGTGCAGATCCTAACTGACCACCTGCCCAACTTTTGGCAGGTTGCTTGGGAGGGGAAAAAAATCTCTGCCTCCATTTCCTTTTCTGTAAAACAGGGATAGTTTACAGGGAGGCGTAAAGGAGATCAAGGCTATAAGGAGCTTCATACAGAGCCTGGCACCTGCGATGCTCACGTTAAGTGTTTGCCACCCAGACTCTGTTCCCCTTACAGACACACGATGCACATTTGCATGTTAAATACTCCATGGAGGCTGGGCGTGTGTTCGGTTTTAAATCCCCAGTGCCCTGAAGGAGGCATGCGTCAACCATGTGCCGCGTGAATGCACCGCTGCTCTCCACCACGGGGTTTTCTTGGTCTACTCTGACAGTCGGCCTCCCTTCAAGTCGCAGCGCCCAGCAATAGAAGCTGGCACCCTCCCTGGCAGCCCACCTGATTTCAGGCCAGGCTCCACCAGGCCTGAGATGGACCTAGAGTCAGTCTCCCCCGGCCCCTCCTGCACCCCACGTGCCGTCACCCAGCCCTGCTCATTCCGAGCCTTCAGTGAGTTAAGAAGGTAAAGTGTTTAGAATAGTACCTGACATGGGGAAAACCCCTTGACCATGTTCATTCTAATCATGCCCCTAAAGTATCATTCACCCCTGCTCCCTTCTTCATTGCCCGTGTGTTGGTTCAAGCCCGAGACTGAGTTTCTTGCCCTGCCCTCCCAGCACCACACCTCCCACTTGGTTCTACTGTAGACTGAAGAGCTACCTATGCACCATCCACGAGCTATAGAACCGCACATTTCTTAATGTCTGTAGGAATGGATGTCATTACTGGAGCCCAGACGTTGTGTATCTCCGAGTCTGTTCCTGTGCCTGAAGAGAGTTACTGCTGGGCTCTCTCTTCCTTGGAAGGACTGCAGGAGACCACAGGCACGGGGACCTGCCCCAGCCTAGCATGGGGCAGGTGCCCGCTGGCAGCAGCCTCGGCTTGGTCTCCAGCACTGGTGCCAGACGGGGACTCTGGTGCCTGGGCCCAGGCTTGGTGGCAGTCATTCTTTCTGCCTCGTTCCCCCAGCGTGTCTTGGCCAGGTTCACATGACATCAGCGTGTGCTTGTTAATGGGTCACTTTGAAATGACTCTCACGCTTCTCCTGGCAAACCGCAACCCCCTGCAGACTGATTCCTATTTCCTGGCCATGCGGCAGGAAGCCTGGACACTTGGTAAAGGTGAGGCTGGCCTGTGGGGTACCCAAAGTTGGCTCTGATTCTGCGCTTTCAAAGAGACAGAGAATTGGAATCTTGACAGAGGCTCCCATCAGCAAAGGGGGTCCCCAGAGCCAATTCTCAGGCTAGGGTGGAGGCCGGTGTATAATAAATCATCAGGGCAGAGGGAGTAGTTTGTAAAAACCTTCCATATGATTCTCCTTTGCTTTTTCAGGTGAGACTCACTTTTTAAAGGGCTGGGAGCCAGACATACAGAAGCCACTGTCTGTGCCTCCTAGGGTCTCTGGGAAGTGTGGCCTGGCATGCAAGCCTGGGGGAGCCGCCATGCAGGGCAGTGGAGGTCAGACAAAAGTGCCCTTCTCGGGAAAGCCCCAGTCCAGCACTGCCAATTCCTAGCCAATGACTTCAGACAAGATATTTCACCTCCCAGAGCCTCAGTGTGTTCAGCTGTGACTTGGGGATGACACTGCCCTCCTATTGGAGTTGATGTAGGCCCAGATGAACGTGAGAGAACGGATATAAAATCGTAGCAGTAGTTGCCATAATGATGGCTAATGTCTTCTGTGTGTTTACTATATATCGGACAAGGTTCTATACGGCCGTGAGGAGATAGCCCTCATCCAAGGTAAGGAGCAGCGGCTGCACTTTGCTGGAGCAGCCATGAAGAGATGCCCCACATTCAAGGTAAGAGAAACCCAAGTAAGACGGTAGGTGCTGCGAGAGGGCATCAGAGGGCATACACACTGAAACTAGCCAATCTGATCACACGGACCACAGCCTTGTCTAACTCAATGAAACTAAGCCATGCTGTATGGGGCCACCCAAGACGGACGGGTCATGGTGGAGAGGTCTGACAGAATGTGGTCCACTGGAGAAGGGAATGGCAAACCACTTCAGTATTCTTGCCTTGAGAACCCCATGAACAGTATGAAAAGGCAAAATGATAGGATACTAAAAGAGGAATTCCCCAGGTCAGTAGGTGCCCAATATGCTACTGGAGATCAGTGGAGAAATAACTCCAGAAAGAATGAAGGGATGGAGCCAAAGCAAAAAGAATACCCAGCTGTGGATGTGACTGGTGATAGAAGCAAGGTCCGATGCTGTAAAGAGCAATATTACATAGGAACCTGGAATGTCAGGTCCATGAATCAAGGCAAATTGGAAGTGGTCAAACAGGAATGGGAAGAGTGAACATTGACATTCTAGGAATCAGCGAACTAAAATGGACTGGAATGGGTGAATTTAACTCAGATGACCATTATATCTACTACTGTGGGCAGGAATCCCTCAGAAGAAATGGAGTAGCCATCATGGTCAAACAAGAGTCCAAAATGCAGTACTTGGATGCATTCTCAAAAACGACAGAATGATCTCTGTTCGTTTCCAAGGCAAACCATTCAATATCACAGTAATCCAAGTCTATGCCCCAACCAGTAATGCTGAAGAAGCTGAAGTTGAATGGTTCTATGAAGACCTACAAGACCTTTTAGAACTAACACCCAAAAAAGATGTCCTTTTCATGATAGAGGACTGGAATGCAAAAGTAGGAAGTCAAGAAATACCTGGAGTAACAGGCAAATTTGGCCTTGGAGTACGGAATGAAGCAGGGCAAAGGCTAATAGAGTTTTGCCAAGAGAATGCACTGGTCATAGCAAACACCCTCTTCCAACAACACAAGAGAAGACTCTACACATGGACATCACCAGATGGTCAACACTGAAATCAGATTGATTATATTCTTTGCAGCCAAAGATGGAGAAGCTCTATACAGTCAGCAAAAACAAGACTGGGAGCTGACTGTGGCTCAGATCATGAACCTCTTATTGCCAAATTCAGACTTAAATAGAAGAAAGTAGGGAAAACCACTAGACCATTCAGGTATGACCTAAATCAAATCCCTTATGATTATACAGTGGAAGTGAGAAATAGATTTAAGGGACTAGATCTGATAGACAGAGTGCCTGATGAACTATGGATGGAGGTTCATGACATTGTACAGGAAACAGGGATCAAGACCATCCCCAAGAAAAAGAAATGCAAAAAAGCAAAATGGCTGTCTGAGGAGGCCTTACAAATAGCTGTGAAAAGAAGAGAAGTGAAAAGCAAAGGAGAAAAGGAAAGATAAAAGCATCTGAATGCAGAGTTCCAAAGAATAGCAAGAAGAGATAAGAAAGCCTTCCTCAGCAATCAATGCAAAGAAATAGAGGAAAACAACAGAATGGGAAAGACTAGAGATCTCTTCAAGAAAATTAGAGATACCAAGGGAACATTTCATGCAAAGATGGGCTCGATAAAGACAGAAATGGTATGGACCTAACAGAAGCAGAAGATATTAAGAAGAGGTAGCAAGAATACACAGAAAAACTGTACAAAAAAGATCTTCATGACCCAGATAATCATGGTGGTGTGATCACTCACCTAGAGCCCGACATCCTAGAATGTGAAGTCAAGTGGGCCTTAGAAAGCATCACTATGAACAAAGCTAGTGGAGGTGATGGAATTCCAGTGGAGCTATTTCAAATCCTGAAAGATGATGCTGTGAAAGTGCTGCACTCAATATGCCAGCAAATTTGGAAAACTCAGCAGTGGCCACAGGACTGGAAAAGGTCAGTTTTCATTCCAATCCCAAAGAAAAGCAATGCCAAAGAATGCTCAAACTACCACACAATTGCACTCATCTCACACACTTGTAAAGTAATGCTCAAAATTCTCCAAGCCAGGCTTCAGCAGTACGTGAACCCTGAACTTCCAGATGTTCAAGCTGGTTTTAGAAAAGGCAGAGGAACCAGAGATCAAGTTGCCAGCATCCAGTGGATCATCGAAAAAGCAAGAGAGTTCCAGAAAAACATCTATATCTGCTTTATTGACTATGCCAAAGCCTTTGACTGTGTGGATCACAATAAACTGTGGGAAATTCTGAAAGAGATGGGAATACCAGACCACCTGACCTGCCTCTTGAGAAATCTGTATGCACGTCAGGAAGCAACAGTTAGAACTGGGCATGGAACAACAGACTGGTTCCAAATAGGAAAAGGAGTACGTCAAGGCTGTAAATTGTCACCCTGCTTATTTAACTTATATGCAGAGTACATCATGAGAAACACTGGGCTGGAAGAAGCACAAGCTGGAATCAAGATTGCTGGGAGAAATATCAATAACCTCAGATATGCAGATGACACCACCCTTATGGCAGAAAGTGAAGAGAAACTAAAAAGCCTCTTGATAAAAGTGAAAGAGGAGAGTGAAAAAGTTGGCTTAAAGCTCAACATTCGGAAAACGAAGATCATGGCATCTGGTCCCATCACTTCATGGAAAATAGATGGGGAAACAGTGGAAACAGGGTCAGACTTTATTTTTTGGGGCTCCAAAATCACTGCAGATGGTGACAGCAGCCATGAAATTAAAAGACGCTTACTCCTTGGAAGGAAAGTTATGACCAACCTAGATAGCATATTCAATAGCAGAGACATTACTTTGCCAACAAAGGTCCGTCTAGTCAAGGCTATGGTTTTTCCAGTGGTCATGTATGGATGTTGAAGAAAGCTGAGTGCCGAAGAATTGATGCTTTTGAACTGTGGTGTTGGAGAAGACTCTTGAGAGTCCCTTGAACTGCAAGGAGATCCAACCAGTCTATTCTAAAGGTAATCAGTCCAGGGTGTTCATTGGAAGGACTGATGCTAAAGCTGAAACTCCAGTACTTTGGCCACCTCATGCGAAGATTGACTCATTGGAAAAGACTCTGATGCTGGGAGGGATTGGGGGCAGGAGGAGAAGGGGACAACAGAGGATGAGATGGCTGAAGGCATCACCGACTTGATGGACATGAGTTGGAGTGAACTCCGGGAGTTGGTGATGGACAGGGAGGCCTGGCGTGCTGCGATTCATGGGGTTGCAAAGAGTCGGACACGACTGAGCAACTGAACTGAACTGAACTTGTTTAACAATACTCACGAAAGCCCCATAAGGAAGGTTTGGTAATTATTTCCCCTTAACAGATGAAGGAACTGAGACGCAGAGAGAGTAAGAAACATAGCCAGCATCACAAAGCTAACACATAGCAGACCTGGGATTCAAAGTCAGGCTGCTTGGTTCTGGAACACACAGTCTAATCACGATGCCACGTGGATCTCCCCATGCCGCCTGCTTCTCTCCCCCACTCCGTGGCCTCCTTCCTGCTCCCCAGACATGGCAGGCATGTTCCCACCCCCAGGCCTTTGTACCTACTGCTTTGTCTGTCAGGAATATTCTTTTTTGCAGGCTCACTCCTCATTTCCTTTGAGTCTTTTTATTTTTTATTTTTCATTTTTCTCTTTTTTTCCTTTAGGTCTTGATTCAAACGTTCTCTTCTTTTCAACACTTTTCTCAAGTATCTGCCCTGGGCTCCTCCCATTTCCTATCTTCACTCCCTGTCTTAGCTTTCTCATCAGGATGTATCACTTTCTAACATACTATATTTTATTTCTTTCTGTGGCTTATCATCTATCTCTCCTACTACAACACAAGCTCCCAGAGAGCAGAGGTCTCTTTCTGTCCACTGCCATGTCGCTGGCACCTGAAGCAGTGCCTGGAAAGTGCTGCTGCTGCTGCTGCTGCTAAGTCACTTCAGTCGTGTCCGACTCTGTGTGACCCCATAGACGGCAGCCCACCAGGCTCCCCCGTCCCTGGGATTCTCCAGGCAAGAACACTGGAGTGGGTTGCCATTTCCTTCTCCAATGCATGAAAGTGAAAAGTGAAAGTGAAGTCGCTCAGTCGTGTTCGACTCCTAGTGACCCCATGGACTGCAGCCCACCAGGCTCCTTCATCCATGGGATTTTCCAGGCAAGAGTACTGGAGTGGGGTGCCATTGCCTTCTCCGTGGAAAGTGCTAGATGCACAAAAATATTTGTTGCATGAATGAATGTTCAATGCTGCTCCAAAATGGTGAGCTCTGTACCAGTGTCAAGGAATGTTAGCTGACCTAGATTCTGGGTTCCCGCCAGCTGATCAAGGCCTGAGCTTGGCATGGGTGTCAGTGCGATGCCTGGGCTACACTCAACAGGACATGCGTCAGAAAGGAGCTGGGAGTACACACAGCCTGCCCTCAGGGACCGGGGGGCCCTGGGTACCAGTCTGGGAAGCAGGAGACAAGGAGTGAGAAATGACACGTACAGGTGTTGGGGCCAGGGGGCGGCACACTTGGCGTCAAGCACAGAGCATGCGCCCTGTCGCCCTGCCCTCCCTCTGCTCTCCCTCTTTACCTGCAGCCCAGGCATTCCAGGAGGGCCTGGTGGTCCAGGAACACCTGGAGGACCCTGAGGGAGAGAAGAAATCATCAGACCCAGAAGAAAGTTCTGCCCCATCGCGGGGGCAGCGGTGTGAGGATGGGCAAGCCTCGGGGTGCTGGCGGATGAGAGGAGGCGCAGAGGAGACAAGCGACACACCTGCGGGCCCGGCTGCCAGGAGCTGCCCATCCAAAGTCCCGGAGCACCCTGGGTGGGAGTAGGGGTCGCAAAAGAAGGGGAGAGGTTATAGGCAACGTCCACACCAAGCGCAGGGCTGCGTGGGGAGGCAGCTGGCCAGGGCACGGGGGCCCGTGCATCATGGGCACGGGGCAGAAAGCCAGGCCTCTCCCCCAGGTTTGGGGGGAAGGCTCTTGGCACCACTTACCGGCATGCCAGAGAAGATGAGGTCCCCTCGGGAGGGGCAGGAACACTCTCCCGGCTCGCCCTGCAAAGAGAAGAACCTTTGTCAGTGGCAGAGGGACAAGGATGGAGCACCCTCTGGAAACTGACAGCTGGGAGGCGGGGTGGGCTCTAGAGATGGAGAGGGCAGGCTTTAAATCCAGGATCTGCCTCTTCTGACTATGCCCTTGAGTAATCTGTTCAACCTCTCTGAACCTCAGTCTCCTCATCTGTACAATGGGGGTAATAATGCCCACTGCATAGACTGTCATGAGGATGGACTGGATGAATGTATACAGAGTTCCTGCCACATGCCAAGCACTCAGAAAACAACAGCCCTTCCCATTACTGCCTTTTCAGCTTCATCACCATCTGCGACTGCACAGGTTCTCAGCTCATTCCCCTTGGCCCAGACTGCCTTCCATGCCCTTCTCTCCTGGTCCTTCACATCCCTGTCCTCTCACTGGTTCTTCTGAACCCAGTTCCTTCCCCTGTCCTGTGACTCAGCACTCATCTGAAAATGCAGCTGCCTGCTGTAGGGAGACCTGGAGCTCTCTGGGTCTCCTAGGAACCTGGTTGAGCCCTGGGCTGGCAACCAGGTGAGGTGGGAAGTGTTTGGGGCTCCCTGCAACCTGGAACCAGGGAGCTGGTGGGTGGCAAGAAGACCAGGATGACTCCTCAGCACCCATCCTCCAGTCCAGGGTCACAGCCAAGTGCAGAGGATCCCCCGGGTGGCAGGGTGCTAGGGGCTGCTAATTTCCCCGGAGGTACTGGTCACAGGTTTCTGGGACTTACCTTCTCTCCCTGTGATCCCTTCTCACCCTGCAGGGAAGAAACACAGGTGGGTGAGGAGATAGGGGTACAGAATCAAGGCCAGCGGTGGCTTCCTGCTGCCCTGAGACACAGCACTCACCGGCATCCCTCTGGCTCCTGGAAGTCCAGTCTGTCCTTGCTGCCCATCAGGGCCCTGCAGGGAGAGAGCCCAGGGTCAGCGGGCAAGTCTGGACAGCAGCCAGCCAGCTGGCCTGCTTGGAGGGGAGGGTGACGGGACAAACAGAAGCAGCGCCGGGCTCCCTGGAACCCACATCTCAGTGCCCATGTCCAGAGGAGGAGACTGAGGCCCACGAGACAAAGAGAAGAGGAAGAAGGAAGACTGGCATTTCTCGAGCGCTTTCTGGGTGTCAGACACTGGGCCAAGTGCCTGTCAGAGGGCAGTGGATGGAATCCCCCTGCTCCCAGTCCTGCAGGATGGTATTGTTCCACTTCCAGGGGAGGAAGTGAAAGTCGCTCAGTCGTGTCCGACTCTTTGCGACCCCATGGACTGTGCAGTCCATGGAATTCTCCAGGCCAGAATACTGGAGTGGGTCAGATCAGATCAGATCAGATCAGTCGCTCAGTCATGTCCGACTCTTTGCGACCCCATGAATCACAGCCAGGCCTCCCTATCCATCACCAACTCCCGGAGTTCACTCAGACTCACGTCCATCAAGTCAGTGATGCCATCCAGCCATCTCATCCTCTGTCGTCCCCTTCTCCTCCTGCCCCCAATCCCTCCCAACCCATAGGTTAAACCCAGGTCTCCCACATTGCAGGTGAATTCTTTACCAGCTGAGCCACAAGGGAAGCCCACAGGGGAGGAAACTAAGGCTTAACGAGATTTTCTAATAGGCCCAACAGGACGGCTGCACCCGGTCTGTGCTCTATCGCAAGATCCCTGCTCTATCCTCTCTCTCTTCGGTGCTTGAGACACAGTCTCTTCATCATAAAAGGTCTCTCAGTTGACTTAAGGAAGAGATAGGAATTTTGGCTCTTATTAAAGGGAATTAAAGGCTCCGAGAGGCTGTCATGTGCTGACGGTCACGAAGCTAGGGACTGTGGAGGCTCGCGGATGGGATTCAGCTTGAGGGAAGCTGGTCTGGAGAGACCAGCCAGGGCACATGCTGACAGCTGGTCTCCTGCCGGACAGGCCACCTTCCCACATGGGACTCGGAGCTCCCTGAGGACCAGGGCCTCCTTCCCCTTCACATCTGCCTTTACTGGGGGCGGGGGGTGTGCTCCTTGGCTCAGGTGGGGACCATGACGACCCAGACTGACCATGGGGACTTGGGCAAGGCTGTAGCCCCCTCCTGAGGAATCCATCAGTGATTCCCAAACTGGGTCTGGACTTTCTCTAGGGATTGATAAAGATAGAAAAGATATGGTTCACTGAGCTATTTTCAACGTTACCAAAAGCCTAAGAAAAATTATACATTTGCCCACAACCTGGCACAGCACCGGCTGGCTGCAAGGTAGCCTTTCTTTGATTCAGGCTAGAATTATATCGTCTTGAAAAATTCTAGTGGGTTCATGTGGAGCTGAAGCTAGCTATTATATAGGTCTTTGATGAATAAAAATGAGGAAATGTGCTTATTATTCCCTAATCTGTGCAATTTGTTCAACAGACACATCTTTCAGAATATGGGAATCATTGGTGGGACAGTAATCCAGGGAGGTCCTTGAGGATAATGAGACTGAAAGTGTTGCTGGTGTAGATAGAGCTGTGCTGGCCAGCATGGTAGCCAACAGCCACATGTGGCTACTTAAATTGAAAATAATTAAAATTAAATTAAATGTAAAATTTCGTTCTTCAGTCATGCTAGCTATATTTTGAGTGCTCAAGAGCCACATGGGGCTGGTGGCTACATCTCAGGCGGGGCAGAGAGTTCTATTGGGCAGCACTGTTTTAGATCATCCCGAATGATTCCAAGTTTTGAAGTGGGGTGGGGGGCTGAACATATGGGCTTTGAGTCAGACAGAACTGGGTTCAAGTCCTGGCTCTGTCTCCCCACTCTCAGGCCTTCATTTTCCTCATCTGTGAAATGGGAATAATCATAGCTGCTCCCTTACAGGGCTGTTGTGAAGATTAAGTTAATCTCTCTTTTAGCATGGGCCTCAGCGTGGTCACTGCTCAAAAACTGGTGGTGGTCAATACTGCCATTCTTCAGGGACTCCCCCCAGACAGTGTGGTCTTCCTACTCCCACGCTGGGCTGAGCTGAGGCCTCTCAGCTCCCATCCCCCACAGGCAAGGTCAGCCCCGTGCCCTCTTCCTGGCAGCAATGCCCTTAGTCCCAGCAACATCCCAGTGTGGAGTACAGAAGGGGCCCTTACCGGAGGCCCAGAGACACTGGCACCAGGAGGTCCCACAGGCCCAGCGGCTCCTTTCACTCCTGGAGATCCCTGTGGAAGAGAGGGTACCAAGGTTGCAGGGCCTGAGTTTGAAGCTCGCGACAATCCAGCAGGTGAGACCAGGCCTTGGGCAGCCGTCTGATGAGTATCCCTCGGTTCCCATGTTCCCTGTGCCCACGGCCAGGACATTCTGAAGCATTACTAGTCTAGAGCCCAAGGATGCAAAGGCTCACCTTGGCACCCTTCTCTCCAGCAGGGCCAGGTGGTCCCCGAGGGCCCGGAAGCCCCTGCAGATGGAAGCACACTTGGTTATCTCTATCCTCGGGTGGCCCCTTCCCCTGCCAGGCTCCTCCAAGGCCCGAGGCAGACATACCTGAATGCCAGGCAAACCCTGGGCTCCAGGCTCCCCCTGCAAGTCAGAAAAAGGCAGCCTGGGTCACAGCTGCCCAAGCCAACCTGCGCCACTGGCAGACTGGTCTGGGGTAGGGTATCTGCCAGCCCAAACTCAAGAGGGCTCCACCAGGAGACTCAGAGGGTCAGAGAGGGTCAGGGGGTCCAAACCAAAGTCCCAGACAGAAGCAACAGAAGGCCAGGGCTGTGCCCTGGAGCCTCTGGGGGCAGGGAGGGGGCTTAGGTTTGGTGGGGCAGATGGGAGTAAGCACTTGGCTAAGTAGGTGTTCATTGGAAGGACTGATGCTGAAGCTGAAACTTCAATAATTTGGCCACCTGATGCAAAGAACTGACTCATTTGAAAAGACCTTGATGCTGGCAAAGATTGAAGGCAGGAGAAGGGGACAACAGAGGATAAGATGGTTGGATGGCATCACCGACTCAATGGGACATGAGTCTGAGTAGGCTCTGGGAGTTGGTGATGGATAGGGAAGTCTGGCGTGCTGCAGTCCATGGGGTCGCAGAGTTGGACATGACTGAAAGTAAGTGTTGGGAGGCAAGCAGGCAAAGGGAAGGCTGGAGGCTCACCTGCGGCCCCTGGACTCCCACTCCTGGAGGGCCAGGCTCTCCCTAAATAGGCAGAAGGACAAGCTTGAGCTTGAGATTCCCTCTTCATCCTTCACCCCTGCCCTAGCCCCTCCTCCTGAACCTCCCCCCTCCCCCTCCCCCTGCTCAGCAGCGGGATCTCCCTTCCTCCCTCCAGGCCCACTTGCCCCCAGTATCTCCCCACCCCCACAGAGCTGCAGCCCAGGCCCCCCACACTCACACATACCTGTATGCCCTTCAGTCCTGGGGGTCCTTGAACTCCTGGTAGACCAGGCTGGCCCTAAAAGACACAGGTGAGTAAAGACACAGGTGAGCCAGGGCTCCCACAGGGGCAAGGGGGCAGGGGAAGAGAAAGAAGGCCCAGGGAGGGAAGGACGAGAAGGCAGGTAGCCAGAACTCACCGGTTTACCAGGCCGGCCCACGCCTTCTGGCCCAGGATCTCCTTTCCGGCCCGGCTTCCCAGGCAGCCCCGCTCTGTCTGTCAGCGCCCCCTGCAGGCCGGGGCAGGCGGTGCAGCCATCACCCTGGTCAGAGATGGGCACAGCCAGGAACCCGTGAGCCAGGCCCAGCCGCCAAGAGAGGAGGCATTGGAAACTGGGGTCCTTGTGCCCTTCAGAGAGCTCCGCCCCTCCGCCGACCCCTCCTCAGCCCGGGATATCAATACTGGCCCCTGAGACTCCTGGGTCTCCTCCCCTGCCTTGGAGAAGAGCCGAGGCGCCTCCACCCGGTGACGCCAGCATCTCATGAGGGTCACGGCCTGACCCCAAAGTCCTTCCCCTCATTAGCTCTCGGCCTGATCTCTTCGTGCTTGTGGGGCAACCTGCCCCCTTCCTGACTGACCTTTTCTCCTTTTGGCCCCACAGGGCCCCGAACCCCTGGCTCTCCCGACAGTCCTGGCCGCCCTGTGGTGCCTGGTGTTCCAGGGTCTCCAGGATTCCCAGCATCACCCTGTAAGGAGTAAGATTCAAGGAGGGCAGGGATGACCCAGCTCAGGGCATGGTGGCCTCTTGGGACCTACGGGCACTCAAAGCTCTTCACTGGGGTTGGGGGCTGGGCGGGGAATGGAGAGTGGGCACAGCACAATTCAGGAATAGGAGGTGGAGACGGCATCTGAGAGAAGGTGGTGCCCACCTGTGCCCACCGAGTTTCCTCTCACCTTTTGCCCCTTCAGTCCACGCTCTCCGGCCTTGCCCTGAGGAGAAAGCATTTCCAGCGTCCGTTCCCTCACACTAGACACCCTTAAGCGTCCGGCAGTGCGTTAGAGCCGAGGAAAAGACAACACACAAACAAACCAAAACCTCTGCTCTCCTTCTAGTCAGTTTGTGTAGATTAAGAAAAGAGCCCTGAGTCAGACTTCCTGCCTGGGTGACCCTGGCAAGCTACTTAACCTCTCTGTGCCTCAGTTTCTTTATCTATCAAATGGAGATGATAAAAAGAGCACAGCCTTCTATCCCACAGAGTCCTTGTGAGATTAGACAAGTCGATATATATGAAGCTGTGAACGGCCCATGATATGCACTCTGGTAGCATTCACTGCTATGAGTAAAGCAGCAACAATAATAATCGCCCCAGTGGTAATTTTCATTCTTTTTTTTGTAATTATCATTCTTGAATGCCTGTTGTGTGCCACCAATGCTTCACACACGTCGTTTCTAGACTTTACAGCAACACTATTTGTAGGAAACAGAGACACAGAGAAGGGAGGTAACTGGCTCAAGTCAAAGGGCTCGTAAAAGGCAGAGGTGGGCTTTGAACCCAGGTCTGTCTGGTCCCAGGTTGGTGGTCTTTCTGCACACTCAGCCATGCTATGTCCCAGGACGAAGGGCAGAGGTCCGTCAGGCCAGCTCCCTCTGGGGACAGACGCACTGGCCCTTCCACACTCCCACCTACCCCGCCACTGCACCAGGAGCCTAGAGACCCAGGCAGCCCTGCCTGTATCCCACCTCCACAGGCCCCAGAACTCACCTGTTTTCCTGGCAGACCGAAACCTGGAGGCCCGGGCTCCCCCTTCTCTCCGCGGGGCCCCGGCAAGGCCACCACGTGGCTGTCTTCATCCTGATGCTCGGTCAGGGCTCTGCATGGCTCACAAGGCTCCCCCTGCCAAGCAAGGACACAGGGTTGGGGGACCTCATCCCAGGCTTGGAATCTGGGGCTGGGAATGCAGCCGGGCCTGACCTAGCACCTGGACTGGGCAGGGGGGGTCTCTCAGGAGACATTGTAGAAAACCACATGAAAAAAGGAGGTGGGGGGGACTTCCCTCGTGGTCCAGTGGTTAAGATTTCACTTTCCAATGCAGGGATTTGAAGGTTTGATCCCTGGCTAGGGAGCTAAGAACCCATATGCCTCACAGCCAAAAAACCAAAACATCAAACAATATTGCAATAAATTCAATAAGGAATTTAAAAATGGATCATATTTAAAAAAAAAAAAGGAGGTGGGGCCAAGCCTCAGGAGTTCTGAACATCATGGTAAGGGATCCGATGTTACCCTCAGGCAGTGGGCAGCCTGGGAGGGTTTGAAGTCAAGCAGGAGGAGTGTGTTTGGGATGCTGGTCCTGGCTGCATGGGGAAGGTCTTCAGACTCACCTTCTCCCCTTTGATGCCTGTGGGTCCCGCAGGCCCTGGCGGCCCCTGTGTGATAAGAAGCCACGTGTGATGCCCGGCATCTGCCTGGGCCACTCCCACCTCGTCCTGCTCCCTCGAGCTGTTGGCATCCAAAGCTCACTTACCGGACTGCCGGCTGGCCCTACCTCCCCGAAATTACCCTGAGAGCAAAGCAGAGAACACAGGGTCAAAGTGGGGAGGCACACAAGTGTTAGGTCGTTCCAAAACCCCAAGCCACAAGAGTAGCCCCTGGGGACCCCTAACCACCCCCACTCCCATTTCCTGGCTAGGAAACTGAGACCCAGAAAGCGAAGGGATTTCCGCCAAGGTCCCCAGGGGAGACTGTGGCCAGCCTGTTTCTGTCCTCAGGCACAGGCCGCAGAATCCCAGACCCGCCCTCAGCCCTGGCCCAGCACACAAAGATCAGGAATTCGTTTATCCAACAGTCACTCGCTGGATGCCTGGACGTGCTGTGCACTAGGCAAGGTGCTGGTCAGTAGCAGTGAACAGCACAGACAAACACATCTGTGGCACTTATACCCTTGTGGGGGACACCTAGAATTTTTAAATAATTGTAACTGGATGGCCAGGAGTGCTATGAAGGGAGTAAGCAGGGTGGTGAGACAAAGTAGGCAGGGTAGGCCGTTTTAGACAGGATGGTCAGAGAACTGTTTATTATTATATGCTGACAATTATTGTCAGAAAGAGGAGACTAAGGCCCGGTCAATGAAAGAGCAGGGGGAGCAAGAGAGGAAAAACGCTCCAGACAGTGGGAGCCACAAGGACAAAATCTAAGAGGTGGGAACATTCTTGACATATTCCAGAAAGGAAGGAGGGCGGTACAGCTAAAGCACAGGAAATGCAGAGAGAAGAACCAGATGAAGCTGCAAAGGCGGGCAGGGCTGGGCATCCAGGGTCTTGCTAGGCACCGCCGGCCTTTGAGACAGTGTCCAGTCCCAGAAGGATTTTCAGCAGGGAAACAGTGTAACTTGAGAGCGTGTGTTTGTTTTAACAAAACCACAGTAGCTACTGGGTGAAAACGCTGAAGAGCTGCAGCGGCTGCAGGCAGGCGAGCTAGAGGGCTGCCACCTCCATCCAAGTCAGAGGCTGTGGGACCAAGACGATGTGCAGCCGTGGAGCTGAGCCAAGCCAGGGGAGAAGGAGGATTGGGAGAGACCTGTCAGAAGGAGATGAGGTGGAGACGGGTTTGGGGTTTGAGGAGGCTTGAAGAACTGGGTATATGCCATTTATGGAGATCAGAAGGGCTGGAAGAAGAAACAGGTGAGGGGGAGAGTGTAAAGCTCCATTTGAGAAATCTGACAAATGATCTGCCTGGTAGAGCGGAGTCTGAATGTATATTCCAGGGTTTCTCACACTTGAACCCTCGTACACCCAGCGAACCCCTCACAGGAATAGCTGCTTTATCAGTTCAGTGGTGTCATTTGTCTCCAACACAACCACAAATACATACATTTACAGGGCACTGAAATTGAGCAACCCAGCCCAGTAGCAAGACTGTAGGCGCTGGAGCCAGTTTCTCTGTGCTCAAATCCCAGGTCTGCACCCAAACACCCATGTGACTTCGGGCAATTTACTTGGTCTTTTTGGACCTCTGTTTCCTCATCCACAAAATGGGAAGAATGGAGTACCTACCCCATGAGGTTTTGGGAGGAGGAAACGAGTCAATACATCTATAAGCCTTTGGAATGCTACTTGGCACAAAGTAAGTAGTAAAGGAGGGCTGTTATTATTATTTTATGAAGGTACTCAATTTTTTGGATCATCAATAAATTAAAAATACAATACTAAAGGAACTCTCTTGGAGAACATGTGGGCTCTCAGAAATAAATTCTTTGACTCCAGTCTGCAAAACATTGATGAATTTATTTCTCTGTGGATTTAGTTTGGTCTCTTGTCTGTTGTCCCTATGCCCCACCCAGGGGCCCCCTCCCCTGCCTCCTTGTCAAGAAGATCCCAGTTTTCCTGACATCTAACCAGATCTCACCTTCTCTCCTTTCAGCCCTGTTGGCCCTGGGGCCCCAGCTTTCCCCTGAAAAAACAATCAAGTCACAGTCACTGCGTGCCCCCCACTCCCATCCCTCCAAGATTCCATGAGTCCCAGTGTCCACCCAGAAAGAGAAAGGCCAGCTCAGAACTACAAATCCCACAACCCCTCAGTGTTTGGACAACTACAGCTGTTACACAGATTGGCACTCAGAGGTTCTAAGAGGGAGTCCTGGGGAGACGCAGGGGTGAAGGGAGACACTGGGCTACAGGCCTGGGGCCCCTACCTCAGGGCGTCCCTCCTGGCCTCTGCCTTGCTTGAGACACTAGGCCTAAGGAGCCAGGGAGGCTACCAGTGTGGCAAAGATGGGCTGCCTTGGCCTGGCTGGGGGAAGCAGTGACTTACTGGAAGACCTGGCAAACCGAGGCCAGGAGGGCCCACGTCTCCTTTGGCCCCTGCAGAAGGCTGGAGATGCTGGGCCGCTACGGCAAAGCTGCAAGACGAGCAGGACTCCCCCTGGGGAAGGAAGAGAAGGGATCAGAAAGGCTCACAGTGATCAGAGGGGGGCAGCCAGGGGACGGGGTCCCTCACCTTCTCTCCTTTGAGGCCTTGGATGCCAGGGTCTCCCTGCAAGGAGAAGAGATTTATGGGCTGAGAGACTGGGTATGTTGGGGCACCCCAAATTTCCCAGCCATCTATGAGGACAGCAATGTCACATACCACAAACCCTTCAAACAGCCAGGAGTCCCAAGGGGTTCAAGGTCAGCATCCCAGAGTTGGGCTCATCAACCCACGTGACAGACAGACAGGAAAGAAGGCCAGGCTAACCTACCCCACTGGAAACTGCCTATACATACCCGATCACCTTTTTGTCCAACAGCTCCCAGACCCTCCTGAAAAAAAGCATCGGTGAGGGAGTGGAGCACACAGTCCAAGCCAGGACCCTAACCACCCCTGCCCACTCCTTTCTTCCACCCTCAACCAGCATCCAATCCCAGGAGGAGGGCACAGCCTCACTCACTATAACGGTTGGCTCCACCCCAGCATGCCCAAAAGGCATCTTAAGCCTTGGCTTAAAGAACCCTCTTTGGTTGCTATGGAGACCTGGGGCAGCCTTCTAGCCCAGCCCTAAACTCTATGGTTCAGTCCCCACCCCCATGGAACTAAGATCCTAGACTCTCTGCTCACGAGGTCTCTATGGCCATGAGAAGTTTCCAGCCCCTCTGCCCAACTCCTCTCCATGATTATGCCCCCAGGCTTTTTGATGGAGTCCCGCAGGCCACCCTAGGCACTCACCCTGGCTGGTGCAGGATCACCTGGTTCTCCCTTGGGTCCTGGCTTTCCAGGGAGCCCCACAAAGTTCTGGAACCCTTCAGGCAGTGTTGGGCACACTTCACAGGGGTCACCCTAGCAGAAGGGAAAGACCATGAGTGGACAGGGTGGGGCTGAAACCCTGGGGAAGACAAGGGGTGAGCCAGGGCAAAGTGGGCAGCAGGAACACTAGGGGGGTAGAGGGTGCTTTCTGTTCACCTGACTCATTCACTCAGAGTACAATCCCTGGACATCAAAAACTACCTCCTCACAACAAGCCATAAGAAATCATTGTGTCCCATTTAGGGGTGTGGAAACTTGGGCAAAAAAGAGAAGCTAACTGACTTGTCATATTCATGTATGTGGCGGAGGTGGGATTTGAACCTGGCTATGTAACTCCAAAGCCAGGCCCTTTATTTAGTAGTCAAAGGCACGCCATTGGATCAAAGGAGGAGTGGGGGTCCCCCAAGGAAGGTCTCAGGTTCAGCACCCTTGATGCTCACCGTCCCTTCAGAGATAGGCTTGCCCTCCCACCCCACCCCGGCGCAACCAGGCCTGGGACTCACCTTCTCTCCCTTCAGCCCGGGCACCCCTGGTTTGCCCTGTTGGAGAAGCAGCAGGCGTTAGCCGTGGCAGAGAGGGCCGGAGGACAGAACCCCCCTCCCTCTGGAGGCCTTGGTAGAGGAGGTCTGGGCATGGTGGGCAGCCGTGCTCCCACTGGGCCACTCACAGGTTTCCCGCCAGGACCTTCCTTTCCAGGCACCCCGGAGCTGCCCTGCGGTCAGAAGAAGGGTTAAGGGGAAGGGTGCTGGCCGTGGCCTCAGCCCATCCACTCCTTCACCCTCCAGTCCCCTCTGGATGGCAGGACAATCTTGCCAAATCTCTTGTCTCCTCTTGGTCAGTTTTGTCAACACTCCCTTCCTGTTGCCTGTCCTTCTCCGTGTCTAACCCGAGTCCTTCTGCTTGCACAGGAAGGGGGATCACGAGGCCTCTGTGTGTCCCTGCCCCAGGGCATCAGGTTGGGTGGTGACCTGGGTGAGCCCAGAGGAACCACAGGAGACAGACATTTCCAGGCCTCCTGCTCTTCAAGGCACAAGGCCCTCACGTGAGTTTGGGCCCTCCAGTTGGACCACTGTGGTCATTAACCAGATACTTAGGCCTGTGAACCCAGGCCAAGGCCTTCACGTCAGCAAGCACTGGCATGGGGACACCGCCCACTGAGGGGCCCAGCCCCCTAGCCCCTTCCCCAACCTGCCCACTGCCTCCCTCCTGCTGCCCCCGGCCCCATTTTCCTCTCTCCTTTCACCAAGTAGGGGGTTCCTGCAGGGGGTTCCCACATGGGCCCCCACTCTTGTCCATGCTTACCTTGTCTCCCTTGGGGCCTGGAGGGCCACCTGGGTCCCCCTGAGGGCAGAAACAGGGTGGGTCAGCCAGGGGCCTTCCATTACAGTGAGGTCCACTCTGGCCCTTTCCCCCAGCCTGGCCCCCTAGGACCCAGCCCCACCTCCCCTCCGGCTGGGAGGAAGAAGGGTCTCTGAGGGGAAAACGGGCAGGAGGAGCAAGGGGTACTCACCGGGGTCCCCGGAAGTCCTATGCCAGGGGGCCCAGGGAGGCCTGGGGGCCCGGGCTCTCCTGCCAGCCCCTCAGGCCCAACAAAGCCAGGGTCTCCCTAGTACAGACATAAGGTGGATGTGAGAGAACCACCACCTCTGAGCTCCCCGACCTGCTCCTCCCCATCAGACAGCCACAGCTCACCTTCTGCCCTTTGGGCCCTATGACACAGATTTCTCCTGGCCGGCCCTGTGGGCGGGGGGAGGCTGTGAGAATGGCTGAGGCCTGGCACCTCCCAGGACAGCAGCCCCACTGGGACGTAGAAATGCCCACCCTCGCTGCCCTGTCCCAAAGCCAGACTCCACCCAGTGCCCCAAGGACATCAGATGTCAACTCAGGGCTTAGAGGTCAGGGGCTCCTGGACTGGGAGTCATGTTGCGCTAAGTCGCTTCAGGTGTGTCTGACTCTGCGACCCCATGGACTGCAGCCCACCAGGCTCCTCTGTCCATGAGATTCTCCAGGTAAGAATACTGCAGTGGGTTGCCACGCCCTGCTCCAGGGAATCTTTCCCAGCCAGGGATCAAACCTGCATCTCTTACATCTCTTGCATTGACAGGCAGGTTCTTTACCCTTAGCACCACCTGGGAAGCTGGGAGTCAGTCAGGCCCTTTTCTGCCCCCTCCTGGGGCACAGCCCTCCCCTCCCTGGGTCTCCATTCTGTCTGAACAAGGGCAGTGGGTTGGATTCCCAAGGTTACAGTTCGCCACTTCAAGACCACGTGCTGAGGGACGTGGGTTTTGTGGGGGGAAGGGTCCCAGCACCGTACATCTCGGCCTGGCTTTCCTGGCGAGCCCTTCACGCCTCCATCTCCCTTCTCGCCTTTCTGGCCCTGAAAGAGGAAGAGGCAGAGTGACGGGGGCTGAGAGAAGGGGCTGGAAGAACCAGGACAGCTTCATCTGCTCCCTAGAGCCAGTCTCAGCCTCCCCAGAGATTAACTGGCTTCACAGGAGGGTAGACAACCGAAAGAACTGCCCAACCAGCCAGGCCACTCACTCAGGGTGTCTGTGGCTTTTCCCTCCTGGTTTTGGTGGACAAGGCAGGATGACTGGGAGGGTTGGGGGGGTGCCACCCACTCTGGGCCCAATGACGTCATCCTCTAGGATGACTTTGGACCCCTCCCTCTTCCTGTCTGTAGGGTTCGCAGACCTCCCTGGTACCCATCCCCTCAGAATCCAGGCCCATTACCTTCTGGCCTGTGGAGCCGGGGAGTCCTGAGGGTCCCTGAGATGAGAAGGGGACACACAAGAGAGGTGAGGAAAGGATGGGGAGACTGGCCACGACCCTGCTGCCCTGCCCTGGCCCTGGTCGCATACTCACCAAGGCTCCCGACTCCCCCTTCTCTCCCTTCAGGCCTTCTGCACACTGAGCAGGGAGATAAGGTGTTGAGAGGGGCCCAGGGTCACCCCCAGGGCTCAGAGGGCACAGCCCCCTTCCCCAGGAGTCACCCACATATTGGCCCTAAAGCAGGCCTCTCCTCAAGGTCTTACCTGAAGCGGGGCATCCGGGGAGATTCTAACACAGTCATTGCCCTAGAAGTAGGGAGCAAGGAATCAGCCTCCTAGGGGAGCCACCCTAGACCTATTTTGAGAAGGAAGGGCCCAGGAATCCCATCGTCCCAGGTGCCCCTAGAAAATAGAGGTTTCTACACACTAACCCCTAGAAAGACCCTGGCCCTCCTCCTCTATTTAGACCAGGCTGCAGAGTTCCAGATAAGATGATGGGATGATGATGGCTCACATTCCAGACCAACCCCAGGGCACACTGGGAAGATCCTGCTGTGGTCATGGATGGAGCACTTACCCGGGCTCCCTTCTCTCCCTTGGGTCCTGATGGACCAGGCAGGCCCCGCTCACCTTTCCCTCCCTGTGGATGAGACCAAGACAAGGGCTGGGACCAGAGAAGCACATGAGAGCCTTGAAGAAGCTCTCCTCAGTCTGATCTTTTCCATGCATCCACCACACACGGGTGTGTAAATGAGCACAGCCCTACCCCAACCCCCACCACCACGCACACAGCATATGGATCCCATACGCATTCATCCGCCTGTCCCTCCCACCCCAAAAGGCTATATTTGGTAAATCTATAGTCTCACGCAGAAAGCATCTCTTCCCCACACCCCTTTCCAAGCATGCTAGCTCACACCCAGGGGCTTAGGGACACACGTGCTTGGACACACATATGTGGAATGGCAGACACCCATAACGGTGAGTGTCAGGCTGCCCAAGTTCAAATCCTACCTCCACACCTTATAAGTACATGCCTTAGGACAAGTCATGCGACTTGTTTGAACCTCAGTTTCTTCATCAAGAAAATGGGATTCATGTCAGCAACTACCTCAAGGGGCCAAGGGGCTGTAATGCGGAAGAAATGTAACCCTGCAGGTAAACTCCTCAGTGCCACTTAGCACGCACACGGAGGTGGCCCCAAGAATAACATTATTTATTCATGGGCACATCCAAGAGTACAATCTCACATTTGCACATGCTGCCTAGCCCATCACCCACAGTTCTATGGTCTTGTCAGGCCCCCAGGTATATGGGTTCATCCCCTGCACATGCAAACACGTGTCCAGAAATGCACAGTCACACACACACACACACACACACACACACACACAAAAGCACACCAGTCACACATGCAGGCATAGCTGGCCCTGAAATAAAATAAGAGTACCTATGCCTGAGGCGGTTTAAGAAGGTCATACTGCCAATGGGCAGCCCAGGGCCTGACACACAATAGACCCTTGCTGCTGCTGCTAAGTCACTTCAGTCGTGTCCGACTCTGTGCGACCCCAGAGACGGCAGCCCACCAGGCTCCCCCGTCCCTGGGATTCTCCAGGCAAGAACACTGGAGTGGGTTGCCATTTCCTTCTCCACAGACCCTTAGATACGTGCAGTTTTTTACATCTTTAGATTCACACACCCACTACTTTCTCTAACAAACACACACACACGCAAACATACATCTATCAACCCCACCCTTATGCAGACTTGGGTGCATGCATGCATGCTAAGTCACTTCAGTCATGTCCAACTCTGTGAGACCTAGAGGTAGGGAGCTGAAGCCTGTAGGACTGTAGCCCACCAGGATCCTCTGTCCATGGGATTCTCCAGGCAAGAACACTGGAGTGGGTTGACATGCCTCCCTCCAGGGGATCTTCCCGACATGCATCTCTTGCATCTCCTGCATTGGCAGGTGGGTTCTTTACCACTAGCGCCACCTGGGAAGCCCAGGCAGGCTTGGGTAGCCCTGATATAAACACACAACCAGGAGGCCACATGCCATGAGATGGGCTGGCACCACTGAAGAGGGCAGGGGTGTCCTATTCTCCATCTGGGACTCACCTGGGGGCCAGAAGGACCAATCGTGACCTGAAAGGACAGAGGAGAGAGGACATAATCATCTTAGGGAGGAAGGGGAAACCAGGGGCCCAGAGAGGGCAAGCAGTTTAGTCAGGGCCACACAGGAGTGGCTGAGCCAACATCCTGGATCCCAGCCCCTGCTGTGCCTCCCAGGCCAACCAGCATGCTGATTTTATATACTAAAGCTGTCAAACTTACAGAGGGGTTTGACCTATCTTCTCTAACCTGCCTGGCTTTGGCTAGCTCCACCCCCTAGTTGCTAGGATAACTTGGCTGCTCAGTTGCCATGGTAACCCCGGCATATCTGGGGATGATCAGCCTTACTGGATTTGGTGGGGGACAGGATGGAAAAAGGGCGGGCAGCAGAGGGGTACTTCCTGACATCCCCAAAGGCCAGGGGCTTAGAGCTGAGGGGAGAGAGGGTTGTGTCCTTTGTGGATCAATGCAGAATGTCAACTCAGAATGTCAGGCTGTGGGAAAGTGGTGACTCATACTGCCCACGGAAGAGGCACAGTTGGGTACCAGCTGGGCTCACAGTGAGCCCCTTTCCCTTGTTCTTCTGGCCCCCCAGAGGGAGAATGGGCCAGGACCACCCGGAGAGGGATTAGAGGGGAAGCCCTGAGTCAACATGTGGCTTGGGGGGCCATGCTGGGCTGTGTCACCCTGAGCCAGCCCTTCCCCTTCTCTGTCTCTAGAATGACATGGGAAGCCTTCCAAGCAAAGCAGGCCTGAGTCCCTGTGGGGAGTGCCGGGATCAGTACTGAGGCCCTGATCCTGCAGGCTGCCACCCCATTCCCCTCCTACCCTGGAGCCCAGTGCATTGCCTAGATCACAGAGCATGAGACTTCTTTCCATGAGGCCCTGGCCTGGTGGGGCTGGGGGTGAGGGTCAAGCCCAGCTCTGGGGGATGGGTGGGCAGAGAGTGTGAAAGTACACAAAGACCCCCTTGTCCTGAACCAAGAAGTTACCAAGCCAACCTCCAGGCAGTGCCCACTCCCAGCCTCCTCCCGCCCCACCCAGCACATTCTCTCTTCACTCACGTTGCTCTCTTGGGCACCATGGACACAGGGTGGGCACTGAAAGGGAAGAATGGACCTGGAGGTCAGGTCTGAGAGCCTAGGGCCAGCCTCCTGCACCCCACTGGCCCCCATACACACACCAAGTACACAGGTGTCTGGGTGGAGTTAAGGAGCATAAAGATCGAAATCCCATCAAATAGGCTGTGTCCCCCAACTCCCACCAACCCAGAGCCAAGCCAGTTCTCAGATGAGGAAACTGAAGCCCAGGGAGGACCAGCAGCGAGACCTGGATCACACAGCATATGGAGCAGAGTAAGGCCCCCAAATCTGGGGTCCCATGGGCAAGGCCTGGGCTCTCCCCAAAATGCACATGGCCATTTGCTGCCCACTCAACAGGGGTGTCCAGGGCTAAACAGCCACCTCCTAAGGAGAAGCAGCAGGCAGACAGAGCCCAGCATCAGGTCCCCAAGGAATGCTGGGAGCTCTGTGGCCATCCCACCCCAGGCCCAGCCTCCAGGGCCCCAAAGCCTTGTCCAAAGGGCTCAGGCTGGCACCCTTCCAACCAAGCTCTTTTCTCCAGTCTAGATGGGAGGCTTACCTCATCGGCTGCTGTCTCCTGGTGGGCCTGGGAAGAGGAGGGGGGCATAAGAATGGGCGGGGAATGGAGAGGACAAAGCGCGGCTTCCAACACCCCTACTCAAGAACAACCAGGAGCGGGTGCCCTACACAGAGCCAGGTACTTTTCTGTCTCTCCCCCTTCATCTTTCCTTCTCAGAGCTGGCATCTTCAAGTCCTAAGCTCTGTCCAAGAGTGGGGGCAGGTGGGAAGAGCGTGGGCAGAGAGAGTCTCTTACTCAAGGGGTTTACAGAGGACACGGAGGGCAGACTGAGGACGCCGTGGGCTCCTCCGCCCACCGCCTGTCTCTACCTTTGCTCCTCTTTCTGGCTTCTGGCTGATTCTTCCTGACAGCTGGGCATCCACCTGAGCAGAAAGAATAAGGGCCAAGTCTTGAGAAGGAGACAGTTCTGGGGGCCCCTAGGCAGGGGCATGGACCCCAGGGACCCCCTCAGCCTGATATCTGGCAGCTCCCAGGGTATCGAGAGCCTGCTCAGACCCCTGGCACCCCCACAGTCCACCCCCCTTCTTTTCCCCCCACCCACGTGATGTCGGAGAAAACAAGACTATGAATCAATGGGATCCTGTGTTCCTGGAGCCAAAGGCTGGGCAAGATGCCTGGTGGGCAGGGAGGCTGCAGGGCCAGGGGTGGGGCTACGGGAGGAACTGGGTTTCCCTGCCACCCCCTAAAGAATCTGGGAGCAGGCAGGGCAGCTGGCCATGGTGCTGGGCATGGAACCAGTCTGGCATTGGCCCGGGTTGAGCCCAGAAGAATGAGTGAGCCCCAAGACAAGCAGTGTGGCGCCTGGCCTCTGATCCTAGGTATCTGTGTCCTGGAGAAAATGCCTTTGGGTGCCAGCCTGATCCTTCCCTCACCAGGGTCTGGGATGGTACCAGTGAAGTTCTGGTTAGTGCCAGAGTTCGATAGGCACAGTTCTCAATGCCAGCAAGCAGGCAGGCATAGGGTCATACAGTGGGCTGTCTCTCTGCCTCTCGGAATCCAGTAGGGGTAGGAAGCAAATAGGCAGGGCTTCCAGTGCCCTCCCTGCCCCAGCGCATGTGACCAACTGACCCTGGGGGCAGGCTGTAGTCAGATCGGGGGAGGGACAGGACCACTCGAGCCTGTGCCCATGTCTGCCTGCCCTGGCCACCCACCTTGCTGTTCTGGGGCTCCTCCAGGCAGAAGCAGCGGGTGTAGACCTTGCCCTCAGTCTGTGGATTGATCTCGATGAGCTCATTGTTCTGGGTGTCCCGGCGGGCCTTGGAGGTCTCTGGGGGACACTGTCCAGTGTGGGGGAAGGGCTGGGGTCAATACAGAAGATCGAGCCCCCCTTAACACACTCAGCATCCTAAGATGTCTAGGCATCCCCTTCCTGGCCCTTCTCCTCCAGCACACTGTGCCCCAGGGCAGTGCCCCAGCCTCTCCCAGCTGGGCTGGGTCCAGGCCACTCACCCCTCCTAGTAAAATCTCACAGCAGCCCTCCTCCAGCACGAGCTCTGGGTCACAGTAGATGTGTGCCTGCTGAAGGTCAAACTGCAGGGAACACACAAGTGTCACTTCATTTTAGCAAACAGCTCTGTGTCCTGGTCCCCAAGGAGGCACAGAGATGGCTCCATCCCAGGGTTTGCCCTCAGAGGCTTTCCAGTCTGGCCTGGGAGATCATCAAGAATATAGTCACAAAATACAAAGCAAAACCATACACCCAAGATAGAGGGAGAGGCGGGAGAAACGTTCACTTTGGCCAGAGGAAGCAGGGAAGAGGAGGTTCCATTCAAGCTAAGCCGTGAGGACCAGTAGGTATTCAGCAGGTAGGTTTCAAGGACAAGCATTCCAGGTGAGGTAACAGCATAGGCAAAGGCTAGAGGTGTGAAAGTATTAGGTGAGATGGATGGCCGGCATGGGATCAACCAGAGCCAAGGAGCATGGACAGACAGAGCAGAAGGTGATGCTGCAGACATTTTAGGGCCCAGGTCATGAAAGGTCTTGAATGCCAGGCTGCACCTGGAGGTCAATGGGGAAGCATAAGGGGGTTCTGAGCCTTGGTGAGATACAGGTTCTGGGGAGCCCACTCAGGCTGCCAGAAAGTGGGAGCAGAGTCCAAGCCCGACCTAGCACTCACCGAGACAGGTTTGCCCTGCTCAGCATCTAAGCCCAGAAAGACATGGCCCACAGGCTGTATGGATCGCCGGGGCCCTAGAGGCTGGGAGGAGGCTGACATGCAGTCCACGTGCACGGAGGCCACTCGTTCAACCACGCTCAGCACCAGCTTATGCCAACGCAGGTCGAAGAGCTGGGGCACCGAGAAGATGCAGGACACAAAGTCACCATCTTGGCCCCGGGTCCTTAACTCCAGGCTCTGCTCTTGACTGTTGACTTCCAGGGAAATCTGTGTGGAGAGGGGGAAAGGCAGGGACAGAGAATCAGAGCCCTGTGAGCCACAGCCTGACAAAGGTAAGGGCTCTCCCGCTCATTTCACAAGAGGGGAAACTTAGCCCACAAAGCAAGGAAAGCTGGCTGGGGTCACTGAGAAATACCTTCCAACAGAAAGGGATAGGTGGGCTGCGGGTGGCCTCAAGGGTGGGCACTGGGGTGGAGCAGGGAGGCTCCAGAATCACAAGCTGGGACAGAAGCTGGGCTGGACTGGTACCACTTGATACCCAAGAGCAACGGGGGTGGAGCAAGCGGGGCGCCAGGCTCACCTGCGGGTACCCGTCTCCATCGGTCACTTGAAACAAATACCACGTGTTCTGGTGGGTGTGTTTCTTCATCAATAGTGTCAGCACCAGGGCAAACTCACTGGGGAGGCCCCGAGGGAACACGCGTCTGGGGGTAGAACAGGGAGGGTACCCTGAGGCTCAGGTAAGAGACCGTCTGTTGCCCACCCTGGGCCCTCAGCACTGTTGAACCTACACGAGACACACATAGGCACATAACGTTCCATGGACACACATATACATATACACACCCATTCATTCTACAGACATTTCTTGAGGGCCTACTATGCATCAGGGGTGGTCTGGTTGCTGCAGGTAACAGGTGAAAAGACAGAGAAGAGGCCTGTCCTCAGGCAGCCTGCAAGTGTGATGGGATGATGGGGGAGGTAAGGCCATAAACAGAGTCCTCAGAATGACTGTTTCGCTCTTTCTCGAGGATTCCAAGGAAACCAGATGCCATGGGGAACATGACCAGGCCTGGGGGAAGGGAAGAGATACTGAAAAAAGATGACTGGATTGAGCATGACTAGAGAATCAGGAAAGAAAGAGGAACATTCTGGAAGATGAGGCTGGAGAGGTAAGCAGAGGCCAGAACACTCAGGAACTTGTAGGAGCTTGAACTTGACACGCATCAACGCATGTGAACACACACACACAAACACACCCAACTCTTTCAGGCTCCCTCCTCCATCCTGAGGTCCTCATAGTGCCCATGGGATGCAGACCTGTCCTCACCTACTGCTAGCCAGAGATGGGGAAAGGACAGAGGGTGGGCCTGCCAGTCCCCTTGCTGCCTGCCCTGCCAGGCCCAGGAGTGGGACCAGGCTGACTCCTGGCAAGGAGAGAGATAAATGACCCACAGGTCCCCCCTGAAATTAAACTCCACATCCAGAGTTGCTGGGGAGTGTGGCTGAGACTGGTTCCCAGTGGCCACATTGGGGCCTTTACCGCGTGGGCTGGGTGACTGAGACTGCTCCCAGTCGCAAGATGAATGGTCCCTTGGGATTTCGGATCTTCTTGATAGCAGACGTCTTCATGAGGCTGAGTCGGTGGATGAGATTGAAGCCTTTAGGGGAGACACCAGATGACGAGCTCAGCTGGGCAGGTGAGTGGGGTACAGGCCACTCCAGGAAGATGGCGGAGGGGGGACAACAGGCTGAGCTGGGCGCTCACCAGTCACGTTGGTCGATAAGTCACTTTTGTGTTCCAACTTGAGTCCTTCTTGCTGAGAAGGTGGGCACTGCTCCCCTGCAAAAGAATTGGCAGTGGGGGCATCTGGAGGGGGTCAGGCTGAGGTGGCATAGTTCTTGGGGAACCTGGGACAGAGCCAGTTCATGTTCCCCACTCTGGATCTTCAGCCAGGCTCTGCCTTGGGCTCCTTTCAGCTTTTGCCTTCTGACCCTGGTGGTGACTCAGTCGGTAAAGAGTCTGCCTGCAATGCAGGAGACCCGGGTTCGATCCCTAGGTCAGGAAGATCCCCTGGAGAAGGAAATGGCAACCTACTCCAGTATTCTTTCCTGGGAAACCCCATGGACAGAGGAGCCTGCCAAGGTCGCAAGATTCAGACATGACATAGCGACTAATCCTACCTACCCATCCTGGGAGTCAGGGCACAGATGGGAAGACTGAGGCCTGGCCTAAGGCTACTAAGTGAGTTCATAGCTGAGCAAGATCTCCTAGAACCCAGATCTCTCCTAGAGCCCCAAGACAGGGGCCAGGCTGCTTTCATTCTAGAGAATGAAATAAATTCTAGACAGCTCACATATCCCACGACACACACCTGAGTGGGGGACAAAGGAGCACTTCAAGGGCAAGGAGATGTCAGATCCGTGCACACTGTGTTATATATCTATGCACACGCGGGTCTACACATGTGTGAGTTGTAGATGCCTGTGCAACCAGGGATGCCATGTGCTCCCAACAATGGGTGGGGTTCCGCTCCGCAGCCAAAACAAAGCAGGCCAGACACAAGTCTGAGTTAACAGACTGACTTTTCACCTGGATAGCCACCTTATGAAACTGTGAGGAGAGACTGAGGGCCTGAGTAGACCACAAGCTCAAGGGAACCACCAGAGCCTTAGGGCTCCAGACAGGATATATGAAGAGGGTAGAGGCTCCTGCAGAAGGGGATAGCTTATTCAGGTCTCCAAAACCTTAAAGGGATCTGGTAGGTAGCCATGGGCCTGCCTCTTCTCTAGGGCTGATTGAACTGAAGTTTTGAGAGAGGTACTACAACAGAAGAGATAGAGGCTAGAATTTTTAAAAAGAGAGAGCTTTTTCATCAATGCAGATAGGGTAGCTGGGACAAGGCAATGGAAATAGCTCCTAGAAGCTGGGACACTGGACTCCTTGGATCCCTGGCTAGAATAAGGCATCCTGGATCCCTAGGCTCAGTGACCAACCCCCCTCCCCGAATCCTTCTGCCCCCAGGTTTGGCCAGAAAAACTATCACCGTCTTTAGTATCAGCAGCAGCAAGGGGTGACTCACCCCCTGGCAATGGGCCCAAATTCCTTACAGATGTTGAAATTTTCTGCCTCAATCCCCAGGGGACCCGGTGAGGGAGAGGAGAGTAAAGCATATGTGGGAACATGTGAATACACATATGTAGACACACAGCCCACAGGCTGCCACATATACCCTCTCACATCTGTCCCTGGGTTTTTCTGCCTCTTTTGGCTGTATTGGGGGTTCTAGGAGTTCTATTTCTGCTCAACTACACAGCCAGAGGGCACCCAGCAGGGCAGGGCAAGCTGCCCGGTCAACTTCCTCTGGCTTTGGGCCCTGGAAAGCTACACCCTTCTGTCTTACCCAGTGTCTGGGCCTTGAGGCAGGCCCTTTATCCAAGATTGCCAGGGAGGAGGAGGAGCTTGTGGGCTGGAGGATGGATCCTCCACATGGAAAGGACTGGAGAGTCCTGGCCTGTCTGCAAGGAGAGCTTGCTGCCGGCTCCTCCCCACCATGCTGGCCTCACCAGACCTTGGGGCACAGGTTGGGTTTATGTATTGGGGAGGGGGGTTCTTCTCACACACAGAGACATAGGAGTATGTACAGAAGCACAGAGCAGCTCTGAGATGTAAAAACAGAGAGGCCCAGAGACACACAGATACATAGACAGAAACACGCACACTCTCTAGCTCAGCAGTCTCCCAACTTTTTCGGCACCAGGCACCAGTGTCATGGAAGACAATTTTTCCAAGGACCGGGGTCCGAGAGGGATGGTTTCAGGACGATTACATTTACTGTGTACTTTATTTCTATTATTGTTACATCACCTCCACCTCAGATCATTAGGTGTTAGATCCTGGAGGTCAGGAACCCCTGCTCTAGCTCGCCTCACGCTGGCTCATGTGTGCAAACAGCTCAGGCCACCCTGAGCCCAGCCTCTGGACTCTCCTATAAATGCCCACTTTACTGAGGGCCATGGTCACATACCTGCATAGGACCCCACACCTCAGAGAGCCAGTGGCAGGCCTATGGCACTCCGATCCTTACCTGCATCTGCTCCATGGCTGTAGGTAACACATAGACTGAGCAGCCACAAGCCAGGAGCCCAAGATGCCCACATTCTGGTCCAGAGAAGTCGACTGCAGCCACAGGACCTGAAACCATAGGGAGGGGGAAGGTGGATTCCAGAGCTCATAGAGAACAATTTCTCACATGGGCAAGCAGCAGTCAGCCCGTGGGGCCCAGGCGTTGGTCCTGGGGTGGCAGGAGGTCTGACCAGGCATCAGTCCCTCTCAGAGGCCCAACCACAGGCCTTGGGCTAGGATTTGGGCCACGGTGATATTCAAAATATTTAACCACCGGTATGGCACGGACACCCAGCAGCCAGCACAGAATGCTGGCTGGAGCAGTGAAACCAGGTCCAGGCAGCATCGGGCTGTGCTAGTGGACAGTTGCTGGACTGAAGAGAGATCGAGAGGGTCCTAAAAGGTTTGAAGCAGAGGCTATTTGCCAAGACGCTTGGAAGTATTTCAATATTTTATCAACCTGTGCACTGTATAGGTATATGCTAATCTGGTACCTGGCTAGCTGCACCCAGCTCAGCCAGCCGGCCCTTTCTGGCACACACAAGGGGCTGACAACTGAGCTGAGTCTCCTAGAGGCATCACAGGGGCCAAGGAAGCTTCCCTCATGGGTGCAGTGGGCAGGAGAGCAGGTCACCGGGCTCAGGACCTTGTTGCCAATCTCCCCTGCTGATGGATGCTCGTCTTTTAGTTTTATTAAACCCTGATGGATGGGCCCAGATAAATCAATGCGGGCTCAGCAAGCAGCCAGGCGAGCCATACATCATCTGGCCTCCCCTGAGACAGGCAGCGCGCGCGTGCGCACACAGTCATGATACACACAGATATACAGGCATATATACACACAGGCATATTTGTGCACTGTGTGCACACAAGCCTACCTACACACAGGCAAGCTCACAGAGACGTGTGTTCAGGGGCCACCCAGACACACCAGCTTGTACCCATACACGTGCACACAGGCAGGCGATGACTACCCTTCCTATAGGCCCTCCTGTTGGGAAGTTCTTATGCAAGTCTGACCTCATTCTCTCCAGCTGTAAAGGAATTCTGTTTCCCCCTCCCTCAGTTCTGGATGGGGAAGAGAGCAGGAAGGACCCCTCGCCTCCATATATTTGGAGATAGGACCCCAATCTCCCTCTTCTTGAGGCAGAACTGTTCCCACCCCCTACTCATCCCCCCCCCCCCCCGTTCTTCCGGTATGCACCTCCTATCCCTCCAACCCTCTCCTGACCTCCCCCTCCTGCCAGTCAGTGGAAGGACCGTCAGCTGTGAGAGGCGTATGAGTGCATGTGGAGGCGTGAACTTCCATGCGCTCCCTGTCCCCTTCCCGCTCCTGACCTCTGGCCTCCACTCACCTAGCCCCAGCCAGAGCAGGGCACTATAGACATAGGAGAGATGCTTCCGCGAGGAAACGATCCCATCCCAATAGGAAGGCACAGACTTGGGGGCAGGGAGAGTCAGAACTGCCATGGAGGTAAGAGCTTATCCGGCTAGAAAGAAGAGGACTGAAGTTCTGAGATGGAACGCCTTTTGCCCCAGGTCACACAGCAAGCCCAGAGCCGGGAGGCAACCCCCTCCACCCTCACTTACCGTAGCTGGGGTTCGCCTCCACCTTAATCCAGGCAGCCCAATGCAGCCAACCCCAGAAAGCAGGGCCTGGGTTCCTCAGCCCGCTGGAAGGTCCTGGATCACTTCTGGCCGGCTTCGGGGACCCCAAGTTCCCGGGTCCCGAGGCTTTGGGGGCTAAAGACTGTCCCGCTCGCGCGCCCGCGCGCGCGACTGCCGGGGACTGCCGGCTACTCCGGGTGGGGGAATAGGGGGCGGCTCCAGGGGGCTGGGGACTTGCCAGGGCCGCTAATGGAACACAGCTGGACCCGCCCGCCAGGCTGGAGGAGGGAGGGAAGACCGAGAGGGGGCTCCAGCGGTGGCAGAGGCGGCGGGACGCGCGGCCCCGCTGCTGGCCTGGCTGCGCTCCCAGGCCCGCCCCTCCCATTTGCCCGCCAGGTGAGCGAGCGAGCTAGGCGGGACCCTGCGTGTCCGGAGCTGCCCTGCAAGGGGGCTCTGGCTGCAGGCGGGTGGGGGGGTGGGGGGCGGGCAGTCCGGCCCTTTAAGAGCCAGGCCTGGAGCTTGAAAGGCCTCCCCTTTGCCATCACCTTCCCCTTCCCCGTCTGGGCCTCCAGAAACGGGGGTGGAGGTGGGGGTGGGGCTGGGGGAGGGGGAATGAAGACCCTCCTCCCCAGTTCCGCGGCACCCGTGACGTGGCTGTTGCCCAAGCCTCCTTGGTCAGTTTTTTCCAGTTTCTGAGCTTAACAGTCCCTGTGACTCTGTTCTCTGACCGTCTGAACTGGGGGGAGGGGGGCTCCCTCCAAGAGTTGGGGAGGGTGCTAAATTAACCCCTTCTTCTCTGTACTCAATTCCAGACAAGTGGAACCCAGCGGGTCCCCTTATTCCTCCTAACTCCATGAGGTTAGAAGGGCTCAAATCCCTATCCTCTAGTTTTGAACTTACTATTTAACGATGACTTTACTTTCTCATCTGTAAAATGGGATAATGACTGCATATACTTTGTGAGCAGAAAACAAATTAGTCTGTAAAAGTGCTTACCAAGGGCACAAAAGAGGAGCTCAATAAATATTCGCTGTTTTATCATTATTATGGTGAATGCTGGCAGGATGTGAGGATGGAGGATGGGGTGAGGGGGTGACTCTGGGCCAGCCCAGCAATGGAGAGGGTTTTGCTTTATACTCAGAATGCAAGGAAGCAAGGGGAATTGAGGTTGGATGAGGAGAAGGTTGGACTTCCGAGGAGAAGGAAGCAGGTAAAGTGTCTAGTTCTGTCCAGAGGCAGGGGGATGATCAAAGTGACCCTCCTAAGGGAGGTAGCAAATTTCTGGGCCCCAAGGATAAGGACCTATTGAGAAGTAGGTTCAGGAAGTCCTTGAGCATAAGAATGCCTGTGGGGGGAGCAACTGGAGTCCCCTGATTGGGGGGCGGGGTCTTCCTGGAAAAGCAACATTGTGGAGCCATAGCCCTGTGGCCCCATGTAACCTGAGGTGGGGGTGGGGGGGCAGGACTGGGATTTCCCGCCCCCAGAGCCTGAGGCACTGAGTCAGCGGAAACCCCAGCCGTGGCCACGGAGGCGCACCACTGTGGTCCCTGCGCAGAGCCGGCCCAGATGTGGCTACGACAGTGGCAGGGCCTGGGAAGCGCTGAGCTCAGCAGGCGGGAAGTGGAGGGGGTGGGGCTTTCTGGGAACTTTGACCTGAGGAGTGGGTAGGCACAGGCTCTGTCTCCGTAGGGTGCTGCCCCAGCGGCAGGCACTTGGGAATGAATAGACAACACCCAGACAGAGGTCAGGCTCTGTGCTTACCATTTCACATCGGCTAGCTCCTTTCATCCTCACAACAGCCCCAGAAAGAGAATTCTGTGCTTACCCCCATTTTACAGATGGAGAAACCGGAGCATAGGAATGACCCAACTTGCCCAAGGTCACATAGTTAGTGGGTGGGGGGGCAGGGGCCCACATCAGCTAGCCTGGACCCACTGCACATGCTGTTAACCACTGTGCCACCCTGGGCACCCCCAATCCTTCCCCCACTCATACCCCAGACCCTCCTAGACAGGAGGGGATGGCTGGACCCAGAGCAGAAGGGACCTGAGAAGGGGAAGTCCAGATCCCTTTCCATTGCTCCCTAAGGGTGCACATAAGAACAGCCAAGCCTGGGGCATACCCTATGCCTGGATATACTATCACAGACACAGTCTAGAAATGGGCCTGTGCCCCTCCCTGCCCCAGACACATATATGCACCCATGCAGAAGCAGAGAGTTAGATATGTTCTCTCACAGCACATGTGTATAGACTCCATGTGCAAATGTAGACAGGTTTACACAGACACATGCACACACACAATACTCCTCCACATAAGCAGACACACAGAAACACACGTTTGAGCACAGATGAAGCCACAGAAATACATCCTGGGTGTACTCAAACACAGGTGCGTCAGTTTCAGAATGCACACATACAGTATTTCATGTACTTGGATATGCACAAAGAAACACATGCAGGCACATGTAGACGTGTGTGTACAAACATACACATAGAAACACACACCTGTGCCCACAGGCATCATTCTTCATATATGCACACAGGAAAACCTGCAGCACATACACGCGCAGACACAGACGCGGGGAGCCACACAGACTCGGCTCCCACGGAAACCCCTGCTCAGATATGTACTCACCAATGGGCATCCACACACACGCAGGCCGCGACACTGACACATTTACATGCATTCAGCCCCAGAAAGCCCTGCATGCCAGCAAGCAGGGTATCCCGTGGGGCTGGGCTCAGTGCCCTCACCCCAGATGGCATCGCCACGAGGTAATCAACGCTGCTAATCGCCACCAGCTGCCCCGGAGCCTGCCTGCCACTGCCGGGCGGGGCTCCCGGGCCTCCTGGGCCTGGGGTTGTGTGCCCAGATGTCAGCAGCGCCAAGGGCCTGCCCACCCCATTGTTCCTGCTGGCCCTTGGGGAATCCCCATCTGGCAGGGGCAGCACCTGGGGCTGGGGGAAGCGAAGAGTCAAGACAGGGCCTGGTCCCAGGTCAGGCCCAGGAGCCCCCACATGGCCAAGCAAGAGGTGGTCTGAACCCACACAGGCACACGTGCACACCTGGGCCCTAGCAGATGTGCACACAGGTGCACACACATACACACACAGGCACATCACACAGCCGAAACAGACTCCTGTACTGTTCCCCACAGAGCTGCCTCTCCTTGTCTTCCTCATGCTGGTAAACACCACCGTAATTCATTCAGATGCTCAGGCAAACCACTCAGGAGTCATCCTTGGCTCCTTTTTCTTGCCGCCATCCCACTATCTTGTCGATTCCACACCCAAAACACAGCCTGCATCCACCCACTTCTCCCCAGTCTCACCCAAGCCACCCACCTCTTTTGCCTGGACTACTGCAGGAGCCTCGCAACCCCCTACTTCCCACCCAGCAGCCAGCGAGATCTTTCCAAACCTGTATCTGTTGGCATCACTCTCCAGCTTCAGTCTTCCAGTTTTCATTTCACCTAGAAGAACCCCGACGTCTTTCCCCTGGCCTTACCAAATCCTTCATGATCTGCCCTCTGCCTTCCTGTCTAGCCACCTCACCCCCTGAAGCTGTGGCCCCACCAGCCTCCTTTCTCAGTCTTGCATTCACCGAGTTGGTTTTCTCCTCAGAGTTTTGTACCAAGTCATCCTTCTGGAAGGATTTGCCCCTGATCTTTGCCAGGCTGGCTCTTTGACATCCAGGTCTCACCTCACCCTTCACCTCCTCAGTGACCTTCCCTGACCACCAGGTATAGAGGAGGTATAGAGTCGTCCTCTAATACATGACTCCGTTTCACATCTCTGCACAGCTCTGGTATTTCTTTGTATACTTTTTCTATGAATAAGCAAGCATCTCCATGAGGGGCCATGTTCACTGACACCCACTGCCCTGCACCCCACAGGCAGCCAGTGGTGAATTAGCAGATGAACGCACCCAAGCACTGCTGGGCTCTCAGACACAGATGGCTCCCACGGGAAGTGTGACACATGAGCACAGACATGAATGTGCACGTGGGCAGAGATATACACACATGCCCAGAGGGCATGAGTCACAGAGAAGAGGCAGAGGTCAGTCCCTTGAGCGTCTCTGGATGTCTCTGTCCTGTCTCCTTTGACTGAATGTGTCTCCCTCACGGAATCTGGCCTCTTTTCTCTGCGTCTAATTCTCCTGCTCTCTTTCCTCCCTCTCTGTGACTCCGGCCCCCTCTCCAGCTCCCTCTCATCTTTGTCTCTGTTTCTGACTCTCCTCTTTCCCTCTATTTTTGGATCTGCGTCTCTAACTGCATCTCTCTGTGCATCTCTGATCTGTTTCTTGCATTTTTTGCGTCTTTATGTCCTTCTCTCCCGTCTCTCTTTATCTCATCCATGTTCTCTGCTTCTCTTCACTCTGTCTCTCTGCCTCTGTTTCTGGCTCTTTATCTCTGACTGTCTCTCATCCTCCCTCCTCCCCCGCTAAATCAGCCCTGTCACCACGTCTCCACGGCTCTCTGCATCCCAGTGGCAGGGGGACCCATCTTTCACCTCTGGTGGCAGCTTTATGGTCCCGGCGGGCGGGCTGATGCTCCACTCTGCTGATGCCCCTCTCCCTCACAGGGCCATGGCGAGCTCCACACTGACAACCCCAGCCCTGGCTACATTCTTAGATGCCCAACTTCAGTAGTACCTGGCACCAGGTACCTGCTTGGTTTGGCCACCCTGGAGCTTCTGGAAAGGTGAGCCCAGACTCTGATGGGCACTGCCAGACATGTGGCAGTGGTCGGGGAAGTAGACTCTGACGGGGGAAGCGGGGACACTCCAGGCATCCTGAGCCCCAGCTTGGTTGTCCCCTGGGCTCTGCCCACCTGAGGGACCTGTGGAGAGGCGACAGGCACAAGAGCCCTGGAGTCCAGGCCCATCTCTACCTGCTGTGTGACCCTGGACCCCAGTCTCCCCACCATCCCATGAAGCAAACAAAGCATCTCAGACCACCCTGCCTAATAATCTCAGTGATTCTCAACAGGGGCAATTTTCCTCCCCGGGAGATATTCGGTAACGTCTGGAGATATCTGGCGTCATCACAGCTTGGTGGGGGGACCTCCTAACATCTAGATGGTAGAGGCCACAGGACGCTGCTAAATATCCTACAAGGCACAACACGGTCTCTCACGATACAGAATGATCCTGTCCAAAATGCTCTCCTCCAAGGGGAAGATTCCACCCCTCAGAATTCCCACGCTCTCTGACCTCCTTTAAACTCTTAATCATGCTCTGACCAGGGCTGGGGGCCATTTAGAAGACACAGGGGTTGCTCCTGCGTCTGCCTTCAATAAGAGCAGCTAACATTTATTGAGCCCTTTTCAAGTTGCTGGTCGGCACCACGCACGGAGAAACTCATTTTAGTCTCGCCACAACGGCGGGAAGCCCAGGCACTGTTATGATCCCCACTCTAAGCCTGAGGAGACAGGCAGAAAGAACATGAGTAATCAGCTCAAGGTTACACAGCTAGCCAGGATGGAGCTGGATGGGAAACGGTCACTTTGGGACAGACCCACAGGGCAGAGTCCTTTCTGGAAAGGAGCTCACACAGCAGGGCTCTGGGAAGTCCCTTTCCCTCTCTGAGTCACCGTTTTTTCTTTTCTTTTTTATAAAATATTAATTTGGCTGTGTTGGGTCTTAGTTGTGGTATGCAGGATCCTGCGTTGTGGCACACAGACTTTCTAGTTGTGGCATAAAGGCTCAGTAGTTGCAGCTCGGATCTTAGTCCCCCCAGCCAGGGATTGAACCTGCAACCCTGCATTGCAAGGCAGATTCTTAACCACTGGACCCCCAAGGAGATCCCTGAGTTGCCATTTTTTTTCATCTGTCAAATGAGATCTTTAACCAGCAACAATTCTAGGAGGTGAGGCAGTGTTATCACCTTCACTTCACAGGCTAGGAAAGCAGGGATTCATGATTAAAGTCTCAAAGTCATAGGCTGGAAAGTGGTGGAGCAGAGATTTGAACTTAGTTCTGCCTGAACTCAGCTCTGTCTGACTCCAGGGCCGGTGATCTTAGATGGGTCACCTGCACCCTGGCCCGCTCTCACCCAGGGCCTATAAGGGAGGAGAGCAGAAGTTGGGAGCTTGGAGGACTTGTTAAACACAGACTGTCAGCCCCTCACCCCTAGAGTTTCTGATTCAGCAGTTGGCTTTTCAAATAACTTCCCAAGCAATGCTGGTGCTGGGGCCCAGGGACCACATGTGAGAAGCCCTGCAGAAGAGCACGGTGTTAGATCACCTATGCTGCTGCTGCTGCTGCTAAGTCACTTCAGTCGTGTCTGACCCTGTGCGCCCCCATAGACGGCAGCCCACCAGGCTCCCCCGTCCCTGGGATTCTCCAGGCAAGAACACTGGAGTGGGTTGCCATTTCCTTCTCCAATCCATGAAAGTGAAAAGTGAAGTCACTCAATCGTGTCCAACTCTTAGTGACCCCATGGACTGCAGCCCACCAGGCTCCTCCGTACCTGGGTCCAAATCATGGCTCTGTAATTTGGTGGCATCACTTCACCTCTTCCTCGGATAAACAGAAATACAGCATCTGTATGCAGAATCAGTATACAGAGATACAGTATCTGTCACTTAGGGTTTGCTGAAAGGATTATGGGAGAGATAGGCGAAGGGGAAGGTGCTCTCCTGCTGTCAGCACCTACCAAATATGCTCATAAATGCTCGCCAGCGTCACTGTCCCCAACAAGGCACCTCCCTCCTCTCCAGACAGACCAGAAGCCCCCAGGGCGGTGAAAGACTCAGTTAAGGACTTAAACATCCTTTTCTCCTGTCTACCAGCCACCTCCCCAGGCCTGCACAGAGCAGGACACAGAGATGACACCTCAGAACACATATGGGAGGGACAGTGCCTCTGCCAAGACATCCCAAGGTCCTTTGCCCCATAGCACAGAGCCTGTGGGGCAGGGATGAGAGTGCAGCCCAAGCAGCACTGAAGACCCTCAGAGAGACCTGCCCGCCACCGGTCTTCCTCCAGGCCCTGCCCCATTCCTAGGAATCCCTTCTGGTGCGAGAGTTGGCTTCCCAAGGCCCTAGCGGGATAGCTTGTATACCTTCACCCAAGCATCATTTTGGGTACCAGCTAACTCAACTCACAGCCCTGTTTTGCTGTATGACCTTTAGCCAATTGCTAGGCCTCTCTAAGTCTGAGTTTCTTTCTTTTAAAATTTTATTTATTTATTTTGGCTGTGCTGGGTCTTCATTGCTGCGCGCGGACCTTCTCTAGTTCCGGTAAGCCGAGGCTACTCTGTTTTGGTGCACAGGCTTCTCATTGCAGTGGCCTCTTTCGTTGCTGAGCATAGGCTCTAGCTAGGGTGCACAGACTTCAGTAGTTGCAGTGCATAGGCTCAGTAGATGAGATGCACGGGCTTAGTTGCCCCACGGCATGTGGAATCATCCCGGACCAGGTATAGAACCTGTATCTTCTGTACTGGCAGGCAGATTCTTAACCACTGGACCACCAAGAAGTCCTAGGTCTAGTCAAACAAGAACTCAGCATAGTGTTAAGGGTGGGGGCTGCAGCCTCAGAATAATTGGGTTCAAACCTCACTCCTACCACTTACAAGCTGTGTGACTTTTGGCAAATCCCTTCATCTCCTGGAGAGAGCTTCAGTTTCCTTGTTGATAAAATGGAATTGTCCACAGCTCACAGGGATGCTGTGAGAGTTCCCTGAGATGAGACATTTCAAGTGCTGTGCACAGCTCCTGAAACTCAATAGATGCTAGCTATTCCATACACACGATGAGAGAATGTAACCTTACCGCCGCAACAAACACAGTCTGTTGCCTGCCTTCCCTTCCCACCTGCCCTTCCCATGTTTAGCTTTGAGACTATCTTCACCTTCCTTCCCAAAGGGGCTGAGGAAGGCAGTTGGGAACAGTCTCCCAGAAAGGGCAGATCTGAGCAGAAGCTTGGAAGAGGGAGGGGTGTAATTAATTATCAGCCTGCTAGACTGTAAGCCACAGAAAGCCTGCTACCATTTTATCCCTGGAGCATGTGACAGAGACAAGGCCCTTTATAAATACTGGCAGCAAGAATGAAACAGGGCCCAGGACAAACTCCCTTTGGTGGAGAGCAAGCCAAGGAGTCTCCTGGGTGAGGCATGGTGGGGAGAGGAGCACTTGGGGACTCCCGGATTCTGTCTTTGCATGCAAGAGCCTCAGACAGTTGGACTCATAAATTCTTTGAATCCTGGAACTCTGGGTGGAGAGAAACTGGCTGCTGCCCAGCCCCACCTCCTCCCAGTAGTGCCCGGGGCTGGGTTGGGGAGTCCTGACAACCTAGCTAGAAAGGGAGACTGAGGAAGTGGATTTTCAGGGTGAAAATCCAACTTTTTCATCAAGGCAGGAAATAAAATCTAAGCTCGGAGAAGGTTTGTTCCTGGCTCTGCTACTTCCTGGCTTCATTCTCTTCCATCACCTCTCTAAGCCCTTAGTTTCCATATCTGTAAAATGGGGTGATAATGAGAGCACCTAACCACATGGAACTGTTGGGAGGATTAAATGAGATAATACATGAAACTAAGCCAAGTCCATAGTAAATGCTCAAAAATATTAATTATTAACATCATTAGTACTGGGGAGGGCTGCTAATTCACCGGGCACTCTTGCCCTGCATCTTACACACACGTTCATCGCTGGCAGTCCCTCCCCACCCCACTTGCCTTCCTATTTACAAAGCTGATTTCATGTGGCTTTGAAAAGTCAATGACATTTCCAACAGATATCAGACAATTTTTTCCATGAAGTGGCCTAAATAATACATTTTAAAGAAATAAAACCGACTGGAGTATTGTCAGCCTTGATCATTCAGAAAAGGCTTGATATTGGTGTCTGGATGACAGAGAACAGGTGGTTGGAAGGTGGGGAGAAAGAGCCTGGGACAGGGGACCTGGATTCAGGGCCTGTGCCCCTTACCAACAAGGAAAAGATGATCTTAGAGGCTCTTGAGCCCCTTTGTTCCCTGAGCCTGAGGCTCTTAAACCTGTAATGACCCAAACATGCCCCCTCCTCAGAACGGGAACCAGCGTTAGTTGCTCAGTCATGTCCATTCTTTGGGACCCCATGGACTGTAACCACCAGGCTCCTCCGTCCATGGGATTTTCCAGGCAAGAATACTGGAGTGGGTTGCCATTTCTTTCTCCAAGGGATCTTCCCAACCCAGGGATTGAACCCAGGTCTCCCGCATTGCAGGCAGATTCTTTACCGCCAGGTGAGCCAGACCCATGCAAAGCCAGGATGCTCCCCTTCCTCCCTCCACTCTGACCCAAGCCTTCCACATTCACTTAAGCGCCCTGATCAGGCCCCAATCATCTTGGGTGAGCCCCTGGGGGTAGGAGGTGGGGCTCACGGCACCACACCCATTAATCCTCCTCTGTACATCCAGAAGTGGAGAAAAATAGGTGCCAGAGATAACTGACTTGCTGAGCTGGAACTAAACCCAAATGTAACACCCAGCAGGTCACTGCTGCTTTTTAAAGAATAATTTTAATCGTCTGGACAATCCTAAGTACCTATTCTTATTCCGATTTTACGGGTGAATGGGTGTCATCTTCAACTCGAGCACTTTAAGGAAACAGGTGGGGAGAAGTGGCTGGCTAGGAGTCAGAGCTGGGATTTGAACCCAGGAATATCACAGCACAATCTGTTGTGTGATAGGCCCCTTCCTCTCTCCTGGACTCAGCTTTCTCATCTGTTGAATGGGAATGCTAACTCTGGAACCTCGAAGATCCAAGTTGGGACTTCTTGCTGCCCGGAGGCCAGGTCCCCACCCAGAAGCCTAGAACATCTCTGTGGGCCTGGGCAGGAGAGAAGGGCAGGTGTAGACGTGACTGCTCCGCGGGTGGGTGGGGGATGGGGGCGCTGCCGGCAGGCACACAAAAACAACTAAATAAATTAGGACCGGGGGACTCCTAATCCTTCCCGGCTGTGGGGGCTACCGCTCACGCGGCCGGGTCCGCCATCGCCTGGCTGGCTCCCCGGGCCTGGGAGGGGGACATGGCACAGCCAAGGGTGCAGAGTCGGGCCAACAGGATCGGAGCGATGCCCAGCCGTCAAGGCGGCCTCGGCTCCCGAGACTGGGGAAGGCCCTGCCGGCAGGGTGACTCAGGCCTCCCAGACCCACTCCCGCGTAGGCACGCTCCCGGGCCTCGATCTATTTTTAGAGCCGGCTCCAGGCCTGAGCGTCCAGGGGCGGCGGGGGGAGGTTCATGGGGGTGCAGGCGCCTGACCAGCTTCTCCAGCTCAGGACTTAAGCCCCAGGACCTCCAGCTGTCTGTCTAGCAAAGAACGGAAACACTTGGGGTGTAGGGGGGTGGGGGAGGTGCGCGCCCAGAAAATGTATCTCCCTTTTTCCCTTCGGCTTCGCAAGGCCTGGCAGTTTCAGGGAGCTGGGCGCGGCCTCCTGAGAAACGACCTCTGTTAAGTGGGGCCAGGAGCCTCCCGACCGTCCGTCTGTCTGGCTATTGGACTGAAAGCCAGAGCTGGCAGGACTCCCGGGCGACCGCAGTGGCTGGGACGGAGCGGGGGCGGGGAGGCTGGGAGAGAGGGGAGGAAGCCTCCAGTTTCAGGAGATCCCAACACCACCCTGCCATAGGCCACGCCCCTAGCCCGCCTTGGGCCACACCCACGGCCCTGGTGGCATCCCTGACTCCACCTTGGGCCCCGCCTCCTAACTAGCTCCTCCCACAGCCAAGCGCGTATCCTGTTCCCAAAGTCCGGGAAGGCCTAGATGCCATTCTCCTTAACAGCCTGGCACCGGAACTGGGCCCGTCTTTGGGGGTTAGGGCAAAAGTGAGAGGGATGGGGGCCTCCTCCCCCAGCGTGAGGTCGGGAGAAGGAGAGCATCGAGGGCAACAATGGCGCCATTGATGGGGATGCCTCTAGGCTGGGGACCTATCTGTGGGAGCCAGGCAGTTTTGGAGGCTGAAGGGGTGGAGGCAGTCCCCAGCACGGAAACACTCCTGTATACCTGGGCACAGAGCTCTACACCGAGGGGACCTGGGGCAGAGGGCCCTCACTACTGGGCCCTCGAGGCTGAGAACAGAGTCCTAGGGAGTGGGGACAGCTGAAGACCCCAAATATTGATACATGTGCTCTGGGTCGAGTTCAGGGACACACGGGGTTTGGAGAAGCCCAAGTGGAAGCCCAGCCCACTGAGGGTGAGGGGCAGAGGATGAGAGGCGGAGCCGGTCTCCCAGCACCAGCCCTCCATCTAGTGGGAAGTTTGGGAATCGCGGGATGCAGAGATGGGGTGCGGGGAAGGGTCCATTGCACCCCCAATCCTTCCTTCTTCTCCCTAGATTTTCTGCTGACACCTTCACACCAACATCCTGCTCTGCTCCGTCTCAAGGACTCACCCCTGATAGTCATTGAAGATCCACCCTCCCCCTACCCCCAAAACCTGTCCCTCTTCCCCCATTACTTATGGATAATGCCCTCTTCTGTTCATCGCTGCCACCATCAGGGGTCCAGGCAGCCACCATCCTTTGCCTGGATCCCTGCAGTTCCTGGCAACTGCCTTCCCTGCCTCCAATTTTACCCTCTCCCTATGCATTCTTCTACTACTAGTCAACTAAATGTTTCTGAACCAGATCTCTGCTTGGGTCACTTCCTTGATTAATTTTTTTCCGTGGCTTCTCGTGGTCAGATGAACTCCACACCTTGGCTTGGGACTTGGGAGGCTCTTCATCACCCAGACTCACCTCCTTCAATCCTAGCTATTCTCACAGAGCAATTATCAGTTCATCACACACCCCTGTTGGCTGTCACCTCGAGGCCTTCATACCTGCTGTTCCCTCCTCCTGGAATACTTTTCCTTGCTGTCTTCAGGACTCTGTCTGGCCAAAAAAAAAAAAAAAAAAAAATAGTTCCATCCTTGGGAGGCTTTTCCTGGCCTTCTGGCATGAGTTAGGTACCTCTTGTCTGAGCTCCCACAGGACCCAGTGCCTGGGTCTCTCATCACCTATCCACTTTTGTGGCAGTATATTTTATTGAGATGTTAATTATTTTGCTCCCTTCCCAGTTCCAAGCTGGTGTCTGAGCCCTTTGATTTTTCTAGCCTCCGGGAACTTGTGAGGGGTTGAACACAAAAGCTGCTTGAAGCTTGATGGCTCATCCTGACTTTTGAAAAAGCTAGCCTTCTGGAAGTGACTGCGCTAGGTGTTCCCAAGGGATGGGGAGAAGAGGGCAGCCAACGAGGGCAGAGAAAGGAGAGCACGCAGCTAGCTGCAGTGGATTCAGAAGCAGGGGTCGTCTGAGTGGTGGAGATTGGGGTCCAGTAGCCCCTCCCCCAACAGATAATGGGAACTGAGGGGATGGGTGGGACACCTGGGGAGGCCAGAGCCCAAGCACTGGGGTACCAACCTCAATGCCTCCGGGTGGCAGAGGAACAGCTGAGTTGCCAAAGCTCAAGGGACCCCATGGACTAGTACAATGAGCATCTATCTCTGTGTAACCAGTGTACCCAGAATCAGGACTCCATGTTTAGACCCCAGGTGGGACAGCAGGTCCTCGCACAAGCCTATAGGGAAAGTGACAGGCAGCCCCAAGGATGGTTGAGATTGAATCTTCTGCCAATATGTAGGAAAGGGCTTAGAGTGAGAGTCAGATTAGAGCTGATTTAATGAGAATACAAAAATAGGATGTTTCTTGAGTCCGTGTGCCAACAGTCCCACCTGCTCCACCTGTCTGTGCTTCCCACTGCAGGACTGAGACTAGGTGTGCCGCATTCAGAATTGAATTCTTAGGACCCAGCACGGTGCCTGGCACATTGTAAGGATGCATTCAAAATGTATTTGTTGAATTCATTTTTCCTTGGGAGCTACAGAAATCTTTCTAAAGCCCAAATCTGTTCCAGTGATTTGCCAGCAGTCCTCAGAATAAAATCCAAACCCCTATTGTGGCCCACAAGGCCCACTGCCATCGGAACCTGCCTCCCTTTGCCACCTCATCTCTGCAGCTCATCCTCCTCACTTTCCTCTCCACCCAAACCTCATGATTTGCAATTTTCCAAACTTTCCAGGTTGTTTCATGCCTCCGTGCATTTGCTTACATGGCACCCTCCACCAGCAGTGTCCTTTCCCTTTTCTTTGCCTGCTGAGTTTTCAATCGGTCTTCAAAGCTCTGTACAAGTGTGGTCTTCTTTAAGTGCCTCCCCTGACACCCTCCCACTAAAGGCAGAGGAGACGCCTCCTGCTCTTGGGCCTATTGCTCATGTCCAGTTCTGACTCCCTTTTCCCAGGCTCCTTTTCCTCGAGCTTCCCTCGTGTGATGAGCCCCCATAGCAGTGCCAGGTTCACCATGCTGCTGCTGCTAAGTCGCTTCAGTCGTGTCCGACTCTGTTCACCATAGTTCTCCATAAATGCTCAGTGTCCACTGAGCACTAGTCCTGACTCTCCCCTCCATGGACTCCTGGTGTAATGTTGAGCAACCTCTCCCCTCTGTGGGCCTGTTTTCCCTCTCTGCACAATGTTGCAGGGGGGAGTGAAACTCATGGTTTCTAAGGACCCTTCCTTCCCTGGGTTGGGATTGGAAGTGATGGCATGTAAAGCATCAATCACCATGTGTGCTGTCGGCCAGCTAAGGGCAGAGCCCACTCAGACACGTGGCTGCACATGGTAGTGCCCGGGGCCACCCGGGAACAAACCCCTGCCTAAATAGCTGCACATAACCCTCTCACACACAAGTGGACGTGGCCTTCATCCCCAATCAACTGTTGGCCCTAATACTAAAAAATTCATTAGCAGCTGGAGCTGCCAGTCCAGCAGCAAGTTAATATGCAAGGAAGAAGCCTCCTGCAATATGCATGCTCGAAGGCTGGTGTTCTCTGGGGCTCTCTCCTTTCCAGGCTTGCACATGCAACACCCTGCCTCTACCCCCAAATCTAGACGCAGACGCAGTTGGTCTGCGGTAGAGAAACAAGGGCCAGAGCCTTAGCTCTACCAGCTTCCTGGATACTTGCCTCTTGATCTCCTAAGGGAACCTTAAACTCCACATTCATTCATTCAACGTTAGCTATGAAGTTCCTATCATGTGTCAGGCAATGGTGTGAATGTCAGAGACTCACTCTGTTTTGCCCTCACAGGCTTACAGTCTGGTGGAGACAGCCCTCCTCCAGGGAATCTTCCCAACCCAGGGATCAAACCCAGGTCTCCCACACTGCAGGCAGATTTTTTACCATGTGAGCCACCAGGAAAGCCCAAACAGAAGATAGGTGCCATAATTTCACCAGAAGTGGTACTATGGAAGGATTAGGATGATGTGATTAAAAATGGTCCAGAAGGGCAAGGAGTATGCAGGAGATGCATTAGAGCTTCAATCAAAAGATGAGAAGCCAGAAAAGCAGATAACCAGGGAAGAACCTTTCAAGTGGTGGGTATAACATATGCAAAGGCCCTGGGGTGGGAGAAACTGTGTTCAAAGAGCACAAAGGAGGACATGGGACTGGAGTTCTGTCAAGAGAGATGGGTAGGGACCACAGGAAGGAAATGTAACTTTATTCTAAGAGAAACAAGAGGCCCCTGGAAGGTTTGGGGCAGAGGAAAGAAAATCCATCCCTTTGTCCTGCTTCCCTCTTCTTCTGTGTCCTTCTTTAAAAGTATGTCTTCCTCATCTTTACATTGTCAGTGCCCAGTTCAGGGTCTGGCACAACTTGGCATCAGACAATGTTTACAGAATAAATGAATGACCAAGCCAGGCTCTTCTGGCTTTAGACTTGACTGAGTGGCTCCGAGTGGGTCAGCTGGGCTGCTGTGAAGTTTCGGCAGCTCAGAATGGGAGTCATCTGGGCCAGACTAAGACATTTAGATGTCCTCATACTCCCCATACATGATTCGTAACAGAAATAACAGTAACCCACGAGGCATAATACTTACATGTCTGCTGAAATGAAAACAACTTCTTTGTGGATTTTTCAATCACAAAACTCTGGACAAGTTCATCGAAGCAGTATTTCTTCACACACGTGTGTGTGTGTGCACCTATGTTGTTGCCACCTTGCTGGTGCCTCAAGCTGGACTGCCTGTTGGGTCACACCCAGTGCCACATGGCCGGCCTGACCCAACTGTCCCCTTGGTGACACAGTCTTGGCTCTTGAGCTCTGCATAATGAGGAACACCAAGGGGGCCACAGTGGCCCAGGCCTAACTGATAGTGAGCAGCCTCAGAGCATGTTGCCAGAAGCTTCTCAAGGCTGCACCAGATGTGACAACTGCTTGGTGTGAGAACTCTCGTAATTCCCCCTTGGGCCAAGGTTTGCCCCTGCCCATCCCTGACCCTCTAAAACTATAAAAAATGATCCAGGCCCTAAGAAACTTCTCAGAAGAGGAATCTAAGGCTCAGAGAGGTTATTTAATTTACCCAAGGTCGATCAGAAGTTTGGGACGGAGTTGTGGTTTGAGCACAAGCCTGGCCCGTAAAGCAGACTCCATGCCCTTCCTGAGGGTGGGGGGGCTGGGCCGGGTGCAGGGGCACAGCCCCCCAGCCCATATCTGGATCCACAGAGCTGACAAGAACACATGCTGGAGCTGGACCCAGCCTAGTTTTGAGATGGGCTCTGCCCTCCCCTCAGCCTCTTTCACTGCTCAGAGGGGATCTAGGTCTCTAAGCTCAACTCTCCCCGAAGCCCACCTCCAGGGCCCAGAGAAGGACTCCATATAAAGTCCCTGTGTGGGTTCCACAGCATCACACGGGCACGGTGATGGGCACCTGGGAGGGGCTCCAGAAGCCTGAGCCAACACGGCCCTCGGGTTCTGGGTCTCAGGATTGGGCCTCACTTTTGTCCCACGGTGGGTCCTTCATGGTTTATATCCTTCCCTTCAATGCTCAACCTGCAGCCACACCTGCTCTATATACCGACCCTGCAGGGAGTCAGGCTCAGTCCCTGCCTTGGAGGAATGTATACCTCCCCACCTGCTCCTTGCTGGAGACAGAGCTCAGGAAACTCAAACAAAGCAGATCAGTGGTTTTCAGGGAGAATGGGAGGCTGGGTGGCTAAGGGCAGCACCCCCACATGCAGCCAGTTTTCCCAAGCGGACCCTGGCTGAGCTCCACCGCCCCTGGGTTCCAGTACTGCAACACCCCACCCCACCCCCATGGGTGGGAAGTGACAAATGAGTCTGAGGAAGTGGAGGAGGGGAGTCAGCAATCGATGGCATTAACATGGTGCCCAAATTAAATATTGACTTTCTCGGTTGACCCTGGGGATGCCTGGATTGATGGCTGGTACTGTGCTGTGCCACTGCCAGGGATTGGGACATACCAGCCTGGAGCAGGGTCAGTGGGCAGCTGAGGCTTGTGAGGTGAGCTCACCCCTGTTCCTGCCTGGTCAGAAGGAACAGGGACAAGGGCCACAGAGAGCCCAAGGCAGTGGGTTTGTCTGTCCATCTTGTGCCTGGGAGCTCCCTACTCTAGAGTCCAGAGTTCCCTCTTCCCAGAAGACCTTAGAGCCAAGGTTTCGTTGAATGCCCACCCCTCTCCTCCCACACCCTCCTTCAGGAGCTGTGGCTGGCCTGCCGCCCAGCAAATGAGCAGAATCAATCTCTGTGATGACATCCATTACCAGGGCTCAGGACCCTGCCTCCCAGGACGGTAAGGCTGGTTATTTTTGGTCTATCATTATGTAGGATCTTGGGGAGGGGGTAAGGACGGCCTCTCCATCCTTGGAAACATTCCATCATCCTCTCCAGGTAACTTCACCTTCAGAATCAACAGTGGCCCCTGAGCTTTCTTTCCTTCTTTTCATAGCTCCATTTCAGAAATTGTCTATCCTGCCTTAATTTCTTCACCTCCCCCTCACCCTGCAGCCTGTTCCAGTATGCTTCCTGCCATGTCAGTGACTCTAATCCCGCCCTTTTCCTGAATTCTAGTCCTGTATTTCTAACCACCTACTTCCTACTTGAAATTCCCCCTTGACTATTTCCAAGGTATTGCAGTGTTAACAGGCTCAAGGTGGAAGTCGTAATTGTCTCCCCCACAGCTGATCCTCTTCCTGGCCTCCGAATTCAATGGCATGGTCATCCATCTGGGCATGTTAAGACAGAAGCCCACAGGTCGCCCTTAGCTCCTTCTGATAACACCCATACCAGGGGCTGACAAGTCCATTGCCGCATACATTCAGATTCCGTGCCCCCTCTGTAAAGTGAAGTTGCTCAGTTGTGTCCGACTCTTTGCGACCCCATGGACTGTAGCATACCAGTCTCCTCCATCCCTGGGATTTTCCAGGCAAGAGTACTGGAGTGGGTTGCCATGTAGCATCCCCCTAATTTAAGTTTCCTTGTTATGGGTGGTCTCTTCATTGGTCTCTCCGTATCCATCTCACTCTTCAGTAACTGCCCCATCCATTTCCCATCCACCCTGAGCAACCCTATTAAATCTGATCCTGCCAACCCCTACCCAGCACCCTTCTTGGATTTCCACTAGTCTGAAACTCCAAAGCCCTTATTTGAGTCTCCACTGCCCTGGACACCAAGCAAGTGCTTCAAGGGCCTGAGAGGGGTTCCTGGGGTTGGTGTCCTTGGAAGAGTGCAAGGAGGAGTAATAGGGGGCACTGGGGACTGGCTCTAAAAAGCCCCAGCTGTTGGACCCCATGAACTGCCCAGGGGGTGCAAGAAGCAGCCTCAAGGGAAACGAGTCCAGAGAGACAGAAGTTGGCAGCACCCTCCACCCAGGTTTTCCCTCTGGCCACCTAGGCCACCTAATTTTCTTTTAATTGGTGTCTAATGGAAGTGAATTAAACTCAATTGAGTTTTAATATGTTGATCCAAGTGCCTTTCCTAACCTGCCTCCCTTATCCCAGGATCTGGGGCTGCAGGTGGGAAAAAAGGAAGATGGGTTGTGAGGGTGGTTGTAGAGGATATGGGCAGGGGGTGTGTAGTGTAAGTAGGCCAGATACCAGTGCACAGGTCTCCTCAGGACCTTCTCCTACATCCCTAACACCCCCTTTCTGCCAACTAGTGTCTCCTGAATACCCAAATCCCAGGAATATCGACTTTGGACCTACTCGGTACTGGCACTGAGCTGGGAACCCATCTTACATCACCTCCATGAATCCTCCTGTGACCAGTTGAGGCAGGTAGTATTCCTACCTCCTTTTCAGAGGTCACTGAATTGATTTGCCCAAGGTCACTGCCTTTATTCTGTCTAGAGCTGTGCTGTCTAATATGATAGCCACTGACCACATGTGGCTACTGAGTCCTCAATTCTGAATTGAGACATACTGTACATGTAATGCACACACTTTCAGAGAATTAGGTAAGGAAAAAGAATGTAAAGTAGCTCGTTGATAATTTTCTATACTGATTACATGTTTTTGAAATAATAACATTCTTGATATAGTGGGCTAAATAGATTATTTAAATGAATGTTGTTAATTTTTACTTTAAAAAAAATAGCTACTAGAAAGCTTTAAATTACATATGTAGCTTGCATTAGGCTCAGACAGATTAAGAATCTGCCTGCAATGTGGGAGACTGAGGTTTAATCCCTGAGTCAGGAAGATCCCTTGGAGAAAAGAATGGCTACCCACTCCAGTATTCTTGCCAGGAGAATTCCATGGACAGAGGAGCCTGGCGGGCTACAGTCCATGGGGTTGCAAAGAGTCAGACACGACTGAGCAACTTTGAGAGTGAGAGAGAGTTTGCATTATATTTTTGTTGGACATTCCCAGGGTATGATCTTATGAAAGTGGGGATGGTCTGCTCACCCATGACCTTGCCACAGTCTGAAAGGCAAGGAAAGGCTGCAGGTGAGCTTGGGTGAGCTGCTCAGGCTGCTGTCTCCTTATTGCCTGGGAGGGTGGCAAGTCTCTTTCAGCACCCTGGACAGCATCTGGGCTCACTTCCCACCTGGGGTCCTAAGCTAGCACTAAGGCCCAGGAAGGAATAACGGGAGGGAGGAATGGATACCACCTGCAAAACTCTCCCTGGGAATAATCTTAAGCCATGTTCTGGATACAGGAAGGCTGGGTAAGGATGATCAGTATCCCCATTTTGCAGATGAGAAAACCATTGTTTAGAGAGATTTGTGCATTCCATCTCTCTCAGGGCTTCCTTGGTGGTTTAGTAAAGAATCTGCCTGCAGTGTGGGAGACCTGGGTTTGATCCTTGGGTCAGGAAGACCCCCTGGAGAAGGGAATGGCTACCATAGCAGTATTCTTGCCTGGAGAATCCCAGAGACAGAGGAACCTGGTAGGCTACAGTCCATGGGACCGCAGAGTGGGACAGGGCTGAGTGACTAACCCTTTCACTTTCTGGTCTCTCAGTAAAGAGCCACAGTTCTACATGGAGCCCTCAGCTGAGTGCACAAACCCAAACCAGTTGACACAGATGACAGCCAGCGACAGTGCAAGAGTGGCAACGTGTGCCAGGGCTGTGGGAGCCCAGCGAGTGCTGAGGGCTGAGGCGGGGAGTTCAGGGGCAGCTTCATGGAGGGGGCCACTGGGGTTGCATCTGGAAGGCTAAAGGGGAAGTTGCCAATGGGAGCCGGCAGAAGTTCCAGGCAGAAGAAATGGCACGTGCAAAGGCATAGAGGTGAGGGAGATGGGTCAGGAGAGGTAGGCAACAATCACATCACCAAAGGCCTCGCATTCTAGGCTAATTCCAGGGTGGATGGAAGGCGTCTTAGTAGGGAGAGAAGTGGCCTGGCCAGATCTGCATTTTGGAAAGATCACACTAGAGCTAGGTAGTGACTGGAGGCAGAAAGAACAAGAAAGACAATGAGATCAAAGACAGGACAGGGGACATCCCTGGAGGTCCAGTGGTTAAGACTTCACCTTTCAATGCAGGGGGTGCAGGTTTGATCCCCAGTCAGGGAGTTAAGATCCCACATGCCTAGGGGCCAAAAACTAAAACACAAAACAGAAGCAATGCTGTAACAAAAATTCAATAAAGACTTTAAAAAAAAAAAAAAAGAAAGACACAACAGTTATTAGATATTAGCCCAAAGGAAAGGGCAATCAGGACTATATAGATACGGAAACCCAAGTCAGACAGGGCCCGGCAACCCGTCTGAGGAGACACAGGGCATCAGTGCCTGGGGAGTGGGGACTCGGGGGCAGAGAGGAGCACAGCCCTCCACACAGGAAAGCTCTGCCTCTGACCATGGAGGTGGTGAGTCTCAAAGCCCTCCAGGAGCCTCTGCTGCAGCTCTGCTCTTGGCGCAGAATCAATCAGGTGAATATTAACCCTCCTCCTCAAACCAGATACAAAGCAAGAAACTAAGAAATGGCAAGGGGGGTGGGTGGGGGGATGCACATTGTATCTCAGCTGGAGAGATCCTAGTGCAGCCAGTGGAGCCCAGCGCTGGGAAGGAGGAAGGCAGGAACAAAGGAAAGGCACCCAGAGGGCTTTAGGTGATGCTTCAGAGAAAGCCTAGCCCAGGAATGTGGGGTGGGGTCTGCTGGCACAAGGTCAGAGACAGGGGGCTTTGTTTGCGTGAGCCTTTAAACCCCCTTCTGGGAAGAGCTCAGACGGTGAAGAATCTGCCTGCAATGCAGGAGACCTGGGTTCAATCCCTGGGTTGGGAAGATCCCCTGGAGGAGGGCATGGCAACCTACTCCAGTATTCCTGCCTGGAGAATCCCATGGACAGAGCAGCCTGGCGGGCTACAGTCCATGGGGTTGCAAAGTCAGACACGACTGAGTGACTAAGCACAACTGGGAATACGGCTCCCTTTTCTAGAGACCTACGCCCCCTCCCCCTCCCCTGCGGTGTTCAAGGGGGCTGCCAATCACAGTGCCCCACCCCCTGACTGGGGCCAATCAGAGTCCTTCCTTGGGGGTTTTTCTGATTGGAATTCAAGAGAAAGTTTCTTTCCCTCTGAGGGCAGAGTTGAGCGATTTGAGCTGGGAGAAGGAAGCCTGGGGGCCCAGGGGAGTGAGGAAGTTTGCCTGAAAGACTGGCATTGACACTCAGAGCAGCTGGAAGGGATGGCAGATCTGGCCACACCCTGACCCTGGCTCCCATTGCCCAAGACTGACCACCCGCCCACTGCCCCCAGTGCTGCAACTTCAACCAAAGTCCCCTTCCGCCTAAACTGGCTGGTACCAGGGCTCTTCTCCTTCTGGCCGCAAGTTCCAATATAGCAGCTTACAAGCCATGGGGGGTTTGGCCCCTCTCTGAGCCTTGATTTCCTCGTCTGTAAAATGGGGGAATCACAATACCCACCTTGAAGACTCAAATGAGGTGGTACCTGAATGAACGCTTTGCGCCCAGAAGTGCTGGCACTGCCAGAGGGGAGGGAAGCCCAGCTGCTGAGCAATCACCTGGGGGGGAGGTGGTCCGCTCTCTCCTCTGACTGGGCCCACAGGTGGCAGGATTCAGAGGAGCCTGGGGGAGCCTGTACCACCATGACCCCCAGTCCTCCAGCCGCTCCAGAAGGCCATCATCTGTGGCACCCACCCCCACCCCAGTAGCCAGTCCCTTCTTCCTTCTCCCCCATTCAGTCCCCTGCCACACCTAATCCTTCCCTCTGACATGTCCACCCCAGAGAAGGTCAGCTCCCCAAGGGGCTGTGCCTGTGTCTCAGAGGCGCCCATGCTGTTAACTGAGCAGAAGATGTACCTGTGGCCTCTGTTCCCGTGGCTGCTTAACCACAGAAGAGCCAGAGCAACACATCTCCACACTGATCCTATCCGGTCACTTCTAGATTCCTGGGAACCGAGCAGCGTCCACTCACTCAGGCCTGTAAAGACTATGCCCTAGAAATTGCCCTCTGGCACCAAGCTGGCCTGGCCCCTCCTCCCCACATCCACCTGAGCCCTGGAACCTGAGGATCCCCCAGCACCCAGCTCCCTGACGTTTCTTGCAACCATGAAGGTTGGGTCCCTGCAAGTTGAGCTCAAGCTTCCATTCCTACTAGGAGAGTGTTGATAAAGATGCAGTCCCAGTCCTGCCTCTGACTGTGGCCTTGAGCAAGTCATTTCCCACCTCTGGCTTCATTTTCTTATCCACAAAATGGGCCACGTAAAACCTTCCTGCAAAGTTGTGGTGAGGGGTCCAGGCCGAGGGTGTGGAGCTCCTAACAGGGAGCACAGCAGGAGACCAAGTATCTCGGACAACAGCTAATACTTAAACAGCTAATGTGCCAGGCACTCACTAAGCTCTTTATATCTGTTACATTGTTTCATTCTCATAACAACCCTATGAGGTAGGTACTGTCACCATCCCCATTTCACAGATGAGGAAACTGAGGTCACTAAGCTCTGCCTGGCCTCTGGGTCTCAGTGAAAGGCAGCCATGCCCATCAAAGCCACTGAGGAAGTCTGGCTTCAAGGAGCCCCACCCTACATTCCCAATCTGCTTACCCTATACCCCAACAGGGGAAGGGATGTGTCCAGGGTCACCCAGAGAGTCAGGGGTAAAGATGAGGTCATAGCCCAGGCCACCCCTCTCCCCCTCCCAGCTGGACCCCATCACAATGTGTCAAGACCAAGAGAAGTGAATCAGAGACAGAGGAACAAAGCTGCGGGTCCCAGGGCTGGGCCTTCTCCTGGGGAAGCAAGCAGCTCAGAAGCAAAATCCACAGAGTGAAGTTTATTCCCAACAAAGTTCCCCTCCCCCCTCCCCAGCCCGGGACAGGGACAGACAGGCTGGGGGTGAAGATGGGGCTCCAGGAGCTGAGGGGCCTCTGAGAAACAGGGAAGAGCCCCGGCCCCCCGGGCACACCGTGTCTGGCTCCCCCAGCCTGGCCGAGTCCACTGTGCCTCCCTGCCCAGCCCTCGGGAGAGGGGAGGGGGCGCTGGCTCCTGGGTAGTTCCAAAGTGGAGTGTGAAAATAGAGAGATATATAATATTTATACGCAGTGGGCAGTCCGGCGTGGCACTCACACCTCTGTCTGGAAGTCGCCATCCGGTGGTTCTGTGGGTTCCCAGGCTGTTGCCCGGTGCAGGGCCAGCCGCTCTCGGGGTTTGGGGGGCAATGAGCCCAGCGTCATAGACTTGAAGGTGCTCCAGCTCTGATGTCGCCGCTGTTGGGATAAGCCAGGACGCTCCCCTGGACTGGGCTTCTCCTGTGGGTGGAGCAAAAAGGGCCGGTGAAGATGGCCCAAAACCCTCCCACCCATTGTACAGAAGAACCAACTGAAGAGGCCCAAGGAGAGGGCCGGTGATGTCCCATGTTACCACCAATCAAGTGAGGTTCAAATCCAGATCCACCAGTTCCAGAGCTGGGTTCCTGACCCCTGTGCTCAGAGCGGGCCTCTGAGACCATGTCTCCTGTCTGCCCATCCTCCTCAAGATCCTGGGGGAGGCCCCACCGATACCACCTCCCCAAAAACCCCAGACTGTTGCTTATGCCACAGGCAGGCCCATGGTGAGGCAGGCTGAGGCTGGGGAGGAGGGCAGGGAGAAAAATGAGTGCCTCATGGGCCACTTCACCCCTACCCAGTCCGGGGTACTTATGCTGGACACGCTCCATCTGGCCGCTCCACCCAGGGACACACACAGACACACGCACACACCGCCCCCCCACCGGCTTCTCCCTCTGCAACAGGGGACCATGGCTCAGGGTCTGACCACAGGGGCCACTGTGCCCAGTCGGGCCCCCAGCTCTGGGCAGGGGCAGCCATAGGAGGAGCTCTCACCTTGGCCGTGGACTGGCTGCGGTAGCGGTCGAAAGTGTGGAACTTCTGGTTGAGCTCGTGGTAGAGTTCCGAGTGCCGTTTCCGGGTGTGCATCACCTTCTGGGAGCCACAGGGCATCAGGAGAGGTGCTCCCCACGGAGCACTCAGCACCTGGGTCCCCACATCCCCGCCTGCTGCTGGGCCCCCTCTGGGACAAGGCCTGGTTTGGTCTTCACCCCAGAACTCTGGCCTTGGGCAGCGGAGGGACTGTCATGGGCTCAGGCCATGCACTGGCGCTTGGATTAATTTTAGGAGGGGACCCTCCACGGCCAGACACCCCCCCACCCCACACACACACAATGCAACACACACGTGCACTGGAGCACTTACCTCAAAGTCCAGGTCTGAATACCGTAACTTCTTTCGCTGAGAAGGAGCAACCAGGAGGCAGTGAAGGAGAAGAGAACTTTTTAACCAAGTGCAGGGGCTTTAGAGACAGGAAGTCTGCTCCCTCGGGGTCTGTACCCCTGCCTAGGCCCAGGAGTTAGGAATCCTTTAAAGGGTAGCCCTTGAGGTTGTGGAAATGGGGCAGAGGCATGAGAGATGAGGCACTGAAGTGCAATCCCACCCCAAGGGGTACACGCAGGCGGGCACACGTGTAGACGCGCACCTACACAGTGGCCAGATGCCACAGTGCAGACTTCCAACAAGGCAGGGACACAGATCCCCAGGCCAGACCACAGGGCAGACCCTCCTTCTTCTGTGCCCCGGAGGCAATCCCTGTCCTGGCCCACCTCGTCCCATCCTCTCTGACACCAACAGGCTCCCCTCTCCCTGGAAACCTCCATCCTGCTGCAGATACAGGACTCAGCATCACAGAAGCCTTCCTTCGATTGTCCCTTTTTTCTGCCAAACTCGGCCCCGCCTCCCTCCCTCATGCCTCTCCCGACTCTCACTTGCCCAAGACCACCTTCAAGGCCCCAGTGGCCTACGCCGCGTCCAGTGCCACTCAGGAAGTCCTCAGCGTCTCAGAATGTCAGCATGGGAGCACTCATGAGACCAAGACCAACCTTCCCAGGTTATACCAGGGAAACAGGTCCAGGGAGAAAGGACTTGCCCACAAGTCCTCAAGGATGTGGCTAAAATCACCATCTAGATTTCCCCAGTCCCAGGCCCGCACACACACTCACCACCACTGCAGCTGGTGACACCCTCTCCTGGTCCTTCCACCTCCCTGCCTGCTCTTTCTCAGCCACCCACCCTGATTTCTCCAACTCTAGGCCCCGATACTCTGCCCTGGACTCTCCCCAGCCCTTCACCATGCATATGCGTGTCCTCCCCATTTCTGGTCACACTGCACTTTCAGAGGCCGTGGAACTCCTCCTTGCTCCCTCCTGTCCACAGACACCGCGCACACAGCTGCGCCCAATGGAATAAACTCTAACCTCCCCCGCCCCAAACGCACTCCTCCGCCCCCGCCCCATCGCAGTTGCCCACACCAGAATTCTGGACGTCATTCCTGACCCCTTAAGGCTCTGCCACGTTTATTGCTACCTCCCACACAAGGAGCCCAGTGCTGGCCCCTCCTCAGGGGCCCAAGCATGGGCAGGTGTCCACAGAACAAAACCTGCCATGATGCTGAGCGCTCCCCTCCCCACTGCCCGTGTCGAGAGTTTTCTGTCTTTGTGACGCCTTCCTGTTTCTGCCATCTGCGGCAGGAGCAGGCACCAAATGTTCAAGAAACATTTTGGGAGGAAAAACTAAACTTGCGAACCTTCTAGCTGCTAACTTAGTTTTCTCCATAGGGAGGATGGGGAGCCGGTTTCTGGGGCCCAAACATGAGCAGCCAACAGTGCCCAAGTGGTGACTCCTGCCACTTCCCTCATCCACACCTTCGTCATCCTGCCAATGAAAGTTCTAGAATGTTCTAGAGTTCTACAGTGGGTCACTATCAACTGCTTGTTGCCAGTGATTCCCTGCAGGGAGTGGGCCTGAGGGAGCCAGACAGAAGGCAGGGCAGCCACAGAAAACACATAGGCATGGAAAGAGAGGGGCTTGTTTTCCCCGGGGGGGAAGAGCGAGGCAATTACCACAGGCCTGTGGGCAGTGCCTGAGGCTGATCTCAGGAACGGTAACAGTAACACTCCTCAATTATCTAGCACTTTCTACCTGCTCCACACAGAGATAAATGTTTTATATCGATCAATTAGTCCTCGCAACTCTACCAAGAGGCTGCTACGTTATCCCCACTTTATAAATGAGGAGACTGAGGCTCAGAGAGATTAGGGCGAAGAGAGATTACCTGAGTCTCGGGGAGGGGAGACTGGGCACCAGATCTCATTGCTGATCCAGCAGCACTCAGATCTGAACTCAGGGACTTGGAGGCCCAGGTCCTCAGCCCCTAGATACGGCTTCCCTAGCAATAAGGCACCAGGCCTGAGCCATGGGCCCCTTTAAGGAGGGCCCACCCTGACTGGTTCACCCCAAAACAGGCACTTAAGCAAATGTGAGCACCTTCGAGAAGGGCACCCTCAGTGTGTGGAGACCAGGCCCATCTGAGGAGCTCAGAGGAGCCAGAATTCCCTTGGAGCTGCCATGGGCATCAACGGAGGAGAAGCCCACAGCATGTATACTTCCTGGGACTTTGTATGGGGAAGCTGCCAGCTGTCCCTTCCCGGCTGCTGCCAAACAGTCACGGGCGCCCTAGGGCAGGCCTCTGACCCCCAACCCCAGGCCCAGCAGCTCCTCACCTCCAGGGAGCCCAGCTTCATGGTGGAGCCAGGCACGGTTCGGGGCATGGTCCGGCTGCGCTCCCCCGGCTCTGGCACCTGGCGGGCGCTGGGTGTTGGCGGCGGCGGTTGGAAGGTCATCCCGTAGGGGTTCTGTAGAGACCCATAGGCAGGGCCCAGCCCCAGGCCCGAGTGTTCCACAGACAGGAAGCTGGGGTAGGCTTCGGTGTGGCCCAGGGACTTGGAGGCCCGCCGGGGGGTGCCCTCAGGCCGGGCCCGAGGGGGATCCTCGCCACCTCCGCCCCCGCCGCCAGGCTGCAGACTCAGAGTCCTCCGGGGCAGCACCATGTAGTCCCCCTCAGAGCCCGGCTCGGCCGGCCGCAGCCACGTGAGGTCCAGCTGCCGCAGGCCGCCCTCTCCACACATGTACACGGGGTTGGCCTCCTGTGGGGGCGGTGGCTCCCCCAGCCCTGGCGAGGCTGCCATGGGCACCAGGATGTTGCCAGGCAGTGGTGAGAAGCTGAGGCTGCCCTCGGGGCCCACGAGGCAGGACTTGGGCTCCTCATCCTCGTCCAGAGACAAGCGGGACAGCGTGCCCGTGATGGTGGATGGGTTGCAAGTGTTGACCTCCTTGAACAGCACTGGGGGCAGGAGCAGAGAGAAGTCAGTCCGGGGGAGCAGGAGCCCCCAGATGTCCCCTTGCCCAGGCTGGGCAGGTATCAAGGCCCTGAGCTTGGATGCTAGGGGCAACTGAGTCCCGGAGTGACGGCTGGGTGGTTAACACGGGGGTTAAGACAGTGACTATCCCCGAGGTCCACAGCCAGGCAAAGCAAGGAACGAAGCCAAGGCCCCTGCCCCCACAGTGCCCAGGTGCAGGTCTTGACCTCTGACCCCACAGCCCCAAGGCTGTCAAAAGGGCCTTGTTCCTTCCTGCTCCCTGGGCAGCTCCGCCCTAGGTGACAAAACTTGGAGATTCTCATAAGAATCATGGAAATGACACAATAATATAACAGCCACTTTGTGCTGAGCACCCTGCTAGGCATTTGGTCCCCTAATTGATTTAAGGCTCCTATCCACCCTAGAGAAGAGACTTCTCTCCTTTATAAGTGAGGCTCCAGGAGTAAGCTGTCCACTCAAAGTCATACAGTGGGTGGTATTCACAGCCTTGACTCCAGCTCAGGGCTGCCTGACTCAAAAGCTGGACCCCACAGCCAGAATCCACTGGAGCGTCCCATGGTAGGGCTGGGGGGCCCCCTGTTCATCCCCATATCTGGGGCCATTCTCAGCGCTGCCCTGGCACACTCACCAGTCTGACAAGCCAGATCCACATCTTTTTCAAAGTCTGACTATAGGCAGAGAGGGAGAGAGCAGACAGGCAGAGAGAGGATCCATGTATCAGGGTGGGAGGGAACTCAGGCCCCTCCCTACCCAGCCAGACAGTCTGCCCATGGCACATTGCCCAACAGAGCAGAGGGGTCCCTGGTGTGGTCTCCTCCAGCCCCACCCAAGAGCGGGGGATATCTGAAGGGGGGACTTGCCCAAGGCCACTCAGCTGTTAGCGGCTGAGCCAGAATCAAACCTGATCTCTGTTCCCAGAAAGATGGGGACAGAGAATAGGGAAGGGGAAGGTGAGGGGTCTAGGGCAGGGGGCACTCAGAACTGACCTGTGCCCTGCCTGGGCCTCCTCACTCACCAGGATCTGCAGCTGCCCGTTCTTACATGAGTCGGGGGAGTCTTCACTCTCATCAGCCCGGCACACACCCATCTGGCACTTCACCACATCCTGGACCTGGGGACAGCAGGTGCCTGCTGGGCCTGAGGCCACCACAGGGCCCCTTGGCTACGGCGAGCTGTGCCTTCCACCCCAGGCACCCAGATGGGCATGGAAGCAAAGCAGTGTATCCAGCCTAGGGGGGTGGGTAGGAGCCCCAGGGGGGCCAAGGCTGCCCAGGTTATCAGCTTCCACACCAAGAGCTGTGCAAATGGGGGCCTGTCCAGGGCCTTAATCCTCCCCAGCTGTGCTCGTCTGCACCATGGGGAGCGGCAAGGGACCGGCGTGGTCGTGGGCAGGGGTGGATGTGGCCAGGGAGAGGCCCAGCCCACCTCTCGGCGCAGGAAGCAGTGGACGGCCGTGATGACAAAGCCCTGCGCAGAGTTGAAGACAGCGAACAGGGCCTGGAAGAGGACGGAGCGGCGGTCTGTCATGGCCAGGACGGCAGACATCCAGGTGAGCGCCAGCAGGGGCAGCACCACGCAGGAGCTCCAGAGTGAGGCCCTGAGGACGAGGCAGATGGTCCGTCGGGGACCTTCCCGGGGACCAGGCTGGACTGAGCCTGGGCCTGCACTCAGCCTGGGGCCCTTGAGCTGCCCAAGACTGGCGGGGCCCCCAACGATACAACCTCAGTCATGTCCCCTGGCAGAGAGGGGCTGAGCAGCTGGGGGCAGAGAATCGGAACAAAGACAAAGAGCAGAAAACTGGAGGACCAGGAAGGAGGAGGGGACAGACACACTGACACAGGGACGGAGCCAGAGGCAGCATCAGGGGACAGACGGAGAGACTGGAGAGAACCAGCGGGACAGAGGAGGAGGAGGGAGACAGATACAGATGCTGTGAGTTTTAGCCCCAATTTGCACAAAATCACAGGCCTGGGCCGCATCCCCAGAGACTCTGGGAGGGGAGGAGAGGAAGAGGGACGAAGCGAGACAGACACGGTGAGAGCGGGGATGAGACGGGCAGAGACACACTGGAAGATTAAACGGGCGGAGAGGACGGAGGACATCACAGAGCACAAATATTCAGGGGAGATGAGGGGCCAGGGCGGCAGGAGCTCCTCCACCTCCGTTTCCCAAGGAGGAGGTGCCAGGCTCTAGGGTGCTTGCTCAGAGCTGGGCAGAAAGACCATAGCTGGCGGGGGTGGAGGGGGTGGGGTAAGGGGGTGGGAGGGGGAGGGCAGGGGTCAGGGCCAAACCCACACGTCCCCAGCCTCCTTGACAAAGGAGGGCAGAGAAAAAAGGCAGAGGGTCCCTGGCATCCGGGCACCAGTGTCAGCCTGCCCCCACCAGCAATAGTCGATGAGGGCACAGTGGGGGCAGCCTTGCCCTCCGTGCCACCCTGCCCACTCTGCCTCATGAACACTGGGGTGGGAGGGGCAGGCAGGAGTGGGCATGGCTCTGGACAAGGCAGAGACATGGGCAGGGGGCCAAGACCTGTCCTAGGAAGAGTGGTCCAGGGTTGTTCACACTGGCAGGGAGCGGGCAGAGTGGCCTTCACAACCCCTGGGGGGGCAGAGCCAAGACTAAAGAGAGGGCCTAATGACAGTCATGAGAGCTGCCATTGATTAACCACCAATGCTCTGCCAGGCCCTACACCGAATACTTTACATACATGAGTCACACTGGGACCAAAACAACTCTAGTAAAGAGGCATGGCGATTATTATCCCAATTTACAGATGAGAAAACTGGCGTGTGCCCAGCTGGGCAGAGACAGAGCCAGAGCCAGGATGCAAACTCAACTTGGCTGCCTCTGAAGCCCAGGCTTTTGACTGTTAGTTCTGAGAGACTGGATCAGAGAAGCAGATGGCAGCCCAAGTGAGAGGGAGCTTTCTACTCTATGGAGCTCCTGGAGATGGTCCCTGCCACCTCCACAGGCAGTGAGCTCCCTGACCCTGGAGGTGAGCAAGCCAGAGCTGGGCCCCCACTGGTCAAGGGAGGGTTAGCTGCCTTTCTGGCCCTCAGTGGAAGGTTGGGCCTGAAACCCTTGTGAGTTCATTCATTCATTCTACTCTTGTGTGGCTGGGATTTTAAGAATCACAGCTGCCAGGGGACATCTCAGCCTAGTAATTCCCTACCTCCAAGCTTCTCTGTTCTCCAACTGATTGTGAGAGTCAATGCCTCTGAAATTCTAAGTCTCAGATTCTATGACAGATGATAAGACTCTCTGATTCACTCATTCGAACATTCTTAGCTTCTGATTGTCTTATTCTAAGATTCTATCATTCTAATTCTAAGGTTCTTTGGGCTCAAAAATTCTGAGAGCCGAAGATTCTATGAGCCTCTGTAGGTTGGGGGTGTAAGGAGGAGGGTGTGGCTGTGCCTGAATAAAATGTAAGCCGGGGGTGGGGGGCAGGGGCGGGGAGCAACGTGGCGGGGGCACAGGACTCCAGCATATTCTGGAAGGCACAGACATTCATTCCCTGTGCCCCCTTTGCTATCACCCTTGAGAGTGGGAGGAGTTGGCATGGGTGCTGGGCTGAATCCCTCCTCCCCCCCCACCACGAGCACTGCCCCCCATTCTTTTGCCCCCGCCCACCCCCCTTTCCCACGGGGGCACAACTAACATGGCGTTCCTGGCCGAGGCTGAGCTGAGCAGGGGGCTGGGGACCGCTCCACACGCTGAGCAGGGGAGGAGCAGGCTGGCCCAGGGGCACCGCTCCGACCTCGGGGGCGGCACAGACATGGGAGAAGGGGGGAGACACACAGGAAATGGGAGGAGATGGGGCGGTGTGAGCCCCGAGTCGGGTGGGAGGGGGAGGGCAGATGAGAGAGAGAGAGGTGGGTTAGGGTGGGCGAGGGGCTGCAGCTGAGCACACGGGGTGCCCACCTTGCCTGCACCCTTGATGCCCCAAGGCCAGGGAGCCCCAGTCGCATCATCAAGCCCTGAGTCTCCAAGGGTGGCTGCGGCCCACCCTGCCTACAGCACTGCCCACGAGGCCACGGCACAGAGAACCCCCCTCCCCTTACCCGGCCCTCTGCTTCTTGGACTTGTCTGAGATGCCATCGCGAGCCATGAGCTTGTTGAAGACGATGATTCCGATGAGCATATTCACCTGGGGGCCCGGTGGAGTGGGAGTGGGGGAAGACAGGATCACCAGATGCCCTCCTGGAAGGGACACCCCCAGGTGGAGGAGGCAGACCCCCTGGGGCCACACGCCCGTCCCAAGACACTGCAGGGGCACATACCAGGACAATTACAGCTGCTGGGCCCACGAAGGCATAAAGCAGGCCACCCTCCAGAGAGAGCCAGCAGCTGGGGAAGGGGGAAACAGGGGGTATCAGATACCCAGGGAGGCTTGCCACCACCCTCAAACACCATCCCTCAGGACTCCCTGAGCTGCCAGGTCATATCACACATGGGGCCAGGACCCAGACGGGGTGAGAGTGGTCACCCCTCTAACAAAGGCTCTGGGGCTACCGCGGGGGTCAAACAAGGCTGATCCCTGAGTAAACGGTTCTGAGATCATCCAATCCCGGCCTTTTATAGTCAGGGAAACTGAGGCTCAGACATGGGACAACTGGCCCGAAGGCCCACAGCAGGCGTGGGCCAGGATCGCAGTCTAAGAAGTCGAACCCTATCAGGCCCACAGACCCCCACTGCCCACCCCGGGAGGCCCACGTACTAGCTGGATGTACCGTATCCTTTGGTGCGGGTAAAGCCGACGGACACAGCCACCACCAGGGCAGGCAGACCTGGGGGAGTGGGGGAGCCAGAGTGAGACGGCCGCCCATCCTCGGGGTCCTTCATCCTCCCAGACCCCCAGCCCAGCTGACCCCTGTGCCCAGATAGCAGGGCCGGGGCCACGTCTGGCACCAGAGAGCAGACCAGGGGCCAAAGCTGAAGCTCTCCAGCTGCCCTTGCCCCAAGGCCCAGGGACAGGGTCCAGCACGGGCCCTGCTCACCCCAGCCCAGGCAGAGGAAGCGCTTGCGGACGAGGCGGGTGCGCATCCGCCCGATGACAGCCAGGTAGGACTGCCAGGCCTCGGTGAGCACCCAGCAGAAGGACGATAGGAAGAAGAAGTGCAGGAAGGCAGCGGTCATGGTACACACACCCTGCGGGGAGACCAAAGGCAGGGAGCGGCCCTGAGCAGCCGCCAGGGTGGGAGGCGCTGGGCTTCCCACGCCCGCTGCTGCTGGGCGCTGCCACGGCCGCCCACCTGAGCTCCACCCCCCACAGAGCCCTGCCAGGCACCCCCGTCTTCCTGCACCCACACACAGCACGACACGGGCCCAGTGACACGCACACGGTGCTCGGCATCCGGGGGCGGGTGGGCGGGCAGGCAGGCGGGCTGCCCACGCACAGACGGGGCTGCCACAGAGGGGGACAAACAGAAGGGCCTGCGACGTCACGGCGGGACGGGCCACACGTCTGGCACCAGCAGGGCTGGCGGCAGGTAGAGAGGGTCGCGGGGGCACAAGGAGGACAGCCAGCACAGATCAGACGTGGGCAAGGGGTGCAAGAGGCTTCACTTGGGCTCCTTCATGCCCGCAGACACGCCCAACACACGTGCACACACTCACTCAGCTCACCTCCACGTTCACAGATGTACACAGACATCTCTCCCTGGAACACACACACCCCCCTCTCCAACGCCCGCATGGATGCTCACACACACCAGCTCCCACTCACACTCTCTCACAAACCCCGCTTGAGAGTCTACACACATCCAGCACTTCAGTTTCATACACACGCACATGTGTGCCGTCCCCCCCTTCACCCGCTCTCACACCCCGGCACCCCTGTGAGCCTGCACCTGCCTTGCTCAGCACCCGCGACTGGCCCACAAGGATCAGGATGTTGGATGCCAGGATGGACAGGCAGAAGTTCAGCAAGATGATGGAGCGTTCAGATTTTATGAACCTGGGGGTGGAGTCAGGGGGACACAGTGGGCACAGACAGAAAAGCTAGCTGCCCTGCCCAACCTGGGGTGGCCAGACACCTCCTTCCCCACCCCTACCCCCCACCATCCCACCTACCTCCAGAAGGCGGCGTAGATGGCAAGCAGGGTGAGCAGTGCCATGCAGGACACAGCACAGCCGATCACAAGGGGGACCGAGGGGGCGCCCGCCAGCTCCAGGGTCTGGGGAAGAGGGGCAGACAGTCCGATGGGTCACGGGGGTGGGGGGCAGCTGCAGGGGTGTCCTCGCCCTCCCCCACTTCCTGTCTAGGACAGACTGGCACCTCCATCTGTGTCACGCGTACACACAGAGGGGGCTCACTGCTGCCTTCACACGTGCATGGAGCAGACCCAGTCACATACGTAGACGCGTATTTATGCTGTCACCCACTCTTCTGCTCACACCCAGATGCACACGTGTGTGTACATGCAGGCAAATCACCCACTGCCATGTGTCATCGTTGTGGGCACCATCCCGGGGGCACAGACTTCCTTGTGCCCTCCCACAAATATACCTACACAGACGCCATGTAGGATCACCCAGGTCCCCCCCCGCCACCACCACAGATGGCCCCTGGCACCCAGGAACCTCTTCTGTCCAGCCCGGGCACTTCCCTCCCACTCACCAGGTCCTTGGGCGGCTGGGCCAGCACGGCGAAGGTGGACAGGCGCTGGCACTGGCAGCGGGTGTGGGCTGCCTGCGTCTCCAGCGTCTGGCAGCTCTCGGTATCCCAGTCCCCTGAGCTGGCATCTCTTGGGTCCAGGGAGAGGGGGAATGAGTCCCAGCCTGGCTCGGCAGTCCCACCCCCAGTGCCGGCCGCTGCCCAAGAAGAGGTGAGACCCAGGGCAAGGCCACGTCCAAGAGGCAGGCAGCCAGAGCCTCGGGGTCTGCCCTTGATCCCTTAGGCCAAGGATGGTGCCCAGGAACCCGCCCTCTGGCCTTCCAGGTGGGACACCCCCACCCGAGGGGGTAGTCCTGCGGCTGCAGCCTTCCCCGCACTGAGCCCTTGCCCAACTCACGCTCTGGAGTAGTCCCAGCTGGCACAATGGGGATCCGTGGTGCCCTGGGGAGCAGAGGAGCTGAGTCCAGGGCGGGGTGAGGTGCTCACCACCCCGACCACCACCCACCCTGCCATGGTAGGGTCCCACCGGTCAGAGGTTCAGCCCACGGTCAAGGGGACACCACCTCCCCATCAGACAGGCCTGCCCTTCCTGCATTACCCCAGGGTCCCCTGCCCAGGCCCCTACTCACATTGATGATATAGGAAAGCTCCACCGTGATGAGGGGCTCAGCTAGTGGCTGGGTGGGAGGCCTCACGGTCACTGTCATCACCCTGGATGTGACAGCCAGCGGGGGCCTGGGGGACAGATGCTGAGGTCAGCTCCTGCCAGCAGGTATCCACACCTAGCTGGGAACCTGGAAGGTGCTTTGGACCAAAGGCAGGAGGCTACCATGGGGCCAAGGCTAAAGGAAGGCCTAGGGTTCAGTGGGGCCTAGGACTTTGAGTGAGGTCTAGAACCCAGTCCAACACCCCCTGGACCCCTCTGCAGCCTCTGGGAGCTGCAATGGACATCTCTGAGAAGCACCTGTGTCCAGAGTCAGGCAAAAGGTCCAAGAGGCTGCAGGAGGCTCCGGACGGATCTCCCTGTGGCCAGCGCAGGCTCAGCCCTCCTTCCTTACCTGGGCCTGCCGGGATCTACAGCAGCCCCATCCACGTCCCTCCTCCCAGGGACTCACCTGGGCGGAGGCAGGATGAGGCCCAGGGTGCGGTAGAGCACAGCACCAATCACAAAGTAGGAGGAGGAATCCTCGGGGTCTGCCGGCAGGAGGCGCTGGTGGGAGTGGCCGGGGCCAGGGGGCACGGTTCCTGGGCCTCTCCCTCTGCCCAGGCTGCCCGCTGCCCCAGATGCGGCCGGCTTCCCTGGGGAGGAGAGGCTGAGCACCTCCTTGGGTAGGAAGAGGCGGTCCTCTGAGTACCGCACCCAGTCCTTCATGCCCCGGCGGCCCCGCATGGGGAACGTGATGTCGCTGGAAACAGCGGAGACAGGCTCTCGCTGAATGCTGATCACTGCCATGGACCGAGAGAGATAAGAGACAGAGAGAACCGCCATGGGGAAGAGACAGACGTGGGGAGACAGAGCAGGAAGGCGGACGGAGACATCAAGGTTGGTACAGACACAGAGGCGGGGCGGACACATAGAGAAACAACAAAGAAATGGGGGAATGGGAAGAAAACATGGAGAGACAAAAAATTAAGGAGTTAAATGAGGGAAGACAGGAACCGGAGAACAGGAGAGTAAAACAGGAAGAGCCCTCGGAAACCATCCCCTCCCCTACAGCATCCTGCGTTTGGCCCCGTCCAGCAGCCCCTCCCCAGCCTGCCTCTTTGTACCCAGGTTATCTGTGACAATCAGAGAGCTCTGGAAGGCCTTGAGAGCATCGCCCACCAGGTGAATGAAGTCTTCCACCACCCGGAGCAGGTGCACAGAGCCTGGGGACACCTGGGGACAGAAAGGGTGTAAGGGGCCGAGGTGGGAGTGAGCCACAGGGGAAAAAGCCTGGTAGCCCAGCCCCTCACCTGCTGAGCGTCATCCCACTTGTCCTTGTTCTCTGCATCTACCATGAAGCTCACCACCTGGAAGAAGCGCTGGGGAGACAGCAGTGGGTGTCAGGAGGTCACGACCCCAGGGACAGTAGCTTCCCCGCCACAGCCACACCTGCCACACCCCCTGCAGACTCAGCTATAGGGGCTTGGCCTCCCCGACTTCCAAAACAGGGCTTCTGAACCTTCAGCCCCCCTTCCTCTTGACAGAGCAGAGTGGTACCTGCACGTCATCAGCCGAGGGCACGTAGGTGGCTCTCTTGAAGGTGTCGGTGACGTTCCTCAGAATGTCCACGGAGAAAAGCAGGTCCCCGCTGTAGTAGGTGCGCCGGGCCAGGAGCTCCTGCAGGCTGCGCACCACCTGAGACATGCCCTCGCCCGCCAGCATGCGCTGCCCCTTGGCCAGGTGCTCCCGAAGCTGCAGGTGACAGGGGGACCACTGTAACAGAAGCGTCAAGAGCCGGGACCAGCCTCTGGCCCGTCCCGCTCCAGTTCAGCCACCATGCGCATCCAGAGGGAGAAGGTCAGATAGAGATGCTCAAAGGGACTGCGGGAAGAGAGAATCTAAGGAAGAGACATACAGAGAGAGAATCCCTAAAGACACTTAAAAAAAGACTGAAATAGAAGTAGCAAGAGAAGGAAGGAGCTCAGATACACATATAAAAGATGATAAACACAGTCCAGGGACCTCCCCAGTGGAAAGGAGTCCACCCATGCTGAAGTGCGCTGTGCTCTCTCCCTCTCAAACACAAGTTCCAAGCACAAACACAATACCAGTTCCAGTCAGACAAGTACACACAGGCCGGGTTCGCAAACACTGTTTTACCTCATGGGGAGCCCTGAGTTGGGCACTGGGGACATAAAAATAATTTCAACTTTGTTCCTGTCCTCAAGGAGCTCACGGACTCACAGGACACAGACACTGTGATGAGCATGCAACACCTAATGAGGGAGAAGCTCAAGGGGGCTGTAGGTGCAGAGATGTAGGCACTAGGGCTAAGGGAAGAGAGTCTGGCATTGAGGGATGAATAGGAGTTTGCCAGACAAGGAGAGGCAGAGCTGGGCAGAAGTGGACACACATCTATAGCCCAAGGCACATGGGCATGAGCAAGAATCAAGCTCCCTCCACCTCCCACCAGAGCCTGGGGCAGACCCTATGTGGCCCCAGCCCAGCAGGGTGCACTCACTGACAGATACAGGTAGCGGTACTCGTGGGAGATGCAGCGGGCAAAGCTGGGCAGCCCCCAGTAGGCCACACCCTGGGCACTGAGCAGACAGCGGCGGCTGGCAGACCCTGCAGGGGGACAGGACAGAGGGCTGGATGTGGGGGCTCAGCTCTCACCCACTTCACTCCACACCTCAGGAGGGAGGCTCAAAGAGGCCGGAGACTTGGAAGAGAACAGCAGGGATGGCGCGTGTTGGTGGAGGGGGGAGTGGGGGCCCTGCAGGGAGAGCCACCTGCCCCTGACCTGAGGCATTGGGGGGGCACTTGTTGTAGATGATCTCGCCAGCAGCCGCCTTCTTCCACGTCATCAGCATCACGTACTCGTCCCTGCACATCTCATGGAAGGCTGTGGGTACAGTGGCGGGGCTCAGCCAGGCCCAGGCACTTGCCCCCCAAGCCCCAGGGTCTGGTGGGCAATACCTGGACACCTCTTCTCACTGCAGGGCTTCACCTCCTCACCGGTGCCCTCACAGGGGTAGCCCTGAGCGCCCGTGGCCTGGCACATGCGGAAACGGCGCTGCCAGCCTGTGTCACATGTCTTGGAACACAGGCTCCACGCATTCCACGGCCCCCACTTGCCATCTGTGGCTGCAGAGACAGGGGACGTGAGTGGCCCCAGGTGCCCCCTGGTCCAGGGCTGCCACCTGCTGCCTCTGCACCACACACTCACCCGGGCACTCAAGGTTGCCGCACTCCCGGGTGTCAGTGAGGGCCCCGGCACATGTGGCCCAGGCTGGGCCTGCCACGCTGCACTTCCGGCTGCGCTGCTGGGTCCCGTTGGCACAAGACGTGGAACATGGGCCCCAAGGACCCCATTCTAGCCACTGGCCTTCCACTGCATGGGGAGACACAAGCAGGGGTGGCTGTTGAGCAAGGGGTGTGAGGATGGGTTGCGGCAAAGCCCTGCAGGGAGATGGCATTCAGATTTGAACGAGGCCAGACCTACTGGAGAGGGGTGGATGAAGGGGGGCTAGAGGGAGCTGGTGGTGCCTGGGCCTGGGCCTGCCTGCCACCAGCTCCAGGAACACAGGACCCTCTCCACTCGGCACTGAGGCACGCACACTCTCTTCTGGCTAGGGAAATGGGCCCTGGGCCACCTTCTGATCTTTGCCCACATATAAGCCCAGCTTTGGGTCCTCTCAGAGCCCAGCTGGCCATGAGCTCCAAACTGCTGTGAACAACAAGGCGTAGCTCAGGGGAAGGGGCATGGGCAAGCAGCCCCCTTGGATGAGGGTCTCTGGGTGCCAACTCCAAGTATGTGCTGGGCCAGGTCCCTTCCCACACTGGCAGGTAGACTTTGCCAGTCTCCCCATGCTTGGTCAAAGTTCCTGGGGTCCCCCAGGGGCAGGGTACTGGACCTGACTTCCTCCCCTTTCCCGACCCCCCACCCTGGCTGGGCAATGCCCGCCTGGAAGCCCACGGGTGCTACTGACCCGGGCAGGCGGCCATACTGCAGAGCTTAGTCTGCAGCTCGGGACCCTCGCAGGCCTTGCCGCCGTGCTGGGGGGGAACGCAGGTCCGCATCCGGCTCCGGGACCCCCGCCCGCAGCTGCGGGAGCACAGGCTCCAGGACCCCCACTCCTCCCACACGCCGTGCACTGCAAGGAAGCATGTGGCCGGTGGCTGGGCGGCACCTTGGCCCCGCCCACTGCCATCCGCCCACCAATCAGGAGCTCCGGCGGCTCTGCCCCGGCTCCTCATTGGCTCTGTCCTGGGCCCCAGGACACTGCCCTTTGAGGGTGATTGTAGAAGACACAGATTTCTAGTCCCAACTCACACAGGCCACACTGCCTGTGGACACCCGACCTGGGAGACTAGAATCAACCCAGGAGGGGAGCCAGGGGGCAAAGGAAAGCCCAGGAAAGGGCTCAAGATCTACCCCGCCTTACCCCATCCCTACCCCTCCCCACCCCAGACCCAGAGCGAGAATCCAACAAGGCTGGCAGGGGCAAGAGAATGCCCCTCCCGATCCCAAGCACGTGGACACACAAATAGACATGACCCTCTACATGGACACTGACACAAAGAGCTCACATCGGAACACAGCTTTGCCCCAGCCCTTTGCAAGCTCCTGCACACCCCCAGTTGCCAACACCCCCTTCCCCCGGGTAGCCCTACTCTAAGTTCCCAGCCAAGAGTCGGTCTGGCCTAGGCACCACTTCACTCCCTCAGGCACAAGGGGCAGGACCCGCTAAAGCCGCCAGGCCCCTCAGGCGCATGCGCATTCCCAACACCTCCATGCTGAACCAAGGAAGGCTTCAGGGTCTAGAGGGGACTCCCTGGGGAGTAGGACAGGCAGTCAGAGGAGGAAGGGGATGGTTAGAGAAAGTTTCTTTTTTTTATTATTTTTTTTTAAAGTGGCATTTCTCCCAGATCTTGAAGGACAGGCTGAATTTTAATAGCCCAGGGGGAGGTGGAGGGGATAGGACAAGAATAAGCCAGTGCAGGGAGGTGGGAAAAGTGCAAGAGGTGCCAGTGTGGCCAGAGCACAGGGAACAGGGAGGACAGTAAGGGTAACAAGACACGCCTTGATTACCAGGATGCAGGTATCAGGGGAGTGACGTGCCCAGAACCAAGCCCGCTACTGCAGGCCCTGGTCTGATTCATCTGTGTCCCCAATGCCCTGGGTGGGGGCTGGGCACGGATGGTGGTGGGCTGGTGGGGACAGACAGTCAACTTTGCTGAATGAAAGGAGGAGGCAAACAACCATCTTTGGAAGATGAACTTGCCCAAGTCCCAGGCAGGACCTGACCCTGCAGGCAGACCAGGCGGGGAGGATGGGCATACCTGGGCAGGTGGCTGAATTGTTGCAGGGCCGGGTCTCCCGCAGGGGCCCGCTGCACAGGGTCCCATAGGGGGAGGACACGCAGGAGCGGGTCCGCACCTGCAGGCCCTGCCCACACGTCAGGGAACACACGCTCCACGGGGACCACTCCTCCGCTGCCGGGTCGCCTACGAGAGAGGGACAGCGTCGGCGGCAGGGGGTATCTCCCAAGCACTGTCTCCTAGGAATCCTCTTACCCTGACCCCGGAGCGACAGGCTCTTCAAGAGGCGACCCCGCCCTGCCCCAACAGGCATCACATGGCAGACAGACACGACTTGAGCGCCAGGACACAGACACAGACGGGCACACACCAAGCAGACATGCCACCAGACGCCACACAGTCGGGCCCCCGCCACAGAGGAAGGAGGCGGGCCTGAGTTACCTGTCTGCGCCATGTACAGCCCAGGCTCATCTGCAGACCTTGGCCACTGGGTTTTCACCTTCGGTTCCTCTTCCGGCTCCTCACCTGGAACATGGAGGTGGTGGCAGGGGCTCAGCAGAGGCCAGCTCCGTCCTGCCAGAGTGGCACAGAGCGGGTCTGCTTGCCCTCAGCTGGAGGGTCTGGCACCAACTGCAGGCGACACTGAGAGAGCATCACGTCCTGCCCCCTGCCCCACCACCACCACCATTTTACAGATAAGGAAGCTGAGGCTCAGAAGGCCACACCAGGTTCACGCATAGCCTCACAACCATCTGCCTCTTGCCTCAGCCAGACTAGGGGAGACTGCAGGGGAGTGGCCACTCATATTAATGAGCTCTGGGAGGCTTCTCTGCCAAGTGCTGTCCTTACCTATCTGCTTAAACCCTCCTCGCCTGGGATGTAGGGACCATCGCCGCTGTTTAAAGATGAGAAAACTGAGGACCGGAGAGAAGGGAAGTACCTCATCCAAGATGACACAGCTCGGTAAGCTGGAAGTCCAGCCTCTTGCCCCTGACCCGAAGGGCTGACCCGAAGGCGGACAAACAGCCAAGGTGAGCAGCCATGACCACCCCCCAGTCCTGCCTGTGGGACATGATTCCTGCCAAGTCAGGGGCTGGGCCTGGGGCCCAAGCAGCGCTGGACTGTGACCTGGAGACACAGGTCAGAACGCTGCTCCTCCAAGACCTAAGGGCCTAGGGCAGGTGCCTCCATCCAGCAGACCCGACGCCCCACTGCTCTGTGGCCAGAGAGCAGTGGGCGCTCTGGGGTCTGTGGCTGGTCTCCGGCCCCGCCTCACTGGGCTCTGGGTTGCCCTGATTTACGTGTCTGGTCTAGGCCTGGGAAGCACCGCCAGCCCTGGAGGAGAGGCTGGGAGCTCCCTTTCTCCAAAGCCAGGCCCTCCTGCTCAGACATGAGCTCATCAGGCCCCCTCCCTCAGGCTGGGTAGCGGGCATGCGGCAGACATGAATACAGGGGAGAAAGACCCAGCCCGTGTAGAGGCTGCTGGGGCAGGTGGGACCCGAACAAAATTCTGGGACAGGGCTCAGCCCACCCAGTCCCCAAACTAGCAGGTACTCCTCTCCCCCACCCCCAGGCCCTCTCCTATTTCTGAACACCAGGTCAGCACAGCACAGGCACTCCATGTTAGAAGGAATTCACGAAGGTTGTATATTCTTCCTGCCCTCTGCCGCCAAGCCTAAGAGAAAGCTCTTCCTGAACAGGTATGAAAGTGGACACTCTGAGCAAACCTGCAGGTCCAAGGAGCCCTGAGCTGCCACTCAGCCCAGCCTCTGGTCTCATCCACTCCTGGACCCTTCCCTCCGATTCAGCCACCTGGCCTAGCAGCTGATCTTCCTCATCCTTCAAACTTCTCCACCATCTCAGAAACCTGTGGGCCCTCTGTCCCCAGGACAGCTTCAGAGTCAGGCAACTCTGGTCCTACCTGGGGTGTGGACACTGACCAGCTGTGTGACCCTGGGCAAGTGTCTTTGGCTCTCTGATCTTGTTTTCTGACTTCCGGAGAACAATACTCAGTATACTCCCTACCTCGAGGGCTGAATTGAGGACTTCCCAACCGGAGGCCATGAAGCCCTCAACAGTCTGCTTGGACGTGGAGAGTCCTCAGAAGGCACTACTATCTGGCTTATTTTCACCATCTCCCCTCACCAACCCCTCAGCCCCCTGGGCCTCCTCCCTTTGAACAGCATTTGTCATCCTTCCTGGCTTCGCTTTGGGCCCTGTCTCTGTCGAGGCCACCGGGAAGATGCTGGAGCCATGTCTGGCGAGTTCTTGAATCCCCTCATCCAGCCCTTCCACCACACCCACTCAGCCATTCCCGGCCCTGCAGCCTGTGACAAACCACCTTCTCCACGCCCACCCCCAGGCTGCTGAAGAAATCCACAGTTGTACCAACTGGCACCACGACAGATTCAGGGCCGCACATCCACTGGGCATGCGGGGCTCCCTGCCTCCCCCGTCCCCCACCTCGGCAGCTGTGTCAGACCTCGACCTCTCTCCTCAAGCCCACCTCCGCCTACTCCCTCTCTGCAACAAGCTGCTTTACTGAGAAACTGCAGAAACTTTGACACGGAAGCCCCCCGACCAACACACACACATCCTGACTTCTTACCATCTCCCCTCCAACTCCCAACTTTCCTGCAGTCCTTGTCCTCTCAGAGGCCAGCCCCCAAGCCCCATGCTGCCTCTCATTCCTCCCTCCTGCCTTCTCTCTCATCAGCGTCTCATCAGCATTCTCCTCGTGGCAGCCGGGGAGCAGATCTATGCCTCTTCCGTTCTGAGGGCAGCCCTCCTTTGACCCTCCAGCCTTCTCTGGCTACTGCCCTCGGCTTATCATCACCATCAGTGAGTGATCTGCAACTGGCACTCCAGTTTCTCACCTGCCACGTGCATCCTGCCTCAAATGTCACCTTAAATCTGCTGCAATCTGACTTCGGACCACATCCTTCTGCTGAAACTGTTCTTGACAGAGTCATCAGCGCCCTCCTTGTTGCTAAATCCTATGGACACTTTGCAGGCCTCATCTCACGTGACTCCTCAGCAACATTTGGCCTCGCAGACTCTCCAGCTGTGAAACACTCCCTCCCCGACTCATCCAGTTTTCTCCTTACCCTGCCCTGCCTCCTTGACCGGGTTGGTCTTCCTGCTGCTTCCCACATCAGGAGTCCATACTTTGTCCTGTTTCCCTGCTCCCCCAGGCTTCATTAACCCCCTCAAAATGGTTGCTCCCACATCACTGTCTCCCCGAAGACAGAGTGAAGCCTTCTGTGCTTCACTCCTGTATAGCTTCCTGCCTCCTGAACAGGTCCCCTGATGGGGGGGGGGGGGGGCCCAAACTCAATATGTCCAAAATAAGATCATCATCTCCTCTCAAACCTGTTTGTTTCCCACCTTCTTCAACTGGAAAACTCCTACTTGACCTTCAAAACCCAGCTCAAATGACCTCCTGTTTTTGAAGTCATATTCCTTGCTCCCCTAGCAGAGTTGGCTGCCCTGTCTTATACATGCGTTCTCATCACAGATGATTCCATCTGGTAACTGAATTTCCCCTGACCCATGAGCCCTTTGAAGGAAGGCTGGGTGAGCCATCTCCCTGACCACCAGTGAACATGAGCACAGAATCCAGCCCAGAGAAACAGCAGTAAACACCAATGGACACACTGCTCCTAGATCCTCCCACCCCATGAGGGTCATTGGAAATGGTCATTTGTAATCTTGAGTATCAGCTCTGCCCTGCAGCCCACCACCAAGACCACCCCCCAGCCTGACATCCATTTGTTAATAAATATTCTGGAAATGCCATTTGACCAGTTGTGAACCCAGCTGAGAGTCCTCTCATCCAGCTTATTTTTAGCACCTTGGCCATTACTGTTGCGCGTGGCACCCCTCCCATCCCTGACCTGGCATCCACTAAGCCCATCAAACGTAGTCACGTGCTAGACCAGCCTGCCTTACTTGTCAGGGGCTCACACTGCTTCCTGTGGCACCTGCATCCTCTACTAACAACTTACCGCCCATTTGCTGGCCAGCCTCACCATATAACCAGAGGTGGTGCCGGTGGTTCTAGAATCCACCCCATTTGAAAATCAGAACATGCCCCAGGTCCAGCTCTTGAGCCCCTCTTCTAGCCTCCTGGGTTGGGCCAGAGAGGGTAAGTGACAAGCCTAAGGCCACAGAGCGGGGCCTGCAATGACTGCCCTCCCCTCCCCATCCCTACCGCAGCCCCCTCCGAAGAAAGCCAGTTCTCCCTGCCAGGAAAGAAGGCAGCTAAGACCAGGGGTGTCAGCCACTGAAACACACATGTGTTGTACATATGCCACGTGCAGGTCCCAGCCGGCTCCGGGCCCAGGCCAGGGCAGGGTGTGAGAGGACCCGGGGCCAAGAGGACACAGAGCAGTCCAGGGAGGGGTGTGAGCACCCCCAAACTGTGAGTGCCATGAGCTGACTGGACCAGGGGCTAGGGTGCCTCGCCCTACAACTGATCAGCTTTCCCACCCGACTGCCACCTGGGACCCGCCTCCCAGCTCAATCCTGAACAATCTCTTCACTGTCCTGTTTGGTTTTGAATAACTCGAAGTAGGTAATTCACCACACTACTGGTATGTGCCAGTCACTGTGCTCCGCACCAGCTCATTTAATCCTCATTAAGGCGGGTTTGCCCATTTTACTAATGAGATACTAATGAGGCTCCAAGGTCTCATTCTGCAGAGGCCCGTGTGGGATTCGAACTCTGGCCCGCCTCATCCCACGGCCACGTTCCACTGAACTGTGCTGGCTCTGGCAAAATACAGCTCAACTCAGGCCTCCCCAGAGACACCTTTCCTAATCCCCGTGGGACCCCATTCACTCCCTCGCCCCACCACTGCCTCCGTTCTCTTTTTTTCTACACCTCTTCCTAATCATTCCTTTGCTCATCGACCCCTCCGTCCCCCAGGCGAGCCTGAGTCTCCTCCGTTCAGTTCAGTTCAGTCGCTCAGTCATGTTCGACTCTTTGCGACCCCATGGACTGCAGCACACCAGGCCTCCCTGTCCATCACCAACTCCCGGAGCTTGCTCAAACTCATGTCCATTGAGTCGGTGATGCCACCCAACCATCTCATCCTCTGTCATCCCTTTCTCCTTCTGCCTTCAATCTTTCCCAGCATCAGGGTCTTTTCCAATGAGTCAGTTCTTGGCATCAGGTGGCCGAAGTATTGGAGTTTCAGCTTCAGCATCAGTCTTTCCAATGAATATTCAGGACTGATCCCCTTTAGGATGGCCTGGTTGGATCTCCTCGCAGTCCAAGGGACTCTCAAGAGTCTTCTCCAACACCACAGTTCAAAAGCATAAATTCTGAGTCTCCTCTGTGGCCTCCAAAGCAGTCCTCTGGAAGCCCAGCCACACACTCCCCTGCTGAGGAAACTTCAGTGCCTCACACTGCTACAGCCACCACAAACCTCTGAGCCTGGCATGCTCTGCCCTGCTGACCTGTCAGGGCCTGCTTTCCCCTCCCTCCAGGCAGCCAAACTCACTTTGAGGCCAAGTGGGCCAGTGGGAAGGACACAGATTTGGGAGCCAGACAGATGCTGGTCTGATTCCCAAGCATGCCTAGTCTTGCTGTGTGCCCTTGGGCAAGTCGCCTCACCTCTCTGAATTTCCAGCTGAACATAGAGATGATACTTCCTAATTCATCGTGAGAATTAAATGATGAAAGATATGGGCCACCTGGAGCATAATAAGCTCTTAATGAAAAGGAGCTGCCACCCCCTTCTTGGTATCCCTTGAACATGCAAATGTGTTCCTCCCTCCACTCATCTGTTAATGGTGTTCCCACCTCTCGGAATGCCCTTCCTCTACCTCGATCTGTCGAAAGTTTCTAGATTCCAAATGTCACCTCCTTCAGGAAGCCTCCCTAGACTGACTACACAGAGGTTTGGGCGTGTAGGTACCTTCTCCCCAGCTGTAGCTGTGAGTATCCTGGGCTCCTCTCTCTCCTGGGCCCTAATGGAGGATCTCAATCTCCCTCAACCTTCGCGCACAAATAGCCCAGCTCTGAACTGCCAGACACCGGACAGGCATCCAGCAAGCACCAGATATTCCTGAGGGCTCCTCCACCCCAGCCACACAGGGCCAGTCTAGTCTCACCCCAAGTACTGGCAGGCGGGGTAAGCACAGGCGCTCTGCCATCTGAGAAGGACTACACACACCTGCTACTCCATGCTCCACAGACCCTGCCCCCCCAAACTACACAGTGCAGCCCCCTCAGCCTCCTTTGTCATGAACGTGTTAAAAATAACCACGATAATCATCTCTTCCACAGGGAGACAGCAGTGCAATCTACAAAGCAGTCCTCCCTTCCCAGGGCTCTCTACATCCTCCCTGAGACTGGCCTTAGAGCCCCAAGTAGGCACCAACTGACCCGCTGAAACACAGTTCTGTCATGCCCCTCCATGGCTCCCCATCTCAGCAGTGTATCAGGATCTGGGGTTGGGGGGTGTGGGGGAAAGGCCAGGTCAGAGGAAGATGGCTCTTATAAATTCCAGGCTTTACCTCTGCAGTACAATGCAACTGGGTACATACACCCCACCAGAATGCCAGTTCCCCCTCCAACGACTTCCTCCCCAGGCTGTTGGCCTATCTGCCCAGCCTCCCGACAGAGCTAGCTGGGTCTCTGCCACATCCCCCACGTGGCCAGGAGCTCCCCGAGAGCAGGGACTACGTCTGACTCATCCCTCTTCCCCCACGCTGCCTAACTTCTTGCTTCCTTAAGGCCCTGCACCAACAGGATGAAGTCCCAGCGTTTGGGGGCAGCAGTCAGAGCCTCGGCCCCCATCTCCCACCACTGGGGCTACCATCTAGTAAGGGCTGGTCTACTATAGCCCCCAGTCCCCTGTATGTTCACACACCATGCCCCAGCAAGGGCAGCTTCCTTTACCTTGAAAGCCCTTCCCCTTGCACGGGGCAATGACTTGGGGAGGTGCATAAACCTGCCACGAAATAACACTGGGCCCCTTTCCAGGCCTCCTTCCCACAGAGTGATGATTTGCCAATCTGCTGGGGAGAGTCCAGTTTGGGCCTGCCGCCCTGATGGAAGTGACCGTACCCCTCCCCCCATTTATAACCTCGAAAATGTCCTGGTTTAGATGATAAATTATATGACCCATGTCACTTTTAATCCTTCCAAATGTATGAGAAAGAAGGTATCTGTGCACTCTGAGACATTACCACCATCCCCAGTATCTGATGGTTTCTTTTTCTAACAAATCAAGAGAAAGGATGAGTGTCAAGCTAGAATCTCTTATTTTCTTTGGTTATCTCCTATTTCAGATAAGTGATACTTCTTTTCCACTTTTACTATATTAAATTTAAAAAGCCATTTGATTTAAAGAAAAAAATTCACAGGCCAGTGAATTCCTATTCACTCCTCAAAACCCAACTCAGAATCACCTTCTTTAGGCAGCCTTCCCACCCCTTTGTGGTTTAATTCTCACTCTTCCTTCTCCCTTGACATCCAGCACATATATTTATACCTATTGCACTAAGTTCTGACAACACACACCTATTTATTAGGGGTTGACCATGCGCCAGGCACTGTGCTAAGCATTAACCCACATTCTCTTGCTTAATACCCTGGTAGCTCAGACAGTAAAGTGTCTGCCTACAATGCGGGAGACCCGGGTTCAATCCCTGGGTCGGGAAGATCCCCTGGAGAAGAAAATGGCGACCTACTCCAGTATCCTTGCCTGGAAAATCCCATGGACGGAGCAGCCTGGTAGGCTATAGTCAGTCCGTGGGGTCACAAAGAGTCGGACACGACTGAGTGACTTCACTTCACTTTCACTCCTTAGAATAGCGCCACTCTCCCCAGTTAATAGGTGATGATACAGGGATGGGGAAACATGCCCGTGATCACACAGCTAGTCAGTGGTGGTGTCAGGGATTGAACCTAAGGCTTGGCAACGTCAGCCGGTGGCCTGGACCACCACTGAACTAGTGGTCACTTCCCCCACCAGAGGGCAGGTGTGTCCAGTCTACCTTGGATCTCATTCACTCAGAGCCACTCCAAGGCCTGGCACAAACTCCACACTGATGAAGACTCAAAGATGTGTGTGATGGATGGGCTGGGGCTCGGTCCCCTCAGAGATGTCTGGGGCGGGGGTGGGGGGCCTGAGTCCCACTCCCCATCCTACGAGGGAGCACACAGATTTCTAGCAGCAGAGATCTGGCTAGAAGGATCTTCCAGGAAATGTACCACGTGTGCTAGGCCTCCTCCCTATCCTCTCTGAGAGAGGCCCTGACTCCTCCATGTCTGCACCCCAAAAGGCAGATAGGGCCCCTCTTCCTGACACTAGACCAGGTTTGTCAAAGGAAGACAGCAGAGCCTGACTGTGGAGAAGAAAGCCAATCTAGGACTGGGTTAGGCAGGTGAGGGGCAGCTTCCTGGAGGAGACAGGGCTTGAGCTGTGCTTGGAAGGATGGGGCAAAGGATAACCCAGGGTAAAGGGCACTCCAGGTGAGGGAAACAGCCCAAGCAAAGGCAGAGAAGCCAGAAAGCAGAGGGTTTCAGGGCCAGTAGGAGCCTGGGTTGAAAGGGTAAGAGAACTAGAGAGAAAGCGGGTGGCAGCTGGATCAGGGGCGGGGCTGGAATGCCAGGCCGAGGAGTCTAGGCCATAACCGGGGCTGAATCAGGGAAGGGACACACACAGAGAACTGGGGGTCCTGAGGCTCCAGTGGGGCATGCCTTGTCCAAGTCACCCAGCAGCAGTGGCAGGGCAGGATCTGAACCCATTCTTGCCCACCCCAGGCCCAACACTCAGGGGACTTCAGGCTCACCTGGTGGCCATGCCTCTGGAATGGAGCCCGGATGATGGGAACGGTCTGCCCGTAGCATCTGGCCAAGGGTGGGACAGTGCCCCTGGAGGGAGGCAGGGAGTGTGGCACAGGAGGGAAGGGGGTACAAGGACACTTCCTCCCAGATGTCTCCTGGAGCAGCCGCACCTCAAGTTGAGGATCAGTGGGCAGGAACTGCAGGTTGATACCCGGCTCCCGGAAGCTGGGCTCTGCAGCAGGTACCACCTCTACCCCCCGTCTTCCAGCCCTGGCCTCAGCCAGCCTCCGTGCCCGTCCTCCGCGGAGCTCCTTCCTGCCTGCCTTCCCTTTCTTCCTCTCCCCCCACCCCAACCAACAGATTGCGGCAGCAAGATGGCACAAATTTATGGCTCAACTCACCAAAAATAACAAGAGATCTATCAAAGGCAGTTTGCGTGAAATTAACAGGCGTCTGTACCCTCTTGTCAAATGCACTCGGTTCTGAGGCGGGCCCAGCCATGCCACTCCCAGCCTCATCACTCTCCCAGTACCACCCCAGCTCCACCCTGCTTGGCCTTGCGTTGAAACTACCTGGGAGGCCCCAGAGAAAATGAGCACTGCTTGCCTTACCCTGGTGCCTGGCAGAGGGGCTGGGACGGGGATCTCACGCTTTCTGTTCACCACCATCCCACCAATCTTGTCCTCAAGCCGGCAGCCCTATGTGTGCCAGCCAGTTCTCCTGCAGCTGGTCCAAGTGCCCTCCTGGCCCAGTGGGGAGGAGGTGAGGGGAAGCACGGAGGTGAGGCCAAGGGTATGGCCGAGGTGATGCCGCCACTGGGCACAGAGTGCTCCGGGTCCTGATGTTGCCACAGGGCAACTCAGATGCCCCCCGCCCCATGGAACAAACTGAATCAAGTGCCCATCATCCCTTGACCCAGAGAGGGTAAGCCCAAGGGAAGAGGTGGTGAAGAGGAACAATATCTTGCCTACCAAGGGAGAGGAAGGGGCTGTGCCAGCCCAGCTCTGGGCACCAGTGTGCCCTGTGAGTCCACTTAGAGCTGATGCCACATCACCACCCCTCCCCCATACAACTCCTTACGACAGCCCTGCCTGCAGACCATCCCATGGAGCAGCCTGGCAACATGCCAAGCAGGGCAAGGGGCATGAGCTGGAAGCCCAGGGTTGCCTACTCAGAGAAGATACCAGGCTTCATGCCCAGAGACAACCAGCATCCAATCTCCACCCATCCTCAGTCCCAGAGGACCCTGCAGAGGCTCAGAGAACGGTGGGAACAATGGTGCCCTTCCCGTCACCGGCCCCCTCTGACCCCTAAAGACAGCCCAGCTACCAACCAACTCCTGCTTCCGGCTTCAGCCAAGCCCAGCTGGCTGCTTCTGGCTCTGTGCTCCACATGGCAGCCTGCCCGGATGGTGCCTACCCAGGAGGGCAGAGCCTCTCTCCATCCACTGCGGACCACTGGGCCTATGGACCACAGGGAAAGCCAGACAAAAGAACCTGCCCTCTGCCGAGCACAATGGGGGAGGCCCCCACACAGTGACAGGCAGTGGCGGCCAGGCAGGAGGAGCCATAAACCTCCTGATATACGCCTGGCGCTCTCCGCTGATGTTCGACAAAGAAGCGAAATTCAATTTCTTCCTGCAGGCACTAAATCCCAGGCCAGCCTCCAGGGCCCGTAGCCTGCCCACGGACTGGCTGTCACTCCGATGGCTTCATCGACCTCTGTGAGAGGCCAAGGTGGCCTAGGGGAGAGGCCAGAGCAAGGCCACTGGGCACTTGCCATGGACGGGCATGATGCCAGAAGTCTCAAGGGGGAGGCTGAGAAGTGGCTCCCCCAGAGCCCTGGGAGAGGCCATTGTCATGATAAACCGCCTCTAATTAAACCAGGGCGATCTCCCATTTTACAGCCAAAAACACTGATGTAAGTAAAACAGTATCTACTCAATGTAACAAAGACGGCTCCCAACTTCCGGGCTCTGTCTCCAAAGCAGGTACTGAACAGTCCTACTCCAATGCTCCCAGCAGCCCTCACACAAGACCCCTTGTTTCCCTGTCAATGCTCTCAGCCTGATCCAGAAGGTCCCTTCTGACTTCAGTCTATGCATGAAGCCTCCTGATGGTTGGCCAGCACGTGTTACCCCAAATGGGGAAACGAAGGCCCAGAAAGGGGTGGGGGTGGGGGAACTCCCTGTTAGTACCAGAGCTAGAAACCACATCCCAAATCTGCCTCCCTCCCATCCCCACGTCCTGAGCCCCTGGCCAGTCCCTGACCCATTCAGCAGACACATAGGACCTAGCTGAGGGTTTCGGGGCCTTGAAGCTGCAGGAAGGAGGGTCGGCAGAAGGTGGCCATGGCTGCGGGAGCTGGGGTGGGAAGGGCAGCAGGCAGGACTCAAGGGCTCGGAGAGCTTTTGCCCACTCAGCAGGAAGCTCCAGCAGCTGGCGGCCTTGGTCCCAGAAGACGTGGGCCCAGAGGGGAAAGACAGAGGATGTTGGGAGCTGAGCCAGGCCAGCCCTCCAAGGCAGCCTCAAAGAAGCTAGGCCTCTTCACATTCTTCTGCTCCTTCCTCTGCCCTGACCCTGGGGCCACAGGCAAAACTCACTGACCCGTGTGGGCAGGAAGATGTCCCTGCACCCTGCCTACTCCAGCCTCCAGGCAACCTTGTCCGCTTGCAGTGCCAAGGCCTGCTGTGGTCATTCGCAGCTTTGAGCCTTTGTACACGCTCCTCTCTCTGCCTGGAATGCCCTTACCACTGCTTTGGCTTGGCTTGTTTCCACTTGTCCTTTTGATCTCTGCTCCTGTATCACTTCCTTCAGGAAGCCTTCCCTGACTGCCCAGCTAGGGGCTCCCCTCCCTGGGTTTATCATGCTCCTTTGCTTGATCTGTGCCCCCATTCATCCACCCAGACTGCAAACTCTTCCAGAGGGAGGTCTGACCCCCACCCCAATCCACTTTGGTGACTCCCACACTTGGATAAGGCAGAACCCAGAGGGGACACTGGTGAACAACCACACGAACACCCCAGGATCTGCTGAGATGGGCATCATCAGTCCTCCAGACACCCCTGCCCCACCTGGGCCCTGCTCAGACTCACCATATCTCATCTCTGTGGTGAACAGGTCATTGCTGCTCCCCGAGTGCAAATCAGCCTCGGCAGGTGGGGCGGGGCCCCCGGGCACCAGGGCATTGGACAGGGTGTGGGCAGCAGGCGGACCAGGAGGCGTGGTGGTGGCTGCGGGACCGGCCCCCGCCTCACCGGGGCAGCTGCAGCCCGGCTGGGCGAAGCCACAGGCCCTGCCGGCCGCGTGGCTGCACTCCTCACTCCAGCGGCAGAGGACCCCGCAGGTGAACTGGCTGGAGTTGTTGTTGTTGATGAGCAAGACCTCAACGAAGCGGAAGGCCAGGGCGGAGGGCGCCAGCAGGCGCGGGGCCTCGGAGGGCTCAGCCGACAGGCACAGCTGCACGAAGTTCTTGTCGAAGTGCAGGAAGGTGAAGGGGCCAGAGCCACCACAGAGCTCCAACCCCGAGGCTTCCTCCTCCTCCTTCTCCTCCTCCTCGGGCCGCCCCAGCTCGGACCCCGCCTGGGCCTCTGCCTCCTCGGGGCTGGGCCGCAGGCAGGTGAAGTTGACCAGGTAGTGGTCCAGGGGCAGCAGGCGAGGAGCGAAGTGGGTGCACACCTGCTCCTGGCGGTTGAAGCGCAGGTAGAGGGAGTACTTGGTAGGGTCTGGGTTCTCCAAGGTCCAGGAGCAGCCCGAGGCGATGGTAGGAAAGAGGTCCTGCAGTGAGAAGGCCCCGTAGAGCACGCCTGAGGCCAGGGCGGAGCAGGCGCTGGGGGCGGGGTCGAAGGCAGCGGCCAGGCGCAGGGACAGAATCACAGATAGTAAGAGGGGACAGGCTGGGGTCATCCTATGTCCCTTGCCCTGTGGAGAGAGACAGTGGTCAGTGGCCCTGAGCACAGCCAGCATGGGCTCTGACTCCCCTGTGGCCCGCTGCAGGTTGTAGCCTCGTGGCGAAGACTAGGTTCTTTTAAGTCACCCAGGTCCACCTGTGTGATCTTAAGAACGGACTTGACTTCTCTTAAGTCACCCAGGTCCACCTGTGTGATCTTAAGCCAACAGACTTGACCTCTCTGAGCCCCAGTTCCCTGACTTCTTAAACAGAGGCATGCAGGAGAGGGTCTGGAATCCCATACGTCCCTAAGAAACATTAGTTGTGACTATGACTATACCGTTCCTCCATCAGTCCCATCCACCACCAGCATCTCAGCTGATGTTTAGATCCAGCCCCAGCCCCAGCCCCACCACCCAGCTTGTATTATTCTCCAGCACGGCGCTGCTCAGAGTCGCAATGTGTCGTGATCGGCTGTGAGGCGTGTCACACACAATCCCGCAGTAATTGTCAAAGTAGCGATGTTTGACAACGATTTGCTTTTTTATAAATCAGAGCAAATCAAGGTTATTCTCGGAACAATGTCATTCTCACTCACTCTGCTTTACTGAGTGGGAGACAAAGGGGAGGAGTTACCACCCCTGTGCCAGGGACTGAGCACCGCCTAAGCCGTGCCCATGGGAGGGCATCACAGGCATGAAAGTCATGACTACCGCTGTGTGGACTTCCTGCTGGAAACCAGGGGGAGAGGCATCTGCAAAATGGGTACATTGTTCCCCTCTAACTCCTCTTCCCCTCCAAGGGGTGATCCTCCAAGGCCTGGCTCCCGGCCTGCTAGGGCCTGGCCCAGGAAGGCCACTGAGCCGTCTCCCTGCTCTTAGCTGCCACAGCCCTTTCCTGAAAGTCTGCATCATCCAGTTGAGACCACTGTCCCCTGCTGTCTCCCTAGGGCTAGCTCACTCATCTCATGAGCCTTGAAGCTCGAGGAGGGGAAACTAGAGTTCGTTGATTTCCACCTCCCCACAAAGCACTAAGCTGAGCTCCCAGCAGCTGCGAATGGACTCTGGGGAGGGGAGGGTAACTAGGACCCGAGTTGACAGACACACAAAGCAGTCACCCCCTTGTGGACAAGGGATGTGGGGGCACTGCAGGTGTGCCCACGGCCTCCACCCTAGCTGTCCGGATGGCAGAGAGCTGCGCCTGGGCTGCCTGAGACCCACTTCCAGCCCTGCCCCCAGAAGGGATCCACACTGCCTCCCTCCTCCATGCCCGAAGCATAGCTCACAGAACTGGATGGGCCCCTAGAGTCTGGTTGTTCCACATTAGAGGAGAAAAGATGAGGCTCCGAGAGGTGAGGCAGTGTGCTCAAGATCACCCCCAAAGAAGCCAGGCTGAGACTGGAGTCCAGGAACTGAGGCCCCAGCCCAGTTTCTCCCACATCCACCCATAGCCTCCTGCTCTGTCCCCTTCCCTGCTACTCAGGCTTCAGGCCCAAGCTCTACACAAACCTAGGATAACTCACAGGGTGTGGCTAGGTTGTCCCAGGACACAGCTGCTCCCCCAGGGAGCTGTGGCTGTTCAGGGGTCTAAATAGTGGCCAGAGGCAGTGAGGGGGTGGGGGACTATGGACAGGAATTAGAACCCCAGAACTCCAAACCCTGTGCAGCCTCCAGGGAATGCCTTAATGCCCCAGATCCCATGTGCTGCCACTCTGAGCCCGACCCCAGGCCCCGACCACAGACACACACTTGTCCATCCTGGGCCACAGACGGGAGCGGAAGCAGGTTCCAGGCAGGAGCATTGATTGGGGAGGAACCCTTATTCAGCAGAAGCCAGGATAGGCTGCGCCTCTACTCTGCCTGCCCCCAGAGCTAGAAAAGGGACCAGGCCCCTAGACTTCTCGCTCCACATCATGCCTGTCCCAAACCAACCGTCCAGCCCAGCCAGCCTGCTGCGGCACCAGGCCCCAGCAAAAGCCAGCGGCTGACGGTGAGTGACATACAATCCCCCCGCTGCCCCCAGTTATTTTTAAGCAGGCTGCAAAATTCAGGCCATGGCTGCTGTTCAGTAGAGGGGAGGAGGGGGCTCATTATAACTGGCCTTGTCTCCCCCACTGAGAGCAGATCAGGGAATCTCCACGCACAAACTCACCAATACCCCTGTGCCCTACAGACAGGCACACAAAAGCGTGGATGCACAGACATATGTCTAGCCAGGCATTCTGCATGTGAAAAGATAACACATGCACAGAAATCAGCGTAAACCCCAGATGAGTGAACTCAATGCACACGAGGTGCACACACTCACATGTACAAGGCTGTCAAGAGCCAGACACTCATACACATGCATAGAGATGCAAATGTACTCTCTACTGTGAACACACACACAGGTGTTTGGTTCTTTGAAGCTCAGCCTATGACAGCTAAGTAGCACGCAGGATCTGACCTGCTGCTCCTTCCTTGGTGTTCCTGAAACAGCGGCTCAGGCCTCCAGTCCCACCTCCTGAGACTCCCTGGCTCCTGCAGACTCCGTAAGCTCCAACTTGCCCAAAAGCACTAAGTCTCTTATCCTTCAGAGCCACAGCCTGGCTTCTCCAGAACTGAGCCACCTCTAAACCCTACCCAAGCCCCCTACTCCAGTCAATCTCCTTCAGACACCTCCGCTCACATCAATTCTGGCATTTCGCCCTGGGTGTGTACCACTCCCGTTGTTCCTGCAGTGACGTAAGACCTTTTAGGGGTCCCTCTTTATATCACTCCTCACCCACAAAACAAGGCCAGGAGCCCAATTCTAAGCTGGGTCAGAGACTGCCTCCCCTGGGAAGGGACCTAGAAAGACCCCTGCCTCACAGGCAGCTCAGATGGTCACCAGCTGTGAGTAGCCTCCCTGAGCCTGTTTCTCCCTCTGTGGAGCAGAGACCCAATCCCTGCCCTGGGGTTCCCAACTTGGAGCCAGTCTGTGGGGGAGACCCTTCACACCATCTTTTCCCCTTTACCCCCCTTCTCAGAACCTCAGTCTCTCCTCTTTCCTGCTGAGGGAAGGGTTGCTGCCTCTGAAGGCTCTTTGGGTTAAACCTTAAGGTAGCTTTGCCACCTGCAAGTCCAGGAAGACCACCAAACCTTCCATGCACAGAGGCGGACAGGAGGGGTATGAAGGTCAGCTCTGAGGAAGAACTTCCCGGGTCCGGAGGCTGACGGAGGGGATAATCTGAAGGCCAACTCCCTCAAGACCTCTCTGGGCTGAGAGGGGTGAGGAGCTGGTTGGAGTCATCTCAGTTTCAGGGACCCCCTCCTCCAGCCACAGGCTCCCTTCACCAGCGTGCCCCTCTGCCGCCCTCAAACGTGAGAATCCCACCCTCTCTCCAAGCACACTCAGGCCCACTTCCTCCTTGACCCCACAGGCCTGGGCATCCCTTCTGCACCAGTGAGGGAATCCGAGGCTTTTCCAGCAGCTGGAAGGACCAAGACCAGACTGGAGCGGGAGGGGGCATGGGGGGTAGCGCGGCGGGGAGGGGCACCTCGGGGCAAAGAGCTGGGTCCCTGGGATCCCTGGGGTCGACCCCTAGCCTCCCGATGGCTGGAAGCAGGGGCGCTGGGTGGTGGGAGCCGGCTGCCCCGGGCCGCGGGAGGGGGAGGGGCGGCGGGTGGGGGAGGGGGCGCGTCCGCGCGCACATTCGTCGCGTTTATCCACCTGGCAGCTCCAATTCGCAAGCCCGTCACTCACCGTCCGCCTCCCCGGCGCCCGCTGCGCGGCCGAGCCCAGGCCGACACGCGGGCGGCGACCCCCACGCAGCGCCTAGAGGTTCCCCGCCCTGGCCCCGGCCGGGGCCTGGGTCTTCAAGGACCCCTCTCGCGGAGCTCTGGTACCCGGAAGGGCACACACCCTCCAACCAGCCTCGAGAGCCGACGGGCCAGACCCAGGGGAGGGGCGACCCTCCCCAGTGCCGCCCCTCCCTCTTCGGCGGGCAGAGTGTTTGAGGACGCGGGGGCTCCAGGGCCCTCCCGCACACCGCTAGGATGAGGTCCCCTAGCCCCCCGGGCGGGGGGCGGGGGGTGGCGGTGCCGTGCAGGCGGCGGGGGAGGGGTCGGTGACTCAGCCGCCCTCCGCCCGTCTCCCGGAACTTTGCAGCAGCTGGAGCCGCCGTTGCTACAGGAACCGAAAGCTTTTGTTCCCCAATGTCAGGGTTGCCCGGGCAGGCGGGAGGCTAGGACTCCCCGGTGGGCCCCAGACCCAGCCACGCTGCCCAGAGGGCTTCCGGCCCAGCAGAACGTCATGGGTTCGAGCCTTCTCTCTCCCCATTGCCCGCCAAAGCCAGGTCTCTTCCAGATCTTGGGGGCCCTCTAGCCAAGTTGCCCCCTAACTCTGACCTGGAACACTAACTGCCCTGGAAACTTCCTGATTTCAACCTCTCCTCCCTCGGGGGGAGGTAGTGGCTCTTCTGTGCCCCCATTTGCTCCTCTGGGACTGATTCCCCACGTGGGCCCCCACTAAGAGGCAGCCTACCTTGGGGGACCTTGGCTGGGGTTCCTCCACCTCCCCAGCCTCTGCACTTGAGCCAGTATTTCAGAGGCCTTGGCTTTTCACAGATGCCCCTCTGATCACACAGGAGTCTAGCAGGGATGTTGAAGGATGGGTGAGGACCCTGGACCCATCATGATGGGCCCTGGAGCTGTTTTCTGGCTTTATTATCCTGGAGGCTGGAACAGTGTCACAGAACTTGTCCTGCCTTTCTCCTATGGGATTAGGAGTGGTGTGGAGTGGAGAGGGGCTTGACCTTGGCCTTGAAGAGGAAATAGCCCAACATGCCTATCATTGTCAAGCATTATTAGGTGCTAGACTCTCTATACACATCTACCTAATACCATTAGATACCATTAGATATATGAGGCAGTTATCACTGACCCATTTTATGGAGGACCAACTGAGACTCAAAAAGGTTATATAGCTTGCCCAGGTCACACAGGTTACTCAGCTCCATTTCCTGGAGGTTGGGAGAGAGAGAAGAGGGCAGGGACTAGCTGGGACCTCACTGTGGGTTAGAGAAATGCCTGCCACACACACCCACCCCAGACTGGACCTAGCTCCTTCTGAAGAGTGATGGGGGAGGAGGAAAGAAAAGCTGAGGGGAAGGCAGACAAGGGAAGAAGAGGGGAGAAATCTGTCAGTCTTGGTCCAGGGAAGACCCTACCTCAAGCCCCACTCCCCCAACTAGGGCACACCCTGCAGGGTCCACACTGACCCTCACCCCTGTGGCAGCTCCAGAGATGCTCCCTAGGTCCCCTTTCTGTCCCAGGCAAGGCCAAGTGGATTTCCCCCACTGCCCCACTACTTCAGGCCCAAGACAGAGCCCACCTTTGCCCCCACCCCCACCTAGTGGGTCCTGCCATGGGGTAGAGAGACAGAGGCTCCCCGGGGACACCTGCCCAAGCCCAAACAATCCCAACCAGACCACCTCAAATCCAGGGGCCAGTCCTGCTGGTCTGTACCTGGGGGCTCACAGGGCTCCTGGGATAAGCCCTTCTGCCCACCCCACACCCCATCCCCAGAGCATATGGCCAGACAACCAGGACTGTTCCCGCACTGCTAGCACGAGGGGGCACCCGGCCTCGCCCACCAACCTCCTCTCCTCAGGGACTTCCCAGTGCCGTCCCGCAGCCACCGCTGATGCTAGGGCTGCGGAAACCCAGGGTTGCCCGCGGGAGGAAAAGGGGCGGCGGGTCCAGGACTGCGGGCAGGGGGCGCCAGAGGACGCCCAGGGGCCCGGCCGGCAGCTGGCGAGGCGGGCAGGCGGGCAGCATCTCTTGGCCCGGGAGCCCCTCCCCCCGCGGGCACCAGACCCTTCGCCCGCTCCGCACTGGCCGTGGCGCGGAGGACTTCCCTCGGACCCAGCTGACTGCGGGAGTGGCCGCCAACTTCAGAGCCTACAACCCGCACCCTCCCCCCATCGTGTCAGCCCCCGGGGCTGCGGGAGGGTGCGTTTGGTGCCCAGCTCTATGCCCTGGGGGTGGAAGGAGAGGAATGGGGGATGGACAGAGAGACTCTGACCAAAGATGGACAAGGGAGGCAGGGATGCGGGGCCAGTCGAGATCCCAGGCTGGAGAGGAGAGGGCTCGGAGTAGACATGGGGGACACGGCCCCAAGTCCAGGCTGAGGGGGAGGGGACTTGCAGCAGAGATTGGTGAGGGATAGCGGGACGCCCGGGCAGATATGGGGGAGGGGGCAATCAGGGCAGAAATAAGAGGGGGAAGCATGGTCGGGTAACCGGCGCGGGGAAAGGCAGTAACTCTGGGCAGACATGGACGGGGACAGGAAGGACTCTGTGCATAGATGAAGCGGAGGGGAGGAGCAGGCTTCAGCCCCAGACGAGGAGGGGGGATTAACGGGGGAGACACAGTCGAGTTGCAGGTTGGATAGAGGGATTCTATTCAAGGGTGGGGGCGCAACCCCGGATCCAGGCTCAGATCGGGAAAAGACTCGAGGCAACGATGGGGATAGGTCTGGGTCAGAGCTGGGGGACGAGGGCGAGGGGCTTTGGCAGAGGTGGGTAAGGAGGAGGGGGACAGAAAAGGGACTCACCAGAGATGAAGGGGACCTCGGCCCCAGGCTTGTAAGTTCCCAAACAGATGCGAGTGGGTAAATAGATGCTGAACGAACTCAGTTGGGGCGGGGGAGAATTCAGCAGAGGTGGGTTGGGGGAGTGCCCCTAGTCCGGGCCGGTGAGGAAATCGGGACCGCGCCGGGATGGCTCGGTGCGGGCCCGGTCGCGGTCTGGGGCCGAGCACTCACCTGGGCGCCGTCAGCAGCAGGAGCGGGGGCCGGCGCTGGCGGAGGCGGCCACGGGGCGCAAGTTTGCCATCCCTAAGGCGGGGGCTTGGCCGGGCGCGGGGCAGCTAGCTGCAGCCGCGCGGAGGGCCGAGGCTCCCGCTCCGCGGAGCGGCGGGTGCAGAAAAGGCGCCGCGGAGCCGCGCGGGGCGGGCGGGCGCCGGGCCGGGCGCGGGCTCCTGCCGCCGCCTCCTCGCCACGCCGCCCCCCACCCCCCGGCTCCCCGCTCCCCCGCCCTGAGCACCGCCCGCGCCGCGCGCCGCCTCCTATTCGCGGGCGGCGGCCGCAGCCCAGGGCTCTGGAAACCGGCGCCGCATCCTCCTCGGTCTCCGAGCGCCGCCGCGGCCAAACCGGGTTCCTCCGGCCGCTCCGGCCGCTGCCCGCAGCGCGCGCCGGGCCGAGTGACGGCCGAGGCGGGACGCGGCGCCTGCGCGGGCCGGGCCCGGGAGGGGGCGCGCGCCGGGCTGGGCGCGAGGAGCCGCGGGAGAAGGGGCGGGAGAGGGGTGAGGGGGGTGGGGGCGACGCGCGCCGCCTCCTGTTAAAGGGGGAGCAGCGCCAGCCAAGCCAAGCACACCCTCCTCCTCCCCGCCCTGGGCCCCCGGCGCCGGCGCGGGAGAAGCCCCGGGTAAGCCCCCGCCCCTCCCTCGGCCTCCTGGACCGCAGGATGAGGCGATCCGCGACACCACTCCGGAGATACCCCAGGCCTGAGGCATCTCGCGCAACCAGGGTCTCTGGGACCCTGAGGGCTGAAGCGTTACCACCCCCCTTTCCCCGTGTGTACTGCAAATTGCATATCCCTGTGCATGCAGGTGCCACTCGTGTGCGCTGAACTTTGCATATGCTTATGCATACAGGTGCCCTGTGTGTGCCCTGCAATGTTGCCTCGCTCTGCATGCCACCGCTACACACACGCACGGTGCGTTAACGTGTGCTCAGGTCCTGAATGCATGTTGCTTGTTCCTGTGGGTAAGGATGCTATATATGTGCAAGCTTCCAAGTGCCACATATGTGCTGAATGCTGCGCATCACTTGTATGTAGGAGCCACACATGTTCACTGCAGTGTGCTCTGTTTGGTGCATACTCTTGTGTAAACTGGACCGTGTTGCATGTCCCTAGGCACGGGGATGCTACACGTGTGCGGTGTGTTACATGTTTTCCTGAGTGCCTGTCTGTTCCCTCAAGTGCCTTTCCCTGTGCCAGGGGCGCCCCCATGATGCATCTGTTTGTGTAGAAGCAGCAGAAACCTACAGGCCCGCCCCCTCCCCATCCTGGCAATGCACCCAGGAACAGTTGGGTGGGGCCAGAGCCCACACGGTAAAGACGGCACTCAGGGAGATGCCCATGGCTCGGGGCCCTGGTGGGGCAGTTTGTGGCCTGGGCTTGTTGCCACCAGGAAGGTGGGCAGACCAGGGACACACCACTTCCTCCAAAGACAAGTAGGTTAATCGGAGGGGTCTAGTCAGAGGAGTAGCCAGCAGGGGGCAGCTTTGCAGTGAGGGTGGGATGGTTTCAGGAACTCTACTTTTTGAAGATTATCTGACCAGGAGGAGGCCAAACCTGGAGATCAAGGAAGTCCCCAGTCCACCCAATCCCAACCTCACCTCTCTATGGGAGCACCTTGAATTTGTGTCTCCTGGTTATGGGGCAGGATAAGACCACTTCTTCCCAGGGGACAGTACCTGAGAAAAAGCCCCCCCCAACCCCGCCCCGTTCCCTCCCTCCGTCTCTCGTCTCTCCAGCAGCCTCCGTGACATTTGTTATGAGTGATTGTGAGAGATTATCGACTTTAATAGAAGGAGGTAATAAGGGGTGATGAAGGAATCTCACCTGTCACCTTAAGGGAATTTATGAGGTTGGATGAAGCAGGCAGGAGGGCTGGCACCTTTCCTTTCCCAGCGAGAGCCCAAGGAGGCCTGTGCCTTGAGGCAGGGTTCTTTCTGGGCACCCTCAAGCACACCCCAGGTCTCTAGGTTTGGAGGTTCAGCTGCAGAGGGGAAAGCTATGCCCAAGCGGGCCTTGCCATCTGCACGGTGTGTTGAGAGCCATCCCAAGGGCAGTGGGTGATCCTGGGCCTCCTTACTTGGGCACTGAGAGGGGCAATGGGGTGGCTGGAGTTGAGGTCCTAAGGAGATAGGCAAAGGTGAGGAGAGTGCTCAGGACACGGGATGCCCACAACGAGGTAAGGACCCTGTCCTTCACAGCTCCAGCCCCTTCCACTCCTACCCGGAGCCTGCCTTCCTCCCTATGAATATTCATTACATTAGCATACTAAAGCCCCAGAGCCCAGAGAAACCCGGGGAAGGTCTCTTGCAGATGTGATGCAGCTGGATCCCTGAGGCCCTCCCCCTTTGCCTAGGATGCAGCTGGGTGCAGGGGATTGGGAGGCTTGGCTCCTGAAAGACAGCAGGCTTTTGTCTATGCCTTGGTAGCCCTCAGAGTTCTTGATCCCATTCTTCCAGCCACAAAAACATATGCGTAGAGGAGACAGGTGGTCAGACAGAGAGAGGGACTGACAGAGATGGTACCCATACTTGTTGATTGGGGCAGGGTGGGGAAATCAGCAAGGCAGGAGGGCCTGTGGGAGCAGGGTAGAGAGAGCAGGACCTCCCAGGGGTTGTGCAGAAGCAGGTTGAGTTAGGTGGAACCTCCAGAAGGCTCTCTCAAGGTGCCTCTCTGCACTGGGGCTTCCCCACCTCCTTTTCCAGGAGCCCCTACCCTTCTACACTCACTCTGGTGATAATGCGGCCCAGGAGGACTTGGAGTAATTATAAATCGTTTCCATATTCAAATCCAGCTGGTTGAAGAGAAATTACTTCTCTGATAGCCCTGGCAGGGGTGGGAACAACAAGTCTTAGCCCCAGGAGGGCCTGCAGGGAACCTGGCTCAGAACCTGGGCCAGGTAAGGGGTATCAGCCAGAGCTTGAGCACAGAGGGCTTGTGGGGGGTGAAGAGACATCTCCCATGGGTCCCCACCCCACAGACTTGACAAGGACAATGACTCCAGCCCTTCAGCCCCATGGGGGCCCCTTCAGGGACCTCTGATGGGATGGAGGGGGCTGATCCCACAAGGGCACCTAGCAGCCACGCTGTCATGCCTGCTCTCATAGTGCCACGCTGGAGGACCTTGAGAAAATCCTTCAGCTTTCTGAGCCTCTGTTTCCTTATCTGTGAAATGGTATAAATGAGCTCGGATTAAAAACATGGATTAGCAAGAGCTATGCCCCTGAGGAGGGCCTTTTTAAAATAATTTTGATTACCAATTAATTTGTATCCTTTTTAACAGTAAACATCACCAGTGACCCAGGCAAGAGACAGCACAGTCCTTAGTGGGACAGCACAGGAGGGGACAGTGGGTCGAGGGGGCAACAACCCCAGCCTTGTGCGCTTGGTCTCAGCCCTGCCTCCCGCTGGACCAGCCTCCGCTATGCTTCGTTGCCCTTTAAACAGATGAGAAAATGTTCTTCTTCCCTTCCCAATGATTTATTTGGCCCAGAGCCTGGCCAGGTTTCCTTCTAGCCGGTGGGACCTAGGAGGACCCCTCCCTCAGCCTCTGCCCTTCACTGCCACCCAGCCAGGCACCTACAGCAATCCAGAATTCTGGATACCAAAGTCTCCTTCCAGACACCCACGCCCACCTCAGACACCTATCAGGAGCTCATAACATGTCCCCAAAGACACCCACTTCTATATGACAGTCTTCTACCAGGATCTGTCCCAGAGCTCATGTGACAAATACCTCAGTGTTCTGGCTGTCATGGATCCTGGCGGGGTATCCTGGAAAAGGTGGGATGGGCCAGCCCTCTCTGCCTGAAGGATGTCCTGCATATCTAGCTCCCATCCCTCCTGCTGCAGATGCCAAAAGAGTTAGGATCCTGGGGCAACCCAGGCTGAATGTTTGTCATTTTCTTGGTGCTATAAGTTAGGGAGAAAAGGGAGGATTAGTTGCTGCCTAGCTAAATCCCAGGTGGTGCTAGTGGTAAAGAACTCACCTGCCAATGCAGGAGATGGAAGACATGCAGGTTCGATCCCTGGGTCGGGAAGATCCCCTGGAGGAGGAAATGGCAACCCATTCCAGTATTCTTGCCTGAGAATCCCATGGACAGAGGGGCCTGGCAGGCTACAGTCCATGGGGTCACAAAGAGTCAGACACAACTGAAGCAACTTATCTCAGCACAACTAAATCTTCCCAGAAGGTCAGTGTCTGGTTTGTGTACAACCCTTGGGGTTGCATTCTCTGGCCCCTAGCCCCTGGGGCAGAGGATGGAGAAGAATGTTAGGGTCCTGGGGGATCTTTACACACGTCTTATACTGGAGGATGTGGACAACAGCCTGGCCTGAAGAAGATGCCTTCACTCATTCAACAAATATTTATTGAGTGTTTACTATGTACTAGGTACCAAGATGGGATTATTCCCTGGTGGCGATGGTGAAGAATCCACTTGCAATGCAGGAGACCCAGCTTCAATCCCTGGGTCAGGAAGATCCCCTGGAGAAGAGAATGGCTACACACTCCAGTATTCTTGCCTAGGGAATCCATGGACAGAGGAGCCTGGCAGGCTACATACAGTCCATGGGGCTGCAGAGTCAGAGACAACTGAACAACTAACACTTTCGCTTCAGGCATCAAGATACAGACCATCAGCAAGTCCTTTGCTTCCACCTAACAGAATATCTCAAATCTATTTATTCACTCTTCACATCCCCACTGCCAACACCAGGGTCCAAGTTGCCAATATCTGGTACCTGAAGTCTCTCTTATTTAATTTCCAGATTTCCACTTCTCATTCTTCTGGAGCTCACCGAACCATCTTTTTTTTTTTTTTTTTTTTTTGGCCATGTTCCCCAACCATGGATTAAACCCATACACCCTGCAGTGGGAGCATGGAGTTTTAACCACTGGGCCTCCAAGGAAATCCTTGAGCCATCTTTTTAACATGCAAATCAAGGGACCCCTTCTTAAAGCCTCCAATGGCTTCCCACCTCCCTGAGCACCGTGACCTTCCAGGCCCTGCATGACCTGGCCCTTAAGCCTCTCCAGAGCCACTGCCTCACCCCCACAGAAAGCTCAGGTGACACAGGTCTCCTTGTTGCTCTTGGAAAACTCCAAACTGTACTCCTCCCAGCACTTCCCATGCTGACTCCTCATCAGGAAGATCACAGTTCTATTATCACCTCCTCCTGGAGGCCTCCGCAATGACACTTCTAAAGCAGGTCCCGCCCCCTTGCCCCCCATCTCCTGGCCCCTGTCCACCCGACTCCATTCGCTTGATACCACTGCCTTGCTGCATTTCCTTCCTAGCACTCACTACTCTGAAAATATGTTGTCTGTTTCCCCACATGTCATCTGTTTTCCCCACATGTCATCTGTTTTCCCCACTGGATTATGAGTCCTGTAGAGGCAGGGACCTTGTCCATCCATTCAGCATTGGATCTCCTGGCACAAAGCACGATACATAGGAGATAATAAATGTTGAGGGAATGAATGGTGAAAGGACAGGCATAGACCCCACCCTCAAACAGCTTCCACTCTGAGATCTTCAATCAACACTTGCCCAATAAAACAAGTGTTTAATGGTTTCCCACGTGATGAACCAGAAGGACCTCAGGCCCTGGGATCACACACATCTAGACTCCTGCTTCTGTTCCTCACCGGTTGTGTGACCTTGGCCAAGTCACTTATGCTCCCTGAGCCTCAGTTTTCTTTTCTGTAAAATGGAAATAATGATCTCAACCTAAGACAGCTGACATGAGTCACGTGAGACAATAAAGACAAAATGCCAGATGCAGGGAGATGTCATCTGCATGAGTATGGGCCCCTTTCAGACTTACTCTGGGCTGTGGGCTGTTGTAGGTTCTGGGTCATGGAGATGACACAGAATGGGGCCCTGGCCTTGAGGCCTTCCCAGTGCACCCCTCACCTTCCCCATACCAGCTGGAGTTCTTATCTGCTAAAATCACTGCAGCAAAGGAGGCGGCCGGAGCCTGCGTGTGACCAAGACAGTGTGCACGTGTGATTCCTATAGAGAAACTGAGTCCGGATGCACTTCTCCGTAGCACCTCCTCTCCTTATTTGGAAGACCTGGTTCCTTTTCTGCCATCCTTGTCCTTGTAAACATACACACACACATACAGACGCACATACAGACAAAACTACATCCATATGCAGTCACTGACACACAGACATACACACTTGCCTAGGGCACGCAGGTATATAATTAACCACACACGCCCAACCCCAGGACGCGACCCCTTCCACTTTTCTGGTGCAGTAGAGATCTGTCTGGCTTACCTATCAGTCCTGTCACCTCCTGATCAAGGCTGCATTCAGAGTCCCTCCAGGTTGACAGGACGCAGCCCAGGCACTCCCTTGGTAAATTCTCTCTGAGGTCTAATCCCACACGCCCCCCACTGCTGCTGCAGGCCTTAGGGGCTAAGAGCCCTGGCAGCCACTCCAGAGTGTGGGGGAAAGTCCCTTGGGAAGGGCCTGGGATAATTGGCAGGCATGGAGCACACTGGCAGTCAGGGGAGTGTGTTCCCACCATCTGGGATACCGGATTTTCTCTCTACCCTTCCCCCTCGCCCCCCGCAAGGTGGGCTCTATGCCACCTGGATCCTGTTGAACTGGGCTCCTGCCAAGCCGGACACAATGAGCATAGCAGGCAGGGTTGGGGTGACCTAGAGGGACCCGCTCAGCCTCTGTGGGCCTGACACTGTGCCGGCTATTTAAAACTTCTTGTCTCAATTAGCCCCTGGACAGTGAAAGTGAGAGTCGCTCAGTCGTGTCTGACTCTTTGCAACCCCATGGACTATACAGTCCATGGAGTTCTCCAGGCCAGAATACTGGAGTGGGTAGCCTTTCCCTTCTCCCGGGTATCTGAACAACCCCTTAAGTTGGGAGGATCATCCCCATTTCACAGATGAGGAAACTGTGGCTCAGAGAGAGAGGCAGAGCTAGAACTTGTACGTCCCCTCACTCAGGAAGGTCCTGTGTTAATCCTGTCTCATCTTCGGCCTCCTTGCTACCCACCCCCCGACCCCCCAGAGGACAGACCAAGGGCCAACCGTGGAAATTAATTTATTTCTGGATTAGAGATGATCTTCCGGAGAAGACCAGCTCCCTCAGGGTGAGAGATCTGAGAGGGGTCTGACTCCCAAGGCCTGCTAACTGAAAAGAGAGGCTGAAGCTGGATTGCCTATATTTGGGGGAGACAACCAGGGTTTTGCTGAGGGTGTTGGGAAGGACATGACACATGCCACATGCCGGCTGACACCTACACACTTCCCTGGTTGGAACAACCACAGGCCCCTCAGACACCACTGTACAAGGACAACCCAGGAGGACATCACTCATCTTTAACATATGCCACATCATGCTGGCAGGAAGGCAATGACTACTGCCAGGTGAGGGGCTGGGGCCAGCTCGCTGCCAACCCTGGCAACTCTCACCTCTGGGGTTCTCAGACTTGGAGGCTAGCCCTGTGACTGAGGCAGGGGGTTGGGTCTCAGGGGAGGGGGCCAAGAAGGCTCCCCACTGTTGTGTTTGGAGGGGAGAGGCCCCAGGGTGCATCGCTAAGCCCGTGTTCTGCATGTCAGAGTGGGAGTGAGTGGGGCTGAGCTTGGGTACACGTGTGGGTGGTTGTGTGCGTCAATGCGTGGGGGCAGAGTCTGTGTGTGTATACGGTGTGCCTGCGCGCAGGTTTTGTGTGTGTCTGCCCAGGCCTTGTACGTCAGAAGCCTGGGCCTGGCTCTGGGGATCTCTGCTGTGTGTGTGTGTGTGTGTGTGTGTGTGTGTTTGCATGCGGAGTGTGTGGTGTTTTTGCACATGGGTTTTTTTGGGGGGGATATATATATGGTATAGAATGAGTATCTGTACTGATACTAGAATCTGTGCACGCACTCAGTGTCTGGGTGAACGTGGAGGGTGTTGACAGGGCAGTGTTTGGTGCTGTTGGAGTTTGTATGCAATCAGAGTGTATGGTGTTTCTGTTCAGTGTGTGTGTGTGTGTTTACGTGTGTGTAGGAGAAAGTGTTTTCGGGCCTCTGAGTATCTGTGCTTGGGGTGGCATATGAGTTAGGGTGTGTGCAATTTGCAGGTCTGTGTGTGTCTGTGTGTCAGTATTTGGTACCTGTCTGTACCAGCCTGTGGTGTGTGCTCGTGTGTGTGCTTGGGGTTGTTGGCAGGCCTTCAGTTCCCCGCAGGGGGCCTGTGTGTGTGATAGTATTTGGTGTGTCTGTGGCAGGTTGTGGACCTGGGTGTTATGTGTGTGTGTGTGTGTGTGTGTGTGTGTGTCTAGATGAGGAGTGTGGATTATGTGTGGATATGTGTTTTGTGTGTCTGCAGAACCAGATCCATGACATGGTGATTCTTGTCTTGGGGGATTTTTTTAACTAATTCTTCCCAAGAAGCCCCAGGGGGGAAGCACCCACTCTCGGGCTGAGACCTTGGCGGTGCCCCTCACTCTCAACAAACTCAGTGAGCTTTGTGTTTGCCTTTTGAAGGGGGACCTCTCCTGAGGGGACCCAGAAACTGCTGACCACGGGGTCAAGGTCACACAGCTGCAGGGGCAGGGGTTCCTGGTCCCTCGGCACCAGGCACCCCTTCACTTAGAAAGGGCACTCCCCGCAGAGGCTGCAGCGCCCCGCGCTCCGCCCAGGTCTCCCCTGAAATGAATTTTAATTTCCGCTGGGGGTCGGCAGGGGGGCGGGTGCCAATAACTAGTCGAGTCCGAGCCGGCGGTGCCGGGCCGCAGGGTTGCAGAGCCGGCAGAAGACAGCGCCGAACTGAATTTCAAAGGCAGCTGGGGCCCAAGTGCGTCTGCGTTGTGCGATTGTGTGTGCGGCGCTGGTGTGTCTGCTCACGCGCGCCTGCATGTGTGGCGTGCGTCTGGGTGGATGCGCTTTGGGACTGGGTCTCTGTGGGGCCGGGACGACGCCGGCGTTGGCTGCGATCCAGCGACCGGGAGCCCGGGTGTCGGGGTCTCCGTCACTGCGTGAACGTCCACAGGGCTGTGTCGGGTGTTTGTGCGCACTGTGGGCACGCCTTTGCCTCTGTGAGCGTGGGTTTCTAGGACGAGTCCGCCCTAGCGTGTCCGTGTCTGTGTCTGTGTCCGTGGTCTCGGTCCTGCGTACGTCTGCGAGTGTGCCAGTGCGACTGGGGGCTCGCTATGTCACTGAGGGTGCGTCGGTGTGTCTGCTCGCCTGTGTGGACCCGCGTTTGCCCTGATGAGCCTAGGGGGCAGGCGTTTGCAGGAAGGAGTCTGTCTGTGTTGGTCCGCGTGTGTTCGCGTCCAGCCCCCGCATGAAGCTGCGATCAGGTCCTTGCGTGTGCGCACTCAGGTGTCTGTGTCACTGCGTCTCCGCCGGTGTTGGTGCCCAAGAGTGTCGGTGCGTCTGTGCGAGGGTGCAGGAGTGGGTGTCCGTGAGCGGGGCTGAGGGCGCTGGGCTCTGGGAGCAGGCCCGGCCGCCCGCCACTGCGGCCCCCAGTGCTGAGTGTCTCTGCGCCGCCGCTGGGCGTCTCTGGGCGCCTGCGGGAGGCTGAGGGAACAGCCCGCTCCTCACGGTGATCCCGGCACGCCGCCGCCCGGGGCACGGCACGCCCGAGCCCTGCTCCTCCCCTCACCCCCCCGCCTTAGGGTTCTCCGACCCGTGGGCGCTCAATGGGCTCTCGGAGGCAACGGCCGAAGAGGATGGGCCATTAGCCCGAAGGACGAAGGACGGAGCGGCGCCTGTTTCACGCTGGCGCTTTTCTGCGAGCGTAGGGGCAGCTCATCAGTCTTGAGCTGCCGCCGACCTGTGGCTGCCCTGAGGCTCAAGCTAGAGCACAGGAAGGACCACGGCGGGTACCAAGGCGGGGCTGGCTCCCAACAGGCCAGGCGCACACAACCCTAATGCAAAGGCATTGGACACATTGCTAACACGCCTGACACAGACAGGAGTGTGAGACAGGCCCCTGAAACCCGGCTAAGAGGCCAGGTCCCAGAGACAGGCAAGTTTGTGTGCACATTTCACTCCCTTGAACCGCAGCTCTCCCTGGGTTTCGCACCCTGTGGGGTGAAGAGCACCCAGGTTCAGAAGTCCTAGGGAAGAGAAGTAGCCTGAATCACTCCTTGTTCCCTTTACTCACTTAGGCCCTAAGTTGGGCCCTAACAGGGAGGGTTCACCCTGCATCCTGCCTCCCTGAGGCCGGCATGGGGACAAAGACCTCAAATCCAGTTATTCCTGATCATTCTAATAATGTGTGATTCCATAGCCAGAAGCAGACAAGAGCCAGGGGCTGCCTCCTCCTGAGGGCCCTCCAGGGGCCTGCCTGGGGATAGGGGGCTCCAAAGGACAATAAAAGAGGAACTAGGGATGAGAATATGATTTCAGGTCCTCTTTCTTAGGTGGCTCAAGTGCTAAAAAATCCGCCTGCCAGTGCAGGAGATGCAGGAGACAATGGGTCTGATCCCTGGACCAGGAAGACCCCCTAGAGGAGGACATAGCAACCTATACCAGTATTCTTCCCTGGGAAACCCCATGGACAGAGGAGCCTGGTGGGCTTCAGTCTATGGGATTGCAAAGAGTTGAACAAGGCTGAGCATGCACACACAAGCATTCCTGGAAAGATGGGAGAATTTTGAGGAGGGTAGGGGCTGACTCCTCCCAGTAAGGCTCAGCAAGGGACTGGCACCAAGGGGCTGCTCCAGAAACACTAGGGACTGAAGGAAGAAAAGCAGTAAATGAGTCAGAGAAAGTAGAGGACCACCTAAGAGCTGAGGGAGCTCTATACACAGGCACAAATAGTGTATCTAGGCTCTGTGCGCGCACGCGCATGTGTGTGTGTGTGTGTGTGTGTGCACGCGCGCGTGCGTGCAGTTGTTTGGGGAAGGATGTGTGAAACTGGAGGTTAAGCTGGAAATATATCACTGAGGGTCTTATAAGGTAAACTAGAGGTAGATTTTAGAATCAAAGTCAAGTTTGTTTAAGGAATGACAATGGCCAACTGGAAGGTAGATTTGAGGAGCCAGGATTGGAGAAGGTGACTGGTTAGAGGCTCATTCAATCATTCATTCATTCCACAAATACTTAGTGAGAGCTTACTAAAAGTGTATGGTACTAAGAGAGTGAAACGGATGCAATCTAGGATCTCAAGGAACTTCTAGAACCTGATCACATAACTGCTGTGCTTATGTGGAACTGACCTTCCAGTGGAGGAGGAAAGCCAGACACAAAAGGATAAGTACATGGAATGTGAGTGTTGATAAGTACAAAGAAGGAAGATAGTGTTGGGCGAGCAGGCAGGAGAGGTAGAGGTGCATGAGGTCAATTTGGGGTAAGGTGTCTCTGAGAAGGTGACATCCAAGCAGAGACCTGAACGAGGTGAGGGATAGTGGGAGGAAGAGCTGTCCAAATAGGGGAAATTGCAAGTGCAAAAGCCCTAAGGGGAAGCGTGCCATTTACTCAGATGGGGAAAGACTCGTGGGAAGTCGATGATTTCTATTTTGGACACACTGCAATGAGGTGCCTTCAGGACATCCGGGGATGGTGACCAGGAAACAGGAGAGATTTGGGTAAAGATAGGGATTAGAGAGAATGGAACTTTGGGAGCTGATGCAGTTGGAGAGATTAAGGACAGACTTCAGGGAGGAGGATGAAGAGCAACCTGGGGCGTGAGAGTCAATTCTGGGGGAGACTGGCTGCTAGGGATGGGGAGTGGGGGTGGGACCATGTGACTAAAATGGCATCCTCAGAACGGTCCCAGTGCTAACCGCCCCTCCTCCTGATCCTGCCTGGGCCCACAGCCTCTCCTCGCTGGCCAAACTATGGAAACAGGCTGGGTTGTTGACAGAAGCCCCTTTAAACATGACTTGCTGTGGTCCCCTGGCTTGCTCTGCCCTCTTCCTGGCTATCACACCCAGCCTGCACTTCCAGTGCCTCCTTCCTCTCTCTGGAAGCCAAATCCTCAAGCAACGCTGCGGCCCCCTCTGCTGTTATCAGTCCTGGGGTGTAGGGGAGCGTGGACTGAGAGTCTGGTGGCCCATGGACTTCCTCGGTGGCTTCTGAGCCTCAGTTTCCCCTTGTATTGGGATCTGGAGAGACCTTCGAGCCCTAACATGATTAGCGTCTCTGAGGCTCTTTCATCACATTTCAGATGGATTCAGTGGTCTGCTGGTAACTGTCCAACTGGCTCTGAGTAGGGTGTAGGGAGGTGTGGTCTTGATTTGTAGCGTTTATCCATTTCCATGGTGTAAATCCTCCCATGATGGCCAATTTCAACCACCAACACCAAGTCAACTGGTTGGCAAAATTCCTAAACATTTAACAATGGGGTCTCATAAGCTGGTATGAGCTGGCTCCAGCACCTTTGCTGGACCCATTCCAGAGACAGAAGAAGCAAAAAGCCTTGGGTGGGATATGGGCGTATCTGCAGGCAAGTGAGGAGGGGGAAAAAAGCTGAACTTTCTAGCCTCCCCATCTTTCCTCTCAATGCCAAAGTCATTCCCCAGGGAGAGACTCAGAGCCTCCTGTCTGCCCCCATCGCTCCTCCGATTTTAACCATTTGACATCCTTCCTAGGCCTTCTACCTCCTGCATTTCCTACTCAAAAGGGATCTGGTACCCACAACCTCTACCCTTTCCCTCCATCCCTCTCAAAGGGGTACCTTTACTTGGAAACAGAGGCCAGACAGCCATGGGTCATGTCATCAGGACCCACAGTCAGGCCATAGCCATGCTCCCTGTAGACAGCTGACCCAGATATATGGTCCAGCTCTCCCACCAGCTCCCAGGAGTTTCCTCCTGCCCCCTGTCCTCAGTTTCCCCATCTGTAAGATGGGCTGCAAGTCCCGGGCTCTCCAAAGATTCTTTCCACTGTGAGATTCTGCAGTCTCTACCTTTCCTTGTCTCAACCCCAATGGCAGCTCAGGGCCTCCTCCCTCAGACACATTTCCCCAGACTTCTAGACCCTCCCTGCTCCAGTGGCCCACCCCCACCGCCCCTGGCTCCCCAAGCTCCCCGATAAGGGGCCCAACTAATTACATTAGGATTTCATGCCCATTAGCAAACAATTACACGGGCAAATTGGTGCCTAATTTGGAGCAATAACTACAACTCCATTGGCCGAGTCAAGATAGCTGCAAAGGAGGCTGCTCTGCTGGCCTGGCCCCCTCGGAGCCCCTGCAGGGTGAGAGCCGGCTCTCCTCCCTGACCTAAGCCAAAGCCTGCAGTTCTCCTTTAAAGATCTTTGAACAACTGTTTGTGCTGAGGACGAGGTTTGCTCAGACCTTTGCTAACTGAAGGTTATAGAGGAAAGGAGGGAAAGTGGGCTGACAAGGCGGGGTGTGTGGAGGGGGGTTGAGGTGGCAGGAGCAAAGGCAGGCAAGGCCTCCTTCACTGAGGAGGTGGGGAAGATTTGGGGAGGCAGGGAGGAGGGAAGACATGGGGAGGGGGACAATAATTAACATGAACAAAGGCTTGGATGCTAGAATGGGTGATATGAGCTCATGACTAGTGGAGAAACTAGTTGGGCCAGAGCACAGGGAGGTGGGAGGAGCTGAGTTCTAAGATGTAGGTAGGGCCAGACTGGGAACACCATTCTGGGGAGCTGAAACATTTTCCTGGGGGCCTAGGGAGCCCCTGGGGGATGAGGGGGGGAGGAGGAGGAGACTGTGCTGAGAGTCAATTTGGGTTCCTGACCTTGGACCACCAGCTACCGCCCATCTCACCTGTAGGTGCTGTGGGGTCCCATCTGATCTTCCCTCTTAATATCTCTGGAACCCGCTGCCCTCATTCAGGACCCCAGACACTGTAAGAGTAGCTGCTAGTCCTGTCTTGCATGCTCTGTCCATATTTTCCCCAAATGATCAACCTAAGGAACAAATTCAACCATATCTCCTTTGGTTAAACCCTCAATGGCTCCCCAGTGCTCTCGGGATAAAGTTCAAACGCCCTATCTCAGCATTCACTGCCTTGTACCCTCTGACCCCTGGAAACCTCCCAGCTTTCCCTTTCTTCCAGCCTCTACACCCACCCTCTGTCCCAGGATCTAGGACCCATTTCCTGATCGTCCCAGGTTCTTGGCTCACCTCCCAGCCTTTGACCACGCTATTCCTTCTACCTGGATTGCTCTTCCAACACCCTTCCTTTGTTATCAAATGCCTCCTTCCAGACCCCCTCCTCTACCTCCCAGATTCCTCCATTCTCTCCTCTGGGCTCCCTTTGTAACCTCCTTCTTCTGTGACACTGTAGATCTGTTTCAGAGCGTTAGTATCAGCGTCTCTTGTCCCACTGGACTCGGAGTGTTCATGGGCAGGGCCTTGAGCTGATTTACTCCTTGTCTCCTTCCTCAGCACCAAAAGTGAACAAAGAAGACAAAGGGATGGGATAAAAACATTTTCCCCTGAGGGTGGTAGGGAAACTGAGGCAGAGAAGTATTCATGAGAAGGATTCATGAATCTGGTGATGTTTCACTCAGAAGAGCTGGGTCAGCTTTCAACTCTCTTGACTAGAGCTAAGCCCTACCCCATCCCTCCAGGTTCTTTTCTGGAACATTGCCGCAAAGCTTGGAGTACCTCATTTCAATCCACTCTTATCCAAGTGGTTTTACCTCTGCTTTCTACAAACAAGATAAAGAAAGCTTCTACTAAGCCAAGGATACTCCTCCCAAAATAAAGGTAGCTCTCAGGAGGATAATGGAGAGTAAACTGAACTGCAGCATGAAGGACTGTGGGAAGACTCAAGGAGGAACTTTCTGACCATTAGGGCTCAGCCCCTAAAGTGATCCCTAAAGAAATGGCAAAGGGGAAGGGGTAGGGGGGCCTTGGCTCATCCAGGGGAGACCAAACAGAGGCCAGGGGTGGATATATGGAGCTTCCTGGAGGCATAGGGATGACCTGACTGACTTTCGTAAGAGCTTGGTTCTCACTTAAAGGGGGTTGCCACTCCATCTCAAGGCCCATCACTCACGTTAATTACCGAGAAAAAGCCGATTTCTCCTCATTTCCAGACTTCGAATGACAGTATCATTAGGCTGGTAATGTTCAGAGAAATTGTGCGTGTCTGTCTTGGAACACGTCCTGAGCCAGAATGGGTGAGGGTGTCCCCAGCGAGAGGGCTTGTCTCTAAGACACTCCCCACAGCAGGAGGCCAATCTCAGGAAGAGATGCTGTGCCACCAGGGCAGAGGTGCTGTCCCTCTCTGGTGACGGTGATTTAACCATATCACACGATGGTGTGGGTAACAGGTCACAACACAGAAACCCTGCCAGATGGGAACAGTGCCAACAATTCCCCTCTGGGACTTAACAGAAGGACACAAATGCCCTATCAACTGAACTGGATCTTAGGCCTGACTGCTGCCACAGCCCTTCCCAGCCCACCTGGACCCTTGGCTCTTAGCCGCCTGTCCGCCTCTGGACCAAGAGGCATCGGGACCCCATCTCGTGTCTGGGAGGGGAGAGTTGGCCACTCCCGCACATTCCTTCGTCCCTCAGCCGCCTGAACGTGAACACGAGCAGAACTCGAACAACAGCTCATATGCCTCTTCACATGCTTCTTCACATTGAAGCCTCACTCAAACCCACTTATCATACACAGAAGCTGAGGCCCAGAGAAGTGAAGTAATTTGCCCAAGTTCAATCCTCTGAGTTAAGCTTGACTCCAGGTCTGCCCAATGTCAAAGCGTAGGCTGAAGACAGTCTTCAATTAAATCCATCCAGCCCTCCAGGAATACCTCCTCAGTCCCTGCTCCTGATACAGAGAATTGGACCCAAACAGGCTCTGCCCTCAGAAGCCAAGGTTGGTGAGGGAGAGGCAGGATGTAAAAATATAATTATAGCTCAGCGTGATCTGTGCATGACACAAAAGAGGAGATACAAAAGCTTTATCCTCACCAGTAATCAAAGACATGCAAATTAAAACAATACAATGCAATTTTACCTATTGAAATTAATTGTTTTGTTTTTTTTTTTCAAAGAGCATCAGTGTTGATGAGAACTGAAATCTGGATCATTCTCAGACTCCGAATGGAAGGGTGAAGGCCATTTCGCTGTGGTGTCAAGAGCTTTTAAAACAGACAGACCCCTTGGCCCTCTTAATCTACTCTTAGGAACTCAATCCAAGAAATAACCAAAGATGCTGAAAAAGAACCATGCAGAAGGATGCTTATTACCATTATTTGTAGCTATAAAAAATCACAACCACCATAAATGTCTAGCAATAGAGGGCTGGTTAAATAAAATACAATATATCCATATATATAAGAATATTAGGCAAACAATAAAAGTCATGTTCTTAAAGAACTTTTAATAACCTGGGGAAAGGTTCATTATATAATGATAAGTGAAACAAAGCAGGAAAAGAATCTATACCTATAGGATATTCTTAATTTTATAACAAAAATATTTAATCAATTCACTTAAAGAAGTCTGGAAGAAATTAGTTAAGTCTGAGAGGATTATCAGTGACTTTTTGTTTCAATTAATACTTTTGTGTTTCTTCTAAATCTTTTACAAGATTTTTTGGGGAAAGTCATTAGAAACATATGTAGCGTGTGTGGTGGTGGAGTTCGGGGGCTAGGCAGCTCAGGATGTCGTGAGAACACAGCCTGGCCAGTCCGGGAGGGCTTCCTGCTGGAGGTGATGCCTATGTTGAGTCTCATATGCATAAGTTTATCCAAAGGATTGGTCCTAGGCTAGGATTGGTCCTAGGCTAGGAAACATTATGTGCAAGGCACAGAGGCAAGAGAGATCCTGACCTCTCCTGGAAACTCTTTGTAGTTTGCAGAGCTGAGTGAAGGGGCAACAGGTAAGCCCAGTCAGTGAGCGGAGACCTTGAGTAGCTTGAGGAGCTGGCACTTTGCCCTGAGAATAAAGTGGATGTTCCTCTGCGGGGAGGTGGGGGGGGGGGGGCGGGTGTCGTGTAACATAACGGGATCCAAGTTGTGTTTTACAAAGATCACCATCATGGCCACAGCATGGGGCGTGGGAGATACGGGGAGGCAAGATATGGAAATCTAGGAGCCCGGGAGAGCCGTTAGGAGTCTGTTGCATCATCTGGGTGAGAGAGGGGGTTGGCCTGGGCTGGGCGGTAGTGACAGAGAAGAAGAGAGGAAGGGCGGGCTGGAGCAGTGATTATGAGGAGATTTGACAGGACTCGGTGATTAATTGGAGAGGGGAGGCGGGGTGGGGGAGGGAGGTGCTGCCTCTGACAGCGGCTCCAGCACACACGTGCATGCACTCAGATTTAGATCGCATGGCTTCCCCCCCATTCTCCCCAAGGAGCAGATTCGGCGCTCATTCATATCTGGCTGCAGACCCTGGGAGAAGCTGACCTTGGTCCACTCACCACCTGACCTCTGGTTCATGCTGGGGCCCCCTGCATGTGTGGGCTCCCGGTCTGCTGCACCAGAAAGTGGGGGTGGGCAGGGGTAAGGGGAAATCCACGTGGAGGGGAGCCGTGGGCAGGGGCAGGCACAGAAAGGCCAAGGCTAGGCCCTCCCTCCGACAGGTACACACAGCCGCACGTGGACCAGGATCCACAGACAGCGCACAGTCGTCCACAGGGACTCTGAGAGTCAAGGCACAGGCAGAAGAGACGCACAGAGGCACAGCCTGACGTAGGCTGTCAGACACGGGTCCTGTTGCACACAGCCGCACACCCACACTCAGCCAGCCTCCGACACAGTCAGCCCCAGACAGGTCGCACACTCAGGCTATTGTGCTCAGCCCAAGTCCCCAAGGGCTTCTGCCCCCAGCCCCACACCCCCTCCTTCCTCCCCAGAAGGACAGGACAGAGGGGCCAGCATAGGGGACTGGCAGAGAGACCAGCAGCCAAACGGGGCAGCTGGGAGGGAGGCCTCTAAGAAGGGGTTGCCAAGGCAACAGGCTCCTGCAGAACCAACCAGGGGCTTAGATTCTCGACTCTTATTTTTAGAAGTTGGGCCTGGACCGGTTGGGCCAGCCAGTGGGCCAGGCTTCCCCAGGCAGTGCCTGAGGGTATAGACACCAGCCTCAACCCTGTCCCCGGGGGTTCAGGTGGGCATTGCTCCTGCGGAGACTTTCACACACCCCCAGCCTCTTCCCCAGGGACAGGCCCTGGGCAGGATCTTCTACTCCCTTCTGTCTTCACACAGACCCCAGGTCCTTCCACCAGCCCAGCCTCTAACCTCAGGTCCCAGGATGGAGACACAGCCTGCCTTCCTATCTCAGCCTGTTGGCATCTATGGCTTAATTTATGGCATGCTGGGGGAAGAAAGACAGACTTCCCCGGGGCAGTAAAGAATGCACAGGTTTGATCCCTGGGTCGGGAAGATTCCCCTGGAGGAGGGCATGGCAACCCACTCCAGTATTCTTGTCAGGAAAATCCGATGGACAGAGGAGCCTGGTGGGCTACAGTCCATGGGGTCGAAAAGAGTCAGACATGACTGAAGTGACTGAGCACAGCACAGGGGGAAGAAAGGTGGGGAGCTTGGCCAGATTTGTGTGGTGCTGCATGTGAGGCTTGTGTGTGAATAGTGTACATGTGTGTACATCTTAGGGGTGACTCTCACCCTCAACTCCATGTGTCCATGGGTATGCGTGTGTGCATGAGTTCTCTCTTCTGCAGGGGCAAAGTAGAGTTCTCCCTTTCTCCCAGCCCCACTCACCACCCCCACCCTAACCTCCATCCTTGTCTGGGTCTCTTAAAAATGGGGAGAAGGCAGAGACCTCAGCAGGAATGGTGGCGGAGGGCCCGGGCCCGGTTGTCCCCTCTTGTCCAGACCCTCCCCAGGTCTGGGCAGATAACTTCCAGCGGGGAGGGGGCGCGAAAGTGGCAGCAAGGACTGGAGGGGCCAGACACACCCAGGTGGACAGGGACGGGCTGCGGGGAGCTTGGGGACGCTCCAGCAAGCTGACGTGAGGGTGACCCCTTCAGCTGCTGGGGATTTCTCTGTTAATCTGGGACTGCTCCGTTTGCATCTCATTTGCCTATATTTGCATAACAAGGACCTGGCTGGCACCAGAAATTGAAATTCCTAGCCTGGGTAATTATGTGAAAAAGTCTCTGGAGACCAGCAGGAATCCTGGGGCCAGGGAAACAGAGGCAGGAAGCTGGATGTGTCCATGTACTGGTACCCATTCAATCCCAGAGCCTCCATTCCTTCCCTAATCCCTGCAGCAGGAGGGGCAGGGATGTCAATGAGAATGGGGTGGGAGGGATAACAAGGTTAAGAATCAAGTCACCCTTGAGAGCCCCAGCACCCAGACAGAGCTGGGCACAGCATTCCCATGGTGGGAAGGGCCTGGATTTGATCAGGGCAGGGTTGGGAGTCAGGGTGGGGAAGTAGAACTCAGCAACCTCTGCCCCTCCTGTCAGCCCCCTGCCCTCCTCAGCCCCCATCAGTCTGTTAAGAGCTGACTCCAGCCAGAGAGCCTGGGATCATAGCCTGGGACTGTCGTTTACCAGCTCCCATATTTTCAGACGTCGGCAAGTGGGGCCCTTGCCCTGAACCCCCCGTTTTAGATGACCCCACTTAGGCCCTCTTCTGCACAGGGTGAAGAATTTAAATGTCCACAGGCTCAGGACTTTCCTGGTGCTCCAGTGGCTAAGACTTTGTGCTCCCAATGCAGAGGGCCCAGGTTTGATCCCTGGTCAGGGAACTAGATCCCACATATCACAATTAAAGATTCCACATACTGCAACTAAAAAAAAAAAAATCCCGTATGCGCAACTAATAAAAGTACCTGCATGCTTAACGAAGACTGAAGATCCTGCATGCCACACTAAGACCCGCGTGTGCCTGCCTGCTCGGTTGCTTCAGCTGTGTCCGACTCTTTGCAACACTATGGACTATATACCTGCCAGGCTCCTCTGTCCACAGAATTCTCCTGGCAAGAATACTGGAATGGATTGCCATGCCCTCCTCCAGAGGATCCTCCTGAGCCAGGGAGATTGAACCTGAATCTTCTGCCTTGAGCCACCATGGAAGCCCACATTAAGATCCAGCACAGTCAAATAAATAAATTCAATAAAGAAATATTAAAAAAGAAAAAAGTAAAGGTCCACAGGCTCACACAGTTGTGCCCATCTGAAGCTCCAGCCCACTTTGAGACCATACCCCAACCTCAGTTCAGTTCAGTAGCTCAGTCGAGTCCGACTCTTTGTGACCCCATGAATCGCAGCATGCCAGGCCTCCCTGTCCATCACCAGCTCTCAGAGTTCACTCAAACTCATGTCCATTGAGTCGGTGATGCCATCCAGCCATCTCATCCTCTGTCATCCCCTTCTCCTCCTGCCCCCAATCCCTCCCAGCATCAGAGTCTTTTCCAATGAGTCAATCTTCGCATGAGGTGGCCAAAGTACTGGAGTTTCAGCTTTAGCATCAGTCCTTCCAAAGAACACCCAGGACTGATCTCCTTTAGAATGGACTGGTTGGATCTCCTTGCAGTCCAAGGGACTCTCAAGAGTCTTCTCCAACACCACAGTTCAAAAGCATCAATTCTTCGGTGCTCAGCTTTCTTCACAGTCCAACTCTCACATCCATACATGACTACTGGAAAAACCATAGCCTTGACTAGACGGACCTTTGTTGGCAAAGTAATGTCTCTGCTTTTGAATATGCTATCCAGGTTGGTCATAACTTTTCTTCCAAGGAGTAAGCGTCTTTTAATTTCATGGCTACAATCACCATCTGCAGTGATTTTGGAGCCCCCAGAAATAAAGTCTGACACTGTTTCCACTGTTTCCCCATCTATTTCCCGTGAAGTGATGGGACCAGATGCTATGATCTTAGTTTTCTGAATGTTGAGCTTTAAGCCAACTTTTTCACTCTCCTCTTTCCCCAACCTAGGGTCCTGGAATTCCTTCCCCAAACAGCCCTAAGCCAGCTGCCAGGGCGTAGTGGTCTCTTCCCACGTCCTTTCTCCTCAAGGCTGAAGGGTTTCAGAAGGGTGGCTCTTTGCCAAGACCATGGCAAGCAGGAACTCAAGTGTTGGGGCATCAACAGGCATGCACACGAAGCCCCTCGTGCTGCCGCAGGGAGCAGGGTGAGAGAGAAGCGGAACCATTGGATGGCTAGATGCCTCCTTTTATACTCTGCCCTGGGCTCTCTAAATGCTTGGGGTGGCTCTGACAAGCTGTTTGACCTTGGGCAATTTACTTAACCTCCCTGTGTGCCTAAGTGGGGTTAATAATAGTAACTGTCTCATAGAGTTGTTATGAGGATGAACTGAGTTAATTCATGGAAAGCACTCAGAACAGTGCCTGGCACAGAGTAAGAGCCTGAAAGTGTTAGCTATTATTATCTGTTATCCTAGGACTTGGTTTTTTCCTTCCAGCTGTAGAAGCAGCACCTTTTCTTTCACTTTGAGGGTCTGAGGAAGAAGTAGGGGATGGGGTACCCTTTCCACTCCTCCCCTTTCTCCCTCAGAGCCCTGGGCCCCCGCTTTGCTCCCTTCCCAGCTACTGTGCCCCCAGGCCAGGAAGCCAGGATGCCAGAAGGGCTGCCAGGTCATTAGCCTGAAAGTAATGATTTGTTTAACATCCTTCTGGGTTGAAAATGAATGAGTGAACACACGAACAAATGAAAAACAGAGACTGAATGAATAAAAGCCCAACAGAAGGCTGGATTGACTGACAGAAGGAGAAACTGACATGTGGATGTTTTGGCTTCGGGGGCCCTCAGATCTGTTTCCTGTCTGCTTTCATTAGATGGTGGGTGGCTGCTGGAGAGTGAGGGGTCTAGCCAGACACTCTGCAAGGTTAACCCTGGCTTTGGCGCCTGGTGAGGGGGCGCCTCTGCTGGGGTGTGCGGGGTGCCAGACACTGCCTGTGCCTGGGTCCTTTGGTGTCCTGTGGAGGTGTGAGTGTGTGCGGATGGTTCCCTGTGAAACCCTGTGTCTGTGTCTCTGCTCAGAAGCTCATCCCTGCCCAACAATGAGAGGCCCTGGGCAGGCTGTATCCAGGTCTCCGGTGGAGAGGTGGGGGATGTTGGTGAGCCTCATTACTTCCTTATTTACACTGTGCCCCCTCTGGCAAAGCCAGGCCTCAGCATTCCCGCCTGTCAGCTGGTGGGTGAGTAGTGATGGAGAACTCTCCCGGGGCCATCTAACCAGGCTAACCTTAGGAGAAGCGGGGGGGAACCTGTCTCAGGACCACCCTCTGGGCCCTTGGGCTTGGCACTGAGCTCGTCTCAGACAGTGATAGGAGTGGGGGCATGTGGGAGTGCAGGTGTGTGTACCCACGAGTGTGTGATTTTCTGTGTGTGCCAGGAGACGGTGAGTGGGCAGCTAGGTCTGGGTGTGACCATGAATAGGATCTGTGTGTTTATATTCATGACCATTTAGGTTTGTGAATCTGCATGACCACATCCTTGTAGTTTGGGAGCTTTTGTGCATGATGGAGTATGTCCCAAACTGCAGGCTAAGTGTATGAGTCTTAGGTCTAGGGGCTTTCCATGAGAAGCTCCAAGGTGGAGGCAGGAGTGGGAAGAGCCCCTTGAGGACTGGAGCTGTGGCCTTGAGAGAAACGTTTCAGGGAAACCCTGGCTCAACTTTCAACCAGGAGAAATTACCCTTCAAGTCTATTTATTTAGGAACTGTTCTCATTCCTCTCCTCCTACTTGGGTGAGGCCCGACGGTACTGAGTCCCACTCCAGGGGCTGGAAGTCCCTGGGAGGAAAACCAAGGAGTTCTAGAGGATGCTGGGCTGTCCTTGAACCCAAACCCCTGGAGGTAGACCACGGGATCATCAGAATTCGCAGGCTCCCCGGGAAGCATCCTAGAGACAATTCCCTCATCCGCCCCAGCACAGAGACAGGACATACATAAAGCCACTCAGAGGAACAGTCACACAGTTACCCAGACCTGGGCACCCGCACAGCATCACACAGGAACTGGAAGCCCACGTGTGTAGTCACAGATCCTCTGGACAAGCACATACACATGTACCTGTGCACACATCACGACAGGCCAACACACATACAGGCACTTAGATGTACAGACACATGTACGTTTACACACAGAAACATACACTGGTAAAACACACTCTTGCAAGGATATACATGCTTAGAGGTACATGCACACAGACATGCTTACATATGTCTTCACATATGTTCGGTCCCTTCCTACCCTCACTACGGTTCTCTCAGACCAATGCCCGGCCATAGCTCTCACTCACAATGCAAGACCCTTTGCAAGGTGGACATCAAAGGAAGGCAGATGCCATATGCATCTGGGATCCTGAGAGTACTGAGCTGTGTGTCTACATGCCCAAATTGTACATGTGAGTGTCACTGCGTGTCTGGTAGTCTGTGCCACTCTGTGCTGCTCAAGTTGCTCAGTCATGTCTGACTCTCTGCAATCCCATGGACTGTAGCCCGCAAGGCTCCTCTGTCCATGGGGATTCTCCAGGCAAGAATACTGGAGTGGGTTGCCATGCCCTCCTCCAGGGGATCTTCCCAACCCAGGGATTGAACCCAGGTCTCCTGCACTGCAGGCAGATTCTTTACTGTCTGAGCCACCAGGGAAGCCCCTGTGTGGCTCTAGCTCTGTCTAAAACAGGGAAGTGTCTGTGACACTGTGGGTATTTTCCTGTGTGTGTATTTCTGGCAGGACCAACATGTAGTTCCGTGTACCCATTTATGTGAATGTGAGTGTGGGTGACAGTAAGGAATGTGTGTGTCTGTGCATTTTATGGACTGTCTCTGTGAGCATACTTGTATATGTATGTCTATGTGAACATCTGCATATATGCGCACTTTCCATGGTTACATATGACTATGTGGTTCAGAATCCACAGGCTGGCTGGGCTGGCTCCCCTTCCAGCAAAGGCTGCAGCCTGGGGTGGGGCCAGGAGAGACTGGACTGAATCCCTCAGCCATTGACAGTCGTATTTACAGAACTCCGAGTTAAGATGTAATTGCTTCTATTAATCTTTCTCCGGTTGTTAATTGCTCACTTATCGGGTTGTGTATTATGCCGACTGTTGCTCTTAATTCGCCTCCATAGCTGCAGGTGTTTGCCGCCTTATTAACTGTTCATCGGCGCAGCTAGGGATGGAGACTTAATTGGCCCCCAGAGCGGGACACAAGCAGGCCAACTGGGCACTGCCAGGCTCTCAGCCTGTCCCTAGAACCCTTACCTGTGGAGCACAGGTGGCTTCTAGGGAAGGAGTTGGCCCACTGCCATCCGTCGGCAGACAGCAGTCCAGCATACAGCAGACTGACAACTGCAGGGTACGGCCCCAACATAAGTGCACCTCGTCCAGGAAGCCAACCAACCAAGCAGAATCCAGCCTCTACCCTCCCTCTTTATCACCAACAAACATCCGCCACCTAGGATAGGAGCCAATCTCATTTATTTTAATTATCTGAACTTAACTGAGAACTAAGAGATCAACACAGTAGAACTGACTCTTCTCCTTTAACACCTGCTCTGCCACCTCTCTGACCCTGGCTGTTAAGGTTACATAGAAAGAGAGGAGGACAAGAGGGAGCGTCTTCCAGAGCAGAAAGGTGACACTGGACTCAGGAGGACTTTCCAGTTTTTTAAGAGGCTCTCTGGAACAATTATAGATGGGGGAAAATGGAAACAATGACAGACTTCCTTTTTTTCTCCCATCTGCAACGATGCTTTTGAACTGTGGTGCTGGAGAAACCTCTTGAGAGTCCCTTGGACTGCAAGAAGATTAAACCAGTCAACCTAAAGGAAACCAACCCTGAATATTCATTGGAAGGACTGATGCTGAAGCTGAAGCTCCAAAACTTTGGCCACCTGATGCAAAGAGCCGACTCATTAGAAAAGACGCTGATGCTGGGAAAGATTGAAGGCAGGAGGAGAAGGGGACAACAGAGGATGAGATGGTTGGATGGCATCATTGACTCAATGGACATGAGTTTGAGCAAACTCTGGGAGATTGTGAAAGGCAGGGGAAGCTTGGTGTGCTGCAGTCCATGGGGTCACAAAGAGTCGGACACAACTGGACAAATGAACAACTAAAACAGAGTCCAAGTTAGAACAAGAACTTCCAGATTTGTTGCTCTATCCCAGCCACGCTCCAAGGATCCCTCTCAGCTTCTGCTTTCACAGCCCCAACAGGGAACTCACTTCCTGCCTGGCACTGCTACACAGCTGCAGCAGTGAGAGGGTTCTCCATACTGAGCTGACTTCTGCCTCCCTTTGCCCCAAGTCACAGCAGAGGAGTCCCAGTTGTTCATAATTGTCCCCAAATGGGGACACTAAAGACATAAAAGGCAAAGAAGTGGCCCCAGGGCCCCCCAGTCCTCTCCGGAAAAGGCTCAGCTACGTGGCTCTTCAAGCAAAGTTTCTGGCCGCAGCCTCCTGCTAGATCCTGCTCCATCCCAGACGTCACAGTCCTGGAGAATACTCGCTTGGTCCCCTTAAAAGCTCATCTGGTTCTCAAAACTCTCAACTTTGCTGCTGCTGCTTTGAGACAGAAGTGTAAGGTTTCTTGAAACAGTTGGCCACTGAGATAGCGAAGGGTGTAAGGGTGTGTGTGGTAATGGTGGTGATGGGCAGGGTGTCCATGTTTTATCAATCTGGCCTCCAGCCTCCAAGAAGGACAAAAAGGCAAACGATACTCCTCACCGTGTGCCTCAAATCCAGGCTGCTTTGCTGTCTGGAAGTTCTTCCCAGTGTTGTGTTTTCACAACATGAGCTGCAAAGAAGTCAGTTTGCTTTGGTTGGGGCCTGAGAGGAGCTGGGCTCCATGCAGGGCGGGAGAGAGCTATCACGGAGGGCCTACTGTATGCCAGAAGCAGCAAGGAGTGTACCTAAAAGTGATATCTCATTGAACCCTCACATTACTGTTGAGTTAGAGATTAGTATTCCCATTCACAGAGAAGGACACTGAGCCATAGAGAGGGCAACTAAACTTGCCCAAGGCCACACAGACAGGAAATGGCAGGATTGGGATTCCAACCAGGCCTGGCATTGCCTGGTGGGACTGGGTCTTTGGTCAAGGGTACTTGGACAGATGCACTCAAATAGCTCCATGAGGTGACTGAGGGACCCAGGAAGCGGTGGTGACTGAGGGACCCAGGAAGCGGTGGTCACTATTACAGTTCACCCACCTACCCCAAACCTGGGAACGTTAATAAGCAAAACACTCACGCATGTGCAGCCCACGTACCCGTGAGGCGAGATGAGGAAAGAGCAAACGTAACTGTCCAGGGATTGTTGCCCAAACAAGTTCCGACTCCGCCTCTATGTTAATGACATGCAGATACATACAAATTTGCATAAGCAACCGCTCAAATCTTCTGGAGCAATGGGGTGACACTGGAGCGGTTGCTATAGAAACCCAAAAGCGACCCCTCCACCCCCACCCCTGTTCCCTCTACTGCACAAGCAAACGCATAGGCCCAGGGTTCCTCGCTTCAGGGCCCAGAGGGTCGCGGAGTCTCAGAGGGTGTAACCGGAAGGACCCTCAGAAAAGGCGTTCTGCCTGGGGGAAACAGAAGCCCAGAGAAAATCTCGGGAGAGCACGGCCTTCGGCCGCCCTCTGCCAAAACCGAGAGCTGGGGGGCTCTTCAGGTCCGCGGCGGCGACTCATACTCCGGCCTAGCAACGTGAGCCCCGCCCAGCGTTGCTTGGCAACCCCGAGCCCAGCACCCTCCGGCCACGCCCCCTAGTAACTGCTCGCCTAATCCGCGCTTCTGGCCATCTCTGCCAAATAAAAAGCAAGGGGCTGCGGACTTCGGCCAAAAGGTGGGTGAAGGTTATGCTGTCCAGACCTCGAGGCAGCCTGAGGATTTACGGAATCACCTATAGTCCTCTCCGCGGCGCAAGGTGCCAGAGGGCCGCATTATCACTCCCATTTACAGAAAGGAAAACTGACGCTCCGAAAGGAAGTTTCAGTCCAGAGTACGGAGCTGCTTCTTCCTTGAGTGCTTGGGAAAGCAGCAAACGCTCTCCTGTCTTCCTGGGAGGAAGCCCTTGGCTTTGAGAGGGGGCGCACAGCCGTCCCCTTACTGCCTGGTGTTAAAATAATGGCCCAAGTTGCTGCCGAGTCAGCATCCAGCCGCAGGTTGCATGGTAATTTGCGTAATTTGCATACAAGACGGAGGCCCAGACAAGGCCCTCGGAACCCTGCCCCCTCCCCCGTTCATCAATCCAGTTCCCACTCTCTGTCCCACCCCACCCCCGCACGTGCTTCCAATCCCTACGGCTAAATTCCCACACTTCGTCCCGCCCCCAGCTGGGCCTCCAGTCCTGCCAGCCCCGACCTCCATCCCAAGGTCTAGGGCCCCCTCTGCTGTCGATCGCGAGTAGGGCAGCAGCAGAGTTCGTGGGGCAGAGAGGTGGTACACCCCCAACTACTGTCCCAGTGTTCCCAGCCCAGGGCGACGTAGGTAGACTTCGAGAACCGGTGGAAAGTGGTACAACCCTTCAAGCCGAAGCATGGGGTGGTGGGTAAGGCTGGCGTCCTGCTGCAAGTTCTCTCCTCCAATGCTAGCCCTGCTTCTGGGCCCTGAGTTAGGCAGCCAGGAGGCAGTTAGAGCCCATGCAGCTCTCTGGAGGTGCACACACACTCAGATACCTTACAATTGCAGCTGCTGTTAAGAGCTCACCCCAGACCCCAAACAAAGCAGCACCATCCCACCCTAACACCAGCCTCCAAACCCACCCTGAGAGTCCACCTCCCAAGCCAAGACCCTTGGCTTGTCTCCAGTATCAGTCCCTGGGGGCTGTCAAGAGGAACAAAGAAGAGACATCAGAGACCCACAGACAGACATAGAATCAGACGCACACACATGCCCACGGCACTAGACACACAGAGACCCTCAGATATGCACAGAAACAGAGACATGGGGATTATGGTGGTAACCTCCAACTATCAAAAGGAAAAACCTTGGTAATTGAAAAATTAAAAAACCCCTGCAACTTGCTCTCCTTCTCTCCCTAACAATCTTTAAGTGTCTATGCCCTTTCAAAAAACCTCATTTCTTTCTCTCCCCCCAACCTAGAGCTGCCCTCTCTCTCATCACTACTTCTTCCATCCAGTTCAAAATACTTATTAAAATGTTTCCAGAGCCCACCATGGCAACAGGTGAACCCTGGGGCACAGTGATGGCCCAGGACCTCAGATACTCAAAGCTGCCCCGACCCTCCATCCCTAGTACTTTAGCTCTGCCATACTTGTGCACAGAATCTTCCAGATACACCCACCTCAACCCACACAGGGCCAGTCCCAGGGTCCCTCCTGTCCAGCCAGCAGATGCAGTCTCAACTTTGCCAAATTCTTTATTAAACCAAAAATCAACACCAAGCAAATAGCAGAACAGCAAATGTAAACAGCTAACTCTCCCCTTCCTATGTCCCTGCTGCTCTCCCTGGAACACTTAAGAGTTAACACTGGTGGGGGAATTAAAACCCCTCTTGTATGAGTAATGAGGGTCAGGTCTCTCCAGGAAGGGGACTATCAGTGCCAGCTCCATCTGTAGGGCCCAAAGAGGAGTCCAGGGCTGAGCCAGGGGGCTCTGGAGCTGCAGGGGGCTGGCAGAGAAGGCCATGAGTCCCAGGGACTGTGGGAGGCTGAGCAGGGGGTTGGGAAAGTTCCTCCTGTCCTGGGGACATCAGTGAGGCTTGGAGCTGCTGGGTCATGGCCACCAGGGATTTGAGATGCTGGAGCAGGGCTTGGTTGGGACAGGAAGCCCTGTGGCGGTGCTGGTCATGGCCAACTGGTGATGCTGAATAGGGATGCCAGGACTGGCACCAGCCTGGTTTTGGAGGCAGCAGCCCTCGCCCAGGACCCTGCCAGGTCTTAGGCTCTCCCCACAGACTGCCCCTGCCTCTGGGTGGTCTCTGCCAAGCACAAATTCCCCTTGGAGCCAGGCTGTCTTTGCCCTGGCTCTGCTGCACGGCACCCCCTGGGGGAGGGGAGCCCTTCGGCGCCACATGTGGTCCCTTGTCCTCTGGCTGGAAGCATCTCATCTCCACTTCTCGGCTGAAGGAGACCATTTTGCGAACCTTCCCCCTCAAGGCAGCAGAGCCTGCCATGGCCGGGAGCCCTGACGGCGGGAGCAGCAGAGCCAGCACCAGGCTTGAGTGAGTGGCTTCCAGGCCTGGAGAAAGGTGGGGGAGAGACCAAAGGCGTGGACAGAGAGAACTCACAGCCCCCAGAAACTGCCTTCTGTCTGTGGCCAAGAGGTCTACAGCTCAGACCCCAAGAGAGCTTTCCAGCAGTAAGATGGGGCCCATGAGGGGCTGAGAAAAGTAAGTAGGCGGCTTTAAGATGCTCTCATGGTGTGAGAACGGGTTCACTGGCTGAGAATGAGGCATGGATAGTCTGATCTCCAGACTGTGATTCTACCATAGAATCCCCAGATCAGGCAGCCCAGAAACATCAAACCCTCTGCTCAGGAATAGGCACACCCCACTCCTTGATACCACCCAGCCCCCGCCCCCAACCATGCCTTCCTGGAGTCACGCCCTGGAGGCTACCCATGCACAAAAGCCAAGCCTGGCCCAAGACAGCCGTGCTAAGAACATCCCTCCTTTCTCTTTTATTTAGGCCTGGCTTTCAGCCGATTATTTCTGGTTCCTGCCTCTGCTCTGCCGTGTTTGAGTCAAACGTGACTGGCCAGTGAGTTTCTCATCGGCCTTACTGGAGAGGCTGTCTAAGTGGTGGCTAGGAGCCCAGTTTCTGCTACTGACTGACTCTGTGACTCTAGACAAGTCACTTGCTTTCTCCCTACCTCCGTTTCCTCATCTGTGAAATGAAGAAACTAACTACCATTCTGATAGAGTAATGTTGAGGACTGACTTAATATTTAAGTACGGCTTTCAGAACGCTGTCTGGCACATACTAGGTGGTATGCCAGTCTGTTCTCACACGTGCCTGTCTCGGGAGTTCCCTGCTGAGACGTGCCTGCCTCCACAGAAATGGGGTGACTATGTCAGCAATGCCCGTCTGGTCACCCAGTGAGGGGAGGCGGGGTGTGGGACAGGCCTCAGGCACTCACCTGGACCTCCAAGAGGGCGCAGCCTGGAGGGCAGGGGCTGGAAGGCAGGCAGGGGCAGCAGGACCACCCTCACCCATTCCATGGCTGCCAAGCCGTGGCACTGCTTGTTGTTGAGGTAGGAGTAGAGCAGGTGGCAGTTCTGGGTGTCCCGAGAGCTCTGTGGGCATAGTCTGACCACGCAGATGTCCTGCGGTCACAGGAAGGAGAGCAGGTTTAGCAACAGTCATGCTTTGCTCCTGTGAGCACCCCTGGTCTCATCTGAACCTCTGAGAGCCGTGTGAGCAAGAGTGTCCCCATTTTTCAGAGGTGGGAACAGAGGGACTTGCCCAGGGTCATACAGGAGGTCTTCATACAGGAGGGGGGAACTGGACCCGGATATCTTAAACCAGGTCTCTGCTCCAGAGTTGGAGCAAAAAAAAGCTCAGGGCTGGGGGGACAGTGCTAGGAGGAGAGGTGGTTCTTACGGCTGGGTGGTTACCTTGGCCTCAGCTGGACAGATGCTGGCCAGAAAGTCCCAGACAGTGTCAGGGGCGATGCAGCTTGCAGAGCGGATCACCTGGGGCAGGGCCTGCAGGCAGGTAGGACAGCCAGTCAGCCTCCCAGCTTCCCACCCATTTAGGGCAGACTCAGGACCAGCTACCTGGAAGTCACAGCCTGTGGCCAAGAGGACGGGGAGGCAGTTGATCAGGGCCCCCCGTGGTTGTTGGGGCCCTAATTACTCCTGGAGGCCTACAGTTTGTCCTGGCCAATCTGCAACTTCTCAGAAACCCCTCACTCCCTCCTCGAACCCCTCATCCAATGTTTTAGCTGATCACTCGCTCACTCCTGGTTTCCTCTGAACCAGGAAACACCAGACCTTGTCCTGGGTCCTTCCTGCTTTATGCTTTGGGTTACAAGGAGTCCTTTGCCCATGTGTGAAGTGAGGCTGGCATCTCATTTACCCCTATGCCTAGCACGGGGCCAAGCGCAGAGAGGGTGCCAATGATTTAAAAATGATGAGTGTGTCAATCAATGAACGGCGGTGTGTGTAGCTGAGGGGGCTGGTTAACGTGTGAGGGAGTCCCTGGAGAGCAGGGCAGGAGCACCTGGATGAGGCGACAGCTGTGTCCCGAGACCAGCTGGGCCCTGACCCGGAACCGCTTGATGCAGAACATGTCCAAAGACCCCTCCCAGGGCAGCTGGGTGGGCAGGGCCTTTGTGGGCCCAGCAGGCATCTGGAGCCTAGAAGGAGGGACAGAGAGACAGGGCCAGACAGAACAGGTCATCAGGGCTTCCCCAGCAACTCCTTAGTTTTCAGAGAAGGTCTTGTGACTCCAGTGGGTGCTGGAACACTGGTCCAAGTAAGGCCTTACAAGGCGGAGACCAGCAGGCGGGGGTGATTAGTTCCATTGCACAGATGGGCAAATTGAGGCCCACACAAGAGGCAAGATTTGCCTAAGGCCATATGGAAAAGCCCAGGCTTTGTCTGCAGCCCCAGTGGGTGCCTCGCCTACCCACCCTGCTGGGTTGCCCACCTCCTTGCCCACTTCCCCACACCTGTCCTTGCGCACTGCTAGAGGCTTCTCCTTGTTTGGGGGCATATCTGGAAAGGACACAGGAACTTGGCTTGCGGCTCTCTGGAAAGCATGGTCCCGCATCCTCCTTGCAGCTTTGAGTGAGCTTGGCCGCTCACACGAGGGCTTCCAGTCTGCAAAGAGCAGAGCCAAGAGCTCAAATGGAGGCCAGCAGCTAGGCTGAAGCCAGCCCAGGGCATTACAAACTGGGTTTGAACCAGGTCCTTTTCGAGGTGACCTGGGACACCCTGCCACCATCGCCCCAAGTCATGAATCCGTGTTGCTGCTGAAGCCCACGCCCAGTCCAGGCCTGCCCGCCGCCCCTGCGCCCCTCCCGTGTCTCCCCCCAACCCGTGCAGATGCGGCAGCTGGGGTCTAGAAAGTGGTGCTCGTGCTGCTCCCTGCTGTCCCTCGATGTGGCGGGCAGGGCCCGGGGGCCGCCGTCTATGGACACCATGGGTCCCTGGGAGGCACAAAAGGAGAGAGGAGGTGGGCTGCGGAGGCGGCTGGGGAGTCAGGAGGCCTCCTGTTACATGGAGGCCTCAGCGATGTGGTTTTGTGTTTCTAAATAAACACCCCTGGTCTCATCTGAATCGCTGAGAGTCATGTAAGGAAGAGTGTCCCCATTTTCCAGAGGTAGAAACAGAGGGACTTGCCAAGGTCACACAGTAGTTCTGCAGTCACAGGGGGAACTGAACCCGGATACTGTAAACCAGGCTTCTGCTCCAAAGCTGGAGCAAAAGAGAGCTCAAGGCTGCAAGGGACGGTGCTAGGAGGAGAGGTGGTTCTCACGGCTAGGTGATTACCTTGGCCTCAGCTGGGCGGATGCTGGCCAGCAAGTCCCAGACAGCGTCAGCATAATACATTCTTTAATTACAAAAGTACCATGAACTTATTACAAAAAATTTAGAAAACACAGAGAATTTGAAAATAAAAAAAAAAAAAAACAAAAAATCATTCTTCGTCTCACCACTCAGAAGCAACTGCTGATATTTTGGGTATTCCTTTATAATAGCTTATCTATACCCAGAGTTTCAGGAATCCTTTTGCTAAAAGAGCTGGGGGATTTCCCTGGTGGTCCAGTGGGTAACAATCTGCCTTCCACTGCAGGGGATGCAGGTCTGATCCCTAGTGGGGGAACTAAGATCCTACATGACACAGGGCAAGTAAGCCCGCATACCACAACTAGAGAAGCCAGCAGGCCGTAATGAAGATCCCTAGGATCTTCTAAGGGATCCTAAGACCTGACACAGCTAAATACATAAATAAATAACTTAAAAAAAAAAAAAGGAGCTGGGATCATACATGCAAGCTTGTCTTTTCTGTCCATGAAGCACAGCAGAGGCATCTACCATGTTATATGGTCCCTATGGACACAGCACTCGTGGGGTGGACTGGAGTGTGCGCATCACCGTTGTTGCACTGCTGAATGACAACTGGGTCACGCCCAGGCTTTCACTAGTACAAATAACACTGAGGACATCCTTGAGCAGAAAGTATTTTCCTAAACTTTAAATTTACCTCCTTAGGATGAGTTCATAAGCAGATGACAGAATCGGGGAGAATGAACATTTTTCAAGTCCTAATGCCTGTTGCTAAATCAGCCTTTTACCTTACAATAGAACCAGCTTTAAACACAGAGCAAACATTTCTTTAGGAAGATTTGAAAAGATCTTGAAACTTACTTTTGCCTTAAAACCACCTCTAGAGCAGTGGACAAGGCTCAAGCTTTGGAGTCAGACAGCCTGGGTGCCAGTCTCCCCCACTGCCAACTAAGCGACCTTGGGTGTGAGGTGCCTCACCCATCTCACTCATTGTGAGGTCTGAATGAGGCACTACTTGTAAAAGGGGTACATAGTAGGTGTTCAACCGGAGGGACTGCTATTCTGTGTCATCTTCCCCTCCCCTACTCCCCAACCACTCTCTCTACCCATCTCTCTCTGGCTCCTCCCCCTACATTTGCATTCAACTTTCTCAGGGAATGCAGATTGGTTTGGGTTAGGGAGCAGCCACATCCCCTTAGGGCTCTTCTTTGCACCACCAGCAATTCTGGTTGTTGGCTTGGATACTGGTGCAGAAGAGTAGGGATTTCTGTTGGTCATGGCCACTGCCGTTTCCCCAGGCAACATGGCTCAAGGGACCTGCCTGACACTCCCCTATCCTGGACACACAACTGATTAGACCAGGGTGAACATCCAATCCATGGAACACCCAACCAAAGCCAAAGCAGCCTTCTCCTGGGAGTGACTGAAGTGAGCCAAGGAGGCGCTCCGATTGGCTGCAGGAGGCTGACAATGGATTGGATGGATTCATTGATTGGAGGGCTGCTCCAGCCTGCTGGGCCAAGTGCAAGATGGAGGAGCCAAGGGGGTGAAGGAGCAGGATGGGCACGAGGATGGGGCAGACCCCAGGGGAAGAAAGGACACGCTGCACAGATGGCCGGGACTCCACGCCACTCCCTGCTGGAGCATCCTCAGTCCTTCTGCAGAACAGAGTAAGCCTCTGCTCCTTAACATTCCCTAAAGTCACTGCCTCAAACAGCGTGGCCCGCCTGCTTCCCAACCTGGGATGTGGTCGGAGTGCCTGAGGTTGGGGGAACTACAGAGATGGGACTCACTACTCCACACGTGGGGTTCGGCCAAAAGGTGGGGGAGCAGCACTGAGAAGGCGTCGGCAGGCCCCGTGCCGGCGGCTGTCTCGCCCCATGCTCTCCCAGACCCCGTGCAGCAACCAATGTTCCCCGGTTTACAGTGACAACCCTGGGCCTCAGCATAGTCAGGTGCCTTGCCCACTGCCACACAGCTGGGGAGGTGAGGGCTGGGGCCCGTGGGCACAGGCCCTGCCTGGCGACCACCAGGTCAGGCTCCCACTTACCACCAGGTCCTCCAGGGTCAGCGTCTGGTCCTCATCCCGCAGGATCTCGACTTCCCCTTTGTGGGTCAGCTTGGAGGCTGGGAGGCTACGCGGCTCCCTCTGCAGCTGCTCAATGATCTCCAGGCCCTGGTAGAGGGGGCAGCCCCTGCTCAGCTGGGGTTTGGGGGGACTGGCCACCAGGAGCCCACGTGCTCCCTTTCCTCCTCCGAGGTCCCTCCACTGTGGCTCCCCTGCCATGCCAGCCGGTTCCCTTCCTCCACACCTCCACTTCTGCAGCTCCCTGCTCCCTAACCCAGAAAGACCTCCACCAGCTGCCCTACCTTTCCATAGTCCACTCATTCACCCTCCAACTCAAACCCTGCCTCCCCCAGGAAGCCTTCTTGAGCTTTGCTCCTCCCACAAGTCAAATCTGCCCCAGACTGTATCCCACCCACTCTCTGTCCTGGAAAGAGTGTGTGGTGTTGTCGAGAAAGCACAGCCACTGGCCCACCAGCTGCCACTAATAAAAACCCACAACGTGGTGTGGCCTTGGGCAAGCCCTTCGTGGCTCTAAGCTTCAGCTGATCTGTTCTTTAGAAATGAAATTAAGATTGTCATATTAAACAGCTTATATAGAGTGCTTAGCCTGGAGTCTAGTCCATAGTATTTGCTCCTTGTGATCCTTATTGTTGATCAATGTCATCCTATCTGAAATGTTTCTGGAAAGCTTATCTGTCCCTTTCTAACAACCCCTGGAGAACAGAAGCCCAGTCTTCCCTGCAGGGCTGGCTTTGTGGGCATGGGCTCCATGCAGTAGCCCAGGGCCCTGTTCTAGAAGGGCCCCATGCTTCATGCTGCCGTCATCTTGAAATTCTTAATCATTCAACAAAGTGCTCGCGTTTTCATTCTGCATGGGCCCCACAGTTTACACAGATGACCCTACTCCCTGACCCACAATGCCCCGACAGAAGCTCAGACTGCAGTGGGCAGATGCACCTAATGGATTACAGTATTAATTCTAACCAGCCTAGTGTCTGTCTGAACAAGGTCTTACTGCCCCCAGTCCATCCATGGGCCCCACTCCCTCGGTCAGTCCCCCTCTCTCTCACTGGGCCACCAACAACCATTACACAAACATCTCCCAAAGCTGGCTCAGTGCCCACACTTCCCCCATCTCAGAGCCATTCCCAGGGAGGGAGAGACCCACAGACACAGTGTGTGTGGGGGTGCAACTGTGAAGTGTGGGGGGCTGTGGGCTTCCTCACCAGGCCTGGGGCACCAGGAAGACATTCAGCCTTTTCTGGAATTTCTGGGGCTGGAACTGGAGCAGAAGCATCACACTGGGTCTACCCACCATGGATGGCGGATGATACTCCTGGACTCCAGAGTCTGGGCCAGCATCCCCAGTCCCCCCGCCCCTGCCCCGACCCTGACACACATACCCCAAGTCCAGCTCCACAGAAAAGCCAGAGGACCACACCTCCAGGGACGTCACCTCTACCAGGCTCTCCATCCTCAACCCCCTTCACTTCTGCCTCTTTTCCTGCTTTATCCGCCCTAGTGAGAACAGTCTCTCTGACTCTCTCCCCATCTGCCTGCTCTGTTTCCTCATTTCTGTTTCTGTCTATCCTGTACTCCCGTCTCACCACCTTCTTCCTCACTCTCTGTCTCTCCAGCTCCATCCTCGAGCCTCCCCCAAGTCCCTCCACCAGGTCCTGACCTGATCCGACAACTCACCCTCTTCTCCTCCTGGTCCCGCCAGCGGGCCAGTTCTTGGGGGGCCAGTTGGACTGAACTCATCCGCACCAGGCCGTGGGGGGTGATGTCTCCATGAACCACTTTGAGAAACAGCTCCTGCAGGGGTAGGGGCTACATCACGCCGCTTGGAGAACCCCCACCCCAACCCTGCCGGGTACTCCCAGGTCAGGCTCCCAGATACTCCAGGGCTTCCTACCTCGGAACGGGTCCCAGCTCAGCCCTGAGGCCCGCTCACCGGGTTCCTGGGGTCCCGCAGGTTGAACAGCAGGCTGCGGTACTTGGTCTTGTAGCGGCCGTTGGTGGCTTGTGTCAGGTTGAAGAGGGCTGCCTCGATGCCAGCAGCAATGCCCTCCACGACCTTCTCACTAAGCACCAGGTCTGGGTGCTTCCGACGGCTGTGGGGTGGGGAGGGGAACAAGGGTAGGGCCAGGGCACTGAGCCTGAGAGCGAGCAGGGGTGGGGAGCAGGGTTTGGGCCAACTCCGGTTTCTACTCTGAACATTTTCCTAAGTGAACCCATCTCACTCTGTGAGGAACAGGTATTATCATTCTCCACTTACAGATGGTGACTGCTGCTCAGAGAAGATAAGGAGCTTGCCAAGGCCACATAATGAGTGGAAAAGCAAGGTCCGACTGCTCGGCCCCTGCTCTCCCTGACCAGTGAACCAGGGTATGGATGGAGGGGCAGAAGCCGGGGGGTGGGAGGGTAAGGCACTGGTCAGGGCAGAGGATGGAGACCTGGTCCTGGGTATAACCCTGAATCAGCCACTGACTTGCTGTGTGGCCTTTGCAAAATCCTGCCCTCTCTGGGCCTTGGTCTCACCATTAGTAAAATGAGCGCTCTGAGCTCAGATCTCTGAGATGGTCCCAGCAGAGTCGCCCTGTGTCTGAAAGCATTTTCTGTGGGTGATATCCACAAGGACAGAGCAGACACTGAGAGCTGCAGTGGCTTAAAGGAAAAGCGCCACCTTGAAGCCAGAGAGACCCAGGTTCAAATCCGGCTCTCCACTGGCTTGCCGTGTGGGCAAATGACCTCACGGGACAAAATGGGGTTAGTGGTAGACACACAAGCCCTCAGAACACGGCACAGCCCCAGGAGGTGGGACATGCGAGGGCAGCCCTTCAGAATGTCCCGGGTTTCAGAGGAGGTGGCGTAAGGCCTTACCGACTCCACAGCGTCTCCTGCATGGTGCGGACCACGGTGTCCCGTATCCCAGTATCCAGGGGTGGCTTCTCCTGTTGGGGCTGAAGCTGAGCTGTGGGGAGAGAGTGTCACGGGCTCCCAGGGGATGCTCAGGGGCAAGGGTGTGGGGCAACTCAAGGCTGAGGGGCTTCGGGAGGTAAGGAAGGGGTCCCACCTCAGGGACCCAAGGTGTCTAGGATGTCTGTCTGCTGAGCCCAGGCAGCCAGCAGCCCCACCCCTTTGGGGAAGGACTGCAGGCAGATGGTCGGGGGAGGAGAGGAGTCCCAGCAGGGGTCAGGCCAGGAGCTGGGCATGAGTCCGTGTGTCCCCAAAAATTCCTGGAAGACAGGCGGCTGCTGAGGGGCACCCTCCACAGCCCCTCACCTAAGTCCTCGCCCCCTGCTTCTTCACCAGGTTCCTCCTCTTCAGCCTCCACTGGGCTGCGCTGTGGGGGAGGTGTGAGGAACTGAGGCCTCGTCCCTGGGTACAGCCTCCCAGCCCCAGGGTCGGGGGCGGGGGCACCGTCTCCCCAGCCGCCTGTGCACCCCCACATTTGCCCTGACCTGTGTGAGCCCCAGGGAGGGAGACTGCATGGCCAGAGCAGAAGCACTTACCCCTAGACCCTCAGCACTGGGCTCCTGAACGCGAACCCTCACCTGCAACAGAACGAGGAGGCAGAGAAGAAGGGGGAGTCCCTGGGGTGCAGGGAGTGACTCCTGGGGATGGTGAAAGGGGTCAGAGAGGCCACCAGGACCCCCCTCCCCAAGGGAGGTGGCCAGAGGATCTTGGAATGGTGGGACATGCCAGCTGGCCAGGAAGGAAGGTCCATGACCACTCTCTCCCCAGATGCATGGAGGCCACGGGCCCTCCCACCCTCCCTTGCTGCAGTCAAGCTCCTGAACTCAGAAGTGCAGGGGAAGGAGCACACACACACCAGGTTAGATGACAGTCTAACGCACCCCTGGCTGTCACATTCTGTGTGACTGTGGGCAAGTCAGAGCATCGCTCTGGGCTGTAGCAACGTCTCTGTGAACCACATGCTCATGTGTCTCTCCCAGCAGGATTAAGTGACGTCAGTGTAAAGACCCTGTTCTGTACCTGGCGCCTCACGCGGCCCCGGGCCCTGCGCCTTTTCCTCTTTCTGGGCCTCTGGGCAGATGAGGCTGAGCTGGCCTCCATCATGTCCTCCAGGACCTCCAGCTTTGGAGATAGCTGCCCCCCTGCCTGGCTGTAGCTCACGGCCCCCAGGAGGCAGATCACTGGTTCGGAACCAACCTGCCAGGGGAGAAGTGCCTTTCAGACTGCTAACCTCACCTGCGATTTACAGTCCTTTCTCTTCCCCGCTGAACTGTAAGCTCCATGAGGACAGAGAACACGTGTGTCTTGGCCCCCACTGTACTCCCAATGCCTGGAAAAGGCCCGGCACACAGTAGGGTTCAGTAAATGTTTGCTGACTGCCTGGCCTCCATCCCAGGAAAGGAGCCTGGCATCATTCTCATCCTCTCGGCTTCGCCCTTCCTCCCAGCCACGTTCACAGTTACTTGGACCCTATACTGAGACTTTTCTCACCCTTATTAACAGAGATGCATCTCACCAGGGGCTCATATCCTGCTCTGAGTCCACCCTCTCTTTCTCAAAATCTCTGTCAGGCCCCTTTTTAGGGATCAGTGACTTGCCTTTTCCCCCTGAAGCAACCACATGGTGAACATATCCATCACCCCTCTGAAAGCCTACTGATCATCCCTCTATTACCCAGAGAGGAAGCCCTTCATGACCCATTCAAGGTGCAGAGTAGTTCTGAGTCTTCTGACGACCTATAGAACCTATTGTGCTCCCCTTTCTGCTTTGGCCGCCAGGAAGCTCAGTTTTAACGTTAAACATAGCAGTTGTACCTTTCCAGGATTGGTAGAGTAAGGGGTTGTTAGTAACAAGATTTCCCCTTCTCCTTGCCCTTTTCTTGCTTTCTTTAGACTTTTATCCCATTTAAGTGTATTTTGATTCTTCCAATTTATTACAAGTCACCAGAAGTTGTTTTAAAAGTAGATGGATCTGAAAACTAATCCTTGAGTGAATGATCATGAATGGTCAGGTTCCAAGGTTTAGGGGAAAATGGAAGTCTGAGAGTCACATCATAGGAAGTGAGGATGCTCTGGAAGAGGGCAGGCAGGGGCAAGGGCCTGGGATTGTCTCTGGGGAGGACCCCTCCCACCCCACCAGACCTCAGAAGAGGAAGAAAGAAGAGCAGTAATAAAAAGCGAAAACCTACGTAACACACAAGCTTCACTCCATGGGCCATTCTCATCGCCTGCTTGGAGAGAAAGAGGATAGAAAGATTAGAATTCAGAGGACCCAGTGACCACCCTTCCTGCAGTGAATTCATAAGAAGACACCCTCACAAAGGTGAAAGATGTATATTCAGTGTTCACCGGGTTGGCATTTGTAACTAAAAAACGGGGTACAATCCAATGCCCATCAAAAGGAGAATGGTTAGTAAATAGTGACATAGCATACTATGGATTTTAAAAGTGAAAGCTGCTCAGTCGTGTCTGACTCTTTGCGACTCCATGGACTATAAAGACCATGAAATTCTCCAGGCCATAATACTAAGTGGCCATTAAAAAGAGTGAGTCAGTAAAAACCACCATTTGTTGAGGGCTTATAAAGCAGCTGGCTGTGAAGGGAGCATGTCATACATGATCCTACTAAGATCTCTGAACAACACCATGGACTATGTACTATTTCTATCCCCATTTTATAGATGATGAAACTGAGGCTCAGAGAGGCTCTGAAAAGTCCTATAGCTACTAAGCGACAGAGCTAGAATTAGAATCTAGTTCTGTCTGACTCCAAAGTCCAGGCATTTAACTGCTGGGCTATGTGGAGAGCACTGACAGATGTGGTAAGATTCACGGAAAGACGTCAAGCTGCATAGTTTGGAGAAAAAGAAAAAAATAGGTTATGGAGCAGTACATGTTGCATAAGCCGATTTATGTAAATATATATTTATAGATGCACAATACAGGTTATCTCTGGGGAATGAAATTCCAGGGGGACTTTCACTTTCTACTCGCAGACACCTGGGTATTTATGTTATTCAAAATGAGCATGTGTTTCTTTTACAATTACATACTATTTTTAAAATTAGAAAGTTCAGAACAATGTGTGTAGTATGCTACCATTTGCTTTAAAAAGAGACAGAATTTTTAATTTGTATTTGCTTTGCATCTGCATAAAATACCTCTGGAAGTATCCACAAGAACCTGGTAACAGAGGCTTCCAGTAGGAAAGGAACTGAGAGCTGGGAAGAAGGTTTTTCACTTTTTTTTTAAACCACGGGAATGAATCAGCCTTTCAAAAAAGTAAATTGAAAAAAAAAAAAAATGGGGGGGGAGGAGACAAGAAAACAGGATATCTGGGAAGGAAAGCAGGCAAGAGATTAAGAATGGTCTTTACAAGTTTAAAACCTTTAGGCTTGCCCCTGTTCTCAGGAGTCCACATACCAGTGTTATGAGGCTCCAAACAACAGGCAGCAGAATCAGACCGGCAAAGACCTCAGATACTGGACTTATCAGACAAGAATACAACGTATGTATGTATAATATGCCTAAATAAATAAAAGGTGAGGGGACTTTCCTGGTCGTCCAGTGGTTAAGAATCTGCCTTCCATCGCAGGGACATGGGTTTGATCCCTGGTCAGGGAAGTAAGATCCCACATGCCTCAGGGCAACCTATACCTGCACAATGCAACTAGAGAAAGCTTGCATGCCACAATGAAGACCCAGTGCAGCCAAAAAAGAAAGAAAAAAAAAAAGAAAAGGCGAGGTCAAACATATCAGTCAGTTCAGTGGCTCAGTCGTGTCCGACTCTTTGCAACCCAACGGGCTGCAGCACGCCAGGCTTCCCTGTCCATCACCAATTCCCAGAGCTTGCTCAAACTCCTGTCCATCGAGTCGGTGATGCCATCCAACCATCTCATCCTCTGTCATCCCCTTCTCCTCCTGCCTTTAATCTTTCCCAGCATCTGGGTCTTTTCAAATGAGTCAGTTCTTGGCATCAGGTGGCCAAAGTATTGGAGCTTCAGCTTCAGCATCAGTCCTTCCAATGAATATTCAGGACTGATTTCCTTTAGGATGGACTGATTTGATCTCCTTGCAGTCCAAGGGACTCTCAAGAGTCTTCTCCAAAACCACAGTTCAAAAGCATGAATTCTTTGGTGCTCAGCTTTCTTTATAGTCCAAACATATGATGAAGGGCAAAAATACACATAAAAGACCAAGCGTATTTGGTTGGGAACCAAACACAACTTCTGGAAATGAAAAATATGATAATAAGTATGAAAACTTAAAAAGTCAATATATAGGCCTAACAGTATTAGACAGCTGAAATAAGCTAGTGAACTAGAAGATAGCTTTAAAGAAATTATCCAAATTATTCACAGCACACAGACCGTGAAACACAATCAAAGAAACACAAAAGACAGAGTGAAAAGCACTAATTTCACTCAAACCAGTCCCAGAAAGAGAGAACTGAGCAGAGGGAGTATTTGAAGACAGACGACTAAGAATTTTCCAGAATTGATAAAAGACAACAATTTACAGATTCCAAAAGCTTAGTGAATTTCAAAAAGTTTAAGTAAAAGTAGATTCACACCTAGACACATTATACTTAAATTGCTCCACAACAATAATAAGGACATCCTAAAAGCACCAAGAGAAAAAATAACCATCTAACACTTTGCTAACTATCTAGCACTGACAATGTGCTATCACTGTTCTGAATACTCTCCATGTTAGTTCACTAAATCCTCACCAAAACCCTGTGAGTTAGATATCGGTACTGTTATTGCCCTTATTTTACAGAAGAGGAAACTGAGGCACATAGAGGTGCAGAAAGGCTAGTCAGTTTCCTCAGTGTCATACAATTAGTAAACCAGAGACCTAAGATTTAAATCCTGGCAGTCTGATCCCAGGGGGTTTCCCTGGTAGCTCAGCTGGTAAAAATTCTGCCTGCGATGCAGAAGACCCCAGTTTGATTCCTGGGTCAGGAAGATCCGGGGGAGAAGGGTTAGGCTACCCATTCCAGTATTCTTGGGCTTCTGTGGTGGTTCAGATGGTAGAGAATTTGCCTGCAATGCAGGAGACCTGGGTTAGATCCCTGGGTTGGGAAGATCCCCTGGAGGAGGGCATGGCAACCCACTCCAGTATTCTTGCCTGGAGAATCCCATGGACAGAGAAGCCTGGTGGGCTACAGGCCATGGGGTCGCGAAGAGTCAGACACAACTGAGCACACAGCAGTCTGATTCCAGAGGCCACGCCTTTAACCACTGATGCTATAATGTGCGTGTGTGCTCAGTCACGTCCAACTTTTTGTGACCCCCATGGACTGTAACCCGACAGGCTCCTCTGTCCATGGAATTTTCCAGGCAAGAATACTGGAGTGGTTGTCATTTCCTACTCCAGGGGATCTTCCCGACCAGGGGATCCAACCGGCGTCTCTTGCATCTTGGCAGCTGAATTCTCTACCACTGTACCATCTGGGAAGCCCAACACTATAATGCCTCTCACCAAAAGATATTAGTTAAACTAACAGCTAACATTTTAATAGCAGTATGGATGGCAAAACGTAGCAGAATAATATTTTCAATGTGTTTAAAGAAAATAACTATCAATCGTACACCCAGACAAAATATTTTTTGAGAACGAAGATAAAATAAAGATACCATAATTTACAAAACAGAAATAGACTTACAGACATAGAAAACAAACTTACAGTTACCAAAGAGGATAGCAGGGTGGGGTATAAATTAGGAGTATGGGATTAATATACACACACTACTATACATAAAACAGATAAACAGCAAGGACCTACTGTATAGCACAGGGAACTATATTTAATACCTTAGAATATATTGAATATAGTTACCTTAGCACAGGGAACTATATTCAATATCTTAAAATATATTGAATATAGTTCCCTGTGCTATAATGAAAAGAATCTTAAAAAGAACAGATTCAGTGAGTCAAATCACTTTGCTCTATACCTGAACCTAACACAACACTGTGAATTAATTATACTTCAATTAAAAAAAAGTTTTAAAAATTTAAAAATAAAGATATCATAGAGAAAAACCAAGAGAGTTTTTTTTAATAATTTTATCTTTCTTAATAAATCTTAAAGGATGAACTTAAGGCAAAAGGAAGAAAACATGCTCCAGACAGAAAAGCTGAGATGCAAAGAGGAATTCTGACCAAAGAAAATGATAAATATGTGGCTAAACCTAAACAAACACAGATTCTATGAAACTATAATATTTGGGTAATTTGTGGGATTGGAAAAATAACTGAGGACTAACTTCCTAGATAACAACATCACATAAATTGGGAAGGTGCATGCCTGGAATTAAAGCCTTCCAAGATCCTGTTATTTCAGAGGAAGATAGTAACTACCTTTATACTTTGATAGCCTAGGTATTTCTGTTGACATTTCTAACAGACATCAAAAAAATGTAAATAGGACACCAAAGACTTCCAAACTACTAGAGAGATAAAAAGTAATAAGAAAAGGCAGTCAATCTAAAAGGAGGCGATAAGCCCCACTTGGTTGCCAAAGATGGCGGAAGGGCAGGTCATCGTGCTCAATGCCCGGAGCCATCATGGCCAAGCAGGTGCTTCTGGGCCTGAAGGTTGTGGCCGTGTGCTGTGAGGGCATCAGCATCTCCGGCAATTTCTACAGAAATAAATTGAATTACCTGGCCTTCCTCCACAAACGGATAAACACCAACCCCCTTCTGTGGCCCCTATCACTGCCGTACCCCCGAAGGACTGAGGCACACTGCTCCATAAGAGCAAGCGAGGCCAGGCCGCTCTGGACCACCAAAGGTGTCTGAAGGGACCCCACCACCCTACGACCAGAAAAAGCAGATGGTGGTTCCTGCCACCCTCAAGCTTGTGCATCTGAAGCCTAGGCAGAAGTCTGCCTACCTAGGGCACCTGGCTCATGAGGTTGGCTGGATGAACCAGGCAGTAAAAGCCACCCAGAAGAAGAGGAGAGAAGGCCAGGTACCATTCTCGGAGACGTAGTAGCTAATGAGGCGACGGAAGCAGGCTGAAAAGAACACAGAAAAGAAAAGTGACAAATTCACAGACGTCCTCAGGACCCACGGGTTTCTAGTCTGAGCCCAATAAAATGATTTACTCGTCATGCTTGGCTTGGCCTGGCCTTCCTCCATCACCACACCAGGCTGCAGGGGGCCCCAGGGGCTGCCATCCAGGTGCCACACGCAGCCTGGGGCTTAGAAGACTAGGTACAGCGGAGGGGCCTTTGTCATGGCTGTTTAAGAAGGGCCTTTTTAAAAGTGTAGACAGGGCTGTGTAGTCTACGTGGTCTAAGGGCTGTGCAGGCATAACTTGCCTGAGACCTATTCCTTCATGAAGAGTTTTAGGACACAGGTGGTGGGAACAATCAGTGCTATTGCAATACTGGCAAAAGTGAGCTGGAAGACTTAGCTGGAAGGGACACCACATGAGTACAGGGAGTCTGCTTAAGCTTCCCACATGGTTGGATATACACTCTGCAGCTGCTAGGCTGTGAGACAATGGCTGGGCAGCACGAATCTGGGGTTCTAAAAGGTATTTATGGAAGGGAAGTGCAGCCAAGGGGTCACAGGCATTCCCCCTGTGTCTTCCCTATATTTTGTGATCCAAAATTAATCAATTAATAAATAAATAAAAGGAGGCAATAAAAGGGAGAAAGTGTATAGAAAATGCAGGGTATATTCAAAGTACAAAATAAGGCAGTAGGAATAGGTTCAAATGAATCGATAAATACAACAAATGTAAATGGATTAACACTTCAAATGAATACAAAAATTATCAGATCTTCAAAAAAGAAAATCCAATTATAAGATATTTATAAAGGAATTTGAAAGACAGTAGATACATGTATAACAGAATCACTTTGCTGTACACATGAAACATATTTGTTAATCAACTGTATTCCAATATAAAATTAAATTTAAAAAATAAAATTTTTAAAAGGGAAAAAAAGTATTTGTAAAACCTATTTCTAAAACACAGTGATGCAAAAAGGTTAAGAGAAAAAAATGGAGTAATATGTGAATGGGTAAATACTAACCAAAATAAAGTTTTATAGCTACACTAATATCAGATAAAACAGATTTTAAGGCAAAAAATAATGAGGTAAAGACCTTATTACATAATGACTAGCAGTTTCACCAAGAAGCTGCAACAATTCTAAATGCATAGGCATCTAATAACATAACCTCCAAAACAGAAAGCAAAAATTGGCAAAGCATGAAGAAAATGTCAAATCTACATTGTAGCAAGAAATTTTTATGTATTTCTCTTAATTATTGTTAAATTTAGCTAAAAAAAATCAGTCAGGAGAAAAAAGATTCAATGAAAACAATGAAGAAGCTTAATCTGTGTACATATATAGAACATTGTTCTTAACAACTAGAGTACACATCTTTTCAAGTATACATGCAACATATACGAAAATTAAACACAGCCTAAACCATAAAGCAAATCTCAGCAAGTTTCAAAAAATGAGTATTTTTTAGACCAACACTGCCCAATTAAATAAGAATGTGAGCTATAGGTGTATTTTTAAGTTTTCCAGTAGCCACATTAAAGAAGAGTAAAAAGAAACAAGTGAAATTCATTTTATATTTTACTTAACACATCCAAAACATTACCATTTCAATATGTATTGAGTTGGCCAAAAAGTTCCCTCAGTTTTAAAGTTAAAAACAAAAGACACATTTTTCATTTTCACCGAGAACTTCATTGGGCAATCTATTCACTGGTTGTTCCACTACTTTCTGCCATTTTCCAAGTAACTTCATAATTCCATCTCCCTAAAACTTTTTATCTTTTTGAGCAAAGAATTGTTCCAGGTGCCTTTTATAGTCTTCCAGGAAATTGAATTTTTTTCCACTAAGAGAATTTTATAAGGACGAACTAAATAGACATCTGAAGGTGCAGTGTCTGGTGAACATGCAGATGAATCAGAATTTTCCAGCCAAGCTGTAACAGTTTTTGCCTGGTCATCAAAGAAACATGTGATCTTGTGTTATCCTGATATACGTAGTCTGTTGACTAATTCTGGATGCTTTTCATCAAGTGCTGCCTTCAGTTGGTCTAATTGGGAGCAATACTTGTTGGAATTAATTGTCTGGTTTTCCAGAAGGAGCTCATAATAGAGGACTCCCTTCCAATCCCACCATATATACATCACCTTTTTTGGCTGAAGACTGGCCTTCAGTATGGTTGGTGGTGGTTCATTTCACTTGCCCCAAGATCTCTTCCATTCTACATTACTGTACAGTGTTCACTTTTCATCATCTGTCACAGTTTGTTTTAAAAACAGAACGTTTTTGTTATGTTTAGGTAGAGAATCGCATGCAGAGATACAGTCAAGAAGGGTTTTTTTGCTTAACTTATGTGGAATCCAAACATCAAAGCAATTAACATGACCAAGCTGGTGCAAATGATTTTCAGTGCTTGACTTGGATATTCTGAGTGTGTCGGCACCTCTCATGTGGTGTAACACTGCATGGGTGCTCAGTCACTCAGTGGTGTCCAACTCTTTGAGCCCCCACAGACTGCAGCATGCCAGGCTCCTGTGTCCACAGGATTCTCCAGGCAAGAATACTGCAGTGGGTTGCCATTTCCTCCTCCAGGGGATCTTCCCGATCCAGGGATCAAACCCACATCTCATGTATCTCTTGTACTGGCAGGCAGATTCTTTACAACTGAGCCACCTGGGAAGCTGGATATAACATTAATTTTAATTGTTCTCAATTAATACCTCGATTTGATCCCTATCAACTTCAATGGAAAGATCTCCCAGAGAAGTATATGGCCACCCACTCCAGTATTCTTGCCTGGGAAATCCCATGGACAGGGGCTACATTCATGGGGTTGGAAGAGTCGGACACAACCTAGCGACTAAACCACCATCAGCACCACCTTCAACTGGTCTACCCAACCGTAGAGCATCATCCAGCAAGCAATCTCCAGCATGAAACTTCGAAAACCACTTCTGACATGTTTAATCACTCACAGCACCTTCTCCACACACTGCACAAATCTTTTTTTGCATTTCAGTTGTGTTTTTACCTTTCTTAAAATAACAAAGCATAGTATTCTGAAAATGTTTCTTTTTATCTTTCATCTTCAATATTAAAATATCTACCCAAAAGTTCAAGATTGCGAGGAGAAATACCAATAACCTCAGATACACAGATGACACCACCCTTATGACAGAAAGTGAAGAGAAACTAAAGAGCCTCTTGATGAAAGTGAATGAGGAAAGTGAAAAAGCTGGCTTAAAATTCAATATTCAGAAAACTAAGATCATGGCATCCAGTCCCATCACTTCATGCCAAACAGATGGAGAAACAATGGAAACAGTGACAGAATTTATTTTCTTGGACAGCAAAAGAGACACTGATGTATAGAACAGTCTTATGGACTCTGTGAGAGAGGGAGAGGGTGGGAAGATTTGGGAGAATGGCATTGAAACATGTATAATATCATGTATGAAATGAGTCGCCAGTCCAGATTCAATGCACAATACTGGATGCTTGGGGCTGGCGCACTGGGATGACCCAGAGGGATGATATGGGGAGGGAGGAGGGAGGAGGGTTCAGGATGGGGAACACATGTATACCTGTGGTGGATTCATTTCCATATTTGGCAAAACTAATACAATATTGTAAAGTTTAAAAATAAAATAAAAATTAAAAAAAAACAGATGAATGGATTAAAAAAAAAAATCACTGCAGATGGTGACGGTAGCCATGAAATCAAAAGACGCTTCCTCCTTGGAAGGAAAGCTCTGACTAACCTAGACAGAATATTAAAAAGCAGAGACATTACTTTGCCGACAAAAGTCCGTCTAGTTAAAGCTATGGTTTTTCCAGTAGCTGTGTACGGATGTGAGAGTTGGACCATAAAGAAAGCTGAGTACCAAAAAATTGATGCTTTTGAACTGTGGTGTTGGAGAAGACTCTTGAGAGTCTCTTGGACTGCAAGGAGATCCAACCAGTCCATCCTAAAGGAGATCAGTCCTGAATATTCATTGAAAGGACTGATGCTGAAGCTGAAACTCCAATACTTTGGCCACCTGATGCGAAGAACTGACTCACTGGAAAAGACTCTGATGCTGAGAAAGACTTAAGGCGGGAGGCGAAGGGGACGACAGAGGATGAGATGGTTGGATGGCATCACCGACTCCATGGACATGAATCTGAGCAAGCTCCAGGAGTTGGTGATGGACAGGGAAGCCTGGCTGCTGCAGTCTATGGGGTCGCAGAGTCGGACACTACTGAGAACTGAACTGAACTTAACTGAACACAAGAATTCACCGATTTTAATGTTTTTTAAAATGCATGCTCATATGATAAGCCTAAATCCATATAAAACATTATTAATGAAATTTTAATTTCTTTTTTTCAGTGACTAAGTCACTGAAATCCAGTACTGTATTTACAGTTGTAGTACATCCCAACAAAGGTCCGTCTAGTCAAGGCTATGGTTTTTCCTGTGGTCATGTATGGATGTGAGAGTTGGACTGTGAAGAAGGCTGAGCGCCAAAGAATTGATGCTTTTGAACTGTGGTTTTGGAGAAGACTCTTGAGAGTCCCTTGGACTGCAAGGAGATCCAACCAGTCCATCCTAAAGGAGATCAGTCCTGGGTGTTCATTGGAAGGACTGATGTTGAAGCTGAAACTCCAATAGTTTGGCCACCTGATGCAAAGAGCTGACTCATGTGCAAAGACCCTGATGCTGGGAAAGATTGAGGGCAGGAGAAGAAGGGGACGACAGAGGATGAGATGGTTGGATGGCATCACCGACTCCATGGACATGGGTCTGGGTGGACTCCGGGAGTTGGTGATGGACAGGGAGGCCTGGCGTGCTGCGGTTCATGAGATTGCAAAGAGTCGGACATGACTGAGCAACTGAACTGAACTGAACATCTCAATTTGGACTGGCCAACTTTCAAGCGCTCAGCAGAGACAAGTGGCTAGTAGCTACCACATCAGACGACTCAGATAAAGATCACTTTCTCAGGCTACAATATGTATCAGTTGAAAAGCAATAATAAAGTCTTCTCTGGTGGCTCAGTGGTAAGGAATCCACCTCCCAATGTAGGAGACACAGGTTCGATCCCTGGTCCAAGAAGATCCCACATGTCACAGACCAACTAAGCCCGTGCCCCACAGCTGTTGAGCCTGTGCGCTCGAGCCTGGGAACTTCAACTGCTGAGCCCACGTGCCACAAGTACTGAAGCTCTTGCATCCTAGAGCCTGTGCTCTGCAACAAGGGAAACCACTGCAATGAGGAGCCCGAGCACGGCAACTACACAGTAGTCCCCGCTTGCTGCAACGAGAGAAGTCCACACAGCAATGAAGACCCAGCACAGTCAAAATTAAATTAATTAATTTTAAAAAGGATAACAAAAAAAAAGAGAAGGAAAGTAAAGAAACAAACTCATATGAATGGAAATTAAGAAATATGCTTATAAATAGTACACAGGCCAAATAAAATGAGTAGTAAAAATTATGAAATTCTGAGAACTGAATTATAATAAGAAAGGTTATATATGAGAGTATGTGGATGCAGCTAATATGATCATCAGAGGTCCCTTTGTAACTTTAAATTACTTTATTAGAAACAAAATAGAGAAAATTAATGAACCAAGCATTATTCTCAAAATATTATAAAAATAAGAGAATAAATGGAAAGAAGTGTGACACTGAAAACAAATATACAACAGACAGGGTCAACAAAACCAAAAATCGGGTCTTGGAAAAGACTCAAAAGGCAGACAACCCTCTGGCAACAATAAGGAAAAGAGGGAAGGTACAGCAAGACAAAATTTGCAATGAGTAATCATGATATTAAAAAAAATTAGAGGATTTGTAAAACACTTTATGCCAACATGCAAGTAAATTTGAAAAGTCAGATTAAGTGGATGCATTTCTAGAAAGATATAACTTACCAAAATTGACTCAATGAAAATTTTTAAAAAAACTTAATAAACACATAAGCATAGAATTAACTGACTCAGTAGGGGAGGATTATCTTCCCTAAGAAAACACTCATCCAGATCTTTCTTTAACCAGTGATTCTACTGAAATGTTCAAAGAACAAATAACTCCAATTTTATACAAACTGCTGAAGCAAATGGGAAAAGAGAACACCATCTACAATTCATTCTTTGAAGCTGCAAAACTGAATACCAAAACCTCACAAGGACAGTATGGGAACAAATCATTTCAGGCCAGTTAACTAACTCATCAACAGAAACACAAAATTTCCAAACCAAATACTATCAACACGAAGACATAAACAAGAAACATAAAACACATCATTATGTTCTGGAAACAAACACAAAACATGCTTATGTTTTCAGAAAACATGAGATATAACATGATCAATTGGGGTTTATTCTGGAAATGAAAGACTGACTTAACACTTAAAAAATCCAATTCTTTAAATTTACTAATATTAGTAAGAGAATAAAAATCATATTATTTAAAAACCAGTAGAAAATATATTTCTTAAAATGTACTTTCCATTCATAACAAGCAAATCAGGAATAGAAGGGAGTTCCCTTACAAATATATACTATATATAATATTATATAATTATATAATACTATATTATATACAGTATATATTATTATATATTATATAATATATATTATAATGATATATATAAATACAAATATAGCAAATATACTGGTGAAATGGTGACCACATTCCCCTTAAAATCCAGAACAAGATAAGGGTCCCTGCTATCACCACTTATATTCAATGTTACGCAGGTCTACGCAATACTATAAAGGTCTCAGCTAGCACAATAAGGGAAGGGAGTAGGGGAGATGTAAGAATTGGAAAGGAAATAACAAGATTGTCATTATTTGCATGTTTCATGACTGTCTACATAGAAAACAAACAAAATCCTAATAGATAAATTATATAAATAAAAGATTTCTGCAAAATCTATTGCATTTTATATACCATCAATAGCTAGAAACTGCAGTTTTAAAAAACTACCATTTTATGGTACATCAAAAATACAAAGAAATAAAATGAGACATTATACGCTTTTAAATTAGTCTGCTTCCCAAAAAATAAAAATAAAAAAACTCATAAAAAAGAAAGATAATTTTAAAAAGACCAAAAAAAAAAAAACCCACTAAAAACAAATTAGTCAGCCCAGAACTTTGAATCTATACCTAATCAAAGCTCCAGATTCAACCACCACTTCACAGAAAATATAGAAAACAGAGGATCAGGTCTCACCATTCCACAGAGATGCAATAAGGTACAACTTAGCAAATAAACAACTTATTTTCTTCAAAAACAGACTTCAAGAGATTTAAAGAACAAACCTGCAGTTGCCAAGGGGGGAAGAACGAGGGGAAGGGATAGTTAGGGAGTTTGGGATTAAGATGTACACACTGCCGTATTTAAAATGGATAACCAACAAGGTCCTACTGTATACCACGGGGAAATCTGCTCAATGTTACGTGGCAGCCTGGATGGGAAGGGAGTTTGAGGGATACATATATGTATATACACACATGTATGCTATACACGTATGTATACTATACATATATGTATATACATACATGTATGTATACTACACATGTATGTATACTCTACATATGTGTATAGTGGAGTTGCTCTGCTATACACCTGAAACTATCACAACATTGTTACTCAGCTATACTTCAATATAAAATTAAAATTTTTTTTTAATTTAAAAAACTTTTAAAAGTTCAGTAAAAACAAGATTGGAAAGAGACCTATGGGTTGCGTGTGCATGTTCAATTCTCTCTGACTCTGCGACTCTATGGACAGTAACCCCCCAGGATCCTCTGTCCGTGGGATTTCCCAGGCAAGAAAACTGGAGTGGGTTGCCATTTCCTCCTCCAGGGGATCTTCCCGACCCAGGGATTGAACCTGCATCTTCTGCATGTCCTGAACTGGCAGGCAGATTCTTTACTACTGAGCCACCTGGGACTCCCATCTATAGGTTAAGAGAGGCTTAAAAAGCATATCAACCAATTCTAACATACAGATCCTATTTAGACCCTAACTTTAAAAAAAAAAAAAAACAAAGTATAAAAATAAATGATCATCTTTATGAGACTACTGGAAATTTGGGTATGGCTACAGTCCATGGGGTCGCAACGAGTTGGACACGACTGAAGCAACTTAGCCTGCATGCACATTCACAGCAGCATACTTACAACGGCTATTAGGTGAAAATAACCTAAATTTCCATCAACAGATGAGTGGATAAACAAAATGTGGTAAATACATACCATGAAATGTTAATTCAGCCTTAAAATGGGAATGAAATTCTGACACATGCTACAACATGAACCTTGAAGACATCATGGTAAGTGAAATAAGCCAGACACATAAGGACCAATATTGTACAACTTTAGTTATGTGGCGTGCCAAAATAGTCAAATTCAAAAAGACAGAAAGTAGAATAGAGGTTATGAAGGGCTGGGGGAAGAGGAGATTGGGGAGTCATTATTTAACGGGTACAGAATTTCAGCCTGCGAAGATGAGAAGGTTCTGGAGGTGGACAGCGCTGATGGCTGTACAACAATGTGAATGCTCCAGGCTTAACTGTGCACTTACGCATGGTTTTAAAAGGCAGGTTTCATGTTACGTATGTTTTATCACAATAAAACAATTTTTAATAATTAAAATTTTCTGGGACTTCTCTAGCAGTCCAGTGGTTAAGACTTCGAGTTTCCACTGCAGGAGGTACAGTTTTGATCACTGGTTGGGGAATTGAGATCCCACATGCTGTGTGGTGTGGCCAAACAACAACAACAACAAAAGCATTTCTACCTATCAACAGACACCATAAAGAAATCAAAGTATGAACTTTGGGAAAATATATTTGCAAAACATATAACAGGCAATGGAATAGTATCTAAATACATACTTTATTTAAAAATACATTAAATACATGTATTAAAAATACATATTTATTTTAAAAACTCCTACAGATCAATAAGAAAAAGTTAAAACAACCAAAATTTTTTGGCAAAAGACTTAACAGAAAATACCAGAATTTATGCCAAGAGTCTCCTCAGTAATAGGGAAATGAAAATTAAAACAACACTGAGACACCATAGCATATCCTCACTCTGGCAAAAATTGAAGTTTGATAATATCAGGTGTTGGTAAAGATATGGGGCTACTAGAATTTGGCTGATGGGAGTACAGACTATTTTCAACCATTTTAGACACATCTGGCACTAAGTAGAAGACATGTACACTCTATAACCTAGCAATTCCACTCCCAGGAATATTCCATGGAGGCATTCTTGCCCATATGTACCAAGAAACATACAAAACTGTTCATCACAGCAGCACCAGATGTAACAGCAAAAAACTGCTAACAACCCAAATGCCTACATGGAGTCAAGGAATAAATAAATCATGCCATGTTCATGCAATAGGATACCTGCTGCCAATACCTAGGATCTGTGTGATCTTGGGAAAGTTACTTAACCTCTCTGTGCCTCAGTTTTCTCGTTAGTAAAATGAGGATCATGCTGCTGCTGCTAAGTCGCTTCAGTCGCGTCCGACTCTGTGCGACCCCATAGATGGCAACCCACCAGGCTCCCCTGTCCCTGGGATTCTCCAGGCAAGAACAGTGGAGTGGGTTGCCAAGAGGATCATACCAGTTATCAACTTCCTAGTGTCAATGCAAGGATTATTATCATTATTCAAGGCTCATAGAACAGTGCCTGGAAGACAGAAAGCCCTCTCTGTAAACTCTGATGTTGTTAAAGATTCCTTGGTTCCTGTCCTTGAGAGATTCCCTCCTGGCATCTGACCACACTGCAGTCTCTCCAATTCCCTTTAAACAATGTTCAGTTCAGTTCAGTTGCTCAGTGGGGTCCGACTCTTTGTGACCCCGTGGAACGCAGCAGCCAGGCTTCCCTGTCTATCGCCAACTCCCAGATTTTACTCAAACTCATGTCCATTGAGTCGGTGATGCTGTCCAACCATCTCATCCTCTGTTGTCCTCTTCGCCTCCCGCCTTCAATCTTTCCCAGCATCAGGGTCTTTTCCAATGAGTCAGCTCTTTGCATCAATCAGGTGGCCAAAGTATTGGAGTTTCAGCTTCACCATCAGTCCGTCCAATGAATATTCAGGACTGATCTCCTTTAGGATGGACTGGTTGGATCTCATTGCAGTCCAAGGGACTCTCAAGAGTCTTCTCCAACACCACAGTTCAAAAGCATGAATTCTTTGGTGCTCAGCTTTCTTTATAGTCCAACTCTGACATCCATACATGACTACTGGAAAAACCATAGCTTTGACTAGACAGACCTTTGTTGGTAAAGTAATGTCTCTGCTTTTTAATATGCTGTCTAGGTTGGTCATAAATTTCCTGCCAAGGAGCAAGCCTCTTTTAATTTCATGGCTACAGTCACCATCTGCAGTGATTTTGGAGCCCCCCAAAAAAGGAGCAATGTTATGATCACTGATCTTTCCCACCTCCTTCCTCCCCTCAGACCCTATCCCACCTACTGCTCCTCTCCTGCAATGCTCCAGGCTGCCTCCTGCCTCTGAGCTTCTGCATGTGCTCTGTCCTCTTCCTGGGATGTTCTTCCTATGTCTTGGCCTGCTGCACACCCACTTTCTTTGCCCAAATCCAGCTCCGACAGCACCCCTTTCTGCTCCACCCTACCTCCAAGCCTTCCCTCTCACCCCTCCCCAGGGAAGACTCAATTGTCCTCTGGGGATCTGGAACATGCCAGGCATGGCATGTTCTATCTGCATTTCAATTCTGGTTACTTTGTCTCCTCTCCCCTGAACTTCGAGATCCTGGAGGAGCACCCCTGCGTGCTGAACATAAAGTCCCATAAAAACCTAAATCCCGGACAGACCTAGAGATTGTCACACAGGGTGAAGTAAGCCAGAAACAGAAAAACACATATCATATAATATATGGAATCCAGAAAAATGATACAGATGAACTTATTTGTAAAGCAGAAATAGACACACAAAAGTAGAGATTAAAGTTATGGATACCAAGAGGGAAAGCACTGATGGGATGAACTGGGAGCCTGGGTCTGATATATATACACTACTGTGAAAAAAAAGAAATAACTATGAGAACCTTCTGCATAGCACAGGAAACTCTACGCAGTGCTCGGTGGTGACCTAAGTGGGAAGGAAATCTAAAAGAGAGAATGTACGTATACGTATACCTGATTCACTTTGTATAGTCGAAACACAACATTGAAAAGCAATTATACTCCAACAATAATAAACTTAAAAGAATAAATAAAGTGCATTCTCCCCCGGGAGGGAAAAACGCCTAAATCCCGTAGCTAGGCCTTTGGCAGCTGGGCTCAGGGCACAGACTGGAACTGAACAGGCCGGGACTCAAACCCTGACTCCACCACTTACTTGCTGTGTGGCCATGAGTGAGTCACTTCACTTTTCTGAATCCCAGTTTTATTAATCAGCAAAATAAGCATATTAACACTGAATTTTCATGCTACTATGAGGATTAAATGTGAGGTGATGACCTATGTGAAGCTCCTAGTATATAGTAAGCACTTAAAAGAGCTATTGTTCGGCTGTCCATCTGCTGGAGACATGTGCCTCCCTCACACACCTCCTGATACTTTGTAGCTGCAGACAGGGTACCTGAGCGTGAGAGCCTAGGTGGGGCCAGAGGAGCTGTGTACCTCCTGAACTGTGACGGGTAGAGCAGGGGGCCCTGGCAGAGCTGCCTGTCCCACGCCTCCTGGTATCCCAGCCACAGAGTGGCTCTGGATCTCACTAACCACCCTGGGGATCAAAACCAACTTCCCCACCCTCCTCCAAGAATCTCAATCTCAAACCAAAAGAACACAACACAGCCAGCCTCTCATACCAGATTCCCAGTAGTTCCAGGGCCCAGCTGATGCCTGCCATTTCATAGAGGAGGCAACTAAGATTCAGAGAAGAGATGTCTCTAAAGTCACTCAGTTGTAAGAAGCAGAGCCTGACCTTGAACCTGTCTATCTGCTCGTGATTTGAGCCGAGCTGTCTCCAGGAAAAGGTGCCAGAGCCCTGAGAGGGGCTCCAGACCAGCTGGGCACTACACCCACACCTGCCCACACCCTACTCAGCCTTGGCCTCAACCACCTGCCCATCCCTGTCGCAGCACAGCCTCCATTCTTCTCCTGCAGCTGGCACCAGTTGCCATGGCAACTGGTTGTTTGGGATGCTGTGGGATGAGGGACCGTGTCGCAGAGTCAAGGATGGGACTGAAGCAGAGAGCAGCCGTGGGTTGCTTCCCGTCAAGGCGGGCAGGCACCTGCCTCCACCACCAAACTCAAACACCCCCTCAAAACACTGCAGACCCAGGAATCCCAATTCTGGGCATCTGGCCCACATAGATAATCTGAAATGGGGAGAAGCCAGATGCACAGGGGTTCACCCTGGCAGTCCTTGGAGAAGGACAATGTATAGTCAACAACAGGTAACATTTCTGAGTATTTTTCTTGTACCAGGCACTGTGCTAAATACCGAACACAGGTACATGTCATCTCACCTGCCCCTTACCACTGCCCAATGAGGTAAGTAATTTATTACCTCTATTTTACAGATGAGGAAATTATGCTCGGAAAGATGAGGCCACTTGCCTAGGTCACATTCAGACAGCAGCAAAGCCAGGCCTGAATGCCAATCTGTCAGCTTCTGAGCTTCATGCTCTTGACTACACGACAGTGACCAGAAATGAGAAAAGCAAGTCCCAGCCCACCCTCTGGTCCCAGCAGTGCCTGTAGACAGACATGATGCAGAGTTCAGGGAAAGCACAGATTTGCCAACTTGGGAACGTCTTCAAGCTCTAAAGCATCTGAAAATCAAAGTAGAAGTCCCAAAACAATGAGGCACGGCATGAGCCTACTTATATATAAAAAGGTACGATCAATATAAGATGTTCATATACGTATGCTGCTGCTGCTGCGTCGCTTTAGTCGTGTCCGACTCTGTGCGACCCCATAGACAGCAGCCAACCAGGCTCCTCCGTCCATGGGATTTTCCAGGCGAAAGTACTGGAGTGGGGTGCCATTGCCTTCTCCATCATATATGTATAGAAGTTCATAAAAAAGGAGACTGGAAGAATGCTAACCATTAATATCAAACAAAGGGCAACTGGGTCAGGAGACATTAAAAGGGATTTCCTCATTCTATGTCAACAAATTCACTGTAGAAACAATTTTTTAATACCTAAAAAAGCAAGTTATAAATTTTGATCTGCATGATCCCATTTCCAGGCAAAGAAAAGATATATATGTATATGAAAAAGATGGAAGAAAGGATATATACACCAAAATGTCAACAGGAGATAGCTCTGAATGTTGTTGGCATTATGGGGATTTTTATTTCTTCTTTAATTTCTATGATAAACATGTATTCATTTTTTCATTAAAAATGAATGTTTTGAGTGATATTTACACAGATAATGTAATAGCATCTCTAATGTAATTATAGTATCAAATAGTGATAAATCACCACAGACAGCTCATTGGTTCCTATCCTAGTTCAACTAATTTGCTTGTTTGACCTTGACATACTCACTTTACCTGTCCGAGCCTCAGTGTCTGCATCATTAAAATGGGTATATATCAACAGCATCTTCTCTGTAAGGGTGTTAGGAGACTGAAGGTAAGTGCTTGGGAATAGTGCCCAGCATGTAGTAAGCGTGCCAGGGGCGTTCACTACTGCAATGGTGGTGGGAATGCGCACAAGCAGGGAGCGCAGTAAGCTTTCCGGACAGACTGCCTAGGTCTGCATACTGGCTCTGTCATTTACCAGCTGTGAGACCCTGGGCCTGTAACCTCACCTCTCTGGGCTTCATGTGAAGACTAAATCAAAAGCACTCAGCACACAACACATATTCTATAGAGGTGATAAAAATTCAACTATGTGACTATGATATATAAAATAGATAACCAACAAGACGCTACTATATAAAACAGGAAACTATACTCAATAGTTTGTAATAACCTGTAAGGGAAAAGAATCTGAAAAGAACATATATATACATATATATTCAGTTCAGTTCAGTCGTTCAGTCTTGTCCGACTCTTACATATATATAATTGAATTGCTATGCTGTACATCTGAAACTAACATGATGCTTCAATTTAAAAAAAATTCAACTATGTCAGAAATATACATCAAACACAGCAATGCCATCTTCTGCCCTTGGTATATAAACATATTGACCATGATTATTAATATTAATAAAATGACAATTATTATCATCAATAAAAGAACAATGCAAAAAGGGAAGCAGTGAATATAGGGAACATGGCTAGGCACGGACTCCCTTGCTGTGTGAGCTTGGAGAACTTTGTTAACTTCTCTTAGCCTCAGCTTCCCCTGGGAATATAGGGCTAAGGCCTATCTCACAGGACTATTGTAACACTCAAGGAAAAGCACATTTAACATAAATAGATTTACCTTGTGCCTTATGCTGTGCTAAGTACGTTATTTCACATCATCTCATTTCTCCTCAAAACAACCCCATTAAAGTGGAACTAGTATTCCCTTTTCACACATGAGGAAACAGGTTAAAAAATATTCCAGGGCCACTCAACGAGGAAGTGGGCAGAGATAGGATTTGAACACAAGACTCACTGACATCAAAAGATAATGATGCCCTTCCCATCCCAACCTCTCAGAGTCAACTTACCAGTCTGGGGCCGCTTCCTGGGCTGGATTCTTCTGTTTGGTCCTGGTTGGCGCTGTCTGGCCATCTGTTAGTGCCCTGATCCTGGGCACCAGGCACTGGGTCCATTTTCAACTGTTTAGCACACTTGGAATTTCTCTGCCTCGTGGATGGGCCTGAGCTAGCCTTGCTGGCTACAGGCTCCAGGAAGCTGGAGGGGGTGTCACCAAGTCCCTGCCCTGGCCTCCCCCCAGACACTGGTCGAGCCACGACCTCCAGCTCCTCCTGGTTGTGTGAAGCACCATGGCCATCACCATCACCAGGCCTCACGATGTGCTCAGCTTCTTGCTGTGCTGTGGAAGCCTTTCCAGACCCTCCCAGGCACAGCTCAGGGCTCTGGAGAGGATCCTGGGCAGCTAGCTGAAGTGACGGTCCTCCAGTGGGCACAGGGAAGCTCACAGGGTCACAGGGGCTGCCTGGCGGGGTCCCACCCCTTACAGTGGGCAAATATTCAAACTTCTCAATCCCTGAGTCACAGTCCACCCAACCTCCACCTGGGTGTCCAGGCCCAGACCCAGTGTCCTTGCAAGAGAGAGGACTGCACGGGCCTCCCAAGGACGCCACGTCAGCACCTTGCAGGGAGTCTCCCACAGCCTGGGGCTTGTCCCCACTAGGGACAAGAATGGGCTTGTCCCCACTCTGACCAAGCCATAAGAAGCTACCTTCCTGACCCTCGGAGGGGGTCTCAGACTTCCTGCTTTTCTTTCTTGTCCCCACACACCCACTACGAAGATTCCTGGGACAACTTCCAGCTAAGACATCGTGCAGAATAATCTGGACCCTCTTGAGGCCCTGAGCCCTCCCCTGGGCAGGCTCTGTGGGCAGCTGACGGCGGAGCCTGGAGCTGGGCACCGAATTCCGGTTCTGTCCCACAGTTTGCAGCCCCAGGACCACTGGATGGGCCGTGGCCTCTGGGCTAGCCCCAGGAGCACCCACTGCCTGGGAGCTGGCACCTTGACAAGACTCTTCCCTGAGGACCCTCTTCCCACTGCCAGCACAAACCGGGTCCCCCGAGCTCTCTCCTGACAGGTCTGGTGCCAGGCCTGACATGGAGCTGGTTTCTTCCATGTCCTCCTGGAAAAGTCCAAGGCTGTTGAGGGGACTGAGAACGGGGTCCTCTGTGCTGGGACCCACTGGAGCTGCCTCCTGAGACACGTCTGTTCGCCTCCAGGGGCCCAATACAGAAGGCAGGCCCTGTGAGGAGATAAGAGGGGGGTCTGACCTGCTGGCCCACTCGGGACACCAGGCCAATGGGAACCTCAGAGGCAGCCTCCCTTATAGGTGGCACCTCCAGGGCACCCAGGAACCACTGACATAAGCACCCCAGCGGGCCACACTGCCCCCCGGTGAGGGACGGGAGGCCTGTCTCCAAACAGGGTTGAGCTACAGCCACCTTTTATAAAGTCTTCCCCTCTTCTGAGAGTTCACACATTTGCTTGTATGAGCTTTAAAAACAACAGTTATCATTTATGAATTATGTACTTCTGTGCATTATTTCATTTCATGCTGGCAGCCACAGGCGAGGAAACTGATATCCAGTGGCTCGCCCAAGGCCACGCGCAGATAAAAAGTGGAGGACCCGGGATTCGGTCCCCGAAAAAAAGCCCAGCTCTAAATCACTCATGTTAATTGTCCATCACCCTCACATCGGGCCGCGCCTGACAGACACTCCCAATTACGTTCCCAGCCTGACCAGGCAGTCTCCCACCGACCCACTCGCTCTCACCTGGGGTCTGGGGTCTCTGGGCTCCCCTTCTCGGGGTTCGACACCCAGGTGTAAAGGGGCTGAGATCACATGATGCCGAGAGCCCCCGAGGGCTGGGGGCGGAGTCTGTTGATACGCAAAGGGCGGGACCTCGGGCGTGCTGGCGTCGCTGCTCCGGCAGAGGGCGCCCTCTTCCACCCAAGGGCTTCCGGGAGGAAGTGCCTGGCGAGAAAGGGCCTTGAATGCCTGCGTGAGAGTTTCATCTTGATCCTATGGCAATGGGGCGTTTCTGAAAGTACCTGAACCTCTAGAGGAATATCAGAATCAAATCTAGATTTTTTCCTCAATTATTTATTTTAATTATTGTTGTCTCAAATATAATTCACGTAGATGAACACTCAATACCCAACCCCAACAGAAAGTTTAGAAATTAAAACCTAAAAATGTCCTCTCACTTGCCCAGCTCTTGGGAACAACTTTCTTTCTTTCTTTATTCATGTGACTATGAATAATATACTCATACTTCTATTCCTTGGTTTATTAATGTCTTTGTTGTTCAGTCGCTCGGTTGTGTTCCTCTCTTTGCCACCGCATGACTGCAGCTCACCAGGCTAACAGTATCTATTGACTAACTGCTGTGTGATTTCATTACTAATCCTTCCTCTTTGCTCCTCCCAGTTTTTGTCTTTTATATTTATATCTTTTTTTTGTTTTTCGACTAGTTGCTATTACAGTCATCCCTTTGCTCAGGTTCTCCAACTCTCAGGCACACCAGAATTCTGGAATCCTCAAGTCCCTTATACCAAATGGCATAGCCATTGTATGTAACCTATGTACATCCTCCCAAATACTTTGTCATCTCTAGACTGCTTATGATTCCTTGTACAGTGTAAATGCTGTATGAATATCTTGCATGTGCTTAAGAAATCCAAATTTTGCTTTCGGAGTCTTTCTTGAAATTAAAAAAAAAAATATTTTCCATCTGGGACTTCCCTGGTGGTCCAGTGGCTAAGATTCCACACTCCCAATGCAGGGGGCCTGGGTTTGATCCCTAGTCAGGGAACTAGATCCCACCTGCAATAATTAAGAGTTCCCAGGCTGCAACTAAAGATGGTGGATGCCACAACTAAGACTCAGTGCAGCCAAATACATTTATATATCTTTTTTAAAAGAAATGTTGCTGACTTTTTAAAATAATTAATTTATTCCTGGCTGCTCTGGGTCTTGATTGCACAGGTTTTCTCTAGTTGTTGTGTGTTAGTTGCTCACTCATGTCCAACTCTGCAAAACCATTGACTGTAACCTGCCAGTCAATCAGTCATAATCCTCTGTCCATGGGATTTTCCAGGCAAGAACGCTGGAGTGGGTTACCATTCCCTCCTCCAGGGGACCTTCCCCACCCAGGGATAGAACCCATGTCTCCTGCATTGGCAGGTGGATTCTTTACCACTGAGCTACCAGGGAAGCCCCATTTATAACATTATGACTATGTAAATACTTTCACTGCACAACTAGAGATTTGACTGAGAGGTAGATGAAATTCCCCAGCATGAAACTTGTGCCATGTGAGACCATAAGAAGCTTCCACTCAATGGGATTACTACATTGTTAGAATTAATACATTTAAATATTGGGTTGACCAAAAAGTTCATATGATGTTATGAAAAAACCCAAACAAACTTTTTAGCCAATCCAATAAAGATGTTGGATGTTAAAGACATGATGTTGAATTTAGAAAGCAAGAAAATGTTAATGAAGGAAATTGAGTGCTGGGTATATGAAAACTCTCTGTACCAATCTTCATTTTTTCCCGCTCCAAATCTAAAACTCTTCTAGAAAATAAAATCTACTTTAAGAAAAAAAAAAAAAAAGGAAGCTGTAGTGTGATCCATATTGAAAACTCTCATTATATGGCTGTCAAGGTCACAAATGAGGTTAAGACGTGAGATTGGATGTTACCAATGACCACAATTACTGCTCTAAACAAAAATTTTTGAAGATGACTTCCCACGGTGGAATGTCCTGGTCCTGATGGCAGAGACATGGACCAGGGCCATTAAGACCAAGTAGACTATTTTTCTGGCCCATTTAGATAATGAAAGTCTCCCACAATTGGACAAGGAAAGGAGAAGCAGAGGTATCACATGGCATAGAGGATAAAAGGGCAATGGTGACTGATACAAATAGTGCTATTTCAAGCCAAGGTTTCCATACACTGTTACGGAAAAACCTGAACAAACTTTTTAGCCTATCCAATATCTCAAAGACATGATGTTGAATTTAAAAAGCAAAAATATGTTAATGAGGGAAACCGAGTGCTGGGTATATGGTCTAAATCCTTAACCTATATTAATCCTATGTTTACCTCTTTTAATTTACCTTTAGTAAATTGGTTTAAAAACCCAGCAGGTCTCACTGTCTCCTGATATTCTAAATGTCTTGTCATACAAAATGATCAAGGTAAAGTTTTGCCAGGTTTTGGCCCAATGCCCAATGAATTGTTTGCTGATTCCTCCACTGATTCATGACATCTCTGATGTATACCTTGTTCCCAATAATGCCTGGGTTTATTTCTGGATTCTTTGTTCTGTTCTAGTGATCAGGTTGTCTATTCCTAACTAATATGCCATTATTTTAATACTATGGTCTTCTGATAACATCTTGATACCTCGGGGGCAAGTCCTATCCCCAACTTGGTTCCTATTTTTCATAATTGTCTTAGCTGTCTACATACCTTTATTCTTCCATATGAATGGTAGAACCATTTTTTCAAGTTCCCTGAAGAATTCTGTTTGGATTTATACTAAAATTTCATTGAATGTACAGATTGGGGGTATAACTGAATATGTATAATACTGAGTCTTCTAACCTATAAATTTGATTTATTTCTCTCCATACTTTCAATTCAATTTTGTGATTTTTCTCCACCAAAATATTGTGCATTTTTATTAAGTTATTTTGTGCTCTGTAGTCTTTGTTGCTCTTTTTTCTTCTTACTTTTCCACTTGTTTATTACCAATGAAAAGGAAGACAGTTATATTTTGTGGACTGTGTATCCAGAAATTTTGCTGAACTCTCTCATTAATTGTAATATTTTTTCTATTGGTTTCTTATAATTATATGTAACTGTGTGATCATTAAGTCTGAAAATAATGACAATTTCATCTTGTATTGCATTAGAGTTATAGTTCCCTTTTTTATTTGATATCTTTTATTTAGGCTGCATTTTCATTGTATGTCATATTTCTTTTTCTAATCTTCTTGCATTGTGTAGCACTTGTACTGCCATTTTGAATAGATGCACGGGATTTTTTTTTTTTTTTTTTTTTACTTAAATGATAACTTTCTAAAGTTTCACAATTTTTGCTGTAGACTTTTGGTAGGTAATATATATTACATTAAGGAAATTCCCTTCTGTTATTATTACTAAATACTTTTTTCACTAATGAGGCAAATTTTATTGTCTGTTTGCTCCACATCTTTTGATGCCTTTCTACCTAAAACAATGCAATAAAATGCATTGATAGCATTTTCTAATGTTGAACCATCTTTGCATTACTAATACAGTCCTTAGCTAAGTATGATTTTTTAAAAAAAATAAACACCACCACATTTGATTTAATATAGTTCAGTAGGGTTTTTGCATCTATGTTTATAAGAAAGAAAGGTTAAAGATTTATTTTCTTATTCTGCCTTCTCTAGTTTTAGGGTCAAGTTTGTACTAGTTTTATAATATGAATCAGGTGGATTTCCTTTTTGTTTTATAGCATCTGTAACATTGTGTGAAGATTTTCTGCTCCTTATAACATTTGGTGAAATTCACTGGAAAATTATATGGTGCCACTGGCCAATGAGACATTTTACTACTAGCTTGATTTATTAAATGACTATTGATCTATTCAGTTCTTTTTCTTTTTGAACCAATTTTAGTAGTTTATTTTGTTTTATGTCTATCTTATCTAGGTTTTCAAATTTTTTTATTTATTTTTACATGTGCTCCCCATCCAGAACCCCCCCTCCCACCTCCCTCCCCATCCCATCCCTCTGGGTCATCCCAGTGCACCATCCCTGAGCACCCTGTCTCATGCATCAAACCTGGACCAGCAATTCGCTTCACATATGATAATATACACGTTTCAACACTACCCTCTGAAATCATCCCACCCTCGCCTTCTCCCACAAAGTCCAAAAGACTGTTCTTTACATCTGTGTCTCTTTTGCTGTCTCGCATATAGGGTCATCATTCCCATATTTCTAAATTCCATATATATGCATTAATATACTGTATTGGTGTTTTTCTTTCTGGCTTACTTCACTCTGTATAATAGGCTCCAGTTTCATCCACCTCATTAGAACTGATTCAAATGTATTCTTTTTAATGGCTGAGTAATACTCCATTGTGTTTATGTACCACCTCTTTCTTATCCATTCGTCTGCCAATGGACATCTAGGTTGCTTCCATGTCCTGGCTGTTGTAAAAAGTGCTGTGATGAACATTGGGGTACATGTGTGTCTTTCAATTCTGGTTTTCTCGGTGTGTATGCCCAGTAGTGGATTGCTGGGTCGTATGGCAGTTCTATTTCCAGTTTTTTAAGGAATCTCCACACTGTTCTGCATAGTGGCTGTACTAGTTTGCATTCCCACCAACAGTATAAGAGGGTTCCTTTTTCTTTGCACCCTCTCCAGCATTTATTGTTTGTAGACTTTTTGATAGCAGCCTAGGTTTTCAAAGTTGTTCATAATATGGCACAAAGTTGTTCATAGTATTCCCATGAGTCAAAAAAAAAATCTCTGTTGTATCAGAGTTATAATCCACTTTTCATTCCTAATACTGTTTATTTGTGCTTTTTCTCTTTCTCTCTCTCCTGATCAGTCTTTCTATGTTTTGTTTTGTTTAAGAATTAGATTTTTGTTTATTTTCTCTGGGCTTTTGTTTTGTTTTTGCCATTATATTTTCTATTTCATTACCTTCTGCTCTTTCTCTCATTATGTAATGTCTTCTGCTTCCTTTGGCTTACTGTTGTTCTTTTAATTCCTTCTGTTTTTATGACTTTTAAAAAAATATTTGTTTATTTGGCTGCACCAGGTCTTCGTTTCGGCACGTAGGATCTTTTGTTTGCAGTGTGTGAGATCTTGTTCCCTGACCAAGGATTAAACCCAGACCCTCTACACTGGGAGCATGGAGTCTTAGTCACTGGACCAACAGGGAAGTCTCCTTTTAATTCCTTCTTAACCTGAAACTTCAGTCATTTTTTTTTCTTGTTTTTTAAAAATAAATTATTTATTTTTAATTGGAAGATAATTGCTTTAAAACATTATGTTAGTTTCTGTCATTACATCAACATGAATCAGCCATAGGTATACACATGTCCCCTCCCTCCTGAACCTCTCCTTAAACCCCATTCCATCCCGCCCCCTAGGTTGCCACATAGCACCAGGTTGAGCTCCCTGTGTCACAGGACAAATTCCCACTGGCTATCTATTTTACATAAGGTACTATGTTTCAATGCTACTCTCTCAATCCATTCCACTCTCTCCTTCCCTCACTGAGTCCACAAGTTTGTTCTCTATGTCTGTGTCTCTATTGCTGCTCTGCAAATAGTTTCATCAGCACCATTTTTCTAGATTCCATATATATTCGTTAGTATATGATGTTTGTTTTTCTCTTTCTGTATAACTTCACTCTGTGTCACAGACTCTAGGTTCATCCACCTTAGTAGAACTGACTCAAATTCGTACCTTTTATGGCAGGGTGATATTCCATTGTATATGTGTACCACAACTTCTTTATCCATTCATCTGTCAATGGACGTCTAAGTTGCTTCTATGTCCTGGCTCTTATCCATGTTAGGGATCTAGGTTGCCCGTTCCTGTATCAAAACCTAATGCCCAATGATCAGAAGTAAAGTTGAGGTGGTCATGCTGAGTGTGTACTTTAATTGTACATCTGCATCTGGCAGCAGGCTTTAAGTCAGAATCTTCAGAACAGGTGAATGTTGATGTTTATCACTAAAGCCCATCTGCGCTCCCAAGTGTTTGTGCTAACTTACACTCCCACCAGTCATTAGGAGAAACCCCCTAATGACTCTGCATCCCAATAGGTGCTATTTTTTCACTTCTTAATGACCACTTTCTTTTTAATTTAATTTTAATTTATTTTATTGAAGTATAGTTGATTTGCATTGTTGAGTTTATTTCTGCTGAACAGCAAAGTGACTCAGTTATACATATATATATATAATACATTCCTTTTTAATATTCTTTTCCATTATAGCTTATCAAAGGACATTGAGTATAGTTCCCTGTGCTATACAGTAGAACCTTGCTTTTTATTCATTCTATATGTAATAGTTTGCTTCTGCTAAGCCAAGCTCCCAGTGCATCCGTCCTCCACTCTCCTCTCGGCAACCACAAGTCTGCTCTCTATGTCTATGAGTCTGTTTCTGTCTCATAGATAGGTTCATTTCCATTTTTGACCACTTTCTAATTCTTAGTACCCTGCCTCTCACTCACTTTCTCTCTCTCCTTCTTCTTCTTTCTTTCCTGCAGTACATATGTGTTTGGGGCATATATTTCTTTTCCATTTTAAAAGAAAAACAAATCTTTTGTTTTTTCAAGGAGTAGTTTGTTGAGAGTGTCATTTGCTACAGAAGGGCCTGGAAATATATATATATATATTTTTTCCTTTTTTTGACCAACCTACATGTAGGATCTTAGTCCTAAATAGTGATTGAACCCATACCCCCTCCATTGGGATCACAGAGTCTTAACCACTGGACCACCAGGGAAGTCCATACCTGGAAATATAAAGACTAAATAAGAAAGGGCCCATCGTATTACATATGTGGAATCTGAAGTATGACACAAATGAACTTATTTATGAAACAGACTCACACACACAGAGAAAACAAATTTATGGTTATCAAAGGGAAAGAGGGTGGCGGGGGATAAATTAGGAGTTTGGGATTAGCAGATACAAACTACTATACATAAAAAAGAGACAACAAGGCAGTACTGTATAGCACAGGGGAATATATTCAATTTCCTGTAAAAAGCCATAATGAAAAAGAACAAGAAAGAGCCTAACATGGAGCCCAGGGGCATTGGTGGTCTAGCATGGGAATGACTCTGTCATAGAAGGGAATGAAGCAGGAGGTTTGCTAGCAAAAGGAAGGGGAGGACTGCAAGGTCGAGGGGAGAGGACTTCCAGGAAAAGGAGCATTGAGTTTATGGCCAAATGAGAAGGAGCCAGGGAAGAGGGGATGATGGAGACACAGGAGCAAGGAGCTAGCTCAGTGTTGAGAGCATATGGGCATTACAGCTCTCTCCTTTTGTGCAAAGAGCACTCACTTTAGAGCTGGACAGACATAGGTTCAAATCCCAGGGCTGCCATTTGAAAGGGTGGCAATACGCTTAGCAGAGTGGTGTGAGAATCACAGAGCACCTAGACCAGTAGCCTCTCAGTGCTCAGTGCTTCTTTCCCTCCCTTCCTTCTCCCCAAATGTCTGAGGCCCAGACTAGATTTGGAAGCTGGGGGATGACCCTCGGCCGAGTGGGCTGCAGGGCCAGAAATTTCCTGCATCCAAGGAAGGAAGAGGGATGGGGAGAGCTAGGGCCTAGAGCCTAGCGGGGGAGAAGCAAAGGGGTTCCTGAGAACCAGGGAGAGGCAGTGTGCTGATGGGGGAGACCTTGGTGCTGTATGTATGGCAGGGAAACTGCCACTGATTGAGGGCTTGGGGGTGGGCCTTCCTGGCTGGGCACCAGCCAAGTGAGTGGATATGGAACCCCAACACAAAGGGCTTTGTCTTCCTGGCCCAAGAGGTGCCATCTCCGCTCCCAGCCTGCAGCCAGCCGGCGTGGCCCAAGCTGGCTTCCTGCCCCACCTGCCCCTCCTCCTGCATCTCCATCTCTGTGTCCTGAGGTCCATCCACCAAGTCCTCCCAGCCAGAAACCTAGAAGTCAACCCTACCTCTCATCAGCCATAAGGTCTGCCAGCCCCACCTCTCCCTCTGCTTCTCCTAGCAGTTCCAGGGCTGGGGACCTTCCCCAGGCACCAGGCAGCTCTCCCCTGGCAGGATTCCCTTCAGTCAATTACTCAACAGGCTGGGCTTTGACTGTCCCATACCCCTCTGGCCACCACACCAGAGGCTACTACAGATTCAACTAGGGGGAAGGTCTCAGTCTTGACTCCCTGAGATGGACTGATTTTTGTCATTTGGCTTCTCCAGCTGCTGGGGAGGGGCAGAGAGGACAAATTTCTTTTCCATGGATACCTTTGTGCATTTTTTTCAATTCTGGCTTCTCAGTCTGAAGGACCCAGGGAAAGAGGGGAGGCAAACCCGTGATGGGAGAACAGACGTCCCTGGGAACTAGCTTCCCCAGAGGCACCCCCTGCACGGCCAGTCCCAGGCCGGCTTCTACCAGCCAGCAGCAGCAGAAGTCAGCGGGGCGGCTCACTCAGAGGTCGCCGTGCCGTCCCCTCCAATGAACCTGACCTGCACGGGCCTCTGGCTCACCATCACTCCACCTCCTCCTAGCTTCCTCGATTTGCTGAAGGACGAGTTGTGGACTCAAGAACTGGAAAACCAGAAGCAAACCCTCTGGGCCCCAGGCAAGAGACTCTGGAACACAAGGCATCAGTTCTGTGTCCTGAGGCACGGAGTCATCTGAGGAAAGGCACCACGGGACTTGGCTGAGGCTGCCAGCTGCTGGGACCCCGGTCCCTGGGACCTCCTCTCTGACTCAAGGTCATGCCCTGGACACTGTGAACTCTGCAATCCTGGTCAAGGTTGCTGGGCACTGCCGGACCTATGACTGAGCCCTCCTAAGATGCTCCTGAACCTGGCTGCCCCTGTAAGTTCCAGGCCGAGGCCGAAGGTTCTGGATTTCCTGTGCCTCTGAGCTCCTAGCAGCGGAGGCAATCGCCGGTCAGATGCTCCAAGGCTCCTGATCCCCAGCCTGCAGGGTTGTGGACGGACGCAGCCAATGATAAACCAGAGCCATGGCCGCTGCAGGTGGACATGCTTGTGTTTATGCAAAGCTACTGGCACCTTGCCCAAGGCTACTGATGCACACACATCGTATCAACGTGACTGCTTATCATTGTCGACCTTCGTCACCTGGCTGAGGTCGCATTTGTCAAGTTTCTCCACTGGCAAGGTTTCTCTGCACCTCCCCCGCCCCCCGCCCCACCCCCTGTACTCTTAGGAAGGCAGCCACTGTGTGCAACCCACACGTAAACAGTGGGGAATTATGCTCCATTCCTTGAGGGCAGAATGTCTACATAAATTGTTTGAAATTCTGCATGGGAGGTTTTTCTCTCCTTAATCATTTATTTATATCATTTATTCAATCATGTATTTGTAATCAGTAAGAACTCATGGGTATTTATTGTGTGCTCTGGGTTGTAATCCAATGCTACTTTATTTTCTTTTGTTGCTCAAACTGTTCCAGTTTTGGTCACTGGGAGCTCTTTCAATTGGCTCCCGTGTCCCTTTGACATTTGACACACCCCCATTATTGTGTATGTGTCAGGGGGCAGGTATATTTTCTACCTCCTTGGAGACTTTTGATGTCAGTTATCAGATGCAGCTGAAACTCAGAATGATCCCGCCCCCCTTTTTCACTGGTTCCAGCCACTTGCTACTGCACCTCTGACTGTAGGAGACCTCAGAGTTGCTGGACAAACTGAACTTGGGACCCTGCCCTTTCCTGCCTCCCCAGTCACTGCCCTGCAGAAACAATGCCCTTTCCCCTGGCTGAGTCTGTCTGCCAGTTTCGGCCCCAGAAAAGCTTGGTGACCATAGTGACGTAATTGCTTTCCTCAGTGTGTGTTAATAAACATATTTAAAGAACAAAACAAAATAAAATTCTGCTTCCCTATGATCTTTGCAACCTACCTTATCATCTTCATTCCTGAATGTCAGATAAATGTTCTTTTGCTGCAAACTGTTTTTATGACCTGCCCTCCCATCTGGTCACGGTAGCCATCAAGGTCTTTGGAATCAACCAGACTCGGATTTCAATCCAAGTGGCCCTGAGCAGTCACTTGACCTCTCAATGCGTCAGTTTTCTCATTTGTAAAAGAGAGATAATAATAGCCTCCAAATAGCTACCACTGAATGAGCCCCTGATCCATGAATTAGGTGGTAACTTACGAAATGCATTTAATACTCCTAACATACATAGTAAGTACTCAATAAATGGAAGCTACTACCACTGTTACCAGTGGGAATCTTCCTTTGTCTTCCTCTCCCCAGTCTCTCCCTCAAATTCACCGTCTACTCTACAGCTCAGACATGGCAGTATCACTCTTCCACTCACAATCTTTCCAGAAACCAGACTTCCAGAACCACTCACCATCCCGGGATTGACAATCTTACAGAATCTTGTGCTGCTCAAGGACCTGGCCTCATCTTCCTTGTTAATATAAATCCCACCAGACTCCTAACTGTTCCCCAAACAGGCCTTGCACTTCAAACGTCCTTGCCTTTGCCTGTGTTGTTCCCTCTGCCCATAATGCTCTTCCAGGCTGTCTTATCTGGAGACTGCCAGGTTGGAAAGAGTGTGGACTTAGAGTCCCACAAAACTGCGTGTGATCTTCGTTTGGACCCTGGCTCTGCAGCTTATCAGCCGTGTAGCCTCGAGCAAATTCTCTAACCTCCCTGAGTCTCATTTCCTTTACTCATAAAATGATGATAAAAATATAGTCATTTCATAGGAATGTGGTAAAGATTTCCATAGATAATCTACATGAAGCATTTCGCATAATGGCCAGCACACAGAAAATGCTTAATAAATGGTCCCTGTCTCTCTTCTAACTAAAATCAGGCAGCCAGGAGTTGCCTGCTCTGCTGTTCTCTGTTTATTGATGGATTCAAAACTAAAAATAGAACTGCAGCCTTGGGGAGTAGGTCCTTCCAGAGCTGGGAATTGATGCTCTTGGTACCACGGATGGAGAAGGAGCCTGCCTTTCCCTCTGGGGGCTACTTAGAGAAACACAAATCTTAGTGCCTCCGGCCTTTCTCCATTATTTCCAGGGCAGGCCTGTGGAGGCTGGACCAGCCCAGGCTGACAAGCTCTCCTAGCAGAGGGCTCTGCAGTCCCACAAGCTGGCTTCTAATTCCAGCCTTGCCATTCACTGGCTCTGTGACCTTGGGATGACAACTTGCTGTCTCTGAGAATCATTGTTACTGTTAGCCCGGGAAACTGACAATGGTAATAGTTTGTAAAAACAAATGGGCTTCCCTGGGGGCTCACATGGTAAAGAATCTGCCTGCAATGTGGGAGACCTGGGTTCGAGCCCTGGTTTGGGAAGATCCGTGGAGAAGGGCATGGCAACCCACTCTAGTATTCTTGCCTGGAGAATCCCCATGGACAGAGGAGCCTGGCGGGCTACGGTCCATGGGGTCTGTAAAAACAAACAGCTTACCACACACAGAGGCCTTGAAGCCAATGAATGCCAGCTCTAGGACTTTGGGTAATGACTCCCCTGTCTGAGACTCAGTTTCCATATCTCTGAGATAGGCACAGTAGTTTTGACCCTCCGAGGCTTGTCATGTGGGTCTAGAGAAGCCAGGGACAGCAGCTGTGGACAGCAGAGGCACCTGATGGGAGCCTGAGTTATCCAATGGTGCATTTTCCCACCTGAGAGTTGTAAGGAGCTGAGACAGAAATTTATTTGAGCTGTTTGTAGCTATTGATCCACCAGCCTTGGAAAATGCAAAAAAATAGATCCAACAGAAAAACACCTGTCTTTTGCTGCTAACAGGCAAGCCCTGCCAGTGAAAGGACCACTTGTGTGTGATCGACTTCCCCTGCTGTCAGTTCATGCTCCGGGCGAGTTGTCTTGTCTCCCAGAACAAGATGCTGACTTAACAAAAGCAGATCCTGAATTGCAGACAGGAGCCCCCATTTTCCCTTCTGCAATAGTAGTCTTATTTTGGTATTGTTTTGTTTATTCATTTATTTTTTATTTTGGCTGCTCCAAGTCTTCGTTGAGGCACACAGGATCTTCAGTCTTCATTTTGGCATACAGGATCTTTAGTTGTGACATGTGGGATCTAGTGCCCTGACCAAGGTTCGAACCTGGGGCCCCTGCATTGGGAGAGCAGAAGCTTAGCCGCTGGACCACCAGGGAAGTCCCTGCAGTGGTCCTCTTAATAGTGAGGTCAAGGACATGCCTCCGGCTTCCAGGGGCACTGAGCCTGAGTTCTTTGATTGATTGATTTATTATTTTTGGCTGTGCTAGGTCTTCGTTTTTGCTCACAGGCTTTCTCTAGTTGCGGTGCGCATGAGCCCTCCTTCTTCACAAAGACACAGACGTACGGGACTTGGATGGCCCACAACCTTCAGGCCATACATACATACTGGGTTGTTTCTGCCCTTCTTCCCTTTCTGGGACGGTCCAGTCAGGCTGTAGCCCCTCCCTTATTTCTGACCATGGGATAGATACAGAATCGCACGACGATAACATTAACAAAAATACACAATCCCATCACCTAGCAGTCCTCGGGGCAGGAGGATAGTGCAGAGATCGCTGCAACAGATCAAGAGCCCGGGGCCAGGGCACCACATGCAAAGGTTTTCCTCTCAGCCACCTGCAATCTTTGCACCTGAAAGGAAAGGAAATCGTGTTCTTCTTCACAAAAGAGGAGACTAGAAGGTCTTCTCAGGCCAGCAACCCTGGAGGACTGGTCCCACAAGGCAGGGGCACTGACCCAGCAGCTTCTAGGATGAGATGCTGCCTCTGAATCCTTACTCTCCTGCGTTCAGATCTGAGCTCCACCACTGGGGAACTCTGGGCAAACCCCCTGGTTTTCCTGGTGTGTGTATTTATTTGTTTGTCTGCATAGTCACAGTACTCTTGCCTGAAGACAATGGGGTCCACTCTGGCCAATTTAAGTAGAAAGAGAATTTAATTAGGGATGTTAGGCTCATTGGACGATGGAGAACTCAGCTCTAGATCCAGCTCAGGAGCATCTCCAAGAAGCACGCAGCAGAACTGAACTGATGAGGGAACTGCCGTTGCCGTCACAAACCCAGAGACCAGTCCTGCCTTGGCCACCATCCAGGCCAGCAAAAGGTGTGCTCCACACAGAGCTGCTCCCACACAGCCTATCTTCTGGTTGATATCTCAGGAGGATGAATGTGATTGGAGGAAAGTAGATCACATGCCTATACCCTACAAGGGGAGACGACTTCTGCTTTGGGAAGGAGAAACTTAAGATATAAAGGCTAGTCAATATGTAGAAAAGAATTGTTTTTAACTGTTAGCCAGTAATGAATGATAAACATTCAGTACACCCTTCTTGTCTTCTTCCCCCTACCTTGAACAAAAGCTCTGTGAAGCAGATATTATCTTGAACGTCTTGCTTTTTTTTTTTAATTTAATGTATTTATTTTTAATTGAAGGATAATTGCTTTGCAGTATTGCATTGATTTCTAGCAAACATCAACATGAATCAGCCATACGTTTACCCACGTCCCCTCTCACTCGAACATCCCTCCCACTTGCCCCCCATCCCACCCCTCTAGATGGTTACCGAGCCCCAGTTTGAGTTCCCTGAATGTCTTGTTCACCTCTGTATCTCTAACACCTAACATGGAGCCTATGAGGAATACACAGATTAAAGAAAGTGTGGGCAATGAAAGAACACCTGTGCTTTGAGGCTACTGGCCAAATTACAGCCTCTGGTTGGGGGAGGGGTACAGCTTCATGCTTTTGGGAAAGCTACTCCTTTTCTTTTTTAAAAATAATTTCATTTATTTATTTTTGCGTGTGCCATGTCTTCGTTGCTGCACAGGTTTTTCTCTAGTTACAGTGCAAATGTTTCTCGTTGCTGTGGCTTCTCTTGTTTTGAAGCATGGGCTCTAGGGTGCTCAGGCTTCAGTAGTTGCGGCCTCCAGACAGATTCTTCACCGCTGAGCCACCAGGGAAGCCCCAAAGCTGCTCCTTCTTTGTGGAATACCCATTCCTCCCGTCCATGGGATTTCCCAGGCAAGAGTACTGGAGTGGGTTGCCATTGCCTTCTCCGTAGCAGCTTAGCAGCATTCCTCCCCAGCCCCTTACCTGATGGTGAAGGTGTCTTCATCTCTCATTTCTCAGTTTTGTCTCACCTCCTTCCGGAGGCCTTGATTTACAGCCCCATCCCTTACCACTGCCATCATCACCACCATCACCACCCTGGGGATGCCCTGGGGTAGTGGTCAAAAAGGCAAGCTTTACAGCCTGGCTGGCTGATTTCAAATACTGGCTTCAGCTCTTACTAGCTGCTGGAACTCGGATAAGTCTTGTAATCAATCTGAGGATCATTTTCCTCATCTATAAAAAGGGGTAATAATAGTTTTTAAGTCTCAGAGTTGTTGTGCTGCTTCAATGAGAGAGTGAAAGCAAATTCTCAGAACAGGGCCTGTTGCAGAGAAACAACTCAGACCATTGCTGATGCTGGAGCTGGTGCAACCCTTTCTGTTCATGATGAGGCAGCATCATGATTGTGTTCATGCCTGTAACATCAACTTAACTGAGACCTTCTGGAAAGCAAGAACTGGGATAACTTTTCCTCCCTTGCCCCATACCTTTCCATGTGGTCCATGTGGTGTTTGTTGGGTAACTGATGAACTCAACCAAAGAAATGACAAACGCAAAGGAGGCTTTCCTGGTGATCCAGTGGTTAAGAATCCACCTTGCAGTGCAGGGGATGCCAGTTTGATCCCTGGTCCCAGAAGAGCCCACATGCCACAGGGCAGCCAAGTCCGCGCGCCACAACTACTGAGCCCCTGTGCCACCGTTTCTGCAGCCAGTGCACCCAGAGCCTGTGCTCTACAAGAGAAGCCGCCGAATGAGAACCCAGGCGCCACAATCAGAGACTAGCCTCCCATTCTCCACAACTAGAGAAAGCCTGTGAGCGGCAGTAAGACCCAGTGCAGCCAAAAATAACATAAATAAAGATCTTTTAAAAAACACAAAAACTGATAGATGAAACACTAAGTTTTTCTATTAGAAAACAACTGAAATGAAACTGAACCCAGGGAGAGGGGAAAATGGCAAATGGTTAGTGCCTTCATTATGTAAAGATTTTGTACACGGCGATAAAAAATATCAGAGTGGCTAAGAGAGATCTGGACAAATGTCATGAGCAGGCAATTCAGGTGAGGAAATAGAGGAGTAAGTAAACATGGAAGAATATTCAACCTTCTGCAGGAGAAATAAAAATGAGATGCCAATGAAAGCAACAATAATACAGAATACAGAATTCTATGTGGAATTATTTAAACACTGAAAAATGTCCAAATAGTGGGAAAATGGTTACATAAATAATGACACATTGATTCAATGGCACATCCACCATAAAACAATCATGAAAACGTTGAAACAAGTGCTTAAGATACAGTAAGTTTACAAGCAGAGTGCAAAATTAAATTTCAAGCCTGATCACAAGTGCAAAATGTTCATATGGACTTGATGAAAGCTTGGCAGAAGCTTTCTGAAAATTTAAAGAAAATGAAAACCGTTGCCTTCATAGAAAAAAAAAAAAAAGAAACTTTACTGAGTATCCACCAGGCCCCAGACACTATGCCTAAGGAATCCCACAAACCTGATCTCACTTACTTCCCCATCTGTCCTCAAATAATCCCCATAAGGAAGGTGTTGTTCCCCTTTACAGTTTAGGCAGCTAAGGCAGAGAGAGGGCCAATAGCCTGCCCAAGGTGGCACAGCCAGGAATCTGCAGGCTGCCAAGCCTGGTGTGCTGGACTCCAAGCCCAGGCCTCTTTCCAGCACATCAGATGTGTAAGATGGATGGGGTCCAGTGGCTTCTCTTTCTTTTTAAACATTGCCTTTAGTGCTGTTTAAATGTCATGTGTGCAATCAAAACACAATTAAAAGAACAACCGAAGCTGTCTTAGGCAGCTTAGCCCTGGTCCCTCCGAGAGTTCTGTGGACTAGCGCCCCACCCTGCCACTGGCTGATGCCCATGGTTTTGCCCAAACAATATCAGGAAAAAAACCTTGCTGAATCTTCTGTCCCTCTTCATTGGATTAAAAACCCCTGGGAGGCACCTGGCCTTTCCTCACTAAGACCTTCCTTCCCATCCAAGGTATCCCAGGAACTCTGGCTACCCCTGCAATGGGGATCCCATTATTAATGTCAGAATTTCAAAAGGCCAAATGGGAATTGTGCTTTCACCCTGAACAAAGCCTCATGGGCTACTGAAATGTCCCGTGTCACTGCTTGAACGGTATTAGGGCAACATGGGGGAAGATAACGGAGTGTCCTGACTCTGAGCACCAGGAGGAAAGGTGCTGAGCACTGGAGACTTGACAGGGTTGTGGAACACCAGCTGGGGAAGTCAGGGAGAGCTCCTTGGGGAGGTGACTTTTTCAGTTGAGAATTGGAAGATACGTAGGAGTCATCCAGGTAAAGAGCAGAGGAAAGGCAAAGAAGGATGATTCAATGTCTTGAAGAAGGAAAGATGCTGGGCTTTCAAGGAAATGAAACCAAAGAGTTCACTGTGGACAGAGTGGAAAACATTGAAAATGAAGCCAGAGAGGTTAACAAAGGCTGATCCCGTGAATCCTGTAGGCTCAGCAGCCAATCACTGTAGAGGAGAGAAGTGAGGTTATCCATGATGCAGTTGGAATGTTCCTATTTGAAAAAGTTGGTCCTTCCCCACTTCTCCTGCCATAAAACAACAAGAAGGGGAAAAATGAGGCAAAGGCCATTGTTGAGGAAACCAGGAGAAATCTGAAATGGAAGCAGGTAAAAGCAAGGAAGCTCAGAATGGAGCTTCAGGGGGAAGTAGAGAATTCAGTTTTCAGAGTGAGATGGTAACAAAAGGAAATAAGCTGTCAGGGTTCAGGGAAACTATTGGATTGCCCCAAAAGTTCATCCGAGTTTTTTCCTAATATCTTGTGAATGAACTTTTTGGCCAACCCCATACAGTGTCACAGAAATGAAAGTCAAGGTGAAAGTAGCACAAAAGAGAACAGGCTTTGCTGAAACACGATAAGGGACAGAGGGAAAAGAAATTAGAAAAGTGAGAAAACGGAAATGAAAAGGTTTTTTTTTAAGTTTAACTGATGAAATAAAATGACAAAGAAAAGCCATGTGTGCATAACAGAAGAAGTAAACCAAAATAATGGCATCAAACAATATTATTACAAGATACAGTTCAAGAACATATTTTAGGGGGAAAAGAGACATTGAAAAATTAATGAGACCCATGAAAACTGACTCAAAATGATCCATACCAAATATATTCGAAGAAAGTGGTGGGATTTCCAAAGTTCAGAAAGAACCCTTTGGGCAACTCCATGAAAGGGAACAAATCACTTACAAGGTGGGGAAATAAGGCTGGCCTCTGACTCGGTGGCAGAACCCAGTGTTGGAATTCAATAGAGCACCACCTACAACGTCAGCAAGGAGAGAAAGTGTGACTCAGGAATTTTATTTTCAGCTCAAGTGTTGAGCCAGTATAAAGGCAGAAGACAACATTTTTGAACACATGTGGGAGTCTGGAGGCTGAAGCAAAGCCATCTAGATTTGTTGGAAGAATGGGACTTTTTTTTTCCTTTTGGTGATCCAGAATCTTGGGGTTCATTTATGTGTTTGTACAGGCTTCCCGGGTGGCGCTAGTGGTAAAGAACCTGCCTGCCAATGTAGGAGACATAAGAAACGCTGGTTCAATCCCTGGGTTGGGAAGATCCTCTGGAGGCAGCCCACTCCAGTACTCTTGCTTGGAGAATCTTCCATGGACAGAGGAGCCTGGCAGGCTACAGTCCATAGGGTCAGGTCACAAAGAGTTGGACGCAACTGAGGTGACTCAGCACACATGTGTTTGTGCAACAGATACTTAAAGATTCTTGTATGTGTTGGGGCCTGTGCCTCAGAGTCTTATGCATGTAAGACTTATGCATAAAAGAGTCTGATGTTAAGTGCTAGAGAGGGTGGGAGGAGAGCCTCCTTGGAGAAGTGAGCTGGCCTTGGAAAGATGAGTGGGAGTACATGAAAGGGAAGGTGTCCCAGACAGAGGGAAGATCATTATGCAAAGGCAGGCAGGCATAAAGGCACAGAAAAAACATTCTAAATTATAATTCAAGATGCCATCAAGGGTGTGTTCTAGGATGTTCAGGCATTTGGAATGAGTGTGTGAACTCTGAAGATTTAAGATTGGGAAAGGGTAAGAGGCCTTTAACACTGGGCTTTTTTAAAAAAAAAAACAAAACTTTACTGCCGTAGGCAATGTGGAGTCCTGGGGTGGTTGAAACATGAAAACCATTGTTTAGTTGCAAGAAGAAAGATCAGAAGTTCTGTGAGGACTCAGATTTCACCATTCCCACAGTTTCTTAAGCTAGTGTTCATACTGGATGGAGCACATTCTATCTCTTCTAAAGTCAGGAACAAGGCAACATTGCCCACTATTACTGCTTTTGTTCTGTGTTTCATTGGAAGTTCTGCCCAGCACAGAAAGAAGAAAAATAAAAACTTAAGGATTACTGTAAACATCTGAATACTGTTCAAGCACAAGGAATGTGCTTGTATATTTCCTTATTTTGCATCTTTATCTTTTTCCTGGAGTTTTAAAATATCTCTCCTTTGTTCTTGCCCTTATTATTAAGAATTTTCCCAACAACTAGGTAAGATTGGTCTTCTTATCCCCATTTTTGAGATGGAGAAGGAGGGGTTGACAAAGTCCACAGTTGATATGCAGTGGAGCTAGGGTTCTTCTCTATCTTAGTGGGATGACTATCAACTCCCAGGCTGGCTGTACTCAGAGATAAAAGACGCGCTGGGGAGACAGTGATGTAGTCAGGGTATGACTCAGTTATTTGAACTTCACAGAGTTCACAAAGAGGAGGATGGTTGCAGGACATTCCAAAAGGCACCTGATTAGTGAAGATTCTAGGAAAAGACAGATGGAAAGCTTCCCTGGTGGCTCAGTGGTAAAGAATGCTCCTGCCAACGCAGGGGACACAGGTTCAATCCCTGATCCGGGAAGATCCCACATATAAGCCCGTGTGCCACAACTACTGAGCCAGCGCTCTGCAACTACGGAAGCCCACACACCTAGAGCCCTTACTTCACAACAAGAGAGACCACTGCAACGAGAAGCCTGCTCACCGCAACTAGAGAAAGCCTGCGCACAGCAAGGAAGACCCAGCACAGCCATAAATAAATTAAATTTTTTTAAAAAGAAAAGACAGATGGAGGGCCAGCCACCTTGGCCAACATTCAATTTCCCAAAGGGGCCAAGCACACCTCTCCCCAGCCTCAAAACTTTTGCGCACACTGTCCTTGTGTCTAGAATGCTTTCCCCTGCTCTTCATGTGTCTGGCTCCTCCTCAGCCTTCAGGGCACCACTTTGTTCCCCTCCGCAGAGAGCTTCCCCACTTACTTTTCATCTCTATTATTTCCCTGGGTTGCTCAAGGTTTTGTTACCAAGTCAGGCTCCTTCCTCCCTGGGGAGGCTGCCTCTTGAAGGCTCCCTAGGCCTCAGGCAAAGAAGCCCTGGGTGGTCTCTCTCACCAGGTCATCAGATTGGCCCATTCCTGTAGGGGTCCCAGGCTGGGTGCTGGAAGATGCCATCCTGAGCCCCTGCAACAGGAAATAAAGCACTTCGCCAATTCCATGTTATTGGGCACCTGCAAGTAGAGAACTTCTTTTGAACACAAACAAGAACCCCTCAGGGGCTTCCTCATCTCCTTCTCTAAACCCCACATCTAATCATCAACTTATTCAATCAATTTCTTGAGAGCCTCCTATGTTCCAGACCTGTGACACACAGGGAGGGTCACTCACTGCACAAGAGCACCCAGGACAAGGACAAGTCGGGACCAAGATGCAACACACACCCAGCCACGAAGATAGGGGCTCACAGAGCTGTGAGCTCACAGGCATCAAAAGGATGCCTTTTTCAAATTCCCTGGAGAGGACTGGACGGGCTAGCAGCAACCCTGCACATTTATGAATGTGCAGTTCGAGATGGAGCCTACCCATGTGGAATTACAGTCCAGTGGGAGACAGACAAATAATTAAACAGCTGAATATATAATTAGTAAAGTCAAAGTGCTAGTCGCTCAGTCGTGTCCGACTTTCTGTGACCCCATGGACTGTAGCCTGCCAGGCTTCTCTGTCCATGGGATTCTCCAGTTAAGAATACTGGAGTGGATAGCCATTCCTTTCTCCAGGGGATCTTCCCGACCCGGGGATCAAACCTGGGTGTCCTGCATTGCAAGTGGACTTTTTACCATCTGAGCCATCAGGGAAGCATTCACACTTATTTTGCTCGTGAGGACACTAGGCTTCTGAGAAGCTAAGCGACTGGCCCAAGGCCACTTAGTTAGAGAGTGACAGTCAGGGTTCAAACTTGGGTCTCCTGGTTTCAAAGTCACAGTCTGCTCTGCAAAGTGAAAGAGGCATTTTAGCTACATCCGCATTAATGATGAGCATCAGTTCCGACCTCCAGCATCTGTGTTTCTCCCTCTTCCTGGCCTTTTGATGACAAACTCGGGCCTCTAGGATCCTGAAGGTCAACCATCCTCTTGCCCTTGCCGTCTCTTCAGCTCAGCTCGCTAGAATTCGCCTGTTGCCTATTGCAGAGGCTTTTGGTGAAATGAATCATGTAATTTTTACTTCCTGCCTCATGTGTCTTTTGGACCCCGTCATTCATCTGAGGGGCTAGGCTGGGGATAGACCTGAATGACAGCTCTGTGCTACACTCATGATTCCATTCACAATGGGAGCTAAAGCCACTATATATCTAGGACTAAGCTGATGTGAATAAAATTATAAAACTTTACTGAAGGACATAAAAGGAGATCTGAATAAGTGGAGAGACACATCATGTCCCTGGATGGAAAGACTCGGTATTATAAAGATGTCACTTCTCCCCTAAGTCACCTATAAATTTCATGTAATTTCAATCAAAATATGGAAGTTTTTTTTTAATGGAATTTGACAAGCTGATTCTCAGGTTAAACTGGAAGAAAAGATATATAGAAAATACACACAAATAAAAAACAATTTTAGAATTTTTACTGTGGTAAAATACACATAACATAAAACTTATCATTTTAATCATTTTAAAGTGTATAGTTTAGTGGCATTAAGTACAGTCACATTGCTATACAGCCATCACCACCATCCATCTCGGGAATTATTTTATCATCCCAAATTGAGACTCTGTGCCTATTAAACAATAACTCCCCATTTCTTCCCTTCTCCCACAAGAAAAAAATTTAATGAATAAAACTAAGGGACAACTGCCAATCCAGAAATAAAAATACTTATAAAACAAGAGAAATTCTATCTATCACAAATGTAACATTTCAAATATATGGGGGAAATTCAGACTATTTAATCAATGGCAGGAGGACAAATGACTGTCCAATTTGAAAAACAAAATTTGAACTCCACCTCACACCAGACACATGTACAAAGTACCTTTGATTTAAAGAACTAAATGTAAAACACAAACCTCATAAACCACTGGAAGAAAAGTGGAAAAGGTGGATAGATTTGACTACACAGAAACATTTCACTTCTGAATGACAGAGGACTATGGGAGCAAAGTTAAAAGACATGTAACAGCCTGGAAAACAAACCTGTCATTGACATGCAGGAAGGCAACACAAGCACATCTCGAAATAACTATTCTTTTATTTTCCCCACTTCCTCACGTCAATCAGAGGTCCCACTTTACCTCCAGGAGAATGAGTGCTTTCATAGCAGGAATATAAAGAGAAGGAAACAGCCAACGTTCAGATGTCATTGTTTTTTAACTTCCCAGATAGTCTGCTGAAGCTCACATCAGAAACCACACGTTTGAAAGGCAGAGCCTTTGATTTGCAAGAGACTGCTTTTGCCGAGAGAAGAAAATGTTCTTGAAAATCGAAAGGGAAGGTCCTGAAGGAAGCTGGAGGCAGAGTTTAATGCGTTAACTATAGATGGAAAAGAGAACAGAGACAACCCAGATCACGTGCCACCTGGGGAAGTAAATGGGGTCACTGAGCTGGGAGAGGGGTAAGGAGCGGGAGGAGGCATGACCTTGGAAGAGGTCAATGGGTAGGGGCCTGGGATGAGGGAACTTGACGTGTGGGACCACAAGGAGTGGAAGGGAGTCAGTGCCTAGAGACTGTTAAGCCCTCTCCATCACCACTACCAGGGGGCTTTCTGGGCACTGGACCATCACCAGCAGATCTTCTGCTTTAAGTGGGCACCAGAGGCCACCTTGGCTAAAGAGCCACATTAGCCATTGGCTCTTCACTGACCAACCTGGGCCTTCATTGGCCGCTCTGTGGAGTGCTCAGTGGGAGTGATGGCTACCCTTGTCCTGAGTAGCACCCTTGTCCTGCTCAACTTTGCTGAGCAGCCCCATCTACACTTACCCTTATTAATGCATTCCTTCTTCAAACAGTTCAGGACATTCACCAGGCTCCCAAACCAGAGGATGGGATCTTCAGCTCCCATGGCAAAGGTCAGTCAGTTCAGTTCAGTTCAGTCGCTCAGTCATGTCTGACTCTTTGTGATCCCTTGGACTGCAGCCTGCCAGGCCTCCCTGTCCATCACCAACTCCTGAAGATTACTCAAACTCATGTCCATCAAGTCGGTGATGCCATCCAACCATCCCATCTGCTGTCATTCCCTTCTCCTCCCGCCTTCAATCTTTCCCAGCATCAGGGTCTTTTCAGATGAGTCAGTTCTTCACATCAGGTGGCCAAAGTATTGGATTTCAGCTTCAACATCAGTCCTTTCAATGAACATTCAGGATTGATTTCCTTTAGGATGGACTAGTTGGATCCCCTTGCAGTTCATGGGACTCTCAAGAGTCTTCTCCAACACCACAGTTCAAAAGCATCAATTCTTCAGCACTCAGCCTTATTTATGGTCCAACTCTCACATCCATACATAACTACTGGAAAAACCATAACTTTGACTAGACGGACTTTTGTTGGCAAAATAATGTCTCTCTTTTTTTAATATGCTATCTAGGTTGGTCATAGCTTTTCTTCCAAGGAGCAAGCATCTTTTGATTTCATGGCTGCAGTCACCATCTGCAGTGAGTTTGGAGCTCAAAGATAAAGTCTGTCATTGTTTCCACTGTTTCCCCATCTATTTCCCATGAAGTGATGGGACCAGATGCCATGATCTTAGCTTTCTGAATGTTGAGTTTTAAGCCAACTTTTTCATGCTCCTCTTTCACTTTCACCAAGAGGCTCTTTAGTTCTTCTTCGCTTTCTGCCATAAGGGTGGTGTCATCTGCATATCTGAGGTTATTGATATTTCTCCTGGCAATCTTGGTTCCAGCTTGTGCTTCATCCAGCCCGGCATTTTGCATGATGTACTTTGCATATAAGTTAAATAAGCAGGGTGACAATATACAGCTTTGATGTACTCCTTTCCCTATTTGGAATCAGTCTGTTGGTCTGTGTACAGTTCTAACTGTTGCTTCCTGACCTGCATACAGATTTCTCAAGAGGCAGGTCAAGTGGTCTGGTGTTCCCATCTCTTGAAGAATTTTCCAGACTTTGTTGTGATCCACACAGTCAAAGGCTTGGCATAGTCAATAAAGCAGAAGTAGATGTTTTTCTGGAATTCTCTTGCCTTTTAAATGATCCAATGGATGTTGGCAATTTGATCTCTGGTTCCTCTGACTTTTCTAAATCCAGCTTGAACATCTGGAAGTTCACAGTTCACATACTGTTGAAGCCTGGCTTGGAGAATTTTGAGCATTACTTTGCTAGTGTGTGAGATGAGTGCAATTGTGTGGTAGTTCGAGCATTCTTTGGCATTGCCTTTCTTTGGGATTGGAATGAAAACTGATCTTTTTCAGTCCTGTGGCCACTGCTGCGTTTTCCAAATGTGCTGGCATATTGAATGCAGTACTTTCACAGCATCATCTTTAGGATTTGAAATAGCTCAACTGGAATTCCATCACCTCCACTAGCTTTGTTCATAGTGATGCTTTCTAAGGCCCACTTGACTTCACATTCCAGGATGTCTGGCTCTAGGTGAGTGATCACACCATCGTGATTATTTGGGTCATTAAGATCTTTTTTATACAGTTCTGTGTATTCTTGCCACCTCTTCTTAATATCTTCTGCTTCTGTTAGGCCCATACCATTTCTGTCCTTTATCGAGCCCATCTTTGCATGAAACGTTCCCTTGGTATCTCTAACTTTATAAAGAGCTCTCTAGTCTTTCCCATTCTGTTGTTTTCCTCTATTTCTTTGCATTGATCACTGAGGTAGCCTTTCTCATTTCTCCTTGCTATTCATATAGAAGAGGTGGTAGTAGGGAAATGAAGACTCCCTGCAACCTATATGTGACTAGAACCGAATAATGGTAAAACCTACCCTGGGTAAACAGAGCCACAATATACAAAGATAAACCAATAAAAAATAGACTAGTAACCCAATAGAAAAACAGGCAAAGGGTATGAAAAATAAGATTCACAGAGAAATACAAACATCCAATAAGTATTGATACATGAAAAGATGTTCAGTGTCAGTTCTAATTAGGGAAATGCAAATTAAAACAGCACTAACATACATTTTCCTTAGCAAAGTGGCAAAAATTAAAAAGTCAGATAAGGGGACAGAGCACAGTCATGTGCCCTTGATGGAGGTATTCACTGGTGAAGTTTAGTAAAGGGTAATCTGGCAATTCCACAGAAATTTTAAATGCGTATACCTTTAAATCCAGGAATTCCACTTCAATCAAAATGTTCCTCTAGAGGATGGTTGAGAAAATCATCGATAAAATGTGTGCAGTAGAGTTGTTCCGCAACATCGTTGTTAGAGTGAAAAATTGGGTAGCAAATTGGGAGGGCAGCTGTCACTGTTTAGATGGGTCGGTCACAGCAGGTTTGGCCAAAAAAGTGACCCTTGAGTAAACCCTTAAAGGAGGTGAGAACTGATCCATGCAGACTTTGTAGAAAAAAAAACATTTCAGGCAGTGGGGTTAACCAGTGTGAAGATCTGAGGCCGGAGCACACCTAGCATGTTCAGAAAAGCGAGACTGTCATTGTGCCTGGAGAAGAGGGACAGTGTCCAGGAGGTGGGAGCCATCAGGGTTCCCCTCACAGGCCATCTGAAAGGCATTTTGGGTTTTGCTCTGACACTGGAGACCACTGGAGGGATTTATTATTAAGATAAAATAGCAACATATTAAATTAAAAGTATAGGATGATATGGGGCTTCCATGGTGGTTCAGTGGTTAAAGAATCCACCTGCCAATGCAGGAGATGCGTGTTGATTCCTGGACCAGGAAGATCCCCTTGAGAAGGAAATGGCAAACCACTCCAATATTCTTGCCTGGAAAATCGCATGGGCAGAGGAGCCTGGCAGGCCATCATTTGTGGGGTAGCAAGGGAGTCAGACACATCTAAGAGACTAAACGACAACAGCAAAATAGGGTAATATGCTTAAAAACTCATTTTTTAAAGACTGAAAGGAAATCACCAAAATTGACCACAGCTGTTGAGTCAGAATGAAGGGATTGTTAATTTTTTCCTCTAACTTTTAATATCTTTATGGTACGTTTACAATTTAAAATTTTTGTTTGAAAAGCAGAAAACTATCCTGAAGGAGGAGGAAGGACACAGAGCCATGGAGAGTTCCAGGTGGAGGCCCAAGGCCTGACAGAGGCAGAAATGTGGCCTGGGGTCGGGACCCAGGTGTCGGGGTGGGAAAGCAAGGAAGAGAGAGCGACAGATGGAGAGCTGGGGAAGAGTGAGGCTGAGAGCACCTGAGAGATGAGAGGTGGCGACCAGAACAGGGGCAGGCTCTTAACAGGATCCAGGCCAGGTACCAGAGACAAAGCAGCTGCCTGGACCTACAGAGGGGCCCAGCCCCACTATAACCCCACCAAGCCCTCAATACCCCGTCAACCCCACAGTTCCAGGAGCCCGACCCAGGCAGCTGAGCAGCAGCCCATCCCCCAGCCTCTTTCCACCATCTCAGGAGGTGCCCCAGGGCTGCTGGGCTGATCTTAAACAGGGAAGTGACATGTATGAACTTGAACGTTCACAGAGCCCACGTCTGTGAGGAGGAAATGAGCTGCACCCAGCACAGAAACTCTGGGCACCACCTGGTATTACAAGTGACTTCACACTCCCCCCTCCACACGCACACACACATCACACATCACAGCCTGCTTTCACAGGGGAAATTCTGGTACCTGGTGAGGACCGGAGGTATCTGCAGGAGGTACCCAGTAGCAGGGGTAGCAAAAGGCATTTGTTTTTGAGAACACAGGAGAATTTGCCAAGATGCTTCCAGACAATGATGGTGTCCCTCCCCACAACCCTTTGGCCCACTGACTCCTGGCAGCTGGGGAGCCAGTTTTGTGCACCTCGGCCTGCCACCCCTGCTTCAAGCTCTGTGGCTTCCCTGGGCTTTCTCCTTTGCTGGGGACAGCCACTCAGCCTTCCAGCAGGCACAGTTTGGAAATGCAGAAAGCTGATGCCCTGAGAGTAACCTTCTGCCGCGGAGTGCAGGATAAATGCCTCAGCTCTCTGGTCTTAAGAGGCACAACTCCAAGGCCTGCTCCTCGTGGGTCCTCAGAGGGGCCCCAGTGGGATTGGGCCTGTTGCTCACCAGGGTAACTAGCTCAGAGAACAGCATGTTGAAGAAGTCATTTGTCCTGCAGAGTATCCTCCATTCTGGATTTGTCTGCTTTCATCTATGTGTATCATTCATCTCATTCCTCCTAGTGGAGTTCCTGTTACTAGAAGTCAACTCTTCCAGCAAGACACAAAGCAGCTGGGGCTGATGCCTGGCTAGATCCTCTTGGTCAATCCTAGACTCCACTTGCAGACGTGCTGTACCAATGCCCTGCTGAGTCTTGCACACTGAGGGCATTCTCTGGGGTATTAATACAACAGAAGAGACCTTTAAAAAATTTTTTTATGTATGTATGTATTATTTATTTATGACTGCACTGGGTCTTCATCGCTGCACACAGGCTTTCTTTAGCTGCGGCAAGCGAGAGCTACTCTTGTTGCAGTGCTCGGGCTTCTCATTGGAGAGGGGCAGTTCTCTTGGAGCACAGCACAAGCTCTAGGATGCTCAGGCTTCAGTAGTTTGGTCCACGGGCTTAGTTGCCCCACGATATGTGGAAACTTCCCAGACCAGGGACTGAACGTGTGTCCCCAGCATTAGCAGGCAGATTCTTAACCAGAGAGGTTCCCAGGAGTAATCTTTGACCAAGCAGGATGGGAGCGGGTGGCTCAACACTCCAGCTTGCTTGCCTCTCAGAGGAGGTTTCTAACACTGCTGCATAGCATTTCAGAGGGTCCCCAGAGAAACTGGGGCCCAGTTGTCTAAGTGATATGCCACTCATTAATTCACTTTGTATTGGATTTCTACCTTCCTGGCCTCACCTCCCCAAACTCCCATAAAGATCTTCCTGTGATCATCTCCCAAATAAGCTACTTGTGCCCAGATCCTTTTCCTATGGTCTGCTTTTCTGAGGGAATCCAAGCAAAGGCAGACACTTGATAGGCAGTGCTATGCGTACCACGTGACATTGCAGCAGGAAACACACACAGTGATACTAAGATTAACCAGTGGGCTCAGGGGGTGACAATCTGATCCCTCCATCATAAAACTCCCTGTCAACTTTTAGTATAATAATTTCATCCGTTGGTGATTATTGCCTGAACCCATTATTTTATTAAGGGCTGTAAAAAAGATGATTTTCTAATCCTATCAATCCTTCCACATTTATTAGCTGGAATTTTTTATAGGGAACTTTCTCTCATAAACTAGGGCTTTTAAGTTGAGATGAAATAGTAGAAAAATGACAGGATAAAGGCCTAATTCTTTCCTTTTCATGGCTAATCCTCAGGATGAGGAATTATGCCCTGGTTACCTCCAATGGTATTTAATGATACTTGGTTGATTTGAAGCCTTCTTTCTCTGAGCATCAATAGGGACATATAAATGTTTATGTAGTCAATGTGTTTCAATCATTATCTTGCTTTTCTTTTTGGCTCCTATACATCCTTTGGACATGATCCCCTTATTCCTTGACAATGTCCTTGCTTTCTGGCCCAACAAGATTTCCCACACTCATCTTGTCTATTTCCTGCCACAGATCTGGGATTAGCCAGTCTCCAAGGAGCTGAGATTTTTGGTAGTTGGAGAACACAATCTGGGCTCTAGATATGCTCATTGATAAAGGGTTATCATTGCTGCCAACATTTTCAGTGGACAGAACTGGAAAATATATACTTTAGAACAGAAAAATAAAAGGATTGCAAGTTTCTGCTATTATTTCCAATTCAAATGTAACATTTTAAGGTTTTTACTTAACTTCTTTGGTCTTATCCTCATATCTCTTTTCTCGAATTCACTGAAGATCTTAGATTCCAGTCCATCATCATTGCTATGCTATACTATGCTATGCTAAGTCACTTCAGTCGTGTCCGACTCTGTGCAACCCCATAGACAGCAGCCCACCAGGCTCCGCCATCCCTGGGATTCTCCAGGCAAGAACACTGGAGTGGGTTGCCATTTCCTTCTCCAATGCATGAAAGAGAAAAGTGAAAGTGAAGTCGCTCAGTCGTGTCTGACTCTGAGCGACCCCATGGACTGCAGCCTACCAGGCTCCTCCGTCCATGGGATTTTCCAGGCAAGAGTACTGCAGTGGGGTGCCATTTGCATTATCCTGTGATTTATATAAACTAGGTTCAAAAATAATGCCAGTATTTTTACTAACAGAAAGACTTCCAAATGAAATGTTAAGATTTCTTTGCAGTTCTTTTTGACCTTCAAAAATGTTTCTTTATGGACTTCCCTGGTGGTCTAGTGGCTAAGACTCTGAGCCCCAGAGAAGAGGGCCTGGGTTCAGTTCCCTGGTCAGGGAACCAGATCCAGAATGCTGCAACAGAGACCCAGAACAGCTAAGTAAATAATTAAAATAACAACTAAAAAAGATTAATTTTTTTTAAAGATATAGTAGCTATGTTGTGTCGTAAAGCCCATCGGAACATTGGAACAATCATTTTTACTGACTTGGTTATATCACTAACTTGATATACATTCAGGGTCCTTTGTTTCATGTTGCTTTCAAATTCTAGAGATGCTTTTTTTCTCCTTTCCTTTTGATTTAATGTTATTTTTGAATGTGTAAAATATTTATCTGATTCTGAAGTCAAAACCACACAACAGTCTATGTGTAAGAAAATATCCCTTCCATCACTGTCCCTCTGCTCTATTCTTTCCCACAAAAGTCATCATTTTCAGGGGTTTTTATATGTTTGTTTATTCTTTTACTATTTTTTTTGCAAATATAAACAATTTGTATACATATTTATAACTCTTTCTGCCCCATTGTTACACAGAAAATAGCATCCTAGATATTCAGTTCTACGAAGTTGTGCTTTTTCACTTAGCAATACATCTGGAGATCATGCCATTGCAGTGACCTTCCACATTTCTTTTTACAGCCAGAGAATATTCCACTGTGTGAATGGACCACAGCTGATTCAGCCTGTCTCCTAATGATGGGCATTTGGATTGCTTCCAACCTTTTGTATCTCAAATAATGCCACAATGAATAACCTTGTGCAATAAATCATTTTAGCATTTTTTTTCCAGTGTGTCTTTAGGTTAAAATACTGGAAGTGGGATTGCTGGATTAAAGGGTGAATGCATAAGCAATCAGGTATTTTTAAAAAGTATTTTCAAGTTCCCCTCCCAAAGAGCTGTACTGTTTGACATTCTCCCTAATAACGAGTTTTCAGTCATTCATTCAATAAATACATATTGAAGCCCTGAACAAGATAAACATGGTCCCTGCACTGAGGAGCTCAGTCTGGTAAGGAAGAGAAAGTAACAGATGGTGGCACAAATAATCATTCATGATGTATTAAGAAGTATCAGTTCTGGAAGAGTTTACAACAAGAAGTCCTAACCTGATTTGCAGGGTCAGGAAGACTTCCCTGAGGAATAGTGTCTGAGCTGAATCTGATGCACAAGTAAGAATTAGCCAGGAAAAGTTGATGGAAGACAATACCTGGTAAAGAGGAAATAAAAACAAATTATAATAATCAAATTAAGGGAAAGAGAAACCCATTATAGCAAAACCTATGGGGTACAGTGATCTTTATTCAGAAGAAAATTTATAACTTCAAATTATTTTACTGTTAAAAAAACTGCTGAATGCAAATAAGCTGAAGATGCAACCTAAGGCCTAGAGAAATTACAAAATGAAGAAAAGTTGAAGAAAATGAATAAAAATAAAATAAAAAATGAATGAAGTAGCAAAGAAAGAAATAAAAAGGAGTTGAAAGGATAAACTAAAGTTGGGTTTTCAAAAACATTTTTTTAAAGTACAAAATCACTAGCAAGCCTAATTAAGTATAACACACACATGTATACATATATGAATATAGAAGCTGCTAAGGGAATTCAAAAACAACATAAAAACATCATGGCAACTAATGTGCAAATTCACAGGAAGATGACAATCTATCAAAACAAATTACCAGAATTGTCTCTAGTAGAAGTAGAAAAGCTGAACTGACCAATAATCAAAGATTTTAAAGACTGCCATTAAAACATGCCATAGGTCTCTCTCTCTCTCTCTCCCTCCCTCACATACTCTCTCCCTCTCCCTCTCTCTACCTTTATTCTTATGTTGGTTCCATGCCATCAGGTCACATACTCTCTTTGTGACCAGAGAGAAATCCACTGACATCCTCAGGGGCAACCTCACTGACAGCCTGCACCTCATTCCCTTGTGAAACATAAGGAAGAATAACATCCATCTTGCTAATTATAATAATAATAGTAGTAGTAATAGCAACAATAATAAAAGCTCCCAGCTGATTGGCCAGCTTCAATCACGAGTCCATCAGTCACAGGACTGGCCTGGGCCAGGCCATGCTTCACCTCTCCATGGCTTAATGCCTGGGGCACCACGTTTGGTAACTCTACCCAGATCACGTGGAGTTGGGAGGAGTTATGCAAGGAAATAAAAGCCAGTGGAGGACTACAGTCCACTGTAGTGAAAACAGGAAGGAACAAGTGGCATGTGCAATAAATTGGAAAATGGCATGATGAATGGTGACCTTGTATCAGACAAAGCCATATAATATAGCTAAAATTTAACTGGCTATCATCTCAAATATCATCCATTTAACATTTGACAAACATCTGTGGAACACTTACCTTGCTCCAGGCACTGTTTTATTAGATATTGGGGAATGAGTAAGGAACAAAAGACACAGAGTATCCAAAAATGTGTCTTCATGAAGCTTATGTTTGGTCTGTAGAGTTACGTGACCACAAGAACATGACAGAATGAACAATCCCATCCAATTCAAAGGTCTTTCCTGTAAAAAGGAAAATCATGTTTACATATGTTAAGAGGAAAAAAGAAAGCAAAATTCAGCCTCAACCTGAATGGTCATGCACTTTTTTTTTTTTGGCTGCACCAGTGAAAGTGAGGAGGTTTCACTGAACCACCAAGGAATTCCTGGGAGTACATTCTTTCGGGAGTAAAAAGAATTAGATAATATAAGGAACTTGAATCCCAGAAATAGCCTACATAGACATTCCCATGTTTTAAGTCTCAAAGAGGCAATTCAGTGTTGTTTTTAGGATCAAGGATTGTCGGTTCAAATCCCAGCCTCACCACTCACAGGCTGGGTGACCTGGGACAGATTCCTTATCTTCTCTGCACCCCAGGTTCCTCATCTATAAGAAGTAAATAAAACATGTACTCCTCTAATGGAATTGGTCATTTAAAAAGTATTTCCTGAGTGCCCACCAAATGCCAGGCATCATTCTAGGCATTTAGGAGGCATTGGGGAACAAAACAAAGATCTTGGCCTCTAGCTGGGCAAAGAGTAAGCACAATCAGCAAGTAAGTTATGTGTCGTTTTGGAGCTGATAAATGCTGTGGGAACAAAAAGCAGAGCAGGGTAAGACACAGAGACGGCTGGGAGGGCAGATTACTTACTGGCAACTAAGCCCACTCACTGCAACTACTGAGCTCAGGCATCTTTGAGCCTGTGCTCTGAAACAAGAGAAGCCACCGCAGTGAGAAGCCTGAGCACGGCACCTAGAGACTAGCCCTGCTTGCCACAACTAGACAAAGCCCTCACGCAGCAACAAGGACCCAGCCCAGCCAAAAAGGAAAGGATCCCTCTAGTACTATTACTGAAAAGGTGGGGTCTGGCTGGTCGCTGTTCAAGAGCCAATAAAGAGGCCAGGTTGATGGAAAGGAAAGTTTGCTTTATTTTGTAGGCCAGCAACCTGGAGCAGGGGTGTTAGATGGAGGGGGCAGACGTCTGTCCAAAGGCTGACTCCCTACCGATGGACAGTCAGTGGGTAAGAGTTTTATAGACAGAGGGAGGGGGCTACATGCAGAAACGGTACAGTCAGCTCTGACAATCATCTTGAAATTGGCCATCGGTGGTCTAATCAGTGTCATGTTGATTGTTTTAGGTACAGTTAGTCTTCAGTTCCAGGGTTGTATTGTTTCCATTTCTTTGAGGCTAATTCTCAGAATTGTGGCAGCTTATGTCATGGCTACAGTCTGATCATCATGAAGTTAACTTCCCCACCTGGTGGGATTTTCTGAATCTATAAGACAGCTCACAGGATATGGCTCAGAATATTATGTATAGCCCTTGAGAAGGAACTAAAAGTCCTGACTACGTTTAATGAGTACATTATTATTTGGTCTCCTTTGACTGTTTTCCTTTGTTTCCACATGTTCTCACTTCTGTGATTAAACTTATGCTTTGGCTAAAGTTTTTCCACAGACAAAAGGCAGGCTGAGGACATGGGGCGGGGGGGATCACAGTGTCCTAATCCATTATATGGATTATATTGAGCACAGAATGTCAGTGGGCGTGGTAGAAGCAGGGAGATCAACAAGGAAGCTATTGCAGCAATCCAAGTGACAGGTGATGGTTCAGACAAGGGTGAGGAAGTGGAGATAAGAAACAATGGCCGAATTCTGGGTATATATATATTTTTTTCTGGGTATATTTTGATGGCAGAACCAGTGGAATTTCCCAGTTGGAAAGAGAGGAATCCAGGGTTTTCAGTCTGAGAAACTAGAAGGATGCTCATCAACTGAGGTAGGGTGAGGGGGGACTTGGATGGAACAGTCTTTGGGAATGAGGGAAAGATCAGGAATTCAGTTTTGAATGTGTTCATTTTGAGATGTCTGCTAGACACCCAGTACAAATATTGAGTAAATATGTAGCTGGATAGGTGAGCATGTAGTTGAAAAGAGAGTTCTGGGAAGACAATATAATTTAGGATTCATGGGTGTGTAAATAAACGCATTGAAGACCATGGACCTAGATGGGAGCATCAGGGGAACGAGAGGACACAGGGAAGGGAGGACCACCAAGGCCCAAGCCTCAGGCACTCCATGTGAGAGAAGAGCAAAGAGACGAACCATAAAAGACACAGAGCTGGGATAAGCAGTGAGGAAGGAGGACACACCAGAAGCAAGGCGGTCCTAGAAGTGGTGTCTGCAGGAAGAGAGAGTGATTAATTGTGTCAAATGCTGCTGATGGGTCCGAAAAGATGAACAGAAGTGGAGTACTGGGAGAGAAGGACGTCCGGGAACAGGTTTAGAGGAGCCGAGAGGAGAGGAGTGGAGATCAAGGGCAACAACGCTTTAGAGGGATTTGGTTGCAAAAGTGAAGTGTTTTTTTTTTTAATGGGCTAATCTGAGACTTCCCTGGTGGTCCAGGGGTTGAGAATCCCCCTTCTAATGGAGGAAACACAGGTTTGAGCCCTGATCAGGAACCAAGATCCCACATGGACAACTAGTCCCATCACTGTAACTGCTAAACCCTCGAGCCACAACTAAGACCCGTTGCAAGCCAAACAAATACTTAAAACGAAAAAATAAAAAAGCAAAATGGGCTGATAGTTAGCAGAGAAAATATGGCTTTTAAATAAGATTTATTTTTGTCTTACTTTATAAGATGGGAGAAATCACAATATGCCTGTTTCTGATGGAAATCATCCAGTGAATCACTGTGAGACAGGTCACTGAGACTGACGTGGGGAGGAGGTTGAAACAAAATGCAGGAAATAGTCACTTCAAAGCATGTGGAAGTGAAGGGTCCATTGCCGTACAGTGTGATTGACAGGCAGCCTTCAGGGCACACTTGAAGCCTGTGGTCAAGAACTTGTGAGAATTAAATGAGCTAATACATAATATATGAAAAGCACTTAGAACAGAATTTAGCACATAGAAAATGCAACGTATTAGCTATTATTGTTTAAAATTAAGTGCCGAAAGGTCTAAGAGAACTAGAACTATAGCATTAATAACGCTGTGATAAGACGAAATCTACTCATATTTGGTATTTTATGTGTTTGGAATGTTTAAGAGCACTTGGTCTATTAGAATGACAAATTAACTGTGTAACTCTAGCATAAATGTGCAATGGAGTAATTGATTAAGATGTATGATTGTCAGAAATTTTACCAAACTAATGCACAATGCTGGAACATCAAAGTGAGTCTTTGGCTCACCATATTTATTAGTTTAATTTTCTAGATTGATAAGAATTATTTTGCACTTATGAAAGTTTTGTTTGTTAAGTGAGAAAATTTGAATGCTTAAAAAGAAGTCAATCTATTTAAATTTATCAATGCAGTTTTATGTTGGTGAAGGTGTTTAATTAACTGAGCTCATAAACAGGATCAAATATTATTCAAAGTCTCCTTAAAAATTATTCTTAAAATGTGTTAGGGTTATAAATAGAATAATAAGATTTGTAACCTGAGCATAAAAGCCTGAGAAAGAACCAAAGTCTGTGAATTTGTAATTTTAATAAACTAACTCCATTTTTAAAACCAAAAATAAACTTTTCTAATAGTCTTCTCTGCAGACAAAAATCATCCTCAAGGGCACCAGAGAACAGCATCAACAAATCCCAGGGACAGCTGCTTCTTGTGGGAGAAGCGATCAGAGCCGAAGACAAAATACCTTGCTGGGGAGGGTCGTGTAGAGAACTGAGCGCCATGAGTGGGCACAGGGTGGAGAAGAAAGGGAATAGGGGTGAAAGGAATGGAAGGAGAGAGAGGATGCTTGCCCCGCTAGGGTGGAAGATGAGAGAAGGCTGAGTCTTCAAGGCAACTGGGAGGTGTGAGTGAAGTAGAGAAAGCCCATTTCAGGAATGAGATTTCTTCATTTGAACCCATTTTACATTACTCAGAATGCGTCAGTAAAAATGGAAATTGCTTTTTTTTTGGTGGCTGGACAGCCTTTGTTCAAATGCAGTCCCAGGTCACAATGGACCCACACGTAGGGCCTGGTTTAGGAGACTCTGAGGTCTCCAGGCAGAAAGCTGACTGTTGCAATGATCCCTGCAACTGTTTGCTGGCAAAAGATGCTGCATTTGAAAGGCGCGTGAGACGTGGGTGCCAGAGAGGGGTCCTGCTGTGGGCAGAGATATTTTCTGAGGCTTTTCTTCAGCGTGGAAGGAGTCATCTTCAGGACCATTCTCCCTTTGCCTTATTTCTGGTTCATCCAATAGCCTTCTGGGTTTGGTTTTGTTCCAGGTTGGTTTTCAGATGTTGTCTGTTTGGTGTTTACTATGCATCAGGCATTGTCCTCAGTTCTATTCACACTCATCTTGTTAAAACTCTCTTAAGAAACTGGAGATGACGGAGTGGGGGGAAGGATGCCCAAGGTCACTGGCTAGTTAGCCTCGCCCTCCAGCCCAGACTTTTCCACCATGCTAGAGTGTCTTTCACTGATGAGGTTTGCCTCCCAGAGACCTTGACACCAGGCTTAATGATGGCAAGTCTGAATCTCAGCCTCCTCAGGTATCACAAGGGAATGATGCCGCCTACATATCAGGCAGTTATGTCAATAAATAGGGACAACTGTACCAGGCGAAAGAGAAAGAAGGAAATATTCCTGGTTTTCTTTACAAAACCCCTGTGCTCTAAACTGAAGGACAATGCAGAAAAGGAAGAGAATAGAACAACTTCACGTACTCGTATTGATGCAAAACTGCTAAAGAAAATTGTGGCAGAATGAGAAATGTGATATTTCTTGTGCAACTAAGCTATACACTGAGTTTATACTCTTAAAAATATTAACACAGAGGACTAATAGTGTATTAAGAGAGAAATATGCCGTGATCAAGAGGTATTTATTATAGGAATGTTAGGATAGCCCAATATTAATGTCTATTAATATAATTTATTCTGAAAAATAGACTAAAATACTGGTTTAAAAGAAAAATATATCATGGCTTTTGGGGATATTGTTTACAGGAATAAAAAGAGATAGATCAATATTAGAAAATCTATGAATATAATTTATCTTATTAATATGCAGGAAAAGAAAATGATATATTATTAAAAATAATGAAAATACATTTGATACATTTTATATCCATAACTGAGTATCTTAAATCTTAGTAAAATAGAAATAATACCTTCAAATGATTATTTTTTAAATGTCTCAAACCAACCTTAAGCACTGTACTTCATAATGAAACTCTAGATATAAAGAAAAATCAGAAATGATATCATGACTCTTCATTAATGGAGTTCTGAAAATACTCATTAATTTGATTAGGGAAACACATGAAAAAGAGTGTAAATATAGAAACAGGAGGCAAAGTAATCATTATTTAGAGTTAATATGATTATTTATCTGGAAATCCCCATAAAATCCATTAAAAATATTGAGTCCAGCCTAGAGATTATCATACTAAGAGAAGTAACTCAGAAAGAGAAAGACAAATACCATATGATATCACTTACTTGTGGAATGTAAAATACTGTACAAATGAACATATCTATGAAACAAAAAAAGACTTAAGGATATAGAGAACATACTTGTAGTTGCCAAGGTGAGGCAGAGGGTGGTGGGTAGAACTGGGAGTTTGGGATTAGCAGATTCAAATGACTACATACAGGATGGATGAGCAACAGGGTCTTACTGTATAGCACAGGGACCTATATTCAGTAAAGTGAAGTGTTAGTTGCTCAGTCATGTTCAACTCTTTGGGACCCCATGGACTCTTCTGTCCATGGAATTTTCCTGGCAAGATCACTAGAGTGGGTTGCCATTTCCTTCTCCAGGGGATCTTCCCTACCCATGGATCGAACCCAGGATTCCAGCATTGCAGGCAGATTATTTACTGTCTGAGCCACCGGGGGAACCCAATATCTTGTGATAAATCATAATGGAAAAGAATATGAAAAAGAATGTATGTATATGTGTAACTGAATCACTTTGCTGTATCGCAGAAATTAACACAACATTGTAAATAGACTATACTTCAATACAAATTTAAAAAAAACTGTACTTCAATAAAATAAATCTAAAAATAAACTGAGTCCCAGAACATGGCCAATTTACAAAATAAATACACAAGAATCAAATAAAAAGCAGTTAGAAATTACAATGGGGAGGAGTTCCATCCACAATATCAGTAAAGACATAAAGTAACTAGAAATAAACTTTCTGGTGGAAAAAGTCTATTGAGGGTCATGGAAGAGAACTTGGAAACTTCTTAAACAGAAACACTCAATATTTAAAATCCACCTATTTTCCTCAAATTAATGCAAAAATTCACACATTCAAATTAAAATCCCCAAAGACCTTATCTTCAAATTTAACAAAGCAATTCTAAAGGCAATTTGAAGAATAAAGCTATAATAATATTCAGGGAAAGTCTGAAAAATAAGAGAAAGGGCTTGCCCATCCATTAAAATATTACCTTTTAGAAGTTAAAACAGTATGGTACTGGCAGAGATGTTTTTAAATGTGCCTGGGATTGTGTATTAATCAGGTATGACAGGGTGATAGATGTAAGCACATTGCCTTTGAAAGAAGTTTATTATTTACAGTTCCCAAGAGGAATGGGCATGCCGGGCCATGCCAGGACAGATAAGGAAGAAATCCAGGTAGGTCAGGAGGAAGAGGAAACCACAGGCCAGGTCTTTTTTGTGGTTTTCATGGGGTAAACAACTAAACAGGTTTAAGATTGGTCGGTCTGAAACATTTCAGCTGCTCTGGGAATGGTCCCTAGGTGTCTGGTACATGACCCTAGGGGGATTTAGGGCAGGAAGAATGTCGGCCTGGTGAGAGAGGCAGATCGAGAATGTGACTGTGGGTATGGGCTTTGGATTGGTTGCTTTGCATTTGCATTGCTGTTGTTCAGTTGCTGAGTCATGTCCGACTCCTTGTGACCTCATGGACTGCAGTATGCCAGGCTCCTCACTCCTTCATTATATCCTGGAATTTGCTCACATTCACGTCCATTGGGTCGGTGACAATATTTAACCATCTCACCCTCTGCCACCCTCTTCTCCTTTTGCCTACAACCTCTCACAGCATCAGGGTCTTTTCCAGTGAGTCAGCTCTTCACGTCAGGTGGCAAAAGTATTGGAGTTTCAGCTTCAACATCTGTCCTTTCAATGAATATTCAGGGTTGATTGTCTTTAGGATTGACTGGTTTGATCTTGCTGTCCAAGGGACTCTCAAGAGTCTTCTCCAGTATCACAGTTAAAAAGCATCAATTTTTTAGCCCCGAGCCTGCTTTAGGGTCCAACTCTCACATCCATACATGACCACTGGAAAAACCATAGCCTTGACTAGATGGACCTTTGTCAGCAAAGTGATGTCTCTGCTTTTTAATATGCTATCTAGTTTTGTTATGGCTTTCCTTCCAAGGAGCAAGTATCTTTTAATTTCATGGCTGCAGGCACTGTCTGCTGTGTTTTTGGAGCCCGAGAAAAGAAAATCTGTCACTGCCTCCACTTTGTCCCCTTCTATTTGCCACGAAGTAATGGGACCAGATGCCATGATCTTAATTTTTTTTTTAATTTTATTTTATTTTTAAACTTTACATAATTGTATTAGTTTTGCCAAATATCAAAATGAATCCGCCACAGGTATACATGTGTTCCCCATCCTTAATTTTTTAATGTTGTGTTTTAAGCCAGCTTCCTCACCCTCCTTTGCATATGTGTGCCTGCAGGCAACTTGACTCATTGGAAAAGACTCTGATGCTGGGAGGGATTGGGGGCAATAGGAGAAGGGGACGACAGGGGATGAGATGGCTGGATGGCATTACTGACTCGATGGACATGAGTCTGAGTGAACTCTGGGAGTTGGTGATGAACAGGGAGGCCTGGCGTGCTGCGATTCATGGGGTCGCAAAGAGTCGGACACGACTGAGCGACTGATCTGATCTGATCTGATAAGAGGAGTTAGCCTCTCTAGCCCTGGGAGAGGCAGTCTCTTCAGGATTAGTAAGACCCCAAGATGTCAGAGCATCCTGAAACATAAAAAAAAAAAGTTTTTAAATGATTAGTAGAACACAGTAGACAAACGACAATGAAACAGAATAGAAAGATGAGACCAAAGTATGTAAAATAATTTTATATGAGGGAATTCCTAGGCAGTGCAGTGGTTCCCTGGTGGCTCAGATGGTAAAGCATCTGACTACAATGTGGGAGACCCAGGTTTGATCCCTGGGTTGGGAAGATCCTCTGGAGAAGGAAATGGCAACCCACTCCAGTACTCTTGCCTCGAAAATCCCACGGACGGAGAAGCAGAATAGGCTACAGTCCATGGGGTCGCAAAGAGTTGGACAGGGCTGAGCAACTTCACTTTCCAGTGGTTAGGACTTGGTGCTTCCACTGCAGGGGGCCTGGGTTCCATCCCTGGTTAGGGAACTAAGTTCCTGAAGCCACATGGCATGGCAAAAAAAAAAAAAAATTGATGTGATAGTTTTCTAAATCACGATAAACTGTTAGATTATTCAATAAGTAGTGCTGGAACAACTTCCTAACCATTTAGGAAAAATTTAAATTAGAACTGTATCTCATAAAATAAACATGAGACAGCTTCAAAAATAACTTGACCAAAAATCTGTCACAGAATTTGAGACCTATTAAACAATTTTTTTAAATTTAATGAGAAAAAAAATCTAAATGAAATGATAATGTGTTAGAAACATGAAGAGGTGAATATTTTTTATAACTTTGAGGTGGGGAGAAGTTTGTCAGCAAAAACAAAGAATGCCTATGCAATATTTGGGACATCCTTGAGAAGCATTTCTTCTTTATCTGGAGTTCATATTAACTGTGGAGAAGGAAATGGCAACCCACTCCAGTATTCTTGCCTAGAGAATCCCATGGACAGAGGAGCCTGGTGGGCTGCAGTCCATGGGGTTGCTGAGAGTCGGACACGACTGAGCAACTTCACTTTCACTTTTTACTTTCATGCATTGGAGAAGGAAATGGCAACCCACTCCTGTATTCTTGCCCTGGAGAATCCCAGGGACAGGGGAGCCTGGTGGGCTGCCATCTATGGGGTCGCACAGGGTCGGACACGACTGAAGCGACTTAGAAGCAGCAGCAGCAGCAACCTGGGGACAGGAGACTTTTCTAAAAAGAAGAAATAACCAATCAACTGCACTGACAATCAACTAAGTGAAAATAAAAGTAATGAGAAGGCATGTTAACCTATCAGGCAGATGAAGAGTGAAAAATGGCCAAATCCAGTGCTGGTGGAAGGTGTGGGAAAAGAGGCAAGGCCACACCCGCCAGCCCTTTGACTCTTGCTTCCTCAGTGGTTCCAAACCCACAGAGACCTGGCACTTGACATCTGCTTCCTCACCCTCATTCCTCAACCCCCTGTAGCTCGATTTCCACCACTGTCACACCATTAAACTACTCCTGCTCGTGTGGAAACTTGAACGGACATGTCTCAGCTTTTGTCTTAGTCAACTCCTCGGACATTGTTCACTACCTTCTCCTTGATACATCCTCTTCCCTTGGCTTCCATGCCCCTCCAACGCCTGATTTTTCACTTATTTTTCCACCCCTCCTTCCCAGTTGTCTTTCTCTCTCCATCTTTTTAGTATTGGCATGTCTCCCATTTCTCCAGGTCTTCCTTCTTCATGGTCTCCAGGAGCAAAGCAATGACTACCATTCACATCTGTCTTCAGAGCTCCAGACCTACAAACCCAACTGTTTACTAGCCTTTGATATTCCACAGGGCGCCCCAAACTCAAATGGCCAAAAGAAAAAGCATCATCTTTGTTCCCTATCTTCCCCATTGCAGAAGAGGTCACTTCCACCTAACCAGAAGAAATAAAGAAACTCCCACTCCCAACAGCTGAAGAAACCAGAAACCTGGATGTCATCCTTAACTGCCTTCTCTTCTGCTCTCCCGTATCCAGACCATCACCAAAACCACCATGTAAACGTAAACCACTTAAACTTCTCTCAGATCCATCTATTAATTGTCATTTACTCTGCATTTCCTCTGATGCCACTGCATCAGCCAAATCAACTTCAGCTCTTCCGTGTCCCTCACCTCCAATGACCAACAGAAAAGTGGGCAAAGGGTGAAAATAGAAAATTTGCAAAAGAAATTCAAATGACCAACAAATGTGAGAAAGTGATCAACCTTATGAGTCATTAAAGATACTTCCAACTTAAAAATTAATAAGAAAAAAGGTGAGATTTTTGCCTTTAAAAAATCAACAAAGATAATGAAGTTCTGGAGAAATGGGAAATGTTCTCCCTTCTGGAGAACAATTTTCAGTATCTGTCAAAGTTCTAATGAACAGAAACTGTAACCCAGAAATTCCTCTTCTAAGAATTTATCCTAAGGAAATGATTGGTTGTGATAAGTATGGGCCATAAAGTTCATTACAGCCCTGTGTATAAGAGCTATTACCCACTGAGAACTTACTCTGGGCATTTTCTCATTTAAACCTTTCAGCAATCAACCCTATGAGCCTGGGAGCATTGACTCCATTTTACAGATAAGGCAACTGAAAATTCAATGAATAACTTTCCTCAGGATGCTTTTAAGTATCAGGGCTGAAACTACATGTCTAAAGGCCCACACTCGGCTGTTTCCTCAACATAAAGGCTTTGCTCTGTGGAGGGAGTAAGTTCAGGAGAAATGCCTTCTGGATACCTCTTGCTTCTGGGTATCTCTGCTTGGGGAGGGATGGTGCAGCACATGCCAGAAGGGATATATATGGAACTGCAAGAGCAGCTCCAGAGTCCACAGAGTGGCCTGGAGGTAGTCATCAGGTTGTGGGGCGGATGTTTAGGGCTCTGGTTTTGATATTGTACTTGAATGGAAAATATATTTTACTTAACTGGTTTGGGGAACGTTATGGATATTATAGAGAAATGTTTCAGATAGGAATTGGTCAGGCAGCAGATAAGCCAGTTACAATCGCTTAAGTGCGTCAAGGGATTTTATTTTGTCTGCAGTGCCCTTATGCTGGTTTCTTTTATCTCCTGCTCTGCCATTCTGCGGCTCTGGCATCACAGCTATAGCAAGGAAGAATGAAGAATTGGTACGGAAATCCAACTAGCAGTCCTTCACGGGGGGGATAAAGTCATCAAGCCATGCTTTGGCACTGCCACTATGGAGACTTGATTGAAAAAAAACCAAAGGTCCAAGAACTTTCAAAGTCAGCTGGTAAGAGGAGAAGCTGAGGGAGGTTTTGGAGAAATCCTATATCTTCAAGGAGCCCCTTCATTCCGTATCTACTGGATAAGCAGTCCTTAGTTTTACCCTTGGTTCCCTGAGACTATGTGATATAACCTTGGCAGGGGCATTGGCCTTCTCCAAATGGGCCGTGGCAGTGGGCAGGGTTCTCCAAGAGCTTTCCACCTGGCCTCAGGAGGAGGGGAGCTGGTACCACCTGGAGACAGCAATTTATTACTTAGTTTGGGGAAACTTGGACTGATAAACTGGCTCTAGGGGGAAAAAATTAATTTAAAAAAGCACCCTGGGGACTTGCCTGGTGGTCCAGTGGTTAAGAATCTGCCTTGCAAGGCAGGGGACGTGGGTTTGATTCCTGGTCGGGGAACTAAGACCCCCCATGCCAGGGAGAAACTAAGCCCCCACGCCACAACTACTGAGCCTGCGCACCACAACTAGAGAGTCTGCACACCACAACGAAGATCCTGCGTGCTGTAACTAAGACCCAAATAAATAAATATTTTCAATTAATAAAAAAAATATTTGATTTATAGCATTCTCTGATTTCCAGGGTGTAAATATTCCCCCTGTAACTCAATTTCAAGCTACCACAGTGGAACAACCAGCTCACAGAATTCCTGAATATTTAACAATCAGCTCTTGGGAGGCTGTGCATGCCAACTCTAGTACATCACTCCTAGTAGCTCTTCTATTGGGACCCCCAGAGATAACTGCAGGGCCCTTTGAGGAAAGACAGGATTTGCCATCACATGAATGGGATGTAAAGTCATTACAAGTTGAATATGAAAAAGCAATCAGGCAATTAAATTCAACTTTGTAGTAACAAGCTGATGAGATTAGATACGTGGGCTACATTTGCATTAAAATATTTTAATATGCATTCTCATTATAAAATAGACAACTGTGAAGATCCATTTATTCAGCAGGTATTTACTCACAATTTCCTCTCTGCCAGGGATGGTTTGAGACACTAGGGATGAATACAGTGAATAAAATAAAGTTACTGTCCCCCTGGAGTTTATACTCTAGTCCTTTTGAAGTAAGGTCAGATAGTCATCATTGTTATGATGAAAATCTAAGCAGAGAAGAGGATAGAGAGTGAGAGGGCTTTATTTTAGAACCGGAGTTCAGGGAAGCCCTCACTGAAGATGAGTTAACATTTGGGCAGAGGTGGGAATGAAGTGAGGCAGGGAGGCAAGCTGAGTCTCGGGGGAGGACTCCAGGCAGAAGGAGGAGCGTGCGGGAGGATGCTGAGTTGAAAGCAAACTGGGAATAAGTGAGGAACATCAGGAGTCCACTGTGGCTAGAGCTCAGTGAGCAAGGTGCAGGGTGAGGGGGCCGTGGAGACGAAGTGAGAGAGGCAGGGAACGCTGCATGGCGGACATTATGCAAGGATACTGTGCATTTAATGCTAAATGTGATGGGAAGACATTGGAGGGTTCTGAGCAGGAAAATAGCAATATCTCCTTTGCATTATAAAAGGATGTTGTGTCGACATCATGTGGGTAGTAAAACAGGAAGCAGAGACACCAATTGGGTGAGAGATTATGGTAGTTTAAGTAAACATAGTAGAGGTGGAAGCAGTAAACGGTGGTTAGATTGTAACAGAGTTTACAGGACTTAACAAAAAACAGGATATGAGATGAAGTAAAAAGAAGATGAATCTTAGATAACCTCAGTATTTTTGTGCTCCCTGCCCAAATTATTGGGATTGCCAGGGAAGAGCAGGTTTGGAATGGAAAGAACCAAGAGTTCCGTGGAATGATATGTCTTCATTTTGTCTTCATTCTTGAAGGATAATTTTGCTAAGTGTAAAATTCTGAATTGACATTTGTTCTCTTCCAACATGTTAGACATTGGGGAGAAAAGCAACCATTAAGGTGACATTTTCAGACAAAACTGAAACAATTTGTCACTAGTAAATCAAATATACTGAAGACATTCTAAATATATTCAATTCAATTCAGTCACTCAGTTGTGTCCAACTCTTTGTAACCCCATGAATTGCAGCACGCCAGGCCTCCCTGTCCATCACCAACTCCCAGAGTTCACTCAGACTCACCTCCATCAAGTCAGTGATGCCATCCAGCCATCTCATCCTCTGTCGTCCCCTTCTCCTCCTGCCCTCAATCCCTCCCAGCATCAGAGTCTTTTCCAATGAGTCAATTCTTCACATGAGGTGGCCAAAGTACTGGAGTTTCAGCTTTAGCATCATTCCTTCCAAAGAAATCCCAGGGCTGATCTCCTTCAGAATGGACTGGTTGGATCTCCTTGCAGTCCAAGGGACCCTCAAGAGTCTTCTCCAACACCACAGTTCAAAAGCATCAATTCTTCGGTGCTCAGCCTTCTTCACAGTCCAACTCTCACATCCATACATGACCACAGGAAAAACCATGACCTTGACTAGATGGACCTTTGTTGGCAAAGTAATGTTACAGGCAGACAAAAAATGATCCTGTGTGTGTGTGTGTTTGTGTGTGTTAGTCATTCAGTCATGCCTGACTCTTTGCAACCCCATAGACTGTAGCCCACAAGGCTCCTCTGTCCATGGAATTCTCCAGGCAAGGATACTAAAGTGGGTTGCCACTCCCTACTCCAAGGGATCTTCCTGACCCAGGGACCGAACCCTGGTCTCTTACATTTCACGGAGATTCTTTACAGTCTAAGCTACCAGGGAAGCCAAATGAAGCCAAATAAATGTTGACTGTAACTAATGATAAGATTATCTTGAGGTTTAAAAATAAATATTTCATTTGAAAGGCAAAGATTGCCAGAGTGGATAATAAAAATTCAACTATATATTGCCTACAGGCTTCCCAGGTGGCATTAGTGGTAAAGAACCTGCCTGCCAATGCAGGAGACGTAAGAGACACAGTTGACAGTACATAGGCTTCAACAATACGTGGACTATGAACTTCCAGATGTTCAAGCTGGATTTAGAAAAGGCAGAGGAACCAGAGATCAAATTGCCTACATCCACTGGATCATCAAAAAAGCAAAAGAGTTCCAGAAAAACATCTACTTCTGCTTTACTGGGTACACCAAAGCCTTTGACTGTGTGGATCACAATAAACTGTGGAAAATTCTTCAAAAGATGGGAATACCAGACCATCTGACCTGCCTCCTGAGAAATCTGTATGCAGGTCAAGAAACAACAGTTAGAGCTGGATGTGAAACAACAGACTGATTCCAAATCAGGAAAGGAGTCTATTTCCTTTCAATATACAATATTCAATATACAAGGCTGTATATTGTCACCTTGCTTATTTAACTTCTATAACATCATGCGAAATGCTGGGCTGGATGAAGCACAAGATGGAATCAAGATGGCCAGAAGAAACATCAATAACCTCAGATATGCAGATGACACCATCCTTATGGCAGGAAGCAAAGAACTAAAGAGCCTCTTAATGAAAGTGAAAGAGGAGAGTGAAAAAGTTGGCTTAAAACTCAACATTCAGAAAACAGCACTGTTTATAATAGCCAGGACATGGAAGCAACCTAGATGTCCATCAGCAGATGAATGGATAAGAAAGCTGTGGTACATATACACAATGGAGTATTACTCAGCCATTAAAAAGAATACATTTGAATCAGTTCTAATGAGGTGGATGAAACTGGAGCCTATTATACAGAGTGAAGTAAGCCAGAAAGAAAAACACCAATACAGTATACTAACGCATATATATGGAATTTAGAAAGATGGTAACAATAACCCTGTGTACGAGACAGCAAAAGAGACACTGATGTATAGAACAGTCTTATGGACTCAGTGGGAGAGGGAGAGGGTGGGAAGATTTGGGAGAATGGCATTGAAACATGTAAAATATCATGTATGAAACGAGTTGCCAGTCCAGGTTCGATGCACTATACTGGATGCTTGGGGCTGGTGCACTGGGAGGACCCAGAGGGATGGTATGGGGAGGGAGGAGGGAGGAGGGTTCAGGATGGGGAACACATGTATACCTGTGGCGGATTCATTTTGACATTTGGCAAAACTAATACAATTATGTAAAGTTTAAAAATAAAATAAAATTAAAAAAAAAAAAAAGAAAACTAAGATCATGGCATCCAGTCCCATCACTTCATGGTAAATAGATGGGGAAACAATGAAAACAGTGAGAGACTTTATTTTGGGGGGGCTCCAAAATCACTGCAGATGGTGACTGCAGCCATGAAATTAAAAGATGCTTACTCCTTGGAAGAAAAGCTATGACCAACCTAGATAGCATATTAAAAAGCAGAGACATTACTTTACCAACAAAGGTCCATTTAGTCAAAGCTATGGTTTTTTCCAGTAGTCATGTATAGATGTGAGAGTTGGACTAAAGAAAGCTGAGTGCCGAAGAATTGATGCTTTTGAACTGCAGTGTTGGAGAAGATTCTTGAGAGTCCCTTGGACTGCAAGGAGATCAAACCAGTCCATCCTAAAGGAAATCAGTCAGAATATTCCTTGGAAGGATTGATGCTGAAGCTGAAACTCCAATACTTTGGCCACCTGATGCGAAGAGCTGACTCACTGGAGAAGGAGACTAGGAAAGATTGAAGGCGGGAAGAGAAGGGAACAACAGAAGATGAGATGGTTGGATGGCATCACCGACTCAATGGACATAAGTTTGAGTAAGCTCCAGGAGTTGGTGATGGACGGGGAAGCCTGGTGTGCTGCAGTCCATGGGGTAGCAAAGAGTTGGACATGATTGAGCAACTGAACTGAACTGAAACAAAAGAAAGCTGACATGGCTACATAAGTTACAGAATAACATAATAAAATTACAGACTTTGAAGTAAAAAATATTTCATAATGGAGAGATGTGGTCCTTTCATAATGACAAAAATCCAATTTACCAGGAAGATGTAACAATTCTAAATTTGTATTAACCTAACAACATACTTTTTAACTTGTAATTTTAACTTGCCTTTTAACATGCTTTGTAACTCCCTCTTGTACAAACAAGGGGAAGCAGGTTCTGTATCTAGAGGAGCAGTTGCCCAGGTAGCTAGCGGACAAACAATCAACCCTTAGTGGCTGCTACTTGTACACAGGGAGGCCAAAGGCCTGGACCCACAGGAGCACCTGCTTTGTTGGGCAAGGAAGCACAAGACTCTGGGTTGGGTTGGCCAACGTCTAAGCCTCAACTAGAGAGAAACTGGGAGAGCACCCAGTGTGTCTCCTGGGGTTGAGCAGACAACAGACAAACTTGCAGATCAAGAGCACACGACCCAGGCAGTTCTGGGTCTGCTCCCTGACTGATGACCTAGATCTAAGACCTCCTGGACAGTCCCCAGGGAAGACATGGTATCCTTGTTGGCGAGTATGTAAACTTTCATAAGGGAAAATGGGTGCACAAATTTTTGGCTTCATTTAGGTTTCAAAAGAGTTAGATGGGGGACTTTGCAGGCTCCTTGCCCACAAATCCCTCCCATTCTGTGGCCACAGGAGAGGGAATTTAAGGAGCCCTATTTCAGGAGTTGGGACACAGCACAATTTAGAGGAAAGAGGATGGACTGCAATATACCAGGCAGAGCTCCATTCAGTGTTGAAAGTCACTTGCTGGATGATATAGACAAGTGACTTAACCTTTGTGAATTGCAGTTTCCTCACCTATAAAACAGAGATTATAACTGTATTACTTTCTAGGATTCTTGTGAAGATTAAATAATAATTTGAAAAGAGTTTAGCATGGAATCTGGTATAGGAAATAATAAGTTATACCATTATTATTACATTTGCCACAGGCTTGCTTATAATAACAAAAACAAATGGGAACAACCTAATGTCAATCAATGGGGAATTGGTTAAATAAAGATGTTACATCCACGGCTTCCCTGGTGGCTCAGTGGTAAAGAATCCACCTGCCAACGCAGGAGACAGCAGTTCTATCCCTGATCCAGAAAGATACCACATGCCACAGAGCAACTAAGCCTATGCAGAGCGAGCCACAACTACTGAGTCCACCGGCCACAACTCCGGAAGCCCACGTGCCTTAGAGCCCGTGATCTGCAACAAGATAAGCCACCCCAAAGAGAAGCCTGCAGACTGAAACCAGAGTGTAGCCTCCACTCCCTGCAACTATAGAAAGCCCCTGTGAAGCAATGAAGACCCACTGCAGCCAAAACAAATAATTTTTTAAATAAAATTAAATTTAAAAATAAATAAAATTCAATGCAATAAGTTAATAGTAAAAATAAAATTATAATGCATATCTATACTTGTTAATGTGGAAAATTGTTCGTGTATTTATTATTTTGTATTTTAAAAAGCAGATTTTTATGTCATTGTATATAATATGACCTGATTTTATGTTTAAATGTAAGTTTGTATAAATGCATATAGATGCATGTGTAATTATATGTGTAAGTGCTTAGAAAACTGTTTGGAATGAGATATACCAAATCGTTAACAGTGGTTATCCTTGCAGGGTGAGTACATGAGTAAATTTCTTTTCTTTCTGCTTATCTGCATTTTAATTTTTTTAATGATGACCATGTGTGATGTGTGTAATAAAAATAATAATAAAGGAAAAGATAAAATTTTGTGGCCCAGAGCAAGAGAAGACTCCAAATGAGGTCTGCCCAACACAAAGCAGACTAAAAAAAGGAATGAGGGTTTTTGGTTTTTTTTTCAGAAAAAGGAAGCTTTATCCAGCTTTACAGAATTGTGATAAAATACTTAAATGGGAAATCTAAAATACAACACAATACATATAGCTGATTCACACTGTTGTACAGCACAAAGTAATACAGTATTGTAAAGCAATAAATGAAAATAAAATATACAAATGAACTATCTATGAAATATAAACAGAATTACAGACATAGAGAAGACTGGTGGTTGTCAAGTGGGAGGGAGTTGGGGGAAGGATGGAGTAAGAGGTTGAAGCTAGCAGATGCAAACTATTACATATAGAATGGATAAACCAACAAGGTCCTCCTCTATAGCACCAGGGACTATATTCAATATCCTGTGATAAACCATAATGGAAAAGAGTATTTAAGAGAAAATATACATTTGTATAACTGAATCATTTTGCGGTACAGCAGAAATTAACACAACACTGTAAGTCAACTATAGGTTGGTGCTCAGTCTCCACTGTGTCTGACTCTTGGCGACGCTATGGACTGTAGCCTGCCAGGTTCCTGTGTCCGTGGGATTTTCCAGGCAAGAACATTATACTTCAATTAAAAAATGCTGATTAAAATTTTAAAAAAATTGATTAAACAAGAGTTCAGGTGGAAAAGATGATACACAGAATAGGAGAGTGAGTGAACTCGCTCAGTCGTGTCTGACTCTTTGTGACCCCATGGACTGTAGCCCTCCAGGCTCCTCTGTCCATGGGATTCTGTAGGCAAGAATACTGGAGTGGGTTGCCATTTCCTTCTCCAGGGGATCTTCCCAACCCAGGGATCGAACCCGGGTCTCCTGCATGGCAGGCAGATGCTTTATCCTCTGAGCCACCAGGGAACACAAAATGGGAGAAGGTAACTGCAAATTATACATCTGATAAGGGTATATATGATATCATATTCATATAAAGAACTCTACAACTCAATAATACAATGACAAATGATTCAATTAAAAAAAATAAAATTGTGACAAAATACACATAATATAAAATGTACCATTTTAACCATTTAAAGTGTATAGTTCGGTGGTATTAGGGCTTCCCTTGTGGCTTGGCTGGTAAAGAATCCTCCTGCAATGCAGGAGACCTGTGTTTGATCCCTGTGTTGGGAAGATCCCCTGGAGAAAGGAAAGGCTACCCACTCTAGTATTCTGGCCTGGAGAATTCCATGGACTGTATAGTCCATGGGGTCGCAAAGAGTTGGACACAATTGAGTGACTTTCACTCACTCATTCACTCAGTGGTATTAAGTGCATTCACATTGTTGAGCACCCATCACCACCTTCCATGTCCAGAACTTTTTCACCTTCACAAACTCAAGCTCTACACACATTAAATTTCCCCAACCCCCTCCTTCCAACCCCGGGTAACCTCCACTTTAATTTCTGTCTCTATAAATTGACTACTCTCGCAGTCACATAAGGAGACTTCTACATTATTTGGTCTTTTGTGTCTGGTTTATTTCACTTAGCATAATGTCTTCAAGGTTCATACACACTGCAGCCTGTGTCAGAATTTCCTTCTTTTTTAGGCTGAATAATAAATATGACATTGTATGTCTACATCACATTTTGTTTACTTATTCATCCATTTATGGATATTTGGCTTGTCCTGTCTTTTAGCTTTGTGAATAGTGCTACTGTGAAATCAGTGTCTTATCTGGCTTTTTAAGGGAAGGCCACCAAATATCAGTCTGTGTCTGGTCTCTCTCCAGTTGCTTATTAGGTTGAGATTCACCTAGCATTTAATAAGCAGTTACTGAGTTCTAGGATCTAGGCCAGGTGCTTTCAACTCATTGCTTATAAAAGCCTCAAAAAACCCTGTAAAGGAAGTAAGGACAATTTTCCCCATTTTACAGATGGGGATGGTCAAGTTCAAAGAGATCGAGTAACATGCCCGAGGCCAGTGTAACAGAGATGCAGGATGGACTCGATTATGCTGTAGTTAACAAATGACCTCAAGATGTCAGGGACAGTTTCTTTTTTCTCTGACAAATAAGGACTTCTCACTCATGTCAAATGTCATCTTAGGTCAACTTGTGCTTACTCCGTGTCATTGTCAGACCAGGCTGAAGGGGCAGACCCTCTCAGGGACATTGCTGGACTCATGGTAGAAAGAAAGAAAAAGACAGCAGACCACAAGCTGGCTGAAAACATCTGTTTACAAGTGACATGGCCATTGGCACCAACGTTTTATTGACCAAATCAAATCTCACGGCCACTCCTGAATTCAACAGAATAAAGACGTAGTATAACCCTCCTCCAGGATGGACAGTGAATAATTTAAACAGAAATGTAATCTACCACAGCCCTACAGCTGTGGATGCTCCTGGGGCTCAGAGAGAAGACAGTAAATCTGTCAGGGAAGCTGGCAGTTGTTCAGGCTGGGTCCACTCTGCAAAAGTAAAAGCTAAAGTCTGTGAGTGCCCCAGAAGTGTTCTATCTCCAGAGGACTGACCCACAGTAACCAAAATCAAGGGAAACTGTAGAGAAATCGGAGGTCAAGATGTTTGTTTACTGTGAGATTAGGAAGAGCACAGGGAGCAGACATGTGGGTCCCTTGAGAACACCGTGTCTCTTCCAGAGTGAGGGCTCCTGAGGATCCTGCTGTGACCCGGCGGTCACTGATGACCCTGCAGTCAGCACCGCAGAGTAATAGATAAGGCTGGAGGCTCAAGGCAGGCCTAGCCCCCCGAATTCCCTGAAATACTGCCATCTTTTTCCTTTCACGTAGAAAAACCAAGCCAGTGTGGGTCTGACACTATGCTGGCAAAAATCCCCCAGGGACCTCCTTGGAGCCCTATAAGTGGAGATTATTCAGCCTGTTTAACAGGGGAAATAGGAGAGCAATGGTCAATGATATATAGGTAGATAGGTAGATACATATTATATATATATATATACATCATATACTATTATACATACATATATACAATGACCTTGCCTGCCTACATTTTATATATATGATGTAATGTGCATGCATGTGTGCTAAGCCGCTTCAATCATATCTGACTGTGAGACCCTATGGACCATAGCCCACCAGGCTCCTCTGTCCATGGGATTCTCTAGGCAAGAATACTGGAGTGGGTTGTCATGCCCTCCTCCAGGAGATCTTCCCAATCCAGGGATCAAACCCACATCTCTTATGTCTTCTGCATTGGCAGGCAGGTTCTTAACCACTAGCACCACCCAGGAAGTCCATATGATGTTATTTATAACATATAATATGTACAGATATATACATGTGTGTGTGTGTGTATACATATGTGTATATAAAATGGGCAGACAAGATGAGGGAAAGGTCAAGGATTTTTTCCTGGTGATGCAATTATGGATATTTAGATTTTAAAAAATTATTTTCTGAACTATATTGAGCATACATCCGTCTGTAATGAGAACACACTTATTAAAAATTAAAACAATTCTAGGGACTTCACTGATAGTCCAGTGGTTGAGCGTCCACCTGCCAACTCATGGGCCAGAGGTTCCTCCCTGTTCCAGGAGAGTTTCCTGTGCCATGGGGCAAGTAGACCTATGAACAGCAATTACTGAAGCCCACACACTCTGGAGCCCATGCACCCCACCAAGAGAAGCCCCCATGATAAGAAGCCCATGCATCGCAACTAGAGAGTAGCCCCCACTGGCCCCAACTAGAGAAAGCCCATGCAACAACGAAGACCCAGCACAGCCATAAATAAACACATAAATACATTTTTTTTAATTACAACAATTCTAAAAAAATTACTGGGCTGAGGAACTGCCATTTATGGGATTTCACCTTTCTTGGATTCTACCTAAACCCCATCGGAGGAGTCCTTTTTTGGGCTCCCGCTGTCCATCCCGAGGGCAGGTGCTCCACCTACAGAGGAGAACAACATGCAGACATGTCCTCACAAAGCTCCCAAGCGGGTAAAAGACAATCGATGTGTGGTTTCCACCAAGGGTGATGGAGGCCTGAGAAGTGCAGGTGGTGAAGAGCTTTTCTCCAAATGCCCAGTGACTAAGTGGTTGGTCCTCCAAACAGTGTTTAAGACCAAGGGTTTTACCCGAATTCAAAACCCTGGTTTCATTCCTTTAGCTGTGTGAGCCCCACACCACCCCCACTCCAGGTAGTAACTAAATCTCTCAGCCTGGTTTTGCTCTCTGTAAAAAGGTTCGTTGAAAGGTTAACTGAGACTATTGTTGTTGTTCAGTCACTCAGTCATGTCCAACTCCCTGCAACTCCATGAACTGCAGCACGCCAGGCTTCCCTGTCCTTCACTATCTCTCAGAGTTTGCTCAGACTCATGCCCAGTGAGTCGGTGATGCCAGCCAGCCATCTCATCCTCTGTTGCCCCCTTCTCCTCCTGCCCTCAATCTTTCCCAGCATCAGGGTCTTTTCCAGTGAGTCAGCTCTTCGAACTAAGTGGCCAAAGTATAAGAGCTTCAGCTTCAGCATCAGTCCTTCCAATGAATCTTCAGGGTTGATTTCTTTTAGGATTGACTGGTTGGATCTCCTTGCTGTCCAAGGGACTCTCAAGAGTCTTCTCCTTAAGGAAAATAATGCATGGAAAATCCTGAGCTCAGTTCCTGGCCTACAGGGAGTCACTGATATTTAAGGCATTTGACCCAGCACTCCCAAATCCAAGTTTGTTGCCCTTCTCAAACAGTGAGAAAAGTGCTCTTCTCGCTGCCTCTAACGAGGAACAGGCCTACTTCCTCAGTCACAGAGGTGCTCCCTGCAGTGCTGTAGAACTTGGCAGCGTGCTCAACTGCTCAGTCAGGCTCCCTGTGACCCCCATGGACTCTAGCCCGTCAGCCTCCTCTGTCCATGGAATTTTTCAGGCAAGAGTACTGGAGTGGGTTTTCATTTCCTCCTCCAGGGGATCTTCCCGAGCCAGGGATTGAACCCGTGTCTCCCGCATCTCTTGCATTGGAAGGCAGATTCTTTACCACTGAGCCACCAGGAAAGAAACTGTTGTCTCTAAGGAGAGAGAACTGGGAGGCAGGGGTGGGGAGACTGCAGAGCCTTCCAGACTGTTTGAAAACATTATTTTCTCCTTCATGAATTCTTCTCAGGTTTAAAAATATAGGAATGAAATGATTTTAAGAATTTGAATTAATGAATTCCTCAGTGACTTCTTCTGCTTTTCCCTCTGCAGAGCCGGGCTTTCCTCAAAGCCGAGTCTGAGGACTACCTTTATGAAAATCTGTGCTCCCCTCCACTGCCAGCTCCAATGAATCAGAACTTCTGGGGCTGTGAAGGAGGGGGGCGCCTGGTTGGCCTCACTTTTAATTAGCTCCCCTGGTAATTCTCCAAGACACCAAAGTAGAAGAATCACTGCTTTATGAGCCCTTCGGCATATCAAGTGCTCAGAAATGTTACCTTCCCCTTAGTCTGCCTTCCCTGAAATGACATCACAGCCCAGCAGGCCTAGAGAATCCACCTATAACTTTGATATGATTTACTGTGCAAACTAAAATTATTCACCCTGTCAACTGTTGTCATACCAATACTGGTGGTCAAATGCTGCCTCAACAGGTTAAATCCAGCACAGTAGAATTCTATGTAAATGTTAAAAAAAAAAAAAAAGAATGAGCAGACTCTTTTCACCGTACTATGTACAAGTTCTAAGTAAGATAAGTAAAGTGAATAAAAATCAAAACGTACGACAATGTGCTTGGCCTGTTAGCACTTGTGTAAAAGTGCTTCACACACACAAGAGGTACACATGTGTATTTGTGTATTTAGTATATGCAAATCTCTGGAAGGATAAACAAGACCTGGGGAGGGAGGAGTTGTGGTTTGCCTCCGGGAAGAGGAAGTGGGGATGTGGGTAAGAGACAGGCCTTTCACAATGCTGTATACCCACCCAAGCTCTCAAATTTTTGAGCCATCTGAATGCATTCCTTTTTCAGAAATAAACTCAAATGTGAAAGCATGCTGCCACTGTCTTGAAGCTGCTCTGAATGCATGAGCCTCGTTCTCAGCTCATCCCGATGGCTCCCTGTTCCTCAAACCGTCTTTTCATCTAAGGCTCTCCTTCCACAGAGTCAATCACTCACCTTGTCCATCCACAGGCGTATTTTGATCAGACTGTTAAGTCAGACAACTCCACTGGCACTTAACATTCCAATAGTCCAGAGGCAGCGAAAGCACGCTTGCAAAAGATTTCATGATTTTAGACTCTGGCAAGAGGCAAGAGGTCAGTGTGCTTATGTAAGCCGACACAGCTTCTCCACTGAGACGTGCTCAGGAAGGGAAGGGGCACTGTGGCTCACACAGGACCAGAGGCAGCTCGGAGACACTCAGAGAGGAGGAACTGAGTCCGTCTCCTGCGGAGGGCCTTGACTGATCCTAAATTGATCAGTTTCAGCCAAAAAGGAAAATAGATTCTTAAGAATATCGCAAGGTGGGGCCTCCCTGGTGGCTCAGTGGTAAAGAAACCACCTGCCAATGTAGAAGACATGGGTTCGATCCCTGGTCTGGGAAGATGCCACGTGCCGCAGAGCAACTAAGCCCGTGAACCACAACTACCGAGCCTGCACTCCACAGCCCAGGCTCCACGACAAGAGAAGCCTGTGCACCGCCACTAGAGAGTAGAGAAAACCCACAAGCAGGGAAAACCCACGCAACAATGAAGATCCCAGCAGAGCCAAAACAAAAATAAATAAATTTTTTTTTTTAATTTAAAAAAGAATAACAGAACGGTGGGAAGTCCCTGGCAGTCCAGTGGTTAGAATGCTGTGCTTCCAATGCTGGGGGTCCAGGTTTGATCCCTGGTTGGGGAACTAAGATCTTACAAGCCACGCAGCCAAAGAAATAAAATAAGATAATGCTGCGAATGGATGTTTTGCAAACACGTCGAAGTTTTTAAAAAAATAACAACATAAGGATAGCATAGGATGCAACCACTCCACTCCTAGGTATTTTCCCAAGAGAAAAAGAAATCTTATGTTCCCATGAAGACCTGTACATGAATGCTGAGAGCAACTTTATTTGTAATAATCTCAAGCTGGAAACAACCCAAAATGTCCAACAAATTGTGGCATATCCACCCAGTGAAATGCTACTCAGCAATTAACTACTGATTCTTGCAACAAACAATATGGATAAATGTAAAAAAAAATAATAATAAATTGCTGAATGAAAAGAGGCAGACCAAAAAAGGAGTGCATGATTTCGTTTATAAAAATCCCTAGACAATGCAGGCTAATCTATAGTTACACAAAGCAGGTCAGTGGTTTCTCTGGTTGAGGTAAGGAGGGATGGGAGGGAAGGATTACAAAGAAGTGGAAGAAATTTGGGGGTAATAGAGGTGTTCACCATCTTGATTAGAGTGACGGTTTCATGGGTATACACATATGTCAAAATATCCAGTTACACACTTTAAATACGTGCAGCTTTATTGTCTATAAGCTCAACAAGGCTTTTTTTAAACAAAAAGAATCATGGAGTATCACGCGGAACTCAAGTTCCACAGGTTATGCTTGGAGGATTGAAGGAACTATTCTTGATTTTGATTGTAGTGGTAATTACATGACTGTCTACGGCATTAAAGTTCATCAAATTTCTTTGAATCTAAATACTTAAAAGCAATGATTTTTGTTGCACGTGAATTATACCTCAATGAAATTGATTTTTAATAAACAGGACATACACATGGGCACATCCGCACAGAGAGACCAGGTTAGCAGCTGGACCCCAAAAGCATCTGGTGCCCACCTGCCACTGCTGCAAATACACTCTCCTCTCTCTCTCTCTCTCTTTCTCGTCTCTGACTCTTCATATGCCTCTTTCTAACCTTCCCACAGATTGATTCCCTTCCAGTTCTTCGGCCCAAAAGGCAGAACATTCAGCTGTCAGTACTTTCTAAGCTTTATGTCTTAAGGCTCAGGTATCAAAAAAAAAAAAAAAAAGGAAACTTTTTCTAAGCCTCAGTACCTGGTTTGGAAAATGAGATGGTTGGAATAATTTCAGTAGTTCTCAGTGAGGAAATACCCACTACAGAATGCTGACCTTTAGAGAAAGAGGCCAGGGACTCTAGATATCTAGAAAATATTAATATCCCAACAATAAAGAATCCTCTTGCGATCCACTTTCAAGTGCCCCACTGCACATAAAGATGAAAAACCTGTAAGTTTATCTGAGCCTAGAATCTACATCCATTCTACATACAAGCATGGTTTTTAAAAATACTTCCCAGGAGGTCAACTCAAATGAAAACCAACAAATTTGATCTATTTAGAGAATTGCTTTTGGAAGAGCTGTCACCAGTCAAAGTGCTTATAGTGTTTGAATTGCAACACATAGCCACTTGGGCTTCCCCGGTGGCTCAGCAGTAAAGAATCCCCCTGCAAGATAGGAGCCGAAGGAGACCGGGTTCGATCCCTGGGTCCGAGAGATACCTTAGAGGAGGAAATGGCAACCCACTCCAGAATTCTTGCCTGGAGAATTCCATGAACAGAGGAGTCTGGCAGGCTACAGTCCATGGGGCCACAAATAGACGGAAAGGACGTAACAGCAGCAGCAGCAGCTGCAGCCTTCAGACTGCATTTACAGCCATGGCTTTCAGGGTGATTCTCTGTGTGGGTGTAAACATCTATTGCAGTCTCTCGGGTATTTACAAATGTAAAATATATTTTATTATAAATTCCTTCTTTTTTCTTATGGGTCAGTTCAGTTCAGTTCAGTTCAGTCGCTCAGTCGTGTCCGACTCTGCGACCCCATGAATCGCAGCACGCCAGGCTTCCCTGTCCATCACCATCTCCCGGAGTTCACTCAAACTCATGTCCATCGAGTCGGTGATGCCATCCAGCCATCTCATCCTCTGTCGTCCCCTTCTCCTCCTGCCCTCAATCCCTCCCAGCATCAGAGTTTTGTCCAATGAGTCAACTCTTCACATGAGGTGGCCAAAGTACTGGAGTTTCAGCTTTAGCATCATTCCTTCCAAAGAAATCCCAGGGCTGATCTCCTTCAGAATGGACTGGTTGGATCTCCCTGCAGTCCAAGGGACCCTCAAGAGTCTTCTCCAACACCACAGTTCAAAAGCATCAATTCTTCAGCGCTCAGCCTTCTTCACAGCCCAACTCTCACATCCATAACATGACCACTGGAAAAACCATAGCCTTGACTAGATGGACCTTTGTTGGCAAAGTAATGTCTCTGCTTTTGAATATGCTATCTAGGTTGGTCATAACTTTCCTTCCAAGGAGTAAGCGTCTTTTAATTTCATGGCTGCAGTCACCATCTGCAGTGATTTTGGAGCCCCCCCAAAAATAAAGTCTGACACTGTTTCCACTGTTTCTCCACCTATTTCCCATGAAGTGATGGGACCAGATGCCATGATCTTCGTTTTCTGAATGTTGAGTTTTAAGCCAACTTTTTAACTCTCCTCTTTCACTTTCATCAAGAGGCTTTTTAGTTCCTCTTCACTTTCTGCCATAAGGGTGGTGTCATTTGCATATCTGAGGTTATTGATATTTCTCCTGGCAATCTTGATTCCAGCTTGTGCTTCTTCCAGCCCAGCATTTCTCATGATGTACTCTGCATATAAGTTAAATAAGCAGGGTGACAATATACAGCCTTGACGTACTCCCTTTCCTATTTGGAACCAGTCTGTTGTTCCATGTAGGAAACTGCAATCCTAATATACATTGTAATCCTAATATAGATTGTAATCCTAATTCCGCCATTAGGATTACAATGTATATATGAATATATATACTAATATACTAATTTAGTTCTCAAGCAATCATATGAGGTATATACTATCATTGGCCCCATTTTATAGATGAAAAACTGTGGCACAAAACAGTACCCCAGTTCACACAGCTAATAAGCAGCAGAGCAGGAATTTGAACCCAGGACATTTACTCCAAGAATCATATGGTCTGAAGTACTACATCATACAGACGTTAGCACTACATCACATAGACTTTTAGCCTACAAATCTAGAGTCTTTAAGCTACCTAAAATAGCCCACAAATTTTATTTCAGGCTAGGAAGGTTGTTAGCGGCTTCCCAGGTGGCACTAGTGGTAAGGAATCCGCCTGCCAATGCAGGAGCCTCAAGAGATGTGGGTTCAATCCCTAGGTCAGGAAGATACCCTAGAGAAGGGAATGGAAACCTACTCCAGTATTCTTGCCTTTAAAAATCAGCCCATGGACTGAGGAGACTTGTGGGCTACAAACCCTGGGGTTGCATAGAGTTGGACATGACTGAGTGACTGAGTAAGGCTGTTACTAAATAATGATGATGAGGATGAGATCCAGTGGTCTAGATGCCCTGGGTCTCTCCCAGTTCTAGAATCTATTTATTCTGGCTATGTTCCTAAACAACTCTTCCTGTTCAGTTTAGCCTTATACTTGGAAGCGTGAGGAACTTCCCTGAAGAGGAAGAGTGTAATGTCAAATTAGTGACATTTTTAGCTTTTAAAAAACAATCACAACGTCTAGTGAGGACACAATACAGATCCTCTCAAACACTGCTGGTGAGAGGGCAATGAGTGGCTACTTCTCAACAGAAATTCAGCGAAATATCATATCCTTTGACTCAGACTTCATTTAGAAAATCTTTCCTAAGGAAATAGGTTTTTAAGGTGGTTTGTTGTTGTTCAGTTGCTCAGTCATGTCCAGCTCTTTGTGACCCTATGGATTGCAGTATGGCAGGCTTCCCCTGTCCTTCAGTATCTCCTGAAGCTTGCTCAAACTCATGTCCATGGAGTCGGTGATGCCATCCAACCATCTCATCCTCTATCGTCCCCTTCTCCTCCTGCCCTCAATCTTTCCCAGCATCAGGGTCCTTTCCAATGAGTCAGTTCTTCACATTAGGTGGCCAAAATATTGGAGTTTCAGCTTCAGCATCAGTCCTTCCAATGAGTATTCAGGACTGATTTCCTTTAGGATGGACTGGTTGGATCTCCTTGCAGTCCAGGGGATTCTCAAGAGTCTTCTCCAACACCACAGTTCAAAAGCATCAATTCTTCAGCACTCAGCTTTCTTTATAGTCCAAATCTCATATCATAGATGGAACTTTTTTGGCAAAATAATGTCTCTGCTTTTTAATATGCTGTCTAGGTTGCTCATCGGAGAAGGCAATGGCACCCCACTCCAGTACTCTTGCCTGGAAAATCCCATGGGCGGAGGAGCCTGGTGGGCTGCAGTCCATGGGGTTGCTAAGAGTCGGACACAACTGAGTGACTTCACTTTCACTTTTCACTGTCATGCATTGGAGAAGGAAATGGCAACCCACTCCAGTGTTCTTGCCTGGAGAATCCCAGGGATGGGGGAGCCTGGTGTTAGTCATAGCTTTTCTTCCAAGGAGCAAGCGTCTTTTAATTTCATGGCTGCAGTCACCATCTGCAGTGATTTTGGAGCCCCAAAAAATAAAGTCTCTCACTGTTTCCATTTTTTCTCCATCTATTCGCCAGGAAGTGATGGGACCGAATGCCATGATCTTTGTTTTTTGAATGTTGAGTTTTAAGCCAGCTTTTTCATTCTCCTCTTTCACTTTCCTCAAGAGGCTGTTCAGTTCCTCTTCACTTTCTGCTAACTGAAAGGATGGTGTCATCTGCCTATCTGAGGTTGCTGATATTTCTCCCAGCAATCTTGATTCTAGCTTGTGCTTCATCCAGCCCAGCATTTCGCATGATGTACTCTGCATAGAAGTTAAATAAGCAGGGTGACAATATACAGCCTTGACGTACTCCTTTTCCTATTTGGAACCAGTCTACATCTACTCTTCCATGTCCAGTTCTAACTGTTCCTTCTTGACCTGCATGCAGGTTTCTCAGGAGGCAGGTAAGGTGGTCTGGTATTCCCATCTCTTTAAGAATTTTCCAGTTTTTTCTGATCTACACAGTCAAAGGCTTTGGCCTAGTCAATGAAGCAGAAGTAGATGTTTTTCTGGAATTCTCTTGCTTTGTTGATGATCCAACTGATGTTGGCAATTTGATCTCTGGTTCCTCTGCCTTTTTTAAAAACAGATTGAACATCTGGAAGTTCACGGTTCACATACGGTTGAAGCCTGGCTTGGGGAATTTGGGGCATTACTTTGTTAGCATGTGAGATAAGTGCAATTGTGTGGTAGTTTGACCATCCTTCGACATTGCCCTTCTTGAGATTGGAATGAAAACTGACCTTTTCCAGTCCTATGGCCACTGATGAGTTTTCCAAATTTGCTGGCATATTGAGTGCAGCACTTTTACAGCATCATCTTTCAGGATTTGAAATAGCTCAACTGGAATTCCATCACCTCCACTAGCTTTGTTTGTAGTGATGCTTCCTAAGGCCCGCTTGACTTCACATTCCAGGATGTCTGGCTCTAGATGAGTGATCACACCATCATGGTTATCTGGGTCATGAAGATCTTTTTTGTATAGTTTTTCTGTGTATCCTTGCCACCTCTTCTTAATAGCTTCTGCTTCTGTTAGATCCAGACCATTTCTGTTATTGTGCCCATCTTTGCATGAAATGTTCCCTTGTTATCTCTAATTTTCTTGAAGACATCTCTAGTCTTTCCCATTCTATTGCTTTCCTCTATTTCTTTGCATTGATTGCTGAGGAAGGCTTTCTTATCTCTCCTCGCTATTCTTTGGAACTTTGCATTCAAATGGGTATATCTTTCCTTTTCTCCTTTGCCTTTAGCTTCTCTTTTCTCAGCAATTTGTAAGGCCTCCTCAGACAACCATTTCACTGTTTTGCATTACTTTTTCTTGGGGATGGTCTTGATCACTGCCTTCTGTACAATATCATGAACCTCTGTCCATTGTTCTTTAGGCACTCTATCAGATCAAATCCCTTGGATCTATTTGTCACTTCCACTGTATAATTATAAGGGATTTGATTTAGGTCATACCGGAATGGTCTAGTGGTTTTCCCTACTTTCCTCAATTTAAGTCTGAATTTGGCAATAAAGAGTTCATGATCTGAGCCACAGCTTGTTTTTGCTGACTGTACAGAGCTTCTCCATGTTTGGCTGCAAAGAATATAATCAATCTGATTTTGGTATTGACCATCTGGTGATGTCCATGTGTAGAGTCTTCTCTTGTGTTGTTGAATTAGAGTGTTTGCTATGACCAGTGCATTCTCTTGGCGAAACTCTGTTAGCCTTTGCCCTGCTTCATTTTGTACTCCAAGGCCAAATATGCCTGTTATTCCAGGTATCTCTTGACTTCCTAGTTTTGCATTCCAGTCCCCTACAATGAAAAGGACATCTTTTTTTTGGTGTTAGTTCTAGAAGGTCTTATAGGTCTTCATAGAACTGTTCAGCTTCTTCGGCATTAGTTGTTGGGGCATAGACTTGGATTACTGTGATATTGAATGATTTGCCTTGGAAATGAACAGAGATTGTTCTGTCATTTTTGAGACGGCACCCAAGTACTGCATTTCAGACTCTTTTGTTGACTATGAGGGTTACTCCATTTCTTCTAAGGGAAGTGGTAGAATACACATAATATAAAATTTACCATTTTAACCATTTTTAAGTGTGTAATTCAGTAGCATTTAGTACATTCACAATATTGTTGTGCAACCATCACTGATACCTAGTTCTGGAACAGCTTATTACACCAAAAAGAAATCTCATAACCTCATAACCATTCAGTAGTCACTCCCCATTCCCCTCTGCCCCAGCCTCTGACAACCATTAATCTGCTTTCTGTATCTATGAATTTATCTATTTGGATATTTAACATAAATAGAGTGACCTTCTGTGTATGACTTCTTTTACAAGAATATTGTCTTTAAGGTTCATCCATTTTGTAGCATGTATCAGTACTGTATTACTTCTTTGTTTTAACTTTTTAGTAAAATCCTTACAACATGAAATAAAACATTTTAAAGTGTACAATTCAGTGACATTTTGAACAGTCACAATGCTGTGCAACTACCACCCTATCTAATTCCAAAACATTTTCATTACCCAAAAATTAAATCCATCCTCATTAGACAGTTAATTCCCATTCTCTCCTCCTCCCCTGACAACCATCAATCTGCTTTATTTCTCTATGGATTTATCTATTCTGAATATTTTATATAAATGGAATCATATATATAAGATTATATATATATGATCATATATATATGACATATGAATCATATATATATTATATATAAATGGACTTATATGTATACTATATATAACTTTTTTGTGTTTGGCTTCTCTTATAAACATGACTTTTTTTAAGGTTCGCCTACACTGTAGTATGTATCAGTATTTCATGCCTTTCTGTGGTTGAGTAATATTTCACTGTATGGATGTACTACATTTTGCTTCTCCATTCACCCATTAATGGACATTTGGATCATTGCCACCTTTTGGTTATTGTGAATAGTGCTGCTATGGGCATTTGTGTACAAGTTTCTGTTTGAACACCAATTTTCAATTCTTTCAGGTATATACCTAAGATTGGAATTGCTAGGTCATATGGTAATTCTTAAAAACTGATTTTTTTTTTTTTTTTGGGTCATGCCACATGTTAGGCAGGATCTTAGTTCCCTGAGAAGGGATCAAACCCATGACCATTGAAGTGGAAGCACAGAGGCTTAACCTAGACCACCAGGGAAGTCCCAAAGGGTCATATGCTAATTCTAAGATTAACTTTTTGAGGTACCACCAAACAATTTTCTAGTGACTACCATTTTTACATTCCCCCAGGGATGTTCCAATTTCTTCATCTTCACACCCTGCTAATGCTTATTTTGTTGTTGTTGTTGTTATGGCCATCCTAGTGGGTATAAAGTCATATCTCACTGTGAGAGTTTGGCTTTGCATTTTCCTAATGACTATGACGTGGAACATCTTGTGCTTATCAACAATCTTTATATCTTCTTCGGGAAGATGTCCTTGTCTTTTTTGAAAATTGGGTTGTTTGTCTCTTTGCTGTTGAGTTGTGCCTGAGGAAATCATTTTAAATGGGAAAACTATTTAAACATAAACATCACAATATTATTTACAGTGGTGAAAAATTCAAAGTGACACTAATCTATAACAATAGGGGATATAAAAACAGTCCCAGCCCTTAAGGGGCATTCTGTCCTGTCAAAAAAGCACACAAGAAACAATGAATTCAGAAAGACCCATGTTCAGGGTGTGCACAGGGTTACGAAAGGAGCTCAGAAGAGGGGTGGGGAGAGTCGGGGACATCTTCCCCAGACAAATGAAGAAATATGAGGGTGATTATATGCAAAGCAGAGGAATGGTGCATGTCCAGAGTTGCAAAAGAGAATAATACAATTGGGGAACTACAAAGAGTTTTTTGGTCTGTGCTTTTGTCAAAGTTTCAGTGTAGAGAAGCAGGAAGGAGCTGGAGCAAGATCGTTCTTTCATGCTAAATCTTAACCTGAAACCTCAGAGGGCTTCAGAAGGAGGCAACATGATGAACTTTATGTTTTGGAAAAATTACTCTGACAGCCACATGGAGAACTGGTGATGGTGGGGCCAGACTGGGGTCCAGTTAGGAAGAGTTACAAGACAGAAGGAACTAAGACATGGCTCTGGGGAGAAGAGTTAATAAGGTCAGGGATTAGATATGATCCCTATATCATACTTCCTGCCTGTCATGAATTAGACTGTGTCCCCCCAAAATGGATATGTTAAAGTCCTAATCCCCAACATTTCAGAATGTGACCTTCTTTGGAAACAGGGTCAGCGCAGATGTAATTCATTAAGATGAGGTCATACTATAGCAGGATGGATACAATACGACTGGTGTCCTAATTTATTAGAAGACAGTCATGTAAAGACAGAGACACACAGGGAAAACTCCATGTGATGACAAAGGCAGAGATTGGAGTGAGGTAGCTGCAAGCCAAGGAGTGTGAGAGATTGCCAGAAAACCACCTGAAGTTAGGAAAAGGCAAAGAAAGATTCTCCTGCAGATTTCAGAGGGACCATGGCCCCAGTCAGTAATAGCTAACATTTCTAGAGTGGTTACTCTATCACAGGTTGGGTTTTAAGTGCTTCACTCAGAGCAATCATTTCAACCTCTGAGTTCCTTGTGAAAAAAGATTCTATTATTATTTCCACTTTATATTTAAGAAAACTGAAACCAGGTCTTCTCTGGTGGCTCAGTGGTAAAGAATCTGTCTGCCAAGGCAGGACACACGGGTTTGACCCCTGGTCCAGGAAGATCCCACATGAGGTGGAGCAACTAAGCTGGTGTACCACAACTATTGAGCCTGTGCTCTAGAGCCTGGGAGCCGCAACTATTGAGCACGTGTGCCACAAATAACACAACTCGTGTGCTCTAGAGCCCATGCTCTGCAACAAGGCACTGCAATGAGAGGCCTGCAGATTGCAGCTAAAGAGTAGCCCCTGGCTCTCTGCAACTAGAGAAAAGCCCAGGAGACAACGAAGACCCAGTACAGACAAAAGTAAATACATAAATAAAATCATTTTAAAAAAAAAAAAGAAAGAAAACTGAAACACAGAGTAGTTGAGTAAGTTTCTCAAGGCTACAAAGCTAGGGAAATGGCAGAGCCAGAATTTCATGCTTGGCAGACTGACTCCAAGGTCTAGTGTTCTTACTCGATATACTATGTTGCTGATGCTGTGGCTGCTGCTAAGTCGCTTCAGTCATGTCCGACTCTGTGCGACCCCAGAGACGGCAGCCCACCAGGCTCCCCGTCCCTGGGATTCTCCAGGCAAGAACACTGGAGTGGGTTGCCATTTCCTTCTCCAATGCATGAAAGTGAAAAGTGAAAGTGAAGTCGCTCAGTCGTGTCCGACTCTTAATGACCCCATGGACTGCAGCCCACCAGGCTCCTCCATCCATGGGATTTTCCAGGCAAGAGTACTGGAGTGGGGTGCCATTGTCTTCTCTGATATACTATGCAGCCATTCTAATACATATTTACTGAAAGTTCAATGGAAGGATGAATGAATGAATTGTTGAGTAAATCTAGATTTGTTACCAGGGGGAAAGGTGGAAGTGATGAAGAAGAGAGAAAAATCAAGGATGAAGCCCAGATACCTTGCTTGGAAGACTTAGTAAATAAGGCATCGCTATTTACTGAGGCAGGAAAAAGAGGAGCAAAGTCAGATTCAGGGGTGGCAGCTAAAAGCTGGAGAAACAATATGTTTCTTGAAATGCTGAGTTTGAACTTCAATGGGATGAGCAAGTGGGATGTCCTGTAGTCTGTTGGACACATGGATCTGGAGCTCCAGAGAAAGATGTCGGTTGTAATTATAGATCTGGGATCGTGTCAGGGGTTTGGGTGAGATCACCAAAGCAAAATGTGTAGGAAGAGAAAAGCTGACTACCTATGACAGAGCTTTGGGGGAAACTGGAATTCAGGGAGTCAGTGGGGGAAGAGGAGTCTTAACTTACTAGCATAGGGTCTGTCATGGAAAGGACAAAAGTCAGGTTGTGGTGGGTTGAGGAGTGAACAGAAAAGGAACCGAAGGGTAAGCATACATGCTGCAGGTGGGAAAGATGGATGATGACTGAGACAGCGAATAGGTGCAGAGGCAAGCATACCCGTGCTGTGTGGAAGTCACTCACGCCAAGTGATCGTTAGACTTTAGGGATTTTGCAAGCTGGTTGTTAAATACAGCCATTATTAAAAATTAAGTTATTAATAACATCGTCCTACTATATAGCACTGCTGCTGCTGCTAAGTCGCTTCAGTCGTGCCCGACTCTGTGCGGCCCCAGAGACGGCAGCCCACCAGGCTCCCCATCCCTGGGATTCTCCAGGCAAGAACACTGGAGTGGGTTGCCATTTCCTTCTCCATTGCATGTAAGTGAAAAGTGAAAGTGAAGACGCTCAGTCGTGTCCGACTCTGCTCGACCCCAGAGACGGCGGCCTACCAGGCTTCCCGTCCCTGGGATTCTCCAGGCAAGAACACTGGAGTGGGTTGCCATTTCCTTCTCCAATGCAGGAAAGTGAAAAGGGAAAGTGAAGACGCTCAGTCGTGTCCGACTCTAGCAACCTCATGGACTACAGCCTACCAGGCTCCTCCGTCCATGGGATTTTCTAGGCAAAATTACTGGAGTGGGATGCCATTGCCTTCTCCATATAGCACAGGGAACTATATTCAATATCCTGTGATAAATCATAATGGAAAATAATATGAGAAAGAATACACATGTATAACTAAACCAGTCTGTTCTCAATGAGAAATTAACACATCATTGTAAATCAACTATACCTCAATAAAATAAATTTTTAAAAATTAGTTGTAAAAACATAAATAATAAAGACAAAGCTTATACATTCTTCAGACTCTTCACTTTCTTTTACTATTATTATTATTTACTATTATGGTATCTGTTTTGTGGAAACATTAAAATGGTGTGCCACTGCACCTTTTCAAAAATCTGTGTTAAGTGATGTCTACTGGTAGCTTGAAATGGGCCATGGCAGGAGTATTTATACCATGGAAATTGGAAAATGCTACAGACCGGGCTTGTTTTTGTGATTGTGTACATTTAAGAAATTAATGGAGAAAATGTTAGTAATGGATATCAAACTTTAAAGTGCATCCTGTCTGTAGCCATTACATTGTAAGCAGCATCCAAAAAAATGGAGGAAGTAGTCCTCCAGTGTTCAGAAACCATCTTCCAATTCCATAAAGAAAGCACGTCACTGATGAATGAGTAAAGTTCTAACATAAGTCTTCATTGTTCTACTTCCATGTCTGTAACAAAAAGGAAAATAACAACGATCATTTATGCTAGGTTTGTTACCATAGGTTGGCTAGGATTTAAGAGTTGTGGAAAAATAAAAAAAAAGCATTCTGTGATAATTAATTGACTGTATGGAATTTACAGTAAAGATTTATTATTTTAAAATTGCATGTTTCTTTTTTCTTCCAGAAACATCTTAATAAAAATTGGCCATTTCCAAGAAACACTTATTGCATGCCCACCAATAAAAGGCAATCATAACAAAGTAGAAAATTCACCATATGGCTATGACTTAAAGAAAAAAAAAACAAAACTAGCACACACTCAAGCACATCAGCAAAGTCCAGTATCAAAGTCACATTGTTTCTTACGGGCTAGGATTCAGAATAGACACTGAAATAAAACTTAATTCAAACCCTGAACTATTCAGGTCAGAGGACCTCTACAGAAGTATCTGTCCTCAAAAGCATTCCGGTTTGAGACATGATTTCAGAATCAGTTCAGTTCAGTCGCTCAGTTGTGTCCGACTCTTTGCGACCCCATAGACTGCAGCACGCCAGGCCTCCCTGTCCATCATCAACTCCTGTTTACCCAAACTCATCTCCATTGAGTCGGTGATGCCATCCAACCATCTCATCCTCTGTCATCCCCTTTTCCTCCCACCTTCAATCTTTCCCAGCATCAGGGTCTTTTCTGATGAGTCAGCTCTTCGCATCAGGTGGCCAAAATATTGGGAGTTTCAGCTTCAACATCAGTCCTTCCAATGAACACTCAGGACTGATCTCCTTTAAGATGGACTGGTTGAATCTCCTTACAGTCCAAGGGACTCTCAAGAGTCTTCTCCAACACCACACTTCAAAAGCATCAATTCTTTGGTGCTCAGCTTTCTTTATAGTCCAACTCTCACATGCATATGTGACTAATGGAAAAACCACAGCCTTGACTAGATGGGCCTTTGTTGGCAAAGTAATGTCTCTGCTTTTTAATATGCCATCTAGGCTTTCAGAATAAAGCACAACAAACGATCACAAGACATTCAGTGTACAAGAGGGATTCTATAATTCCCAACATACTCTGAACCTGATAGAACAAATCTAACTTTCTAAAAAAATTGTATGTTATACATCCTTTATATCAGTAAAATGTACAGTAAACATATATGTGCATATGTGTATATACACACACACACACACACACATAGAGTCCATGGAATTCTCCAGGCCAGAATACTGGAGGGGGTAGCCATTACCTTCTCCAAGGGATCTTCCCAACCTAGGGATTGAACCCAGGTCTCCCACACTGCAAGTGGATTCTTTACCAGCTGAGCCACCAGGGAAACCCATCACGCATTCTTTTCATCAGTAAAATGTACAGTAAACATATATGTGCATGTGTTTATATAGATACATATGTGGGTACACATACACATATACATACAATTGTTTTTGCCCAGATATTGTTCAACCTCCTCACTACATCAGAAGCAGAGCGGTCTCATTACCAAGGAAATGAGGTATGGATTTAAGGTAGTAAAGGCCTCTGATGCTGAGGGGCTGGAAGAGGCACTGAATCAGCCAAGGATGAGAGAATGATGAGGGGTGGGCTTTCAAGGCCCAAGGAATTCCTTGCTCTGAGTGATGGGGAGGGTGACAGAGGAGAGCAGCAATGAGCAGCAGTGGTTGACTGTCTCAACTGGTACTCCCCAAGGGCAGAACAATAATCTAGATGTGGCCGACCCCTCATCTCCCTGTGACCTTTGTAGTACACAGGTCATGGGAGAATGAGTAACTTCTGTTTTTTGAGGTTGCAGAGAAAACAGTTGTCCTCAGGGGATAACTTGGTTTCAGTTAATAACAGCTTCACTTATTGAAAGCAAGGGGAGTGTACCACAGAGATATGATCAGGGTTTCTGAGTGAGACATTTCAAGTGTGATACTGGGCAAGGTACTGACCCTTTCTGAGCTTCCATGTCCTCCTCTGTAGAATGAAAGTAACGTGATCTACCATTCAAAACGTAACACATTTCAAACACTGAGTGCAGTGCCGGGCAGACGGTAAACTTTCAATAAATTGTAAATACTACTTTGGCTATATAACTAAAAATGGAAGACACATAATTACATAAATACACATATTAATACATGGAGGTAAGGAGGTAAAATGAAAGAAATACCCATAATAAAGGTTGTCCCTGGATGGCTGGACAATTAGGATTTTTTTTTTTTAAACTCCACATCCTCTGTATTTCCCAAAGTTTCTACAGTAAGCCAATTTTGACTTTGATTCTGGAAAAAAAAATTTTTTTCTAAAGCAAGGAGTGTGCATAAGAAGAAAAATCTTCATTAAAAAAAAAGGAAAGAAAAAAAGATCAGTGTTGTCTCAGGGCATGAGAAAATAAGTCCTCCACAGGACACACAGGCCTAGCATCTGGGCAAATTATTGCAAAAGGCAGAAAAAACACTTGAGGGTTTAGCATTTCCTAGTCATCCTTTCCCACCTCTAAAAAAATTGATAAGCTCAAAGGCTATCTCTTCTTCTCTATTTTCTGTCTCATCTTTTGATTTTTAGATTTCAAGAGGACTTGTGATGAATAAAGGTGTTATAAATTAATCTAAACATGATTCAAATCTCTAATTTATGTATTCATTAAAATTTTACCTGTTATCAATCTTAGGGTTAAAGGTGTTAATGGCAACTCTAAGGGAAAGTCAAATATAATCATTTACATAAAAGCATTAGAAGATGATTAATTGGTATTTTTGTGCAGCTGTGATCTATTCTGCACTTCTACAGGTGAAAAAAAAAAAAGTTTCACTAAAAACATTTACCTATGCTAATCCTCATGAAATTGTGGAACATCCTCCAGGTTTTCATGTACTCGGTTACATTTATAGCATTTTCATTTCTGGAATCACATTTCATATTTCCGGATTTCAAAAGGCATTGCAATTGCACACCCTTGAAAATTGGGCTGATTTCCACATCATTCCTTGTATATTTATGTATTCTGTTCCAACAGGAAGATAGAGATTAAATCTACTTGTGTTAACAAATTTCTGTTTGTGTGTCTTAGCATGATTTGGGTAATATATTCCAATTTCAAGGGGCCTAAACTTGCAGTGTCCTAAAAAAAAAATGTCACAGGGCTTAGGTAGAGAAGTATTTTCAGAAAAGTGATTTATCTATGCTGAATAAAAGCTGTAGCATGGCCAGCTCAGATCCAGTTACGATTGCTAAAGCATGTCCAGGCTGGTTATCTAATGCTTCTGCAAGAATTTAGGCCACGCATTAATGCACTGAAGATAAAATCAATTTGAAAATTTCTTAAATCAAATACCAATCCTGGAGTAATACTCTCTGTGCAGGAGAATCAGCCAACAGTAATAGGAAGCCAATTATAAATTATAAACCACTCTGCTCAAATGTCCTGGTTTGTTACTGGTAGGGCCCATTACACACAATCTGCACAAGTTAAATCCACTGACTAGACAGAACTGCTGTTCACACAGACACTTGCACTCCTCTCTGCCTCACTCCCCACACTTAATATAAAGATGCAGCTCAATTAATAGGGATTCACTGAGTAAGAAAACCCACAGCAATGCGATCATAAACATCCCATTCTACTATAGCAGTACAATCAAGCAGTTAGCAAGAGCGGAAGCCTAAGAAGGTTAAATGATAATGCTTATGAAATTCTGAAGCCAGTTATACTCAGCAGATACTGACTAGTGTCATCCTTTTGTTTCTGTCTTCCTGACTGCCTCAACCCCAAAGCAGCAAAGGAGACAGAGGCCCCAACACTAAAAACACCTCTCCTGGCCTACTATAAGCCATCATCAACCTTGTTGTCGTTCAGTCACTCAGTCGTGTCCTACTCCTTGCGACCCCATAGATTGCAGCATGTCAGGCTTCCCTTGTCATTCACCATTTCCTGGAGTTTGCGCAAACTCATCTCCAATGAGTCAGTAATACCATCCAACAATCTCATCCTCTGTCATCCCCTTCTCCTCCTGCCTTCAATCTTTCCCAGGATCAGGGTTCCTTCCAACGAGTCAGCTCTTTGCATCAGGTAGCCAAAGTATTGGAGCCTTAGCTTCAACACCAGTCGTTCCAATCAACTTTTAGGATTGACTTCCTTTAGGATGGACTGGTTGGATCTCCTTGAAGTCCAAGGGATTCTCAAGAGTCTTCCCCAACACCACAATTCAAAAGCATCAATTCTTCGGTGCTCAGCTTTCTTTACGGTCCAACTCTCACATCCATACACGACTACTGGGAAAATCATAGCTTTGACTAGATGGACTTTTGTCAGCAAAGTAATACCTCTGCTTTTTAATATGCTGTCTAGGTTTATCATAGCTTTTCTTCCAAGGAGCATCTTTTAATTTCATGCCTGAAGTCACCATCTGCAGTGATCTCAGAGACTAAGAAAATAGTCTGTCACTGTTTCCACCGTTTCCCCATCTATTTGCCATGAAGTGATGGGGCTGGATGCCATGATCTTAGTTTTCTGAATGTTGAGTTTTAAGCCGGCTTTTCCACTCTCCTCTCTCACTTTCAAGAGGCTCTTTAGTTCCTCTTCGCTTTCTGCCATAAGGGTGGTGTCCTCTGTGTATCTGAGGTTATTGGTATTTCTCCTGGCAATCTTGATTCCAGCTTGTGTTTCATCCAGCCCAGCATTTCTCATGATGTACTCTGCATGTAAGTTAATTAAGTAGGGTGACAACGTACAGCCTTGCCATACTCCTTTTCCAATTTTGAACCAGTCCATTGTTCCATGTCCAGTTCTAACTGTTGCTTCTTGACCTACACACAGGTTTCTCAGAAGGCAGGTAAGGTGGCCTGATATTCCCACTTCTTTTAAGAATTTTCGGGTTTGTTGTGATCCAGTCAAAGGCTTTAGTGTAGTCAATGAAGCAGAAAGCCTACCACCCATAAATGGTCTCTCAGCTTCTACTCTCTCCAAAACATTGTCATTCATTCAGCTGTTATTTATTGCACGCATAGTATTGCAGCAACTGAGTTTCATAAGAGGTATGGCTTCTACTTTAGAGACTTTTTTATATAATTTTATGGCTGTGCTGGGTCTTTGATGCTGTGTGGGTTTTTCTCTAGTTGCAGTGAGTGGGGTTTAGTGTCTAGATGCTGTGCACAGGCTTCTCATTTCGGTGCCTTCTTGTTGCAGAGCATGGGATCTAGGGTGCACAGGCTTCAGTTGTGGCACATGGGCTCAATAGCTGCTCTTTGGCTCCAGAGTATAGGCTCAACAGTTTTGGCACACAAGCTTAGTTGCTCCACAGTACGTGGGGTCTTCCCAGACTAGGGATCAAACCCTTGTTTCTGGCATTGGCAGGTGGATTCTTTACCTCTGAGCTACTAGGGAAACCCTAATATATAAAGACTTCTTGAATAAGCTTTTTGAGCACAGATCTGACTATGTAATTGCTATGTTTACCAACCTTCAAAGGCTCATTACCCAAAGATATTACCAACTCAGGACTGATTCAGAATGACCTTCAGTTCAGGTCAGTCGCTCAGTCGTACCTCTTTGCGACCCCATGAATCGCAGCACGCCAGGCCTCCCTGTCCATCACCAACTCCCGGAGTCCACTCAGACTCATGTCCATTGAGTCAGTGATGCCATCCAGCCATCTCATCCTCTGCCATCCCCTTTTCCTCCTGCCCCCAATCCCTCCCAGTGTCAGTCTTTTCCAATGAGTCAACTCTTTGCATGAGGTGGCCAAAGTACTGGAGTTTCAGCTTTAGCATCATTCCTTCCAAAGAACACCCAAGGCTGATCTCCTTTAGAATGGACTGGTTGGATCTCCTTGCAGCCCAAGGGACTCTCAAGAGTCTTCTCCAACACCACAGTTCAAAAGCATCAATTCTTTGATGCTCACCTTTCTTTATAGTCCAACTCTCACATCCATACATGACCACTGGAAAAACCATAGCCTTTAGACAGACCTTTGTTGGCAAAGTAATGTCTCTGAATGACCTTAGTGATGCCTGAACATGGACATTTTTAATAAACCACATAGGTGAATCTGATGTTTCCTCCTGAGTAAAAAATAGACTTTCAAATTTCTTGCTGTGATATGCAATACCCTCTACAATATGACCCCAATCTTTCCAGCCTCCTCAAATCCACACAATTTGGTCTCTGCCTGAATTTCACCATTACTCCTTACTGGACTTCAGCCATACCACCCATTGCTATTTCCTGAACATACCAAGTTGTGTTTCAAGTTGAAACACGCTGTTACACTGCTTGGAAAGTACTTCCATTGCCTTCACACAGCATTTGCACATAGTAGGCTCCCTTACCTTCATCAGAGACCTTCCCTGACCCTCCCATCTAACTCCATACATAACCCCATCAATAACCCCTTTTACTTTCTTCGTATCTTCATAGTTACTAACCACTATCTGAAAGTGTATTACTTATCTTTGTATTTATTCTCTATCTTCACTAGAATTTAAACCCTGTAAGGGCGTCTATTTGCCACCATATCTTAAGTGCTTAGAATAGTGTAAGTATGTGGCAGGTGCTCAAATACTTACTAGTGAATTATCCCTCTTTCTACAGGTGCTCTAGTCACAGCACTTTAACATGCTATTTGTGTAATCCCTTCAAGGCTCTACTATTAAGAAACTACTCAAAAGTACTCCTGACAAGGATGTGACGGTAGGAGCCTGTGGAATTTGTTTCTATTTTCTAAGTTTAAAAAAAAAGTCGTAGGCTGAGAGTGCGAGTTAGAAAAATTTTAGTTTTCAAGAGTACCAAGAGAGTAAATGGGACAGTGAAATGCAAACAGGATCATCAGATGATACTAAGGTCTACTTGAGATTGTGCCTTTAAAACACAGAAACTGTGCCAGCAGGTTCAGCTGACTAAACGTGCAGAGGTGCCATATTGATCTTAACCAAAAATGGGAGTTCAGCCAGGCAAGTATAATGAAGCAAGAGATGGGGCAAGGCAATTGACTATGTAGTTAAGTGATTCTAACACTGGACCACAGAATCTAAGCTGCGTAATGAAAGACATGAAGTGCAAGATCAGAGAACTGTAAATCACATAGCTCTGTAACCACTGTCTACATATCTGGCTCCTTTTCTGGACAGAGGTCTTCCAAAGTGGGATCAGTGTCTTATTTTTTCATTCTCAGTACCTCACCCATGAATTTGTTATCCAGATGGATGGAGAGATGTCCACCCATAGTTTAAGGGAGATTTCCCACCCCCAAATCGAATGATACATCAAGTTCCTCCTTTCTCACTGTTCTTGAAGCTTTCCAGTAAAAAGTTTCAGTGCTTCATCAAAACTCTATGGAATAAACAAATCCTTTGAGATGAGACGAGATGCTGAATTCCTACAGCGCTACCTCCAAGAACTGAACCAGAAAGTGAACCTCATGTATCCCAACTACTGTTAAGTCTGCCCTTACTGAACACCCAGGAGGCATGAATCTTCAAACTTGCCAACATCTGATTATTTCACCTTCTTATAGTAATTATAAGCAGGACCCAAAAGAAGCCTTGAGAATACCAAGATTTCTAAGCAGACATAAATGAAATTCAACCTGAAGACAGAGAACAAATGCACAGACAAAGAGCATGTAAAATATGTTTTATTGTTCTTTAAAAGGGCTCAGGGTTTGGTTTTAAATCAGGCTGCACACCTTTCATCAGTCTGACATCTCTCTCACCATGTCAAACTGGCTTCAGCTAGCAATACTTCATTAAATCCGAAAGAAAAAAATTTTTTAATTTTGAAGAAAATCCAGTTTTGAGAACAATTAACATTATTCTGTAATTTAAAACAATATGAGGGCTAATGTTTCATGTTATTTTACATACCCTTCTCCTCATACAGAACCAGGAATGTAATTTTCCTAACTCAGGCAGGCACTGTTACTGGTGGATACTGCACACTCGCTCGCTCGCTCGCTCGCTCACACACACACACACACACACACACACACACACACACACACACACACACTCTCTCTCTCTCTCTCTCTCTCTCTTCCCCCTTCCTCTCCCCCTCCCTTCTTCTCTCCCTCCAAACAACAAAAACCAGAGTATGTCAAAGGAAAAAGGTTTGTTATGGTATTGATCAAAACCCTTGGAGTCAACAGTCTATCTGAGCTTAGAGGGTATGCTGTTTTGATCTTGAGCCTATGTTAAAGGAATCCACTGTCAGATTCTGAAATAAAGAACTTTGGATAGTACCATCATTTTTTCACCTTAAAATCCTAGAGACAATTTCAAAAAGCATTATTTTGCTTTGTTTTTTGGAACAGGGGAGGAGAGAATCTACAGATTTTCATTTATTTAAAAATCAAAAACAGCTCGGCACAGGAAATAGGCAGTTCACATAGCCACCCAACATCTGAGGTATCATCAGTGTGAGACAAGGTCCTGGTCCATTCCTACGGGCCTAGCTGATCCTAACAAAATGGGAAGTTTAAGGCTCTGCATAGCAAATTCCAACAGGACAAGATGACCCTAAGACTCCATTCAAATCCTTAGAAGCAGAGCACTATTAATTATGCAATATTCAAATGGAGAGTGCAAGAACCCCTGATGGTATCATCCAACTTGCTCTGTCAATGCAGCCTGGTCACAACAGCAAAGGAGCAGAAAAACAGCTTTTCTAGATCAGTACATTAAACCCAGCAAAGAATCTGCAGAAATGACACTACACCACCGCACTAGCCACAGTCCCTTTGCTGCTCTATGTCTCTCTTCTAACCCCGTTATGGCCTGTGGACACATACTCACTAGGCATTGTTGGTTTTGAACCAGCAAAAAAAAAAAATTTTTTTTAAGTCTCATAAAGAACCTAGTAAGAAAATAACAAGGCAATCAGTGGTTAAACTGAACTGTACATATAGGGAGCAGTTTCGAAAATACCCATTTCAGGCATTTCTCAGGTCTCAAATATTGTGTCTTTGCTGCTACTCCTTTGACTGTTCCTGAAAATTCAGAGTACAAATAAGTCCTAAAATAAAAAACTTTACACTACCAGCATTCTCTGACATCATCAGACAGAAAATCAGAGTAATGCTACAGCCCACAGTTCTACAAGGTGTAGAAAGTGTACTAAGGCTCTGCCTGGACACATCTTTAGTGATGGCCTGGAGTACTCCCCTTCCGAAACAAACATCTCTGGGACATCCACTTAGCTTCATTGGTTGGAAAAGAGATGAATTCGACTCTCAGCTAAGTTCTCTGAGAAGAGAGACTCCTCCTAAAATGCCATTTCCCTACAAGTTTATCAAAACAAAAAGTTCCTGGCTACTTTGCCTAATGCTGAATAGGGTTTTCAAGAAAAGAAACTAACATGAATACCCCATCATCAGTAAAGACTAAGAACCACCTGGATCATACAATATATATGTCACTGCCTCTTTTTTTTTTTTTTTTTTGGTGTTTTTTGTTTGTTTTTTCCTAAAAGTGCCCAGGTGGGCTTAAGGCTGCCAGACTGCACACACATCTACAGCAACATGGGCTTCTCCTATTCCACCTACAACTTGTATCAGGGGAAAAAAAAACAGGGATAGGAGAAAGTGAGAAGAAGGGAAAAATATACCAATCTCCCCCCACCCCCCTCCCCCAAGAAAGAAAGAAATCCCACAACAGGGATATCTATGTGCCAAGCATAATGGAAGAGTGTGCTCCCCAAACAGATGGTTCTGCAGAGGCTCATGTTCTGCTGGTTTTCCTTAGAGACCTATTTTGAGAAAGTTAAAAAAGACAGGAGATTTTGAAATAAATTCAATCCTGGCAGAAATTCAAACTCCAACACTAGAAGCAAAATCATTCTTCACTAAATTAATCCCTATTTTCTTTCTCTTTTTCTTTTCTTAAACATTTTATTCACGTTATAGAGGGATTTGTGTTTGCTTTTTTCCAATCATTAGGAGAGTGGTTGAGGAGTACTGAATCCATCACTACTTTGATGACACAGTTAAGATTCCAGATTCACATTTCCAGGTACCAAGAGTTCCCTCTAAATGCTACAATCAAGTCAGCCTTCGTATACACTTCTTTTTACTGAACACAGCAATGCCCGTTGGTATCTCTGAAGCGTAATCGCATCTTAGGTCGGTATTTCTCCAGGTAAAGCAGCTGTTTGGAATTGAATGCTCCCCTTCTTTTTCTGAAAATACAAGAATGGCAAACTTTATCATGTAAAAAAAGAGCTGCCTGACATGCGTATTTATGGCCTATGGCCTTTCTAACTCTACACAGCTGAAAACCAGCATATTTCCCATATATCACTTCCTATGAGAAAGGGCTCAAATGAACAATGAAATTTCTGTGCCTTCCTAAATGAAAAATAGACAAATTTTCTTTGCTCTCATTAGAGTCTATTAATTGTTAATAAATATCAGAATGGTTTATCCAAAGACATCTGACTATATTCTTCCCAATTAATATATTCTTCATATTAGAATTGGCAGCAAGTATTTAGGATAAATGAGCAAATATTTATATAAAGCAGCAGACACAGATGACATTCCTTGAAACACGTTACCTTCCAAGAGCTGCTACCATACATTTCATGCCCTTTGTCACCAAGTGTCATTTTTTAATTTTTTGGTAAGAAAAGGCTAAAAAGAGAAAGGGCAAGACAATAATTGCCAAAGAAAGAACAAAACAGCCTGTTATTCCAGACTGATGTCAAGATTCTGTTTGGGCACTACCATCCTGATTCTGTGACTGAACAGGTCACTTCAGAGTCCTAGGTGATTACTCCCTCTGGTTTCTTCCTTTCCTCTTTGTCACAGAGTTATATCTGGAAGGCATTTTGGACATCTATTAAAAGAGGCACTAGATCACTGAAACTCCATTACCTAGCTATTGATTTTAAAGATTTCTAGATATTCAAGTCATATACTGGACATATTCTACAATGTCCAAATTTGCCATCTAAATGAGAAAATATTTAAATCTGGGAGCCAGAGTGTTACTGTGAGTCTTTTTATCGCTTGCTATTTTTGGTATCTTCAAACAACATTCTAAGCCAAAGACAGCAAATTACTCTGTACTATAATTGGATACTTTTTATAATTGCTCCCTCTTGTATGATTTTGCTTTATGTATTTCGGAAAATAAGACTTCATACTCACTGTCTTATAAACTGAACTGCATCCTCGTACTTCATTCCACATTCAATCAAAGCCAGTGCAACTAGCACAGGTGCCCTGCGGAGAAACACTCCCTGGTAAGTTAACCACAGGTCTTTGGATTACAGGAGTCTTTAAAACCCAGGGTTACATATTATCAAAAGTATTTAAAGCCTGAGCTTTCCTTATTCCTATATACTAAAATATCAGATATTTCCCTACATAGTAAAAATATCTAAATTATAGATTCTAGGTTATTTTCTATTTTTAGTAAAAAGCACAAAAATTTAAACCTTTATTTAGAGATCTTTACTCTTTAAAATATTATCACATTGTATCTTAAATTTCCCATCATTTTATATCACCAAAAATCCACTGATCTTTAAGCATTATCATAGTAAATGACCAGATGTATTAACCTGAGTGTCTCAGAATTTTCATTACAAACCAATTTATTATCATTTCTTCACCAAATATGAAAACAGTGCTAGATTTCCTCAACAAAATTGTTTCTATGGGCTAGGGGACTATCAGAGAACTGGTAATTAGGATTTGCTTTCTATATCAGCACACACATATATACATATTTTTTTTCTTTTTTAATATAACAAATGAAACAATGTTTTTAAAAAGTCCATTACAGAGCACTAACTTTGGACTGGCTACCTAACTAGACAGCTATTAGTTTAAAAAATTTCCCCACGTCAGGAAAAGAACTGAAACTTCTTGACACTGAAGAAGAAACTGTACTAAACTGCAAAAAGGAAAACAACAAAAGGGTTGAGCAGAGGTAACAGCCTGAGTCACCACCACCATGAGGCAACAGCAGCCTTCATTAATGTTTTGAGTCAAAGTGCAGATCATAAATTGACACTTAATCTACTGTTGTTGAGTGTTGCAACACCATTTCATGAAATGCTCAAGGGAAAAGTTTTTAAAATCAAAGTCAATTTTCATTCTCCATACATTTCCTTAGAAGAGTTTAAGGTTTAACCATCTGCTCTTTATCTATTAATTTCCCATTCATCTCAAACCAAAATGAACCATGTACAAATTCTTCAAATCTAAAGATATTTTACCTTTGTTGTCAATTTAAAAGACCTAAACCTTTGATTACTGGAAATGGGGAGAAAAAACTAACATACTGAATTAAAGCTGTATTTTTGGCTCAAAGATAAGAGAATTACATTAAAACAGTTTCAAAACAACTTTAGAACCATCACCCAATAAATCTAGTATAGTATCAGACTCAGACAAACAATGAAACCTAAGTTACTTTGAGAAATCATGACACCAGCTTTTACTCTCATTTCCTTTCAGGCAATTTAATATTTAGTGTAACAAATACACATCTCTACCAAAGTAAAAGTTTTGATAATGAATTCACAGACAAAAGGAGAAGAGCTTACCTTCCCAATCCTGCAACACAATGCACTGCAACACAGCAACCTGGTTCTTCACGAAATTTGGTTTTTAGTAGGTTTAGCCAATCATCTACTATCTGATTAGGGGGTGGTGCTCCATCGTCGAAAGGCCAATCCTAGGAGGAAAACATCTTTGAAATTAAATTGATACTTTCTCCAGGATGAACATCCTAATATGCACAACAGCTACACCATACACAAGAGAGGCCTACCTGCACTAACTGTACTAACATGTACCTATTCTTAATCACACAATTCTGATGACTTCTGAAAAATGACCAAGATCAAAATTCAAGCGCGCCAAGCAACTCAGCCTTCTCAATGATGCGCAGCCAGCATCAGAAGCATCCAGCTTTATCTTTGGAAATAACTCTCATCATAGTGACAAGAGGCTAGCATTCTTCAAACATCTTATCTGAATAGAGCAATAATTAGACATAATAGAGAAAATTAAAATTAAAACTGAGACAAAGTAAGAGAGGACACAACACCTGTCAATAAGATTTAAGTCCAGTCTGGCAAAGAAGTGTACCAACTGGTATCTCACTGGTCTCTACAAACATAAATAATTTTGAAGATAACCCTCTAAGTAGCTCTAAGTTACAAGTATCTTTTCTTTAGAGCAAAACTCTCTGATAAGTAATTTCCAATAGCAGACCATAACAGAAACAGACTACAATCTTTGTGCTTACATATGTATTTGGTAAAAGTCAAGCAGCAAATATTTTTAAAGCTCTGCCTAAATTATACATATCCCATTTTATAAGCACAGTGCCACATGATACAATCCTGAGAAGAAAATACCATTTTCTCAAGTATTTCTTTCTCCTTTATTATTCATTGATTTCGGTTGTTTTTCAATTAAGACCAACCCCATGTGCATTCACAATACAGGCAGGAGTTTATCTTCCTTGTTACCAAAACACAAGGTTCTGAGAAATCAACATAAGTCACCTTTGAAGAAAGGAGAGAAGGGAGATTCACGAGTTACATACCCTCTCTCCCATCTAGCTTCAAGGACAGAAATGCAAAGACCCTGGAAATATTTTTTAATACTATTCTAGTGAGACTGCATAAGGACACTTTAAGATACTAGAGAAGGAAAGAGAGAAAAGTGACAGAACACTACACTGAGCCTGCCCTTACTCTGGCACCACTAGAGCACCTCATGTAGCCCATGAGCCACGGCAGCACATTACGTTTGTCAACTATACCCCATAATTAAACAGCTGTCAGTGTTGTTATCATAAATGTCGCTCGAGTTTAACTGTAAATACCAGTAAAACCAGTATCTTAGTTAAGAGCTCACTTCCTCTAAAACTCTGAAATGCATCTGGTTAAGAAACAGTAGTATAAAACATGCCTTTACTGACTCATACGAGCAGTTTCTATCAAAAATCCACTAGAGTAGTAAAGGAGTACATCAAGGCTGTATATTGTCACCCTGCTTATTTAACTTATATGCAGAGTACATCATAAGAAACGCTGGGCTGGAAGAAACACAAGGCTGGAATCAAGATTGCCGGGAGAAATATCAATAACCTCAGATATGCAAATGACACCACCCTTATGACAGAAAGTGAAGAGGAACTAAAAAGCCTCTTGATGAAAGTGAAAGTGAAAAAGTTGGCTTAAAGCTCAACATTCAGAAAACGAAGATCATGGCATCCGGCCCCATCACTTCATGGGAAATAGATGGGGAAACAGTGGAAACAGTGTCAGACTTTATTTTTCTGGGCTCCAAAATCACTACAGATGGTGACTGCAGCCATGAAATTAAAAGACGCTTACTCCTTGGAAGGAAAGTTATGACCAACCTAGATAGCATATTCAAAAGCAGAGACATTACTTTGCCAACAAAGGTCCATCTAGTCAAGGCTATGGTTTTTCCTGTGGTCATGTACGGATGTGAGAGTTGGACTGTGAAGAAGGCTGAGCGCCGAAGAATTGATGCTTTTGGACTGTGGTGTTGGAGAAGACTCTTGAGAGTCCCTTGGACTGCAAGGAGATCCAACCAGTCCATTCTGAAGGAGATCAGCCCTGGGATTTCTTTGGAAGGAATGATGCTAAAGCTTGAAACTCCAGTACTTTGGCCACCTCATGCAAAGAGTTGACTCATTGGAAAAGACTCTGATGCTGGGAGGGATTGGGGGCAGGAGGAGAAGGGGACGACAGAGGATGAGATGGCTGGATGGCATCACTGACTCAATGGACGTGAGTCTGGGTGAACTCCTGGAGTTGGTGATGGACAGGGAGGCCTGGCATCTGCAATTCATGGGGTCGCAAAGAGTCGGACACGACTGACCGACTGAACTGAACTGAACTTCAAACTGACATGGTTGAAACCATCAGTCTTTTCTAATAAGCCTCTGATTTACAAGAACACTGGTCAAAGTGTTGAAAGGTCTCAAGTTGGATATCTTCACCTAGCAAAAGTAAATTATTGATTACACTTAAATTAAAATTTCTGCCTAGGAAAAAAAAAGAAATTCCAAGCTTAATTCTAAATGTCCCTTTTTTTTCAAGCTTTAGTTAGACCTTTCATTTTACCTGATCATAGCTCTTCAAAACAAAAGGCTAGATTTAAAGGCTTGGAATAAATCTCAGATCTACCATTATCTTCTACAAACTACTTCAAGTTCTTTAGTTCTTTCTATTTTATAAAGGTGTTTACCAACATTACTGATTCAAACAGACTACGGTCACTCTGCAGTTCATTTTCTCACCCTGCCAACTGTCAAAACAAACTGATTTCTCATCTACCCACTAAAGAACATACTTACAATACAGGAAAAGAACTTGTATTTTGGTTTAATTTCAGAAGTTAAAATTCTGTTTTTGTTTTTTTAAACATAGGGCTACATTTACCCATGTTTATACTTATTCCCAGTGATCCAGCCAGAGGACCTTAAAGCCATTCGGAAATAGGAATGCAAGCAAAGTATTATTACCATGTCATACTACTAAAATACATTTTCTTAATAAACCATAATGTTTGGTTTTTTAGTTTTTATGTTTTCACCAAAGTGGAGGTGAGGAAACTTGATGGATCAGGTATGAGACAACTGCCTTACCAACAGGACATTCATTTTCTTTGCATCAACTGCCTTCTCAACTAGTAACCAATGCAATCAAAAAACAGGAACATAACCTTGTACCATTACCTTGCCTAGTACTTTCTTACTACCCAATCATTTCAAAAATCTCTAGTTGTCTTTGCACTACAATGCCTTCCCACAACCATGTCAAACAGCTCTAAGACACCAAGACTACAGGGTCAATCAAATACGTGCTTCTCTAATATAGACAACTTTTTAGAGAATAAAGTATAAAATTTCACCTAATGTGAGGTTCCTATTTCCACTAATAGAATATTTAGGGGGCAAGGAGAAACTTAATTTAAAATAATTCCAATCACTATATTCAAACTGAACTATGAAAGAAATCAAATCATAAAAAGGCTTGTTAGAAACCTACCAAAAAAATATCATAGAGTATGTTAATTACTCTAAAGCAAGATGGCCTCTCCCTTTCCCTTCTTTTCCTTTCTCCCACCTTTTTGTCTCCTACATGTTATCCTATGTCCGATATAAACTGGACTCCTACAATATAAAATATTAAGTAACCAATCTGTACTTGCAAAGTGAGAGAGAATATTTCCATGTGATTTAAGAATGTCTAATGGAAAAGTTAGATTCAAACCAGTAGCCTAGAAACAAAAGCTAAATATCATGTTAATTGCCTAGAGAAAAATGAAATTTCTGATTCTTAAAATAAGTGTATGCTAAATTCTGCCTTTTATTTGTTGAAAATACTCTGCATCTGTAGATTTTAAGGGTACAAATGAACAAAATTGCCAACCCAAAGTAATTTTACTAGTTTGCTATGATTGTTTTATCTCCTGTAAGTTTAAAAAACAAACAACGAGCGCCAAGTTTTAAAAATATCTATGTTTGAAAGGTACAACTTGTTTGTAGTGAAAAATCAGAACACTACACACTCACTAGAACCTGGATTCCTTCTTTTTCAACTGGTGCTTTATCATATGTAGCATCACAAACTCGAACCAAAGTTGTCACTCCATACTTCTTAAGTTCCTTTAAAGGAAAACAAATATAAAGAAATCTGTTTTTAGAATCTGCAATTAAAGCTTTAAAAACATATGCATATAAATTGAAATGAGACTTCATTCTTAAACAAAGATCAAAATCATTCTTCTTATAACAACATAGACAATGGACACTCTTGTATTCACAGCGGAAGCATCAATAAGACTCACTTTTGTACAGGGCAATTTAGTAGCATAACACAAAACCTTTAAAAACACACATAAACTTTGGCCTAGAAAATTCTACTTCTGGAAATTTATACTAATGAAATAATTAAAGATATACACAAAGATTTAGGTACTAGCATGTTCAGCACATGTTGTTTGAGACAGTAAAAAGCTAGAAATATTAATAGTCCAAAAACAGGCAAACGGTTTAAGAAAGTATAGCACATTCATACAGAATACTGTGACAGCTATATTAAGGAGGCTGGGGGAAATTCTGTTTTAAATACACAGTGTAATCCTATCTATATGTATATTTATAAATATACACATAAATACAGAGAAAAATGTCTAGATAGCAGGCAGCAATAGTTAAGTATTTTTAAATTGTCTTTTGCTTATTTGTATCTTCTGATTTTTTATGTAGTAAGTGCTTTTTGCTTTTTGTAAATTAAAGAAATAGTAATTTTGAAATTAAGTTTAGAAAGTGGTTTATATTACAAAGTCAAGAACACAGAAATAATTATAGCCAGAATTCTTGCTTCTTTAGAAGTTTTCCTATAGGGCCTTCCCTGGTGGTCCAGTGACTAAGACTCCTCCTTCCAATGCAGGGGACACAGGTTTGATCCCTGGTCAGAGAACTAAGATCCCACATGTTGCACAGTGTGGCCAAAAAACAATGTAAAAGTTTCCCTACAGCAATGCCACCAATATCTTTTTATAGTCGCAGGAGTCTATGACCAAGGAATCCACAGGCTGAAAATAGTATCATGTAATTCAGCCAGGCTTAAAGGTGATGGAACAACCTGAGGGCACACAGGCTTGGAATCGACTTGGACACCGTGCACACAAGGTTAGGAAGCTCAGAGAACTAACATATAAATAAGCAGGAACAGTGATATCCTACAAGTGTCAATCATCTGGTTATCTAAAGAGAAAAGTTATTTTAATTGGTAAAAGACTTTATTTTTCACAGAAAGGCTGTGTTTATAAAACAGACTCAGGGAAGCTGTGCTATATATTGAGTCAGGAATTTTAAAAAATTTCAAAACACAAATAAAACCCCATTAAAATGAACTCTACAGTAGCTGTTCATTGAAAGGTTCCAATACAAATTTTTCATGGTAAATATTCGTGACCTTCAGCAAGTCAAAAGACCTCTTCTAAACTCAGTTTTGCCATCTGTAAAGTGACAGAGGTAGATTTAGGATCCTTGGGCATTCATCTAGCTCTCCAAGTCTACTTTATAAATATATCAACAGAAATCACACTGGGATTGAACAATCTGAGAATGATTTAAAAGCTTACATTCAAATGCCTGTTGAATAAAGTATAAAAAGTTTCTCTACTACTACCAACAGAAAAAAATGCAGGATCTGACATAAAAATGCTGCCTCTAAAACCATTCCCTCCCCCAAATTTCTGGACACATGTATACGATGGTCACTATTCCTAAGTTGTTTGACAGTAGCTTTTCATCAAAAGTGGTCAGAACATTTGAGGCAGAAATGGGTTTTAGTGTCAGAGATAATTCCACCACATACTTGGGTGCGTTCAGACAAATCGCTAAATTACTAAATCACTCTGAACCTCAGTTTCCTCATCTATAAGAGGGAAACAATGGTACCTATACCTCATAGAGTTATTGTAAGGAGTAAATGATACAGTGTATAGAACTGCTTATTGTAGTGCTGGGTACATACTAAGTATTCAATAAATGTTAATTACCTTTATTACTGAATGTGTAACAAAAGAACTGTTAACAACTTGAAAGGATACAGTAAAAAAAACACAGTACTAGATATCTCTAAGATATCCCCAAATTCCATAAATGTTCTTTTAAAAATCTGTTTTAACTAATTCAGCTCAATTCAAACAAAGACCATCCATACTTCAACCACAGAAATCAATGGCTTTGTGGTAAAAGATTTCTTTACAACGGTGTTAATTTTTAACGTGACTTAACCTATAAATCAAAGGTGGATTATATACCAAAAGGTAGACCACGCTACAATCTTACCTCTGTGAACTTGTTGAGGGTAGCATTGGTAGGGTTGTGGGTTATCAAAAAACGCATGTTCTCATAAGAGATCTCCACAGGGGCTGGACGGTTCATTATGGCAAATAAAAAGTGTGAGCGTGCGTGTGTGAGTGTGATGGGGAAAATGGGAAAAAAAAAAATCAATAAATCTTGAAATGTTTCACAGCAGAAAACATTAAAAAGACCACTAAAATGCCTAAATCAGTGTTTTCTCTATTCAACTTGTTTATTCTTTCAGAAACTTCTCTCTTCAAGATAAGCAGAAGTATTTAGAATCCACTTGAATCCAAATTCAACTTGGGCCTCAATGTCTGTTGATGGATACCTCCAGACTACAAAAAAATTCCAGCTACATACAAAACTTCAGCAGCCTTTACTACATTTAGGCACTAGTGAGACAAGTTAAAAGTATAGGTCGCTTTCCACTTTTGTTTACTTGATGCTTAATTTTACTGGAGTCATTAAAAGAAATATGCTTGCAATTAAAAAAAAAAAAAAAAAAGAAGCCAACTATTTCTGAGGCCAATCTCGGTGTCCAGAGTCTTCAAGGCAATGTTAATTATGGCACATAGAACCTCCAAGCTCACTTGTCAGCGGAAACGCTGTGCTGAGCCTGGCAGAAGTCTGCCCTCACGCTCAGAATCGCCATAAATGTGCAACGTATATTCCAACGAAAAACCTGGAGGAGAAAAGCATAAGTAAAATGAACTGGAGGTTGACAGCATAGTAAACACAATGCCCAAAGTCAAGAATATATTTTTTATGAGCTCAAGACATCTGAAATGGTGCCGCTTCAAAACTATTGCCATCTATCAATAAAAGGATAAGTGTATATACCAAGACTTTTTTAAAAATCAGAGATTCAAAAGTTAAGTATGCCCAAGGACTTCCCTGGCGGTCCAATGGTTAAGACTCCACACTTTCACTCCCCTTTCACTGCAAGGGACACAGGTTCAATTCCTGGTCAGGGAACTAGGATCATGCTTGCCATGTGGTAAACACATACACAAAAAAGTATGCTTTTCTTTTTACAAAATGAGGTTCAATAAAGTTCTGTACTAATAAGATTTCTAACTCAAGTCATTTTTAAATGATTATGATTTTTTAAAAAATCATTTCTAAATAATTAAAAGATTTTAACTTAAAACCTCTTTCATTAAACCTCTTTCATTAAAAAGTTCACAATGATCTTGTTTTTCTGCTGTGATGTTAACGATTTCTAATTAAAACTATATCTATAAATGGATAAAGGATATTTACCAAAATTCCATATGAGGATTTAAATCTTTCTATACAAAAATATGCACTGGCCCCAATATGATATCAGTTCAAAAAGTACTTTCAAGAAATTATCTTCTTTTCCTCACAACTCTGAGTAGTTTTTAACTACCTATGAAGAATGACGTAAGAGGTTCAGAAAAGTGAATTGACTTGCCTAAGGTGAATCAATTAGTTGAGCCCAAATTCACTCAAGTCTTCTGTTAAGTCCTATATTTTTTCAAAGGCACCACAATGCCAGCTGACTCAATCAATGAACAACTCCTGTTTTCTCATTTCTAGTTCTATTTATCTTTTTACTATTTCACATATCACTGCCTCAAGAGTACAAAGGCATCTAAAGGTTGATTCACACAGCAGTCTTCTGTCCAAATATTAATTCCTACTAAAAACAAGGCAAGAAGAGAAGTGGCAGAATTTTCAAAACAGTAATCTGTATAGCTGGCTCAGTCAGTGTATCAACATAATCATAAATTCCTCTGGAAACAGGAACAAGGTCTAAGTTCTTTTACCTGCCTCTTCCCTAAGCCACCAGTAAATGCTTACTTAGAACTCTAATAAAGATCACTGTGACCAGATGAAAGATGATGACAGAGGCACCTGAAGGGAGAAATTTAAACAGATAAGAATGAACCTAAGCCTCAAGCTTTCAAGCCTAACCTTCTATCTTCCAGTCTCCTTTTTATAATATTGTATAACATTTTATTTTGTAAATTACATACTTCTGATCATATTACCATAGAAATAAGCACGAAACTAAAACATTCCTAAAATATGAAAGATTTAAGATAGTCAAAAAAGGAATCTTAAAAATTTCAATACCCCAGCAAACAGTTATCCACTACTTGTGAAAACAAAACTTCTGCCTTCAAACTAAGAAAAACATAATACACACCATCACTCTCATTCATAATTCTATCTGGTAACCCTAAAACACAGCCACTTTAGATTATACATTTCACAGAGGATTCCTTGCACAGTCAAGGAATTTTAAAGCTAGCAAAACTTAAGAGATCAAATACACTGACCTTAAAAAAAAAAAAACAAAGAAAAAAGATGCTGTTTGGGATTCAGAGAAATTAAAAAGATTTAACTAAGACCATACTGCTAATTAGTAGCAGATCAAGGACAAGAAGCCAAGTCTTATTTTCCTTCAATTTTGACTAATGAAGGTAACCACTTATTTTTTAAGTCATAGTCTTATTCATGACAATGTAACTGCTATTCAGATATTTACTTGGATGTTCATCTGCAATTCTTTGACCTTTTAATAAGGGGAGAAAAGATTATTAAGTAACTACTCAAAGAACAATGATTTGTGAGCAGCTCAGAGCAAAATACAGTGAAATTCTAACCTGCTAGAATCCCTTCATTTAATGTTATCATAGCGAGAGTGTGTCAGCTGAGAAAGACACTGCAAGACCAGCACTGTAGTGATGGCCAGGCTTAACAGGTTACAGCTCTAGCATTAAGCTTTCTACCCAGTCAGTGTTTGTCTGCTCAGCAAACAGAACAACCTTCATCCCATCTTATTCCTCCAGGCTCATTTTGAAAGGACCACTTCCAGGGATAAGGATAATTTATTATTAGTTTCAATTCTTTTTTTTCTTTTTTGGCCGCACAGGTTTAGTCTCAGTAACCTAACCAGGAATCAAACCCAGACTGTAGCAGTGAAAGCGCTGAGTCCTAATCACTGGTCCATCAGGGAATTCCCAGATTTTCAATTCTTAATACCATACTGAGATCCCCAGCAAAGAAACTTCTGCCAAATGAAACAATATGGCCTATCAAAGTTAACAGATACATGATAAAAGCCAAGTTTCTGTTGCTTCCCCTCCCCCACAAGTTCAACTACACATTAACTGTTAAAAGCTCTTGCACCTGTCAATTCAGATAAACTAATGTTAGTTTCTGTGACACCCATAAGAATGCAAAGCAAACAGTCTGTTAAAAAAAAAAATCATCAACAACCCACCACAGCTGGAAAGTACTCAGAAGTTACAAAGCTGTAAATTTTAGCATAAACTCAGCACCTGCAGACTTTACTGGAAAACTTTCTCAAGTTTTCTAACATTGATTCTGCTCTACCTACTTAAGTAAAAATTGATTTTTTTTGTTTTAATTTACCAAATGGTAGAAGAGGCTTGTTTATTTGACAGTGATCAAATTCAAATACACATCCAAATAGTTCCTTCACCCTTTATCTGTTATCAACTCTAACTTTTAAAATGTTCAATTTGGGATATTTCCATTTCCCAGCCAGTATTTCCATTTTGAAGAAAAGAATGTAACTTCACTGAAGAATTGGAAAGGATGGTCTGTGACAGAGAAACCCATTTAAATTACAGAGGGAGAGAAGGGGGGGAAGAGAAAGAAGAATGTAGAAAGAGGGGGCTAAAGAGCAAGTAAGCAGAGGCCTACCAAGCTAGAATTGTGCACTGCCAGTAAGACTAAATCAGTAACACAACAGAGACCACTTAAAACTCCGAAGAGCGTATGTTACAAGTTTAAATATCCAGTGTCAATACTCAAGGAAATGGCAACCCACTCGTGTTCTTGCCTGGAGAATCCCATGGACAGAGAAGCCTGGTAGGCTGCAGTCCATGGGGTCGCACAGAGTCAGACACGACTGAAGCGACTTGGCAGCTGGCAGCGGCAACATCTACCCAGATGAGACCCCAAAGCCAAAATGCATGAAATAATACAAGTTATCATCTAATTATGGCACAATGTTAAAATAAAAAACCACAGAGATTAAAAAAAAAGCAAAAGATCAATGTAAACTGATATGGAAAGATGGCTAAGAGACAAGAACAAGTGAAAAGAGTAAGGTGCTTACAATATGAACAATATATAAAGAAATATTTGTGAGTACTGAATGTATTTTCATTCCTACAGACTATCTGGAAAGTAACAGAGAGAGGAGGCTAACAGTGATTGCCTCAGGGTGGAGGCGACTGAAGCTGAAGGAGCATGATTTACAATATATGCCTTCTGAACAGTTTCTGGGTTTTTACCTTAATTTTAATATTTTATCTTTTTTCTTTTTTTTTTGTTAGCTGCGCCATGCAGGGCATGTGAATCAGGGATCAAACCTGTGGAATCTTAACCACTGGACCACCAGGCAAGTCCTTTTAATTTTTAATTCTAGGGTGATAAAGAACTCTACAATGATTTACAATTCCACTACAACCTTAACTGCTATGGTCACTGGATTACAAAGAGCCTCAAAAGGGGGCTAGTCCCTCTGTCCCCAACAAGTCTGTACCCACACATTTCCAGAAAGACAGCTTTCTTCTTTGTCAAAGATACTATTGAGTAAAATTCAGATCCTGCTTTGGCAACTGTTAATTCTAAGTTCAAACATAGAGAATTCAAGTGCATGAGAAACTTTACAAAATCAGCCCCATTTAATGTAACCCAAACTTACTGAGGGGCTTCCTTAGTGGCTCAGTGGTAAAGAACCCACCTGCCAATGCAAGAGACACAGGTTGAATCCCTGGGTCAGGAAGATCCCCTAGAGAAGGAAATGGCAACCCACAACAGTATTCTTGCCTGGAAAATCCCATGGACAGAGAGGCCTGGAAGGCTACTGTCCATAGAGTCAGAGAAGAGTCGGACATGCTTCAGTGAAAAAACAACAAACTTACTGGGCATTTACCTTTTAAAAATCCTGTCAAACCACTCACACCAAGCTTTCCACTGAGAATTACCTCTATTCTTAAATTAAAGTAAATGATACAATAACCATTTGATAGGTTATGCCAGTGTTCACCAAATTAAAACTGCACATTATAAGTAAATATACAATAAAGAACTCTAGATCTTAGAAAATAAAATCTAAAAACAAAGGTCTAAAGAACAAATATACATTCACTGTTTACTTTTCTTACCAGAAATTCTACAGGAAGTCATGCAAATTTGAGTCAGCTTGTTTCTACAGCAGACAACATGAAAGCATAATACAGTGTATAAGACTCCAGGTAAGTTTTATGGTATGTAATTCTCCATGCAAGAATACTGGAGTAGGTAGCATTCCTTTCTCCAGGGGATCTTTCCAACCTAGGGATCAAACTCAGGTCTCCTGCATTGTGGGCAGATTCTCTACTGTCTGAGCAACCAGGGAAGCCCCATATAAGACTAAAACCTTGCAACAATTTTTTCCTAAAACAAATTCATTTCACTTCATTGAAGACATCTGCATTGGCCTTAAAATAAGTATGAATAATCTGTCAAAAGAAATTCATTCTCACTAAAGATCAGACATTTTCCCTGCAATTTAGCTAGTTAAGAATTCATAAATTCAAGTATTTATTGGACACAATGTGTATCATATATTCTTATAGGTACAGCAAGAGCAGTAAGCAAAACAAAAATTCCTGCCAAGATGGACCTTATATTTTAGTAGACAGAAAAAGACAAATAAAACGTGCCTTTGCTATGAAGAAAAATGCAAAGCAAGTGAGCCTGCAATGTCAGAAGGGAGAGGGGATTCCACTTTTATATAAGGCTAGCAGAAAACGCCTCAATGAAAAAAGGGACATTTTATCCTAGACCTGTGAGCCAAAAAGACATTTGAGGGAGCACTCTAGGCAGAGGGATTAGCTCCTGCAAAGGTTAGGAGGTGGAGCCATGCTTGCAGTGTTCGAGGAACAGCAAGGGGACTAGTGCTGCTGGAACAGGCAAGGCAGGGGAATGAAGAGGGTCAGAGAAATAAAGAGAGGGCCTTGTAGGCCAACAAAAGCATTTGACTTTTATTCAGAGAAAAATAAGAGGTTTCAAGCAAGAGTGACAACTTATATTTAAAAGGATCATTCTAGATGCTACCTGGAGGCAGAATGTAAGAGCAGTAAGAGTGAAAAGCAGTGAGATCTGGTAGGAACTTGATGCTACAATCCAGGAGCTAGATAATGGTAGCCTGGGCCAAAACAGCAGCAGAAGAGAGAATATGAATCAGTTTCAAGATATACCTTAAAGTAGAACTCCAAAAGACTTGTCCAAAGATTAGACATGGGATCTTGGGGAAAAAAGTCAAGGCCTTGAATAACTTAAGAACTCTCAGATAGCTGACTATTCAGACAACAGACCATAAAATCTTCAAAACCATCAAGGAAGAAAAGCAGAGAAATGCCTCTGTAAAGAACTCCTGAATCGACTGCATTCTGACCATTTGAGATAAAAAGTATCTTAAGACTTGTAAACTAAAGAAGACTCAACTCTGCTAATTAAACTCTCCTTTTCTGCGCAGGGGCCTGGGAGAAGTAGGTGAAGGCGATTTAGAGGCACAAACTTCCAGTTATAAATTAAGTCAGTCATATACAGCCTGGGAGAAGTAGGTGAAGGAGATTTAGAGACACAAACTTCCAGTTATAAATTAAGTCAGTCATATACAGCATAAGGAATATAGTCGATAATACTATAATAACTTTTTATGGTAACAGATGGTTACTAGACTTACAGAGGTGATCATTTCATAACGTATTTAAACGTCTAATCACTACATTATACACCTGAAACACATACTGTACCAACTAAACGTCAAGTAGGGGAAAAAAAAAAAACCTCATCTTCTGGGTAACTGGTCTCAAACTGGAAATTTTTACTCATCTTTCATAACTTACCCAACTCATCAGAGCCCCGTAGAAACAAAGTTCTACTCTCTGTACTACTAATATTTGTTCTTCCCTCTATTGTTGCATTTATCAAACGAAAAGCAGATGCCATTTGGCAACCTAAACTTAAGGCGATTCAAATTAATGTTAGTTCTCTTCCCTTACTGACTACAGTCCTGGGGAATTGATAAAGAGGTATCATTAAATTCTACACAAATTAGGATCCAAAATATCTGTAAACAAGCTAAAAATAGCAACATGCTTCTTACTGATAAAAAAAAAAAGTTTTGTAGTCACTCCCTTGGTTATTCCCACTTCTCTACTTCCTCATTTAAGGAGGGAACTTGAGAATCAAGTTCCAGTACACAAATCAATAATCAGTTCTATAAAAAGAAATTATGACCTTGTTGGTGGGAAAATATCTTAACATTTCAGAACCAGCAGGACATACATGGCCTGCCACTCAGAAAGGAAAGGAAAGCAATTAACCAGCAATCACACCCGCTTCTGAGGACAGCACCAGTTCTTTTCTTGAGTCCTGTGGGCTCTGTTTCCACTCAAATGAAAAGGGAGTGGTTTTTAAATTTGTATGTTCTCTGGTGATTAGAAGCAGTTGTCCTTTTCTGGTAATTCCTACCTCTACAAATAACTGTAATACCAAAATTGCATTAAATTATTTTCATGCCACACTTGAAAATATTTACTTTTCAACTTTGGACTTCATTGTTCCTCTAAAGATTAGCAATTCTCTAGCTGAATCTCTTTGCCCAAACACGTTAAATATTTTTCCTTCCAGAAATAAAATTTAAATGGAGATAACAACACTATGGCCAATTTTCACTTTTTAAAAAAAATTATTTGAATACCAGCAAAAACATTAACATCCTAAAACATCATTCTAGTATTGGACATAAGCTTATTTTTTTCAGTGACTCTTTTAAAGATTTAAGTTAAATAGCTCTATTAAATTGATTCTATTCATTCTCTTCCATTTCCAGGCAAAGGTATCATAACTATACTCTCCATGGGCTTTATGTTTAAAGACTTCAGTTTATGTACAAGACTCCCAAGCCTCTTTATTACAAAATTTAAGCACCTTCTTTTTCTAAAAAACTGTAGTACCTTCCTATATGGAATAGGGAACTATTTCAAATTCAGCTGCATTCCCATAAAATTAAATATTAATATTTGTTTTCTTCTTTCCTTCCATCTTTATTTCTTTAATCTCAAAAGGCTAAATAATTTTCCTGGAGAACAATTTAAGTCCTAATCATTTTATTTTAGTTTATCACTATACATACATTAACCCAAGAACCACTGAATTACTTCATTATAAAGAAATGTATTTGAGAGTCTGAACTTCAATTGTAATAAAGAAAACTCAGAAGTAAAAATCCAAAAGGGCACCTGAATTCACCCTGTCAACACCACTTTGAAATGTTTTCTGAGCTATATCAGGACAGTTAGAACGACTATAACAGCTGCAAGTTCCCTGAGGTTGCAAAATAGATACTTGGGAAAAGGTTATTTGAATCACCTTTCAAAATAACCTACAGCACAGGAGCAGCATGCAAAGCAAAAACTTCCAGGCTATTGTTAGCATTATTTAAAATATATGTTTCAGAGCTTAGCAGTTTATGGGTCAGCTTAACTCTTTCATTTCCCCATTCTGTCTAAACTATTGGGCATATTTAAAGGTCCTCTTCAAGTATCCACCACTAGAATCGGGGAAGGAAGCTCTCTATGTACAGGATATGGAATAAAAACATTCCAAATTACATCTTGTCAGCATAAGTTTTGTTTGAGCCCCAGAAACTTTTCTGCTGTTAGGGCATTTTGGTCCAAGTTTCCCCTAAGTCAGTTACACTTCACTTCCTCTCCTAAACTTCTTATAAATCACATTATACTTCTCAGCCATCTCTCTGTGCACTGAGTATAGTACAAGATAAACAGACAAGAACCCAAATCATTCAATTTGGATCTGCTGGTGGCCTTTTAAAACATACTGTCTATCCACTAATTGCCCAATAATGACTTGATGTTTATTTTCATAAAATGCAACGTTCAAGAATCTTCAGAAACCATACAGGGAAGGCAGCTGTTTCACATTACATGTAAATGTGAAGTAAAAAGGGTGAAATACCTCTATAATGCCAAGGGGTTATTATTCTTTGCTCACCAGCTTAGTTCAACATGGATTCACCTTCCCTCTCTTCTCACTTAAAGAATGCAAAATTTCATCTTTCATGTCCTCTTCCTCCAAATGCTTACTGAAGTGAGAGAGAATACACCAGTTCGGAATGATACTAAAACGCAGTCATCTACTCTTACAAAGAAAGCATTTGTGGGGCTCTGTGTGCATACCATATTAATCAGGATCCTAGAGAATACATGTGGGTGAAAAATATTTGATGGTGGGTATTACAATTTCAGTATTAATGCTACATACTTTGAAGACACAAAATAAGCATGAGTAGAATGGAGTGGGATTAAGACTTAGGAAAGATAAAACTTTTATGACAAGACTGGCAGAAATAGTGACAGGCCATGGTAGCACGACTTGAGAAAGGAACTAAGTCTTGGGTTAAATAACTCTCAGGAGGCCTTGACCATGCTGAGAATTTCACACCAATTCAAACGCAATAAAAGCTCTTAGGGATTTTAAAAGCAGAGTAGTAGTAACTCTTGGCTCACTGAGAGAAAACAAATATTGCCATATTGGTGGGCATCTCCTGATCTACTAAGCGGGTCCATAATTACCAGCAAGCTTCACAAAAATAGCCTCTCAGCTTACTAAAATCTACCTGACAGTTGAATTCTTTTCTTAGTAAACAGATAAAAATTTAACTAAATTCTACTTGTTGATGATCTCTAAATGAATATCTCATCTCACTAGAAAAACAGTTCAGAGTTAAGGCTATGGCTTAAATTTGATGTGCTCTTCATCCAGAAAGATCTAAATTATTTGAATGATTTAAACCAATTACCAAGAGGAAACCTGTTTGTAACCACATGTGTGGAATGAAGAATGCCACTAGAATCTATTGTTTTTCCATCATATCCTTCTCAATTTGCTGACAAATCCTGCTGATGACTCATATCCTTCTGCACTAACCAACCAGTCACTCTGTTCCCTCATGATAGGCTTTCACTGATAATGGAAAGAAGGAAACTCACCAATTTTCTATTAAAAACAGTAAATATCAGTATGTGTATATAAATCCAATCTACAAAGACTATGGTGGTACAACACGGTGAATGTTTTCAGTGAAAGACTGCAAAAAAAAGTTATGCTCAAATCTCAAAACTTAAAGACAACTAGAAGAAAGCAGACTTGATTGTGAATTTGAATTCTTGTCAAACAATACATTAGTTAAGAGCCAACATTTTTGACCACTGCAGAAATAAAAATATAAAGTAATTTATCTGATCTGCTAAAGCAAATATATCATGTGTGCATTTTATGCCAAAAGAATTAACATTTTCTGAGAAGAATGAAATTTCAACCCAGAAATACTATGAAGAAAATTAAATACACCAATTTTCTAAAAGGTAAAGACTGTTCTAATGGTCAAAATATTTTTTCAAAACAGGCTCAACTAGCAAGGAAAGGGTCACAGAAAAGCTTAATCTTAAAATTCTCTACAGTTTAAAAAGGAATGTTGTGTAATGTAAATTTATATTTAAATGATGAAATTTAGTTTCTATGCCACTTAAAATGGAGTGGATGCTGTTATAGAATCTACGGGTAAAAAATCAGCGCAGGCAAGGAAAACATATTTGTATTCAAGTCACATAAAGCTGTTGCTATAATCTGTCAACCCCTCAGCCATTTTTTTGGCAAAGAGTTTATGCACTGTAAATCTACACTGACTAAACAAACAGGGCAGGAAAAACCACCTCAGCGTGTGCAGGAGATGGGCTCCATTCTCACACAGGCTCCAGGAGCCCCACAGGGGAACGACTGGCAGTGGACAGAGCCTGCGGTGCTGTGCAGCTTCTCCCGTGAAGGCGTCATAGAGACAGTTTTCTGGTTTAGCCTAAACCTCTACAATTCCAAGGAGGGAGAGATTCCTGACACAGTATCCACTTGAGCCTTGTATCAAGCAGTCCTGTAAGGCTTCAAGCCCAGGTCAAAGGAGCCAGAGAACCTGCTTCAGTCAATACAATGAAGGCTAACCAGAGAAAGCAACCAGACACCTCTATATATATACAGTAGTTCTGAAACTGAAAATGGACAATATTCCAAAGTAACAGATTCAAATCACCATTTCCCAAGTAATTTTAGTTGGTGGCATCTGTTTATTTAACAAACCCAAGATACAAAATTACCTGAACTGTAATATCAAGGACTCTTGCTTTATAAACTTAAGAGAATAATCATTAGTTTCTACATAACCCAACTAGTATCTTGAGAAAAATCTCAAACAACATGCCCCAAAGAGCAAAAAAAGTAACTGAAGTATCCTTAATTAAAAAAAAAAAAGAACTAAATACTAAATTTCAAGCAAAGAAAAAGGTAATTTCCTTAACGTCTAATTCCTACACAACTCATGTAAATGACTAGAGTTAACTGAGGAAGGTGGGGGGAGAGTTAGAAAGAGACTTAAGTACTTTAAGCCCCAAGGGGAAAATTTTTTTTTTAATCCACTGCCATCTATTTACTGATACTCTTTAACTAGGATTCAACAATTGATCTCTAAACCAATTTTCTCATCTACAAAATTGGAAGGATGCCATTACTTACTCCCAGGGTTATTATGAATTTAAAATGATATGATTTGTGATTCAGCACAAAGAAGATTCTTGAGACGATTATGTTGAAACCTAAAGCATGCTGGACTTCACAAGTATTCCAAGACCTCAAAATCTCAAGCCACCACCCTAATTCAATAAACATAACTAAGTCTGGTATGTCAGAACTACCGGTCCTGATTTCCAGTTGCTTGAAATTTTTAAAGATCACTAACTTCTTTAAGTAGCAGAGCTGATGCGACAGCACTTGAAGAAATCAACCTAACTTGGGCTTCCCTCTAAAGTTTCACTCAAGAGCAACAGCTAAAAATGTATGTATTGTTCCTCTGCATCTTATTTGTAAATGCTTTTTCCAGAGGCTTCACTGGTTACCAATCCCATATTCCGACAACAACAAAAGTACAGTCAAACCCTCTAAAATATATCTCCATTAAATTTCAACTTTGTGTCTCAAAACTATAAAGTGTTCTGTAACTACTTCATATAGAAATACTGTCTTTAAAGACAAAGTGAATAAAAATAAATGTTTTTCCTTGTTCATACAAGGGTCTTTTCAAGTAAAACATAAATATGAAGCTTTCAGATTTTTTTAAAAGTATGTGCAAAAGCAGTCAAACATTTACTCTTCCCTAGTGCCACCAAAGTTCAATGATGTTGTAAATGGTTTCTGTCTATAAATTTGGTTCGCTCAAATTAAATATTAGTTGCCTGACTCATAGAGGGAGTGGTTTGACTTTTGCTGTTCTGAGTCAGAATATACGCGGTTCAGCAGTTCTAAACAATTTTTCATTTGTAAGGTGGTCTACAATGCTAGCAGCCTTTTCCAGCTACTAAATATAACAAACTGTTACCTCAGTAGTAAAGTCTTAGTGATAATAACACTTTGAATCTGTAGTCCAATTTATAAATAATTAAGTACTTTCATATATATTTTCTTCACAATCTCAGTCTCCTGAAGTAAATATATCACAAAGCTGAAGAGAGATTTTTACAAAAGGCAACTTCTGTGACTCTTAGACCCAATTAATACACTCTTCTTCTTTCCCCCAAAATAAAAAACACAAAAGTCTATTGGGTTTCTTTAATCAGACTTTTCTCTCCCAGACATATCCCAGGTGCCTCATAAAAACTCGGTCTCAAAGCACACACCCTAAGGCCCCAAGTGAGTTCCAAGGCAGAATCTCCACCCACATAAAAGCCTATCCTAACTTAGGCCCCAGAGAGCCTCAAGTCAGCATGTCCTTAAAGATCTACTCGCCTCCAGCCATTCAGTCTTGTGCATTAACCTCAACACCTCTTACCTGTACAAGCTGCTAGGTCACTGTGCGGACGAGAAACTTCAAAGACAGACAACCTAGCATGAGGGAAGTTAATGGTATAGTGGAAAAATCAAAGACTTTGGAGTCAGACTGACCTGGGTTTTTAATCTAGCTCCCATTCCTTTACGTTTTGACCTGGGACAAGTTAATTAACCTCTTTGAGTCTCCATACTGCCTCATTTCATCACTGTAAGTCAATGAGGGCTCATCACTGTATCCCTAAAGTCTGGCAAATAGAAACCATATGTGTCAAATGAATGCAAATGAGAACACCTACCACCTTTTAATAGTAGCTGTGAGAACTGAACAAGAGTATAAAAAGCACCTGGTACACAGTAGGCACTTAATACTAATTAATCCAGTCACCCACGAATGATAACAATACTACTCACTGTTTCTCAAAGTAGAGAGCATGCTAATGATCAAGAAAAGGACACTAAGAAATTTATAATTTCTGACTTCTAATTACATAGGAATGCTTTTGCTTGTAGTTCTATCACATTTAATACCAAAAGGACCACACTACTCTTTGCATGAACTGAAAAGACTTCCAACTTCTAAGAGACTTCTCATCATTTCAGTATAAAATCCGTATAAGGCACTCTTCATCAAGAACCCCTTCTTCCTTCTACAACACAAGAATCTGGAAAAGCCCATGGCAATGATTAATCCATTCACAATACAACATGAAACTACTTTTAAAATGAATACCAGCAAGCAACTTTTCATCATCTTCACCAACACAATGATTATGCTGGCAAGTGATGATGAAGCCTTAATTTCCTTTTGCATGTGGAATAAGGCATAACTTCACTGACTTCCTGTCTGAACGACTCTGTAACACAGAGCAAGGCAGCCAGTAACTACCAGATTTAATCCAGCAGCAGCTACAACTTGGTGACTCCACACAGAAAACCATTTGCTGAATGCATACAATGATGCTAGAACTGCTATTTTATACATTTCTTGAAAAATTCTAGAAAATAATAAACTACCCTATGATTGAGCTTCATCATCAACATGCTACACCATTACTATTACTATTATTTCTTAAAAGCTTCTCTCCAGAAGGGTAGCAAAGAGCTAAAACCTAAAACACATTTCTTATATATTTACCTAACAATAAAACACCTCTCACCTGAAAAACTAGCAGTACTTTACAAGTGTCTATCTGAACACTCAAAAGGCAAGAGTCTAGGATCCCAGGCAATACTCAAACTTGTTTTAGTTAGCTTTCAGAACCCAGACTAGGGTGGGATGCCAACCAATCATGTGCTCGACAAATTTGGAAATTGATGTCCATGTTCTGAAATATTGGGGGGGGGGGGGGGGGGGGGGCACAGGGCCAGAAAATGATTGCCACTGGAATAGACTTCTGTACCCTTTGCTCATACTTGAACCCAAGGACCCAGGAACAAGATGCTCCTGGAAAGAACTCCCTAACCCAGGACACCCAGGTTCACTACGGCCCTAGAAAACGATCAAGGATGGCCCCCAAGGATGCCTGCTCACAGACTGGACAATCGCAGGCAGACACTTCCACGCTCCCTCATCCGCCTGCCCTTCACCTTCTCCCCAGCTCTCTCTCACGCTGCTCTCACGTTCTCCCGCCCATCACTCTACCCCTAGCACGCAAACTCTCCCTCCCCCACTTACTCACGCTCCCTATTTACACCACTCTCCCACGCACAAGCATTCTCCCCCTACTCACTCGTTCCCACATGCTCCCCGCTCCCTCTCCCCTACACTCACCTCCCACCCTCCTGACACTGTAGCCCCTACCGCCCCCCACTCACACGTCCCCTCACTCTCCTCTGCAAGCGAGCGCGCGCGCACACACATACACATAGCCCCCCAACTCCCCCATCTGCACTTTCTCCCCCGCCACGCTCTCCCCACATGCACACTCAGCCCTGTTCCCCAACTCACTCTCGCCTTCACGCACGCACATTCCCCCCCACACGCACTCCACATTCTTGCACACAGCACTAGCTCCTCTCCCCTCCCACACGCGCGATCCCCCCCCCCCCCACCCTCGCTCTCCACGCTTCCCGGCCGCGCTCCCCCCGCCCCCGGCCCCGGCCCGGCCCTCCTTCCGGGGACGTGTCTCGGGCCTGCACTAATGGCTGCGGCGCCTCCCGCCCTCCCCTGCCCCGAGGCCCCCGGGAGGCGGCGCGGGGGGCCGCCCGGGAGCGGCGCAACTCACGCTGGCGAGCTGGGGACTGGGCATTGAAGTCTGGCGGCGGCGGGAGCGAGGAGGCGCCTCTCTCCTCAGTCACCTCGGCGGCGGCGGCGGCGGCGGTAGCGGTGGCGGCGACGACTCCCCCCCAGCCTCGGCGCGCGACACCCGGCCCGGCCCGGCGGCGGCGACGGCGCGTGTCCACGAGTCCGTCTTGCTGCTGCTGCTGCTGCTACGGCCGCCGCTGCGTCTCCGGCTGCTGCCGCTGTCCCCGCTGCCGCCGCTGCCCTGTGGCCTCGCCTCGCGCCGTGACCGGCCGCCGCTGCCGCTCCAGCCGCTACCGGACGGACGACGGTTACAGCCCCGGCCGATCGCGCCGCCGCCACCACCACCGCTGCGCGCGCAGCCGGAACCAGCTCCCGCCGCCGCCCCTCAGGGGGCGCTGCGGGGCGCGGCGCGCGCGCCCGCCGGCCCGCCTTCCGCGCCCGCTGACTGGCTGGCGGGCCGGCTCGAGGCGGTGGGGCCCGCCCACCTGCCCCGCGGGGCGCTGACCCACTGCCCTGGGTGCCTCCCCCGCTCCTCCTCGTGGTTCGTTCCGATCAGCACTTCTGGCTGCGGAAGGCGCGTCCATGTGACAGGGAAGGGGGGGGTGCAGAACCTGACCGGGGGAGTCATTAGCCCACGCCGTGGCCCGCCCATCCGCACCTGGGCTGAACAAGGGCCGGAGGCCGCAGGGTGACCCTCAAGGTCGAAGGGTGTTTTCCCGCGACAGAGCCGTGAGGCCTGAGGCCAGACCCTGATGGGACGAGGCGGAGACGAGCCCTTTGCTCGGGGATTTCCAACCCAGAAGTGAGAACCGGGGCAGCTCAGTTCTTGGCTGCCCTTTCTCGAGGCCCCAAATAAATGGCGGGTGCGTCTGCAATTGCTCAGGATATTTCTGCGTGCCCCTACCCTCACTCCCCGCCCGCGACACATACACGCGCGCGCGCAAACCTAGGAATCCGAGATCAAAATTCAAACTTCCGGGAGATAGCATCTTGGCCAAGTTACTTCCTATCTTCGTATTTTCAACTATTAAATAAAAATGATTATCAGCTACCTCGTGGGGCTCTTTTCATTATGTATGAAAAATGCGTGATAAAGAGAAGACCCTGAATTTAAAGACAGGGATTATTCCAGAGCTCTCATTATTCTCTCTTGCATTTAGAAGGTGGGCAGAAATTCTTTGTCGGACCATGAATTAGGAGTTTTGGTTTGGAAGATGTGGTCACCAGTGACTTGGGAGATTGGTCTGGGCCATTGCCAGATGGCAGCAGGAAAGAAGCACTGGAGGCTTACCCTTGAGAGCTGGGGAAAAGGGGCAAGGGGCTCTGTCCTCTTCCTTCACCCTGGGAAGCCTCATCTTCTCAGAATTGTCATTCAGATGCTAAGTAGTGGCCTACTCTTTGCAACCCCATGAACTGCAATATGCCAGGCTTCCCCGTCCTTCACCATCTCCCTGAGTTTGCTCAAACTCATGTCCATTGAGTCAGTGATGCCCTCCAATTATCTCATCCTCTGTGGTCCCTTCTCTTTTTTTGTCTTCAGTCTTTCCTAGCATCAGGGTCTTTTCCAATGAGTCCCCTCTTCACATCAGGTGGCCAAAGTATTGGAGCTTCAGCTTCACCACCTGTCCTTCCAATGAATATTCAGGGTTGATTTCCTTTAGAATTGGCTGGTTTGATCACCTTGTAGTCAAAGGGACTCTCAAGACTCTTCTCCAGCACCATAATTTGAAAGCATTCTTTGGTGCTCAGCCTTCTTTATGGTCCAATTCTCACATCTGTACTGGAAAAACAATACCATTGACTATATGGACCTTTGTTGGCAAAGTGATGTCTCTGCTTTTTAAAATGGTGTGCCGGTTTGTCATAGCTTTTCTTCTAAAGAGCAAGCATCTTTTAATTTCGTGGCTACAGTCACTGTCCTCAGTGATTTTTGAAGACCAAGAAAATGTCACTGTTTTTCACTTTTTTCCCCGTCTATTTGCCATGAAGTGATGGGACTGGATGCCATGATCTTAGTTTTTGGAATGTTGAGTTTTAAGCCAGCTTTTTCACTGTCCTCTTTCACCCTCAAGAGGCTCTTTAGTTCCTCTTTGCTTTCTGCCATTAGAGTGGTATCATCTGCATATCTGAGGTTGTTGATATTTCTCCCATAACAAGCAAGTGTTAGTCACTCAGTCATGTCCAGCTCTTTGTGACCCCATGGTCTGTAGCCCACCAGGCTCCTCTGTCCATAGGATTTCCCAGGCAAGAATACTGGAATGGGTTGCTATTTCCTTTTCCAGGGGAACTTCCCAACCCAGGGATTGAACCTGTGTCTCCCACATTGTAGGCAGACTCTTTACCACTGAGCAACCAGGGAAGCCCATATTTCTCCTGGAAATCTTGATTCCAGCTTGTGAGTCAGTCAGACACCTATCTAGAAGGTACTCCTGCCCCTTGGGCTGCCTCTCCCCAACCTCCTCACCCCAACACACATATTCACTTGGCCCTGTGGGGAGAAGCAATGGTCAGTACACCCTCCCCACAAGGTCAACCTGGGGCTTTGCTCTTGACAAGAAGGCATTCATTACAGTTTAGCAGTAAAAGGAAAGGTTTTATGACTCAGCCACCTCACCACAGCACAGATCCCATGATGTTCACCACCAGTAGGTAGCCCAGGAAAAGTGAAACTGAAGTCACTCAGTCGTGTCTGACTCTTTGCGACCCGACCTCAATGGACTGTAGCCTACCAGGCTTCTCTGTCCATAGGATTTTCCAGGCAAGAATACTGGAGTGGGTTGCCATTTCCTTCTCCAGGGGATCTTCCCAACCCAGTTATCAAACCCAGGTCTCCTGCATTGTAGGCAGACGTTTTAGTCTGAGCGACCAGGGAAGGAGGAGATAGGTATTCCAGGGCAAAGCCAGCTGGTGGGCTGTGTGGGAGTTGAGAGGCCTTGAAGCAAGAGGGGCTGCAGATCAGAATCCAGGCCCTTTGGGTGAAGAACACAGGCTCAGCTCTCACATTCTACTTGGCTCCAGCAGACAGCATTTTCTACTTCCTCAAAGCACAGGTTTGAAACAGAGAACTACCTGCTCTGCAAAACTTTTGTTGAGTCTCCTGGTTATTGATTCTTCTGCTGAAGTCCCAAAACACCTTATGCAATCCCCTATCATAGCCTGTATCACGTGTATTATAAATGCCTAGTTTCATGTTCTCCCATATTTAGACTGTTACTTGAGGCAGTGTAGCAGACTGTTGAGTAAACGAATGACTCTTCCCCTGTCCAGCTCTCAGTCCAGTCCTAAAATGTCAGTTAATAATGTAATAACAACATAAAGATATTAATAGCCATCATAACAGGTACTATTTATTAAGCATCTACTCTATTCTGAACCTGCACAAGGTGTTTTAAAATATATTATCAAGTTTACTCTTCAAAATAACCCTGTGAGGAAGTGGAAAGGAATTCCTCATTTTCAAAGGAATTGGACGGAATTCCCTGGCAGTCCAGTGGTTAGGACTCCACGCTTTCACTACCAAGGGCTTCAGTCCCCGGTCAGATTGAACAAAGGTCCTGCAAGGTGCGTGGCGCAGCCAAATAATAAAAAGAGACTGGAGGCTCAGAGAGACAAAGTGACAGAAGCAGGATTCAGCCTGTGTCTGCTTCTGAAGCCTACACAAGCATGAGGTTAGCCTCTGACTCCAGTCAATAACTGGTGTGTGTCAAATTAAGCCGGAATCCCTTCTAAGATGTTGGCAACACCCTCCTCTGGGAGCAAAAGGCCTGAGATCAGGGCACCACCAACTCCCCACACTCCCAGGACAGCAGGGAAATGCTGTCCTTATGCATGAATGACCTTATGCAAACGGTTTCCCAAGGAAAGTTGCACACGTCAAACAGATCACGAACTGGGCTGCAGGCCCCTTATTACAGTGTGAACCACCCTTGGCAGTGAGTTTTACACATAATAAGTGCTCTGAGTTCATCCAGCACCTTTGCTCAAGCATTCCAAGTGCCATTAGTTTATTAATCCTTCCAGCGCCCCTGTGAGGCAAATTTGGCGGTCTTCTCAAATGATTTTATGAAGCATTAGCTCCTTGAGAGCAGGAGCTGTGTGGGCCTGCCACACACGGGGGTTAGAGAAAGAAATAACGGTAGTGTGGCGAAGAAACCAAGACCCTTAGGGAAGTGGTTTTACATAGAAGTGGGGGCACAATGCAGGTGCCTGGTTCCCACTGTGAGACCCTAGACTGTTTCATCAGGCATTCTTGCATTGCCATTTTATTGCTTTGTAACTTTGGGAAGTTACTTCATCTAGTCTCAATTTCTCCATCTGTAAAATGGAAAAGGAAACAGTACTTACCTCATGACATAGTTTTGAGCTTTACAGGACTAGTGTATATAATTCAGGTAACACCATACCGGACACATAGTAAGTGTTCAATAAACGTTAGATATTATTACAATCGTTAGAGTGGTACATGGAACTGTGGGATGAGTAAAGGGCATGAACTTTGCTACTACTGACTCTATAGAGTTTATTTCAAAACTGCAGGCTCTGCAGTTTTGTGATCTTGGACAGATGACTTAACTTCAGGAATGAACCTCTGTCCTCATCTGTGAAATGGGATAGCTCTGAAATGACGATCTTGAAAGTGCTCTGTAAACTGCCAAGCACTACAGAGACATTAACATAAATAATTAATTAACATAAATAGTTTTATACTATTGCTCTACAGGAATCCCAGCTCAGCCCCACAAATTCCCAACTTCTAAAGTTGCTTCCCTGGTGGTCCAGTGGTTAAGACCCCACCTTCCAATGCAGGGGGTGCAGGTGCTAAGATCTCACATGCCTCCTGGACAAAACCCCAAAACATAAAACAGAATCAGTATTGTAACAAATTCAATAAAGACTTTTAAAGTGATCCATATCAAAAAAAAAAAAAAAAAAACCCACAAAACTTAAAGTTGCCTGTTGTGTAATAGGGCATTGATGATCATATCTATCTCAGGGGGTTGCTGTGAAAATAAATCCTTAAAGGCTTCCCTGATAGTTCAGCTGGTAAAGAATCTGCCTCCAATGTGGGAGACCTGGGTTTGATCCCTGAGTTGGGAAGATCCCCTGGAGAAGGAATAGCTACCCACTCCAGTATTCTGGCCTGGAGAATTCCATGGACTGTATGGCTTTCAGTCTTTAAAGACATATTTAAAGTACCCAGCATGGTAGGAGGTAGTCCATACATGTTACTTCCCTATCCCCTAATGGATGCTGCCTTTCAAAATCTTCAAGTTAAGGAAGCTGCAGGGTTTGGTAGGAAATCTAGGGAATCAACGGAGCTGGGATTATTCCTGACTCTGCCACTGTGTGACTTTGGGCAGGTTACCTAACCTCTCTGCCTAGCTATCAGGAGATAAAGAATGCCTACACTGCGAAGTTTTAGGGAGAAAAGACAGAGCCGGGGCTTGCCTAATAATACATGCGAGCTACTGACAAATGCACAGACAGGCCGGTGGACTTCTCTATGGAAAGGACCCAATGGGAAGCAACGACCAATTCCCCAACCCGAAACCAAACGGGGTCACGAGCTGCAAAATGAGCGGTCCGGGCTCCAGAAAATTCAGCTGAGCTTGGGAGGTCCCTGCCCAGCACTGCTTAGCGCGTCTGGACCCTGCCAGTGGACCGGTCAGGAGAAGGCCAAGAGAGGTTTCAACCCTCTCCAAAGTGATAACGGGGGAGGGGGAGGCAAGAGGAGGAAAGAATGTACTGATTCACCGCCCCACCCATCCCCTGCCTCTAATCTCTCTTCCGGAATTTTACAGCCCTCTTTACAGGGGCGGAGGCCGAGGGGGCAGGGCGCGGGTTACTGCGGGCTGCGGGCACCTACTCCTCCGCCCCTGCCCTTGTCAATCAGCTTCTGCGGGAGGCCTCGGAGAGTAGCGCAGACCCTGGCGGTCCGCCCTCGGACTGCAGTCGGGCTTCGGGCGCTCCTAACCGAAGAGCCTCGGCGCGTGCTGCTAGGGGGAGCCGGGTGTGGAGGGAGAGAAGCTGTGAATTCCGGGAGACGTCCAGGCTGGCTCCCGGGATGGGTCCACGGGTCAGAAATTCCCTCCCCCGGTGCAGGTAGGAGCGGGAAAGCTGCCGCTGAATCAAGGCTGGGCCTGGGTGCTCTGCGAGGGCCCAGCCTCCTTCTGGATCCGGCCCATCAGCTGTCAGGATCCCCCTCTCAACCGCCGTCAGGTGTTACTGGATTTCAGTCAGAAATCCAGAAAGAAAAGGACTTCAGGAACTGGCAGCGAGGAAGAGGGGAAAGTTCAGAAACATGGCTCAACCTCCTGATTTTATCTTAGTATAGATGGGGCAACTGAGGCCCCGGGAAAGCGGTGCTGAGAGTCAGGGGAGGACTCCGAGCCAGCACGTTAAGTTTGGCGCTGCCCTGACTGCTCGATTCAGTTCACAGCGTTCCCTGATAACCTTGAGACTTAGTTTCCCTGTTGGGCAGTTGGAAAATACTAAAGAATTTATTAAGAAGTGAAACAAGTGCTGTTGGAAGTAGTGTAGCAAATTTCCCTACACAGCGAACGCAGTGATTGGGAAGTAATGATGCTCACAGCTAACACTTATTGAGACTTGCTCTGTGCGAGGCACCATTGTAGTAAGCCCTTATGGGCTTCCCTGGTGGCTCAGATGGTAAAGCGTCTGCCTGCACCACGGAAGACCCCGGTTCGATCCCTGGGTCTGGAAGATCCCCTGGAGAAGGAAATGGCAACCCACTCCAGTACTCTTACCTGGAAAATCCTATGGACGGAGGAGCCTGGTAGACTACAGTCCATGGGGTTGCACAGACTCGGACACAACTGAGTGACTTCACTTTATAGGTATTGCGTCCTCAATGGCTAAGTCGTGTCCGACTCTTTGCGAGCCCACGAGGCACCTCCATGGGATTTCTCAGGCAAGAATACTGGAGCGGGTTTGCCTACTCTAGGGGATCTTCCCCACCCAGAGATCCAACCGGGGTCTCCTGCGGCATCTGCATTGGCAGGCGGATTCTTTACCACTGAGCCACCTGGGAAGGCTTATAGGTATTAAGGAGTTTAATTTCACAACAGTACTAGAAGGTGAAAATTGTTATCCAAGGTGAATAACAGAGAGGCCACTTGACCAAAGTCACCCAGTGAGTATGTGATAGAGGGATTTGAACCTAAGAGTATCTGTCCTGAGCCCCATACCCTCAACACCATCTACACCTCTGCACCATCTGCTTCTCAAATGATATCAAATGTGGTTATGATCTACCTCCATGAGGGATGTTGGTTTAACGGTATAAACTCTTTTCTTATGGCAACTTCTTTCAGAGTGACTTAGATTGTCTGTGAAAGTCGCTCAGTCGTGTCCTACTCTTTGTGACCCCATGGACTATACAGTCCATGGAATTCTCCAGGCCAGAATACTGGAGTGGGTAGCCTTTTCCTTCTCCAGGAAATCTTCCCAACCCAGGGATTGAATCCGGGTCTCCCACATTGCAGGCGGATTCTTTACCAGCTGAGCCACAAGGGAAGCCCAAGAATACTGAAGTGGGTAGCCTATCCTTTCTCCAGGGAATCTTCCCAATCCAGGAATTGAACCGGGGTCTCCTGCACTGCAGCTGTATTCTTTATCAACTGAGCTATCAGGGAAGCCTGTGTATAAATGTTTAATATATGCTCTCTGACCATATATTAAGTCTCTGACACACTAAGACTTCAAAGTACCAGGTTAAATGGGGCAATCAAGGTCACATTTGGAGAAGGAAATGGCAACCCACTCCAGTATTCTTGCCTGGGGAATCCCGTGGGCAGAGGAGCCTGGCTAGCTACAGTTCATGGGGTTGCAACAATGGGACACGACTTAGTGACTAAACCACCACAGCCCCCAGAGTCACATTGTGAAACAGAGGACTCCTTCCTCGATGGTGCAGGTCTTAGTTCCGTCAGGTGCCGTGGCCAGAATCTTGACTTTTTGCCCTCACAGTGGCTTTCTGCCCTGCCTCCATCAACATATCACCTACTCTGTCCTCAACTTGCGTACATATAAACTACACAATTGAAGGTTTCTTCTTGGCTGAAAGCCAAAACTATAGCTTATCTTTTATTACAATGCAAATATCACAAGAGGGGAAAACTGGATCTTACCAGCCATTTGCATGTATTAAATAATGAGACTGGGATTATCAGCCCCTCCCTAAAAATCAATTTTGGTAGGAGAGAGAAAGAGCAGAAGGGCTACAAACTTACCAGAGTTAATGTTGGAAAGAACTTCAGAAGTCATCTAGTGTAGTCGCTCATAGGCCCAGATAAAGAAAATGAGTTTCCCAGGCCACTTAAAGATATTGAGGGCCTGAGGAGGGTTGTTGTTTAGTCAGTAGGTCCTGTCGGACTCTTTGTTACCCCATGGTCTGGAGCTCATTGGGCTCCTCTATCCATGAAATTTCCCAGGCAAGAATACTGGAGTGGGTTGCCAGGGAATCTTCCCAACCCAGGGATTAGGACTGAACCCAAGTCTCCTGCATTGTAGGCAGATTCTTTACCACTGAGCCACCAGAGGGCCTGAGGAGGGTGGGAAGACCCATTGTGGGGAAGGGAACAGGACAAACAAAAGAACTGAAGATTAGATTAGCCTCAGTGTCAGAAGCCTTTCCTTTCTAGCTTTGTTCTAACTCCCAGCCCCAGCCTTAAAAATTATATGCACCTTTTATAATATGTAAATTCTACTTTAAGGCTGTTAAGGGAATTGCCTGGCAGTCCAGTGGTTAGGAGGCAGTGCATTCATGGCCAGGGCCCGGGTTCAATCTCTGATCAGGGAACTAAGATCCTAAAAGCTTAGTGGTGTGGTCAATAATAATAATAAGGCTGTTAAAAAATAATACATGCTTCTTATAAAAAAATTTTTAATTATAGAGATGAATGCTTAATAAAGTAAAAGTCCCCTGTAATCATACCTAAAGAAAGAAAACCATTAACAGTTTGTATTATATTGTTCTTCCCTATCTTTCTCTGTACATTCGTATTTTTTGGTGTATTCCTATACGCACGCACGTGTGTGCATGTTTAATAGAAATGGGATTGTTTCTCTTAGCAATATGCCTTGGACACTTTCCCGTGTCAGTTGCATTTAGACCTACATTATTCTTTTAAAGGCTGCTTATGTAGTATGGCTAAACTATAATTTAACAGGTTCCTTAATGATAGATACTTGGATTGTTTCCATTTTTTTGCTAACACAAGCAGTACTGGAATGGATATTTCTGCACATACATCTTGGATTCCTTTTAGAGGAATTCTGTAGGATAAATTCCCAGAGAAACTGTTCCTTTTAAAGCACCATGCTGCATAGATTATCATTTTCATCTTATTCCAAATACCCTAAGATAAAAGCCTGACCCTGATCTAAATTACACAAAGTGCTTAGGCTATAGTACACTTTTAAAAAATATTTATTTAAAATATTTATTTCCTGGAATAGGAAATGGCAACCCACTCCAGTGTTCTTGCCTGGAAAATTCCATGGACAGAGGAGCCTGGCGGGCTACAATCCATGTGGTCACAGAATCAGACACAGATGGGCGTGCAAACACATACCCACCATTTATTTACTTGGCTGCACTGGGTCTTTAGTTGCATCATGCAAACTCTTAGTTGTGGCACGTGGGATCTAGTTCCTTGACCAGGGATCGAACTGGCCCCCCTGCACTGGGAGCAGAGTCTTAACCCCTGGACCATCAGGGAAGTCCCAACTAATGTGTTATTTTCATGATTCTTATTACAATTATTTCATGATATCATTAGTCTGGTAGGTAGAAGTTCATTTCTTCAGTCAACAATTAGTAATGAGCTTCTACCAGTGATGAGCCAGAGGATCCAATAGCAAACTGATGTAGACCCTGCCCCCAAGAAACCAACGGTCTAGTTGTCCATGAATGTATCACCCAGGGAGTACAATAGTGTAGGATAAATGCTACAAAAGTGGTAACTGCAGGAGAGATAAGGGAGAATATAAGAGAGACAATAACCAACCTGAAGAAGGGCAGGCAAGAGAGGGGAGAGGAAAAAGAAGAAACAGATTCAATTATCAAAAAGGGAAGTAATAAGCACTCCAGCCACTAGAAGTAACTAAGCAGAGCCCAAGACACCATCTCCAAGAACTACTGGTAGAAACAGTAAACCAAACCAGTGGTTTCTCAAATGTCTATGCGAAGACTGGTGTTTGTGGATGGAGACAGCAGAAAAGTAAGGATAAAAAGGTAAATTTCAAAAACAAAAAAGGTACATTTCATATGCTAAATTTATTCAGTTTAAGGAACAGGCTTTCATTCATTCTGACAGTATACTCTTCCTACCTTTTTTGGTATTAAAATATCCTTCCTTTCATGAAGTAGTGGTTGTAGTAAATGATAGTTGTTTTTCTTTAATGTTGTTGTTTGGCCAAACTAAAAGCTAGCAACCATATCTGGATCCCCTTCCCCACTTTTTAAACTTCTGGGACCTCTGAGCCAGGTGACTTCTAAGGCTCTTTCCATCCTTGTGTTTACAAGATCTCTGCTCAACAATGATCATGACCTGAAGCTAAGTTAAGTTTGCAGTCTGTGAGCCAAAGCCCGTTGCAACAGACCCAAGGTTAAAAAATAATAATAATAAGTACGTCAGTAAGTAAAAGGGGGGGAAAAAAAACAATTTGGTAACCTCTTAAACAATTATTTTTTGGTTCCCAAACCACATCAGAGTACCTCAAGTTTCCATGTAGACTTGCTCTCTTGCTCCCAGGAAATGCAGCACTGAAGAAGAGAAACCACAGAAATAACAGATAGAAGTGATATGGGAAAAATCAATTTGGTGCAGTTTTCACAAACCTTTAAAATAGAGCGATTTAAGTGATGATGGGGTTTTATGACCAGCAGTGGCAGAGCCTCTAATGGGACTGCTGGTGTTTTTTGGCGTTTCTTTGTGCAGGTGGGGAGGGGATTTTTTTTTCCTCTCCCTTTCCACTTAGAAGCAAATGGAAGCAATGAAAAGCAAAAGTCTCCTGTAAGGTCCCATTAAGAGAAACAAATGAAATGCGGCTCCCCTATAACCAGAAATCATAAAATCCTCAGACAAGCACCGGGCATGACTTCCCTGCAGGAACTGAGTATTCACCAGCACACCTGGCTCTGCTGTTACCATGGCAACTCCTCACCTTTACATTCCTTGACTTGGGGGGTTGAGACTGGTTCAGGGCACATTGGAGTTTTTCATGTTTCTCCTTGACTTCTGGAAAAAGGAAAGGGGAGGAGAGGGAAAAGATTCTAAATCAGCTGACCTCCTGCCTTGGCTGTTTGCTTTTTGGCTTGTGTAACTAGGCCTCACTGTTGAGGGGGGCCTGCAGCGGGTTGAGAGCATGGGAATGGCTCTGCCAGAGCCCAAAAGACCTAGGTTCAAATCTCAGCTCCTCAACTGAATCCATTTATTCATTCCAACAAACCCTCCTCTGGGCCAGGCACTCGCAGTGCAGAGAGATGACTGAATAGCCAGAATTGGCCCTCAGAGAGCTGGCAGTCCAGAGGGAAAGTTGGGTCAGCAGATGACCACAAGCCAGCGTGACAAGTGACTTCACCAAGGCAGGTGTCGGTTCTATCCCTGCCCAGAGAGGTGACCTTGTAGGGAGGGGAGAAACAAGCTCACACTGCATTGACAAGGACTCTTGGAAACACTCTAGCAAGAGTTCCTTCTTCTTGGGCCCAAAGAACTCAGCATGAGGGCCCGAAATTAAGGGTGACAAGAGTTGAGATTTGCACTGTGGATCTCAGACATGTCAACTCACTTATCTGAGCCTCAGTTTCACCATCTATAAACCAAAGCTAATAATAACTGCCCTACTTCTGCTGACAAAAATTACATTAATTACTATAGAATGATGATTCAAAGAACAGACAGAACCGGATCCAAAGCCTGTTGCTCCAGTGCCCAACTGTGACGTAATTCTGGACTTTGAACCCTCTGAGTCTCACTTCCCTCACATGTAAAAGAATCATCATATGAATCTAGACTCTGAAATACAGAGTGAAGTAAGTCAAAAATAGAAAAATATTGTATATTAACACATATATATGGAATCTAGAAAAATGGTGCCAATGAACTTACTTGCAGGGCAGGAATCGAGACGCAGACATAGAGAACGGACCTGTGAACACAGTGGGGGAGGAGAACACGGGACAAATTGAGAGAGTAGCACAGACATAGATATACACTGCTGCTGCTGCTGCTGCTGAGTCGCGTCAGTTGTGTCTGACTCTGTGCGACCCCAGAGACGGCAGGCCACCAGGCTCCCCCGTCCCTGGGATTCTCCAGGCAAGAACACTGGAGTGGGGTGCCATTGCCTTCTCCGACACTACCATGTGTAAAACAGCTAATTAGTGGGAAGTTGCTGTATAACACAGGGAGCTCAACTTGGTGCTTTGCGATGACCTAGAGGGATGGGATGGGGTGGGTTTCAGGGAGGGTCAAGAGGGAGGGGACGTATGTATACTTCTAGGTGATTCACGTTGTTGTATAGCAGAAACCAACACAACATAGAAAAGCAATTATCCTCCTATTAAAAAAAAAAAAGAATCATTATAATCATACAACACACAGTGATGTGAGAATTAGATGGAATGAGACAGGTGAACCATATAGCACCCCAAGACAAAACGTGCTAGTTACTTATTACAGAATCCCCTGATCTAGTGCCTGATGTGTCCCTAAGTCAGATATTACTGTTGTCATTATTATGTGGCACTCAGTAGAAACTCCGTAAACGTTACTTTCCCAGCCTCTTTGGACCCTGTCCTCTGAACACTCCACCTTTGCATCGCCTCTATCTTTCACATGTGTTGGCTGTTTTCTCTCCCTAGCTAAGGAGAGTGCAGTTTAAGCTGCATCCCTCCCCAGCAACCCCTTCTTCACCTTGGCCTGAGCCTCTTTCCTGGGCTGAATGAAGGTGGAAAGGGCCTGGACCGAGCCCCAAGGGCTCCTCTGGAGACCGAGGTGGGGGAAAAGGCACGGAGTGCGTCAGTCCTGATGCAATCGCAGGCTCATGGCTTGGCCCACTTCCTCCTCTTTGGGTGTTTACCGGAGCCTGGATTCCACAGGAACCCTTGGAACAGAGCACTGACGGGGGCAGGCAGCACACAAAACTGTGTCTTCTTGGGGGACAATTTAGACAAAAAAGCGATACCGCGTGTGGGCCTCAGGTGCCCTGGGCTCAGGGACACAAGAAAGAGATACCAGGTGTCGAGTCCAGAGAAGGGGCCAGGCTGGAGGAGGGGGACTGACCACAGGCTGCTGCCTGGCCACTTCCAGACCAGCTAGGGGAGGCCCAGTGAATAGGCCCTTTATCCCTGAGCTTAGACGCTCGGGGGAGGGAGCTCTGGAAGGGTGTCTCAGGTGACAAGGAGCCTCAGAAGAAGCTGAGAGGATCCTGTCCCTTCCTTCCCAGTAGAAACCCAAGCCGGAGAGAAGCTTGTTTCCAGGCATTTGCTGAGAGCTTCATCGCGGAGGCCCCTGGCCAAGCCCACCGCCTTGTGGGTCACCTAGCCACAACCTCAGAAGTGCGGAGTCACACGGGGTAGAGAACACAGGTTTTTGGCAGTCATGTCGCAGAACTTCCAGTTACTGGCTGGGTGCCCCAGGCAAGTGACTTCACCTCCCTAACTCTCAACTTCCTCGTGTCAAACAGAATCATGAGAGTAATAGACTTCAGAGATAAAGCCCCTAGGCCCTTAGAACAGAGTCTGGTGAGGGCGAAAGCGCTCGCTACCTGTTGCATATTGTTATTTTTATTAAGACACAGCAGGAGGCAGAGAGGCAATGGAGCCCAAAATCAGCTGTTTGCTTCCAGGTCCAGGCACTGAAATTCTTTCCTGCTTAGAGAGCCTTCCCTTTTTTTTTTTTTTTTTTTCTTTTCCTCTCCCCTGCCCCCTTCTCCCTCCCTCTCTCTCTGTGAAGGTTAGGCCTGAAGCTGAGGCCTAATTGTCCTCCTTTCAGTATCTAATGACTGTTTCCCAGTTATAAGGAAAGCATCTGACCGCCCCTCCCCCAGAACTGTGAAACCGAGTAAGCAAAGCTTGCTTAAACTCCTGAGTCATTCAGCAAAACCAGCCCGAGATAATCGGTGGATCAAGGAAACTAGATGCAGAATGGGGGAAACCCAGCAAAACCCAACCTCAAAACCAGGGCCTCCTCTCAGGGCAACTTCCCTCTGCTGGCCCCTAGGAGGGGCTTTCATTCAGGCTCCATAAACAAGACAGCGCGGGGCATCTGAGACCTTTCCATACCCTTCTGCTCTCAGAAAAAGACATGAGCTACACCTGGGTCTCTAGCCTGCCGCCAGGCCTTCCCATGAAATCTTGTTTTACACAAACTCTTTGCTGTAGGACAAACTCTCTTCCTTGCTGCCACGCCCCAGTCCCAGGGAGAGTTGACACCCTGCCTCCCATCCTCCCTGCCCGATCATTTCTCAGCCCTGCACCTTGCCTTCGGCCAGCCACTCCACGGCCATCACAGTCATTGGTGGCTTCTTAGTTGCCAAAACCCAAACACTGTCTCTAGGCCATTCCTTCTTGCCCTCTGCAAACATTCTGACCACTTGGCACTCTGACGACCCCCTTCTTTAAACTCTCCCTCCTGGGGCTTCTGTCAGACCACAGCCCCCTGGTTCTCCTCCCCCTGAGACCAGCACTCTGGGTACTGGCTGCTCTCCCTGTCCTTATGGCTCTGCTCTTAGCTGTCTTCCCTTCCTATCTTCAAGCCCCTTCCCAGGTTTAATCTGTTCCCAGGTCTTGAACTTCCACCTTTTCGCTGGTCACTTCCCTGGTGGCTCAGATGGTAAAGAATCTGCCTGCAATGTGGAAGACCAGGGTTCGATCCCTGGGTCAGGAAGATACCCTGGAGAAGGAAATGGCAACCCACTCCAGTACTCTTGCCTGGAAAAGTCCATGGACGGAGGAGCCTGGCAGGCTACAGTCCATGGGGTCCCAAAGAGTCGGACACAACTGAGCGACTAACACCTTCCCAGATCATATCTCCAGCTTAGATCTTCTACCAAATGCCACCAAGCAGCTCTATTTGCATGACCCCAGGCACAGCAGGCTCAACACACCCTAAACCCAACTCTTTACTTCCTCCCTAACCTGCTCCTCCTCCTGGGTTCCCTATCTTGACGAATGACACCACCTTTTACCCCGTTACCCAAGCCAGAGGCTCAAACGTTGTCTTTGCCATCTTCCTGCCCTGCCCACAGATCACCATACCCTTAGCATCTCATCGATCGCCTCCTTTCTCCTCCATTCCCATTGTTTCTGCTCCACTTCAGGTCTTCATCATGACCTGCAGCCTAGATTATTACACGTCTTGCAAGTAGGCTCTCAGTCTTAATTTCTTCCCCCTTTGTACTGGATTTGTCTGGGAGTGTCTGTCCAGCTGCAGTTCTTTTCTTGAGGACCACTGTTGCCCACAGACCTCACAGGGAGGTGGCTTTAGACTCACGATCTCACCAAAGCCTGCCCTGCAATCCTCACAGTGCTTGAACCTGAGGTGTACATTTGACCCAAGCTGAGCTGTATTCTGTCTTCTGGGATTCTGAAACTGGGGCATAGTGACCATAGTCCAAGCACCACCCCAGGGGTCGCATCAGGAATGACAATGAGCGGAACAGCCCAAGGAGAGACAACAGGGAATGGGCGCCGGTGGCACATGGAGACTGTGGGCCTTGTCTATGGCAGCAGCTGTTACTCTGCTCTAGCAGATGGTTGCCATGGGAATGTAGGTCCAGACTTGTCAGATATTGTGATTTTCCATACTTTCATGTGAAATTTCCCAGTTTTCAAATATTGGGCACTAATTCATTTTTTAATGCCACCGACTAAGAATATCTTGTGCATCATATTTGACCTACAGGGCTGCCAGTTTGTAATCAGCACCAGGGAGTCAGACACCGGCCCCAAAGCTGGGGACGGCCACTTCCTGCCATGTATGGAGACTCAGAGAAGCCCTCAGTGTAGCCTGAAGAACAAAGCCTGCTCCTGCTGGCTCCTTGCCCTCTGCCCCCACCCCCACCCCAGGAACGCTACAGACCCACATTTCCTAGCCTTCTTTCTAGGCCCAGAACTATGTGATAGTTAAAGTGATGGGCTCTGAAGTCAGAGAGGCCTGGGTTCAAGCGCTGACTCTGTGACCTCTGGCTGCGTGCTCTTGGGAAATTGACTTCACCTGTCTGAGCCCCAATTCCTTCCTTTGTAAGACGGGGTACTTTCTTCATAGGGTTGTTATTGGGGTTAAAGGAGATAGGGCTCAGAAAGCTCTTAGCACAGTGCCTGGCATCCAGTACACACTGAATGAATGTTACCCATTATTGTTATTTTTATTATTGTCATGTAGTAGTATTCCTCCTCAGCACAGCCCTGTCTCAGAGCCCTTTCTTGTTTGTGTAACTCTCTGGGCACTTACCATTTGTTCTTATTACTTTTAAAAAAAAATTATTTATTTTAATTTGAGGCTAATTACTTTACAATATTGTAGTGGGTTTTGCCATACATTGACATGAATCAGCCATGGGTGTACATGTGTTCCCCATCCTGAGCCCCCCTTACTACTTATCACAATTTCATCAGCCTTGGTATATTGTAAACTCCTCTTAGAGGGAAAGGCCACGTTCTCTCTCTCTTTATATGAATGAGAGGGGAAAGAAAGTAGTTGAAACTATTTTGTACATAGTGGGTGCTCAAGATACATTTATTTGTTGGTACACTGCTGGAATTTAAGCTCCATGACAGCAAGGATCTTGTCCATCTCATTAACTATTGGATCCCCTGAGCCTAGTTTTTTACATATACATTGAGCATATATGGAACCCTCAATAAACATATATCGAATAAAAGAATGAACGGCATCTCTTCCCCCTCTACCAGGATTCTTTAACATACTTAGGAGGTTATTGGTGTAAATCCAATCTGCTGTTTTAAAATAGTAGGTTCTGGAATCTCTGTTAAGAGCTCCCCATTTTTCCTTTGGGAAACTGTCCTTCTCCCACTCAAGGTGGCTTCCCCATCTGAACTCTAGGAATAGTCATGTGGCCCAGGACTAGCCAATCAGAGAAAACTACACCCTGGCCACAGTGATTGGTTCAAGATGGGCTTGTAAGTCAATCAAAGCCAATCAGAGCTGAAAGGATTGGGAAGAAAAAATTTGCTTTCCTCAGAGGAAGCTAAGTCATGAGAATACAAGCCTAGAGCTGCTAGTGGCCGCATTACCACAAAGAGGAGAAAGCTTGCCTAGAAAGGAAGCAAACACAGAAAAAGGCCTGAGAAACAGAAAGAGACAGGTTCCTAATGGTACCTTCTGAGCAAGTGTATCTATTTGTGCCTAAATCCAAGCCCTTGACTGTTCTCTTAGAGACAATAAATTATTTTTTTTTCAAGTCACCTTGAGTTGAGTGCTAGTCACACATCCAAAGGAGAGCAGATTAATATTTGGATTCTATAGATAGGGAGTCATAGTAGACATAAACATATATCTTTATAGGAATCTGCCCAGCCACAGTGATCTTTCTGTAAGAACTGGCGCCTACCCACAAACTAGACTAACAGCCATGTTAGTGCTGAACCCTGCCCTCCAACTATACAACTGGTTGGACCAGAAGTAGATGTGTATTGCAGCATAATCAGATCAGATTCTCTCTCCTGGGGATTTGGGTTTAGGACTGAAGAGATCCTAGTTCTGTCTGAACTACATGCTTAAACTGAGGGGATAGAAAGTTGGGAGCTGGGAGAAAGTCACATTCATGGGGGACCAGAGAAACTGATCTAGTCAAGAAGAATGAGGTTGACTCACATGTGAAAAGAGGCCGTGACCTCTCCAAGAAATAGAGAGCAAAGAGAAGAGAGAGACAGAAGAGTTGCTTCCTCTTGTCTCATGAGGCTAATTACTTCTCCTTTTAGGCTCCAAGAGATGTCTCTGTGTTCATATAATTCTCTCTTCCACCATTACCCTCCCTGCTTTTTCGAAAACTTAAAATAGCTTTAGTGGTTTTTGTGTGTGTGTGGAGGTGGGGGTTGTTTTTCCTTATACCTAAAATGTTTTTTAGATAACTATCTTAGAAATAAGTCTGCAATCAAGGTGTCCTGTTTACAAGGCTGATAAAGTCCCTTTGCTGGGCTTCCTAATCAAGACACCTACACATTCAGTTATTAGCTGTGTAACCTTGGCCAGAACACATGGATTCACTGAACTGGCTTCCTCCTCTATAAAACAGGAATAATAATGCCCACCCTACCAGGTAGTTAAGAGTGAATGAGATAAGGTGGAAAGATTTTACTTAGCACAGTGCTGGACACCAAGAAGCCATGTAATCATTTTGTGCCAAATGCAAAAGAGGGGTTGAGTCCAAGTCCAGAACCAGGCCACTAAAAGGTGCCAGTTGGAGAAGACTTTTGAGAGTTCCCTGGACTGTGAGGAGATCAAACCAGTCTATCCTAAAGGAAATCAATGCTGAATATTTGTTGGAAGGACTGATGCTGAAGCTCCAATACTTTGGTCACCTGATGCGAAGAGCCAACTCACTGGAAAAGACCCTGATGCTAGGAAAGATTGAAGGCAAAAGGAGAAGGGGGCAGCAGAGGATGAGATGGTTAGATAGCATCACCAACTCAGTGCACATGAGATAGTGAAAGATAGGGGGCATGCTGCAGTCCTTGGGGTCACAAAGGGTCAAACACGGCTTAGCAACCAAAGAACAACAGCAACACGAGGAAGTTTAAGGGAACAAGCCTTCTCCCCATCAGCACCCTTTTCATCATGTGCACCCAATTTTCAAAAGCATTGAGGAGGCAAAGAGTGTCTTTATTTTTAAAAATGCCAGTTCTGGGGACTTCCTTGGTGGTCCAGTGGTTAAGAATCTGCCTTGCAATTCAGGGGACTTGAATTTAATCCCTGGTCAGGGAACTAAGATCCCACGTGCTGAGGAGCAACTAAGCCCACATGTCATAAGTACCGAGCACGCCACAACTAGAGAGTCCAAATGCTGCAACGGAAGATCCTGCGTGCTGCAACTAAGGCCTGACAGAGGGAAATTAATTATTTTTTTTTAAAAAAGGGGTATATAAATGCCTATTCTGGAACTCATTCCAGTGATATAATTCAGACAAAAAATACATTTGCATAAGAATGCTCATTGCAGTAGTGTTTATATTGGAAAAAAATTGGAAATGACTGACATGTTCAACACTGTGTTTTGTTTAATAGATGATAGTACATATATACAACAGAATATTATAAAGACTAGAAGAACAAAAGATAATCTTTTTAAATTAAAATAAACATGGAGTAGTTTGCCAAATATTATAATGTAAAACGCAAAATGTGAACATTTAAGGTTAAAGCACAATATTTCAAAGAAGTTTCTCCTTCTCATCCCAGCATCACACACACTGTCTCACACACCACTCGCCCAGCAATACATTCATCTTCTCTGCCTTTGGGGTAACTTGGGTGGGAAAACTGAAGAAGCATTTATGTAAGTTCAAGTCCTGAGGCCTCTAACATTTGAGGTATCGACAAAGATGGATGTTCACATCATTTTCTGAGCTTAAAAAAAAAAAGCAGTTTACAAAAATATTGCGGACAATGTGAACAATGGTTATCCCAGGCCATGGGATTTCAGGTGTCTTTTTCCTCTTTGTACTGTCATGTATGGTTTGAAATGTACATAATGTATATACATTGTGTTTATATTTATGAGAAAAAATGAAGCTATTTTCATAAGGGAAGGGAGTTCCTTGATTTTATTTTCTCCTCTATTGTCCTCAATACATATTCTACCAGATTACCTCTAATATGCCTTCCTTCTTCATGCACAGGAAGACGTACCTGGCTGCCCGGTTCTGTGGAGCTGCTCCAGACAGAAGCTCCTTGTTCAGGGAGGGGAACCTTCCATGAGCCTGGCAGAAACGCTAGGCAGCTCACTACTGCCCTCTCCTGGTCAGAACAGGGCAGTTCTGATGTGCTAAACAGCACACCAGTCACATCGTGATTGGCCAAGGTCATCTACCCTTGCAGTCATCAGCGTGCTGCACACCACCACTTGCTCTAGCAGGTGGAATAGAACGTCTCCTGGGAACCTCTGGCTTGGCGTGGACAGCACTGTTCTGATGGCTTTGCAGTCATACCCTCAGCCTCCCTTAGCCCAGGTCATGGCCTGTTTGAGGGTGGGGTACTGAGTAAGTGATGAAAAACTTTCCTGCTCGCTAAAGAGCACTGATGGTCTGGAGTTCAGGTTCCAGAAAGTAGAAGGCAGGGTTGAAAGAAGATAAATACAATCATCCCAATTATAAAAGCTCTTGGGACCCAGGGGTTAAGACTCTGAGCTTCCACTGCAGAGGGTGAAGGTTCCATGCTGCCTGGGGAACTCAGATCTCATATGCCGTGTGGTGTGGCCAAAATAAATAAATAAATAAAGCTCGTGTTCTTGTCTGCTTCTAATTACTTTTCAAGTATTTGTCAAAGCAGCTTGATATGTACAAATAAATTCGCACAAGGATATTTGTTGCAGAATTGTTGGCAAAGCACAAAACTGCAAACAATCTAAATAGCCCTCAGTATGGGGGCATTTGGACAAAATGGAATAGTATGCAGCTGTTAAAAAGAATGAGGTGGATCTATATGTGCCACTCTGAAATGATGTCCAAGATTCATTGTTAAGTTAAAAAAAAAAAAAGCACGATATGTAACTGTCAATAAGTGTAAATGTGTTGTGTCTTAAATAAGGATCTGTGTAACAGTACACATTTCTATTTAGATATGTATAGAATACATTGGAAGGAAACACTGGGAATTAATAATAATAATGACTATCTCTGGAGATGGCAAAAAGAAAAGAGAACTAATCTCAGTTCAGTTCAGTTCAGTCACTCAGTTGTGTCTGACTCTTTGCGACCCCATGGACTGCAGCACACCAGGCCTCCCTGTCCATTACCAACTCCTGGAGCTTACTCAAACCCATGTCCATTGAGTCAGTGATGCCATCCAACCACCTCTTCCTCTGTCATCCCCTTTTCCTCCTGCTTTTAATCTTTCCCAGCATCAGGGTCTTTTCAAATGAGTCAGCTCTTCACATCAGGTGGCCAAAGTATTGAATTTTCAGCTTCACCATCAGTCCTTCCAATGAGTATTCAGGACTGATTTCCTTTAGGGTGGACTGATTGGATCTCCTTGCCCAAAGGACTCTCAAGAGTCTTCTCCAACACCACAGTTCAAAAGCATCAATTCTTCGGAGCTCAGCTTTCTTCACAGTTCAACTCTCACATCCATACATGACCAGCGGAAAAGCCATAGTCTTGACTAGACAGACCTTTGTTGGTAAAGTAATGTCTCTGCTTTTTAATATGCTGTCTAGGTTGGTCATAACTTTTCTCCCAAGGAGTAAGTGTCTTTTAATTTCATGGTTGCAGTCACCATCTGCAGTGATTTGAGAGCTCAAAAGAATAAAGTCTGCCACTGTTTGCACTGTTTCCCTATCTGTTTCCCCATCTATTTGAAGTGATGGGACCAGATGCCATGATCTTAGTTTTCTAAATGTTGAGTTTTAAGCCAACATTTTCACTCTCCTCTTTCACCTTCATCAAGAGGCTCTTTAGTTCTTCTTCGCTTTCTGCCATAAGGATGGTGCCATCTGTGTATCTGAGGTTATTGATATTTCTCCCAGCAACCTTGATTCCAGCTTGTTCTTCATCCAGGCCAGCATTTTGCATGATGTACTCTGCATATAAGGAATCCACACACACACACACACAAAAACTGTTAGAACTAGTAAATGAGTTTGGCTAGGTTATAGGATATACACAAAAATCAGTTGAATTTCTATACACTATGTCTTAGTCCATTCGGCTGCTATCATAGAATACCATAGATTGGGTGCCTTAAAAACAACAAAAATTTATTTTTCACAGTTCTGGAAGCTGGAAGTCTGAGACCAGGGTGTCAGCACGGTCAGGTTCTGGTGAGATCCTCTTCTGGGTTGCAGACAGCTGTCTTCTCTGGGGTCCCTTTTACAAGGGCTCTAATTCCATTCATTGGGTTCATGCTCATGATCATATCATCTCCCAAGGCCATCATCACACTGGGGATTAGAAGTTCAATGAATGAACTTTGTGGGGACACAAATATTCAGCCCATAATAACTAGCAATGAACTATCTGAAAATGAAACTGAGAAAATAAATTTATTCACAATAGCATCAATAAGAATAATATACTTAGGAATAAATTTAACAAAAGGAGTACGAGATTCATACACTGAAAACTACAAAAGATTGTTGGAAAAAGAAGACTCAAAAGATACCTAAGACTTAAATGGAAAGAAATCTGTTCATGGATTGGAATGAACAGATGGATTTCTGGGGAGTAAGATGATAACGATCCCCAAACTAATCTACAGTTTCAATGCAAGGCCTATCAAAATCTCAGCTGGCTTTTTTTGCAAAAATTGACAAGCTGATGCTAAAATTTATATGGAAATGCAAATGACACAGAATAGTCAAAACAATCTTAGGGGGGAAATTTCAAGCTTCTTAACATAGCTAAAATAATCAATGTGTGATACTGGCACAAGAATAAAAAATAAGATGAGACTTCCCTGGTGTCCAGTGGCTAAGACTCTGCACTCTCAATGCAGGGCGTCCAGGTTTGATCCCTGATCAGAGAACTAGATCCCACATACCACAGCTAAAGACACCACAACAAAGATTAAAGATCTCTAGCACTGCAACTAAGACCCAGTGCAGCCAAATAAATAAATATTTTTTTAAAAAATAAGATTCACTTCAGTTCAGTTGCTCAGTCATGTCCGACTCTTTGTGACCCCATGGACTGCAGCACACCAGGCTTCCCTGTCCATCACCAATTCCTGGAGTTTGCTCAAACTCATGTCCATCGAGTCAGTGATGCCATCCAACCATCTTATCCTCTGTCGTCCCCTTCTGCTCCTGCCTTCAGTCTTTCCCAGTATCAGGGAATGAAATAGACATGAGAGTCTCGAAATAAACCTCTACATTTATGCTCAATTAATTTTAGACAAGAGTGCAAAGGAAACAATTGGATATCCATAGGCAAAAGGACAAAGCTGGATCCCTACTCATACCATATAAACAATTTAATTCAAAATGTATTATAGACCTAAATGTTAAAGCTAAAACCACAAAACTCTTAGAAGAAGATAGAGCAGCAAATCTTTGTGACATTGTGTTAGGCAATAGTTTCCTAGATATGACACCTAAAGGACAAGCAGCAAAATAAAGAAACAGATAAATGGGGCTTTGTAAACATTGAAAATCTTTTGCTTCAAAGGATAATGGAGCAATGAAAATCTTCTGGAATTAGAGTGTGGTGATGATAGCACAGTTGTGTGAAGATACTAAAAATCACTGAGCTTTACACTTAAAAGTGAACCATGCTGTATGTGAATTATGAGATTGGTGCAAACATAATTGTGGTTTTGGACTATGAGTTTTAAGTAATTATAACTAGGCTCAACCACATCTTTATTAATCAAAGTAGGAACCATTGCAATCAGCACATTTTTGCCAACAATAAATAAGTTTGTTTATTCCTGTAGTGTAAAAATCTGTGCTTTGGGACTTGACAAACTCTTGTAAAGCATTTTCTGCTTCCTGTTGGTTGTGGAAGCATTTTCCCTGCAAAAAGTTGCTTGAAGAAGTGGTAGTCTGTTGGTGAGAGGTCAGGTGAATACGGCAGATGGGTAAAATTTCGTAGCCCGATTCTTTTAACTTTTGAAGCATTGGTTATGCAATGTGCGGTCAGGCGGAATCATGGAGAAGAACTGGGCCCATTCTGTTGACCAGTGCTGGCTGCAGGCATTGCAATTTTCAGCCCATCCCATCAATATGCTGAGCATACTTCTCAGATGTAATGGTTTCACTGGGATTCAGAAGGCTGTAGTGGATCAGACCAGCAGCAGACCACCAAACAGTGACCATGACCTTTTTTTGGTGCAAGTTTGGCTTTGGAAAGTGCTTTGGAGCTTCTTCTCTTTCCAGCCACTGAGCTGGTTGTTGCCAGTTATCTCGTAAAATCCACTTTTCGTCGAACATCACAGTCCAATCAAAAAATGATTTGTTGTTGTTGCAAAGCATAAGAGAAGATGACACTTCAAAACGACGATTTATTTGATTTGCAGTCAGCTCATGAGGCACCCATTTATCAAGTTTTTTCACTTTTCCAATTTGCTTCAAATGCCGAATGACCAGAGAATGGTCAACGTTGAGTTCCTCAACAACTTCTTCTGTAGTTGTAAGAGGATCAGCTTCTATGATTGCTCTCAATTGGTCCTTGTCAAATTCTGATGGTCTGCCACTACACTCCTCATCTCAAGGCTCTCGTCTCCTTTGTAAAACTTCTTGAACCACCACTGCCCTGTACATTCATTAGCAGTTTCTGGGCCGAAAGTGTTGTTGATGTTGTGAGTCTTTGCTGCTTTATCACCCATTTTGAACTCAAATAAGAAAATCGCTCAAATTTACTTTTTGTCTAACATCATTTCCATAGTCTAAAATAAATATAAAATATACATAGTAAGTGAAGATGCTCAGTTGTGTCCGACTCTTTGCGACCCCATGGACTGTAGTCCACCAGGCTCCCCCATCCATGGAATTTTCCAGGCAAGAGTATTGGAGTGGGTTGCCATTTCCTTCTCCAGGGGATCTTCCTGACCCAGGGATTGAACCTGGGTCTCCCATACTGCAGGCTGATGCTTTTATCACCTGAGCCCCCAGGGAAGCCCACATAATAAGTCATTAGCAAAAAAACATGAAGTGACGGACTTCCCTGGTGGTCCAGTGGTTAAGACTCCATGCTTTTAGTGCAGGGGGCGTAGGTCTGATCCCTGGTCAGGACACAGGTTCAATCCTTGGTCAGATCCCACATGCCACGGTGCAACTAAGCATGTGTTCTTAAACAATGACCCAACTCAGCTAATAATAATATATAAATAAATAAATATTTTTAAAAAACATAAAGTGAGAAATGAGCATTAAAATTATATATAACATAACCACATTAAAGAACATATTCCAATATCAAATGGCAAAGTTCAACAGTGCAAAACCACAATTATTTTGCACCCACCTAATATATGGCAATAAAGCTATTATTTTTTTAAAAAGGACTTTGTGATTAATAAATAGGAAACACCCATAATTTCCTCCTGATGTTTTCCTTCCACGGGCAAGGCATTCATTGATACAATAATCCTGTCTTCTCTCTGTCTCCAACTCATTCTTCCCCTAAAGCAGAGAAATGACTCAAAAGATCTGAGTTCGGGATAAAGAACTGTCACATGTAGTTCTGCACACTCCTTTCCTCCTGGATTTCCAGGAAGCATTCTGCATGCTTCTCTATATCTATGTCTCTATAGCATCAGCCCCTCATATGTGCCAGGCATTGCTAAAGGAGCTAGAGAGTCAGTTTGAAAGAATAGTAACCTAACTCCTGCTATAAAGGAGCATACATTTTAGTGAGAAGACTGATAATAAACCAGAGTATATTAATATATTATCTTAGATGGTGTTAAGTCCTAAGGAGAAAAAAATAACATAGGAAAGATGAATAGGAAATATCAGGAGAGGGTGTGAAATTTTAGGTAGAATGTCCAGGAAAAGCCTCACCAGATGGCATTGGAACAAAGACCTGAAAGAGATCCAGAAGCTAGTCATGTGTATATTTGGGGGAAGAGATTTTCCAGGTGGAGCAAACAGCATACGCAAAGGTTCTGAAGTAATGGGGAGGGGAGCCTGGAACATGAGGTCTGAGAAGTCTCAGGAAGCCAGCTCAGATAATGCCTTGTGGCTCAGAGTACAGACTTTGGCTTTTACTCATGACTTAAACCGCTGAAGGTTTTCGAGCAGAGAGGTGACATTTAAATCTGTTGAGAATAGATTACAGAGGGCAAAGGCAAAAGCAAGAAAATCAGCTAGGAGGCTGTTACAGTGATGATGATGATGGCTTGGACCAGAAAAGGAGCAGTGGAGAGAGTGAGAAAGGGTCAACTCTGGAGTTATTTTGAAGGTAGAGCCGACCAAGTGTGTTGATAGCCTGGAGCTAGGGTGTATGAGAGAGAGAAATTAAGAATATTTCAAGGTTGATGTCCTGAACAACTAAAAGACGCAGTTGCAATTAATTGATCAGAGGTTAGGGGGAATGGACCAGGAACTCAATCCTGGGCATGTTAGTTTTCAGATGCCCATTGGACATTCAAGAGGATACGTTAAATAGACAGTGGGATACGTGAGTCTGGAGTTCAAAAGAGACATCCAAGCTACTCATTGGCTTACCGTTTAGCCACTTGTTAGCCTCGTGACCTTAGACAAGTCACCTATCTTAGAGCTACATACTCCTCTTCTGTAAAACAAGGATAAAAACAGTAGCTCTAACACAAGGTTGTTGTGAGAATCAAATGTGATGATCCGTGAAGTAACTGGTTCACAGGAGGCTCTGAATAAATTATCGCTATTATTAAGTTCAATTAAACATGCATTTAGTTGCTGGAAACACAAACAATGAAAGATACAGTCCCTGCCCTCAATCCCAATGGAGAAAACTTGGTCAAAGTTTTCAACAATCTTTAAGGTAACAATAATCATTTGGGAGAAACGTCGGGTCCTGGCACCTAATAGAAAAAAGAGAAGAAAGGAAGAGTCAAATATGATGGACAATAGGGACTTCCCTGGTTGTCTAGTGTCTAAGACTCCATCCATGCTCACAACGCAGGGGGCCTGGGTTTGATCCTTGGTCAGAGAACTGGATCCCAACATGCCACAACTAAAAAGATCCTGCATGTCACAACCAAGATCAAAGATCCCTCAGGCTGCAACTAAGACCTGGTGCAGCCAAATAAATAAACAAATGTTTAAATTTTTCAAAAAAGCAAGGATAATGGACAACTAACCCCAGGATGAAACAGTCTGGAGAACTGGAGGGAAAACCAGAATTTATATGTGGTCCTGACATCAGCTTGCTGGGAAGCTTTGGACTCATCAACTCTCTATCTCTCTCACTTCCCCAAACGGTAAACCCCAGTTCCCCTGAGATGTTTAAAAGTGACCAAAGGTGCTCAGAGGAAAAACACAGATGTGATAACACTAATCACATCACTTCCCTCAGGCCTATTTTCCCTTTCCTCTGATTGAGCCCTGTCTCCCCATGAGGACTTCTCCAATCTCCTGTGAGCCCTGAACCTGGTTTTTCTAAGCTTCTAGGCAGCAGGGTAAATAGCTCAGAGACTCTGAACAACACTGAAGACCCCTAGCACATGGCAGAGGTGCTTGAACCAAAACGAAGAGGAAAGTCAGGAGCATAAGGGGAGAGAAGGTATCACTGAATTCATACTGGGCAGGGGTTGTGCTAGGTGTTCTCATGGCTGAGAAAGTTGTTGCAAGGATTAAATATGAACTCACATTAGAGCATTGGGCCCAGGGTCTCGCATATAGTAAGAGCATAATAAATGTTGGTTGTATCATTTTTATTGCATCTCTTTTAATCCTCACAACAACCTTGCAAGCTTAGTCCTCACAACTTTACAAGCTGGGCTCTAAACTAAGAGGCAGGGACTTCCCTGGCAATCCAGTGGTTAAGAATTTGCCTTTCAATGCAAGGGATGCAGGTTTGATCGCTGGTCAGGGAACTAAGATCCCACACGCCATGGGGCAACTAAACCCTCAAGCCGCAACTACTGAGCCCACATGCTCTGCAATGAAGATCTCACACACCGCAATGAAGACCCAGTGCAGCCAAAAATAAAAATAAGATAAGAGGCTACGCTGTGCTTAGTCGCTCAGTCATGTCAGACTCTTTGCAACCCCATGGACAGCAGCCCACCAGGCTCTTCTGTCCGTGGGGAATCTCCAGGCAAGAATACTGGAGAAGGTCCCCCTCTTCCAGGGGATCTCCCCAACTCAGGGATCAAACCCAGGTCTCCTGCATTGCAGGCAGATTCTTTACCGACTGAGCTACCAGGGTATGACAGTACATGCTCTTGGATCGGACAAATCTGGGCTCACGTTCCATCTCTGCCACATCTAGGCTTTTGGAACCCTGGGAAAGCTGTTTTATCTTACTGTAAAGAGGAGGAAATAATGGTCGTTACTAAACAAAGATTCATCTAAAACACTTAGGGTAGGGCCTGGCACACAGTAGCTGCTCAAGAATCATTAGATATTCCTAGTACTTTTGGAGGAGAGGACATAAACGTTCCAGAGGTTAGGTTACTTATCCAAATTCACACAGCCAAGTAGAATAGACTCCTGTGGTTTTATCTTGCTCACCATCCATACCTCCTCTTTTGGTTAGAGTACCTTCGCTCTTTGGAGAACCACCCTCCCCCACTCTTAGGCCTTGTGATTTGGGTGGAGTTGACACCTCTATTTCAAGCTTTCAGTGAGGGTGTGTGACTCAGATCTGGCCATTTGCTTATCCCATCTTCCTGGTCACAGCAATTGGTTCAAGGGTGAACTTGTGGCACTTCCCTGGTGGTCCAGTGGCTAAGATTCTACACTCCCATGCAGGGGGCCTGGGTTCAATTCCTGGTCAGGGAACTAGATTCCACAATGCCATAACTAAGAGTTCAAATGCCACAACAACAACAACAAAATCCCACATGCCACATCAAAGACAGTAGATCCTGTGTACCAAAACCAACACCCGGCACCACAAAATAAATTAAAAAAAAATTTTTTTTCAAGAGTGATCTTGTGACCCATGCAGAGCCAACAAGAATGCTGGATCTTTGTTGAATCCATCGGGAAAGATATGAACCTGGCTTTGGACGTGACACTGGGAGGCTATAAGTTTGGATTTGCTGGGGGTTGCCAGGTAGAGAGAATGCCTGAGTGCCATGCAAATCCAAAGGAAACAGAGCTGAAGGATGGAAAGAGACTGAAACCTGCAAACTCTGAGCTCTTGCCTAAACACTTGAGCAGACACATCTAAAGTCTGTACCTCAAGCTTCAGGTACTTGAAGCAATAATGAGACAAGAATTCACATTCTCTCTCTCTCCGCCTTAAGACAACCAAAAAATCCTTACTTGGCAAATGCATCAGTCAGGGTCCCAACTGAAAGCAGATGGCACACTCAAATTAGAATCATTTGAAGAGGGTTTATTTACTATGGTATAGACAGTGTAAAGTGGAAATGAGTGTTAGTCACTCGGTCGTGTCCGACTGTTTGCGACCCCATGGACTATAACCTGCCAATCTCCTCTGTCCATGGAATTTTCCAAGCAAGAATACTGGAGTGGGTAGCCATTCCCTTCTCCAGGGATCTTCCTGACCCAGGGGTTGAACCTGGGTCTCCTGCATTGCACACAGATTCTTTACCATTTGAGCCACCAGGGAAGCTCAGTGTAAGAGAACCTCAATGGGAAGCATGGTGACCTGGGACTAGTAATAACTGAGGAGTTGTCACTACATCTAGGCCTGAAGAACAGAGGAGAAAACAGTCACCTGGACCCAGGGGAGGGCCTTTGGTAGAAGAGCAGTGGCTGTCCATCACAGAGTACCGCCAGCTTGTGGAGGGAGCCAGGGGTGTAAATACCTCTCCCTCCTCTTGCCTGTCATCCACAGGCTCCTCAATGAACAGGCCTAGCAAGAATCCAGAAGGCAAAAAGCCTGTAGGTGTAGAAAAACCAGGCAGACCCAGAGCAGGATGAGAGATGGATACAGAGAGGCAGACAGGAGATGGCCCAAAAGCCTCGTCTGGTGGTCTCTCGCATAAAGTCCCATGAAGAACTTTGGAAGCTGAGTTTTAGTACTCTTATAGTTCCCTGTACAGTGCTCACCTCCCTTCCCTGGAGAAGACCCCCAGGTTGGCACACAGGAGATAGGAATTCTGAGCATCTGGGAAGAAGAGATAGGAATTCTGAGCATCTGGGAAGAAGATGTTAACCTTGCAGAGAGAAAGAAGCTGCCAGGCCAGTGGACCACGTGGCCAGAGCCCTGGACCCTCAGGCCCTCACCTCGCCAGCTCCTTTGACCCCATGGAAATCTGTCTGCCAGCCGGTTTGGCCCCAATCTCAGGCACCACAGGCAGCAGCTTGGTGACTTCCCTTTCTCTCCATAGGAGATGTCTGCTTCCTTCTGCAGCCAAGCCAGAGAAGCTTCTGGGATTCCCCAAGACTGGCCGGGGCCCAAGAGGGCCCTGAGGACAGGGCTGAGCTGCATCCAAGTATCTCGTTTTGGCCACACAGACACCTGTTCCCTCTTCTTCCTTTACAAAACAACTCACCCTGATCTTTTCAGCCAAAATAGTTTCCTCCCTACCTTTCAAATCCAGGTTAAGCCTTAGAGTCTCTTCAGAAAGGCTTCCTCATTAACTCGCCTGACTCTACATTCTCCTGCTATAACGATGATGATAACAGAAGAACTTATACATGTACAATAACTAATAATAGCAATGTGCACACCACTGAACTCATTGCCTTGTGGAAACCATTTCACTTAATCCTCACGACCACCTTGTGAAATAGGTGCTATCAATAATATAGACTATGTTGTGAACTGGCACCCCTCAGATTGGCACCTTAGAAGCAATTACTTTATCCATTTCTACAGAGGAGAAAACTGAGACTAGGAGAGGATTAAATTACTAGTTTCAGATCACACAAGTAAGCAACAGGCAGAGATGAAGCCTAAAGCCAGGGACGACCAGTTGTGAAGCCCAAGCTCTTACAACTGAAATGTTTTACTGCAGCCCAGCTGTGTCCAATCTCAGAGTTAGGTAGTGGCTGGAGGAGTTCCTGAATTTTCTCTCTAACATGTATGTACATGTGCTGGAATCACAGTCAGTGACCCTAACTTATATACATATAGTGTAAGCAACACTATTCCCCAAGTTTTTGCAGCAAACACCACCAGCGCCCCTTTGTGGTTAAATCCACTTGGTCACCCCTCCAGCTCTCAAACCCTAATGAGAAGCCAAACACTTGAAGATAATTTCATTAGTGATGTCAGAACACATTACAGATGAAATACAGAAAACAAAGGAACCCACTAGGAGTTACTGGTAAGACGCTTACGCTATTAGCCTGCCCCATTTCCCACTGCCAACAAACCATCTTTAGCCACTTGGAAAATTGGCCTTGTTTTCACTTCCTTTGTGAAATGTCTCATGTGGTAATTTTCCCAGAGTGTAAACAAGTCTTTTCACAGTAATCAATTCATTAACTTCTCACAAAAACACTATAAAGTAAGTCATATTATCATCTCCATTTTTTTAGATGGGGCATCTGAGGCTCAGAGAGGTTAAGTCACTTCCTCAGAGTCACACAGCTGGCAAGTGATAGAGCTGGGATTCGACTCGTTGAGTCAGCCTTCTGAACTTAGGCATTTAACGACTGCTACTCTGTTGTTTGACAATAAAGCTAAATGAAGATTATGAGAAAATCCATCAAAGCACTAAAAATGAAAAACATGCTATGCAGGATTGTAGAATCTACGTGCTCCAGTAATACAGAGGAGAGATTGTCCACTTAGAATGCGTGGCTGGTTGGATTGATCAGCAAAGGTACTGTGGAGAACAGAGAGCTGAGGAACAGCCATCAGAGTGTCTATGGGACAGGCAGGTAAGCTTAGAGAGCAATCAGGGAACAGACATCCGTGGTGGAGGGTGAGTGAGCGACCCCCGAACCTGCAAGGGGAAACTTGAGGATGGTGCTAGAACATCGTCTGGTGGGAGAAGTTGGGAGGAAGGACTAGCAAAGTGAAGAAGAGGAGCCCTTCTTTGCCTTCCTTAGTCCTGTTTGCTAAATCCCTATTATATGCCAGGCACTGCTGCCTTCAGAGTTCGCAGTCTAATGCGAGAATGTATTAGTACATTTTTGGTTGCAAGTGACAGAAACCAACTCACACTGGCTTAAGTAAAGGGGAATTTGTTGGCTCACTTTACTGAAAAGTTGATTGGAAGGGTGGACCTCAGGCTGGTTGATCCATGGGCTGGAAACTGTCAGTAGAGGCTTCCCTGGTGGCTCAGTAATAAAGAGTCTGCCTGCCTGCCCATGCAGGAGACACGGATTCAATCCCTGATCTGGGAAGACCACACATGGTATGGAGCAAATAAGCCTGTGGGCCACAACTGCTGAGCCTGTGCTCTAGAGCCTAGGAGCCGCAACTACTGAGCCCACGTGCTGCAAGTACTGAAGCCCTTGCATCCCAGAGCCCGTGCTCAGCAGCAAGAGAAGCCACAGCGATGAGAAGTCCACACACGCCACTGAAGAGTATCCCCCACTTGCCGCAGCTTCAGAAAAGCCCGTGCAGCAACGAAGACCCAGCACAGCCAAAAATAAGGACATTTTTTCAGTGGGAGTCAATCTCTTCCTGCCTTGATCCTGCTCTCTTCTGAGTTTCCTCCATTCTTAGGCAGCTTTTCTCCTTCTGGTGGTGTCGTGATGGCTGTCCCTGGCTCTAGGTTTTCTTCTTAGCCTGTCAATGCCATCCCTCTTCTAACCCCCGCCCCTGAAAAAGAATCTTTCTTTCCCATTTGTTCCAGGGAAAACCCTAAGATTGGCTCTGATCAACTACCTTGATTCCATGCCTAACACTGACCCAGTTACGGGGCTTAAGGATGGAATATGACAACTAGCCAGGCCTGAGGGACAGACACACCCTTCCGTGCAGCCCTACCCAGACCACACAGATTGAGGAAAGAGGGATGGCTCCCAGGGAAAACTGGAGTGCTAACTAAGAAGTGGGGAATGAATGCTGAGTAGGCAAGAACAACAGACGGCTGATCCAGGGATTCAGGCAATGATCCTGGTGATTACAACAGCGTGTGATAAATGACATGTGGAAGGAAGTGGCTGGAGGAGCACATAGGAAACACCTAACCCAGAGGAAGTAACTGTAAGCTGAGACCTGAGGAGGTCTCAGGATAAGGAGGGGCATGGAAGGGTTAAGAAGGAAACGGGTTGTGAAGGTCTCTTGAGATATGTGAAACTGTGTGTTGTTTGTTAAAGTCACTTCAGTTGTGTTCAACTCTTTGTGACCCTATGGACCGCCAGGCTCCTCTGTCCATGGGATTCTCCAGGCACGAATACTGGAGTGGATTGTAATGCTGTCCTCCAGCAGATCTTCTGGACTCAGGTACTAAACCTGCGTCTCTTACATCTCCTGCACTGGCAGGCAGGTTCTTTACTGCTAGCGCCACTTGGGAAGCCCGTGTGAAACTGTGGTTTGAGCATTAAAAGGAACAGTGCGAGTGAAGATTGCCTGGATTATGAACTTGGCCAGAGCACAAAGGAAGGCAAATTGATTTGGGCCTGAGAGGAGTTGAAGATTTCAGTTTGGGATGTTATTTTTGAGGAGCATGAGGGTCATCCTGTTAGAGATATCAAAGAGCTGGTTTGGACATGTGAATGTAGGGTTTAGGAGCAGAATCTCTGGAGGCAGCTCCAGGATGGTCATTGAAGTGTGGGTGAGACATTTCTGGCTGAGAAGATCAAGGTTGAACAGGCTCGTTGAAACGGTCAATGACAGACTTCCCTGGTGGCCCAGTGGTTAAGACTCTGCCTGCCAATGCAGAGGACATGGGTTCAATCCCTGGTTCAGAAACTAAGATTCCACATGCCGAGGAGCAACTAAACCTGTGCTCCCCAACAAGAGAAACCCGAGAATTGTAATTAGTGTAGCCCCCACTCACCACAACTAAAGAAAGCCCACACACTGCAATGAAGACCCAGCACAGTCAAAAATAATATATATGTTTTTATTTTAAAAGTGTAGCCAAAAATAAAAAAGAAAGAAAGGGACATCCAAATGGCCAATAAGCACATGAAATCAGCATATGAAAACATCATTACTTATTAGAGAAAACACATGAGAACAATGAGATACCATTACACATCTACCAAAATGGATGGAATTAAAAGGACTGAAAGTATCAGCAAGAAAGCCAAACAAATAGAACTGCCAATGGGAATGTAAACTGGCACAACCGTTTTGGAAAACTGGCAGTAATTTATGAAAGCAAAACATACGTATCTGCTTTGACCTAACAATTCTACTCACATATATATAGCCAAGAGAAATAAGTGCTTAAGGCCATCAAGAGATTTGTAAGAGAATGTTTGTAACAGCTTTATTCAGAAGAACAAACCAAATGTCCTTTGTTATATGTTTATTCAATACAATACTACACCACACACAAGCAAGAACTTAGTACTGATGCAGATGAATCTTAACAGTTATGTTGAGTGAGAGAAGCCAGACTGTGTGATTTTATTTATAATAAAGCTCAAAAACAGATATAACTAGTTGATGGTGATGGAGGTCATAAGGTGTAGCTTCTCTTGTAGAAGGGGATGTACCTGAAAGGCGGCCACAGGAGGCTTGCTGGGGTGCTGAAAATGGTTTGTATCTTGATCTGGATGGTGATTATAAAGGCATTTACAGTATAAACATTTATCCAGCTGTTTATTTAAGATTTTTAAGATCTGTGCATTTGTACAACACGGAAAGCATAACTAATATTTTATAATAACTCTAAATGGAGTATAACCTTTAAAATTGTGAATCACTATATTATACACCTGTAATTTATATAATATCACACTATAACTATGCTTCAGGGACTTCCCTGGTAGTCCAGGGGTTAAGGCTCTGTGCCTCCAATGCAGCGGGGGTACAGGTTTGATCCCTGGTGGGGGAACTAAGATCCCACATGCCATGTGGTGTGGCCAAAAAATAAAAAATAATACTTCAATTAAAATAAATAAAGTTTTTTATTTATTTAAATTGAAGGATAATTACAGTAGTGTGTTGGTTTCTGCCGTACACCATAAACAGTTTTTTAGAAAGAGATTTGTGCACATTACTGTTTCTATTTCATGCCTAAAAAACCAGGAGGGAAGCTTAGCCCTGCCTCCAAAAGACAAAAGAAACGATGATAGCACTGATCTGGGGACTATTGATATTTTACAGTTTGTGATATGAGATGATGTTTCCTAAGACCCAGCTTGATGATGAGATCCCCCAGGGTCAGAAGTCTTTGATTCTCATCTCCAGTGTTCCAAAGCATCTGTATCAGGCCCACAACATCCAGGACTCGGCGTCTGCTCAGAGCAGCGCACTCCAGCCCGAGTGTTCAGCTCAACACTTATTTCTGGCATGTCTGCTCTGTGCCAGGTCCTGAGCTGAGAGATGGGAATATGAAGACGAATAAAACACCATCCCTGCACACTTAAAAAGCTGCCAACCAAGAGGTGAGTGCTCCAGAATGAAGGGTTCTTGCAACAGCCAACTTATCCATCAGCACATGTAAAATAATAATAGTAACAAACAACCACCATTTATGAACTGCCAGGTGCTTTATGTAACAGATTTCATGCCACCCCACCCCCACCCCCACTTAATTGCTATTTAAAACCACAACTGCCTGCAGCTACTTTTGTCTGTTAGGGGAGTGGCATAATTTTTCTCTGGGTATACAGGATCTTTGTTTAAAAAATACTTAATAAGTTGCTTTGGCATGAAGAATGCAACTCCCCGGGGCTAGGCAAGACAAAGGAGCTGAATTGCTTTGCAAATTAGAGTGGGGAAAACGCGGCAGCAGGGCAAGGGAGGGAGGTCTGAAAACAGGAGGAAGGAGATGTTAGGAAGTATAGTTAGGGAGATCTATGTTGTTTTTGTTTTCCCAGATTCTGTTCCTTAGGGTACCACCCCCTTTGCCTTCCTAACCTCACACATTCTTCAGCTTTTACCTTTCAAAAATAACTTCCTCATACCACACACAGCCTTCAAAAGGAATGAGCCAAATCTCTATAGACGTGGGAAAAGGCACAGGATATATTGTGAAGAAAAAGTAACCAGCACAATAGACTCTTAGTAGAGTCTCGTTTTTTAAAAAGGAGTTCCAAAGATGTATTTACAACTGGCTACACATGGAAAATTCCTACAAAACTACATAACACTGTATTAACAGCTGTTACTACTAGGGATAGTGATAGGGAATATTCAGAAGCTTTTATTTTCAGTTCTTACCCTTTTTACCTTCAAGCATTTTATCAAGAGAATTTTTATCCCTTTTTCAAAAGCCTCTTCCTCCAAGCAGCCTTCCCTGACTGCTCTAGTCCATCAGGTCCCCAGGGTGTCCTGGCCTCCTCTGTTGTGACATTCAGACCTTTGTAATTCCTCTCCCGACCTCTCCCACTCCTCTACCTCCTGCATCCACTGTACTCTCCCCAGCTCCAAACTGACAGACACCAGGAACTCCTAGGAGAGTGCTTGGCATAGCTGTTAACCGAATGAATAAATTCTTCCACCTTCCAAAGAGTTTTTCTCCAACCTTGCTTTGGATCTTCCAGAGAGAGGAAGCACATACAACCCAGCCCCACCTGGGTGTGCTGCTCAGGCCCTGCTCGTGGTATTCCAGCTAATTCTCTGCCCCAAGCAGGGTGAGATGCCCTCTTTCTTCATTCTAGAGATAAGTGGAAAGGGAGCAGCTGCTGCCCTCTTCAGAGCCTCAGCCTTGAGCGACGCTGAAACACCCAAGACCAGGGCAAACTGTGAGAAGTGTGAGCAGGTGAGGGAGCCAATTACCGGAACTGGCCAGGGCAGCCTGGCTGACCTCAGCAGGAGCAGGGACGGCCCTCCCTTTCCATCTTCCTTTTCTTTCCGGCAGCAGGGGAGGAGGAGACCAAGGCCTAATTGCTTTCACCTTGAGAAAAATCTGCTGCTGACCATGTGCGGAGAGAATCACTCAGTTATACAGCAGGGGCTCCAGATGATACCAGATCTGGAAGGCTGACATTTTCCCTGAGGCCCTTGCTAACGACTAAGGGGAAGAGACATCCTTGGCCTACTGCCCCTCCTTGCTCAGGCCCACCAATCACAGTGTCAGCCCATTGCTGGCTTTCTTTCCGCCCAGAACCCTGCAGGGAAATTTCCAAGTCTGCCTCCTCCCCACCAAGGCTGCTGTCACTAAGATGGTGCTTTCACTGGGTTTTGCCCAGGCCAGAGTGAAGGCTCTGGGAGAGAATTAGAGCTGTCTCACAGGTGCCAATGGCCAGGTGGACACCTCTATCAATCCAGCCAGCCTCTACCCACCAAGCTCACACAGGAAAAGTGATGCTGGCCACTGGGACTGCCAGGGAGCGCCACTGGCCAGCCACGGGTGCCCGATTCTGCCCAGACACTTCTAACAATTAAGGCAAAGGATGAACTCTCAAGGCTTCCTCCATCCCTGAGGAAAAGCAAATTCAAAAGCCACACAGTGTTCTCAACCCCTGCAGTGAAGCAAGGAATGTAATAAAGAGAAAGCACTGTAGCTCAGGACAGCAGTCTTGAAGTGATGCTATGCAGGGAGTCTGCCACCAGAATCTCAGCATTTGAGTCACCGAAAATCACCCAGGAAGTATGTGATACAGCATATGATACAATGAACAACATAAAGTCTAGAAGCACTAGCTAGTCACCTATTGGAGCCCAAGTAGAAGTTTCCTTTAGGAAATTCCTTTTATTTATTTATTTATTTATTTATGGCTTTGCTGGGTCTTCATTGGGCTTCCCTGATAGCTCAGTTGGTAAAGAATCCACCTGCAATGCAGGAGACCCTGGTTCGATTCCTGGGTCTGGAAGATCTGCTGGAGAAGGGATAGGCTACCCACTCTAGTATTCTTGGGCTTCCCTGGTGGCTCAGCTGGTAAAGAATCTGCCTGCAATGTGAGAGACCTGGGTTCGAAACCTGGGTTGGGAAGATCCCCTAGAGAACGGAAAGGCTATCCACTCCAGTATCCTGGCCTGGAGAGTTCTATGGACTGTGTCCATGGGGTTGCAGAGTTGGACATGACTGAGCGACTTTCACTTTCACTGTGGGTCTTCATTGCTTTGCTCGGGCTTTCTCTAGCTGCAGTGAGCAGGGCCTACTCTTCACTGCGGTACACAGGCTTCTCATTGCAGTGGCTTCTCTTGTTGCGGAGCACAAGCTCTAGAGCTCAGTTCAGTAGTTGTGGCACACAGGCTTGGTTGCTCCACAGCATGTGGAATCTTCCCAGACCAGGGACTGAACCCATGTCCCCTGCAAAGGCAGGAAGGTTCTTAACCACTGGACCACCAGGGAAGTCCTCCTTTAAGAAATTCTCAAGGGATTTCCCTGGTGGCCCAGTGGTTAAGACTCCTCGCCTCCATGGCAGGGTTCAATCCCTGGTTGGGGAACTAAGATCCCACAGGCCAGGTGATGCAGCCAAAAGAAAGACATTTTTGAGAGGCAACAGAAGACCACAGCTCCACACATAGGCCATTTCAACCACTTTCTAGCTGTGTGACTCTGGTCATGCTGCTTAACTTCTTTGAGCTCCAATTTCCCCAGCCGTAAAATAGAGTTAATAACACCTACTTTAAAGGGTGTCACAAAATAAAATTAATATACATAAACTATCATAGTGCCAGAAAGCGCTCACTAAATGGTAGGTGTTCATATTATTACTACGGTACCATCATATCATCACACATTCCAGCACCGACACGGCTGAGGTGGAAAGTGGGAAGGCCTTTAGAAACACGCAGACCTGGTTGGATATCTAGTTCCATTACTTCCAATGTAAGGCCTTGGGAGAGTTAATTCACTTCTTTGAGCTTCAGTCTCCCTCCATAGGTGACTCAGATGGTAAAGAATCTGCCTGCAATGCAGGAGACCTAAATTCGATCCCTGGGTCAGGAAGATCCCCTAGAGAAGGGAATGGCAACCCATTCCAGTATTCTTACCTGGAAGATTCCATGGACAGAAGAGCCTGGTGGGCTACAGTCCATTGGGTTGACACAACCGAATGACTTTCACTTTCACTTTCAAGGCCTTGGGAGAATTAATTCACTTCTTTGAGCTTCAGTCTCCCTCTATAAGAAAGCATGACTAATACAGCCTTGTCAATGGGATGGATAGAGCTCAGCCATCACCTGAGACTGAGCACATAGGTGCTCAGGGAACACTACCTGCATGGGTACAGGATCATCACCCTCTTTCCAGCATCCTCTATCTGGTTTGTTTGGTAGTTTTTACTGAAAGACAAAAGCCTGCATATGGTGGTTTAGTCGCTAAGTCGTGTCTGACTCTTGTGACCCCATGGACTGTAGCCTTCTAGGCTCCTCTGTCCATGGGATTCCCCAGGCAAGAATACTGGAGTTGGTTGCCATTTCCTTCTCCAGGGGATCTTCCCAATCCAGGAATCAAACCCAGGCCTCCTGCATTTAAGGCAGATTCTTTACCAACTGAGCTACAAGGGAAGCCTGCATATGGATTTTATCAAAGCCAGTGGTCTCTTTCCTGTTGATTCTTCTAGCCATCTCTATACTATTTGACCCTGATGGTCACTACTGAATTTTTTGAGACCTCCTGCCTGCCCCCTTGGTTTTCTTGACTCTGATCCCCTGATACTTCTCTCTCTCTTTCTTCCCAGGCTCTTCATCCTCCTTAGCTTACTCCTTATTCTTCTGTCCTTTGCTTTCCACATTCTACCTTCTCTCCCCCTGAGAAAGGCCACAACACAGTCAACAAAGCAAGCTCAGTCTATCCTTGATCCTGATCTCAAAGGTATCATTATTCTTCCAGCAACCACAGTCAAATCCTAGATTCTTTTCTGTTTCCTTTCCTGTCTTTCTGAATCCACTCAGTTGCCAAGCATCTCTATTTTTCCCTCAAAACATTTCTCACATGTACCTCCTTCTTTTCCATCTTTCCTCTTGCCATTCAAAAACCAATACCCACCCAGATCTTATCTAGTTTAAGTGGCTAATTCCAATCTATCCTGAGTATTACAGCTGACCTGAAAAGATCACTTTAATCATACCAGATAGTCTCTTTTCACCACTCTTTCATCTTCACTCAAAATTCTATTAAGGCTGTTTCCTTCCTCCAAAGGCACTCAAGGGCTTTCATATCTGATTTTCTACATTTGACTTTCCTTCAGGCCCCAACCTAGATTCTCCACCACATGCACGCCTTCTCCGTGTCTATTTTCTCTCCTTTGCATCTGCAGCCTCCTCGGTCTGGAGTGCCATTTCCTGCTGTATTAAAATTCGATTCATTCTAGCTCAAAGCTCCACTCCTCCCGGAGGCCTTCCCTGCCCACCCCAGGGTGTAGTTATCATCTTCTTTGAGTTTCTCTGATGATGTTGGTGTGGTCCTTGCAATAGAGCTCTGCCTGTTTGAGGAGTTGGTTGATGCCTACTGGGACACCTGCCTGTGCCTTCACATCACACCACAGGGCAGAGTTGGAATCTTGTACATCCACTTGGATGACACAGCATAGTGTCATAGCAATTTGGAGTTGGACAGACGTGTTCTCATCCTGACATGTCACTTTCCCACTGGTTGCAAGACCAACCTCTCCCAGACTTCCTCATCTGAAAAACGGCCGTCATAATGGCCTCATAGATTTGTTGTGAAGATTAAATGATAATGTATGCAAATAACTCTGCACAGTGCCTGGCACCCAGTCTACATTCAATAAAAGGTAGAGATTATTATAGTTCCTGGCACCTTCCAGTCTAAGCATTACTTATGCATTCCTACTCATTTGCATAGCCAAATAGTAATTTACATAGACTGTGATATTTTACTATAGGTATATCTGCTTTCAAAACAGCTCTCCTTTCCCAACTTTCCATTTTTATAAATGGCACCACTGTTCCAAGGCTCCCAGGCTGAAACCTTGGCAGTATACTCAGCTTTTCCTGTTCTTTCATGGGCCAAACTTGTTGGCACTTAACCATGGGCTGTCTCTAACTGTTCTGAGAATGTCTTAACTCCCTGTTGAGACTGTAAATGCTTTAAGAGCAAGAACTCTGACTTATACTGCCTTGGTATCTATTATACTGGCATAGAGCAGAAACTCAATACATATTTGTTTTCTGACAAGATTCTATCAACAAATTAATTTACAGGGGCAGGTGTGAAGGAGATACTACACCAATCTGAAACACTGATCAGATATTCTGTGATTATGTTTTATCCAACATCCCTTCTCTACTCCATGAATTCCTCCTACTCATTAAGGCCCAAGTCGATATTCTCCTTGCTGTTAAGGCCCAAGTTAATAGTCTCCTTGCTGATATCTTCCATAAATATTATTTCCTTTCTTTCATTTAAACTACTTATTTAATTGCATCAAGTTTTAACCACTTTTTAAAATAAAAACTGAAAAAAACTGGAGTTCCTTGATGGTCCAGTGGTTAGGACTTGGGGCTTTCACTGCCATGGTGGGTTCAATCTGTGGATGGCGAACTAAGAGCTCACACACACAGAGAAAGTACCTGAAAATGATACAGTATAAAGTGATGATTAAATTTTTTCCTCTTAGTTTTATTTCTCAGAGATAACAACTGGGAACACTTTGGTGGGTATCCCTCCAGATCCTTTTCTGTTGCATTAGAAATTAAGAGCCTCTACTAAGACAGTATATAAATTAAACTTTTAAAAATGATTGTGTTTCTCTGAGATTTTACATGCCCCCCAAAATGACCGTTTTCTAGGCCATGGGGAAAGGGATTAAAATAAATCCAAGTCATGAAATAAATGAGTAAAATTCAAATTTGTTCCATGGCAATTCTACAGTGCCTATCACACTGTACAGTTTGTATACACCTCTGCCTCCCAGCTAGATTTATACTAGAGCAGTAACTGACTTCCATTTTTATATTCCGAACATCTATTTTGTACATAGTAAGGATTCAACACATGTTTAGTGAAGAATGACTTAACTGGGGCAGGGGGGCAGGGTGCAGTGGCCTGGGCCCAGCCATGGGCACCAACCGCCCTGGTGAGCCGGCTTGGCCTGCAGGATGTGCCAGAGCACATGGACAAGGAGAAGGGCAACAGCATCCTGGCCAGTCCAGACTCAAGGCTTCTCCCTAGCCCCAGCCACTGGTCTCTCTCGGGGCCCAGGGCAGCGAGGAGCTTGAACCAGCCCCCAGGGCTCTGGCCCAGTGCAGGATCCCCCCATGGCCCTGAATCCAGCTTCTCTCTCTTCAACCCCCCAGTCTCCAGCTGCTCGCCAAGGTTATGACCCCTGGCCTTGGGCAAAGGAGTGGTGTTTGACCCCTGACCACCAATGGAAGTAAGGTACACATCCTCTATCAAGTACAGCTCAGACTGGCACTTCATTGACGATGTCCACCTGTCCCTGGGCTTGACGGTGGCCTCCTGCAGCCAGATCATCTCCTGGATTCCCAGTTGTACGTGGCACATGTACAAGGCGGAGGTGCACTTCCAGCCCCGCCACGAGCCTGCCCGCTGCCTCAGGACCACCATCCTCTATCGCAAGTCCCGCAAGGCGTTCTACACCACCACCCTGGATGACAAGTGCTGCAACACCCCGAGGAGGCACCTGTCCAGCGTGGAGCTCGAAGTCAGGGAGTTTCTGGGCAGTGTTTACCTGTTGGAAGAGAGCTGATTTGAGCACGCTGAGAGGCCGGCCAGCTTTCTGGTCCAAGTAGGGTTGGGCGAGGCTGCCCTCGGGTGTCATTCCAGCCCTAGAAGAGTCTAACCCAGAAAGTGTGTTAGTCACTCAATTGTGTCCAACTCTTTGCAACCCCATGGATTGTAGCCCACCAGGCTCCTCTGTCCATGGGGATTCTCCAGGCAAGAACACTGGAGTGGGTTGCCATTCCTTTCTCACCCCAAAGCCCAGCCTGAGGAATAACAACATGTCGCAATAGCTTCTAATTATTGATGGAATTTGGTTTTTATAATTTTTCCAATTATTTTTTAAAGGAATGTATTTTCTAGTTTGCTATTAACATAGCATCCCCCTAGTCGCTCAGTCATGTCCGACTCTTTGCTACCCCATGGACTATACAGACCATGGAATTCTCTAGGCCAGAATACTGGAGTGGGTAGCTGTTCCCTCCTTCAGGGGATCTTCCCAACCCAGGGTTTGAACGTGGGTCTCCTGCATTGTAGGCGTATGCTTTACTGTCTGAGCTATTAGGGAAGCCCTAAGCCTCATGACGAAAAAATACAAAAATAGATAGAGCAAAAGGAAAACGGCCACACTTTGAAATAGGGAGAAGGGGAGAGCTCTTTTTCCATTGGTCAGTTTGTCAGAGAAAGAGCAGAAAAATTATCTGAAATGGAAAAAGTGGGCTTGAAAAAATTCCAGTCTCTGATGTCTTCGCTTCTACAAAAGTGGTGCTAATTCAGTGAGCTGTGACACCCATGTGGATTCTGTCTGTGGACAGCTGAGTTCCATTCAGGTTTGTCTTTGTTTTTTTAATTTCCATTTGTACTTCCTGTTAACCCAAACCCCTGGAATCCTCTAAATCTTTTTTTGTGATATTGAAAAACCCCAAACCACAATATAAGATGCCTTTCAAGAAAGAGAGAAAGGGAAAGTTCACCCTGTTCACAGTGAGGTCAGGTCAGCTGGTGGCTGAGTTTGGAGGCAACAGTTTGGTTTCGGCTCCTTCCACAGGTGGGTTCCAAGCTCGGGCTCTTGTGTCATACCTTGAACTCTTGGCATCTGGTAACGTCTCCACAGGCTTGTGTAACTCTCCTGATATGTATTTTGGGGTTTCCAAATACTTCACTAATTTTCTCATAAGGAAAAACATAGCACAGGCCCCTTTGGAGAAAAACAGCATTTTGAAAAAATCCTTAGGGAAAACACTGTCTGGGGAGTCCATGGGGAGGGTTTTACTCACACTGGGAGCTTTCAGCCACACCTAGGACTTGAAGCCTCCTGGGAGGAGGTGGACACAAATGTTTCTGATAATCTAGTTCATCAGGGTGAATGTCCTTTCCAGAAACTTCGGGTCAACACTGCAGAGGAATTCTGCTGATGCCTGAGGTTTCAGTTCAGTTCAGTCGCTCAGTCATGTCCGACTCTTTGCGACCCCATGGACTGCAGCACGCCAGGCCTCCCTGCCCATCACCAACTCCCAGAGTTCACTCAAACTCACGTCCATCGAGTCGGTGATGCCATCCAGCCATCTCATCCTCTGTCATCCCCTTCTCCTCCTGCCCGCAATCCCTCCCAGCATCAGAGTCTTTTCCAATGAGTCAACTCTTCACATGAGGTGGCCAAAGTATTGAAGTTTCAGCTTTAGCATCAGTCCTCCCAAACAACACCCAGGACTGATCTCCTTTAGAATGGACTGGCTGGATTTCCTTGCAGTCCAAGGGACTCTCAAGAGTCTTCTCCAACACCTCAGTTCAAACGCATCAATTCTTCAGCGCTCAGCTTTCTTCACAGTCCAACTCTCACATCCATACATGACCACTGGAAAAACCATAGCCTTGACTAGATGGACCTTTGTTGGCAAAGTAATGTCTCTGCTTTTTAATATGCTATCTAGGTTGGTCATAACTTTCCTTCCAAGGAGTAAGCGTCTTTTAATTTCATGGCTGCAGTCACCATCTGCAGTGATTTTGGAGCCCAGAAAAATAAAGTCAGCCACTGTTTCCACTGTTTCCCCATCTATTTCCCATGAAGTGATGGGACCGGATGCCATGATCTTCGTTTTCTGAATGTTGAGCTTTAAGCCAACTTTTTCACACTCCACTTTCACTTTCATCAAGAGGCTTCTTAGCTCCTCTTCACTTTCTGCCATAAGGGTGGTGTCATCTGCATATCTGAGGTTATTGATATTTCTCCCAGCAATCTTGATTCCAGCTTGTGCTTCTTCCAGCCCAGCGTTTCTCATAATGTACTCTGCACATAAGTTAAATAAGCAGGGTGACAATATACAGCCTTGACGTACTCCTTTTCCTATTTGGAACCAGTCTGTTGTTCCATGTCCAGTTCTAACTGTTGCTTCCTGACCTGCATACAAATTTCTCAAGAGGCAGATCAGGTGGTCTGGTATTCCCATCTCTTTCAGAATTTTCCACAGTTTATTGTGATCCACACAGTCAAAGGCTTTGGCATAGTCAGTAAAACAGAAATAGATGTTTTTCTGGAACTCTCTTGCTTTTTCCATGATCCAGCAGATGTTGGCAATTTGATCTCTGGTTCCTCTGCCTTTTCTTTTTTTTTTTTTTTTGCCTATTATGACATCTCTTCTTTATTGGCTGATTGAAAACATGGAAAATTATAGCTAAAAATTCTATCCTAGCAGTTCAAATCAGAGGAGCTATATCACAAAAAATTAATGAAGCAAATACACTTGTTGGGAGTTAGGGTGGGAACATAGCTTCTTGAATGATGGAGGTATTCTTCAGAACTGCATGTTCAAAGAACAATAGAAATTACCCTCACTTTCCTCTGAGATGTACAGGAGAATCTCAGCAAGCAGTGGCTTGCTGAAATGAGGAAGAGATTTTTCCATTGTTCTAGTTTTTTTTTTTTTTTTTTTTCTATGAAGGACGTTTTGGCTTCACAGGTGATTTCTTTCTTTTTTTTTTTTTTAATTTTATTTTATTTTTAAACTTTACATAACTGTATTAGTTTTGCCAAATATCAAAATGAATCCGCCACAGGTATACATGTGTTCCCCATCCTGAACCCTCCTCCCTCCTCCCTCCTCCCTCCCCATTCCATCCCTCTGGGTCGTCCCAGTGCACCAGCCCCAAGCATCCAGTATCGTGCATTGAACCTGGACTGGCAACTCGTTTCATACATGATATTTTACATGTTTCAATGCCATTCTCCCAAATCTTCCCACCCTCTCCCTCTCTCACAGAGTCCATAAGACTGTTCTATACATCAGTGTCTCTTTTGCTGTCTCGTACACAGGGTTATTGTTATCATCTTTCTAAATTCCATATATATGCATTAGTATACTGTATTGGTGTTTTTCTTTCTGGCTTACTTCACTCTGTATAATAGGCTCCAGTTTCATCCACCTCATTAGAACTGATTCAAATGTATTCTTTTTAATGGCTGAATAATACTCCATTGTGTATATGTACCACAGCTTGCTTATCCATTCATCTGCTGATGGACATCTAGGTTGCTTCCATGTCCTGGCTATTATAAACAGTGCTGCGATGAACATTGGGGTACACGTGTCTCTTTCCCTTCTGGTTTCCTCAGTGTGTATGCCCAGCAGTGGGATTGCTGGATCATAAGGCAGGTCTATTTCCAGTTTTTTAAGGAATCTCCACACTGTTCTCCATAGTGGCTGTACTAGTTTGCATTCCCACCAACAGTGTAAGAGGGTTCCCTTTTCTCCACACCCTCTCCAGCATTTATTACTTGTAGACTTTTGGATCGCAGCCATTCTGACTGGTGTGAAATGGTACCTCATAGTGGTTTTGATTTGCATTTCTCTGATAATGAGTGATGTTGAGCATCTTTTCATGTGTTTGTTAGCCATCTGGATGTCTTCTTTGGAGAAATGTCTGTTTAGTTCTTTGGCCCATTTTTGATTGGGTCATTTATTTTTCTGGAGTTGAGCTGTAGGAGTTGCTTGTATATTCTCGAGATTAGTTGTTTGTCAGTTGCTTCATTTGCTATTATCTTCTCCCATTCTGAAGGCTGTCTTTTCACCTTGCTAATAGTTTCCTTTGATGTGCAGAAGCTTTTAAGGTTAATTAGGTCCCATTTGCTTATTTTTGCTTTTATTTCCAATATTCTGGGAGGTGGGTCATAGAGGATCCTGCTGTGATGTATGTCAGAGAGTGTTTTGCCTATGTTCTCCTCTAGGAGTTTTATAGTTTCTGGTCTTATGTTTAGATCTTTAATCCATTTTGAGTTTATTTTTGTGTATGGTGTTAGAAAGTGTTCTAGTTTCATTCTTTTACAAGTGGTTGACCAGATTTCCCAGCACCACTTGTTAAAGAGATTGTCTTTAATCCATTGTATATTCTTGCCTCCTTTGTCAAAGATAAGGTGTCCATATGTGCGTGGATTTATATCTGGGCTTTCTATTTTGTTCCATTGATCTATATTTCTGTCTTTGTGCCAGTACCATACTGTCTTGATAACTGTGGCTTTGTAGTAGAGCCTGAAGTCAGGTAGGTTGATTCCTCCAGTTCCATTCTTCTTTCTCAAGATCGCTTTGGCTAGTCGAGGTTTTTTGTATTTCCATACAAATTGTGAAATTATTTGTTCTAGCTCTGTGAAGAATGCTGTTGGTAGCTTGATAGGGATTGCATTGAATCTATAGATTGCTTTGGGTAGTATACTCATTTTCACCTTTTCTAAAACCAGCTTGAACATCTGGAAGTTCACAGTTCATGTATTGCTGAAGCCTGGCTTGGAGAATTTTGAGCATTACTTTACTAGCATGTGAGATGCGTGCAATTGTGTGGTAGTTTGAGCATTCTTTGGCATTGCCTTTCTTTAGGATTGGAATGAAAACTGGCCTTTTCCAGTCCTGTGGCCACTGCTGAGTTTTCCAAATTTGCTGGCATATTGAGTGCAGCACTTTCACAGCATCATCTTCCAGGATTTGAAATAGCTCAACTGGAATTCCATCACCTCCACTAGCTTTGTTCGTAGTGATGCTTTCTAAGGCCAGCTTGACTTCACATTCCAGGATGTCTGGCTCTAGGTGAGTGATCACACCACCGTGATTATCTTGGTCGTGAAGATCTTTTTTGTACAGTTCATCTGTGTATTCTTGCCACCTCTTCTTAATATCTTCTGCTTCTGTTGGGTCCATACCATTTCTGTCCTTTATTGAGCCCATCTTTGCATGAAATGTTCCCTTGGTATCTCCAATTTTCTTGAAGAGATCTCTAGTCTTTCCCATTCTGTTGTTTTCCTCTATTTCTTTGCATTGATCGCTGAGGAAGGCTTTCTTATTTCTCCTTGCTATTCTCTGGAACTCTACATTCAGATACTTATATCTTTCCTTTTCTCCTTTGCTTTTCACTTCTCTTCTTTTCACAGCTATTTGTAAGTCCTCCCCAGACAGCCATTTTGCTTTTTTACATTTCTTTTCCATGGCGATGGTCTTAATCCCTGTCTCCTATACAATGTCACGAACCTCCATCCATAGTTCGTCAGGCACTCTATCTATCAGATCTAGGCCCTTAAATCTATTTCTCACTTCCACCGTAGAATCATAAGGAATTTGATTTAGGTCATAACTGAATGGTCTAGTGGTTTTCCCTACTTTCTACAATTTAAGTCTGAATTTGGCAATAAGGAGTTCATGATCTGAGCAACAGTCAACTCCCAGTCTTGTTTTTGCTGACTGTATAGAGCTTTTCCATCTTGGCTGCAAAGAATATAATCAATCTGATTTCAGTGTTGACCATCTGATGATGTCCATGTGTAGAGTCTTCTCTTGTGTTGTTGGACGAGGGTGTTTGCTATGACCAGTGTGTTCTCCTGGCAAAACTCTATTGGCCTTTGCCCTGCTTCATTCCATACTCCAAGGCCAAATTTGCCTGTTACTCCAGGTGTTTCTTGACTTCCTACTTTTGCATTCCAGTCCCCTATAATGAAAATGACATCTCTTTTGGGTGTTAGTTCTAAAAGGTCTTGGAGGTCTTCATAGCACCGTTCAACTTCAGCTTCTTCAGCGTTACTGATTGGGGCATAGACTTGGATTACTGTGATATTGAATGGTTTGCCTTGGAAACGAACAGAGATCATTCTGTCGTTTTTGAGACTGCATCCAAGAGTCCATTCTGAAGGAGATCAGCCCTGGGATTTCTTTGGAAGGAATGATGCTAAAGCTGAAACTCCAGTACTTTGGCCACCTCATGCGAAGAGTTGACTCATTGGAAAAGGCTCTGATGCTGGGAGGGATTGGGGGCAAGAGGAGAAGGGGACGACAGAGGATGAGATGGCTGGATGGCATCACTGACTCGATGGACGTGAGTTTAAGTGAACTCTGGGAGTTGGTGATGGACAGGGAGGCCTGGCGTGCTGCAATTCATGGGGTTGCAAAGAGTCAGACACGACTGAGCAACTGATCTGATCTGACTGCATTTCGGACTCTTTTGTTGACCATGACGGATACTCCATTTCTTCTAAGGATTCCTGCGACAGACCGCGAAGAAGCGTGACCAAGAGGAGTTACCCCTCGCCCAAGATCAGGGGCAGTGGCCAAGAGGAGCCACCCCACATCCGAGGCCAGGGGCAGCGGCCGGGAGGAGCTACCCCACGTCCAAGGAGCGGTAGCTGTGCGGGTGCAGGAGGGCCGAGAGGAGCTACTCCAAGAGTAGTAGTTCAAGAGCTACTCTTGAACTATGTTCAAGGTCAGGAGGGGCGGCGGTGAGGGGATACCCCTCCTCCAAGGTAAGAAGCAGTAGCCGCACTTTGCTGGAACAGCCCTGAATAGATACCCTACATCCAAGGTAAGAGAAACCCAAGTAAGACGGTAGATGGTGCGAGAGGCATCAGAGGGCAAACACACAAACCATAATCACAGAAAACTAGTCAGTCTAATCACACGGACCACAGCCTTGTCTAACTCAATGAAACTAAGCCATGCCGTGTGGAGCCACCCAAGACGGGTGGGTCATGGTGGAGAGGTCTGACAGAATGTGGTCCACTGGAGAAGGGAATGGCAAACCACTTCAGTATTCTTACCTTGAGAACCCCATGAACAGTATGAAAAGGCAAAATGATAGGATACTGAAAGAGGAACTCCCAGGTCAGAAGACGCCCAATATGCTACTGGAGATCAGTGGAGAAATAACTCCAGAAAGAATGAAGGGATGGAGCCAAAGCAAAAACAATACCCAGTTGTGGATATGACTGGTGATAGAAGCAAAGATCCGATGCTGTAAAGAGCAATATTGCATAGGAACCTGGAATGTTAGGTCCATGAATCAAGGCAAATTGTAAGTAGTCACACAGGAGATGGCAAGAGTGAACGTCGACATTCTAGGAATCAGCGAACTAAAATGAACTGGAATGGGTGAATTTAACTCAGATGGCCTGAGGTCTAAGCAAAAAAAAAAAAAACAAAAAACAGAAAATTTTCACCCCTGCCCCCAACCCAAGTGAATAATGTCACAAGTCAAACACCAAAGCCTGGGTGCTGTGATGACCGTGTGTATGCATTTATGTGTTCATTTTAGGGCAAAAGTCATGGCGTTGGGTGTGAACAGAAGAAACTTTGTGAATTCAGGTGATGGGGCCACAGAAGCAGGGACACAGGCTGGGCCAGGCCAGGGGGCCACAGAATCCAGGCTGCCAATGGCCTTCAGCTGCTTGCCCATCCTGCTTCACACCCCATCCCACCCTGCCTCAGCCAGCCCTTACTTCTTTCTCCTGCCAATCCTTGTGGATTTTTTTTTTCAAACTTTAAACTTTTTGTTTTGTATTGGGGTAGAGCCAACTAACAATGCTGTGGTAGATTCAGGTGAACAGCAAAGGGACTCAGTCATACATATACGTCCCTGTGGACTTTGAGTAAAGAAAGTAGCAGATAGCTTTTGCTCTTCTGATATCAGAGAGAACAAAACTGTGGGTATTTCCTTTGGAGGCATCCAAATGATGTCAGGTATTTGGGGCTTGCAGAGTCCTGGAAGCTCAGACTCCTGCTAGATCACTGGATTTCTGCTGATGGCTTCCCTCTGTCCTGAAAGCTGAATTGAGAGCTCTGTGAGTACCCTGGAGCCACAGCAGGGACTTTTGTTATGAGGAGGGCAGGTGTGATGATAATCAGTGTCATTTCAAGTCATCAGAAGCCTGGAGGGCTAAATGGTTTGCTGTCTTCCTCAGATTTGATAGTGTTTAGCTCATCATGCTGGGAGAAGGCAATGGCAACCCACTCCAGTACTCTTGCCTAGGAAATCCCATGGACGGAGGAGCCTGGTAGGCTACAGCCCATGGGGTCTCGAAGAGTTGGACATGACTGAGTGACTTCACTTTCACTTTTCACTTTTATGCATTGGAGAAGGAAATGGTAACCCACTCCAGTATTCTTGCCTGGAGAATCCCAGGGATGGCAGAGCCTGGTGGGCTGCTGTCTATGGGGTCTCACAGAGTCGGACATGACTGACGTGACTTAGCAGCAGCAGCTCATCATGCACCTGATTGAAAGCATCCCTTCTGTGGAGCCTGTGATCGGCTCCGTGGTCCCAAGTTTGCCAGTGTGAAGCTTAGCAGGGGGACCACTCGAGGGGGCACTCCAGGACCCCACAGTCTCCTGACATCATTCAGAGCAGCAAATGCCTTATGCATTTGGAAGAGTACATTACACAGCATTCATTGATAAAAATGGGGGTTTTCCCTCTGACTTAATAATCTTGTCATTTAAGACAAGTGGTAAATGTAATTTTTAAACCGTGGTAAGAGAATTCCCAAGGTTTTGCTCTGACCCAGTTGACCCTTAATGAGCTCAGGACAATGTCATGGGCAGTATGGCTGGAGAGACGTCGGGGAGAGAATAGGGTTTTTTAATATGGCCCTGTGTTGAGATGCACATATGAGATTTTTTTTTATACAAAATACATAATTGAGGTAAGTAGAAGGGAGCAACTGTGGATGTGTCATGTGAATGGAAAAGCAGATTCTGTTTTGTTAGGTTATTCACTAGGGACCCACCTGTAGTTCTCTTAAATCCTTCCTTTTTCTCCAAATCTGATTTTCTGAAGGTTACAGAAAAGGAAGCATGTGAAGACATGGATCAAATGTCATAGATCAGTGGTGGATTCATGTTGGTTTGCAAGCTGGAAGAGATGATTTTTAAACCCACTGATTAAAGACAAACATTCCTAAAAGTGACTGGGAAATACTGCTTACTTATGAATTAAGAAGTCTCTTTTCTCAGACTCTTAAATTATGTCTTTTATGTAATACGGATGATTTGTATTTTAAGAGAAAAGTTTTCTTTTGAAATTACAGAGCTTTGAAAAAGAATAAGTACCTTCTCATTTGATATGCTTCCCATTTCTAACCTTAGGGAAAGTATTTGATGAAAACGCCTTTTTAAATTTATCTTTGACATCTATCCCACTTCATTTTGCTTTTTGACTTCTTCATTTAATAATAACTTATCTTTAGGGGCTTCCCTGGTGGCTCAGTAGTAAAGAATCCACCTGCCAATGCAGGAAACACTGGTTTGATCCGTGATTCAGGAAGATCCCACATACCTCAAAGCAACTAAGCTCATATGCCACAACTACTGAACCTGTGTGCCCTAGAGACTATGCTCCACAACAAGAGAAGCCAGCACAATGAGAAGCCTGGACACGGCAACTAGAGAGTAGCCCCCACTTGCCGCAACTAGAGAAAAGCCCAAGCAGCAACAAAGACCCAGCACAGCCAAAAATAAAAATAAATAAATGAATAAAATTGTAAAAAAGAAACCAGGGACCTCCCTGATGGTCCAGTGGCTGAGACTTTGTGCTCCCAATGCAGGCAGCCTGGATTCCGTCCCTGGTCAGGGAACTAGATCGCACAGGCTACAACTAAGATCTGGTGCAGCCAAATAAATAAATGTTTTTAAAAAAAGAAACCAATATTAAAATTAAAAATAAATTATGTTTTAAAAAAGAATGACTTTCATCTCCCACCTTTTTAAAAATGATTTATGGCTTGATTTATTTTTTAATAATAAACAGATTTACTTTGAGAATTCTGTATCTCACCTTTAAATGATTCAGCTATCAGTCAGAGCCTCAGCAGGAAATTGAACTAATCCAAATTTTTCAAGAAACTTTAATGAAGGGACTATTCAGGCAGTGTGAGCACCAAAAAGGGAGGTTGGGGTAGCCAGAGGCCAGCAATAGCAGGAAATTATTACCATGCTTGCTTGAAAAGGCAAAGGGAAGGAAATGGAGTTTCCTGAGACTGGTGAGACCCTGAACCATAGAAGAGGGGTTGCTGATAGGAGCTGATATCTTGGAAGGATGCAGCCACTCCCAGAAAATAAGAAAATGTGGCACAGAGCAGGAGGAAGCCCCCAAGAGCTCTCCATTCCTGCACGCCACTCTCTTACCAGTGCCTTCCACTGATGGAACTCAAGTGAGTGATGAGCCTGCATGACACAGTCCTTGGAGACTAGCTTCCTGGGGGCACAGGGCAAACAGGGCAAAGAATTTATGGGGGTGGGTAACACAGAGAGGCACACAGTCCACCAGTTACCAACTGCCTTGTTGCCGAGTGATGTCAGCTCAGTTATTCTTCCATCTGGAGCCTAAACTGCACAGTTAGCCACTCGTGTTTTTCATGCCAGACAATAGGAAAGTGCAGAAGGAGAAATAATCAAGATATAAGATACAGTAGCTAAAGACCTTGCTTCAGTAGGCAGTCAGGATTGCCAGCACCTTGGCTGGAGGGGATTCTTTACTTGGTAGGATGACCCAAACCTTCATTTCCACAGGATTCATGCCCTTTGTGGTTCTGCCTTTATTGTTTTGCTATGGTTTTACGTTGATGGCTATTGGCTATGGCAATATTAACAGGTAACCTGGTGAAGCCACTGGGAGCAGACAGAGTTCTCCTTACTGCTATTAGTATGAGCAACCTAATTTCCACTAGATAATCAGAATCAGTTGCCTTGTCTAATGTTGTAAGCCCCTTTTCTGCCATTGACGCAATAGTATGAGCAGCCCATGACTGGTGAGATCCTGAGCCATAGAAGAGGGGTTGCTGACAGGAGCTGATATCTTGGAAGGAAGCAGCCACTCCCAGAAAATAAGAAAATGTGGCACAGAGCAGGAGGAAACCCCCAGAACTCTCTGTTCCTGCACGCCAAGCTGCAGGAGCCTATGACCGCGCATACTCTTGAGTCAATAGAAGAAAGGGGCTTACAACACTGGATAGGGCAACTGATTCTGATGATCAAGTGGAAATTAAGTTGCTGATACCAAGAGCAGTAAGGAGAACTCTGTCTGCTCCCAGTGGCTTCACCAGGTTACCTCTTAATATTCCCATAGCCAATAGCTATCAATGTAAAACCACAGCAAAGCAATAAAGGCAGAAACACGAAGGGCATGTTCAGTTCAGTTCAGTTCAGTTGCTCAGTCGTGTCCGACTCTTTGCAACCCCATGAATCGCAGCACGCCAGGCCTCCCTGTCCATCATCAACTCCCGGAGTTCACTCAGACTCACGTCCATCGAGTCAGTGATGCCATCCAGTCATCTCATCCTCTGTCGTCCCCTTCTCCTCCTGTCCCCAATCCCTCCCAGCATCAGAGTCTTTTCCAATGAGTCAGTCCTTCGAAGGGCATGAATCCTGTGGAAATGAAGGTTTGGGTCATCCTACCAAGGTATGAGGAGCCCAAGATGACCACTTCCCTGATAGCTCTGTTGATAAAGAATCCGCCTGCAATGCAGGAGACCCGGGTTCGATTCCTGGTTGGGAAGATCCCCTGGAGAAGGGATAGGCTACCCCCTCCAGTATTCTGGCCTGGAGAATTCCATGGACTGTACAGTCCATGGTGTCACAAAGAGTAGGACACGACTGAGTGCTTTTCACACTTTCACACAAGATGACCAGGGGGAAATGTCAGCTTCCAATTTAACAGAACCAATTTATCAATAATTCCTGAGTTATCTGGAGGAAGCATTCCTTGAGAAACAGAACCTCAAAACACTGAACCCAGAGTTGCAGGGATAGAAAGCAAAGTTTCTAAGAGTAAATTATTAAGTATAAATGTTAGAAGGATAACTCCCACTTTTACCCTGGACCTTTGTATTCCAGCCATGGAGAAGATGGCACCATATATTGCTTGCTTGCTTTCTTAGGGCACGTACCATATCCTTTGACATTACCCCGACTTTGCAGATTGTGCCTCCTAGATCGCATTCCCAGAAATCACCTGCCTGTGGTTTACTAGTATACATCTATTAATATGTAAGGTGTGACATCCGAATTAGATTTTTTTGCTTGGTGTTTTTACCATCTTTCTTTTCTTTTTTGGCCACACCATATGGCATGTAGATCTTAGTTCCCCAACCAGGGATCAAACCCGTGCCCCTGCAGTGGAAGCAAGGGAGTCTTAACCACTGGACTGCCAGGGAAGTCCTTTACCATCTTTCTAAGAAAGGGGTATTTTGGTTATTTGAGAACACCTTGTATTTTTATCACCCAAACAAACAAAACAACCAAGAAAATATAAACACTCTTGTTCTATAATGATCTTTTTAGATTACACATGTAGACCCTACCTAAGATATTTGCTTTTGCCATGCTATTTAATGCCTGATCCTCACTCATATCTCATCTCCCATCGCCTCACCCCATCTAGTGGAGAACATGTCCGCTAGACCTACATCAGCAATTTCACAGGGATGTTTTAGATCTCCTATTAAGAACCATTGCTGATGACAACCTCATAATTACATGGCATCATAAAATGCGATATGCTCTATAATACATCAAAAAGTGTCAGGTAGGCCCTGTATTGAAGTCAAGAAAAAAGATAATGGCCCCAAATGCATCTCATCTCATATTCTGATCTGATAACTCAGATTAAACTAAGGAGCAGTTTGGGATGAAAGAAGAGTATAACTTGTTCAAAACTGTAGGAGAAGCATCCTCATTATAGTAATCATCCTCATGTATTTCAGTAGGTATCTATTTCTTGGAGCAAAGCTCTACAACTATTTACAGTTTAAGAGCTTGGACTCAAGACAACCCTAAGCTCCACACCTAATTCACTATTTCTGTGATCTGGGAAAATTACTTAAACCCTCTGAGCCTCAAGTTCTTCCTTTGTGTAAAGCTAACATAACGATAGTCCTTTCTCCTAGGCTTAAAGGCTTATACAGAGCCTGGCATACACTAAGTCCTTAAAAAACATTAATAATTGTGATTTGTAGTATTTACATACTAGGCATTATAGGCGTTGGGCTCTAAGATGAATGAAAGATTTAAGAAAAGAGATTTGTAATAGGACTATTTACCAGGAGGAAAGCAATCTAAGTTGCCTGTAGATTGCCTTTTTAGATGCTTCAGTCATTTTCTCCCCCTCCTCCTGCCCCTTCAAAAGACCTGATAAACTTTAAGAAAGCAAACACAATTGCTTAACAAGCTTTATCGTAGCAATTGAATGTTATTATATAGTAACACGTTATATAATTTGAGAATAAATTAATTCAATTTAGGCCAACCTAATGATACAAAGAAATTCTGTTTTTATGCTTTAGAAATGTTTTATGGTAGGCATCATATTAATACCACTGTGTAATCACAAAATTCAGTATTCAGTTCAGTCACTCAGTTGTGTCCAACTCTTTGTCACCCCATGAATTGCAGCATGCCAGGCTTCCCTGTCCATCACCAACTCCCAGAGCTTGCTCAAACTTATGTCCATCAAGTCAGTGATGCCATCCAACCATCTCATCCTCTGTTGTCCCCTTCTCCTCCCGCCCTCAATCTTTCCCACCACCAGAGTCTTTTCTAATGAGTCTGTTCTTCGCATCAGGTAGCCCAAGTACCGGAGCTTAAGCTTCAGCATCAGTCCTTCCAATGTATATTCAGGACTGATTTCCTTTAGGATTGACTGGTTTGATCTCCTTGCAGTTCAAGGGACTTTCAAGAGTCTTCTCCAACACCACAATTCAAAAGCATCAATCCTTTGCTGCTCAGCTTTCTTTATGATCCAACTCTCACATCCATACATTGACTACTGGAAAAACCATAACTTTGACTATATGGACCTTTGCCAGTAAAGTAATGTCTCTGCTTATAATTACATCCAATTTATAGAACTAAAGGTCAAAATTTACCAATTTACACAATTTTAGGAGTTTATGATTGTATCGTGGTCTTTAAATCCCTAAATTGGTCACACTTATAGTGCAGTACTTAGAATTCTGGGCTCTCAAAAGAAAAGAGTTGGAGGAGTCACACTCTCTAACTTGAGAGAATACTACAATCTATAGTGATTAAAACAGTATGGTATGGCTCAAAAACAAACACACAAATCAGAGGACAAGAATAGAGAGCCCAGAAATAAACCTACATACTTATGGTCAATTAATAATTAATTAATAATTAATATGACAAAGGAGGCAAGAATATACAATGGGGAAAAGACAGTTTCTTCAATAAAGTGATGCTGGGAAAACTGGACAGCTACATAAGAATGAAATTAGAACATTCTCTAACACCATATACAAAAATAAACTCAAAATGGATTAAAGACCTAAATATAAGACCACAAATCATAAAACTGGAGGAAAACATAGGCAGAACCCTCTTTGACATAAATCATAGCAATACTTTTCTTTTAATCTGTCTCCTAAAAATAAAGGAAATAAAAGCAAAAATAAACAAATAGGACTTAATTAAACTGAAAAGCTTCTGCATAGAAAAAGAAACCATTGAAAAAACAAAAAGACAACCTGGAAGAAAATATTTGCAAATGATATGATTGCTAAAGGATTAATATCCAAAATATATTAACAGCTCACACAAAGCAACATCAAAAAACAAACGACTAGAGAATAGGCAGAAGACCTGAACAGACATTATTCCACAGATGAAATGCAGATGGCCAATAGGCACATGAGAAAACGCTCAACATGGCCAATCATCAGGGAGATGCAAATTAAAATCACAATGAGATATCACCTCAAACCTGTCAGAACGGCCTATCATCAAAGAGACCACCACTAACAAATGTTGACAAGGATGTGGAGGAAAGGGAGCCCTCATGCACTGTTGGTGGGAATGTAAATTGGTATAGTCACTATGGAAAACAGTATGGAAGTTTCTCAAAAAACTAAAAATAGAACTACCATGTGACCCAGGAATTCTACCCCTGGGTATATATCTGTAAAAACCAAAAACACTAATTCAAAAAGATACATGTACCCCACTTGTCATAGTGGCATTATTTACAGCTGGTAAGATATGAAAGTAATCTAAGTGTCCATCAACAGATGAATGAATAAAGAAGATGTGTGAGACATATATAGAAAATGGAATATTACTCTGCCATAAAGAGCAAAATCTTGCCATTTTAAATTACATGGATGGACCTGAGGATTTTATACTTATAAAATAAGGCAGGCAGAGAAAGATAAATACCATATGTTTTCACTCATATATGGTTTTAAAAAGAAAATAAATGAATATAACAAAACAGAAACAGACTCACAGATATAGAGAATAAACTGGTGGTTACCAGTGGGAAGAGGGAAGGGAGGAGGAGAAAGATAAGGATAGGGGATTAAGAGGTACGAACTGCTCTGTATAAAACAAATAAGCTACAAGAATATATTGTACAACACAAGGAATATAGCTGACATTTTATCATAACTATAAATGGAGCATAACCTTTAAAAATTGTCCAAGCTGTGTGGCACGGCTCAAAAGAAAAAACAAAATAAAAATAAAAATGGTGGGAAATTCCCTGGTGATCCAGTGATTAGGACTGTACACTTTCACTGCCAAGGGCATGGGTTTAGTTCCTGATCAGAGAACTAAGACCCCACAAGCTGTGTGGCATGGCCAAAATAAATAAATAAGTAATAAAAATGGTGAATCACTATATTATACACTTGTAACTTATATAATATTGTTGAAGTATACTTCAATAAAAATTAATTAATTTTAAAATGATTTGGGCTCTTGAGTCAGACTACCCAGGTTCACCCTGGTGACCTTGAGCAAAGGATTAACCTTCCTGTGCTTTTATCCTGTCAACAGCAAAATAGGAATAAGAGTACCAGTGTCATAAGGACTATTGTGAGAAATAAATAAACTGAACAAATGAAGATGTTGGCTATTATTACTTATTTCTGTGATTCCAAGTTCCTAGGCCCTAGTAAAGAACAGCATGTCCTATCAGAAAAGGTATCTGAAAAGTGCCCTAGTGAGTTTGTCTCAGAAAAAAGTCTGATTACACAGGCAGTGAACCATTATCCCAAGAAATGCAAGCCGACTGTGACAATAAGGAATCGTTTTATGTACAACTACCCTAGAAGTTAGGGACAAATTTAATGAGTCAGCTTATTGGAGCACAGAATCAACTGACTGGCCCTGTTCTTTAATAAGCTGGATTTGTCAAGCTTCCATACAAAAGCTTAAAGTGGGCCCTAAGTCTCTGCCACACTGCGCCCCCGGGCTCATGACCTTACAGATGGTAGGATTTAAGTGGTCTCTGGCACTTTGAAGGTAGGTCTTTTCCATTACTCAGAGAGTAATGCTTTTTCCCTCCTCTGTTCCTTTTCATCTAGTTAGGGGAGAATAGAGGTGTTCAGTGTGCTTTGTGTTTTTTGTTTTTCAACGTTGAGTATAATACAGCTCAACAGGTTATTATTAAGACTGATTTGAGGATATTAGGGAGAGAAGCAGTTAAGGGCTGGCCAGGCCCCTGAACCATGTCATCCTGCTGCTGAAAAACCTTTGAAAGTCTTTCCTATACAAATTCAAAAGGTTTACATATTAAAAAATACAAAACTTAAAAGACGATTTCTTTTTTTACAGGATGCATACCTCTAAGACCCAGTCATTCAAAACTCCTTGTGGGTCCTCAAATTCACCAGTAATTTGCTCCCTTCTACACTCCCTCAAGCCCTGGGATGTTCTTCTCCAACCCTTCCCATGGGTAATTCTTGAGACCCTTCAAATTCAGCGTAAATGACACCTCTTCCAAGAAGCATTCCTTAACGCCTCAGACCAGCCCCCCTCCTCTGTACTCTCACAGCACCTTGTAGCTTACCCCATTCTAGCATTTACTGATACTATACTGACAAGCAACTGCCAGTTTATTTGTCCGTGTCCCCCACTGTTTTGGCAACCTGAGGACAGCAACCCACATCGTGTTACTATTATGTCCTTAGCAACATGCACAGTTCCTGGCACACAGGAGATGCTCAAGAACTATTTATTGACCCCGACTTCAAACTATACTACAAAGCTACAGTAATAAAAAACAGTATGATCCTGACACAAAAACACATACATATATCAGTGGAATAGAATAGAGAGCCCAGAAGTAAACCCACGCATTAATTATATGAGCAGTTAATCTATTACAAGGGAGGAAAGGATATACAACGGGGAAAAGAAACCTCTTCAATGGTATTAGGCAAACTGTACCTCTATATGCAAAAGAGTGAAAGAAGACTACTCTCTCACACCATGCAGAAATTCAAAATGGATTAAAGACTTAAATGTAGGACATGAAACCATAAAACTTCTAGAAGAGAACATAGGCAGTAAGTTGTTTGACACTGTTCTCAGTAGTAATTTTTTAGCTATGTGTCCTCAAGTAAGGGAAACTACAGCAAAAATAAACAAATGAGACTACATCAAACTAAAAGGCTTTTGCACAGTAAAGGAAACTATCAGCAAAATGAAAAGATCACCTACCGAATGGGAAAAGATAGTTGCAAATGATATATATGATAAGGGGTTAATAGCCAAAATACACAAAGAAATCATACAACTCAACATCAAAAAGTATAAATTGGTACAATCAGTATGGAAACAGTATGGAGATTCCTCATAAAAACTAAAAGAACTACCATACGATCCAGTGATTGCACTCCTGAGTATTTATCTGAAGAATACAAAAACATTAATTAGAAAAGAACTATGTACCCCTTATGTTCATTGCACCATTATTTACAATAGCCAAGATATGGAAGCAATCTAAGTGCCCATCAATAGATGAATGGATAAAGAATATGTGGTAAAGATATACAATGGAATATTGCGTGCCTGCTAAGTTGCTTCAGCCATGTCCTATTTTGTGTGACCTTATGGACTGTAACCTGCCAGGCTTCTCTGTCCATGGGATTCTCCAGGCAAGAATACCAGAGTGGGTTTGCCAGGCCCTCCTCCAGGGAATCCTCCCCACCCAGGGACCAAACCCACACCTTTTACGTCGCCTGCAATGGCAGGCGGGTTCTTTACCACTGGTGCTATTTGGGAAGCCCCACAATGGAATATTACTCAGCCATAAAAAACGAAATCTTGCCATTTTGACAACATGGATTGACCTAAAGGATATTATGCTAAGTAAAATGAGTCAGAGAAAGACAAAAACTGTATGATTTCACTTAGATGTGGAATCTAAAAAACAAACAAACATAACAAAACAGAAATGAGTTAGAGATACAGAGAATGAATAGGTGGTTGCCAGAGGGGAAGGGGGAAAAGACGGAGGAAAGAAAAAGTAAGGAAGATTAAGAGGCACAAACTTTCAGTTGCAAAATAAATGAGTCATGGTTATAAACTGTATGATGTGAGGAATATAGTCAGTAACTCTGTAGTATCTCTGAATGGTGACATATCATAACTAGACCTACATGACCATTTTTAAATATACATACAGAAATATCAAATAACTATGTTGTATAACAGTAACTAACATAGTGTTGTAGGTCAATTATATTTCAAAAACAAACTCACAGAAAAAGAGATCATATTTGTGGTTACCAAAGGCAAGGAATTGGGGGAGGGGGAATTGGAGAAGGTGGTCAAAAGGTACAAACTTCCGGTTATAAGATAAGTAAGTGCTAGGGATATGCCAGCAAATTTGGAAAACTCAGCTGTGGTCACAGGACTGGAAAAAGTCAGTTTTCATTCCAATCCCAAATAAGTGAAAGTGAAAGTGAAGTCACTCAGTCGTGTACGACTCTTTGTGACCCCATTGGACTGTAGCCCACCAAGCTCTTCCATCCATGGGATTCTCCAGGCAAGAATACTGGAGTGGGTTGCCATTTCCTTCTCCGGGGGATCTTCCAGACCCAGGGATCGAACCCAGGTCTCCCACGTTGCAGGCAGAAGCTTTAACCTCTGAGCCACGATGGAATCCCAAATAAAGGTAATGCCAAAGAATCTTCAAACTACTACACAATTGCACTCATTTCACACACAAGCAAAGTAATGCTCAAAATTCTCCAAGCCAGGCTTCAGCAGTATGTGAACCGAAAACTTCCAGATATTCAAGCTGGATTTAGAAAAGACAGAGGAACCAGAGATCAAATTGCCAACATCCACTGGATCATAGAAAAAAACAAGAGAATTCCAGAAAAACACCTGCTTCATTGACTATGCTAAAGCCTTTGACTGTGTGGATCACAACTGTGGGAAATTCTTAGTGATATGGGAATACCAGACCACCTGACCTAACTCCTGAGAAATCTGTATGCAGGTCAAGAAGCAACAGTTAGAACTGGACATGGAACAACAGACTGGTTCCAAATTGGCAAAGGAGTACGTAAAGGCTGTATATTGTCATCCTGCTTATTTAACTTACATGCAGAGTACATCATGAGAAATGCTGGGCTGGATGAAGCACAAGCTGGAATCAAGATTGCCAGGAGAAACATCAATAACCTCAGAAATGCAGATGGCACCACCCTTCTGGCAGAAAGCAAACAGGAACTAAAGAGCCTTTTGATGAAGGTGAAAGAGGAGAGTGAAAAAGTTGGCTTAAAACTCAACATTCAAAAGACTAAGATCATGAAATCCAGTCCCATCTCTTCATGGCAAATACATGGGGAAACATCAGAAAACAGTAACAGACTTTATTTTCTTCAGTTCAGTTCAGTTCAGTCGCTCAGTCGTGTCCAACTCTTTGTGACCCCATGAATCGCAGCACGCCAGGCCTCCCTGTCCATCACCAACTCCCAGAGTTCACCCAGACTCACATCCATCCAGTCAGTGATGCCATCCAGCCATCTCATCCTCTGTCGTCCCCTTCTCCTCCTGCCCCCAACCCCTCCCAGCATCAGAGTCTTTTCCAATGAGTCAACTCTTCACGTGAGGTGGCCAAAGTACTGGAGTTTCAGCTTTAGCATCATTCCTTCCAAAGAAATCCCAGGGCTGATCTCCTTCAGAATGGACTGGTTGGATCTCCTTGCAGTCCAAGGGACTCTCAAGAGTCTTCTCCAACACCACAGTTCAAAAGCATCAATTCTTCAGCACTCAGCCTTCTTCACAGTCCATCTCTCACATGCATATGTGACCACAGGAAAAACCATAGCCTTGACTAGATGAACCTTTGTTGGCAAAGTAATGTCTCTGCTTTTCAATATGCTATCTAGGTTGGTCATAACTTTGCTTCCAAGGAGTAAGTGTCTTTTAATTTCATGGCTGCAGTCACCATCTGCAGTGATTTTGGAGCCCAAGAAAATAAGATCACTGCAGATGGTGACTGCAGCCATAAACTTAAAAGATGCTTGCTCCTTGGAAGAAAAGCTATGACCAACCTAGACAGCATATTAAAAAGCAGAGACATTACTTTACTGACAAAGGTCTGTCTAGTCAAAGCTATGGTTTTTCCAGTAGTCATGTATGGATGTGAGAGTTGGACTCTAAAGAAAGCTGCTACTAAGTCACTTCAGTCGTGTCTGACTCTGTGTGACCCCATAGACGGTAGCCCACCAGGCTCCCCCGTCCCTGGGATTCTCCAGGCAAGAACACTGGAGTGGGTTGCCATTTCCTTCTCCAATGCATGAAAGTGAAAAGTGAAAGGGAAGTCTCTCAGTCATGTCCGACTCTTTGCAACCCCATGGACTGCAGCCCACCAGGCTCCTCCATCCATGGGATTTTCCAGGCAAGAGTACTGGAGTGGGGTGCCATAGCCTTCTCCAAAAGAAAGCTGAGTACCGAAGAATTGATACTGTTGAACTGTGGTGTTGGAGAAGACTCTTGAGAGTCCCTTGGACTGCAAGGATACCAAACCAGTCCATCCTAAAGGAAATCAGTCCTGAATGTTCATTGGAAGGAGTGATGTTGAAGCTGAAGCTCTGATATTTTGGCCACCTGATGCAAAGAACTGACTCATTAAAGACCCTGATGTTGGGGAAGATTGAAGGCAGGAGAAGGAGATGACAGAGGATGAGATGATTGGACGGCATCACCAACTCAATGGACATGAGTTTGAGCAAGCTCTGGGAGCTGGTGATGGACAGGGAAGCCTGGTGTGCTGCAGTCCATGGGATCATAAAGAGTTGAACACAACTGAGCAACTGAATTGAACTGAACTAGGGATATAATGTACAACATGATTAATATAATTAGCACTACTGTATGTTATATACTAAAGTTCTTAGAGTAAATCCTGAATTGTCACTGTAAGGAAAAAAGTTTTTCTATTTCTTTAATTTTATATCTATGAGATGCTGTTTACTAAATTTACTGTGATAATCATTACCTGTAAGTCAAATCATTGTGCTGTCCACCTTAAACTTACAGTGTTGTGAGTCAGTTTTATCTCAATAAAGCTGGATGAAAAATCAATAACAATAAAATACAAGTAAATTTCTGTACTAAATAATCAAATATTCATTGAATATTGACTATAATAGACTTTTTATTGGTCTTTGTGCTAAGAAGAATAGAAGCCAAAGAAAATGCTTTACTGCAACTTGCATGGCTGTGCTGGATTCTGATCCTTCCTATTCATTCACTCTTATAACTACCTGCTGTGCTCACTTACTCTCCAACCATTTGGTCTTTTTCTGTTCCTAGAATTCACTCAACAAGTTACTGCATCAGGGCCCCTGCACTTGCTGGTCCTTTTTTTCCAGCGTGTTCTTCCCTCAACACTGACTATGACTGGCTTCTTCTCCCTCATAGGGATCTTCCAGTACTATCCCACCAAAAGTATCCGGCCCTCCTTCCCCACCCCAGTCACTCTATCACAGTGTCTTGCTTTATTGTCTTTCTAAAACTTATTTCAACCTTGTTAGTTTACTTGGTGATTTAGAAAGAAGCACAAAAGCGGGACCCTGTCTATCAGTGCTTGAAACAGATGCTTTGGGCAGGTGTGTTTCCCCTTCTGACAGTGCTATCATCTGTCAAAAGTGTTTGAGGATCACTTTAAAAGTTACACAAGTAAATCAGATTCACTACTCTGTAGTCATACGGAATTCTTTATTCGAAATCTTTATCCCGATTTGATTTCTATCTTATTTGCTAACTTTGGCTCTGAATTATTTATTTCTCAAAATTAAATTCACCCTCAAGCATAAAAAGTTGTCAATTCAATGTTAAATGCTATTCATGTTACTGCATGAATTGAATGTGTGTTAATTCAAAGAGTCAACAGTAAATACATAAGCCACAACAACAACAAAATTGTCACCTTTGATAATAGTCAGAAGAATGGGCTTTAGGTTCTGAAAGCAATTTGAAAAGAGGAATCAAAAGCCTCTGATTTCAATGGGTAATTTCTAGAGTGTTATGCTGATTTAATATGATTATTTTACAGTGAAACCTCATACAATGGTATAACAGTGTTTTCACCTCTGGATTCGTTTCTTGTTTTAGTTATTTTGAAGTAGTTCCATTTTAAAGTATTCAGTTTCTACAAAAGAACCCAATGATATTTAGATTAAAAAGCAACTTGTGTGCTAAACAGTTTGCTTTCTTCTCTTTTATAAAAATCACTCCAACCTAACTCTTCTCTATTTTAACCTAGAAATCTCATGCATTCTCACCAGCTCTTCCTGTTCTTCTTTCTGACTAGAATGGACTTTCCGTGCTCCAACCCAAGTCCCAGCAAAATTTTATTATTCCTTCCAGGCCTAGCCCAAATGTTTGCCTATGAGAGCTGCATCCCTCAGGATTAATTCCATCATCCTCTGATCTCCCAAACAACCTAGGTATAAACTGTATAAGGGCAGAGGCCATGTCTGTTTTCTTCAAGACTGTATTCCCAATACCTAGCATAGTATCTGGCACACAGTAGGGATTCACAATATATTTGGTGAATGAATGAATGCTTCTCTATTACCTAGCACTATTTAATTATTTGGAGAAGGAAATGGCAACCCACTCCAGTACTCTTGCCTGGAAAATCCCATGGACGGAGGAGCCTGGTAGGCTGCAGTCCATGGGGTCGCTAAGAGTCGGACACGACTGAGCGACTTCACTTTCACTTTCATGCATTGGAGAAGGAAATGGCAACCCACTCCAGTGTTCTTGCCTTGAGAATTCCAGGGATGAGGGAGCCTGATGGGCTGCTGTCTATGGGGTTGCACAGGGTCGGACACGACTGAAGCGACTTAGCAGCAGCAGCATTTAATTATTTAAATGTCTTCCTCCCCAACAAGACTGTCAATCTCCTCTGTTCTAAGGACCATGGTCTTGTCTATCTTGTATCTCTCTGAGATGTGGAGAGGGCAAGGGCAGGCCAGAAGAAGGTCGTTTTTATCTTGTTAAAATTCCAGTATCCATTCACTTGGGCTTCCCTGGTGGCTCAGAGGTTAAAGCGTCTGCCTCCAATGCGGGAGACCTGGGTTCGATCCCTGGGTTGGGAAGATCCCCTGGAGAAGGAAATGGCAACCCACTCCAGTACTCTTGCCTAGGGAATCCCACGGATGGAGGAGCCTGGTAGGCTACAGTCCACGGGGTCGCAAAGAGTCAGACACGACTGAGTAACTTCATTTTCATTTTCATCCATTCACTTACTCTCAAATCAGCCAGGATCACATCAGATTTCCTGTTTTGCTTTTATTTTCTCTTTAATCCAAAGCCTTTGACTGTGTGGACCACAACAAACTGTGGGAAATTCTTAAAGAGATAGGAATACCAGACCACCTAACCTACCTCCTGAGAAACCTGTGTGCAGGTCAAGAAGCAACAGTTAGAACTGGACATGGAACAACAAACTGGTTGCAAATAGGAAAAGGAATACATCAAGGCTGTGTATTGTCACCCTGCTTATTTAACTTATATGCAAAGTACATCATGAGAAATGCTGGGCTGGATGAAGCAAAACCTGGAATCAAGACTGCCAGGACAAACACCAATAACCTCAAATATGCAGATGGCACCACCCTTTTGACAGAAAGCAAACAGGAACTAAAGAGCCTTTTGATGAAGGTGAAAGAGGAGAGTGAAAAGGTTGGCTTAAAACTCAACATTGGAAAAACTAAGATCATGGCATCTGGTCCCATCACTTCATGGCAAATAGATGGGGAAACAATGGAAACAGGGACAGACTTTATTTTGTGGGGGCTCCAAAATCACTGCAGATGGTGACTGCAGACATGAAATTAAAAGATACTTGCTCCTTTGAAGAGAAGTTATGACCAACCTAGACACCATATTAAAAAGCAGAGACATTAATTTGCCAACAAAGGTTTGTCTAGTCAAAGCTTTGGTTTTTCCAGTAGTCATGTATGGATGTGAGAGTTGGACTATAAAGAAAGCTGAGCACCAAAGAATTGATGCTTTTGAACTGAAGTGTTGGAGAAGACCCTTGAGAGTCCCTTGGACAGCAAGGAGATCCAACCAGTCCATCCTAGAGGAGATCAGTCCTGAATATTCATTGGAAGGACGGATGCTGAAGCTGAAACTCCAATACTTTGGCCACCTGATGTGAAGAACTGACTCATTTGAAAAGACCCTGATGCTGGGAATAATTGAAGGTAGGAGGAGAAGGGGACAACAGAGGATGAGATGGTTGGATGGCATCACCGGCTCAATGGACATGAATTTGAGTAAACTCCAGGAGTTGGTGATGCACAGGGAAGCCTGACGTGCTGCCGTCCATGGGGTCGCAAAGAGTCAGACATGACTGAGCAACTGAACTGAACTAAACTGAATCTAAACAAAGGGCTTTCCTGGTGGCTCAGTTGGTAAAGAATCTGTCTGCAATGCAGAGATCCAGGTTTGATCCCTGGGTTAGGAAGATTACCTGGAGAAGGGAATGGCAACCCACTCCGGTATTCTTGCCTGAAGAATTCCATGGACAGAGAAGCCTGGTGGGATACTGTCCATGGGATCACAGAGTCAGACATGATGGAGTGACTAACACTAATGCACACTTAATCCAAACAAAGCCTCTAATGGCGGAAGGAGAGCCCTAGGATCTAAAGCTTATTCTCCTCCCCAACCCTAAGCCTGAGCTCAACTGACTGAGTCCAGATGTAGGGTCCCTTTGGCTTCGGTGTCTCCAGGTTTAACATGAACTCCCTCACTCCCTGGGTTCCTCCCACTGCCATTGTCCTCCCCTACCCACTCTCCACCCTCTCCACCCTCCTCTTCCATTCCCCTACTGGAATGATCCCTCTAAAACTGGGTCACAACTTAAATGCTTAGAGAGTCAGGCTGGTAGGAAAAGGCCCAGGGAGTTAGAGGCAATGCCCTTTAAAGGTGGAAACTAATTATTGCTTGCAGGAGTACAAACCCATTGTTCCTAGAACAGCTGATGTTTTGAGAAATTTTTTTAAGTTGTTGTCATTCAGTCTTTAAGTCACATCTGACGCTTTGTGACCCCCATGGGTTGTAGCATGCCAGGCTTCTCTGTCCTCCACTATCTCCTGGAGTTTGCTCAAATTCATGTGCATTGAGTCAGGGATGCTATCTAACCATCTCATCCTATGCTGTCTTCTTTTCCTTTTGTCTTCAAGTCTTCCCAGCACCAGGGTCTTTTCCAACGATTCAGCTCTTTGCATCAGATGGCCAAAGTATTAGAGCTTCAGCATCAGTCCTTCCAATGAATATTCAGGGTTCATTTCTTTTAGAATTGACTTGTTTGATCACCTTGCAGTCCAAGGGACTCTCGAGAGTCTTCTCCAGCACCACAATTTGAAAGCATCAGTTCTTGGGCTCTCAGCCTTCTTTACGGTCTAACTCTCACATCTGTATATGACTACTGGAAAAAACCATAGCTTTGACTATACAAACCTTCACTGACAAAGTGATGTCTCTGCTTCTTAATGCACTGTCTAGGTTTGTCATAGCTTTCCTTTCAAGGAGCAAGTGTCTTTTAATCTCACAGCTGCAGTCACTGTCTGCAGTGGCTTTGGAGCCCAAGAAAATCAAATTTGTCATTGCTTCTACTTTTCCCCCTTCTATTTGATATTTTTAAGTTAGGCAAGCCAATTAAAATATACGCACAGGCCAAATATGGCTTGTGAGCCACTGGTTTTCTTCTCTGCTCTTCATCTTTGATAATCTGACCCTGATGCTCCCCATGGACCTTCTATTTCCTTACTTGAGCATCAAGACATGGACTAACTTTTGGGCCTACAACATCTCCTGCTATTTTCCATGTACCTCCCTAGACCCCAGTCTAGATCATACCATGTGACTTGCCAGGGCCCCATGCCAAGCTTTGTAATGCTTTCATATCTCTGTATGTGCGGTTCCTGTTTCTTTAGTCACTGAGCCAACCACTCTTTGTTGATCAGCCAACTCAGCCAATCCAGTTATGTGCCGGTTGCTGGGGACATAAGTGTAAGCCCCACTGATAAATCTCCTGCCTGCATAGACCTTACATTCAACTGGCAGAGGTAGATGTTCCTCAAATAATCACATGAAGAAGTAAATTTAAAATGTGGTAAGTGTTAGGAATGAAGCCCTGAGAACATGTAACAATGAAAGCTAGCCTGATTGGCCCTGGGGATCTGGAAAGGCTTCTCTGAAGAAATGACATTCTTCATAAGTCTGAAGGATAGATAGGAATTAGCTTCCCTGGTGGCTCAGGGGTCAAGAATCCTCCTGCCAAGCAGGAGCCACAGGTTTAATCCCTGGGTCAGGAAGATCTCCTGGAGAAGGAAATGGCAACCCACTCCAGTATTCTTGCCTAGGAAATCCTATGGACAGAGGAGCCTGGCAGGCTACAGCCCTTGGGGTCACAAAGAACTGGACACGAGTTAGCGACTAAACAACAACAATGAAAAGAGGCGGAGGCAGGGGAACTTGAGTGAGGGGAGGGAAGACATATTTGGAGTTTAGGCAAAGGAACCAGAAAGTGTGCAGTCTGGGGGAGGCCTTAGTCTGGCTTGCTTGAGGAACTGAAAAAGAGCTGGGTTGCCAAACACAGGAACTGAGGAGAAGAATGGCATGAAATGAAGCAGGAAAGCCAGGCAGGGCTCACCATGCAGGCAGGGCTGGATCAGACGTGGTGAGGGTTCTGGTCTTTATTCTAAGGACAGTGGCAAGCCACTGAAGAGGTTTAACTAAGGATGTTTGTATGTGTGTGAGACAGACAGACATGATCAGATTTACATTTGGAAAACACTACGCTGGCTTCTGGGTAATGAAATAGAGAAGAGGGGTAGGAGCAAAAGGAGAAGTTGGGGACCAGTTCAGAGGTTGAAGAAATTCAGGTGAGGTATCATGGCACCTAAGATGGAGACACAGGTAGTGGAGACAGAGAAACACAGAGAGGCAATATTTATGAAGTAAACAACAAAAAGGTTCAGGCATGGATTGCATAGGGTGGGCATAGAGCAGTGAGGCAATAGAGAGAAGTTAAAGATGACTCAGATTCCTGGCTGTGTGGTGAGTTGGGGGTGCTAGTCCCCAAGACAGGGAACTTGGGAGGAGAAGCAGGCTGGTGGTGAAAACAACGGGGAGAAAGAGAGTTTAGCAAGACACGTTTATCAAATGCCTGTTTTGTTCCAGCCTCTGTCTCTATATAAAAACAGAAATAGTTCCTGCACACCAGGGGGACAGGCATAAAAAATTATTATAATCCAAAAATTACACAGGCCTCATAACCCTGTGAACTCAAACAAAGCCATACGAACACTAATCATTCCAAGTTCCTGTTGTTCCCCCTACAAAGTTCCCTTCAAGTATCTTGGGGACACTTCTAGGGACTTTTCATAAGCGACTGTCAGACTAAGTGTTGGGGCCAAGTCATTGGGCACATCAGCCCCACACTGACCCCCTTTGTCCCTGCCCACTGACCCCAGGAAGGGTGCCTTCTGTAGGAATGCTAAGAGCACCCCTGCACTAGAGTGAGGCAAACAAGCAGCCTGGCCCTGGAAGTGGATTCCTCCTTAAGCGTTGCTGGCACATGATGCTCTCACGTGCTGGAGCAAGCCTGGGTCTGATTGAAGGAGTTAGTTTCTCAAGTCATCTGAGCCCTGGAGCAGCACTGCCAGTGCTGCAAGTTTGAGTTCTACTGGGGACACGGTGAGTTTGATGGGTCTCTGGGACATCAATAGGGGGATGTAACAGGATGCAATTGGCTATCTGGATTTGGAACACAGAAGTTTGGGTTAGAGATCTAAATTCCAGATCATGGAGTATGGGTATTAGGCACAGGACCCAGCTCTGAACTCCCAACATTTAAAATGCCCTGCCCCCACTTCACCTGGCAACTTTCATCCAAATCTCACCTTCCCTCATTTATGTTGGCAGTTGGCCAGTAACGCCTTCCTTTGCATTCCAGCAGCCCTTGGTATAGTCCTTTGTGATTAAGCACTTTTCACACTGCCTGATAACTCTTGATTTACATATTTGTCCTCTTCACTCTACAGTAAGCTCCTTGAGGGCATGGACTCTTATTTAGTATCGGCCGTCATGCCATTTTCATCCACCACACCACACAGGCAAAGACCAAAACTATGGGAAGGAAAATAAAGGAGATGTAGTGCATATATGCAATGAAATATTATTCTGCCATTAAAAAGAATGAAATAATGCCATCTGCAGCAACATGGGTAGACCTGGAGATTATCATACTGAGTAAAGTAAGTCAGACAGAGAAAGACAAATATCATATAATATCACTTATACAAATGAACTTATCTACAAAACAAATAGAGAACTAGCTTATGGTTACTGGCAGTGGGCAGTGGGGGATAAGATTATGAGTTTGGGATTGACATTACACACTGCTATGTTTAAAATGAAATGCCCTTCCATGAAAAAATAAAATCAGGTTAAAAAAAACTATGGGACAAGAATAGCCAGAATTGATTGAGGAGGTGGGAGAAGAGGATGTTGCTAGATACAGTTTTATTGTGTCATTTCTAGGAATTTATGCCATGAGTATATTGATATCAGTGCACAAAGATGTTCTGTAGGATGATGTTCGTTGCAGTATCATTTGTAATGCTGAAAAGCTGGAATCAACCTACATTTCCATCAGAAGGTAATGAGAAGTACTTGGTGGAATAATATCCTACCATGAGAAATGAAGTAGAGTTACATATACTGGTAAGGGATATTTGAATAGAATATTTCATTTAAAAATAAGTCAAAAACTGTTCATATAGTATATTGCAGTTTGTGTTTAAAACAAAAAGGACAGACTCACATACAGATGCCTAAAAATGTCTAGACGTTTACATAAGCAACCACTGAATAGTGGATATATTTAGAAAAGCACAGTCAAGTGAATGGGCCAGGTTTTAAGGGGAATTTTACTTATCACTTTCTTCCTTTCTTATGGTTAGATTTTCCTTAAAACTAGAAGCATATTATTTTTATAATAAAATGTGCTATTTATTTAACATTTGTAATCTTCTGGGCATTACTCTTTGAATAAATGTGCTCTTTGAGTCCTCAACCAGCCCTATGAAGTAGGTAGTAGGGGTATTTTTTTTCTTTGTTTGCCCTTTTGTTTTTGGCTGCACCACAAGGTATGTGGGATCTTAGCTCCCCACTAGGAACCAAACCCATGCCTCCTGCAGCAGAAACACATAATTTAACCGTTGGACCACCAGGGAAGTCGCAGGTGTAGTTTAACCCCATTGTATAAAAGAAAAAAGGAAGCACAGAGATGCTAAATAATCAAAGCATAGATTTATAATAATTAAAAAATCATAGGCAGGGGAGGCATAAATTGGAAGATTGGAATTGACATATACACACTACTAAACACAAAATAGATAATCAGTTCAGTTCAGTCGCTCAGTTGTGTCTGACTCTTTGCAACCCCATGAATCACAGCACGCCAGGCCTCCCTGTCCATCACCAACTCCCAGAGTTCACTCAGACTCACCTCCATCGAGTCAGTGATGCCATCCAGCCACCTCATTCTCTGTCGTCCCCTTCTCCTCCTGCCCCCAACCCCTCCCAGCATCAGAGTCTTTTCCAATGAGTCAACTCTTCACATGAGGTGGCCAAAGTACTGGAGTTTCAGCTTTAGCATCATTCCTTCCAAAGAAATCCCAGGGCTGATCTCCTTCAGAATGGACTGGTTGGATCTCCTTGCAGTCCAAGGGGCTCTCAAGAGTCTTCTCCAACACCACAGTTCAAAAGCATCAATTCTTCAGCACTCAGCTTTCTTCACAGTCCAACTCTCACATCCATACATGACCACTGGAAAAACCATAGCCTTGACTAGACGGACCTTTGTTGGCAAAGTAATGTCTCTGCTTTTCAATATGCTATCTAGGTTGGTCATAACTTTCCTTCCAAGGAGTGTCTTTTAATTTCATGGCTGCAGTCACCATCTGCAGTGATTTTGGAGCCCAAAAAAATAAAGTCTGACACTGTTTCCCCTGTTTCCCCATCTATTTCCCATGAAGTGATGGACTGGATGCCATGATCTTAGTTTTCTGAATGTTGAGCTTTAAGCCAACTTTTTCACTCTCCTCTTTCACTTTCATCAAGAGGCTCTTTAGTTCTTTACTTTCTGCCATAAGGGTGGTGTCATCTGCATATCTGAGGTTATTGATATTTCTCCCAGCAATCTTGATTCCAGCTCGTGCTTCTTCCAGCCCAGCGTTTCTCATAGTGTACTCTGCACATAAGTTAAATAAGCAGGGTGACAATATACAGCCTTGACATACCCTTTTCCTATTTGGAACCAGTCTGTTGTTCCACGTCCAGTTCTAACTGTTGCTTCCTGACCTGCGTATAGGTTTCTCAAGAGGCAGGTCAGGTGGTCTGGTATTCCCATCTCTTTCAGAATTTTCCACAGTTTATTGTGATCCACACAGTCAAAGGCTTTGGCATAGTCAATAAAGCAGAAATAGATGTTTTTCTGGAACTCTCTTGCTTTTTCCATGATTCAGAAGATGTTGGCAATTTGATCTTTGGTTCCTCTGCCTTTTCTAAAACCAGCTTGAGCATCTGGAAGTTCAGGGTTCACATACTGCTGAAGCCTGGCTTGGAGAATTTTGAGCATTACTTTACTAGTGTGTGAGATGAGTGCAATTGTGTGGTAGTTTGACCATTCTTTGGCATTGCCTTTCTTTGGGCATTTCTTTGGAATGAAAACTGACCTTTTCCAGTCCCGTGGCCACTGCTGAGTTTTCCAAATTTGCTGGCATATTGAGTGCAGCACTTTCACAGCATCATCTTCCAGGATTTGAAATAGCTCCACTGGAATTCCATCACCTCCACTAGCTTTGTTCATAGTGATGCTTTCTAAGGCCAGCTTGACTTCACATTCCAGGATGTCTGGCTCTAGGTGAGTGATCACACCACCGTGATTATCTTGGTCGTGAAGATCTTTTTTGTACAGTTCTTCTGTGTATCCTTGCCACCTCTTTTTAATATCTTCTGCTTCTGTTAGGTCCATACCATTTCTGTCCTTTATCGAGCCCATCTTTGCATGAAACGTTCCCTTGGTATCTCCAATTTTCTTGAAGAGATCTCTAGTCTTTCCCGTTCTGTTGTTTTCCTCTATTTCTTTGCATTGATCACTGAGGAAGGCTTTCTTATCTCTTCTTGCTATTCTTTGGAACTCTGCATTCAGATGCTTCTATCTTTCCTTTTCTCCTTTGCTTTTCGCTTCTCTTCTTTTCACAGCTATTTGTAAGGCCTCCCCAGACAGCCATTTTGCTTTTTTGCATTTCTTTTCCATGGGATGGTCTTGATCCCTGTCTCCTGTAAAATGTCGTGAACCTCCATCCATAGTTCATCAGGCACTCTATCAGATCTAGGCCCTTAAATCTATTTCTTACTTCCACTGTAGAATCATAAGGAATTTGATTTAGGTTATGCCTGAATGGTCTAGTGGTTTTCCCTACTTTCTTCAATTTAAGTCTGAATTTGGCAATAAAGAGTTCATGATCTGAGCCACAGTCAGCTCCCAGTCTTGTTTTTGCTGACTGTATAGAGCTTCTCTATCTTTGGCTGCAAAGAATATAATCAATGTGATTTCGCTGTTGACCATCTGGTGATGTCCATGTGTAGAGTCTTAAGGACCTACTATATAGCACAAGGAACTCTACTCCATACTCCATATTCTGTAGGTGGCCTATATGGGAGAAGAATCTGAAAGAGAATGGATAATGTATGTGCATAATGGATTCATTTTACTGTGTGCCCAAGACTAACACAACATTGCAAATCAAATATACTCTAATTAAAAAATTTTTAAATCTTTGAAAAATTTTAAATATTGAATTTTGGTCTCCCTTTCTCCTTCCATATCCTCCACATATTTGGCACCATAGATGTTTAAGCTTAAACAGATGGATAGACGAGAAACCCTCCGGCCCAGGGAGAGCTGGAGAGCTCCAGGCTGGAGCCCTTCAACTCTTGGGAACTGACCGCAAAGCAGGGAAGGCAGACGGAGCCTGCAGATCCTCCATTCATGGATCAAGCACAAGTCAAGCAGCTACGTGCAAAAAAAAAAAAAAAAAAAAAGTCCTTCCAGCCCCTCTGTTAGGGACTCACATGAAAGTGAAAACAAGCAATAAGGTACTCAGTAAAATAATAACAATGGCCACTAACGCTTATCAAGCACCTACTAATTGCCAGTTCCCATGCTGAATGCTTTACAAACACTATCTGTTTAATCCTAACAGCCCCTAGGTAGGTATTGTTATGACCCCTTGTTTATCAAAGAGGAGAAAGCAAGGCTGAGTAAGTTTAAGTAATGCGCTCAATCATCCAGCAGGTAAGCCAGATTGGGACCTAACTCCATCTGAATCACAATGCTCTCAATTAATCTTGCATCCTACACCACAGAAACTGAATGCAGGGAGGAAACAGGGTAGAAGAAACTTCTCTCTCCCACCTCCAAAACAAAGTCTGGCTACAGTCAGTGAAAATGAGACAGATTAGAGAACAGGCCTTTCAGATCCACAGCTAACAGGAAACACCCAAAAATCTTCACTAGGCACTAAATGGAATAACAACTATCCTGATTCTGCTTATAAACCCAGGAGGTTTACACTGTTATTTGTTAATGTTCACAACAACTCTGCAAGGTAGATGTCATCAACTCAACTTTAGAGAGGAAGAAACTAAGGCTCAGACAGGTTATAGTTTTACTAATGGTATACAGCAAGAACAAGGCATAGCTGGCTTTGAATTTGTCTGCCTTACTCCAAAGTCAGTTTCTTCACAAGGCCATGCTGTTAATACCTTCAGGTGAAGGTGGGGCACAGTATATCGTGGTCCACACAAAATGAAATCCAGACCTCCAGTCTTTCAGGACAGGAATTACTCTTCCCTGACCGCAGGGAAAACCCCACCCCCACCCCCAAACAGAAGGCTGTTGCTTCGCCTACTTGGTGAACACACTGCAGGGTCACAACATATCACCTCGGAGATAACCGTTTTTGTATCTCGCTAGGAAGGTTCAAACTTCTTTTCAACCCTACCTTTCGACAAAGTAAGTAAAGGTCTGACAGCCTCCCAGAATGTTGAGTCTAGTCTAGAAACCCACAGATACCACTACCCAGCGCCTTCTCAGACACTTCTTTATCAAAGTTTTATTAGCCTCAGCTCAAGGTACCTCCAGCTGAGCATCTCATTACAGAGCAAGGACACTTTAGACATTTGTAACACCACCACCCAGGCAGGAATTTCAAGGACAACAGCAGAAATTAATCGCAAGGGAGCTATAAATCTTCACCCCCTTTCCCCTCCTCCATACACTTGCTCTCTCAACTCACCTATTTTTTCACAGTCCACAAATGGATTACTCCCATACCTTAAACACATCTGTGACAATCTCATCTCTGCTCATGTATTCACACTTTCCTTTGCTTGGAATTCATTCTCCCCTGGCTGAAATCTAACTTCCACTTTGAACTCTAATCCCACCTAATATTTACTTATCTTTGGGCATTTGTCACATTACATTCTTCATTACAATTATCCAAAAACATTCCTTTCTTTTTTCCTCCTCCTTGATTATAAACTATCTACGTGACCTCAAAGTAATGTACTGCCTAGACACTGGAGATACAAGTGTGATAATTTATGGAGATTTGTGTTTTGTTCTCATTCCTGCTGGTGATTTATCTCCCTAGCCCCAAGAAGGCAGCCAAGCCCTAATGTTCCCTAAGCTGAAGGCTTCTACGTTTCAAATCTAAAAATCAGCAGTTTTTAGGCACCCAGAAGACAATTTCCAGAAATGCTTTTGGAAAGCGTGGGCTTATTAGGGCAACAGATCGAGAAGGAAAAGGGATGAGAGCAAATGCTTCGAATGAGAGAAGCAAAAAAAAAAATAAATAAATAAATAAAATCTGTGGGGGGAAGGGTTAGAGAAGGTACCAAGTGTTAGAGTTTATGGAAAGTAAAGACCTAGCCTTCATCTGCATATAGCACCCCAGGATAAGGAGTACGCTGTGGGAGACTGTCCACTATAATACCTTGGCCTTGAGAGCTGTGCTAAGGGTCTATCTCTTTGAGAAAGTATGGAAAGATGATTTACAGCAGGAGGATTAGCACTCACATCAGCAGAAGCAGCCACCCGAATGATGCAACCATCACAGATTAAAGAGCTGGCCTCTACCCCACTTTTTTTGTGAAAGAAACACAATCTGCAGAAAGCAGTACTATATGCAGAAAGTTAAAATGCTTCACCTTTCAGACGACTTCTCTGATCAACAACGGATATGTCTAAGAACCTACTACACTGGAAACGACAGGACACGATTTCTCCGATTCCCTGCTTCGGTCTGGGGCCCTTTTCCTGGCTGGATATCAGGTCTCCGATCTGAACCCTCCCTCTTAGTTTAACTCCTCCAATAGCCTTCAGTCTTTCCACTGACCAGTCCTTCCTCAATGGCCCCCTCCAAGTCTGGCCGCATCTCCACCCCTCAACCCTACGTCAGACTCTCCCTTAGTCGTTCCTTCTCCACTCTAATCTCCCTTGTGCCTCTCACCCTCGTCTCCTTCTGCCCAGTCAGCCCCAGTTCTCTCTCCTTCCCCTCCCGCATCCCCCGGGAGGGTCTCCTTTCATTCTTCAGTAACCACCCCCCTCCCCACCCCACCCCTGACCCACCCGACTGAGTACAGGCAACCCCTACCACCACCACTACCACCACCACCACAGCTCAGCCGTTGGAGGCGTGGCCCCACGAGTAACAGGTCTCCCGCCCCACACTCCGCGGGCTCGCGCGCAGACAAAGACATTCCACAGCCCCCGCCCCCTCCGTGCGCTTGGCCACAAGAGGGAGGAGACACGTGTCCCGCTAACGCCGAGTCACGTGGAAAAGAAACGAACGGAGCCCGCGGCCTCCCGCGCACGCGCACAAGTACCCGGCCTGGAGGGCTCAGAGGGAAAAGGGGAGGGGGGGGGGCGACTTCTTCGGACTCCGCGGCGGTGCGCAGGCGCCGTGGCCCGACCGGGGACTTTGTTCTCCGCGGAGAGACCCAAGGGCGGTGCCGGTGGCTGGCTGCGCACGCGCGCCGCCTCATTTCCGGTGCTCTCTTTTGCTGGGTCGCTCGGGTCGGCTTCGGTCGCTTTCGCTCCCGCTCTCCCACCCCCGCCAACCGCCGCTCGGGCCGCCGCCGCTCGGGCCTCCACCGATACCGCGTCGCTTCCTCGATCCCTTAATCGCACATCTTTCCCAATGCAGCGCCGGGACGACCCCGCCGCGCGCATGAGCCGGTCCTCGGGCCGCAGCGGCTCCATGGACCCCTCAGGTGCCCACCCCTCCGTGCGTCAGGCGCCCCCTCGGCAGCCGCCGCTGCCTCACCGGTCCCGGGGAGGCGGAGGAGGGTCTCGCGGGGGTGCCCGGGCCTCGCCCGCCACGCAGCCGCCACCGCTGCTGCCGCCCTCGGCCACCGGTCCCGACGCGACAGTGGGCGGTCCAGCGCCGACCCCGCTACTGCCCCCCTCAGCCACTGCCTCCGTCAAGATGGAGCCGGAGAACAAGTATCTGCCCGAACTCATGGCCGAGAAGGACTCGCTCGACCCGTCCTTCACTCACGCCATGCAGTTGCTGACGGCAGGTAAGCGGGCCTCTGGGGTCCCTCTGGGTCGCCCGGCCACCCGGGGGCATGGGTGGTAGCGGCTTTGTTCCTCTTGCTTCCCGTTCCCTGAGGACGCAGGCAGTCGTGGACTCCTCTCATCCTCATCTTCGGAAGCTTAAGATCCCACGTTCCCATCCCGGCCCAGAGTGCGAGGGAGAATTTCTAGGCTGCAGTGGAGGCCCGGAGCGAACTTGGCGATCTCTTAGCGCAAAGATCTTGATGGATAAATGCCGCGTTCCCCGCCCCCTTGGCCGACCCTTCCGCCTCCCCTCTTGCAGCTGCCCTGCGCTCCGAGTGCTCAGATTCTTCCAGAAAGGAACCTTCATCTCCCCCTTCCCCCAAAGGGGAAGCTTGTTTGATCGCGGGTGGCGGTCGGCGCCTCAACTGAGAGTGCAGGAGGTGAAGGCAGCCTGAACCCGGAGGGACCGTGAGTGGGGGCGGGGGGCGAGGTGAGATGGGGTGAGACTGGGGTGCCCTGTCCAGCGCGCCGCGGCCGCAGGGGCCGATCGGACTTAGCGGTAACTGGAGCTTGAGTTGCTTGGAGGCAGGAGCAACCTGTGGGAATCCGAGCTTGAGGTTTTCCGAATTATATTTCCGAACTCGGCAATAAGATGGTCATTTCTGCCGAGCCAGACGTTTTGGATCCCTTTATTTTATAATGTGTGTTGTGCATTCAAGAAAGGGAAAAAAAAAAAACCTAGAGACGGTGAAGGGGTGATAGAGGTTAAGGATGGTTTGCGTGGCATTCCCAATCAGATGGGGGAAAAAATTGACAGAAGTTTGCGTGGCCTCCTCCCCCGCTCTTTTCAGTAGTGAAACAGATAAGCAATAGTAGTCTTTGTTCTCTCTCTCTAGACTAGCGCTCCTTTTTTGCTCAAAACTAGCCATCATCTAGTCGCTCTGATTTCTCCCGAAAGCCGCCTATTTTGTCCTCTTCTTATTAAAACGGTATAAAACAGTGTCTTATGATACCTAAATTTTATAAGCAAATAAAAATTTAAAACCTTCCAACACTGAGTGAGTAGTTGGACTCTTTGGCAGGATTGAAATAATGGACAGGCCCCATATGAAAATATCTTTTCCTCTCCGTTTGTTCTCTATCTCCCAACATCAGAGACCTTTACTTTTAAACAGTAAACAAAGCCCGAGACATTCAAGAATAACATTTAAATAAACTGCTTACGGTTTCAACTCTGTGCTTTGGTCTTCTATAACACAGTCAGATTGTTTGAAACATTACTGTTCATTGTGTTCTTCTGGCAAACTCTTTGAGGGCAAGGAAAGATTTTTTTAATCTTTATGTTTTTCATATTGTCTTGCATATAGCAAATACCAGTTGTTTGAAAGCAAGTACGTGTAGGTTCAGGAACTTCAGACAATGGTAAAAGTTGATGGGTCTTATTTTTATTTTCTTGCATCTTCAAACAGTCCAGATTAAATGTGTGAGAATAAAATAACAAACTTTAGAACTGTAAGGTGTTGACTTGGGTTTGAAATTCTAGCTCTTGACTAGTCATCTACTCTTGGGAAACTTTCTGAATCTCACTAAGCTCATCTGTAAAGTGGGGTGGTGAGTTGTGAGGATTAAATGTTGTATAAAAAGCTCTGGCACAGTTCCTTTTGACCTATAATCATTAGCTAATAACTTGCTACCAATTTTCTCCTAGTTGTAAATTTGTGGTACAGAGTTAGGATGAAAACACAAAATTTTTCTTGCCATTCTGTGCACATCAGGTGTCCAGTGCTAGTCTAGTCTTTTAAGTAAAATACGATTTCTTAGAGTAGCTATCAAAAACTTAATCCTTATAGTGAAGGTGTTAGTTGCTCAGTCATGTTCGACTCTTTGTGACCCCATGGACAGTAGCTTACCAGGCTCCTCTGTCCATGGGATTCTCCAGGCTAGAATACTGGAGTGGGTTGCCATGCCCTCCTCCAGGGGAATCTTCCTTACCCAGGGATCGAACCCAGGTCTTCTGCATTGCAGGCAGATTCTTTACTATCTGAGCCACCAGGAAAGCCTGATCCTTACAAGTTAACATAAAATTTTCACCTTTATCTTACTGCTTAACTTTTGTCACAAGAGAGCGTGCTTTAATTTTTTTTTTAATTTGAGCTTTTTTTCCTCTCACTTTTTAAAAAATATATATAATTTATTTATTTGACTGTGTCAGGTCTTAGTTTCCACCGATAAGCTTCATTACTCTGTGGCATGTGGGATCTTAGATCCCAGGGCCATGTATCAAACCTAGGTCCCCTGCATTGCAGGATGGATTCTTAACCACTGGACCACTGGAGAAGTCCAAAGCTTTTTTTATGTCTTTTTTTCTTTAACCAAATTGAATTTTAATTGGAGAAAGGGGGTTGAGGTAATGCTGGCTCATTGAGAGAACTGACTTGGGAAACGTGAATACTTCTCAGTATGGGTGTGCTGTGCTTAGTGGTTCAGTCATGTCCGACTCTTTGCAACTCCATGGACTATAGCCCGCCAGGCTCCTCTGTCCATGGGGATTCTCCAGGCAAGAATACTGGAGTGGGTTGCCATGCCTGCCTCTAGGGATCTTCCCAACCCAGGGATAGAACCCAGATCTCCCGCATTGCAGGTAGATTCTTTACTGTTTGAGCGAGCAGGGAAACCCAAGAATACTGGAGTGGGTAGCTTATCCCTTTTCCAGGGGAACTTCCAGACCCAGAAATTGAACCTGGGTCTCCTGCATTGCAGGCAGATTGTTTACCAGCTGAGCTACCCAGTAAGACTCTGAGCATGGATAAATGTTGATATATGTTGGACCCAGCTTTTAAGGTTTTTTTAAGTTGAGTATAGTTAATTTAAAATATTTTTGAATGATCTGGAAAAGGGATTGTAGTAAAGTTGACCAATGGTGAGGAAATGAGACTGAGAAGACAATAGTAGTTAAACTCTGTGATGAGGATACGTGTAGGAAAAATATGACTAACACTATGCTGGATGCTGGACACTGGTCTGAGCACTTTACATCAACTATTAACCTTACTAAGAGGAAGTTACTCTTGTTACTCTTATCTTTATTTCTACACATGAGGAAACCAAGACAAGCAGATTAAATAATTTGCCTAAGGTAACAAAATCAATGAACTTCATAAGGAAGATTTGAAGTCAGTCTAAGTCTGGATCCTCACACCTAAACCTCTTTGGTCACCACTCCCCCATCCCTCACTATAGTGCCTGCAACAAATTGTACACAAAAAAATTTATGTGTGCTAAAATATTAAAAGAAAATCTGAACACATCATAGTCTAGCCAACAGATCAGTGAAGGTGACGAGACCAAGACACAGAAGGAGGAGGAAACCCAGAGAGGATAGCACTTGGGACTGTGACTCCTCCAGGCAGCTCTGCCCGTTTCCCAAGAGGTGCCACAAGAACCAGACCATTCTGGCCTTCCCAGCCCTCCCTCTCCCTTTCCCAGCTTAACCTTATTTTGTACTTATCAGCATCTGATGCACCATATGTTGTAGTTAATGTGTTTGCTTGTTGGCTACCCCCTCTTTATGACCAGAATGTCAGCTCTACCAGGGCAGGGATCTTTTGTCTGCTTTGTTCACAGCTGTGTCTTCTGTTCCTTTAAGAGTACTGCACAGAGTGGCTTCTTACTAAATAGTTGGTGAATGAATATTCATCTTCATTGCATGATGGAAAAATATCAACACAATTCTGAAGGATTTTGATTTTGAATATAGACTTCTATATTAGCCAAATTGGTAATCAACTATGATGACAATTAAATGCGTTTGCAGAAGTACAAGGACTCTCAGGGTACCCATGCTTGTTTTCTGAAACAAATAATTTATCATAGTATTTGTGTTAAATACTTATATAATAAACATAAGATGTTTTTATATATATCAGTGTTCTCTTTCTACTTTTTATAACTGGGAAAGTACAAGTCAGTATAAATTACTCAGGAATAAGTAAACATTTTGAATAGATTAACAATCCCTGGATGATCTCGAAAGGATACTCAGCAGTTCATTTTCCATAAGCACTCGGTGCAGGGACTTCCCTGGTGGTCCAGTGGTTAAGACTCGACGCTTCCACTGCCCAGGGCATGGGTTTGATCTCTGGTTAGGAAACAGATCCTGCATGCAGCATGGCAAGGCCAAAAAAACACGTCAGTTCAGAATATTTCCAAACAAAAACCTATTTAAATTTCAAATAGTTAATTTCTGTATTTTATTTACAATGTGCTATAGAAATACATCTTTATGTATTTAAATACATCTAAGTCATGTCCGATTCTTTGTGACCCCATGGACTGCAGTCAGCCAGGCTTCCCTATCCTTCACTATCTCTGGAGTTTACTCAAACTCACATCCATTGAGTTGGTGAGGCTATCCAATAATCTCATCCTCTGTCACCCCCTTCTCCTGCCCTCAGTCTTTCCCAGCATCAGGAATTTTTCCAGTGAGTCAGCTCTTTACATCAGGTGGTCAAATATTGGAGCTTCACCGTCAGTCCTTCCAATGAATTCAGGGCTGATTTCCTTTAGGATTGACTGATATAATCTCCTTGCATTCCAAGAGGCTCTCAAGTGTCTTCTCCAGCACCGTAATTTGAAAGCATCAGTTCTTCGGCACTCAGCCTTTTTCATGGTCCAACTCTCACATCTGTACATGACAACTAGAAAAACTGTAGCTATGATTGTACAGACCTCTAGCAAGACCTATTAAACCCAAGAAGTGGAATTGCGGAGGACCTATATAGACCAAATAATGGCTGTCTATATCCACAGTTTCTTCATGTATGTCAATTCAACCAACAGTGAATCAGAAATATTCAGGGGTAGGGGGATTCCAAAATTTCCAAAGAACAAAACTTGAATTGGCTTTGCAGTGGTTTACCTTGTATTTACAACTATTTACATTGTATTAGACGTTACAAGTAATCTGGAGATGATTTGAAGTACACAAGAGGGTGTGTGTAGGTTATCTACAAGTACTATGTCATTTTATATAAGGTACTTGAAATCCGCTTATTTTGGTATGGGGGTATGGTCCTGGGACCAATCTTCTTGGGACACTGAGGGATGTCTTTGTAGGTATGAATATAAATACTAGGAAAGAAAGATGCAGCGTTTACCATTTGCAACAACTTCATGGTTGTTTATCTAGGAAAATAGGAATGTATTGGGAATATGCTCAAACTTTTGTTCGTGAGTGCCTCAGTAATAAAATGGTGTACCTTATTTCATCATTGATTGGATACTGAGACGTTTTCAAAATGAAATACAGCAGTGAAAATGATAACTATAGCTGAATGCCACAACATGGAGAGATCTTAGAAATCTAATGTTATATGAAAAGGTCAATCCCATAAGGCTTTATCCATGTGGTACAATATTGTTTTTATGGAACATGTAATACCAGAAAAATTAAAATGTTGTTAGCATGAATAAATTTCAGATAAAGCAGTTTTTAACAAAACTTAACATGTGTTTACCATACGACTCAGCAATTATACTTGTGGGCATTTATCCCAGAAAAATAAGAATTCACATTCATAGGAAACCTGTACATGAATGTTCATAATAGCCGAAAACTGGATATAAGCCATATGTGTCCAGTTGATGAATAGTTTCACTGTGGTACATCCATACCATGAAATACTACTCAACAGTTAAAAAAAAAAAAAAAAAAAAAGATAAGATCTTGATTCCCTGACCAGGGATTGAACCCCAGCCCTGTTGAAAGCATCAGGGAAAGCACCAAGCCCTAACCACTGGACAGCTAAGGAATTCCCTCAAGAGAATTATGCTGAATGAAAAAGCCAGTCTCAAAAGATTGCATACTGTATAATTCCATTAATTTAACATTCTTGAAAAGACAAAATAATTGAGTTGGAGAACATCAGCGATTGCCAGTGTGAAGGAGAGAGGAAGGGAAGTGACTGCCTATAAAAGGGCAGCATGAGGGAACTTTGTGTTCTGTGCTGTACTGGGATCGTTCTGTACCAACATTGGTGGTGGTCGCGTGAATCTGATTAAGTTGCATGGAGCTAAGCACACACGTGCGCACACACACACGTACATGCAAAACTGATGACATCCAAATAAAGTCAGTAGATTGTAATTGCATTTTTTGGTTATGATATTGTATTATAGACCTGCAAAATGTTATCATAGAGAATAGTGGGTGAAGGATATAGGGAATCTCTTATTTCTTAAAACGGCATGTAAATCTACAATTATCTTAAGATAAAGTGGTTTGTTTGTTTTGTTTTTAAAAGGAAAAAAAGCCCTAAACTGTAAGTTGTACCCTAAGAAAGAGATTTGGGAGACCATGGTCAATAGGCCATGATAGAGTTTGCCATTATCTTGAAATATGGGAATTGAACCCCTCTTAGAGGGCTCTTAACTCAGGCTTTGAAGCTTTTTTTTATTTTTTTGAGCCAATACCCACCCTTAGTTAACATTGTATGTGAAATACTGTGTCTGTTTTTCTGGGGAGTTCGTCTGTAAGGGCTCATGACCCTAAATAAAATTAAAAATGTGTAGCTCTGTGTTCTTACTTTACAGAATAATTAATTTGAAAAATGAAAAGAATGGAGTGGCTTTATACAAAGTTAATAAACTTATTGGACTTGTGAATCCGTAAGGATTTACCAACAGACAAGATACAGGGCAGAGAACTATAAACTTGGGAATGGTAAAGTTATATGAATTGTTAAGGGAAATTAAGAGCGTTAATGGAATATTTCTTTAATTTGATATATGTTTATAGATGCCTGTTGTCTATTAGGCACTGTATTATAAATGGCAGATAGTTCAGTGATGAAGGGCTCCAGAAATGGTTGATAGCAGGGGCAGGAGTTGCTGCTGTTAGATGTTTGAAGTGAATACATTGATATTCTGGAGGAGGGCGTGACACCTGACCTTTTGGAGCAGATACCCTGTGAATCTTGCGCTTCTAGAAACACTATCTCTGGATGCCTTAGTCAGAAAATCATGACTGTCTTGCTCCTTATGTAGCATTTTATTAAATGTTCAGTTAATGGATTGTACATGATAGTCATTTTTAGTTAAGCCAGGCCAGTTAATAAAATCTGTATATAATTTTTTCAAACTTCTCTAGTATTAATATTTTTCTGTTCATGAAATATTTTTTCTGTTTAAAAAAAAAAAAAATCTTCCTTTTTAAAAGTAAGAAGCAAGACTGAGGTTTAACAACTTGCCCCAAGGTCACACAGCAAGCATGTAGCAGAGTTGGGACTCACATCCAGTTCTGTTTAGCTTCAAAACTCAGGTTTTCCTCTCAGACATACATTTAAGAAGCAGTCCTCATCCTTTGGCACTTACAATACGGTTGTGATAAGGCCTACCAAAAAAGGAAAAGTTAAGTTATAGTAGAAGAAATGACACAACACTGGTTGAATTTGCTAACTGACATACAGAATAACCTGCGTTTAAATACCTCCTCTGTCATTAATTTTGTGATGTTGGACAGGATTTCTGCACCTGTTAAGTGAGGATAATCCTCATTATAAAGACAAAGGGAAACCCAAAAGGGTAAGATAATGATTATTGTCAGCATCTGACTCTGAACCAAACAGGTCACCTCTCTGTGTTGTTTACAGGATATGTTTTCTTTCTTTGACTCTTGGGACATCCAAGGTCTCCAGAGACCCAAGAAAAGATCTTTTAAAGGAGTCAATTTCACAAAGATTGTCTAGAAGTACTTTTGCCTGCGGGTAAGGCATTTTTAGGAAGCTTCACCTTATTTTTTTTTTTTTTTTCCTTCTCTTTACAGCCTGCTTGTTAGCTCTCCACAAGAAGTGAGGCTAAGGAGAGAAATTGAAAAAGAAAAAGATCAGGCAGCTGAACATCTGAGGTGTCGATAGAGCCCTTTTGTTGCATTTAGGTGGATGACAGTGTCTGGGGGTATATGCTGAATTTCCCAAAACTTAACAAAATTAGCTCTTTTTTCACTTAAATAAAGTGTGCCCCTCTCTCCCTATTGAGAGGCAATAATAAAAGCATGAGGTTTGAAGTTAGAGAAAGCCTGGGTTTTAATCCTTATTTGGGTACTACTTCAACAGCTTTCTGACTTAGAGATTTAACTTCTCTGAGTTTGTTTCTTCAGTTGTAAAATAGGGATATTACCAGCTGTTTCACCCAGTAATGTTTGAGTATAAATGGGGTCATATTTGTATAGAATTTGATGTATTGTAGGCACTGAATAGGCAGAAGGCAATGGCACCCTACTCCAGTACTCCTGCCTGGAAAATCCCATGGACGGAGGAGCCTGGAAGGCTGCGGTCCATGGGGTCGCTGAGGGTCGGACACGACTAAGTGACTTCACGTTCACTTTTCACTTTCATGCATTGGAGAAGGAATTGGCAACCCACTCCAGTGTTCTTGCCTGGAGAATCCCAGGGATGGGGGAGCCTGGTGGGCTGCCGTCTATGGGGTCGCACGGAGTCGGACACAACTGAAGTGACTTAGCAGCAGCAGCAGGCACTGAATAAAGGATTGGTCCTTCCCCTTCCAAAAGTGGAAGATGACTCTCTTTGAAGGCTCAAATTGCTTCTTTTGCTTTCTAGGCTAACCCTGTGATTGATTTATCATTTCAGTCCTGTTTTATTTAAATCATTGTTCTCTGAATTCTCTAAAAAATGCTTTAACATTATTTTTTAAATTGTAAGGTAAGTGGAAAAGGGGATCCTAATTAAATCTACCTCATTCAAAACATAGAAGAAGGATCTGTGTTTTAAATTTTGCTTATTTATTATTATTTGTTTGTGCCAGGTCTTAGTTGGGGTGTGTGGGATCTAGTTGCCCGACCAGGGATCAAATCCCAGGCCCCCTGCACTGGGAGCAGAGAGTCTTATTTAAACACTGGACCACCGGGGAAGTCCCAGATCCATGTTTTAAAAAGGCCTTATATTCACAGGGCACATTTCATGGATATTAAACCTTTCTACCGGGTTCAACGTTTGCAGCCCTGCTTCCTATGAACAAGAAGTCTTAGCTTCTTGTTCTGACCAATTAAAGTTTCTGGAAAGTGGTAGAAAGTACAACTGAAGGGCCTAAGTAGATGGCAGCAGTTAGAGCACACAGAGACATAGGTGAGATGACGTATATAACTTGTGCCACATTTTTAGAAGCTCCTCAGTGGTGTATTCTGGTTTGAAATGTGGCATCTTTGTTCCTGTAGGACATTTGAAGATTTTAAGTACCCAGTTTACCAGCCCAGAAGCTCTAGAAGAGGTGTGTTCAGAGATGGTAGCTCAAAACCAGTGACTGCAAAGTTAATATTAGCAGTAAGTGGGAAGGGATGGAGGTCAGGATACACAGGCAGTGAAACAGTGAACAAATAGGGTGTTGAATGAAGCATTTAATCTGTTGATTGTAAGGTTAAATTTGCTTTCTACTCCAAGCAATGAAAAATAGGAGTGCAAAGAGCATGGTCATTTACGGTTCTTTTAAGTGTATAACATCTCAGTTTAGGCTTTTTAATAAACAGAGAAGCTTTCAGTTTGGAATTCTGAACTCTGTGAGTCTCAGTAACTTTCCTACATCATAGCTAGATTTAGTCTAAACAGTTATTTTTTAAAGTTTGTTAAAGGTTTAGATTTGCAGAATGTGTTTAAAGTATTATATCTTTATATACTAAGGTATATAAAGGTCCGCCACCCTCCTCTGTCCATGGAACTCTCTAGGCAAGAATACTGAAGTGGATTGCCATTTCCTTCTCCAAAGGATCTTCCCGACTCAGGGATCAAACCTGGGTTTCCCACACTTGAGGCGGATTCTTTACCATCTGAGCCACAAGGGAAGCCCGTATATTGAACTAGTGGTTTTTGAAGTGTGAACCTTAGGGCAGCAATATCAGAATGACCTGGTCATGGTTTTAAATGCAGATTCCTAACACAATCCTAAATGCATTCCCAGACTGGGATTGGGTCCCAGCAGTCTAGTTGAACTAGCCATCAAGATGATTTTGCTGCATATTGAAATTTGAGAACCCTTATCTTTAAATTACAGAAGATAGGGACTTCTCTGTTGGTCCAGTGGTTAAGACTCCATGTTGCCAGCGCAGAGAGCACCGATTTGACCCCTGCTTGGGAAACTAAGATCCCACATGCCCCTTGGCATGGCCAAAAAGTTTTTTTAAAATATGGAAGATAGAAACACTGGAAATGTTGTATAAGGAGAACATTGTGTTAGTTAAAGTGTTCCACTGATTTTAGGGCGTATAAAATTTTTTTTTTTATTCTCAGTGGACCATAGTATAATATTTTAATTGCTGATATTCATTGCCTCCATACTCTGCCCCCATCTCTGTTAGTACTCCTTTTGTAGCTGTTAACTATTCTTCATCGCCAGCTTCGTATACTGGTACCTCTTGTATATAGACATAGTGGAGATTGGGACCATGTCTGACTGGTTGTGTTGTTTCTCCTATACATTACAGGGCCAAGTGCCTGGCCCTTAGTAAGTTTTCCATGGTGCTTAGTGATCATACCTATATCTGTCCCTTCATGTGCCTCACCATAGGAAGCACTCAAACACTTGGAATCACTGAATGAATGAATGGAGTTCGCTAATGATAGGAATCTTTTGGGATACTAAGGTTCTAGCTGATGAAACTGTCTTAACCTGTGAATTGAAATTACCTTCGTGCATTTTTTCCTTTAGGACACTGAGTGAATTTGGGCTAGAGAGTGTTAAGTAGATATTAAAACACTTCCTAAGAAATGTGCTTTTAGGACTTCCCTGGTGGTCCAGTGGTGAAGACTCCAGACTTCTGCAGGGGGCAGAACTAAGATGGGGGCAGAACTAAGAACCTGCATGGCCAAAAGGAAAAGCAGAAAGAAAGAAATGGGCTTTAATTAGCATATTTGCATATTTTATTTTATTTATTTGGCTGTGCCAGGTCTTAGTTGGGGCATACAGCATCTTTTTAATTGCCACATGCAGGATCTAGTCCCCTGACCAGGGATCACACTCAGGCCCCGCTGCATTGGGGGAGAGGCGTCCCAGCCACTGGAACACGAAGGAAGTCCCTGCATGTTACTTTATTCTGTCTTTATAGCAACCTCTTGAAGTAGATATTACGTCCATTTTACAAATGAGGACATCAAAGTTCAGAACAGTTAAACTTTTCAGAGTTCACACAACTAGTGAGTGGCAGAGTAAAACCCAGGTCTTTCAAACTTTTAAGGACTACTACTATCCAAAGCACTACTGTTTTAATAGGACTCTCAGTTGTGTATTTAAATTAACTTTGTCTCTTCATTAAGATACAACTTTGGGGACTTCCTTGGTGGTCTAGTGGTTAAGAATCCACCTGCCAATGCAGGGGACATGGGTTTGATCCCTTCAGGAAAATTCCACTTGCCTCAGGGCAGCTAAGCCGGTGCACCACAACTACCGAGCCTGCTCACCTTGGGGTTGTGCTCCACAGCAAGAGACGCCACCACAGTGAGAAGCAGAGGCACTGCAACTGGAGAGTAGCCCCCGCTCACCACCGCTGGAGAAAGCCCAGGTGCAGCAACAGAGGTCCAGTGCAGCCAAAATAAACAGAATAATAATAATAAAGATACGGCTTTGTACTTTTTCTTGATGCAGGTTTTAATTTTTTTCAGTTTAATTATCCCTCTTTCCTCATCTCACTCCTGTCTAAAGAACATTGGAATGTCTCTGTAGAGGTTTCAGCTGAAAGTGGAAGAGCAAACTGCCCTTACTAGAGGGAGGCTTTGAGACTTCCCTGGTAGTCCAGTGGGTAAGACTCCAGACTTCCAATGCAGGGGATGTGGGTTCAATCCCTGGTCAGGGAACTAAGATCCCACATGTGGCAAAGCAACTAAGCCTGCAAGCCAAAACTAGAGTCATGTGCAGCGAAGGATCCCACACGACTCAGAGATCATCCCACATGCCACAACTGAGAGCCAGCATAGCCAAGTAAATAAAAAGAGGCAGGCTTTTGGTTTCCTAGTCAACTTCATCTAGCTTTGGTGCTGTCTCTATTTGAAATTAAGGCACTATTCATCTGAACTATTCATTAATATTTGGTCTCATTACACAGTATTCCCTCTTACTGCTTTAAGTAGACTTAGAATTTTGCCTTTATTTAAAGAACAAAGCTAAATTAAATTTCTGTTTGTCCTATTCAGAAATTGAGAAGATTCAGAAAGGGGATTCAAAAAAGGACGATGAGGAGAATTACTTGGATTTATTTTCTCACAAGAACATGAAGCTGAAGGAGAGGGTTCTGATACCTGTCAAGCAGTATCCCAAGGTAAGGGAAAGAGTGCCTCATTTCTTTGAGTTGTCTTCGTAGTATGAGAGTATGTAGTATGTGGTGTGTCTTGTAGCACCGGCTGTAACAAAAGACTTACAGAAATTGTGGGCTTGGTGAAGGTTCTGTCCCATGCTTGTAATGACTGTATCCAGCAGGCGAGACACACAGGCCCGCAACCAAGAGCATAGCTACAGCCAGGAAGGAGATGCGACCATCTTTTTATTATCAAAAAAGGAATTTCCTTCTCAAGTGTTTGTTTAGCTTCAAGCGTAAAGGAAAAAAATTGAACCCTAATTGTTCTTTGTCAAAAGATTGAGCTGAAGTTTAAATAAAGGAAATACAACACAAATCCTTGTGACACAAAAATAAGTTAATTTTATTTCTTACTCAAAGTTTTTTTGCTCTTGTTTGTTTTTGATTTGGGCTATAGTGCTTGTAGTATCTTAGTTCCCTGACCAGGAATGGAACCTGTGACCCTTGCAGTGGAAGCACACCGTTTTAACCAGTGAACCTCAAGGGAATTCCCAAAGTTTCACTTTTAAATAAATGGTTTCTACTACTCCTCCTTTTTTTTTTGGAAACAACTAGTTTTAGTCAGTCAGACCAGTACTACCAAAGGGTACCATATGTCTGTTCTGTTCTAAAGCAACTGCCTTAAAAACGTTTATGTATGTTAAATTACAAAGAGTTGTGGTGTGATAATTTGGAAAGAGCACCACACTACATCAGGAAATTCAAGTTCTAGACCTGCCACTTTGCAGTTTTGTGCCATGCTATGCTCAGTTGCTCACTCATGTCCAACTCATTGTGACCCCAGTGACTGTAGCCTGCCAGGCTCCTCTGTCCCTGGGATTTTCCAGGCAAGAATACAGGAATAGGTTGCCGTTTCCTCCTCCAGGGAATCTTTGCAACCTAGAGATTGAACCCGCATCTCCTGCATTGGCAGGTGGATTCTTTACCACTGAGCCACCCAGGAAGCCTCTTTCCAGTTGTATAACCTTTGGCTAATCAATTTTATCAGTACCACTTCAGTATATCCTTTAGTAAAATGGGAGTGGTTAGTACTCTACTTCCTTTACAGGATTATTGAAGATAAGTAATACATGTAGAAATATTTTATAGGAACATACACATTTAGAAATCTGTCTTTATTTTCTATCAGTTCAATTTTGTGGGAAAGATCCTTGGACCACAAGGAAATACAATCAAAAGACTGCAAGAAGAGACTGGTGCAAAGATTTCTGTGTTGGGAAAGGGTTCAATGAGAGACAAAGCCAAGGTAAGCTCACATTAATGAGACAAGAAGACACCCTAATGCCTTCCAGTAGCCTAGAGTCCAGTATGGATGCCTTATGGAAGCTAGTTCTTATGTGTGTACTGAAAATGATTCCCTTAAATTCGCATTGGATGTGAGAGATTATAGACCAGTTAATTTACTTTGGCAACCCCAGAAGAACCTTGGTATGCCCTGGTAATTGTTTTTTTTCTGACTTCACTGTGTAGTAATAGAAATAGCAGTAGCAGCTTTGGCCTTAGTAAGCTTATCTAGGAAAACTTGGAAGGGGAAGCTGAATGTACTGAAACTTACCCAGACTAAAGACACTAAAATGTGAACAGCATTCTGTTTCCAGTTAGTGTGGAAAAGTGTGAGCAGTAGTGTTGTGAGTGCAGGTGAGTTTGAGGATTTGTTGGCTGATTTGTTTTATAGCCAGCTGGAATGTGAGGCGTGCTAAAGGAAGATGTTACAGAAGGAACCATGAGAAATCCTGACAGTAGGATCCAGAGCTTATTTTTCCCCAGGCCATAGCCCTGTATTCTTTATACTCTCTCTAAGTGTGGAGAAACTTCCCACCAAAATAAAATAGTCTTAGCTTTCTAGATTCAGCTTTTTAGATGGGATATAACCTGCTCCAGCCTAAAAACTTACTCTTTCAGGCCTCCTTGTATGCAGGCTAATTGATGAACGTTTTCTCAGACCCTCTTCTTTTTCCTCCAACATTTCTCACTGGATGAATACAGTTAGGGCTGAAGTATAATACTCTGTTTAATGAGGTGTACATGAGATTTTCTTCTCTCTGATGTGACTTTTTTCCTTCTCTATACAAGCATATCAGAAGAGCTGGTGATTAACAGCTCTACCTGGGGTTTATTAAAAGCAAATGCTTGGCAATTAATGAATGAGTGGATGGATGCTTGGCAAACAGCTGTTTTCTGAATGGAGACTGGAATTAGGTTTGTCTCTTCTGTGCCTTCTAATACGAGCTCCAATGAACACACCAGCAATTCAGAACAACAGTTAGCTTTTAGCAGCAGACCAATCGCAGGTTTAGCAGACTGTGTAAATTACTGTACTCCAGAGTTTCTTTTACTTTTTTCTTATACTTTACTGGGTTTTTTTTAGGTGTTGGAGTCATTTCTTACTGTCCCTTTGGCCTAATGGTAAAGGTGTCATTTTCTCTGTAGTCCAAATGATAATGATGTTTTTGTGCATTTTTCCACAGGAGGAAGAGTTGCGCAAAGGTGGAGACCCCAAATATGCCCACTTGAATATGGATCTGCATGTCTTCATTGAAGTCTTTGGACCCCCATGTGAAGCTTATGCTCTTATGGCCCATGCTATGGAGGAAGTCAAGAAGTTTCTAGTACCAGTAAGGAAATCCATATCCTGTATCATTTGAGCAAGAGAAAACTGGGATCTTGTGCTTATTGCTAAGGCAGGGGTTCTTAACCAGGGTCTCTGCATAACCTGAAATTGCATATCCACTTCTGCAATTTATGTTCATTTTTCTGAGGTAGTCCATTACTTGTACCTAGTTCTCAAACCACTGTGCCCCGAGGCCACTCTACCACTCCTGGTCTAATGTGATTTTAGTTGTATGCCAGTATCTTCTGTCAATATCTTGGATCCACAGTGTGTCTTGGCATTCTAACATTTGGTTAACAAAGATTTAACAAGGTCTTCAATAAATTAAGTATTTTGGTGCTAGTATGGGACCAGGAGGTTATGATAGGAAAATGGTGAAGGCAGTTGTAACCCCCTGTGCTTAAGGGGTTATAGTGTAGACTCCTGAGAGTCTAGATGATGGTAACAGCATCATCTAGTCTGATGATGTGTTATCTGGCCTCCAGTGTTAATGGGTTAAATTCTGACCTGAGTGCATTCAAGACTCTATCCTGGAGGAGTTTACTCAAGTAGAGTTGATTCAAGGGAGGCATGATGGTTGTAGGTGTAACTGTTGATGACATTAAACAGATTGGTGTATAGCTTCTTTCAGAATGTAATTAAGGCCTTGGAAGAGTTGGGACAGACCAGGTTACCTGTCTTGCTTATTACCACCTGGTCAGAGGTTATTCATTCTTTGAATAAGTAGGAAATGATGACTTTTTGCCTTTTGACAAGACCTGGTAGTTTTCAGAGTTAACATACTGCTTACTGTTCAATATTTAACAACCAAAGAAGACTCTGGAACCTTAGGAAGCATTTAGAGTACTATTCAACTAGAATTGAGTACGCATCATAGTTTCATCACTGAGAAGAGATGATACACAGTTCTTGGTTTTCTTATACATGTAAAATGAAGGAGTTGGAACTGTCAGAGGATGTGAGAATAGGCAGAGCAAAAATTTTTAGGCAGTGTGTCTCTGTAATGCTGAGCTCCAAGGATTCCAGCACTGTCTCAAATGTCTCTTCTGCTCTGCTTCTAAGTATGTCATCATTAGAATGTTCAACTTGAAATTTATTTAAAATATCCTAGAAAAAACTCAGAGCTGGTAAATTTTCCCTTGAGGGGCTTCTTCACTCTTTGAGGTGTGTATTGAAGCATCCTGAGCCATCCGTTTTCTGAAGAACTGCAGAGGAATGCCCATCTTCTCTTTATCATTAATCTCAGCATATAAAAGAGCTACATCTTCAAGACTTCCATGTAAGTGGGTCTTCAAAAAAGAAGCCTACCAAGGAGATCTGGGTTTCCTCAGTGTTGCTATGGCAGCTAGAGAAATCTGAGCAAATGGCCCATCATTGGTCACTTGATTCTCTAATGTTTGAGTCTCAAACAGTGGAAATGTGTAAGGTAGGAAGAGGTGAAGAGTCAGGGGGTGGAGGTGGAGGGAGCATCTCTGTGGCGACTAGAATCTTTTAGAAGTTGTATACACCTGGGATATATAAAAATGCACTAAGTATTGAGACTGAATGACTCTCATCAGGAAATATGTGAAAAGATTTACAAATGGTATTTGACTTGGTTCTTCCTCCTTGTAAAGAAAACAAATGAGCCTCTTTTTGCATCCATGACCAGAGTCCTCCGTTTTTCCATTAGAAACTGGTACAGTAGGAAGAGCACTGGACTGGGAGCTTTATCTGAATCATCTTGGACAAGTTATTATATCACTTTTTGAGCCTCAGTTTCCTTGTTCATCCCAAACATTTGTTAAGTATCTAGTAGGTGCTGAATACTATGCTTGGGTCTGAAGTTAAGAAATGGTTCTTGAAGAGCTTATAACCTAGTGAGAAAGACAGACAGACATTTTTTAAATGATGTGGTAAGTGCTTAGAGAAGATTACATTGTGCCATGGGAAAAGAGGAGAGAGTGAGGAGTTGGCATCAAGAGAAAGTTTTTCAAAAGACGTAAGGTAATACTTTTGATTAAATCTTGTAAGAATTAGAGTCCTTCAGGTGGACAGAAAAAGGCAACAATATATTGATTAATTGATACATTAATGATTCAAAGCCTAGATTTTGGAGATAAGTAATTCTGAATTAACATATAGAATCTGCCACTCACTAGCTCTATGTCCTTATATTGATTGCTTTATGCTTTCTGAATCTGTTTTCCCAAATGGGAAGATCTGCCCTACTTCAGGATTATTTTGAAGATTAAACTGAAAACCCTATGTAAGGCTTATTATATGGTACCCATCTGTGGAGCTTAATTAATGGTAGTGGCTTTTATTATTCTAAGAAAAGGAAACTGTTTGCAAGAATGGATGTGTATGAGTATGCCATGTTCTGAACTACAAGTTGTTCAGCATGGCTTGAAAGGAGGTTATACATGGATAGAGGATGGAAGTGATCTGGAGAGCCAGGCAGGGACCACATCATGAAGAACTTCGTCTGAACAATGAGGGGCCTACCATCAAGATTTTCCCCAAAAAGGTGACAGGTAGCATGCCATTTGACTTCAGAGAATAATCTGAGATTTCATCTGGGCTTTCAAAGTTGTTCTTCACATCCAAGGCTCATGTGGGCTAGATGACTTCTCAGCAGAAGGTAGAGATGTTGCACAATACTCCTTCTCATTATCTTTTATCCACAGGATATGATGGATGATATCTGCCAGGAGCAATTTCTAGAGCTTTCCTACTTGAATGGAGTACCAGAGCCCTCCCGTGGACGTGGGGTGCCAGTGCGAGGCCGAGGAGCTGCACCTCCTCCTCCACCTGTTCCCAGGTAAAAATAATAGAGACAGCTAGAAATGGGATGTAAATCTGACTGCTAGTACCATTTCTATCTTCCTGCTGCCCTTATCTCCAGCTTAGAAGGGGTCTCCGGATGTGTATGTTGCATCAAGAGCGGAGTTCTAGGGTGTTCCCTGGTGGTCTAGTGGTTAGAATTTGACACGTTCACTGCCGTGACCCAGGTTCAATCCCTAGTCAGGGAAACTGAGATCCTGCAAGTCATGCGGCACAGCAAAAAAAAAAAAAGAGTGGAATTTTAGATCTTGGTTACTTTGGCTGTAAGCAGGTGCAGCAGTCCTGCTGAAGTGTTTTTTTGTTGTTTTTTTTTTAAACTTTTGAACAGTTTTCAGCATTTTTAGAATTTTCAGAATTTTACCTTTGCTGACTGACCTTTATGGACTATTCAGACTCTTAAGACAGACTCTCCACTAATAATATATTAGCAGGTCCACCATGGGCCTGGGGAACCTTCCAGAATGGGTCCTTTACCTACCTACACATCCCTCTGTGTTTTTGTTTTGTTTTGTTTTGGCTGTGCTGCACAACTTGTGGGATCTTAACTCGAGGACCAGGAATTGAACCCTGGCCACAGCAGTGAGAACACAGCCTTAACCACTGGACCCACAGGAAGTCCCCATTCCTCTGTTTTTGATAATAGTCAAGGCATCATAAAATCGACCTGGCTCCAGAATTTTAAGACAAGTCTGAACATGAAAGTAGCCTATTTATTAAAAATATCCATTTAAAATAAACTCTCTTCTGCAGGGGCCGTGGCGTTGGGCCACCTCGGGGGGCTTTAGTGCGTGGTACACCAGTGAGAGGAGCCATTACCAGAGGTGCCACTGTGACTCGAGGAGTGCCACCCCCACCCACTGTGAGGGGTGCTCCAGCACCAAGAGCACGGACAGCAGGCATCCAGAGAATACCTTTGCCTCCACCACCTGCACCAGAAACATATGAAGAATATGTAAGACGTTTGGACCATGTGCCATTTCTTAATAGCTAACAGATTGTCAAAGGAAGTTGAGTGACAGGGCATTGGCCCTTGATGTAGGTGGCAGGAACTGCCTATAAGGTTTAGAATGTGCATTCTTCTGTTGCAGTGATTGTTAAACTATGAGAGAAGATTTTTCCATTTTAAGTATAATTTACTGTATACATATGTAGATGAAACAGGAAATAAGCTGTGCCTTGATGTTCAGTGTTTTACTAAGGGGACTCCCCCTACTACTGCTGATAATGCTGATAAACTTCAACCTTGAACCTTATTTCCTGCCCAAGCTGAAAGGGTTTTTTTAATTTGATTGATCGTTTTCTAAATGTTTCTTTCTTGACTATTCCACAACAGATGTTAATACTTTGGAGGGAAATTCCATGTTCTGTTCATTCATAAGCCCTCCATATTACCTTAGCTACTTTGTGTGATTCTGACTTTTTCTATTTCATTTTGTTTGTAGGGATATGATGATACATACGCAGAACAGAGTTATGAAGGCTACGAAGGCTATTACAGCCAGAGCCAAGGGTGAGTCAGGCAGTGGGAGTGCTGTTTCATGTCCTTGGGATATAGAGGGAGTTGGAGGAACTAAGAGATTTAGGCAGCACAAATCTAAGGAGCAGATGGCTCACCTTTTCAGGGTGTTGCCTCTGCTTTTGACATCTGTAAGGCACACACTTGGATCTGCAGATTTGGAAAACTGTGTATCTTAAATTATAATGTAGAATCTGGGGTTAGCATATGAAAAATTCCTTAGCTGTGACTATATGGGAACAAAGGGAAAATGCCTTAAAATTGTTTTGATTTGTTACTTTAAACTGTCACAACTACATTAAAGTTGCATAGAAGTTTAAAAGGGTACTAGATTCCCATTACTTAACTCAGGTTCTTTTCTGCTCTTTTTTTAAAAAACATGTTTTTGTGTATGTGTATACATATGTATCTTAACTGTGGTGGGAAAGGCCTCTCTTAATTCTGCAGTGGGGACAAGACGGTTCTTTTCATATTTGCTTATTCTCTTCCAGTGAGCCCTGTGAACGTGTGTGTGTACACTGAGCTTTTGGGTTGAGCTTTTTCACTTTAAATTGCATGCGATTCATTTTTCTTTGCTGTAGTTGTCATAATTTTTAAATGAGTATCTAGTATATACATGTTTTAGAAATATTTTACAGTTTGGAGATGGGGGTAGAATGAACTTTCTTTTGTTTGTTTTGCATCCTCAGTAAAATGACTAAAATATGGAAGCATTTGGGAGAAAGGTAAAACTGAACATGGTTGCTGTATAGCTCTAATACTCTATCTTCGGCTTTCAGGGACTCAGAATATTATGACTATGGACATGGGGAGGTTCAAGATTCTTATGAAGCATATGGTATGTCTTTATTTCTGTGGTGGGACAAAATGTGCAAGTAAGTGCCCAGGAGAATGCTGGTGACGGGATTATTGGGGGTCAGGCAGTCATATACCTAAGGAGAAACTTCATAAAAAGATCAACATGTTGATAGATTGTGACACTAGAAATCCTGCTCTTATTTAAATCGTGTGGTGTGTAGTAGAAAGAAAGATTATTGAAATGAGTTAGGTGTACTCTTGGATGGCTAAGCGGATGTCCTAAACTAGGGCTAAGGTCCAGGTTGGCTGGTTGGACCAGCAGGCTTTTTGGCTGACGCTGGGAGATGGCTGGACCTAGGTTATGTTACTGAGCCTTTGCTGTAAGATACCTAGGCCACATTGATGGATAATAAGAATGGAATCATATCCAACTTTTCTGACCCACCTCATTTTTAAAAACAATTTTGGATCTCATTGTAAAGAATCTCAGTGTAGAGGAACTGCTAGCTAAAAGAGACCCAAGAGAAGGGTGCCTGTTAGATTAGAAACTGGGGACTGGAGCCAGTTCAAGACAGTTCATCTTCCTTACTGTCTTGGAGACATCTCAGCCTAGTCGTTAATCCCAAGAGCTGTAGATGCTGGAATGGCAGCAGGACCAAACTGCCTTTCCTGAGGCCTGGTTGAAAACACATTGCTCAAGAGGTATCCTCAAGAGCCAGTTATGGCCCTGTGATAACGGGCCCCAGAGGGAGTGCCATGTGGCAGTAGATGCAGAGAGAGCAGCCTTTTAAATATGAGATGTTTCCAGCATACCTGTGGGAAGTCCAGAGACCTTGGCAAAGGGACTCAGCAGTTGACAATTTTAGTAGTTGACAATCTCCCTTAAACCTAACTGAAAAGAGGAAAGAGCTTCTTAGAGCTCCCACAGACAGACTCCTCACCTCCTCAGCATAGTATTTAGCAGCCAGTCAGTTGTCCAGGGGAACAGTTTTTACCAGCTCTAGCTAAATGGTCCTGGACAGTTGCCATCTGTACACTGCGCTGGTCTGCTCATATGCCGCTGTTTAGAAGGGTGGTATGATTGCCCCAGGGTATTTCCCATCATCGGTGAGCAGTAAAATGGGACCTCTGTAAGTGTTTGACTAAATTACATTTCTGTTTTGCTAGAAAAAAGACTGCACTGCAACAGACAGGCTGCTCCTTGTGCTTCTGGTATGATGCTGCCATGGTTAATCTGTTCTGATTTCTGCCTTTATAAACAGAGCTAGAAAAATATACTATCTTATTGGTACAGTAAGAAGTCACTTAGAAAGTGATGGACATGTCTACTGTACTAGAGGTATAAACAGGCTTAGATAGCAACTTTACATCCATGTAGGGGTTTTAGACCTAGAATGATGGAAGTAGATGTTTGTGAATGCAAGCAGCTAGAGAAATAGCAGGCCTGGGTAAAGTTTGGGGCTGAGCGGAAAGAATAAACTTATAAACAGCTCGTGTTCATGAGAGATCAACTCTAAAAGTACATGATTGTTTTTGCTGTAGGCTTTTCCCCATCACAAAGGAAAACCATTTGAGGATAGCAGTCATGTCATGTTGTTTAGCGTCTCTGGACTATTGGCACAAAAATGAGATAATGAATTCTCCTAATGAGTGCTGTAGATACATTTGATTGTATTTCCCACCGCCAGAGCAGTGGGCCAGCTCTGCTGGTGGAGGGTTCTTGAAATGTGATCCTTGCTTGCTCTTCCCAGGGAGCCAGAGGATACTTCTCCACAGGCAAATCTGACTTGCTGTTGCATGGAGAGGGAGCTGCCTCTGTTGCTTTCAATCTGAAAGACTTCCAGAAGTTGTCACCTTACTTGAGGCTCTCTCCTGAACTGCTTTGGAAATAGGAAAGAGCATTGCAGCCCCAGTGAGATTGATTTCCTCACTGTCCGAAGCAAGGTGTTGGGTTTATCCAGTTTTAGGGGCTGGAATATAGATCATGCATGTTGCCTATGGACAGCTTCTTTCCTGGACATCACCACAAGTCCTTTCTGAACTGTTTCCTTCTGGCCATCCACTCAGAACTGCCCTATACCTGGGAAGTTGCCTGAGCTGCTTGGCAGGGAGGGCCAAGCAGAGTAAAAAAGTAAACCACAGAGGAGGTGGCAAGGCATTGGAAGCAAAGCAGCATGTTTGGTGATCTTTACCAGGTGACCTACACCTACCCATTCCAAAATGCCATTGGCACATGGTTTATAAACTGTTCTTGCTTTTCCCCACAGGCCAGGATGACTGGAATGGGACCAGGCCGTCGCTGAAGGCCCCTCCAGCTAGGCCGGTGAAGGGAGCATACAGAGAGCACCCATATGGACGTTATTAAAAACAAACATGAGGGGAAAATATCAGTTATGAGCAAAGTTGTTACTGATTTCTTGTATCTCCCAGGATTCCTGTTGCTTTACCCACAACAGACAAGTAATTGTCTAAGTGTTTTTCTTCGTGGTCCCCTTCTTCTCCCCACCTTACTCCATTCTTAACTCTGCATTCTGGCTTCTGTATGTAGTATTTTAAAATGAGTTAAAATAGATTTAGGAATATCGAATTAATTTTTTAAGTGTGTAGATGCTTTTTTCTTTGTTGTTTAAATATAAACAGAAATGTACCTTTTATAATAAAAAAGAAGTTGAGTAAAAAAAAAAAACACAAACCTGTTAGTTTCAAAAGTGACATTGCTTGCTTAAAGGTTCTGAAGTTAAGGCTTGTTAACTTTCTCTTAGTTTTGATTTGAGGCATCCCGTAAAGTTGTAGTTGCAGAATCCCAAACTAGGCTACATTTCAAAATTCAGGGCTGTTTAAGATTTAAAATCACAAATGTTAACGGCAGTAGGTGCCACCATGTAAAAGTGAGCTCAGATGTCTCTAAAAATGTTTCCTTTATATAAAAAAACACATGGCGGTTGAATCTTAAGGTTAAATTTTAATATGAAAGATCCTCATGAATTAAATAGTTGATGCAATTTTTAACGTTAATTGATTTAAAAACAAAACAAAATTAGGTTCGTAAAACTGAATTTTTCATTACGTGGGTTTTGAAATCTAGCCCCAGACATACAGTGTTGAGAGATACTTAGCGGGAAGTAGTTTCTAAAGAGGTTGATTTGGGGAGAGGGGCTGGCCACTTGAATTGAATTTGATGGAGAGCTTTTTAGTCATGAACAACCTTTCAGTAATAGTTCTAATAACTAACATTTCAGTATTTCAAAAGACAAAGTATTTTGTCCATCTGAGATCCTACACTCCATGAAAAACTCACTTGGACACTGGGGCCAAAAGCTGATGGTATCCTTAAGTTGACGGTTGTCAATATTGAGCTGTTCGCAAGGAAGTTACTCAAGTATGTCTCAACACTAGCATGATATAAAAAGGGACACTGCAGCTGAATGAAAAAGGAATCAAAATCCACTTTGTACATAAGTTAAAGTCCTAATTGGATTTGTACCGTCCTCCCATTTTGTTCTTGGAAGATTAAATGCTACATGTGTAAGTCTGCCTAAATAGGTAGCTTAAACTTATGTCAAAATGTCTGCAGCAGTTTGTCAATAAAGTTTAGTCCTTTTTTAATCAAAGTAAATGTGATGAATTGTCATTTTTTTGGGTGGACAATAAAATAGTTTTCTCTTTCAAATAAACTTAAATTAACTCTAAAGTTAATGGGCTTGTTAAAAGTTGGAGACATTCTTAAAAGTGGTTGGGGGGGATTTTATTTTAAGTTTACCAAAAAAAAAAGTTTATGAGTTGTTAAGTTTTAGTTTAAAAATAACCAAAGCTTTTTCACCCCCTGGAAGTTGTTAAAAGAAGTTTTATCCAGTCCTTATCACAAGCTCTGATATCTGGAGAGAAGAATCAAACTAAGCTAAAACTTGGATTGGTTTCCATACCTAGGCCTCAGTATTTAAAGTTCCAGTCACTCTAGTTTGCACCTTTTGTAGCGCCCCTAGGTGGCCCTAAGTGTGACACCAAATCATCTCTGTGAGCTTGGAAAGGGATAGCGCTTGTCTGTAGATGATGACAATTTAGCAAACCCTGGGTGCCCTTAAGGGTTTCCCTTCCAATCCCAGAAATGCTGTTAATAAAAGAACTGGGCTGGGGCAGGATCTGGTGTGAAGCCTGGCTCTGTACCTTCTGAGACCAAGAGAGGAAGTGATGGAATTGGTTGACCCTGTTTCCGCTCCTCCACATTAATTATTAGGATTCTCGTACCTTCCCTAAGGGAGCACTCTAAACTGCTCGGGGGTGAAAAATCCTCTTGTATGAAGTGCCAAGCTGCCTGCAGCAGTGCATGATGGGCATTTTTTTTTTTCTTTTTAAAACACACCAACAAAAAAAATGTATTTGTAGATTGTGATAAAGTGTAAATAACTGAATTTTCAACCATGGTTTGAAGTCAGCTTTCAGGGCATTATGTCTTGTTTTGATGAAAAGAGATCACTCTATACCCCCCTTTTTAAAGGAAAATTATCGCAAGAGAATCAGGATGTGTAAAGCTAACATGCATCGCAAAAAACCAAAGGTAACCTAAATGTCTGATTTTAATAGCACATATTTCTCTTTTACATAAACTGTGACAGCAACTTGCATAAACAATTCTTTAGCTGTTAATTTTAATGTTAAAACTTTGCAAAACTTGTTTAATAAAAATAGCTGTAAAAAGAAGAACCATATGCTGCCGCATAAATTAGCCATAACTCTTAATAATCCTGCCCATCACAAGTGAACTGTAATGTAACCTGGGCACAAAGTCTGACATCTTAAATGACACATTGTAAAATTTCAATGACTGTAGTTTAGATCTGCTGCTCCCCAAAGTAAAGCTTTCTGCTCAGCTATTTTAAAATGTACAAGGATTATCCCCTATTAGGTCCCCGTATTGATATTCACAATGAAATGTTACTTAAAATTTCTTTAAAGTTGCATGTTTCTCTCCTGTAATGTGTAAACTGCATGCAGGATCTCTATCTTTTATTTTGTATGTCTTTAAAACTTCCTCTTCAAAATACTGATCTCTTACTTCTCCATTTTCAGGTGGTTGAAAAGTCCTGAGGCATTTCTTGGAATAGAATGGATAGTGAAGACCTTTGTCAGGTATGTTAAGGTGGTTTTCTATTAAGGATATTGGACTTTTATCCTAACTGTAAAATGGTTGTGCCAGGTGGTTTATGCATATTATAGTACATTTCAGTACTTAATATATATACAGTGATAGGAAACATATTACTTCCCAAAGCTACTTATTTCATTTAAGATAGCTCCATGTATTAGAAGTTTTCTTTCATTTTGAATGAGTCGCTCTAGTGATTTAAACTGATTCTGCTTTAGACCACTGCAGGAAGATCCTGTCATGTATTTGAAGATCATTTATGTTTCTTTCCCAGCTTTAAAAGTTACTTGTTAGACTTGTTAGATCTGATTTTCAAGAAAAGCTAGAAATTTGGATTTTATATACTGCCAGTTGTTTACTGTCTGCTTAGATTTGTGTCAGTCCTTGTAAAACATCTGTGCAACCCAAATGCTGCCCATCACTTGCCAGTTTGCAGCTTCTGCAGATAGGTTAGCTCCTATTAATACAAACTAAAAGACATGTTAGGATTATTGAGATAATTCATATACCATACTATTCACGTGCTCAGTGGACAGTTCAGTGGTTTTCATTATATACAAAGTTGTACAGTAATCACCCAGTCAATCTTAGAAAGTCTTTATCACCTCAAAAAGAAATACCATGTCCTAAAGCCATTTCCCACAGTCCTCTTATCCTTTCTAGGTCTAAGCAGCCATTAATTACTACCTGTCTCTATCAGCTTGCTTATTCTGGGCACTTCATAAAGTGGAATTATACAATATATAATCTTTTATGACTGGCTTCTTCCACTTGAGAATGTTTTCAAGCTATATCCATGTTGCAGCATGTTGTCAATACTTCCCCTTTTTTGTCAAACACTGTTTTATTATTTGCATGTACTACATTTTATTTACTGCTTTGGCCAATATGAATAATGCTGTGAACATTCATGTACAGAGTTTGTGTGGACATATGTTTTTTGTGGGGTTTTTGGACATGTTTTTAATTTGGGGGGTATATATCTTAGGAGAGGAATCGCTGGGTCATGTGGTAACTCTGTGTTTAATTTCAAAGGACTGCCAAACTTTTTTACACAGAAACTAAACCATTCCTACCAGCAATGAGGTTTCTAATTTCTCCACATCCTTACCAACACTTACTATTTTTCTTTTTGTTTATTATAGCTATCCTATACAATGTGAATTGGTATCTCATTGTGGTTTTGATTTGCATTTCTCTAATGACCAGTGTTGAGCATCTTTTCATGTACTTACCACCATTTGTCTTATCATCTTTAGAGAAATGTTTAACTCTTTTGTCAATTTTTAAATTGGACTATTTGTCTTTTTATTATTGAATTGTAATTTCCTTATATATTTTGATGCTGGACCCTTATCAGATACATGATTTGCAAGTATTTTCTCCCATTCTATGAACTGTCTTTTTATTTTCTTTGAAACACGAAACAGTTTTTCATTTGATGAAGATCAGTTTGTCTGTTGTTTTCTTTTGCTGCTTATGCTTTTTGTTGTCATAGGTAAGAAGCCATTGTCTCTTTAAAGGACCTAAAGATTTATATCTTTTTCCTTCGAAGAGTGTTATAGTTTTAATTCTGACATTTAGATCTTTGATCTATTTTGCTTTAATTTTTGTATATGAAGGGGGAATTTCATTTTCTTTTGCATGTGGATATCCAGTTGTCTCAGCACCATTTATTGAAAAGACTTTTCTTTCCCCTTTAAAGACCGTGGCATCCGTTGACCATAGAGGTATAAATCTATCCCCTTTGAAGTTGGTATTACTTAAACTGATTAATAAAATTTGGGGTATACAGCAGCTACTCAATAGCTGATTAGACTATTTTGGCATCATTAAGAGCTCGTCACTGGTGGGTCTGGCATTTGATCCCAGGTATGGATGACTCCAAGTCATGCCTGTAACACTGCAGGCTGCTAACGTGGAAACGAGGCTGTTGTAGCTACCATGCCTGGCTGTATGTACTTCTCCAGAGGCTCAGAGGCTGAGCCCCCTACGTGCCCTTCCCCCACCATCAACCTCCTTTGCTCGTCTCTCCATCTCCTTCCAGGGTTTCCAGGGTACTCATCAGTGACACTTGCTGCTAAAGAAACTCTCTAAAATTTAGCTTTCTTTTACATCAGGCAGCACGCGGACTCCCTCTTGATACGTTCTGGTGCTTTGCATGAGTCTGTACAGGCTACTGTTTGCCAGCAGAGTTACTATTCACTTTAATATACATTTTAACTTATTTTATTACTTGTTTATTCCCATTATTGACCTTGACCCCATTTTTAAAAATCATTTATTTATTTATGGCTAAGCTGGGTCTTTTGTTGCTGCACATGGGCTTTCTCTAGTTGCAGCGAGCGGGGGCTGCTCTAGTTGCAGTGCATGGGCTTCTCCTTGCAGTGACTTCTCTGGTTGTGGAGCACAGGCTTTAGCACACAAGCTTTGGTGGTTGTGTGTGGGCTCAGTAGTTGCGGCTCACGGGCTCTGGAGCACAGGCTCAGTCGTTGTGGTGTATGGGCTTAGTTGCCCTGTGGCGTGTGGGATCTTCCTTGACCGGGGATCGAGCCCATGTTCCCTGCATTGGCAGGCGGATTCTTATCCACTGCATCACCACAGGTAGCTCCATTGCCCCCCCCTCTTTTTTTTTAGAGAAAGTGACATAGAGGAAATAGGCAGCTTTGCCAAGCTAAGAGAGAAAAAAAGTTAATTTGACTATCTACTGTATGTCTGTTTTTGTAAATGAGGCAGCTGTTACTAGGGGAGGTGAAGTAATTTACCACAATTGCATAACAAGTCATGGAGGAGGTGCCCATTAGCATTTTGTACACCAAAACCCATTCTCTATGCCAAAAGCATGCTGCTGCTTTAAGATAAACACCATATTTCATTGACACTGAGGGCATGTGTTATGAGATGCATCATGAAATAGTGCACAGAAAGAAAAAATACTGTCAGTTAAACTAACAAAGTGGTTTGTTTTCATGAGTGTTAAAATGAGTCCTGATTTCAGAAATGATAAAATCGGAGAAAAAAGGTCACTTAGCTACAATTGCATTTTTGTCAATTCTAACATTCTTTACTGTATGCCATTCACTATCTTCTCCACCTGTGAAGTAGCTATTTTATCCCATTTTTACACAGTTTAACACACATTTTTACATAATGGTGACTCGCTTTGGAACCTTTGGTGGGTTATCCTCTCCAAGGCTCAGTTTTTGTTTCATTTTTAATATTTATTTATTGGACTGTGCTGGGTCTTAGTTGCAGCATGCGGGATCTTCGATCTGTGTTGCGGTGTACAGATCTTTAGTTGGCAGCATGCAAGATCTAGTTCCCTGACTAGGGATCGAACCCAGGCTATCTGCATTGGGAGCACAAAGACATAGTCAGTGGACCACCAGGGACGTCCCAAGTCTCGGTTTCATCATCTGTAAAATGGGAGGGTAATATTTATTTTACAGTTATATATTTAAATTTTAATACTTACTTTACATTGTTGTGAAGGTTGGGTGAGTTAATGTGTATAAAACATTCAACAGGACGTGGTAAGCATCTATATAAACAGAGGCTGGGAGAGTAGGTTAGTGCTGATTTTGAAAAGCTAAATTTTAGTCAAGGAATTTGGACATTCTCCTGAAGTTTAGGGAGGTATTTTAAGGCCTTAACCAGGAAAATGACTTGAGCACACTTGTGTTTGCCCTCACACTGGTGAGCTGGGGAAGTAAAGGAAGCAGACGGTAAATACCTCCCATATATGCATCACTCCTTTGTGGGAGAGCAAAGGAGGTATTCTCTGCTCCTCATGCCTGGCTTCTGCTCCCTCTTACCTAAAAGCCTTTTTCAGAAAGAATAGCCATCTCTCCTCTCAGATGTTTGGGCTGTTTGAGGGGGGGATTTTAGGCCTTTACCATATGTTGAGGGCATCATGCTATGTACTGTCCTTTTCACCCACCCTGTGAATTAGAGACCAAAACTCTGTGAGTCTCCACTGATGAAAACCACACTCTTAAGGAATTACTAAGCAAGGCTTTTCTTAACCACTTTCAAGTCTTGAATGAATGAAGTCTCTACCACCATTTCTGAGCTAAATGTCCAGGGAGTATCATATTGCAGCATCTAGGGCAGTTCTTACAACCTGTGAAGTGAGTTATCCTGGGAAACTGACATGCACTTGTTAGGATGACCACAGGGCCCATGAGCCAGAGTTCAGACCCAAGTCTCTCTGTTCCTGGTTTTTCCTCTGTATCTACAGTGGCCACCAAAAGATTCGCTTACACTGGAAGTGGTTCCCAGCTTTGATACACGAGATGGGTGGTACCCCTAGCTTGATATCCAGATTCCTAAAATTAAAAAAATTAGATCCTTCTTTGCCCTCCCTTGTTCTCTCTGGACCCTCATGTACCTCTTGCTCTTTGGATTGTTATTGCATGTTTAAAGCTAACAGGCATCCAGTGAATATTTAATAGCCTTTAGCAGACAGGCTGCATACAGCTGTGTGAGGCTACAGCTGTTGGGAGGAAGCACCGTGCACTGCCTGACTAGCATTCTTTTGTTCCCTGTCTTTACCCTTGTAGGCCCCTTAGGAGCAAAGACCTATGGTGGGCACTGCACCCTAGTCCTGTTGTGGCCTGATGGCTCCCAATGAGGCTGCATTCAAGCAGTAGACCAAACCCATTTGTTTGGTAACGAGCAGATATATTCACTGACCTCTAAAATCAATTTTCTGCCCCTCCGGCTTATGTCTTCTCAATAGCCTGCTATGGCTCTGGGGCTGAGGATGTGTTCTTTTCCAGTGTTCTGCCAACTGTAGCTCTCTTTTTAAAAGGAAGGAACTTTGTATCTGGAAGAGATTTGAATTTCATAACCATGCTGCTGGAGGTTAGCTCCTTGACATTCCTTGACTACAAATCCAGCAGCTTCTCAGCAGTAGGTGTACTTCTCACCCCCAGCCTAAGCTGTGCTGGTTGTCTTTAGCTATATCTCAGGAAGGAATGAGCAGGTTGGAATTTTCGTACAGGCATACAAGCTATCACAGTGCTTTTTCCCCACCTAGACCAGGGGAGCTTTTTGCTTCAAAGAGGCCTTGTCATTTCCCAGTCAAATTGGGAGAGGTTGTGGGGACTCCTGAAGAAAGCCCATTTGAGGTGTTTCCAGGCAGAGTCCAGCGAGGCTGTCAGCCCAGATTAATCACCAAAGTAGAACACGTTGCTGGAAATTTGGGTACTGTTTATGCTCTTAATACTACATTAAGATGCCTGCATTAGCTCTGGAGCCTACATTGGACCACCTCAGGGTAGCCAGTCTCCTCAGCAGGTATGTAAAGCATTTGAGCCAGAAGATGGAGATACAGAGCTAATTCTTCTCTGCTCTCTTTGGGCTCCTTCAGCCTTCATGATTCCTACTTACGGCCTCGCTTTAGGTACAAAATGAGTGCTCCCAATATCTCAGGCTCTCTGGGGTTGGAATATAGGAAGCAAACTCTGCATCTGCCTTTGAAAAAGACAAATACCTGGTGTTCTGATAACGATTCTTCATAAGCTGTCTCAGAGATCAGTATAAATGACTCCTCTCAATCTTTTATTTTTTTAATACATTCACTATTATAAACTGGAACACCTACTATGTGCTAGACACTGGAGAGTCAGTGGTAAGTAAGTAACATAAAACTAGTCCCTGACCTCGTGAAGCTTGTAGTGTATCTGGGGACACAGACACTAAACGTGTTAATCTCTTAAATAGCATAAATCACCTACATTGTGATAAGTGCTATGAAAGAAAAGAATGGGTACTTTGAGGACTTAAATAGGGGCTAACCAACTCTGAGATTTTCCTTGAGGAAATAATGTTTGAGCTGACATCTAGAGTCAGAGTTAACTAGACAGAGAGTTTGGGAGATGATCTAGGGAAAGGACATGAAACACATTCTATGCAGAGGGTAGGGCTGAGGCAGCTTCAAGGTGAGGTAGAAATCTGGGCCTTATGCTGTGCTCATCACTGAAGACTGTTGAATTCAGTAGTCTGAGGTAAGAAGCACAGTTAGATTTCTACTTTTTAAACTTCATTTGCTCCTGAGTGGAGAATGGGTTATGGAGACCTACAAGGAAAGAATTGAGGAAGACCTGCGCTAGGGTGACATCAGTGAAAGTGTCGAAAAATGAATGGATTCAAGAACTTTTAAGAGAGAGAATGAACATAATTTGATGATTGATTAGGTATGGGAGAAGAGGGCCCCAAGTTACTGGCTTGAGCAACTAGGGGATGGTAGTACCATTTCTTTTTTTTAAGATGAGGAGCACAGTTACATTCTTTGGCATGAGATTAGGGCCCTGGCCTGTGCCCCAGGCTTAGGGTGTCTCTCCTATCCAATTCTCAGTGGATAACGCTGAGTATCGGGCTGGTAAGAACCAGAAAAAGTGGACCCTTGAGCCTAGGATTGAGGTACTACTAATAGCTATGAGAAGATGCCTGTTCGCTTCCAAAGGATTTAAAACTTTTTGTTAATCTTTATCTTTTTCACATCTCTGAGAGAGTAGAAATTATTTTCTTCTTTATATGGCTAGAGGTTCCAATGCTTGTGTAGTTAATAGCCCCGAAGGTCTACTTGCGTCTGTCCCAGATCATTCAGCTCAGGCATGGCCAAGGATGGGATGTGTGAGGCTCCATTTTCATTGCTGACTGACAGCAAAAAGAGAGCTCATAGACTTTGGACTTCTTTTTCTACCCATCTGTGTACCTAAAACCTTGTCTAGGATGCAACAAACTGGGGTTGTGCTGTAGGGTGGGGAGATTGTAAGGGAGGCAAAGTGGTCAAATGGGAGCTTGGGAATCCACCCAGTATGGCAGCTTCATGCTTCATAATTTTTTTGCCTATGTCTTTGCAGCAATCAGAGGACTCCGGAAACCAGGAGAGCTGTCTGCTGTGTCAAGGCTGGCCTGAGGGCATTTGCTGAGCACAGAGAAACCCAGGAGACTGGAGATCAACAGTCTATTCCCACCTACCTCTTGATCTGTCTGATTTACCCACAGAAAGCCAGCTAGAGTACCCTAAGAGTCTCTAGGCCCAGAATGGAGTCCTTAGGGCAACAGGGGATTGTGATGCTAACAGTTAAACCTGCTCAGGACCTGAAAGATTGAAGGGGACTAACAGTATCCTCAGCATGGCCTCCTAGATGTGAATAAACTGGCAACTCCAATTGTGTCATTCCCAGTTTGCCTGCTTCCCTTTAGTCTCCAGCAGAACTGGCTGGAGCCCCCTACCACCGCCTCCTGTTTCCCATCCTGCCACATGTGTGTTGCTGGTGCCAGCCTTGGGCACTTGCAGAGGTCTCCCAGAGAGTGGCTGGTCACTACCTCTGTAACAGGCTGAGAAAAGCCATGTAAGAAGGTTCATGTACTTTAAAAGGCAGGTTCTTTAGCCTCAGAGCCTGTTGTTTTTCTCTTTGTTGATTAGTTAAGTCCAAAAATCTCTTGAAGGATAGGGTAGGGCTTTTCCCACTTAACATCTGGACTATATCCCTTCCCCAGCAAATACCTGGCACTGAGGAGCTCAATAAGGGTTCAGTCAAGTGATGATGAATCCCACTCTGGTGGCTTTCATCAGCTTTGAGAGAGAGCCAAAGGAGGTGTCCTGTCTTAACTCCCACTCTCCTTCCAGCTATATTGGGCTAGCGATTTATCCTAATGTTTTCTCTTAAAGGATGGGAAAGTCAGCCTTTGCTACACTTCTGGTTTCCTGTGCCAGTGCCATAGGCCCGTAGGCTGATTTTACAGAGGGCATCTTGAGAGGTTAAAGTGGAAACATCCCACAGTCCACCAGCAGAAGGTGGTGGTGCTCAATCGTGTCCAACTCTGCAACCCTATGGACTGTAGCCCACCAGGCTCCTCTGTCCGTGGGATTCTCCAGGCAAGAATACTGGAGTGGGTTGCCATTTCCTACTCCAGGGGATCTTCCCAACCCAGGGATCGAACCCCCGTCTCATGTCTTCTGCATTGACAGGTGGGTTCTTTACCACTAGTGCCTCCTGGGAACCCCATTTAAACAGTACTACTTCACTTAATCCTCCAGTCCACTATACTCATTTTTAGGGATGAGGAAACAGGCTCAAAGAGGATAAATACCTTGCATAAGGTTAAAAAACATGCTATCAGACTTCGCAGTCCCTGCTTTTGACCTTTTCTAACTCTTAGAGCTAAAAGTACTTTGAAACAGTAAAACATTGTGTTCGAGAGGTTTATTTAGGGTGACAAACCATCCTTGTTTACCCAAGACAAGATTCCTGGGGTGTTGAACTTTCAGTCCTAAAACCAGCAAAGTCCCAGGCAAACTGAGATGAGTTTGTCAATCTGTGTTTGCACGAAGACCTTCAATCCAGGGTTGACTGCTCTGGCTTCATTTTCCCTGATTTCTTGGTCTCCTAGGCCTCATCTGTGGCCAGTTTCTTCGTCTAGCATTTGAGGACCTGCCTCAGTCCAGCAGGCAGAGGAGAAATCGGGAGCAGAAGGGTTCAGGAATCAGATGGTATCTTCATCATGTAAAATGGAGGTGCAGAGCCTGGGTCACTACTTGAGAAGCCGATGCTAGATTCTAGGTGGCCCTGCCTACCTTCCACCCCCAGATACAGGATATGTACTTAGAAACCATGGGTTTACAGGGCCAAAGCCAGACAAGATCTAGATTCAAACCCTAGCTCCTCACTTAACTCTCTCTTTCTGGGTCTGTTCACTCCATAAAAGTAGGATAATAATTCCAATCCATTGAATGGGACCTGAAAAGCAACTGAAATGTGTGTGAAATACATCCCACAGGTCTATGCATAATACTGTTCCACACTCAAGTGTCCTTCCTCCCGCTTTCCTGGCTTGTGTTTCTTACCCATTCCTGTCACCTGTCATATCTGTCACATGCTCCCTTTTCCCATTACCACTTGCAGCCCTAGGGATTTTCCTCAGGGAGCCCTGACCTACTGGGCTTGGCCCACCCACCCAGCTGCCCTGCGTGTCAGTCACCTCCCCCTGTGAGCAGAGAAGGAATGACATCAGCTTTTCCCCCTCTCTCCCCAGCTGAAGCCTCTGGACTGTTTTGAGCCATAAATATTTAAGCTGGGCCTTTCTCTGGCTGTTGCCAGGGTGATGGAGTCTCAGGGGACTGGGGTGGGAGTGTGGGGGCGGGGCTCCGCAGCCTGGCCTAGCTGGAGAGCGGCCCTGGAGGGGCGGGTACAGGCCTGGCCAAGAGCCAGCGCTCGCTGCAGTAGTTCTGAAGGCTGTTACTCTGCTTGCCTTCCCTCTCCCAGGCCCCTGAGAGCGGCTCCTGCTGTTTTCCAGGCCCAGTTCTGCCCTCGAGCACGGCTTGATCTTGGGTGGATTGCTATATATCTCTGGGCCTTCATTTCAACAACTGTAACAGAAAAGTCCATTTCACCAGTAAGTGGAGAAGATAAGGTTTTGTAAAAATCCTAAGAAACACATTTGGTTAGTTGCGATTGGAGAAGCCTAGGGCCCACAGCCCTATGCGATAGACCTACAGGCTGGGGTCCCAGGGCAATGTGGATTCCACTCTAGAGGCTGAGTGTTAGACACGGCACGGCCTCCCATTCTCCCCCATGCCCCTTATTCCTCATGCTTTATCCCCAGCTCCATTTCTAAGGTGCCCAGGCCTAGCTAGACAACCTGGACTGGCACGAGGGATTCTAAGGAATTTGGTCCTTATGAACAGAATTAATGAAAGAAAGCCTCTTTTGATTGAAATACAGAAACTGGATCTGGCCCTCACTCTTCTAATCCCCGCCCGCCCCGCCTCGGACCCCATCCTAAAGATCTAAATCAGAAGAGTTTCAAAGCTGTAGCTCTCAGCAGCATGCCCCATCCCCTTTGGGATGGCTCTAAGAAACAAAAGAGCCAGAGAGAGGAGTGCCTGGCTCCATGCCCTATCCCTACCATAGAGAAGCTTTGGATTGGGTCCAGAATTCCACATCCCCTGCCCAGCCCTGCCCACCAGTTTTTGTGTGGAGTTGGAAGCTCTGATTCCTTTGTATTGAGCTCCCTCTGGTGATTGAGATGTGCATTGCATGAAAATAAGATCTCAGACTAAATCGCAGGCCACCCTGAAAGGTGGGATGACTTGCTCTTACCTAAAGTTCTCCTTGACCCCAGCTCCAAGTGACAGCCATTCCATTTCCTATGTAGGACAACCCTCCTATATGTTTAGTTCTCTGTCATTAGTCCTCACAATGATGTGGGAATTACTCTAATTTTACAGATGAAACAGAACTTTAGTTAGTTCAGTCGCTCAGTCGTGTCCGACTCTCTGTGACCCCATGAATCGCAGCATGCCAGGCCTCCCTGTCCATCACCAACTCCAGGAGTTCACCCAGACTCAGGTCCATCGGGTCAGTGATGCCATCCAGCCATCTCATCCTCTGTCGTCCCCTTCTCCTGCCCCCAATCCCTCCCAGCATTAGAGTCTTTTCCAATGAGTCAGCTCTTCGCATGAGGTGGCCAAAGTACTGGACATTCAGCTTTAGCATCATTGCTTCCAAAGAAATCCCAGGGCTGATCTTCAGAATGGACTGGTTGGATCAACTTGCAGTCCAAGGGACTCTCAAGAGTCTTCTCCAACACCACAGTTCAAAAGCATCAATTCTTCGGCGCTCAGCCTTCTTCACAGTCCAACTCTCACATCCATACATGACCACTGGAAAAACCATAGCCTTGACTAGACGAACCTTTGTTGGCAAAGTAATGTCTCTGCTTTTTAATATGCTATCTAGGTTGGTCATAACTTTCCTTCCAAGGAATAAGCGTCTTTTAATTTCATGGCTGCAGTCACCATCTGCAGTGATTTTGGAGCCCAAAAAAATAAAGTCTGACACTGTTTGCACTGTTTCCCCATCTATTTCCCATGAAGTGATGGGACCAGATGCCATGATCTTCGTTTTCTGAATGTTGAGCTTTAAGCCAACTTTTTCACTCTCCACTTTCACTTTAATCAAGAGGCTTTTCAGTTCCTCTTCACTTTCTGCCATAAGGGTGGTGTCATCTGTATATCTGAGGTTATTGATATTTCTCCCAGCAATCTTGATTCCAGCTTGTGTTTCTTCCAGTCCAGCGTTTCTCATGATGTACTCTGCATATAAGTTAAATAAGCAGGGTGACAATATACAGCCTTGACGTACTCCTTTTCCTATTTGGAACCAGTCTGTTGTTCCATGTCCAGTTCTAACTGTTGCTTCCTGACCTGCATACAGATTTCTCAAGAGGCAAGTCAGGTGGTCTGGTATTCCCATCTCTTTCAGAATTTTCCACAGTTTATTGTGATCCACACAGTCAAAGGCTTTGGCATAGTCAATAAAGCAGAAATAGATGTTTTTCTGGAACTCTCTTGCTTTTTCCATGATCCAGCGGATGTTGGCAATTTGATCTCTGGTTCCTCTGCCTTTTCTAAAACCAGCTTGAACATCAGGAAGTTCACCGTTCACGTATTGCTGAAGCCTGGCTTGGAGAATTTTGAGCATTACTTTATTAGCGTGTGAGATGAGTGCAATTGTGCGGTAGTTTGAGCATTCTTTGGCATTGCCTTTCTTTGGGATTGGAATGAAAACTGACCTTTTCCAGTCCTGTGGCCACTGCTGAGTTTTCCAAATTTGCTGGCATGTTGAGTGCAGCACTTTCACAGCATCATCTTTCAGGATTTGGAATAGCTCCACTGGAATTCCATCACCTCCACTAGCTTTGTTTGTAGTGATGCTTTCCAACGGCCACTTGACTTCACATTCCAGGATGTCTGGCTCTAGGTGAGTGATCACACCATCGTGATTATCTGGGTCGTGAAGATCTTTTTTTTACAGTTCTGTGTATTCTTGCCACCTCTTCTTAATATCTTCTGCTTCTGTTAGGTCCATACCATTTCTGTCCTTTATTGAGCCCATCTTTGCATGAAATGTTCCCTTGGTATCTGTAATTTTCTTGAAGAGATCTCTAGTCTTTCCCATTCTGTTGTTTTCCTCCATTTCTTTGCATTGATTGCTGAAGAAGGCTTTCTTATCTTTTCTTGCTATTCTTTGGAACTCCACATTCAGATGCTTATATCTTTCCTTTGCTCCTTTGCTTTTTGCTTCTCTTCTTTTCACAGCTATTTATAAGGCCTCCCCAGACAGCCATTTTGCTTTTTTGCATTTCTTTTCCATGGGGATGGTCTTGATCCCTGTCTCCTGTACAATGTCACAAACCTCATTCCATAGTTCATCAGGCACTCTATCTATCAGATCTAGGCCCTTAAAACTATTTCTCACTTCCACTGTATAATCATAAGGAATTTGATTTAGGTCATACGTGTATGGTCTAGTGGTTTTCTCTACTTTCTTCAATTTAAGTCTGAATTTGGCAATAAGGAGACTTAGGTGAAATCAAATCTAAACACCACTGTATGTAGCATGTGGCATTCAAGACCCTCAAGTGATATGAACTTAACCTATCGCTTGCCTCTGGATCTTTGCTCATGCTGTTTTCTCTGTTGCCATCCCCCCATCCTTCCAGTATGTTACATACAAATCCATCTATATTGGGAAAACTAACAAAATACAACATTTTCTCAAGCTTGCACATACTATGTCTCTAGTAAGATATAAGACCTGAAGAGAACAAATGTCTGAGAACAAGTGGGTAAGTGTCTCTGAGATGTGGAAGGTTAGATGGGGAGATTAACATATATGTGGAAGTCATAATAACCCAGGAAATTAAAAGAACATGAAGACATCTGGATTCTCTTGTAGTTAAAAAAAAAAAAATTAGGTGTAAGTATTCTTGCTGTCAAAAAGGACAGACAAATCTGGGAAACTGAGGCAGAAATTTAGGTGACATTTCTTCAAAAGTCATCAGTCTTAAATTCACATTAGTTTTCTTGTTACTTCATAATATATCCATGTTTTAATAATAGGTAATACTTAAATAGCATTTACTATACACCAGGTATGTTTTAAGTACTTTACACTGTCTAACTTGATCTTCACCATAATCTCCTAAAATAGGTACTAATATTTTTTCAATTGAAATGTAGTTGCTTTGTGATAATATATTCAAGTGTACAGCATAGTGATTCAACATTTTTCTGTTATACTCCATTTAAAGTTATTATAAGCAGAGACTTCCCTGGTGGTCCAGTGGTTGAGAATCCGCCTTCCAATGCAGGGGATGTGGATTCTATCCCTGGTCAGGGAACTAAGATCCCATTAAGCCTGTGCTGCAGCTGCTGAGCCAACACACTCCAGAGCTCATGCTCCACAACAAGAGAAGCCCACACGCTGCAACCAAGACCCAGCATGCCCCCAAAGTTATCAATACTGGCTATATTCTCTGTTCTATACAGTACATCCTTGTAGCCTATTTATTTTATACATAGCAGTTTGTACCTCTTCATCCCCTGCCCTTATCTTGCCCCTTCCATCTTCCCTATCCCCACTGGTAACCACTAGTTTGTTCTCTGCATCTGTAAGTTATACTATCCTCACTTTATACTGAGGAAACTGAGGCACAGAGAGGTTAAGTAATTTCTTAGGGTCACGCAGCTCACAAGTGGTAGAGCCAGGATTTGATTCCATGTAAGTCTGGCTCAGAGAAGATGCTCTGGATAACTATAATATTGAAAATACTGCCTTACATTGCTATGAATAAAACTGACACTCCAGGAAGCAGTATTGTATTTTATGCTGTGGTTTCAGGACCCCCAGAGGCCTGCATAATCCAGGCTGAAAACTACTGATCTTGAGGACAGACTTGCCAACCTTGGTCCCAGAATAACAGAACCAAGGAAGAGATCCAAACTCCTGATGTCCAATGACACATGGCTGGCGCAGAGCCAGTGGCATTTCCTCAAAAATTCAAGACTCCTGGGAGAGCCAATAGAGAGCAAGTTAATCAGGAAATGAAGACATACAGGAGGGAAGCGAGGGCCTCGGGGTCACAAAACAGCTGAGATGTGTGGGCACAGATCTAGAGGACAAAAACCTAATGAACATCCTGCCATCGTACGGTTATTTTCTCCACAGAGCCTGTAGGAGGCAGATGTAAAAGGATTAAGGCCCTAGATGTTTCTAGTAGATGCTGAGATGGAAGTGTATGTTGTTCTAGATTCTTTCAGTAGCAATTGTCAGATACCAAACTGGCTTTTTGTAACAGAAAAGTCCATAAAGACTTCAGATATACCTGGATCAAATGATGCTGTTAAGAAAATGACTCCTGACTCTAACTTTTCTGTGTTTCTTTCATTGTCAGCTAAGTTCTCCCCGAAAGGTGGCAAGATAACCACCAAGAACTTCAAGTTTATATTTTATTTCCTTAGCCATCCCACAGGGGGAAAATTTTATTTCCCAATAGCTGTGGCAAAGGTCCTAGGATTGCATCTCATTTGGCCAAACTTGGGTCACTAACACACCTCCACCCTCACCCCAGCCAGTCCCTGTAGCCTGATGTGGCAGGGATGGAATGCTTTGATTTGTCAGGCCAGGGGCATCTGCACACACTGGAACTGCAGACTAAGGCAGCCACCCTAAACTTCATGGACAGAGAGAGTGGGAGGAAGGGTAGATTCCCAAAGGAAAATCAGTGTTCATATCAGAAGAAAGAGGAGTGAATGCTGGGCAGGTAAAATCAGTAGTCAACCTTTACAAGGTGAGCAGGAGCCACAGGTAAACAGGTCACATGCATAGTGGTCCATTTGAGTGCCCTTCACCCCTTACCCTGGGTTAATTGAACACCCTCAAATCAATTAAGTAGGATTTCCCTTGTGGCACAGTAGATAAGAATTCTGCTTCATCCAGGAATATCCCACATGCCACGGAGCAACTAAGCCTGTGCTCTAGAGCCCATAAGCCACAACTACTAAGCCCACATGCCCTAGAGCCCGTGCTCTACAACAACGGAAGCCACTTCAATGAGAAGCCCGTGCACCCCAAAGACAAGTAACCCCTGCTCGTGGCAACTAGAGAAAGCCCATGAGCAGCAATGAAGACCCAGTGCAAACAGAACTAAATAAAATTTTTAAATGTTTTAAAAAAAATCAATTCAGCAAACATTTCCTGAGTATTTGCCATGTACAAAGTCAAGTACCTTCCACATAGTAGATGCACAGCAAGACATTCCCCTGCCACCAGCCCCAGTAAGGCAATTACCAGACTCAAGCTATTGCTTCCACCCTGAGGAATGTAACAGCCAAACTTCTATTCTCAGAAACCAGCTCTGATGTCATCTCTTATGAAGCCTTCCATTGATTACCTCGCCTGTAAAGATTAGTCATCTTCCATCCACCTCTGAACTTGGTACATACTGCTGTTGTTATCACATTGGGTCATAATTTATTGATTCTCCTCTGTGTCTCTCCTACTAATGAGCGGCACCTCTGTATCCTCTGGCCAACATATAATAGATGCTCAGAAATGTTTATTGACCTGAGTTAAAATGAGTTCCCAGGAATGGCCCAGCTTCAGTCATTGTCTATGGAATATTCCCAAAATCCTTTAGCTTCCCTTACCAACTGGCTTCCTTTCAAGAGTTGTTTTGCCACTACCTAAATTCAACTGATCTAATCCCAAATAAACACCTATCACACACCAGGTGGTTGCCACGTGTTGGGGATTCAGTAACTAACAAGATACACTTCAAATTCAGTATTCTAAAGAGGTCAGAACCAGCTCTTCTAACCAGAATTTCTTTGGCTAGAGAAAGAAATCTCAGCCCTGGTTTCTACCCTACTTTGTGACCTGTTTTGTGATGTGGTTGTTCTCCCTTCCTAAGCCTCTTTTTCCCCAGAAAGGAAGGCCTCTTTTTTATTAATATAGCTCTATAATTTAATAGATGTATATATATTAAACTCCATATTTCCATTTGCCTAGGCTAAAAACCATGGGGCAATCATCTTCTCTTTCTTCCATTCTCACACCTATTTGTATTTCTTTGCACACCTATCCAAATTTGTCAATAAAGCCTGTTGACTTTACCTTCAAATCCAGACTCCAATCATGACTTATTTTACCCAGTCTGGTACAAACCATCAATATCTCTTGCTACGATCACTGCCATAGCATCCTGGTCTCCCTGATTCCACCCCTCTGCCCTACAGTCTATTCTCACAGGACAGCTGGAGTGATTCTTTAAAAAAGGAAGTTCAAGCCCTCCAGTAGCTCCCATCTCATTCAGAGTAAAAGCCACAGGTCCATTCTTTCTCATGTCTGACTCTCATGTCTATTCCATTTCAAGCCACATTGGCCTCCTTGCTGTTTCTTAAACATATCAGGAGTGCTTGGTGCTTGTACCTGAGGGCCCTGCCTGGACTGCCCCCTTCCTCCAGATATCTACATGACTGACTCACTCTTTCCTTCAAGTGTTTGTTCAAAAGTCACCTCTATGAAACCTACTGACTACCTTGTTTAAAATTACAACCTCCCATCCCCCTTTCCTGTTTTCCTCCACTGCAGTCATTCCTTTCTAATGATTTTTACTATAATTTTTACACCCATCTCCTCCCACTTAACTGTAAGCTTTGTGAATTTCTATTAATTAAATACCTAAATCACTTAATTAATTGAATATTGTTGTCTATTATGTGCCAAACACTGCTAATTGATGGAGGTACCAGATGATGGAGACAACTTAGAGGTCTTATGAGGGAAGAAATGGTAACAATTACTAGTAACAGCTCATTTATTGAGAGCTCCCTCTGGGTTAAGTGCTTGCCATACATCTTAACAGTAATGACGGCTAACATTTATCAAAACAGACTCTGTTCTCCATGCATTATTCCATTTAATCCTCACCAAGCCCTGTAAGGTGAAAGTTAACAGTAAAGAGCAAGAAACAGGACTCCAAGTCTTGGAACTGGCAGAATCAGGATTTGAACTAATGTAGTGAAAGAAGGATATTCTTCCTCACATATTCTCATAAGTGAGAAATAATGCTGAAGCTGAAGCTTCAATACTGTGGCCACCTGATGCGAAGGGTTAACTCATTAGAAAAGACCCTGACGCTGGGAAAGACGGAAGGCAGAAGGACAAGGGGACGACAGAGGATGAGGTGGTTCGATGTCCAAACTCGATGGACATGAGTTTGAACAAGTTCCGGGAGTTGGTGATGGACAGGGAAGCCTGACAAGCGGCAGTCCACGGGGTCGCAGAGTCAGACCCGACTGGGCGACTGAACTGAACTGAGCATCAGGAAGACCAGGTGGAAGACTGGATAGGCGGTAGAAGGAAAAGGGGGAAATGACTCCCAAGTTTTCATTGGGATGGACTAAGAGCAGTAAGGCCAAAGAGAAAGATGAAAGCCCAATTTGGGACGAGATCAGTTTGAGGAGCCAGTGGAGCACCCACGGATGCAGGAAGCGAGATGAGGTTCTAGCCCCTTCCCTCGGCCCTGAAAAGGTGCTAGGAGAAGGCAGGCAAGGGAAGAGATGGAGATAGGTTCTCCTCCCTCTCGGGTTTTCCAGCAGCATTTGCAGGAAGGGCGTGGGAGACCGCGAGACAAAGAGCGCGCGGCACTGCCTTTGTCCAGGGCGGCCCCTTTAAGAAGCGCGCTCCCAGCTTCTAGCCCGCCTTGTATGCAAATTTGGCGGCGGGGCGGGAGCGCGCAGCTGATACCCAGGGACTGGGCTGCGGCGGTTAGTCCTCTCCCGGCCGCCGTCGCCTCCGACATATTGCCCGCAGGAGCTGCGGCGGCGAAGCGGAGAGCGCCGGGGGGAGGAGATGGGTGAGCGGCACGGGTCGGGCTTGGCCCGGGAACGGGCGGGCTCCGGGGTCAGGATGGCCAGGCTGCTAATTGCTCCCCCACGCGGACAGGATCCCGGCGAGGGGAGGGGGAGGGGATGTTGGGCCCAGGGAGACCCCGCCCCCTCCTGTCGTTTTGCGGGTGGGGCTTCTGTTGTGGGGGCGGGACATTGGAGGGGTGGGCGGGGTTTCTAAAATGCGGAGGTTCCTGGGGGCTTTGATGAGGACCCACTAGAGTGGGTCCCGAGCTAGAGCGTGGCGGGGCTGCCGGTGGGCGTGGCCTTCGTGCTAAGGGCGGAGCTCCTAACCTGTAGGCTCTGGTGCAGGGGAAAATTTTCTGGGCAGTAGGGGCTTTGTACTGGGGAGGTGGGGCGGAAAGGAGACCTTCCAGATGAAGGGAGCCCCCTCTGGAGCCGGGCTTCTGGGCAGAGAGAGCTTCTATTGGCTTGTGGGCGGGTTTTCTGAGCTGACTATTGTGTGTAGGCGGGGCTTCTGGGCTGAGAGGCTATATGTGGGTGCAGAGCTTCTGAAGAGAGGAGAGTGGGTGTGGGTAGAGCACTTGGATTGAGGGTGCCCTTTTGGGGTTTTCTAAGCCAGATACAGTAGCACATGAACAGAGCTTTGGCGCTGCTGGGGCTTGTTGCGGGCAAAGTTCCTGGACAAGAACTTTTTTGGAGACGTTAGGGACAAGCTTCCAGGCAGAAAAGCTAGGGCAAGGGGTGTGTGTGTCTGTGGAGGCTGCTGTGCAGTCATGAAGAGATACGAACAAGGCTAACTTTGGGCTTCCCAAGTGGTTCAGCGGTAAAGAATCTGCCTGCCAATGCAGTATCACAGGGTTGATCCCTGGGTTGGGAAGATCCCCTGGAAAATGAAATGGCAACCCATTCCAGTAGTCTTGCCTGGGAAATCCTGTGGGCAGAGAAGCCTGGCAGGCTACAGTCCATGGGGTCTCACTGAACAAACACATTAACTTTCGGAAACGACTTAAATGACTGAGCACACACATAACTTTGGGACTGGGGTGGTGCCTAGGAGCTTTGTGCAGGAGCTTTTTGCAGGACCTGGGAGCTTGGGCTAAATTGCTCAGCCGAGAAAAAGAGGTTGTAGGTCTGTGTGTTAGGTTCACAACCATGTCATTCTGCCTTGACACTTGCTCAGGCCCTGAATCGTGACTGTGAGAGTTCAGGATGCCCATTAAGCCAGATCTCGGGTCCTGGAGGAATCGTAAGCCTACAGGGACTTGTAGTAGTATCCCAAAGGAGCTGCGTATAGCGGCTCAAAGAGCACAGGACCCAGACCCCCATACCACCTGTGACTCTGTGTAAACTGAATTTACTAATCTGGGTAATCTACCTTGCTGGATTCTTCCCTTACCAACATGTTGTTATTGAGCACTTACTCTTAGGCTGGGCACTGTGGTAGAGGGAGGGGATACAGCAGTGAAAGAAACAGACCTCACTGACCTTCCATTCCAGTGGAAAAGATAGGCAGTAAATATGTTAACAAATGAATAAGATGAAGAATGAACTGTGAAAAGAAAAATGGAAATAAGATAGAGAGTTAAGGGGGCAGATACCTACAGAATGGCAGGGAATGCTGTACTCTAAGCTCAGAAGGTAGCAGTAAGCTTGGTTTGCCCAAGGAGAGAAAGACCAGGCTGGCTGAAGCATGGGGTCGAGGCAGAGAATGGCAGGAGATGTGTTTGAAGCGGTAGGCGGGGGAACCGATCATGGGTCTCTGTGACTGAGTGACGAAATGAGAAACCAGGTTGTTATCCTTGATATATGCCTTCTGGCTTGAGGATCTACCTTATGTTGAGCCCCACAGGAGGACGAAGAGGTCCCAACAGGACATCCTACTGTCGAAATCCACTCTGTGAGCCAGGATCCTCTGGGGGCTCGGGTGGGGGCCACACTTCCAGCGCATCGGTCACCAGTGTCCGTTCCCGCACCAGGTAAACTACTTGCTGTCTCTTGCACTTCCCTCTGGGCTCAGAGGAGCAGTTTGGACAGAGCTGTCCTTGACTGAGCCCTAGGATGTGATACCCCAGATGCCAGATGGGGGCTTAAAAGGCAGGGAGCAGTAGGAACGTCCCTGGGTGAGGGCGGTCCTTGGGACAGATAACTTGGGACATAGTATTAAAAACCCAAAGGCCTGGATTCCACTCACAGTTCTGCTCCTAATTCACTGGTGGCTTGGACAAGTTGTCTCCCCTCTCTGGGCCCCCTTCTCCTCACCTTTCCTTTCCTTCCTGGGGAATGTTGGAAAGCCTGAATAAGATGAGGGAGGGATAGGGAAAGGCTCTGTCAGCTTCTTTGTCTGAGAGGCAGAAGAAGTAGGAGGACTCCATCCATCCTTGCTGTCGGCTGCTTTTCTGAGCCTGCCCCACGGTCCTGTGCCCCAGAAGCCCCCTCTTGGTAGGGTTCTCAGGTAAGCTCCTGATGTTGTGCCCTCTCACCCCCAGGAGCAGTTCGGGGACGGGCCTCTCCAGCCCTCCACTGGCCACCCAGACGGTCGTGCCCCTGCAGCACTGCAAGATCCCTGAGCTGCCAGTCCAGGCCAGCATTCTGTTTGAACTGCAGCTCTTCTTCTGCCAGCTCATAGCCCTCTTCGTCCACTACATCAACATCTACAAGACAGTGTGGTGGTATCCGCCCTCCCACCCGCCCTCCCACACCTCCCTGGTAGGTGCCCAGCTAGGCCCCGCTGTGTGTGCGTGTATGTGAGTGAGTGACACATTTGGTTTCAGTTTAGCTTATCTCGCCCAGCACCCTGTGTGTTTGGCCTCACACTGGGCATGGGAGATGTAAAAGGAACCGATGACATCTAAACACTCACCCCGATGTGCTCAGCACCACTCTACACACCGTAAGGGCAGCAGAGATGAATCTGACTCAGATTTTGTGTCAAGGAGCACAGAGTCTTAAGTCCTGTGGGGGAGCAGGCATACATGGTTATTTCAAGGAGAAGAATGAGCTCTGTGCAGGAGCGGGGCAGGGGCCGGGTGAGCAGAGCAGGAGGGCTCACACGCCACTCTCTTGTCTCCAGGGACTGTCCCACTTCCCTCCTCTGGGTCCTGTTCCACTCCTCTAGGTATTTTCCTGGTCTGACTCAGCTGGAGGCCTGTGAAGGTCAGAGAGTGGGGACAGTCCCAATGGAAAGGACTGGGCAGGGGGAGGTGGGCATGTGAAAAGCCCGCATATGGGCAGGGGGCCCACGTGACCCCCAGCCTCTGCCCCCGACAGAATTTCCACCTGATCGACTTCAACTTGCTGATGGTGACCACCATCGTTCTGGGCCGCCGCTTCATTGGGTCCATCGTGAAGGAGGTGATTGGGTCCCAGAGGCTGGCCTGGGGACTTTGGGACTCCCCTTTACCCCCTGGGGGCACCACGGAGGCATACCCAGGCCTTGATCCCTGAGGCCTTTCCTTGGGGGCTCCCTTTGAACTTGGCTGAAGAGCGTTCATCCTGTTGGCTCTTGGAGTTTCCTGGGCGTCCAGGGAAAGGATTTACCATGACAGGTTCTGCCCACCCTGCAGCGGGGGGAATCATGAGCCATGCTGGGTGGGATTTGGGCACAGCCCCCATGACCTCCATCCAAGGCCCCATCCCGTCCTATCTCCCCTGACCCAGGCTTCTCAGAGGGGGAAGGTCACCCTCTTTCGCTCCATCCTGCTGTTCCTCACCCGTTTCACCGTTCTCACGGCAACAGGCTGGAGTCTGTGCCGCTCCCTCATTCACCTCTTCAGGACCTACTCCTTCCTGAACCTCCTGTTCCTCTGCTATCCGTGAGTACCCCTCACTTCACCCCTCACTGCCCAGCACCTGCTCCTGACCTCTGCCCCAAAAGTGGCTGGGCCCCAGGCCCCCCTGTGCCCAGCCGACACACAGGCAGGCAGCAACAGAACCTTCTCACACTGTCCGATAGCACCATCCTGAGGTTGGGATGATTAGCCTTCTTTTGTAGGAGCAGACACTGAGCTGGCAGGCCTAATTTCCCCAAGGTGCCATTGAAGGGGAGGTCAGAAGGGGGCTCAGATCTGGGTGTGTCGCCCACAGCTCCAGAGCAGGGATGCACGGGCTTCGTCTTGCTCTCTCTTCCTTTGCTCTCTCTCTGCTTCTTTCTGTTTTTTTGTGCGTCTTGGTGTTTGTGTAACCTCTCGGTTCCTCCCCCAGGTCTGTGTGCATGCACACATCTGTATGTGTGTGCATGTTTCTGTGTAGATGTCTGTGAATGAAGCATGTGTGTGCATGCATGTGTGTCTTCACATGCATATCTGTATGTCTGTCTGTGTGTCTACTTTGCTCGCCCACTTCCTCCATCTTGCAAGAACCCAGATTGTTGAGGATGGGAAGACAGTGTCTGGGAGAAGCCCAGGCCTGCCCCTTCCTGGCCTGGTATTGGGGAGAGTTTTGGCAAGACCTGCACCCTGGCTGTTCCTGGGGCAGGCTCCTGGCTGCCGGGGCATTCACAGTCATTTCCCAACCCCTGGGCTTTCTGGATCATGAACTTCTTCAGGCCAGTCCATCTCTGTTTCCTGGGAAACTCCTCTCTTTCTCTCCCCTGCATGACCAAAAGGGCACTGTCATGATCGGAGCCCAGTCACACTTGCTTTAGTTATAACTGGGTTTTAATTGTCAGAGATATGTGTGTCATAGAAAAATATTAAACTTTACAGAGGCTTTTAACATAGAAAATGAAAATCCCACATAATCTCAGTCCTCTAGAAAACTGTATTTTGCAGTGTGTCCTTCCACATTTTTCCTGTGCAAGTACACACACATACATTTTTTTAAAAACAGAAATGGGATTAATCCCTATGCATGATATTGTATAATTTATTACATTTTCACATGGTCATATAAGGTGGATATTTTTCCATGTCACTATATATGGGTCTGTCTCATTTTTTTAATGGCCTCATAGTATTCCATAGGACTTCCCTGGTGGCTCAGATGGTAAAGCGTCTGTCTACAATGCAGGAGACCCGGTTCTATCCCTGGGTCGGGAAGATCCTCTGGAGAAGGAAATGGCAACCCACTCCAGTACTCTTGCCTGGAAAATCCCATGGATGGAGGAGAGTGGTGGGCTACAGTCCATGGGGTCACAAAGAGTCAGAGACGACTGAGCGACTTCACTTGTTCACTGCACAGTATTCCGTTGAGTAGACTTTGCACCGTGTGTTTTGTTTTGTATTCTGTTGGTGGATTTTTGAGTTGTTTCTAGCTTTTCTCTGTTGAAAACAGTGAGGCAGGGAACATTCTTCTGCACATCTTTGCACATTTATCCAATATTTCTGTATAGCAGATTCCCAGAAGTAGAATTACTGCACCAAAAGGCATGTTTTACATTATAGATAGATATTAACAAATGGTCCTCCAGGGTTGTACTGAAAGAAATGTTAAAAATTGCCTTAATTCAACCCTTTCTGGACACTACTCAAATGTTACCCAGTGTTCATGTTTTGCTTTATTTTACATTATTTAACTTTTTGAGTTTTTATTAATATGAGACAAGTATATATAATGTATGATCAAATCCAGTAGTGCTAAAAAGCTGATGATGATGGGAATTCCCTGGTGGTCCAGTGGTTAGGACTGCAGTTTCACTGCCAAGGGCACAGGTTCGATCCCTATTTGAGGAACTAAGAGCCTGCAAGCCATGCAGTGCAGCTAAAAACAACTTATGATGGAAAACAGCCTTTAACTCTACCCTCCAGATTTTTAGTCCCACTTCTCATAGGCAACCTCTTTCACTGTTTCTGGTTTTAAGTGTTTTTTGAGTCACCTCCATAATTCTAATATCCTTGTGCTTTTATTTCTTTAAGTATTTATTGATTGATTTTATAGTGGAGTAATAGGTTTGCATCATTAAAATTGCAAAATGTATAAAAGAATGTAGAATGATAAATCCTTCCTTTGACTCCTCTTTCCCAGCTACTACCCAGTTTCCCTTCTGAGGGGTAACCACCAGTGTTTCTGGTTTCTTATATATCCTGGAAATAAATGTTCTTTATATACAAGCAAACCCACACACACACACACACAACACACACATACACACCCCTACATGCACATGTCCATCAGTTTCCTGTAGTGACAGTTGAAGCTTTAGTTCACTTTCTATCCATGCTGTTCCTAGTATTTGACAATTATTATTATTTACAGTTTCCTGTTGGTCCTCTTTTTCAATAATATGAGTATGTCAGTATTTTTTATCCCATCAACAGTAGTCAGTGTCTTAATCCCTTGATGTAAGAATATTGTATTCAGAGCCCTACCCATCATTTCTTTTCCTCCCTTCTTCCTCCTATCACTTCCTGGCAGCTGTGTCACATTTGACATTCACATTCTCCTACATAGCCATGTTTAAGTCTTCCATTCTTTGGGCTAATTCTAAAGATTAAAAACCAATAAGTGGCCTTGATATTTTTATGAGTATGAAGCTGTTATTCACTGCGGGACTGAGTAGTGTGCATAGAAAGCTACTGCTTCGCTGTAGTTCCTGAATTCTAATCTTGGGCCTCTTAAAAAAGAATGTTCTAGTGTCAAGGGCAAATGGTTTCTCTTTCCTTACATTCCATCAATTGCTTAAAATCATGCCACTTTTTAGTTTGCTTCATATTTAGAATGTAACTTTCTCATATAGCTTTTATTTTTCTTGGAGTTTCTAATTGCCTTTCTTTTTTCTCATTGACAAAAGAATGATGGGCCTTCAACATATCCTCAAGTTTATCTAGCCTGTCAGTCATGCTGCCTGTTGCCTAGAGTCCATATTTCCCCCCAGAGACATCCCTCCTGAAGCCCTCCATCCTCCTGCTCCAGTCTGGAGAGGCTGCTCTTTAGGCCTGCTGTGCAGCTCTCAGCCTGGGACTTTCCTTCGCTGTCCTTCTGGGTTGGATCTACTGTCTCCTGGATCCCATGTCTTCCTCTTTCTTGGTCTTCTCCCTTATTTTGCTGGAGTGCATTATCAGGTAATTTCCTTAACAAGGGTTATGTGGGAGGTATATACATTCTTTTCCTAGCATGTCTAAAATGTCTTTATTCTGCCCTCATACTTGATTGATGGTTTGGCCTAATATAGATTTTCAAGTTCAAATTAATATTCTCTCAGAGTTTTGAAGATGTTGCTCCATTGTCTCTAGCAGCCAGTGTTTCTAATGAGAAATCTGATGCTAGTTTGATTCCAGTTACTTTGTAGAAGACTTGTTTTTTTTCCTTTCTAAAAGCTTCTAAAAATATTCTGTTTATCTTTTTATTATTTGAAATTTCACAAGAATCTTATCAGTACTTTAGGACTCTTTTAACCCTGAGGTTTGGGTGTGTCTTCAAGTCAGGGAAATTGTCTTCTACTATTTCTTTGATAATATCTCCCCTTGCATTTTTTTCTGTTCTAAGACTTCTCTTCATCGGATGGTAGACCTCATAGATTGCTTGTCTGTTTCTCTTATATTGTCTGTCATACTTTTCATCTCTCTCCTTTTCTTCCTCTCCTCCCTCCCCTCTTGATTTCTCTCTTTCTCTAGCTGTCTTTCTCTCTCTCTTTTTACTCTCCCTTCAGGGGGATTTTTCTCAACTTTATCTTCCAGCTATTTTATTGAGATATTTTTCAGCAATCTTGTTTTTCATCTCTGAGGCCTCTTGTTTTCTGATTGATCTTTTCTCATAGCATTCTGTTCTTGTTTTTAAAATCTCCTGTGTCCCTTCAGTTTTGTCTCTCCACTGAATCGGTTTTCCTGTTTCTGCTAGTTTGCTAAGCATATTAGTTTCTTTGGTTGTCTGGTTACATTTAAGAGTGGAGGCCGACCTTGCCTTCTGAGATGACCCACACTCTGTCTGTGGAGTGTTTTTCTCTAAACAAATCCACTTCTTACCTGGAAAAAAAAAGTGGAAGACTGAGTAGCTTGGAATGCATTTTTTTCTCCCTCTGCCATTGTATACCTGAATGGGAGTTCTGAGTATGCGGGCAGGGCACACTGGCTGGTAGACTTTGCTTTAGTGAGTAAGGCGCCGGTTGTTAGGCTGTGGGCCCCCATAGACGAGAAAGGGGAGAGAGGTATTACTCTGGAATGCCCCCACTGAAGACCTCAGTTCCCACTTTATTCAGTCTCTTTAGGGAAGAATTTTTCAGGACGGGTTGTGTAAGTTGTATAGGAGAATAAAGGGAATGACTCATGAATACAGATCGTTTTTAATCCAGTTTGTTCAGCCCTGCTTCTCACTTCTACCCTCGATCAAAGGTGCCCACTTCAAGCCAGTCTCTGCTGGGTCACTCTGGACAGATCAGCTCCTGCCCCCAGTGTAGCCCTCTCGTGACGAATCTAGCCAGTTTAGTAATTTCTAGCTGCCTATTGTTATTAAACATTTAAAACAGGCTAGTTTTAATTGAAATGTACTATTAGTGTAAAATATACACCAGATTCTGAAGACTTAGCACAAAAAAAAAAAAAAAGGAAGTAAAATATCTCATATATATCACAAATAATTATTTTATATGTTGAAATGATAATATTTTGTATCTATTAGGTTGAGTAAAATAGAGTATAAAGTTAATTTCTTTTTTTAATGTGGCTACTAGGAAATGTAAAAGTATATTCGTGACTCTCATGTTTCTGTTGCACAGTGCTGCTGTAGATGATGACTCCTCATTTGTCAACATGTTTCCATCTGCCATCTAAACGTGTCAGAATCAGTTATGTACTGATAACCCCCACTCCTGTTCTTTTTTGCCGATATGGATTTATTTTCTACATGGGTACTGTCACATCTTGGATGGAGAGGATGAAAGACAATGCATGTGCAGATGTTTCTAACTTTTGACCTGTCAGAGCAGCCATTTGCTGTTATCAAATAATGTAACTGTATCTGCACTTCTTAGCGGCAAAGCCAGGACAATTCTTAAGTACTTGTCCTTAAGTTTGAGCCTGAGCCCTTGCGTGTTCACGTAGGTGCCCACCCCCTCATTCCCACCGAGTATCCTGAGGAGTGTTTTGGGAATCCCATTTCAGTGTTCTTTTCTGTCCCACAGAATCACTGGCCTCTTTCTTTTCTAAACAAAATCGTACTGCTCTTCTACTCTGGGCCAGACACCATGCTGGGCATTGTTATGAAGATTAACAATTAAAGAGTATTTACGAAAACACTAGCATAATAGAGAATCAATACAAGCTATGTCACTTAAAGCAAGTTAAGGAAACTGAGGCTCATAGAGGTTATATAATTTGTCCTAAATCACAGCACTAGTAAGTGGCAGAGCTGGGGTTTTAACACTGGCCTGTTTGATCCCAAAGATTATGCTGTTGACCAAAATTCTCTGTTATCTTCTACTGTGCTGTGCTTAGTTGTTCAGTCATGTCCGACTGTTTGCGACCCCATGGACTGCAGCCTGCCAGGCTCCTCTGTCCCTGGGGATTCTCCAGGAAAGAATACTGGAGTGGGTTGCCGTACCCTCCTCCAGGGGATCTTCCCAACCCAGGGATTGAACCCAGGTCTCTCACATTGCAAGTGGATTCTTTACCATCTGAGTCACCAGGCAAGCCCTATCTGTTATCTTACTTGAATTTTAATACAGGGAAAGTAGTAGCATTCCCACTAGATAGATCAGAAAGCAAAAACCCAAAGAGGCTAATTATATGAGTGCCTAAGAATACTATGTCCCCTCTTGGAAGTTCAGAATAAAGGAAGAGAACATTACTATAGATAAGAAAAAGTAGAATTTTCATTGGCTGTAGCTCCTGGTGGCAGCCCAGGGACCCTTTTGGAGCTATGTCTGAGGACCTGGGAAAATTGAGAGGACCTAAGGGCTGTATACTGTCACCCTGCTTATTTAACTTATATGCAGAGTACATCATGAGAAACGCTGGGCTGGAAGAAGCACAAGCTGGAATCAAGATTGCCGGAAGAAATATCAATAACCTCAGATATGCAGATGACACCACCCTTACAGCAGAAAGTGAAGAGGAACTAAAAAGCCTCAATGAAAGTGAAAGTGGAGAGTGAAAAAGTTGGCTTAAAGCTCAACATTCAGAAAACTAAGAAATCATGGCATCTGGTCCCATCAGTTCATGGGAAATAGATGGGGAAACAGTGGAAACAGTGTCAGACTTTATTTTTGGGGGCTCCAAAATCACTGCAGATGGTGACTGCAGCCATGAAATTAAAAGACGCTTACTCCTTGGAAGGAAAGTTATGACCAACCTAGATAGCATATTGAAAAGCAGAGACATTACTTTGCCAACAAAGGTCCGTCTAGTCAAGGAATTGGTTTTTCCAGTGGTCATGTATGGATGTGAGAGTTGGACTGTGAAGAAAGCTGAGCGCTGAAGAATTGATGCTTTTGAACTGTGGTGTTGGAGAAGACTCTTGAGAGTCCCTTGGACTGCAAGGAGATCCAACCAGTCCATTCTAAAGGAGATCAGCCCTGGTGTTCTTTGGAAGGAATGATGCTAAAGCTGAAACTCCAGTACTTTGGCCACCTCATGTGAAGAGTTGATTCATTGGAAAAGACTCTGATGCTGGGAGGGATTGGGGGCAGGAGGAGAAGGGGATGACAGAGGATGAGATGGCTGGATGGCATCACCGACTCGATGGACGTGAGTTTGAGTGAACTCCGGGAGTTGGTGATGGACAGGGAGGTCTGGCGTGCTGCGATTCATGGGGTCGCAAAGAGTCAGACACGACTGAGCGACTGAACTGAACTGAACTGAAGGGCTTCCCAGGTGGCACTGGTGGTAAAGAGCCTACCTGCCAATACAGGAGACATAATGAGACATGGGTTCTATCCCTGAGTCGGGAAGATCCCCTGGAGGAGGGCATGGCAACCAGCTCCAGTATTCTTGCCTGGAGAGTCCCATTGACAGAGGAGCCTGGTAGCCTATAATTCATAGGGTTGCAAAGAGTCCAACATGACTGAAGCGATGTAGCATAGCATAAGCTAAAACAAGGAATGCCTGTAAAGAGAACCTATGAGGACATTCCATGTGCTGTACTTGGCACTTACCTGGTTTAGTTATCTACTCTTCCTAGCTATGAGTCTGTCTAATTTTCTCCTTAAATTATATTAGCCACACACTCCATCCCTTAACTTAAGGTTAACTTAAGCCTCAGAGGAAGGAGTTTATACTGTTTAAAGGCCTATTTCAGTGCCTAGTACATAATAGACACACAGCAAATATTGTTCCTGAACTGTCCCCCTCTGTAAACTTAAGAGCTGCCCTTATAGGCACCCTTGGCCACATCTACCTCTCTTTTGTGGAAGCATGTACATTTTTAATTAATGAATTGCTTTTAGTGTTTGTTGAGTGTCTGTCTTGATTTCGGGTAGCAGCCAGTTCCGGATTTGAATCCCAGCTCTATAACTTCCTTACTAACTGCGTGACTTTTCCAGAGCCCCTCCTCCACCTCTCTGAACCACAGCTTCCTCTGCTGAAAAGGGCACAAAATAACAGTACCTAACACAGAGTTAGGAGAAACAGAAGAGAGTGCATGTAAAGCACTTAATGCAGCATCTGGAGCACAGGATGTGCCCAGGGAATGTGTGGTGTTATGACTCCTGCTGAACAGCAGTAGACTCAGAGGGCTGAGACTCGGGTCTTGCCTCCTACTGTATTCCCGCCACTCCATACAGGGCTTGTTCGTGCGCGGGGCTAACACAGGTGTTGAATGACTGATCACTGGCTGGGAGGCTGGATAGCTGTAAGGACTAGTAGAATCTCCCCTCAGAGCAGCCAGGAGAGCTAAAGCCCAGGGAGGAAAGAAGATTCCCTGGGTGGTTAGGGGTTGGGATCCTGGCCCATGGCCAGGCCTGCCCTGACCACTGTCCTCCCCAGCAGGTTTGGGATGTACATTCCGTTCCTGCAGCTGAACTGTGACCTCCGCAAGACAAACCTCTTCAGCCACATGGCCTCCATGGGTCCCCGGGAGGCGGTCAGTGGCCTGGCGCGGAGCCGGGACTACCTGCTGACACTGCGGGAGACGTGGAAGCAGCACACGAAGCAGCTGTACGGCCCCGATGCCATGCCCACCCACGCCTGCTGCCTGTCGCCCAGCCTCATCCGCAGCGAGGTGGAGTTCCTCAAGATGGACTTCAACTGGCGCATGAAGGAGGTGCTGGTCAGCGCCATGCTGAGCGCCTATTACGTGGCCTTTGTGCCTGTCTGGTTCGTGAAGGTGCGTAGCTTAGCACAGGGAGAGGAGGGGTCTGCCCGGGACCCCACCTGCTGCCTGTGCTCCAGGAGCACTCCTACTTGGAGAAACGAGGCTGCTGCTCTTGATGAGATTCCCATCTGTTCTCTCGAGGGCCAAAGTGACTACTGCCTCCCTTTTTTTAATTTATTTATTTATATATAATTTTTAACTTTTTCTTTTGTATTAGGGAGAAGGAAATGGCAACCCACTCCAGTATTCTTGCCTAGAGAATCCTGTGGACAGAGGAGCCTGGTGGGCTGCTGTCCATGGGGTCACACAGAGTCGGACATGACTGAAGCGACTTAGCAGTAGCATAGCAGATTAACAATGATGTGGCCATTTCAGGGGGACAGCAAAGGGACTCAGCCATACATTCACATGTATCCCTTTTCTCCCAAAGTCCCCTCCCGTCCAGGCTGCCAGTTAACATTGAGCCGAGTTCACTGTGCTGCACAGTAGGGCCTTGTGGGTTATCCATTTTAAAAATATAGCAGGACATACATGTCAATCCCAAATGCCTCCATTTCAGAGTGGAAAAAAGAAGGCTTGCTGAGCGAACATGGCCCACACAAGGTCACCCAGCCAGTGAGGGGCACACGGCATGGTTCTTGATACTTAAAAACAGAAAGGAGTCACTTTGTATTTCAGTGTGGCTGTTTCGGCCCAGGCACGTCACAGCATCCCACTCTATCATTAAGTCCAAAAGCCAGATTCATCCAGATCTGGGTGACTCCAAAAGCCTATTCTCCCCCTCTGGTTTGTTCCGCCTTCTGGGAAGGCACATCCCTAGCCGGCTCGTCACATTTCTCCCAGGATGGGCTGCACTGACGGATTGGGGGTTGAGAAGACTTCACATCTGTTGGACAACATGCTAGAGCTTTCTTGAGTAATAGTATCCTCCTCACGCCTCTCAGAGGTGGCTACTCTTATCCTCATTTGCCAGATGAGGAAACTAGACTGCAGAGAAGTAAAGTGACTTGCCCATGGTCACATAGTGACTAAGCAGCGGAGGCAAGATGTGAGCTCATTTCTGTTGAATCCCAGGACCTGTTCTCTGGCTCAGAGTGAGAGTAATTTTTCTTTGTAGAAAACAGGCCTCTTGCCTTCTAGGTTGGCCCACACTCTGTGAATTGTATTTCTCTCTAAATATATCTATTTCTTACCCCCCCAAAAAAGAAAGAGGAAGCTGAGTAGTGGGCACAGGGTTTAAGCCCATGATTAAGCTGCCTTTGTTAGGTGATCTTTGGTCTCAGGCCACCCTGAGGTCTGTCTAGGGCTGTCCTGATCTCCAAGGAAAGAGGGAGTCAGGGAAGGGGAGGGCGTGAGGCCATTACGGGTGTCTGTGGTCTCACTCACCTCCCACTGCCTCCAGAACACACATTACTATGACAAGCGCTGGTCCTGCGAGCTCTTCCTGCTGGTGTCCATCAGCACCTCGGTGATCCTCATGCAGCACCTGCTGCCTGCCAGCTACTGCGACCTGCTGCACAAGGCCGCTGCCCACCTGGGCTGCTGGCAGAAGGTGGACCCGGCGCTGTGCTCCAACGTGCTGCAGCACCCGTGAGTCTGCCCTTCTCTGCCCTACCCCAGCCCCACCCCGCCCCTGCCATCAGCTCATTCAGTCAGTCAGCAAATAGTTACTGAGCATGTCTTGTATGCTAAGCCTCATAGCCAGAGTAGAATATGGCAGGGCCCAGGAAGGACATGCCCCCTGTCCCTGGGTAACTTGCAGTGTCTTGGAGATAGGAAAGGGGCAGGTAGTAAATTCTTACACTCGTCGACTTTCTCATTCGCTGACTTAAGTACGCACTCCTTGGCTGATATATTCATTCATTCATTCATTCATTACTTCCCTCCTTCCACTCACCCATCATTGACTCAGGTCATTGGCTCGTCTACTCTTTCAGCAAGCATTGCATCTACCTAATCCATCCCAGGCTTGGTGCTGTGTATTGTACAAAGAAACCTGGACTTTGACCTCTAAGCAGAGGGGAGCTATGAGGGTTTTTGAACAGTGGAGGGACCCATTCCAAGGTGGGCCTAAAGAAACCTCAGTTTGATTAATAGGATATGGTGCTTTGTTAGTTGATGTCATAACCTGGCCAGGGAAGTAGAGCCGCAGGAGGAAAGAGCTAAGATCTGGCCCCTTGAGGAGTACACAGGCAGGTGTGGGTGATAAGCATGTACACAAAGAGTTAGGTTGAGTGGGGTAAAAGAGGCCCAGCTGCAGGATGGCATCGCAATCAGAGCGGAGGCCAATGTCACTGTGCTCAGGAGCCCTGAGGGGCTGGGCTGTCGTCCCCTCAGCCTGGCCCCTCCTTCCTGGTGCTTAGCATTTCTATAGCCCTTCTTCATAGTATTTTCACCCCACTTATGCTAATTTTTCTGTCTGTATTCCCCCATTAGACTGGAAGTTCCTCAAGGCTGGGACCACCCCTGTATCATATCTGAGTCTTGGGCCCAGCACGAGGCCTGGCAGAGAAGAGGCCCCTAGGACAGGTTTGTAGAGGGAGGCCACAGAGGCTCAGCCTCCTGCTGTTGGCCCTCCATGCCAGTCAAGGTCCCTCCTCTATCCAGGTGGTTCAGAAAGCAGATGGGTATTGCCAAATGGGCCGAAGTGGGGCTTGGCTTAACTTAAGGTTCTGAGATGAGGGGAAAAGAGAACGATAGTACATGGCTAAATACAAGGATAAACCTGTCCATGGCTCACCATGATCTTCAGGTAACATCCAAGCTCCTTCACATGGCATCTCATGATGAACTGGCTCCTGCTGGCCTTTTCTGCCTCATTTCTCCCCCTAACCCGATTTATCTTCTGCTCCAGCCAGACCCAGTCTCTTCAGATCCTCAAATTCTGTCTGTACTTCTGTACCCAGACTTTTGAATTTGATACATGTTTTGCCTCGAATGGCCTTTCCAACTTTCCTTTCCTGCTTAATTCCTATTCATCCTCTAGCACATGGCTTCCTCCAGGAACCCTTTCCATGACCCCTCCAGAATAGGTTCAGTGTCCCTGCTCTGCACTCCCCCACCCCCACAGAACTATGAGCATTGTACCTAACACTTTCTGCTGTGTTTGCTTGGTTACTTGCCCATCATTCCAGGACTAAAGCTCCTGGAGGTCAGGGTCCTTGTCTGTCAAGCACTTGGCCATCTCCTCACTCCTGGCAAAATGCCTGGCTTGTGATAGGTCCACAACAGATTTTTTGTGTTTTTTGTGTATAGTTGTTTTGTTGGTTTTTTTTTTTTAAGGTAAAATTTCCATACAGTTGAAATGTGTAAGTCTTAAAAAGTGCACAATTCTTTGAGTTTTGATGAAAGGCATACACACCATGTAACCCATCCCCTATCAAGATACAGAACATTTCCAGCCGATCAGAAAATTTCAGCCGATCAGAAAAGAATCAGAAAATTCCTCCTTGCCCTTCCCAAGGACCCCTCTCTCTGGCAACCATCTTTGATTTCATTTCACCATAGGCTAGTTTTCTCTGGTCTACAACTTCACATAAAGTAAATCAGTAGATGTTCTTGGGCCCAGCTTCTTTCATTCTGCATATTCTCTGTGATTTTCATCCATATTGTTACATATGACATGGAGGGGGTGTGTGTGTGAGTGCGTGCTTGAGCACTCAATTGTGTCTGACTCTTTTGCGGCCCCTTAGACTGTAGCCCTCCAGGCTTCTCTGTCCATGGGATTTTCCAGGTTAGAATACCGGAGCTGGTTGCCATTTCCCTCTCCAGGGAATCTTCCCAACCCAGGGATCAAACCTGCGAAATAACATGGTAACTGTATTTTAAATGAAAGAATCGATAGCTCAATGAGATTGAGCTTCTTGGAGACAGTGATTCTCAGTTAACTGGCCCAGGACCCTTTGGAGTTTCTGGGAGATCTCAAAGAACAATGGAAGAAAATTCACTGGTCTCACAGCCTTCTTCACATGCCCTGTGGGGGCCTCTCTGTGCCAGGCCTTTTGTGTGGCATGCATTGAGAACACGGACATGAACTGGATGCCATCCCTTCCTTTCAGCCCTCCCAGACTAGTGAGGGATACAGGGAAATAAATAGATGACAACACACTGGGGACAGTGGACCAATAGCAGTAGCTTCAGGAACCATTTAAAGGATGCTGAACTCTGTGGGGAGTTTGACAAAGACTTTCTGAAGGATATTGGGTTTTGAAAGATGACATAGAGCCTGCCGGAGAAGTCAGTGGCACCCCACTCCAGTACTCTTGCCTGGAAAATTCCATGGGTGGAGGAGCCTGGTGGGCTGCAGTCCATGGGGTCTCTAAGAGTCGGACAAGACTGAAGTGACTTAGCAGCAGCAGCAGCAGCAGCATAGAGCCTGCCAGAAGGATAAGGTGTCAGGAAGGGCATTGCAGCTAGAGGGAGCACCTTGATGGAGAAACAGGAGCAGTCAGGTATGCTGGAGGAACTAGAGGCAGTTCTGGGTGGCTTGAGCAGGCACTGTGTGGTGCGGGTCATGGAAGGCCTTACAGGGCCTCGGAGGCCAGAACACATCCTTGGGGCTTGACTCCAAGGGCACCGGGAAGCCTTCAGAGGGTTTTGAGGAGAAACTACTCAGGCTCATCTTGGTATTTTACAAACACCACTTGGGCAGTTGTGCAGTGGAATGCCTGGAGGCTAGAAGTGAGGCTGACCGGAGGCTAGATGAAGAAAATGACCCCAGGGAAGAGGGAAAAGGGTTTTCTTGAAATCTGTCAGAGACATGAGTGTCAGCCCTAAATCTTCTGACTCCAGTGCCGTGAATATCTCGTGATTCTTAACCCATTTTACTGAAGAGGCAGCTAAGACCCAGAAAAGGGAAGTCATTGTATCTACGTGATAGAAATGAGAGTAGAGCCCTGGTGGTTCCCCCATGCCCAGTCTGTCCGCATCTCCTCATGTGGGTGAGCTGGACATAAAGGGCTCTGTTGGACTGTGCCTCCAGGTGGACTGAAGAATGCATGTGGCCACAGGGAGTGCTGGTGAAGCACAGCAAGAACGTCTACAAAGCAGTGGGCCACTACAACGTGGCCATTCCCTCTGACGTCTCCCACTTCCGGTTCCACGTGAGTCTCCTCCGCTGGGAAGGAGGGGTGGTACCTAATCTAGAGGGCAGGAGGGTCAGCTGGGCAGGAAGGTGATGTCATAGCAAGAGGAGGCTATTTTCCATGGTTCCCAAATCCAAAAGAAGAGAGTGCACCCGTGCAGTGCACAAGGACAGTCATACAGATTATCACTTATCACTACAGCGCACTTGGTACCAGATCTTTGAAAACTTTGGATGGAGAAGATAATACAATGAAAGGAGGGGTTCCTGGTGGTGAAAATCCTTACAGTCATCATTCTTATTGTGTGCCAGGCCCTGTGGTCAGCACTTCCCATGTACCCTCCCATTGAGGCTTCATCAGAAAGAACCCTGTGTAAGAGAGAAGTACCAGGGCTGTCCCAGTTTTCAAGTATTGAAATCGACTCAAAGAGTTTAACTTGTTCCAAGGATGCCTTACTGGGAAACCTGGGAACTAATGGTATTAACTCACAGACTCAGCACAATGGAAAGGGCTGCTCAAAATCATCTAGGCTGGTGAATTTCATTTACTTATTGTACTGTCAGAATCCTTTATTCCAACGCAGTCAAACTAAAGTTCAGTATATAGGACCTCACAGTGCAGCTCTGCTTGAAAGGGTTGGAACTCCCTTTACGTCCCGCTCAACACTGCAGTAGCTCCTAAAAGACCCCCCTGGAACCTGGGGCTCCAAGGAACACAGTTTGAAAAACCATAGATCTGGGCTCATCTCTCTATTTCCCGGTAGAGAAACCTGAGGTCCAGACAGGAAGGGGACCTGCCCAAGGTCCTGCAACTGTCAGATACAGAGCTGAGCCTGGCTTGCTGGTCTCTTGGACTCCTGTTCCTTGCCACTCCTCCTCCCGTCCTGTAATTAGTTCTTGAGGTTTAGGTACCTTGGCCCCTGCAGAATCATGATCCCTGGACGTTGATCATTCTTTCAAATTGATCAGAAAATTTTTCTTAGTCCTCTATATTCTACCTTGCCCTGTGGACATCAGGGAAGAGTGATATATGTCCATGTTCCCTGGAAGCTTCTGGCCTAGCTGAGGAATGCTGCGCACACAGTAGTGAAGGACTCAAGCTGTGGAGTCTCTAATAACTTTACATGTCTCTGTCATAAGATACTACGTTGTTCAGGCCTGACAGTACCCAGAAGGTCACATACTGCTTTTCAACCAGAAAAGGTTTGATAGGACAAGCCAGACCTCTCAAGAAAAGCTTCTGGGGAAAGGTAGAAGTTGATCAGGATCTTAAACAACTATGTAGGAAGCAGTAGTCATCTTTTTTTTTTTTGGCTCTACCCACAGAATGTGGGACCTTAGTTCTCTGACTAGGGATCAAACCCATGCCCCCTGCATTAGAAGGTAGAGTTTTAACCAGTGGACCACCAAGAAGTCCCAGGGAGGCAGTGGCCCACAAATAAAGGCAGAGGTGACAAGGTCCATACCCAACCCCATGAAGTCCAACTCTCCACCCAAGTCTGCATGGGGCCCCAAGAGCTTGAGCCCTTCATTGGCCACCCAGCACCCCCATCCAAGAGGCAGATTTCTGGAGCCTACTTTCCAGTCCATGCCTACTCTTTTCCTGGGCAGTTCTTTTTCAGCAAACCCCTGCGGATCCTGAACATCCTTTTGCTGCTGGAGGGCTCGGTCATCGTCTACCAGCTGTACTCCTTAATGTCCTCGGACAAGTGGCACCAGACCATCTCACTGGCGCTAATCCTCTTCAGCAACTACTACGCCTTCTTCAAGCTGCTCCGGGACCGCCTGGTGTTGGGCAAGGCCTACTCGTACTCGGCCAACTCCCAGAGGGACCTGGACCACCGGTTCTCCTGAGCCCCAGGGCAACCCAGGGGCTCCCTGGGAAGTAGCTGTATGGGAGGGATGGGTGAGGGGCAAAAAAAAAAACAAAAACAGACAAAAAAATCCACCAGAGCTTTGTATTTTTGTTACATACTGTTTCTTTCTTTGATAATTGATGTGATTATGAGGAAAAAAAGTCCTATTTTTATACTCCCAATAAGCCTGTGTTTTGTATTTCTTTCTCCTCTTGCCTATCAGGCAGCAAGCAGAGGTGTGGGATTCTGGGCCAGGAAGCCCCACGTGTACAGCCTTCTCCAGTGCAGAAAGGATGAGGAAACATCAGAGATCAAGGTAGCAGTGGTAGCTTCTGTATGCCAGAGGCTGCCCTCCATGTAGTACAGGGCTATCCTTAATCCCATTTTTATGACAACCCTGGGAGGTAGATGCTGTCACTCCTATAGAAGAAAAACAGAAGCTTAGGGAGCTACAGTGGCTTGCCCAAGGTAACACAGCTAGGAAGTAGTAGAGCTGGGCCCCAAAACCCTCTGAAAGATGACACTGCTATCCTGATGTGATGTCCTGATTCTCAGCACGCTGTCTCTTGAGACGCTGCTCTGTTCCAGGTACCACGGTAGATGGTGAAGATGCCAAGACATAGAAACAAACATGTCACTACACGCAGGTGATTATAACAGTTACAAGGTACAGAATAGCTCACGGAAGAGAACACTGAATGCTCTCTGGACTTCTTGGAGGAGGGGACAGTCTGAGTGGTATCAGCTACTTCACAGGGGGACAAGAGGAGGAAAAGGTGCTTCAAGCAGAGAAATAGCCAAGAGATTTGGAACATTCTGGTGTATCCGGGGAGGGTAAGCAGAATGTGGTTCCTAGAACAGGAAAGATAAGGAAAGTAGGGCAGAGGTGGGTTGGAGCTGGAAAGGTCTGCAGGGACTGGATCAGGGAGGCTCAATGGCTGTAGGCTAGGGAGATCAAGGCAGTCAATCCTAAAGGGAATCAACCCTGAATATTCATTAGGACTGATGCTGCAATACTTTGGCCACTTGATACAGAGCCAACTCATTGGAAAAGACCCTGATGCTGGGAAGATTGAAGGCAGAAGAAGAAGGATGAGATGGTTAGATGGCATCACTGACTCAATGGACATGAGTCTGAGCAAACTCTGGGAGACAGCGAAGGACAGGGAAACCTGGCGTGCTGCAGTCCACAGGGTCCCAAAGAGTCGGATAAGACTTAGGAACTGAACAACAAGGGAGGGGATGTGAGCAAGGCCAAGGGCAAGAATGGAAATGAAGCCGCTTGGAAGCCCTCCTGGGTCCCTGTGGAGCATAGGATGGAGGGCTCAGGGGCTGGCAGGAAAAGAGACACAGTTAAAGAAACTCATCTAGTCTGAGCATGTCCCCTAAGCCCTTGTTCAGCCACAAATTGTACTGGCACTCCCTTGGTGGTGCATAGAAGACAGACGCTGCAGCAAATGTTTTTGGTGCTTTTGTTGAGTCAGGCATTGTGCCAGGCACTGGGACAGAGACAAAGATGAGGAAGATACAGTCTCTTCCATAGACAACCAGGAGAGAGGGACACCTCGTGAACAACTTAGGGTGCCAAGTGCTGAGGAAAATGTGTGTCTAGGGCACTAGGGAGCAGAGAGGACATAGGCTGACCTTGCCTGAAAATGCAGGGACGTGGGCTTGATCCCTGGTTGGGGAAGATGCCATGTACCTTGGAGCAACTAAGCCCGCTGGTGCTCCACAACAGGAGAAGCCATTGCAATGATAAGCCCACGCACCACAACAAAGAGTAGCCCCTGCTTGCCACAACCAAAGCCGGCACCCAGCAAGGAAGACCCAGCACAGCCAAAAGTAAATAACTAAAACAAAGATACTTTTTAAAAAGCGTATGGAAAGGCACAAAAGAAGATAGGAGCATACATGGGGAAATGTGGTTTCCCAACTAAGGATGGAGCCTGGATTGCCTGGTGGGGAGTTGCCCAAGAAGCCAGTAAGGACCAGCCTAACATGATAAGGTGTCTGCTTTTAAAGAGATTGAGGTGGTAGGGGTGGGGAGAATTCCCTGGTGGTCCAGTAGCTAAGCCTCTGAGCTCCCAATGAAGGGGGCCTGGGTTCGATCCCTGGTCAGGGAACTAGATTCTGCATACCGCAACTAAAGATCCCAAGTGCCACAACTAAGACTCACCATAGCCAAATAGTGGGTGCAAGTGGGAGAACCTGGACACAGGAGACCAGTGTGGAGACAGCTAAAACAGACCAGCAGAGAACAAAGGGGTCTGACCTTGAGCAGTGGCAGTAGGAAGAGAAAGATAAGGCTCCCTTTCCTGACCCTGAATCCTAGAACTAGCTTTTTGAGTTGCTTCTGTCAATGGGCTGGGTACACAACTAGAGATGGCAATTTATTGTGACAGGACCTCGGCTCCCAAAAGATAGTTCCTTCTTGAGATCCATGACTTAAAGACTAGCCTTCCTCTGTGTGTTGAGGTGGGGAACAGGAGGAACGGAATGCGATTATGCAAAAAGGGAGGTCTAATGTGTACCAGCCATAAATTTCATGATTCAAAAGGCACATAAGGAACTTCCCTGGTGGTTCAGTGGTTAAGATTACAGGCTCCCCACTACAGGGGATGAGGGCTCGATCCCTGGTCAGGGAACTAATATCCCACACGCCACAGGGTGCAGCCAACAAGAACAGCAAAAGACACTTGAACCTCAGAGTCTCAATTTCCTCATCTCCAAAAAAGGAGATCATATTCCTTGTTGTAATTCACAGATCTGTTCATTCATTTGTTTATTCATTTAATAAACATTTATGGAGCACATTTAATAAACGTTTATGGGCTTCCCTGGTGGCTCAGGTTAAAGCATCTGCCTCTAATGCAGGAGACCTGGGTTCCATCCCTGGGTCAGGAAGATCCCCTGGAGAAGGAAATAGCAACCCACTCCAGTATTCTTGCCTGGAGAATCCCACGGACGGAGAAGCCTGGTGGGCTACAGTCCACGGGGTCACAAAGAGTCGGACACGACTGAGCGACTTAACTTTTACTTAACTATGGAGCACATACACTGTCCCATATACTGTGCTAGGTGCTGAAGAGCAGTAATAAAGGATACAGAACCGACCTCTGCCCGCAGAGATCTCGCAGTAGGGATAAACGAAGCGCTCTGTCAACTATAAAGCCCGGCACCAGTGTAATTTTTCTACTTATCTCCCAATAGGATTGTAATCAGGTTTACTTTAGATTTCTTCATTTCCTTATCTCTATATCCTTGGGCAAGTCACTTTACCTTGCAGGTAACTCCTTATTCATATCCAGTTCAGGGTCTATGCGTGGTTTTAACTATTAATACAAAAGGAAGGAATGCCTTTTTGGAAGAAAAAGTTTCTAGGGGAGGAGAACTCACTACAAACAGGAAATAGTAGAAGAAGCTGAGAAATCTTAAGCAGCTTAACTTTATTTAGTAGGTGTCCCTCCCAGTTTTCCTCCACCCACTCCTTTCATATCTCATCCCAGTTCGCCGCCTTTAGCAGCTGCGGTCTCTTTAAACGAGCTCGTCTGTGTGAACTAGAGGTTGGGGCCGAAAGCGCGTTTCTTCCCGGGATTGAATGTTAAGTTGTTTGTCCATTCCGGGCTGCCGTCCTGCAGATCCGCCATATTGTCTGCTGAAGCTGCCGCTGAAGCTGCCGCCGCTGCCGCCGCCAAGTAGAAGCGAGCGGAGCCGCGATGGGTGAGTAAGGAGACCAGGCAATTGGGGATTCAGGCTGAGACAGTCTCGGGGCTTGGAGTCTGGCGAGAGCCTGTCTCCAGGCTGTAGAGGATGTCTAAACCTCCTCCAAATAGATTTGAGGGGAGAAGCCAGGCCGGGAGCGCCGCTCAGGCCAGTTTGGGGCCGGGTTAGGGCCCATGCGGGGAGCAGTTTTGGGGGGTTGGTTCCGGGAATACCTTGTCACTTCTGGAACCCCCACGTGGTGGCCCTGCGCCGGATCGCACGTGTTCCCGGAGGCTAGAAAGGGGCCGACCTTCTGGTCTGTGCCGAGCTTGGGCTTGGGGGCCGGGCTCCAGGCGGCGGGACTGGGGGCCGGGCTCCGGGTGGCAGGCCCGGACGACGCTTAGGGAGCCCTCTCCAGGCGTGTGTCTGACCGACGCGCCTATTAACTGGATTCACTGACTCCCCTGAACTTAGGGAAATCCTGCCTACGTCTGAGAGAGAAAGTCCTCTGGCGAAGGTACGCCAGGCCATCCGGCTCTAGGCCTGGTAACCAGGGGCAGCCATGCCAAAGGCAGCCTGGGCCGCTGAAGGCCTGGAGAACTTCCCGAGCCGAGGCGGAAATGGGGTGGTTCGGCTGAGTTCAGAGTGACAGCCTTCGTAGTGGTAGAAAACCAATGCCAATACCTCGTAGTCATGTATAGGTCGGGGACTTTAGGTTTCTGGGCCTGGCCCTGATTAGCAGAAAAGGAGCGACCTGTTGCTCTGTCTAAAAGGACTCCAATCAGCAAAGCCAGTGCTCAGAGAGATTACGATGGCGAAGTCTTTGGACTTAGGGACAGACCCATCAGTGGTACTTCTTCTCCAGCAATAAAAGCTGTTAAATTTGCCAGGCTCTTCCTGTTGTGCAGGCATTGTTCTGATTGCTTTACATGTCACGTTTTATTTAATTTGCACAATATTGAGATAATATTATTGCCCCAGATAAGGAAACTGAGGCTTAGGGAGGTAAAGTAACTTAGGCAAGGTCACACCGTAAGTGGCTTAAACCAGGTGGATCGCTCCAGAGCTCTAGTTTATAGCTGCTGTTTTTTGTGGCCTGGCCCTCTAGTGGTTGGGCTGGAAAAGAGGGAAAGAAAGCTTTTAATCCTAGGCAAGAGTTGTAAAGGTGTTTTGTTTTTGTTTGCTAGTGGGCCCACTTTGAAATCTTTAATCTGAAAGAAACTGAACAACTCCAGGGTGAATTGCTAACCCCAACTATTGTGGGTGTTTTGGAGGTGGGGAGCTAAATGAGATTCTAGGATTGAGTTTTGTAAGATCGCTGATCCTGAGGAAACAAATTATTCCCTTGAGCTGAACAACAATGAGTTTAGAATCAGATCTGGTATTATAATCCTGCCTACTACTTGTTAGCTCTCATCCAGAGAAGTCACTTAAATGTCAAATGCAGTACTGCATATGGAAAACAGCTAGCACAGTTCACAATAAATGTTATTTTCCTTCCTTTCTGAGCCTGCCTTTCCTCATCTCTAGAGAGAGGGAGGGGACAGTGTTACCCAGGTGTTTAAGAATTAAATGAGATACCACATTGTCTAGAGACTAGTAGGGCTTCCCCAGTGGCTTACCCCAGTGGGTAAAGAATCTGCCTGCAGTGCAGGAAGCACAGGAGACCTGGGTTCAATCCCTGGGTCAGGAAGATCTGGAGAAGGAAATGGCAACCCACTGCAGTATTCTTACCTGGAAATCCCATGGACGGAGAAGCCTGGTAGGTTACAGTTCATGGGGTCACAAAGAGTTGGACACGACTCAGCACACAAGCACAAGAGCTCTATAAATATCAAAACAGATTCTTTTTCACCTTCTCTCTCTGTTCCTTTCTTTTAAGCACTCTAGTTTCCAGAATCCTCCATTAAGGCTGATAGGCCTGTTATTTGCAGTAACAAATAACTGCAACTTCATGAATGAATGAAAAATTTTAGGGACTTGTATGTTATAGATTTTGTATTGGCCTTCAGTTTCAGCAACATTGCTGCCTCAAAAGGGAAGGAGCTAATATTTAGTTTATTAAGCCCAATGAAGTAAATTTGGCCATGATTTACTCAATTTTTACAGATTGGGAAACCACTTCAGAGAATAGAACACATTAGTTACAGCAAATCCAGAGGTGAGATTCTTACCCATTTTGCTGCAGAGAAACCTCTAAGTAGAATCACGTTAGTCCTTTTCTGGTACACTTTGAAATGGAAGTTCTTCAATAGAGCAGCAAAACCTGATCAGGGTCCTGAAGGGGATTTTTAGTCTAGAGTCAGGTAGCTTCCCCTTTTTCTCTGCAACTCCACTTCAGGCCCCTCCCCCCACCCCATCCCACCTTGCATTTTATCTTTCTGAATACTCAGCTGTTGGTGGTGATGTTTTGTGTGGGTTTTGTGGGTTATTGTTTTGTTATGTGTGGGTTGGTTGTTTTTGTTTTCTGATCCTTATACCACAGAGTGAAATGTATCCTTACATTTAATCCTAACATCAAATTCAAGATGTTTTTGTGTGCATGCTCAGTCACTTGACTCATGTCTGACTCTTTGCGATCTTATGGACTGTGGCCCTGCCAGGCTTCTCTGTCCATGGGGATTCTCCAGGCACAAATACTGGAGTAGGTCGCCATGCCCTGTTCCAGGGGATCTTTCAGACACAGGGATCAAACCTGCATCTCTTAATGTCTCCTGCATTGGCAGGCAGGTTCTTTACCACTAGCACCACCTGGGAAGGTGGTTTTGGTTATCCTCATTTATAAATGAGTAAACAGGCTTTGAGAAGATGTGGTGTTTAGGCCAAGGCTGGTGATCTAAGCCCTAGGGCTGGGGACACTGACACAGCCTGCCTCACACCTCTGTGTCTAGACCCTGCTGTACTTCACTGCCTGACCAGCATACTCTCCTCAAGCTCTGGCTATACTATACTGTTTCTTCTGTGCCAGACTTCACTAGCCTTAACAGACCTTTGTAGTTATTTCATTGCTATTAGGAATTTTATGGGGGTGATGCTTGCAGCTCTGGAAGGTACTTGTTTTAACCCTCCTTAGCAGAAACCACAGACTCTCAAGACTAAGTCTTGGCAGACATTGATTGTTTTTATCAGGTTCCTACCATCCTGCTAACCAGGAATCTGGCAGTACCTTCTGAGCCCCGGGGTGATTGATATAGCCCACTAGTCTTGATTGATATAAACTCTAAATCAATCATAATTCTATCTCTCTAGACAGTGATTGATTTAGGCATAGGCAGGTGATACAGATTTTGGCTGATTACATGTGAAGGGAAGCCTGGAGGATTTCTGAAAAAGCCTTTCTTATTTGCCAAATTTTATTCCTTTTTCCCAGTGTATATTTTAACCCAGGTATCTCATCAAAGTTTGAGAACTTAAAAAAAAAGAAATGGAAAAGCTATAGTAATAGTCAGTACTTCTGTGGAACTTGCTATATGCTAGGCACTAGGTACTGTAATACTAGTTCATTTAGTTCTCAGATTCTCACGCTCTAGTTGAGAAAACTGAAGCACAGAGGTTCAATAACTAATGCAAGGTCAGAGCTAGTAAATAGAAGAATCGCTTCCTCAGGCAGTATGGTGCTAACCAAAATATGGGCTGTTAAGGACTATGTTCTGCCTCTGGAAAGAAAGGAGCCCTTTTCTGACTCTTGAAATTGCCATTCTCAATGCTGGGAATTCATGAGGCAGAATTTATAAATAAAGAGCAGGCAGTTCTAAGAGTGAGGGTCAAGATGGAAAGAATCTGATCTCTTCGTGATGTTTTTGGAACTGTCATTGCCATTGGCCTGTACGATACTGAAGGTTGCCTCTAGTTTGCTGCAAGTAACAAAACCTTTCTGATAACCCCTGCAGGTCAGGGAGTAATCTGGGAGTAATCTAGAACATTTCTTAGTTTCCTTCCAGCCTTGCATCCCCACCCACCCCATAGTTCATAACAACAACAGAGAAGGCGTTAAGCTAAGTGTCCCACCAGCCTCAGACTCACTCCCGCGTGGGGTACCTTTCCTGCATGTTTTGTTAATGGTCAGACCATTGGTCCAGACACTAGGGCATAAGAGAAATCTTACCCTTGGTAAGACTGGTTCCTTACTCTTTTCTTCCTTTCCTATATTGGCAGTTGTTGGATACTATGATCCTCTTACTGATGTCTTCCGTCGTCCCTAAATTGTTTTGTGTATGTTTTTCTCAGAGCATAGTCCCAAAAAGACTGTTAATTCTGTGATCTTTAAACTTGCTGAGTCTCAGGCTCCTTGATGTGAAAATATAGTAATACTGTTTATTAATGTTGTTAATGAAGTGTCAGTGAAGTATCACTACTAGATGTTAGAAAATACTGTAAGTTGTAAAGGTGTCATTATTTCAGGAACTTTCTAAATCTCTTCTGTAACCTCCTATACCACAACCACTTCTGCTGCAGCAATATTGCTAGAACACCCATCAGATCTTGTCACCCTACTCCTTAATTTAGGAACCTTCATGGACTCCTTATTGTCTGCAGGATAAAATCATAACCCATAGGGTGTGGTACTGAAGGCCTTCCTACTGACTCCATTTAATATTTATCCACATACCCTTCATTCCACTCAGACTACCTCCTAGGTGTGTATTTCAGCTTTCCTGGTAGAGAAAGTGACAAAGGCAATCTCTTCCCCGCCTTTTCCTATGGAAATCTTGCCCGTCTTACAAGATCTGGTTTAAAGGCTACCTCCCTCAGGGACCTTTCCGAAATAGGTACCTTATGCCTTTCAAACTGGAAGTGAACTATTCTTGTGAATTCTGTAGCACTTTGTTCTTGCCTTTCATACAGTCCTTTTCATATTTTATCTTGTGTTACAGCTGTTTCATTCTGTAATTCCATTAGAACTTTAACCAGTTGCTTAATCTCCAGAGCTTTCTTTTCCTCATCTCTTAAAACAGGGATGATAATAATATCTGCCTCATAGGAGTGTTAAGGTGATTAAATGAGCCAATGCTTGTAAAGCATTTTAGCATGGTGTTTAGCACACCATGAGTACTCAGTAAATGATAACTAATTGCTATTAGTCACTCAGTGAGCAAATAAAGTACTTAGTATGTGTTGGGCCTTGTGTTAAATATAAAAGAGTAATCAATTTGTCTTTTAGGGGAAGGCAGAAATATTTTTAAGATTTATTTATTTATGTTTATTTTCAGCTGTGGTGGGTCTTCGTTGCTGCATGTAGGCTTTTCTCTAATTGTGGTGAGTGGGGGCCACTCCTCCTTGGGTGCGGGCTTTATTAGCTGTGGTCCGTGGGCTTAGTTGCTCCATGGCATGTAGGATCTTCCCAAACCAGGGATCGAACCAGTGTCCCTCGCGTTACAAGGTGGATTCTTAACACTGGACCACCAGGGAAGCCCAGAAAGCAAAAATACTATCAACACTTGTCAGAAACATGATGAGACAGGCAACAGTTATTCATCATTAATTTCAGCAAATGTTTCTTGAATGCCTACTGTGTGTTAGCTACTGTTCTAGGCCCTGGAAATATAGCAGTGAATGAAACAGACAGAAGTATACTTTTCTAGTGAAATCCTAGAGTTTAAATTCTAATGGGTAATTGAGTAAAATTAACCAAATGGAAACTGACAGGCCAACTAGAGTCCCATGAGATCTGATTGATGAGTTCCAGCCAGTTGTTGCTATTACAGAATGTAGGTCTAATGTTGCCTTATTGCATAACTTCCCAGGCCTTTCCACAATCCCTTTCCCCAGAAGTTGGAAATCTGAATTTTCATATGATTTCTTAATGGATTAAACATTTTTAGATGTTGCAAGCTAATTTTTAAAATCTAAAAACATCTTGGAAATTCCCTGGTGGTCCAGTGGTTAGGACTCTGAGCTTGCACTGAAAGGGATATGAGTTCGATCCCTGATTGGGGAACTTAGATTCTGCAAGCCACTGATGCAGCCAGTAAATAAACAGATAAATCTAAGGATATCTACTTCAATATAAATAAATGAATAGATAAATGTTTTTAAGAAACAGAATCTAAAAACATTAAGCTAACAAAAATAGAAGAATATTTGAGGCCAAATATAGCCCCCAAACTGCCTGTCTTATTGATAAGTTTTACCTTCATTAATATTCTATATATTTTATAAACTGTCTCAAGTAATCTCTGTATTTTACCAGGTTCTGTGTATTTAAAAAATATTTTTGAGCGGTCCACTAGAGAGAACTCGGCACTTACACTGCAGTGGCCCAGGTTCAATCCCTTAGGGAACTAAGATCCCACATGCTGTGTGACCAAAAATAAATAAATAATCTTTAAGATAATTTTAAGTCTTTGGCTTCCTTAGATCTGATTAGCTGGTCATTATGTTATTTTGTGTTGTTTTATTGTGATATGGCAAGTAAAATTCTGGTACTTAGGATCATTTACTTCCAGGGACATCAGCTCTGCTGTTTCTTTGTTCCTCTTCCCTGCATCATTAACATTCTCTTCCATTCAGTTTCTTGACAGAACTCTAAGCTGTTTATTTTGTAAATGTTAATTTAGTTAAAACTAGCTATCCTATAAATCCACTTAACGAGATGCAAACCACAGTGTGATGCAGTATGATAAAATGTGAATGAACTTCTTCACCCGCAGATAAAAGTTGCCAGTATTAATAGGCTAATATATAATAACAGATAAAAATTGCCAGTATTAATAGGCTAATATATAATAAAGGTAAGCCCTACTAATGTATAAGCACATATTATATACGTATATTAGTAAAAATATACATGTATGCTTTTCTTCCTATGTCCCAGTTGATTTTGTATCTCATACTTTGGAGACCATTATGGAATAAATATTTTGAGTGAGCAATCCACCCCAGCCTAGGGGAGTCAGGGAAAGCCATTCAGCTAATGAGACCTGCCCTATGGATGTGATTTGTCAGCAGCGGGGTGGAAATGATTTCACAAGAGAAAGACCGCTAGGCTTGGTGGTTGGTAGCATTTCAGGGAATGATATTTAGACCTAACCCTGATGACAGTGAAATGCCATTGAAAGGTTTTAATCTCAGAAGTGACATGATCAAATTTATTTATATTACTTGAAAGCTCTGGGGAGAATAAATTAAGACTGCTAGAAGATTCTAACCAGGAGATTCTTCAAGTAGTTGGTGGGTTTTTTGTTTGTTTGTTTTCTTTTTAATTTATTTTTGGCTGTGCTGAGTCCTCACTGCTGAGCGAGGTCTTCCTCCAGTTGTGGTCAGGCTTCCTATTGTGGTGGCCCCTCCAGCTGCGGAGCACCAGTTCTGGGTGCACAGGCCCAGCAGTTGCTGCTTGCGGGCTCCAGAGTGCAGGCTCAGCAGTTGTACCTCATGGGCCTAGTTGCTCCTCGGCATGTGGGATCCTCCTGGACCCAGGATGGAACCCGAGTTCCCTGCACTGGCAAGCAGATTCCTAACCACTGGACCACCAGGGAAGTCCCAGTAGTTAGTTCTTAAGTAGTATGGTAGTCCTAGCAAGAGATGTTCCTAGAGATTGAGAGATAGTTATAGTAGAGAATGTTGTTGTTCAGTCACTCAGTTGTATCTGACTCTGCATCCTCATCGACTGCAGCACGCCAGGCCTCCCTGTCCCTCACCATCTCCCCGAGTTTGCCCAAGTTCATGTCCATTGCATCGGTGATTCCATCCAGCCATCTCATCCTCTGACACCCTCTTCTTCTGCCCTTAATCTTTCCTAGTATCAGGGACTTCTCCAGTGAGTCAGCTGTTAGCATCAGAAGACCAAAATACTGGAGTTTCTGCTTCAGCATCAGTCCTTCCAACAAGTGCTCAGGGTTGATTTCCCTTAGTATTGACTGGTTTGCTCTCCTTCCTGTCCAAGGGACTCTCAGGAATCTTCTCCAGCACCACGGTTCAAATGCATCAATTCTTCAGCACTCCACCTTCTTTATGGTCCACCTCTGGATCACTGGGGTAGCCTTGAGTATACAGACCTTTGTCCGCAAAGTAATGTATCTGCTTTTCAACACACTGTTTAGGTTTGTCATAGCTTTCCTGACAAGAAGCGGTCATCTTCTGATCACAGTAAAAACGTTGAATTACCAGGCTTGGTAATTGGTTTCATTGGGAGGCTAAAAGTGGTTGGGGGACAGGAATAGAATTAAGCATGACTCCTGGGCCTCTTGCCTTGAGCAGCAGAGTGGATAGTGTTGCTGTTAACTGAGTTGAGTTTAAATCTGGACATTTCGAGCAATCTCTGTGACCTCCAAGGGAAGATGTCCCAAAAACAACTGGATAGAAAAATCTGGAGCTCAAGAGTGGAGCTTGGGGTTGGAGATAGAGGTTTGATCATCTGTTTATTATGTGGTGGCCGAAACTGCTGGAATCACTGATAGTACCTATGAAAAATGTATCATGGGAGATGGGCTGACAAGAGATTCTTTAATATGCAGGAAGAAATGGATCAGCAGCCTTAATTTGAAGAAAGTTAATGAGTGATTGATGTCTCATAAACCAATGGAAAAGAGTACTTTTTTTATTTATTATAAAATTTTATTTATTTTTGGCTGCACTGGGTCTTCGTTGCTGCCAATGGGCTTTCTGTAGTTGGCAGAGAGTGGGGGCTACTATCGAGTTGCAGCGTGAAGGCTTCTCATTGCCATGGCTTCTCTCGGAGCACGGACTCCAGAGAGTGGGCCAGAAGTTATGGTGCACTGGCTTAGTTGCTCCGAGGCATGTGAAATCTTACTGGAACAAGGATCAAACCTGTGTCCCCTGCATTGGCAGTTGGATTCTTAACTACTGGATCACCAGGGGCACTTGAAAAGAGGGTTTTAGGAAGAAGGAAATGGCTGTCAGAATTGAGTGCTGCCAAGAGGACCAGCAAAATAAGGACTGAAATTGAATTTAGCATCATGCATTCCATCAGTGTCTTTTACAAAAACAGTTTGACAGCATGGAAGCAAATTGGAGTGGACTAAGATGAGAGAGGAGAGACAAACTGTTTTAAAAAGTTTGAAATAAAGAGAAAAGAAGCAGATTAATGAGACTCTTATAAAGTCTAGGCAAGAGATCATGAAGATCAGAGTTAGGATAATGGCAGTAGGAAAAAGAGACAGAGTCCGGAAATAATTAGGAAATAAAGCCACTTTTCTTAGTGATTGGATATAAGGATAAGGGAAAAGGAGTTGTCAAGGGTGACTCACAAGATCTGTCTTGAAAAGCTGAGAAGATACTGACTGGTACAGATTCTTAATTCTTTTTATCAGTGTTTTCTCAACCTTTCCATTTATTGTCACCTTCCTAAGAAGCCTTCTTAGGCATCTTTTTTCCCTAATGCATCCCTCCCAGAAAATTTTAAAACACAGATACACTCTATGGTTTTTTATGTGCAATAAGTATGTCTCTGCTTTATACATAAAAAGAGTAAACATAAAACTTACTTTATTCAATGCAAGGTTAAGAATGACTGAACAAGATTTTTAGATTAAATTAAGACTATTTACATTTAGCTAAATTTTATAGCTGTATTTGCTGGGTAACTTTGATTTAATTACTTATATAAAGTATATTAAATTGCATATGCAAATTAGTATTTATAAATACAGAAACAAACTAATCAAAACTTTAAAAATTATATAAAGCTGTTCATTTTGCAGCAAAAGCGAAACAGTAGAAAAAGTCAGTTTCTTGAAATTATTGTTAGTAAACTTTTTAACTTTTGCTTGATATGAGAAAATAACAAGCTGCTAGATAGTCATTCGGATAGTTAACATTGTTTATTTTTAGCACTTGGTGTAATTAATTGGAACAAATTTTAATTTGTAGAATTAAATAATAAAATGTAAAGTTTTAATTACCAAAACCCATGTCACATACAAAAGCACAGGGGATCAAACATAAATAACATCCACATAACAGGCATGCTCCTTGCTCAGACCACCTCTTGTCATATGACTTCAGAATTCAGCCATCAGTCAAGAGAAAGTCCCCCAGTCGTGGCCATCTGTTTGCCAAAGCTTTGTAGTACAAGCCTTCTATACCTTTTTTTTTTTTTTTGTCAGCCTTTCATGAAGTCAGTGTCAGTGCTGCTCATGGAATACTCAAGAAAATCCAGCAAGAAAAATTAAATACTAGGGAATAAAACATTATTGATAAAGGTTGAGCTTTGGAGAGCCACATACCATTGTAAAGTCTAAGTTCTTCCCCTCTCTCATTAACCGGTTTCACCCTTTTGAGTGGATAACACCTTCAGCAGGGTCTGGGATAGAGCCCTGTATAGTCAAATATGATTAATATTTTCTGGCAAAGCATTTGAACATTGAGTGAGATTAATAAGGGCTCTAAGAAAGGCAGTGCCAAAGAATGCTCAAACTACCACACAATTGCACTCATCTCACATGCTAGTAAAGTAATGCCCAAAATTCTCCAAGCCAGGCTTCAGCAATATATGAACCGTGAACTTCCTGATGTTCAAGCTGGTTTTAGAAAAGGCAGAGGAACCAGAGATCAAATTGCCAACATCTGCTGGATCATGGAAAAAACAAGAGAGTTCCAGAAAAACATCTATTTCTGCTTTATTGACTATGCCAAAGCCTTTGACTGTGTGGATCACAATAAACTGTGGGAAATTCTGAAAGAGACAGGAATACCAGACCACCTGACTTGCCTCTTGAGAAATCTGTATGCAGGTCAGGAAGCAACAGTTAGAACTGGACATGGAACAACAGACTGGTTCCAAATAGGAAAAGGAGTACATCAAGGCTGTATATTGTCACCCTGCTTATTTAAGTTCTATGCAGAGTACATCATGAGAAACGCTGGACTGGAAGAAACACAAGCTGGAATCAAGATTGCTGGGAGAAATATCAATAACCTCAGATATGTAGATGACACCATCCTTATGGCAGAAAGTGAAGAGGAACTAAAAAGCCTCTTGATGAAAGTGAAAGTGGAGAGTGAAAAAGTTGGCTTAAAGCTCAACATTCAGAAAACGAAGATCATGGCATCCGGTCCCATCACTTGATGGGAAATAGATGGAGAAACAGTGGAAACAGTGTCAGACTTTATTTTTCTGGGCTCCAAAATCACTGCAGATGGTGACTGCAGCCATGAAATTAAAAGACGCTTACTCCTTGGAAGAAAAGTTATGACCAACCTAGATAGCATATTCAAAAGCAGAGATATTACTTTGCCAACAAAGGTCCATCTAGTCAAGGCTATGGTTTTTCCAGTGGTCATGTATGGATGTGAGAGTTGGACTGTGAAGAAGGCTGAGCACCAAAGAATTGATGCTTTTGAACTGTGGTGTTGAAGAAGACTCTTGAGAGTCCCTTGGACTGCAAGGAGATCCAACCAGTCCATTCTGAAGGAGATCAGCCCTGGGATTTCTTTGTAAGGAATGATGCTAAAGCTGAAACTCCAGTACTTTGGCCACCTCATGTGAAGAGTTGACTCATTGGAAAAGACTCTGATGCTGGGAGGGATTGGGGGCAGGAGGAGAAGGGGACGGCAGAGGATGAGATGGCTGGATAGCATCACTGACTGGATGGACGTGAGTCTGGGTGAACTCCGGAAGTTGGTAATGGACAGGGAGGCCTGACGTGCTGCAATTCATGGAGTCGCAAAGAGTCGGACACGACTGAGCGACTGAACTGAACTGAACCGAAGTAGTCTCATGTTAGTTTTTGTTTTTAATATTTATTTATTTGGCTGTGCTAGGTCTTAGTTGCAGCATGTGGGATCTAGTTCTCTGACCAGGGATAGAACCCTGCCCCCTGTAGTGGGAGCTTGGAGTCTTAGCCACTGGACCACCAGGGAATCCCCTCATGTTAGTTTTATTCAGATTTTGTTGCTTAAATGTATTTTGAGGTTATATATACTAAAAACATTCTTAATTTCAGTGCTCTTTTGATTCCAGAAATCCAAATAAGGAGTTGTGGTCAATGAAGTGTATAAAGAATGAATGAAGAGCAGGTTTATGGAGACAATGCTGACTTAAAAAAATTTTGTTTAAAGCATTTGAGGTGCTTATGGAACATGGGTAGAAGGAACACCTTGAGTGTTAGGTATGACTGCATATGTGGATTTGAAAGTCATCAGCTTTTAAATCTTCCAAAGAAGCAATAATTGTAATGAGACATGATTAGAATTGCTTATTTTGCAGTGAGGTAAATGTTGGAGAACCAGCTCTTTTAAAAAAATCTGGCTCATTGGTTCTTACAGTTTAGCTTTGGAAGGAATGAAGATGGAATAGAAGGTAAAGATGAAGAGAAAGGAGCTACAGTGTTAGGAGAAAGGAAGAGGAAAAATCATCTATTAGTGGAGAGTAAGGAAATAGAATTGTTCTTTTTGACTCTAACTTCCAGGAAATTGCCCTCATGGGGAATTGAAGATTTTCAGAGTAGGATCTGGAATGAAAAAGGAAATACCACTGATTCAGCATTAGGGCCTAGACACTTTCACATTACCTCTTCAGTCATATGGGGCTATAAAGTTTATTATTAAAATGAGAAGCAGAGATTCACAGGAGTGGGATGGGAAGCAGTTCACCTGACTCCCAAATCAATGCTCTATATTACTGTATAATATTGGAAGGAATTGACAGGGTTTGAGAGGCAACACTGAGTGTCTGTCTCTAGTCCTCTAATGAGGACAGAGAGGATTCCCTTTGTGTGGCCTCTTAGTCTGGCTCTTCCCAGCATTGTCCCAGGCTCTTTGTACAGAGAGTCTCAGAAGATCACATTCCAAAGCCAGCTCCTTTTTGGATTAATTTATACAGGTTAGAGAAATCCTACTTTTAACTTGTCAGAATGGCTGTTGGAAAAGCTCTTTCTCCTGTTAACCAAAGGTTGAAATGAAGACCTGAACAGAAGGATTTGTGTAATCCTCCCACAGGTAATGCAGAACCCTCCTTGTCGGAAGACGGGATGCAGGGGTGCAGTGCTGCAGGACGGGGACCAGCAGTTCACTCTTGTGTCTCAGAGACATTCTGCTTGTGGGCCTTTGTGTTTATACCTTTCTAACCCAACTGGTCTTGTTCCTCAAACCAGCCTTGGGTTTTCTGATCTCTTTGCTTTGGACTGCTCTCCCTCCCCCACAATTGCCTTCAGAAATAATAACCATCTAGCCTTCAAAGACTACTTCAGAGCTCACCACACAGTAAAAATAGTTCTCACTTCCACCCTGTGATGTCACTGCACACTTAGATTCTTTTTTTTTTTTTTTTTTTTAATTTTTTTTGGCCCTGCTGCTTGGCATGTGGGATCTTAGTTCTCTGATCCCGAGCTCCTTGCAGAAGAACTATGGAGTCTTAATCACTGGACTGCCAGGAAGGTCCTTTTTGGTTCTTGATGGTGTGAAACTAAATTAGATTATAAAGCTTCCTGAAGGCAGAAACTTTAGCAGAGTGCCTGGCACATACATTTTATTAAGTGAATAATAAATCACTTATTTATATGAGTCAGTTTAGAGATTTAACCATTTGGATTTTTTCCCCCTTGATTCCTTGAGCAGTATGAGTACTTGAGAGTTATTCAGTGAATGTTTTGGCATTGACTTAAGTGTAAGGTGAGCGCTTTGATTTTTCTATTTTTAAATAATTCATTATAGTTCCTTCTAGCACCTAGTGGTAGTGGCAGTGGGGTGTCCCTAGGAAGGTAAGAGCCTCTAGATTCTGCACAGTCTACAAGGGATATTTGGAGCTTTTCTTCTGGAGAAATCGGACTACAGCTATCCTGTTGTTTAGTTGCTAAGTTGTGTCTGACTCTGCAATCCCATGGACTGTAGCCCACCAGGCTCCTTCTGTCCATGGAATTTCCCAGGCAAAAATACTGGACTGGATTGCCATTTCCTTCTCTAGGGGATCATCCTGACCCAGGGATCGATCCCATGTCTCCTGCATAGGCAGGCGGATTTTTTACCTCTGAGCCACCAAAGGAAGCCCGTAGCTATCGTAGACCTCACCTGTATCTCTCGCCACCCCTTACTTCCCCATTCCTAGGTCTGAGCATTGCATTTATATATATATAGATAGATTCAAGGGCTAAAAGGACTAGTAAATGCTAGGAGAGAATTAGGACTAGAGAACTGGGACTATCAACTATCTGGTTGATTCGGTACCTCAGAATGCCATGCTTCTCTTAGGTCTCGAGCTTTGAATATATTAGTTGTGTGTACAAAAGATGTACATGATCTTTTAACCAGACCTCCTGGTTTATAGATTCAGCTTTGTTTCCTGGAGTGATCATTCTTCAGCTCAGTCCTGTGAGGATCTGCCAGAATATGAGCAGCCTTTTATGGCTCCATTATGGACTAATCCAATTGTCCATAGAGAAGTCTCTCCCATTGTCTTGGTGATTAGCAATTCTGACAGGCTTGCAAATAACCCCCTGAGAGCCTCATTCTGTCGGACTGTTTCAGTACTGTTTTCTTGTTTGTAGTATTGCTTGTTCATAGAGCTCTGAGAGAAATTCCAGAAGTTTGAAAAACTATTACCAAACCAAGTCTTACCTTGCCAGAAGAGCATTTTATTTTTCACAAAGCACTTTTCGTGTGTATTCTCATATGACCTTAACTGTAACTCTGATGTAGAGAGGGTAAGGGTAGGAAAATTGAGATCCAGATAATAGACTGGTTCCAAATAGGAAAAGGAGTACGTCAAGGCTGTATATTGTCACCCTGCTTATTTAACTTATATGCAGAGTACATCATGAGAAACCCTGGGCTGGAAGAAGCACAAGCTGGAATCAAGATTGCTGGGAGAAATATCAATAACCTCAGATATACAGATGACACCACACTTATGGCAGACAGTGAAGAGGAACTCAAAAGCCTCTTGATGAAAGTGAAAGAGGAGAGGGAAAAGTTGGCTTAAAGCTCAACATTCAGAAAACTAAGATCATGGCATCTGGTCCCATCCCTTCATGGCAAATAGACGGGGAAACAGTGGAAACAGTGTCAGACTTTATTTTTGGGGGCTCCAAAATCACTGCAGATGGTGACTGCAGCCATGAAATTAAAAGACGCTTATTCTTTGGAAGGAAAATTATGACCAACCTAGATAGCATATTGAAAAGCAGAGATACTACTTTGCCAACAAAGGTCCATCTAGTCAAGGCTATGGTTTTTCCAGTGGTCATGTATGGATGTGAGAGTTGGACTGTGAAGAAAGCTGAGAGCCGAAGAATTGATGCTTTTGAACTGTGGTGTTGGAGAAGACTTTTGAGAGTCCCTTGGACTGCAAGGAGATCCAACCAGTCCATTCTAAAGGAAATCAGTCTTGGGTGTTCATTGGAAGGACTGATGCTAAAGCTGAAACTCTAGTACTTTGGCCACCTCATGTGAAGAGTTGACTCATTGGAAAAGACTCTGATGCTGGGAGGGATTGGGGGCAAGAGGAGAAGGGGACAACAGAGGATGAGATGGCTGGATGGCATCACTAACTCGATGGACGTGAGTCTGGGTGAACTCCGGGAGTTGGTGATGGACAGGGAGGCCTGGCGTGCTGCGATTCATGGGGTCGAAAAGAGTCGGACACGACAGAGTGACTGAACTGAACTGAACTAAGTGACGCCCAAGGCTGCACACTTGTTAAATAGCAGACCAGAAATCAGATAGTCTGTTGCCAGTGTTCCTGCTGGTGGTCCATCCAGCACAGCTGCCTTCTCTCAGCCTAAGTATTTCTAATACAAACCCTTGGAAATAGTCTGCCCATTCACATAATCTTGAATTTTAAAAATAGATTTCAAGCCGTACACCAGAACTGGGAGGATTAATTCAAATGGTTGTTTTTGTTTTTCCTTTAAAGTGGCAGATAGCCTTCAGATGACTACCTAACTACTTGCTAGTCCCTACAATTTTCTGCTTCTGTTCATATCTGTCTTGGTATCTTCTGATATTTGTATTCCCTAATCTTGGCAAGAACTGGACCACATCTCATTGACGGATTTAGACAGGCAATGGTTAGGGTGGTAGAATCCAAGGAGGAACATTGACATTTCTTCCAAGAAATAACAAAGGAGTTCCCTGTGGCTAGTATGCTGTTAAGTAGAATATATGTAATAGAGCTTTGACTTTAGTCAGAAAGATCTGGATTAGCGTCTCCCACTTATTATTATCTGAGGCCTTCTGCAAGTTGTGCCTCAATTTTCTCACCTCTAAAATGGGGGTTTTATATGAGCTTAGACTTAAAAGCTAAGCAAATTATTACTAAGTCATTACCAATCAAATTTGAATTGTCCCTGGGAACATACCCTCTGTAGAGGTTAGAGATGACTTTGGCATTTTGAAAGAGCTTTCAAAAGGGATATCTTGATTTATAGTCCAGATCTAATAGATAAAAACATTCCACTATGGTTAGAAGCTTTGGAAAACATTCTGGACTGGACTTGAAAAGAGTGCTTCATTCACATCAAGCAGTGAGGACACAGGTGTTTAATTTTCAGCAGGAGCATCATGCTCCTTGCCTGCCTTGGTGCTTGACAGAGGTGTCCTAGCAGGACATGAAAATAAGTAGCATGACACATGAAAGGAAATTATATACAGCAATAATTTGTTAGTTTAGTAGATTGGTTCTGTCACAAAAACTTTGAAGGCATGTTAGTGCTAAATTCGTTAAGAAAGGACTTGTGTGAACCACAGGATTACCCTAACATGCTATTGCTATATATAATGCCTAAAAAGAATAGGTATGCATATGCAGAAGAATGAAGTTGGACTCCTGCCTTACACATAAAAATTAACTTAGTGGATCAAAGACTTAAATGTAAAGAGCTAAATCTATAAAACTTTTAAGAAAGCATCGGAGTAAATCTTTATGACTTTGGATTAACAGCATTTTCTTAGATATGACACTAAAAGCACAAGCTACCCCTCACTCCCCCCCAACCCAAAAAAAAGGTAAATTAGACTTAGTGAAAATTTTAAATTTCTGTGCTTCAAAGGGCACAGTCATGGATAATAAGAATTATGTAAGTGCTCACTCATAATTGCTTTATTTTGGCTGACAGGTAGCTGACACAACAAAATGCAAGTCAGTTTTAATAATTAAATGATTCTTGGGTTCTGCTTATCTACATTCATCTTTTCTCATTTTCTATACAAATGTGTATATTCCTTTTCCAGATTTTGGGTTTGGTATTTTTATTTTGTTGAATTTATTGTAAAACTGAAATTTTTAAATGTTGAGTTTAATATTTGAGAGTATTCATGTGCTGTGCGCTGTGCTATAGATTCTTAATCTCAAAGATTTAATGATCTGGAAGTGAGAGGTGATGAGTTGTGACTAAAACAGGATCATTGATGGTTGTCAGTGGGAACCAATTTATGGTAACAGGTGTCACAGATAAAGCTGGACACTAGTTAAAGTGGTAAGGACAAATTTTAATAAGTAATATACTATTGCAATAGGGAAAATTGTGAACTGATTTCAACTTTGATTTGTACAGAGTTTACTTTAAAAGAAAAAAAAAGGATGAAGGAACAAGGGTCGGAGTGAGAGAGAACTCCATATGGTCAGGGAAATGAAAAATTACAAACTGCAAGGCAGGGGAGGTGGTTCACATGAAACCAGCCGGGCTTGCTGCTGGTGCTTATTGAAAGTAGTCTCCTACCCTCCCACAGAGCCTGGGAAACAGGAACCCTATTTTCAGATGCTAGCTAAAACAGTAAATTCATTCAGCAGCCTTGAGATTTTCCCAGGCAGGCACTTTTAAGTGTGGCTGGGGTCATCTAGCAATGTGACCTTGAGCTGTTAGAAACTATTAGTGTTTTTTATTCACATCTTTATAGGCCATGGTTGAGCCTCCTCGAAAAAGGGCTCAGAGGAGCCTGGATAGAGTTTAGTTAAGGACAAAATCTTTGGTACAGCCTGTCATCTTAGAGGAATAGAAAGTTCATGAGTGACTCTGAGACCAGGTGAATGGTAATGGCATGAATTCTGAACGAGGGAAGCTAGGGGAAGTAACTGGTTTAAGGAGACAGAAAGTGAGGTGGAGCTAGCCAGTTAGGCATTTGAAAGTACAGTTGACAGATTGTGACACTAGAGACTTGGTACGTGGTGTAAAAGTGGACCTTGAAGCTAAGGGAGACCATTGGGAAAGGAGGCTGCTTCTGCTGAGAAGAGGACTAAAGGTAGATACACTGACACTGAGGGGCTGGTGTTATGAAACCCGAGGAGGAGTGGTTAGAAAGGTAAGAGGACGGGCAGAGGGTGGTGCCCTCGGAATCACGGGTAGAGTTTCAAGAGGGCAAAGTGATCGTCAGTGGCAAAGTAGAAAGACAAATACAATGAATTCTGACAAGGTTACTGGATGCAGCTGTCTAAAATGTCTTTTTCTGAGTCATTTGTGTCCTGAGATCTTTTTTCTTTTAAGTTGTTTTTCTTGTGTGTGTGTGTGTGTGTGTGTCTCCTTACATCAGAGCGTTTCCATTCAGTTTTCATACCCATTCTGGAGGAAACTTATGGTTTCTGGATTTCAGGGAAGAAATCTTTTTAAATTCTGCTCTTAGAAGATCTGCTTCCCTCCAGTCCCAAGGAAGATTCCTTTGCTGTACATTTCTTCCCTTACCTTATACTTGCTGGCAAACACGTGTTAAGCACCTGTTATGGCTAGACCATATATCTGGGACAATGTAGGTGTTCAGTAAGTATTGAGTAGGTATTTGAACAGTGATTCATTCAGCAAATACTTGTATATAGCATAGATGCTGGAAATACAACAAAAGTTTTTGTAGAACTTACACAGCTTATGGAGGAGAACAGATACAGATTGTAAATAGTGTAATGAAGGAAATAAAACAGCTGTTCTGACAAAAATGGAGTCGCTTACTTTGTGGTGACAGGGGAAGGACCTAGCAATTCTAAGAGCTAGGAAAGAGAGTTGTGGGCTGAAAGAAAACAGGAAATGTGAGGACGGAGTCCAGAAACAGCTTGATAGTTTCCAAATACTGAGAGCCATTGTGACAGGAGTATTTGAAGACTGAGGGTGAAAAATTGAATGAGATGAGATGAAGATATAGACAGGGCTTTATGTGAAGATTTTACATGGGAGCAGTGGTACAGTCTGGTTTTGTTTTGTGGTGGTGGATTGGGGTGAGTTGTTGTAGTTGCCAGGCAAGAGATGACTTTGGGAAGGGGTGCTGTGCTTCGTCGCTCAGTTGTGTCCAACTCTTTGTGACCCCATGGACTGCAGCCCCACAGCCTCCTCTGTCCATGGGGTTTCTCCAAACAAGAATGCTGGAGTGGGTTGCCATGCCCTCCTCCAGAGGATCTTCCCAACCCAGGGATCGAACCCATCTCCTGCATTGCAGGTGAATTCTTTACTGTTTGAGTCACCAGGGAAGCCCATGAATACTGGAGTAGGTGGCCTGTCCCCTCTCCAGGGTATCTTCCCAACCCTGGAGCTGAACCACGGTCAACCGGGGTCTTCTGCATTGCAGGCAGATTTTTTACCAGCTGAGCTACCAGGGAAGGGGTGAGAGAGATGTAAATACATTCAGGATACATTCAGGATTTGTCAGTAGATTTGATCAAAGAGATGTGAGAAGAGAAGGAATCAAGGATGATTTTTTTTTTTAACCTAGGGTTTGGATTAAGTAACTTGTAAATACTCTTGCTATTGACGACATGGGGGGAGTTAGAAATTGTTAGTTTTGGATACCAAAGTGAAGATTTTGATGTGTGTGTGTGTACAGTCACTAAGCCGTGTCCTATTCTTTGTGACTCCATGGACTGCAGCAGACCAGGCTTCCCTGTCCTTCGCTAGCTCCTGGAGCTTGCTCAAATTCATGTTTGTTGAGTCAGTTATCCTAACCATCTCATCCTCGGCCACTCTGTTCTCCTTCTGCCTTCAGTCTTTCCCAGCACCAGGGTCTTTTTCAATGAGTCAGCTGTTTACATCAGGTGGCCAAAGTATTGAAGCTTCAGCGTCAGTCTTTCAATGCATGTTCAGGGTGATTTCCTTTAGGATTGACTGGTTTGATCACCTTACAGTCCAAGGGACTCTCAAGAGACTTCTCCAGCACCACAATTTGAAAGCATCAGTAGGTAGTTGCAATGAAGACCCAGCACAGCCGTAAATAAATAAATAAAACTATTTTGAAAATTAAAAAAAAAAAAAAAAAAGGACAGAAATTTCCGTCCATGTGGAGTTTGTAGGTAACCTTGATAAAAGCAGTTTTTCTTTGGAGTAGAAGGAATGAAAGTCAGATTTGATGAGTTAGAAGAGTGAAATAGAGCTCAAAGAGTCTACAGTATTGGCAGTGCCTTTTTTTTTTTTTTTAATATTTGGCTGTGCTGGGTCTTAGTTGTGGCATGTAGGATCTCGTTCCTTGATCAGGGATCAGACTCAGGCCTCCTTCGTTGGGAGTGTGGAGTTTTAGCCAGTGGATCACCAGAAAAGCTCAGCAATGCCTATTTTTTAAAAATTGGTTATTTCATTATGTTGTTATATGTAAAATGTGTAATATTCAAGAAACATTACATTAATTGTATGTGAATGGAGACTTAGGGTATGTAGATGACTTTCAAGAAGAGAGATCTGATTGCCCTCAGATTTAGTACCATCTGGACAACCTGCCATTAGATGCCTCCTATGTGATGTGGTATGCAGCACAAAATATCACCTGTATTCTTGCAAAAAAGAAAAAAAATATATGTATATATTTTTTTAATTTTTATTTATTTTTGGCTGCACTGTCTTTGTCACTGATCTGGCTTTTCTCTAGTTTCGGTGAACCGGGCTACTGGTTGCGGTGAACTCTTTGTTGCAGTAAGTGGACTTCTCATTGGGTGGCTTCTCTTGTTGTGGATTATGGGCTCTAGGTATGCCAACTTCAGTAGTTTTGGCTCACAGGCTCAGTAGTCGTGGTGCAGCTGAGGAGCCAGGCTCAGTAGTTGTGGCGCCAGGCTTAAAAGCCCCACAACATGTGGAATCTTCCTGGAGCAGGGCTTGAACCCATTTCCCCTGCATTGGCAGGCAGATTCCTAACCACTGGACCACTGGGAAAGTCCCCTCCCCCAAATATAATTGTAACTTAAATCTGTTCTAGCCTCTAGACCTAACTTCCCTTTTGCAGGAAAAACAGGGTATAAGGGTACTTTGTCAACAAAGGTCCGTCTAGTCAAGGCTATGGTTTTTCCAGTAGTCATGTATGGGTGTGAGAGTTGGACTATAAAGAAAGCTGAGCACAGAAGAATTGATGCTTTTGAACTGTGGTGTTGGAAAGATTCTTGAGAGTCCCTTGGACTGCAAGGAGATCCAACCAGTCCATCCTAAAGGAGATCAGTCCTGGGTGTTCATTGGAAGGACTGATGCTGAAGCTGAAATTCCAATCCTTTGGCCACCTGATGCTACGAGCTGACTTATCGGAAAAGACCCTGATGCTGGGAAAGATTGAGGGCAGGAGGAGAAGGGGACGACAGAGGATGAGATGGTTGGATTTCATCACCAACTCAATGGACATACATGGGTTTGGGTAAACTCCAGGAGTTGGTGATGGACAGGGAGGCCCGGCGTGCTGCGGTTCATGGGATCTCGAAGAGTCGGACACAATTGAGCGACTGAACTGAACTGAAGGGTACAAATTAATGACACAAAACTAGAATGTAGGGCATTCATTAAGACAACTAGTCCTTTCAGAGTCAGTATCACAAGTAAGCAAAAAGGTTGGGGGAAAGGAGGATAGGAACATTGTAGATTAAAAGTGTCCAAATGTTGAAATAATGATGATGTAATTTTTAAAAAGTACCAAAATTTTGCCGTCAAATTCACCATAGTTATCTGCTAAGTAGACCAGCAAGCAGACAGGCAAAATTTAAGCCTGTCTGTGTTTTCTTATGGCATCGTTGGTAAGAAACGGGACCATGTAAGTTTTAGAACATCTTTAAAAAATGATTGTATTTATTCGTCTCTTTATCTATCACTTGTGTTATCTTCCCACCCTTCCAATCCCAGCATCATAGTGGGTTTTATACACTTTGGAGGAGTTTTGATTTCATTAATTCCAGTGGTACAGGTGTTCACAAAGGGTCAGATGTACTTTAGATTTTATGGTTGATTGGATTTGTGGTTTAGGGAGAGAACTCACTGCAAAAGAAAAACCTATATTATGAAGTTGAGTTTCTAAAAGTCATATGGTGGGTTGAGGGGGGAAATCTTTCATGCAGATGTCTTTAGTGCTAGTTCTTATGCACCTATTAGAGAATTGATTGCCAGTAACTTTGTTTTTTTTTTTAAAACAAGATAAAAATTTAATGGAAATTAGTCATTGGTCAGTAACTCTTAAAGTGAGTAAATAGATCAAGATGGATAGAACCTACTCTAAGATCAGGAGCCAAATCGAATCGAATTATGTGTCTTTTCAGAGAATTGAAACAAAGCAGTTCTTCAAGACTGGGTGAAAAGAGAACGCTATGAAATTAGAGTCTAGGTCCCAGTCCCAGCTTCACAGTTTAATAGCTAAATAATCCTGTGCAAGTCATAGCACCTCTGAACCTGGTCTCCTAGCTATTAAGTGTATGTGCTTCAATTGACTAATATTTCTCATTGGTTGTGGTAGAGTTCAATTAGATGTTGTAAATGGAAACATTTTTTGAAAAGAGAGGTATGATGCTGGGGTTTGTTTGATTGTCTGCAAATGAAGGGCTGTTTAACAGCTAATTTCACCCCAGCTCTTGTTGAAATTAAATTTTATTTGGTACAAAATTGAATGTCCCCCAAGAAATAATTTTTTTTTAACCCAAAATTGAATATGAGTACAGTCCCTGCTGTCCTGTTATAACCGTCCTGTTAAAAATCATTAACTCCTTGGGAATTCCCTGGCAATCCAGCGGTTAGGATTTGGCGCTCTCACTGCCGTGGCTGAGGGTTCAGTTCCTGGCTGAGGAACTAAGATCCTGCAAGCTGTGCAGCACAGCCAGTGCATATTTGATAGAGAATTCATAGTGAGAAGTAAATGAGGCACCTAAGCTGAGAAAGCCATTTGAGTCTGGGAGGAATCAGGCTTCTTACATTCTTGAAGGAAGAGGCACTAAGTTTAGCTCATTTTCTATGCCTGAGACAGTACAATAATATTTTATTAGAAACTTGCCCTCTGCAAAGAGAAGTGCTCACTCAGTTTAGCACCAGGACAAGAGAAGTCCCTTTATTTATTTAGGCCACACCTAGAGACTTGTGGGATGGGGGAGCCTGGTGGGCTGCCATCTACAGGGTCGCACCGAGTCGGACACAACTGAAGCGACTTAGCAGCAGTAGCAACAGCAGAGACTTGTGGGATCTTAGTTCCCTGACCAGGAATTGAACTTGCCCTCTTGGCAGTGAAAGCATGGAATCCTAACCACTGGACCACCAGGAAATTCCCCCAAGAAATAATTTTTTTTTAACCCTAAGAAATAATTTTAAAAGGCTGAATGATTGCTTCATAGTGTTAAATACAGACCATGAGTGTAAGACATAGATTGGGAAAGTCCTAGACCCAGTGGCTGCCCAGGATGTGAGTGTAGCAATGTCATTCCCGTTCCATACACAGGACTGTTGGCTATATGTATTATGTCTTTTTCTGAGAAAATATGCATAATTTTAAAATTTTATGAATCTTAAAAATTTTAAACATACCATTGATTAAATGGAGTACTGCAATAATCTGGCTACTCCCTTAGTGTGTGACCTTAGACTCAGGTTATTTCTGTGTCGATGAGGGCCTGTATTAATTTGCTAAGACTAAATAACAAAACAGATTGGATGGCTTAAACAACAAAAATTTATCCTCTCATAGTTCTAGAGGCTAGAAGTCCAAGATCAAGATGTTAGCAGGATTGGCTAACCCTGAGACCTCTCTTCCTGGTTTCCAAATAGCTGTTTTCATGTTCACATGGTGTTCTCCTGCTATGTACATCTGTCTCTTAATCTTCTCTTATAAAGGCACTGGTCATATTGAATTAGGGCCTTACTCCAGTATCCTCATTTTTTAAAAAGCTATCTCCAAGTACAGTCACATTTTGAGGTATTAGGATAGACTTCAAAATATGAATCGGTGGAGGATGAGGTATAATTCAGGCCATAACAGAGTCCACACTTATTTTGTATTATTCTTGCTAGTTCCTTGGTTCTAAGAGCTTAGGAAATGCATGGCAACAGTAGCCGTTATTTCCTAGAAACAAGAGGTGCAAGCAATTTCAGGGACCTATTCAGAGAGTTCTTCAACTAAGAAAACTCAAAGTCTGCCTGAGACAGTCAGATGTTTGAAAAGGTATGTTTGTATTGTGGATTTCTTGGTCCAGGCTCAGCAAGTAAGGGAGTGCGTGATGAAAAAGCCCCTTTGCCTGCTAGTCCCTGAATGAGAGTCCCAGCATTCCTTTGGTTGCTGCTTCCAGATGTGCTTCTGCAAATGTTCCTCCTTCCAATCTAACCTCCCCTGTTTGGCTTCTCCAGTGAAGTCATAAGCAAATATTTGTGATAGTTTCTTGTCACCATGGTGACTAAAGCACAGCCTAGTTCTCCTTCCAGCTTCACTGTCAGCTCTGCTTGAAGGAAGAGACAGCCCTCTGGGAGAGCCCAGGCTCAGAGTCATGAAAAACCATGTGTCAGGTATTGGGGAACAGCAGTCCATAGTGGTGCCTTTAGGAATTTGTCCTGTGCCTATTAGTCTCCAGGCATAGGGGTGATCAGGGACCCCAAAGGGAGGCCACTGCATTCCCCTAGAACTTTATTTTTTAACAGTAAATCGACCTGGGCTTTGCTAAGTGGATGTAGAAACTTGTACCTCATACGACCTCTATTGCTGTCGTGGTTTGCCTACCTGCTCTCTGGAATGAACAGAGGCACCTTTTCTGAAGCTTCATTTCCTTAGTATCTCTAGCTCTAGAATTCAGCCCTCTCCTCAACTGCTTCCATTTTGATTTCTCTTTCATGCAGATTCTCTTAATAGACTACTTCCCCCCTCACATTTATGTAATTTCTTACTGCACTTGAATCCTCAAGGTGGTCTCCTGCTTGAAGAACCAGCCCTAATCTTACCTTCGGGAGATTTCTTTTTAAGCTCTCATTATGATCACCCCAGAACACTCCCCCAAAAAATGATATTAGAGTTAATTGTCCCTTTCTGTGTGCCTCTAAAATTTATTTTTCATCCCTTTTGTAATACTTTTAGTAACTGTTTCAGACTAGAAATTTAAAGGGTAAGAAATGACTATAAAGGGTAGACCAAGTTAATAAGGCTCCTCTGCTCGTATTTCTACATAATCAGCTTCACTTTTATCAGTTTTTTAAATAGTGATGTTGTTTTTAAAATGTCGATATTGAGTAAGATATGATAAAGTCACTGAGGCCACAGGAGGAAACACAAATGAGGCTTGGCAGGAGGAACTTTATTATGGGTCCGTGGGCTGTGGGAGGTGGGTTACCACTTGCCACACAGGGTCACAGAGGAAAACACCAGGGTGGTCAGGGGGCAGAAGGGGCACGAGCAAGCAGAAGGTTTAGGCCAGATCCTTTATTGCAGTTTCAGAGGGAAAGTGAAGGCAGGGCCAAATAAGCAGTTTAGTATTGGCTAATTTGAATAATTCTGGAGGGCTTTGGGCTATAAGAGTAGTCTCTAGTTACCCACTACTTTTGGGGCCCTAGGATGAAGCAGAGGAATATTGCCTCCTGGGTATACAGGCAAGATAAAGGAAATATGACTCTGGGTTGGTTCCTTTACAAAGGCATGCTCTTAGACATGTTGTTATCTGTAGGAATTAGCTAGCCATGGGAGTGTTGATCTCTCCTGGGTTTGTAGGTTCCCAAATGGCAAAACATCAGGAACTCAGAAAATAAGAAAATATAATTGGCCCTGTGATGAATGAATACAAGTAGACAAATACAAAATCTTACACACACACACAAAAAATAACTAAGATTCTATGTTAATTTAATTGGAGGAGATATGCTGCTATTTATAAATTTTGTGGTAAAATATGATACCAGAGGACTTCCCTGGTGGCTCAGATGGTAAAGTGTCTGTCTACAATGCGGGAAACCCGGGTTCGATCCCTGGGTTGGGAAGATGCCCTGGAGAAGGAAATGGCAATCCACTCCAATACTATTGCCTGGAAAATCCCATGGACAGAGGAGCCTGGTAGGCTACAGTCCGTGGGGTCGCAAAGAGTCGGACACGACTGAGCAACTTCACTTCACCCTTCATGACACAATTCACCACTTTAATCATTATTGAGCAGCATCAGTTGCATCTACAATGTTGCGCAACCATCACCACTATCCATTTCCAAGCTTTTCATCACTACAGACAGAAACTTTTCCATTAAGCAATAATTTCTCATTTCTCCCTTCCACTTGTACCTGATAATCTCTAATCTACTTTGATAATCTCTAATCTACTTCAAAATCTAAATCAAATCCCTTATGATTATACAGTGGAAGTGAGAAATAGATTTAAGGGCCTAGATCTGATAGATAGAGTGCCTGATGAACTATGGAATGAGGTTCGTGACATTGTACAGGAGACAGGGATCAAGACCATCCCCATGGAAAAGAAATGCAAAAAAGCAAAACGGCTGTCTGAGGAGGCCTTACAAATAGCTGTGAAGAGAAGAGAAGCAAAAAGCAAAGGAGAAAATGAAAGATAGAAGCATCTGAATGCAGAGTTCCAAAGAATAGCAAGAAGAGATGAGAAAGCCTTCTTCAGCAATCAATGCAAAGAAATAGAGGAAAACAACAGAATGGGAAAGACTAGAGATCTCTTCAAGAAAATCAGAGATACCAAGGGAACATTTCATGCAAAGATGAGCACAATCAAGGACAGAAATGGTATGGACCTAACAGAAGCAGAAGATATTAAGAAGAGGTGGCAAGAATACACAGAAGAACTGTACAAAAAAGATCTTCACGACCCAGATAATCACGATGGTGTGATCACTGACCTAGAGCCAGACATCCTGGAATGTGAAGTCAAGTGGGCCTTAGAAAGCATGACTACAAACAAAGCTAGTGGAGGTGATGGAATTCCAGTGGAGCTATTTCAAATCCTGAAAGATGATGCTGTGAAAGTGCTGCACTCACTATGCCAGCAAATTTGGAAAACTCAGCAGTGGCCACAGGACTGGAAAAGGTCAGTTTTCATTCCAAAGAAATGCCCAAAGAAAGGCAATGCCAAAGAATGGTCAAACTACCACACAATTGCACTCATCTCACACACTAGTAAAGTAATGCTCAAAATTCTCCAAGCCAGGCTTCAGCAGTACGTGAACCCTGAACTTCCAGATGTTCAAGCTGGTTTTAGAAAAGGCAGAGGAACCAGAGATCAAATTGCCAACATCTTCTGAATCATGGAAAAAGCAAGAGAGTTCCAGAAAAACATCTATTTCTGCTTTATTGACTATGCCAAAGCCTTTGACTGTGTGGATCACAATAAACTGTGGAAAATTCTGAAAGAGATGGGAATACCAGACCACCTGACTTGCCTCTTGAGAAATCTGTATGCAGGTCAGGAAGCAACAGTTAGAACTGGACATGGAACAACAGACTGGTTCCAAATAGGAAAAGGAGTACATCAAGGCTGTATATTGTCACCCTGCTTATTTAATTTATATACAGAGTACATCATGAGAAACAGAAGAAGCACAAGCTGGAATCAGGATTGCTGGGAGAAATATCAATAACCTCAGATATGAAGATGACACCACGCTTATGGCAGAAAGTGAAGAGGAACTAAAGAGTCTCTTGATGAAAGTGGAGAGTGAAAAAGTTGGCTTAAAGCTCAACATTCAGAAAACGAAGATCATGGCATCTGGTCCCATCACTTGATGGGAAATAGATGGGGAAACAGTGGAAACAGTGTCAGACTTTATTTTTTGGGGCTCCAAAATCACTGCAGATGGTGACTGCAGGTTATTGATATTTCTGTCGGCAATCTTGATTCCAGTTTGTGCTTTATCCATCCTGGCATTTTGCATGATGTACTCTGCAGATGGTGACTGCAGGTTATTGATATTTCTGTCGGCAATCTTGATTCCAGTTTGTGCTTTATCCATCCTGGCATTTTGCATGATGTACTCTGCAGATGGTGACTGCAGCTATGAAATTAAAAGACGCTTACTCCTTGGAAGAAAAGTTATGACCAACCTAGATAGCATATTGAAAAGCAGAGACATTACTTTGCCAACCAAGGTCCGTCTAGTCAAGGAATTGGTTTTTCCAGTGGTCATGTATGGACGTGAGAGTTGGACTGTGAAGAAAGCTGAGTCCCGAAGAATTGATGCTTTTGAACTGTGGTGTTGGAGAAGACTCTTGAGAGTCCCTTGGACTGCAAGGAGATCCAACCAGTCCATTCTGAAGGAGATCAGCCCTGGAATTTCTTTGGAAGGAATGATGCTAAAGCTGAAACTCCAATACTTTGGCCACCTCATGTGAAGAGTTGACTCATTGGAAAACTGAGACTCTGATGCTGGGAGGGATTGGGGGCAGGAGGAGAAGGGGACGGCAGAGGATGAGATGGCTGGATAGCATCAGTGACTCGATGGATGTGAGTCTGAGTGAACTCTGGGAGTTGGTTATGGACAGGGAGGCCTGGCGTGCTGTGATTCATGGGGTCGCAAAGAGTCGGACACGACTGAGCACCTGAACTGAACTGAATCTACTTTTTGTCTCTGCAAGTTTCCAGGTACCTCATGTAAGTGAAATCATGTAATCTTTATCCTTTTCTTTATCCTTTATCCTGGCTTGTTTTTACTTAACATACTATCTTTAGGGTTCTTCAGTGTTGTTGTTGTTCAGTTGCTAAATTGTGTCCGACTGTTTGCAACCTCATGGACTACAGCACGCCAAGCTTCTCTGTACTTCACTATCTCCCAGAGTTTGCTCAGATCCATGTCCATTGAGTCAGTAATGCTATCTAACCATCTCATCCACTGCTGCTGTCTTCTCCTTTTGCCTTCAATCTTTCCCAGCATCAGAGTCTTTTCCGGTAAATCAGCTCTTCTCATCAGGTGGCCAAAGTATTGGAGCATCAGTCCTTCCAATGAATATTCAGGGTTGATTTACTTTAGGATTGACTGCTTTGATCTCCTTGCAGCCAGGGGTCTTTCAATAGTCTTCTCTCACACCACAATTTGAAGGCATTAGTTCTTTGGCACTCAGCCTTCTTTATGGCCCAACTCTCACATCCATATATGACTACTGGAAAAACCATAGCTTTGACTGGATGGACCTTTGTTGGCAAAATGATGTCTTTGCTTTTTTACACACTGTCTAGGTTTGTCATAGCTTTCCTTCTAAGGAGCAAGCATATTTTAATTTTATAGCTGCAGTCACCATCCAAAATGATTTTGGAGCCCAAGAATGTAGCATGTGTCAAATCTTCATTCCTTTTTATGGATGAATAATATCCCATCGTATGTATATGCCACGTTTTGTTTATCAATTCATTTTTAATGTCTTTTTAAAAATATTTATTTTTATTTATTATTTTCTTTTTGGCTGCACCATGTTAGTTGAATATGCATGGGATCATGTGGGATCTCCTTTCCTGACCAGGGATCAAACCCAGGCCCCCTGCATTGGAAGCATCGAGTCTTAGCCATTAGACCACCAGGAAGTCCCATTTGCCTATGTTTACTTTTTATCCCTTTTTTTTTTTTTTTTTTTTAATTTTTCATTTATTTTTGGCTGCTCTGGGTCTTCATTGCTACACAGGGGCTTTCTCTAGTTGCAGAGAGAGGGGGCTGCTCTCTTCTTGGTGGTATGGTTTTCTTGTTGCAATGACCTCTCTTGTGGAGTGCGGTTAGAGAGCTTCAGTAGTTATGATAGGTGGGCTCAGTAGTTGTGGAGCATGGATTTAGTTGCCCCATGACATGTGGGATCTTCCCGGACCAGGAATTGAACCAGTGTCTCCTGAATTGGGAGGCAGATTCCTAACCACTGGCCCAGCAGGGAAGCCCCCATTTGCCTATTTTTAAATTGAGTTGTCTTTGCTGTTGAGTTGTAGAAATTCTTTATATATTCTGAATATTAAAACCCTTATCAGATAGATTTGAAAGTTATTTCTCCTGTAAGTTGTCTTTTTACTTCCTTGTTAATGTCTTTTTTTTTTTTTTTTTGCTTGTGCTTTTGATGTCATAGCTAAGAATCCATTGCAAAATCCAAGATCATAAAAATTTACCCATGTTCTAGTGTAAGAGTTTTATGGTCTTTGTATATTTAGGTTGTTGATCCATTTTAAGTTTTGTCTTGTGTATGGTATAAGCTAAGGATCTGACTCCATTCTTTTGTATTTGAACATTTAGTTGTCCCAGCACCAGTTGAAGAAACCATTCTTACTCCATTGAATGGACTTAATACCCTTGTCAAAAATCAATTGGCTGGGGAAATTCCCTGGCGGTCCTGTGGCTAAGATTCCCTGCTCCCATTGCAGGGGGCCTGGGTTTGATTCTGGTCAGGGAACTGGATCCCACATGCCTCAGCTAACACCAGCACAGTCAAATAAGTAAATAAAAATATTTTTAAAAATCAGTTTACTGGCCACGGATGTATGAGTTTATTTGTGGACTCTCAATTCTGTTCTCTTGATTATAGAATTCTCTCTCAATTCTGTTCTTTTGTTTATCCTTACACCAGCATCGCACTGTTTTGATTATTGTAACTTTGTAGTAAATTATGAAATCAGGAAGTGTGAGTCTTTCAACTTATTTAAGAGTCTGTTGTTTGGTTTCCATATATTTATGGATTTTCCAGTTTTCTTTTACTGTTATTTCTAGTTTCTTTCCACGTGGTTAAAGAAGATAATTTGTCTTAATATCAATCCTTTAGAATCTGCGGAGACTCTGTGCCTTAATACAGTTGATTCTGGAGAATATTCCATGCATTCATACTTGGCAATACTTGCTCTTGCTGGGTGGGACTGTTCTATGTGTCTTTTAGATCTAACTGATTTATAATGTAAAAGTCCTGTTTCCTTATTGATCTTCTGTCTAGGTTCTATTCATTATTGAAAGTGGTGATTAAAGTCTCTAAATGTTATTGTAGAACTGTTTTTCCCTTTACTTTGTTGTAACAGGTTTTTACTTACAAATTTTTGTCTGATATTTAGTATAGCCATCCCAGTTCTCTTTTGCTTGCCATTTGCATGAATATCTTTTTTCACCCGTTTACTTTCAACTTCTTTGTGTTTTCAGATATACAGTAAGTCTCTGCAGACAGCATGTAGTAGTAGATCATGGTTATTGTTTTTTTTAATCTGCTGCCCATCTCTGCCTTTCAACTAAAGAGTTTAATCTATATAAACTCCTCTGTTTATGGAATCTCCAGGCAGGAATACTGGAGTGGGTACATTCCCTTCTCCAGGGGATCTTCCCGACCCAGGGATCAAACCCGTATCTTCTGGGTCTCCTGCATTGCAGGCAGATTCTTTACCATCTGAGCAACCAGGGGCTATTAAGTATAATATAATTACTTGGGAGTTCACTGGCAGTCCAGTGGTTCAGATCAATTCAGTTGCTACATCATGTCCGACTCTGCGACCCCATGGACTGCAGCATGCCAGGCCTCCCTGTCCATCACCAACTCCTAGAGTTTACTCAAACTCATGTCCATTGAGTCAGTGATGCCATCCAACCATCTGATCCTCTGTCGTCCCCTTCTCCCACCTTCAGTCTTTGCCAGCATCAGGGTCTTTTCAGATGAGTCAGTTCTTCGCATCAGGTGGCCAAAGTACTGGAGTTTCAGCTTCAGCATCGGTCCTTCCAGTGAATATTCAAGACTGATTTCCTTTAGGATGGAGTGGTTGGATCTCCTTGCAATCCGGGGGACTCTCAAGAATTTTCTCCAACACCCCAGTTCAAAAGTATCAATTCTTCAGTGCTCAGCTTTCTTCACAGTCTCACTCTCACTCCATACATGACTACTGGAAAAACCATAACCTTGATTAGATGGACCTTTGTTGGCAAAATAATGTCTCTGCCTTTTAATAGGCTGTCTAGGTTGGTCATAGCTTTTCTTCCCAGGAGCAAGCGTCTTTTAATTTCATGGCTGCAATCACCATCTGCAGTGATTTTGGAGCCCAGAAAAATAAAGTCTCCCACTGTTTCCCCATCTATTTGCCATGAAGTGATGGGACCAGATGCCATGATCTTAGTTTTTGAATGTTGAGCTTTAAGCCGACTTTTTCACTCTCCTCTTTCACTTTCATCAAGAGACTCTTTAGTTCTTCACTTTCTGACATAAGGGTGGTGTCATCTGCATATCTGAGATTATTGATATTTCTCCCGGCAGTCTTGATTCCAGCTTGTGCTTTTTCCAGCCCAGCGTTTCTCATGATGTAGTCTACATATAAATTAAATAAGCAGGGTAACAGTATACAGCCTTGATGTACTCCTTTTCCTATTTGGAACCAGTCTGTTGTTCCATGTCCAGTTCTAACTGTTGATTCCTCACCTGCATACAGGTTTCTCAAGAGGCAGATCAGGTGGTCTGGTATTCCCATCTCTTTCAGAATTTCCCACAGTTTATTGTGATCCACACAGTCAAAGACTTTGGCATAGTCAATAAAGCAGAAATAGATGTTCTTCTGGAACTCTCTTGCTTTTCGATGATCTAACAGATTATGGTAATTTGATCTCTGGTTCTTCTGCCTTTTCTGAAACCAGGTTGAACATCAGGAAGTTCACGGTTCACATATTGCTGAAGTCTGGCTTGGAGAATTTTGAGCATTACTTACTATTTATTAGTGTGTGAGATGAGTGCAATTGTGCAGTGGTTTGAGCATTCTTTGGCATTGCCTTTCTTTGGGTTGGAATGAAAACTGACCTTTTCCAGTCCTGTGGCCACTGCTGAGTTTTCCAAATTTGCTGGCATAGTGAGTGCAGCACTTTCACAGCATCATCTTTCAGCATTTGAAATAGCTCCACTGGAATTCCATCACCTCCACTAGCTTTGTTCGTAGTGATGCTTCCTAAGGTCCACTTGACTTCACATTCCAGGATGTCTGGCTCTAGGTCAGTGATCACACCATCATTATTATCTGGGTCGTGAAGATCTTTTTTGTACAGTTCTTTTGTGTATTCTTGCCATCTCTTCTTAATATCTTCTGCTTCTGTTAGGTCCATACCATTTTTGTCCTTTATTGTGCCCATCTTTGCATGAAATATTCCCTTGGTATCTCTAATTTTCTTGAGGAGATCTCTAGTCTTTCCCTTTCTATTGTTTTCCTTTATTTCTTTCCACTGATCACTGAGGAAGGCTTTCTTATCTCTCCTTGCTGTTCTTTGGAACTCTGCATTCAAATGGGTATATCTTTCCTTTTCTCCTTTGCTTTTCACTTCTCTTCTTTTCACAACTATTTGTAAGGCCTCCTCAGACAGCCGTTTTGCTTTTTTGCATTTCTTTTTCTTGGGGATGGTCTTAATCCCTGTCTCCTGTACAATGTCACGAACCTCCATCCATAGTTCATCAGGCACTCTATCAGATCTAGGCCCTTAAATCTATTTCTCACTTCCACTGTATAATCATAAGGGATTTGATTTAGGTCATACCTGAATGGTCTATTGGGTTTTCCCTACTTTCTTCAATTTAAGTCTGAATTTGGTAATAAGTCCCGTGGTTAAGACCCTGCATTTCCACTACTGGGGGCCCACATTTGATTCCTGGTCAGGGAACTAAGATCCTGCAAGCCAGTTGGCACTACCCCCCAAAAAAAGTATAATGTAATTATTGATAAGGAAAGACTTCTGCCATTTTGTTCTTTTTTCTTTCTTTCTTATACCTTTTTGTCCCTCTCTTCCTCTATTACTGCCTTTTGTGTTTAATTTGTTTGTTGTAGTGAATTGTTTTCATTCACTTCTCTTTTCCTTTGTGTATATTTTTATTTTGTGTGTGTATGTATGTATATATGTATAGAGAGAGAGAGAGAGATTGTGGGCTTTACATTTAACATCCCAAATTTATCACAATGTAGTTTGAATTGATACCAACTTAACTTCAGTAGCATACAGAAACTTTTGCTCATTATTATTTTATGCATTTGTCTTTTTAATAATTTCCTTGTTTTTAGTGAGTCTTCCTTGTGGCGCGCAGGCTTTCTCTGTTTGTGGCGAGCAGGGCCCTCTCTTGCTGAGGAGCACAGGCTCTGGGGCACACAGTAGTTGCAGCTCTCTGACTCAGTAGTTGTGATGCACAGGTTTAGTTGCTCCACAGCATGTGGAATCCTCCTGGACCAGGGGTCAAACCCACGTTCTCTGTATTGGCAGGGGGATCCCCATCTATTCTACCACCAGAGAAGTCCTACGTTTTCTTTTAAATCATATAGAAAATAAAAAGTGGCATTACAAACCAAAAATCCTCGAAAACTGGCTTTTATATTTCCCCATGTAGTTACCTTCGCTGGCTTCAAGTTACTGTGTAATGTCCTTTCATTCAACTTGAAGGACTCCCTTCAGCATTTCTTATAGAGCGGGTCTGGTGGTAACAGATTCCCTCAGCTTTTGCCTGAGAGTATCTTGGTTTCTCCGTTGTTTTTGAAGTGCGGTTTTGTCAGATACAGAATTCTTTGAACGTTTTTCTTTAGCGCTTTCAATATCTATACATTTAAAGATCTCAGTACCTTTTTGATGAAAAACTGGCTTGTATGTGATGAGTCACTTCTTCCTTGCTGCTTTGAAGATTTTCCTTTTGTATTTGGTTCTCAATAGTTTGATTATGTTTCTAGATGTAGACCTGAATTTTTCTCCTTGAAATTGAGTATCTTTCTGTGTACATTGATGGCTTTTTTTTTTTTTTTTTTTTTTTTGCCATTATTTCTACAAAATTCTTTTCCCCTTTATCTCCCATTTCTTTGACTCCCATAATGCATATTTTGTGATTTTATTATTGGAGTTTCATGGATCCCTAGGCTCTCTATTCACTTTTCTGCATTATTTTTCCCTTTCTGCTCAGACTGCATAATTTCAATTTTCCTATCTTCAGGCCTGCTACTTCTGTCTGTTGCCTGCTCAAATGTGCTGTTGAACCCTTCTAGTGAATTCATTTCAGCTATTATATGTTTCAACTCCAGAATTTCTTTTTGGTTCCTTTTTTATTTGTTGAATTACCTTCTGGTATCATTTTCCCTCTACTTGAAGAACTTTAGACTTTCTTTAGTGCAGGTCTTAGAGCTTCCCTGATAATTAAGTGGGTAAAGAATCCACCTGCAGTGGAGGAGATAAAGGAGAAGTGGGTTTGATCCCTGGGTCACGAAGATCCCCTGGAGGAGGAAATGGCAACCCACTCCAGTTTTCCTGCCTGAAAAGTCTCATGGACAGAGGAGCCGGGTGGGCTACAGTCCATGGGATCGCAAAGAATCATACAGGTCATATGTGACTGAGCACAGCGGACACAATGCAGGTCTGCTAGAGACAGTCTCAACTTTTGCTTGTCTGAACAAGTTTAAAGTACAATTGATGATGTTATTTCATTATCCTTTTAAATTTTATTTTTTGCTGAAGTATAATTAATTTTCAGTGTTTTAGATTCAAGTGTACAGAAGAATGATTCAGTTATGTATATGTGTGTGTGTGTGTGTGTGTGTGTGTGTTCTTTCTCAGATTTTTTTTTTTTTTTGGCTGCACCATGTAGCATGTGGGATCTTAGCTCCCCAGTCAGAAACTGAACCCATGTCCCCTGCAGGGTAAGTACGGAGTCCCAAACACTGGACCACCAGGGAAGTCCCTCAGAATCTTTTCCATTGTAGGTTACATTATAGGTTTTACAGGATATTGAGTGGAGTTCCCTGTGTTACACGGTAGTTCCTTGTTGTTTACCTACCTTATATATGGTAGTGTATATGTGTTAATCCCAGACTCCTCATTTTTCTCTCCCCCACCTTGTGCTGGTGTTATTTGGAGTTTTTGTAGCTTCAGACATGACTAAACAACTGAGCGTGCACATCCTTGTTCATAAGTGATACAGGAAATTATAGGACCTTCTCTCATGTTATCCTTCTTTGGTATTGTTATCAAAAGAATGTCCTTTTTCCAGAAGGAAGTATGTGTAAGAGTGAAACAACTTATTTAAAAAATTGGTAAAACTCGAGAATTCCCTGGTGCTCCAGTGGTTAGGACTCTGAGCTCTCATTGCCAAGGGCCTGGATTTGATTCCTGGTCAGGGAACTTAAATCCTAGAAGCTGCATATTGTAGCCAAAAAAAAAAAAAAAAAAAAAATTTTTTTTTAAATCTCATTTGTAAAACCATTTAGACCTGGCATTTTCTTTGTGGAAATATTGTTTAGTGCTGATTCGATATATTTAATGGTTATAAGGCTAGTTAGATATTCTGAGTCACTTTTAGCAAGTTATACTATTCTAGAAATTTGTCTTTTCAAGCAAGTTAGCTAGCATAAAGTTGTTCATATTCCCTTTTTTATCTTTTCAGTTACCTGTAGTTTTATGTTCTTTTTTCATTTCTAAAATGTGTGCCCTCTTTTGTTCCTGAGAGATCTAACCAGAGACTTGACTATTTTCAGTCTTTTGAAAGATCCAAGTTTCGCCCTTGTTGATTCTCTCTACTGTATAATTTCTCTCTCCTTTCTACTTTTTTTCCCCTAACCTGTGTACCTAAGTCATTAATGTTCAGACTTTATATTAACTTCCTAAGGCTTATATCCAATTAATTAAATTTCAGGCAGATGAAACACTGGCATGTAAAGGGCAAGCCTTAAAACTTTCAGAAGACATCACAGGGTATCTTTCTGACCTTGGGAGCATTAAAGGATTTATTAAACAAGACACACAGAAAGAGCTAGGTATTAAAGCAAAACTTCCATTATAGTTAAGAACTTGTTAAAGAACTCCATAAAGTGAAAATTGAAAAAAAGTGAAAAGAGACTAGAAGGTATTTGTAATACAAATACTCAACAAATAGTTAATAACTAGAATACCTTAAGAACTATAAATCAATAAGAAAAGGACAAGTAATTCAATGGAAAATATTCGACGTACCATAAACAGACATTTTTCACAGAAAGGGAAACATGGCTAATTAACATAAAATCTAATAACCCTATTAGTAATGCAAATCTTTATCCTAATGAAGTACATTATATTCAGTAGATTGGCAAAAGTGACCGTTCTAAGTAATAGGATGAGTATCAATGAGAGCTCGTGTATTGCTAAGCTAATATGAATTGGCATCACTTTGGAAGGCAACATGGTACTTAGCTGATGAAGTAAGACTTGATGGTAACACATGAAACTTGTTAAAACTCCTATAAGAAGACACAGGAAAAAAAGACCTTAGTCTTGGCAGTGATTTTTTTGGAGGGGGGAGGGTGATATAACACCAAAGCACAAGCAGCAAAAGCAGAGATAAACAAGTAGGACCCATAAACTAGAAAGCTTAAAGTAGAAAACTTAAAAGCTTCTGCACAGCACCCCTCCCCCCCAAAAAATAAAAAGATCAGCATTTGATGGCTGTTTCTCTCACTGCTTGGAGCCTTAAGTAGTGGGATTTTAGCCTATCATATGTCTAAGCTGACTTACCTTCACTCAGGGCATCATGGGAATTGGGTGGCTGTCTGTCAGTGCCTTCTGATTTTTGCAGAGTCAAACAATTAAAAAGAAATGGTCAACAAAATGAAAAGGCAACCTGTGGGAAAAAATATTTCCTAACTCTATATCTGACAAGGGATTAATATCCAAAATATATAAGGGACTCGGTGATGCCATACATCCATCTCCAAATCAACCACCACCAAACCAATGGACATGAGTTTGAGCAAACTCCAGGATATAGTGAAGGACAGGGAAGTCTGGTGTGCTGCAGTCCATGGAGTCACAAAGAGTCAGACATGACTAAGAAACGCCACAGCAACAACAATATAAGGGGCTCATACAGATCAGATCAGATCAGTCGCTCAGTTGTGTCCGACTCTTTGTGACCCATGAATCGCAGCACGCCAGGCCTCCCTGTCCATCACCATCTCCCGGAGTTCACTCAGACTCATGTCCATCGAGTCAGTGATGCCATCCAGCCATCTCATCCTCTGTCGTCCCTTTCTCCTCCTGCCCCCAATCCCTCCCAGCATCAGAGTCTTTTCCAATGAGTCCACTCTTCACATGAGGTGGCCAAAGTATTGGAGTTTCAGCTTTAGCATCATTCCTTCCAAAGAAATCCCAGGGCTGATCTCCTTCAGAATGGACTGGTTGGATCTCCTTGCAGTCCAAGGGACTCGCAAGAGTCTTCTCCAACACCACAGTTCAAAAGCATCAATTCTTCTGCACTCAGCCTTCTTCACAGTCCAACTCTCACATCCATACATGACCACAGGAAAAACCATAGCCTTGACTAGACAAACCTTTGTTGGCAAAGTAATGTCTCTGCTTTTGAATATGCTATCTAGGTTGGTCATAACTTTCCTTCCAAGGAATAAGCGTCTTTTAATTTCATGGCTGCAGTCACCATCTGTAGTGATATTGGAGCCCAGAAAAATAAAGTCTGATACTGTTGCCACTGTTTCCCCATCTATTTCCCATGAAGTGATGGGTCCGGATGCCATGATCTTCGTTTTCTGAATGTTGAGCTTTAAGCCAACTTACAACTCAGTAGCAAACAAACACAAATATTGCAAGTGAAATTGGGCAAAGGATCTGAATACACACTTTTCCAAAGCAAACATATAAATGACCAACAGGTTCATGAAAAAGATGCTTAACATCACTCATCATTGGGGAAATGCAAATGATGATGTGTTTATACAATGAAATAATATAACATAGGAAAAATTAATGAAATAAGGCTTCATGCAAAAACATGGGTAAATCTTAGAAATCCAATGGAGGGGGTATAATTCTCAGTAGACTGAACATAGTATGGTACAGTATTTAGGGGTGTACATATATGTGATTCATAAAAATGAAAGCAAAGATAATGACAATTCATAATAGCAGTTTTCTTTTGGCTGGAGTTGGGATGGAGGAGCCCGGGACAGGGGGAGACCTTAACTACTAGATTCAGGTATATTAATCTAGTTCTTGGATTTAGTGGTGAGTTGACAGGTGCTCATTGTATTATTTTGCTTGGTAACTTAACGTGTTTCATCTTTTTTGTATGTAGCAAATGTTACAGAATAAAATTTTAAATTTCTTTTAAAAAATAGAGGAGTGGCCATATGAGTTACTTAAAAATATATATATACATGGTATTCCACTGAATTGGGTACACTGTATTTCACCTTGCTAGGTTAAATATATTTGCATTTATTCAGCAAGTCATGTAACTTTTCTCTCGTCGTGGAAGTGATCGTAGCTTGTGAGCATTTACCATATGCCTAGTGCTGTTCTAAGTTGTTGTTATTGTTCAGTCACTAAGTTGTGTCCAAATCTTTTGGCCCCATGGACTGTACCCCGCTAGGGTCCTCTCTCTGTGGGATTTCCTATGCAAGAATACTGAAATGGGTTGCCATTTCCTTCTTGGTCTAAGTAGTACTTCACATGTGTTAAGCTGTACAGTCCTTCTAACAACTCTGTTTTAAAAGATGAGCTCCTGAGGCACAGAGGTTAAAGCAACTTACTGAAGGTTGCACAGCTAACAAGTAGAAGCGTCAGTATTGGGACTTCCCTGGTGGTCTAGTGAGTAAAGACTTCATGCTCCCGGAGTCGGGGCCTGGGTTCTATCCCTGATCAGGGACCTAGATCCCACATGCTGCAGCTAAGACCTGGGACAGCCAAGTAAATAAACAAATTTAAAAAAGGAAAAGCTGGTATTTGAATTCGTACAATCTGCTTCCAGGGCCTACACCTTTTAACTACTAAGCTTGTATCAATTGTTATAACAGCACTTATTTAATAAACTTGTTAAGGAAACTGTGTTGTTGGTGTGGGGGTGGTAATAGAGACCTCAGGGGAAGTTATTGAGATCATCAGGCTTCACTGGGAAGCTGTGAGTCCCCCTTAGTAGGGGAGGGTGGGAGGGGAAGAAGCCAATGAGCAGAAAATGCTGTCCTTTTAAGAACCTTTGCCAGTGTGTTTGTATCTTCCCTCCTTCCAGAGACCATGGCGAGCCCAGGGAAAGACAATTATCGAATGAAGAGTTACAAGAACAATGCCCTAAACCCTGAGGAAATGAGGCGAAGAAGAGAGGAAGAGGGCATTCAGCTCCGGAAGCAGAAACGGGAGCAACAAGTGCGTTAACCTGAGTGTTCTCAAATGTGCTCTTTAGGGAGGTGGTTCAGCCACCGTGGTTGGCCTCCACCTTACATTCTCACTTTCCCCTTGTGAAAGTAGCTTAGCTCTGTGGGCCACTCACCCAGTTTCATTTGTTGTGAAGAAATGTTGGAAGCTTTGAGAAAGAGCTGTCCCTTATTTCTCTTCCATAATTTTGTACACCTTGTATCATTTTAATTGTCTTCAATATAACTTTCTGGCGCTAACCCCTTGTTTTTACTCAGTAGTCACTGTTAGGTCTGGCTTTCAAGGCCCAGTCTCAAGCCTGGCCTTTTAAGAAGTTTGTCAACCATTTTGGGCTGCCTTCTATTTCCTGAGTCCATTCTTTGTAAGTCTCTCTAGAACTGAGACTGTATTAATGCTTCATCATCTGCACTCTGCCACACATCACCACCAAATTGGTTCCTTGCCCAGGTCTGGATGCTAACCTGCTTTTGCCCACCCTTATTTCTCTTCTTTGAAGCCTTTTATATATGTGTGTATAAGGACATATATATATATGTGTGTGTGTGTGTTTTTATATATATATATATATATAGGGTATATATAGGGGGTGTGTGTATATATATGTTATATATATGTATATCTGTGCCCTTTTATACAAAGGGCACAGAAATTTTAAAAGATTCGCTTATAAAAATGTTCTCCAAAAATATAAACAATAGATGTAACATAGAAAGTAAAGCCCTTGAATATCTTTCCATATCAGTTAGATAAAGCTTGGCATTTTCTCATACACTAGCATTTCCTTGACAGTCATGCCGTAATTTAACATTAGGTCGTTCTTTGTTCCTTGTTTCTGTACACCATTTCTTCTCTTTCCTTTCAGCTTTTTAAACGGAGAAATGTGGAGCTGATCAATGAAGAAGCTGCCATGTTCGATAGTCTTCTCATGGACTCTTATGTGAGCTCTACCACTGGGGTAAGACCCTTGCATGTGCTTCAGGCAAGCTTGAGAACTACTTGCTTCTACAGAACAGAAATTGAGCAGTTCATATCATCTAGTAGCTTTACCAACAATCATGCTAATCTCTTTATTCCATGGGCCCTTTTGTATTAGGCTAGTGCGAATGTAATTACTGTTTCGGACCATGAATTTTAAATCATTCTAACTAGACTCAAACACATCTTTATTAATCAAAACAGGAGCCATTACAATCAATTTGTTTTTGCCAACAAGAAATAAGTTTTTTTTTTCCTGTAGCATAAAAATCTGCGCTTCAGGATTCAACAAACTCTTAGAAAGCATTTTCTGCCTCCTGCTGGTTGGGGAAGCATTTTCCCTAGAAAAAGAGGTGCTTGAAGAAGTGGCAGTTGGTGAGAGGTCAGGTGAACGTGGCAGGTGAGACAAAACTTTGTAGCCCAACTCGTTCACCTCTGAAGCATTAGTTTTACGACAGCCAGGCATTGTCATGGAGAAGAAGGGCCGTTTTGTTGACCAGTGCTGCTGCCGCATTGTCGTTTTCAGTGCATCTCATCTCCTCGCTGAGCGTACTTCTCAGATGCCGTGGTTTCACCGGGATTCAGAAAGCTATAGTTGATCAGACAGGCAGCATACCACCAAACAGTGACCATGATCCTTTTTTGGTATAAGTTGGCTTTGGGAAATGCTTTGGAAGCTTATTCATGGTCCAGCCACTGAGCTGGTCATCATCAGTTGAAAATCCACTTTTTGTCACATATCACATCTGATCAAGAAATGATTCGTTGTTGTTGCATATAATAAGACAAGATGACACTTCCAAACAACAATTTTTTTTTATTTGAGGCACCCACCTATTGTGTTTTTTCACCTTTCCAATTTGCTTCAAATGCCAAATAACCATAAAATGGTCAACATTGAGTTTTTCACCAATTTCTCATGTAGTTAGATTTAAGAGGATAAGTTTCGATGGATCCTCTCGATTGATGTTGTCAACTTCCGATGGCTGGCCACTGTGCTCCTTATCTTCAAGGTTCTCGTCTCCTTTGCAAAACTTCTTTAAAAAAAAAAAAAATCAGGCATTTATAAACAAGAAAGCGTACATTAATTACATAAAAAGAGTTTTCGAATAGTAGAGTAGGTCATTAGAGTATTGTCATTAGCAGCAACAAAGGAGAGAAGGGGATGGTGATGTGGACATTCCTCGCGAGTACCAGGGTGCAAAACTTCTTGAACACACTGCACTGTACATTCATTAGCAGTTCCTGGGCCAAATGCGTTGTTGATGTTGCAAGTTGTCTCCACCACTTTACAACCCATTTTAAACTCGAATAAGAAAATAGCTCAAATTTGCTTTTTGTCAAACATCATTTCTCTAGTCTAAAATAAATATAAAATAAACAGCAAGTAATAAAATGGGAACTGGTGATGGACAGGGAGGCCTGGCGTGTTGTGGTCCATGGGGTTGCAAAGAGTCGGACATGACTGAGCGACTGAACTGAACTTAATAAGTCATTAGCAAAAAAACAAAGTGATAAATGCACATTAAAGTGATGTATAACATAACCACATTTATTTAAGAATGTATTCCAGTATCAGGCGGCCAAGTTCAACAGTGCAAAACAGCAATCACTTTTGCATCAACTTAATACCCAGTCAGCTTAAGGAGTCAACAGGGATTTGTCTCTGGTGAAAACACCAGAGAAAACATTTAAGAGGAGCTTTCAGTTGCCTCAGAGGTTAAGAATCACTTCTAAATGTTCCAGCTTGAAGCAGCTATGGATTAAACATCTGAGCTGCTGTTGTGCCTTCCTCTTGGCCTCAAGTCTTTTTTTTTTTTTTTGGCTATGCTGGGTCTTCATTGCTACGTGCAGGCTTTTCTCTAGTGACAGCTACTCTCTGGTTGGGGTACAAGGGCTTTTCACTGCAGTAGCTTCTCTTGTTACAGACTATGGGCTCTAGGAGCACAAGCTCAGTAGTTGTGGCATATGGGCTTAATTACTCCTCTGCATGTGGGATCTTCCCAGACCAGGGACTGAACCCATGTCTCCTGCACTGACAGGCAGATTCTCAACCACTGGACCACCAGGGAAGCCCTGCCCTCAAGTCTTTAGAAAGCAGGATGCCAAACAGGATTATGGGCTTATATCTGGCTCTAGTGTTGGTTTGCAAAATCATGAACCTGTTTTATGTCCTAGGAGAGTGTGATCACCAGAGAGATGGTGGAGATGCTCTTTTCTGATGATCCTGACCTGCAGTTAGCAACCACACAGAAATTCCGGAAACTGCTCTCCAAAGGTACAAAGCCTAGACTTCCCCAGGGAGGCCCTGCATGACTTAGCCTCTTGTTTCCTCTCACTGACCTCATCAACTACTGCCCTTCACTCATTCTGCTCTAGCCCTGCTGGCTGTGGCATCCTTGGACAAGCCAGGCACATTCTTACCTTTGCATGGGCTGTTCCCTCTGCTTGATATCCTTTAGTTGCAGATATCTGTGTGACAGGGCTTCCCTGGTGGCTCAGTAGTAAAGAGTCCATCTGCCAATGTAGGAGAAGCAGGTTCAATCACTGGGTCGGGAAGATGCCCTGGAGAAAGAAATAGCAACCCACTCTAGTATTCTTCTTGCCTGGAAAATCTCATGGACAGAGGAGCCTGGCAGGCTATATTCCATGGGGTTGCAAAAAAGTCAGACACGACTCAGCAACTAAAGAACAACAATCTGTGTGACAGCTGCTTCATTTCTGTGGTTAGATCCTACCTTCTCAACAAAGCCTACCCTGACACCATATCTAAAATTGCAGCTCCCCCCACCCCCTGCAGCATTTTTAATCTCCTTACCTGGCCCTACGTATTTTATTTCCTGTTACACTTATTACCTTCAAACATAACAGTATTTCTTCTCACTAGGATATAAGCTCTATGAGGACAGAGACTTTTGGTTTGATTCACTGTTGTGTTCTTGGTACCCAGAACCACGTCTGGCACACATTTTTTGCTCAGTAAAAACTTGATGTATGATGAGAAAAATATTTTCTTTTCTCCCAAGGACTTTTGTCCTTTGACCTTGGGAGGACTTTTCTTCCTCCCAAGAAAAGAATGCTGATCTTAGAAGGGAAGTGTTTAGCATTGCACCTACTTTGGTCCTCTCTTTCTTACTTTCTTGCTTGCTTAGGTAGGTAAGGTTATTTACTTGCTTAGATTTAGAAAGCCAAAGGTGAGCATTCTTAGATTAGGATTGGCTTTACTCTTTAGATTCTCAACTATTTGATACAGTTCGAAAATGACCTGCTATTGTTAAAACTACCTCACCAGAAGGAAGCTTGGGAGTGTTTATAAGGATGGTGAGGAGTATTTAGGAAGGATGGTGGACTGACCCCAGTGAATGCATCAGCCAGCCATTCTCCTGACTTCTCTCTTTCCTTTGTCCCTCTCCCAGAGCCCAGTCCTCCAATAGACGAAGTTATCAACACTCCAGGAGTGGTGGATCGGTTTGTGGAGTTTCTGAAGAGGAATGAGAATTGTACATTACAGGTGAGGCCCAGGGTGGAGAGGTACCAGATGAATGCTCTTTTTGCCAAGAAATTGCTATGGCATGCTTCTGCAGACAAATCTCTGAGAATGAAACATTTAAGGGGATGCTGTTACCTCAGAGGACTTGGCCTCAAGTAAGAGAGCCACAAACTCTTCCCTGAAACAGTCTCAAAGGAAAGATACCAGAATAGGACAGATTCATTATTCAGAGGTTGTAATATAGAATAAATATGTATATATATATATGTATGTATGTATACATATACATACATAAAACGTTCTAGTCCATTTCTAATTCTGGAGTGAACCACTTTGCTTCTCTGGGTCTCTCTTCTCACAAATGAGTGATGAGCCACTCTACGAGAACTTACTAGAAATTTGGCTGAAAGGGTCCTTGAGAGACCCATCTCACTTTTATCCTGGTTTCAGAAACGAATAAAGTGAAGTGCAGGAAATAAAAACATGGCTTGCCGCAACCCACTCCAGTATTATTGCCTGGGAAATCCCATGGACAGAGGATCCTGGCAGGCTTCAGTCTATTGGGTCGCAAAAGAGTCAGACATGACTTAGCGACTCAGCAGCAACAACCTACTGAGGTGGTGGGGGAATAGTAAAGATTTGGTGTTGCTCCCAGGTTTCACTACTCTTCTTTCATTCTTTCTCCTTCTCCTAACTCTTTCAACCTCTCTGCCTCTAGGAAAAACAAACAAACAAACAAAAAACGTGGCTTGCCCAAGGACTCCTGGGGGCTGTGGTGGTGCAGGACTAGACCTGGGACCATGGAAGCCGAGCTCTGTCTTCCTATTATGTTATGTCACTGCCAGTAATTCTTCCTTTCTTTTAAAGGAGAAGAGGGAAAGGCTTGTGGTGGTGTTTTTTTTTTCAAGTCAGGGGCAGGAGACGTAACTGCTCTGAGCCAGCTGGTAGGCACGGCTGCTCTGTCTGGAATGACCTCTCAGTCATGGCTTTAATCTCACTTTCAGTTTGAAGCTGCCTGGGCTCTAACAAACATTGCCTCTGGAACCTCTCAGCAGACCAAAATTGTCATTGAAGCAGGGGCCGTCCCCATTTTTATAGAGCTGCTTAACTCGGACTTTGAGGATGTACAGGAACAGGTAATACCCAAATTTGACTTAATTCTTGATGATGTCAGCGGTATAATAAAAAATGTATTTTGTCTTTATCCCCAGTTAAGAGGTTAAGAGCAAAGAGCTCCTAAAAACCTTGGGATTTTCTTAGTGATCCAAGTCTTTTGTTATCCCTAAAGAGCACCTTTGCAACACACCTGAGTGTGTGCTCATGAGATGACTCAGGGTGGGGCCCTAGATAGCTTCAGGAAGGGAGGGCTAGTGATCAGAAAGACCAAACTTGGGATTAGAGAATAGGAACTTTTAACCCTGCCCCACCCCCACTCTTCCCACCCCTCCTCCCCAACCTCCCTAGGGATGTTACAGGGGGTAAATATTCGGTTATAAAAATCTTGAACAGTGAGATTCGGAGAGCGTCTGGGTTGGTGCACACTCACTGTGCTGGGAAGGTGACCTGCCTGGAGAGGGCACAGGCGTTCTGTGCAGCCCCTACTCTTTGCCCCACACCCTGCCCTCTGCATCTCTTCATTTAGCTCTTCATGAGTTGTATCTATTAAACTGCTAAACATGAGTACAGTTTTCCTGAGTTCTGTAATTCATTGCAGAATGTGGAACTCCTGAATTTATAGCCAGTTGGTAAAAAGTATAGGTGGCACCTGGGAGTTGTAACTAGTATCTAAGTGAGGCCAGTCTTGTGGGACTGAGCCCCCTACCATTGAATTGATGTGGTAGCTCATGTGAATTGATTTCCTGGTAGCTCAGTTGGTAAAGAATCTGCCAGCAATGCAAGAGACCCCAGTTCGATTACTGGGTTGGGAAGATTCCCCTGGAGAAGGGAACAGCTACCCACTCCAATATTCTGGCCTAAGAGAATTCCATGAACTGTATAGTCCATGTGGTCACAAAGAGTCAGACACAACTGAGCGACTTTCACTTTTCACCGACACGGTATCAGAGAATTGATGTAGAAGAAAACTCCACATGTTGGGTGTCAGGTGGTGTTGGGAAAAAGATACCACAGTACCCATTTTTCAACATCTATGGATCACAAAAACCCTACTTCCATTTCTTCCGCTGGAGTTTTACTGGTTGACTAGAAGTGGAGTGGTACTGGGGATTTTTCCTCTACTAATACATTAGGGTTGGTCCTATGAGACTACAAGAATGCAAGTTTCCCATCATTTTCTCCTTTTATGGGAGATGAGGAGGTGAGGATAAGGAGGTTTTGGTTTGGCTTCTCTGGCCGCAGGACAGTGGCAGCCTGCTTTCCCCCCTGAACCCAGGAATTCTCAGAGGAAAAGTCCTCACAGAGCAAGCACGCAATAAGGATGTCAACAAGGAGGGCGCCTGAGCTTATTGGGCGTGTTTCAGGCCGTGATGGGGTGTTCATCCTGGTTACCGCCGTGTGTCACTCTGTGGTTGTGAGTGTAAAGTACTCACAGAAGCCGCTAGGCTCTGTGGCTGATGGTTCCATCCTCGCTTTTTTAGGCAGTCTGGGCACTGGGAAACATAGCTGGAGACAGCTCTGTTTGCCGAGATTACGTCTTGAACTGTTCCATCCTCAATCCTTTGTTAACGTGAGTAATTACTGTCATCTGCACCTGGGACATCTGTAGGGCAGCCATGTAGCAGATCTTTGGGGGACGGTTTACCTTAAGATGATGAGTAAATCCAAAAATGCTAACTAAAAGTGCATTCTGGTTGACAGAGTAAAAGGTTGTCTTTTGAGAGTAAGAACCTTGTGCCACTGGTCTGTGTCTTGTGCTTCTCACTTCACAGTGCTGTAGAATCTCCTGTTGGTCATACTTGGCTCATTGCTGAGCCAGAGGACAGAGGAAGAAGTAGCCCATCTGGAAAAACCTAACCTTCTCTGCAAAATGCATTGATTTTCTATGGGTATATGCATAGGTACATTGGAGAGCTCTGTTGTAAACCACAGATCTAAGACCCCATGCAGGGTCATATGGATGTTCCCATCTCTTCCTCTATGCCCTTAAAGTAGAGCTACATCTAAACCAAAGCAGAAGGAGGAGTTTTTCTTCAGAAGTCACAACCTCGTAAGCTACTATTAGAACTCTTTTGTGGGCCTGTCACAGAAAATCAATCCGTACAGCATAGCTAAAGCCCTCACACTAAAACTTCATTTAGCATGCTTATTCAAGGTCCATCTCTCTGTCCTTATTAGCTATGGGCTTAACAACCACATCTGGTCCTAATCCCCTATGAAGATGTAGGTTGGCCCCCTGGACCAAACTAACTCACTTAAATTATGGGTAGGAAAAGACAGTGAGGCGGCTAGAGTCATAGGGGTCTGGTTGGATGTGCTCCTGGGGCTCATAGACAACGGCTGTATGCAAAGGGCATCATTGGTCAGGATCTGGCTTCTCTGTCTCCTTCAGACTCCTTACCAAGTCCACACGACTGACAATGACCCGGAATGCGGTCTGGGCCCTGTCAAACCTCTGCCGAGGAAAGAACCCACCCCCAGAGTTCGCAAAGGTAAAAGAGCTTCTTACCAGTTCCTGAGTAATAGCAGGTTCCTTCATATGGAGGAATTTTGACATAGGAATTTTCAAGTCTTTGGGGAACCCTCAGAGTCTCAATCCACGGGAAACTCAAAGAGGCAATCATCAGTGAAGTAGGTGATCTCATGTGCCAGGGTGGTAAGTGAAAATGTGGGCCTGATGGCTTAATGTAGTAGAAATCTCTGGGCCTTAGACTTACTCATAGAGGAGGGCTCGGACATGTTAGGAAGTTAGTGGTAGAGCTGATGTAACCCTGTCCCGCTACGAACCCCTCTCTCTCTGCTTCCAATAGGTCTCCCCCTGTTTGCCTGTGCTGTCTCGCCTACTCTTCAGCAGCGACTCAGACTTGCTGGCAGATGCTTGCTGGGCCCTCTCTTATCTGTCTGATGGCCCCAATGAGAAGATCCAGGCAGTCATAGACTCTGGAGTCTGCCGGAGATTGGTCGAGCTTCTCATGTGAGTGCTCCTAGTTAGAACGGGTACAGACTCCAAGCTCAGAACTGCAATTAGCAGTCTGCTGCCCTGTGCAAAGGTCTGGACCCATGAGTGCTACAGGCCTCGGTGGCCAGCAGAGCTGAAAGCTTGGTGCTGGGCCTCTACTGACCAGATCGCCCTCCTCTGTAGGCACAACGATAACAAAGTGGCTTCTCCTGCCCTGAGAGCTGTGGGTAACATCGTCACCGGGGATGACATCCAGACCCAGGTGAGGAGGAGGAGGAGGAGAGCTGTCTGTGGGCAAAATCCTTCCCTGCCGTAGACTTTAGTCCTGGTGGGAGGCAGTGTGATCTAGGAGAGAAAGCATAGGCTTGAAGGAAAAATTCCAGCTCTGCCACTCTGTATGATTTGTGGGCAACTTGGTTGCCTTTATTTTTTGTATAAATTGGAAGCAAGTCATTATCCATTGGGTGCTTTTGAAGAAAAACTAAATGGAATAACTTGACTTACTACCTGGGACATGGTAAAGTCCCAGCTTTTCTGTTATGGTACCTTTGAAATACTAAAATCTTTGGAGCCTCACCCCTACTTCCTAACTAAACCTTTAGGATCCCATGGGTAACCTCATGTTAGTCCTCTGTTAGTAGTACCTCCATAGAGGGCACAGTATGCAAGGTTTTTCTATACACAGGCTGGAGAGCTGGTTATTCTTTTAAGTATAGTTCAGTGCCATTAAGTGCATTCACATTGTTATTTAACCATCACAATCATCCATCTCCACAACTTTTGCATCATTCAGAACTGAAACTCCGTGCTCTTCAAATAATAACTTCCCGTTTCCCCCTCCCGTCATCCCCTGGTAACTACCACATTACTTTCTGTCTCTTGGGAGTTTGACTCCTCTAGAAACCTCACGTAAGCCAAACCATATATATTTGTTCTTTTGTTTCAACTTATTTTAGTTAGCATGTTTTCAAAGTTCATTTCACATTTTAGTATGTCACACCTTCATTCCTTTCGGTGGCTGAATAATATTCCTTGGCACACCTGTGCCACCTTTGGTTTATTCATTCATCTGTTGATCGACATTTGGGTTGCTTTCACCTTTTGGCTAGTGTGAGTAATGTTGCATTGACTATTGGCATACAAATCTCTGTTTGAGTCCCTGTTTTCAGTTCTTTGGGATATATACCCAGAGGTGGAATTAGTGGAATTACTGGGTCATGGGGTAATTTTATGTTTAACGATTTTGAGGAACCACCATACTGTTTAGCACAATGGCTATGCCATTTTACATTCCCATCAGCAATGTACCAGGTTCCAATTTCTCCACATCTTTACCAACAGTTTTTACCATCTTTACCAACAATTGTATTGCCTGGATTTTTTAAGAATAAAAATATTTTTATAATAAATTTTATAATTATTATAATAAATTTTTATATATAATAATTTTAAGACTATCCTAGAGACTTCCCTGGGGTCTGGGGGTTAAGAACCCGCCTTCTAATGCAGGGGACTCAGGTTCAGTCCCTAGTTGGGGAACTAAGATCCCACATGCTGTGGGGCAACTAAGCCTGCATGCTGCAATGAAGACCCGGCACGGCCAGAAAAACAGAATAACTGCCCTATGAAGTGTGAAGTTGTATCTCACTGAGGTTTTGATTTGCACTTCCCTACTGATTAATGGTGTCTGACATCTTTCATGTGCTTTGGGGCCCCCTGCCTGTTTTCTTTGGAGAAACGTCTGTTACGTCCTTTGCCAATTTTAAACTATGTTCAGCTTGTTTTGTTTTGTTTTGTTTTAATGTATTCTGGATATTCGTCTTTATCAGATATATGATTTGAATATACTTTCTCCCATTCTGTGACTTGTGTAATTCACTCTGTTGAAAGATGTCTTTCAGTGCACAAAAGTTTTAAATTTTTGTTAAGTCCAATTTATCTCAATTTGTCTTTTGGTGTTCTAGGTCATTCTTAACTGTTCAGCCCTCCCTTGCCTCCTCCACCTCCTGAGCAGCTCCAAGGAGTCAATCCGAAAGGAAGCTTGTTGGACCATTTCAAATATCACTGCTGGCAACAGGGCTCAGATACAGGTAGAACAAGCAGTTGGGAGATTGACGAGCGGTGGTAGAAAGGCCTAGGATCATGAGACTTTGTGGGATATTGCCTTCTAGACGGAAAAAATTCTCTTTTGAAATTGGGATCAATGTATGCTATTGGTCAAAGATTCTGTGGAGCAGAACCCAGGTTCTTCTGCACCACCTTACGTATATGGGAAGGACAAAGGAGAACTTTGAGGAAGGGGAATGTGTCTAAATCTTAGCTGATTTGTGTTCTGGATTTGCTTATTCTCCTTGAAATGACTTTTTTCCCTCATATCCCACCCCCGAACCCCCAATTCTTCTCAGGCTGTCATAGATGCAAACATCTTTCCTGTATTGATCGAAATCCTTCAGAAAGCAGAGTTCCGTACAAGGAAAGAAGCAGCCTGGGCCATCACCAATGCCACATCAGGAGGAACCCCTGAACAAATCAGGTACCACAGTCCTTCCCATTGTTTGAGTGATATGTTTACTCTACCTGTCAGCTTATGTTAACTGCCTTTGCTGGGACAGGTCTACCCCTGTTCAGTAGGGTTTAACTGATAAGCTGCTAGAGTGTAGCCTCTTTTCCCTCCTAGAGAATGGACACTTAAGACACAGACATTCATCTCTCCTCTGCCTCTTTCTACCCACAAGAGAATTTAAATCTGTATAATTCACAATTACTCATACAAATGAAAGAGAACCATGCGATGGCTCATTCAGAGCAGTTTCCTTGAGAAATCATTTTTGACAATGATACTTGGGAGAAGTAAATAGGAAAGCTGTTTTGTGTGAAGATGCTCTTTGATTCTGCTTTCCATTATGAACTTGAGTTGGAGTGGTGGGAATTAGAGAAGTACCTTGCCTTCAGCTTGTAGCTTAGGAAGGGGGAGTATATTCAGCATATTATATATAAAACCTTAGGAGAAAAGGATAGCTTTTGAGGATATAGGTTTGTGAACAGCATTTTGGACAGGAAAGGCATAAGTAAAAGTACAAAAATCAGAAACCTAGAGACATTCACATGTTTGACTGGAATGTAGTATTCTTGGAAGGGAATAATGTGAGATGAAGCTAAAAAAGCTTAGGAGCCTGATTGTATTGAGAGTAGAGCTTGAACTGTGAAAATTTTAAGCAGGGAAATGATGTTTCAGAGTAGGTAGTACTGCTGCAGGGACACATTACAGACCAGGAGGAGAAATCTGTGGCAGCCTTCTCCGTGGAAATGAACTAAACCAGTAGTATTGACGGGGTGAAGAGACTGCGATAAAGCCTGGGTGTTTATGAGGGCTCGGGCAGAGTGAATTGCTAAGAGCATTGATATGTGTGAAGGAGACCTAGGGACCCCGAGCACCGGCCTGGCACCTGCCTTATCTTGTCTTGATTTAGAACTTAACTGGTCTCTGCCCTTCAGGTACCTGGTCTCCCTGGGCTGCATCAAACCCCTGTGCGACTTGCTGACTGTGATGGATTCAAAGATTGTGCAAGTGGCCCTCAATGGACTGGAGAACATCCTTCGGCTTGGAGAGCAAGAGGGCAAGCGCAGTGGCTCCGGGGTCAATCCCTATTGTGGGCTCATCGAGGAAGCCTATGGTATGTGCCTTCTCCCCAAACTAATGTCTGTCATAAGTAGAGTTCAGAACCATAAGTTCTAGTTCAGAACCTCTGAAGTAGTATATGTATGTGAGGGTGTATGGTCAGCATTGAATGCAAAGTTTTATCCCACAAGTTCCATTTCTTCTGAGGAGCAGTAGATCAGTTCTCTTTCTGATAGGCTGTACCCAGTAAGTAGGTTATGGTACAGATGCAAAAATAAAGCTCCAGAATTGATAATAGGATAAGTAGCTGGAAGACATGTTTTCAGCTGAGTTTCTAGCAAGTTCCTTTCTTTTGTTTTTCCATTATAAACAAGCTTATTACAAGATACTAGATAAGTTCTCTGTGCTGTACAGGAGGTCCTTGTTGTTCATCTATTTTGTTAATAGTAGTTTGTATCTAAGGCTTCCCAGGTGGCACAGTGGTAAAGAATCCTTCTGCCAATGCAAGAGATGCGGTTTGATCCCTGGGTCATAGAGTCCCTGGAGGAGGAAATGGCAACCCACTCCAGTATTCTTGCCTGGAAAATTCTGTGGACAGAGGAGCCTGGCAGGCTGCAGTCCATGGGATCCAACTGAGCAACTCACGTGTGTGTGTGTGCGCACACGCGCGCGCACACACACACACAGAATTTGTATCTGCTAATCCCAAACTCATAATTATCCCTCTCCACCTTTCCCCCTTTGTTAACCATAAGTTTGTGTTCTGTGAGTCTTTTTGTTTTATAAATAAGTTCACTTCTATCGGTCTTTTTTAGATTCCCCATATGTGATATCATATGATAATTGTCTTTGTCTGATTTACTTTACTTAGTATGATTATGTCTGGATCCATCCATGTTGCTGCAAATGGCATTATTTTATTCTTACTTGGGGCTGAGTAATTTTCCATTGTAAATGTACACCACGTCTTCTTTACCCATTCATCTGTTGATGGACACTCAGGTGCTTCCATGTCTTGGCTATAGTAAGTAGTGCTGCTGTGAACATTGGGGTGTATATATCTTTTCAAAGTAGTTTTCTCCAGATATATGCCCAGGAGTGGGATCGCTGGATCATATGTTAGGTCTGTTTTTAGTTTTTCAAGGAACCTCCATAGTGGCTACACCAGTTTACATTCCCACCAACAGTACAGGAGGATTCCCTTTTCTCCACAGCCTCTCCAGCATTTATTATTTGTAGACTTTTGGTTGGTTTTTGGTTTTTTATTTGTCATACCTCTTGGCTTGTGGAATTTAGGCCTTGGTAGTGAGACTGCTCAGTCCTAACCATTGGACTTCCAGGGAATTCCCTTGAAGACTTTTTGATGATGGCCATACTGACTGGTGTGAAGTGATACCCTCATTATAGTTTCGATTTCCATTTCTCTAATAGTGATGTTGAGCATCTTTTCATGTGCCTCTTGGCCATCTATATGTCTTTGGAGAAATATCTGTGTAAGTCTTCTGCTCATTTTTTGATTGGGTTGGGCTTTTTGTTGTTATTATTGAGCCATGTGAGCTGTTAATAATGTTTTAGAAATTAAGCCCTTGTCAGTTGCATCAGTTGCAAATATTTTCTTCCATTGTACAGGTTATCTTTTTGTTTTGTTTATGGTTTCCTTGGCACATTCTGTTAGGGGTACTGGATTGACACACTGCTCATCTCCAAGAGATTCAGAATGGTTAACAATTTGCCCAGGTTAAACCACTGATTAATAACTGACATTTTAGTTGTTTTCCTTTGGGGTTATGTAATTTTAACTAAAGATCGCAGCTCTCCTCTTTCAGATCAGAGAGAGACCTGATCATATTACTTGTGTTTATAAATGCTAATATACCTCAGGGAAGGCAAAATGCATTCATGTTTTATGGACCCATAGTAAAGCACTCCAAGTTCATTCTTCTCCCTGCTTCCTTCTTGCCACCATAGGCTTGGATAAAATTGAGTTTCTGCAGAGCCATGAGAACCAGGAGATCTACCAGAAGGCCTTCGACCTCATTGAGCACTACTTTGGTGTAGAAGATGATGATAGCAGCCTGGCTCCCCAAGTGGATGAGACGCAACAGCAGTTCATCTTCCAGCAGCCTGAGGCTCCCATGGAGGGCTTCCAGCTATAATGTCTGCCTCCAGGGAGGGGAGGGGATGGGAAGCACCACCAACCAGCGGAAGAGCAGCCCTCTGGTGGGCGGGAAACCAGCCCCCCCACCATCAGCCACCACACACCTCTGCTGCCCTGGAAACTGTGCTCTTGACCTGCTCCGACCCCTTCCCTGGAGGGAGCACCCTCTGGACAGACAGAACCATCTGAGGCTCACGTTTGGGTTTTGTGACAAGAAGGGGACGTGTTGGGTTTTTCTTCCTTACACTATATTTTGGCTGCACATATGTCTTTAACCCAGGAGCCCAGGGGTAGACAAAGGAGGACTGAGGTAACCAATTTTGCACCTTTTTTTTTTTTTTTTTTTTTTAAAATTTTTATTTTTTTCTTCTTTAGTGGTGACTTCCTTCCCTATTATCTTCCTTCATCCTTCCCAGTCCTCTGCCCTGATCTGTGTAACTCTTATCTTGGGTACTTGAGCAGATGGAATATTCCAGAGGTGGGGGGGTGGGAGGGGTGGGGAGAAATCCAAAACAAAGTGTTCTTGCTCTGACAGAATATTAATCTTGTATGCTTGGATTGAATTATTTAATTTTTTCTTTTGCACATTTTTTCTTGTATTAAGATTGCTCTTTCCCAGAGCCATGAGTTCCTGGTATTAAGAAACCCAGCTGCCAGCATTGTCTGGGACTAGAGACTGAGGGGGAGGTCACCATGAGAGAAAGGCCCCTCCCTCCCTCTAACCCCTTGCCCAGACCTCTTTAGTTTGGGAGATCCCCTTCACTCTCCTGGGGCATGTGCACCAGTGGGAGTGAGCAAGGAGGAACACAGGCCTTCAGACAGGGCTTCCCATGTGTTGCTACTGATCACATGTTTCCTACCCACCTTCCAATGGTGCGACCTGATTTCATTTGTTTACTTGAAAATTCCCCTCAGAGTTGAAATGAACCTCTGAGGTAGCTGTATTTTCTCCTAAGCACGCGACAGAGGGCTGTGGTCCTTGCTTTCTCTTGAGGAGAAAGTCCTTGCTCGGGTGACCCATAAGTTGCAGAGGAGGTTGGAGTGAGAGTGTCATGTATTGGGATAGCCAGGGGATCCTTGCCTTTGGCCTTTCTTCTCCTTCTTCTTCCTCTTCCATAGGTGGATCATGTATATTTGACTTCCAAAGGAGAGAATGTCAAAAAGTTCTGTATTTTTTTATATTCTATATATTAGGTAGGTCAATCTTAATTGGTCTCAAGAGGAAGAACTGTCCCTGTAATTTCTGTAAGTAGGATACCGTGAGGAAGACCAAAAAGAGATGTGGAAGTTCTTTGGCTCAGGAAGCCTGAACTTGATCCGTCTCTCTGCTTGGGTTCCGGGCTACCACCTGGACAAACCCTTCGCTCTGGAGCCTTCATATCACAGGTCAGCCTAGTCTGATTGTCCCAGTACCTGAAGGGAGCAGTGGCTCCAGGGCCTGGTCAAGTCTACCACTCTAGTCCTTAGTGCTGAGCATCCTGCTCGCATCAGGAAACCCAGACAGCAGTCTGCCTCCTCAGATTCAGTCTCAAATGCCCTTGTCCACATGAGTTATCACAGGTGGCGTTCTCTGTCACTACAGAAATACAGCAGCTTCAGGACTTTTTTGAGAGTGACTGATATCTTCCTGGATTGGGATCCCTGTACATGGTTTGGATATTGCCCTTCCTGTGACACTTAGAATCCCAATGCCTTGCCTTTTCCCTTTGCATAGAGCTCCTGCAGTGCCTCACTGGCTTGCCTGTATGCGTCAATGGATTACATAGTAATGAAGTAAAGCCCAGCTGATGGGGTGAGTGGAGGAATCTGTTGGCTAAGTGTAGGCCAGCGGTGGAGCTGAAGGCACACTGTGTCTGCCCTGTCGCTGCTTCCCCACAGAGATCAGTTAGAGATGCCCTGGTCCAAGCTGTAGTTTCCCTTCCCCAGAAACAACGCCATTCTTGCTCCCATTCCTGCATATCCCACCTCTGGCTCAGGTGAAATCCGTGCCACTCTGCTTACAGATAAAAAGTTCAGGTCCTTTTGCCCATTGGTTTTGAATCTGCCCTCTTTTTCGAGTATTGAGATCCAACTCCAGAGGCATTTTCTGAGAAAAATGGTGGGGACTAGTGGTTATCACTGAAAAGTGATAGCAGAGCCATACCACCTCAGTGAGTCAGATGCTCCTCTGCAGTTTGGCCATGGTAATTACCAAGCCCCTTTCTCCCTGGTAGGCAAGGGCAGGACCCTCTTCACTTGGCCTGCTGACTCCATTACTCCTACAGTTCAAAAGAAAGTCACTCCCACCCCTTGATCTTGTCCAACAGCCAGAGCATTTGAGTAAGAACTACTTCTTGCATCTCTAGCAATAGTTAAGTCCTTGACACTGGGGCCAAATTCTTCCTGCGAGACGTACACGTCCTGCCTTGCCCAGCTGTTCCTACTTTTGCTTCAGATCTAGGACATGTACTAAATAGAAGACTCTTCTGATGATCAGTTACTGCTTGAAGGCTGCTTTCTCCAAGGACTCCAAAGGCTGAAGTGTCTCCCAGGGCACAACCTGAGGACAAATTTCTCATCAGATAACATGGCCTCTCGGAGCTTTCCTTTGTTTAGTGTCTTCCTCAGACTATGTTTTCCCATTATATTCCTCTGACCCTCCTTTCAGTTAACAGGTGAAGTTCTTCGAGCCCCCTGAGATGGTAACATCATCTTTTGTGTCCCCCTCTCCTTTGTTCATCTTGCGAAGCAAAATATTGTTTCTTTTTAGCCCAGGCTTGACAGTCACTCTTCGTGGACAGCCCCCATCTGGACTGCAGACCCTGGCCCAGGTGAAGGCAGAGTTTTCTGACAGATTTCTGAATGGATGTTACAGGGATGGAGGGGCTCCCCAGCCTGCTGTAGGGAATAGCCAAAGAAGACGTGTATTTGAAAGGTTAATGTTTTGGCACACGGTTATTTGCATTTTAAAATCTCTGGTGGGTTGGTGATGTTTAGGTGTGGATTAAGGGGACAAGGAACCGTTTTCTTAGCTAAAGTGTTCAAGTACTGTTTTGAACAGCTATTCGTTTTTGCCAGCCCTTCTGGACATCCCACACCCACCCATCTTTGCTAGTCTTAGAAGACTGAGCTATCCCCAGTGACTGGCTGGCCTTGGTATTGGCTGCAACCTTGTTAGAACCACACAGGTTCCATCCTTACCTGGCCAGCCTGTTTACTTCAGGCAGTGGGTACAAAGGACCCTTCCAAGGACAGATGTAGAAGACTTCAGCTTTCTGGGACCCTTTGTGTTCCCCTTTACCTAGAACCCCTAGATCTACTCCCATTCTCTTTTCCCTTGGAAGACTTTCCAACAGCTCTATTTTTTAGAGCTGAACTACACAGATTATAGCTGCTACTATGCTTAGTCAGGGAAGAGCAAAAGAAGGCTCTCGGGCACTGACTTGCCATTTCCCTCAAGCCAGACCAGTTTAATCTGAAAACTCTAGCAGAATGAACTGGACTTCCATTTTCTCACGTTTGCCTGCCCTCCCCCTACACTCTATAATAGAGTTACCTTTTCTAGCAAAATAGAAGGGAAGGAGATGAATGCCTATCAATACTTCCTCCTCCCACACACCCCCTTCTTTGAAGGCCTCTCAGCTCATTTGTTCAGGCCATGTCTCTTCTCCCCAAGACTCACTTAGTTTGGTGTCCATCATCTTGAATATTCTTCAGTAGATACATCTTTGGGGCTCATGTTCTGGATTCTCAGTTGAAGGGAGGGAGCCAGACTCTACAGGTCTCTGCAGGCACTACAGGGACCCATAGGGTGCTGGCTGGGGGCCTCCTTGGCAGGCTGGGGAAGGGTGCAAGGCTTAGTGCACGAGCCATAGGAAAGGCTCACAACCATAGGAAAGGCTAGCAACATCTTCCAGGCAGGACTATCCTAGAAATAAGTACATGTGAGACTTGAGAAACTGCTCAGAGTAGGTTTCTTCCACAGCTGTTTTAGGATTGGACATTTTAGACCAATCTTGTCCAGTATTTTTTCTGTCTTTTCTATTTTTCTGTTAAGCCAGCAAGCTGAGAATTGGGCCCTGCAGGGATCCATGTGGTAGGCAATAGCTGTTCTTTGGCCAAGGCGTTCATAAAGGATTCAGTCATCCCATTGACTGTTCCCTAGCCCCACCCCCAGATGAAGACCATGGTAAGGGAAGAATTTTGAGGTCAGTACAAACCAAATAAGTCTGTAAATTAAAGCTGTTAGTTTTCCTCTGAGAGGGCATTTTGCATCAGGCCTGGGCTATGTTCAGAATCAAACCTGAAAAAAAAAAAAAGAATCAAACCTGGCTGTGAGTTAGAAGAAGCACCATTAAATTTTAGACCTAGAACACCCCAGGAAAAAGGTTTGTGTAGTGTGTCATAAAGGCCGTGAGTGTGTTTGGGCCCACCTTACTACTTCTGGGCCAGCCTGACGGCTGCTGTGCACATTAGCACGTACCTGAACCCCTCTGCTAAACTTAAGCCCTGCATCCCTACCTAGGTCAGATGTTCAGCCTCTGGGTTTGGGAAGAGAAAACTGCCGTGGCGAGAATCCTCAAGCCCTGGAGTTGGGTATTGGCTCTTTCAGCAAGTTTTTGTGGGAATTGCCTTTGGTTGGACCACTAAAGAAGCAAATAAGGTGTGAGGTTCCAGTTACCCAAGACAGAGCAGAGGTCCCTCAAAAACATCTTGGGTTCCCAGCTACAGACCCTCGGAAGGTGAATCAAACCTGTTTCCTCACTGGTTTTTCTATCCAAATTTATTTTGCTTTTAAGAACTATAAACTCTAGCTATTGTTTTCCATGTTCTCAGGGCCCCTGGGTAGACAGACAAAGCTTGATGATTTCAGAGCAGATATAGGCCAAGAAACCATGGCATTGAGTGTGCTGAGTCCAGACAAATGATATTTATATACACATCCAAATTTGAAGAGAAAATGTATTTCTTTAGGTTTCAAACACTGTAATAGATATAAAGCAAAAATAAAAACCTGTTGCAAAGTTCTAAATAGTGTTCTTTGGAGTGATCCTAGACCGGATTTCTTGGAAGTCAGTGAAGTGAAGGTGTTTAAATTTATGGCCTAACAAGTGGAATTAAGAATTGTTAACAGCCTGCTTCTGCTACAAAGCATTTTTGAAATCAGCTTTATTGAAATATAACTGACATACAGTAAATGGCACATATTTAAAATGAACAATTTGTTAAGTGTTGATAAATCTACATCCATGAAACCATCACCACAATCAAGATAGTGAACATACCTACCACCACATGCCCCTTGGGAATCCCTCCTTTCTGCCTAAAGCTCAGCAACCACTGATGAGAGTTCTCACTATGGTTTAGTTTGCATTTTCTAGAGTTTCTATAAGATTTTCACATCATTTCATCACTACTTCACAGCCCACTGAGCCCAAAGTAGTTCATAAACTACTCACTTTGGTTTACATCAATTCCTAATGTAGCAATTAGACTAGCAGCCAAAAAGTTGATACAACTCAAAAGGAAGGTTTTAGTTGGCTTGAGTGCATTTTACGTTTTAATTCATTGCCAACATTAAAAGATGCAGCTGTATTTAAAAATAGCTGGCACTTCCCTAGTGGCCCACTGGTAAAGAATCTGCCTTCCAATGCAGATCTGATCCCTGGTCCAGGACCTAAGATCCCACAGGCTGTAGGGCAAGTAAGCCAGCAGGTCGCAAATAGAGTCCACGTGCCACAATTACTGAGACTGTGCTCTAGAGCCCCTGCTTGGCAACCAGTGTGCGCCGCAACTAGAGAGAAAAAAAAAGCCTCCCCACCCCCAAATATCTGGCACTCCTGGGCCTGAGCTTCTGCTTGAAGACAATCTGCAAGAGTTCTATTACTGTTTACCACCATTACCAGTGGGCTCTCTGGCAGATATTAATGTTCCCATTTCCTCTTATAGCAAAGGAAAAAGTAACTTTTTAACCCATTTTTCTATCAAATTTTCTTATTCCTTGCCTGTCTGTTTTACTCATTACCTAGCAGGGCTTCCCTGAGAGCCCAGTTCGTAAAGAATCCACCTGCAATGCAGGAGACCCTGGTTCAATTCCTGAGTTGGTAAGATTCACTGGAGAAGGGATAGGATACCCACTCCAGTTTTCTTGGGCTTCCCTTATGGCTCAGCTGGTTAAAAAAAAAAAAAAAAAAGCTGGCCCTCAATGTGGGGAGGGACCTGAGTTCGATCCCTGGGTTGGGAAGATAACCTGAAAAAGGGAAAGGCTATCCTACCCACTGCAGTATTCTGGCCTGGAGAATCTGGCCATGGACTGCACAGTCCATGGGGTCGCAAAGAGTCGGACACAACTGAGCGACTTTCATAGCTGGCCCTTGGAGGCCACTGTTGACCCTTCTCTGTACATCACTCCTCTCACCCCATGCATACCTTGTTCTATTGTTTTTATCTCTGCCTAGAACACCCTATTCTTATGTAAATCCATCAAGGCCTGATTCATATGTTACCTCAAGAGATTTCCCACATGCTTTTCTGGAAATAATGCGGGCCTTGGTTTTTAGAGACCTGAATTCCAAACCTTTTTGAGCTTGAGTTCCACCTTTTACCATTATTTCAATACTGCCTCTCAATGTTACTTGGTAGACACTGCCTAAGGGGTGGGGAAGAGCATTGCTCTGAAGTCTCTCCAACTAGGGAAAAATATTTTAACATCTTAAGAGCTCTAATATACCCATCTGAATGCGGACTTCCAAAGAATAGCAAGGAGAGATGAGAAAGCCTTCCTCAGTGATAAATGCAAAGAAATAGAGAAAACAATAGAATAGGAAAGACTAGAGATCTCTTCAAGAAAATTAGAGATACCAAGGGAATATTTCATGCAAAGATGGGCACAATAAAGGACAGAAACAGTATGGACCTAACAGAAGCAGAAGATTAGAAACGTGGCAAGATACACAGAAGAACTATACAAAAAAGATCTTCACGACCCAGATAACCTCGATGGTGTGATCACTCACCTAGAGCCAGACATCCTGGTATTCGAAGTCAAGTGGGCCTTAGGAAGCATCACTATGAACAGAGCTAGTGGAGGTGATGGAATTCCAGTTGAACTATTTCAAATCCTAAAAAATGATACCGTGAAAGTGCTGCACTCAATATGCCAGCAAAACTGGAAAACTCGGCAGTGACCACAGGACCAGAAAAGGTCAGTTCTCATTCCAATCCCAAAGAAAGGCAATGCCAAAGAATGCTCAAACTACCGCACAATTGCACTCATCTCACGATAGCAAAGTATTGCTCAAACTTCTCCAAGCCCAGTTTCAACACTTCATGAACCAAGAACTTCCAGATGTTCAAGCTGGATTTAGAAAAGGCAGAGGAACCAGATATCAAATTGCCAACATCCACTGGAACATAGAAAAAGCAAGAGTTCCAGAAAAACATCTGCTTTATTGACTACGCCAAAGCCTTGACTGTGTGGATCACAACAAACTGTGGAAAATTCTTAAAGAGATGGGAATACCAGACCACCTGACCTGCCTCCTGAGACATCAGTATGAAAGTCAAGAAGCAACAGTTAGAACTAGATATGGAACAACGGACTGGTTCCAAATTGGGAAAGGAGTATATCAAGGCTGTATATTGTCACCCTGCTTATTTAACTTATATCCAGAGTACATCATGCAAAATGCCAGGATGGATAAAGCACAAACTGGAATCAAGGCTGCCGACAGAAATATCAATAACCTCATATATGCAGATGACAGCACCCTATGGCAGAAAGCAAAGAACTAAAGAGGCTTTGATGAAAGTGAAAGAGGAGTGAAAAAGCTGATTTAAAACTCAACATCCAAAAAACGAAGATCATGGCATCTGGTCCCATCACTTCATGGCAAATAGATGGGGAACAATGGAAACAGTGACAGACTTTATTTTCCTGGGCTCCAAAATCACTGCAGATGATGACTTTTAATGAAATTAAAAGACACTTGCTCCTTGGAAGAAAAACTATGACCAACATAGACACCATATTAAAAAGCAAAGATAGTACTTTACTGACAAAGGTCCATCTAGTCAATGCTCTGTTTTTTCCAGTAGTCATGTATGGATGTGAGAGTTGGACCATAAAGAAAGCTGAGCGCCAAAGAATTGATGCTTTTCAACTATCGTGACAGTTCAAGACTCTTGAGTCATCTCCAACTGCAAGGAGATCAAACCAGTCAATCCTGAAGGAAATCAGTCCTGAATATTCATTGGAAGGACTGATGCTGAAGCTGAAACTCCAATGTTTCGGCCACCTGATGCAAAGAAAGACCCTGATGCTGGGAAAGATTGAAGGCAGGAGGAGAAGGGGATGACAGAGGATGAGATGGTTGGATCGCATCACCGACTCAATGCACATGAGTTTGAGCAAGCTCCAGGAGTTGGTGATGGACAGGGAAGCCTGGTGTGCTACAGTCCATCGGGTCACAAAGAGTCTGACACAACTGAGCGACTGAACTGAAGAGCTCTAAAACAATGCCCAATTTGCAAAATAATTAAAAATATTCTCTGCCGTCTCAGCCCCCAGACTGATGCTAGGCTTTAGGACTAGAGCTTTTAGCCAACAGTTCTTGCGATGTTCAGTGACTTGTAAGCAAATAAACTCAACACCTCCCCGCTAATGCTGGAATAGAACTCTGTCCAGACCTAGAAAGCTAAAACAAACTGCAGAGAACTGAAAAGGCTCTGAAGTGGCCTTTGAGTTTAGTGGGCCTCAAAAGATTTTGTTTTGCCAAGAAGGGAATTTTGGAAGGTAGAACAGCACCTACAAAAACCTGGGAAGTCCTGGAAATAGTTAAAGTATAGATGGAACAAAAAAGGCTGAGGGCATGGATAGGACTGGCTGGAAACAGAAGCCATACCAGTTAGGCATTTAATCCAGCACACAGATTGTTGCCTTTTATTTCACTAATAGACAAATAGATCAAGTACTGCAGTCAGTCTCTCACATTTGTCTTGTGGTCTCATAAGGAGAAAAGCTTGCCTTTTTTTCCTGTTTAGCCCCAGTGCAACTGGAACTTTGTAGACGGTGCGCCAGGCAGAGAAAACACTCAGGAATCTGCTAAGGCCAAATTTCCCCTGGCAGGGCCCCCTCAGTACCTTCCAAAGAGTGACTCGAGCTGGTATTCAAGATGGAAAAATAAGTTACTTTCCAAGTTATCTTGATTCATCCTCAAGGAAAGCCTACCATGGGTGGTTATTCTGAGTAAGAGGCAGGTAGATGGACGTGAGTCCGAGTGAACTCCGGGAGTCGGTGATGGACAGGGAGGCCTAGCGTGCTGCGATTCATGGGGTCGCAAAGAGTCCGACGCGACTGAACTGAATTGACTGACTGAGTCAGGTAGTTAGGATGGGTGCCAAACTTCCTGGCTTTAAATCTGCCCTCATCAGTCACTAGCGATGTAACCTTGGACAAGATACCTAACCTGTGTCTTACAGTCCACAGCTGTAAATTGGGAATAACAAAGGTACAGTATTTGAGATACTGGGGAAATTAACGCTTAAAAAAATATATATATTAAAAACTTATATTTGAATACAGAAATTGAAGCCCTGGGAGGGAAAAGAATGCCCAGTCACACAGCAAATTAGTGATGCAGCTGGGACTGGAATACAGGTCTGATGCCCAGACCAGTATTCTCCCCCTACTCCTCAGAGCTCCTAGACAGTCACAGATGTTCACATGGACAGAGGAGCCTGGCAGGTTGCAAACAATCTGTGGGGTCGCAAGAGTCGGACACGACTGAGCGACTAAGCACAGACACACACACATAGATGTTCACAGCAGGAGGGAACGGGGTAGTGGAGGCGTGCAGAAAAAAGTAGCCAGGCGAAAGGCTCTAGGAGCTGAATCATAGGTTCTGCGTGATAGAAACGAGGTTGACGTGAGTATTTGTGCAGAATGACTGGCTCCTTTAGGACCTCCTGGGTCTGCGGCTCCGAGGACTGGAGCCCTATTGCATCTTGGGAGTCAGGGGTTAGCCCCGATGCATGGAGGGACGCGTAGTCCTTTCCCTCCCCCGCCTTTCCAACTCACCCTCCTCGGAGGCCGCCTTCGCTTCATCTTTCCCAGCAAGCCCCGCGCTAGCGCCGGCTATTGATTGGCTGCGGCGCGAGCAGAGGCTCTGCCGGCAGCAGTTATCCAGCGTTTCCGGTGCGAGGCCAGAGCGGGCGAAGCCTTCGGGGTGTCGGCGGTGGGGGTGCGTACGGCGGCGGCTAGGGGGAACAACGCGAGCAGAGGGTCTGTGGTCTCAGATGGTTTTGGCCGGTGCGGGGAATCGCGTGGATTCAATGTGAGGGCTCGGGCCTGGTAGGGGGCAGGGCTGTGGCCTGTGCGCATGCGCGGGCGGCGCGCGCGCGCGGGCGGCTCCTGGGCGCGCGGGGCGTGGGTGGCTGCGCGCGCGCGCGACGGGATGCGCCCACATGGGGCCTGGGGGGCGGGGAGGAACCGGGAATCCAGCGTCCCGCCACGTCAGTCCCGGGCCTTGAGCCTGTTCCGCGTGCGGCCTGTGGTGAGCGGCCAGTGTTGTGCTGGGAAGTGACTTCTGGAAAAAGGAGGCCTGGCTGGGCACACCGGACTGACCAGAGACTGGAGAGAACCGCTGACTCCCTCCGGTGAAGGCCTGCCGGTTTGTTTCAAGCTTTGCGCGCCCCCTGATACTGGGATTTCTGATCCAGGCTGAGGAGAACTTTTCAAGAGTCTGGAAAATAGCAATGTGTTTGTTTCTATAGGATCTGTTCCTAACCTGACATTGCAAACTACAATGAAGAACCAAGACAAAAAGAATGGGCCTTCCAAGCAATCAGGCAACACTTCCAACCCCAAAAACACTCCGGGGCAACCGGAAGCAGGACCTGAGGGAGCCCAGGAGCGGCCCAGCCAGTCGGCTCCTGCGACAGAAGCTGAAGGTTCCACCAGCCAGGCTGCAGGGAAGGCAGAGGGTGTGTGCCAGCTCTGCTTTCCCAATGCGCAGGGGGAGGAGTTTGTGGCGCGCCGGTCTAGCTTCTGGAATTAGAGGCCCAGGCCACTGTTTACCCAGCAGAGAGGAAATGTGGAGAGGAGGCCAACGCTGAGTCTGCGCAGCCCCCCCAGGCGCTGGGGAGTGGATACAGCCTCCGATTCAAAGCACAGGGGCAGACCTCCAGACAAGGCTCTGACAGGATTAAGTCAGGTTGAGGTTGGCAGTCAGATGAGACTCCCAACCAGCAAATCCAGGTTAGAAACACCTCATTCACCAATGGGTAATTGATGTTTATACTTGAGGCATTTCTGGTGCTTTTTTTTTTTTTCCCCTCAACCAGAGAAGGAAGGATTTATTACTTGAAGAAAGTAAAGAGAAATCTTGATTTCCCGAAGCACTGTCTCCTCCGGAACTGTTTTTTTTAGACAGCACCCAGTGGCTTGCAGGATCTTAGTTCCTACCAGGGATGGAACCTCCCCGTATCTCATGAAGCCCAGAGTCCTAACCACTGGACTGCCAGGGAATTCCCTGGAACTTTTTTAATATCAAGAGGCAACATGCAGGGTGGAGAAGGGAATGGACTAGAGTTTAGATGTAGAGTTCCTGCTACATGATGCCACCCCTGTGTGTCGAATGGTCTGCTTACTTGATTTCTTTTATGCTCAAAACAAGTGTGATTGGGCAGTAGTGAGAAATAATTGGCTTATAGGGAAGTAAACTGAGGCTTAGAGAATTTAGGCAGCATTTAACCCAAACCAGTATGTTTGGGCCTGAAAAATCCCAACCAGCAGCCTAACCATCTTATTTCCCTCTCTGCCCTTCATCCTCTCCTGTAGGAGCACAAGCCAAGAGTGCTCAGTCTGGAGCCCTCCGTGATGTCTCTGAGGAGTTGAGCCGCCAGCTGGAAGACATCCTCAGCACATACTGCGTGGACAACAGTCAAGGGGGTCCAGGTGAGGATGTGGCACAGGCTGAGACTGCTGAACCCGAAGATGCAGAGAAGTCCCGGACCTATGCCTCAAGGAATGGGGAGCCTGAGCCAGAGACTCCAGTAGTCAATGGTGAGAAGGAAATCTCCAAGGGGGAGCCAGGCCCGGACGAGATCCGGACCAGTGATGAGGTCGTAGACCGAGACCACCGAAGGCCACAGGAGAAGAAGAAAGCCAAGGGTCTGGGTGAGCAGAGAACAGCTATTTGTGAGGGGAGGGAATTTGGACCTGACATACCTGGGCTAGTCTGCTCTGCGAGGATTCAGAAGAAACCCAACTTCCAGAGCTGCCAAACCACATAGTCTAATCAAAGCCGGGACAGTGGGGCCATCACGTAGAGGTGTGCGGTTGTTCATTGCATTAGGGGAACAAGTGCAAACCAAAGTCCAATATATATACTCTTTGAGAAGATGGGAAGCAGGAGTCATCAGTAGGCATCCTGTGCTATCACCATTTCTAACTTGCTGTGTGACCTTAGGCAAGACATTTCTCCTCTCTGTTCCTTAGTTTTCACTTCTCTACACAATAAGAGAATTGGACTAGACCAGAGTTGAACACTCAAATAAGTTAAGCTTAGCCAGAGGGCCCCAGAAGACCAAGAGAATGCCTCCTTTATCCAAAGGCTTGACTGCCACTGGTCCCAGTGAGTTGATAGTATGTTAGAACTGTAGCTGGCTGCTTTTTTAGCCAAAAATAGCGTTAGGTGAAATCTCTAGATTTGTAACAGTTGGCAACTAATAGGATAGGAGCCAAACAAAACCCATCTGTGGGTTGGATTTGGCCTGTGTGCCAACGATTTGCATTCTCTGCATTGGTCTCTCAGAGCCTCCGGGGGTTGACACGTCAGGAACCTGGCACAGTGCTGTGCATGGTGCCCCCTCTGACTCAGGCACAGGCAGTGGAGGAGTCACTTGGGTGGGGATGGAGAGTGAGTGGGTTAAAGAAGCAAAGGTGATATTATATCCACATCTTATGGGGTCACTACTCCCCCATCCCCTCCCTGTTATCCTAATTTGAAGAAGCGTTTGGGTTTGTTTTTTTTTTAATCTTATGATCAGATATTGAAAGGTATGTTTATTTATTGGCAGGGGTATAGTCATTTTAAAGTACACTGTTGGCTGCCTCTGTTGACTGGAGTGCAGTGTTCTTGAGGAGACCTATTCCTTTTGTGTCCTTCCTTTTTCAAAAGGGCTTTCTTTGCATTGAAAGTGAAAGTCGCTCAGTCGTGTCCGACTCTTCACAACCCCATGGACTATACAGTCCATGGACTTCTCCATGCCAGAATACTGGAGTGGGTAGCCTTTTCCTTCTTGGGGGGATCTTCCCAACCCAGGGATCAAACCCAGGTCTCCTGCATTGCAGGCGGATTCTTTACCGCTGAACCACCAAGGAAGCCCTTCTTTGCATTGAAACAGCACTGAATTCACAGGTGGGATACATTTTTTTCACCTGTAGGTAGAGCAGGCAGTTTTCTTTCTCCCACTCCTGGTGCTCATCTCTGAGATTTCATAGAGACTCATTCTTTTTTTTTTTTTTTTTCCTTTTTTTTTTAAAGATCTTTGTGTAATGGGTGGATTGATTCATTGATTGTTTTGGCTGCACTGCGTGGCTTGTGGGATCTTAGTTCCCTGACCAGGGATTGAATCTGCACCCTTGGTAGTAAACATGTGGAGTCCTAACCACTGGACTGTCAGGGAACTCCCTCAGTCCTTCACTGAATAAGTATTTGTTGAGTGTGTCCTCTGTGGTGGGCACTCAGGACGGTACTGGGGCTATACTGGTGGGCAGAACTGAGTGGGTCCCAGTGCTCCTGAAGCACACCAAAGAGCAGGGAAGGCAGCCAGGTCAGCAAACGGAAATGAAAAGTCTGATAGGCGAGGATAGTGGGCCCAGACCCAAAGGGGGCCTCCAGAAAAGGAGGTACATGCCTTTGCTCCCTGTGCTTTGCAGGAAAGGAGATCACATTACTAATGCAGACGCTGAACACGCTGAGTACCCCTGAGGAGAAGCTTGCAGCTCTGTGCAAGAAGTATGCTGAGCTGGTCAGTGCTCCCCCTTTGTATACCCTCCCTGCCCTGGGAGGTTGGCACATTTTTAACTACCCCAAGTTGCATTATATTTCTTCCTATGGCGCTGAATAGGCATATGGGAGGGGAGCTGAGCTGAGCTGGGAAAGGACCAGGTCTAAGAAGGAGGTGAAGGTCTGAGGCCAGGAAGCAGAAGGATTATCTATCAATAACAAAAAGGCCAACATGATACTCAGAATCATATTGAGGAGAGAAATAGGGAATCAGGGTCTGTTGCTGTATATAAGGAAGAGGGTAGCAGGTGGGCTGGTCTGTGGACACAGGTGTCCTGAGAGTTGGGCATATGTCGTGGTTGGAGAGTGTTACGAGCTTTGAATCTGGAGTCACAGCTTGGAGAGAAACTGGCATCTGCTGGCTGTGAGCCTCTGCTGGTCGATCCTCAGCGTCCATTTCTGTATCCTTGATATGGGACCCTTGGGGTTATTGGGGGCAATGTGTGAAGCACCATCGTAGTGTCTAGCCTGAGCTGCAATGGCCAGAGTTGGGTCAACTCTGGAGACCCTGAGTCCCCATGGGGCTCTTCCTCTGTCCCTGTCTCCAGCTGGAAGAGCACCGGAACTCCCAGAAGCAGGTGAAGCTCTTGCAGAAGAAGCAGAGCCAGCTGGTGCAGGAGAAGGACCACCTGCGCGGCGAGCACAGCAAGGCCGTCCTGGCCCGCAGCAAGCTCGAGAGCCTCTGCCGCGAGCTGCAGCGCCATAACCGCTCCCTCAAGGTGGGCCATCCACTTTTCCTGACCTCACTCGTCTTCAGTAGCTTTCCCCCTAAAAGCAGCACATGCTTTGGGATAGAAAGAGATTTCCCCAGTGAGGCTGTGCTTTGAGCGGCTTTACCACTTGACGTGCACTTGTATTAGGTGAGGTAAAGGTTAAGGTGCTGAGGGAATCCGGACGAGGGGCTTCAGGTTTCTCCGTTCTATAGAGTCCAGGGGAGCAGCTCTTCTCCCGGAGGGCTGTCAGTCAGGCCTTTGTCCTTGCTGTGCTTCACCTAGGGTGGGTCAGTCTGATTAAGGCTTGGTCAGTACTGTGACCTCCAGATCGTTAAACATACCCTTTGTGTTTCTTTAAAACTTTGCATCAGTATGCATGTTTTGCAACTTGTTTTGCTCAGTTTTACTGTATGTTTTAAAATGTTATAAATTTAATATAGATGTGATAGAGTAAAAGGTGACAAAAGTCTAACAAATCAAAGGTAATTATTGCCCACCATCCTCAACCCCAGCCCCAGTAGAAACTGATGGGAAACAAACCTATTTATATGTAAGTTTAAGCATAGCCGTCTAAGTTTCCTGAGTATAAAATGTAACATAGTTTTGTTTTTTAATGAAATTATTATACATGTATTGTTTCATAGCCTGTTCCATTTTCTCAGTGCCTTATCTTTCCCTATCATTTATATAAGCCTGCCCCATTCTTTTTAACAGTGGCATTATATGGATATACTGCATTTAATCAGCACCCTAGTTAGTGTGTTTTGTGTTGTTTCCAGTTTTTCACTGTTACAGAGCTACAGTGAAAGTTCTTTTTATATATATCCATGGTTAATTATATAGGATTTATCCATAGGCTGAATCTCAGAAGTGAAATGTCTAGGTCAAAGAGTATCAGATTTTAATTTTAGTAGATCTTGCCTTCCCACCAACAGTGTCCAAGTGCCTAATTCTGCACAACCCTACCAACCCTGGGTATTACTGAATTTTAACTACTTGGTCAGGGTGAGGGGGTCACAGATAAAAGCACATTTAACTGAGACTAATAGACCTTCCAAACTTATTCTGAGACCAGGATGAGTAGGCTTCAGGAGATCTAGATTTCTTTAGAAAGGCACTTATCTGTATACCTATATTTTTCTAGGGAGTCTCTGGCTTGATGTCACCTGTTTACAGAGGGGTCCATTAGAAGCCCCCGTTGTTTGACATCTCTTTAGAGCCTGGCTACTTCTCACTGGGAGAGCAGGGAGGGCTACTGGGAAAAAGCATCTGTGGACTGGTGGGAGAGCCCTGTGAGGCTGGAAGCGGTGGATGATGGAGCTGGGGGTGACTTCTCTGCCCAGGAAGAAGGCGTGCAGCGGGCCCGGGAGGAGGAGGAGAAACGCAAGGAAGTGACCTCGCACTTCCAAGTGACGCTGAATGACATCCAGCTGCAGATGGAACAGCACAATGAGCGCAATTCCAAGCTACGCCAGGAGAATGTGGAGCTGGCTGAAAGGCTCAAGAAGCTGATTGAGCAGTATGAGCTGCGGGAGGAGGTGAGGGGTCGCCAGGGGACTGAGGAGTCTGGGCGGGTGCCAGCACTAGGCAGCACTTTCCGGGCTTCATCCCTTCACCCATTCCCCCTTCTTACCTTGGGAGGGATCTAGATGAGGAACTGAGGTGATGAGCGGAATCTTGCTTGTGACCACACGGCTGGATCCGTAGTGCCCTGTCCTAAACTGTAGGGCCAGATGTCCTTTGGAATAAAACTGTCCACGTTCTAGACTGGAGTTATATTCATGGATCATGTATTTTGTCGCACCCCAGCAGGGATTTGTGGCAGCACCCCAAATCGGACACGTTAATGCTTATGTAGTTAAACTTCTGAGTATTCTCACCTAGGTTTATAATGAGCCCTACAGTGATATGGGTCAATTTTTTCTGCCTACTTAAGACAATTTCAGTTTTCAGAGTATTTTAGAATTTGGAATCACAGGGTAGGAGCTGGAACTGTGTTCAGTGATCGACTCTAGGGGCTGTGCCCTCCAGTTACTTGCTGCTTTGCTGCCCCCGCCACCTGAAAGGGCAGGATGTCACTCCCTTGACTGGTGTTGACTGCTGTCCCAGGCACTCGAATCCCTCTCTTTGGGTCCCTGCACACTGTCTCTTGGCCCTTGTGGGCCAAGTGAAGGGCCCTCTTCCTCTTCCCTCTCCTTTCCCCCTGGTACTCCCATTTACTAGGGAGCTGGGCTACAAAAGTGCGGGTTCTCAGTCCAGTGGAGTAATGAGGCTAAAGGTTTGAGTGTATCTGTTACTTGGCTTCCTGGGAGGTAATCTCATCCCGTTCATGCCAGACTGACTCTGGGAAAGAAACAAGGTGAGGTTGGGAAGTAGACCTTCCAGGGACTTGGGGCCCACAACCTATGGGACACATGGGAGTCCAGCATGTCATACTGAAGTGGGAGACTGGGCAGTCCCCTGGTCTCTGCATGTGGAGCTTCCTGTGGGCCTCCCCAAGAAAAGCTCCTAACAGATGGAAACCACACACCCACCCCCAACAATGCTTTCCTGCAGCACATTGACAAAGTCTTCAAACACAAGGACCTGCAGCAGCAGCTGGTGGATGCCAAGCTCCAGCAGGCCCAGGAGATGCTGAAGGAGGCAGAGGAGAGGCACCAGCGGGAGAAGGATTTTGTGAGGCTCAGGCCCCAGGGGTGGGGGTTCTGGGAGGAGGTGGGTCGGGTTCTGGCTCAGCTCACAGCTAGGTGTGCCCGGGAGAGGTTTTCTGGTTAGGCCAGGGCACTGCTAGCTCAGAAACCATCTGAGAGCAGGAAGCCTCGGGGGGTCATGGTGCATATGGCTAAAACAGTCCAGATGCAGCCTCTCGGGGCTTCTGAAGGAATCTGGGGTCCTGTCTAATCAGACCCCTGTCTGGGGTCCTGAAATAGCTCCTCAAAGAGGCTGTGGAGTCCCAGAGGATGTGCGAGCTGATGAAGCAGCAGGAGACCCACCTGAAACAGCAGGTAAGACTGTGTAGCCTTCCCCGTGCCTCCATGGTCCCCAAGCCAAGTCCCATCTCGGGGGAGGGAAGTGGAACCCTCATTCTAGGCCCACCTTGCTCCTGTGTGACCTTGCCAAGCCTTTGTTCTCTCTGGACCTGGCTGGCACCTTTGTGGTGGTGACCAGGTGGGAAGACAAGCTAGAAGGACTTGTTCCTGGTCCAAAGTGTTGTATTCCTTTTGAGGAGGCGGAGACAGAACAGGTGATTTTAATTATGTAAATTAGACTTCATTCTGGAAGAAGAGTTTGAAAAGGAAGATTACAGGAAATATATAAATCACCCCCAGTCCTACTTTTTAGGCTTAACATTTTAGATTATATCCTTCCAAATAGATGGGTTTTGTTTTGTTTTAAGGAAAACTGGTATCTCAACAGAACTGTTGGGTCAGAGGGCTAAGGGTGGGTCTGAGTGTGTTGACCAGAAGTGCCCTCCAGAAAAGCCCAGTCTTACCTGTGGGCTTCCCTCTCACCCAGCTTGCCCTGTACACTGAGAAGTTTGAGGAGTTCCAGAACACTCTTTCCAAAAGTAGTGAGGTGTTCACCACATTCAAACAGGAGATGGAAAAGGTAACTGTGGTCCAGATTGGGGGTGGCTATGGGGGTGCAAGCAGCTTCATTCTGAATCGAACATGAGGCCTGCCTTCAGGAAGCCCCCATCCGTGGAGTGCTTCATGTGGCACCGTTTACAGTAATATGTGATTGATACCCCATAGAGGGTAAGAGTGGGCGTATTTACCTGGATACACCCTAAGGTGGCTCAGAAAGCACTGATCTCGCCCCCTTGGGACGGTTTCCCACCTTGGAGACACATGCACAAATCGCCTGACCCCCTGACCATTTCCTTCTATGTGTCACATAACCCAGATGACTAAGAAGATCAAGAAGCTGGAAAAAGAAACCACCATGTACCGGTCCCGGTGGGAGAGCAGCAACAAGGCCCTGCTTGAGATGGCCGAGGAGGTGGGCTGAGTACGGTGTGCAGCCGGGCTGGGGGGTGTGTGAAATTCTTGGCCCTTTCCTGTACTTTCTACCAAGAAGGATGCAGTGAGCCCCAAGTGAAGCTGGGATTCATGCGCATGTCTGTCCAAGTCCAGAGGCACCAGCTGTCTCCTCAAGGGAGGTAGTGAGCTTAGTGATAGGTCTGTAGTGGAAGCAAAGAGAGCAAATGGAAGAAAGGAGGAAAGAGCAGGAAAAGCAAGGGGTGCCGATGTGTGTGCAGCTGGCATGCAGAGCCGTGCAGATAATTTGATTTTGTGGCTTGAGGTGAAGGAGGAGAAAGTAATTGATGGAGAGGCTGCTGTGTGCCAGACCCTGCTAAGTGTGTGGATGCGTCAGCTCGTTGAGCTCTCTCAAGATCTGTGAGGTGATGTTAGTAGTCCAGGCTAACTGATAAGGCAACAGACTCAAAAGCCAAGCACTTGCTAAGGCCATCTTAGTGGCCTTAAGTGAATAAACAGAGGAATCCATCACCTCCAAGCCATGCCCCTTCTCTATACCACACCTGTCTCCAGCTGGCAGCCATGTTTCAGCATAAACCAGGACTGTTTACTCGAAAGGGGCCAGCTTTTGACTCTGGCCAGTGCCCAGCGTTGTTAAAATGTGAGTGGTGAATGTTTTCTACCAAGTGGCAGTATGTGGGCGGTTGATTATATGGAACTGAAGGCCCCATTTCTCTCCCTAGAAAACACTCCGGGACAAAGAGCTGGAGGGCCTGCAGGTGAAAATCCAGCGGCTGGAGAAGCTGTGTCGAGCGCTGCAGTCAGAGCGCAATGACCTGAACAAGAGGGTGCAGGACCTGAGTGCTGGCGGCCAGGCTCCCCTCACTGACAGTGGCCCTGAGCGAAGGGCAGAGACTGCCAACGCCTCTAAGGAGCAGGGCAGCGAGGGGCCTAGGGTTCAAACACCGAGCTCCCCAAGAGCCACAGAAGCTCCTTGCTGCCCCGGAACACTGAGCACAGACCCTTCAGGCCAATCGGGGCCCCAGGAACCCACCTCCATCACCGCCTAGGGTGCCCATGCCAGGGGGCGCTCTGGGAAGGGAGCGAGCCGCTCAGCCAGGCCCGGCCTGTGCGAGGCTCCCACCGCTGAGGCCCAGGGTGCTCTTACCTGGCTGACATCTGACTCTGCAGTTTTGGATTTTATGGGTCAGTTCTGCATACATACGGCATATGTGCAAGGCCTCATACATTTATATATCTGTAAGTGTAAAACGGGCTTGCATCACAGGTGGTGGTGTGTACACATCAAGTCAGTGGCTCTTCTGTGAGCTGAAGCGTCTTAAAGGGGAGCTGCCGTCACAGGAAGCTGGCAGGACAAGTGTCTTGAGCTTTTCCCTGCCCGACGTGAGGCCCACCCCTCCCTCCCTGCCCTTCAGAGCTCATGACAGGTGACACACCCAGGCCATGACTGTGTTTCTCTTAGCAGGACTTGGGCAGCTCCAGCTCTCCTAGCTCCCCTGGAAGCTCCTTTGCTTCCCTTGACCTGGAAAAGGGGTCTCCAGGCAGAGCGTTGACAGAGCACTTGGGAGCTGGTGATCAGACTGCTTCCCTGCCTAGGACGAGGGACCTGGAGCGTGTTCTGTGCAGGGTGATGTGCTGGTAGGGAGCCCCTCAGGTGCCGCTTCCCCTGCGTGCTGGTGGTGCCAGGACCAGGCCAGTGATGCTTCGCAGTAGCCTTACCATTCACAGGTGCCTCTCTAGCCTGCACAAATGACGGACAAGAGATCACCCAAAGGATTCTTTCTGAAGGTTTGGGGTTCGGTTTCCTTGGTGTTTGTTTTGCACATGACAGTGTTTGTATTGAGGCTCTTCTGGGGGGTGGGGGTGCTCTACCAGTGCTGCCTGGGTTCCTGGCCTCTAGCGCCCCACCCCCCTCAGCACCCTGCCTGGCACCTTTGCCACATTGGTGCTTAGGTTTCCTGCTTGAAGTCAGATTATTTATGGTAAGAGAAAGGAAAGGGTCCCCATGGCTTTGCCACAAGCTTACCAGTGGCTTCAGTCCTGGGTGGCCACTGCTGATGCCATCACCACTGTCTCCACGCGGCAGATGCTGGGCCCCGGGTCCAACCGTCCCCTTGGCTTGATGAGTCTGCTTCATATATCCATGCCCACAATGTGCATTCTTTTTTGAGATTTGCCCTGATTTTGTTATCCACGTAATAAGAGCTGAGATATGCCCTCCTTGACATCCTACTTGTTCCTGTGTGAGAGCCCCTAGGTCTTGTCCAACAGCGAACGGATAAGAATGAGACTCAGCCATTGACTGAGCCCTAGAAGTCCGCAGAATGGCCACAGATAGTTGTGTCTGTTTCTCCTCTACCCCAACTCCCACCCCTCACACATGCTACTCTGTACTCTGAAACACCTACTGTTTGCAAACTTGCCAGAGCATTAGCCAGTCTTTGTACAAAACACTTCTGGGACAGCAGAATGTATGAGTCTTGCATAAGGAAGCAGGGGTACGCTGGGTTTGGGGGTACCATAACCCCATCTCCAGTTGGGCCTCAGCTTCATTGTAGCTGTGGAAGCCATAGACCAAGATGGATTGAGTGGATGAGTTTTTGCTTCTTGCTGTATTGAAGTTAGTTCATTGTCTTATAGCTCCCTTCATCTTCCACAAATAGTCTGCTCTTAACAGCTCTTAAATCCCTCAGGTGATAAGGTTCATAACGAGTGTGAAGTACTCCTGAATTATGTTAGGACTTAAACCAGAGATGGCAAATGAATGACACGCCATTTCCCCTCTTCATCCATGGGTGGTACCACTAATCTGCTTGAATATTTCCTGCTAGATTCCTGGTATACCCTCATTTCTCAAGATTCCCCCAGCAGCCAGTGTGAGTGCTGAGACCTATTTGCCATCTCTGGCTGAGATCCTGCTCTGCTAGAAGAGCTGCCAACAGGGTTTGCTGGGCTGAGGAAGCACAGGAAGAGGCAGAAGTTTATGCCTGCCCCCTTCAAAGAGCAGGGAGGCCTGCAGTGGCCCACAGGATCACCTGCCCCACTTCAGCTACCTCTTAAAGCCTATGGTGTTGGCAGGGAGGGGACTGCCAGAGCCCAGTATGGTGTGGCAAGTTACAGTCTTCAGAAGCCAAGTCTAGCTGCTTGGTGAGCAAGGTGGCCCCAGCCGTGCAGGGTAGAAGCTCTGCTCTCAGCTCAGCCGTCCGTCTGTAGCCATCCAGGCCAGGCTGTAAGGTGGGGTCCCATTCTTCTCTCCGTTGACCAAATCTTTTCAATCACTACAGCTGCTCTGCTTGCTCTGCTTTCCAAAGTCAGCCCGGGTTCCTGGGTGCTGTCCACACCAGCCAGGGTCCTGGGCCAGATGAAGAGGTGGCCTATCCATAAATGAAGGCCAGTTCCTTCCTCACTGGGGCAGGTCTCATGCCCATGACCTCAGTTTTTGGACCAAGAGCTGTGTTGGTTTCTTAGATTGCTAGCTTTTCCTCTAGGGGACCACCGTGGGTGAGGCTCTGCTGACAGTAACTTGTGTTCAGGGTCTTGGCCAGCTGAGAGCTTCGTGTACACCAGATTCTGAGAGGTGGCAGCAGCACTTTTTTAAAAGTTTGTTTTCCGTGAGGTTTTTGGACCATGGGCTGCGCTCAGGCACTTTCTATGAGAGAATGTTATGTCTGTAAAGGATGGTTATTTCCCCGCCCCCGCCCCCACCCTGGTGTCGGTAGGGGAGGGCCCAGGCCTGCTGAGGTGGTTCTCCTGCTGCTACTCCAGCCCTCCCACCTTGCACAGCACAGAGGAGGTCACCCTAGGGACAGCCGGGCACCTGCCTGGGGGAGGGGTGCTGCCTTCTGTCCCTGTAACTGCTTCCCTTATGGCCCAGCCTGGCCGTCCAGATTTGTTTGAAGCTGTGCAGACAGCTTTTTTGTCTCCTTTTGGTATTCACAACAGCCAGGGACTTGATGTATTTTAAAACCACATTAAATAAAGAGTCTGTTGCCTTACTTTTTCTCCCAACCTTCGTGGTCCTTTGCTTGGATCCATCCAGCCATCACTGACGTGTCCAGATCTGTGACATTTCTGGTTCTGCCCTGGTATGGTGCACCTTCCAGAGTGCCCTGCTGCCTTCCAGCAGTCACCGCAGCCTTAGGACACTAGCAGATTCACTTCAACTGCCTGAGCAGAGCCCTTGGCAAAGTTGGCATGATGCTTATCAGATATACATGATTTTTTCCCATCAAAACTTGTCCTCTGAGAGCTCATGGGCTAGTGACGGGGAAAGGTGCTTTTGGATACAGAAAAGTTGGTTGTGCTGTGGGAGCAGAGAGGAGGTCCTGTTCCCTTCACCAAGGGGATAGAGTTGGATCCCAGAAGAGTCTTAGGACCCAAAAGGCAAGTGGAAGCTCGACATTCAGTGAGGAAGTGGTTGATTTGCCAAAGCGGGTGCTCTGGAGGGTAGTGGGAGGAAATGAGACCAGCCAAACCACCATGAGCCGCTGTGCCAGGCTAAGGAATCTGGGCTAGATCGAGAGAGAAGGAACCACTGATGTTTACGAATCAGTCAAGTCTGTGAGAAAGGCACAAAGAGTGGAGACTAAAGAGTGGCATAGGCCAACTAGTGGGGCCCAAATTAAGGTGAGTGGGTGCTGTCGCCATTGCCACTGGGCCTGTCCACCGTGGGTTGTATCTCTGGCACTGGCCCACCCAAGAGAATACACAGGAACCTCCAGGTCCCTTTGATTTCATGCATTCCATCCCAAGACCAGAAGCTGCACTTCATGCTTATGAATGGGTGTGTTTCTTACGCCTGTTCTCCCACCCGAGACGAGGTGTAAAAGTTGAGACTCCTATAAGGGAGACATCCTACTGGTGCCTCACCCAGCATCCTGGTCTCTCCACCTGGGCTGGGCTGGCCCAAAGGATTACATATGAATACCCGCCACATGGCAGAGACAAGTGTCCTTCCCTCCAGGCTTCCACAGGCTTATGTGTCCACACTGATTGCTGAAGAAGTCTTAATGTCTTCCCTTCTGGAGCAGTCTAGATGTTAGAAGCACCTGGGAAACAGCCCTGATGAGGTGCCTTTGGAAAGGGTACCCACCCCTCTGGAACTCAGTGAGGCCCAGGCCCAAGAAAGATGCTTCTGCTCAGTGGGGGTGGGGTGGGGTGGGGGGAGGGGTAGGTAGGTGCGGTGGTGGTGTGCTGTCCTGGGGCAGTTATCTGAGACTGCAGGGCAGCCTCCTGTTGCATCAGATGCTTCTCAGGAGACCTGAGCTGGGAGCCTCTGACTGGTCTTTTAATAGCTGCCCCATTAATCTGGCCTCCTGGGGCAGCACCAGCAGCGCTGGCTGAGCCTTCATCAGATACTCAGGTTTCCCTCCTGGGGACTGGTGTTAAGTGCTGGGTAATCGCACTGGTTTTGCTCTGACCTGATGCTCCCCACACGTGTCCCCTAGGCCTGGGGGTGGGGAGAGGGTAGGCTTGGTATCGTCATTTCATGAATTGCTGAATACACCCCCATCGCCTACCAGAATGGGTGCTCTGGAGGGAGTGGTATTACCCTCAAAAGAATATTGTCGACTTTTAGTAAAACGGGACAATGACTACCTTCCTTCAGGATTGTTAAAAGGATACATAAAATGCATAATAGGGGACCTGGACTCACTTGAAAGATGGTTGTCTTCTCTTGCAGTTTCTTTCTGCTGCTGCTTTTTGTGTTTCATATTTGTTGTTGTTCAGTTACTCAGTTGTGTCCAGCTCTTTTTGACCCCATGGACTGCAGCATGCCAGGCAACCCTGTCCTTCACCAGCTCCCAGAGCTTGCTCAAACTCCTGTCCATTGAGTCGGTGATGCCATCCAACCATCTCATCCTCTGTCGTCCCCTTCTTCTCCTACTTTCAATCTTTCCTAACATCAGGATCTTTTCCAATGAGTCAGTTCTTCCCATCAGGTGGCCAAAGTATTGGAGCTTCAGCTTCAGTACTTCCAATGAATGCTCAGGATTGATTTCCTTTAGGATTGACAGGTTTCTCTTTGCAGTCCAGTTCAGTTCAGTCGCTCAGTCGTGTCCGACTCTTTAAGACCCCGTGAATCGCAGCACGCCAGGCCTCTCGGTCCATCACCAACTCCCAGAGTTCACCCAAATTCATGTTCTTCGAGTCAGTGATGCCATCCAGCCATCTCATCCTCTGTCGTCCCCTTCTCCTCCTGCCCCCAATCCCTCCCAGCATCAGACTCTTCCAATGAGTCAACTCTTCACATGAGGTGGCCAAAGTACTGGACTTTCAGCTTCAGCATCAGTCCTTCCAATGAACACCCAGGACTGATTTCCTTTAGGATGGACTGGTTGGATCGCCTCGCAGCAGTCCAAGGGACTCTCAAAAGTCTTCTGTAACACATTCAAAATCATCAGTTATTCAACGCTCAGGCTTCTTTATAGTTTAACTCTCACATCCCTACATGACTATTGGAAAAACCATAGCTTTGATTAGACAGACCTTTGTCGGCAAAGTACTATCTCTGCTTTTTAATATGCCTTCTAGATTTGTCATAGCTTTTCTTCCAAGGAGCAAGTGTCTTTTAATTTCATGGCTGAAGTCACCATCTGCAGTGATTTTGGAGCCCAAGAAAATAAAGTCTGTCACTGTTTGCATTTCCATTGTTTCCCCATCTATTTGCCATGAAGTGATGGGACTGGATGCCATGATCATTTTTTGGATGTTGAGTCTTAAACCAGCTTTTTCACTCTCACTCTTTCACCTTCATCAAGAGGCTCTTTAGTTCCTCTTTGCTTTCTGCCATTAGGGTGATATCATCTGCATATCTGAAGTTATTGATATTTCTCCCCTGGCAATCTTGATTCCAGCTGGTGCTTCATCCAGCCCGGCATTTTGCATGATGTACTCTGCATATAAGTTAAATAAGCAGGGTGACAATATATAGTCTTGACATACTCCTTTCCCAATGTGGAACCAGTCCATTGTTCTATGTCTGGTTCTAACTATTGCTTCTTGTCTTGATCTGAATACAGGTTTCTAAGGAGGCAGGTCAGGTGGTCCGGTATTCCCATCTTTTTAAGAATTTTCCAGTTTGTTGTGATCCACACAGTCAAAGGCTTTGGCGTAGTCAATGAAGCACAAGTAGATGTTTTTCTGAAACTCTCTTGGTTTTTCTAGGATCCAATGGCTGTTGGCAATTTGATCTCTGGTTCCTCTGCCTTTTTGTAAATCCAGCTTGAACATCTGAAAACTCTTGGTTCACATACTGTTGAAACCTAGCTTGGAGAATTTTGAGCATTACTTTGGTAGCGTGTGAGATGAGTTCATTTGCACAGTAGTTTGAACATTCTTTGGCATTGCCTTTCTTTGGGATTGGAATGAAAACTGACCATTTCCAGTCCTGTGGTCACTGATGAGCTTTCCAAATTTGCTGGCATATTGAGTGCAGCACTTTAACAGCATCATCTTTTATGTATTTTATATGAATATATATATATGCATTCATTCATTATCTCCCAGCTCCCCACCTCTTTCTCTCCTCCATTTCTGACAAAGCTTCCACCATTTTGCAAGGGATTGTAGCTTCTCTCTTAAACTGATAGGCAGTGAAAGGGTTTTTTGGATTGTCCTCACATAACCAATATTATCACCTTAATTCAAATGGAGACGTGAAGTCGAGTGAAAGGGACAACTTAATAAATGTGGAGATGCTCCTCCCATCTTACTCCATTCACTCTATAAAAGGTCAGTTTCTCTTTAAATGCAAATTACCTACTGCGAGCTCAGCTTCCACCCATTCCTTTTCCCTAGTTGGAGAGTGCTGAGGGCGGAGGGAACCGGCACGGAAGCATCACTCCAAACCCTAAATCTTCAGGTTAGTTTCCCCCTTGGGGGTGGGTGCAGAGGCGGAATGACGCTGATCTCTCGCTTCATTTCGGATCCTGGCTCCCGAGCTGAGAGATCTTTTTGGCACGCGACTTTAGAGACTGATTGTGGAAAATAGATCCCAGGTCGCCACCACGCATTCCTGGGGAGCTGGGGCTCCCGCTGTAATTCTCTCGCGTCTCTAAATGGACTATGCTGCTGCTGGGCCACGCATTTGACGCGCTTGTTTCCCCAGCAACACACCCCCCTCAGTGCCAGCCGGCTTCGTGCCGTTTTAAATGCTTATGCCCCAGGCGCCACCCCAGAGTGCGGAGTCGGGCTTAGTGGTGGAACCTGGGAGTAAGCAGCTTGGGGAAACCCCGTAAAGGGCCTCCAGACCTCAGGCCGAGGGACCTCCGCGGACCTGGAAGCCGAGGGGGCGGGCCGGGAGGGAGGCCGAGCGGTGCGAGCTTTGGCGCAGCCTTTGTTGGAGGCCCAGGCTGCCGGCTGCCCTGCCGGACCACCCGGCCCTCTCTGACTACAGCTGCAGCCAAGAGGGGACTTCCCGACTGGGGAGGGTGAAGCAGCTGGAAGTCTGTCCCAGGGAACTAACGGGAGTCTCCTGGTGTTTACCGTTGGGGGTGGGGTGGAAGAGAGGATGCCAAGTGTATAAGTGCGGGGACTGAGCCCTGCCAGCTCAACCATTGATGCCCATCCTCTAGGGGTTCGACATGGGATCTTCCCAGGTGATCCCATGCACGTTTTGATCCCCTTCCATGCTGAGGTTCGTCAGGGTCTGTCCAGGCAGTTGCTGAATAGAACCGGAGTCTAATTAAAACACCCCTAATCCCCAGCTGGGCTCCTGCCAGCTCACATCCACCCTGACTCCCCGTACATTTCCTCCGCCGGCTCCACCCCTCCGCTACAGGGACTGGAAACCCCGGGAGCAGCTGCAGCTGAGAATAGTGTCTGGTCCGGTCCTTTCAGGCAAGACCTAGGTTTACAGGCTAAGGCTCGAGGGCAGAGGAGACCTGGATTGGGCCACAGGTCTTTCAACTACACAGCTGTGATCTCAGCAGTAGGTGCTGGCACCTGGCCTTGCCCACACTGGAGTGATGAGGGGATAGTTAGAAGGTCCTGGGGCCATCCTTTGCAGTTCTCAGGGATAGCTGGATGGAGGGATGGCTTTGCCTACACCATCTCAGCGGGGCTGCCTCCTTCCCAGGGCCTGAGGTCTAGCCAGCATCCAATGGAGGATAAGAAGAAGAAAAGGAGTCCCAAACCCTGTTTGACCCAGCCAGCCCAGCCCCCAGGCACACTACGCAGGGTCCCAGTGCCCACCAGCCACAGTGGCTCCTTGGCCCTGGGACTCCCTCATCTGCCATCCCCCAAACAGCGGACCAAGTTCAAGAGGTAGGTACAGATGGGAAGTAGGGCAAGGAGGGAGGGACCCTAACTCTGGCCTGAGCCCTGTGGGCAGCAAGGTAAAGGGGGGCTTAGCCTATAATTACTAAGCAGGAATCCATGCCTTCCCTGGGGCTCCCCCTCCCTTCACTGGCCCCTGAGAATTCAGACCCAGTCCCTACTTTCAGGTGTGTTGGGAAAAGACCAGGTGGGTCACAGGGCTCACCCACTGTGATGATGCACCTCAGAGCAGGGAGTGAGCAGCCTTCCAGGAAGTGAGTCAGAGAAGGCTGTTGGGCACACTGGAGACAGAGACTGTTCTAAGCCGAGGGGCCTACCTGGCAGAAGTATGGAAGAAAAATATTGCCTGCAAGGTTCCAGGAATCACAAAGTGGTTTGGTGGTCCCGGAGTGTCATGGGGCAGGAAATGGTGAGGGGATACTCAAGTAAACAATTTGAATTCTCCACTTAATTTTGTTAATGATTGAAAACTTGCCTCCTGCCTTGTAATGTGTCTGCCCTATAGTGTTGCCACTAAACACACACTCCCCCTCTGATTACTGTTTCCCTGCGCCTTTGGCACCACCTACCTAACAGGCATGTTTGGACACTGCCAAGTGAGCGTAGCTGAAGCTCAGGGCTGGGACAGGAATAGTAGGAAGTGCAGTTGGAGAGGCATGGAGGCCAAGCTGGGAAGGCCGTTCAGGGTTCTCCTGTGGGCAATGGAACATTCAAAAAATGGTTTTTATATACAAGAGGGGCAGAAAAATGGTTTTGGAAGTGGTAAAATGGCTCTCATGGCACTAAGGAAGTTAACTGTCCCCAAATTCACTGAAGACCAGTAAGGCCAAGTGATCACAGGAGGAATGAGTGAGGGGTCAGACAGGAACCCAAGAGCCCTGCTCCAGGCGTGGTTCTGGCTGTACCACTGGAAGAAAATGACTTCTTCTGACCTCTCACCCTCACCCCTCTTCATCCATTTGCTTCCCTTAATGCATCCGAGTGCCCCAGACAGGGTCAGAAGAACAAATATCCACTTGTGTTGATGGGTAGATGGAAAGATGAATTAGTGCATAGACAGATGGCACAAAAGACCTGGGGTACCTGGCTTCCCCCACCCTGTGACCATGGCCACACCCACTCACCCAGGGTAGGCAAGGAGAAGTGCCGCCCCGTGCTGGCAGGAGGTGCAGGCGGCTCTGCAGGCGCACCCCTGCAGCACTCTTTCCTGACCGAGGTGACGGACGTCTATGAAATGGAAGGGGGGCTGCTGAACCTGCTCAACGACTTCCACTCAGGCCGGCTGCAGGCCTTCGGTGAGTCCTGGGGGTGGGGCTGGAGGGCTGGGTCTCTGGGGGGTGAGACTGGGACCGCAGTCCCAAGCTTGCTCCCAGAGCTGACAGGTGCTGTCCAGGGAAGGAATGCTCCTTTGAGCAGTTGGAGCACGTGCGGGAGATGCAGGAGAAGCTGGCCCGGCTGCACTTCAGCCTAGATGTATGTGGAGAGGAGGAAGATGAGGAGGAAGAGGAGGACGGGGTGACAGACGGGCTGCCTGAGGAGCAGAAGAAGACAATGGCTGACCGCAACCTGGACCAGCTGCTTAGCAATGTGGGTCAGGGCTGGGGGCTTCGGTTCCTGAGGGCACCAGGGGGTGGGCACCATGCTTCCAAGACCATTCCTGGCCCCTAGGTGAAAAACTGGGGGTGCATGGAGGCAAAAGCTCTGGGCCTCTCAATGCCCACCAGAAGCTGGGCCCCAGAACATCCAGAATTTGGCCTGGTGCCCCTCCTTACAGAAACCCCCCTCTCTCTGTTGACAGCTGGAAGATCTTAGTAATTCTATGTATCCTTTCTAGGGGACTTGACAGTGGGTATCCTCCCTCCCAGATATAAAATCAGCTTCCACCTCCCCACCACCCTGCAGGAATATTTACAGATAACCAATGTCCTCACCCCTTTCAGTCCTACAGAATTAGCGCCAAACTTCCCCTACCCTGGTAGAGGTGCAGAAAGAATTCCCCAAATGTTAGGTGAAAAATAGTGGTTGCAGGGAATATGTTCTACGTACTTACCAAAATATTTTTAGGCCACTTTAGCTTACACCAATCTATGACAAAGCTTGTCTGATGTCTCCCTATTCTTTCAGCACTAAACAATTATTTTTACTGATCAGATTATCTCCCATCTAGTCCTAACAGAAGTAGTGCACACACACCTGCATGATCTAAACCAGAAGTGAGGGGGTAAGGCACCTGACAAGAGGGGCCAGCAAGGGCTGCAACCCTAGATCACGGACCACCCGAGTCCCTGACCCCCACCCCTTTGCACAGTTGGGGAAACTAAGCTTGTGCAGGCTGGGACAATAGGGCTGGAAGGACCTGGGGTCCAGAGCATCACAGTCCTTGACCCGCACAGACAGAAGCTGCACCTGGCCGAGAACGCCGAGCCGGAGGAGCCGTCAGCTGTGTAGGTGTAAGACCCAGGCCTTGACTGTCCCTTCTCATTTCCTTCAAACTGTGACTTTCTTACGGACTTGAGTGGGTGTTTCGCGGCCCCCCCAGGTGCTATGGGAGAGGGGGGCACTGAATGGAATTAAACCAGAAGGAAAGAAAGCGGTCTGTGTCTTCTCTCATTGCGCCTTTTACTCGGCAGGAGCGCCCGGGCCCCAGCTCTCGCATGGACGCCCCTGCGCAACACACTTCTGGTTTGGGAGGTCCCGCTAGGGCAGTTAGATTCTCCGGGGCTGCTCGGGGTGTGTGGGAACAGCACCCGCTCACGCGGGGTCCTGGCTGCAGCCCAAAGGAGGCGGCGGGGCGGGGCCTGAGCCCATCGGCCCGCGGCGCAGGCCGGTGACGCACTGCGCAGGCGCCGGGCGGGTCAGTTTGCGCCCGGATGGAGCGGGAGCGGTTGGTTCGGAAGGTGACGGCGCTGCAGGTGCGGGGCGGGAGGCTTGCCTGTGATTTCCCCCTACGGGTTCTCGGACTGGGTGGGACCTATGGACCAGATGAGGCTCTCACGTCTAGTAACCTGCCCGCGTGCCCGTGTCCGAAGCTACCGACCCACCCCACCGGCCTGAAGAATGTGGGGACCCCACGGATCCTCGTAGAAGGCAATTTTCCAGTACTCTTGCCTGGAAAATCCCACGGACGGAGAAGCCTGGTAGGCTGCAGTCCGTGCGGTTACTAAGAGTAGGACACGACTGAAGCGACTTAGCAGCAGCAGCACGGATCCTCACGCGTCCCCCCACCCCCACCCCCACCCCCTACTGCCACCACAAGCTCTTACGGGATCAGGGAAAGGGTGGGAAGAGCCTTCAATCGAAGAATTGTGCTGGATCCAGTCCAGCACACTCTCTCGAATCCCCGGAGCCCCAACGCACAGTGTCACCTGTCCTTTCCCCGGGGCCGGGTCCCCTCTTGCAGTCACGCAATGACCTCTCCAGGAGCGTTCCCCCAAGATATCCCCATGTTGCAGTGATAGGGTTTTCTCTCCCCTCGTTCTCCACACCAGGCCTGCATCCGGGGCTTCTTGGTCCGACGCCAGTTCCAGAGTCTTCGAGGTGAATATGAAGCTATTGTACGAGAGATCGAGGGTGATCTGGGCACGCTTCAGTGGACTGAGGGCTGGATTCCCAGGCCCCGATTTCTCCCAAAGGTACTACACACCCTAGAGGTAAAAAATAAAGAGGGACCTGGGCAAGGGCATTCCACATTACCTGCCAACAAGCGTTCCTCAATGGAAAAGGGAACAGACTCACCTCCGCACACCCCAATCCTTAGTCCTCATCAATTGGCGTGCTAAATCAGAATGTCCAGATCCTTGGAGGGTTTAGCCTCGGGGCTCTCACACCTTTGATTTCTCAGAAGGCAAAATCCTGTCAGACCTGGAAAGCCACTGGAGAGAGGGCACCAAATCCAGAGCAGGAACTATGGAGCCGCTTCGCATGTAAAGAGACTGAGAAAGAGACCATCCGGGAGGATATGATACTGAAGAAGTCAGGAGACAGCTTCACAAACGCCAGCAGTCTTCCCTGCAGAGATGCCAGTGCCTGGCTTCAGGATGAGCAGAGCAGGAGGACCGGGAAACCGAGCCAAGAGACCAGAGACGTGTCAAGGATGAACAACCCAGGTACACCTCTACCTAGATCAGGGCAAGCCTCTGCCCTCTGGGCCTAAGCGTTCCCATCTGAAAAGTGAAGGCTTGTGCTAGATAAGCTGCATCCCTTTCTTCCCTCCTTCTGGTTGGGGGCGACTTATGGATGCGTAGGGGGAAGGTGCCAGGGTCTAAGGACTAGGCCAGTGCCTAGTGCCTGCTCCTCAAGGCTTTCTCCCTTCGTTCTCCTTCACAGAAGCTGCAGGTCCAGGACTGTCCCACAGCCAGACTGAGCTCCAGGAGCTCCAGAACCACCGCAGCCACTTGGCCATGGAGCTGCTGTGGCTACAACAGGCCATCGGTAGCCGTAAGGAGGTAGGCACTAATTTGGAGCCTTTTTTGCACATTTAAGGCCAAGGGTGGGGGTGAGGGAAAAGCCTCCTGCCAGGCCCAAGCAGTCCTGCCTGGTACAGTGTCTCTTCTTTTCTCTAACAGTACCTAGTTCTCAAACAAACACTGAGATCCCCAGAAGTGAACCAGAACAGACATGAGCGCAGCTTATGCCAAGATCATGGGGGACAGAGCTGTGAAAAAGCTGGATCACAACCAGGCCCACCACTGGAAGACCAGCCCTACAGAGGCAGGACCCCTGGAGAGCCAGGCCATGTGGATGCCTCCTGCTGGAGGCTCGGATCACAACCCCACAAATTCCCAGAAGGACTGGCCACTCCAGATAAAACAACTGCTGGGGCCAAGTACAGGCACCCATCCTACAGATGGCCTGGTCCACAGCTGCCCACACCATCGGAATACCAGGCCACAGGGAAGAGGCTCACCAAAGAGCTGGACTGTGGAGAAGAGATCTCTGGAGAGACCTGCCTGCAGCTGACAACACTTCTAGAGGATGAAAGCCACAAAGAGCTCAAATCTAAGGGCTCCTGTCCTGGAAAGGCCAGGACACAGCTGCCCACACTCCACAAGGACCCAAACAATGAAGACAACTCTCCCAGGGGGCCATGCCAAAAAGAGCTTGATTGGCAAAGAGCTGTGCCACAAGAGTTGGGCGTCTCAGAGGACTATGTCACCTGGGATGGGTCTTTGGCAGAGCATGGTGGCCTGGATCTCTGGAAGAATAAACCACCCAAGGGCCAGACCCCCAGTGATAAAAGCTCCATAGAGAGAACCTCCAGTGAATCTAGCCATGAAGGATGGCAAAACCAGAGGACTGTACCATGTAGGTCAAGGCCACCTGAGAAACTGTCCACAGGGTCAGACCACACAGGAGAGGATCACTGGAGGGGCAGACAGTGGCAAACAGGACCAGCAGGCTAGACCCTGGGGAACCAGGGAGGACCAGGTTCCAAAGGGCGATGCTGTGAAAGGGCAGTGAGGGAGACAGGACCTCATCCTAGCTCCCTGGTTCCAGTAGTGCCTCCTGCCCCTGCCCCTGGGTATTGGTGGCTAGTGAGGCCAAAAGAAGCTGGAGCACAGAGCTGGAACCAGTAGAGGGAGAAGGCAGGAGGCTACTTTCATCCTCTGCCTGTGGCTCAGCCCACATTTGGGGATAGGGAGCAATCTGGGGCAAGTCAAGCTGGAGAATAAAGGTTGAGAATAAATAAAGATGGAGAATAAAGGTTTTCGTTAGATTCTGAGCCTGGTTGTATTTATCTTCTGCCCCTGGTCAGGACAAGCTTCTGGGACCTCCTGTGTACTTCCTGCTGACATGGGGCATCCTCTCCAGAGCTGGCCGAGAGCCACAGCCCAGGAGCAGACTAGCATTCTTGGGGAACAGCCCCCCAAAGCTGTTGGGCTACAGAGTGGCAGGGAGGCTCTGAGAATCCCTGCCCCGACCCAGTACTGAACATCTGTGTTTCAGTGTGATCTCTGCCACTGCCCCTCTCATTGAGTCCCGGCTCTTCCTTCATACCTAATGACCAGACCCACCCTCCTGTGAGGCCCCACCAAGAGCAGACTGGATGAGACCCTGAATGCAGACAGATGCTCCTATGGAGGCTCTCCCTGCCTACCTGGGTGAAAAGGCAGGACTCCACCTCTGATTGGCATTGCTCCCAACCCTGTCTTAGTTGCCTGGCAACAGCTCTGCGTCTCTAGCCAGGGACACACAATGGCCAGTGGGAGTCCAGCAGCCAAGAGGGTAGTGGTGTACCGGAACGGGGACCCCTTCTCCCCAGGCCGCCAGCTGGTGGTGACTCAACGCCGCTTCCCCACCCTGGAGACCTTCCTCTGTGAGGTGACATCGGCTGTGCGGGCCCCAGTGGCCGTGCGTGCTCTCTACACCCCTTATGGCCACCCTGTCACCGACCTGGCAGACCTGCAGAACGGAGGGCTGTATGTGGCTGCTGGCTTCGAACATTTCCACAAGCTCCCGTGAGTGGGCTGAGGGTGGTCAAAAGCCTGGGGAGGGAGGTAATAGCAACAGCAACAGTTCAGTACTGACTATGTAGCTCACACACAGGACATTAACAGTCCTGTGAGGCGGGTGGTCTTATCCCCAGTCTTCGGAAGGGTAAATCAAGATAGTCCTAAGCTGCCTAGGAGTAGACAACACAAGTGGAGCCACTGTTCAAGTCAAGAATCTGATACTGATGATCATGCCTATCCAGCCAGGACCAAACCACGGTAAGAGCAACATTCTCATGCTAGTTGAGCCCCCTTTTCCAAAGGCTCTTCCTGATGGGATCCTTATCACCCCCATCACCACCACCACCAAATACTCTAAATCTATCCATAGACAACCCGTGCTCTCCAGTAGGCTGGGACCACCCTTTACAGGGTGTAGCTGTGCTTTCCAAGATGGGAGACTTCAGTGTCTGAGCTTCCAACTCAGATCTGGCTTCCAGGTCTTCTTCCACTCTCAGCTGAGAGGTTGCTCGCTGTAACCTAAGGAGCCAGGAGTTGGGAGCTAGACAGACTTAGAATCTGGACTTGGTCACTTCCATGTTACTTTGGGAGTCCTTGTTCTGTCTCATACAAAATGAGATGAAACCACATACCCTGCGAAGGAGAACATTTCTCTGAGATATAGGAGGATTTAGACCTTTAATTATGTGGTTTGTGCCCTGGACTGGATGTGCAGCCTGATATACGCAGGGCCTAAGGCAGGTTCAAGTGTCAGCATCTGTTTCTGGACTGAGGTGACTTGAGACTGTTTCACTGGGAAGGGAGACCTGGTGAGCTGGGCCCCAGGCCCCGCCTCTGGCAGCTGCTGGGCTGCTGAGGTCCCCTGGCTCCCCAAGATGACCTGTGACCTCTCTGTCCTTTCAGCTATTTACCCCCTGCAGGGAAGGATCCAGGTGGGAAGAGCAACAGATTGGCAGTGAGTCCTGGGGCAGGCCAGCCCCCAGCCCTCTGTTCTCCCCCTCCTCTGGGATGGCTCCCCCTTTGGTCTGGGAGGTCAGGGGCCTCAGAAGCAGCTGGATCTGCCTGTCTCCACACCTACTCTGGAGCCAGCTGCTACCCTTCCCAGGGTGCAGGATTTCAAAATGCTGTTCCCTGCACCTTTCGCAACCTTTTGTCTCCAGGCTGTGGTCCTCAGAGGAAAGAGGATGCTATAAAACAGAAGGATGGGAGGGGGTTAAGAATGTGACTTAGGGAGGTAGAAGCACCCTGTGGTAAAAGCTGTGACCGGTCTCACGCTCCTTACCCCCTCTTCTGCCGCAGTGTGGTTCCTTTCCCTCACCCTACCTACCCCTGACCAAAGGCCTCAATGCGTTCCTGATTTGGGGACCTGATGGGTTTCAGGGTCTTCCCGTGACTCGGCAGCTGTGTGATGGGGCCCTTGGACGGCAGCTACCTGCAGGTTCCCCCTGCTACATCCAGTAAGTGCCCGTGTTGGGGAGGCGGGGGCATAGATTTTTGTTTCAGTGAGGCCAAGGAAAAGTAGGTGGATTTGTTCCAGGAGCCCGTGCACTGGGTCTCAGACTGTCTTCTGGCCCCGGTGCCATCCTTCATCCTCTCACATGGATGCTCACATCCCCTTACCAGGCTGCTCTTTGTCCCAGTGTGTTCAGGAATGGGGACCTGTTAAGTCCTCCGTTCAGCCTGAAGCTGTCCCAGGCTGCCAGCGAGGACTGGGAAGCAGTGTTGAAGCTCCTGAAGGAGAAGGTGAAATTACAGAGCGGGGCTGTGCGCAAGTGAGTCTGGGAACTGCGGAAACCTGAATGTCCCCAAAGGGAGCCGCCCTACTGGTTCTGGCCTTCCTAGAGGATGAAAAGGCCAAAGGAAAGCATGTTTCCCCAAAGGGGACTTCTTTCTGTGCCAGAGGGAGAGGCCCTTCCGGCCCAGCCCTTGGAACCAGGGTGGAGCCTGGGGGACTGGCCCTGGTGCCCGGAGAGCTGCTCCCCAGCAGGGCCAAGCACCTTGGAAGAGCTGTACCCACCCCCTCACAGTCTGCTGACTATCAAGATCCACCTTGTTCACTGGCCCTTATGTACTCACCTCTCTCTCCCAGGCTCTGCACCCTGGACGGGCTCCCACTGTCAGCAAGGGAGGCTCTGGTGAGCGGCCATTACTATGTGGCCGTTGGAGAGGATGAGTTCAAGGCCCTCCCCTATCTGGAGCTGCTGGTGCCCAGTCCCTCACTGCCCAGGGGCTGCTGGTATGTATATATGAGGGGAGGGGTGGCAGGTTAGAGCAAAGGAAGCCACCCTGACTCCATGTCCTGCTCTGCCCCCTATAAGCCTTCTCTTTTTTCATTGTAGGCGTCCCCCAGGTCCAAAGTCCAGGCCCCACCAGCAGGTGGTAGGTGACCCAGGGTGTTGTGGGACGGGGGGTGGATGGGAAAGAAGGAAGTGACTAGCTTCCTGCTGAGGCTCTGACCTTATTGTACTGTATCCTCTCAATAATTTTGTGAAATAAAGATTGTTATTCCCATTTTCCAGAGGAGAGGCTGAAGTTCAGAGGAGTGAAGTGATTTGTTCAGGGTAACACAGTTACTGACAGCAGCCAGACCAGAACCAGGTCTGAAAGCCAGCTTATCTGGGCTCTATGAAGATCTTCAGGACTCTGAGTTGCTGGACCTGATGCCAGATTGGATGCTGGGAAAATCAGTACATCTGGCATAACAGGGTCCAAAATGCTTATCAGCTTCCCATCTTATCCCAGGCCTGAGCCCTCCCAAGAGATGAGCCAGTGAGTTGAGGGTAGGAGGATACAACCTGATTTCACTGGGCATTTAGAACACCAGGCATCATCTACTATGTCCCTGGATAAAGCAGCCTGATGGAAGAGGGAGCAGGGAGGGAAGATGCAGGCTATGAAGATGGATGGCTTCTCCTCTCCCAGGCTGCCAAAGGCATCAGAGGCATTCACACCTGGACTGGGAGTGGAGAAGGTAAGGACAGCCTACAACCATGGCTCACGCTCAGTGTTCCCTCCGCAGGCCCAGGGCCACAGAGCACAGGCAAGCCGGTTCTCTCCAAACGAAGCCAGACAAATTGAGCCATCTGCTTTCTATGCCAGACCCCAACGAGCTATTGAGCCACGAAGCATGCTCCCCACGCTCTCATTTCCATCAGGTGAGGGGACCCCAGAATTCAAGGCCTTCTCAGCCAGCCTCTGACAGTGACATGGGATGGTGCCTGCTGGGGATGACACAGGAGGGTGAGGGAGTCCATGGTCCAGAGCTGGTCTTGACTTCAGCACAACTATCTCCTGCTCCCTCGTGTGCACAGCCAGTCCTTTGCCTTTTCATGGGCACCTGGCTTATGAAAAGAAGCATGTGAAAACTTGAAGCCATGAATTTCAGGGGTGGGATTTGGAAGGGTTGGGGATGGGGGCCAAAAGCCTGCCCCTGAACTAACCTCCATCCTCTGCGGTCATGAACAAGGCTCAGGGCCGGGGAGAGGGCTGAAAAAGTCTAAGGAAAGAATGTTGAGGGCTCCTCAGCCTCGGCGTTGGTCTCTTGCCTTCCACATCAGGAACCAAGGGAGTGTATGGGGCTCCCCACCCAAGGAAGGAGACGGCAGGGGCCCGGGAAGTAGCAGATGATGAAGACACCCAGACAGAGGAGCCCTTGGATCAGGTGGGCTGGGGCTGGAAGCCATGTGTTGGCTTTTGTTTTGCTTGTATGGTTTGTTTTTTTGCTGTACCCTTCAGCATGTGGGATCTTAGTTCCCCAGCCAGGGATCAAACCTGCACCCACTGCATTGGAAGCCAGGGAAGTCCCTGGAAGCCACATGTTGGGACAGGAGTTCTGAGCTGGAAACCAGCAGCCCTGGGTCCCAGAAACAATTCTCCCTTGTGACTGTGAACAAATCTAACCTTCTCAGAACCCGAGTTCCTATGTTAAATGAGATGGTGGATCCAGATTTCTGGTCTCTTCCTTTCCTGGGGTTGGGAAACCCCAGGCTAAAGGCTGGAGGCTGGACTGGGGTGCTTAATGGCTCTGTTCTGTGTGGCCTTCTTCCTCCTCCAGCGGATAGCACAGATAGTGGAAGAGGCGCTGTTCCTGGAAAAACAGCCTGGGGCTGGGGCGGCTATCTCAGCCTGATGCCTGCTCCACCATCTTGAGATCTGGCAGCTCCAGCCAGGAACTGGGGACCTTCACTCTGTAGTCACCTTTTATCCTCAGCCTCCAGCAGCCTGTTCTCAAGGAACCAGCGTCTCCTCTGGGCTCACAGGGTATGATGCAACCCTTCAGTCCGGCTCTGCTGCTCGTAAACCTACACCCCGGTCTTCCTTTCCTTTCGGAGCAGAGAAGCCCCAGCTACAGAGGCCGTTTCCTTATGAGAGTCTCTGGCCAGAGAAAGGAGTAGCCAGCTGGGTTTGGGGGAGAGACCACAAACATGGGAGCGGGTCTGTCACAATAAAAGAATACTTACTAACCTCCATCTGTTTACTACAGATTTATTACAGACAACTGACTTAGCGACTCAACAACAACTGCTCACCCAGCATCACTCCACACGCTGGAGTTGGGCAGTGCCGGGGCCCACGGGCGTTTGAGGTGGGCAGGCAGTTGAGGATTTACGCCCACCTCACAGGAGGGACAGGGAGGCTAACAGCCAGCTCCTCTCCCACACGTCATCTGCCATTCTTACGCACTTTCCCCAGTTCTCCCCTCAACCAGCGAAGGCTGAGCCCTGGAGGCCTCCTGTTTGCATTTCTGGCTCAGAGGCTATAGCTGGCCTTCTCCTTGCAGCTGGGGTTCTGCAGTCCACCACCCAGCTGCTGGGATAGTCCAGGTCAGGCCATAGTAACAGTGACAGGTCTGGGGACCTGACATGACAGCAGAGAGAGTGCTGCTGGGGCACGAGGGCTGCTGAGGGTGAGGGTGAAGTCTCTTGTGCTAAATCTGAGTGGTTGAACAGCATGTGAAAGTTACAAAACCCTTTCACTCTTGTTCTCTTATTACGATCCATGAGGTAGTTATTATCCCAGGAGGTGAGGAAGCTGAGGCTGGGCCTGGGGCCGGGGGTGGGAGGCCTAAGTCCCAGGCTCACTGCCTCTACCTCATGGCCCAAGGGTTTCCTGGACATAGCAGAGCTGGAGGTGGCCTTGGTTCACTCAAAGTGTAGACGGTTGCCCTTGGGTCTTGGTCACTGAGCTTGTGATGCAGAGTGTAATTCCTGCCACGGTGAGCACCATGCCAGCAAATGCTCCTGGGATAATGGGTAGAAATTGAGGAGCTCTGAGACAGCCATGCCAGTAGGAGCTGACGCAGGGCTGAGGGAAGGGCTCAGATGGGAACTACCCAGGGGAAGGCAACCCTGATGGCAACAAGGAGGCAGGAGAGCTACAGAGGAAAGGGCAGGATGAGGGAAGAGCCTCTCCTCACCTGGTCACAGGAGACGGCTCTGGAAAAAACTAACCCAGGGGTGTCAAAGTCCAAGTAGTGGCTTCCCGAACTTGCAGTGTCCTGACTTACGTTTTCCACCAATATCTTCTCCAAGGACCTTCCCAACAATCAGTGTAAAGATGATGGCCAGAGAGTTACTGATGGGCACAGCTAGGGTCAGATCTGAGTGATCAGAATGAAAAGAATCTCTGAGATGCAAAAAAAAAAAAAAGTCTTTCTAGGCACAAAACACTTTCATTACATCATCAAGACAGTTTTAAAAAAGGTGTCTCGTGACCCCATTTTTCAGATAATGTCACAGCAAAGCTCAGGATTCAAACTCAGGTCTCCTGACTTCAAATTCAGTGCTCCCTCAGGATTCCAGCAAGAAGACCTAAACTACAAGGTCTGGGACCATCTTCGTTTGCTGGTAAGGATGAGGTCTTTGCACTCAAACAGAACTACTGTGATCTCAAGGACATCTGGACAGACAGGTACCCCAAAGCCAAAGGATACAGTAGCATGCGTGCAGTAACACCAAACACAAGCAGACTTTACATCGAATCAATCTTCATAACAACAATGCAGGAAGCGCATTAGCATCATAATGGAAACAAAGGCTCAAAGACACCACAGAAATGGAGGCAAATTGAGGATTTAAACTGAGGTCTGCCTGACTCTAAAGGTAGTAGAACTAAATGGATAAGGACGAAGCAAAACAGCAGGTGAAGCACATTTGTTTCTTTTCAGTTCGGACTTGGGCCTCATGGAATTTATGTAAGAAAAAAAAACGTCAGCGGTAGGAACAGGTACAGGACAGGCTCCACAGGGCTGGTTCTTAAGTAGAGGTCACCACAGTCCAGGATCTGTTGCTTCGTTTTGAAGCTCTGACTTCAATAAATGAAACTTCAAAAAGACTTAACGGAGTTAACAATACTCTTAACTTAAAATTTATTACACTTAAATTTTGTAAATTTGAAGCTTTTTAAGAAGTCAGATTTTATGTTGTGTTCTTAAAACACATACCAAAAAATAAATAAAACCAAAAAAACTAATGGATAAATCAGAAACTGAGTTACTTGTTTGCAAAACTCATAACTGCCAGGCAGGCTGTGCATGTTGGCTCCTCAGCACATTCTTTCCCAGCCCTCCCAGGCCTCACCTGTTCCAGGCAGAGGAGGAGAGAACTGCGCAGCTGCTCATCCCCTGCGAGGCGCGGCCATGGCTGGTATTAGCCACCCAAGAAACTGACACAACTGCCGCCTACTCGCTTTCCTTAACCTTGCACAACACAGAACATAGTGGTTGCTAAAGACTGGTTTGCAACAGTAGATGGGAGAGGGAAGCAGCATAGTGTGAGGAAAGAATAGGACACTGGAGTGAGGCAGACCCAGGTTTCCCTACGTGATCTTGGCTAGATCAATCACTCTAAGCCTGTTCCCTACCTGAAAAACAGTGATAGCAAGATAACAGCATCGTCTTACAAAAGGGTTGTTGTAAGATGAAATATGATAACATGTGTATATCCTTGCCTGAATGAATAGTGACCACTGTTCTGATTATTAGAATGGATACAGGCAGGGTAAGTGGTGAGATAAGAGGATCCTGAAATTCCAATTTGCTCAAAACTTGGTAAATGGCTAACTGCAGGCATTTTTCCAGAGCACTCAGTGTTCTGGGCAGCAGGGAGTGCCAGAGGCTTTCAAACTTTATTTTAAATGAAGTCTTATGAGAAGCCCAAAATGTAACACAGATGAAAGTGGAGTGATGCTAGTTGAAGCTGACATGGCAGATCTGGAGGTGGGCCTAGCCCCTCCCATGACTTTCTGAGGGGTTTCCCAGGGTTATTTGGGGTCCAAACTCCCCTCAAATCCCTGGGGGGGGGTGCCCAGGTGAGACTCCAGGTGAGTTATAGCAAAGTTATAGCAAAAACTTCTATTAGCAAAGTTCAAGAGCATAAACTTTAGTAATAGATGGCTTCACATGCTTCTGCACTGACATGCTGTGGGACTTAAGAGGTGAAATAAGTTGCCCATAGTTTTGTAACTTCATTGCCTTGGTGGAGAGAATCATGTCCATTTTATAAGGTTGGGCTGAGAATTTTTTTAAATGTGTAAAACCAGAACAGTATCTGATGCAGGAGAGGACACACAACAGGGGAAAAGAAATGTATCCTTATTGAGCTCCTCCAGTCCATCGTGCACCAGGTACTGCTCCGGATGCTTCTCAAAACTGAACTTAATTCTCTCAGTGCTATGAAGTCAACCATAAAAAATCAAGGTTCAAATAAGAGACTTGCCCAAGGTCAGGCAGGCAGTTAGCAGTGGAAGCAAGAGTGTCAAAGGCAGCCCTTGGGCAATTTGCTGTCAGTCCGGTGGTTAGGACTCTGTGCTTCCACTGCAGTGGGCCTGGGTTTGATCCCTAGTCAGGGAACTAAGATCCCATAAACTGCATGGTGCACACACACACACACACACACACACTCAAAAACCCTTCACACGGCCAAAGGAACTTTCTGCTGCTGCACAAGATTGCCAGGCTTCAAACCAACCCTGTGCCTGGCAGCATACTCATAACCAACCCACCATACCTTACTGCCTAGAGAAGAGGGTGCAAATATGGAACCAGATCCCTCACTCATGGAAACAAGGTGTTTGAGACATTCCCTCCATCCTAAGCATAGCGGTTCTAAGCCAGAGACCCACCTGTTGATGCCAAGGTGAGGTAATAGAGAAGGGAGCCACACTGGTTGAGAGAAAAGGGCATCAGGTACTGGAAACAGAAGAAAACTGCAGTCAGTGTGATTGCTTAACTGAGCGGGGCTGCCTTCTTTGAGCTTCAAGATAAGCCTTCCCTTGGAGGGAGGGGGAGCTATAAGGGCCTAGGGCCCAAGCCATCTGAAAAGGACCCTTCCAGGGCAGAGGGAATATCGCTGACTGAACCCCATACCTTTGCCCTGAATCCCCTGCCCCTCAGCCCCGCTGGTTTCTATCCACCCCATCCTGCAAGTCCCTGAGTGCCAGTGTTCCTCTCTCCAAGAAACCTTCCCTCAGTCGCCCAGCTCCAGCCTCCCTCCTCTGAACTCACAAAACAGTTTATCTGTACCTCACTCAAAGCCCTTAGCCCTGAGAGGCAGTTGTGTCTCTGTATTTCCCACCAGCCGAGACTGGCAGCACTGAGCTCAGAAGTAGTACTCTAGATTCTCCCTTATCCCCCTCTCCCCAGGGCCACTTTGAGCCCTAAGCCCTTCCTCTGGAAAAGTCTGTTGGAAGAATCACCATAATAAAATATTAATAGCAGCTCAGGGCATCATAGACTTGAGACCTAATTATAATATGTATAAGGCCCACTGCTAAGTGCTTTATGTGCCTCACCTCACTTAACCCTCACAACTGCCCCATAAGACAGTTACCCTTATTATCCCCATTTTACAGAAGACTCTTGAGAGTCCCTTGGACTGCAAGGAGATCCAACCAGTCCATTCTAAAGGAGATCAGCCCTGGGTGTTCTTTGGAAGGAATGATGCTAAAGCTGAAACTCCAGTACTTTGGCCACCTCATGTGAGGTGTTGACTCACTGGAAAAGACTCTGATGCTGGGAGGGATTGGGGGCAGGAGGAGAAGGGGACGATAGAGGATGAGATGGCTGGATGGCACCACCGACTCGATGGACGTGAGTTTGAGTGAACTCCGGGAGATGGTGATGGACAGCGAGGCCTGGCGTGCTGCTATTCATGGGGTCGCAAAGAGTCAGACACGACTGAGCGACTGAACTAAACTGAACTGAACTGACAGATGACGAAACTGAGACTCAAGGCAAACAAGACTCATCCAAGAGCTTCTGGCGAGTAAGTGGTGGAGCGCAGATTGTGACCCTGATCTGTTTGACTCCAGAGACCAAATTCTTAGCTGCTACTCTCTAGAGAGGGCTCATTCACAGACGCACCTCTGGATTCAAGAAGAGGGTTTTCATTTCCTGCAGCAACTGCCGGGCCCAGGTCCGCTCATGAACCTGCTGCAGGCGGGAGGAGGCCCGCTTCAGCAATGGCTGTGTGCCACCCCACAGAGCGGCCACCAGCACCAGAGCCAGCACCTGCCCTGGATGGAGATACGAGTGACAGCCCCCGCCGCCCCACCGCACGGCCTTAGCCCTCCTCCGGCCTCCCATTCCCACCCCGCCGCCCCCACATCCCGTCTTTGCTCTCCGACGCCCCGTGTGTGATTGGCGGGTAGGACAGGCCCCGCGAAGCCGGGGAGATGGATCCTGGAGCCCAGGTTCGGGTTTGTAGCAGGGGTCGGGGTTAGGTGGTGGAGGGGGTATAAGAAATGAACTTGGGATAGCTGTCTGGAAGCCAGGGGAGGGGCGGGGCCCGCTTACCCAGGGTCGCCGCCATGGCAACGCCGCTCCTCTCCTCTTCCGGGAACGAAGGAGGCGGAGACACGTAATCCGGAAGTGGCGCCAAAGCCTCTTCCGGTTCTACTCACGTTGCTGCTTTCCTCGCGTCACCGCCGGGATGGTGAGTTCTTCTGTGTTAAAGGTGTTGCCGTGGGGTTCCGGGCTGGGGCAGGGGCCAATTCTGGGCGCTGACACTGCCGTCCTGTCCCCACAGAAGCCGATCCTGCTGCAGGGCCATGAGCGGTCCATTACTCAGATTAAGTACAACCGCGAGGGAGACCTCCTCTTCACGGTGGCCAAGGACCCTGTGAGCGTCGGCCGAAGGGCGGGCCCGCCGGGACCTTGCGGAGGGGGCCCGGGAGCGGGCGAGTTCATTCTCCCGGGGCGAAGGGTGGACAAGCTAGTTTTGCTGCGAGAAAAACCAAGGAGTGCCCCGTTCTGAGAAGTAGGGAGAGATCATCCCGGGGTTTGGAGGGCGAGAGCATTACACCGATAGATGTGGGAAAGGACTCCATTGTTGATAGGAGGAGGGAGTAGCCACGGAGAAGAAAAGCAAGGGGGCCTGTGGAAAGGGAACGGGGACGTGGGTCATCTTGCTTATGGGGCGGAGAGGAGCTCATTCCGGGGAAGAACAAAACTATTCTACAAGGATAGGGGAACAGACCACCTGGAGAAGAGGGAAGTTGATCCTGGGGCGGCGAGAGATAAAGGCCTTAAAGAAGGTGGTATCATTTCAGTCATCCCTCTTCCTGCCACTCACTCATTGCAAACAGCCCCTCAGTACTGCGTTTTGAGGCACCTCCATATGGAGAAAGTTAACCCTAGTGGCTAACGTGGGGGCTCTGAAACCAGACAGACCTGATTTGAATCCTGAGTCCTGCATTCACTAGCAGTGTGACTTTGAACATGCCATTTAACCATTATAAACTTTTAAGTGCCCCTTTTTACAACTATGGGTAGTAATAGTACCTCCCTCTTGGGGTTGTCTTTAGGATTAAGTGAGATTATTCAAATAAAGAGCTTAATTGAATAATGTTTGTGAGTACCATATCAATGTTAGATGTTTACATTTTAAATTCCTTAGACATTATTTTATTGGAGTCTCACAGCTACCCTTTGAAAAAGGCGTTATTGTCCTGGCCAGTTTACACATGGGGAAACTGAAGTTCAGAGGGGAAAAGCACACATTTTGAGATAATACAGTGAGATAGTAGCAGAACAGGGACTGGAACCCAGGTTTCCCTCCTACCAACTGCTCCCGTTTGGACAGAACACCAAAACACTACTGTTTTGCTAGGCTGATACTCGACCTTTTATTCCTCAACGGGTTTAGGAGTCTGGGGAAAAGGCTGGTATGATGGAGACTTTTTTGCAACCAGGAGGAGAATCCAGGAGTTGGTCTTTTTACCAGCAACCTGCTGTTCCTCAAGAGATGCGCAGGGGAGGGTAGAATCTGGCCTGGCTAGAAGCTTCTGGGGCAAAATAGGCCATGGCTCTGCCTGCGATGCCTATCATCCTGTCACATTGTCCTTGATCCTCCAGATTGTCAATGTATGGTACTCTGTGAATGGTGAGAGACTGGGCACCTACATGGGCCATACCGGAGCTGTGTGGTGTGTGGACGCTGACTGTATCCTTATCTTTGTTCTGAGTCTGTGCTCCCAGGGTCTACCAGCAATGGAGAAGCTGCTAACCTGAAGCTGAGAGTTTGAGATGCTCTGGTGGGGTCTGGAGAATGATGCTACCTACCTCCTACTCCTTGGTCTGTTCACTAGTTCGGGGAACATTTAGGACAGGTTCCAGTTCTGAATGAGGAGGTTAGGATGAGAGAAGGAAGGCTCTCTGGTGCTGAATAGGGAGATGATTCACTTGGCCTTCCAAGAGGACAAGGACTCAGGTGAATTCTGTCATGCTTCTTAACACCCTCTTCAGGGGACACCAAGCATGTCCTCACTGGCTCAGCTGACAACAGCTGTCGTCTCTGGGACTGTGAAACAGGTAAGCCTGGATCCTTCACTTTTTCAGCAAACAGTGAGGACCTATAGTATACTTATTGAGGCCAACAGGTTCTGGGGAAATAGAGATAAATCCAGAGATGGTTCCCAGTCTAGGGAAAAAGAGACAAGAAAATAAGGAAGACAGAGGTGAAAAGAGGCACTCCAGTGAGATATAAGCCTTGTTAGAGGTCGCACAGTGCGCTGTGAAAGCCGAGGGGGAGGCAACTGAAGGCTGAAATGGGGATGGGATCAGCCTGGGAAGGTTTCCCAAAGTAAGTGTTATGTGAGGTGATCGCTGCGGCATACTCAAGAGTGAAAGCACAGCGAGTGTCGCCCAAGTCATCTGCTCTGGCAGGAGCTCCTGCTGCCTGGGGGGTGAAATAGACAGCAGTGGAGAGCTGAGGCAGGCTGGGGCCAGAACAGGCCTTGAGTGTGAACTCGGGAACATGACGTTCTGCAGGACTTGGCATGCTGTGGAAGGTCCTGAGCAGGGAAGAGCCTGTTTAGTTATTTTTTCTTTTTTTTTTTAATTTTTGGCCACACCCTGGCAAGTGGGCAAGTGGGATCTTAGTTCCCTGACCAGGGATCGAACCCACACCCCCTGCATTGGAAGGCAGAGTCTTAACCTCTGCTGGGGAAGTCCCCAAGCATGTTTAGCTTTGGCAAGCCCAGGTAGCAGTGGAGAACATTGCAGGAACAGAGAGAAGACGGGAGCCTATTAAACTGCTCCATTTAGTAAATATTTTATGGGTACCCAGATCTCTCCCAGGTCTTTGCTGGGCACTGGTGACATGCAGAGAAGTTAGAGCAGGTCTTTGCTGTGGAGAAGCACATTCTCCACAGAGGTGGAGACAGATCAAATGAGTCCGTTGTGAGTGCCACAGTGGCGGGATGTCTAAGGAGGGACTGTGTGGAGAAGTTAAAAAGACCTGAGCCAAAGCACAGCAGTGAGGGAAGAAGATAGGGCGGGGGGCTAGTCACCAGTGTAGGAGGAACAGTGCATTGTAATGATAGGCAGGGGTAGAGGGCATCCTCCCGGAATCAGCAGGGGGCAGGGACTAACCGAGACTGCCTGTTCCCAGGGAAGCAGCTGGCCCTGCTCAAGACCAATTCAGCAGTCCGGACCTGTGGCTTTGACTTTGGGGGCAACATCATCATGTTCTCCACAGACAAGCAGATGGGCTACCAGTGCTTTGTGAGCTTCTTTGACCTGCGGGATCCAAGCCAGATCGGTGAGCCGGGGCTGGGGCACAGGACTGGGGTTGAGGTGAGGGGCGCAGCTCCAGAGCCCAGGGCCTGACATGTGCTGCCCCACACAGACAGCAATGAGCCCTACATGAGGATCCCTTGCAACGACTCCAAGATCACCAGTGCCGTTTGGGGACCTCTGGGAGAGTGCATCATTGCAGGCCACGAAGGTGGAGAGCTCAACCAGTATAGTGCCAAGGTAAGGTGGGTGAGGCCTACGCCCATCAGAATGATTCTCTGTGAGAGGCAGGATGAGCCCGGGGGTTAACAGTGAGGGCCAGATTCACACAGACTTCACCATTTTCTAAGTATGTGATCTTCGTCGTATTATAACTTCACAGAGCTTATTTATCTGTAAGATGTTTCAAGCATCAGATGACCTCAGGTGTTTGAAAAACTTGTCATAGAGTACTCAGGACATGTGACCAGTGATCACAATTAAGCGTGTCCCTGCCCCCACTGAGTGGCAGGCGCCATGCTAGACTCGGGACAAAGAAGGGAATCAGACACGGACCCTGCCCTCCGGGAGACAGGCTGGCACACAGTTAGCACGTGGGCCAGGTTGTGAGCTGTGCCACTGTTGAGGGCTCAGCCAAGCACAGAAAGTGCCGTCTGTCACAAAAGACGTGGCATGTACATTAAGCTGCGAAGAATAAATGGAGCTTCAAGCCAGAAGAGAGGGTTGTTCCACAGACACAGGAGCAGTGTGTGCGGAGGCACAGTTAAGGGAGTAGGCAGATTCTGCAGGAATGGGAGTTTGGTCTCACTGGAATATGGTGTTGGGGAAGGGGGACCAGGACTAGATTTCGGGTCCAGAGATGAGGGAGCTGTGATTTCCCCTTAGGCAGGAGGAAATCGTCAAATGGTTATGATGATCAGGTTTTCTCTTTTATTTTTTAAAATATTGATTGATTGATTTTATGTTGGCTGTATCGGGTCCTGGTGGTGGCATCCCAGAGTGTATGAACTCTAGCTGTGGCTCTCAGTCTTCGTGTGGGATATTAGTTTTCCAACCAAGGATCAAACGCACATCCCCTGCATTGTAAGATGGACTCCTAACCACTGGACCACCAGAGAAGTCCCAGGTTTTTTCCTTTAGAAAGCTCTCACAGGCTAGATTGGAGAATGCACAAAAACTAGGAAGTAGTCACAGGGATGTGGGGTATCTGACAGGAGACATTCAGGGTGATGGATGAGAGGGAGGGTTACCGAAAGGGTGAAGTCCAAGCTGTCTCAGATTTCTGATGTGGGCTCCTGGGTTTCTGGGGAATGCTGGGATGTAATATCGTAAAGGTTGGTCAGTCACTCAACAAGCACTGGCTGTGGTCCACTAAAGTACCAGGCCTACCTGCAGGAAGGAATGGGAACCAAGGTCAAGGCCATAAATAGTGCTTGATGCTAGCGAACAGTGGAGCTGATCTGTGCCCTCAGGTAGGCCTGACTGCAAAACTGGTGCTTCTTCCCCAAAATGGAGGCGCCAGATGCCTCCCTACCATGTGTCCACGGAGGAGACAAAGATACAGTCTTCCCTGACAGTAGGTGAAAGGAACTCAGGGAAGGAGATGGCAGTCTTCTGAGGGTCTGTGTGAGGCCCAGTGCTTGAGGCCATTTAGTCATCTTTACAAATGTTTGCAGAGCGCATGCCAGGCGCCTATCACTCAAATTCAGGTAAGACCCAGTCCCGGTGTCCTCGAGTCAGGAAGACCCCCTGGAGGAGGAAATGGCAGCCCACTCTGGAATTCTTGCCTGGAAGATCCCATGGACGTAGCAGCCTGGGGGGCTGCAGTCCACGGGGTCCCGAGGAGTCGGACACGACTGAGCACGCGCATAGTGTCCTTAAAGGGACCCTGGGGACTTGCTTGTTTGTTACTAGTCCTAACCACTGGACCACCAGGGAGTTACTCCTGGGGCTTTTAATAATCTTGTTTTCTAAATAGAGAAATCGAGGCACAGAGAGGTGTTTTGGTTTTTTTTTTTTAATTTGGCCATGCTGCAAGGCTTGCAAGATCCTAGTTCCCCATTTAGGGATTGAATCCAGGCCCTCAGTAGTAAAAGCACTGAGTTCTAACCACTGGACCACCAGGGAACTCCCATAGAGAAGTATGTTTAAGGGCAGATTCTAAAACTCTGTACTACATAGTCTGGCAGGTTCTGTAAGTGGGAAGGGAAATCAGATGAAAGAGCCCTTTGAGAAGACCTGAAAAACGGCTGGATGAGCATCGGTCCTCATGAACTGTGACCAAGACCCTGCGAGGAAAGGAGATGCCAGTGGGTTCTGCCTTTTACTGGTTTTGAGATCTCCAAGTCACACCACCTATCTGAACCATAGTTTCCTTTTAAAATTGTGGTAAAATATTCACTTCATAGGATTGTTGTGGGGATTAAAAAAAAAATGTGTTGTTACCTGCTTAGCACAATGCTTGGCAAACAGTGTTGCTGCTGCTGTTGTTATTCAGTCGCTAAGTTGTGTCCATTTCTTGGCAAACCCATGGACTGCAGCATGCCAGGCTCCTCTGCCCTCCACTATCTTCCAGAGTTTGCTCAGATTCATGTCCATGGAGTCAGTGAGGCTGTCTAACCATCTCATCCTCTGCTTCTGGCAAATAGTAGCCATTCAGTATTTTTTGGAAGAAGGATTAAATGGAGCTGCTCTACTGTTTCATGATGGTTAATTAATAGGTGTCACCATAAGTGTCTGTTTTCCTAGGTGGACTAGCAGTGTTCATGAAACCTGCACACTTGGACTGGATTGGGCTTGGGAGTGGGAGTAAATATCAATTCAGGGGATACTAAGGCAGGCCCGACCTGACCTCCCCTCTCCTTCATGGGACGAGAAAGGGTCCAGAATCCTGGCTGAGCCTGGGGTAGTGGGAATGGAGTGGTCAGAGCTTCCCTCTTCTGTCCGCAGTCTGGGGAGGTTCTGGTGAATGTTAAGGAGCACTCCCGGCAGATCAATGACATCCAGTTATCCAGGGATATGACCATGTTCGTCACTGCATCCAAGGACAACACTGCCAAGGTGAGCCTGGGCAAGGAGTCTGGCGGGTCTGCTCCCACCCTCCCGCAGGGCTCTCCACTTCCCCCAAGAAGACTCCTTTTACAGACATCTCCCCGGCCTTCTGTCTCTAGCTCTTCGACTCCACAACCCTTGAACACCAGAAGACTTTCAGGACAGAACGACCTGTCAACTCAGCTGCCCTCTCGCCCAACTACGATCATGTAAGGAAACCCACCCGAGTTTCCTGCTAAAGACTCAGAATGTTTCCAGGATCTAGTTTGTCTAGCAATTAAGAAAAGAGCTTTGGGGGAAAATAGTGTCAGGCAGAGAGGAGATCTCAGAGCAGGAACAAGGGTGAATGATGGGGAAGCCCCGGGGGCAGGGCAGGAGGTGGCTGAGGGATGTTTGTCCCTTACCCTTAATATCTTCCCAGTCTGATGTAGGAGATACTAAAGGCTTATAGGGTTGGGGGAAGAAACGGAAAATGGACTTGCCTGCTTTTTGGGCCCATCTAGAGTTTCTTCCCTTCAGGTGGTGCTGGGCGGTGGTCAGGAAGCCATGGATGTAACCACCACCTCCACCAGGATTGGCAAGTTCGAGGCCAGGTAAAGGGGGAAGGAGCGCTTCCAAACAGAAACATCATGAAGTGTCTCTCACAATGGCCACAAACCGGATAATGGAGGAAACTTTGCTTAATTCATTGGCTGCTAGGGAGTGCAGCCAGATTGGGGGCCCTCCTGTGACAAGTGTCTGACACAGCACTTAAGGGCATGAACTCTTGGGCTCACTCTGAAGCCCTGCACATCACTGGAGTTGTCTGTGCCCAATCACCCTTGATTGTATAATGGGCACAGTGATATTATACTTACCTCATAAGACTATGCAGATTAAATAAGGTAATAGTTGTGAAGCTTTTAAGAGCACTGCCCAGCACATAGCAAGGAAGACATTTGGGTCCAATCTTCTCCCAACTTCATCTTGTTTTGTTCTCATTCATTTCCCCCTTATCCCAGTTTCCCTGCTTTATAGTTTTGTTTGGGGAATGGTTCCCGTTGACGTGTTTCGGTAGGAGATGGGGACCAAATGAACTGTTGCTTCCCACCCTGCTCTTCCCTCCAGGTTCTTCCACTTGGCCTTTGAAGAAGAGTTTGGAAGAGTCAAGGGTCACTTCGGACCTATCAACAGTGTTGCCTTCCATCCTGATGGCAAGAGGTAGGGCCTGGTGAAGGGGACTGAGCCAGCCCTGGTTGGCCCACCTCTGCTCCTTTCCCACGTCCTGTCCCCCAGGCCTGCTTCCCAAAGGGCAGGCCTCTGACTGGGCCCTGGCTGTCTCTTCCAGCTACAGCAGCGGCGGCGAAGATGGTTACGTCCGCATCCACTACTTCGACCCACAGTACTTTGAATTTGAGTTTGAAGCTTAATAAGCCAGACCTCTGGGAATTCCCTGTCGGTTCCATGGTCAGGAGGCTGCACTTCCACTACAGGGGCACGGGTGATCTGCAAGCCTCACCATGCAGCCGTACACACACAAAGAAGCCGGATCTCCATCTGAGCCAGGGTCACAGAAGCTTTTGGACTCTATGAAATAAACTAGTTTGGAAATAAATGGTTTCTGGTCAGATATTTGATCATTTTCCCTTCTCAGGGACACCCCAGCCAGCTGATACCAATCATGGATGCTTTTATTATTTGGACCATCCGATACCAATCATGGATGCTTTTATTATTTGGACCATCCGCCTACACTTGGACACTTCACACGTGGATCCGGGCTGGGTTGTAGGCACTCTCCCAAGATCCAGAGGTGCTGAGGGGCCTGGAGAGGTTCCAGGAACATCTCAACCACCATCTAAGGACCAGTACTTAGGGTCCAGGCTCAGAGGCTGAATCTGTTGGCTGAGAGCCTTCTGTCTTCTGATCTGTCACTATTTGCCACACTTTCTCCCACGCTACCTCTGAAGGCTCAGGCGGACGGGTCCCGCGCAGAAACAGGCCTGAGGAAGAGGAGGACAGGTAAGGAAGCTGACCAGAGGCGAGAACTACCCCAGGGAGGAGGAGGAGGGTCACCTTGCCACAGTCGCAGGCTCTGGGGCTCCACCGAGGGCCAGATAGCCAGGGGGTTGGGGACGTAGAGCGGGTTCCGGAGCTTTCGTTGCTCTTTTGACTGACTGAGCCCAGACCACAGGGAGTGTGTTCGAGTTCTCACTTCACACAGGCATCTGGAGGGAGTGAGACCATAAGCTTCCAGACTTTGCTGTGTACTCTAGGATTCTGGGTGGGGGCCCTAGTTAGTAGGGTGACAGCTCCCCCAGGGCAGTGATAACACCTCCCGCAAATGTTACTGGGAGTCAGATCCTGAACTACGAAAAAGCAGGAACAAGGCAAAGTCCTAGTTCTTAAGGAGTTCTGCTTATCTTTGCCTGAAAGGATCATGGAAGGCTAATTAAGAATGTGCCATTTGAGGGATTTCCCTTGCGGTCCAGTGGTTAAGAATCTGCCTTTCAATGCTGGGGATGTGGGATCAGTTCCTGGTGAGGGAACTAAGATCCTACGTGCTACAGAGCAACTACCCCTGGGCACTGCAACTACTGAGCCCATGTGCCACAACCAGAGAGTGTGCACCACGAGCAAAAGGTCTCCATGACGCAACAAAGATCCCACATACTGCAACCAAGACCTGACGCAGCCCAATAAATAATGAAAAAAATTTTAAAAAGAATGTGCCATTTTAGCTGGGTCTAGCAGCAGTTCTTTCACTTTCTAGCAGCAATTCACCAGGTATGCAAAAACATGGAAATACAAGAGCAAAAGCAAGGAAGTGGGAAAGGGCTCAATGTAAATACTCATAGGTCTAGACTGATGAGTTTAAAAGAGAAAAAAAAAGATGAAAGTGAAGATATTATAAGCAGTGAGGAAGCTATTCCAATGGTCTTCATGGAAAGGAAAGTGGATTAGGGAAGTAGAAGGGGCCTTGATGGGAAAGGACTAAGAAAAGAAATTCTTAGAAGAAAAGCTGAATATGAAGGAGGGGGAGAGGTAAAAAGTTTAACCTGGATAAGCAGAGCTAGTGAAGAAAACGGGACGGGGAGGTCACTGGGCAAGAAAAGATCACTAAATATATGATGGCCTTCATGGAGAGGAGTGAAGCCTCCCTCCCCTTGTCTCAGCCCTGATGAAAGAAAGATGGCTAATGGGAGCAACAAGTCAACCAAATAATGAAAGTAACTACCACTTGTGTGCCCACTGTGCCAGGCAGTGTTAAGCACTTGCTATGGCTCAGAGGGTAAAGCGTCTGCCTGGAATGCAGGAGACCCGGGTTTGATCCCTGGGATGGGAAGATCCCCTGGAGAAGGAAATGGCAACCCACTCCAGTACTCTTGCCTGGAGAATCCCATGGAGGGAGGAGCCTGGTAGGCTACAGTCCATGGGGTCACAAATAGTCAGACATGACTGAGCAACTTCACTTTATGCTTTAACTCAGCTAATCCTCTCACACACACATAGCCCACCTGTAGATTATGGTGACTATTATGATCACCTCCTTGCTACTGATGAAACAGACTCAGGGTTGCTTTTGATCACCCATCAGGTGAATGGTGAGCCAGAATTTGAGCCCAACAATTTGACTCAGCTTTCAACCTCCAATCTATTGCTTCACTAGAATCAACCCTGCAAAGTGGTAGAGAGCCCCAGAAATGATTTTGGCAGCAATTTCCCCCTACAGTCCTCATTTTTAAGCTAGGAGTGCATGGTTCTTGGCTGTGGACAGGGTAGGTAGGTCTGAAGGACTGACCGTGGACCCACTCATTTCTAGCTTTGCAGAAGTTAGGGGAATGTGTGGGATCCGGAGACAGGAGAGGAGAGGACACACGGTTTTTCTACAAGAGAAACTCAAAAGGGAAAGATACCTTCTTTTTTGGAGGGGAGGGAGGAGGGGCAGTCTTAGTTCCCTGACCAGGGATTGAACCCAGCCCCCAGCAGTGAAAGCGCTGAGTCCTAACCACTGGACCACCAAGGAGTTCCCAAAGATGTCTTCTAAGGAAGTAGGTACCCGCCCTGCCCCTGTCTTGTGCCTGCCCTCTGGCCCACCTGGGCACCCCCTTAGCTCACCTCTCCTTTTCATTGTTGCACAGGAAGGTGCCAAAAGGGGAGGCATAGGCATGATCAAACAGCGCCAATAGCATCCCCTCCCCAAACTCCAGCGACAGCGGGAACTGGCGGCCCAGCTGCCACACGCAGTCCAGGAATAGAAGAAAGGTGGGGGCCTCGTGTTTGGGGCGGGCGTGGGAGAAGGCTGAGTGAGCACAGCGCAGCTGGAAGGGGTGGCCAGCCTGGGGAAGGGCAGAGTGATGGGCATGAGGACGTGGAGTTTCTAGATAGAGGGGGGTAGTGCTAGGCTGGGCGGCCACTCACCTGGACCCATTCTCGCTCTATTAGTTCCTGGAATCCAGCCATGGTTCGGCTCAAGGGGTCTAGGATGAGTTGGGCCAGTGAAGTGATGAGCAGGGTGCTGTCCGTGCCTTCAGCCCCATGTACCAGGATGCAGGCCCCTTCCCTGAGGGCCCAGGGCTCATCAACAGTGGCCTGTTCTTCCCTGCCTGGAGTGGCCAGGTCAGGAATAGAATGGGCCCATTTGAAGGCTAACTTTGCTTGCTTACTGAGACATGGCTTTGCATCCAGGCATGGAGAGCCCTGCCCACCCTGCCCTGTTCCCTGTCTTGTAGGGTGGGGGTCTTACTGTTCCATGCTCTGGGCTGCTAGGCAGGCGGTGCTCAGAGTCTCCTTCACATGTGACAGCCAGCGGCAGCTCTCCAGTCGATTAAGCCAGCGGTCCATGCTCTGCTCCAGGTCCCCGCAGGCCTCTACCAGGCGCACAAAGCTCTCCTGTAGGGGCCGCCCCCTGCACAAGCAGAGTCTGGTCATTGTTCCTCCAACCTAAAGCTCTGGTGAGCACAACAGCCTCGGAACAAGGGCTCCAGGCCAATGAGGGAGACACAGAGCCCTCAGAGGAGCCCATCTGACAAGAGGGACACAAGACCCTTTGGAGAGCCCACCTAATCTGATGGAAGTGACGCCCTAATCTTGAGGATTCCCCAATCTGCTGGAGGAGACCCAAGAGCCTTTGGGGAAACCTAGTCTGCTGGAGAGGCATAGCATAGCCTCCTGGAGAAACAGAATGCTCTGTTGTTGTTTAGTCGTTAAGTTATGTCCGATTCTTTGTGACCCCAAGCAGCACGCCAGGCCTCCCTGTCCCTCACTATCTCCCAGAGTTTGCCCAAGTTCATGTCCATTGAGTCAGTGATGATATCCAACCATCTCATCTGCTGTGCTTCCCTCTTCTCTTTCATGGATCACAGCCTTGTCGTGGCGAAGGGGCTTATGTAACTCAATGAAGCTATGAGCCATGCCATGCAGGGCCACCCAAGACCAACGGGTCATAGTGGAGAGTTCTGACAAAACATGGTCCACTGGAGGAGGGACTGGCAAACTGCTCCAGTGTTCTTGCTGCGAGAATCCCATGAACAGTATAAAAAGGCAAAAAGATAAGACATTGAAAGTTGAGCCTCCCAGGTTGGAAGGTGTCCAATATGCTCCTGGGGGAGAACGGAGGGCAATTACTAATAGCTCCAGAAAGAATGCTCTGGAAACTCCCAATTTGATGAAGGTGTCACAGTCCCCTTGATGTACCCCAGCCCAATGGGAGCTACACAGTACTCCCTTGGGAGAACCAGTCTGACAAGAGGTATAGAATACTCTTCAGATTCTGGAATCTTCCCAGGAACTGTTCTGTTCTAGATCACCAGGAACCTTCTGCCAGAAAATCTAATTGGTACTTTTTTCAGGCTTGTTTAAAAGCCTTCAATGACTCCCCATTGCCTTTAGGATAAAATCTAAGCCCATTATCATGGTACTCAAGACCCTTGCTCTGGCCTGGGTCGCCCCTTTAGCCTCCCTACCTCCACCTCACAGTCCACACTCCCAACACACAGTGCTGTGCATGCAAAGTTGCTCAGTCGTGTCCAATTCTTTGTGACCCCATGGACTGTAGCCCACCAGGCTCCTTTGTCCATAGGATTCTCCAGGCAAGAATACTGGAGTGGGTTGCCATGCTCTCCTCCAGGGGATCTTCCCCGACCCAGGGATGGAATCCACATCTCTGCTAGTGGTTCTTTACCACTAGCGCCACCTGAGTCCAAAACAGGGCAATTGATTAGGCTGCCTGCTGCTACACACCTGGAGGGCCTTCCACCTGGAATGTCCTTCTCCCACCCTCTGGCTTACCCCTGCTGTGTTTCGGATCTCACCAAAGCACCCTATTCTCAGGGAAACTTTCTTAGGATGACCTGTTCTAAGAGGGGAGTGCTGCCGCTTACCACACTGAACTCTAATTGCCTGTTTACTGCTGATCTGCCAGCTATGTCTGGGCTGGCCACCACCTCAGCCTCTCTGCTGGGTCAATGTTGGTCAAATAAATGAATAAACAGTTCTGTATTCTGGATAGGGGAGCAGTCCACTCTCCTCAAAGCACAAAAGTCCCTCAGGACCTCCTCTTGGTACTACCAGCACCTGGAGACAGTGGGAACAGATAACAACTGTGGGTACAGCCCTCAGGGCAGAGCTGGGACCAGGGCAGAGAGAGAGAGAGTGAGAGTATGTGTGTGTGTATGATGAAGTTGTTCCTAGAAGACAAATTTCAGTTTAATGTAAAGAAGAGATTTCTCTTTCGAGGCAAAGTTGGGACGCCTAGAGAGGAAAGAGCTTTGTCAGTGGGTGCCTACAAGTGGCCATGCCCACCTGGCAGGATGGCTACCAGGAAAGATCAAACAGTCTTGTAAGTTCCTAGAAGACGCCAGTCCCCCACCCCCATCCATTAAGAGTCCTAGAGGAAACAACCTTAGGAGGGCATGAGAAAGCCCCTTACCTCTCCAGGGGCCGGTGCAGTCGTTTCCAGCCAGGGTAGGCAGCCTTGGCCTCGGTGCCCCCGCCAGTCATGCGGGCCTGTTTGGCGGCCTGGGGCGAGCGCGTGTCCACGATGAAGCCCCGGGCCCCGGGCTGAGCCCCCGCCAGCACAGCTCTCAGCAGCTCCTCGTCCTCAGAGCAACGCCGCTTCTGGGGCCCAGTCAGGGGCTGACCGGCACGTAGCAGCACCTGCAGACAGGGATCCAGCTCCAGAAACTGTACCCACCCAGGCCTGGTTCAGGAACTTCGCTCAGGACGTCCCTTAGGCCGGGTGTACACACTGGAGCGCATCTAGAGCTGGCTGGGGCAGGCTGGATGGCGCTCAGGAACCCTACGGGCTTCGAATCGGGTCTCGGTGGGTTGTGGCAAGAGCGGGAAGGGACCCGAGAGTACGCCGTGGGCGGGTCACGGGTGGACAAAAGAAGAGGAAGTTTCGGGGAGGGGGCCAGACCAGCCGGAGACGGAGCCAGAGGCAGGGGAGATCCCAAAACTGCGGAGAAGAGCGGGGTCAGCACCGGTGAAGGCACGATGAGCCGAGGGGGCGGGGCCATGTTACGGCCCGGACCGCAGAAGAGCGGGCCAGTGCAGAGTGGAGCCAAATAGGGAGACAGAGGGTCCTAGCGGCGGGGTCTGGGGAGGGGCGGGGCTCACGGTTCCGCTGGGAGCGTGGTAGTAGCTGAGCACAGGGAAGCGGCCTCCTTGGCGGAAGCGGGCGCTACGCGCCACGGCACTATCGTCCACGGCGCGAGGCACGATCACGGCGCGGGGGTAACTGGGGCACAAGCTGAAGTCCTCGTTCGCCTCGCTCAGCCGCCACGCGTTGGTCTGCGGCGCAGGGACGAGTGAAGACCCAGTCTATGGCACCCGATGCGTGACCGGTCCCCGCGCCCCTTCCAGACCTGGCTCTCCCACATCCCCAGCCCCACACGACCGCGCCCACCTCGCGAGCTACTCGCTTGTAGTAGCATTCGGGAGGGTGGAAGTGCCAGGCGTCGCCTAACCTCAAACCTTTGGGACGGTAGAAGAACGGAAAGGAGGTGATGACCGATTCCAGGGAGGACAGCGCCTGGGGAAGGAAGTCAAGGGATCTGGAAAAGATCGGAATCCAGTCCTCCGTTCCGCAGCTCCTGCCTCTCCACGCATTCCAGACCACCCTGCATCCCCTTTTGCTCCGGAACAAACCTGGATCCTGAGCCCCCTAGAGAAGTAAACCCTGCTGACTCCTCCCGTTACGGGATAGGGCAACTTAAGTGCCTCCATTGCATCCTTGGCATACCTCGATGGAGCGGGCAATGTCCAGCGTCGCCTCCACGCCCTCTATGTCCAGCTGCAACACTCGCAGGTCCTTACAGCGCAGCGTGATGGTGCCCGAGTCACCCGCGACCCTGGGAATGCACAAGCTTTAGGTTTAATGTCCACTGACCCCCACCAGGGGGAGGAGAAAGGAGTTCACCCGCGACCCTAGGAATGCACAAGCTTTAGGTTTAATGTCCACTGACCCCCACCAGGGGGAGGAGAAAGGAGTTTCTTATGATTGTACGTTGTGCAGCGGGGCACCAGCTCCAACTGCTCTAGCCCTTTCCCCTCTCCCTGCCGAGCCACGCGCTCCCCGACTACGGGGACGCCCCCGCCACGTCTCACCGCTTCTCGATGGAGTCAACGTTACGCAACAGCAGCAGCCACAGGTCTGGAGTCGCCTGGGGCCCTGGCGACAGCAGCAGGTGGTGGCCGGTGATGCAAAGCGTGCCACGCAGTGGGGGCTCCTCCGGACCCCGCAGGAGCTCGGCTTGGGCCTGACCGGTGCGGATCATCTCCGCGAACTCCATTCCTCCAGCGGCGGGCCTGACGCCCGGCAGGGATTGACTCCGAGCGTCAGGCGGGGTGAGCGCGGGCTCCGAAAGGGACAGGAACTGGCTGGGCAGCTGGCGACGCCGGCAGGACAGCTGTTAAGGAGGCCCCTTGGAGGAAGAGATCTCACAGTTTCACAGGAATTCCCCCACCCCCACCCCATTGCTAGCACTTCTTAGTGAGGACCCCGGGACTAGAATCTGTTAGGGAAACCTCAATTTCAGCATCTGTGAAGTGGGGGAGAAAAATCTTGCTAAAGTCCTTTAAGACCTCGTGGGTCGCAGGAGGCATTAAAAAAAAAAAATCTCTAAGGTGCTAGCACTCCCACCGATTTAAAAAACAAACAAAAATACCCGTCTCTTCTCCTGTACCCTGGTGGGAGGGGTGGAAAGGGTGAGTGAGAAACTAGGAAATGTCTGCATCCTCTCCTACAGCTGAGGCTGGGTGGGGAAATCCCTGGGTCCACCTTAAATGCAAGCAGCTGTGTAGCTGGCACCCCTCCCCCACCACAGCTGGCAGTCCTTGCCTGAGGGCGCCCTCTATGGGGGGCCACTTCTGGTATAGTTCTGCCCTCTGGAGCCCCATCCCTCCTCACTCCATCCTTTGTCCAAAGGGGAATTGCCTATACACTGAGCTGGGCCCTAGGGACCCAAGGGTGGCTGAGGAGGGTTTCCTTCACAGGGTTTTCAGTCTGGCAAGAATCACACTTAAGCTGGTAAATTACAAGAGTTTAAATCTATTTACTGGAGGACCCATCCATCCAGATATTCTTTTATTTCTTAAACAATGATGCCTACAATGTGTTAAGTGATAATCACTAAGAAAAATAAAAGGTACTCCTGCCTTTAAAGAGCCTTCTGGTCTACAAGGTTCCAGGCTTTTGTGTGTGTGCAAAACCCTTCTTTCAAATAATGAAATCATAAGTGGATTCCCCACACACACATACATGCATAATATAAACACAAAGTTGGAACTGCTCTATAAAAGGAACTAGATATAAAAGAGTATAAATTGTAAAATTCCAGACCAGGAGCATCAGCTGGGATGGGAATTCGTTAAAAATGCAAATTATAGGCCCTACCCCAAATATACCGAATCTGAATCTCTGGGAATGGGGCAGTCTATTTTATTAAGTCTCCAGGGGATTGGGATCTATGTTAAAGACTGAGAAACACTGGAAAGTATACAAAAAGGCAAAACTAATCCAGGCTGTCAAAAATTAGGGCAGTATTACTGAAACTGGGTTCCCCAGAAACCAAGTTCCCTTACTGAGTTTATGATTAATCACTCTATTCAAAACTTTTTTTATCTTTTTTATCCCCTCTGTCTAGTCAAAGCTTTGGTTTTTCCAGTAGTCATGTATGGATGTGAGAGTTGGACTATAAAGAAAGCTGAGCGCCAAAGAATTGATGCTTTTGAACTGTAGTGTTGGAGGAGACTCTTGAGAGTCCCTTGGACTGCAAGGAGATCCAACCAGTCCAGCCTAAAGGAAATCAGTCCTGAATATTCTTTGGAAGGACTGACGCTGAAGCTGAAACTCCAATACTTTGGCCACCTGATGCGAAGAACTGTAAAGACCCTGATGCTGGGAATGATTGAAGGTGGGAGGAGAAGGGGAAGACAGAGGATAAGATAGTTGGATGGCATCACCGATTCAATGGACATGAGTTTGAGTAAACTCCAGGAGTTGGTGATGGACAGGGAAGCCTGGTGTCCTGCAGTCCATGGGGTTGCAAAGAGTCAGACAAGACTGACCGACTGAACTGACTTCAATTCTGTGCTAGATGAACACTAATCAACCAGAGTCGGAAAACTCCCTGGTGGTCCAGTGGTTAAGACCTTGGTTGGGGAACTAAGATCCCCCATGCCTTGTGCCTAGGCTGAAAACTAAACAAACAAAAAACCCCCACAGAGTCAGATGTCTAAAATTGCTATTGTCCATAATATCATTAATGTACTGAAATTGCTATCCTAGGTATCATCATTAACATACAAATTCAAGCTGTTTCTCTAGGACAAGATGAGGTAACAACTCATCAGCCCCCAGCCATGGGCCCCCTGGCCAGATAATCATAAACCAGAGACATTCCTGTACGCAGGTCAGGAAGCAAGAGTTAGAACTGGACATGGAACAACAGACTGGTTCCAAATAGGAAAGGAGTACACCAAGGCTGTATATTGTCACCCTGCTTATTTAACTTATAGGCAGAGTACATCATGAGAAATGCTGGGCTCTAAGAAGCACAACCTGAAATCAAGATTGCCGGGAGAAATATCAATTACCTCAGATATGCAGATGACACCACCGTTATGGCAGAAAGAACTAAAGAGCCTCTTGATGAAAGTGAAAGAGAAGAGTGAAAAGGTTGGCTTAAAGCTCAACATTCAGAAAACTAAGATCATGGCATCCAGTCCATCATTTCATGGCAAATAGATGGGGAAACAGTAGAAACAGTGACTGACTTTATTTCTGGGGGCTCCAAAGTCACTGCAGATGGTGACTGCAGCCATGAAATTAAAAGACACTTGCTCCTTGGAAGGAAAGTTATGACCAACCTAGATAGCATATTAAAAAGCAGAGACATTACTTTGTCAACAAAGATCTGTCTAGTCAAAGCTATGGTTTTTCCGGTGGTCATGTATGGATGTGAAAGTTGGACTATAAAGAAAGCTGAGTACTGAAGAATTGATGCTTTTGAACTGCGGTGTTGGAGAAGACTCTTGAGAGCCCCTTGGATTGCAAGGAGATCCAACCAGTCCATCCTAAAGGAGATCAGTCCTGGGGGTTCATTGGAGGGACTAATGTTGAAGCTGAAACTCCAATACTTTGGCCACGTGATGCGGAGAGCTAACTCATTTGAAAAGACCCTGATGCTGAGAAAGATTGAGGACAGGAGGAGGAAGGGACAGCAAAGGATGAAATGGTTGGATAGCATCACCGACACAATGGACATGGGTTTGGGTGGACTCAGGGAGTTAGTGATGGACAGGGAGGCCTGGCGTGCTGCGGTTCATGGGGTCGGGAACTGAACTGAACTGAACTGAACTGAAGAGACATTCTGACTCTGAAACTACTATTAAGAAATGTCACAGAAACATCACAAGGTGATGATTAATCCCAGCCTCTTTGTTCTTCCCCTTTTTTTTTTCTTTTCTTTCTTTCTTTTGGCCATACTACGTGGCATGCGGAACTTCCCCAACCAGGGATTGAACCCGTGCCTACTGCGGTGGAAGTCTTAACCACTGGACCACTGGGGAAGTCCAGTTCTTCCCCTTTAAAAACAAAAAGCAAAAACCTAACACTCAAAGACCAAGTTGATGTGGATCTGAGACTTGTCTCTTACTCCCCTGCTTGGCCCCCCTGCAATAAACCCTTACTTTGCTGCAAACACCCTGTCAGAGTTCAGCTTTCTCAACTGTAGGTACATGAGCAAGCTGTGCTTGGTTACATTACCCTTAGAGAATTGGTCTAGAACAGCAACACAAAGGAGCTTCCTGGGTGATGGTAATACTCCTTTGCTTGATCTGTTTATATCAGAGTGTTCAGTTGGGGAGAATTCATCAAGCCATGTATTTATGGCATGTAAATTTTTCTGGGTGTGTGTTATATTTCAACACAAAGTTTTAAAAAGGGAAATGCTCTGGTTGAAGCCCTGGGAGGGGCAGGGAGAGGAAGGTCAAGGAGCCCATCCACAGCTCTGCCCTTACCCCAAACACAGTCCTTGTGGGATCTCCAAGGGAACCTAAAGTTCCTTAGAATATAGCTTGAAATCACTGATCTGTCCCAACAGAGTCAGTGACTTGTCCAAGGTCCCACGGAGCCAGCACCTGAACCCAAGTCTCCTGACTCCCAAATTGAGGATCTGGACACTATTTCTTTGCTGAAGGGCCACAGTCATGAGTCAGGACTGGGGGCAGCTTGTCAGCCTCCTATCCCCTCCCCAATCCCTTAACTTGGGTCTTGGGAAGAGGGCCAAGACTCTAGTGTGGACGATGCTTTTCTTATCCTGGAGCAACTTCCTTTCTGGGAACTGGGTGTCTCCTTTTGGGCAAAGACAATAAATTTCATCCAAGGGGCCAGAGGCGCAGGGCTCCTCCTGCCCCCACCCGGATGGGCATCACGTGGCTCCTGGGATAGCAGTCCAGGAAAATCCCAGCCCTTGCACACTCAGCCTCCCACACCCATCTGCTTACCCTGACACTATCAAGCCTCCCTGACCCACCTTGAACATTCACCATCGCACACTCCCTGGCACATTTCTTTCACCCTCAGCTTCTCCCACCTCTTCCTGGGTAATACTGCCAGCCTTTCCCTAACCCCAGAGCTGCAGCCTTTCCCTGTCACTGCTCACCCCCTACCATGTCCCTGGGACCATTAAAATTCCAGGCAGTGGGTGAAGATGAGGAGGATGAGGAAGCAGAGAGCTTGGACTCTGTGAAGGCACTGACGGCCAAGCTGCAGCTACAGACACGACGGCCATCATACCTGGAGTGGACAGCCCGGGTCCAGAGCCAGGCCTGGCGCAGGGCCCAAGCCAGACCCAAGCCCGGGGGACCTGGGGCCATTTGCGGATTCGACTCAATGGACTCTGCCCTTGAGTGGCTCCGACGGGAGCTGGTGAGTCTGGTGGGGTGGGCAGCCTTGCAGAGGGCCTTGAGGGCAGTCCTCAGGGCCCAAAACCCCGGGTATGGGGAGGGGATGAGAATGACCCTGCCTCCAGCAACTGCCCTCTTCTGTGGCTTTGTCCCAGGGTTGAGGAGCCAGGAATGGACTTGTCCAGTGTTTTATTCAGGGAGCCTTACTGAAGAAGGAGTCCATCAGTCTACTGACCTTGTGCTCCTGTGGCTCAGAGGACAGAGTCCTGCCCTTGGGGGCCACCAGGGATAGCTGGGGAAGGCATGGCCTCCCAGTCTCCTCTGCAAATTGCTATACCCCAAAGATACAAAGGAGGCACTAACCACGCTGTCCCCAGAGGAGGCCAGTATTAACTAGGTGGCTCTTAATCTAATATGTGCAAATATAAAAATGTCAGCTTCCAGACTGGAGATTCCATCGATTTGATCTAAGATCAGGCCCCAGGTACCTGTACTTGTTTAGCTTGGTTTTAGAGCAAGATCTATGAGATGGGCTGTATAGAGCTGGGATATGAGGGGGTGGGAAGGACATAGCCAGGGCAAAGCCCCCGGGGTGTTGACCGGAAGAGAATGGAGGTTCAGCGGGCTCATGCCCCCTCTCGGCTGCAGCGGGAGATGCAGGCACAGGACCGGCAGCTGGCAGGGCAGCTGCTTAGGCTGCGGGCCCAGCTGCACCGGCTGAAGGTGGACCAAGTCTGTCACCTGCACCAAGAGCTGCTGAACGAGGCCGAGATGGAGCTGGAGATGGAGCCCGGGGCAGGCCTGGCCCTGGCCCCGCCACTGCGGCACCTGGGCCTCACGCGCATGAACATCAGTGCCCGGCGCTTCACCCTCTGCTAAGGGATCCCTGCGTGTCTCCTGCACCACCCGCTACCCATTCCCCAGCCCACCTGGGACGAAGGAAGAGAGGGGCTCCCCAGAGGAGCCAGCACCTGGAGAAGGGTCGGGGTAGAGTTGGGGAGATGCTCAGCGCTCTGGGAGCTTAAAGCTCCAGCATCCTGGGGCCCTGCTGCCCGGATTGGGGAAGAGGGCGGTTTGGAGGAAGGGGAGGAGTTCACAGACCCTCAGTCTCCTCAATAAATCTGCTTCCCATCAAGGTCTCTGCAGTCCTTTATTCAGGCCCGGGTTCACTGTCTCGCTGGTTGCTAGGGCCAGGGGTTCTACCTTGGGAGAGGAGGCTGGCCTTGAGGGTAGAGAAGCCCTGATGGATCCTCATCTCCCCCAAAGCTCCACTTCTATCGCTCTATCGCATCAAGATCAGGACTGGAAAAGAATTTAACCTAAATTCTAAATCACCCCTATGGAATGTGACTCAGATAAATGAGCAGCTGAAGAACGCAGGATCTTGTAGACCTGGGTTCAATGCCAGCTGCAACATCGATTCTATCAGACCTGGAGGAGCTCTCTTAACCCCTGCATCTGTCTCTTTATCTTTACAATGGAAAATCCAACTCCACAAGTAGTTAGATACATCTTAAGTGAGATAATGTACAGTAAGTCCTCAATAAAATGTGCATTATTATCACTAGCCCCAGTCGTGTTCTTACTGTTGTCCTGGGGCCCAGAGATGGACTGTGAAGTGCTCAGGTTCATAGCAAGGGGAGCTGGGGCCTGCAGCTGGGACTCTGGGCTCTGTGTCATTCTGTAGGGCTGTTTTTTAGTTGGTTTTTTTTTTTTTTTTTTTTTTTTTTTTTCAAAAAAAAGCTTCGTGTTTCTCAGCTTTTGTTTCTGTGTCACCCTCTTTGTCTGACTTTCCAACTCAGGCTTCCTCTTCCCCCCACCCATTTCCTGTCTCCCCCTTCTCTCCGCAGCAGCTGAAGGTGCATACAGCATCAGCTTCCACCTCACAAACCCCAACAATGCTCTGTGGGCTTCCCCTCCCCCAGCCTGCTGCCTCAGTGCAGGCTAAGGCGGTGGCAACAGGTTTCTGTCTTCCGATGGGTGCGGTCAAGGCCCAAATCTTGGGCCCGCGAGAGGCCACGTAGAGTTCCTCGTAACACTGGTGACCTGGCCCTCAGCCTCCGACATATGCCACCCTCAGCCTGGCTCCTGGGGAAAAGGAGATTGTTGGCCTGACCCTTGTGACAGGGTCCCTGCCTCCTGCCTGTCTGTCGCCTGCACCGGGGGCCTGGGCAGGAGTGTTTGTTCTGTCTCCCACCTGTTGCAGGAGGTGGTGTCAGGCCTTCGCCTCTGACAGGCTGTGGCCTTGTCTCTGCCTGGGTTAGAAGGGTTGCCCTACTCTCCAACCATAATTAGGGGGTGTTGTCCTGCCCTCTGCCCACAAAAGAGGCTGTGACTCTGCTCCCTTAAAGATACCGGGTTGTCCTGTCTGCTTCCTTGAACAGCCTGTTGTCCAGCAGACTGTCTGTAAGAGGAGTGTTAGCCTCCCCTCTGCAAATAATAAAGCTGTTGCCCCATGCCCTGAGATGGCATGGCTGTGGTTCCACTGTGTGGCTAGCAGCTGTGTGTGCCTGGTATCTATCTGACTGTCTAGCATCGTATCCCCCCTCCAGTGATTTTACAGGGATGTTGTTCCCCCCTGAATCTGAGGTGATGTTACTTTTGCCCTCTGACTGTATTACAAGGGTCACCTCGCCCTCAGACTGACAGCCGTGCAGCTTGCCCTTCACTGAAAGCTGAGTGGGTGTCTACTTGCCTCTTGCTCACTGGGGCTTCAAGGCAGCCCTTGAATCTCTGGTCCAGGTGCTCCCTGGGGGCGCGGAGGAAGTTCCATCCAGTATCCTCCTCCACCTCCGGGTGCCACCTTGGAGGTGAATGGGACCTGGACTGGGGTGAAAGGACCCTCGAGGGCTGAGAGGCAGGGGGCGATGGCAGCAGGAAGCTTGGGGTGCTGGAGGCTTGCGGTTGGGCTGCTGGGGCCCCGTTGGCTGCGGAGCCCTCAGGAGGAGGCAGGAAGTCAGGGTGGGACGTGGGCGCGGGGAGACAGCCGGTGGCTACGACGGTGAGGGGAGCCGAAGCTGTGTCTGGGCAGCCGGGCTAGGCCAGGAAGACCATGTGAATGGGGCCAGGGGGCTCCTGGGCTGGGCAGGTAAGGAGCGCCGGGAACAGGGGCCTAAGGGCTGGGTGTGGGACCTGTGAGCAGAAGGCTGCAGCTGGGCCTGGGGTCAGGCTCCTCCGGGATGCAGCAGCCTTTCAGGCTGGGGTCAGAAACACCTGGAGGTCAGGTGGGAGGCAGGCTGAACAGCCAGATTGCCTCTTTCCTGTGTAGTTGCTGCCTCCTGCCTCTACCACACTGCCTGCCATCAGCGCCAACCTCACTGGGAGCTTTTTCCTTGGGAATCTCTTAGGTACTGAAAAAGCGTTCAGAAATCCCTACATCCAGCCCCTCATCCCATGATGGATAAGCCTCCTGAGCCCCAGATTGGGCAAAGCGCTCCCTCCCCATAGTCCTTCAGCAACGCAGAGGCAGAGAGGGTGATGGCCCTGGGAGAGGTGATGGCCTAGGATGTGATTCCCCCTTGGAGCAAGGTGATGGACAGGCTTGTGTCAAGGGTCCCAAGAGTCCTTCTGCTTGTCACTGGGAGCAGACCCCAGTGACAAGACTCTCTTGAGACAGCGAGGGGAGTCACCCAGAGCATTCTGACAGACACGTGAGAAGTGACTTTAGCCTTGACCCACACTGCTTGAGAGAAGCAGAGGGTCTTCCTTTGGGAATGGATGGACATGCAGGGGGATATTTATCATCTGGGATGGGGCCTGGGGCGGAAGTACCTGACAGGACTCCGGGAAGTTGGGGGGTGAGAGGATGATGGGAGAAAGGAAGAGGAAGGGCTATTTTTATCCTGGACAGGGGTGCTGTTGGCCCTGGGCAAGGACCGTCTGGGTTTCCATCTGGAAAATTGCCACTCCTGCCCCTGCCAAGTGTGCACAGGATATCCTTTCCTCTTGCCTTTGCTCCCTCCTGCTGGCTTCCCCCACCCCTGCCATTGCCTGATTAGGGCCAGTGGGTCCTGCTGGGTCCTGCTTCAGACCCTGGGAAGGTGGAGGCCCAGGGAGGCAGAATCAGCTCCCTGTCCACCCCCTCATTTTAGTTCTCACCCTGCAGTTTATGGGGTAAATCCCCACCTGAGCCACACTTTCCAGGTTTCCCCTGCCTCCCCCACTGCCATTGGAGTTTTTCTTGAAACAGTTTCCACTCTCTCAGCCATGTTGCAGTCTTTCTTTTGTCCCCAGCTCCAAGGTCTGCAGCCTCTTGTGGGGCCTAGAAAACAAGCTGGGTCTTCCCTAGACTCATCCAGACCCTGGATTGGCATTGGCCATCCCCCACCCCAGCCTGTGCTGAAGGATGATTCAGGGTCCCTCGCCCTCGAGGCTCTGGGACAGAGGCGCTTCTCAAAGGGAAAAAGGGCCAAGTGATGAAGCAAGAGAATGGGTGGAAGCTCCGGAGGAGGTCGAGAGGAGGCTTCCCTTGGGTGATCGGAAGGCTTCCTGGAAGAGTCAGGCGGTTATGAGAACAAAGGCCCATTTTGCAGAGTACCTAGGATATGCAGCCAGGGTCACTGTCTCTGGGTTGTTCGTTGGGTCCTAGGAGGGCAGAGACCTCAGGGCAAGACCAAACACAAGAGAGCTAGCGGGTCTGGTGTAGCGCAAAGGATATGCATTTCACAGTCAGGCTGACCCAGGCACAATTCTGGTTCTGCCATTTCCTTGAACAAATAACTTCACCTCTCCAATTCCAGTTGCTTTATTGGTAAAGAGGCAATAATAAATCCCTCCTTACAGAGTGCTGGTGGGAAATCAAAGAGAAAATGGCCGTGATGTTCCGTGGGTAGTACCTGGCATGCCGAAGGTGCTTAACAGAGGTTAGGCAACCATTTCTCCTGCAAATGGTGCACCCAAGGGTGTGTGTGTGGTGGGGGTGTTGGCGGGGGGAGCTGTCCATACCCGGAATTACTCCTACTCAGCGCCTTGGCAGGCCAGTGGGCAGCCCATTCCTTCACACTTGTGGTGTAGCTTTGCAAATGAGCTTGTTTCCTGTGTGCTCTAGTGGGTGTGAGAATTCTAGGCTGGCCCACAGGGTCTGTCTTGGAGGAGGGTCCCATACATACCTTCCTACAGACACATAGATACACACACACACACACAATCCTTCCCTCCCTAGCCCAAATACCTTTCATATCATCACTGGAAAATGTAGGTGTGCATGGATGTTCAGAGGCAGAGGCAGGGACCACATACACATCACACATCAGTTCAGTTCAGTTCAGTTCAGTCGCTCAGTCGTATCTGACTCAGCAACCCCACGGACTGCAACACACCAGGCCTCCCTGTCCATCACTAACTCCTGGAGCTTACTCAAACTCATGTCCATTGAGTTGGTGATGCCATCCAACCATCTCATCCTCTGTCATCCCCTTCTCCTCCCACCTTCAATCATTCCCAGCATCAGGGTCTTTTCCAATGAGTCAGTTCTTTGCAACAGGTGGCCAAAGTATTGGAGTTTCAGCTTCAACATCAGTCCTTCCAGTGAATATTCAGGACTAATTTCCTTTAGGATGGACTGGTTGGACCTCCTTGCAGTCCAAGGGACTCTTAAGAGTCTTCTCCAACACCACAGTGGGATCCTATAAATCCATGCACACACCCACAAGCTGATGGCTTCAAGGCCAAGCTCAATTCAGTGAAAGCAATGCTGAGGGGAGCTGAGTTTGTGGGTGGGATGGAGGCAAGTGGGGCCTCCATCCAGGTGTTGGTTGGAAGGTATCTGAGCTATATTTCCAATGCTTGGTCTAAAGAATGCTAGTCCCACTAAGCATCCGGAAAGAAAACAGTTCTGGGTCCAAATCAACACGGCCTCAGCTATGAAGTGTCCCATGTGAAATTTACCATCAACGTTAGCTTGTGGAAACTCTGAAAGTCTCCCCAGAGAAGGCAGCTGTTTGCTTTTGTCTAACCTGGTGTTTCTCAGACTTCGGTGGTTGCAGAACCTTTTTTCTTATATCCCTAGTTCCTTGCCTGCACCTCCGGAGACAAGGGGAGCAGTGGAAGGACAGCTGTAAGGTTGATTCTTCTCAAAGGACTGTGTCTCTTACCAGAGTTTTTGCGTTGGTGGGGACTTGGTTGTTTTCTGTTTTTCAATTATAAAATTAGCACATGGCTGCTTCTAAAAATTTTAACAGTAGGGACTTCCCTGGTGGTCCAGTGGCTAAGACTCTGTGCTCCCAGTGCAGGGGGCCCAGGTTCGATCCCTGGTCAGGGAACTAGATCCCACATGCCACAACTAAAGATCCTGCATGCTGCTACTAAGACCCCGTGCCATTAAATAAAATAAATAAATATTTTTTAAAAAATTTAAACAGTACAGAGACATATACAGAAATATAAGAAATGCAGCTCCCTCCAATCTCACTTGTGGGCTATGCTCACTGTGAACAGTTTGGTGTACATCCTTCTAGATTTTCCCCTACGTGGCCACTGAAAAGCATATTAGTTAAGAACTTAATCCCTGGAGACAGATAGCCTGAGGTTCAGCTACTTATTTCTATCACTTATTTGTTATTAGGCCTCAGACAAATAGCTTTACCCCATTTAGGCCTCAGTTTTTGCATCTGTGAAATGGGGATAATAATAGCACTTACTTGATAGGATTACTATGAGACTAACATGAAGTCATGCAAATGAAGGCTTAGCACAGAATCTGGCTGAAAAGAATCCCCTAGGTATCCATATTCAGATGCAAATAGGAGGATTCCCTGGTGGTCCAGTGGTTAAGAATCAGCCTGCCAATGCAGGGGACACAGGTTCTATCCCTGTGTCCACAGACACGTTTGCTTTCACACGCCGCTGGACAACTGGACAGTAGCCCCCACTCTCCATAACTAGGGAAAGTCTGCACACAGCGACAGAGACCCCGCGCAGCCAAAAATAAACAAACAGGTAAATAAATGTAACATTAAAAAAGAAATGCAAATAGGCTTATACTCTACATTCTGTTCTGTGACTTACTTGCCATGTTATCTCTGGAATATCTTTCCATGTTTATGTGGAGATCTACCTCACCTTTTCAGTGAAAGTGAAGTCGCTCAGTCGTGTCCGACTCTTAGCGACCCCATGGACTGCAGCCTACCAGGCTCCTCCGTCCATGGGATTTGCCAGGCAAGAGTACTGGAGTGGGGTGCCATTGCCTTCTCTGAAAACCACAGTGGTTTTAGCTAAATATTGTGAACTTGGTTAGTGGGCAATGTGGTGATTTTAAGATGCTGCTTCCTGGACAGTATTGCTGTTTGGTGGTGTTAGTGTTGTCAGGAGTTACTGACCAGTGAGCTAAAGATAGGCCTTACTGCCTCCTGTGAAAATAGAGTGACCCACCAGCGGGGCACCCACCTCTGTCGCAGAGGGCAGAGTCAAATGGACGGGAACCTCTGACTATTCCCCTGTGTGTCTGTGTCCCCAACTCTAGATCAGAGCCTGGCACATAAGACGTACCCATTAAATTGTAATCGGTAGGCTGGCCATGTAAGAAAGTCGTGCCTCCTCTCACCTACCAAGCGAGGCCTAAGCTCAGAGCTCCGTTCCACAGTGCGGCATTTCCCCAGATACCTCGTCACTGATGCGGCTGAGTGATCTTAGGGGGTCATGAATGAACATGTGCAAATGTGAATTTAGGTATTATACCCTGTGTTTATTTTAATATATACTGATTTCCATTTATAGATGGTGATACTAATTTTCCATTTTTTTTAAAAAAGTACACTCGATTTACCGTGTTCTGTACTTGTTTTCCATTTATGGTAGCAAAGTTTTCATTTGAGGTAAATATATTAAACGTGAAAAATGGTCTGTGAAAGTGCCAAAAATCAAAAAGGAAAATGAATATGTTTAAGGCTGGGGTCATGAAATACCCATGCTGGCCTCAAATAACAATTTTCATTTACTTAGTCCTTACTGTGTACCATGTTAAGTACTTTATTATATGAGGTCATCTATAGATCACATATTATGTTCACAACAGCCGTGGACGCAGGTCCATTTTTAATTTCCATTTTGAAGAAAAAGGAACTGAGGGAGGTTTATGTTCTTTTTCTTTTTGGCCACACTGCGAGGCATGCAGGATCTTAGTCCCCTGACCAGAGTCCAGGGATTGAACCTGTGCCCCCTGCAATGGAAGCACGGAGTCCAACTACTGGACCACCCAGGAATTCTCTGAGGGAGGTTTAGACAGGTGTAGTAACCTGCCCAAAGGCCTTCTATCAGTGAACAACTGGGAGGCCTTGGGAATGAACTTGGATGACCATGACATGGACATGGTGAGCTGAACCTCTCTGATCGGCAGACTCCCAGAAACTTTAATAGAGTGGTGCGGATTGCCAAATTTTAAGTAATACTTCGTTTGTCCTGATAAAACCCACATGATGCAAAATACAGACAAGGTACATAAGGAAGGGGACGCAATAAGAGGAATTACTCAATATATACAAGTTACTAGTTGGAGGACCTCTACCCAAAATACAAGCTTTAGAATAATCACTCTATTGCCCTTGTTTATGGCAATAACTAACTAGGAGAATCAGTTCTGTGTTCAAACCACTCTCAGTTTGTAAGACTAAATCCATCTTATTTGCATATAAGAAAAGACTCATCCTTTTGTTCTCTGTTTTTGTGAACTCTGTGAACTCACAGGGTTTATTCCAAACCAGTATTATATCAAAGAGGAACATGTGAAAAAGGAAGGAATTCAGGATACATCCCTGTTTTACCCACTAGAAATTACTTGCCATGCCTGTCAACCCTGATTCTCAAGTACCGTGCTAAGGGTTCAGCACGGGCATCCACAGCCCAGGCTCTTCACTGAACATATGTATCTTCGCCAATAATCAAATCTTGACCAAAGAAAAAGGCCAAGAAAATGCTTTAAATTATTCCTAACAGATTTTGCCACAATGTGGCCCAGAGTACGGCAGTAGCCTGGGTCAGTGAAATAGCTTGCCTTCTCTTGACACACGCATTGTCCGGGCAAGAAGCTGGCACACATTTTGGAGAGAATGTTCAATAAATGAATAGGTTTACAGTTCAGGGGAGGGAAAGTCTTGTATATTTTTTTAAGGGGACAAAACACATTCTAGGCCCAGTCAGGTGAGACGATGTCTATGGAGTTGGTAAAAGTAAACGAGCTGGCAAGAATCAGAGCTTGTTATGGTTTTTTTTTTGTTGTTGTTGTTTTAATACCAATGCTTTATTATTAACTAAATAATAGTTATTTAGTTTAGTCACACTGTATTCAGGTTTTAAAAAGTAATGAATTAATTTGGCTAAGTCGGGTCTTAGTTGCCACATGAGGGATCTTTAGTTGCAGCGAGTGCGATCTACTTCCCTAACCAGGGATCAAACCCAAGCCCTCTGCATTGACTGCTAAATGGAGTCTTAGCCACTGGACCACCAGGGAAGTGCAAAATAGAGCTCACTGTGGTATGATTCCTAAAAAACCCTGGGATCGGAAAATTTGGTCCAGGAACTTCATGAAATCTGGGATTTTTGATCAATTCTACACGGAGTATGAGCAGGGAGATTACATGGGTGGAGGAGCCTGGCAGCCAATAGTCCATGGGGCCACAAATAGTCAGACACCACAGTGACTAAACAGCAACGATAATGAGCAGGGCACTGTGTGTGTCGGGCTCTGTGAAGCGACAAGACAGATGGGACCTGAAATCTAGCCCTCGCTCCACTCTCCAAGTTTGAAACCCCAGGGCGGGGTGGCCCTTTATAACTGGCACAAAGCCCTCTGTGGACCTTGGACAGACCTTGAGATTGACCGAGAACAGTACAGACACCAGTCAGAGAAGGTCTAGAATCTACAAATTTCCTCCTATGGCAACCCACTCCAGTACTCTTGCTTGGAAAATTCCATGGATGGGGGTGCCTGGTAGGCTACAGTCCATGGGGTCGCAAAGAGTCGGACACGACTGAATGACTTTACTTTCTTTCTTTCTATAGTTCCTTTTGGAGAAGGAAATGGCAAGCCACTCCAGTGTTCTTGCCTGGAGAATCCCATGGACAGAGGGGCCTGGTGGGCTATAGTCTATGGGGTTGCAAAAAGTCAGACATGACTAAGCAACTAACACACACACACACATTGACCTTAAATTCTTGAGTTGGGAGAAAAGAATGTCCTGTTTCATTCACCCTAGCATCTGCCTTTTGTTACTGATTCTGAGAGTCCTGGTGATTCTCTGGATCTGCTTCCTCTCTCTTTTTCTTTCTTTCTTCATTCCTCTCCTCTCTTACTTTCAATGAGAAATTTATATTAAGCTTTAATTTTTATTTTCTTTTTGCTAACTTCATTTATTAACCTGGTTTGATCAGACTAGAATGGGACCCACATTTTGTACAAAGAAATATATGCATATATAACCTCACAATTACATAGGGACCCGTACAAACCATACATGCCCCCATTTCATTGTACAGCCATCTGCATACATGGATTCCTACACACCCATGGGTATGTACACATAACATGATGCTCAATGATTAATGTGCCTCGGTAGGCACAAACTTGTATTCACCAGCCAGAGAAATGTATACTCAAAAACATGCATTTTAGGAGACTTGGTTGGTGGAGCAGTGGATAAGAATTTGCCTGCCAATGCGAGGGACATGGGTTCAATCCCTGGTCCCAGAGGATCCCACATGTTAAGGTGTGACTGAGCCGGTGTACCATAACCACTGAACGACTGAGCCCATGTGCCACAACCACCGAGCACACTCGCCTAGAACCTGTGCTCTACAACAAGAGAAGCCACTGCAATGAGAAGACCACACATCGAAGGGAAGAATAGCCCCTGCTCACCGCAACTTAGAGAAAACCCGAGCAAAAAGCAATGAAGACCCAGCACAGCCAAAAAACTGAAAAATAAATAAACCAAAAACATGCATTCGAGATAGATGGAGAATTGTCTCAGAGAGAAAGGCCTATTAAGAGCGCAATGTCACATTTCTGATGGAGAGTAGACTCCATTCTGTCAGACCTCCTTCCCTGCTCCATTTTCTCCATCACCTCTCAGGATTCCCTACACTCTTTAGGTTTTCCAGGAAGTGAAGTACAGAGCAGAGTACCTGGATAGAGGAGGTAGGGGCCTGATTGGAATTCTGCCTCTGCCAAGAGCCCTCATGTGCTATTGGGAAAAACCACTTAGCTCCTCTGATCTGACACCATCTCCATCTTTAAAATGAGCCTGGTGAATTACACTAGTGCTTCTTCTTTTATTTATTTATTTATTTTGGCTGCACTGGATCTTAGTTGCAACTCTTGGGATTTTAGTTGCAGCATGTGAACTCTTAGTTGTATCATGGAGGATCTAGTTCCCTGACCAGGGATGGAACTCAGGATCCCTGCATTGGTAGCAGGGAGTCTTACCCACTGAACCACCAGGGAAGTCCCTACACTCTTGCTTCTAAACTCTTCCCTCTAAGGACTTACTTGCCCTTCCTCTGTCGTACTTTTCCCCGCTCCCCCATGGCTCTCATGATTTTGAGGGTTTTGCTGACTAAACTACCTCATTTAGGTACTAATTTTGTTGTTTCTAGTTCAAATTTTAAGCAGAGACTTAACTAAGTATGCATTGTATGTGTGTGTGTTCAGTCACTCAGTCAAGTCCGACCTGTGTCCGACTGTGTGACTCCACAGACCGTAGCCTGCCATGCTCCTCTGTCCATAGGATTTTTCCCAACAAGAATACTGGAGCGGGTTGCCATTTCCTCCTCCAGGCAATCTTTCCAACCCAGGGATCAAACCCATGTCTTCTGCATCTCCTGCATTGGCAGGTAGATTCTTAACCACTAAACCACCTGGGAACCAAGTGGCTAAGCCACCAAGTATGCATTGAAGAAACAATAATGCAATTTGTCAAACTGAGAAACAGATCACTTGCAAGCCTACAGTGTTATTCTGGGGCCTCATAGGCGCATGTGGCTCCCAGTGGCTGGGAGCCACTCACCAGAATTATGTCGGACACTGCCAGGTCTTGGGGTCTTCTGATTGCTGCCAGGTGTTATACTCCAAAACTCACACTTCTGTATAGGGCAGGGCCTGAAACCTGAAGCCGGAGGGCTCCATGGGCACTAAACAAGTCACACAAGAAACACTAAGGGTCAGATACCCAACAGAGTTACCAAGTACCATTTTCCTTAATTTAACACAGCTTGACTTTTTCTCACTCCTGGCCCCAGTCTTTTATTTAATTGACATATAGTTTACTTACAATATGGTGTTAGTTTCAAGTATACAGCAAAGTGATTCAGCTATGCATATATATATTTTTCTGATTCTTTTCCATTCTAGGTTATACAAGATACTAAATATAGTTCCCTCTGCTATACAGTAAATTATTTCTTTTATATGGAGTGGTGTGTATCTGTTAATCTCAAATTCTTAATTTATCCCTCCCCTCCCCCACCCCTTTCCCCTTTCGGTAGCCACAAGATCATTTTTCTAAGTCTGAGTCTGTTTCTGTTTTGTAATAAGTTTATTTGCATTAGTTTTTAGATTCTGTATATAAGTGATATCATGTAATATTTGTCTTTCTGTTCCTGGCTTACATCACTCAGTGTGAAAATCGTAGGTCCATCCATGTTGCTGCAAATGGCAATATTTCATTCTTTTTCACCTGGTCCCAGTCTTCAGGGACATCATCATGTCCTCTCTGGCAGGTCCAGATTTACCTAGGGTATAGGTCCTGCCTGCATGTTTTCCTGGACCCTCACCCAAGGCCAGGTGGCTCCTCTTCTCCCCGCATGTGACCCCAGCCTGGACCACGTGCAGTATCCAGCCCTAGATTCAGCATAGATTTCTTCTGCAGGTCTACCAGCCTCTCCTCACTGCTGCACCCCAGTTCATCCCATTTTCTCAACCCCAGGCTTTTCTCATCTTGCTCTTATCCTTTCCAAAGCCCCTGAGAATGTTAGGCCTAGAAGGGACTTACTGATCTAAGTTGACACCTTATCTGATGTTGGTGTTACTCTGTATAATATAGCCAGCTGGTGGTTTTCCAAGGGCTGTTTGACTATCACAAAAAACAGGTTGCTCAGGACCTCAGACCCTAGACAGTCAGCTCATCTAAGGCTGGTTCCAGAATATAAACAGTTCTTTTCTGGAGGCTTTTGCTGTTAATCAGTTCTAAGCCATAATAAAAGTAGCAATCGAAAAAATAAAAAAGCCATTTGCAGCCACAGAGCCGAGCAAAATTTCTCAAATGTCTCCCCAGGACTCCTAAAGTAGGAGGGGAAGAGTATATGCGCGAACACCTTTCCTTGAAAGTCTCTTGATTTGGCTTAAAATTTCATGTATATTTTGTATTTTCCTCTATTTGTAATAGATCTGTTTATTTAACTATGTGAATAAGGTTTAACTACGTGTTTAACACTCATGCTTTGAGAGGTACACACCCGTGACTTCCGGTACCCATGAAAGGTTATAAGTATCTCAGTTTAACAGGCATGAGCTTATCAACTATACTCCAATATAAAATAAAAATTATATATAAAAAAAAAAAGAAATGTGAGCTTAAAGCCAAGAGGATTATTTACTAGTCATATTCTTCCACTTTCCAAAGCAGGGGTTGGTAGGACAGAATGAGCACTCCTGGAAATCTTTGTAAGCTCTAAACCAAGCCAACATTTGTCTAAGCTTCTGAGGAAGGGATGACAATTCCCGGTTGACAGAAAGGCAGAGTGGAACTAGAGGAGAATGATTTCAGCAAAGTGACACAATGAGTATTATTCCCAGAATTTGAACATAATTCCAGGGACTATCCTTGAATCTTTTTTTTTTTTCTTTTTTTCTTTAATTGAGTTATAATTGAATAGGTCCTTAAGTCTTACAAACTAAAAACCACCACTGCTCCCCACTTCTAGTTGACCTCAGCATGGATTAGCAGCTCTAGCTTTGTTCTGCCCGTAACAGTTGTCTGAGTTTGAGCAGAACTTTCTGGTCCTCTGTTTGCTCATCTAAAATCTGAGGTTAGACTTGGTGGTTTCTAAGACCTTTGCAAATGGGAGAATCTGTGCATTAACCCTCCACATACCAGTCAACATTTATTAACAAGAATTGTCCTGGGTGGTGGGACATTCAGGGAAATAAAACACAACCTCTGCTCTTGCTGAATCCCTGATCTCACTAAGCGGGTAGGAAAGGCAGGGGGACTGACACATAAATTAGTGTCATCCTGGCACTCGGTGGAAGTTGATGATTGTGGCTGGTGAGAGTGGAATGTTGTAGGAGCAAAGAGCACTGGGCCTCGGGGAGGTTTCACAGAGAAGGTGATATCTGAGATGAACCTTGAAGATTGAGCTAGAGTTCAATAGATGGGCAAGAGTATTTCATGGCAGGTGAACCACACATGCAAGGCATGTTGTAAGAAGAGTGTGAGTTTTTTGGGGAAGAGGACCTCTGAAGACAGATTCTGTGTGTGTGTGTGTACACGTGTGTGTATTGCAGAATAGACCGAGGAGATGGATTTGATCTTGATATTAAAGGTTCTTGAATGCATAAATTAATTTATCTGAGGACTGGTATTTCCAGGGGTCCAGAGGACCAGCCCTGGGCGAGGAGGTTCTGTAGGGACTCCTGGGGACTTCAGGGTGAGATCCCCATTCTGCCTCAGGCGGAACAGCTCCACTTTTACCTGCTTTATCTACGGGGTTCCGCTCGATTTCATCTGACAAAAAGTTTCCACTGCTAAAGCAAGCAAACAAATACAAAAAGAATGTATGGCCAATAGGGCCATTGAGGGGTTTTCTGCTAGGGAGAAGCAGAAAGAAGCCTCTGAAGCAGACTTTGTGGGGGATTTGGGGGAGCAGAGGCCTGATGGCTGACATTCTGCAGAGAGGGTCCCTCATTCAGTGTCATTGGCAGCAGGGGGGACTTGTAATTAGGCGGTCAGGTACACGCACCCCACTGTAGGGGAGGATCAAAACTCAGGTCTCCCCTAGGGCTGGGGGAAGTGTATGTGATCTCTAGTAGGTAGTCCCCCAACTTGGGGGATGGGCTGAGAGAGTGGGAGGGGGAGAGGCAGGAAGTGGGCAACTAGACTAACAAAGGTGCCTCTGGCGGTTTACCCAGCCCAGGTGGGAGGGCGGGGCCTAGGTCTCAGCGGGGGGCCACGTGTGACTTTATTGGGAGCTAGGACCCCATTTCAGCTTTTCTGCAGCTGGAGAATGGCGGCTGGGGGGCTGACAATCTCAGGCACTTCTGGAAGTTCCCAGGGCTAGGCCCTAGCATGTCTGATGTTGGGGGAGCCCTTTCAGCCCCCTCTCCATTCCCCCAGGGACCATGGGCTGTAGCTGCAGCTCAAACCCAGAAGATGACTGGATGGAAAACATCGATGTATGTGAAAACTGCCACTACCCCATAGTCCCACTGGATGGCAAGACCACGGTAAGAGGCAAGACAAGGGGCTTGGTGAGGGAGTTGGGTGGGATGCAGGCATCGGGAGAAAGGAACAGATCATCCCTACAGGTCCTGGAGGTGACAGCGGGCCCCCCTGCCACACAGAAAGGAAAAGAACCCCAGACAGGGAAAGGGACTCTTCTAAGGTCCCACAGCAAGTGGTGGACAAATTCAGTGAGAAGATCCAGCCAAGCTGAAGTGAAGGAGAGCAGGAGAGTGGGGAGGCAAGCCAGGGTCTCACCCAGTCTCCAGATCTCTGACTTCTCTCATCCCACACCCACAGCTGCCCATGCGGAATGGCTCTGAAGTGCGTGATCCACTGGTCACCTACGAGGGATCCAACCCCCCAGCTTCTCCACTGCAAGGTGACCTCAACCAGCAGGGCCGGAAAGACAAGGCCTGTGAATCCTTGGCTGTCAGCCTCCATCTCCTCCCCCATCCCCAACTTCTAACTCCTAAACTCACCCTCCCAGTCTGCTCCAGAAGTCTTCTCCCTAACTGCCCCTGTCTTTACAGACAACCTGGTTATCGCCCTGCACAGCTATGAGCCTTCTCACGACGGAGACCTGGGCTTCGAGAAGGGTGAACAGCTCCGTATCCTGGAGCAGTGAGTGCCCCCCTTCGCCCTGCCCATCCTGGGGTATCTCCAGTACCGCAAACCCCTGCGGTCCCGGATTGCAGTGGGAGCTTTGCAGACAAAAATGGGAGGCTCCGGAGTGCTGAGGGGAGGGTGGGGTGGCATGGCCTAACTGGGGGCTCCGACGGAGGGTTTCCAGCCGAGTCCGAGGCTAGGCAGACCATGCTAACTGCCGCCGTCGCGCAGGAACGGCGAGTGGTGGAAGGCGCAGTCCCTGACCACGGGCCAGGAAGGTTTCATCCCCTTCAACTTTGTGGCCAAAGCGAACAGCCTGGAGCCCGAACCGTGAGTGGGGACGCGTCGTGGGAATGGTGGGACGCAGATCCAGGGACCTCAGAGCAGAGGAGAGGTGCTAGGGGTGGTGGCGGTGAATGCTTGAGGGTAATGAGGGAAGACCGGACTAGCGGACCCAAGAAGCCTTCGCTTCTGCCTTGAGCAGCTGGTTCTTCAAGACTCTGAGCCGCAAGGACGCGGAGAGGCAGCTCCTGGCGCCGGGGAACACGCACGGCTCCTTCCTGATCCGGGAGAGCGAGAGCACGGCGGGTGAGCGGAGATGCTGCTGCGGGGCGTCCGGCGGGGGCCGTGGGCTGGGGCCGCTAGCCGAGGTCCGGGGTGCAAGGAGCCCGCGGGGATGGGGGGCGTGGGAACCGCGTTGGCGGAGGGGCGACTCGCTGAAGGCCACCCCTCCCCGTCTTTTGCGTTCCTTCATCCCTTCTTTCGTTCAGGATCGTTTTCACTGTCGGTCCGGGACTTCGACCAGACCCAGGGAGAAGTGGTGAAACATTACAAGATCCGTAACCTGGACAAAGGCGGCTTCTACATCTCGCCCCGCGTCACTTTTCCCGGCTTGCACGAGCTGGTCCGCCATTATATGAGTGAGCACACACCGCAGGAGTCTTCACCTGGGCCCTACCCTATCAGCCTGTCTCCCCCACTTCCTCTCGGGGGTCCCCCTCCACCCCTCCCCGGCCCATCTCTCAGCATGCTCCTTCATTCCCCCCACCCCCACCCAAGTGGGTGAGGGGCGGTACCTTGTAGCCTCAGAGATCAGGTGACAGCCCCATACCTCCCCTGCCTGACCATTTCCCCAGGTGGGGACTGAGTGAGCTCCCCCCCACCCCCCAACCCCCAGTTCCGTTCCGCCTTATTGACAGCCCTTCGCCCCTCCCTTGACCTCATAGATACTTCGGACGGGCTGTGCACACGGTTGAGCCGCCCCTGCCAGACCCAGAAGCCCCAGAAGCCGTGGTGGGAGGATGAGTGGGAGGTTCCCAGGGAGACTCTGAAGCTGGTGGAGCGGCTGGGGGCTGGCCAGTTTGGAGAGGTGTGGATGGGTGAGTGAGGCCCTCCAGGACTGCGGGCAGGTGGGGAGGGGAGGCGTCTACCGAGGTCCTAAGAGTTCTACGACAGTACCCTGTTTCAGGGCAGCTGCCTAGCTCTGGGTACATGGGCTGCGAGTGACCCTCCCAACCCTTCCCTGCCCTAGGGTACTATAACGGGCACACGAAGGTGGCAGTCAAGAGCCTGAAGCAGGGCAGCATGTCCCCCGATGCCTTCCTGGCCGAGGCCAACCTCATGAAGCAGCTGCAACACCAGAGGCTGGTCCGGCTCTACGCGGTGGTCACCCAGGAGCCCATCTACATCATCACGGAATATATGGAGAACGGTGGGCGCCGCCGCCGTGCGCGGCCGCTGGGGGGCGCTGCCGTGTACTCTGCCCCTTCCCGGAGTGGGGAGGAGCTATGCGTGGCTGTGCACTGAGGTTTTCCTAGAGGAATTTTGCTGAGCCCTCAAAGACTCACCTTCAGGGGCGACCAGAGGGTGTGTGGAGAAGAGGGTGTGCTGTTTGAACCGTATCTGGGATTCCAGCTTGAGGTGGCAGGCTCTGGTTGTTCAGCCTCTCAGTCGTGGCCCACTCTTTGCAACCCCGTGGACTGCAGCATGCGAGGCCTTCCTCTCAGGTTGTGGAAGAGGATTCAACGCCCATTTTCCTTCACCTGCAGTACTGTTTGCCTTCTTCAAAGCCTTATCTTGATCTAAGGATGCTTGATCTCAGGAGATGAGTAGGTCCCTAGCCCCTTTTCTATATCTTCTGCTCCCAGCCTTGGGAGGTCTGATCTGTTCCAAGGCCCTCTTTTTCAGTTCTTGGTGAGCCTCTCCCCGTCCCTTAGCCCACTGTTGGACAGATTGAGAGCCCAAAGAAGGGGAGTTTAAATAAATAGGAATTTCTAGGCCCAGCTTTGGGCCAAGTCTCTGTCCTGCCTCTGGTGCTCAGTTCCCTCAAGAATACCAGCAGAAATCTAAACAGGCTTATCCAGAAAGTAGTAGTCATTAAGGGCTCTGACTGCTTGGGTTGGAATCCTGGCTTGAGGACTGTGTGCCATGGGCTAATCACCACTTCCCTCTGCCATGGTTTCCTCATCTGTAAAAATGGTGATAATAATGCAATCAGTTCAGTTCAGTCGCTCAGTCATGTCCGACTCTTTGCAACCCCTTGAATCGCAGCATGCCAGGCCCTGTCCATCACCAACTCCCGGAGTTCACCCAGACTCACGTTCATCAAATAGTAACTTTCTTATAGGATCTTTGTGAGGATGAACGCTAATGCATATAGAGCAGTTAGTTAGAACAGTGTCCGCTGTATAGTAAAATGGCTCAGTAAGTTTGTTGTTATCTGACTCTGATTCTTTGGGAGTATAAAATCTGTCCTTCTTTCAGGAAGGGAAAAAAGCTAATTGGCTAATGGATTCTAAAAATGGCAAGTAGCAGGCCACCTTCAATTGGTAGTTGCTTGGAGCTCTGTGTTGAGAAGGATTCTGAGGTTCATTGGAAGTGAGCACTGGGATTGATTAGCAATATCTGCCATGGACACAATGGAGGAATGACAGTGTCTGTCCACATATTTGCTGCCTTTGGGTGAGGTTTTGTCTCAGTGACTAATTCAGCACTCAAATGGGGACATTCAGGTTATTGTCATCTTCACACAGGGTTTTAATCTCTTGAGAAGGGCCAGTGGTTACTAGCTCTGTTCCAGCCACTCTAATCCCTGGTCTTCTTCTAGTTATCCTCTGCTACCAGAAAGATGGTCCCTCACTCCCTCATGATACCTATTTTCATACTCCTATTTTAATATATTCAGCATACATTTATTGCTATTTTCTGTGGGCTGGGAGGAGCTTCCCACGTGCCTCAGTGGTTAAGAATCCTCCTGCCAATGCAGAAGATGCAATTTTGGTCTCTGGGTCAGGAAGATCCCCTGGAGGAGAAAATGGCAACCCACTCCAGTATTCTTGCCTGAAAAATCCCACAGACAAGAGAAGCCTGGTGGGCTCCAGTCCATGGGGTCCCAAAGAGCCAATACAGCTTAGTGACTGAGTATGCATGCACTGTAGGCTGGGAATATTGATGGACAAAATAAGAATCTTGCTATCAGAGAAACCTTGCTTTAATTATGCACCCTAGGAAAACCAGTTTATGCCATAGGAAAGTCTTAGCAGGTAGATGATAATGATACAATTTATTATTCTTGGTACAATCTAGAGAGGGTTTTTAAAGGAGGAGTCTAGCTGAGCCATGACCCAAAAGAAACTGTAGCAGAAGAAATGGGACAAAGAGACTTTCGAGTGGGAACCCAGTGGTCTATGAGAAAAATCTCACAATTATCTAGGGTAGATGGAGTAAAAGAGGCAGGAGTGGAGGGAAGAGAAGAAAACTGCAAATGTGGACTATTCAGGGCTTGGATGCCTGGCTGAGGAGTTCAGGTTCCACCCCACTGGTGGCAAGAAGCTTGCAGACACCTCCAAGTGGCATCTTAGTCCCCAGGAAAAGGGCATCCCACCTCTCAGGCACCCTTACTCTGAACAGATACTCCTCCATTTTCAGCTCTTACTCTTCCTTTCCACACATCAGACATGGCTTCTAGACCCCTAGTTAGGGGAGAAGGGTCTGGGAACTTTCCCCTGGGGCAATTTGGGTCAGCAACTCTTGCTTATGTCCATAGGAAGCCTGGTGGATTTTCTCAAGACCTCCGAAGGCATCAAGCTGACTATCAACAAACTCTTGGACATGGCAGCCCAAGTAAGGAGACTGGGGAGGGGCTAAGCATGGGCACAGGGCAATGGGATCCAGATGTCTGGCCCAGGACTGCTGACCTGTACCTGGTCTGCAGATTGCAGAGGGCATGGCATTCATTGAAGAGCGGAATTATATCCACCGTGACTTGAGGGCTGCCAACATCCTGGTGTCCCATAGCCTGAGCTGCAAGATCGCAGACTTTGGTCTAGCACGCCTCATCGAGGACAACGAGTACACAGCCAGGGAGGGTAGGTATGGGATATGAGGGAAGTTAGGGGTCTCCAGGGTCTGGCCTGGCAGACCCTGGTGACCTCACTGCCCTCCCTCCAGGTGCCAAGTTTCCTATTAAGTGGACAGCACCAGAAGCCATTAACTATGGGACATTCACCATCAAGTCGGACGTGTGGTCTTTTGGGATCCTGCTGACGGAGATTGTCACTCATGGTCGCATCCCTTACCCAGGTCGGGGTCCAGGCAGGAGCTGAAAGGGTGATGGGGAAGGGCAGCAAATTCATGTCTTTCTACTTCCTCCTGGGCTCAGAATATGAACCTTTCCAGCTGCTTCCCCTCTATCCTCCTAGGGATGGCACTCGTGCATCCCCGATCAGGTGCCACATCTCCTAGGTCTGGCTTCCATTTCTGTCCCTGAATCTCTCTTCCTTCAATAATCCCAGCTCTTTTCTTTAACTCTAACACAGGCAGCCTAGTAGGTAGAAGACGATCTGGTCTGAGAGGCAAGAAGCCTGCTTTCTTTTTTCATTTTTTTCCAAGTTTTATTTCTTTATTTTTTGGCCACACCTTGCAGCATGTGGGTCTTAGTTCCCCAACTAGGAATCAAACCTGCAGCTGCTGCATTGGAAGGCAAAGTCTTAACCGCTAGACCGCTGCGGAAGTTCCCAAAGGCCTGCTTTTTATTACCAGATCTGCCACTGATGCTTTCTGTTTGACTTTGATCAGATGATTGCTTCTTTCCCCAGTTGTAAAACGTGAGGTTAGAACAGTATTTGACCCATACAAAACACTCAAGAGTGTTAGGTTTTATTATTAATCACTTTGGGCAGGTGACTTTGGGCAGATGACTTTACCTTTCTGAGCCTCAGTTTCATGATATGAGAAACAAGATTATTTTTGAAAGAGCTTGACTCATAGTAGATGCTCACGAAACACTGACTTCCTTTCCCTCTAAAGCCTTCCATGTAGAGTGAGAGAGATGTGTAAGCAACCAATTCCCACTCTCTCCCACTCCTCCCTCTATCTCCTCGACAAAGTTCTTTACCGCTGAATTCAGCCAGGACAGGAATGGAATTTTTTTGGAAGGAACTTGCTAGAAAACTCTGGGGAAAGGAAACAGAACACAAAGACAGGGTCGGGAGCTTGTGCAGCCCGGTGGCCAGACTTGGCAGAAGCTTCCCACATCCTGAGCAGTGTGCACAGAACTTTGCTCCTGGTAAGGTAAAAACACTTTAGAATTAGGTGTGAGTATGCAGGCCTTCCCTGGTCTGGACTTGCCCCATCAAAGAGTTCAAGGGCAGCGCTGGGGCTAAAAACATACTCTTGTCATCCTGCCAAGAGCTCACACTGCTCCCTTAGAGAATTTTTCTACTAGAAGAATAAAGGCAATGAAAGCACGATGATAAATGGCAGCTGACGCATAGTTTCAGGGTCAGGGAGACTATGGGGAGTAATGGGGACCTGGGTAAACTCATCTGCGCCAGCAGATGGTTGCTATTAAGACACAGGGGCCCAAAAAGCAGAGCTGTGTTTTTTCAAGAGAAGCCAAAGCTTGGAGTTTTAGGAAAATTTGCCCGTTTCCAAATATTGGTGATGATTCAGATTGTTTAAAAACACAATAAGGGGCCAAGTCAAAGTGGGTCTGTCTGTGGGCTATATTTAGGCTGGGTGTAGCCAATCGGTTTGCACCCTTGACTCTATCCATCAGTGTTGTTTCCTAGCCTATGTCTTTCCGTGCCCTGATTTTTAAATGTGAGGGTCACATAGCTAGAGGCTCCCCAGGCGCAAGGCCTGAGGAAGAGAGGTCTCTGTTGACTAGGTTCCAGTTTGAAGCTTTGTAGGAGTGAAACTACTGTTTTGCTAGGACATCTAGGAGTTAGGCTTCTTTTCTCAGGAGAATGAAGGAGAAACCAGAGGCCACACAGGTAATTTAGAAACAGGGAGCCTATTTCTGCTGTGACCATTCGGTTCTCCAGAGCCTTGGGGTTCTGGAGTTCTCTTGGGGTCCACATGTAATGGGCCTCGCTGGTGAGGCTAGGATCAGTACAAAGGGAGGGAACTGGTCCAAAGATGACTTCATCTGGGTCACAGAGGGGCCTAGTGAATCTTCTGTGCCTAATGCAGGGTCTGCCTGGCTGAGGCCCAGGATCCACCTGGCTTCCTGATGCAGCATCTCATGTGCCTGTTCCCAAAGCTGGAGAAACTTCCCCATTGTCCTGGCTGTGGGCCCCCATCCTGCGCTAGGCCCTGATGGCTTCATCCTTCCCCACCAAATAATAATCATCACAGGCGCTCTTTATGCTCCATCTCCTGCTCCAGGCGCCATCCTCAGGGCCGTGTACACACTTTCTCATTCAATCCTCACAACATCTCTAGGAGGTAGGAGCTCCTATTATCCCATTTTCCAAATAAGGAAACTGAGGCTCAAAGAAGTTCAGTGGGTCACTCAAGGACTCACAGCCAAACACGTCTGTGTTTCTGCATGTTTAAGCCATAGCAGACGCTCCAAGTGGCATGACTGACCTTTCACAGGTACTGCCAATATAGCCTTACCATCCTTACCATCGATGAAGACCAAGATCCCTTTGGATTGGTGCTCACGCCATACCTGTTGTCAAATATCTTCTTGACCATCACCCCTGCCTCTGGGCTTCCGAAGCCTGGAGCCTTGATGTCAGTTCTCCCATCAACCTCTAGGGATGACCAATCCTGAGGTGATTCAGAACTTGGAGCGAGGCTACCGCATGGTACGACCTGACAACTGCCCGGAGGAGTTGTACCAGCTTATGATGCTGTGCTGGAAGGAGCGCCCGGAAGACCGGCCCACCTTTGACTACCTGCGCAGCGTGTTGGAGGACTTCTTCACAGCCACGGAGGGCCAGTACCAACCCCAACCCTGAGGGGCCTAGGTGACTGGGGCTTGCAGCCCTCCCACCATCTAGCCAATCTGGCTGGGGGAGGTGCAGTTCCTGTGTCATACCCATGTGGCCTATGCACATTTGGACTCAGCATGTGAATCCCGCCCACGTGTGACACATACACCTCTCGTGTCTTGTACACGGGATCTGTAGTTGGGTGGGCTCTGCACATGTGTCTTGTACATGTGTGGCCTGTGCATATATGTCTTGGACACTTGTTAAGTTGTCCTTTCTGGGCGCTCCCCTGACTTCCAAGACCACCAAAGACAGGAGAGAGGCCTATGATTAACACCTGCTTCTCCCTGTCCCCTTTTCCTTTCCCCTAGTCATCAAGATGCTCTTTGAGAGCTGGGACCTTATCTAAAATACCTCTGTGTGCTCCTCTTTGGTGTTGGCTCACATAAGGAGCTCAATAAATACCTGTTGGCGAAGATTGTACATCTTTCTGCTCCCCACTCCAGTCTCCTCTTCCTTGCGGGAGGATGTGGACATTCAGAAGATGGAAACTGAGGCACCCTGAATTGGGGTGAAAGGTGGGAGGGATGAAGGGATATCTGAACTTTTTCCAGCCCTGCTGATGTTGGGTGCCAAGAGGAGGTCCTTATACTTTGCGGTATGTGTTCTTTGAACCCCTTCAAACCTCCACCCCAAAGAATTATGGGCAGCCTAGCCAGAACCTCCTAGAGAGTAGATGTGTCCCAAGACCCTTCCTTTTCCATTGCATAAGAGTGACTGCCTTTTCCTTTTTACAGCTACTGATTCAAGAGCTATATGTTCGATTCACCTTAAAGGTGTTTTTAAACACTGAGTTAATCCACTCACTTAACAAATATTTATTGAACATTGACTGTGCACTAGGCCTGGAAAATCCCATGGACGGAGGAACCTGGTGGGCTGCAGTCCATGAGGTCACGAAGAGTTGGACATGACTGAGCGGCTTCATTTTCACTTTTCACTTTCATGTATTGGAGAAGGAAATGGCAACCCACTCTAGTATTCTTGCCTGGAGGATCCCAGGGATGGGAGAGCCTGGTGGGCTGCAGTCTGTGGGGTCACACAGAGTCGGACACGACTGAAGTGACTTAGCAGCAGCAGCAGCAGCATACTTCTCCCTTCATGTCTAACAAATCATTGGTAAAATTTACTAGGTTATAGTTTTATAGTTTACTAGATTATAGACCTGGAGAAGGCAATGGCACCCCGCTCCAGCACTCTTGCCTGGAAAATCCCATGGACGGAGGAGCCTGGTAGGCTGCAGTCCATGGGGTTGCAAAGAGTCAGGCACGACTGAGTAACTTCACTTTCACTTTTCACTTTCATGCATTGGAGAAGGAAATGGCAACCCACTCCAGTGTTCTTGCCTGGAGAATCCCAGGGACGGGGGAGCCTGGTGGGCTGCCGTCTATGGGGTCACACAGAGTCGGACACGACTGAAGTGACTTAGCAGCAGCAGCAGCAGGCAGTGGATAAGGTCTCTGGGGAGCTCACAGGGAAGCTAGACAGTAAGCATCCCAAACAAATAAATGGTATGGTGTGCTGCAAGGTGACAGTGCTAAGGGGAAAACAGAGCAACGAAAGGGGAATTAGGAGTGTCATATTTGGGGGAGGTTTGTAGCTTTAAAGAGGATACACTGGGAAGGTCTCATAAAGAAGGTGAATTTTGAGCAAAGATTTGAAGGAGGTGAGGGAGTAAGTGGTATAGGGGAGGAGCAGTCAGGCAGAGGGAACAGCCTGAGGCAGAAACTTGAGACAAAGGGCAAGAAACTTGGAAAGCGCAAGCTCTGAGACATAAAGGCTGCCTGAGGGAGGAGGATAGATCCTATGGGGCTTTGGGGCCTGTGGCTTCTGCAGGAGCCATTTTGAGACTCAAATTGTAAAAGAATGGCTCTTACTGCTGTCTTAATAGATTGAGGGCCTTCCCTGATGGTCCAGTGGAAGACTCCATGCTTCCACTGCAGGGGCCATGGGTTCTATTGTTCTTCTGGGAATTAAGATCTTGCATGCCAAGGCACAGCCAAAAAGTAAATGTGTGCTGTGTGCTAAGTCGCTGCAGTTCGTGTCCAACTCTTTGTGACTCATGGATTGTAGCCTACCAGGCTCCTGTCTCTATGGGATTCTCCAGGCAAGGATACTGGAGTGGGTTGCCATTTCCTTCTCCAGGGATCAAACTCCAGTCTCTTATGTCTCCTGCATTAGCAGGTGGGTTCTTTAATTAAATTAATTAAGTAGGGCTTCTCTGGTGGCTCCATGGTAAAGAATCTGCCTGCCAGTGCAGCAGACACAGGTTTCATCCTTGATCTGGAAAGATTCTACATGGTGCAGAGCATCTAAGCCTGTGCTCCATAACTACTGAACCTGTGCTCTAGAGCCTGGGAGCCGCAACTGAAGGCCCTGTGCCTTAGAGCCCATACTCTGAAACAAGAGAAGCCATTGCAATGAGAAGCCCGAGCACGGCACCTAGACAGTAGTCTCCGCTCGCCAAAATTAGAGAAAAGCCTGCACAGCAGTGAAGACCCAACACAACCAAAAAATTAAATTTATAAAAAAATTAATTAATTAAAAAAAAAAAGAAAATAGACTGAGTTAGCAGTCAGTTTATAAAACTGGGGCGGTTTTGCAAAAAACTCCAGATTTCTGTCTTCTCTTGAGAAAAGAGGAAGATTTGGCTCCTTTAGATTTACCTGGCCTCATGGAGCTGAGTAATGGCCACCGCCTTTAGGTGGGGCATGAGCTCTGCCTTTCACACCCTATTGCTCTCAGATTATGAACCTAAGTGTTAGTGGCTATTTATCATCATGCTTGTGCTATGGTTTTTATATTAAAGAGGCAAATGAAAAATTTTTGCACACCATATTTCTATTACAAAGTGTGAAAATTAAAGATGCCTGAAGATGGCAGTGTGTTTGAAGAAAGATGGGAGGACATATTTCTTTCTGAAAGTAAAAAAAAGAATCCAGTTTTAAAAATAAGCAAAGTACCTGACTCAAACCAATATAACTATAATACAGATCCACTCATTTACACCACCTTCCTGACCTCTGTAGGCATCCGAGTTGGTGATTCCTGTTCAGCATTTTATAAAATGCTGCCACACCCATGACCTCATCTGATCCCACCCTCCTCCTTTTTTTGGACATGGCTGCAGCCACAGAGTTGATGAACTTTGTTTTCTTACACACTCCATTTTACTAAGCGGGAAATGGGGACACAGAAAGGTTCTTGGCTGGGAAGCAGCAACACAGAACTGGCAATAGGGATTATTTCTTGGTCCTTTGCTGTTTCTGTAATAGAAGCGCCCAACAACACCACCTAAAGGTTGAACAAAACAGCTAAGCCAACCCTCCAACCGGACCCCTGGACACACCCCTACCCTCACCCCATATAAGGAACAAGCTTCACCCCCCACACCCCCAGGCGGTGGAGGGTGGGGGAGCTAGCAAGCAAGCACGGAAACCTGTTGTTTGTTCTCGCTCCCTGATGCTGTCGGCTGCTGCCCTAGGAGCCCCAATAAAGCCTTGCCTGAAAAAAAAAAGTGCCCAGTCTTAGATCTCCTGTTACTTTTATAATTAAAGGCTCAAATGCAGTTCCCATGTGAGGAATACAAGTGCCCAGGCTGTCTTTAGACTAAGTCATGTCTGACTCTTTTGCAGCCCCTCTCCTCCACCAGCCTGCTCCTCTGTCCAGGAGACTTCCCAGGCAAGAATACTGGAGTGTGTTGCCATTTCCTTCTCCAGGGGATCTTCCCAACCCAGGGAAGGAATTTGTGTCTCCTGCACTGGCAGGCTGGAGAAGGCGATGGCACCCCACTCCAGTACTCTTGCCTGGAAAATCCCATGGATGGAGGAGCCTGTAGGCTGCAGTCCATGGGGTCGCTAGGAGTCGGACACGACTGAGCGACTTCACTTTCACTTTTCATTTCCATGCATTGGAGAAGGAAATGGCAACCCACTCCAGCGTTCTTGCCTGGAGAATCCCAGGGATGGGGGAGCCTTGTGGGCTGCCGTCTATGGGGTTGCACAGAGTCGGACACGACTGAAGTGACTTAGCAGCAGCAGCAGCAGCAGCACTGGCAGGCAGATTCTACTGTAAAGAGGCATAAAAATGTATCTTATTGACTGTAGAACCACGAGTAACTTACTTGGCACACAGTAAGCACTCACTAAATATTAATATTGTTGTAGCTGCCTCTTTAATAGCCCACCACAGTGCTTTTCGGCTCTTAGCTTTCAATAATGATTGACTGATTGATCTAGTGCAGTGGTTCTCAAGGATAGGGTTGGGGGCACTTTTATACTTCCTCCAATCCTCTCCTCCTTGCCCTGGAGACATTTTGCCATGTCTAGTACAATTTTTGTTGTGACAGCTGCAGAGGGCTGGGGCAACGCTACTGGCATTTAAGAGAAGTGGCTAAAGTGAAAATGTTAGTCACTCAGTCATGTCCCACTCTTTGGGACCCCATGGACTGTAGCCTGTCAGGCTCCTCTGTCCATGGAATTCTCCAGTATCCTTATACTGGAGTGGGTAGCCATTCCTTTCTCCAGGGAATCTTCTCCACTCATGGACTGAACCTGTGTCTCCAGCATTGTAGGCAGATTTTTTACTGTCTGAGCCACTAGGGAAGCCCACAGTGCACAGGATGGCCCCCCACAGCATATTTGGATATTATCCAAAATATTAATAGCTTCAGTATCTTTAGAAACTCTGCTCTGGTGTAAGCGACAGTTTTCTCCCATCTAAAGGCACTCCTTAGCCCTCCTAGGTGACTGCATCAGGAGTAAGAAAGGACTGCATTTGAAAAGAAAGACTGCATTTGCAGTAAGAAAGGCTGGGTTCTGCCATTATGATATGTGCTTCTGGAGTCGAGTAAGCGTTTAAAAAAATCTGTGGTTGAAAACTGAACGTAATTATTGTGTGCCTCTGAGGAAGTCACAAAGTTTTCAACTTCATTATCCTTGTCTGTAAAATGCGGATAAAAGGCCCCACTCCGAGGCCGCCAATAGGAACAACAGAGATGACCGAGATAATGTCGGTAAAGCTATGGCACAGTCCTTCGTCTATAGCAGTTTCCTGTTGTTTGTCAATTTATTTCTCCTCCTCCAAACTTAGCTGAGTGACCTTGCGCAAGTCACTTTCCATCGTAGGCCTCTGTCAAATGAAAGTTGGCCTCTGATCGCCAAGCAGTCTCCCAAAGCGGAATGGGACACCCAAGTTAGCAGGCCCACTTTCTTCCCCCGGGACGAATGGTACGGTCCCAGGGCAGCCCCACCCCACCCTGTCGCGGACCTTGGTACAGGCCCAGGGGGCCCTCCGAGGCCTTGCCGGGCTGCCCTTGCCCCCCGCCGAGTTCCGGGCCGTCCCAGCGCCGCTGATTGGCTGGAGCCATGCCCGGGCTGCGCGGCTATAGGTGAGCCCGGGCGGGGATGGGCGGGGCGTTCTGGAGGCCCGCCCCCTCCCCGCGGGTCGGACGCTGAGCGGAGCCACCGGCGGGAGGGCGGACGGACCGATTGACGGGAGGGACGGGAGGCGAGCAAGATGGCGCAGACTCAGGGCACCAAGAGGAAAGTCTGTTACTATTACGACGGTGAGCACAGTCCTCGCGCCGGGGGCGGGGCCGGGCCCGAGCCGGGCGGGATCCGGGAGAGAGAGCCGAGGAGATCTGAGCGGGGAGGCTGAGGGAGGAGGCTGAGAGAAGGAGGCTGAAGCTGAGAGGAGGAGGTCCAGGCTGAGGGCAGAGGCTGGAAAAGGTTGGGGTTGAGGGAGGAGGCTAAGAGGAAAGGAGGTGGAGCTTGAGGGAGAAGGCTGAGGGGAAGGGGCTCGAGGCTTAGAGGGGAGGCGGGGTGGGGGGGGGGGCGTCCGAGGTCAGGAGGGTCGCCTCGGGAAGCCTGAGGTCACCTTGGTAGGGAATTCTGAAGTCTGATGTGGAGTTTGCGGCGGCCTCCTAGAGGGGAGGCTGAGTCCGAGGCAGGAGGCAGAATCTGGTGAAGAAGATTGCCGGGTGACATGTTCTGCTGAGAATCCTAAGATCTCTCACTGCCCCTTTCCTTCCTCATCTCTTCTGGTGAGAGGCCTGCAGGGCTCAGCACCTAGAGGTCACCAAGTCCCCTCCCCCCGTCTCCCAGCGGGCCCTGCGGTTGCTGCTGGGAAATGGGACTCCTGGGGTTGGAAGAAGAAGGATGCAACTTGTTAAAACAAACTTTTTCGTTGAACAGAAATCTGTGGTGCAGCAGCTTCTTCTGTTCTAGGTATCATTTAGGGGCTGAGGCCAGGGGATGGTCTTGCCACCTTCTTCTCACTCAGTCTGGAGGAGCATATAGACCATGACAGAAAAATTGCTCTACACTATCAGGTTGGGAGGAAGGACAGCTCAGAGTTTGCTGGGAGCACAGCGAAGTATCTGCCCAGCCTGAGAAGTCAGGCAAGGAGGTGCCATCTCAATTAGGACCTGAAGAACAAAGAGTTATTAACTAGGCCCAGGAAGGATAAAGATAACAAGTTGAGAGGTAAGAGAGAGGCGAGCACCTTTGAAAAATGGCCGGATGTACAGTATGGTGGAGGCATAAATTTGAAGGCACAGTGTAAGAAGGTGTAGAGCAGTGGTGAGAAAAAGGTTGCAAATGATGAGGCTGGAGAAGTAAATGGGGACCAGATCATGAAAGGCTGGGCACACCACCCTAAGAAAGTTGGATTTATATTCACAAGTTGGGCACTGGTGAATCATTGAAGCTGTATTCAGGTTAGTGACATCATCAGATTTATTGTACCTTAGAACTATCACTCTGGGACAGAAGTTAAATGCATGAATGGAGAAGTAAGAAAAAAGGCAAGGATCCCAGCACCTAGTTTGGGCAGTTTCATGCTGAATGTAGAAGGCCATTTCAGTTGATAATGTTGGGTTTTGTTTTTTAAAGAAACATTTGTTGAGATGTCTGGGGGATATCCCAAGTAGAGGTGTCCAGTGGCCATTCAGGTCTGCAGTTTAGAAGACAAATGAGAAGATAGAAATTTTTGATGATTGTCAGCATACATACATACAGCTGATAATTTTAGTTACAGAAGAGGAGAGGATGCAGTTACCCTTGTATCCCATATAAGAAGTTGTATAGGGTGAAAAGAGAAGAGGGTCCAGGGTGGGATTCTAAGGAGGTGGGCTGAGAAAAAGTCTAGTGTTCTTCATGCTCTGTACTCCCGGGTATGTAGAGTACATTTGTACATTAGTCACCGTGTATTGGAATTGCCCATTTACTTATTCATACTTACAGACAGTGAACTCCTTAGGGAAAAGGATCATGTTTTGTCTACCTTTGTATACGCAGCCCCCCTAAACAGTGCCTAGCTCATAGTAGATTCTCAAAAAATACTGTTCATAAAGTGAATAAAGATACAGAGGGAATGACTTGAGATGTAAGTGAACCAGAAAGTGTTGGGTTACAGTAGCCAAAAGAGGGAGGGAGTGGCCAAGTATTGGCAAGAACTATTTCCTGTGCAGCATTTAGAACTGAAGTTAAATTGCTGTAGACTGAAGGGATGAGTGAAGAGGAGGCATTAGATTGAACTTTTTTTTTTAAAGGAAACTTTTTTTTTTTATCATACCACGCTGTGTGTAGAGTCTTTGTTCCCAAACCAGGGATTGAACCTGTGCCCCCTGCAGTGGAAGCATGGAGTCTTAACCACTGGACCACCAGCGAAGTCCCAAAAGGAAGCTGTTGAGACAGAGAGAGGGTTGTTGATAAAGAGGAGACGTAGTGGCTGAGAGTTAAGTATGTGCAAATTTTTATGGAAATTAGGGAGAGGTTGAAGATACTGGAGAGAGGGGCTAGTAATGATGGAGGTCCCTGAGGAGAGATCAGGTGAGATGGAAACCAGAGTACACGTAGGGACACCCCTCTTTTAAGAGGAAGTTCCTTTGGGATGAGAGGGTAAGTGGCAAGAAAAAACATGTTTGAAGGAGAGAAGATGGAAAGTGGAGGGGGCTTTCAGGATGAAGTAAGAAAATATTCCTTTTCGTGAGAGTTGGGGAGGGCAGTTGGGTAGAATAGGAATCTTGAAGAGAGATAGCTGTTATGAAAGAGGGAGCAGGTAAAAACATTTGAAGGATTGCTGGGCAGTGGTGAGGGCCCATTTGAAGCTGGAGTCTGTGACTTCATAGCTTTATCAGTTTGCACAGTTTTTTGTGATCTCCACATTCTCAGTTTAAAAAGAGAAAAAGTGGAAAGACCTCCACCTTTAGAGAAGGGTGATCTCTTCCTTTCTGAGAAACTACTTGTGAGTTTCTCAGTGAGGTCACTAGTTTGGGATTGAAATTTGGTTCTGCTGCTCAAAAGCTTTGAAGTATTGGGCAAGTCATTTTACCTTTCCAGGCCTCAGGCCTCTCCCCTATAAAATGGAGAAACTATGAGAACAGTGCAGAAAGCCCTTTTTAATAAAGTTTTAAAAAGTTTAAAACAGCTGGACTGGTTCCAAGATCCCATCAAAAGGATGCTCAGGTTCCTTACATAAAATGACATAGTACAATAGGCCCTCCTTAGCCCGGGTTAGTGGATGGGGAGGGCCAACTCTTATCTATAAGGATTATTTTTTTTTTTAAGTCTCTCAGCAACCTGATTAAAAACTGTTAAAAGACAGGATAATGTGTTTGGGCCCCACCCTCAGATACTCCCTTAGCTTTCTAGATAAATTATCTCAATTCCCCAAGTCTAAACCTTGGCTGGATTCTGGGTTGATAGGCAGGGGAGTTACTAGGGATCAAGACCTATACCAGAGAAATGGGTAAGCAAGAATCCAATTTATATAACATAGCAATGACCTTGCGACTCCTGACTGCCCACAAGTGGGATCTGCATCTTGAAGACTTGGACTTACCTGGTGGCTCGGATGGTAAAGAATCTGCCTGCCATGCAGGAGACTCAGGTTCAATCCTTGGGTCAGGAAGATCCCCTGGAGAAGGGAATAGCTACCCACTCCAGTATTCTTGCCTGGAAAATTCCATGGACAGAGGAGCCTGGTGGGCTGTGGTTCATGGGGTCACAAAGAGTGGGACACAACTGAGCCACTGACACTTTCACTTTCTGGAAGTCTCAGCCAGTGCCTTGAGAACATGTTCTACCCAACCCCGTGGTGGTAAAGTTGTCTGAGGAGCCCTGGGAACAAACGTCTCTGACTGCCTTCCCTCCTACTGTATCTCAAAGTCTGTCTGTATGGGACTGTTGAATGCCTCTACATGCTGTGCTCTGGCTTGTGACTGTCTGAGAACACAGGCCTCACTAAAATGAAGAGGGTGAACACTAGGTGTTCATTAGGTGGACACTAAGGAAATCTAAAGTATGGACTTTTAGTAAATAATTATCAATATTGCTTCATTAATTGTAACAGATACTTTCTAGTTCACTAATGTAAAATGTTAATAGAGGAAATAGTATAGTATCTAAGAACTCTGTACTTCTTTGCAATTTTTCTGTAAACCTAAAATTGTTCTAAAGAATAAGGTTTATTTAAAAAGAGAGAGGAAAAAAATAAAAAAATAAATAAAAAGAGAGAGGAACTTCCCTGGTGGTTCAGTGGCTGGGACTCTGCACTCCCAAGGCAGGGGGCCTAGATTCAATCCCTGGTGGGGGAACTAGATCCCACATGCCGAAACTGAAGATCCAGTGCTGCAATAAAGATCTAGGATCCTGGGTGCCGAAACTAAGAAGACCTGGTGCAGCCAAATAAATATTTTAAAAAATAGAGAAAAGGATGAGATCCTAAATATTCAACTGTCTAGAAGTTTTCCTATTATCACAGGCCATGTCTGTCTGTGCTAAAGAGAAATGGAGTACAGCTTGGATGCTGTTGGTGGCATTCCCCACAATGCCTTGCTCCCTGGAATGAAGCCTGTTTCTGGCACTACTAAATCATTGATTAAGAGGTTGGGACCCTTTGTTTCACTGGTAATGAAAGATCTGCGTCATCCTAGTGAACTTCCAAGGAGAGAACTTTGGTTGTGCAATTCACATGGTTTTGAAATATTTTCCCAGGAACTTTCTACCAGGTGGACTACAGAGCCCTTTAGGTTAATTGCAAACTGAAGTAGGTACCTGGGAAACCTGATAAAGTTGTTTTTTTTTTTTTTTTTTTTTAATTTTGAAAATTTTGAACACCCCACTTGGGCATGTCTCAGTTCCCCCAACTAGGGGTCAAATTCATGCCTCCTGCATTGGAAGCCCAGAGGTTTAACCACTGGATCACCAGGGAAGTCCTGCTAATACAGTTGTTAACATTCTGGATTTGGAGTTAGAAGGGTTGACACTCAGATCATTCATTAGCTGTGTGATCTTGAGCAGGCACATAACTTCTCTGAGTCTCAGTTCATTTCCTTGAATCTTTATTCAGCCTGTGTGATGTACAGGGCATATTTGTCCTTGCCTTCAAGGAACAGTCTTGTAGATATAAAATAGATATGTAAATAATTGAGATACAAAATTAAGTGCCATATATAAATTGCATGCAGAGGAAGAGACCATTTATTCTGATTAGGACTATGGCTGGAGCTTTAGCTGAGCTTTGTAGTGTGAGGAGGATGCTCAGAGAAGGAATGACGTTCCAAGTCAAAGGAACAGTCTGAACAAAGGATACTTTGGTGTGAAGGTGAACATGTTCAAGAAGCTGATAATAATCTAGCGTGTTCATAACAGAGATTGGCAGTTCAACTCAGTTCAGTTTAGTCGAATCTAACTCCTTATGACCCCATGGACTGAACTGTAGCACGCCAGGCTTCCCTGTCCATCACCAACTCCTGGAGCTTGCTCAAACTTGTGTCTATTGAGTCGGTGATGCCATCCAACCATCTCATCCTCTCATCCCATTCGTCTCCTGCCTTCAGCCTTTCCCAGCATCAGGGTCTTTTCCAGTGAGTTCTTTGCATCAGGTGGCCAAAGTATTGGAGTTTCAGCTTCAGCCATCAGTCCTTCCAGTGAATATTCAGGACTGATTTCCTTTAGGCTGGACTGGTTGGATCTCTTCGAAGTCCAAGGGACTCTCAAGAGTCTACTCCAGCACTACAGTTCAAAAGCATCAATTCTGCAGCGCTCAGCTTTCTTTATAGTCCAACTCTCATGTCCATACATGACTACTGGAAAAACCATAGCTTTGACTAGATGGACCTTTGTTGGCAGAGTAATGTCTTGCTTTTTAATACGCTATCTAGGTTGGTCATAGCTTTTCTTCCAAGAGATTGGCAGACTTTCCGTAAAGGGTCAGATAATAAGTATTTTAGGCTTTGTGTGACTGGGAGGGCTTCCCAAGTGCGCTAGTTGTAAAAAACCCACCTGCCAATGCAGGAGACATAAGAGATGTGGGTTTGATCCCTGGGACCAGAGGATCCCCTGGAGAAGGAGTTGGCAACCCACTCCAGTGTTCTTGCCTGGAGAATCCCATGGACAGAGGAGCCTGGCAGGTCAGACATGACCAAAGTGACTTAGCATGCATGTGCCACATGGGTGGGTCTCTGTAGTAACTAGCTACTCACCTCTGCCATTATAATGTAAAAGTAGTCATAGATGATAAAACTAATGGGCATTGTTGTATTCCAATAACATCTTATTTAGAAAAATCAAGCAACCAGTTGTATTTAACCCATTTGCCTGCTAACGTCTAGAGCAGAATGTGTGTGTGTATGTGTATGTGGTGTGTGTGTTGGGGTAGGGTGGTTGTGGTAAGAAGTTGGAAAAATAGATTAAGAAAGTCCTATTGAAGTTGTTCTTTATTCTTTATCCTATAGAAAATGGGGAACCATTAAGGACTTTTGAGTAGGGGAGTGATGTTATCAAAGCTGTATATTAGGAAAATAGCTGGTGTGGCAGATAGTGTGAACTGACAGCAGAGGGACCAGTGGAAGGTTACTGCTGTGGATAAATGAAGAGATGGTGAGTTTATGGGGCTTCCCTGGTGGCTCTGCCAGAATCCTTGCCAGAATGCTATGGACAGAGGAGCCTGGCAGACTACAGTCTATGGGTTCACAAGAGTCGGACACGACTTAGCGACTAAACAACCAACCAACCTGGTGGCTCAGTGGTAAAGAATCTGCCTGTCAGTGCAGGAGACATGGGTTCAGTCCCTGATTTGGGAAGATCTCACATGCCTCGGAGCAACTCAGCCCATGTGCCACAACCACTGAGACTGCTCTGTAGAGCCAGGGAACCACAGCTGCTGAGCCCACATGCTGCATGCCATGGAGCCCGTGGTCCACCACAGGAGAAGGCACTGCAATGAGAAGCCTGAGCACCACAGCTAGAGAGTAGCCCCATTCTCCTCAACTAGAGAAAAGCCTGAGCCGCAGTGAAGACCAGCACAGCCAAACACAAAAAGAAAATGAATGGATAAGATAATTTTTTAAAAAAGAGATGATGAGTTTAGTCTTTAATCTATAAAATGGGAATAATACTCCCTGTCTTGACTATTTTCCAGGGTATTTGTGAGAATCCAGTAAGAAAGTGATTGCAAAAGTGCTTTGACACCATAAAGTGTTCTGGTGTGCAGGAGGTGAACTGTGACTTACAGTAATTCTGAGTAGTGATGATTGTTCTTTCTGTTGTGGGAGTGAATTCCTTGGAGACAGTGAGGTGAGTCACCTCACTGGCCGCTGTTCCCCAGTAGCTTTGGACTGACCCTCTCACACTGTCTAATGCCTTTGGGTTCCAAGGGAAAAAACTGGGCTAGACAGACATCCTTAAGTGCTCATCTCACCAAGGCCCCCTGCTTTTCGTTGTCTTTTGGAGTTACCCTTCCTTGAGGTGGGAGAGAATCTTGGAGCCTAGAATGAACCAGACAGAATTTGCCTAGAAATTTGTTGTAAAAATCTGTGGGTTCTCCTGGGAGTGTGTGTCTAACTGTGTCACTGAAGCTGTCACTCTTTCTTCTTCAGGGGATGTTGGAAATTACTATTATGGACAAGGCCACCCAATGAAGCCTCACCGAATCCGCATGACTCATAATTTACTCCTTAACTATGGTCTCTACAGGAAGATGGAAATCTATGTGAGTTACTGGGAACTTCACCCCTCCCTAGCCTCTTCAGCTCTGGTTCCCCATACATCATTCATTGTCTCATTTTTTTTCAATTACTCATTTATGAAATGTGTTGAGTGACTGTTACGTGGCAGACATTGTAAATGATAGAGATTCTTTGTTTTTTAAGGCACTCACTCTAGTGCTGGTGAACAACATGTACACAAATTGTACTACAGTGTGCAACGATATAAAAATGTGTAAGATTCAGAGATATTGAGGCAGAACGTGGAAGGGAGCCTTGGAATGTTTCCTAGAAGTGATAGCTAAGCAATGTTTTAAAGATTAAATAGAAATTAGCCTGGAGTTCAGGAGGGGACTAGCATTCTAGGCTGAGGGAAGAACATATACAAAAAGGCAGAAAGGTAGGAACAATATGATGTGTTTTGGGAAATATAAGTAGTTTAGTGTGCAGGTATTGCTGCAGTATAAAGTTGACAAGTGTGAGAGAGGGGAGCTAGAGCTGGAGAGGTCAGCAAGAATTGGATGTGCTATATTAAGCAATTTGGCTGGGCCAGGGTCAAAAAATCCAGTCCCTAAAAACTAAGTGATTGGAACTGTGTTGAAGTAGATACCAAGTCTCCAGTTACTAGAGAGTATGGACTTTCTAGCCATTTGGCCTGGCTCCAGCTGATGTCTTTTGCCACATCTTCCAGCTTTCCCTGATGGCTCAGCGTGTAAAGAAATCTGCTTGCAATGCAGGAAACACAGGAGACATGGATTCCATCCCTGGATTGGAAAGCTCCCCTGGAGGAGGAAAATGGCAACCCACTCCAGTATTCTTGACTGAAAATCCCATGGGCAGAGGAGCCTGGTAGTTTGTAGCCCAAAGGGTCACAAAGAGTTGGACATGACTGAGTGACCAAGCACATAGTGGTTTTTAAAGAAAAGCCAGAACTCTGGATTATTACGTAGAATCTCCAAGGTTTAAAATGTTGGCCCAAGTTTGTTTGAAACATGTAGGAACAAAAGTACATGAACATATCTGCGGGCCAAATTTGGTCCAGAGTTTCCCAATTTGAACTTTTCTGGAGGCTGTAAAACACAAAAGAAGTATTTATTCAAAACATTTTGCTTATTTGTTTGGCTGTGCCGGGTCTTAGCTATGGCACACAGCATCTTCCGTCTTCATTGTGGTGTGCTGGATCTTTAGTGGCAGCATTCAGGAACTTTTACTTGCGGCATGCAGGATCTATTTCCCTAACCTGGGGATTGAACCCAGGCCCACTGCATTGGGAACGTGAAGTTTTAGTCACTGGATCACTAGGGAAGTCCCAAGTGAAGTATTTTAAATGAGCAATAGGAATAGCATGCATTTTAGAAGCAGGGAGGCTAAGTTAGGAGGATGTTGCAAGAGTCCAAATGAGAAAATAAGGAGGGGTTGGGGGCCTGTGTTGCCTTATGGTTAGAGTGTAAGGGTTGTTGAAGTCTGTGCTGACAGCTTAAGTAACCTAGCAGCAGCAGCATCCTTCCCCACCATTCCAGAGACTGAAAGGAGATGAATCTTCTGTCTCAGGCGGCCGTGTCATGTCTCTGGAGCCCCTGGAGGCAGCTGGGAAAGCAAGGAGGGAAGTTAGGTGGAGGAGCAGATGGAACTGGGACCAGAGAGCATTTTCAGGTGTGAAGGGCATCTGGGAATGAAAAATATAAAAGATAGCAGAGGTTTTCAGGGACTCTAGGGAACAGACTAGCATTTAGATACAGAGAGGGTACCTGAATGTGGAATGGTAAGCACCACGGCTCCACGGGGCTGCCTGTTGCACATCTCAGCCATGCTCACCTGGCCTGTTTGCCTCCTTCCCTGCCACTCCACCCTCAGAACCCTCCATTTCAGCCAGATCAGATTCTGCCTCTTTCTACCCCATTCTGATGGGGAGGATTATTTACTCCACCTAGTCATATCTTTCTCATTTTCAAGAGTTGCATTAAGCACTGTTTCTTTTTTTCATTCAACAGATTTTTGTTGAGTACTTGTTATAACCCAGGGACTTTATTAACCTCCATGAGTGATACTGAGATATTAGTAATAAAAAAAGGGTCATATCTTTAAGTGAGAGGAGAAATTAACTAACATTTATTGAAGATTGCTAGGTACCAAGCCAGGGCTACTGTTATTTACTTAATCTTTATAGCAACCTTGATTTGAATCACTCTCCACTGTGCCTACCCTACACTCTATTTTTATTAAAGAAGAAAGCTCTTCCTAGCAACTTCCTAACAGATTTCCCTGTAAGTCTCACTGGGTCATTTGCCATACTTAGACCATTCACCAGCAATTTGATTCTTGGGGCTGGGTATACCCAACCAAATTGAGATCTGTTAAAAAGAGGGAAGGGGGAGAATAGCTCTTTGGGAAGTAACTAACTGTGGCTGTCATAGGAGACAATAATACCTTATTGGAGATTACTTCATCTGTGTGGTATTCTTATTGTAAACTAAAGCAAAAGCCCAGTGTAATCTCTGGCTGAAATCTCTAGACCATGTTCTCTTTCATGTGATCTTTTTCCTTTTCTGGTTCTATCTTTTTTTTTTCCCCCCTAAATTTTTTTTTTTTTTTTTTTTCCCCCAATCTTTTGACCATACTGCAAAGCTTGTGGGATCTTAGTTCCCCAACCAGGGATTGAACCTGTAGCCTCTGCACTGGGAGCGCAGAGTCTTTACCACTGGACCACCAGGGAAGTCCCTGGCTCTACCTCTTTACTGAGTGTGAATCTTTAGTCCTCTTCTGTTAACAGCGTGTCTCTGCATTGATCTCTTCTTTCTTCTCCTTTCTCTGGGCTGTGATCCTAGCATCCCTTTCCCAAAGGACAAATAGCCATTTATTTTAGTGTATGTCCTGAAATTAATGGCTTTTGAGATTTACTCCTGAAAGAAATTCCCTAGACTTCTCCTTGCAGAAGTTTCTATACCTGAAGGAGACAGGTTGAAGTCTTTTTCACACAATTTCACCTTCTTGGGTTCCTTCTCCAGTTCTTTCTCTGCACATCTAATTAATCTCTCCTAGAATCAAATCCTCACTTTTCATCCAGGCATCTTCCTATTTACATAATTAAGAATCCTGCTCTCTTCCTTGCCTTGGATGTTGATTTTGTATATTCCCAGGCTTCTTACTCATCGCCTTCTGTTCCTTTTTTTAAATGTTTTTATAAAATATTGAGTGGATATGAAAGAATTTTTATAAAATATATGTAAAGTATAAAGAATCACATTATTATTAATAGCACCTTGTTTAAGAAAAGAAATATTTCCATGACTGTTAGAACTCCTGTCTGTCCTTCCCTGATTCTCTCTTCCCCAGAGTTAACCTTTGCCCTGAATTTGGGATTTATTATTTCCTTGCTTTTCTTTATAATTTTACCAGTATGTATCCTTAAATGATACATATTTTACTTTTACATGTTTGAATGTTACATAAATGGAGCCATACAGTATTTATTATGTGACTTGCCTTTTTTGCCCAGTATATTCCTAAGTCATTCATGTTGATGATACATATATTTATTTTCACTGTATTTCGAAAGACTACACCACAAGTTGTCTATTTTATTGGTATTGGTGGGCATTTGGTTTGTTTCTAGTTTTGAGCTATCACAAACACTGCTGCTATGAACATTCTTTTTAAAATATTTATTATTTCTGGCTACACTAGATATGAGTTGCTGTGTGCAGGCTTTCTCTAGTTGTGGCAAGCAGGGTCACTCTTTGTGGTGCATAAGCTTCTCGCTGCAGTGGCTTCTCTTGCGGTGGAGCATGGCCTTTCGGCGTATGGGCTCAGTAGTTGCGGCCCTCAGGCTCTGTTGGGCTCACCAGTTGTGGTACGTGGGCTTTGTTGCCTGGTAGCACATGGAATCTCCCTGGACCAGGGATCAAACTTGTGTCCCCTGCATTGGCAGGCAGATGCCTAGCCACTGGACCAACAGGTAAGTCCTGAACACTCTTGAACATGTCTCGTGGTGCATATGCTTGAGTTTCACCAGGTGGTGTGCTCGGAGGATATAGGCACACAGTCGTCCTTATTGCTGTTTGGCATGCACATAATGCCAAGATGGTATTTCTCTTGTTACTAGTGCGGTTGAGGATCTTTTTACAGATTTCCCTACTGAAGTTCCCATTCAGGCCTTCTGCCCATTTTTCTTTTTGATTGTCTAGTTATTCTTGTGTTTCTGTTGTAATTGGCCCTTAGATGCATAGAATCAGGTTCATTGTTTTCTTGGCTTATGAACATCCAAAGAAGATTCACGCTTGGCCATCTTTTTAAAAAGTTTACTTTGTTTATTCATTCACTTTACTTAAATATTTTATTTATTTATTCTTTCTTAATACTTAAATTTTTAATAATGCAATGAACATTCATATTCTTACAACCTGATCACGCTTCTAAATTTTGTGATTATTACTCTTTTGCTTATCATATTATTATGTTTATCATGTATATATGTGCCTAAGCAATATATAGTATTTATGTACTTGTTCTTGAATTTCTTAAAAAGGGTAGCATGCTATGTGTAGTCTTCTGGGACTTGCTTTTGTCTCACAATATATATAATTACTAAAATCTATCCAACTTGTTGCATATAGCTATAATTCTTTCCTTTTTCTCTGCTGAATAAGATTTTATCATTTCAGTATATTGTAATTTATCCATTCTCCCATAATCTTAATTTGTATCTCTGTTTTTTTAAATTAATTCATTGTTTTGGCTGTGCTGGGTCCTCATTGCTGCGTGTGGGCTTTCTCCAGTCGCTGTGAGCAGGGGCTACTCTTCCTTGTGGTGTATGGACTTGTCTTGTTGCAGAGCACAGGCTCTAGGTGCCCGGGCTTCAGCAGTTGTGGCATAGGGGCTTAGTTGCCCCTCAGCATGTGGGGTCTTCCCAGACCAGGGATTAAACCCATGTCCCCTGCATTGGCAGGCAGACTCTCTACCACTGGACTACTAGGTAAGTCCTGTATCTAGGTTTTTAATGTTAGGACCAGTTTTTCTGTGATACTCTTATACATGTCTCTAAGTGTATATATGCAAAATTTTCTTATGGCTCTTCATCTGGGGGCAGAATTTCTGGACTATAGGTTTTGTGAATATTAAGTGCCAAGTTGTTTTTCAGTGTGGTTGAATGAACTGGCAATATATAACAGACACCTTGATTTACATCCTCTCTTATACTTGGAATTAGGCTTTAAATTTTGCCAATCAAATGGGTGAAAAAAAGAACTATAATTATGGTCTTGATTTGTTTTTTTTGGGTTGTACCACATGGCACATGGGATCCCAGTTCCCTAGTTCCCTGACCAGGAATTGAACTTGTGTTCCCTGCATTGGAAGCATAGAATCTTAACCTTTCGACTGCTAGAAGTCCCAGTCTTGATTTGCATTTTGCTAGTGACCAGTAAAACTGTATGTCCTCTACTATGAAATATCTTTTCATTTCTTTTGCCCATTTTCCTCTTGGGTCATTTGGCTTTCTTTTTCTTACCAATTTATAGTAGTTTTACCTCTCTCTTTTATTTTTGGACCACGTGGCACGTGGGATCTTCATTCCCCTGCCAGGGATTGAATTTAAGCCCTCTAAATTGGAAGCGGGGGATCTTAATCTCTGCACCTTTTCCACCAGGAAAGTCCCCTGGAGTAGTTTTTTGTTTTTTCAATGTATTTTGGTATATGTAGTTCATTGTAAGTGTACTGTTATAAATATTTTCTACTCTGGTCTTGTTTTTTCAATCTAATGTATCCTTAATAAACAGATTCTTAATTGTAACATAGTCATATTTATTGTTTCTTTTAAAAGTACTTTTATGTCTTAAGAAATGCTTCCCAACCCTTAAGGTGTTCTCTTATGTTAATTTTTTAAAAATCTTTATAGGTTTGCCTTTCACATACAGATATTCACTTGTCTAGACTTGACGTTTTAACATGATTTGAAGTAAAGAAACCACTGAAATTTTTCCCCTATATTCTCCAGCTGATTGATTGAAAAGTCTGTCGTTTCCCCACTGAGCTAAGTGCTACCACTTTTATATCTGAAATGTCAATATTTATTAATTTATTTCATAAACACTTACTAAGCACCTGCTTTGTGCCAGGTCCTATGTTGGAGTCTGTTTCTGGGCCCTGTATTCTCTTGACTTTGCCTCTTTATTGCCCTGGCCAGGCTCCTCTGTCCATGGGATTTCCCAGGCAAGAATACTGGAAAGGGCAGCAGTTGCCTTCTCCAGGATGCTGTTACTACAGTGGCTTAATTATAACAGCTTTTTATGAGTCTTAATAGCCAGTATTAAATCCTCCCACTTTGTTTCTCTTTTTTAAAAAATGACTTGCTACTTGCTTTTTGTACTCTGAATAAATTTTAGAGACCTGGGTTTGATCCCTGGGTTGGAAAGATCCCCCAGAGAAGGGAATGGCAACCCACTCCAGTATTCTTGCCTGGAGAATTCCTTGGACAGAAGAGCCTGGCAGGCTATAGTCCGTGGGATTGCAAAGAGTCGGACACAACCAAGCAACTGACATTTCCTCTTGCACTTGTTAATTTTAGAATTAACTCATCAATGGTACAAACAAATCTCCTAGGATTTTGGTTGAAATTTCAGTGACTCTGTGCATCAGCTTAGGGAGAATTGATATCTTGAGAATAGTAAGTTTTTGAATTCATGAACGTTGTATATATCTCCATTTAATTACGTCTTTTGAAATGTCTTATATAAAGATTTCCTTTAACTTCTTTATTATGAAATATTAACACAGAAAACTGCATAAAACAAATGTCCAGTTTAACAAATTGATGTAAACATACACATGAGCACTGGCTAGTTCAAAAAATAATAAAACATTGCTGGTACCTCAGAAACCTGCATGTGTTCCTTCCTAATTGTAGCTTCTTCTTTTCCCCCAGAGATAACTAGAATTCTGACTTTTCTGTTAATTGCTTCCTTGCTGTTGATCATAATTCAACTACCTAATTATCCATTTTAAAATAATATAGTTTAATTTTGCTGAATTTAATATAAATGGAATTACACAATATGTATTTTTTGTGTGTAGTTGTAGCTTGTTCATATTAATTACTATATAGTAATTAATTGTAGAATATACCACAGTTTATCCATTCCACTGTTGGGGAGTTGAGAATTTGGCTATCAATATAAAGTTTTATAATTTTCTCCATAAAGGTGATGTACCTCTTTTACTAGATTTTTTTCCCCATTACTTCTTTTTTTAATGCTATCATAAACTGTATCTTTTAAACTTTTTATTTATTTATTTTTAGAATTTAACACATGACTTTTCCTTTTATTCATAAGTTCTGAGTATACATTTTGGTGTCACAAATTGAACTTTTTATTTTTAATTGTTTACTGGTATATAGTAGCTCAGCTGGTAGAAAATCCACCTGCAATGCAGGAGACCCTGGTTCGGTTCCTGGGTCAGGAAGATCCCCTGGAGAAGGGATAGGCTGCCCACTCCCATATTCTTGGGCTTCCCTGGTGGCTCAGACTGTAAAGAATTCGCCTGCCATGCAGGAGCCACGTGTTCAGTCCCTGTGTTGGAAAGATCCCCTGGAGAAGGGAATGGCAACCTCCTTCAGTATTCTTGCCTGGAGAATTCCATGGATTGAGGAGCCTGGCAGGTTACAGTCCATGGGGTTGCAAAGAGTCAGACATGACTGAGTGACTTTCACTTCACTTCACATAAAAATTCAATCCTTTTTTCTTTTTTAAATTATTATTATTATTATTATTAATTATTGTTCTTTTGGCCACACCCCATAGCATGCAGGTTTAGTTCCCTGATAAGGGATCTGACCTATGCCCTCTGAAGTGGAGGTGCTGGAGTCCTAACCACTGGACTGCCAGGGAATTCTCAATGCTGTTCTTTTCTATTTCAGTGTATGTCCAAGGTCCCTGAGGATCTGATTCTGCTATTAGTTGTTTCTATGACGTCTTACCTCTGGTGCTTTGTTTCCTTCTGTGTTTTGTGATTTTTTTTTCAATATTTATTTATTTGGCTGTGTTAGGTCTTTGTTGCAGCATTCGGAATCTTCTTTTGTGACGCACAGACTCCCTAGTTGTGGCACATGGGCTCAGTGGTTGTGGCATGTGAGGTTAGTTGCTCCATGGCTTGTGGAATATTACGTCCTTGACCAGGGATTGAACCTGCATCCCCTGCATTTCAAGGGAGATTCTTAACCATTGGACCGCCAGGGAAGTTCTCTTTTGTGATTTTTGATTATGAGGTCATATTCCTTGAAACTTTGTGGCCTGGGATGAAAATGGGTTCTTAGGCTGAGATATGCTTTTACTTTGTAAAAGAGGCAGCTTTTGAGATTGGCTTTGTCCTTCAGAGGTATGGGATAGGGATGAATTTCAAATAGTAGAAAGGCTTAATCAGAGTCACTGTGGTGGGAAGCCCTGTAGGTCTTGTTGAAGAAGAGTTGTTTTCTGGAGGATTATGTTTATGAAAGAGGGTAGCAGGGAGGATTAGATTGGAAAAGGAACCTTGTAAAGTTCCTTGATTACTATTGTTGTTCAGTCGCTCAGTCATGTCTGATTCTTTGTGACCCCATGGACTGCAGCACGCCACACCCTGTCCTTCAGCATCTCCTGGAGCTTGCTCAAATTCGTGTCCATTGAGCCAATGATTCCATCCAACCATCTCTTCCTCTGTGATCCCCTTCTCCTCCTATGCTGGACTTTAAAATTGAGTTTAAAGTCCCCTTGATTACTATGCTAGACTTTTAAATCTTTTCTTTTGTCATTGAATGTTCTAGAAGAGGGCATTGACTTTTTAAAGATTTTTGTGACACCATTATGGAAGATGGATAGGAAGAGGGTTAGACTGGATATTAATGGAACTGATGAGGAGACCAAAAAAAGAATCCAAATGAGAGTTAATTTATTATAACAACAGATTTTTATTGAGCACTTGCTCAAGCTGTACAGGTTCTTAGTTCCCTGACCAGGGATTGAACTTGGGTCATGGCAGTGAAAGCTTGGAATCCTAACCAAGGTCGCCTGTGAACTCCTCCCCTGTCTTGTTTTTGTAGAATACAGTCAGACCTGCTTCTGGCCTCCCAGAGTAAAATCAGCAGCTCAATTTCTATACAGGTTGAATGTGATGACAAGGAAGTACAGGGTTCTCAGGGGAACACTTCAGAGAGTTACTTAACTGAGACTCTGGGGGTCAAGGACAGCTTTCTGGGGAAATTAACTTTTCAGTTGCAACCTAAAGGTTGCATAGAGGATGTGAAGAGAACAGTATTCTAGGCCATAGCATGTGCAAAGGCCTAAAGATGGGAGAGAATTTCCTTAGAGAACAGCTAGTAGAGTTGTGCTCAGCAGATTGGTACAGTTGTTTCATGAGAAAAATTCAGCCTCTCAAACATTCTTGTTTAAATGACGAATTATTTTTAAGAACTTTATGTTAGTATCCAACCTTTGAAATAAATGGAATTTAACCCAGAAGACCCTGGCATTTAGGCCCAGATTTCCTCACTAGTTTTTATTTATTTGTTTGTTTGAAGCACCAAGTTAGCTAAACTACCTCAGGCTCTTACAAGTGCTTTGAATTTGGTGTTCCCTGGGCTAGAGCATAAAATATTTTAGGAGGATTCTAGAGAGGTGAGCAGGGACCCAATTATTTTGGTTTTTCAAGTCAAACTAAAGAATTTGAGCTTGATCTTGTGAATACTGAAGCCACTGAAGGGTTTTTAGAGGGGAGTGACATGATTCAGTTTGAATTTTAGGTTACTCTGGCTGTACAATTGAGAATAGATTCACAATTGTTAAGGTTAAGGGTGTGATACCAGTTAGAAGATTGTTGCCACTATCCAAGCCAAAATGTGTGACCTGGGGATGGAAGTGGACAGGTCTGACAGAGACATTGGCAGTAGTTTCCAGAGAAGTTGAATGTAGCAGATGAGGAGTCAAGGGTGATGCTCTGACTTTTGTCTGGAGCAACTGACTGGATGTGGGGAGAATAGGAAACCTGGGAAAGAGGAGCAGAGGAGAAATAAGGTGGTGGATGCAGTCAATGTTATGGAGGGGGGGAAAAAAAGAACCATTGTGGAGGTATAATGAAAGGGATTGGCAATGGATTGAAATAGAAGGCAAGAAGGACAGAGTTAAAGATGACACTTCACTAACAAAAACAGCAGAAGAGTAGTTCTGGAAGTTAAATTTGAATGCTTCTATGTTCTCAACAAGTTGTTATGTCCAGTAGAATTTGAAGTGCCTGTAGGATTTGTGAGTGGAATTGGCTGGGAAGCTATTGGAATTGTGAATCTGAAGCTTAGAACATCAAGATGGAATGAAAGTCTGGGCAGTCACCTATCTAGAAGGGATCACCAAAGCAGAGCTTTGACAACATTGTCAAGAGTTTTGTAAAGGGCTTAGTATAGTGAAAACAACTTAGTATTTGGATCTAGTACTTGCTTCTTTCACTATGGGTTTGTTTTGCTTTTTTAATAAAACAGTATCTGTCTTTTTCTAAGATTTATTTATTTATGTCAGCGCTTGGTCTTCACTGCTGCTTTTGGGCTTTCTCTAGCTGTAGTGAGCAGGGGCTACTCTTCATTGCAGTGCACAGGCTTCTCATTGTGGCGGCTTCTCATGTTGCTGAGCACAGCCCTAGGCTCGAAGGCTTCAGTAGCCGTGGAGCTCGGGCTTAATTGCTTTGTGGCAAAGGGGATCTTCGTGGACCAGGGATCGAACCTGAGTCCCCTACATTGGAAGCAGATTCTTAACTACTGGACCACCAGGGAAGCCCCTGTTTTTCATTCTTAATATTCGTCGATAAAGGAGGATTAAATGAGAGTCAGATAGTATCTAGAGCCAGACCTTTGGGTTCTTATTCCAGCTTACTAGCTGTGTAACCTTGGGCAAATTATGTTTAACCCCTCTCTGCTGTAGTTTCCTTACTGCAGAGTGAAGATAATAATAGTATAACTTTAAAAGGTTGTCTCATGCTGGATAGCAATAAAGTGCCTGAAACAGTGGCTGGCACAGAGTAAACAATTCCTGTTAGCTGTATTGAATATGCTTTATAAACTGTAAAAATATGGGTTAATAGAAAAGAAGAGGGTTATCTTTGAAGGAGACCCACTTTTAAGGGATGAGAGGAAGAGAACTTTTATTTTTATTAAATTTTTTGGCTGTACCAACACAGCATATGGAACTTCCCCAATCAGGGATTGAACCCACACCCCCTGCAGTGGAAATTCAGAATCTTAACCACTGGACCACCAGGGAAGTCTTTTTTTTTTTTTTAAGTAAACATTTCTTTGGGAAAATTTTTAAAAAGAGGACTGAATCAGAATCTTGGGATAACCAGGAAATTATTATGTCAAAGAAGTTTTGTTTTTTAAAAATATTTATTTATTTGGCCTTACCTGGGCGCAGTTACAGCATGCTGGAGCTGCATTGTGGCAGGTGGGATCTTTAGTTCAGGCATGCAAACTCTTGCAGCATGTGGGATCTAGTTCCCTGACCAGGGATCGAACCTAGGCCCCATGTCTTGGGAACAGAGTCTTAGCCTCTGGACCCCCAGGAAAGTCCTCAAGGAAGTTTTTATCGGGAGGATGTGATCAGAATTATTGGTGTGGTGATGATTTATAAAGGATTTGCCATCTATTTCAGTCAGTACTAGTCACCCCTTCTTCTTAAACTCTTAGAGCCATTTGGCCCATAGTTGTATATTGTTATATTTAATATTGAAGTAATAATTTGTAAAACAATTTACAAAGAGATTTAATAATCTCATCCACTTCTCACAACTTTCCTGTGAAGTAGATGTTGTTATCTCTATTTGGTAAATGAGGAGATTGAGGCCCAAGCAATAGACTTGCCACCACAGTTAAAAACTTAAAACAATTTTTTAGATTTAAAAAATGGGGAAAAAAAATAGATTTGCCTAAGCAATAGAGCTTGAGTTGCAGTCTAGGTTGTGAGATACTGAATATCTTTTGATAATCTTGTTTGCTTAACTAGATTGTGAGTATCTTGAGGCCTGAATCTAATCAGTAATTTCTTTTTATCCTGTGTAACTCAATGCTGAGTGAAGACTGGCCATGGTCAAGAATAACATGCTTTTTCTCCCCTCTGTCTTCTAGCGCCCTCACAAAGCCAATGCTGAGGAGATGACCAAGTACCACAGTGATGACTACATTAAATTCTTACGCTCCATCCGCCCAGACAACATGTCCGAGTACAGCAAGCAGATGCAGAGATGTAAGTGCATTCTGTTCCCTCTCTACTCTGAAGCCCCGTTAGGTCCCCCTTCTAGTTGGAGAGACTCACCCTCCCTTCGCTTGTATCCCCCATTCAGGTGACACCTGATTTCCCCTGCTTCCTAAGGGTACCACAGTGCTTCTTTTGTCTCAGGACGGGCTTTGTTTCCTGATTGTAAGGAATAGAGACTGAACATTGTCCAGTTAGGTTCACAACACCATCCCCCGCAAACCATGATTGTTGTAATGGGAAAAGCACGGGTCTGGGAGAGGGAGACAGGTGATACAGGTCCTAGCTCTGACACTTAACTGACTGAACAAGTCACTTCTCAGGTTTTTCTTTTGTAAAGTGGCCTGGATGGCATCCATGCAGCTGTAACTGCTCTGACTATGTGAGTGTTAGTTGAGAATTTAGCAGCTACTTAGGACAGACTCTAGGTGATGTCATCTTTGAGTTGAGGTGATTCTGCCCCTGCCCCCTGGAACTTGAAACCAGCACAGGTATCATTTCAGAAGCCACACTCAGCTTGTAGGAATTATGGTGATTGTTTCAGTTGTGGGGGAAAATATGTTCAAATTTGGGAAGAAACTATCATACATGATTTCTCCCTTGTGTTATTTTAGAAATTATCATGTAGCACCTAAGATCTCATAATAAAACAGTATAACGGTATTGTCTAGAAGAAGATTTGAGTAGTTTATGATAGTTTATTTTGGAATACCAGGAAACCTATGACACTTTCTTGTTACTACTGGCCACAAGGTAGTCTGATTCCTAAGGCAGAAATTTATCTGTTACAATAATTGTGCACTGCTAATGATTACGGAACTACAGAGACCTTTTTGGAAGCATTAAGCTTCTTTGCCACCCACAACTCTAGGACCAGCTGTCCCATCTAAGGTATTTACTGTCTAAATTGGCAGGGTCTTATTTCATTCTGTCTCAAGGTGAGACAGATTCATTCCTTTGCTCTCGATGCCTTTAGGGGATTCCAAACTTATTTAGGCCAGTGATCAGGCTCCACTCTTAGCAGAGAGGGCTCTCATTAGTGAAGCAGCTTGGTTTTGCAGCAAAAGAATGAGCTCTGATGTCTTAGTTTGAAACCTGTTAGCTCTACCACTTACCTATGCATGTGTTCTTGAGGAAGTCCCCTAGCCGCTTTGAGCCTTGTTTTCTCCTCTTTATTTTTTTTTTTTTTTTTTAATTTTATTTTATTTTTAAACTTTACATAATGTTTTCTCCTCTTTAAAAGGAAGACGGTAGTGCCTATTTTATAACAGAGTTTGGGGGGATAAGTAAGATAATGTATTTAAAGCACCAACTGTCAGTGAAAGTGAATAGTAGCTTTTGCTCTTATGACTTACTGCTTTTATTATTTTCAAATCTTCCAAGGCAGACAACATGTTAGGCCCTTGGGTGTGCAGTATGGTTCTGGCTCCCAGTTTGCTCCATTTTCCCCAAAACCAGCTTCTAAAGTTGTACATTAAAAAATTAGGTCTGAGATTTTCTATCGTTGGAGGTGGAGGTAAGAAGGATGAGGTTTTTTAAGAACTTCAGGGTACTGACTGACATGAGCCAGAGAGATGCTACTTAGTGCAGTGCTTTATAACCAGGGGTGTCTACAGAGAGAACAACAGGGATGACGAGCTGAGCTCTTTTTCAGTATTTACCAACACCTAGCCTAGAAAGTTAGACTTTTCTGGGGGGTCAGTGGTAAAGAATGCACCTGCCAACACAGGGGGTCTGGGGTTCAGTCCTTAGATTGGGAAGATCCCTTGAGAAGGAAATGGCTACCCACTGCAGTGTTCTTGCCAGGGAAATCCCAAGGACATGGGAGCCTGGAGGACCACAGTCCATGGGGTCACAAGAGTGCGACACGGCTTAGCAAATAAACCACCACTATGAACCTGAGAAGTTATACCTCTAAGAAAACCAAATAAGTCAGATTTCCTTGCTCTTGGCTAGAATGTAATTTAAATGCTTTGTGTTCACTTTGAGACTTTGAGAATCTAAATTAGAAGTTCTGATCTAATATTTAATAATGGGAACATAAATAAATGCATTTTGGTGGAGGGCAGGTAGTCTATCAAAATATGAGGCTCATGGTAGAAACATGATAAAAGGAACTTGTGCTAATAAAATGTGGAAGCATGCTTTTCCATTTTATAAACCTACAGAGGTGAAATGACTTTCCCAGCAAAATAGTGGTAGGATGGAGAATGGAACTCTAGTTTACTGACTCTGGAGTATTTTCATTTATCTGTTTATTTTGGATGCGCTGTGTGGCATGTGGGATTTTAGTTCCCGGACCAGGGATTGAACCCACATACTCCACATTGGAAACATGGAGTCTTAACCGCTGGATGCCAGGGAAGTCCCTGGAGTATTTTAAAATATGTTGCAAATAAAATAAAAAGTATAAAAATACTTTCAGGCACACAAAAAGTATAAAAATAAAGTAATGAACATCCATGTTCCTATAATCAGCCTAAGAAAGAAGATATTACCAATACAGTTGAAGCCCCTGGACACCTCTATTTGATCACATGCCCTTTTTCTCCTACTCCCTCTCCACCCCGTTAACACTGCCACCACCACTGTCCTGAAGGCAGTGTTTAATCCCATACGTCTCTTTCTGCGGTACGTTTTTTACTGCCTTCTCAACCTGCATCTGCTCCCATATCTCTCACCCAGTATTGCTCCCCGTCAGTCTAAAGCCAAGCTAAGAATGAGAAAAGTATTTATAGTGGGAAGAGAGAAAACCCATAGAAAAGTCCTCCCTAGTCTCATAGATTAGTCCAAGTGAGAGTCTGCTCTCCCGTTTTACCCCTTTTCTGTCTGTAATCACACAGCTCCTGGGAATAATGGAATGGCCATTTGAGCCGCATATTGATGTGGGGCCTGAAGGAAAATATTTTTTCTCATTTCTAAAATACCAATTTCTTCCCACGGGGGCTCCACATCAAACAGGAATATAAGCAAAGCTAGAAACCCAGACATGCCAAACCCACCAAAGGAGGAAGCCGCCAGAGAGGGAAATCAATTGCCAATGGATAAATAAATAGCCTGGCCTCAGGGACCAAAGTTCTTATTGACACAGCCTCCCAGTGTTTACCTGGGAAGTGAGGGAGAGGGCCACCTTCTGCTTGCCCCCTTATGCACACCATCCTTCCTCATAGCACTGTTCTTGGCAGGGCTCCAGATCAGAGCACCCTCCCAAGCTTAGGGTAGTACTAGGATTGGTAGCTCTTGCGGCGGCTGCAAACCTTGAGCTTCAGCTGTGGCTCAACAGGTCACCACAGTCTAAGCTGGGCTCTCCTACTCTCCTCACCCTAGGGCTCCCCGTCTTTGCTCCGTTTTTATTGATAATAGTGGATGCAGTGTGAAGGCTGAGGCAAGAGAACATGGATCTAGCCCCAGCCTTGCCTCTAACTTCTGGGTATCATTGATATCTCAGCGGTTTCCTTTTTTGTGAGAGGAGACTTGGAGCTGTAAAGTTCCTCTCTAGCTCTGAGTCTGTAGACTTCAGATGTGCTTCCCTTCCTGTCTTTTTCATTTTATTTGCATTATTGTTTGCATGTGTTTCCACATTATGTGTTAGTTTGTACTTTTACCCTTTTAGGCCTGAAATAACTTTCCTCCAGTTGTCATTTGTTGTAGTAGAAAGAGCACTGAACTGTGGGAGTCAAGACACCTGGACTCTGGTTCTACCACTGCCTGGTTATATAGCCTTGGGCAAGTCAGTGAACTTCACATCTGTTTGTTCCTCTGCACAGTGGGGTTGATATTGGTCCTGTCCATCTTTTATGGAGTTGTTAGGCAGATTCAGTGAGATTGTGTATGTGAAATTACTGGGGAAAAGGCCAGAGTATATTTTCGTGGGCTTTTAGGACAGACAGACCAATCCTTGAATACTGCCTCTGCCATTCACTGGGAGTTACCTCATTGAGCCTGTTTCCCCACTTATAAAACAGGACCAGATCCTACCTAAGAAAGTTGTGTGAGCATAGACGACACCAAGTATTTAAAGCATTTAAAAAAAAATAGATAAATAAAAATAAAGCACTTAGCATGGTATCCGGCATGTTGTTAAGCATCAGTGGAGGATAGTATAGGTCTCTGTTCTTCGCTTGCTTGTTGACCAGCTGGAGTAAGATCCAGGAACAAACCCAGGCTGGAATAAGAGGCTAAATTTGTCTCCCTCGGGAATGAAACAACATTTTCCAAGTACTTATTTACTTGCTGAATGCTTCCCATGTAAGGTTTCTATTAATCTTCTCAAGAATTAGGTGAGGTGGATATCATTATTGCTTGTTAAAGATAATGAGCCAAAGCTCAAGGAAGTTAAATGACTGGACCCAGTTTCACAGCCAGTAAGCAGGAGGGCCTGGACAAGAACCCAAGCCTTCTGAATCCAAATGCTGTGTTTTTCCCATCAGCTCATAAATATGTAAACAAAACCAAAAGGAAATTGTGGAAACTAACCTTTTCGTGTTTTTTCAAGTCAACGTCGGTGAGGACTGTCCAGTATTTGATGGCCTGTTTGAGTTCTGTCAGCTGTCTACTGGTGGCTCTGTGGGTAAGGAATATATACCCTTCATTAAGGGCTATTCTGGGCTGTACCAGTGAGGTCTGTCTTTTAGTCCACTGTCCCAGTGAGGCTGACCTGTGACCATGTAAAATGGTCCTGTGGGTTTTTACGTTAGGTCCTTAAAATGTTATTCTGCTTCAGTCCGAGGCCAGGTTCAGTCTGACATGGTATAGATATGTGTCCTTGCCTGTCCTTTCCTACTAAGACATCCTGTATACAGGAACTCCCTGCAGACCTCATGGGGTTGTTGAGATGCTGAACATAAAAGTAATTTGTGAACTGCAAAGTGCTGTAAAAATAGGAAGTGTCATCATCTGTGTCTTACAAAAGAGCATGGTAATTACATTTAGAGGTCAGAAACACTCCCCACGTATCTCCCACTTCCATTAGTAATATCTACGTTATCTCTGGGATCACCCTACCATTTCTTAACAAATATTTATTTTTCTGTGATCATCGTTTTTTCTCCTCCCCTCTCCCTACCACCTCCCAATATAATCTCAGAAAACAAAGAAGTATACAGAGGAAAAAAACTGACTACAATCACACTCTCCATGGGTAACCATCATTACCATTTTGGTATTTGTACATCCATGCTTTTTTCTTTGTGCACGTATCTAGACCAAACATATATTCATCTATATTTTACAAAAATGTGTATGTATAGTTTTGTGTCTCCCTGCTACGTTTTTTGCTTAGTAAATCTATATATATATATATATTTTTTTTGGTCATGCTATGTGGCTTGCAGGATCTTAGTTCCTGGACTAGGGATTAAACCTGGGCCCGTGGCACTGAAAGTGCTGAGTCTAACCACTGGACTGCCAGGGCAGTCCCTACTTAGTAAATCGTTGAAATTTGTCTGTAATAATGTTTAGCATGGTATCTAGTGGCTACATGATTATTCTATGCTATGGACCAACTTCAGTTGATATAATTAGTCCACTCAAGTTGCTCTGTGTTGGTGTTTTTTGGTCTGTTTTTTCTACACCATGCAGCTTGAAGGATCTATCTTAGTTCCCTGGCCAGGGACTGAACTTGAGCCCTTGGCAGTGGAAGCATGGAGTCCTAACCACTGGACTGCCAGGGGATTTCCTCATGTTTTTATTGCTGTTAAAGTCACACTGCCACAAAGGCATTTGCACACATGGTGTGTATTTTTCTCTCACTTCTTCTTGGACCTATTTGTACTTCAAACCCATGTCTACTACATTGGTATCTTCAAAATATTTTGACCATGAACCACAGTAAGAAATACATTTACACTTAAAATCCAGGTTATGGATGCACTCGTACACACACATCCTCTCTTGCTCTGCAGCTAGTTTCACAAGTGGTTACCTTTATTGTTACTCTGCTATTTTTATTCTATAGTCTATCTCATTTAAAAATACATATATATATATATACTAACCATAGCCCACTAAACCAATTTTAAGGCCTACTAGTGAGTTTTACCACTTTCAGTTTGGAAAACAGTTTTTTTAGAGTAGCCAATATTGTGTTTATTCCCATTGGAGTAGGCAGAGGGAGAGGGCTAGCTGGTGAATTGTACAGTTCAGCTGTTAAATAGGCAGGTCCTATCTCTCACTGGGTTCCCATGGTTTTTTGGGGAAGGGGGAGAGAGGGACTTTGTGACAGGCTTGTGTTCTTTCTTCTGGTGCCCAGCAAGTGCCGTGAAACTTAATAAGCAGCAGACGGACATCGCTGTGAATTGGGCTGGGGGCCTACACCATGCAAAGAAGTCCGAGGCATCTGGCTTCTGTTACGTCAATGATATCGTCTTGGCCATCCTGGAACTGCTAAAGTATGCCTGCCTGGCCTTGTCTCTTGGAGGAGCACCTTAGGCCAGGTTCCCACTTCCCTCTCCCCCGGGCTTGCCTCCCTAGTTTGCTTTTCCTAGCGGCGTGCCGGCTAGGATGTGTTTGGTGAGTGTCTCTGGCCATCTTCTCCTTGACGAGGCCTTGATTTGATCTGAGCCCACGGCAAGATCAGGGGCAGGTGCTGCTCAGATCCTGCCTCCAGAATATCCCTGTGTGGCTGGAGTTGACCCTGGCTGTAGAGTAGGAAGATCGGACTTGGTCGGCTTGGTCAGGCCTCTGGAGACACCCTGCCGCTCTTCCACCTTCCTTCAGCCAGTTTCCACGTCTCTGGTGCTTAGAGATACCTGAGGGAGGCAGCCAGCCCGGTAAGCTGGGACCTGGCGCCCTTGGCGCGTCCCACTCTCAAAGAGCCCCCAGAACCCCCTGACCCCCTTCTGATCCTAGGTATCACCAGAGGGTGCTGTATATTGACATTGATATTCACCACGGCGATGGCGTGGAAGAGGCCTTCTATACCACAGACCGAGTCATGACTGTGTCCTTTCATAAATATGGAGAGTACTTCCCAGGAACTGGGGACCTACGGGTGAGAACTCCCTTCAGGGGCCAACCAGCTCACCCTCAGCTGCCAGCTCTAACTCTCCTATCTCATGTCACCAAAAACCACTTCCTGCCTCTTCTGCCATTCGGAGACCACACACCTGCCACGGTCTCTTTCCCTCTCTTGTTCTGGAAGAAGGGAATGATGGAGCATACAGGGTTGTGAGGGATGGGCGCCTCCTGACTCATTGCACTTCCTTCCTGGCCACAATTGAATTGCATTACACTGTTCAGATGTCCTAGACAGCTTGAATTTTAGGCTAGAAATATCAGGTACTCTCTCACAGGCTAGGAATTGGGACCTTTGTGAACCAACTTAAGGGTTCTTAGTATTTTTAGGTTGCCTTCCCCTTTGACCATCCAACAGAAAGCTGCTCTCTCCCCAGAAATGTACATGAAATTTTACATTTGATATTGAATAGTTAATAGACAACTTCCTCCTACTGAAGCCCATCCATGGACCTTAGGATAAGAATCCCTGGAAGCTAATTCATTAAACTTTTCTGCTTGTGTTAGCATGGATACAATGAAACCATCCACTTTGTCATGCCAGTGCCCCTTGGGTGAAAAAGTGGCATTAAGTCAGTTTGCTATGGCAAGTGTTAGAATAACTGAGCATTTACAATTTTGAAGAATTCTTCTTCCCTTTCTGCTTTCCTTCTACACTTCCCTAGAGTTGGGGGGGGGGGGGGTAGAAGAGTGAGCAATAAAGTGTTCTAGAAAAGGGTTGCTGTGGGATGGGTGTTAATTCTGTGGTCCAGCCACCTTTAACCCAGTCCAGAGGAAGAGATCTCATGTTGTGGGGGTGGGATATTCAGCCTCTGGCCCCATAAATGATTCTCAGCCTGAGTGCAGACTCAGTGGTTTGTCCAGAGACGTGAGCTAGTGTTGTCCCGCCAGTGAGGGGAATGGTGCTAACTTGCTCTGTCCCTGGCCCACCTCATAGACCCAGCTTCTCTCTCTTAGAACCACTGCCTCTTTCCTTAGCCTTCCAGCCCCTACCCTTGAGCTTCCTCCTAGCTTCATTTTTTCAGTTTTACTTTAATGTCCTTCTTGATTAGGATATTGGAGCTGGCAAAGGCAAGTATTATGCTGTTAACTACCCTCTCCGAGATGGGATTGACGACGAGTCCTATGAGGCCATTTTCAAGCCGGTAAGTGGCGTTTCCACCACTGGGCTGTAAATGGGATTGGTCTAAGGGAGGGGTAGCAAAAGCACCTCAGGGATCTTTCCCCAACGAGAGGCTGGCTGGAAATGAGATGGGTTTGAACCCTGCATTGCATGCTGTATGGCCAGTTGAGAGGACAATATTTCTCCAAGTATATATCTGAATCTTTTATCCAACACTGTTGTTATACAGGAATGTCTAAGGCATGATCTGTGTCCTTGAAGACCTCACAGTCCATGGTGTAGTCCATGGTGTGGGAGGCAGGCACATCCCCAATAGCATGTGGTTAGTGCTGTTTTTGAGGGATGAACAGAGGAACGAGAGAGAGAAACTGCTGCCTGAGCTGGGGAAAGGGTAGTCAGAGGTGATTTCACAGAGGTGGTGACATTTGAGCAGGACTCTGAGAAATGAGGAGTTACTCGTGTGAAGAAAAAGGCGGGAGCTGGAGGGGAGGGGTGGCAGAGGGAGCAGCACCAGCAGAGGCGCGGGGGTGCCAGTATGCAGCAGTAGGCCTGTATGATGCGGGGAGGGGTGTTGAAGGATGTGGTAGAAAGTACTTGTCAGGTTAGTATTTCAAAGGGAGCTTTGAGGGCCATGCTGAGGAGTTAAATCTTCACCTGGGAGCAACAGGGAACCAACCATTACTAGAGTAGTAACCTAGTTAGGTCGCGTAGTAGTTCAGCAAACACCAGGTGCCTACTATTAAAACATACCTTGTAGTAAGGGTGACAGAGAAGCCTGAGTTACAGTCTCTGTTCTCAGTAACATTGGAATCTAGTTGTGAGAATGAGATACACAAAAGTGAGGCAGCTCTGTAGTGTGAGGCTCAAAGTCTGTAGGACCAAATGCATAGAGCAGATGCAGCTAAGGGTCAGGAGAGCTTCTTGGAGCCAGTGGTCCTGGACCTGGAGAGCAGGGAAGGATGTGGGGAATTGATAAGGAGGCTGTTTTAGGCTCAGCGTAACTAGCGCTAGAAGGCTCCTGGAAAACTGAACAAAGTAGGGAAACGGGAAGCCCAGATTGGCACTCCCTTTTCTCTACTCCGCAGCCTGGGGCAGAGTGAAAAGGTTAGGAGTGGTGAATAAGGAACAGAGGAAAGTGCTGCACCCACACTTTTCCGCCTGAACCCCAAAAGCTTTTCTTGAGGCTGGTGGTGAGCAGGTTGTGTCCTTGCAGGTCATGTCCAAAGTAATGGAGATGTTCCAGCCCAGTGCAGTTGTCTTGCAGTGTGGCTCTGACTCCCTGTCTGGGGATCGGTTAGGTTGCTTCAATCTGACCATCAAAGGTGAGTCCAGGTAGCATAGGGATGGGCAGGCAGGGTCCTGCTGGGTGCTCCTGTAACTTGGCACCCCTTCTCCCACCGAAGGGCATGCCAAGTGTGTGGAATTTGTGAAGAGCTTCAACCTGCCTATGCTGATGCTGGGAGGAGGTGGCTACACCATTCGCAATGTCGCCCGGTGCTGGACATATGAAACAGCTGTGGCCCTGGACACGGAGATCCCTAATGGTAATGGCTCCAGGGCCAGACTGGGCCAGGCAGTGCTGGAGCTCCTGTGTGCTTGAGCTCACACCCCCTTCCCACTGGCTCTGCAGCGTCTCCTTTTCAGACTCTGATTCTGTTGCTAGCCTCTTGTGATTTTCAGACCATAGCCATCAGCTTTTTTCCGAGTCCTTTAGCTGCCCCTGTCCATTCACCCTTGAGTTCTGGTCTGGACAGAATTATCAGTAGTTACAGCTTTGGAATTCATACTCTATAGGGTAATTGGGATAGTGAGGGAGAGAGTACTCTCAATGAATATTGCCTAAATTTTTCTAAACCAGGGGCTTCAGCCTTCTCCTTATACACAGGCACTCACATACACACACCCAGACACCACTGGTGTGGACCCTGGAGAATGGCTTTGGCTTTTAAACAGTTGAAATCCTACAGGTATCCAAGTCTCACCCCATCTTGAAGGCATGCTTCTGTTTGACAGTTGGGCTGACAGGCCCAGATAAACCGGCAAATGCTTTTCTCAGGGTTCCATGGTGGCCACATCTCTTAATTCTCTCACCCGCCCCCACCCCAATTAGAGCTTCCATACAACGACTACTTCGAATACTTTGGACCAGATTTCAAACTTCATATCAGTCCTTCCAATATGACTAACCAGAACACTAATGAGTACCTGGAAAAGATCAAGTGAGTATACCCCCGCCCCACACACCCCTAATTGAACATTTCAAGCTCCGGTTGGTCCCTGACCAGAGCCCAGCCAACCTCTCTACCATTGGCCATAGACAGCGGCTGTTCGAGAACCTGAGAATGCTGCCCCACGCGCCTGGGGTCCAGATGCAGGCCATCCCCGAGGACGCCATTCCAGAGGAGAGTGGCGATGAGGATGAAGAAGACCCTGACAAGCGCATCTCAAGTAAGACCCAAACCTCAGGGGCCTCTGCCTCCCTACTCTGTAGGCTCTTCTGACTTGCCTCCATGTTCTCTCCAAGCTGCCCAGCTGTTGAGAACCCCAAATGCTCGTACCTGTAGGGCCAGGTCCCCTTCCCTCGGTGTCTTTTACGGGAACGTGCAGAAAAGCATTCTTTGCTGAGAGAAAGAATCTGCTCTCTCACTGGAATGTCCCGTTACCTCCCAGTCTGTTCCTCGGACAAACGAATTGCCTGTGAGGAAGAGTTCTCCGACTCTGACGAGGAGGGAGAAGGCGGGCGCAAGAACTCTTCCAACTTCAAGAAAGCCAAGAGAGTCAAAACAGAGGATGAGAAAGAGAAAGATCCAGAAGAGAAGAAAGGTGAGTTTGGTTGGGCCAGGACTTGGGTCTTGAGCCCCAGGCCCTGGAAGATGAATTTATGTAGGGCACTGGGGGGCGGGGAGCCGACTTGGCACTGTCAGCTCCTTGGGGTACTCCCTCAGCTACGTGGGCCTTTCTGTGGTTCCCAGAAGTGGCCCACAGAAGAATGAAACTCAATTCGTCATCCTCACTGGCTGATAGAGCCCTGCCAGGTCCCAGAGCCAGGGACATGTCTGGGCTCCCCTTGGTCAGGCGCGGCTCACATACCACCCAAGCCCTTTCCCAGTGCTTCACCCGTTTCCCAGGGGGCTGCCTCCACCCGCTGTGTTTAGGCTCTAGCAGGCTGGGAAACCGGTCCAACCTGTTTGTTCTCTGCAGGTCTAGCTGGGAGGGCTTGGGATGTACTTTTCTCTTTTGTATGTCCACCGAGCTGTGATGCTGGGAAGGGGTTTCAGGAGATCCCATGGGTCTTTCCGGGGGGCTGCCCTTGACCATCCCTGTATTCTTATGTTCTAGAAGTCACAGAAGAGGAGAAAACCAAGGAAGAGAAGCAAGAAGCCAAAGGGTGAGGAAAGAACTGTCTGTCTGCTCCCTGGCATTGGAGCACCAGCCCTTTTGTCCCACCACACCAACAGGGAAAGCACAGGGACAGCTGGTCCAGCTTACAAAGGCCTCTTTCAGGGACCAGTCTGTCAGTTGCTGCAGTTCTAGGCAGAGCTAGGAAGCCCCAGCCTTCAGCAGTCACCTGGGCAGCCAGGGGCCTGAGGAAGTCATTGTACCCTTCCTTTTTCCGAGGCCTCTAGGGTGGCTTATCTAATGCCAGTTTCTGCTCTCTCCACAGGGTCAAGGAAGAGGTCAAGTTGGCCTGAAGAGACCTCTCCAGTTCTGGCTTCTTGCCAAATCCCCACCTTTATCCCACAACCCTTCAGATTTTATATTTTCTATTTCTCTGTGTATTTATATAAAAATATATTAAATATAAATATCCCCAGGGACTAGACAGGAACCAGGGCCCTGAGGTCAGGGCACACATTACTTTTCTAGTAGCTGCCTTGCAACCCATCCCTCCCAAACTCTTGAACCCTAATGGGTACTGGGTAAAAGGGATCCACTTAAGCAGCGATAGGACAAAATCTTGAAGTGCCTGCTTCGTAGCTTTGAAAAGGTGCCCTTGCTGAGCATTTGAGAAGGGGTGGCTGGGTCTTCAGGGACTCCCTGTTGTGTTTAGGCTCTTAAGGTAACATCAGCCGTTTTTAGATTGGTTCTGTTCTCATGCCTGCCCTCTCTGTCTTTCCCCCAGTTCTGCAGGTGAAGATTGGTAGTCTAGTTTCCATTTTGAGATACTATATTTCATTTTTGTGAGAATCTTTGTAATAAAATGATACATTTCTATACCCTCCTGAGCCCATCTCTACTCTGTAGTATCCCCTGGGTTCACGTCTCTGCCCTTCTGGTGTCCATGAGAACCTGGGCAAGCCTTCAACGAAACCCCAGACTTACCTGTCTTAATCCCCCCATCAAAGCTTGAAGTTGGCCAATCTTCTCACCTTCACCCCCAGAAGACCACTCATGAAAAAGCACCACTAAAGGGACAACATTTATTCCTTTTTCAAATGTTACAGTAAAACCAGGTGGAAGAGAATGGTTTTAGCAGTTAGAAAAAAAAAAAAAAGTACAAATCTGGGGTTTGGCCATTAAAAGTTATTTACAACAATGGGAGGGGGAAAAAAGACAACAAGAAGTTGTTTCACATTACAGACCTCCCGCCCACCCCAAAGCTTAATACTTGCTTACCAAGTCAAAAAAGGAGACACGGGTTGATTCACAAGCTGGAGGTTTGAACTGTAAGACATTTATAAAAACCTAGACAGGGGCAGTGTTCTCCCCAGCCCAGGTGCCACTAGGCACAGCACAAGAGACTAAAAACTCAACAGGGGAAGGCTGGACACTCAAGGTTTGGGAGTGTAGGCACCCCCACATCTGGCTCAGGGATTGGGGAGTAAACAAAACCTACTTGGAAAAGAATTGGGGAAGAAAACCAGCAATTGCCTTCGGCACAGGTGGGGACAGGGAAGGAGGTAGGGCCAAGGGCAGGAGCATTTCACATCACTAACCTAACTTGGGAAAACTGCAAGGGACCATCTTCAACTGGCCTTAAGAGGAAGACCAGATGGATGATGGGAGAATCCACAGGAGGGAGAGAAGGAGAGGGAACGTGGCTAGGGGGCAACAGCCCCTTCCTTTCTGGGCACAGGAAGGCAGCCGGGGCACCAGGTCCAGGCAGTGACCTCACAAGGACAGCACAGTTTTTGCAGCTTAGAGATCACCCACCTGCCCCCACCCAGCTACTCATTCTGCTCGCTGGCTGGTGCAGGGTCACTCTCTGGCCCCGAGGGAGTGGATGGCTCTGCGGCCTGGGGCCCTGCCTCTTCTGTGTCTCCTCCCTTGGCGGCAGCGCTGGCCTCTGCCCCTTTGGCCTGGGGCTCCTGGCTCTCGGGGGTGGCAGCAGCCTTCCCTTCCTGGGCAGTGCCCTCCTCGCCGCAGGCACTGATCTCCCCCTGCTCCTGCTCTTCCTCTGTGGGTGAGGAGGCAGACGAATCACCCCCACCCTCCTTCCGATTTCTCTTGAAGGACAGGCCACTCAATTTGAAAGGCTTCTTGAAAGAGAATTTCTTCTTCTTCTTGGGGGTCTCCTTGGGGGGGACCTCCCCCTTAGCCTCAGCGCCCTGGCTAGGGGGTGCTGGCTCGATAGCATCACCAGTGGCCCCCGCTGCCTCCTCTGTTCCGTTCACGGGGGGCGACTCCCCTTCACCTTTGGGGGATAAGTCTCCATTGCTTTTCACGTGGCCGTTCTCCTGCAGGGCAGAGAAGACCGCAATGAGGGTCGGGGCTCTAACTCCCCTCCCCCAACCCACCCAGACATCGGGGTCCCGAGTCATTCCACCGCACCCCCAGAGCCTAGTTGTAGCCTCACGCCAGCGGCATCCAGTCAAACCTCTCCCTCCTGCCCCGCACAAGGATACAGAGGCCGCGGCCGGCAGGAGGCGCTAGGGTATCGGGGCCCCCCACCCACCTCTCCCGGGGCGCGCTCTCTATTCGGCGCAGGACCGCCCGAGGCCGCGGATCCCGGACGGGCGGGGGAGCTGTACAGCCGATATTGGGCGGGAAGCCGCCCCGGGGCGCTGTTCCCTGCACCTGGACGGCCTATTTTCCCAGCCGCCGGCTTTGTGTAAAAGGCCCCCACCCACCGCAGGCTCTCTTCACATCGCGGCTCCTCCCTTAAAAAAGGCCTTCGGATATTGAGGTCGGGTCTGCGGGGGAGTGCCCTCGCCTCCGGGCACCCGCCCCGCGGCCCCCGGGCGCCCCCTTGGCGCGGCCCAGCAGCGCCTTTGTTCCCCGCGCGGCACTCGGGGCGGCCGGGGGGCAGCGCCGGGGGCCGGGGCCGCGAACAAAGAAGGCGGCGGGGCCCGGCCGGCGCCCCCTCCCCGCCCCTCCCCTCGCTTCGCCCGCGGGGGCTGCGGCGCCGAGAACAAAGGGACCGGGCGGGGGAGGGGGCGCCGCGTGTCCCGGGCCGGACAAAGCGCGCGGCCCCGGACCGGGGCCCTAGAGGGGGCAAGGTACGAGAGGAGGGGGCCAGGTCGGGCCGTGCCGAGCGCACCCACCTGTCCGTTGACCTTGGCGGGGGAAGCGCCTGCTGCCTCCTCGGCGGTCACGTCGCCCCGGGGAGCCTTGGAGCTCTGGCTGCCCATGGTGGGGGGTTCTGCTGGGGGGGCGCCCGGAGCCGCCCCGGGCTCGCGCCGCAGGGGATAGTTCGGCCGGGTGGGCCTGGCCGGCGGAGGGGTGGGGCTCGCGTTTGAGGGGGAGGGGTGTCGGGGGGAAACCAAGCTGCACCCCCGCTCCGCGCCCAACCCGCTAGCTGCGCCCACCGCCGCTCCGCTCCGCTCCGCGCCAGAATGCCGCCTGCCGCCCGCCGAGTCTCCTATATATATGCGCCCGGAGCTCGGGGCGGGGCCGGACATTTAAATGAGCGCCCAATCAAGGGGCGGAGGTGGACCCAGGCCGCGGGCCCCACTTGAACGGTGGGCGACGCTGGCGGTCTGGTCCCCCAACCCACTCGGCTCCCGGGGGCAGGTGGGGTCCAGGGCGGGAAGGAGGGAGGCGGGTCCCTACGCGAGCAGAGAGGGGCTCCTAGAGGAAAGAGAAGGGAACAGTCGTCCCCTCCTCTCACCGCCCACCTCTCAGGGTGGACGCCCTAGCTCCTGGAGTGGCCTCCATCGTCTTGGTCCCGCATTGGCAAGCTCTGTCAGTCTCCCTAGAACTGGTCGAAGGACTCACATGCCCAGACTCGTCAGCCGGCGGGCTCCAGAGAATGTGGTCATGGCAGCCGCAGGGCCCTAGCTGGGTTCTGTGCCCCCTCAGGCCGGGAGATGGGTCCGAGGTCCCGCCCACGTGCTGCCTGCCCCACCAGCCTGGGACGTCTGCCCGGCCGCAGGGTTAGTCTGGTGAGTCTGGTGAGGTCATCCCTCATCCCTTCTGTCAGTCCGTCGGTGGCCAGTCACACCAAGCCCCCACAGACAAACTCACCTTTGGTCCATCTTATCTCAGACCCATGACAAAGTCCCACCTGGGGTATCTTAGCAGGTATCTCCATCCCCATTAGAAAGCTGAGGAGCCTGAGGGTCAGAGACCTGGACATAACCTGTCTGACTTCAGCAGTCCCCAGTCACATCCGCTCCCCTACATCAGGGTTCCCCCTAAGACAGCAGAGGAAGCCCAGGAGGGGGCTCAACAACCTTTAAAACACTCCAGTTCCTCAGGAGGAGGGGCCTTGGATGGTCCCTTGAGGCCAGCCCCCAAGCTGCCCAGTCCAGCCTTCACCCCTGCCTGAGTAGGGGAGCCTGGAGACAGGGGCCGGGTGGTGACTGGAAACTGCAGCTGGAGTCTCCTCCAATAGTCCAGGCCAGGGGGAACCCCAGAGTCCTGGCTGGCCCCGGATGTGTGCGTCCGGCTGCTGCCCTCAGCCCCCAGGAGGAAGGAGATGGGGGCTGGCGGAAGCCAAGTGTTGCAAAAGCAAGGCTGTGTGTCCTGGACAGCTCAGCACGGCCCTCCCTTGTTCCCTCCCTCCTACGAGTAAGGTCTCCTGGGAGGCCTGAGGCTGTGAGGTGTGGAGACACCCCAGGGCCTGAGAAATCAGGAACTCCCACAGATCTGACGACAGGGCTGAGATGACTTCTACCTGCAGCGCTCACTCCTGTAGCCTCCACCCCCACCCCTACTCAGAGACTACAGAATGCTCTCGGCTTCATTAACGCCCTGTTTTTCAGAGTGGACAGATTCAGAAAGGGAAAATGACATGTCCAAGGGTACACAGCAGATACCAGTAACTGAGGGTAAGACAGAGTTTGGAGAGACCTGTAAAAAGGGGCTGTGGGCTATAAGAAAAGTCCCGGAAGCAGTCTCTCTTGAGATCTGGGGCTGCCTGGTCAGAGTGGGAGGCAAGAAAAGCCAGCTCTTGGGTCGGGAAGGCGCACCATGCCCTACGGCAACTCACTGACAGGACAGTGACTTCTCCACCCCTGCCAGTAAGGGATGGACATCGTGACCCGCATTTCTGTCTTGACCACAATAGGGGACCCACAATGCTGCCAGGCGCTGCCAGCTCCGGCTGGCAGAGCTCAGATGAAGGCTGTGTGAGTCCTGGAGGGGCTGGAGTCAGAGGTTAAGATCCCAAGGCCCCCGGTTTCCAGGCTCTGCTCTGGTGGGGATGAGTGACGCATCGTCAGGATGATCCGGGAGGAGAGGGGAGCCGTCAGGGGCTAAAGGATCCTGAGTCCCCAGAGCCCCAGAAGGAGGCTGGTCCACAAGGGAGCCCTGCATCCCCCACCAGACATGGAAGGAGGCTGAGGAGGGGGCACCTGAGAGCTGAATCTCTCAGCAAATCCAGGTCCCAGCTGAATTCAGCTTCTGGAAGGGGGAAGAGGCTTGGGATGCTGCGGGGGTGAGTGGGGGTGGTACGGCAGCCCCCACAGCCCCCTCCATCCACACTGCGGCTCTTTTCTCCCCAGCTGCTGCCAGCCCAGACAATGCGCCCATTGTTCTGTATCTCCAGGGGCCTGTGTGCAACTGTGTGTGTCTGTTTCTCTCTGTGTGTGACTGTGTATTGCTCTGTATCTGTCTGTGTGTGAGAGAGACTTTGTGACTCAGTGTATATGTGTGCGTGTGACCAGGTGTGTACTTTTGTAGTTGTGTGAGTCCGAATCTTTGTTTGGCAGTGTGTATTAAGGGTGAGAGAGAGAGGCTTGGTGACTCTTGATGACTTTCTGAGACTTTCTGGGTGTGTGTGCCTGTCTGTCCTTGAGGTTGGGTTGGTGACTGGCTGTGACTGCGTGTGTGACTGTGAGTGTATGTGCATGAGAGAGTGACTACTTTGTGTTCGTGTGAGTGGCTGTGTGTGCCTCCATGGGTCAGCTCGTGGTGATCAGGGCCTTTGAGATGTGAGCTTTTGCCAGGACAGAGTGGCAGGGGCAGGAGGAGTGGGGACTCTGAGATGGGCAGGGGAAGGGAAGCTGAGAGACTAGACTTTTCCCACATCTTCCATCCGTCCCAGTTCTCCCATAAAGGCACAGACCCTGGTCCTGGCCTGAGATGCTCCTAGTCCCCATGGACAGAAGGGAGTGGGACCCCAGGAGAGCCCTGAAGGCTGTGGGGGGAGGACAAAAGAGAACACTACCTCATAAAGACAGCTCTGGGGGCATGGGAGGGTCCTGTGGTGGAGATCAGATTAGACACTAGGTGAGATGTGAGTGGGCAGGATCTTATCAGGAATGGAGGACAGGCCTTCCAAGGGGAGGGACCAGCGAATGCCAAGGCCTGGAAAGGGGAAGAGATACCAGAGGACAGCTAGGTCCCAGTGGAGACCTCAGGAATGGTGACTTGGAGCAGCCCATTTCCCAGCCCCAGGGTCCCTGTCTCCTTCCAGGGAGGATCACCTGGACCCAGAGACTTTATAGTTCTAGCCCCAGCTCTGCCTTCTGCTTTAACTGTCAGCCAGTCCTCTCTCCTCTCGGGCCTCAGTTTCCTCGTCTGTACAGTGACAGCTTGGCCTCTGTGATTCAAGTGCCCAGAGACTGGAGTTCCTCCTTCTGCTCCTACGTGGCAGAGTGTCAGCTGTGAGTCACACCAGGCCCCTGCCCGCAGGGCAGGGTCAGATGAGAGACCTGTGGGTTGCATGGAAGAGGGCCCTCTGGGAGGGCCAAGGGATGGAGGAAAAGCTTCCAGTAGCACAAGGGAACAGCAGATAGTCTGTGTGGAGTGGGGATGAAGGCAGAAGCCTGTTCTAGAGCAAAGTTAAAGAGACAGGGTTCTAGGATCTGGGGACTGGCTGGTACAGGGATGGGGTGGAGACATGGGAGTGAAGATTTCTGAGTTTTCTCTTTGGGGTCCATGATCTCATCACTTAGATAGGGAATCAGAGGAAAACTAAAGCTGGAGGGGGGTTGTGGAATTTAACCTTGTTGAGTCTGAGGTGTCCAGAGAAAATTTGGGGGGCCATTCAGGAGGTAGCCTGTACGCTTCAGCACATAGGCATGTGATCATGTTTCCTAAGCCAAAGACCAAGCCTCAAAGGCCAGGGTCTGGCTAGTGACCTTAAAGGGATAACAGACAGAAGGTTTTAAGTCAGAACTGACCCCAGGAAATCTGGATCTCTGGTTGCTGCTAGTAAGAGGGTGACTGGAGCCAAGCAGTGCATGAGGTCACCCAGGAAGTCCTGGGGCAGTGGGAGCTCTGCCATTAGCCAGGCCAGCAGCAGGAGAGGGCCCCAGGGAGGCAGTCAATGGGAGGGGGAGGAGAAACCCTAGAGCACGGAATCATGGGGATCCTTGACCACTCGGGAGAGTTTTGAAAAGGCAGGAATGACCAATGGTAATAATCATAGCTGCTACCAAGACATGCCTGCTATACCTCGTTAGTGCGTGATCCAGTGTTCCCCTCTATAGAGGACTCTGAAGCCCAGCCAGGTGGAGTGTTCATTAAGCAGAAGAGGAGGAGGTCAGGTCTAAGAGAAAGTGGTTTCCAGGAGCTCTGAGGAGTGGCCTCCGCAAAGGGTCTCGCTGCTTCTGGTTTGGGAGGAGCCATTAGGGATGTCAGCAGGGCCAGCATGGCAGATGCAGGACCGGGATCCCTGGAACTGGACTCCCCAGCACCCTGGGTATGCTGAATTCTGGCTGGCTTGTTAGCAGGCCAGTCCTGGGCCTGGAACCTGAGTCTGGATACTGGGCACCTCAGGGACTCTTCCCTGGGACCCACCATCCAACCAGTCACCACATCACAGAGACAAGAGATCTGGAAAGTTCCCTTTCAGGATTTTAGGCCACTCAGCCCTTTTATTTCTCCCTTTCGCTCCCTCTTCCCCTGGTATGTGTGTGTGTGTGTGTGTGTGTGTGTTGGTAGTGGTTGTGCAAACTGGACAGGATCCAGCCACTATCTAATAGAGCTGTCTCTCTGGGGCTCAATTTCTCCAATAGCTAAGAGGTGTGTAATCCCAGCTCACCTGCCTATCTCCCCCAGGCTCAATGAGGTCACCAGAAATTCAACCCAGTTCTGGGCTGCCCTCGGCCTCTCCCTTGCCCCTGCCCCTCCCCTTTTCCCAACTTTCAGTTTCTTTTCGGATCCTCAACACCTTTAGGGGGAAGAGGCGGTCAAACCAGTGGAATGTGGATTGCTAACAAGTTTCCAGCCAAAATCCCCCATTTAGGGGAAGTCCTTTTAAAAGGGAAACTGAAACTCTCTCCTAGTCCAGTGCCAAGTCCCACCCCTTCCTCTCCACACTGCTCAGATCTTGCCCCATCACCTCTCCCATTCAGCCTCCTCCCCCAAATGATTTGGATCCAAGTTCCAACCACCTTCCAGCTTTGTGACTCTGGACAAGTCCCTTCCCCTTACTGAGTCTCAAAATGCCCACTCCATACAGCGAGGACATCCGGCACCACTTGGGGTTGTGGCAAGGGTTCAGTCTCTGACTAGACGAACCTTCAAAGTCAATGATGTGGTGTTGGAGAAGACTCTTGAGAGTCCCTTGGACTGCAAGGAGATCCAACCAGTCCCTCCTAAAGGAAATCAGTCCTGAATATTCATTGGAAGGACTGATGCTGAAGCTGAAACTCCAATACTTTGGCCACCTGATGCAAAGAACTAACTCATTGGAGAAGACCCTAATGCTGAGAAAGGTTGAAGGTGGGAGGAGAAGGGGATGACAGAGGATGAGATGGTTGGATGGCATCACCGACTTGCTGGACATGAATTTGAGTAAGTTCTGGGAGTTGGTGATGGACAGGGAAGCCTGGCATGCTGCAGTCCATGGGGTCTCAAAGAGTCGGACACAACTGAGCAACTGAACTGAACTGAACTGAAGGGTTCAGTAGGTATTGTTGTGTTGAGGCAATGGTAGTGGTAAAGAACTGGCTCCATCACGTCTCAGCTATGTGTCTTTAGGCCTGCTCTGAGCCTCAGTCTCCATATCTGTAAAATAGGAATGATGATTATACCCATTTCTCAGGGTTATTGTGAGATGAATGACCTGATATCATGACATAAAGCCCTAAGAACTAAGCACCTGAGGTGCCCAGCATGTGGGAAAAGTTGACAATGTTCCTAAGTGTGATTACGTGAAATCCTGGGCCAGGGCCATTCTCTTCCCTTCCTACCCTAAAGGGAGGAGGTGGGTGTCTAGGACCACCCTGGGATAACCTTGTATCCCCTCCATCAACTTTCTTCCTGGGCAGGTGGTGGAGGGACTGTTCAAAGGATGCTGAAGTGTTCAGAGGGAAATTTACTGGGCTCAATCAGTTCCTTAAATGGTAAAGGAATCTGCCTGTCCCCAGAACCCTGAGGATTCTCTTCCTTTTCTCTCACACTCCAGAAGTATCCCCCAGGGATCTTCTTTTAGTGATTTTTCCCAGAAAAGACATACTCTGGACACCCCTTGATGTGCACCTTGACGTGCACATCATCTGTCTCCTCACAGCTCCTCCTCACATTCTCCTTCCCTCCCATCTGTCTGCATAGGGGGGTCTGGCATCTCTGGGGACCAGCCTGCAATGCTCCAGGTTGTGCCTCAGAGATGGGACTCCCAGCCTCACTTCCCTCCTCTTTCTTCTTGGCCTATTGATCTTCAATTCTCTTGGCTTTTTAGGTCCTCAGGGCTGATCTTCTCCTACCTCAGGGCCTTTGAACAGTCTGTTCCCTCCACCTAGAATGCCTCTTTCCACTTCTCTACTTGCTGAATTTCTGCTCTTCTCTTTCTCTCTCTCTTTTTCTTGCCATGTGGCATATGGGATCTTAGTTCCCTGACCAGGGATAGAACCTGTGCCTCCTGCAGTGGAAGCATGGGCTCTTATTACCCACTGGATCACCAGGGAAGTCCCTCTGCTTTCTCTTAAACCACTCCCAAGGACTTTCCAGATTCCCCAGGAGGAAGAGATGGCTCTCCCACCACACATTCCACACTCCTGGGCTGAGAGTTCCCACTACTCAGCTGCCCAAACCAGGAACCTGTGCTGCATAACCAGGCCACTGCCATCAGCTCATCCTCCCCCATCTCCATCTCCACGATTGGCCCTTCTCACCTGGACCTGGGCCGTTTCATCAGCCTTCTCACTTGTCTTTCTGCACAAGTCCAGCCCCTCCATTCATTCTCCTCTACCTGAGAATTACTTTCCAGTAGGGGGTGCTCAATGAATAATCTGTTGACAGATGGAGTAAATGAGTGAAGGAATGAATGAAAGAAATGTAGAATCAAACACATCCCGCTTGGCTTCAAACCTTTCTGTGGCTCCCTACTGCCCTCAGAGGAAAGTCTGTGCCTTACATTTGAGATCCTCACTGATTCCCCATAGCACACTCTGGGCTTTCCCCCAAGCCCTAGCCTGCTCGCCTTCCTCTATTCACCTGGAATTGTCTTTCTTCTCTGCTATGTAAGAAGGGATGTTGAAATAATCCATGATGGGAAGAGATGGTAGGAAACTGCACTAAAGAGAGAGGGGAGAGTGAGCCAACACCAACACTTCTGGGTTAGACTAGACTCTGTCCTCGAGGCTGGGGACTATGAGCAGGGCCTTGGAGCTTCAGTTTGAGATGCCTATTAGCGTCCCCGTGGAGACATTAGGCTGGCAGTTAATAGATCTATGAGCCTGGACTCCAAAGGAGAGCTTTGGAGGCCTCCCAGATTTGAAGCCACAGGACTGGACGAGATCCACTGAGAGAAGCAGCTCAAGAAGACACCGCCAGGGCCTCTCCAGCATTGAGACTCTGGACGGGGAGCCAGCAGGTGGATTCAGCTCATGGGCAGAGAAAGGAAGAGAACCAGGAGCAGGGTATCCTGAAGACTGAGGGAGGAAATGGCTTCTAGAAGGAGTGTGTGATCTGCCAGGTCAGATGCTGCTGAAGATGGAGGAAGACAGAGGAGGAGAGATATAGGAGGGGTTTGGGGGGCAGAAGTAACAAGTCTTAACAAAAGACAGGATGATGGGAGTCAGGAGGAAGGGCCAAGGATGGTGCCTGAGGGTCTGGCTTGGGAAATGGGGGGAAGGAGGTGCCAAGTTGCACACAGGAGGTCTAGAGGAGGAGCAGTGGGGCACCACAGAAATGAAGAGGTCAGCTTTGGACAGGTTAAGTCGAGGTGCCTTTGGAATGTTGTTAGGATCTAGGCATCTGGAATGAAATCTGTGTTGGAGAGAAGATCCCTGTATGTGTGTGTCTATCTGTCTCTGTCCCTCTTCTCTGTCCTTCTGTATGTGTATCTATAGGAGAATCTGTATGCTGACCATTATGAAATCTCTATCTTCAGCCCAGATCTCTCCAGAACTCTGGCTCCCTTGGAGACCACCCTGGATGTGCCACAGGGACCTACAAAACACAGAACAACAGGCTCAGGACACAGATCAAAAAAGGACAGAGTTGGAGGCAAGATAAAGCAGGGAACAGTTGGTCAGACTGGTCCAGACAACAGTGAAGGTGGCCTGAACTAGGCAAGGGCAGAGGGCAGAGGTGGAGATAAAGTGCGGAGACATTCAGGGAGTGCAGAGCACCAGAGACGGGGGCGAGGTTCTGCTGGAGGGAGGGGGGCTAGAGGAGGAAGGGAGCCAACTCTGGGTAAGGGACGTGGGGGCTGCTGTTCTGCAGTTACCTGTTAATATGACTGAGACATCCCCCCAAAAGGACAGGGGATGGGTCACAAGTGAGTCTTATGAAGGGGGAGAGGGATGCTGTTGACCACAGGGCAGTTGAGTCAGGGTACCTGCCCAAAGATGGCTCAAACCATCAGCCCCCTCTGCCAGATCCCTGCAGGGAGGCTTGAGCTGATCCACTCCCAGCCTCAGTCCCAGGTAGGACCTGCAAGAGAGTGCAAAGGGGACAGGGACAGTTGCCTAGGGCCTTGGACCTATCTGAGGGCCGGAGACCACTCATTGCCCACCAGAGTGGACTCTGAGACCCTGGGAGGGCTGTAGGCCTAGAGATGCCACAAGGGGATCATGTTCCTCCCTTGCTGTAAACCTTTCCATGGCTCTCTACTTCCTCCCAGAGCATATCCAACCCCTCGTCCTGGCTTTCAAGGACCTAGAAGCTCCAGGCCCAGCTAGCTCCACCTTAGGCAGAGAGCCCTGGCTGCCAATCTCATGGTTCCCTCAGTGGGATGACAGCTTCAACGACACCACTGCAGCCTGCAAATCGCCAAACCTTTCTCCTTGCTGCCAGTTCTGCTAGGATTGCTACTTCCTGTGTAGCACCCAGGGCCTGCCCATCTGTGGAGACTCAACTCAAGGAACTCCTCCAGAGGGCTTTCCTGGGGGTCTTCCCTGGAAGCCCAGTGGTTAAGACTCTGAGCTTCCACTGAAGGGGGCATGGGTTTGACCCCTGATCTCTAGTCAGGGAATTAAGATCCCACATGGCATGTAGTACGGTTAAAAAAAGAGGGTGGTGGGGGGTTTCCTGACCTCACAGAGGAATCACTATGCCCCAAACTAATGTCACCCTCCTGTGGCACCTTACTGAGCTAGCGTATGCCTCTGCCTTTTTCTATGACCTGCGAGAGTCTGGGGAGCTGGAACACATTGGGTTCACCCAGCGTACCCCGTGGGGGGTCATGGGTGCAGTGGGACATTCAAGGGTGGCTGCAAAGGTCCTCCCAGCTCTGTGGGTTCAGTCTAGCTCAGTGTGTGTGGCTGGGGAGGACACAGATCATTACCCCCCAAAGTAGGGAGAGCCAGAGAGCTCTTTATTTGGTCAGTGAAGGGCGGGAACACAGAGATCCAGGAGAGGGCAAAGGGACAATCTTCACCCACAGAAAGGGGACAGAGGACTGTGCAGTGCTCCCGGGCCATCTTCCTGCTCATCCTGGCTTGGCACAAGTTAGCCTCGGGACCATCATGTGATGAACCTGAAGCTGTCTCCCCAAATTCCTGGAAAACAGACATCGGTGACACTCCTCTGGGACCTGGGGCACACCAGACTGTCCTGGCTCCTGTGCAGCTCTACTGTGAACTTGTGGGTGTCCTTGGACAAGTCACTTAATGGCTCTGAGCCTCAGTCACCTTATATGTGGATAATGGGAACATCAATGATACCTACCTCAAGGGTTGTGATGAAGTATGAAAAGTTTTAGCATAATACCTGGCCGAAAGTAAATGTGGAATAAATATTAAGTGTTATGATTATAACTATATTATCAAGAGACCTGGGTTGTGGTCCCAGTTCTGCCCCGTTTTCCTCTCTGGACCTGCCTGAGTTTCCATCTATAAAATGGAATGTTGAAAGATTAAAAGAAATAATGGATGTGGCAGAGGCTCCTAAGATGTGTGATCGTCTTTGCCCCTCTGAGGTTCCCCTCCCTGTGGTTGCAGAGGGGTTGCCACCTTCGCTCTGTCAGGTCTTTACTGGGTTCTCTGTCCAGGCAGGATCTGCGGCCACAGGGCCAGCCCATCTCCTCCCCTCTGTCCGTGGGGCAGAATGAGAGGAAAGGGCTGTGGTTGCCCCAGCAGGGACTGTGGTTACACAGGACGAAGGACTTCCTTCCGGACTGCAGGATGCTATCCTGGGAAGGAGCCAGAGATCGTGGGACTGAGGCTGCCGAGGGGAGGGGTTGCTTCCAGGGGAATGTCCAGACCAGGCAGGTTAGGCCAGAGTGGGCCAGTGGAGTGAATCAACTCAGCAGTGACCTCACTTCCAGAGACCTTGGAGGGCCCTATTGAAACACATCTCATCCCCACTCTCCTACCCCAACCCACCACCCCCGGCTCCCAACATCAGAGAGACAACAGAAAGGAACAGAGACATAGCCAAAGGGGTATTACAAGATAGATAGCTAAAGGCAAAGAGCCACCCAAGAGACAACCATGCAGGCTGTTCCCTCCAGCCAGAACATTCTTCCCGGAGTCTGAAATGGCTGCTCTCTCACCCTTCAAGCCTTGATCTACAGTTACCTCCTCAGATAGGACCTCCTGGCCAACCCATCCATTAATGCACCCTTTAGTGAGCCCCTGTTATGAGTCAGGCATTGTTCTAGATCTGTGAACAAGACACAGGTTGTGCCCTCTCCATACAACATAGTACTTGGCCCACTTCATCCTTCTCAAACACAGCACAGTGTTTATCTCTGACTTCTCTTTATTGTTGTTTCCCCATCAGAATGTAAGCTCCATGAGGGAGCCTCAACTATTCTTTTCACCAATTTGAACTCAGTGATTCAGAATATAAATCTGAGACAACCCTCTAAAATAGGCCCTGATAAATACTTGCTGAATAAATGAATGGACACAGAGACTAGGGACAGACAGAAACACAGAGAAACGGAACCATGTTCAGAAGTGATGCAACATTCAGAGATGCCCCCAAATGTGAAGCACACACAGACACACGGGAGAGTGTCCTTCAAGCAGACCAATTCACTTAGGTCATTCAGCTTGGTCACCAAGCCTGGGCCTGGGGTCACTCTTGTCCTGAAACTGACCCAGTTGGTGGCCAAGGGCATGATCTATTCTGGTTTCCACACTCCCTGCGCTGGGCTCAAGTTGGCCTTGTGTTTGAAGAGCCCTCTTTGAAACTCTATTCTACCCCTTTAGTTGTCTTTTGATGAACAGAACTTTTAATAGAGACGAATCTGTCAATCTCCTAAAAAATGTCTGTGGTGGTTTGAAAAGGGCAGGGATGAATAACCCCGCAGAAACCCACGCCCAGCCCGCGGGGCCTTTCTCACTGCGGCTCATTCCCTCTGGGTCCTCGAGTCTGGAAGGCAAGGCGGACTGATCTCGTGTCCGGGCATCACCCTTCCCCACCCCTACCTCCGCCAGGCCCCGCCTATAGGCCCGCCCCTCCGAGGTCGCGCCCTCTTCGGGCCCCGCCCTTCACCGGCTCTCGGGGGTGCCGGGGAGCTAGATCTCCCTTCCTCCTGCCCAGGTATTGGTAGTTAATATTCTGCCACCTGTGCTTCCACCTAGGGAGGAAAAACTGGGCCGCCAGGACGGGGCCAAATCCCACTCGCTCTGGGATTACGCCCACTGCCTTCCGTGGACAGTTGCTTCAGGCCCCGCCCTTAACCACCCAGTTCCGCTCCCTCCTCTCTCTCCCAGGCACAGTCAGGCCAGCCTATCCAACCCCTGACCGACCCTCGGGCCTGAGGATCCGCCCCTTCCACAGACCCCGCCCCCGCTGTAGGCTCCGCCCCTCCCTCCGAGGCCCTCCGCCCCGCCCTCCCGGGGGCCTCCGCCTCCGCCCCGCCCCGCCCCGCGCGCTCACAGGAGGCGCGGGCCCGCGCCGTAGCAGCTGGGCCAGTGCACCTGGGGCACGCCCGCCACCCCAGTGGCCCCCGGCAGCAGTAGCAGGTTGTGCGCGGGCCAGCGCCAGGAGGTGCCCGGGGGGCGGCTGCCCTGCGGGCTCATCCAGTAGTCGCCCAGGCTTCGGCGGGTGGCGGGCGCCAGCAAGACCGGGCTTCGGCAGCCCTAGAAACATAACTCCTAGTCCAGGCAGTAAGGGGGCATGGCCTGGGGGCGCCCGTAGGTGAGACAGGGCAGCGGTCACCCCAGGAGGCGCGGCGCGCTGGAAGGAGGCGGCCGCCTCGGATCAGACGCGTCGGGGCGAGGGTCGGGATCACTCTTGGCCCATGCTGGAGAGGAGGGAGATTGGAGGCCCCTCTCGGGATCTTCCCAAGGACCTGCTCTCCTCCCCCCAAGCTGCCAGACCCGGGGCCTTTATCTCGCCGGCACCCTCCTCTGGACCCCTTCACCAGGACAGAAGAAAATTCACCACCAAGTGGGCAGTCTTGGTGAATAGCATAGTGTCCAGGCCGCCTGGTCCTCTTCGGCCTCTTTTAATACCTTCTGGGACGTGGAGGGGGAGGCCTGAAAGCCCATATTCCCCTCGGGCCCCGCTGTTTTTAGCAGGAGGCCTCAGCTGCCAGAGCGGAGTGGGGCGGCACCAGGCCCTCTGGCGGGGTCTAGTCGGTGGTCTTTCTTCACCAGCCGCTTCATGGGGCGGGGGTTGGTCACCACTGCTGGGGGATTCCCTGAGACGCTAGTCCCACAGGGTCAGGGACAGAAAGACAAGGACAGAGGCAGCAAGAGGGGCCCAGGAAAGGTCAGCTGCTGTTTGGATCAACCCTTCCTTTTATTTCAACCAGGGGCCTCCATCTTCTGCTTACACACCCCTGATGGTGTGCTCAGGAAGACGCCACACCTCAAAAGGCCTCACTGTTTCCAGGCTTCAGAGCTCCCCACCTCTGCCCGCCTGGCCCTTACAGGAGCCTTTCCCTTGCTCCAGGAAACTAAATCAGAGGCAGAAAACTCCTCAGCCAACTCTAGTTCAGAATTCTTATCTGGAAGCCAGGGATGAGTCTGTGGGTCTTCACTAAACTGTCTGCCAAGTTCAAATACACATATATTTCTGGAAGGAATCTAGAAAGGGTCCCTGACACCTGTCCCACCCTCCTGTTCCCCCCAAAAAGTTTGCAGAAAGGGAAACAGATTCAGAAAGGGGCAGCGAAAAGCCAGTTTACTCTGCCTGCCCCTACAAAGGGTGAAACAACTTCCCTGTGCCCTTGTCCTGCTTAGGGCATGGGGTTCAGGGCTCATAGCCCAGACTGGGCCCTGCTCCCCGACCCCCTGGGGAACATGTTGGCCCTGTGCCCTTTCCTACACTGCCAGTTTGGGCTGTTTGCCCCAGTGACTCATACTGGCTGCTGGGAATAGTGGGCAGCTATTCGGAGTCCCCGGAGTCCTGTACAGGCTTGCCACCACCCTCCCCCCAGTTGTGTGGCCATATTTGGGGATTTCACCTTCTCTTTTCTCCCCTTGGGGAATTTCCCTCCTCTCATCCCTTCCTCCTTTCCCTGTCTCCAACCTCTGACTCCCTGATGGCTCTTTCCCAGCAGCAAACAAACAGGCTCTAGTCTTGCCTATCTTTGAAAAAGAAGAAAGCCTTCCTTAGACCCTGGGTCCTTCTCCAGCTCCCCTTCACAGCCAAAATTCTTGAAAGAGTTGTGTGCACATGTTGTTTCTACTTCCCCACCCTGCCCCTGCAATCTGGCTCCCTCCCTCACCATTCCACGGGAACAGCCCCTCAAGGTCACCACTGACCTCCTTGTTGCTAAATCCCAGGGATGCTCATGAGTCATTATCTGACCTGACCCTTTAGCAGTGACCGACTTTGACACAAACACTCTTTCCTATTTGAAATATTTTTGGGCCTTTGTGTTTCTGAACACTGCAGTCTTGACTTATTTACTATCTTACAGGTTGCCGCCATGTGGCAAATTTCTCATCTGTTGCTCACTGCCTAACCATGGGCGTTCTTGGGCCTTGTAGTATGTCCCGGGGATCTTGTCAGTTCCTGTGCCTTTAATGCCCGCCTTTGTCAGAGACTCACTTCTCTCTCTCTCAGCCCAGACCCCTCTTCCCTTCCCCAAGACCTGTCTCCTGGCCCCCTTCTTCTGGATGTTGCACTTCACAGCAGACATGCCCCATACCTGTCCCTCCCATGTTCCCCAGCTTGGCTGTTTCCTCCGTTGCCTGAACTGGAAATCTGGGCTTGGTTCTAGACTCTTCCCTGTCTCTCCATTTTCATAGTCAAGCAGTTACAAAATCCTGTCCTCTCCAGGATGTCTAAAATGCAGTTGCTTTTCTCCATCTCCTCTGCTCACACCTGGTCCAAGGCCCCATCGCCTTTTACCTGGGAGGTTGCAGCTTCCTGAATGATCTCTCTGCTGCTACTTGCCATCTCTTCCAGGGTCTGTTCTTACAGAGCAGCTACGGCTGTCTTTCCAAGACTTGAATGTTTCCCTCTTCACAATGTCATCAGCACCATGTTCATCGTGGCACAGACCAGTCTCAGGGTTGGGGATATTTCCCACCGCCCTGTCCTTGTGTGGGTAACCGCATCTCATTTTAGTTTCAGGGTCAGTTCCTTAGGGAGGCCATTCCAGATCCCCCAACCGCCTCTGCTGTTCCTTCACCTCACCGCGCTCGGCCTCTTCTCTGTGGACCCATCAAGCCATTGTTCAGTAGCCAGTCTAATGACAGACATTCTACCAACTCCTGAGCCCTTCCATTCTTGGCCCCAGGATGTCAGGATGAATACGACACAGCCTCCGCCCTTGGTGAGTCTGTAGTGTAATGAGGTAAATAGGCATTCAACAAGGATCAGGGAAGAAGTGAGTACACAGTGGGACAAGCAGCTGCTCTGGGAGGGAACGGACAGGTGGTCAGAGGAGCCTTCTTTGAGGACTGACAATTGGTGGAGATCTGAGGGGTAAAGGGGGGTGAGGAGGCTATTCCAGGCAGAAGGAACAGCGTGCTGAAAGGTGGAAAGAAGGTTTTGTGAACTCAGGGGTGTCCTCGTGGTTGGGCAAGTGATGTAAAGGAGCCATTGATGAGATTTAAATAGGAGAATTACACGGCTGGGTTGTGGTCTTTATAGAATAATTCAGGGCTGGAGGAATCAAGCAGGGAAGAAAGTACAAGACCATATGACCAGTTAGGAGGAGACTTCCTTGCAGAGGCTGTGGGTTTGATCCCTGGTCAGGGAACCAAGATCCCACAGGCTGCAGAGCAACTGAGCCTCTGTGCCACCAGTAGTGAGCCCAAGTGCCACAACTAGAGAGTCTGTGCCACAAATAGTGAGCCCACGTGCCACAGTGAAAGATCTCACATGACACAGTGAGGATCCCAGGGGCCACAATGAAGACCCAACTCAGTCAAATAAATCAATAAAAAGTATTAAAAAAAAAAAGAAAAAATAGGTTGGGGGGCCGCTGGAGTAATCCAGATGAGTAGCAATTGGAGTCTGATTCAGGGCAATACGGTAGAATTAGAGAATCAACTGTGGGCACCTGGACTGGGGCCTGGGGAAAAAAGAGGGAGTGAGAATGATTCCAGTGTCTTCACCCCAAGGGAGGGTGGGGAGAGGCCCGTGGATCCCTGTGGGGTCCAACCCACTGATCTACCTGGTGTCAGATTGCCTGATGTCTCCCAGTGGCCCTCATCCATGCTTTTTCCTAGAGGAGCAAGTGGAGTGTCAAGAGGTAGATGGCTGCTAAGAAGGCCTAGGAGAAGGAGGCAGATGGGAGGAGGAAAAGGAAGTTGGGTCAGGGTTCGGATGTGATGAGGTTTCAAGGAAAGTGGCATCTGGGGTTTCCTCAGAGTCGGGAAATTCCACTGTCTCTGGATTCACCTCCCCCATTCCTTCTTTAATTAATCAATTAATTTTTACTTTTGGTTGCTCTGGGTCTTTGTTGCTGCATGTGGGTTTTCTCTAGTTGTGGTACGCGGGCTTCTCATTGTGGTGGCTTGTCTTGTGGAGCACAGGCTTTTTGGTGTGTGGGCTTCAGTAGTTGTGTTCAGGCTTAGTTGCTCCGTGGCATGTGGGATCATCCCAAACCAGGGATTGAACCCGCGTCCTCTGCACTGGCAGGTGGATTCTTATCCACTGTCCTGCCAAGGAAATACCCGCCCTCCACTCCCCGCCGCCAGTTCTGAGGTGCTCAAACTCAGGGCCAGTCCTTAGGAATCCTGGAAGCCTTTTAGGGGCTGTGAGTCTATATCTGAAAAGCCACAATGCCCTGACAGGTCCCCAGGGTTCTAGAGAGTCACTAACATCAGTGTGCACTTCCCGTAAACTGGTCTAATGCCCTTCACCTGCATGATCCCCTGCAGTCCTCACATTAACCCTTGGAGGCATGTAGCTTTCTATCCCCATTGTAAATACTAGTCTTCCGGGGTTAAGGGACTTGCTCAAATTTAAACAGCTAAAACCATGCAAAAAGAGGATTTGAACCAAGGTTTGACTGACATCAGAGTCTGTGCTTTTAACTCCTGAGCTATATTAAGCCTGTCGACCCCTTGGTTGATTGGCTCAGTAAAGGGAGGAGGCTTTGTGGGGGATTTGCTTGTGGTTGGGGTGGCTGCCCCCCTCTCATTTCAAGCAATGAGAAAGGGTAGTGCTGACGTCAATTGTTGCCATGGTGATACAGCAACCCTTTCCCTGCCATCTCTATGGTAACCTGAGGGGGGGGTCCATCTGTACTTCGCCCCCTCCTTCTAAAAGAGGGTCCCTTAGGGAGGGACTGGCTAATAAGGTGTTTGAGAGAGAAGTCGGGGAAGGCAGGGATTTGAGGATCCTTCTTTGACTGGGCCCCTCCCCATTCCTCAGGCAGAAAATGAGGCTGGGATGTGGGGGTCCTTGCTTTGGGGTCTGCATGCATGCTAAGTCACTTCAGTCGTGTCTAGCTCTTTGCAACCCCATGGATTGTAGCCCACCAGGATCCTCTGTTCATTGGGATTCTCCAGGCAAGAATACTTAAGTGTGTTGCCATTCCTTTCTCCAGGAGATCTTCCAGACCCAGGGATCGAACTCACGTCTCTTACGTCTCCTGCATTGGTAGATAGGTTCTTTACCACTAGCGCCACCTGGGTAGCTTTGGGGTCTGGGGACAGCTTTATCCTCTAGGGTGAGGTAGGCAGTTCTGCTTTTCCTACCTGGGGACTCCCCTGAAAATGCCCCCTGCTCCCAAGTTCCTTAGCTCCTGAGCAGGACTGATAGGAACTTGACAAAGGGAGGCAAGAGAGATTCCAGATACCCAACCCTTGGGGACATGGCTAGCTGGCTCTCTGCTGCCCCTTGAAGCCAAAGGCAGTGTCCTCTTTTGCTCAGTGCTACCTGTGCCTGAGATTCCTGCCTGGTGCATGACTTTACTGAAACCTTCCACCAGATGTTATTAGCCCCGTTTTACTGATTTAGAAAGAGACTCAGAGAGGCTAAATAATTAGCCCAAGGTTGCACAGCTGGTAAATGACAATCAGGACTCAAATCTAGGACTAGAGTTTAGGCCAGTGGCTTTTCCTGGGGGAAAAAGGAAGAAGCAACAGAGAACATTATGGAAAAGGAAAAGAAAAATAGAGTCAAGTGACCCAGGTTGGAGCCTGGCACTCTGCCTGTCATCTACAGAACAAGTTCAAACACAAGGTCTCCCTGATCCAGCTTCTCTTCTGTTAACTCATTCCTGGGTCCCTTGAATTCTGAGCTCTCCAAGGGGAAGGGACCTGTCACCACCTGGTGTGTCCCAGGTAGGTGTTAGTGAAAGTTGGTTGAACTGAATTCCTTAAACTTCCCTGCCTCCAGGCCTTTGCCCACCGTATTCCTTCCACCTGGAATGCCCTTTCCTCTTGCTCCTGGCCATTCTAGAGCTATCTAGCTCCAGAGTCTGGCCCATTGGCAAGGTGTTTGTCCGTATTTTTTGTTATCCCTCACTAACCAAACATATGAAAGTGCCAGTAAGTTTTTAATTTTCCCTCTTCTTTTTTGGCCACGTCTCACAGTTTGTGAGATCTCAGTTCCCTGACCAGGGATTGAACCAGGGCCATGAGAATGAAATTCCGTTATCCTAACCACTAAGCCACCAGGAAACTCACAGGCAGTAAACCTTTTTTTTTTTTTTTTTTTTTTTTGAAGGAAAGGAGGATTCCAGAAGCCTAGAGAAAGGAAATGAGGGAGATAAGAGAGAAAGGAAGAATGGGAAGAATTCTGCATCTGTGGGCTGGGAAGGTCCATAGAGATCAGCTGGTGCTTTTCTTTTTTTTAAGCTAGTGAGGAAATGGGTCCAGAAGGAAGGGACCTGCCTCCCATCAGGTCATTGCCAGGCCATGTGAGTTTCATGAGAGTTAAGGCTCATGTTTGTCAGTTTCATGGCTGACGTCCTGCACAGGCCTGGCTAGTAGATCTGTATTGACTGAGACAGGCACAAAACCTGAAAGAGAACCCAGCGGCCTGACTCCTGGTCACACTTTCCAAGGCTCCTCATTGCCATGGAGCTGTATCGTTCCCTGGCCCCTATCAAACTCTCTATCCATTTTTTTTCAGGCTTCTTTTCCTCCCAGGGGTGCTTGATCATTGCATAAGCAGTCTCTGCTCCTGAAATGTTTTTTCTCCATCATTACCCGTTATTTTCTAGTCTAGCGATGCTGTCAATCACCTGACTGTGTTTACCTGTGGCTCAGCCTGGTCAACTGTAGTCTTCCATCTCCCTGACAGTGGTAACTGGCCCAAAGAACATGCTTGTGATTTGGGCCAAACATGGGCCAATCACTGCCCTTCCCAGGAATAGATACATCATGTTGGGGGAAGCAGCTCTCCCCTCCTGGGATTTATTTTTAGGTGGTGGTGGGCTGTGTTGTGTAGTATTTGGGATCTTCATTCCCCACTCAGGTATTGAACTTGTGCCCCCTGCAGTGGAAGTGCAGAGCCCTAACCACTGGACTGCCAGGGAGTGCTGACTTCCCAGGACTTCGAAGCTGAGGCAGCCATGTTCCCTGCCCAGAGGAGATAATCAGGGATGTATGTGCGTGCATGCGTGCTCAGTCGCTTCAGTCGTGTCCAACTCTTTGCAACCCTATGGACTGTAGCCTGCCAGGCTCCTCTGTCCATGGGATTCTCCAGGCAAGTAGGTTGCCATGCCCTCCTCCAGGGGATGTTCCTGACCCAGGGATCCAACCTGCATCTCCTGCATTGGCAGGCGGGTTCTTTACCACTAGCACCACCTGGGAAACCCCACGTTGAGTCAAGTGTCCTTAAATCTCAGGGGACAGGAGACTGAGCCTGACCTTTGGGTTACATCTTTTTTTCTGATATTAAAATAATACAGGTTCATTAAAGCAAAATTAGAAGGTGGTAAATACTCATTCAGCTTCCAGGCAGCCCTCCTGTCATGGGCCCCTCCTAGGGATGCATTTTGCTGCCTAAAGTCTGAGGCCACCGAGGAGTGCACAAGCATCAGCAGCCACCTGGGGGGCCCCGGCCAAGGGCCCAAGTGGCTTAAGGCTCAGTTCCCTCACCTGTAAAATAGGAAAAAGAAATCAGTTTTTCAAACGACTTCTTCCCCAGTCTTTCTCTGACCCCACCAGTCCTTAGGAGAAACCAGGGGTCGAGATGGTGGGGGCAGCCCCTAATCCCTCCAACAAAGCCAGAGAGGCTCAGGGTCACAAAACAGAAGGCAGCAAAACCAAACTCCATCTTTGGAGAATTAAATGGGCCCGGGGTAGGTGGCCATTCTCTTTATTCTGAGTTGTCTGTCCATCTCCTCCAGTCTCAAGCTTTTCTGGGCCCCCAGAGTCCAGCACAGTAATGCTGATTTTCCTGGAGAGACAAAGGGGAGTGTCGGGGAGAAGGATGAGGGCAGCGCCCAAGCAGAAGCACGGCCCTGGAGGGCGTCGTGACCAGTGAAAAAAAAAAGGGGAGGGTTTGGTGCCCAGCCAGAAGCAAGCCGACCCGGAGGGAAGGGCGGGCCCCTGGGGGTGGGCCCAAGGGAGGAAGCAGCAGAGGGAAAGGTGATATTGGATGGGGCGGAGCAGCCGGCGGGCCCGAGCCGACGGGATAAGAGAGACACGGTCAGCCGGAGTGGAAAGAACAGTTTATGCTGTGATTTATTAAAATGTGCATCATTCTTTTATTTTAAAATGTGCATCATTGTCTCGTGCTCGGCGCGCGCGCGACCTCAGCGTGGTGGCCCGCAGCGGGCCCCGTCCCCGCCCGGCTCCCGCGGAGCCGCCGTGCGCAGGCGCACTCAGGTGGCGCGGGCCCGGGGGCTCCCGCCCATGGCCAGGTAGACGTCGATGGGCACGTGCAGCAGCGTCAGGCAGTGGCAGCCGGGGCAGCGTCGAAGCGGCCTGCGGAAAGCGGGGTTGCGACAGGGGGCGCTGAGGCGGCGGCCGACCCCATCCTGTAGGGGGCGCATCAGTCCCAGAGGTTCGGCCGTGGGTGCGGGTTGGTCTGGGGACCGAAAGCCGGCAGGGGTGGGGCCGCGGGCGGGGGCGCTGGCCTCACCTGACCGGGTTGTGCTCCGTAGCTACGGGCTCCGGGCTGTCCTGGGACTCGGGGGCGGCGGCAAGGCCAGGGGAGTCTCCGGCCTCAATGGGGAATCTCCGACCCTGCGGGGGCTCCTGGGCACTCATGTCCAGGCCCCGGGGCGCTCTGCGCGGGGAGTGGCGGTCAGGCCGCTCCCGGGCAGCCGGGCGCCCCCTCCCCGCGCCCGCCCCCCGGGCCGTTGCTCACCTGCCGGAGGCCGAGGCCGGTCCCAGGCTGGAAGCAGCTGCCGGAGCCCTGGCCGCGGGAGGACGCTCCGGTCCAGGCGGAGCCGGGCAGGTGTCTGCGGCGCGTCCCGGCCCGGGCGTCGAGGGGGAGGGCTGCATTGTGACCCGGGCCGCGGCGCGCTGACCTCACAGAACCCGTTCCTCCACCCGGAGAACCCCGCGCCGCCCGGGCACTTAGCGCGGCGGCGAGCCGGGAGCTGGAGGGCTCTGGCCATGGGTCGCGCAGACCCCCAGCTGCCCGATGGGGGCGTCCACGGAACAGAGCCTGGCATCCCGGGCCGAGCGCAGACATCGCAGCAACCCCTACAGGCGGGGCTACGACTCACTGCCTGGCGCGGGGGCGGGGCACGGAGGTGACTTAACCCGTGCTGGGTTTTGCGGTGGTACTGAGGGCAGATAGGGGCATTGCCCATTTTGGCCCAGGGTCACACAGCATTTACATCACAATTGGGCCAGAGTTTTAAAATGTCTGACCCTTTCCCTTCCCACCACCCGCGGCTCCTGTGTCCAGACGGAGAATGTTGTAGCGCTGGGGGCTGCTGCGGATGAAGTCCTTGGGGGTAAAAGAAGCGGGCCGAGGGCGATGGTGGAGTAGCGCTGCCTCGCAGAGGCAGCATGAGCTGAGAGGGTGATAGGAAGGAAGGAGGTGCTAGACAGCATGGAGGACTTTCTGCTTTCCAATGGGTACCAGCTGGGCAAGACCATTGGGGAAGGGACCTACTCAAAAGTCAAAGAAGCAGTTTCCAAAAAACACCAAAGAAAAGTGGCAATTAAAATTATAGACAAGATGGGAGGGCCAGAAGGTGAGCTGGGGCCCCTTTGGAGGAAGGGAGGGCTGGCTGAGGTGGGTGGGTGCTTCCTCCAGTCAGAAGAATCAATTCCCTCCTCCCCTTTAGTCTTAAACTAAAGAAAGCAAGAGAGGCTCTGGCTCTGGGGTCAGTCAGTGGGGAACAGAGGAAGTCCAGGAAAATCACACCTTCTCGAAGTCCAAAATGAATGTGGCAGGCGGTGAAGGACCCTCAGAAGCAGAGTCAGAGCCTACTAGGCCTTTCTTATTCTAGGAGGTCAACTGATTGGCCAGGCCATGGCCAGGGCTAGCAGAGGGCAGGAGCTGGTGCAAGGGAGAGAGATGGGGAAAAGACAGGGCTCATGGAAAGAACTGTGGGTCAGGGGGCACAGGTGAGAGGGGCTAGCTTACCATGCTGTGGGCAAATCAGGCCTCATAGTAACTGAGTTCAATAGATTTGTTTAAAAGTTCCCCAAGCACTTTGCTATCCATGGTCTCACAGGCTGCTCACAACAGTCCCTGAGGCTGATGGACTAGTTCCCTTGAATAATACATTAACTACAAAGACAGAAGTGAACACTCTGCAGTGTCCAGGCGGCTTGACACTGAAGGCTGTTAAAGGGAACCAAGGCCCACAACCCAGACATGGTGGGCAGACAGAAGATGGAAGACAGGAGACAGAGGGAGGAGTTAGGCTCTTCTGGACTTGATCCTCCATCTCTTTTGTTTCCTTAGAGTTTATCCAGAGATTCCTGCCTCGGGAGCTCCAGATTGTCCGTACTCTGGACCACAAGAACATCATCCAAGTGTATGAGATGCTGGAGTCTGCCGACGGGAAAATCTACCTGGTGATGGAGCTGGCTGAAGGAGGGGATGTCTTTGACTGTGTGCTGAATGGGGGGCCACTGCCCGAGAGCCGGGCCAAGGCCCTCTTCCGTCAGATGGTCGAGGCCATCCGCTACTGCCATGGCTGTGGCGTGGCCCACCGGGACCTCAAGTGTGAGAACGCCTTGTTGCAGGGCTTCAACCTGAAGCTGACAGACTTTGGCTTTGCCAAGGTGTTGCCCAAATCGCGCCGGGAGCTGAGCCAGACCTTCTGCGGCAGCACCGCCTATGCCGCCCCTGAAGTGCTGCAGGGTATCCCGCACGACAGCAGGAAGGGTGACATCTGGAGCATGGGCGTGGTCCTGCACGTCATGCTCTGTGCCAGCCTGCCTTTTGACGACACAGACATCCCCAAGATGCTGTGGCAGCAGCAGAAGGGGGTGTCCTTCCCCACTCATCTGGGCATCTCGGCCGAATGCCAGGACTTGCTCAAGCGGCTCCTGGAACCAGACATGATTCTCCGGCCTTCAATTGAAGAAGTTAGTTGGCATCCATGGCTAGCAAGCACTTCATAAAAGCAATGGCAAGTCCTCCCCAATAAAGTAGGGGGAGAAAGCAAACCCAAAAACCCGCTTCTAAAATGGTGATATATATATTTTACACTTTAAGTTTACTTATCCTAAACTTACCTACACCCTCCCCAGCCTTACTTCTTTCCCTTTAAAGATCTTCATGGAACCAGAGGGCCTCATTCAGACTTCCCTTTTATTATGGCTGACAAGTGATTTTCATACAGGTGTTTAACTAAAGTTACTTAAAATAGACCCCAGAATCATACACATATGGGGGGAGGAGAGAAAAATGACCAAGAACAGTTGGAACCACTATTGTTGCATCTTCCTTTCCAAATAAAAGCAGAAGCGTTGGGAATGCAGAAATGGCCTCTTGACTCCTTGTCTTGGTGAGAGGCCTTCTGGGGTCCCTGTCCCTTCCTCAACCCAAAGGCCAAGGTGAGTCTGGGATGAAGACAAGGGACTTCCTTGGAACAGGCTACCACCTCCCATCCTGGCCCCTCCCCGGGCTCCACCCTGCACACTGTCTTGCCCTGGCTCCGGGGCAGCTGCTGGAGGGGACAAGAACAGAGCCCCAGACACCTTCCAGCTTCTGTTGAATCTCTTTAATAGCTGTTAACAGCAAGTCTGGAAAAGGTTCAGGACAAAGTTCTTTTTTCTTTCTTTTTTAATTACAAAACTAACAGCTGTTAGAGTCTTTTTTTTTTTTTTTTTTCCTTTTTTCTTATCCCGGCTACAAAATACTCTGGGGAGATACATTATAATTTAAAATATATAATATTGCACAAACAACCAAAAGGTTAATTAAACTAAAGAAATAATTACAAAGAGAAAAACCCCATCCCATGAAAAAGAAAAAAAAAGATTCAGCATTCTCTCCATCCCACCCCCTCATTGAAGGTTTGAAGTGGAAGTGACCACCACTCTCTTGGCGTCCCTGACCACGATCCCTTTAAATCATTGGTGAACACACCAGATTATGTACAAGAATCACCAGAGCAGCATCATGAAGCACCAGGGTCTCCAGGGATTCCTGCAGCCCCTCGTCCCCCCAAGAGAGGTGCAGCTTTACCAGCGTGGAGGGTGACAGCCACCAAGACTGGCTCTGCCTTCAGGAGGATGAGCTTTTGCAGAAGCCTGTCGAGAATCTCAAGCAGCTCACCCCCAGCGTATCCCTCCAAGAGGCAGAAGGGTTGAGGCGGAGAAGTCAGGCTTACCAGAGTTGTAAGTACTCAGCTTTGATCACTGCTCTGTACCGCTGGTACCTGGCTTGTGTCCTAAGCTATGGGGGAGTCAAAGTGGGTGGCTGGCTGGACAAGGTATCCCGCCAGGCAACACACAGAAGGGCCTGAAGTGGCCCCCTCCCTTCTTGGGGAGGGGAAGAAGGGCAAGAGCAGACTCTTGCAGGTGGCACAGCTGGGCTAAGGACTCGGGTGCATCCGACATGAAGACGGCTTGGGAAAGGTGCTAGGGACATACCAGCCTGGACTGGGGGAAAGGAGGGAGTTTGGTCTCTAGATTCTGAGCCACAAGGAGCCCTTCCAGGAATGGAAAATGACTGGGAGGGACAGATTCCTAAGGGAGGCAAATTTCCCAGAAATGAATGCCTCTTACCCGCTGGGATAGGAACCAAAGTGTGTCTGCCATCCCTGTCAAGCCCAAGGCAGGTGGCACGGCCTTCCTTGCCGGCTCATGGGTGACAGAGTGTTGTTTCGGCGTCCTCCATGAGACCGGCGGTTTAGCCTCTGTCTACACAGGCACATGGGCGAGGGCTATCCCTTGGGACTCCTCAGCATGAGTCCCCAGGAACAGCAGGTATTCAGCAGAGAAATGTAGGCTCTTCCAGTGGGGGGTGGGGTGGGTGGGGGAAGTTTCCTCTCCCTCAGGTCATCCTATGGTTGGCACAAGTCAGAGTTCCTGGTTTGGATTTAGCGAGCCCCTTACCAGACATGAGCAGAGGCCCGAAGGGCCAACAAGGAACAACCCAGAATCTGCCGAGAGCTCTGGTTGACAGAGGCCATTGGGGGACATTCTTAGTCAGTGTCTTCCGGGGCCGGGCTGAGACGGGCGAGGGAAGTGGGAAGTGCTGTGGGTGGGGGAGCTGCTTGCTCTGGCTCCCCTCAGTCCCAGTCCTCCCACTCTACATCTTCCAGCTGCAAAGGGGGGACAATGGAGATAATGGAGAGCACGAACACATATTTACTCCTCTGAGTCGAGTCCAGACCCAAGCTCCCCAGCTGCCCCTTTTCAGAATAGCCCTCCCTGCAACCCCAAGCCCCACTCTCCCGGGCTGGACCCTGCCTCCTATGAAAATGAACCTCTAGCCTCAAGGAATGTCTGGGGAGCCCTCTGCCTAAGGGGTGGGTCTGATGGTTCTAGACTCAAAGGAAATGCTTCTACCAGCCAACTCTGGACACAAGGGGACGCCCTGCCTGCAAGAACCCAGTCAGTCTCTTAAGGAGAACTTGTCTCCTGCTGAGCAGAGAAAAACACAGCTCCAAGAGGCAGCGACCTTGAAAGTGGCACTCTGATCAGAAGCCAGTGCGGCACAGGACTAGAGGGGCTCACCAGGCCTTCCCTGGGGGCTCCAGCACCCTAATCCCCTGCTGAAGTCTCCCAGGCAACTCTCTTGGCCTGTTGTCAGTGGATCCCCTGGTATAATGGATTACAGAATGACTGTTCAGGTATGTTTTATGTCAGGTTTTAAAGAGGGCTACAAAGACATCAAAGCCGTGAAAGCCCCATGGCATGAGAGGGCACCATGAGCCTTCTTTCCTCTGGGTATAGTGAGGCCACAGGTGTAAAATACTCACGTAGGTCACTGTGGCCCCCAGCCTTCAGTCTCCCAATATGAAAAACAAGGCCCTTCCCATCTCTCTAATCTGTTCCCTCTTTATAGCAGGTTCCCTGAGCTATGTGATGGAAGGAATCATGGGGTTGTTGTGTGACAGTGCTTGATATAACACTCACGTGAATCAGAGGTGTGGGCTGGAGCCTCAGTCCTGTCCCTTACTAGCTGTGAGCTTTTTGCCCAGCCTCTCCTTCATTTCATTTTTCATTTGGAGAGGTAGTGAGGAATAAGAGTAATAGGCTCTGAGCTTCCATTTTGCGCTGGTTTTAGGAACACCTGTCAGTGCTCCCGTGTCCCAGGCTCTGTGCCTAACGGTGCACAGGCATCACCACCACCGCGTGTGAGCTGGTAACGACCAGTGCCATGTTTAGATGGCGCAGCAGAGGCTCAGGTCAAGTGATCACACTGTCTGTTGTCTCCAAGGCCAGGGTCTTAAGGTCCCACACCTGGTGACCATGAATCACAAGATCTGGGGCAGGGTCTGGCACCTGAATTTTTTTGGTGGTTCCTCAGGTGATGCTGATAGGAACTAATGTCAAGAACTGCCCCTATCCGCCACCCTGGAACTCAGGGGAAGCAGAGCCTGAGCCTGCTGATGACGGTTCAGGGCCTGAGCGGGAGGCCTTGGCTCCCTTCCCACAGCCGGCCACCTCAGATGGGAAGGGATCCACCGTGAGGGGCCAGTAGGGCTTGGTGGGGAGAGTCCTCAGACCTGGGATCATTGGGCTTGCTTCCCTGTGGCCCACCATCAGCAGGCCCACTCACCTCACCGGAGGCATCCACTTTGGAAAGTGCCATCTGCACTTCTTCTTCAGTCATGTCCAAGTCAAAGTCCTTCTCCCAGTCCTCACTGATGTCTGTGCTCGAGCCTAGAACCATGATCCACATTGTGAAAGACAGGAAGGGCACGTGACGAGGCTGGAGCTGGGCTGATGGAGCCCTTCAGAAGGGCCTGACAAATACATACCAAAGGGCTTACATTCTGCTCTCTCTGCCTCAGTGATCCCACTTTTAGGAATCTATTTTAAGGAAAAACCCTGGATTCAGTAAAAAAATTTAACCAAAAGGATGTTCACTGTAGTGCTGTTACACTGATAAAAACTTAAAAAACCACCTAAAAGTCCTCTGCTAGGGAATTACAAAAATAAAGGGTATAGTCCCATGATGGAATGTTATGTGGCTTTTAAAGGTTAGGCTATAGAACATTTGTATGCATGGCAAAATAATCTTACACTATTAAGTGAGAAAAAGTAAGTTACTGAGTAGTGGAGAAATACTTTGGTCCAGAAACTCCCTGGGAGCCATGGAAATCTCTCAGAAGAAATAAACAATGAACCTCTTCTGCCTCAGTCACTCCATTCTACCTACACTGATCCTGCTGCTACTGAATCATACCAGGCACATTCCCACCTCAGGCCTTTGCAAGGACTGTTCCCTGTACCTGGAACTCTTCTTCAGATACCCACAGGCCAACTTGCTCACTTCCTTCACACCTTTGCTCATATCTGACCATCCAAGTGTGGCCTGCCCCGATCGTCCTATTTTCAATTGCAACTCTGTCCCCCTCACTCTGCTCTGGATGGTCTTTTCCACTGTATTTATCACTTGCTAGTGTATTACATAATCAGGTTCTTGTTGTCTAATAATAGAGAAACTAGAACGTGAGCTCCTGGAGGACAGGGATCTTCTATTTTCTTATGTATTCCAAGTGACAAGAACAAATAGTTTGTATTCAATAAACATCCATGGACTCTTTCTCTAAATCAGGGGTTGGCAAACTATGGCCTGTGGACCAAATCCAGCCTACCATCTGCTTTTGGAAATAAAATTTTGGAACATAGCCATGGCCATTTGTTGACATATTGCCTATGATTGCTTTCATGTTGAAAAGACAGAGTTGTGAAGCTGGGACAGAAACTGTATGTCCCCTGAAGCCTAAATATTTGTGACCTTGCTCTGTACAGAAAACACTTGCTCTGCCCTGTTCTAGGTGATTCTGATGCCTGCTAAGGTTTGACAGCCACTGCTCCAAACATTCGTATTTGGGTATGCCTTCTTACAGACAATATAAAAAAAAGTACATGTGAAAGTTATTACTGAGAAGAAAATGACAAAAATAGTTCCTGTAAAAAAATACATGCAGTGTGATTTCATTTAAAAAAATATGCTCACAGACGCATGCGCACACAAAGGACGAGCAAAATACCCATAAGAATCCAACGATCGTTATCGCTAGGTGATGAGGTCATGGGGTAATTTTTCTTTTTTTCTAAAATGATATATTACTTTGTAATCATTTTTTTTTTAAAGCATCTTTAAAAAAAGCAAGCTCTGATCCCCCAAGGGCACCACCTGTAAATACCTTGTTTCTTCTTGTCTAGCTTGCTCCTTAACATGTACCCAGGCTCTGAGACCTCCCCAAGCCTGGGCCCCACATTCCTTATTAGGGTTCTTGCACTGTTCTCTCTAGTCACCCATCTAGCCATGTGATAGTGTCTCTGGGCTTCTCTGGTGGCTCAGATGGGAAACAATCTGCCTACAATGCAGGAGACCTAGGTTCGATCCCTGGGTTGAGAAGATCTCCTGGAAAAGGGAATGGCAACCCACTCCAGTATTCTTGCCTTAAAGAATACCCATGGACAGAGGAGCCTGGCGGGCTGCAGTCCATGGGGTTGCAAAGAGTCGGACATGACTGAGTGACTAAGCACATAGCGCATGGTATCTCTGGAGTCAAGCAAACCTGGGTGGAACCCTCTTTTTTCTACTGTGTAGTCCTAGGCAAATTATTCTGGGCTTCAGTTTATTTATACTGATAAAATAAGAATAAAACCATCCTCTTTGCAGAGAACCACTGGAGGAGCTTATTAGAAAGAAGATTCCTCCCTGTCCATTCCCCTCATTTAGATTTAGCCGGTGTAGGTGGTGGCCCAGAAATCGGGATGATTCTGTATAGATCTTGGCCTGCAGTTTGAGATACAGCAGTGTTACAAATAGCAGCATCATGTAAAGTGCCTGTAACATACATCAGTTCAGTTCAGTCGCTCAGTCGTGTCCGACTCTTTTGAGACCCCATGGACTGCAGCACACCAGTCCTCCCTGTCCATCACCAACTCCTGTTTACTCAAACTCATGTCCACTGAGTCGGCTGTAACATACATATACAGTGGATATTTAACAAATGGACCTGTTAAAGGCTGGTCCTACAGTTCAGTAATTTTGCACATGGTCCCTCAGCCAGTCAGGATCAGATCTCAAACAAAGACCCAGATCTTCTGACTCCACGTTTAAGGTTCCCTGTGCTTTCAGGACACTCTGGTGGCTCATGCCTGGTTCTCTGTCAGTGCAGGCTTCCTGTGGGTTAGAAGCCAGACTCCCAGCTGATTTCTCCCTTCAGAGCTGTGGCTGTGGTCATGACAGCTCTTCCTAACGTCAGGTTTCCCTCCAGGGATTTGAAACTCTCTTCAGGGCTTAATGCTACGGCAAACCTGTTGGGTAGAAGAGAGTCTCAGGTAACATTTTTGGAGCACTTTATACCTATCTCAGAGGGTGGATGTAAACAGTCCCAGTTTACAGATGAGGAGACAAAAGCTTCAAGTGGCAGAGAGGTGAATCTGGGCTTTCTCTGCCACCTGCCTTCTCCCACCATCCTGCCCTGTCACACAAGAGTGCTTATATAGTAAGATCGCTATTACTCTGGGCACATGGCAGAGAACTGATCTATGCAACAATTTAAGACATCTCCATGGAGTGTTACTGTTTTGTTTGTAAGGAATGGGGAGGTTTTTGAGTGATTACTAACATCACAGTACTGTCACTCACAGCTCATTTTATTCTGTTTAATTGGATCTTTGCTTCTCCAAAGAAGAAATGGAGGCCAAAATCCCTCCCAGGTGGTCAGTCAGTGGTGAAGCGGGGCCGTAAGCCCAAGGCTCTTTCCAGTCCTCAGTCCACAGGGCCCGCTCCAATATCCCCTCCCTGCTCCCTGCTGAGGGCGCCTGAGCAGGCTAAGTCTAGTCTCCTCAATCAAATGGACCTTGGCACAAAATGCTGGTGGGAAGCAGCTCTGCAATGACAGGCATCAGCTTGGGACCTCAGGAGTCCCTTTGGCTTGGCCACCCCAGAGACTGCTGTACCCAGAGACCAAGCCTCGCTCATGTCATCTTTGGATGTGGACACAAGAAGGAAAAGGAGTCACTCTGCCTCCAGGACAAAAAATCTATTAAGATGTTACTCTCTCTACTCTGTTCCCACTGTCCCCTCTCAGTCCAAGACCCCAGCTTTGCCCCACTAAGTGTGTGAGATACACTGGACCAAACGGTTATGAGCTTCCGCCGCATCTTCTCCATAATCTCATTTCTTCCAGCCTCTACCCATCACATTCTCCAGTAGCCCGTTTCCAAATGGAACCAATAATTCTTAAACCTTCCAACTGTGTCACTGTTGTCCCCACCCTTACCCAGCTCAGACTCTATGAACCATCATTCTGATCACTTCTGCATAACCGACTTTTGTCCTTTTGAGTTCACCTGGATAAACTTCAACCCTGATTCAGTCCAACTCCCCACCTGCTCTGTGCCTGCACCCGAGTGACTGAATGTGGCGGGACAGAAGTACAACAGTGGTGACCGGTCTCTCTCAAAATTCACGACCATCATCTCAAAAGGACCCTTCGCACCATCCACCCAGCAACCCCACAGCACCTGCTGAGTCCACCACCTACTCTGCACTCTCCTAAAGGCTACTTTACATTTCTCTAAATACCTACTGGGTGGGTGATTTATCTTAGTTTCCTACCAGTAAAAAAGAAAAATAAAAAAGGAAAATCTCACAACTCTCATAGGATTTTTGGTGAGGATTGAGTGATATGCATATCAAGTGCTCAGCACAGAGCTATATATACAGGAAGTGTCCAGAGACTGGTTGGTACCTTTTACTATCTTGATCATCTCCCCAGAGCAGGGCTATACCCCAATTTCTTCCCCGCCTGAGGCTCTATCATGAAACAATGAGTCTCAACGTATAGAGAAAATGGAGGCTTACAGAAGATCAGTAACATTTCTGAAGTCACATGGCTTATGAGCAAAGTTGGGATTTGAACCCAGAACTGTCTGAACCCCAGAGGCTGAGCCCTTAGCTTAGCCTCTACATGTAAAGCTCCTAGTACAGGTTGGGCATGTAACACAAGCAGCACGACCTGCTGCTTTGTGGCACCATGTCCAACTTTCTGAATTTGGCTTAGGATTTTAAGTTGTATTTCTGAGCCAACCCCACCTCCCTTCTTATTCCTCCCTCACCTGGGAACAATACAGAAAAGTGGGCTTTGGTTACCCCCTTCAACATGCCCCATGCCCTCTGCTTTTTGGACTCTGTAGGACCCTGCAGCCTGGACTACGGCTCCCCCACCCGCACCTGCCCCAAACTCTCCAACCCACCTATACAATGCCTGTCTCCTCGCTGAAACACCTGCTCATGCCCAGCAGTTCCTTCTTTCTCTCAACTCCTCCAGTACCAAGCCTGCCCCGTACTGCTTCTTGCTTCATCATAAAAGACCACAGCCTTTGCCCCTCCCTCCTCAGTGTCTCATAAAGAGTAGGTAGGAGCTCAATGGATGACCTCACTGAATCAGAGTCAGAAGGAAAGCACTGTGTTGGAAACTAGACATCTTGCAGTTTCCATCAGGGAGCAGAGCAGGGCAGGGTGTGAGGGGCCCGTTCCTATCCACAGCAGCAAGCCAGTCTCTCGCTGCCAGCAGGCCAGTGCACACCTGCTGGGCAAGCTGGGTGACTGGTTGGTGCTGAGTGTGGGCAGACAGGATGCCTGTGGGTGAGGAGCTGAGGGGAGGTCTTGCTGACAATCGGCTGCCTCTGCAGAGGTATTCTGGATGTAACAAAACAAGCTGACACCAGCGATACCACTGTTCTTTAACTGCAGGAGTTAGAGAGGTTCCTCCCCGACACAAAGTCAAAGTGTCTCCTGTCTAAAATTTCACTAAGCAGATAAGAAACTAAAGCTCTGTTACTTAAGCTAGGTCACTGCAAGTTCATGAGTATTCACTTTATTCTTCTGTAAACTGTACACGTAAGCTTTGTTCATGTATTTTATAATAATAATTAAAGAAGGCCTGGGGAAGCTAAATGACTTTCCTGAGGTCATCCAGGGGAGAAGACCCTTGGCAGCAATCAGTGTCATAGGAGGTGCCACCCCGAAACTGAACTGTCCAAAAGGACAGGAACTGGCACACTGTGGTAGCTACGGGCATGGGTTTCAGGTCAGACAGACCTAGGTCTGAATCTGGGCTTGCTACTCTCTGGCTGTGTGAATTTGAGCAAGTTACTTAACATCTGAGGCTCACTTTCTTCAACTATAAAATGAGGACAGTAATATAGGGAAATGAGATGTAAATTAGAAATTAACAAGCTCCCCTGGTAACTGAGAAATGAACTGCAATATTACATCCTTAACCCATGATCCGTCATAAATCTTATTTTGTCATCCTAAGATGCATCTTAGGCTCAGAGGATAAGGCGTGTTGGAATCGATGGAGGCAGTCATCACCACTCAGCCTGCAGGAGCTGCCGCCATTATCAGTATCACAAACGGAGGCCATCTCTCCTAGGATCCTCACAGGGACAGGAGACGAGTCTGCCTTGTGAGGTGGCAACTCTCACCTGCCCTGCCCCCGCATGCTCCCTGGGCTTTGGCCTTGACTTACCTTTTTTCCCATTGTTGGAGGGTGTAGACTTCCCACTGTCCGAGTTCAGCTCGAACACCCGTAAGTCTGTGAGGACCTCTTCCCTGAGAGTCTCTACTCTGGCTGGAGGCCGGGGCTCTGGACCGCTGGGGCGGCAAGCAGGGGTGTGGGGCTTGGACTGAGCTCGGGGTGGGGGTCCAGTCTCGCCCGTATCCACAGCCAGGTCCTGTTCCTCCAAAGATGCCTCTAGAAGCTTCTGGGACAGGTCCTTGGGCAGCGCTGGGGCCTCAGAGGCAGGGGGTGGTTTGGCAATCTGTGTCACTAGGGAGACGCTCTCACTGCTCTCCGAGGGGGTCACCTCTGTTGGAGGCTCGATGGGGGTCACCAGATTCTCTTCACAGGGGCTCTGGGGACCAGGTCCTCCTTCAGGGGATGTGGAAGGTCTGGCCACAGGAACCTTTGCCTCTTTTAGGGACGTGGGTGAAATGCCCGCAAGCTCCTCTGTCAAGAGAAAGGAAAGGGAGTGAGGTACTCTGGTCAGCCCCAAGGCCATCATGGAGACCACCAGACAGAGCTCAGGTCCTCATCAAAGTCTGCTCTAGTCAAACCTATGGGCATCGGTTTCCTCACCCCCTCTCCATGGTAGTTCTGTAGGTACTCCCTGCTGGTCAAAGTATCTCCTACCCGTGAGGCCTAGTGCATGTCTGGCAGGCACTCAGCTTATACAAGTGCAGCCCAAGGTAACATGACAGCTTAGAAAGCCAAGACCTGAAAGTCAGTCGGGATGAGGTTCAGGTTGAGCTCTGCTACCTCCTGGATGCATGACCTTGGGCAAGCCACCTAACTCTCTGTTGACCTACCTGCCTCATTTGCAAAACAGGGATAATAAAGTTGTGGTAAGGCCCATACGTGTAGAGCTTTTAGTATGGGTTGGGCATATAATATAAGCACTTAATAACTGTGTTAACATATCATACAGGTGGCTCCAACACACTCCTAATAAGCTGAGCTGCCAGGCAGAGGAAGCTCAGCTCTGTCCCTAAGCCAGTGCTTCCCAAGTCTGGCTGGGCATTAACATTAGCAGCAGAGCTTGTTAAAAATACAAGTCTGGGATGCCCCTGGAGGTCCAAAGGTTAAGACTCCATGCTTCCACTGTAGGGGGGTGCGCATGTTTGGTCCCTGGTTAGTGAATGAAGATTCCCCCCATGCCGCATGCTGGGGCCAAAAATTAACTTAAAAAATATGTAAGTTTGGCCACATGCCCAGAGTCTTAGAAGAAGAAGGAAATCTGGAATTTCAGTAAGCTCCTCCTACTCTGAAGCAGCTGGTCCATGGGCTGGCAGCTGACACATGCAACCTCTGTGCCTAAACCCGGGGCCACGAGACTTGGTAAACACCCCGTTGTAGCTCAGACTATCCTTGGCACCTACAAACACTGTGTTCAATCCCTCATCTTTCCTGAGGCGCCATGTCCCTCCAGGCTTCAGCGAGAACGGCCCAGACAGCCCCCCACAGGCAGGACTTGGTACTTGCTCATCACCTCTCAATACCTCTTACCTTCTTCTTCCTCCCAGCCAGGCTCTTCAGAGATGCTCTGTTCTGCCCGCTGTTTCAGGGCATCCCTCCGGGCCTGCTCCTGAAAGTGGGGGAGGAGTAGACAGCCAGGAGCAGTCAGGGAACCCCAGACTCTGGTCCTGACTCCAGAACTCTTGGTACCCTCTGTCCCCTTCTTCCCTCAACAAAACCCAGCCCCTTACCCAAGGCTGAGTGGAGTACCTCCCCTGGTTAGGCCACCATACCTGCTCTAGTTGATGGACTTTATAGAAATACCGATGCCAGAATTCTGAATGGGAAACAGCTGCAGGCACCTGGAGGGAGGGGACAATGGAGATGGGATTTCAGGAGTGGTTATGTGGGGTCCATGTCCCCAGCCTTATCATCCAGCTCCCAGTCATTCTGGATTTCAGAGGGTCTGAGCAGCTGAGCTGTGATTCTTACAGCACTTTCAACTGCCAGGCCCACCTTCCTGGCCCAGGAGGTAGAAGAGAACTCCCGTCAGGCTTTGCTGGCCCTTCTATTTCTCACCGTGATTGCCAGAAGCCTGGTGACTTAGATTCCCCCACATGGATTCCTGGCTCAGGAGCTGGCTGGTTAGGCTCCTTAGGGCCTCCCGCTGCTCTCTAGGCCAGAGGACTCCACAATGACTCTAGACGGGACCCTCCCACATCCCCACACCTTCAGCCAGGAGCCGGGAAGGCCCTCACCATCTTGGTATAGAGGGCCCGGATGGAGGGGCTGCCTACAAGGAGCTCTGAGATCTCCCCCTTCTTCTCCTCCAAGCAGAACTCGGAAAGCCAGGCATCAAACAACTCTGGGGGCCCTGGAGAGGGAAAGATACTGATGGTCAGTTCTGTGGGGCTGAAGAAAGAACCCTGGGCTTAGAGAAAACACACCAAAGCCTGGACATGGACAATGAGGAAAGCGTAAGGTTTTTTCCAAAGCCCCGTGGCCCAAGGTGGGGGATCAGGCAGGGTGAAGGGATGGGTGGGCCTGCTATCAGGGCATGGCCCCTCAGTGATCTCGGGGGGGCTGCAGTCTTCTCTCTCCAGGGCCTGCGTGGTTTGTAGCTCACCACACTTGGCTACTGAAGCCTCTGCCTCTCCTCTCTGCAACGGCTGCTCTCAGGTCACCAGTGACGCCATGCTGCCAGATCCAACGGCAACTTCTCTGTCCTTGATCATGTAGCCATCCTATAGCTTCCGCTCTGGGAATCACTACCTTCCTCTTGAAGCCCTCTTCTCCCCTGAATTCTCATTCTTGCCTGTATTTCCTCCTCCTGCTCTAGTAGGTCCATCTGAGTCTTCAGTGGGCTCCTCTTTCTCCTTTCTTTATCTCTTCTCATTCTCCATTTTCTCCCAAGATGACCTCCACTAAACCACAAGTTTTAACCTCCTTCTCCCACTGACAGTTCCTCAGTCTGGCAGCTGAGGCTACCTTTCTGGGCTCCAGATCCAGAGGTCCAGGTGCCGGGACACATCCACCTGCACAGATGCTGCAAATACAGCGCATGCTCACCTTCTTCCTCCCGCACCTGTCCCACCCAGCTATCCACCGGAGACCTGGGGGCCCTCCCAGGCTCCTCCCTTTTGCAGTCACTCTGGACTCCACTTCCTCAGTGTCTCTTATATGCACACCTTCCTCTTCAGTCTACCCGGCCCTTCCCTGGTTCTGGCTTTACCTCTGACATGAGGATTCCTACCCAGCTTCCTAACTGGTCTTCCTGTCTTGTCTCTCCCTCTCTATTTCATCCTTAACAAAACACTGTCTGAAGGCTCTTTTATAAAATGCAAAATCTGATCACATCAGGTCTTAAGACTCTTCAACAGTTCTCTACAGTATGGCTTTTTAGAGTATGGTCCAAAGATAGGCTTCAAAGGGTTCAAGAACTCCCATATTGCACATACAATTCTATTGAAAAAGGGCTTATGATTTTCAACTGAGTTTTAAAGGCCTTTGTGACTCAAAAAAAGGTTAAGACCCGCTACCTTGAGTCTTTCAGGACAAAATTCCAACTTCTTAGTCTGGTACCCAAAGCCCTCAGTCCAGTGCCCCTGGCAGCTCTCACTGCCCTCATCTCCTCACACGTACTCCTATGTCTGATATTCTCGAATGCCTAGGTTTTTCTAGACCTTCAAATGTCCTGTTGTTATGCTTCAACACTGTTCCCCCACTTCTACAAGTAAAATTAGTTTACTTCTAATTCATTGTTAAAACCTCAATTCAGGTGTCACATTCTAGGATTCCCAGGCTGGATTATGTGCCATCCTCTGGGTTCCCACTGCTCCCCTCTGTCTGTGGAAGCAGTCACTCCATCTCTAGTTATCTTTGCTTTACTCCATTTCTCTCTCCTAAAGGCAGGCAGGTTCCTGGAGGTCTGGACAGGGTTGATTCAGAGTTCCACTCATTTCTGGTGTCTAGTTCCCACCTAGACACCAGTTCCCCTCTCTAGATGTGGGGCTTGCTGTACATCAGGAGCTTAGCAAACAGGCCAGAGGGAAGGCAGGCAGGGCAGCAGGGCTGGGAGGGAGCCCAACTGAAGATAAGGGATGAGAGGAGCAAAGCCTCTGTAGATGGGGATGAAGACAGTTTGCGTTCAGAGAGGAAAGGCAACCATCAACCCATCCCACCAGATGCAGGGTTCAAAGCAGCCCTGGCTCTGGTCCTTTACACAGAGGCTACCTGGCCACTGCTACAGAGACAAACAGGGCGTACAATCCAGACCCCCTTGGCCTCCCTGCCCCCTCACCATCTGGTTCATTGCAGTAGGTTGCTGGGTCTGACTGCAGGCTATAGAGGCGAGCCTATAAAAAAGAGAAAAAAGAAGAGAAATTCTGGGGTGCTGGAGACAGAAAGCAATGCCTCTCTGCCAATCAACCACGACCCAGCTTCTCCCCTGTTGGCTACCATACCAACAGGGCACTTGGTAATTAACAGTGTGGGTTATGAGTGGAGCACTGAGCTAGGAGTCCTAAACTGGGGCTCCTGGAAAAATGGTCTTTCGCCCAGTATTCCACCCCTGGAAACTAAGAAAATAAAGCAAGCAGGCTACAAAATCATACACATAAAATAGTTTTGAATTATACGATATACAAAAAACAGTAGTGCAAATATATTAATAAAGTCCAAAACTCACTGGCAAATTTTGAAATATTAACTCAAGTTAAAAAAACTCATCAAGAATTTCTTAATTTCATAGCCAGTCTGCCAAATGAACTGCAAGCTGTGCTCCCATTAGGGCCACAGGAGTCGTGAACTTTAGCTGGGACATGGAAAGCCCCTCCTTCCTTCCTCGTTATTACAGGAAGCATGGTGGGCTGCATCAGAACTTCAGCAAGTGATTTTGGTTGATTCACTGTAATAATTTAAACTTCTGTAATTACAAAAATTTCACAATGCACTTAAATGTGTACTAAGTGATGGTGCTAACACTAGGGCTGCAAAACATGCTTGAAAAATCATGTTTGGGGCGGAAATTCAACGCGGTACAATGCGGGCCAGACTGCTGTGACACCATGCCGCGAATGTGGGCGATACTCCAGGGATGCGAGAATAACGGTGAGAAAATACAGTGTAGCAGAAATACACTACTGTTGTTATAATCGAAGACATACTCCTCCTGTACATTTATTCCAACTGAAAATTAGTCTTAAACAACACAAATGTGGAACTTATGCCTGTAAAGATGCTCTCGAGCACTCCTTGTTATGGATGAAACTGAAAGGAATCTCAATGTGCAACACGAGAGAAGTAACTGAATAAATTATGCTATATACACCTGCAAGAAGTTAAAGACATTAAAATGATGGTGATAAGGAAAGATGCTAATAGTTATAAATTTTTTAAAAGTGGGTTAAAAAATTGCATATATAAAGTGCTTTTCTGTTAAAAAGAAAAACCCAAACTATCTTCACCAGTGTTCGTGAACAAAAAGAAATGGGAGGTTATACACCAAGGAGAAATCAGTGGTTCTCTTTGAGTGATGGGATTATGGGTTTAGAAATCATTGTCTTCTTGCTTATTGGTATTCTCCAACTTAATTATATACACGTATTTATTTCTTATGAACATGTACTGCTTTTGTGAGCTCAGGTTGGAAGCTAGAGCCCGGGGCCGCTAGTGAATACCTTGGTGCCATCATAGGGCTCAGCCGTGCCAGAAGGTGTGCCCATCAGGGTGATGACGTCGCAGTCGATGGTTTTGTCTGGTGAGGGAGCAAAGGTATCGGAGATCACCCCCAAGAAGTCAGACAGCCCTTTCTTCATTTTCTCTGTTGCTCCAGAGGAGCCTTCAGTCTGCAGAGAGAAGCCGACAGAGGAAGTTAAGTGGCTCAGGAGCAGGCTGTGATCTGGGGTATGGGGTAGAGAGGGGTGAAGCATCAGGGGTCAAAGTGTACTGTGTAGGGGGACCAGGGAAATGTTCACAATGGTTCACCCCATCTCTGGGGCTGGAGACGGACAGAGGGGCAGCCAGGATCACCACCCCCAGATGGGGGTGCAGATTAGGGCCACAGTAGGCCTGTGTAGGTCAGAGCAGAGCTCCTTGACTGGCTGTTTCACCAAAATTTCAGTGTCAGTCAAGCTGATCAAAGATTGACAGGAGAGGATCCATGGCACAGATATTCAGCAGGGAAAAGGACTTAGAGGGAGAGAGATGGGAAAGGTCCCACCTTTCGGGTCAATCTGGGATTTGAATCCCAGCTCTACTACTTGTTAGTAATGAGACCTAACCTCTCAGAGTCTGTTTCCTTATCTATAAAATGCAGATAAATATACTTCCTGCAGGAGGTTACTTTGGAGATTTTTTAAAAGATAAGGCATGCACAATGTCTGGCACATAGCAAACATTTAATAACTAGCAGTACTGTAATATTACAATCTCATCATCATCATTGCTCAGGAGGTATTTTGTATGAAAGACTGAGGAAATACGGGTAGGATGAGGACAGACAGCCCTGCCTAGAGACAAGCCTGGGACCAGCTGAGGGTCAATGCATGGACCCCCTAGAAGGGGCAAGTGGGGCACCCATCTGGAGCCATGCTGGTCAGAATGCCCTTGAGCAAGAAGGGACGGTGTGCTGAGACAGGACCAAGCTCCGCAAACCTTGCAGCAAAGTGTCATTTTTATTCCCAATGAGGCTGCCCAGGCATTTTAAACCTTGAGCCTATCAACTGTGCCTGGCACATGTTGGCACAGGTATATAATTGTATTTGTTGAATGAAAAAAGGAATAAATAAATGAAGGACATAAGTCGTGTCTCTGCTACTGGCTGGACACAGCAGTTCAGCTGGGTGACTACTTGTCATTCATGCTCATCGGTGGCTGTGGTCAGCAGGCAGACAGTATTTTCTAAGATTCAACAAAAGAAGCTTGGCTAAAAACACTCCACAATATGTTTTTCATAACATCGCCTCTAATTACAAGGCAACTGATTCCACTGGTGATCAGAGAAACTGAAGTCTGTTCCACTACTAAAGGGGAAGTTGCAATACAAAACCAGGACCCTATACTTCCTCGGAAATTTGAGCTCTGCAGGGGTATCTCTGACCGTATACAATTTTCACTTTTCATGCTGACTTGAGAATCTAACTCCTATCTCAGAGGAGAATTCCAGTATACATCTCTGACTGGTAAACCTGGACCAGTAAAAATACAAGCTGGCAAAAACTTTTTGGAGGTAGTTCTACAGTAGATATTAAAAGGTCTAAAACTACATTCATCTTATATCCTTTTCAATACCTTATTTGGAAGAACATATTAAAGGCAAAGATTAAGCAATCAGAATGTTCACTGTAGCTCTGCTTACAATATTGGAAAAAACTGCATCAGGAAACTAGGAACTGGTCAAATCCACATAATAGAATACCATGCCGTGGCCGTCCCTGGTGGCTCAGTGGTGAAGGCTGCCTGCCGATGCAGGAGACACAGGCTCAACTCCTGAGCCTGTGCACCAGAGCCTGGGAGCCGCGACCACTGAAGCCCACACGCCCCCGAGTCTGTGCTCGACAAGAGAAGCCACCACAATCTGAAGCCCACGCACCACAGCTAGAGAGCAGTCCCCACTCGCTGCCACTAGAGAAAAGCCTGGGCAGCAGCGAAGACCCAGCACAGTCAAAAAGAAAAATGAATAAATAAAATGTCAGAGAAAAAAAAGAATACCATGCCATTTCTGATGCTGCAGAACTGGGTCTGCAGTGATTAATTAAAAAAGTAGGCTATGAAACATGGCGCTCAGGCTCTGGGGGTGGAGGTGGCACTCACAGTCAGCTTCTCCTTGACCACGCTGGCGGTGGCCGCAATGGTGCAGGCCGTGTCGCGCTGCACCACCTGGGTGAACTCCGTCAGGTCCCGCTTCATGAACTCCAGGGCTTCGGAGGACTAAGGGAAGATAGAAAGGGCTGACAGCCAGCGGCTCCACCACCCTTTGTTTCCTGCGCTTCAGTACCAGACAGAAACGTGGAAAACAATGGACATGGGAACCTGGGCTCAGAAATAATGCTTCCTTGTCCCAATCCCAAGACCTGGGATTGTTCAACAGCAGAGAGCACAGAACTTCCTGCTGGTCTGAAAACAGGGGACTGAGCTCAGCCCAGGTACTTAGAAGCTCTGTGGCCAGGAGGAACTCGCATCAAGTCCTCGGTTTTCTCCTAGGTAACGAGGGAGGTGGCCTAGAGCAGTGGTTCTCATGAGCAGACTGGGCTAGGGGGCACGTGTAGTCTGAAAACAAGACAGACATCGCTATGCTGTAAGCCATGACCTTTGTTTCCAATTGCAAACAGGAAGAGAAAGGATTTTTTTAATCAAAGGAAAGTGTTCTCTATTTTTACTTCTTTTTTGTTGTTGTTACAAGGAAATTCAGTTGAAATACGAGACAGCAGGTGAAATTACTTGCGTGAAAGGGTTCACAAACAGGTTGCATTCCTAACAGCAATAGTTTAGAAAGCTTTTATGAGCAAATTTTGACAATACCAGTAAAAAGGTGTGCCATTTTTCTGTATTCAACAAAAGGGGTGTTAAGAGAAATACTGGATCAGAGTCTCTCCTAGACTGCCCCGGTTCCACCATCTCAGAGCTCTGTTCATGCACAGAGCTCCTCTGGGCAGAACTGACACTCGCTTCTGTTGGACAGTTTGCTTCTCACTCTGTGCTCAGACCCAGGGGTGACAGCAACCCCTCAGCTCTCGTCTAAGTCTCACGTTGTCTTCAGCCTCACCCACTCCAAGACGTCTTCCTGGACTATCTCTGTGCTTACCTCTGCAAGCCCTTTCATTTTATAAGGGATAGTTACCTGCATTTTTAAAGTGTCTTTTTGAGTGTTCTGGTGATTTTTTTCTTTGGGGAAGGGTCTGCCTCATTCTCATCAGCCTGGCAAGTCTCATCTATCAGCCAGAGGCTTCTCTGCAAGTGGGAATGCCTCCATTTCAGATCTGGGACTCCTTAACTGGACTGGAAGAGTCATTTATTAATTCTTTCTCCATGCACACTACCGCCACCTTAGTCCAGGCTAACCTCCTCTTTCATTTGGACTCTTCTCCCAGGTTGCATGAAAGTGAAATTCGCTCAGTTGTGTCCAACTCTTTGCGACCCCATGGAATTTTCCAGGCCAGATATACTGGAGTGGGTAGCCTTTCCATTCTCCAGGGGATCTTCCCAACCCAAGGATCAAACCCAGGTCTCCTGTACTGCACGCGGATTCTTTACCACCTGAGCCACAAGGAAAGCCCAAGGATACTGGAGAGGGTAGCCTATCCCTTCTCCAGGGGATCTTCCCGACCTAGGAATTGAACCAGGGTCTCCTGCATTGCAGGCAGATTCTTTACCAACTGAGCTATGAGGGAAACCCCCCAGGTTGCATACTACTACTACTAAGTCGCTTCAGTCGTGTACGACTCTGTGCGACCCCATAGACGGCAGCCCACCAGGCTCCCCTGTCCCTGGGATTCTCCAGGCAAGAACACTGGAGTGGGTTGCCATTTCCTTCTCCAATGCATGAAAGTGAAAAGTGAAAGGGAAGTCGCTCAGTCGTGTCTGACTCTTAGCGACCCCATGGACTGCAGCCCATCAGGCTCCTCCGCCCATTGGATTTTCCAGGCAAGAGTACTGGAGTGGGGTGCCATTGCCTTCTCCCAGATTGCATAAGATGGCTTTAATATCTTTTCCTCATGGCAACAGGGGGAGCTCTGTAAGTCAGAGCAGACAGAGATGCCCCTGCTTTACAGCCTTCAGTGGTTACAGGGTATCCAAAGGCAAGTATGAAAGTATAAAATCTTTCCCTTCACTTACAAGGTCCATATAATCTCGTCTCTGGGAGACTCTCCCACTATGCCCCTTACTGAGCTCCAGCTGGCCATGCTCAAAATTTCCCAAATGTTCCAGTATCTTTCCTACTTCAGGGTGTCTGAATACATCATTCCCTCTCCTTGACACATAGTTCTAACTCTTCAAGCGAACAAACACAATGAACGAACCCCCTCAGCTGGATAACTCCTGTTCCTCCTTCAGAGCTGTACCTACATGTCACTCCCCTGGGGGGCTTCCCTGATGCCACCTCAGACCAGGCTGGCTCTTCTGCTCATGGCACCTGCACGTCCTCTTCTTTAACATTTCCTCTACTTCAGATTTCTGATTACCTGTTCACTGTCTATCTTCTTGGGTAAACAGTAAGTTCTGTGAACACAAAGCCTTTTTTTCCATTGATACTCTCCCAGTGTCTGACATAGAGCCTGGCATAGAGTTAGACTGGCATGTACCAGGGAAGTTTTAATTATTAACCATTTACATGATTATCTGGCAAATGGCTGTCTCCCTCCCTTGACTGCGAGCTCTGAGGGGACCAACATGAACAGACACGGTGCCAGCCCTCTGGAAGGTCAGTTTCCTGGGGAAAATGCTCACATAACAGTGCTGAGGTGCAAGGGCAGAGCAGTGACCAGTGTAGTGTGGGGAGGCTGGAGTGACTTGGTGAAGGAAGTCTGGACGGAGCCTTAAAGAATAAGCAGGAGTTACTGAGGAAGCCTGGGCATGGTGGCACCTAGAGTATACTGAGGCCTACAAGCATTTTGGTCCTGGGAGAAATGAAAATAAAGAGCAAAGCAGAAGTGGTGAGGGAGAAACCTTGAGAGGGTGACCATGGCGGGCCTGGTCAGCCGTGTTGGTGACGGGGAACCACCAGTATCTGAAGGAGGTAAGACATGATGAGATTCGTGTTTTTGACATGTCACTCCTAAGACTGGGAAGGATGACAGGTCCAAGACTTGAGTAGATTAGAAATGGAGGAAGACCAGTCAGAGGCTGTTGCAATAATCCACGAGAGAAAACAAAAGAATATGAATAAGGACAGCCCTGGTAAGGATGACAGGATGGAACTGGTTCAAGAAATATTAGGCAAAAAAGATGGATTTGGTGATTAAATAGATGTGTTGACTGAGGGAAACAAAGAGTCAGGAAGAGCTACTGGCAACTAAACTAAGTGACTGGGTGGTTGCAGTGCTGCTAGTCAAGGGAGGAAATGCTGAAGGGGAGCAAGTGCAGAGAGAAGCTATATAGCTATATATATATATATTCCATAGTCTCTATATAGTACTATATATAAGCCATATAGTATCTGTACTGACTGGGGGATATTTGGGTCATCTGTTCAGCAGGAGCTATTCTCAAATACTAAAGCTCCAAGGACAGGACTAGGAGTCATCCTAAAATGAAAATGGAAGAGCTCACCAAGGAAGAGTCTGTTGAGTGAACAGCACAAGGCACTGAGGACCAGGTTCCTCAAACGCCACCTTTAAGAGGCAAGCAGAGGAAGAGGAACTCACAGAACAGGAAAGCCTGGAGAAGCAGGTGGAGAACTGAGAGAGAATCATGCCATAAAAGTCAAGGGAGTAGACTTTCAGGAAAGAGAGAGTGACCGCTAGTGTCTAAAGCAGCAAAAGGTCAAGGAAGATAAGGGCTGAAAAACATCCACTGGATTTGGCAAGTGGTAGGTGAAGCTGAGTGTTTACAAAGATAAGTCTATATGTAGTGGCTTCAGGGATGGGGAGCCAAGAGACATGATGTTGTTGACTTCAAATTTTAAAAAGGAGGCGAGGCTGTCACCTCAAAGTAAAAAAGGAAGTGGTTCGACAGGGAATGTGAGGGGACAGTTAGGTTTGGGGAAAGTTACTGAAGGCAAGGGGAGGAGCAAATACGAGACTGAAAACACTTGCTAGGGTAAGGGGTGGAGGCTGAGAGGCCCAAGACCAGGCCCAGATGAGTTTGGGGAATCCGTGGTAGAGGAAAAGAGCAATGTAACTTTTCCCACCAGTGTGAATGGGCAAGTGCGAGCACACACACGCACACGCACACACACACACACACACAACAGGAGGAAGTAAGAGGAAGAGGAATGGGGGGGCGGGGCGCGTTGCTGGAAACTGAGTGGTCCAGATGCAGCCAGGATAGTGAGCACTGAAAGACCAAGAACAAAATTAATAGAAAATGGTAGCTGGTATTTACTTTCAGTACTTAAAAAAAAGTACTTGTTTAATACTTCTTGTGTGCTAAATACTGTTTTGGTGCTTTACATATATCATTATTTAATCATGACAACAATTCTGTCAGGTAGGTATTATTAGTATTCCCACTTTACAGATGAGGAACTGGGGCTTTAAGAGGTTAAATATCTTGCCAAAGTTCATATAAGTGTAGGAAATCAAGTCTTTTCTTTTCAAATGGGGAATTGTCAAAGGCAGAAACAATACCCACTCCCCCTGCTTCAAATGAGAGAACAAAGATGGAAGGCTAATCAACTACCTATTTTTCGTGTTATGGGAAGACCAACCTTGACAGTAATATATAGGAGGCCCTCACACAACATTTGCTAAATGAATGTCAGACTCTCCTTCCCGAAGACTGCTCAACAAGAAGCAAGCTACTCTGTGGTCTCTTCTATTAGAATTCAGTTTGAAATTCCCCTTCAGCTTCAAGCTCAGTTTGAAGTTGAGTCTTCATTAACAACATAAACAGCTCAGGCCATTCTCAGATTTTCTGGGCTGTAGCTGAAAGGCTAGTATGCAGGCCAGGCAAGGATAAAAATGCTCACAGAGTAGAGCATTGATTTAACTGAAGCCAGAAGCGTCCTGGAGTTGCCCTGAAGCAGGACTCACCCCAGATGCTTGAGGTAAATGGTAATTAACTTTTTCCAGAATTCAGATGAGTTGGTTTTGACAAACCAGCACGGAATGAAACAGGAACACACAGTGGCATTGTCCACGGGCAGAGCCAAGCCTCACTCACCCCACAGGAACTGCTGTCTCCTCACTAGACCATGAGTGTGGGGAGGCCCACGACTGCATCTGTTGGGCTAATGTCGGTATCCTGAGGACCAGAGAGTCAGAGTGCTGGCTATGGCATACACTCTACTATTTGCATATAGGACTATAGGAGTAAGTTTCTATCGCAGAATCCTTTTTCTTCAAGGCCTAGACCAAATGTTCTCTCTTTTACAAAACTGAATTTCCCAAGTGGGAATACACCACCCTTTCCCACGGATTCCGACGACACGGTCGCGCCAGTCTTTAAGGCCATCTTTGTTTCACTGTACGTAGAGTCACACTGGTCTGAGTTGGGGGTCTGTCCTCCCAGAGGGCCCAAGTCAGCCTGATCCCCGAGACCCGGAACCCACAAGGTTCAGCGGTTCAGGCTCGGAACAGGGTGCAGGGAGGTGGCTTGAGGCCCTAGCGGAGAAAGGGCGCTGGCCCAGCTTACCTTCTCCTTGACTGCCTGGTAGCTCTGCTGCAGCCAGCTCCGCCACCATCCCACGTCCTCCCTGTGGAAGACAGACACATCTGGCGGCCCCGCGGTGAGACTCGGGGCCGCGCAATGATCGGGTCTCAGTTCCCCTCTCAGATGTGGCCCGTGGGCTGGGGCATCGCAGGCCGCTTCCCCACTCCCTCACGCTGCGATTCCACCCCGCCCTTTCAGCTCCGTCAGGCCCGCGCTGGCCTCCCGTTCCCCCGGGGGACCCTGGCCCAGCACCCCAGCCCTGGGGAGAATTCGGGGCCCAACGCCCGGAGAACTGGATGACGGGCTCACCCTTCCGCCATCTTGCCCGCATGACATCACCACTATTTACTGACCTTTGACTTCCGACACGGCACCGCCCCCTCAAGCACCACCCGGGAGCGGGAGGCCCAATCCCCGCACCGACATCGTCCTCAGCCCCATCTCTGCCTGGCTCCATCATTAGACTCCGCCTCCTTAAACTCGGTCCAGGTTCGGTCCAGGGTTCGGACTTAAAACTCCGCTCCTGAAAGCTCGGTCCAATCCGCTCTCAGGATTGTCTCCAGGCCCCACCCCAAATGTTAGCCCCGCCCCCCAACATCGAACCCAGGTCGGTATCCGCTGACATCGGATACGGTGGCCGTTTTGGGTCAAGATCGGCCGGTGGCTGAGGGCTCTAATTGTAAACCGGGTAGAGAGGAGGCAAGGAGCGAGCCAGCCTGGAGCTCGAACGTCTGTATCCCTGAGCGCAGGGCTAGGACCGCCCCCCTTTATGAAACCTGCCGCGTAGCAGCAGCCTGGGGTCTCTTCGGGCTAATTGAGCAAGCGCAGTCCGTGGAGCTCTGGGCGGGGTTTGGAGGAAAATTCAGAGATGCCTTCGAGGCAACCTTTGGGATTGGGGAGACAGACACATTTAGTTAGCTCAATTTGGGGGGACCCAGATCAAAACTACGTAAACTGGATGTGGTCGGGAGAAATCCGGAGACAGTCTGGAGGAGAAAGACTGTGTGTGTGTGTAGTCTGGAGTTGAGAAATTGTGTGTGTGTTTGTGTATATGTGTGTCTGGAGGAGGAAGATTGGTTAACTTTCCAAATGAGGCCTCCGTTGTTCTTACCGCCTCATCTGCTACCTGGCTGCATCTGCGCCCTCATACTTTGGCCTAAATCCCGTCCTCTCTTTTATTTTTAAAAAATTTTACTGGAGTATAGTGGATTTATAATCTTGTGTTAGTTTCTGCTGTACAGCAAAGTGAATAAGTTATACATTTGTGTTCAGTTGCTCAGTTGTGTGACCCCATGGAATGTAGCCTGCCAGGGTGTTCTGTCCATGGAATTTTTCAGGCAAGAATGGGCTGGGATCCAACCCACATTTCTTGGGTCTCCTGCACTGGCAGGTGGATTCTTTACCATTATGCCACCTGGAAGACCCCATGTATATACATATATATCCACTCTTTTTTGGATTATTTTCCTGTATGGGTCATTTCAGGAAAATTCCATGGATGGAGGAGCCTGGTGGGTTGCAGTCCATGGGGTCGCGAAGAGTCAGACGCGACTGAGCGACTTCACTTTTACTTTTCACTTTAATGCATTGGAGAAGGAAATGGCAACCCACTCCAGTGTTCTTGCCTGGAGAATCCCAGGGAAGGGGGAGCCTGGTGGGCTACCGTCTATGGGGTCGCACAGAGTCGGACACGACTGAAGCGACTTAGCAGCAGCAGCAGCAGAGTACTGAGTAGAGTTCCCTGTGCTCTTCAGTAGGTGCCTATATAGTTATCTATCCATTGTCTCTTGTCTATGGGTGTAGCTATAATAATTCTTTACCCCCACTCCATTTTGTTTCCCTTTTTACAAGATTATTTCTGTCATCATGCATGCTGTTACTTCTCCCATCTTCAGTTCAGTTCAGTTCAGTCGCTCAGTCATGTCCGACTCTTTGTGACCCCATGAATCGCAGCAGGCCAGGCCTCCCTGTCCATCACCAACTCCCGGAGTTCACTGGGACTCACATCCATCGAGTCAGTGATGCCATCCAACCATCTCATCCTCTGTCGTCCCCTTCTCCTCTTGCCCCCAATCCCTCCCAGCATCAGAGTCGTCTCCAATGAGTCAACTCTTCGCATGAGGTGGCCAAAGTACTGGAGTTTCAGCTTTAGCATCATTCCTTGCAAAGAAATCCCAGGGCTGATCTCCTTCAGAATGGACTGGTTGGATCTCCTTGCAGTCCAAGGGATTCTCAAGAGTCTTCTCCAACACCACAGTTCAAAAGCATGAATTCTTCGGCGCTCAGCCTTCTTCACAGTCCAACTCTCACATCCATACATGACCACAGGAAAAACCATAGCCTTGACTAGACGGACCTTTGTTGGCAAAGTAATGTCTCTGCTTTTGAATATGCTCTCCCATCTTAATAGCAAGCAAACAAAAAGCTAACCCTCTCTTGACCCATCACCCTTTCCCTACTCCCCTTTACAGCAAAACTCCTGTAAGCACTCCCTATACTCATATGTCTCCATTTTCTCTTGATCTCACTTGAGTGAGGTTTTTGCCTCTCCGAAGTCATTTGAATTACTTTTGTTAGGGTACCAAGAACAGTGGCCAATTTGCAATTCTTATCTTATTTGAACCATCAGTATCTTATTTAACACAATCTATCACTTTCATTCTTCAGACATTTTCTTCACATGGCTCCCAGGACATCTTGCCCTTCTGAATTTCCTCCTGCTTTGGTGTCTCCTAGGTGTTTTTAGCTGTTTTGTTTTCACACCTACTTCTTGTCCCTAGAATGTCCTAGGGCTCAGCCCTTGACCCTCTCCTTTTCGATCTCTGTCATCATTTCCCCAGATGATGTCATCAGGCCACATGATTTTAAATGCCATCTACACACTGACAATTCTCCGAATTTTCTCTCCAACCCACATGTATTCTCTGAACACTAGGATCGTTATCTGTATTTGGTTGTATAATAGGCGTATTAACTTAACGTGTTCCCAAACTCCCGATGTATCTGCCTCAACTTCCTGCAAACTTCTCCAAAGCTGTCAATAGCAACCATATCCCTCCACTTGCTCAAACCAAAGACCTGGGAGACAATTTAATTCCTCACTTTTTTCATACTCAAAAGATAATTCCTTGGCAAATCTAGTTGGTGTTACCTTTAAATCAAAATAAAAATCCAGTAGCTTCTCACCATCTCCATTGCCACTATGTGGGTCCAAACCACCATCATCTCACACCTGGATTACTGGTATCTCTGTGTCCACTCTTGCCTTCTATTAGTCTAGTCTTAGTTCATCCTGAAGGCAATCTTTTAAAAAGCATACCACAGTGGTAGTGTAAAGTGGTGCAGCTGCTGTGGAAAACAGTATGGTGATCCTGCAAAAAGTTAAACATGGAACTACCATGTGATCTAGCAATTCCGTTTCTAGGTATATACGCCAGAGAATTGAAAGCAGAAATTCAAGCAGATACTTGTGCACCCATGTTCACAGCTGCATTGTTCACAATAGCCAAGAAGTGAGAGCAACCCAAGTGTTCCTTGACATAGAAATGGATAAACAAAATGTGCTACACACATATATGTGTTGGAGTATTATTTAGCTTTAAAATGGAAGGAAATTCTGACACATGCTATAATATGTAAGAACCATGAAGACATTATACCAAATGAAATAAGCCAGTCACAAAAGGACAGATATTGTAATATTCTACTTATATGAGATGCTTTGAATAGTCAAATTCATAGAGACAGGTTATAGAATGGTGGTTATCAGGGGCCAGGGGGAGATGGGAATGGGGTGTTATTGTTTAATGGATTCAGAGTTTGAATCTGAAAAGGCCACAATCGTCTTCTACTCAGAAATTTCCAATGTCTTCTTATTTCAGAGGAAAAGCCGCTATAGCCTCACAGTTTCCTTGAAGTTGACCTGACTTTGATCTACTAAGGCCTCTCATTCCTTGAAAATTCCCAGCACTCTCCTGACTCAGGGCCTTTGAACTTGCTGTTCCCTCTGCTCAGAATGCTCTTCCCCCAGATATTCGAGTTCCTAGAACCGTGCCTTGGAGAAGGCAATGGCACCCCACTCCAGTACTCTTGCCTGGAAAATCCCATGGACGGAGGAGCCTGGTAGGCTGCAGTCCATGGGGTCGCTAAGAGTCAGACACGACTGAGCGACTTCACTTTCACTTTTCACTTTCATGCATTGGAGAAAGAAATGGCAACCCACTCCAGTGTTCTTGCCTGGAGAATCCCAGGGACGGGGGAGCCTGGTGGGCTGCCATCTATGGGGTCGCACAGAGTCGGACACGACTGAAGCGACTTAGCAGCAGCAGCAGAATGGTGCCTGGAGTGGAATATCGGTAGGGCAAGTGAAATAGAACATGTAAGGAGAGTAAGGACAAAGACAAGTCTAATTGGGAGCAAGCTGGAATGGCTAAAAAGAAAATTGAAAAGAGAAGATGGAGATGAGATTGTAAAGATCATTAACTCCTTTACTCCTGAGAACCTTGGATGAAGAGCTAAAAATTCAAACCTAACCCATGGATAGAGGAGAGTTACCAGAGCTTTTAAAATTTAGTTTTATTAAGTGTTTTTTTTTTAAATTTTGACCACACCATGCAGCATGTGGGACCTTAATTCCCCAGGGATCAAATGGGCATTCCCTGCAGTGGAAGCATGGAGTATTAACTACTAGATGTCCCCACCAGAGGTTTTAAAATAAGGAAATGACTTGTGCTGTGAAGGCAATGTGATCTAGTGACCGCACACTAAAGGTGCTATTTATTAATCATCTTACACAGTGTTCCTTGTGTTATCTTCCCAATTGTCCTATGAGGTAGGAAATATTTTTGTTCTCCGTTTTGTAGTGGAAGAAGATGAGATTCAGAGAGATGGAGAGAGATTAACTTTTTCCCAGGTCGTACAACTGGGAAATGGCAGAACTCTGATTTGAACCCAAGGTTTTATGATAAAATCAAGTTTCTGACCATAGCATATTCCTTCACTTTGTCCAGGTTCGTGTCCTGCCTCCCCACCCAGCCATGAGCTGCAGACAAAGACTGTCCTCCACTCTCACCCTCCCATCCCCAGGCCTAGCACAGCTCTCACGTGTGAGGTCTTCAGTGTGTGTGGACTGAGCGGGACCTTCTCGGATCTCTTTGGTCTTCCCCATCTGTCCTTCCCTGCACCCTGAGTCTTAGCTCCCTTGAATGACATCAAGTAGATCTGGATTCAAATCCCAGCCCAGCCACTTCCCGGCAACGTGGACTTGGGCAGGTTAACGTTCCCTCGCTTGAGTGCCTTCATTATTAAAATGGGGATACAACTTCTGGTTGTTGTGAGAATTAAGTAAAATAAGTAAAATACAGGGAATCCCCTGGCAGTCCAGTGTTTAGGACTCTGTGCTCTCACTACTGTAGGGCTCTGTTCAACCCCTGGTTGGGGAACTAAGTTCCAACAAGCCTTGAGGCTTGGCTTAAAAAAAAATAAAAAAAACAAAAACAAAACAAAAAAAAGCCCCTAACATATCATATGAAAGCCCTTAATATGGTAATTATTATTGTCTTAGTCCTTCACCCTTGTCCTAAGCACTGTTAGAGGACTCATAAGCATCTGTTGAACTAAATGGTATGTTAAAGATCACTAGATTGAGAGCCAGGGGAAGTAGATTTTAATCCTGGCTTATGGGCATTGGTCACTTTTTTCTTTTTAGCATTGTTTTTTCACCAGTCTAGGGACATCTGAGTTTTCTTCTAATTCTAAGGTGAAGTATGAATGCATCATTTCACCCTGTCCCTGACCCTCAGAACCTCCTTTGACCACATCTCCTCTCCTGCATTGCTGGATCCTTCATAGTGGACGATTCTTGTCCCAGGAGCCTCCCAGCTTTGGCTCCCAGGGAGCCTTAACACCCTGCTGCCACCAGATGGTGCTGTGGACTCATTCAAGTAAAGTAGGCTTCTTGTGTCCAGCAGGGCTGACGCGAGTGGTGCTAGGATGCCCTTCTGGTTGATTCCTCTAGACAGTCTGGGCTTCCCCAGTGGAAGGCAGCCAGGCCCAGGATGATCCTTGGAAGTGAAGTTTCCAAAGCCTGCCCTGGTTCTGCTGTGGAAATCCAGCATAGAGTTGGCTGCAGGACTAGCTGCATAAATTGTAGGACCCAGTACAAAATGAAAATGCCTAAGCTGCTGGCAGAGTTCCTTGGTGGCTCAGACGGTAAAGCGTCTGCCAACAATGCGGGAGACCCGGGTTCAATCCCTGGGTTGGGAAGATCTCCTGGAGAAGATGGCAACCCACTCCAGTATTCTTGCTTGGAAAACCCCATGGACGGAGGAACCTGGTAGGCTACAGTCCATGGGGTCGCAAAGAGTCGGACACGACTGAACGACTTCACTTTCACTTTACTTTCAAGCTGCTGGTGGAAGCAGCACGGGGCACGTCTAAAAGCCAGCAGAAAGTTTCTGGTTCAGCCTTCTAGCGCTGAGTATGCTGGTTGTTGAACACAGCCATGGTTGTTGTTTAGTCACCAGGTCATGTCTGGCTGTTTGCAACCCCATGGACTGTAGCCTGCCAGGCTCCTCTGTCCATGAGAGTTCCCAGGCAAGAATCCTGGAGTGGGTTCCCATTTCATTCTCCAGGGGATCTTCCCAACCCAGGGGTTGAACCTGCATCCCCCGCATTGGTAGGAGGATTCTTTACCACTGAGCCCGAACACAACCATTACAAAAAATGTAAATTACAGAAACTAAAGATTAAATAAATGATATAGAAAATAAAATGATATAAAAACAAAGGCAATACATATCCCAAGCTCATATTTTTATACATTTTGCTATCATCTATGCCTTTGAAATAACTTACATTTTTTGTATAGAAAATGCCAAGTAATGGTGTGTGACTTACTGTAATCTCTTCCCAACTCTGCATTACGTGATGTCACATTGGTAGTTTAAAATCTCTGAAGGTGGGATTGTTTACATCATCAAATCTACAGACATTACAAGCTATGTGCCCTGCCCCTAAGCCAGTCGTTAAACTTTTCCTGGTACCCCTCTGGTCCTAGTTGTACTCCTAACGTGTCGTGTTGTGTGATCTTGGGCAGAACCCTGTTCCTTCCAGCCTCTGATAAGTCTATGCACCACTTTATAATTTACAAAAGGAGACTTCCTTGGTGGTCCAGTGGTTAAGAATCTGCCTGCCAATGCAGGAGACAAGGGTTTGATCCCTGGTCTGGGAAGATTCCACATCCCTTGGGACAACTAAGCCCATATGCCACAACTATTGAGCCTGTGCTCTCGAGCCCTGGAACTACAGCTACTGACCGTTGCACCACAGCTATTGAAACCTGGTCTCTAGAGCCCACACGCTGCAACAAGAGAAGCAACCGCAATGAGAAGCCTGCGTACTGCAACTAGAGATTAGCCCCCACTTGTTCACAGCTAGAGAAAGCCCCTGCTCAGCAACCAAGACTCAAGAAACCAAAAATAAATACATAAAATTAATTTTTAGAAAGTAAATTAAAAGAAAAAATAAAACAGGGCAAATGTTTCTGCAGAAGGGTTGATTGATGACTTTGTCTACCAGGGTGGCTGTCACCAAGGCTTCCAGTAGGTGGCGCTGTGGACTGACTCAGGGAAGCAAGCCCTATTACTTTCCTGTGCCTCTTGTGTTGAAAAAACAGGAACAACGGTAATAATATACTCCAGCTGCTTTAAGCACTGTTCTTGGGACTTGGTACATCATAAACTTGCTCCATGGCTGTATCTGAGAGTGGGCAGATGAAAGAGCTAGCCCATTTACTTCTGCAGAAGGACACAGCAGTGGAGGTGAGAACTAGTGTTATCTCCGTTCGGTGACTGTAACAGACATTGAGGGTTTTCCCCAAATGGAGACTGGGGTTGCACGCTGAAGGAGTTCAGGAAATGTCAGCCTAAAATGTGTTGCCTTGGAATATTGATTATTTTGCATTGAAGGCACTTGAAAAATGACAGATTCAGGAAAAAGCTTTCTCTGAACTTCATCTGCTTAAGGACAGATCCTCCTAAAGGAACTCAGTTATCATAAATCCCAGGGAAGAGACTAGAAGTCGACCCCACTCCCAGACAAACTGTCACAAAATGTCATATCTATTGTATCATATATTCTTCTGAGGGCCCATTCATCTTTTCCCCCAAATCATTTACTCTCTCCCCTAAGTGTCTCCTTATTAAGTGAGTGTATAATATTTTAAAGTTTTTTTTCATTTTTATTTTTGGCTGTGCTGGGTCATTGTTGCTGCACAGGCTTTTCTCTAGCTGCGGCGAGTGTTGCGGTGCACGGGCTTCTCCTTGCGGGGGCTTCTCTTGTGGAGCGCTGGCTCTAGGGTGTGTGGGCTTCCGAAGTTGAGGCACACGGGCTCAGCAGTTGCAGCTCCCAGGCTCTAGAGCACAGGTTCAGTAGTTGTGGCACACAGGTTTACTTGCTCCACGGCATGTGGGATCTTCCCTGATCAGCAATTGAACCAGTGTCTCTCCTGCATTGACAGGTGGATTCTTTACCACTGAGCCACTGGGAAAACCCTAAGTCAGTGTATAATCTTTTAACTCCCACCCTCCCCCCCCCCTTTTTTTTGGTATTTACTGTTTTTTTTTTTCCTGCTATGTCCCATGCACCCAATATTAAAAATGAATAAATTTGTAAACCTTTTCTCCTGTTAATCCATCTGTTATCAGTTTATTTCATAGACACAGCTATGGAACCTGGGAGGTAGAGGGAGTCTTTTCCTCTCTACAGTGTGGATGGCCCAAACATTAACTATGTACCCCATTTGCTGCCAAACATATATCCCTATGTACCAAACTGGGACTTGCTCCCCAAGGAGTAGAAAGCGGTTGTTATTCCTGTAATTAAAAACACTCTTAACCCTCCAGGAAAGGCACCCCAATGCGTTGATGTCCCCCTTCTAGCTTTTTCTCAATCCCTTCTTGAAACTCTGTGATCTATGACTGGATGGTGAAGATAGTCTCCATATACAATCACAAAGAGTCAGAAGTGGGGAAAAGAGAGAAGAAAGGAGAAAATGTATGTAAAAATGTTAACTATGTACACTGAGGAAGGAAGATCAAGTAGAGGCTATAATCTTCACCTCCTTGATTAATTTATTAGTATTATTATTTTGGGCTATGCCGTGCTGTACGTGGAATCTTAGCTCTCCGGCCAGGAATGGAACATGCGCCCCCTGCCTTGGAAGTGCAGAGTCTTAACCACTGGGCCACCAGGGAAGTCCCTCTTTGACTTATTCAAAAGTTGATCTTGTATTTATGATTTTCCTTCTTAACTATTCCAGGTTCCTTCTGCCTTTGGTCAGCAATGTAGTCAAGTTCTGTGCCCACAGAACAGACAGATTCTCTTGTTTAGAATTGCAGCGGTCTTGCAGTAATTTTGATCACAGGGTTTGTAGTAGGAATAGGATTCTTAGGGAATACAGGTGAGTCTGTCCCGAAGTCTCTGGCCCCTGTTGTGTGGTAACAACTTATTTCCCCTTGATAGCCAGAGTTCTGAACCCTACGAGATACCTTGATTTCTTTTTCTGCTTGTCTGTTCAGAAGCATGAGGTACTCAAAATGGTTGAGTCAGGACTTCCCTGGTGGTCTAGTGGTTAAGAAATCCACCTTCCAATGCAGGGAGTGTGGGTTCGATCCCTGGTGGAGGTCACGCCCCACGTGGTGCAGGGCAACAAGCCCACACGCCACAACTACTGAGCACGTGTGCCTCAGCTAGAGAGAAGCCCACCGCTGCAACTAAGACCTGACACAGCCAAAAATTAAATAAATATTTTTAAAAAATTATTAAAAAATGGCTGAGTGGCAGTTTCAACTTCCGGTTTGGTGGAAAAAATTGTCTCACTTGGTGGAGGATTTCCCTCCTTGGACCCTAGAAGCTTTTAACATATCTTGCTTCCCTGCAGTCATGGGGTCAAGAAACAGATCATTTTTTAAAAAATAATTGTATTTATTTATTGTTGGCTGCGCTGGGTCTTCGTTGCTGCTCGGGCTTGTCTCTAGTTGTGGTGAGAGGGGACTCCTCGCTGGTTGCGGTGGGAAGACATCTCACTATGGTGCCTTCTCTTGTTGCAGGGCACGGATTGTGAGGGGGGAGGGGGAGGTGTGAGCTTCAGTAGCTGCAGCACGTGGGCTCAGTACTTGCATCTCCCTGGCTCCGGAGCACAGGCTCAGTAGTTGTGGCACATAAGCTCAGTTGCTCCTCAGTGTATGGGATCTTCCTGGATCAGGTATTGAACTTGTGTCCCCTGCATTGGCAGGTGGATTCTTTACCACTGAGCCACCAGGGAAGCCCAAGAAACAGATAATTTTTGAGTGAGTAAAATATTTCATTGTTAGAAGAAGCCACTGCTGCATCCAGCCCCTTGGTTCTCGAACTCTGTGACTGGCTACAGGAGAGACAGTGCCCTGGTTCAGAGGATTACTCTATCTTGCAGATGGTACACTACCTCCCAAAGTGTTGTCTAGCAGTTGGTACTTTATCTGGGCCTTTAATAGGCCTTTCTACCATTCTAGACTGGCTAATGGTGCGCATAGCAAGGCCAGTGATTCCTGTCTCATTTCTTTTCTTGTGAAGTGAGTTCCATGGTCAGAAACAATACTGTATGGGATATCAAGACTGTGCATTTAGTCCACAGGTGGAGGTTCTGGCAGAGGCGTTCGAGGCAAGGAAAGCAGATCTATATCCGGAATAAGTACCTCTTCTAGTGAGACAAATTTCTGCCTCCATCATGGAGTCCTCTGTAATCAATCTGCCCAAGTAGTTGGCTGCTCCCCTTAAGGTCTGATACCAGTTCAAGGGTCCAGGTGGCGCTAGTGGTAAAGAACCCGCCTGCCAATGCTGGAGATAGAAGAGACACGGTTCTGATCCCTGGGTCGGGAAGATGCCCTGGAGAAGGAAATGGCAACCCATTCCAGTATTCTTGCCTGGAGAATCCCATGGACAGAGGAGCCTGGCAGGCTACAGTCCATGGGGTCGCAAAGAGTTGGACATGACTGAGCATGCATGCAAGGGTCCAGAGCTGTTAGCCGCTTTGTGCAAACTGGGTATCAATCCCATTGGTGGTCTGACCACCCTTGGTGAGGGATATTCTATTCTTGAGCCCATGGCTAATCTCCACCCCTGTCATCATGGTCCTTTGTGTGTGAACCCACTGAACAAGAGCTGGACTGGCTGGGGGAAAAGGTCATCAGTTAACATCCAGTTAACACCCACAGAGCATCCTATTTTCTGGTTATTAAAAACTTCCCCTCAGTGGGGGGCCATGGTGAGCATTTATATGGCATACTCCTGTCTTATGATCTTGGATATTGGTAGAAATCTATCTTTTGCAAACTTCTTTCTCATGAACTTCTAATTTTTAAAACTTAGAGCTCGTCACATCATTAGTCCACCACCCGGTACAGATCCTGAGCTCAGGTCTTCTCTCCCTACAGGCAAAGTGGACAGGGAGACCTACTTCTTATAGTTCTACCTGGGGAGAGATTTTCTTCTCCACTAGACTTTGGGGCCACATAACCATTTCTATGAAACCATTTCTTGCTCTTTCACAGTCTGCCATCTGAAAGCCAATCTCTAATAGTTTTTCCCGTATAGGGAGCCTTGTTGCAATCACACCCACAGCCGTGAACATATGGTCTGGGCCTATTTCAGCAGGTCTATCCTTGTTCCTCTGTCCCCAGCTTTTGTTCCCAAGACTCTCATCTTGTTTTCTTCAGTAGCCATCGCCTGGGATTCAGTATCGACCCTGATTTCAGGCCATCTCTCCTTCAAGTTGTGGTTGTTGTTCAGTTCTAAGTTGTGTCTGACTCTTTGAGACCCCATGGGCTGCAGCACGCCAGGCTTCCCTGTCAAACTATCTCCCCAGAGTTTGCTCAAATTCATGTGCATTGTTGGTGATGCTATCTAACCATCTCACCCTAAGCAGCCATCCTCTCCTCCTGTCTTCAATCTTTCCCAGCATCAGGATCTTTTCCAATAGGTCGGCTCTTTGCATCAGGTGGCCGAAGTATTGGAGCTTCAGCTACAGCATCAGTCCTTCTAATGAACATTCAGGGTTGATTTCCTTAAAATTGATTGGTTTGATCTCCTTGCTGTCTAAGGGGCTTTCAAGGGTCTTGACCAGCACCACGATTCAAAAGCATCAATTCTTTGACGCTCAGCCTTCTTTATGGTTCAATGTCTCCTTTGAGACAAAGTAGAAACAACAATACGCTCTACTCCATGTTCTTCCACCAGGACAATTTCCTTCCTCTGCTCTCCTTCAGGGTCATCTTGGATGGGGTGCTCCAGCCACAGCAGTTTACATTTCTGGCTAATACCTGCACATTTTACAGAGCCACACATAAAGCAGTTCTCAATTTTTCCTTCTCAATCTCCTGGGTTGAAGTTATCGTAACAATGTGGCAGGAATGGGTACACTGGGAGGGGGACGACCTACGCATTGCCCCTTAAGGTCTGTTTGGGCCAGGTTTTACATGGACCATTTCCCCTGAAGAATTGCAGGCGTAAGAATTAATTAGAGAACATCCAGTTCACAATGGGCAGCTCAGGTCACAGGGTCATCTGGAGCCCTGTGGTCAGGTGTGCAGTCTATCAGAGCCCATTAAAACTCCAGGAGCTAGCTCACAAAAGAGAAATACTCTCTTATGAATAAAGCATGTTGTTTAGTCGCTCAGTTGATGGCAGTTTCCAGGCAAGAATACTAGAGTGGGTTGCCATTTCCTTCTCCAGGGGATCTTCCTGACCCAGGGATTAAACCCAAGTCTCCTGAATTGCAGGTGGGTTTTTCTTTATTTTACTGCTGAACCACCAGGGTAGCCCGAATGAAACATGGCTTTACCCCTAAACCCTAAGGATCTGGCTACAGAGTTTCCTCCATGGTTGTTTGCAATAGGCTCCATGCTGCTGCTGCTGCTGCTAAGTCACTTCAGTCGTGTCCGACTCTGTGCGACCCCATGGACGGCAGCCCACCAGGCTCCCCCATCCCTGGGATTCTCCAGGCAAGAAAACTGGAGTGGGTTGCCATTTCCTTCTCCAGTGCATGAAAGTGAAAAGTGAAAGTGAAGTCGCTCAGTCGTGCCTGACTCTTTGCGACCCCATGGACTGCAGCCTACCAGACTCCTCCGTCCATGGGGTTTTCCAGGCTCCATAGAGCATCCTAATTTACCTGGCAGTTTGAGCTGTGAATCTGGTCATCAGGATGCAAAGGCTGAACTACTTACACTGCAGCCTGGATCAGCTGGAGAGGCCTCTCTCACTTTGCTTTCTCTGTACCTTTCTCAAAGCTGGAAACTGCTAGACGGGTAGGAATAGTTTACCAGTCATGCTGTGAGTTGTTGTTGTTCAGCTGCCCAGTCGTGTCTGACTCTTTGCTACCCCATGGACTGCAGCACGCCAGGCTTTCCTGTCTCTCACCATCTCCTGGAGTTTGCCCAAGTTTGTATCCACTGCATCAGTAATGCCATCCAGCTATTTCATCCTCTGATACCCTCTTCTCCTTCTACCTTCAATTTTTCCCAGCATCAGGGACTTTCAAGTGAGTCAGCTGTTTGCATCAGGTGATCAAAATACTGGAGTTTCAGTTTCAGCATCAGTCCTTCCAGTGAATATTCAGGGCTGATTTCCTTTAAGACTGACTGGTTTGATCTCACTGTCCAAGGGACTCTCAAGAGTCTTCTCCAACACCACAGTTGGAAGGCATCAATTCATTGGTGCTCTGTCCTCTTTACGGTCCAGCTCTCACAGCCATACATGACCCCTGGGAAGACCATAACCCTGACTATTTGGACCTTTGTCAGCACGAATCATGATCTATTTTCCTCCCAAATCCAAAGAGACCCATCAAGTACTGGGCTCCTTCTATGAGGAAGGAAATCTAAAGTGAAGCAACCTTGCCCTTTGCTTTGGAGTAAATGTCCTGATGTGTTCAGGCCATATGCTCTAGGATTTTAACGAAGTGTCAGGCTATTATATTTTCACTGGATTCATCTCACACCCTTTGGCACCTGCTGTTTTCCATGTTTTGTGTTCTGCCCATATGGGGCCTCCAGCGTGACTGCCTGTGGGATGAAGTGACAGATACGTGGATTGACTCTTGACCTCTATGCCACCATCTTTCTATCTGAGGAGCTGTAAAGCTAAAAACACTTCCCAGACTCCCTTGCAGCTAAGGTTCTAGATCAGATTTAGGGAAACAGAAGTGAGGCAGAAGGCATCATTTTTCTGCAGCAGTGGCTATGGGCAAGCAGGATCTACTTGAAATACCTGGAATGACTTCTGTTTCCTGTACTGGACTGCATGGTCCAGATGGTAACAGAGTGAAAATGTAAAACTTCCTGCAGACTAAATTAGAGCATGGAGCAGAAGGGTTGGCTTTTCTTTGGGACAAGATTTTAAAGCTAACTGCTTCTTTTATTCTCTGCCACAATGGGAAAAAAACACATTTTTTTTTCTCTGATAAAGTCTGGGGGGTTGTGCTGGTGTATTTTCCCCCAAAAAACCACATCTGGAACAGCTTTTGCAATTTGAGTCACCATCTGATTAAGTTTACATATTATTCTGTGTTCTTCAAGACCATCTATCTTGTCTGAAGAATGGATACACATGTGACAAAAATCACCATGTCTGCATATTCGAAGTCATTAATGGTGGAGTTAATCTTTTCAATTCTCTCAGGATTTTTATTTTAATTTACATATTGGTGGGAATGATGAACTTCAATAATATGTAGTTCATTTTTCTTATAATAAAAGCTTTTAACATGTTGTCTAGGAGCCAGTGCAGGATTCTGTCAGTGATTTAAGACATTTATTCCAATTACACAAATGAGGACAAAAACTAGCACATGCCTAGATCAGTCCTTAAGTGGACTTTGATCAAAACTCCATTTAGGGCCTAATTCCCTATACTTCATATGGTCTCTTGGTACTTAGCCTCTGATCTGTTCTTTTGTCATCTCCTCTGTATTCCCAGGGCTAGAAGCCTGCAAACTATATTTCCCAGATACCTTTGCTAGCTGGGTTCCTGTTAGTTTCTGCCAATGGGAGACAAATAGTTATTTTTTTTTGTTAATAGATATTTTCTAATCTCTGTATGCATTGCAAACATCTTCTCCCATTCTATGCTTTTTTCTTTCTTTATTTAAAAATTTTATTTGTTTTTGATTGTACTGGGTCCTGCTGCCCCGGGCTTTCTTTAATTACATTGAGCAGGGGCTACTCGAGTTGTGGTCCTTGAGTTTCTTATTGTGATGGCTTCTCAGTGCAGAGCACGGACTCCAGGGCATGTTGGCTTCAGTAATTGCAGCAGGTGGGCTTAATAGTCAGAGAAGGCAATGGCAACCCACTCCAGCACTCTTGCCTGGAAAATTCCATGGACGGAGGGGCCTGGTAGGCTGCAGTCCATGGGGTCGCTAAGAGTTGGACACGACTGAGCGACTTCCCTTTCATTTTTCACTTTCATGCATTGGAGAAGGAAATGGCAACCCACTCCAGTGTTCTTGCCTGGAGAATCCCAGGGACGGGGGAGCCTGGTGGGCTGCCGTCTATGGGGTCGCACAGAGTCGGACACGACTGAAGCGACTTAGCAGCAGCAGGGCTCAATAGTTGTGGCACATGGGCTTAGTTGCCCCACAGTATGTAGAATCTTCCAAGGCCAGGAATCAAACCCATGTCCCCTGCATTGGCAGGTGGATTCTTAATCACTGGAAAGTCCACCTGGTTACATTTGAAGGTGGAAGGGAGAAAGTCTTCTGCTTCAGGAGGTGCCTTATCTTTGGCAGCAGCGGGTTCTCTGGCATTGTCAATAATGAATGTGGGGTTGTAGGCATCAGCCTAAGAGTGAAAGCAGCTTCCTGGGTTCCAGAGACTTCCATCTTTTGCCACTAGCTTCCAGCATTTCCAATATCTTCGTGACCAATCCATGCATTAAATTCCTCTCTGCTTGAAATATATAGGGTGGTCTCTGTTTTCCAACTGGCACTGATTCACACATTTCCATAAGCCCACACTCTTGTGCAGCACAAGGGACTTATAGGTGCCTAGAAATAAGTGTGGCCAGTGTCTGAGCACAAGTTCTTTGGATCAGGCAGGAAAAAGACTCACAGTATGATCTTATGGTATTTTTGTTGTATCTTTCCTTAAGGGTCCTAGATTTTCTTTTTTCTTAGTGGTCAGAGCATTTGTAAATTGATTTGGCTATGGGGATTGGATGAAAGATCAAATTTGTTTATTATGTCAATAGAAGCCTTTGTTCACTGGACACAGAAGTATTTTTTCTTATTATTGTTATAAAAACTGCTGCTGCTGCTAAGTCACTTCAGTCGTGTCCGACTCTGTGTGACCCCATAGACAGCAGCCCACCAGGCTCCTCCATCCCTGGGATTCTCCAGGCAAGAACTCTGGAGTGTGTTGCCATTTCCTTCTTCAGTGCATGAAAGTGAAAAGTGAAAGTGAAGTCGCTAAGTCGGGTCTGACTCTCAGCGACCCCATGGACTGCAGCCTTCCAGGCTCCTCCATCCATGGGATTTTCCAGGCAAGAGTACTGGAGTGGGGTGCCATTGCTTTCTCCAGTTATAAAAACTAAATGGGGAAAAAACCTAAATGGGAACTGTTTATGATTAGTCAATTACTTTCAAAGACTTCTGCAGATCAAACCACTGTGATTTCATGCCCATTCTGCTCCTAATTGGTAATCCTTCCCATTTTGTATTTGATGGATAACTGGTACCACCTGACTCCACCACCCCCAGAATCCTGCCATCTTCCCTGAGATGAGAGTCTATTTCAATTGTAGACCAAACTCCACCATTCCTGTCTTACAGAGGATGGTCAGAAGAGTAATTTTTAATTATTTTGGCACTTCCCTCATCAATTGTCCTTCAGCTTTGTTAAAGGAGGTAAATTTTGGATCTTTTCAAAGAAGATAATATAGGCTTGGTCAGCAAGATGCATATATATAGATTCAATAAATCATCCTGCCTCTTGAAATCTTGGAATTTCTTCCTCTGGTTTATGCCAAGAGATTTTGACTATAGTACAAATTAATGACAGGTCAGTATTGTATCCACATTTGCATAAACCAACACTTCAAATTGTTAGAATAACAGCTGTCAGCTGTCAGAGGGAGCACACTGAATGCAGACTCTCAGTAAGCACACTGAGATCGATACATTCATTTTGATCTGAGATTATATTCAGGCTTTCCTTAAGGACCCTCCAAATCCACCTCCACAAACAATCTCCTGCTTTTTCATTATATAAAATAGCAAATTGCTGCAACTTTTTCTTTCAGCAGACCTCCTCTTGCCTTTTTTTTTTGGTCTGCTTTTTATCCTGTAAGATACGCTAGTTTTGGACTTTGGTTCTGGCCAGGGGGCAACAAGGGACTTACGTTTTCTACAGGAACGAGGGTTCAATCTTACCGATTATGAGAGGATCAAAATCTTCAGACAAGGGCGGAGAGAACACTTCCTTGTGGCTTGGTAGACGACCCTCTACATTCTTGCTAAGAAATTTAGTCCAGTCTTAGTCCTTAGATTAAACGTATTAGAAGAACCTCTCTTAATTGACCTACACTTAACTGATTTGCTCGATTAACTACACTGTCTATGACCACTTTTTCCTCCACGCTTTTAAACAAAGTTGAGGTGCCAACATTGCTCATCATTAGAGAAATGCAAATCAAAACCACAATGAGGTATCATCTCACACCAGTCAGAATGTTCATCATCAAAAAGTCTATTAACAATAAATGCTGGAGAGGGTATGGAGAAAAAGGAACCCTCTTACACTGTTGGTGGGAATGCAAACTGATGCAACCACTATGGAGAATAGTATGAAGATTCTTTAAAAAACTAGGAATAAAACTACAATATGATCCAGCTATCCCACTACTGGGCATGTACCCTGAGGAAACCATAATTGAAAAAGACATGTATACTCCAATGTTCATTGCAGCACTATTTACAACAGCTAGGATATGGAAGTAACCTATATGTCCATTGGCAGATGAATGGATAAGGAAGTTGTGGGACATGTACACAATGGAATATTGCTCAGCTATAGAAAGGAATGCATTTGAGTCAGTTCTAATGAGGTGGATGAACCTAGAACCTATTATACAGAGTGAAGTAAGTCAGAAAGAGAAAGACATATACCATATATTAAGGCATATGCAAGGAATCTAGAAAGATGGTACTGACGATCCAATGTGCATGGCAGCAAAGGAGACACAGACGTAAACAACAGACTTCTGGACTCAGTGGGAGCAGGAAAGGGTGGGATGATTTGAAAGAATAGCATTGAAATATATACATATGTAAAATATAAATATACGTATGTAAAATAGATAGCATATACTTATATACATATGTAAAATAGACAACCAGTGTGAGTTTGATGTATTACACAGGGCACCTAAAGCCGGTGCTCTATGACAACCTAGAGGGATAGAGTGAGGAGGGAGGTGGGAGGGGGCTTCAGGAGGGAGGGGACACTTGTTTACCTATGGCTGATTAATACTGATGTGTGGCAAAAGCAATCACAATATTGTAAAGTAATTATCCTTCAATTAAAATAAATAAATTAAAAAATTTGAGGTAAAATTCATATAACATACAATTCACCATTTAAAAGTGTATAATTTAGGGACTTCCCTGGTGTTCCAGTGGCTGAGAATCCTCTTTGCAATGCAGGAGACACGGGTTCCATTTCTGGTCCGGGAACTAAGATCCCACATGCTGTGGAGCCACTAAGCCTGAGAGCCATAACTACCGAGGCTGTACCATAATGACATATCTCTCATGATATAACAACTAAGACCCGACGCAGCCAAAACAAATTTTTAAAAGTTTTTTTGAAGAAGTATATAATTCAGTGGCATTTAGTGTTTGTACAATGTTGTACAACTACCATCTCTCTAGTTTCAACTTTTTTTTTTATCACATCAGAAAATCACCTCATATTCTTATTTTCCCCTCCCCCATTCCCTGGTAACTACTAACCTACTTTCTGTATCTACGGGTTTGTCTACTCTGGGTATGTTATATAAAAGGAATCAAACAAAATATGGCCTTTTGTGTCTGGCTTTTTCACGTGGCATGTTTTTGAGGTTCATGCAACTTGTAGTATATATCAATACTTTGTTCTTTCTTATGCTTGGATAGTATTCTATTGAGTGTTTATACCACATTTTGCTTATCCATGTATCTGTTGATGGGCTTTGTGGTTTTTTCTAACTTTTGTCCATTATGAATAGGGCTGATAAATACATTTGTGGTTAAGTTTCTCTGTGAATATATGTCTTTTCATTTTCTTGGGCATATACCTAAGAGTAAATGTATTACTATATTTCTGGGTCATATTGTAATCCTATCCAACTTTTTGAGGAACTTATCAGAACTTTCCGTAGTAGATGTACCATTCTACATTCTCGTCAGCAATGTACAAGAGTTTGTCTCTCCATAGCCTTGTGATCTTTGTTATTATATTATCTGTCCTTTTGATTAAAGCCATATTAGTGGATGTAAAGCAGTATCGCATTGTGGTTTTGATTTGCATTTCCTTAATTACCAATGATTTTGACATCATTTATATACTGGACATACATGTATGTACTGGGCATGTGTATATCTTCTTTGAGGAAACCTCTATTCAAGTCCTTTGCTCATTTTAAATTGGGTTGTTTGTCTATTTGTTGTTCAGTCGTAAGAGTTCTTTATATATTCTGAAACCTTATCAGATATATAATTTGGACATATTTTCTCTCATTCTGTAAGTTGCTTTCACATCTTTGAGAAAACAAAATTTTTAATTTTTTGAAGTCCAAATTATCTATTTTCTCTTTTGTTTGGGCTTTTGTTGTTAAATCTAAGAATCCATTGCCAAATATGAGGTTGTGAAGATTTACCTCTGTGTTCTCTTTCCTAAGGGTTTTATAGTTTTAGATCTTATACTTAGGTCAATGATTCATTTTCATTAATTTTTGTATATGGGGTGAGGTAGGGATCCAACTTCCTTCTTCTGAATATGGTTATCCAGTTGTTTCAGCACCATTTATTAAAAAGACTATTCTTCCCTTATTGGCCTTGGCTCACTTATTGAAAGTCAATAGACATTTGGGTTTATTTCTGGACTCTCAATTCTATTCCTTGGTCTATGTATTTATTCTTATACCAGTACCACACTGTATTGATGATTGTAGCTTTGTAGTAAGTTTTGAAATCAGAAAGTCTGAGCTTTCCAGCCCTATTTTTCTTTTTCAATATTGCTTTGGCTATTCAGTGTCCCTTGCAATTCCCCATGAATTTGAGAATCAGTTTTTCTATTTCTGAAAGAAAAATAAAAGGCCATTGGAGTTTTAGTAGGGATGATATTGAATCTGTAGATTGCCGAGTGGAGTATTGTTCTCTTAATAATATTGTCTTCTAATCTGTAAACATGAAATGTCTTCCCCTTTATTTAGATCTTTTTAAATTTCAACAATGTTTTCTAGTTTTCAGTACACAAGTTTTTTACCTCCTTGATTACATTCATTCCTAGGCATTTTATTCTCTTGGATGCTATTGTAAATGGAATTGTTTTCTTGATTTCCTTTTCAGATTATTCACTGCTGGAATATAGAATCAAAACTGATTTTTGTGTGTTTTCCATGCTCTCTTTAAATATACTGACTGATGCCCACAGCATGTGGGATGCTCATGGCTAATGGGTTACACTCTAACCCATGCTGATCCAAACAGCTAAGATGTACTTACCAAGATTTATTTCCCACTTTCTAATAAACATAATCCTGAGACAGCAAATTCCCAGCTAAGAAATTATACTCTCTTACAGGCAGGAGTGGTCATGTGACTACATTCTGGCTAACAAAATGTAAGTAGGAATTATTGGGTAGGGCTTCCAGGAAAGCTCTTTAAAGAGATGAGCTAGTTCAGTTGGTATATATATTTTGCCCTTTTATGTTCCCTTTCTTCCTTCCTGGAGCTTGACTTTAATGACTGGAGCTCCAGCAGTTATCCTGTGACCCAGAAGGAATCTTAAATATGAAAGCTGTGTACTAGATGACAGACAGGATACCAAAATGACCTAAGTCCCTGATGATTTTATGGCATGACACAGCCCTGGCTGCCTACCTCTGGACTTCTCATGTCATTAGAAAATTGAATCCAGAATTTAAGTTGTAGGTTGTTCAGGTCTCTATCACTTAAAATTCCTACTTTAATCAGAATTTCTGTTTCTGCAGAAAACAAAATCCACCCTAAAGAGGGTAGATTCAGAGAGGAGGTAGGGTCTGAGGCAATGAAGAAGCAGATTTTTGCAGGCTGGAAAATAGGTGAGCCTTTTATTACAGAAATGAAACACACACACACACACACACACACACACACGCTGCTCAGTTGCTTCAGTCATGTCTGACTCTTTGCGACTCCATGGACTGTAGTCCGTCAGGCTCCTCTGTTCATGGGATTTCTCAGGCAAGAATACTGCTGTGGGTTGCCATGCCTTCCTCCAGGGCATCTTCCTTGACTCAGGGATTGAACTCACATTTCCTGTGTCTCCTGAACAGTACAGGCCGATCCTTTACTGCTGAGCCATGGGAGAAGTCCCATATGTACATATGACCAAGTCATTTTGTTGTATAGAAGAAATTAATACAACATAACATTGTAAATGAACTATACTTCAATAAAATAAAAAATAAATAACAGAAGTGAAATATTTATTCCCATTGTTGTCTGTCTTATCTTGGAAAGCAGGTCACAGGGACTTCCCTGGTGGTCTCGTGGTTAAGAATTCATCTTGCATTGCAGGGAATGAGGGTTCAATCCCTGGTAGGGGAACTAAGATACCACATGTCCCAGGGAAACTAGGCCCTCTTGCTGAAGCTATTGAACTCACATGCTGCAACTAGAGAGTCTATGCGCCACAAGGAAAGATCCTGCCTGACTCAATGAAAATCCCACATGCTGCAACTAAGACCCAACACAGCCAAATAAACTATTATTTTTTAAAAAAGAAGAAAGCAGGCCATAAACCAACTGAGGCAGTAGCTTTAGGGGCAGGGGTAGGAAAATTCGGATTGTTGGTACATGCTGGCTCCTTCTTGCTACATTTAGTAAAGTCCTTTGATGGAAAGATGCCCTACTCACAGTAGGGCAAGCCAGGTTGCAAGAAGAGATGATTGGAGCGTAGCTTTACTAAGGAAGGAACTCTGCTTAAAGCCTGAGATCTAAATTGACTAGAACCTCATAATTTGGTCCCTTGCACAACTGAAAAAGCCACCTGCTTCTGTTTCCCAAACTGGCCAGGCCATTCCTGGTGCCAGCAAAGTGGTTGTCTTGAAAGAAGATAAGACTGTGGCTGCAGGACCTTTTAAAAATATCTTTCACCTGCCAGTGCTCGTGTGTAGGCTCAGTCCTTCAGTCGTGTCCAACTCTGCAACCCCATGGACTGTAGCCCGCCAGGCTCCTCTGTCCATGGGATTCTCCAGGCAAGAATACTGGAGTGGGTTCTCATTTCCTTCTCCAGGGGATCTTCCTGACCCAGGGATCGAACCTGCCTTTTGCACCTCCTGCATTGCAGGAGGATTCTTTACCTTCTGAGCCACTGGGGAAGTTCTTGGGGGATTGCATTTGAGGCCATTTCTGGGTCTTGGAATCCATATCACCAAGAAATGGGCTGTGCTGCTCTATCAGTTAGGATCCAATCAAGAAACAGAAAATGTATCAGTTGTTTTAAGAGAGAGCATTTAATACAAATAATTGGTAAGCAGTTGTTGGAGAATGAAAAAGGCCAAGAGAGAAATGAAAGTATCATAAAGAGAGTAACTGCAAGAAGCAGTTACCACCCCTACCTCTGGGGCATCATAGGGAAGAGGGTGGAATCATTTCAATTTAGATATTTATTTCTTTGGCTGTACCGGGTCTTAGTTGCAGCATGTGGTATCTTAGATCTTTACTGTGGCATGGGAACTCTTAGTTGTAGAATGTGGGATCTAGTTCCCTGACCAGAGATCAAACCCAGGCCCCCTGCATTGGGGGTGAGTAGTCTTAGCCATGGACCACCAGGGAAGTCCTGGAATCATTTCAGTTTAGAAGCTCGAACTAGATTTACAAATAAAAAATTGGACACCAGTTAAATCTATATTTCAAATAAATGATGAGCTATTTTATACATAAATAGGTCCCAAATATCACAGGGGACATACATATACTAAAAAAAATTATTCATAGTTTATCTGAAATTAAACTTTAACTGGTGGTGTTGTTTTTCTTTGCGAAATCTAGCAAATGTAGATGGAACCCAGACCTCTGAGAAGAGGAGGCAGCTTGCAAGCCCTGGTATCTCTCAGGGGACACAGTGAAATAGATTCTATGAATGTTAGAAAAGTACAAACCAAAATCAACTGCCACTACTGGAACAAACTGAAGTTGCCGGAGCCAAAATCATTGCCAAAATGATGCTGAGAGAATAGGAACAGACAGGAAGAAGGATACATCTTCACCCTCTTCCAGAAATGTAATCTCTCTATGGGGTCCCCTACTGCCAGCTGGCAAAAAAAGAACTGTGATTTCCCAGAGTCTCAGCTCTGGCAAAGCGGAGCCTTGAGGGTGGGTTTGAAGCTGAGAGACAATAACCAGAACAGCTGGGCAGCTGCCTAGAAGGACATTTTCTCCAGTGCCACCGCGGATGTGGATACAGAAAACGATGGACTAAGAAGATCCTTCCAGAGAAGAGATCCAGGGGCTGCCTGGCTCCCAAGAATTTACAATATTGACTGGGCAGGAAATCCTCACTATTCCTGCCCCAGAGGGTTTAATAATAGTGTTGGACAATTGCCATGACTTCTGGGGGTTCACGGTCTCTACTGTAGTTTTTTTTTGAATTGCAGGTTTCTTTTTTCTTCTTTATCTTTGTATATTGGGAGTGTTGAATGACAGGCGGGTAGTGTTTTCCACATTTGGATTTGATAGAGAAGACTGCACATCACAGACAGACTTTCAGTGAGATGTAGTAACTGGATGGGACTTTACATGGCCTGTCAGGGAGGAGATAAACATGTTGGATGTTTAAGAATAAATGCATGTGGATGTGAGTATCCAAAGAAGTGGACTGTGCAGAGAGGGAGTAAATACCATCCTACATGTGTTCTTCCAGGGAAGAGAAAAAGTGGGAACATTCTCCAAGGCATTTTATGAATTTGACATTACCATGAAACCAAACCTGAGGATAGGACAAGCATAAAAATTAAAGACCCATCTCAATCATAAACATTAATGCAAAAACCCTAAGTAAGATATTAGCAAGTCAAGTTCAGCAATTTATGAAAAAGGTAACAATTTATGACTGCTGGGTTCCAGCCCCAGCTGATCCAGGGAATTCGAAGGGGAGACAGCTTCGGTGAACTGGATACAATAGCTTTAATTAAATATTAATCAAAGATATAAAGAGTAATAGAATGAGGATAGCTCAGTAGGAAAATTCAGTGGAGAAAAGAGGCTGAATAACTTGGTTTACAAGGAAAATCAATATAACCTGTGACATCAGGTTAGCTCTGACCACGGAGGCCGCAGGCGCCCTCTCGAATAGCAGAAGGTGCCCCACCTTACGCACCTTCTCGAGTGGGTCTTAGAAGCCCAGGCAAATAAGTGGTAGCAGAGGACCTCCACGCTCCAGATGGGTATTCAGCCAGAATGTGAAAGAAAGAATGACATGGGGAGACCAAGCTTTGGTGAACAAGGCCCGTAGCTTCATTTTCAACAGGGGCTTTTATACCGTAAGTTGCACATAGAGGATAATAGGGGATGTGAAATCATGCAAAGTCAGCAGTCTTTGATCCTTATCGAAACCAGGTTTTCTTTTCTGCAAACTTATCATATACAAATGGTTTAGGTGATTTACATCATCTTCTGGCCAGAAGGCCTGTTAACATTTTATGACTCTGACACAGGTTTGTCAACCATAAGACTTATTTTCTCTAAGAGTAATTATTTTAAAGTTTGGCGCCATCCTCCAAAGGTGTTAGATAAAGTTGCATTCCTATAGGGCAGAGGTGCAGTGGATTTACAACAAAGGAAAGAATTTATTACCTTAAGGGTCTAAAGTTGCTAACACCAAGGCCACTACTTATTTTTTCTACATACCAACTATATTAATTAATACACTTCCAAGGATACAATACAGGGGATGTGGAAACTTGGCAGCAAGCATTGGCTCATCAAAGAAATCTACTAGTTTTATTCTGACAGTTTCTAACTCTCTGAGAGGCTCTAAGCTATTTGAATATCTTAAGCTTCCCATGCCTCTCGCGGTTGGGAGACTGTAAACAATCATATGCATAGCTGTAGGAGTCCGGGTAAACTGGTCAGGCAAATTAGAGAGCCATCTGAGGGGTTTGGATTTAAACACTCCTATTATGCCCAGGAACTTTATTAACTGGAGCTGTAAGTAAACTCCTCATCAGAGAGAGCGAGATGGTGTGGGGGACAGCCCCCCGTAAAGTCAGGGGTGAGAGCACAAAGCAGTAAAGTAGGCAGACTCTGATTTTGGGGGTAGATGCTCGAGAATATCCAGGGGGACTCCTGAGGCTCGATCCCGCCTTTGCGTATGCCGAGCCTCCCTCCTCATGACCTTTGCCACAGGCGGAGTTCCTCACGCTGGCTCCCAGCATACGACCAAGTTAATTTTATCCTAGGAATGCAACATTTATTTGACAATTTAAAAAATCCGTTAACATAATCCACTGTATTTGTAAATTAAATGAGAAAAATCATGCATTCACCTCAATAAAGGCAGAAAAATTGTTTGTAAAATTCAACATCTATTCATGATTTAAAAAAAAACAAACAAAAGGAATGGTAATAAGAGGAACTGAACTTTTGAATCAGACTCATGTAAGTCATAGCTCTTACCCTATACTAGACTAGTGATTTAAAGGAAAAAGGCAATCACAAAACATAGGTAAAGTATTTTTCCCTTGGAGAAGTCCAATACTGTCAGATGGAGCTCCCCATTTAGAGAGCGTGTCCTTCCATTCTAGCAATAAAATGTGTTCTAGGAACCTCCCTGGTCATCCAGTGGCTAAGACTGTGAGTTACCAATGCAGGGTGTGTGTGTGATAAGTTGGTTTAGTCGTGTTAGAGTCTTTGTGACCCTATGGACTGTAGCCCACCAGGCTCCTCTGTCCATGGGATTCTCCAGGCAAGAATCCTGGAGCGGGTAACCATGCCTCCTCCAGGGATCTTCCTGACTCAGAGATTGAACCTATGTCTCTTATACCTCCTGCATTGGCAGGCAGGTTCTTTCCCATGAGTGCCACTTGGGATGGATACCAACGCAGGATGCTTGGGTTCAATCCCTGGTCCAGGAACTAGGGTCCCACACGCCAAAGGCCACTAAGCCCGCCCATGGCAACTAGAGAAGCCTGCACACCGCCGAGAGAAGACACTGCACAGAGAAACTAGAGAAAGCCAGTGTGCCACAACAAAGACCAAGTGCAGCCAAAATAAAAATAGATGAATTGAATTAAATAAAAATAAAAGATCCAGCATGCTGTAAAGAAGATGGAACATCCTGTATGCTGCAACTAAGACCCAACACAGCTAAATAAATAAATACATATTACAAAAAAGAAAAGAAGGATGTGTCTTAGTTTCAGATTTAACAGGTGAGGTATGTTCTGAGCAATATGTAGGGAGCCATTGCTTCCTTTTGGTTGTGGAACATCTCCATCTTATATTGGATTAGTTACACTGCTTATATTCCCCATTCTCTGCTTAGCCATGCTCTCCATAAATCCATAAAATCCAGGATTATTGACAGTAAGCAGTTTAAACAGGGCAGGTGTATCCTATTAAAAACATTTCATAGATAAGGATTTTCTGTTACTTTCCTGCTAGTAAGTATATACTCTTAATGTGTTTACCAAGAGCATGGGTTATTAGCATGTATACAAGATTTGACCAGGGATATTTTTTTCCTCTTTCATCTCAGGAGAAAGAGGGAGTATGTTGCAGGCCTGCTATTCACTCTTTTCTTCCCATTAGGGAACTGCCTTAATCCCCTATGGCATATTTACAATAAATGTACTTTGTATATTAAAATTCTCCAGAGAATTCCCTGGAGGTTCAGTGGTTAGGACCCCACACATTCACTGCCAAGGGTCCAGGTTCAATTCCTGATTAAGGAACTAAGATTCCACAAGCCTTGCAGTGTGGAAAACACATTCTCCGAAATAAAAAGTAAAATCAAAACAAAACAGCAACAAAATTGAGCTGCTCATAGCAGAGGATCATTCGTGTGCCTCCCAGGGTGTTAAAAATCCACCTAACCATTCTCAATGAGGTCAGGGTTTCAACTGGGAGTAAAATACAGACTGAGGGGCCATTTGGGATGTGACCACCCAGGAGTTAGCACTCAACTCTGGGAAAAATTCACAGTGTTTCACCCAAGGGAAAATGTGTTCACTTAAATATAAGGCTGGCTGCTCACATTGGCAGGTCAACCCAGAGTTGCTCTTGGGTTAAAATGATATGTATTAAAAAATATCTTGACTTCCATTGAGGAGTAGCATATTTGGTGGTGACCACTTCCCGATTCCCCCGAGATGAAGAGAAATGATGATCTAGCACCTGGAGATGCAGAGCAGGTGGCATACCAGGGGGTGACTTTGTCCTGGGTATCAACTGTCGGGGAGAGAGCAGGTTGGATGTACCTTAGTGCAGTGCACAATATTCATACCCTATTTTTCAGGTCCTTACTTTCAGGACCTGTCTCCTGACAGGTGTGCAACTTCTGTCCTTGCATACTGTTGGAGATTGCCCAGCTGCTCCTGACTCTGCTGTTCAATTACTTTACACAGGCACTCTCAGTGAAAACCTTGGGAAACCCTCAAGAAGAGATGAATTATCTGTTGTTCCTCAAGTGGTTCTCTTTAGAGAGAAACAATCTCATTATTCCAGGTGCTCCTCATTAGAACAGATGTTGATTGTGGCGGGTCACAGTATGTGCAGAGATTATACTGGAAAGAATATGGTTGTCAGTGTTTTTGGGTTCAGCACTGTAGCAGCTGCCATGACCTCTGTCTCATAAATGGCCGTGTCATAGTCCACATGGGGCTTCCCAGTTGGCTCAGCGGTCAAGAATCTGCCTGCTGATGCAGGAGACGCAGGAGATGTGGATTTGGTCCCTGGGTCAGGAAGAGCCCCTGGAGCAGGAAAATGACAACCCACTCCAATGTTCTTGCCTGGAGAATCCCCTGGACAGAGCAGCCTGATGGCCTACAGTCCATAGGGTCACAAAGAGTTGAACACGGCTGAGGGACTGAGCATGCGTGCCCCCAATTGGTCGCACACATGTCAAATCCTGGGGCGCCAGTACTGTGGTTGCCCAATGAGAGACTGAGTATCATAAGTTCTTGCCCTTTGCCAAGGCTGCCTAAATGATGACTTGCAGAGGCTTTAAAAAAAATACTGATATCTATTTATTTATGTGGTTGCACCAGGTTTTAGTTGCAGCATGAAGGATCTTCGATCTTCATTGCGACATGCGGGATCTTTTCATTTTGGGGTGAGAACTCTTGGTTGCAGGATGAATACAGTTCCATGTACTATACAGTGTAATGTGTACCTGGTTTTTCAAATTTATTTTATTGAAGTATAGTTGATTTTACAATATTTTAATTTCTGCTGTACAGCAAAGTGATTCAGTTATACATAGATATACTTTCTTTTTCATATTCTTTTCCATTATGGTTTATCCCAGAATATTGAATATAGCTCCCTGTGCTATACAGGAGGACCTTGTTGTTTATCCATTCTCTATATAAAAGTTTGCCTCTGCTAATCTCGAACTCCTGATCCATCCCTCCCCCACCCTCCACTCCCCCTGGAACCCACAAGTCTGTTCTCTATTATCTGTGAGTCTTTTTTTTTTCTGTAGATAAATTCATTTGTGTCATATTTTAGATTCCGCATATAAGCGATACCATATGGTATTTGTCTTTCTCTTCCTGACTTACTTCATTTAGTATTATAATCTCCAGGACTATCCATGGTACTGCAAATGGCATTATTTTGTTCTTTTTATATATGTACCACAACTTCTTTATCCATTCATCTGTCAAAGGACACTTCCGTTGTTCTCATGTCTTGGCTATTGTGAATAGTGCTGCTATGAACATAGAGATGCATGCATCTTTTTGAATTATAGTTTTGTCTGAATATATACTCAGGAGTGGGATTGCTAGATCAAATGGCAACTCTATTTTGAGTTCTTTGAAGAACCTCCAGACTGTTTTCCATAGTGTCTGCACCAATTTACAGTCCCACCAAGAACACAGGAAAGTTTCCTTTTCTCTACATCCTCTCCAGCATTTGTTATTTGTACATTTTTTAATGATGGCCTTTCTGACCAGTGTGAGGTGATACCTCATGGTAGTGCTGGCTTGCATTTCTCTGATAGTTAGTAATGCTGAGCTCTTTTTCATGTGTCTGTTGGGCATCTGAATGTCTTCTTTGGAGAAATGTCTATTTAGAGCTTCTGCCCATTTTTTGATTGGATTGGGTTTTTCAGTTGTTTTTGAGTTGTATGTGCTGTTTGTATATTTTGGATTAAGTCCTTGTCGGTCATATCATTTTCAAATATTTTCTCCCAATCTGGAGGTTGTCTTTTCATTTTGTTTATGGTTTCCTTTGCTGTACAAATGCTTATGTTTGATTAGGTTTCTTTTGTTTATTTTTGCTTTTATTTCTATTAGTAGTATGTATCTGTTAATTCCAAATTCCTAATTTATCCCTCCCTGCCTTTCCCCTTTGGTAACCATAAGTTTGTTTTCTATGTCTGTGAGTCTACTCCTGTTTTGTAAATAAGTTCATTTGTACTGTATTTTTTAGATTCCACATATAAGTGATATCTTATGATATTTGTCTTTGTCTGACTTTCACTTAGTATAATAATATCTAGGTCCATCCATGTTGCTGCAAATGGCATTATTTCATTTATTTAGTGGGTGAGTAGTATTCTATTGACGGAGAAGGCAGTGGCACCCCACTCTAGTACTCTTGCCTGGAAAATCCCATGGACGGAGGAGCCTGGTTGTCTGCAGTCCATGGGGCCGCTAAGAGTCGGACACGGCTGAGTGGCTTCACTTTCACTTTTCACTTTCATGCATTGGAGAAGGAAATGGCAACCCACTCCAGTGTTCTTGCCTGAAGAATCCCAGGGACAGAGCAACCTGGTGGGCTGCCATCTATGGGGTCACACAGAGTTGGACACGACTGAAGCGACTTAGCAGCAGCAGCAGCAGCAGTATTCTATTGTAGATATACCAAATCTTCTTTATCCATTCATCTCTACAGGGACATTTAGTTTGCTTCCATGTCTTAAAAGCCCCTATGTTTTAGCGGCTTGGAATATTTCTATCATCGGGAACAGCAATAAAATTTGATACCTTAAATTCAGATCCTGGATCCAGGAATTGCAGAATTAATAACACAGGGTGAGTGCCATATATGGCTGTAATTAAGGTTAAGGCACCAATGACATGACTTCTCTGGTTAGACGATGTGAGAGGCTGAGCTTGAAGATGCCTCCCTTCCAATGACTATTGCACTGCCATGGGATCAAATGTCCTTGGATCCTGAGCTGGTCATTGGGAACTGTGTGACAAGGAAAGCCACCCAGAGAGTAAATATGTGCTGCTATTCTTCTCTTGGCATCTAGCTTTGCAAGAGATAAATAAACTGCTTTTCTCTGATGAATTGTACAATGGGGCTTGACTGACATTTCACCTTTTAAATTATTTTTATTTAAATTATCTAAGTTGTCTTTAGAGTGAGCTGCAGTTTAACTGTTGACAAGCTCTACAATATATTGTGAACCAGCCCTCTCCACCTCTCCCACATACCCTAACCCCAGCTATCAGCATCTTTTACTGGGACCACTTACTATCAGATCATCTCTCTCCACTGCTTAAGATCCTTCAAAGGTATCTCATCCCAGGTAAAACATACCACAAAAAATCCAACCTACAATTCTCTACATGATCTGGCTTCTGCTCTTTTATCCATTCACATTTCCTGTCACCTAGACTGGCTATATACTTTGTGGGACCCAGTAAAAAATGAAAATATGGGGCTCCTTGTTAAAAAGTTATTAAGAACTGCAAGACAGCAATTAGAGCAGCAGAGCCTTAAAGCAAGCATGGAGCCTTTCTGAGAGCGGGGCTGCATGGGAATGCACAGGTTGCAGGCCCATTAAGCTGGCCTGCCTGTCATCCACTTCTCATTCAGAGGTCATCCTCTTGTTTCTGTTTTAGAGCTTTTGTACTAACTCTTCCTTGGCCTGGAATGCTCTTCTGTTTAATGTTAGCATGGTTCACTTCTCCTAGTTAGGGTCTCAGTTGCAACGTCACCAACTGAGAGAGGCCATCCAGGAGCCTCAACTTAACCCAGCCACTGAGTCATTCTTTGTTACTTCACCACTCTTTTTAGCTCTTTGCCATGCACTTCACTTAGTTCCTTTTTAAAAACCATCTATCTATTTATTGGCCATCTCTCCCTGGTATAGGTTGAATTGTACCCCCGATCTCACCACCGCAATTCTTATGTTGAAATCCTAACCCCCAGTATCTCAGAATATGATCTTATTTGGAAATAGGGTTGTTGCAGATGCAAGTAGTTAAGATGAGGTTGTACTGGTGTCGGGTGAACTCCTAATCTAATACGACGTGCATGCTTAGTCACTCAGCCGTGTCCAACTCTTTGTGACCCTATGGACTGTAGTCTGCCAGGCTCCTCAATCCATGGGATTCTCCAGGTAAGAATACTGGAGTAGGTTGCCATTTCCTCCTCCAGGGAATCTTCCCAACCTAGGGATTGAGCCCGCAGAGCCTCCTGCTTTGCAGGTGGGTTCTTTACCCACAGAGCCATTGGGGAAGCCTAATTCAATATGACTGTCTTATAAAAAGGGGAATATGAACACAGAAATGTATTCAGGGAGAGCACCCTGTGAACATGAAGATGGCCATCTACAAGTCAAGAAAAGAGCCTTGGAACAGACTCTTCCTTTACAAGGAACTAACCCTGCCTACACCTGGATTTTGGACTTCAATTGTCTCCATTTCTGTGAGACAATCAATTTCTGTTGTTTAAGCCAGTCTAATTATGGCAGAAAGTGAAGAAGAACTAAAGAGCCTCTTGATGAAAGTGAGAGGAAAGTGAAAAAGTTGGCTTAAAGCTCAACATTCAGAAAACTAAGATCATGGCGTCTGGTCCCATCACTTCATGGTAAATAGATGCGGAAACAGTGGAAACAATGGTTGACTTTATTTTTCTGGGCTCCAAAATCACTGCAGATGGTGACTGCAGCCATGAAATTAAAAGATGCTTACTCCTTGGAAGGAAAGTTATGACCAACCTAGATGGCATATTCAAAAGCAGAGACATTACTTTGTCAACAAAGGTCCGTCTAGTCAAGGCTATGGTTTTTCCAGTGGTCATGTATGGATGTGAGAGTTGGACTGTGAAGAAAGGTGAGCGCTGAAGAATTGATGCTTTTGAACTGTGGTGTTGGAGAAGACTCTTGCGAGTCCCTTGGACTGCAAGGAGATCCAACCAGTCCCTCCTAAAGGAGATCAGTCCCGGGTGTTCATTGGTAGAACTGATGCTGAAGCTGAAACTCCAGAACTTTGGCCACCTGATGCGAAGAGCTGACTCATTTGAAAAGACCCTGATGCTGGGAAAGATTGAGGGCAGGAGGAGAAGGGGACGACAGAAGATGAGATGGTTAGATGGCATCACCGACTCAATGGACATGGTTTGGGTGGACTCCGGGAGTTGGTGATGGACAGGGAGGCCTGGCGTGCTGCGGTTCATGGAGTCGCAAAGAGTCGGACACGACTGAGCGACTGAACTGAACTGAATAGTACTTTGTTACAGCAGCTCTCGCGAACGAATGTACCCTCCGTTAGAACGAAGCTGAGAGCATTAAACCTGGTTTATTTCACAGCCTCAGAACGTGCCTGTACTGTTACTTAGAACACATCAGTACTGCTGTTTAACGATTTCACTTGTATATATAAACCTGAAAGCCTTTCAAGGGAAGAGAGTGTTCCAGGTGTTCAAGAAAAACCTGCTGAGTAGATTAAACCATGTCACTCATTTCCAGATTTTTTGTGGAGAGCGCCGGCAGTTGTGTGCGGATTATGCACAACGTGTTTTTAGCTCTCGGGACAAAGAGACTGATACTTCGCAGGTCTGTCAAGTGGGACTCAGAAGACCGATCGGAGCTCTAGCCTTTACAAGCTCTGGTCCTTGCTCCTTTTGGCATCTTGGTAGTTGTAGTTTTGTCCACGGTAGCTTTACTCGAAAAATCAACTGTGAGACCACAACTCCCATCACTCCGCATGCACTGGAGCCTTCAGAGCGCATCCTCTGGAGGGGGGTACCTAAGCCATTGAGCAACCTTCTTGTCCAAGGGCCCGCCTTCCTGAACCCAGAAGCACCCGTGATTGGTCGACTGCCCCGCCTCTCAGCGGAGGGGGCGACAGGTGAATGAAAGGGGGGCGTGTCAGTGCGCGTAGCTTGGCGGCGGCGCGGCTGGAAGGAACTAGCTGAAAGGTGAGAGCAGAGAAGTGGGTTCACGCTGCCGCTTTCATTGGCTTGAGGAGGATTCGGGGCGCCGTGGGGGCGGGATGGGCAACCGACAGGGATGTTCCGCGTCGGTCGGTCTCTCTAGGACCACCTGGCCCTGGCTAATCCCCGGACTCCAGCCGGGCGAACCCGCACTCATTGACGGACCCTCTCCCTCCCCTGCAGCTTGGGGAGGGCCGTGCGGCGGCCGTTTCCCCCCTCCTTCCTGACACTGGGTTGCCCCCTATGCCCGGAGTCGTCCAGCGGGTGGTATGGGCGCACGCTGATTCTGATGGTCCCAGGGCGCAAGGGCTCGGCCAGACTGGGGCAGTTGGCAGCGACGGTCACTTTGTCCGGGAGAGGCCGTGGGAGGGGCAAGGCCTCGGTTCTCACCTTCGGGACCCAAAGACTATATCCAGTAACGGATTCTGGTGATTTCTGCAGGGTTGTCTACCTCCGGGCGGGGGAGGATCCCCTTGACTTGCGATCATTTTAGCAGTTGAATCAAAGATGCAGTTGACCCAGAAAATACTTTCTGTGAAAGTGCAAACTCTTCTTTTGAGTCGTTTCCCTCCACTCCGTGCGTTTGGGAAAGGAATGAATGACTTCCCCAGCACTTCTCAGGGTTTCCTGGAGGGTGAGGGAAGTCAGGTTGGCATAAATGGATAAGGATGTCAACTCTGGACTCAAACCAATCTCGGTGCCAGTCCTAGCCTGAGCGTGTTATATGAAAATTTGAACCTCAGTTTCCTCCTCTGCAAAAGAGGAAGTAATGATTTTACCTACTGTACTGGGTTCTTGGGAGGTTAACATTAGTTTATGCTTGTAAAGTGTTAATACTTTTTACAGTGCTTCATGAGAAGTAGTTCTCAGTAAATGCTAACAATTGAGCAGATTTTCATTATTCTCTGGTGAAGCTGCAGGAGTGTTGTCAGAAAGAGCGGGTGGATTTCAAAGCTGCTTTTGGCGCTGGAATAAAGACATTCTCTCAGGGGCATGTGGGAGTTTGTTGCTAACACTCGTGTTGGCATCTGCCCTCTCCTGGAAGACATGCGATGTTCTTGGTTCACTTTTCTATTTTTGGCCTCTTCCTTGTGTCAGGCATTGCTTGTAGCCAATAACTGTTGAGTTGAATTGGAACCATGGGAAGGTTGGGAGGGTCCCTGCCAGAGTGCGGATAAATGTGCTTCTGGAAGCAGTGTACCCTACGAGCTTCTTTTCCAGGAGAAGTGGTGATCCTCGGGTTGTGCCAAGGATGCAGAGCACCGAAAGCAAGTGGAGTTGATGTGAATAACATTTCCACGTTGTATGCCAAGTGCAGTTGGAGAAAGATTTGAAGAAAATATGTGGTTAGATTTTTGCAAAGTCAAGGGAGTATTTGCATGATCCAGTAGAATCTAGAATATTTGCAGATAGAAAGCCAAAGGAAATAGGTTTTGAGTATTATTGCTAGAAAGGCGCATCTTCTAGTGAAAAATACAGGTGCCTGGGGGGAGGCTCTGTAGATAAGACCATTCTCCAAGAAGTATTGGGCCTGGGACTTCCCTGGTAGTCCAGGGGCTAAGACTCTGTACTCCCAATATAGGGGACTTGGGTTCTATCCCTAGTCAGGGAATTAGATCTCACAGCTGCAACGAACACCTGGCTCAGCCAAATAAATAAATGAATACTTCTTAAAAAAGAATTGGGCCTATTTAATAATCTTCCTTATTTACCAATTCCTTATCCCTCTGTCCCTCCCCCTTTTTCTTCTTTGCTAAAAAGGAAAGAGGGGGAAAAAGCAATATATGCACACAGTAAAAGATCCTAACAGTATGGAAAGGTTATAAATGAAAAATGAAATCATTCCAAAAACCTCCTACCTCTAGTCCCTCTTTTCAAGTTTCAGTTCAGTTCAGTTGCTCAGTCGTGTCTGACTCTTTGCGACCCCATGGACTGCTGCATGCCAGGCCTCCCTGTCCATCACCAACTTCCAGGGTTTGCTCAAACTCATGTCCATCGAGTTGGTGATCCCATCCAACCATCTCATCCTCTGTCGTCCCCTTCTCCTCCTGCCCTCAGTCTTTCCCAGCATCGGGGTCTTTTCCAATGAGTCAGTTCTTTGCATCAGGTGGCCAAAGTATTGGAGCTTCAGCTTCAGCATCAGTCCTTCTAATGAATATTCAGGACTGATTTCTTTTAGGATGGATCTCCTTGCTGTCCAAGGGACTCTCAAGAGTCTTCTCCAAAACCACAGTTCAAAAGCATCAATTCTTCGGTGTTCAGCCTTCTTTATAGTCCTACTCTCACATCTGTACATGACTACTGGAAAAACCATAGCTTTGACTATATATGAACCTTTGTTGACAAAGTAATGTCTGTGCTTCTTGATATGCTGTCTAGGTTTGCCATAGTCTTTTAATTTCATGACTGCAGTCACCATCTGTAGTGATTTTGGAGCCCAAGAAAATAAGTCTGTCACTGTTTCCATTGTTTCCCCATCTATTTGCCATGAAGTGATGGGACTGGATGCCATGATCTTTGTTTTTGAATGTTGAGTTTTAAGCCGGTTTTTTCCACTCTCCTCTTTCACTTTCATCAAGAGGCTCTTTAGTTCCTCTTCTCTTTCTGCCATAAGGGTGATGTCATCTGCATATCTGAGGTTATTGATATTTCTCTTGGTAATCTTGATTTCAGCTTGTGCTTCATCCAGCCTGGCATTTCTCATGATGTACTCTGCATATAAGTTAAATAAGCAGGGTGACAATAACAGCCTTGACGTACTCCTTTTCCTATTTGGAACCAGTCCTTTGTTCCATGTCCAGTTCTAACTGTTGCTTCTTGGCCTGCATACAGATTTCTCAGGAGGCAGGTCAGGTGGTCTGGTATTCCTATCTCTTTAAGAATTTTCCACAGTTTGTTATGATCCACACAGTCAAAAGCTTTGGCCTAGTCAATGAAGCAGAAGTAGATGTTTTTCTGGAACTCTGTTGCTTTTTCTGTGATCCAACTGATGCTGGCAATTTGATCCCTGGTTCCTATCTGCCTTTTCTAAATCCAGCTTGAACATCTAAAAGTTCTCAGTTCACGTACTGTTGAGGTTATCTGCTATTAACTCTTGCTCATATAACCTTCCAGAAAAAAATTCTTACATATACCAACAAAAACATATGTGTATCCCATCTAGGTGATGGAATAATACTGTACATTTTGTTTTGCATCTTATATTTTTCCTTAATATATCTTGGTGAGTTTTTTATATGAACACACAGAATTCTCACTCTTTAAAGCATGGTTGCCTCGTCTTCCACTGTGTGAATATACCTCATTGATTTAACTTGCCCCCTACTGGTGAATGTTCTGATTGTTTCTACTTTTGTGCTTATACAAAAACCTGGTGTGATGGGCATCTCTCAGCTTCTGATTTGATGTACTTTTGGGAATACATCCAAAAGGATAAGTTTTTAGCCATGAAATTTTGGGAGCAAAAGATGTGTAATTTTTGTGGGGGTGGGGCACGCCATACCTCATTTGGGGATCTTAGTTTACTGACCAGGGATTGAACCTGTGCTCCCTGCAGTGGAAGTGCAATCTTAACCCACTGGACCACCAGGGAAATCCCCAAAGATGTGTACCTTTTAACTTTTGATAAATATTGGCAAATTCCTGTCTAAAATGGTGTTCCCAATGATATTTCTATCAACAGTGGATATTATTACTTTGAAAATTTTTTACCAGTCTGATCGGTTTTCTTTCAGTTCTGAGGAAGAACAGAATTTGATATTTAAATGTAGCATTCTCCTGTATCTTGCTTTCCCCTTGATATGATTGCCAAAAAGAGGAAGGTTTGGCTGGAGCATTTAGAAGAGGTGAGAATGACCAGGAACTCTTAATCCTGTGAAAACTTTCAGGGTTGATTTATTTGGGAGGAGAAGAGTTTTTCGGATATCAGACAGTTCTCTTCCTTTCTAAATCAAAATGTTAATTTTAACTACTTTGGATGAAAAAACATTCCCAAAATTATAACCTCCTGGAGTTTAAAATGAATATAAAAAGAATCATCTTGATGACTTAGGCCCATCCATCATAGCCCTGGGGTATAATTTAGTGATGTCCTTAGGCCATCTTGAATATGTAGGAGCATTTAATACCCTTAGCTAAGTGGCCTTAGGCTGATATTTTGAAAAAATGTCTGGGTCTGTTTTTGACAACTTTTTTAAAACCTTTTCCTAGCTATCAATTCTCACTTTTAAGTTTGTCAGTTTACTTACAGAGGCTTCTTTACTTCTTTGTTCTCTAGTTTCTAAACTTAATGTGTCACTTATAAATGTGTAGAAAGTAGGTGTAAATTGCCACTTAATGAGGTTGTTGCTGGTCTTTTGTGAGTACAGTCTGTTAGGTTAACACACAGGCCTTGAGGTATCTCTTGGCAGTGGACTCTGTCTGCTGGTAGAGGTGCCTCATTTCTCTTGGGTGGGGTAATTGTTGTGTTCCACTTGTAGAAAAGAAGAGGGCTGAAGAGTTATTAGCTGTGGTTGGCAGCTTTCACTAGGCCTTTTGGGATCCCAGTAGAAGAAGAAGATATAGGAACTTCTCTGAGCTCAATGGGTCAGTAAATAAAAGGGGTAAGTTGATCGATGGCTACGTGGTTTGTGTGATGAGAAAAGATAGAGAGAAAGGCTCAGGGGAGGTCAGCTTCTGTCTTCCTCACTTGCAGAAGGGTTTTAAACTTGATTTATGTTTTATATTTGTTTTAGGGACTTCCCTGGTGGCTCAGATGGTAAAGAATCTGCCTGCAATGTAGGAGACCTGGGTTCAATCCCTAAGTCAGGAAGATCCCTGGAGAAGGGAACGGCTACCCACTCCAATATTCTTGCCTGAAGGGCTCCTCTGTCCATGGGGTCAGAAGAGTCAGACAGGAGTGAGCAGTTAACAATTGTATTTGTTATATACTTGTTCTACTTAGCGGGTAAGAGAGGAGTATTCTTTTGTATTCAGCTAACCTACTTTGTCGGAGAAGGCAATGGCACCCCACTCCAGTAGTCTTGCCTGGAAAATCCCATGGGCGGAGGAGCCTGGTGGGCTGCAGTCCATGGGGTCGCTAAGAGTCGGACATGACTGAGCGACTTCACTTTCACTTTTCACTTTCATGCACTGGAGAAGGAAATGGCAACCCACTCCAGTGTTTTTGTCTGGAGAATCCCAGGGATGGGGGAGCCTGCTTGGCTGCTGTCTATGGGGTCGCACAGAGTCGGACACGACTGAAGTGACTTAGCAGCAGCAGCAGCAGCAGCAGCAACCTACTTTGTCCAAAGCACTGCCGAATGCTGTGAAAGTGTTAGTTTCTCTGTTGTGTCAACTCTTTGTGATCCCATGGACTGTCGCCTGCCAGGCTTCTCTGTCCATGAAATCCTCTAAGAATACTGGCAAGAATATTAGAGTGGGTAGCCATTCCCTTCTCCAGGGGATCTTCCTGACCCAGGGATGGAACCTGGTTCTTCCACATTATAGGCAGATTCTTTACCATCTGAGCCACAAGGGGAGCCCTGCCAAGTGCTTTATGGGAAATCAAATGAAATAAGATATGGCTCATGCCTTCTAAGGGTTTATAGTCCACTGACAGAGAAGGACCGAGACATAAAAAATACAGAGAAGAGAATGAAGGGTTGTGGAGTCAATCAATTAGGACTATCTCAGTTGCACTGAGAAAATTCAACCAAAACAAAAAGGGACTTCTGGCTTCTGGCACAGCATGAGCTGGGGCTCAGATGGTTTCCCTGGCCTCCATCTGTTGCTCCTGTTTGAACTGGGCCATCATCTGTATTAGGCTGGTTCCCCTTGTGGTGAGGCAGCAGCATCCCTCATATCCCACATGCCCACAGAGCGGAGAGCCATTCTTTTTTTGGATCCCCCAGCAAATGTTTCATTGCTTTTCATTGGCTCTGGCCTAGTCACATGGCCATCTCTGAGCCACTCACTGTGGTCAGAGGGTAAGTTATGTTGATGGGTTTAGCCTGTGTTACAGCTTACACATCTGGAGCCTGGGCGTGGTGCTAGTTTTATGCAAAGCACATTGGCTGTGGATGGGGCAAGGATGATTCCATCAAAGCCAAAAAGGGCAATAAAATCATAAGAATGGAGAATGCAAAAAAAAAAGAGAGAGAGAGAGAATGCATTCTGGCTAGCCCAAGCATCCACCAAGTGTTCCCACAAACTTATGGTAATGAGTGTGAGCTGAGACTAGACATGCCAGTCCCTAAGTTCTGTACTGGGACACTGGAGACTGAACTGGAGACCGTAATTCTTAGATTCAGGTATTATTTATATTTTGAGCCTTAAAGAAAGTCGAATGTCATTTATAAGAGCATGAACTCTGGAGGTTTTGAGTCTTGGCTCTGTTGCAGCTGGATCATCACCATCCTCTGAGTCTTAAAAGTACAATAGTGTAAGTATAATATTAGTCTTTACTCATAGGGTTGTTATAAAAGCTCACAGAAAGAATCTATGTAAAATACTAAGTACTGCACCCACATAGAGTTAGCTATAGTTACTTTTACTGTTTCTCATTAGTTAACCCCGTTAGACAATCTTTAATTTTTGTTAGCCCGTATTATAAAGATATTATTTAACTGGGTTTTGGGGAAGAATTTTTTAAAAAAAGAACATCTTATTTGTAAGGTTGGCATTTGTGAACTGAAAAAAAACAACAAAAAATCTTGGCAGAGATCCAGGCTCCTTTTGAGCAGCAGCAGCTGGTGGAGAAATGGAGATGCAATCCTATTATGCCAAGCTCTTGGGGGAGCTGAATGAACAGCGGCAGAGGGACTTCTTCTGCGACTGCAGCATCATCGTGGAAGGGCGGATCTTCAAGGCCCACAGGAACATCTTGTTTGCCAACAGCGGCTACTTCCGCGCCCTGCTCATTCACTACATCCAGGACAGCGGGCGGCACAGCACCGCCTCCCTGGACATCGTCACCTCCGACGCCTTCTCCACCATCTTAGACTTCCTCTATTCTGGAAAGTTGGATTTGTGTGGGGAGAACGTGATTGAAGTTATGTCGGCTGCCAGCTACCTGCAGATGAACGACGTGGTAAACTTCTGCAAGACATACATCAGATCCTCCCTTGACATCTGCAGAAAGATGGAGAAGGAGGCTGCAGTGGCGGCTGCGGTGGCCGCAGCAGCAGCAGCCGCGGCAGCGGCCGCAGCGGCTGCCGCAGCTCATCAAGTGGACAGTGGAAGCCCCAAGAAAGGGACCGCTGGTGAGACCAAGAGCTTGGTCTCTCGAGCCGAGGGGGAGGAGAGTGTGGACCGACCAAGAGAGTCCCCCAGTGGTGATCACAGAGGCTGCTGCCCTCTGGAACTGGTGGGGAAAGACAGCCAGGGTGGAAGTGGCTGGGCCGACAGTGACCGCTCCACTTGGCCAGAACAGATGGAACCCAAGGTGGAGTTGGGTGCTGCGGAGGTGGAGGTAGATGAACAGCTGCAGCCGCCTGCCACCGCACTGAGCCTGGCCCACCGGGAGGGGGGTTTGCCCAGTAGCCAGGCTATCGACTTGGCTTACAGTAACTACCATGTTAAGCAGTTCCTGGAGGCACTCCTGCGCAACAGTGCCCTCCAGAGCAAAGAGGATGTGGATCATCACTTTTCTCAGAGTTTGGAGGGAAGACCAGACGGTGCAGGAGTAGCAGCCATGAGTTCCATGATGGATGTGCAGACTGACTGGTATGGAGAGGACTCAGGTGAGCTGCATGAGCCTCCATCATCTCTGCTGCTCATTTCGCACATGCGTGTGTGCCTTCTGGTCTCCCACCATCACCTGCATCATTGTCATTGTCACTCGCATCATCATCACCACCATCAGCATCCCTGTCATCACCATCGCCACCGTCATCTCCACATTATCACTGCCACCACTGCCGATAGTATTAATTGAGCAGCTGCTGTGTCCAGGGCATTGGCTCTTCACATTTTTTTTTTTTAACCTCTACTAGAGTATAAGCGTGTTGAATGCAATTTGGAGACATGGAAAGAACCCGCCCTCTTCTACTAACCACAAGGAGGACTTTGGTGAATTCATTACATTTCTTTGAACCCTTTTTTTTTTCAGGAAATAATCACTCCCACCTTGCCTTCTTACAGAGTTGAGGACCAAATGAAAAGGTTTTCAGAACTTTTTTTTCTCACATATGAGAACATGTTCTGTACAGGTAGGAAATTTATCCTTCTTTGTGTCAACCGTGGTGCCTGGCCCATGTACTCAGGTAACATGTCGTGGCTGATAGTGTGATGTCCTGGAGAGTATTTGAGACTTGAATTGGGCTTCATGTAAGTAAATTTCTTGTATCCTTTGGTAGGATTTTGTGTTTTAAGAGAACTTAGTTTTTTGCCTGAGCAATTCTGAGAGATGGGATAATATGGTTAACTCTTCTTACAGATGAGCTAATTGTGTTGTAAACTGTCTTGTAGGAGATGGAAATAGATGTGGCTGTCTCCTTACTGATGAAAGTACCCTTGGCTTCTTTTCAAGCCAAGACATTAATGAGTCACATTTCTAATTCACCCTTCAGTACTGTGCACTGAAAGTCCACTAAGTAAGGGGGGGTGATCTGCTCTTATTCGTTACTAAATGACTATTTTGAGACTTAAAAAAAAAATAACAGGTTCACATGGGGTCCTGAAAGTTGGACACAACTTAGCAGCTAAACAACACCACACAGGAGAAACCCAGGAAAACTGAGTTTGTCTGGAGACTTTTAAATTTCTTTTTTTTTTTTTTTTAACATTTTTTAATGAAAAATTACTTCATCCCTGCATCAAAATTTCATTTTTTGTAAAAATCAAGAATGCTCTGTATGTCTGACCTAATCTAGACTTGCAAAACTTGCAAATATGGTTTCTGGTCGCCAGAGACATTGGCTTAACGAGCATGCAAAAGGTAGTGGTTGTTTTCAGTGATTACCCTATGGGAACTTATTGAAATCTAATTTCTTTTTAAAAACATAATTATTAATTTTCGGCTGCACTTGGTCTTCACTGCTGCACCTGGGGTTTCTCTAGGTGCAGGAGCAGGGCTACTCCTCACTGCAGTGCATGGGCTCCTCACTGCGGTGGCTTCTCTCGTTGGGGAGCACAGGTTCAAGGCGTGGGGACTTGGGTAGTTGCAGCTCGCAGGCTCAGTAGTTTAAGCATGCGGCAGTTTAGTTGCCTTGCAGCATGTGGAATCTTCCAGACCAGCGATGGACCCTGTGTCTCTTGCATTGGCAGGCAGATTCTTAACTATTGGACCACCAGGGACTTCCAAAATCTAATCTCTGTGTAAGAGTAGCACTTCACAGTTTGTGTTCCCCTTCTCCATCCCTCAGCCCCTCATAGTGCCATCTAAGTTAGGTGGAGGAAGTATGGAGAAATTGAGACCCAGAGGGTTTGGTGAGTTCCTTAAGGATATAGAACTGGCACATGTCACCACTAATGCTCTTTAATAGCAACCCAGGCTGGCTTCATTTCACTCATGAAACAAACTGTGAAGGCTGCACAGGTGGTTAGAGGATTTCAGTGCACTGATTTTGTCTCTCAACCCCTCTGCCTGTATCACAAGTATCAAGAAATAGACATTCAGATCTACACCACCTTCATTCAGATCCATCTGTCCATCTATAAAGTCAGCTTTCCAACTCATCCTGGGGCAGAGCAGTCTCCTGGCTGCTTGCCGCGCCTGTTGTCTGCCAGGTTTTGATTCCATTTGCATGGCTCCAGGGTACATTTACTCCAAGTGCCAAGGGACACAGTAGGACTGATTTGTTTGGTTTTTCATATATTTGCTCAAATACTTGAGCACTTTCCTTGTGAAGATACAAAGATAAGTCAGACATGGCTCCAGCTCTCAAAAAACTGATGGTTTCTTATAGAAGCTAAGCTGTGTGAAAGTGGCACCGTGCAGTACAAGGTACTAGGGCTGGAAGACAGATGGAGGTGTGAATTTCACAGCGGTCCAGAAGCAGAACTGGCTTCCAGCTGTTAGGGAGGCTTTATGAAAGTGGCATCAGAGTACTCACTACTGTATATAAAATCGATAAGTAGTGACTTATTGTATAGCACAGGGAGCTATATTCAATATCTTGCTGTAACATATTAATATAATGCAAAAGAATCTGAAAAAGGATATGTATATGTATAGCAATCACCTTGCTATACACCTGAAACTAACACAATATGGCAAATCAACTGTATTTCAATTTTTTAAAAAAGGGGCATTTGAGGGTAAGAAGAGAAAACAGGGAGAAATTGGAGTCAATCATGGAAAGCCTTAAATGTAAGAGGTAAGTTTCTATCTATAGGCACAGGGGAATTTTTGGTAGTTTCTGAGCTTGGGAGTGGACAGGAAAGATTAATTTGGCCTCAGCATAAGGTAGCGAAGAAATGGGAGACTGGGGCAGGGAGATGGTGAGGAGGCAGTTATAGTACTTGTGTATTCACTCATCTCTGACACTAGCAGACACTGTCAAAGCATGTGGTCCTCCTATAATCTCTTCTCCCCTGGACCTCCCAATGCCAGCCTCACTACCTCCTGTTGCTTCCTGAAAAGTTCATCTGTATTGGCCACTTCTACCGTTTTACCTCCCATTCTTTTCTCAGCCCACTGTGAGGAAAGACCCCTACCCAGCACCCCACCCGCTTCATGAGGTCAGCTGTACATTTCCAGAGCTGATCCAGTGAGTAATTTTCAGATGTTATCTTTCTGACCACTCTCAGTAGTTAACTCTGATCTTTCCTTGAAATTCTTTCTTCCCCTGGCTTCTGACACCTTGAGTACCCATTGCTGTTACCTTTGTCCATTTCTTTTCAGCCTCATCATGGGATTGTTTAATGTCAGTGTGTCCAGCATTCCATCATGGCCTTGCTTCTTTAACATCTTATCATTCCTGTTCATTTGTTCATTTAACAGATATTTATTGAGCACTTCCTGTATGCCAGGCACTATTCGTTTATAGTGAACGAATATTCGTTTATAACAGTGAACAAAAGACAGTGCTTGTCCTCGTGGAGCTGACATTCTAGCGTTGTGAGCCAGACAGTAAACACATAAGCACCTATAATATGAAGAAGAACTAAAGCAGGGACAGAGTTGACTGAGCGTGAGGGAATGCTATTTTATTTACTGTTGACCAGGACTTGCTAACAGGTTACCTTTAAGCAAAGACCTTAAGTGAGTAAGAGAGCAAACTGCAGAGATATCAGGGGGAACATTCCAGGCAGAGAGAAGAGCAAGGTGCAAAGGCCCAGGTGTAGGATCACACTTGGCAGGTGAACAAAAGGAACAGCCAGGATGCTAGTGTGGCTGGAGTGGAGTGAGCAAGGCAGAAAGTGTTGGGGGATAAGGTTGGAGAGGCTGAGTAAGGGTGGACCAGGTAGGCCCTTGAAGGCGATGAGAAGGTCTTTGAGTATTGCTCCACAGAAAGCAACTTGAGATGACATGTATTAAAAGGATCCTTCTGAGTACTGTGTGCAGTTACCTTCTAAGTGGGCCTCTTGCTTCTCCTCTCGCTTTCCTGTAGACTACAGGGGAGCATAGGCTATGGGGAGCATAGACTTTCGGGGAGCGAGGTGGGAGCAGGAGGACCGCTTAGGAGGTGACTGCAGTAACCGAGGTGAGAGGTGTGCGCCTTCTTCTTTTTCTTTTTTTTTAAAATAGATTTTATTTATTTTGTCTTATTTATTGATTTATTTGGCTGCACCAGGTCTTAGTTATGGCATGTAAACTCTTAGTTACAGCACATAAACTCTCAGTTATGCATGCGGGTTCTAGTGCCCTGACCGGGGATTGGACCTGGACCCCCTGCATTGGGAGCACAGTCTTAATCTCTGGACTACCTGGGAAGTCCCATTTTTCTATTTTTAAAAATTTTATTTTATTGTTGGGGTATAATTGCTTTACAAGGTTGTGTTTCTGCTGTACAACAAAGTGAGTCAGCTATTTGTATATATATAGCCCCTCCCTCTTGTGCCTCTCTCCCACCCCACTCTCCTTGAATCAGTGTGGTAGCAGTAGATAGGTGAGATGTGATTGGGTTAGGACTGTACTGACTCTGAAAGATAGAGCTGACCAGAGTTTCTAATGGCTGTATGAGTGTTAGGAGAAAAAGAAGCATTAAAGATGGCCTTAATGTTTTTACCTTGAGCGACTGATTTAAATGTTATGTTTGTGGTGCCTGTTGGATATCCCAGTGAAGATGTGCAGTAAGCGATTACATCTGTAAGTCAGAGCTGAGATATAAATCTAGGGTCATTGTTGGATCTGCGCAATTTAAATCCTGTGTATTCCATAGATCTAGAAGGAGAAGATAAGAGACCTAAGGACTGAGCCCTGGGAAGCTCCAACATTGAGAGGTCAGGAAAATGAGGGAGCCAGTGGAGGAAGCTGAGAAGGGGCAGTGGGCGAGGTAGCAGAGAATCAAGAGTGCTGCTGTACTTCCCTGGTGGTCCAGTGGGTAAGACTCTGTGCTTCCAGTGCAGAGGGTGCAGGTTTGATCCCTGGTGGGGAAAGTAAGATCCCACGTGGTGCATGGCACAACCAAGGAAGGAAGGAAGAGTGATGGATGTCAAGAGAGAAAACGTTTCAAGATAAAGGAGAAATCAACAACGTCCAGTACTGTGTGTAGGCAGATTGAGGACTGATCATTGGGTTTATTAATGGAGAGGTCATGGGTGAGCAGTATGAATGAAGTGGTGGGGAAAAGACCAAATGGAGTAGGCTTAGACGAGGACTCAGAGACTCCCCTGGCAGTCCAGTGGTTAAGATTTCCCTTTCCAATGCAAGGAGTGCAGGTTTGATCCCTGGTCAGGGAGCTAAGATCCCATGTGCCTTAGGACCAAAAAAATCAAAACATGAAACAGAAGCAATATTGTAACAAATTCAGTAAAGACTTAAAAAATGGGAGGGGAAACATCAAATAGGATGCCTAAAACTTAAAGAAAAATTAAAATAGATAAGCAACAAAGATATATTGTACAGCACAGTGAATTGTAATCATTTTCTTATAAGGGAGCATAAATTGTAAAAATACTGAATCACTATGCTATACACCTGAAACCTATATAATATTGTAAATAAACTATACTTCATAAAAATAATAAAATAAAATGGTGATTATGGTGATTATTGGAATATTAGAATAAAGCACTAAGCCGAGAGACCTCAAAAAAAAAAAAAAAACAAAACCCTCAAATGTAGATGTGAAGATGGTATAGTACTTCTTTTAAGAAATTTACTGTGAAGGGAACAAAGAAATGCTTCCATGGCTGGAAGGGGATGTGAGGTTAAGGTCTCCTGCACTGCAGGCAGATTCTTTACTGTCTGAGCCACCGGGGAAACCCAAGTTTCAGCTTAGGTAGGAGAAAAATTCGGGAGATGGATGATGGTGAGAATTGCAGAACCATGTGAATGTACTTAGTGCTACTGAGCTGTACAGTTAAATATGGTTAAAATAGTCTGTTTTATATTATGTGATCTTCACCACATAAAAAAACATTAAAAAAATGTGCTGCTTGGGTCCCACCCCACCCATTAGCTTGGGATGGAGATTGGGCATTAGTATTGTTTTTCATTTTAAGCTGCATTGTTATATGCAGGCAAAGTTGAGAGCTCTTCGTCTAGGATTGGGTGGCTGAGGTGGATTGGAGGATAAGGTCTCTGGAAGAAAGGAGATCCAGGAACAGAGGGGCCAGGGCATTGGAAGGGTCATTTTTGGTATTCACACCAAGAATTTTTCCAGGAGTAGAGTCTGAAGGCAATGTGATCAAATCTCCAAGGAGCAAGATGACCCGGGGACTCCTAGATGACTGTAATAAGGATGAGCATCGGTATCATCTGATGGGATGACCTTCAAAACATCTTAGGCTTTTGCTCTGGAGATGACAGTGAAGCCCGAGGAAGACCCACCCTCCCCTGATCCAGGGTGTCAAGGCCATGGGTTAACGGAATCAGGGTGCTTAGGGGACAGCCAGGCCTCAGTTAAAGCAACCACTCAATCTACTAAGGACTCATAACTGTATTCTTTGCTTCTTTCCCCAAGCTCCAGATTGATCTCTCTAATCCAAGTATCCCACCCCCGCCACCCCACCAAAAAAAAAATGGATGCACTGAGCCTGCCTCAAACATGATAAAATCCCGACTGACCTCATTCATCCTGCACCTGCTTTTCCTCCTGTGTTCCCTGCCTTGGTTTATTCCACCATCACCTATCACGTCAGCTAACCTAGAATCAGTGTCATTTAGAATCTTCCCTTTCCTCTGCTCTGTCCTCCCCATTGAGGTCATCATGTGCTGTGAATTTTATTTCTCAATCCTCTCTCCTCCTCTCCACCTCCACAATCACAGGCTTTAGTTCTGTCTTCTCTCATCCCCTCCCCCCTGGACTTCCTGCCTTTAATCTTGCCTCTCTTAAACCTTCCCCTGCATTATCCCCAGAGGAATCCTTTAAAAGTCATATCACCTTGTACCTTCCTTGCTTAAAACCCTACCTGCTTAAAGGATAAAGTCTGAGTTCATTAACATGTTAGTGTTGCAGAGGCAGGGATTTTTGTCTTTTCTGATCACTACTGTATCCCCAGGGCCTAGAACCCAGTCTGGCACATTGTAGGTGCTCAGGATAAATTTGCTGAGTGAATTCATAAATGTGACCTTGGGACCTTCCCCAGAAGTTCTTGCCCCTTTCCTTGGCTTCATTCCTCATTCTTCTCCACCCTGCTTTCTATTCCCTATTCTCATTTACCTCTGTGCCTAAACTTGTGCTGTTTTCCCTGCCTGAGATACCCTTTCTCTTTCTCAAACTCCCAGTGAACTCCTATTCATCCTTCAAAACCTTGCTCAAAGGTCACCTCTCCTGTGAGATCATCTCTGAACTCCAGGAGAGAATTCATTATTTTCACTATCTTTCTTTCTTCTTTTTAAAAAATTTTTATTAGAGTACAGTTGTTTTCCAATGTTGTATTAGTTTCTGCTGTGCAGCAAAATGAATCAGTTTATGTATACATATGTGCTGTGCTGTGCTTAGTTACTCAGTTGTGTCCGACTCTTTGCGACTCCATGGACTGCAGCCTTTCAGGCTCCTCTGTCCTTGGGGATTTTCCAGGCAAGAATACTGGAGTGGGTTGCCATGCCCTCCTCCTGGGGATCTTCCCAACCCAGGGATTGAACCCGCGTCTCCTGCATTGCAGGCAGATTCTTTACCAACTGAGCCATCAGGGAAGCCCAGGTATACACATATCCCCTCTTTTTAGATTTCCTTCCCATTTAGGTCACCATAGAGCTACGCTGGTGGCTCAGATGGTAAAGAATCCCCCTGCAATGCAGGAGACCCAGGTTTGATCTCTGGGGCAGGAAGATCCCTTGGAAAAGGGAATGGCAACCCACTCCAGTATTCTTATCTGGAGAATCCCATGGACAGAGGAGCCTGGCAGGCAGCAGTCCATGGGGTCACAGAGTCAGACATGACTGAGCACAGGGCATTGAGTAGAATTCTCTGTGTTATACAGTAGATTCTTATTAGTTATCTGTTTTATACACACTAGTGTATATATGTCAATCCAAATCTCCAAATTCATCCCACCACCACCCTTGTCTACATTTCTTCATCACTTTAAACTTTGCATTTGTTACATTATATTGTATGACTTTGTTTACATGTTTTTCTCTCCTGCTAGACTTATCTTCTTGAGTGAAGAAACAAGTATCTTGATAAAAATGCATCTTGACACAGTGCCTCACATGTAATAGGCATTCAGGTGAACTACTCTTCTGGGGGAATCAGATCATAAGAGAGAAGGGAAATGTTGCAATAATTCATACTTTTCTGATGGAGATGTAGTTAATGGTTATTTTTTCCCCTGAGGCCTAACAGTGGACCCATTTTACTTAATGTTTTTGTAAATAATCAGGAAGAAGGTGGTAGCATAATGCCAGGCTGATGGGGATAAATGATAAGAAGAGTCCACAGTGCCAGGGGAGTGAGCAGGAAACTGGTCTCTCAGCACCAGTGTAAGCAGTGAGAAGTAAATAATCCAACATGTATATGCAGTGCTGAGCCATGAGCTGCTGCTTTTATTCCGGGAGACAGATTTTGGAGTCATTATTGTTGTTTAGTCGCTCAGTCATGTATGGCTCTTTGCAACCTCATGGACTGCAGCACACCAGGCTTCCCTGTCCTTCACCATCTCCCAGAGTTTGCTCAAACTCATGTCCATTGAGTTGATGATGCCATCCAACCATCTCATCCTCTGTTGCCCCTTTCTCTTCCTGCCCTCAGTCTTTCCCAGCATCAGGGTCTTCTCCAATGAGTCAGCTCTTCTCATCAGGTGGCCAAAGTATTGGAGCTTCAGCTTCAGCATCAGTCCTTATGATAAATATTCAGGGTTGATTTCCTTTAGGATTGACTGGTTTGATCTCCTTCATTATAGATTATGCAAAATGTTAGACATTATCAGCATGGGAACTAGAAGCTAAAGAAGATAATCTCCACCCTTACATAGAATGATGTTGGGTACTGACTTGACATTCAGCTCGCCATACTTTTGGCAGCACCTCAGGAAAGGTATAAAGCCCAGGTAAGTGTCCCAAGAAGGTCTCAGAGAAAAGGAGTTACTCCTGCGTTGAGAGAGACTGCAGGAGCCTGGCCAGATTAATCAGGACAGAAACACCGAGGTGATGATGATGTGACAAAAATGGCTGACATTTATGAGAGCTTCTTATGTGCCGGGTGCTGTGTTTCAGGTATTACCTCATTTCGTTCTTACACAATCCTGTGAGGTGGGAATTATTATTATCCCTGTTTTACAGATGAGTGAATTAAAGCACAGAGAAGTCAGGTGAGATGTCCAAGGTCACAGCTTGTAAGTGGCAGAGCCAGAACGGGACTCCTAATTTCTATGCCTGGAAAACTTGAGTTATTAGTGCCTCCACATATATGATATGATCAAATTCTGTAAAATCCTGAAGGGCATGGATAGAGGAAATGAGTCTCAGAATACTGCCAATAGGGTAACTCAGGAAACTTGAAAGGGTCAGTCTCTATACATGCGGGTGATAATCATGTTGTCACCCTAACAGCTGTATGAACAAGGTGGAAAAAAAAAGGGAAAAAGATTTAAATGAATTTTTAGATATTTGATGATCTCATATATACAGAGTTAATATAAATTCCAAACAGTGTGGGGGCTGCTTTATAGCAAACCTCTTCTACATATGCCTGAAAGCTATTCCGGGAGCTGTTGTCAAAGAAAGCATGAAACCTGGTCTGGAGGTCTGATCCATCATAATAGTTGTTTGTTTTTTTCCACACATTTTTGAGGGTCATTTTATCAGTTCAGGAGGTTTGCATTAGTCAACTCAGGCAGCCATAACAGAATATCACAGGCTGAGTAGTTTTATCAACAGAAATTTATTATCTCACAGTTTTGGAGGCTCACTCTGAAATCGAGCTGCCAGCATGGTTGGTTTCTAGTGAGAGCTCTCTTCCTGGCTTACAGACAACTACCTTTTTGCTTGTCCTCACGTGACCTGTCCTCTGTGCAAGAATAGAGAGAGAAAGCCATCGTTCCTGGCACCTCTGGCATTGTTCCTCTTCTTATAAGGATCCCAGTCCTATCAGATAAGAGCTCTACCCTTGTGACCTCATTTAACCTTAATTACCTCCTTAAAGGCCCTGTCTTTACATACAAGTGGCACTGGAGGTTATGACTTTGAGATAGGAATATGTAGGGAGGGATGCAATTCATTCTATAACAGGGTCTCGATCATTATTTTCCTAAAATGAAATCAAGGAGAATAGACATTATCAGAGTGAGTATTATTTTGGAAAGTGTTTCAAGCTGTCCACATGAGGATACGTGTGTTCTCAGGCTGTAACATGAGCGCTGTTTCTAACTCTGAGCCACAGAGAAGTTTGAAAGCTGATGCCTCACAGCATTCCTTGCAGTCTTGTATCAGAAGCCCGTTTCCCTCTCTGGCTGACCCGGAGCCCAGCAGAGTCAGGGTCTGCAGACACCGTCTTGCTATTAGCTGCTGGTAGAGTTGGGATTCTCCCTCTCCAACTGGGCTGGTGGAGTTCTCCTGCTCTAGATTCCATCCATTGGAGGGCAGCCAGTCTTGTTGCTGCTTACAGTACCGTTTGTTCCCCAGGTGATGTGCTGGTGGTGCCCATCAAGCTGCACAAGTGTCCTTTCTGCCCCTACAGTGCCAAACAGAAGGGCATCCTTAAGCGGCATATCCGCTCGCACACGGGGGAGCGGCCCTATCCTTGTGAGACCTGTGGCAAGAGGTTCACTCGACAGGAGCATCTGCGGAGTCACGCGCTCAGTGTAAGTGTTGCAGCTGGTGGGTCTCTCAGGATGGCAGAGAGTGGCGGGGCATGGAAGGTGCTTCATGAAATGTGTTTAATGTAAAGGTGAAGCCCCTCAGTCTTTCACTTCTCTGTCCACTGGGGTATTGTCAGAGAATTTTAAACATGTATTTATGCTACTAAATTATAGCTGGGTTAGTGGAAAAAGAAAAAGTGAAAACTTATACGGTTACAAACTAGTCTTCCTAGAAGGAAAGTTAAGAAAGTTCAGATCCTAGTCTGAGGATGGTTGTCAAAAGGCAGAGAACACTGGGGCTTAGGAATTGGGGGGTCTGTTCCCCCAAGGGTAAGCTGCAGCCTCGGTTTCCCACCCAACCTCAGCACCCCGGGGTGGGGAAGAGGTATAACACCATTTATAGGGCTGCCTGTGAGCAGCAAAGGGGACCCCTGGCCAAGGGGCCCTCCCTGCCCACTGGCTGCTGCCTAGGATTCTGTCTTCCATGTAAGTGGGTGAGTCCCAGCTGCTAAAAAGCATTCAGACCATGTAGAAAAGCATTGTATTTAAGATTATCTTTGAGCAAGGCAGCCACCAGGGACTTCCCTGGTGGCTCAGATGGTAAAGAATCCACCTACAATACAGGACACCTGGGGTCAATCCCTGGTTTGGGAAGATCCCCTGGAGAAAGGAATGGCTACCCACTCCAGTATTCTTGCCTGCAGAATTCCACGGACAGAGGAGTCTGGCAGGCTACATTCCACGGGGTCGCAGAGTCAGGCATGACTGAGTGACTAACACTTGAACAAGTCAATGAGTCTTTGAAAGCTCCGACATAAAAATGATTTGGATTTCAAAAGACACTCTCAAGAATGTGAAAAGACAACCCACAGAATGGGAGTGGTGCCACTTCACACAAACTTGGATTGCTATAATAAGAAATTTATAATAACACGGTGCTGGTGAAGAGGTGGAGAAACTGGAATCCTCATATACTGCTAGTGGGAACACAAAATGGTGCAGCCACTGAGCAAGACAGTTCAGTGTTTCCTCCAAAGGTTAGGCATAAAGTCACCACTGTCGCTCAGTCATGTCTGACTCTTTGAGACCCCATGGACTGTGGCCCCCCAGGCTCCTCTGGACCCTGGAGAAGGGAATGGCTACCCACTCCAGTATTCTTGCCTGGAGAATCCCATGGACAGAGGAGCCCCCAAAATAGAAACAATCCAAATATTTATCACTGATGAATGAATAAACAAAATGTGGTGTATCCCTATAATGGACTATTGTTTAGCCATAAAATGAGATGAAGTCCTGATACATGCTACAACATGGAATAACCTTGAAAGCATTAGGCTCCGTGAAAGCGGCAAGTCACCAAGGCTATCTATTATGTGATTCCATTTATATGAAATATACAAAGTGGGCAGACCCATAGCGATAGAGAGTAGATTGGTGGTTGAAGCCTGTGGGGATGGGAGAGATAAGACCATTAATGGGCACAGGTTTTCTTTATGGAGTGATGAAAATGTCCTAAAATTAGATGGTGGTGATAGTTGTACAACCTTATGAGTGTACTAAAAACCACTGAATTGTACACTTTAAAAGGGTGAATTTTATGATATGTGAATTACAGTTTTGATAGTATCTAGACTTAGATACATTCAAGGTGACTGACTGACTGCCTTTCCTCTCAGTGTTGGACCCAGCACACTTGTCTGAGAATGGCTTTATCCTAAGATGTTAAGTTTTTGTTTGGCCTTTTTTTTTTTTTTTTTTCCAAATTAATCTCCAATCCATCTTGGCAAAAATCGGTCCCTGGGTGCCTCTAAGATGTTTCATTGGTTGTAATCCCCATTCCACTCTGTACTAGATCCAGTCTACTATTCAAAGGCTCCATCAGGCTGTAAGGGTCACAAACACACTCAGGTTGACTCAGGAAACTCAGGAAACCTCATGGGAACCCAGGACATGTAAGGGCAGCTCCAGCAACCTAAGTATTGTTATTGGTCCTTCTCCTGCATCAGCCTCTCTGTCTGTCTCGCTTCTTGTATGTATCCTGCATCCAGAGCTCTCCACAAGGGAGGCTCTTATTCATTCACAGATCCCCAGTTGGCTGGAGTTCCTGAAGAGCGCACACTTCAGATAGATAGTTCCTTATACAAAGAGGACCCCTGGGGCTGCTGTCCTCATGAGGAGTTGCATGGGGTTAGGAGATCAAGTTCTCTTTTCTAGTATGCAAAGCTCTTTTCATATGTAAGGAACACATTTATCAACAAAAAAGTCAAGGCTGAAGCATCCGCTGGCATGTTTGGGAAATCTGCCTTCTTAATAACTAAACATTCCAAAGTATTTAAGAAGCCATGCCTAAAATCCTAATTGGTTCACCGATTGCCCTTTCCATGCCAGGCACTAGGGATACAGTAACAGATGTGACACAGAGGACAGAGAACATGGGTGAAGCTAGTCTGTGACCTCGTGGAGCTGATAATCTATTAATTTCTATAGATCTATAATCTAGTAAATTATAAATCTATAACCTAGTAAATTTTACCAATGATTTGTTAGACATGAAGGGAGAAGTATAGGTGAGACTATATAGCTGGGAGATCTAATCTGGCCTGGAGCATCAGAAAAGACTTTCTTGAAAGGCATTAGTGGAAATTCCTTGACAATCCAGTGGTAAGGACTCCATGCTTTCACTGCCAAGGTGCCAGTTTCATCACTGTTCAGGGATCTAAGATCCTATAAGCCTGTGGCACAGCCAAAAACACCACAAAAGGACTTTAGTAAGTGGGGGGGTAGTAGGGAGGAGGGCTTGCTCCATGCACATCCGATGGCCCTGGGCTGGAAAGGATCTTGATGAGGCTGAGATGGTGGCAGAAAAAAACAAAAGGGAGAGTGGTGAGAAATGCAGCCGGAAGGTCATCCAGGGGCCATATCACATGGGGCCCTGAAGGCCATGGCTCCTCCTCTTTTCTCTGACATGCACTGTGCTGGTGATTTTAGGTGCATAGATCCAACCGTCCAATCATCTGCAAGGGCTGCAGAAGAACCTTCACGAGTCACCTGTCGCCGGGGCTGCGGCGCTTCGGGCTGTGTAACAGCTGCACCTGCGTTACAGACACGCACGACGACGATGACGAATTGATGCCCATCAACCTTAGCCTGGTGGAGGCGTCGTTCGAGAGCCAAGAAAAGAGTGACACAGACAATGACTGGCCGATCTATGTGGAGTCTGGGGAGGAAAATGACCCCGCTGGAGAGGATTCTGACGACAGACCTCAAATTCAGCCCAACTTATCTGGTGGAGACACGCTTACGTAGCAGTAACTTGGTGGAGGAGAGGGTTTAGAAGTTGTTCTTGCTGATTCTGTGAGTGAAAGCCACCCTTTGTCCACTGTCGTGGAACCCTGAGAGGAACATTTTTTCACTGCCAATTATTTGCATTTCTGTTAGGCTGCACAGTGGAGGTTGGTTTCTGTGACTCAGAGGACTAACGACTTTTTAGCGGTGCCCCTGGTTTCCGAAGGCTTTCTGAGTGAATCAAGGTTGGCCCTGAGGCTTGCTGTTTTTTCTAGAGCTATGCATCCAAACTCTGGTTTGGAGAAAGATAAGAAAACCTCTGCAGCTGTTTTTGTAGTTTCTCAGTCTTCTGCATTCCTGTGTCGTCATCCTCTTTCTCTGAAAAGGTGGGCAAGGATATATTAAATTTCGAGATCAGTCTTACCTCTGCCAAGCCTCTCCTGATCAATTCCGTACTTTAACTTTCTGGTAAAGTGTTAAGCAGAAAGCTTGCTTGATTTAAGGTAGGCAGGGCTGTCTGGCTTTATGATTGTAAAAGGTACTTTCTAAATCTAAGATTGCAGTTTTAGAGGCTGAGGGTATTTATGTGCAGACAAGCAGGGAAATGAGCTGAAAGGCTCCTTATGGCACTGTGACTTGCCCCCGTCAAATTACATTTTAAGTTAGCCCCAGGAAGGGAGCCTGAGAGCCCAGGTCTGGGTGGTTTCCCTGTCTGGCTTGGTGTTTGACGATTGTGCGCACACAAATAACCCGTTTTACGATCATAAAGCAAGTCATTTGGGCAAAGCTCAAAATGCTCCTCTGTGTTTTCCAGCCATTTCTGAGAGCCACCACTGTGTAACCTGGCAATGCAGGCATCACTGCCATTCTTTTACTTTATGAATAGAACTTTAATTGGAGGGAAAGGGTAAGCCTACATAAGCAAGTTATATTTCCAAATTGTTTACCTTTAAAAGATCATCTGGAGGGAAAGGGAAGGTTAGTAGAAGAACAGGTTTTTAAAACCAGTCTGTTCTTTATTCACTTTGCAGCCATACAATTATTCTAACAAAAGAGACTGTATTTCTTTAAAAGGCTAAAGAACAAGAAGTATTATGGATTAAAGATATTTCGGGCACTTCCATAATTTTGTCTTATGTTTAAGTATCCAAAATGGATTTTAAAGGAAATTCCTTTTCTTCCTTTAATTTTTTGGGACCCCATGGACTGTAGCCCTCCAGGCTCCTCTGTCCATGGGATTCTCCAGGCCAGAATATTGGAGTGGGTTGTCATTCCCTTCTTCAGGGGATCTTCCCAACCCAGGGATTGAACCTGGTTCTCCCACATTATAGGCAAATTCTTTACCGTCTGTACCACCAGGGAAGCCCTTCTTTAATTTTACTATAATTATATTTCAAAAGGTAGTAAAAAATATCACTTTCTACCTCTTTAACCAAAAAAATATAAATTTGCTTGTAAATAAATGTTAGCATTGAAGGGTTCAGAAAGTGTTTAGACTATGCTTCTCAACAGAAGTTGGAACTCCAGGACAGTGCTGCTCAGACTGTGGCCTGAAACTGCAGCTCCATGAATTCCTGGATCCCAGTCCATACAGTAGGGCCATACCCTGGCCTGCAGTTGATTGGAAATTTAAAAATGGGTCTTTTGGGAATTCCCTGAAGTCCAATGGTTAGGACTCCATGCTTCTGCTGCAGGGGTCCTGGGTTCCATCCCTGGTCCGGGGGACTGAACTCCCTGGAAGGCACACTGCGCAGCAAACAAAAAAACCAACAACAAAAAAATGTTACCTCTTTTATCAGAGGTAGTTGGCAAATTATTGTTCTAGGTCAAGAGTTACACATGGAAAATTATCAAGGACCAGAAATACTTTTCTTATCAGAAATGAGACTATTAGTGTTTTAGAAGAGGGACCTTAGCAAGAGGGAAACCTAAATGGAGGTGTAAAAGATATACTTTGCAATGAGTTTTGTTATCTTTTGCTTTCTTTGTCTAAAGTATTTCTGATGTTTTAATTTGACCTTTCTACCTCACAGCTCAACTCTCGGCCTGCTTTCTCCAGCAGAGCAATGATCCTCTCTGGTGACCCCATGGTCTATTCATATCCCTGGGTGCAAGATAAAACGTTTTACATTAGGGATTTTACTCTAAGACAGTGATTTTCAACTGGGGGTGATTTTGCTCCCCAGAGGACCTGTATCCGTCAGTGTCTGGAGACCCTCTCAGGTGTCATCGCTTGGGGTGGGGTGCTGCTGGCGTCCAGTGGGTGGAGGCAGGGATGCTGCTAAATGCCCTACAAGGTATAGGACGATCCCTACAGCAAAGATGAATGTAGTCCTCAATGTCAAGAGTACCAATGTTGAGAAACCAGCTGTAAGATAAAGCAGGATTTTAAAAAATTATATCTTTAATAACTTAATTTTGTTGTGCATTTTAGACTACCTTTTACCTTCATAATATTTATTAGATCCTTATGCTTCCCTGGTGGCTCAGATGGTAAAGAATATGCCTGCAGTGCAGGAGAGCTGGGTTCAGTTCCTGGGTCAGGAAGATACCCTGGAGAAGGGCATGGCAACCCACTCTAGTATTCTTGCCTGGAAAATTTCATGGACAGAGGAGCCTGGCAGTCTATAGTCCATGGGGTCGCAAAAAGTTGGGCACAACTGAGCGACTTACACTTTCACTTACACTCCCACAAGTTTTGGAAAATAGTGGATTCATAAAATGAGGGCACTGAGGCCAGATGATAGATGGTCCATGACTTGCCTGAGATCTAATTAGGTTTGTGATGTGGAAACTTAGAAATTCTGATCTGATTCGTACTGCTAGAACTATTACTGGGCTCTGATTTTAAAGTAGCAAAATCATTGAGAGGAAAATGGAATGTGAAGCTTATTATTTAAACAATTCTCTTTCTCTGTAATGTCTCAGATTGTTACATTCCTGGTTGGCTATTTGGAGTTTGTGTGTGCATTGGGAATAACTAGATTTGGTAGTTGAATTCTATTACATTTAAGGGAGATAATTTCTCTGTGTGGACTATCATATAAACTGCCCTCAGTTTTAAATTTATGTTCACATTTGGTGGTCAGTATTTTTAACCTACACAGTGTCTCTGAGGTTTAATTTGTGGAGTTGGTGATATTTTTATAAGTAGATTCATAGTTTGTCCAATGCAGACCATTCATGATCTAGTTTATATTTGTCATCTTTCTGGCACATTCAATCCAGATCTTTTTGTCTTCTATTACATATATTGAATGAATGGGAACAAGATTCTTACTTGTAATGGAATTTTAAGATGGCATCCTTGGAAAGTTGTTTCTCTTGGAAAAAGGGAACAGGCTCTCAAGGCAAGGGTTAGAAAGGAATGAAAATAAGGCACGTTATCTGTAATACATTTAGAAATCATCATCATGGCTTCTGGTCATTTGGTGGAAAGATGCCATTCTGATGTAAATATTTGGGTGGTCACTAGACTTTGAATATTCCTTAAGAAAGCTATTGACTTAGTGGTCTGCAAAATATTGTGAAATTGAGTATTCTGGAGGATATACAGGTCAGAATACAACAAAGGTGTTTTTTGTTTTTCTTGTTAATTGATGTTGTGATAAACCCCATGGAGAGAAAGGCAACTGGTAGGACTACGAGTGCTGATTCTGAGGGCGGTGGGAAGACAGGAGTGGCCTTCGGTTACCTGAATTACTGCTGCTTCATTTGGACTTCTGAGTTGTTCTTGTGTGTCCTCTGTGCATTGACAATATATTATCTCCGTGAAGTCTAGTATGGTGGGGTAGGGAGGGGCACGGGGTTGGGGTGGGTGAGAAGTTCCCATCACAATGTTTTGAGCATCACCACTGTACTTCCTGCTGTTGCTTGTCCCTTGTAGCTTGCTTTGTGCTTTCACAAGGTCACACTACCTTCTGACTCAAAAAGGAGGCTGCTTTATTCAGCTGCTTATGATAGGCAGTGTTTTCATTGATTTTTGTTCAATATTTCCACCAAATATGGCTGTGTTCCTCACACCTCTCATTAAAGTTCTGACAATTTGAATTCTTTTCTTCAAATAATGCTTCTGTAGAGATAAATGGAAAGTTGTTTGTTTGGCAGGGGTGGCTTGGTTAGTTTCTAATATGTTCCTAGTTTTCAGAGGTGACACTAACTCACACCATTGTGATCAGATGATATGGAGTCTTCATAACTTGAGGAGGACATTTAGCATCTGTTCTGATCCTCCAGGTGGATAATATTACTACCGCCAATTCTTCATGGGCAATTGTGGTTTGGGGGAGCAGTTTTTATATCCATCATTTGATTTTTTTTTTTTTGTCCTCTCTCAATAGCATCTTAAAAATCAGTGGGGGTTAGGATTGGGGTTATGTGCTTATATGAAGAAGGTTTAGCAATAACTAGCTTGGGGATTTTAAAGGCAGGTGTCAATTTGAGATAAATGTCTTGGTGGCATGTAATGGATATGGATTATATGTCATGCCGACTGTGAAGGGCATAGTTAGGATTTTTTTAGAAGCAGAACATGCTAGAACATGCCAAACAGTTTCACATATTTCTACTACCCATGGTCTCTGTGGAGCTTCTTCTACCAGAAACAGCAAGCAAATAGTAATAAGGTGCCTTCCAGGAGGCTCAACTAGATGTTTAGAAACAGTCAAACTCATAAACCGTCACATCAGATTCACTAAGAAGGAGATAGGATGGTGGACTTTCCCTGGTGGTCCAGTGGTTAAGGATCTGCCCTCTAATGAAGGGGATGCCGGTTTGATCCCTGGCTGGGGAACTAAGATCCCACGTCCCGCAGAGTGCCTGAATGCCACAACTAGAAAGTCCGTGTGCTAAAGCTAGACCCGACACAGCCAAATAAATAAATATTTTTTAAGAAAGAAGGTTATAGGATGGGAAGCACGGCTCACCGACAGGGCAGAGCCAGATATTACTCTTTCATCAGAGTCCCTTCATCTGTCTGTGTGACTCAGGTGCAAGGAGATAGACGCACATCCTGCAAGTACGGAAGCTATTCTGGCTTAAAAGCTTCTTGTTCCATTGGAGCGAGTATCTCTTATAACAACTCCACTGAAATATCTTCCCCACAAGAGACATGTCTCTTCCAAGAGTCACTATAGACAGGGAAGCCCAGAGCTGTGGCTTCCTATCAGGCATTTAATAGTTCTCCCAGTTTAGAGTTTACCAACTCGGGATCATTTCTACCATATGGAATGTTGCCTAGCAATGTGGTTGATATACTACTCTTCATTAGGTTGCTGGGGGAACAGAGCTGGAAAATTAACCCAAGGTTAAATTCTCACACAGAAGGGGAAAATGTTTTGTTATACCTTTGCCAAATGGTATGCTGAGCAATTATACAACAGATACTACACCTATTTCCTATAAAATATAGCCAGAGAAAATTCCTACAAAGAGATGGCCTACACCAACTTATTTTTCCTTCCTTGAGGAGTATTCATTCTTTGTACTTAGTTACTTGTGATTAATACACTCTGCAAATTTTGCTGAGGTGTATTTAAGAGTTGGATGAATGGTCCCACCAAAATGTCTTGTATCCTTTTGCACTACTCATCATAGGCAGGTATAGTGTGACATCCTATAGGGACATCATTAAATGGAAATTTCTGGGGATTCCATCATTAACACCTTGATAGGAACCTGTGTCCACCTGGCAACCACCAAACACCAGGTTTTATATAATGGTGCCTCTTATCATTGGATCATGTGGTGCTACCCTTGCCTGCTTCTGTTGCTCCTCGCAGATCAATAAATGAGGACAGCCGGTTATTTATTCAACAGGTATCCAGTAATTATTTATTTAGGGGTACCTGTGAGATACATCAATGAACAAGCACAATCCCTGTCCTCAAGGAACTTGCAGTGTGTAATCAGGGAGGCTAACAATTAAACCATACAGTTTGGGGTGTGACAGTAGAGGCAGGAACAGGGTGTTCTGAGAGTATTTGGGCAGAGTGTCCAGCCCAATCTTAGAGCCTTAGAGAAGACTTTCTTGTCTCTTGTCCAATAAACTCCTACCTTTGGGATACAATTTATAAACAACTCAGTTTCTGATATTTCTTGCCTTTTTCAAACATGGTAGCTTTGGACATTAACAGTGTTTAAATTACATGTTTTATTCAATTATATATAAATACTACAAACATTTCAGAACATCCTAGTCTTTAGCAAATATGCATCAGGTGCTATGGTTTTCTTATTTAAGAAACAACAACAACAAACAACTTCCCATCATCTCCACCCCCTGTAATAAGTTAGAAGAAAGGTATTGTTCCTGTGACAGATGGAGGAGCCCCATTGCATATGGATCGAGTCTTGGTTGGCCATGTAAACTAGTTAATTCCCCAACCAGATACATACAGAATAGAATCATTAAATCAAAGGACTGGAGATAGTCTCCTCCAAAGAGATTTTATAGAGAGATGAAACAACTAGTATTTAGTTCCCACACAACTAGTTAGGATCAGAAGCCAGATCCTGCCAAGCCAATGCTGATAACAAACAAACATGTCTGGGCAGGCAGCAAAGACCATCTGTAGACAGCATTTGTTTCCTTGGGTACCTATCAGACTAAAATTACAGCAGAGGAAAATGCTATTTTAGCCTTATGTGGCTTTGTGTGATCCTGGCCTGAATTCTTGTAATGCTTAGACAGGGAAGGGGAAGTTACATATTGAACATAAGGGAGTTAATTTAATTTCTTTTCCTATAATACCCACACATATTTGAAACAACATAAACTACCATCAACACACAGCAGATCAAAATTTTATTGTCTACTTATTTAATATGTATCAGGTATTTGATATTAATGTATTCACTTTTTTAAAACTTTGAAATTACAAATTAAAAAATTTACAGCATTATCTTGAAATTACTTTTGCCAACCTCTCTAGCTGATTTTTGAAATATAAATTGGGTATGATTCAGAGAAGGTGACAAGGATAATCATATTTGAAACAAAAACCCACGTTTTTTAAAGACAGCGACCCATATAATATGATATTGAGTAAAATTGTATTTTAGGTATTTCTTGACTCAGTGGATTTTAATAAATCTATTATAAGAGCTAATTTTATTTAAAGCTGTGTGATAATATATGAAACTTCAAAGTAAAACAGATTAGCCACTTGACGATCTGAAAATACCTAGAAGCAGTGATCCTGGTTATTAATAAAATAACAAGTTTGGGATTAAAATGAATGCAAATCATCTTTAATTTGGTTACATCAACCTGGGGGTAAACAGGAAATAGTCTCAAACTAAATTTTTGTTTTGATTTCCAAGAAGTCAGATTAAGACACCCTAATGACAAATTTGGAGTAGAAACAGTATTATCCAAGTTCAAGGAAAAGTCTTTTGTTCCTTTATTGCTCATTTTGTCTTCAGAAACAAGTGTAATTTAACTGACTTTTCAGGGCATATATTTTACATGAAACTTTATGAATATAATATTAGTTAAGAAAGAAAATTCACAAAATAAAGAAAATAGAGCTCCAAATTAAAATTAATTTAGAAAATAATTAAGACTTATTAAGAAAATAATTAAGAAAATAAATTAAATAGAGCTCTAAACATAAGAAGCTTCCATCAACATCTTTTCCCACCTCTCTGTCCCCTGATGTTGGGACCAATTACTTCCTTATATTAGACAGTTTCTGAGCAGACTATTCCAAGCCAGGACATTTTAGATTCTGTGACAGAAGACTGACCACCCCTTGATGAGTGGGTGGTGTGGGATGCAAAATAAGCAAAAACTATGGCAGACAACACAAAAATCAAAAGAGGCACAGCCATTCTAAGTGCTTAGCTCTACAGGCATACACTTTCCAACAACTCTTAAAAGAAAAATAGAAATTGACTTTATTTTTAATCCACAAGTTTCCAAGTGGATTAGTTCCTCTAACAAAGGCACTTGTCAATACTGCTATCAAAAAAAGAAAAAAAAAAAGACAAAGTTGGAAATGATCCTGATCATTCAAACAATAGCAACTGATTCCTTTTTTTTAAGGAGTGGGAAACTTTCTGCTTTTTAGAATGGAATTGGTCTTTATATTATAGTGGTTATGTACCAGATATGTTTATATGATTCAGTGTTGTCCATATTGTGTGTTGTTTTGCTATTTTTACTTTTTATTTATAAAGAACTAAAAATAAGACAGAATGAAGTAATAAATTGGTGGATATAATCTATATAATCTAGATCTGACCTCATTTCTGTTGTTTTGACATTCCATTTTTAAGATAAATCTCTAAGTCGTGTGCATATTTTTGTTTTAAAAATTATTTCTGCTTAAATAGTTTCAAATGTTTATCTTTTAAAGACAGGAAGTTGATTCAGTGTTGGCAACATATTGATATAATTTTACATTTTAAAAAATGTTGAGGCAGGTTTATTTAAGATTGGCTGGGCTCACTGCCAGCTCTTGAGAAAAGCATTTATAGCTTATAGACTTAAAAAAAAATTTCCACATAATAATATAGAACTACTAACACTAAATACACTTTACATCTGTTTGAAGACTCAATTTCACTTAGTAATAGGCAAAAACAGTTACTGTATAGAGCACAGGTTTGGTCAAAGCTGCTAGCTGCCTGGTTTTGGCAAATAAAATTCTATTAGAACACAAGTTCACTCATTCTCTTCCATATTGTATATGCCAGCTTTTGCCCTACGGTGGCAAAGTTGAGTGGTTGCAACAGACTTTTCATCCACGAAGCCCAAAATATTTGCTATCTGGCTCTATATAGAGAGTTTGCCCACCTGTGATCTAGAATGTTGGATAGGATGTGAAATCTGTTATTCCTTATGTAGAAATGATGAAGGCGAGGTAAGTTCTATCGATCTGGTGAGCATACCAGAATTTAAACCAATCTGTGAACATCCCTAGGATCTAAACAAGTCTGGTAGGTATGAGAATCAGTGGAGGTTTGCAGCTGATGTATATGAAGCGTTGGCGGGAAGTCGCTGGAAGGATCTGACCAGGAGAAAACAAGTCATTTGTCTCAGCTCCAACGAAGTATGCCTGAGCCTTCAATGTGAGAGCTACAGGCAGAAACTAAATGAGCATGATGCAAGACCATAGTGAGATGCTAGGAGCTCAGACTTCACTGCTTTGAACATCTGATGCCCGAAGCTTGAGACCAAGTGGGAGGGCAGGAGCACTGACTGCTCTGCACTTCTGTAACTCTGCACTTCCTTGATGTGTTCTCAGTGGGCTTCCCTCATAGCTCAGTTGGTAAAGAATCCACCTGCAATGCAGGAGACCCCGGTTTGATTCCTGGGTTGGGAAGATCCCCTGGGGAAGGGATAGGCTACCCACTCCAGTATTTTCAGCACAGCTGTGGCTCACAGGCAGTAGCAAGACAGGTTAAATCTAGCCGGATAGGGAATTCCCTGGTGATCCAGGGAACTGGTTAGGACTCTGTGCTTCCACTGCAGGGGGCATGGGTTTGATCCCTGGTTTGGGGAACTAAGATCCTGTGAGCTGCGTGGTGCAGCCAAATCAATCAATCATCCAGCTGGACAGCCTGTAATGGTGAGCGCTGGAGACAGGTGGGATGTCAGCTTTCCCAGGCACGCATGAATTCAGCAGCAGCAGACAAGCAAGTGCTCTTCCTCGTCAGGGCACTTTTGGTTTCAAGGAACAGGCACTCAAGCAAGCTTAAGACAATGGTTCTCAAAGTATAGTTCTAGTTATAGCAACATCAGCAGCATTCCTAGAGGCGTTCAGATGCAAACTAAAGCTTGAGAACAGTTTTAAGAGCATTTATTTCAAAAGATAAATGAGTGACATTATGAGCATCCTAGGAGAGCAAGTCAGCAGATCATCTGAAATTCAGAAGTCAGGAGTGAGGCTATCATGGTTCTTGTTCATGCTCTTCGTCTGCCTCTCTATGCCTGTGTGAGGCTCCCTAGCCATTCTCAGACTAGTTTCCTTCTGCCACCATTCATCCGTTCTAAATGACTGCTCCAGCCCCTACCTGTCCTTTAGTTAAAATCCTCCAAAGGTGGGGCTTCCCTGGTGGCTCAGTGGTGAAGAATCTGCCTGCCAATGCAGGAGACACAGGTTCGATTCCTGATCTGGGCAGATCCCACATGCCACAGAGCACCTAAGCCTGTGCCCCACAACTATTAAGCCTGTGCTCTAGAGCCTGGGAAACAACTACTGAGCCCATCTGCCCACAAGTACTGAAGCCTGCATGCCCTAGAACCTGTACTCCACAACAAGAGAAATTACTGGAATGTGAAGCCTGCACAGTGACCCAACTACAGAGTGGCCCCTGCTCGCTGCAACTAGTGAAAGCCTGAATGCAGCAACGAAGACCAGCACAGCCAAAAATAAATAAAATTATTTAAAAAAAAAAAACTATTTAAAAAGTCCTCCAAAGGAAAACACCTTAGTTTCTGCCCAGCAAAGGATAGGTTCCCTCAGGTCAATGGTAGGTTGGGCAGAAGAGGGCTCAGTCTGGAGATGAGGTTTGGAGGGGTGGAAGGGTTAGGGGATGTTATTTAGAAGTTTAAGGTGGGCGATGAGAGGGGATGAGGCAAATCCCCTGAGAAGCAGCACTGGGGAGGGCAGGTACATTGATATATATGTCTCCTATACCAAGATTATCAAGGAAGATAGGAAAATTTGGGGGACTTGCCTTATACAGCTCCAGGAACTCTGAGAATCAATGGCAGAATTGTACATGGCTGTAGTGGTTTCCTTTAAAGGTGGAGCAAAATATTTAGTTATATACCACAAAGAAATGAGCTTGAAAACAGGTGTTCCAACAAAAACTTGTATGCAAACATTCTTAGCAGATCTATTCATAATAGCCAAAAGGTGGAAACACCCAAGTATCCATCACCAGATGAAAGGATAAACAAAATCTGGTGTATGCATACAACAGAATATTATTCATCCATTAAAAGGAATGAAGTTCTGATGCATGCTACAACTTGGATAAACCTCGAGAACATTAAGTTCAGCTAGAGAAGCTGGTCACAAAGGACACCGGTATTGCACAATTCCATTTATAGAAAATACTCAAAATAGGCAAATCCATAGAGACAAAAAAGCCGAGTGGTGGTTGCTAGCAGCTGGGTGGGGAGGAGGGAATGGCTGCTAATGGGTGGTTTCCTTTTGAGGTGATGAAAAAGTTCTGGCACTAAACAGCAGTGATGATTGTACAACCCTGTGAATTGTACTTGATGTACTTGATGTCACTGAATTGTACTTCAAAATAACAAATTTTATACTATATGCATTTTACAATTATATATATATATGGGACTCCCCTAGGTATTCGCCGAAGGGCAAGCTTGCGTCGTGGCAGCTGAGGACCGGCCCGCGAGCCTCAATGAGGGCGTAGGCGCCCCAGGCGGGGTACCCCGAGACGTCCCCGGACCGAGAGAGCGGCGGCGGGAGGCGCAGAGGCGAGCGGGCGCCATTTGCAGCCCCGGGCTCAGCGGCGGTGGCGTGCCGGCTCTGAGGGGCCGCAGACGGTCACAAAGGAGGCGCGGCCCGGCGGCCGGCGCCAAGGACCTGGCCTTGGGCGGCGGCGGGGCGCACCGGTTCCCGGACTGCGCGCTCGCCTCGCCCTGATGGCCGCGCCCGTCTGGCCGCAGGGCCCGGCCGCTCCGGCTGCCGCGCAGGGAAAGGCGGGAAGGCGCGCGGAGCCTCCTGGCGGCGGCGGGAAGGCGGCGCGGCGCCGGTGCCCAGCGTGCCTGGAGTCGTCGGGCGCCGCGAACTCCCAGAGGGTCGGCGGCCGCCTGGGCTCGGGCTGCGCGGCGAGGATGGGGCGGCCTGGTGGACGCAGGCCAGCTAATTCGTAAACTCTCCATTTGGTTTTGTGTGCCTCATCTCACAAAGATTGTGTCTCCTCGCACTAGATTGAGGCTATGCGTTCCGGCAGGACTATCACAGAAGAGGGGCTGCGTTCTTCTCAAAGCATCACATCAGTGACCCCCTGTCAATCTTCAGTTTGCCTCCTTACTGACGATGTTCATGTTGATCCTTGTTTAAAATGACGCCTGACAAGCTTTTCCACTGTGAAGTTACGCTTTTATTATTTGTAAAGTATTACATAGTGTTAGTCACTCAGTCCGACTCTTTGTGACCCCGTGAACTGTAGCCCACCAGGGTCCTCTGTCCACGGATTTTTCCAGGTAAGAATACTGGAGTGGGTTGCCATTCCCTTTTTCAGGGGATCTTCCCAACCCAGGGATCCAACCCAGGTCTCCTGCTTTGCAGGCAGATTCTTTTACAGTCTGAGTCACCAGGGAAGCCAGGAGGTATTAAATACTTTGAAACTCCATAAATCGCTCATTTCTCATCAAAGTGCTAAAATTTTATTTATTATTTTTTCCTTCCACTTGTATTCAGATATAATTGACATACAACACTGTATATGTTTAAGGTGTATAGCATATTGCTTTGACTAATAGACATCATGAAATGGTTAGCACAGTAAGTTTAGTGAATAAGATCATCTCATATAGATATAAAATTAAAGAAATAGAAAAAATATTTTTCCTTGTGATGAGAACTCTTAGGGTTTACTCTCAACAATTTACTCTCATATATAACATACAGAAGTGTAAGTAATATTTATCATGTTGTACATTACATCCCTAGTACCTGTTTATCTTGTAAACAGATGTTTGTCCATTTTGACTGTTGTTTAGCCACTCAATCCTGTCTCTTTGTGACCCCATGGACTGCAGCACGCCAGGCTTCCCTGTCCTTCACCAACTCCTAGAGCTTGCCCAAACTTACGTCCATTGAGTCGGTGATGCCATCCAGCCATCTCATCCTCTGTTGTCCCCTTTTCCTCCTGCCTTCCATCTTTCCCAGCATCAGGGTCTTTTCCAATGAGTCGGCTCTTTCCATCAGGTGGCCAAAGTATTGACACTTCAGCTTCAGCATCAGTCCTTCCAATGAATATTCAGGATTGATTTCCTTGAGGATTGACTGGTTTGATTGCCTTGCAGTCCAAGGGACTCTCAAGAGTCTTCTCCAACACCACAGTTCAAAAGCATCAATTCTTCGGCATTCAGCCTTCTTTATGGTCCAACTCTCACATCCATACACGACTACTGGAAAAACCATAGCTTTGACTAGATGCATGTTTGTTGGCAAAGTAATGTCTCTGGTTTTAATATACTGTCTAGGTTTGTCATAGCTTTTCTTTACACAAATAGCTGACTAGACATTTCTGAACATTTCAAAATGAAAACCATGATAAGTCTGGTTATGATCTGTTACTACATAAATACATTACATAATTATTGGCTATATTTCCCCACTCTGTGCTTTTCATACACATGACTCATTTAGTTTTGCAACTGGAAGTTTGTACCTCTTAATCTCCCTCACCTATCTACTTATTAAGTCATATGGGATCATAGTTTTCTGGTTTATTTATTGGGCTGTAATCTACTGCTGTCATTTAATATTCAAACTGTCCCAGATTTGGCCAGTGAAAGCCCATTCAGGTCAACTTTTGTGTCCATTGGATTTCATATGGTTATCTGAGCACTTTATTCATTTCTTACACAAGATGTTCCAGGCTCTTTGTTGTCGTTGTTTAGTCACTGAGTCGTGTCCTCTTTTGCAACCCCGTGGACTGTAGCCTACCAGGCTCCTCTGTCCATGGGATTTTCCGGGCAAGAATACTGGAGTAGGTTGCCATTTCCTTATCCAGGGGATCTTGCGGACCCAGGGATCTAACTGTCATCTCTTATGTTGGCATCCAAGTTCATTGTGTCTTTTTTCCCTGCCCCAGCCCCCAAATCACATACTTCTCCAAAAAGCTTTGGTTCTTTTTAGTGAAGAACCATTATTTAGAAACCAAGATCTGGGGACTTACCTGGTGGTCCAGTGGTTAAGAATCTGCCTTCCAGTTAATTTGAGTCAGTTCTAATGAGGTAGATGAACCTAGAACCTGTTATACAGAGTGAAGTAAGTCAGAAAGAAAAAAACAAATACTGTATATTAACCCATATGTATGAAAGCTAGAAAAATGGTACTGATGATCCTATTTGCAGGACAGGAATAGAGACGCAGACATAGAGACCAGATGTGTGGACACAGCAGGGGAAGGAGAGGATGGGACATATTGAGAGAGTAGCATTGAAAAATATCCATTACCATATGTAAAGTAGATAGCCAGTGGGACTTCGCTGTGTAACTCAAGGAGCTCAAACTGTTGCTCTGTGACAACCTAGAGGGGTGCAATGGGGTTGGGAGGGGGACAGAGGTTCAAGAGGGAGGGGATATATGAATACTTATAGCTGAATCACATTGTTGTATGGCAGAAACCACACAAGATTGTAAAGCACTTATCCTCAAAACAAAAACAAAAACACACCAACTTCCTTCCAATGCAGGGGACTCGGGTTCAATGCCTGTTGTGGAGGAACTAAGATCCCACGTGCTGTAGGGCAAGTAAGTCTGCACGGAAACTACTGAGCCCTTGCGCTACAAGGAAGGTCCTGGGTGCTGCAACTGAGACCCAGGACAGTAAAATAAATCAGTTTTGTGTTTTTTTTTTAAAAGAAACCAAGACCTGGATGCCAGGTGTGCTCATTGCTTATGAAGAGTTGTTTTCAGGACCTCTCAGTGGACATTTCCTTGGATATACCGATAAATAGATAGATTGACATAGATAGGTAACTCTAATTCCAGTCCAACACCACAGAATTCATTCTGATTTTCTCCTTGTTCTTGATTTTTGGCATATGTGCTGTTAAGGGGAAATATGACTACATTTATTCTTTCAAAAACTTCTATTTCCATCCTTAAGGTAAAATATTCCGATCTATAAAATCTGAAACTACCAAAAATCACATGAGGAAAATCAACCATAATCTTAGCATTAAAAACAAAAAACATGTTTTGTAAGTGTACTTTCAGCCTTTTCTTTATATGTAGGTCTCCTCCTTTAAGTTATAGGAAATCGTACCATGAATATAATTCTGTACCCTCCTTTTTTCATTTAACTTTGCAGGAGTAGGCAAATTACAGCCTACAGGCCAAACCTGGCCCACTGCCTGTTTTTTCCCATGAATTCAGACTGGTTTTTAAATTTGAAGTGATTGAAACAAAATCAAAAGAGGAATACTGTTCTGTGACATGTGAAAATTGGATAAAATTCAACTGTAAGTGTCTGTAAGTCCATATCTATTTATAAATTGTCCATGGCTGCTTTTCCCTAGGACAGCAGAGTTGAATGATTGTTGAAGAGCTGTATCACCCACAAGGTATAAATTCAAATACTATCTGGCCCTTTACAGAAAAGTTTGCCAACCCCTGAAATATTATATATTAATCATGTTCTTAAATTAGTTGCTAAATCTGTGCTTTGAAACATGATGGGAATGACAACAATAATACTCAGCATATTTTAGGTGCTTATTAAGGGAATTTCTTCCCAATAATTCAGGAAGAAAAGGAACTAGGAGGAGGACAAGGAAGAGGAATAATGGTTGTTAGATTTGTCTCTTTTCAGGTGTTTGCTGAACTTATTATTTCCAACTACTAGAAAAGATGTCTTTGCCCTGGTCATTAAAAAAGATGTCTGTTATCAATCTTTCATGACTAAAATAACAGTGTCTTAAAGTCCTTTGAAACAATTATTTGGGGCCCAAATAATCTTATTGTTACCAATTTGATAATGTGGCTTTCCCCTTTATGGAAGCTTTGGTGAGTTGTAAAAATGGCTCTATAAGACTCACAGGTGTAGAGGACAAGCTAGTGGTTACCAATGGGGAGAGGGAAGGGAAGAGGGGCAGCACAGGGGTAGGGGGAAAGGGTTACTATGCGATTACATGAACTCATGTGTGTGAAGCTTTTGAAAATTGTAAAGCACTGTAGAAAAGAAAGAATGTTTCATTCATTCAATTAAAAAAATTCAAGGGAGTTCCCTGGCAGTTCAGTGGTTAGGACTCTGCGCTTCCGCTGCAGGGGGCACGGAGTTCCATCCCTGGTTGGAGAGCTGAGATCATACAAGTTGCTGGGCAGGTAGCCAAGAACAACAACTACAAACAACAGTAGTAATAAAACCCTGGCTCTGTAACAAATGGGGGAAGATGGCGGGGCACTGAAGAGGCCTCTCCTACCTTTCTCCCCCCACTTCTAGCCACATGGTCTGAGCAGAATAAATACTGAGAAACCTTCTGTTTAGATCTCTTTGACCGAAGAAGAGCCATGAGTTTATTATTTTTATTATTTATGTCTGTAGTTTTCAAAGTAGCAATTAATGATTTCAATCCTTATTGAGAGGTGAGGTTTCTATACTCTCCTCTCGAGTCTAGGTGGGTTTGTGACTGCTCTACGATGTAGCATATGGCAGAAGTGATGTTTGGAGGCTAGGAAAGGCCATATACTTTCCACTTAGCTGTCTTGGAATGCTGACTCTTGGGACACTCCCTCTGGGTTTGCGGTCCCAGAGAACCCAGCACAGTGCAGTGAAAAGCCAAGCCATATGGAGAGGCCATGTGCGTAAGCGCTCTGCTTAATAGTTCCAGTGGAGCCCAGCCTTCAGCCTTTCCAGACCAGGCTCGGCCAAGTGAATGAAGAAGCCATTTGAACTCCTAGCTGTTGAGTCACCAGTTGAAGCCTGGAACAGGATGCAGCAGAGAAGGGCAGCCCCCACTATGCCCTCTGAGAATTGATAAGCCACAAAATCAATATGCCCAATAAAATGGTGGTTGCTTTATAGCACCAAGTTTGGGATGGATGTTGTACAGCAAAAGTAACTGAAACAACACTATCTCAATAGGGACCTCACATTAAACTGTACAGTAAGTATAAGCAGTGAAAAGCCATGGAGAGTGGAAGGATAATTAAAGCTAAAGATTGTTAGTATAACTGAACATTAAATATAGTTCTGAGTTTTCCTGCAGCCAAAATTATAAACAGAGAGATTGCTAAGTGCAATGGTTCTCATTGTATAATAATAGGAAAATAGCTATTTGTCAGGAAAAAAGTTTTTCTGGCACTAAACTCTAAAACAAATTGATTAAATGGTTCCCTCTAAAACGGATATTGAAAAAATATCATGGTCAAATTCTTTACTGAGGGTTTTTACAGAATTCACAAGGGCTGTTTCTAATACGGACATTCAATAAGCCCCAAGTCTACAACATTAAATCATAAACTCGTACTGTCTAGCTTGATATGGAGACCGAGCTCATAAAACCCAGAGGCACAAATAGCACATTCCTTTGACCCTCTGAGCAACCATACAAACCAGGCTTTTGATAAGGGCTTGTCAGCAACCAATCATTAAAAGATAACTTTTCTGGTGAATATCTGGGTTGCAGGAATTCTGTGATGTTGATTGATGGTCCCTTACCTCTTTAAAGCATAAGAAGACAAAGTTGCAGTGCCCACAACATCTCATCATGAAGGCAAAGCTACAGAACGGAGATTGGGCTGAAGTTTTCCTTAAAAAATATTCTTGAGAGACTTCCTTGGCAGTCCAGTGGTTAAGACCCCATCCTTCCACTGCAGGGGCATAGGTTCAATCCCTGATCAGGGGACTAGGATCACACATGCCTCCCAATGTGGCTAATAATAATAATATTCATATAATAATATATTTTAACTTTATATATTCAAAATATTATAATTTAAATATGTAATCAATATAAGATATTATTAATTAGATACTTTACATTCTTTATACTAAGTCTTAGGAATTTGCAGCTTACACTTACAGGGAAATCTAATTTGGAGCAACCATATTTCAACTGCTCAATAGCCACTTGTGACTAGAGACTACCGTATCAGACTGTACAGGTCTAGATCATGATCTGAAAAAAGGTAAAAGCATTAAGTAAGTAGGATATTTTCACCAAATAGAATATGTTACTTAAAATGATCAGACTTTAAAAATATTAAAACAAACAGTGAAAAAGTTATAAAAGTATTAACTCAAAGGAGTCATAGTTTTGCTAATTCGTCCAAACTGGCATCCTCTTCAAAGGTGACCTCACACCCGCCTTGCATCATCTGTGGTACTCCCTGAAAACACCACTCCCTTTCATGTTGCCTTTGCTCTCATTTTCTTCTGCTCTCTTATCTCTTCCTCACTCCACACACCCTATACACTTCACCCTGAGGAAACTTTACTTCTCCTTTGAGACCTGGTCCTAGTGGACTTCCTTTTCTCCAAATTCCTGCTCCAGAAGGGCAGGAACCAAGCCTTGTTTGTTGCAATTTTGATACCAATTCACATGTATGGGGTTTCCAGCCCCACAAAGCAACTTCTCCACCACCAAATAGGTGGGTGTCCTACAATTCAACTCAGTTCTGACACCACCTGAAGACAACATCAGATCAGTCCTCCAAGACCGACCCCCACTCCTGCCCACTTTAGAGGCCAATCTCAAGTGTAGATTGCCACTTGTGCTTCTGACCTCCTGGCTATACACTGGAGGTTCCAATGACTTTCTCCTCCTCCCCTTACTCACTGGGGCTTCCCAGGTGGCACAGTGGTAAAGAATCCACCTGCCAGTGCAGGGGATGCGAGAGAAGCAGGTTCAATCCCTAGGTTGGAAATATCCCCTGGAGTAGAAAATGACAACCCACTCCAGTATTTTTGCCTGGAAAATTCCTTGGGCAGAGGAGCCTGGAAGGCTACAGTCCATGGGGTCACAAAGAGTCTGAGTGACTGAGCACACATGAAAGCCTTACTCACTAAATTACAGGTTTATTATAAAAAAAAAATGTGACTCAGAAACAGCCAGATGGAAGAGATGCATAGGTATGTGGGAAGGGGTGTGAAGCTTCCATGCCTTCTCTGAGTGTGTCACTCTTTCCGAATCTCCAGGTGGCCACCAACCTGTGTCAATGAAAAATTAATCAGTCGATCTAAGAAAGAATTGGAAAACTTTATTCAAGCCAAATTTGAGGACTACAACCTGGGAAGAGTATCTCAGAAATCTCTGAGACCTGTTCCATCTGCTAGAAGTCATGACATAGTCTTTCTAAATTTTTTGAGACAGAGGGCTTATTAAATAGCATATGTTTGACAGTTTACATAATCTAGATTTAAACACCATCATGGGGAAGGTCATGTGACCTTCTACAAGACCAAGAAGGAATGTAGTCTTTTAAAAGAGTTGTCTTGTTGATACTGGAAGAATGTTGCTATCTATGATTGAACAGGTGTTCCTGCTGATCGGAGAGGTTTGGTCAGTGTAAAATGCAGGCACACAAAGCACAGTGGGGAGAGAGGGGAGGCCAAAGGGAAAAGAAAAAATTTTGTTTATTTTTGGCTGTCCTGGGTCTTTGTTGGTGCAAGGGCTTCTCATTGTGGTGGCTTCTCTTATTGCAGACGAGGAGCGAGGGCTCTAGAGCTCACGGGCTGTCGTAGTTGCAGCTCCTGGGCTTAATTACCTCTTGGCATGTTGAATCTTCCTGGACCAGGGATGGAACCCATTGTCTCCTGCATTGGCAGGCCGATTCTTAACCACTGGACCACCAGGGAAGTCCAGAGAGAAAATTTTTTATGTCTAAATTTTTCTTGTCTTGCCATAAACATGTGGAGAAGGCAATGGCAACCCACTCCAGTACTCTTGCCTGGAAAGTCCCATGGACAGAGGAGCCTGGTGGGCTGCAGTCCATGGGGTCGCGAAGAGTCGGACACGACTGAGCGACTTCCCTTTCACTTCACTTTCATGCATTGGAGAAGAAAATGGCAACCCACTCCAGTGTTCTTGCCTGGAGAATCCCAGGGACGGGGGAGCCTGGTGGGCTGCCGTCTCTGGGGTCGCACAGAGTCGGACACGACTGAAGTGACTTAGCAGCAGCAGCAGCAGTAGCAGCAGCATAAACATGAATTTTATTTTACACCTAGAAAGTCTCCAAACCCCATTCTTTGGGACTTTATGGAGGCTTCATTATATAAGGACAATTGATTAGATCATTGGCCTTTGTAACTCAGTCAAACTCCAGCCTCTCTTCCTTCCTCTGAGGCCAGCGGGCTGGGACTAAAAGTTCCAAACCTCTAATCACATGGTTGTTTCCCCTGGTAACCAGTCCCCACCTTTAGGTGCTTTCCAAAAGTCACCTCATTAAGATAAACTCAGGGCAGTTAAAAGGAGTTTGTTATAAGTATCAAGACAGCTCTTGAGCTCTCATCATTTACAAAATTCCAGGAGTTTTAGGGGCTCTGTGCCAGGAGCAATTACAATATAGCACACACACTTTAATGACCCTCGCCACTGTTCTTTCTTCTAATATTTGTTGAGTACCTCTAGGCGCTGGGGATACTGAAGCTGAATCTGGCCTATTTATCCTGACACTGAATTAAATCTCAGAGATAGAGTGTTAGGTGAAATAGGAAAGTATAGCTTTATTCCTTTGCCAAGCAAAGGGGGCCACAGCTAATGCCCTCAAAACTGTATCCCAATGAGGAGGAGGGTGGTGGTGGGAGACTGTGAGGAGTTTTATAGTCAAGGGGAAGGGTTGCTAATAAGGATCAAGGAGCATGCAGGGCCTACATTCCTTCAATCCAGAGAACATCTGGTCGCAAGTGATGATGGGTGAATTGTGACCTTCTCTGGAATGAAAATGCTTCACCAAGTAGTTAACCTCTTCCATTTGGTTAGGGTTTTAGTTCTGCAGAAGAGCTCAAAGATGTTGTAATGTGTATCCCTTGAGAGGGAGCCAGGAAGCTGCCCCCAAGGCTACACTTGTTTTTTATTAAAAATTTTTAAAAATATATTTATTAATTAAAACAATATTTTGGCTGCCCTGGGTCTTCATTGCTGCATGTGGGCCCTCTCCAGCTGTGGAGTGTGCAGGGACCACTCTCCAACTGTGGTTCGAGGGCCTCTCACCACGGTGACATCCCCTATTGCAGAACACTGGCTCTAGAGCATTTGAGCTTCCAAAGTAAAAGCACTCAGGCTCAAACTGCAGCTCTTGGGGTCTGGAGCGAGGGCTCAGTAGCACAACTGGGCCTTGTGGTACATGGGCCCTGCTGCCCTTAGGCAGGTGGAATCTTCACGAACCAGGGATCGAACCCATGTCCTCCACACCAGTAGGTGGATTCCCAGCCACTGGACAGCCAGGGAAGTCCTGCACTATTGTTCTTGACTGCTCCTCCCTTGTCCCTGCATCCCCTGCCTTCCTTGGTTAGCAGCTATTTGAACCTGCCCTTTGGTACTCAGGGAAGGGAACACAAATGCTTTTGTGCCCAGGAACCCCACAGCGTTCTGCTCAGCCTCAATACCTGGGTGAATGAGACACAGCCTGCCCCCAAGTATCTTGTGGTCTTTGGGGATGACCAACAAATTAATGAGGCGCTTTAATGCAGTTAGATTAGGGTTAGGGTTAGAGTTACGTACCAAAACATAGCGCTTGGGAGCAACTAGGGGGGAAACCAAGCCTGGTACTCAGGAAGCCAGACTTTTCTGCCCAGTTTCTCAGGTAGTCCCTTCTGGTTTTCCTTTAAGGGATCACTGAAGAACTGCTTACTGAGCGTTTGTTGAATGACTAAGAGACCTCCATGCTCACCAGCACAGAGCTGAGAAGAGTGATGTGGCAGACCTGGAGAGATGTGTCACTGAGATCTCCATTTACAAAAGAACTTGCTGACAGCCTCCTGCAGTTAGTGCCTTCGAGGGCTTCAGCTTTCCAGAAGCCCAGCCAAAATCTGGGGCTCCTCCATCAGGCAATGTTTGCTCTGGAGATTCCCAGTGGGCTGGCAGAAACCTTGTCACTAACTGATCTCTTTTCTCAAGCCTGCTTCTGCTTCTTTTCCTTCACAGGTGTTTCTCCCCGTTAATCCTTCTATATTCCCAACTTGAACTCAGCATCTACTTCCCAGAAAACCCAACCTGTGACTTTAGTCCTAAACCCATTCATTCTAGACTAGTATGAAAAGCCCACAAAATTGTGGCAATAAGCCAAAATTGATTGACTGCATAGGAAGTAATAACAATAATAAATATTTTCTTAGTGCTTTTTTTGGCCATATTGTGTAGCTTGCAGTATCTTAGCTCCCCCAACTAGGGATTGAACCTGGACCCCCTGAAGTTGAAACACAAAATCCTAACTACTGGACTGCCAGGGAAATCCTCTTGTACAAGGTTACTTGCTAAAATTATACATTAAATTTTTTAAATTTAATATCGGAGTATAGTTGATTTGGGCTTTTCAGGTGGTTCAGTGTTAAAGAATCCACCTACCAATGCAAGAGACACAGGTTCAGTCCCTGGGTTGAGAAGATTCCCCTGGAGAAGGAAATGGCAACCCACTCCAGTATTCCTGCCTGGGAAATCCCATGAACAGAAGAGCCTGGTGGGCTAAGATCCGTGAGGTCATGAAAGAGTTGGACATGACTTAATGACTAAACAACAACAACAATAATTGATTTATCATGTTTTATTAGTTTTCAATCTACAGCAAAATGATTTAGTTATACATGTATTAGGTTGGTGCAAACATAATTGCAGTTTTGGACCGTGAATTTTAAATCATTATAACTATTCTCAAGCTCATCTTTATTAATCAGAATAGGAACCATTACAATCAACACATTTTTGCCAGCAAGAAAAAAATTTGTTTATTTCTGTAGTGTAAAAATCCGTGCTTCGGGATTTGACGAACTCATTTTCTCCCTCCTGCTGGTTGCGGAAGCATTTTCCCTGCAAAAGGTTGTTTAGATGCTTAAAAAAGTGGTAGTCAGTTGGTGAGAGGTCAGGTGAATATGGCAGATGGGACAAAACTTCGTAGCCCAATTTGTTCAACTTTTGAAGCATTGGTTGTGTGACGTGTGGTCAAGTGTTGTGTGGAGAATTGGGCCCATTCTGTTGACCAATGCCAGGTGCAGGCATTGCAGTTTTCAGTTCATCTCACCAATTTGCTGAGCATACTTCTCAGATGTAGTGGTGTCACCGGAATTCAGAAAGCTGTAGTGGAACAGACCAGCAGCAAACCACCAAACAGTGACCATGACCTTCTTGTGGAGCAGTTTTGCCTTTGGGGAGTGCTTTGGAGCTTCTTTCTGGTCCAGTGACTGAGCTGGTCATTGCTGTTTGCAGTATAAAATCCACTTTTTGTTGCACATCATAATCTGATAGAGAAATGGTTCATTGTTGTGTAAAATAAGAGAAGACGACACTTCAAAATTGATGATTTTTTAGATTTCTGGTCAGCTCATGAAGCACTCACTGAGTGAGCATTTTCACCTTTCCAATTTGTTTCAAATGCCAAATGATAGGGGCTTCCCAGGTGGTGCTAGAGGTAAAGAACCCACCTGCCAATGCAGGAGAAGTAAGAGATGCAGGTTCGATCCCTGGGTTGGGAAGATCCCCTGGAATAGGGCATGGCATCTGTCAACACAAATTGGCACTTACCAAGAGCATTGCCAGCAACTGAACAACAAAGGCATTTGCCATCTGCCTCTACCGAGACTGAACCCCTGCTAAAGCTGTTGACCTTCACCAACCCCTGAGGGAGTGCAGGGTGGAGTGAGACACTCTGTGCTCCAGGGAATCTGGTGGGACAGGTCTTTAGATAGTTGGGTATTTTTAGGAACAGATTTTATGATCTCAATCCTTGCATCTCCTCATGTCTAGAGAAGCTCTAAATCCCTTCATGGTGACATCAGATCCTCATGACTAACAAAAAGTCTTTTTTAAAATGAGTGCTTCATGAGTGCTCCCCTTTCACCAAAACCTTGTATATTGACTTTCCCCCACTGTGGCTTTGGAGCAGTCTCTCAGAGCTATCTGAGATGCTGCCTCCTGGGCTGCAGTCCTCATTTTGCCCCAAATAAAACTTAACTTGCAACTATCTTTTTTTAGTTGACAGTTATGGTGACCACGAAGGGACCCAGAGTGGACTTCCTTTCTTTGACTGGACTCCATGAGGAACTGGAGCTTTGGTACAAGCAGTGGCCCCTTGTTCCCATTCACCTCCTTGGATGGTGCAGATGAATTTGGGTAAGTCTCTCCTGGTTCTTGAATCTGGGGCTTGGTTGAAAGACACTGAGAAATTCCCACCCAGTCAAAAGATACTGGGTGGGGGGCTGGCTTAAAGATGCCAGGATAATTGCCCACCTAGTGGAAAGGTACTGGATATGGGGGCTCAACTGGGAAAAAATTGAGGAATACCCAGGTTCTGCTGAAAGGTGCCAAGGTTGCTCCATTGTAGGGGACTGAATGGTCTTGGCTGAGCGGTTAAATAAGAGGCTGATCTGACACTTTTCTTCAATTTGACTGTCATTATAGAATTTGTCAAGATAAAAGTGAGGAAAATATTTGAGAGCTTTGCTCTGAAGAAAAGAGACAAGGCGCCTCCTGGCCAGTTTCAGTTTTCTCAGGTGACTGAGAAATTTACGGGAGTGGTGGAGGCCTAGTCCTCATACCACGCAGTGGTCCTATAGGGAAACCCACTCATTAATTAAAAGACTTGTTCGTCCTGGGGTCGCACATAAGAACTGGCCATTCAGCGACCTGAGCAGCCATGGTGGTCTTAGATTGCCGTAGATAGAATCCGAGACATGTAAGATGAGCTGAAATGACTCTGGGGTGACTCCTGGAGGAGATAAGCTCACAAGCAGCACATGGGCCCACTACACAAGTTCACTAGTGATTTTTATCCCCGACAAATTCAGCTTAAGATAGGAAATGAAATCTCTCAAAAACAAAAACAAAGGGGTGTCAGAAAGACAGCCTCTGACTAACACTCTGGCCAGACTCATGTACAATATGTATGGAGCTCATACTTGCAAGTACCTAGTTAACTGGAGAAATTATACTAAAAGAGATCTTAACCTAAAACGGCCAAATTGGGGTTCTTTTGATATTCCAAAATTGGTATTTTTGCATGCACAATTAGAAAAGGCTGGCCATGCTTTGACTGGTATCTAGAAGTTCCAGAAAAACATCTATTTCTGCTTTATTGACTATGCCAAAGCCTTTGACTGTGTGGATCACAATAAACTGTGGAAAATTCTGAAAGAGATGAGAATACCAGACCACCTGATCTGCCTCTTGAGAAATCTGTATACAGGTCAGGAAGCAACAGTTAGAACTGGACATGGAACAACAGACTGGTTCCAGATAGGAAAGGGAGTACATCAAGGCTGTATATTATCACCTTGCTTATTTAACTTTTATGCAGAGTACATCATGAGAAATGCTGGACTGGAAGAAGCACAAGCTGGAATCAAGATTGTCGGGAGAAATATCAATAACCTGAGATATGCAGATGACACCACCCTTATGGCAGAAAGTGAAGAGGAACTAAAAAGCCTCTTGATGAAAGTGAAAGAGGAGAGTGAAAAAGTTGGCTTAAAGCTCAACATTCAGGAAACGAAGATCATGGCATCTGGTCCCATCACTTCATGGGAAATAGATGGGGAAACAATGGAAACAGTGTCAGACTTTATTTTTCTGGGCTCCAAAATCACTGCAGATGGTGACTGCAGCCATGAAATTAAAAGACGTTTACTAATTGAAAGGAAAGTTATGACCAACCTAGACAGCATATTAAAAAGCAGAGACATTACTTTGTCAACAAAGGTCCGTCTAGTCAAGGCTATGGTTTTTCCTGTGGTCATGTATGGATGTGAGAGTTAGACTGTGAAGAAAGCTGAGTGCTGAAGAATTGATGCTTTTGAACTGTGGTGTTGGAGAAGACTCTTGAGAGTCCCTTGGACTGCAAGGAGATCCAACCAGTCCATTCTGAAGGAGATCAGCCCTGGGATTTCTTTGGAAGGAATGATGCTAAAGCTGAAACTCCAGTACTTTGGCCACCTCATGTGAAGAGTTGACTCATTGGAAAAGACTCTGATGCTGGGAGGGATTGGGGGCAAAAGGAGAAGGGGACGACAGAGGATGAGATGGCTGGATGGCATCACTGACTCGATGGACGTGAGTCTGAGTGAACTCCGGGAGTTGGTAATGGACAGGGAGGCCTGGTGTGCTGTGATTCATGGGGTCGCGAAGAGTTGGACATGACTGAGCGACTGAACTGAACTGAACTGAACTGAACTGAGAAGCTTCTAAAACAGGAAATGATAGAGTAACTTCTTTGCAGGAAACCAACAAGAAATTGCTTGAAACTGTATCAGAACTAAAAAAGGCTGCTAGCACTGACTTTGCCAGGTCACAGGTCTAGTAGAAGTGGGAAGTCACGTTTGGCATTTATGCCATTTGGCTTTTGATTTCTGGGCATTACTTTACCATCTTTTCGGGGCACTCTTGTTACTTGGCTTTTGATTTCTGGGCATCTCTGCCTTTTGTTTCATTTGGAGTGTGACTCCTGTGAAGTTCTGGTTCAGTTTGCTTTTGTTGGTTTGGTTTGATTGAACAGACATCTGGTACAAACTGCTCGAGTTAATATGGGAATTGCTCACTCTAAGGTTCCACACTCCACCTGGGAACCCCTTGGGGGTAAAATATTTTGTTTTTTTTTTTTTACTGGTCAATCTGTAGCTATGATCCAATGACAAGAAAAATGGCCTAAAAATATTAGATCTTTATTGACATAGGATAGGAAAATGGACTGAAGTTCCCTTATGTCCAGGACTTCCTCCTGTAATCAACAGCCTGGGGCTGATCAAACTTAGACCCTTACTTCCCCAGAGGGACAATCCCTGCTGGGACCAATCTGCCCTTGTTATTATGGGCCAAGTTGAACACTATATGGTCTAAATTTTTGCTATAAAACTATGGTCACAGAAAAATACAATTTTTGACAATGTGGTTACAATATTCTTTAGACTCCAGAGGAAGCTCTTGAAGAAAAAAATTATCTCTTTAAGAATTCTTGCCCTGAGGAAATAACTCCTTCTATACCTTTAGACCAGAGTTCTCTGGATCACGTATCTAGTTCAGTTCAGTTGCTCAGTCGTGTCCAACTCTTTGCGACCCCATGAATCGCAGCACGCCAGGCCTCCCTGTCCATTACCAACTCCCGGAGTTCACCCAAACTCACGTCCATTGAGTCAGTGATGCCATCCAGCCATCTCATCCTTTTGTCGTCCCCTTCTCCTCCTGCCCCCAATCCATGCCAGCATCAGAGTCTTTTCCAATGAGTCAACTCTTCGCATGAGGTGGCCAAAGTACTGGAGTTTCAGCTTTAGCATCATTCCTTCCAAAGAAATCCCAGGGCTGATCTCCTTCAGAATGGACTGGTTGGATCTCCTTGCAGTCCAAGGGACTCTCAAGAGTCTTCTCCAATACCACAGTTCAAAAGCATCAATTCTTTGGTGCTCAGCCTTCTTCACAGTCCAACTCTCACATCCATGCATGACTACTGGAAAAACCATAGCCTTGACTAGATGGAACTTTGTTGACAAAGTAATGTCTCTGCTTTTGAATATGCTGTCTAGGTTGGTCATAACTTT